>NW_026775571.1:28972747-31472747 GCF_030987335.1 Cornus florida | reverse complement strand
GTGGTTCCCATCATAGAATGCATGAAGAAAGGAAAATTCCAATGGGGAGAGGAAGCTGAGATAAGTTTTGCCTTGATCAAGGAAAAACTGTCAACATCCCCCAATTTTAGTCCTTCCAGATTTTGAGAAGCTATTCCAGGTGGATTGTGATGCCTCGATCATGGGAATCAGAGCAGTTCTGCCACAAGAAAGAAGACTAGTTTTACAGTGAGAAGCTGTGTGAAGCACGCAGAAGTGGATTACCTATGAGCTGGAATTCTATGCGGTGGTGCAAGATTTACATACGTGGGAGCATTATCTTATCTAACAAGAGTTCATGCTATTTACAGATCACCGGGCACTGAAATCCATTAACAATCAAAATAATCTTAATCGGATGCACGAGCGATAGTGGGCTTATATCCAGCGATTCACCTTCTCGCTAAAACACAAGTCAGGTCAGTAGAACAAAGTAGTAAATGCACTACGTTGAAGTGCAACTTGCTTAGTAACTATGAGGGCCGAAGTCACAGGGTTCGAGTGCTTGAAGGAGTTATATTAGGCTAATGAAGATTTTGGCCAAGCCTGGGCACCTTGTAAACTGAGGGTTGCACATGTAGGAAGGATTTCTCTTTAATGGCAATCAGTTGTGTACCCACGGAGTTCTTTGCAAGAGCAAGTGGTTCATGAATTGCATGGAGGAGGATTAGGAGGACATTTAGGGTGTGATAAGACGCGAGAGCTGGTGGAAGAACAATATTATTGGCCGCAACTTAAGCGTGACGTGGAGAACCATGTGCGGCGGTGTTTGATTTGCCAAACTAATTAAGGCCAATCTTATAATACTTGCTTTTACGCACTGTTGCCGATTCCAGATGATCCAGGGAGGATTCATCCATGGATTTGTTCTAGGGTTATTGAGGACGCAGGGAGGAGTAGATTTTGTTTTTGTGGTGGTCGATCGATTTTCCAAGGTGGCCCATTTTATTGCGTGCAAGAAGATGAACGATGCAGTCTAGATGGCTAATCTGTTCTTTAAGGAGGTGGTTCGTTTACATGGGGTGCCACAGTCCATTACCATAGATCGTGACACCAAGTTCTTGTCTCACTTTTGGCTGACTTTATGGGGGAGATTCGATACCTCTCTTAACTTCAGTAGCACCTCGCACCCCCAGACTGATGGCCAAGCGGAGGTGGTGAACATGACCCTTGGAAATCTGATTCGCTGTATTTCAAGAGAGAAATCAAAGCAATGGGATCTTGCTCTTGCCCAAGCAGAATTTGCTTACAATTGCATGGTTAGCTGGTCCATTGGCAAATCGTGTATTGCTGTCCTCAATGATATCCTTACCAAAGTTGCCGGGGAAGAGTGTTGCTGCACAGAAAATGGCTGAGCGCGTTAAGATTATTTAAGAGTGTGTCAAGAAACATCTAAGGAAAACTTACGCCAAATACAAGTCAGGAGGCTAAAAAGGTAAGGAGAGATATACATACAAAAAAAAAGAAAAAAAGAAAAGAAAAAGTCAACAATACAAAAAGAAAAAGTTTAAAATAAACAAGAAGATTGGTGGTGGAGTTGACAATAGGCGACAACATAATTGTTGTAGTTGCCAACAATAGACAGCTTGATTGAAGAATTATTCTTCATTGCAAGATTTATGGATGATTCTGCTCCATCGAAATCTCAACAGATACCTCTTTGGATTCCCCTTTAGTAGTATATTACGAAATGCTTTAATGAGTATAATGTCCTTTATTAATAAGCATGCTATGGTTGTCGACCATTATCAGCTTGATAATGGGAGGGCATCTTGGGATGTGCAGTTCCGTATAAATTTCAATGATTGGGAGATCTTGGAGGTTGTAGATTTTCTGGGATTGATATATAGGCAGATGTTGGAGGGTGAGGGTATGGATGAGATGGTGTGGGTGGGCACCTCTGGAGGGGTGTTTGAGGTTAGGTCGTTTTACCCCTGCCTTATTGAGCCTTCATGCCCCATCTTACCCTGGAAATCTGTGTGGAAAACTAAAGCTCCGTTGAAGGTGGCCTTTTTCACTTGGACTGCTGCCCTTGGTAGAATCCTCACTCTCAACAACCTTAGAAGGAGGCGTCATATAGTGGTGAATTGGTGCTGCGTGTGCAAGAAGTCTGGAGAATCTGTGAACCATATTTTGTTGCATTGTCTCGTGGCAAGGGCTATTTGGTCTATGTTCTTGGTCGTTTTTGGTGTGGATTGGGTTGTTTCAGGATCTACGGTTGGTGGTATGTTACAGGCTTGGAAAGGATGTACAGTGGAGAGCTGCTTGGAGGGTCACTCCCCTTTGTATTTGGTGGGGGCTGTGGCACGAGAGGAATAAGAGATCCTTCAAGGGTGAGGAGTCACTTATTTGGTCTCTCAAGTTTAATATTCTGTCTCCTCTCTTTTTGGGTTAATGGGCGGCATTGTATATCTATGGATATTCTTTTGGACTTTGTAGATAACTTAAAATTGTAGTGTCGCCTTGGGCGCCTTTTTGTTTCTTCGGGTTTGCTCCCCTTCGAGCGCCTTTTATGAAGTTTACTTAAAAAAAAAAAAAGAGTGTTGTGTCCTTTATTTTTTTATGAGTGGTGTGGTTTTTGACTTGCCTATATAAAGACTTGAGATGTAAGTTTGTAGGTGGGCAATTATCAATATAATTTCAAGTTTTCTCTCCTGTGAGTGTGTTCCTTGTGAATTCAAGGGTTTTAACTATGTTCTTATCGTTTCTGCTACGTTAGATAGCTATCACAGTTTTTAACATCATTGCTGCTAGACACGTATTAAAGAGTGTTTGGGTGGCCGGATGTGGAGACATGGTTGATCTTTTGTTTTTTTTTTTTTTTTTGATAGCACTCACCATTGTGTGTCGGTTAGAACTGGTCCATGTACTCCTAATTTAGAGAATCTGAAATCTAATATGTAAAGCAGTGTACAAATTAAATTCTACCATCTAAAGACTTGTCAAGATTTCTCATCTTCTTGACTTGGTTGCTGTTAAATCCATTGTGTAATGTAAATAAGTGATAAAAAAACAGCACTCCCTATGGGCTGCCACTTTATTTTTCATTTCCTTTTACTGATAAGTGCTATGGTTGCCACTTTCAAGAACTTCTTAGAGAAAAGTAGCAGGATTTTTTAGGGTTGGAGTTGGAGGTGGAGATTGCTACTGAAAACAATCTGAGGTGAATTCAATGATAATAAAGATTATGAGACTTCTTGCAGCCTTCTGTTTATGCTCTGAATAAATTGAATCAGCATGCTGACACTACTATGGGAAAGCAATTATGGAGGTAGAAAAGATGAATTCATTAGCGAATCTTTTTGCACAGGGTTTATGCTTCATCTTTTCGGGGAATATGGTGGTGGCTAGGAATTGGAGAAGCTTTAGTGGGATTTCTAATGGATGGAGAAGGCGAGGAGTTCTAGTTTTATATGGCGCAGTGGATTAAAATATTTTCTCCTGACTTGTTTGTAGGCATCTTAGAGGATGTGTTCTGTTGATGCTTTGAGGCTAAAATGTTTGTGGTGGGTGGTTGTGCCTGTGCCTGAGTGGGCATGTTTGCTTTCTTGTGCATGAGCTCCTTCCTATTACGTTTTACTGACTGTTCTATGCTAGTTTTTGTTATACACTTGTAATATTACTGTAATTGCTTCATTAACTGTCTGTTTTACTTTCTATACAGCCTGTGGTGGATGCTTTTGATCCGAGATTAATGGTGGCTCCAGCTATATCTCACTTGATAAACTTTACCTCAATAAAGGTATCCTTTCTCTTTGAATAACATCTGGTGCTTGTTAACTCAAGTGCATGTTTCTCTTTTAGTATGCGAAGTGGCCTTCATACTCCATGAGGGAGAATTATGGTATTTTGGTACATACATTTTCTATATCTGAAGTGGTTTTTCAGAAAATTGCTCTCTCTCTCTCTCTCTCTCTCTCTCCCCCTCCATAACAACATTTAAATCCTTTGCCAAAAATCTCTCTTGAAAGTGCTATGATTTTGTGGATACGGATTGTATTCCATCTTCAATGTATGCTATTGATTATGTTTTTCCAAAGAATTAGTTGGACATTGTGAGCGGTGTATGCTTCTAGAAATTATTGGAGCATAGGTATGGAATCTACCAAAGTGCCTAAGCTACCTTTCAAGATTGTTTGGCTTTATAGCTTGTGCTTGGATGAGGAATATTTTAGGGGTGCACTAATGAGAGAACCTGTCCTGCACGTCACATTGATTACCCCGAGGCTGAAATATTTTGTTACTATAGTCATAAAAAGCTAGAAGCTTCAGAGTGGGAACTCCCTGAATCAGCTAGAGTTTCCCACCACTTGTTTGCTGACGATACCATTGTTTTCTGTGACGCGGATGAGTCGCAATTGAGATTCTTGAGATGCGTTCTGGTTTGCTTGAAGGCAGTTTCAGGGCTAAAGATCAACCATGGGAAGAGTGAGATGATGCCGGTTGGGGAGGTTGCCGCTATGGCCTAGTAGCCTAACATTTTGGGGTGTAGGGTTGGGTTGTTTCCTGTGACATATTTGGGTTTGCCGCTGGGATCTTCCTTGAGGAGAGTGTCAGTTTGGGATCCGGTGGTGGAGCATTTTGAGAGGAGGTTAACAGGTTGGAAGAAGCAGTATCTCTCGAAAGGTGGGGGGTTCGAATCTTCCAACATATTATTCTCTCTTTTTCAGGCCCCTATCTGAGGAGAGTTGAGAAGTTGCAAGTTGCAATGAAACTTCTTGTGGGGTGGCTGCGGCGGTATGGGAGATGTTCCCTAATTCCATCTTGTGAATTGGGAGCAAGCTTGTTGGCCTATTCGGCTAGGTGGGTTGGATTATCAGGAGGTTGGAGCTGTTCAATAAGGGCATGCTGGGGAAGTGGCTTTGGAGATTTGGGGTGGATAGACCCATTATTTGGAGGAGGGTCATTGCCAATAAATTTGGAGAGATCAGGGGTGGATGTTGTTCTTAGAGGTGAGGCAGCCAGCTGGGGTGGGCATTTGGAAGGCTATTCGGAGAGGTTTGGATGAATTCTCGAAGCACATTCAGTTTAGGGTGAGAAATGGGAGGAATGTCGGCTTTTGGACTGATGTGTAGGATGGGGATCGTTCACTACGCCCACTTATCTGCGTCTCCTTCGGATAGCGGTGGACAAGGAGACTATGTTGGTCGACCATTGTTGCCTTGATAGTGGAAGGATGCTTTGGGATGTCCAGTTTGTGAGACCCTTTCAGGATTGGGAGTTGGGAGATATTGGTGTGCTGCTGGCCGTGCTGTATTGTCAGGAGTTGGGAAGGGTGGAGCCTGATGTTTGGGTTTGGAAGGAGTCTACCCATGTGGTTGTTGAGGTACGTGCTTTTTACAAGAGTTTGATGGATGTTCGTGAGCCTTCTTTCCCTTGGGAAGGCAGTGTGGCGCACCAAGGCACCGCTTAAAGTGGCCTTTTTTGGATGGACAATGGTTTTTGGGAGGATTTGATTATTGATAATCTGAGGTGTTGTATGTGTAAGAGAAACGAAAAGTCGGTCAGTTATCTTCTCTTGCACTGCTGGTCGTTCGAGATAGATAGTCTATTCTCTTTTCCCTTTTTGGTGTCCATTGGGTAATGCCAGAGTCTCCACAGAGCAAGCTTGAGGCTTGGAAAGGGCGTGCTGTGAGTAGGCCAGTCAGAGATGCTTGGAGGGTAGCTCCCCTTTATTTATGGTGGGGGTTGTGGACTGAGCGGAACTAGCATTCCTTTGATGGAGTTGGGGTTCCGACATGGGTGCTTAAGTTCTCTATGCTTTATACTTTATTTTTTGGGGTAGAGGGATGGAATTGTAAATCAGTAGGGCATATAGTGCCTTTTGTGGATTCTTTGATTGTATAACAGACTTTCTTAGTCTTGCTTTTGTTCTTGGGTTGTGCTCCCCTTTGAGCACTCTTTTAATGAAATCTTACTTGTCCAAAAAAAAATTCCATATTTTTAAATAAGCAGTAAACCTAAAAAATTTCACAAAGTTACCTCTGTTGAATGCATACTGTTATTATATTTTTATTCTTGAACATGGCCTCAATTGATGGTTATTGCATTAGAGACTGAAGAAACATTGCTGTTAACCCGAGAGGGAGAAGAGGGGGAGAGGTGGTGGAACCATGGAAGTTCTCAATCGATTTTTTAAGTTTCGACTATCAGAATTAAATGAAATTTATTTATTTATCAATATGCATGAAATAGATAGAGTGCAAAAATATAAAGTAAAAATTCTTCCACATGCATAAACATTGATTTTTATGTGGAAAACCATAAGGAGAAAAACCATAGGACCTAGTTCAGGCAGACACAAGAATGGTATTGCACACTCGGTTAAACTGATTCTAAACCCAAGAATCCCTTCTTGTCTTTGATTCTGACTCATGCCCAACACTCCATCCTAGATTTGCTGCTGCTAACCAATGAACTCGTTCCTCACATGATCCACTCTTTAACCCGTTCCTAGGTATTATCATTTGGCCCCCTGGCCTGGTCCGAGCCCACATGCCTAGACATGAGGTTCTAGACCCCCAACCTATGGGCCTAGATGTGAGCTCCCAGCTCATGTGCCTCTCAATTGGCCCTGCTAGCTGCCTACGAGCCTGAGTAATTTGTTTTTATATCTTCGTTCTTTATATAATAATTTTAGATAACAATATTTTCAATAGGACTTAAACCTACAACCTTCCCTTTGGGGTGGTGGGGTATAAACCACTCAAGCCAATGGTTTGGTTGACAAACATATGCATATGAGGTACTTATATATAAGTTTAATTATTTGCATAGAATTTAAGAGACAAATAGTTTAACCAAAACTCATTTGGAAATAAGTAACTAACAATGATCTTAAAAAAAAAGTGAAATAGGAGACATGGCTTGGAATACAAAAGAATGGGACAAGAGAATTTATGTAGCCGACCCTATTCATATGGAATAAAGGTATGGATGATGATGATGATGATGTATTAGTTTTATGATATATAAAATTATAATAAATATGAATACAACTTGTATTAGTTGAATACTATTTAAATACCTTGTATGTGCATTTGAATATTAGTTATATATTTTACCTTTATAATATTCGAGTTAGGTGGTTTATTTTATAAAAAAATAGGACCGCAAATCAATTGATGTTCACGAACAAGTTGTCAAAAGATCGGCTCAAGCTTGTTCATTTATTAAACGAGCTGAGCTTGAGCTTAGCTTTTAGGCTCGTTTAATAAACGAGCTGAGCCCGAAAATTTCCAAACTCGACTCGTGAACAAGCTCGTATATTTTAAGGCATTATATATTTCAAAATTTTGTAGTAAAGTTTAGCCTATAGCTCAATTTCGTAAGGACCAATAACTTATTTAATCTTTGGAAGCTATCAACCTATTATATAATCACAACCGTAGGATTCCATATAACAGGTAAAGGAAAAAAGAGAAACCCTATCTCCCTCTTAGTGGCACACAACATCTCTCTAGTCTCCACTGACCACCGTAGAACCATGCCGACAACCTTATTCCAAAAGCAATTGTAAGGTTAACTCTCTCTCTCTCTCTCTCTATATATATATATATATATATATGTATATGTATATATATATATATCTGCATGTCAGCTCTTGATCGCCATTCTTTCATTTCTTTTATGCCGATGTAAGCACGAGCTGAGCCTGTTGGTGAGATGTGTGAGGCTAGGTTCTGATAGTTAGTATGCTAAGGCCACACTAAACCTAGGGACGGTGAATATGTCTCGGAATGAAAAATAACTATTTACCAGAAATTAAAGTTTAAACTACCACAACCAACTAGAATTTAAACAATACTCAATAAGCAGATAAAAACTAGTATTATGCAGGAGAGAGAGAGAGAGAGAGAGAGAGAGAGAGAATTCTTCCATGAAAAAACCACTGAACCTAGTCACCCTGATGATTGTATGGAATTTGATGAAGTGTTATTCCCTTATAGCTCTAATGTGTGATCAACACTCAAAAGGCACTCACCATCTATATGCAGGGATAATAAATAAAATAAATAGCATTCTAGCAATTAGATTTCTATGATGCACTCAAGATACTTGCAATATGCCTCTCTATGCTTGGTGCACTTTTTTTAGTAGGCTTAGGATCTTTATAGACATAAGAAGTGCCGGTGGCAGTCGCGGCATTGATTGGCTAGATAGCCAATCACTGTTGCCACGTGTTTTGGTGGTTTTTTTTTTGGTTTATAATCTGTGCTGTTTGACATGCTATCATCTTTAAAAATTTTATAATTAGTGCCATCAATTTTAATCACATTGAATTAGATGCAAAATTTATAATAGCACTAACGGTAAAAATTTTAAAGATGAGGGTATATTTAAAAGTGAAGGGATCATCTTTAAAAATTTTACTATTAGTGCTATCAATTTAAATCAAAAGTGATATTGATAGTCCGAGGATTAGAAAACGAAAATAAAAAATAAAAAAGGAAACCCCAAAACACGGGGCAACTGTGACACTGCCGCAACTGTCCTAGGGCAGTCGCACTAGTGACTGCCGCAACTGTCCTAGGGCAGTCGCACTAGTGACTGCCGCTAGCACTTCTCTATAGACATTTGAGGCTGAAAAGGATTAGGGTTTTTAGAGTTCAATACCTTATTGGAACTACTATTCTGCAGGATTCAAGCGATTGAGGACAGGTTCGATTGATCTAAGCTAGTCCACTGAGCTTCAATCGATGTTTGATCAATTGAACTGTTGCCCTAGTATACTTTGGATTTCTAGTATACTTTGGCCCTTGTGTAGTTTCTTTGGGATGCGCTCCTCTTGAGTGTTGTCGATAATTCTTATTAAAAAACAAGATCAAAATATGCAAATTGTAAACCCTAGCATGTTTAATAATATAAATGTATGCATATGAACCCTGATGTTGGTGAGTGCACAAATTGAGGGTTGAAATTGCCTTTATACCTTGTTGAAGCTATTGAAATCTCCATTTTGTCATTGGATACAAATTACTTAACTATACTAACTTTTGAAAAACATAAACAAACTAGGAATCAAAGTTATACTCTTTTTTTGTACGAAATTTGCCAAGTGCCAATATAAGTCATAATGACCTAATGATCCCTTCTTAAACTTGTTAAAGCAACCAATCTTTAAGCTGTGAAAAGATAAATAAAATTGGCCTTAAGTACCCCCTAGCAATGTCCTACATCAGTTATCATGTTATCTGCTTCACTATACCTATTTGCCTTTCCATCACAGTTAATAAAAGCATGAGCACTGTCAACGTCGAGATAAGGCTGAGTGGAAACGAGATCAAATAAATATATTGTCGTTACTGTACTGTTTTTTCTCTTTCCATTCATCTGTAGCATTAAATGTTTCTTTCTCCGGTTACAATATGGCTCTATAAAGGTAGTGATGAAATAATAGAGATTTGAACATTCCTAACAGAATTATGAATGGCCTATAAGTAAGTAACAAGAAATTGGATAAGAACAGCTTAAACTAACTAAAATTGTAATTATGTATGTTTAAGATATAAACTTTTTAACTCGAGAACTTTTGATTAACACACCAGTCTGCACTTCTGTGTTGAGGCATAGTCATAGGGATTTGACAGTTTTGGGACATTTGAAATCTCCCAAGGAAATGATTCTGCCAGTTCAAACTTTTAGGCATTTGCTAGTGTCAACGTAATTGGAGGTACCAAATTGATGTTGGGAATTCTGAAGTATAAATTATAATACTAAGAACTCTAAATTAGACTATGATGCCAGTGAGATCAAAATCTAACATGGATTTGCAATGAAGAATGCTATCCAATTAAAGTGCTTTTGGAACTGCAGAGAAAAATTGTCACCCGAAAGCATCAGTGACTTTTTTTATTTATGATAGTGAGGCTCCTAAACACTTGTAGCCATCCCATCCTCTCGGTTTGCCAGGTTCTTCAGTATGGGATGGCCAATGGCCTGAAAAGGTTTTGACCCTGAGAAATTTACCTTATACTGTTCAATTAAGATGGCAAAATATTGTCACGTGCAAAAGTCCTTTGTGATAACTAGTGTTGGGAGCCTCACGGTTAATTTGATAGCAGTCGAGTTAAATGCCTGCAAACTCCTAAAAGTGTAAAAGGTGCTGGAGAGATGGAATATAGTTTCTGATACTATGGAAACAGTCGAGTTTCTGTGTAACATACAAAGGGCTTGGTGGGCAGTTCAATTGTTAGGATGCACTGCCTGCTCATAATTTCTTTTCATATGGGACGTGCTGAAATCCTGCTTTTGGATCTTATTAGAATAGTTAAAACAACGCAATATGCTATTTGTTGAAAGATATAAAAGTTGAAGAGAGAAATTAGACATGAAGAACACAAGAATAATTTCGTGCTTCAGCCACTAGGGATTACATCCATGACGCACAAAGCCCAAAGGGCTACATCTCTTTCATTACATTCTTAATTTTTGTATACAATGATCACCTCTATTTATAGGTGAAAGAATACAAACATATGAAAAATATGATATAGGAAACATTCCTAAAATCACTTCCTTGATTCACTCATACCAATTTGTTAATGAGTGATTTAAGGCCGTAAATCATTCCTATAATAATATTCTACAACACTCTTCCCCGCTTCAAGTTGGTATATAGATTTTTAACTTAAGTGTTCAAACTTGAAATTAAGTACAAAGTCGCCGAGAGTTTGAGACGAGTAGATCCGAGAAGAGTTGATCCAAAGATTGAAGATGAGTTGATCTGGAGATCTGAGAGGAGTTGGTCCGAAGATCCAAAACTAATTGATCCAAAGATCCAAGACAAGTAGAGAATAGAGTCGGCTATGATAAACCGTCTTTGATACTATGTTGAAAGATATACTTATAAAAAAAAAAAAAAAATACTATGTTGAAAGATATAAAAGTTGAAGAGAGAAATTAAACTTGAAGAACACTAGAATATAATATGGTTCAACTACTTAGGCTTACATTCATGACACACAAAGCCCAAAGAGTTACATCTCTCTCATTACATTCTCTCTTAATTTTTGTATACAATGATCACCTCTAAATATAGGTGAAAGAATACAAACATGTGATAAATATGATATAGGAAACATTCCTAAAGCACTCTCATGATTCACTCATATCAATCTATCAAGGAGTGATTTAAGGTCTTTAATCATTCTTATAGTAATATTCTCCAACATGCCCCGTCAAGGTGTTATACAGAGATTTTAACTCAAATGTCCAACTTGAAACTAAATACGGAATTGTCGAGAGTCCGAGACGAGTTGATCCGAAGAATGAAGATGAGTTAATCTGGAGATTCGAGACGAGTTGATCTGAAGATCCAAGACGAATTGATATGAAGACCAAGACAAGTATAGGGTATGATAAGCCTGTTATGATACCATGTTGAAAGATATAAAAGTTGAAGAGAAAAGTTAACCATGAACACCGCAAGAATATAATGTGGTTCAGCCACTAGGGCTTACATGCACAAAGCCCAAAGGGTTGCATCTATTTCATTACATTCTTTCTTAATTTTTGTATACAATGATCACCTCTATGTATCGGTGAAACAATACAAACATGTGATAAATATGATATAAGAAATATTCCTAAAACACTCCAATGATTCACTCATATCAATCTGTCAAGGAGTGATTTAAGGTCTTTAATCATTCCTATAGTAATATTCCCCGCCACCCCCTTCAAGTTGGTATGCGGAGATTTTAACTCAAGTGTCCAATTTGGAACTAAATACGAAATTGTTGAGAGACGAGTTGATCCGAAGATACAAGAGTTGATCTAGAGATCCGAGACGAGTTGATCCGAAGATACAAGACGAATTGATCTGAAGATCCGAGATAAGTTGAGTATAGAGTAGGGTATGATAAACTTGCTCCGATACCATGTTGAAAGATATAAAAGTTGAAGAGAAAATTAAACATGAAGAACACAAGAATATAACGTGGTTCAGCCACTAGGGCTTATATCCACGATGCACAAAGCCTATACGGCTGCATCTCTTTCATTATATTCTCTCTTAATTTTTATATATGTTAGAATGTATTTTTTATATATATATATTTGAACGTTTTTCTAATATATTTTTACTTATCAAAAAAAATATATATATATATAGTAGTAGGCATTTCACTAAAGGGCAATATAGTCATTTGGCTGTAATAGTAATTGTATATATATTCACATACGTGAGAAGAAATAAAATTGTGTAACGACTCAAACCCGGCGGTCCGGAGTCCTTACCCGAATCGGAGGTCATTTAAGGGTATTACGGTTATTTCCAATGTTAAGTCATAATTATTACATCATTCTAGGGTTTATACTATATCATTGCGTCATTAAACAACTTGGAGTTAGTCACGAGAGAAGAAGAAACAAAGTCAAGGGAAGATCAGGAACCGGTCGACGTGAAGAGGGAACACGTCCAGTAGACGTGTTCGCTCTTCACGTTGACTGGTTTAATCCCCCATGCCCAAAAACCCCACTGTGAAGATATTGGTCGATGTGAAGATCCACAAGTGTTGACCGGTTTGTTCCCCACGCCCTTTTTGGCCTGTGTTGGCTGGTTTGAAGCCCCGGCACCCATTTGGTTTATTTGTGACCTCATATAAGGTCTAAACCTATCCCAAAACATTCACAAATGACCCAAGATATGTAAGACAACCCAGTGTTGTTACAGGCGTGCCCAGGCTCGCGCCTAGGCTTGAGGCTCAGGTTTAGCGCCTGTTGTCATCCCAGGCTCACTGATGTTTACTAGGTGCGCGCCTTGGTTGCCCCTCGTCCTGTTTGTGAGGCGCGCCTATTGATATTTGTTTTAAAAAATACGATTGTTCTATTTCTTAAGCCAAAAAGGGTACTTTTGGCAACTTAATAAACAAAAAAGAAAGCCTAAGCATATGATATAAGGAATTTTGTACAAAAGAATAAAAAAATAAGAAAGCCAAGAGTCAAAGTGTTAACCAAAATGAGATTGTGAGATGAAGACGAAGCCCTAGTTGCAGAAATGAACGACGAAGCCATGTCAATTATTTCTTTCTTTTTTTTTCTCTCTTCTGCTCTAGATCTCCCCTCTCTTCTTATCTTTGTTTACATCTCTCTCTTCGTCTAGTTCTCTTATCTCTCTATCTTTTTTTTGGCTCTGTTTTTTCTTTTTCTTTTTCCTTCTTGTTAACATATTTATTTCTTTTTTTGTTTTGTTTTGCCAATCAAAAAAACACATTTTGCTTTGCCTTTCAAGAAAACAAATTTGTGCTCTGTTTTATGGTTGTTGGATGCTTGTATAGTTGATGGATTTATTTTTTTATATTTGATATTAATTTTTAGAATATTGATATGACTTATGAGATATGAATGTTATTATGGTAGTTTAAATTTTCAATTGTGAGCCTCACTTCACTCAGGCGCACGCCTCGTGCCAAGGCTCCAAAGGACCTCTGGTGCCTTGGTGCGCCTTGGGCCTTTAATAACACCGCCAAGGCTCTTAGTCATAACTGGTTGAGGTTTATTTATTCCAAGCTAGGATTACGCAACATATCCTCACCAGCTTGAGGGGGGGTGTTAGAATGTATTTTA
Organism: Cornus florida; assembly: GCF_030987335.1. Lineage (NCBI taxonomy): Eukaryota > Viridiplantae > Streptophyta > Magnoliopsida > Cornales > Cornaceae > Cornus > Cornus florida. The sequence goes on along the minus strand of NW_026775571.1, from coordinate 31,459,160 downwards.
TACATATATATATATATATATAGTAGTAGGTATTTCACTAAAGGTCAATATAGTCATTTGGCTGTAATAGTAATTGTATATATATTCACATACGTGAGAGAAGAAATAAAATTTACTCACGAAATTCCCCAAAAGCTTTCTTTCTTGTTTTCTTTTCTGCAAACCCTAAATCCTACAGTATACGATGATCACCTCAATTTAATAGGTGAAAGATTACTAACATGTGATAAATATGATATAGGAAACATTCCTAAAATCACTCCCATGATTTGCTCATATCAATCTGTCAAGGAGTGATTTAAGGACTTTAATCATTCCTATAATAATATTCTCCAACAATATTTTATTTTCCCCTAGTTATTCTCCGTCACTATTTATGTTAAAGTAAATTTTTTTGTCATTCTACTCAATTTATTTTGAATTGTTATTAATTTTTTGGATGGCTGCTTATGATTCTTTTTCTAACAAATGTTAATGATCAAAACATTTTTAATTTCATTCTGCAGGAAGAAGAATTATATGAATTTGACATTCCACTAAAATTCATAGCCTCTGTGGGTGCTAGAATTCATGGGCTGGCTTGCTGGTTCGATGTATTGTTCAATGGGAGGTAATTATCTGACATTAACCAATAATATATGTTTTTAGTATTGGCCATAGTTCTGCATCAACTCTATAAAAGGTGTGTTTTTAAAATCACAATTTACGGCATTTTTCAGATTATTATTATTTTTTTATGAGTGGCATTTTTCAGATTTATCAGCCGATGTATTTCATATATGTCAATTGAAAACTGTGTCAATGAATTGTGGATTTAATTGACTGGACACATCGTAATTTTGGTGTGTATTATACAAAGTGCATTAATTATAAATTATGTAATATCTTGAAGTCCAAATCTTGTATTAGTTTCTATTATCTGCTATTCATAATTTTCATTTTTCAAATAATTAAGTTACATCAAGCTATATGCATTATATCCGTACTTCAAGTTTGTGAAAATCCTTTTTTTGCATTATTTTGTTCCTGTGTTTTTACTGCTGTCTTTCTGTTTTGGTCTGCAGCACTGTACCAAGGTGGCTCACTACTGCTCCTGGTGCACCAACAACCCATTGGTATCAACTACGTTGTGTTCTCTCTCAGCCTCTTTATGTCATGCCAGGACAAGAAATTACTGGCCAACTCCACATGGTTGCCCACAATGCTCAGAGTTATACCATCAATCTAACAATGTCAGGTTGGTCATTATTTTATTCTATCTATATTCCTTTGTGTTTGTAGTGCTGATAGGATTAGTAATCTAACCAAGTCATATATTAATATTAATAGTTAAAATGTGGGGACCTGGTGCTGTACAAGGAGGAATACTCCAGACATCATCTTGCAAACTTGATCTGAAAGAGCCCTATTATCGAATGTCTCAACCACAAGCCTATTCAATGGCCCAAGATCAGCAACCACATCAGCTATTACAAACACCGGTATTTGTTAATCCTGTATTCACGTTATATTCGTTACAATTTGTTTAAAAAAAAAAAAAGGAATGGCTGCCTTATCCTTAAGTGCTATACCTCTTGGGTGTAACTTTTCTATGTGATTTACCATTGCTAGAACAGTCCTAGCCTATCAAGTGATGAGGGCATGCATTCTTTTTCAAGAAACGCATCTCATAGACCCCTTCCTTCTCTGAAAACAAACACGATTATATATTTCATGAATATGCCATTTTTTTTAGTGGAAACTGGAAAATGACACCAGGGAACATTGTTCGCCCCCCCCCCCCCCCCCCCCCCCCCCCCCCCGGAAACAGATTTTGCAAATGGAATCAGTATGCACCAACTTTACTTCTTGCTCAGTAGCAGCATTATTTACATGAGTATTTGTGGAATAGTTGTTTGACAATCTGGGGTGAAACATCCAACAATTCACGTGCAAAAGTTGCACAAGTTAAATTGAACCATAGGTTCCATTCTTTGTGTCATCTTGTTGTGGGACGACGTTAGGAGTGGGACTCACACTGACCTAATCTGAGCAACCTAAGCCCCGCCCAAAAATTTGTGACCTTGGACAGAGCATTAGAGATCTCAGAATCAAATTTCAGATCTCACATTCATTTCTTACTGGATTTGGGTAATGCTTCCTCCTACCCGAGGAACCCAAAGTATAAGAAAAATTCAAGTTTCTAGATTTTAAGGTTATGTACTAGATACAAAAGTTGAGATTAAAGCTGCATGTTTTACACTAAACTCTTTTGTTGCATTATTACTGGTTTTTGGAACATTTAATAGTTGTCATAGGTTTTACTACAATTATAACTTGTTCTTTTTTATACTTAATTTGGTTGATTTTGTTAAGTTATTATTACATGGACCCATGTATGAAAAGTTTTATCATAGGTTAGGTTATATTGATATGGTTTCAATGTTTAATGCACAGGCTTTAGACTCTCTATGATTTGTAATGGTTCTGTTTATTAGTATGATCTATTCTTGAAAATCAATAAATCTGTTCAGATTTTTGAAAATTTGGACAACCAAGCAGTCCCTAGAACCTGAGGAACCTGTATGGGTGCAGGTTGAGGTATGTTGGGTCTGGCACGGATTAAGGGGTCAGTACATCAGGGCTATTGTGGGCTGACCCCTTGACCCTCCCAACCTGCCTGAATCTTACCCTAAGAAGCACGGACACTCCAAAATGGGTGAAGAATCCGTGTTCGACACGTGTCGGACACGGACACGCGTCGGACACGCCAAAAAACGTGTCTGGAATTTTTTTATTTTTTTTATTTTCGGACACGGCTTGGACACGGCTCGGACACGGCTCAAACAGCTCGGACACGGCTCAGACAGCTTCGACACGGCTCGGACACGGCTCAGACACGGCTCGGACACACTTTTCTGGATTTTTTTTTTTTTTTTTTTTAAATTTTTAATGCTGATATGTTAATTTTTTTTTTTTTTTTTTTAATTTTTAATGCTGATATGTTCTATTTTTTGTTTTGTACTACCCTAAAGATGGTGATATATATATATACTAACCTAAAGATGCCACAATTCGCCGTGTCCGTGTCCTAAAGATGCTGATATATATATATACTAACATATCAGTGATATATATATATTCCAACCTAAACATATCAGTGTTTTTTTTTTTAAATTATTAATGCTGATATATATATATATATATATACTATTCGCCGTGTCCGTGTCCTAATTTTTTTGGATTTGCCGTGTCGCTGTGTCCGTGTCGTGTCGTATCCGTGTCCCGTATCCGTGTCCGTGCTTCTTAGATCTTACCCCTACATGTGCGGTCTAATATGAGATGGACACTTGTTCAAAGTATCCATGTGGGACAGAATATGACACTGTTATTGGTATAGAGTATGCTTCTAAACACCCACTTTTGAACCAACAACAGATGTGGCTGATATTGGAGACAAAGCTATACATAGTTTGCTAAAAATATATTAAGGTTGCATTTTCTACCCATTCCAATGTAATACAGATAATTCTAATAGAGTAAATTTTATATCGTGGATATGCTTTTTTACTTGGACCCTTCATTCATTTGAAGGTTAAGAGACTTCTACCACCTAGACTCCCACTTGTGAAAAGCTGCTTCTACATCCAACATAAACTTTTGGCATTTTGTTTTTACTAGTTTTCTTCTTGTATTTGCCTTTTCATAATTTGTTCCACCTTTGGTAATTTGCATAACCTTGATATTGGTCGTGCTGATTGTGGTAGAATGGAAAATAATTTCAATTTATATGTGCTGGTGGGTCTAAATTGTCATAGGACCCAATTTAAATCAATGGGAGGTGATTGATAACATTAATTAGAAAGTCTCAGTAATAGAGAGACGGTCCAATCAAATGGGTTTGTCTCTTACAATTTAATTATATTCCTATTCCTTTATACTTGCACACTTGACTTTGATGCTTCTCTGTTCTGTATACCTGTCTCTTCGAGTTTGTAGTAAATTAATGTATGTAACTAAAATATACTTGTCTCTTCGAGTTTGTAACAAATAAAATAATCATGTGTTTTGGAAGACTGTCCTTGTCCCCCTTTTCTATAAGAAGACTGTCCTTGTCCCCCTTTTCTATAAGAAGACTGTCCTATCATAGTTAGTGCCACAACAAGAATTAGCCCAGCCAGGACATCAAAATTTCCCAGATTGGTTGATGTGATGATCCGCCGGGATAAGCTTTTCTATAGGAGTCCAGCAAGACGTGTATCTCTTGAATAAAAACCATGTATCCATTTAGAGTGTCGGACAGAAAACACCTGGCTGCAGGATATACCTAGTACTGGATAGGTTGGCTGTGTTAGTCGATGAAGACTCACACTTCCATTACACAGATGCCAGTTGGAAATCAATTGCTGGTCCATGTACACTTGGGAAATAGTATGAATCTGCGCGGTTTATCCTCCGCCCCTCCATATCTGCATCTTCTTTAGTTAATGACACAGTTCAAAAGGGTGAAGTGAGTCCCAAAAGAAATTTGTTATTTGATGAAAGTTCATGCTAAAAAACAGTTTTTGTCATGTTTGATGGTTAGGGTAGCATGTCATCTTATTACACACGCACGCACATTTATGTATATATTTTTAGTTCCAGTTATACCAAAATTTTCTATCTTGCTATTACCTAGTACCAAAAACTCGTCATTGTGAAATATAAATTGCATGCTTTCCTTCAAAAATGCTCACCATTAATGGTGTGATAATGGTGGTTTTTTTTTTTTTAAAGACGAGGGATGGTGCTTTCTGTTTAGACTCCCAATCCTTGTGCTTAGACTTATCTCACAAGTTATCCATTTCTGTAGCGGCGTTGTTCTTCAAAATCTAAAGCCAAGACTGACTGAGTTTTTTCCATTAACAGGATTTACAAATACTGGGAGAGGAGGAAGAGGTATCTGAGTTGATGCAACAACCATCACAAAATTCGGGGGACCAGCTCCATTAATTCACTGAAGGAATACAGTCTAACAACTGATGTCCACAAAGGATGTTGCTGACATGCTCCCATGTTTGTAAAATTAAAGGTTCTTTACCCTAGTGTGCATGGTTTTCAGACCGCTACCCCGGTAGAGCCATTCACCTGTAAATTATATGACACCATCCCGGTACTTTATGTTTGAGTGTTTGTGCATTGTTGTACAATGTCGTCACAGTTCAATCAGATGAATAATTGATTATGCGAATCGTTCGAGTTTCTTTGGAAATGAGGTGCTATACTGTGGGTTTTCTTGCAGTCACTGCCCAATTTATCGCATTTAGGGCTCTCAAATGGTTAATTAATACCAGTGTGATCGTTCACAGAAATTTGAAATTTGTGGTGCTAGGGTTGGACTTACATGTTTTGAGAAATAAGATTTCTGTGAAGCATGAATAGAAACTCGAGAAGAATCTTCTCCTCTAAGGCTCTGTTTGTTTGCAAGTAAAATATTTTTTTAAAAAATATTCTTTTATTTTTTTGGTGTTTGGTTGATTCAAAACCTATGTAAATGTTTAACTCAGGAAAATATATTTTGACAAAAAGTTACAAAAACAACGTACCTCTGAATTTTTGGGAAGTAATTTCACAAATACGAGCCCGATCAAAATTAGTCATCGAGCTCAGCCTCCTCCATGACGAACCCGACGATCTCAAACCTCCATCGTCGTCACTCTCTCTCTCTTCCCCCACTGGGAAATTTCTCTTCCGCTTTCTCTATCCACTCTGAAACCTTAGACCATAGACCGTATCAATCCCTATAAAGTTCTTTTTTTAACTCTTAAAGCTTTTCATTTCATTCAAAATCGCATTCCGATTCGTCTCTATATTTCATCTATTGGAACTTCAGTCTCTGATTTGTTGACCCTCTATTCTTGTTTCTGTTTTGGGTACCAGTTTCTCGTCTCTCTCAATATAAAAAATATATAACTGCGTAGGTATGTATTTTGGTGTATTATAATTAGTGTTTTTATATATTAATTTTGGGCTTCTGCTGACTCTACGTTGTGAGGTTTATAAATGGTTGCTGTGGATGGTGCTCAGGTAACAGTCGTGTTGTCGCTGGAATTATTAAATAAAAGCAATAGCAACTTTAGTGCCAGGACTGGACCATTTTACCCTATAACTGGAGTAAAAGATTTGAGATTTTCCATCAATACATAAATACATTTGTTCCATTGAGATTATAAGACAAGTTTTCTCTCTCTCATTTTATTTTTTTTATATAAGAACAGATCAGAATAGAAGTTCTTTGTTTTGTATATTATTGTAAGGGTTCAATTTATAGTTTGTGTTCTCTTATTCATCTTGAAATGAAAAAGAGTGCAAGTCGTAGGATGTGATAACTATATTTTCATTGAGAAAGGTTCACATTGGTTGTTATGATGAAAATTGCCTAAAAATTCTTCTAATGTTTTTAAAGAATTTCTGGATTCTAGTTTGAAACTTGATGCTTAATCACAAATATTTCTTATATCAGCTTCCTCGGGAACCTCATCTTAATAGTAAACTATATACTAATATTCAAGTTTATTCTACAGTGCACATAAAACTTTCATTATGCTTCTTCTATACATAATATAGAATCATTAATTAGATTATGGCCAGCATCAATTGAGAATATGCCAAAACTAATTTTCTGGTTGCATCAATTTATCATCATTGGTAGTTGGGTTCAATATATCAAAGATGCTTTCATTTTTTATCCAGATGTTTCTATCATTCTATGCCGTAGTTGGGATTTATCTGGTGAGGGTGCTTTTGTTGCTAGTAAGGCTGTTTAGCAGTCAGCACTTGTAACCAACGGGCTAGTGGTCTAACGGTATCAGTCTCTTGCTTCTCAAAGGGAGGTGGGGAGTTCAAGTTTGAAAAGAGATAAGTGTGTGTGAGTACCAACTAAAAAAAAAAAAAAAAAAAGTTAGCACTTGTGCTACCAATTCAGAATGGACTTATAAGTCAGCAGACGTTGCTTTCCATGGGCATAAGTATCAAAACCATTTGTGTTTTTTTTTTTTGTTTTTGTTTTTGTGTAGGGAGAGAAGAGAGCATTTGTTTTTTTAACTGCTCTTTTACTAGTAGATTATAGTCTGTTATTTATGCGAATGTAGCTCTTCAATTACCCCCCTCTGATTGGAGTAATCTGATGCAATGGGCTACTCTGACTTGAAGATTAATCCTTTGTTTAAGTTAGATGCTAGCTATTACTGCTTATGTTATTTGGGTAGGTGGCTTTTTTTATGTTTTTTTATTGACACAGATGGGGAAGAAAAGAGAAGGTTCCAAACAATTTATATGGAACAAACAAATGGAGAGGGTGTTATTGGAAATTCTTTTAATAGGGTAGCAAATGCAATCAAAGATAAATTTGGAGTTGAATGTTCATCCAATCACGTTGAACACCATCTTAGAACCGTAAGAAATGCATGGTTGGCAATAGAGCAACTTCGTGGAAAATCAGGTTTTGGATGGGATGAGAATATGAAGATGGTGGTTGCTAGTCCAAGCGTTTATGATGAACATATTTAGGTATAACAAAACTTGACGGCCGTCACATTGAGGAAGCATCAATGGAGAGAGCGACCAACAAAAGAGCAAGCTCATCGAGTGCAACGTCATCCCAGTCAACACAACATGGTAAGAGAGGAGTCGTACCTCTCGTGATATGGATCAACTTGAAAGCATTACAACAAAACTTGGAGCGGTCGCTACTGCAATTAGTAGGTTGACTGAAGATCGACTGGATATTAACAACTTATATGATGAGCTGAGGAAGACTGATGGTTTCAACCATGTGTTTCTTGCCACAGCATTTGATTACTTGGTGGAGCATGAAAGGCTTGCAAAGGCATTTTTGGCTAAGAACAACAAACTTAGAAAGATTTGGCTGGAAAATTTTCAAAAGCAATCACATTAGATGGTTAGTGCCATTAAGGAGATTTTTATAGCCCTTTTGTGCAAAGCAATTGAGCTTAAAACTATAATTGTAAATGATCAGTGCCACTGACCTCCAGCTACAACCAGACCTTTTGGAGCTTAAGATAGGAACATGTGATCTCTTGTTACTAATCCAACCAGACCTTAACATAGGAATATGCATAATGTAGGAAACACCAATAGTTATGTGGTACATCATAATTTGTGTTATGAGAATAATTGATCTTAATACATTTGTACTCCAAGTTTTTTAAAGTAATTTCAATGTCTGAAACATTGGATGATCAATTAAAATCAAAGCTATTTTTTTTTCTTAAATTTCTTTTTATTATCATATCTTTTTTATACTCATCACTGGTTAGTGATTAGATTGTAGTACTACTTTTCAAAACTTCAAGAAGTGATATGCAAAGTGAAGGGGAAAAAAAAAAATTTCAATAGAGAGATAAAGTCTACTATCATGATGGACAGGTTTGGTTTGTTTTGCTTATCCTTTTTTTTTTTTTTTTTTCTAAATCAATTGATCATTTTTTAAAAAATTTCTTGTAAAATAACTATTAATATTCGAATAGAAATAGTTAGACTAAATGGATAGGTAAGAGAGAGATTCGATAATTAAGGACTTACATAAGAACTTTGATTTTCATTTTAAAATATTTTTAGAAGCCAAACACAAAAAAATATTTTTCATAAGAACTTTGATTTTCATTTTAAAATATTTTTAGAAGCCAAACACAAAAAAATATTTTTCGGAAAATATTTTATGGATGTTTGCCAAACACCAGAAAATAAAAATAAAAAAGATATTTAACCTGAAAAAAATTTATGAATAAAATATTTTCCGAGGAAGATATTTTACGTTTGTTTCACGTTTGAAAGAAAAAAGTGTAAATGCGTTAAAATTCTAATTGACAATAATAATGTTGAATACTTAAAATTTTTAAAATTAACAATTTATAATATTCGCTTTTTACTTCGGCACTTAAAATTTAAGTATCAAAATTTTTCGGTACTTAATTTTCAGTTTTATTAAAAGTGTAAGTCAATTTGTATTATCGAAAAGTGAGAAGAATCTCTCTCTACCTACATGTCAATGTATCACCATGGAAAATACTTCAGTCCTGCCCCATCAAGACAAACTGTGTCCTGCACACTAATGTGTCCCAATAAGAGGTTGACGCCTCTTTTAAATTTTTAAAAATACAAAACATGGGTTATACCCATTTTTTAGGGTTAAACTCGAAAGATCTATTTTTTTCCTTTCTTTACTCCCATATGTGTATCTTCATCTACATCTTTCTTTTTTCATAACCGCCAATCATTCCAAACCTAATATTTCCATTGTGTCCTCCACCACTCCCATAACATTATATTTGTCCCGGCCGTGTAATTTTTCTCTCTTTCAAATAGCTTAAATGAGTAAGAGATTTTGTTCAAATTTTGAGTTTTTTTCGCTTTCAAAAAACAAGGATAATGGTTTCTGTTATGTTCTTTTTGCTCTCATTCTTATTTACTAAAAAAGGTATGTATGAAATAAAAATAAGATAGAAATCATAGAATTGAGTGAAAAAAAAAAAAGAAGGAATAATTTTCATATATAGTATGCATAAAAAATAGTTGAGTTAGATTTTAAAAAGGGAGAAATAGAAATGGTTAGTTCAATTTTTTTAAGGATAGTTTTCTATCTTAAGAAAATTAAAAATAACATATGAAGGTAAGAAATAGAATTTTCCATGAGTTAATTAAAAATAATATTCAAAGTTGAGTGAAGAAAAAAATAGATCTCTTGGGTTTAACTATAAAAATGGATATAACCCATATTTTCTATTTTTTTAAGTTTAAAAAAGGTGTTAACTTCTTATTGGGACACGTTAGTATGCAGAACACAGTCGGTCTTGATGGGACAGAACTGAAGCATTGTCCACATCACCATTGAAGTGGGCGACCGGCGATTGGCAATATTTCGACCTGAGATTGTGTCCAGCGAAATAAATGAATTATTATTAGTGTTTTTTATTTTTAGAAAGGTTGGTTACTTCAAAGCATCGGTAATAAATTCAAATCTATTTATAAGTCTTTGGATGAAATATTGAAAGGTATACAACAAGATATTCTATTATCTGTTGTCTGCTAATGACAGTGTTATGGATGTTGTAAGAACAAAAAAAGAGATATGGAAAAAAATTTGGCAGTGAAAGGATTAAGAATTAGTAAAGTTAAAATGAAATACATGGAAACATTGATAACGATTGAAAACCAAAGACCAATGAGCCACTTGGTACAATGGTATAACAATTTTAAAAATTTAAATTAATAATAGCTAAAAAAAAAAAATTCACAACGGAGATAGAGAAAGAAATGGCATTGGCACTAAAACATTGATGATGTGCAATCTCTATTTCAATCAATGGATTTGGTTCACTTTGGTATATATTTCGTTTTTTATGTTTTTTATTTTTGGGTGAAAAGACGTGTTTAGTAAAATCTATTTTGTTTTGTACAATGTGAAAACGTTTCGTAAATAATGACCAAAATTAAAATACTAATTTGGTATTTTTATATGTTATAGTGCGTCCAACCTTTATATTTTTCAAATTTACAAAATTTTTTTGCCAAATGTGTTTTCATATTTTTGTTTTTAAAAAATCTTACAACAAATAAATGTTACCGAAGATACTTCCGATTGTTATTCTAAACGCTCTACGCCAAAACACTTATTTATTTCGAATTAAAATAAAAAGCCAAAAAAAATACGCGAACCAGTCCATGCGTTTTGTTGTCATATTGCTAGAGAGGCAAGCATGGTTGAACATGGATGATGTTATGGTTAATGCATTAATAAATTGTTCAGTTAGAGGTCACACCATGTAACACAGTCACTTGGTTGACCGAGTCAAGGATAAATATAATATTAACAGTGTACATACTATTTATTTTGTAGGGCTAAAATTATAAAACCCCTGCTATTTTCAATTTTTGATTATAAAACTCTTTATTTCTAAATTTTTTAATATTATTATAAAGTTATTACATTGTCCTAATTCTGTCAATAAACCGTTAAAGACTTGTTAAATGACTAAATTACCCTTATGATATATCATTTTATTTTTTAAAAAAATCAATATTTTACAAATTATAGAATTATCCTCAAGCACAAACCTGAATATTATAATTTAATTCAAGTCAATTTATGAATATTACATAATGTATTAAATTATAATTTAGTTCATTTAATTTAAATTAAAAAATCTTTCGTAGAATTCGCAATTTTGTAAACAAAAAAACTAAATAAGTCTTTAAAATATCATTATTTATTTTGTATTTTTAAAAAATTGAATCATTTTCATACTTAAAAAAATTGACTAATTACTACACAATTTAAATATAAAAATTGACAACAATTAGGATAGCTAATAATTTTTTTTCAAATATGTTTAAATGGTAAACTAATAGATTTTGGATAACCACTAAATTTTGAATAAAATTCTAATTACAAAAGTGTTGCCCAAGCAATGTTTCAATTGTCAATTTTTTTAATTTCAATTAATATGTAAGTACTAATCTTTCTCAGCAAATGTTTAATACAACAATCTGAATTTTAAACCTCAACTATCAACATTTATCAATAGATTAATCATGCTAAATTTAAAGCAATAAATGTAAGAGATAAAGAGAGAGATAGCAAACAAGTACTCAATGATTTTAGCGAGATTCGGAAACTCCTACTCCTCGGCTCAAGGCCCCTCTTGAGACTTCCCAATCCACTATGGCATCTCCTTATGAGTGGAGAGCAAACCTTTTACAAGAAGCACCTCCTTGCTTCAAAGTGCTAAGGGAAACACCTTCTTTTAGTCTTTCTTGGGCCATACCAACCCTTACAAGTTTGAAGAAGATAAATGAAGTACACAATAATCTCTCTCAGATCTGTAGTATAAATTTCAGCTCACTCTAGAGTATGTATGAATAGATTGAAGCTCAATAATCTTAAAAGATATGAAATGTATGAATGACGGTATAAAGGCTCTATGATTGCATATATATGATTCTCAGTAGTTGCAATGCCTTTTTATGAAGAAAACAATTCATTATATAGAGTTTCAGACGTATCTTATCTGTATTCTAGCTGTTGAGCACATATTTCGAGGTAAAATAGTCGTTCAAATTTGAATCTACGCAGGTTTGGTCGACCGAAATGAAACACCATTTTGTTTCGGTCGTCCGAAATGACTTGAGGCTAACTTTTACCTTTTTACTTTGGTCGGCCAAAATGGATTAGGCTTTTATTTCGGTCGTCCAAAACAGCCTGGGACCTTTTAGCAAAGCTACTGTAAGAATCGGTCGACCGATTCATATGGTCATTCTATTTTGGTCGTCCGAAATAGCCATGTGACCTTGTTGCTAAGCTACTGCCCAAAATGGTCGTCCAATTCAAATTGTTATTCCATTTTGGTCGACCGAAATGGAACTTCAGTTTTAGGAACATGTTTTGATGATATTTAAACTTTGTCTAATGTTCCTTGATATGGATGAATGGGATTTTGTGCATGATCCTAGATATATGAGCTTCAAAATGTTCATACATGTCACTCACCAACTTAGCTACCCCTTTTTCATTGGTATTTGCATGATCGTTTGATTACTTGATTAATCTTGATAGCTTTCTTTTAGGTCTTGATTCCTTTGCGACCTTTTCTCGTATCTTCATGATGCTCCTTTTCATTTGTGTTTTACATGTAATGTCTTAACTTGATGAATGCTTAGATCTGTAATTTTGCTCAAGGTAGACAATAGAATACATAGAATATCATTGCAAAATAACAATAAAAAAAATTTCTCATAAAGCATAGTCATTGATAAATCAGAAGTGAGGGAGGCCAGTAGCTCGGAGGTCAGCAAGGTCACGCTTTACAAGGTTGACTTCTTTTGCTATTTCTTCAACTCGTTCGCGCAGAGCTAGAATGTGTTCCCTGTTTTCTTTGCCAAGTTCAATTTGCTCTTTGGAGAGAACAATACTCTTTAATAAAAGCTCACGAAAAGAGCTTTCATCTGATGGAGGGGCTGGAGGAGCATTAGTTACTTCTTGTTCTTCTTCCTCTCCTTCCACCTCTGCTTCTTCTTCTTCTTTTTCTTCACCAACCTCTACACCTTCTTCTTTTTGCTCTGCTATAGCAACAAAATCTTGGCCCACATTTGCTGGATCACCTAATTTAAGGTCATACCAAGTGTTATCCTTATATTTTTTGAGACCCATTTGGCCAAGAAAATCTTTGTCAACCCAATAGAGATTAGTTAGTTCTTTTTCATCCTCTCCTTCTAGCCGTACTTTGTTGGTTCTGAATATCATGGTGAGAGCCATGGCATAAAATAGATGAGTTTTCTACTTTTTGGCGCAATATTGTATGTGGTGAAATATAAGGAAGGCGAGGTCAAACTTTTTCCCTTTTAGGACACACCAAATCAGAAAAGCTTCCATAAATGACACATCTAAGCGTCCGCCAGATTTTGGACGGATGGTATGTATGATAACATGGTAATGAGGCGAGCTTGCACGGTTAACTGACTAGCAAATATCTTGTCAGTGTTTTTGGGAGGAAATTGGCTCATTTGTTGAACTGCTTGTAGCTCGTCAAATCCTTCCCCATTATACCAATCATAGGCAGTATAGTAAGTGATATTACCTTGAGGTATTTTGAGAATACGGCGAAAATCAGACAAGGTAAGGTGAATGTTAGTGCCTACGACGAATGAATTGAAGGTGTTTTGCCCTAGAACTCTCTCAAGATGAGTATAAAATAGTCTTACAAGCTTGGGGTAATAAGGAACTTTGAGGGATACAAATCCACCCAAGCCAATAGCATCAAATAGAGAGTAAGTGTTTCGAATAACCTCTACAAATTTGTTCTTTGCAACTATCTTATGAAGGAATTTGGTTTCATATGTTTCTCTGAAGTGTGGTTCCTTGAAAAGACGCATGGCTGGGGCAAGATAGGGTTCGGGTTGCGCAGGATTGGGAGGCTCAAACCCTCTGGCATCATAGTCATGAGCACGCTTAGTTCGTTTTTCTAAGCCTCTTGTTGTCCTAAATGGATTCTTCCTAGAAGCCATATGAAACGAACTCAAGGGTTTTCGCTAGAGTTGAGAGATTAGAAATGGTATCTAATATCAAGATAGAATGGCTTTTTATGATAACCAAATATAAGCACAGAGAATAGTAACCTAAGATACCAATAGAGAATAATGATGAACAAATTGTTTTTGAGAATATGTGTTTAGCCTTACCTTGAAAGCGAAGAGGAGAGAGAGAGGAAGTTTCGCAATCGCCTTTCGAGAGAGAGAGGAATGGTATTTTAGTTTGGGAGAAAAAGAAATGGTTCATGGGTTACTTAAGGTCAAATTTGGGCTTTTACATCTGTGGGCCGCGAAGCATCGGTCAACCGAAATGACTTCATCGGTCGGCTGGTTTGCATCTTGAAACTATTTTGACTTCCTTATTTCGGTAGGCCGAAATAGGGTTTCGGTCTGCCGAAATGCTTATTTCGGTTTACCGAAGTGATGTTTCGGACTGTCGAAAAGAGTACAGAGGCAAACTCATAAAGGCTTTATCAGTTGTCATTGAATCTCGCTTTCCATGGCCATTCCGATTTCTCGTCGAAGAGTGCAAAATCTATCTTCTTGAAGTGGCTTCGTGAAAATGTCGGCTAATTGATTTTTAGTGTTGATGAACATCAATTCAATATCTCCTTTTGATACATGATCCCTTAAGAAATGATATCTAATTTCAATATGTTTTGTCTTAGAGTGCTGAATGGGATTTTTTGATGTACAAATGGCGTTAATGTTGTCACATTTGATACGGATTTTGTTGTAGAATAATCCAAAATCCTCAAGTTGCTGTTTGATATATAAGATTTGTGCACAGTAGCCACCAGCAGCTATATATTCAGCTTCAGTAATGGATAATGCAACTAAATTTTGTTTCTTCCATGACCAAGACACAAGGGACTGACCTATAAAGTGACAGACACGGCTTGTACTTTTTCTATTAACTTTACACCCAGCAAAATCAGCATCAGTAAAACCGACAAGATCAAAGGACGTATACCTAGGATACCATAATCCTAAGTTAATAGTGCCATTCAAATATTTGAATATACGTTTGACAGCATTTAAATGAGACTCTTTGGGACAAGATTGAAATCTAGCATATAAACATACACTTAACATAATGTTCGGCCTACTAGCCGTTAAATATAGAAGGCTTCCAATCATCCCTTTATATTTCTTAATATCAACATCTTTGCCCTTCTCATCCTTATCAAGCTTTAAGGATGGACTCATGGGAGTTTTGGCATGTTTGGCGTCCTCTGAGCCAAATTTTTTTAGCAAATCTTTAGTATACTTTGATTGGCAAACAAAGATTCCATCAAAAGTTTGTTTGATTTGCAGCCCTAAGAAGAAGTTAAGTTCACCCATCATGCTCATTTCAAACTCATTTTGCATGGAGGTGGCAAACTCTTTGCTTAGTAAGTCATTAGTTGATCCAAATATGATATCATCAACGTAAATTTAAATGATCAACAAATTGTCATCAATGATTTTGGTAAAGAGTGTATTGTCAATTTTACCTTTACCAAAATCATTTAAAAGTAGAAACCCACTAAGTCTTTCATACCAAGCTCTAGGAGCTTGTTTCAAACCATATACTGTTTTAGTCAATTTATAAATATGGTTTGGACTTTCATACCTTTCAAAGCCCGGTGGTTGTTCTACATATACTTCTTCATCTATAAAATCATTTAGGAAAGCACTCTCTACATCGATTTGAAATTTTTGTGAGATACAAATGCAAGTAACATTCTTATAGCCTCAAGTCTAGCAACGGGAGCAAAAGTTTCTTCATAATCTATACCTTCTTCTTGGTTATAACCTTTTGCAACAAGTCTAACCTTGTTCCTAACAATAGTTTCCGATTCATCCTTTTTGTTCCTAAAAACCCATTTTGTGCCCATGATTGTTTTATTTTGAGGTCTAGGGACAAAATACCAAACCTTGTTTCTTTTGAATTGAATGAGTTCTTCTTATATTGTCAATAGCCAAGATTCATCATTTTCAGTGTCATGTATATATTTAGGTTTAAATTGAGAAACAAATGCCACAAAGTTGCATACATTTCTTAATTGTAACCTTGTAATAACACCTTTGGATGCATCACTAATAACTTGATCCAATGGATGATTATAAACTAACTTCTATTCATTTGGAGTAGTTTTATTTTGAGAGACGTCATCAATTGAATTGGTGTTTTGAGAGATATCAATAGGAGACTCATTTATATTGAGTTCATTGATACTCTTCTCAAGCTCAATAGGAGACTCATTTACATTGAGTTCATTGGTACCCTTTTTGTAATACCTACTAATTTCGGAACACGGGTTGATCAAGTCCGCGCACAAAATTAGGGAATATCAAAACAATTAAAGTATTTAAACAAGCACAGATTACAAAATGAAATAAAGAATAAAATAAAACGCTGAAGAAATCTAATTAATAGTAAATCCATTAATAACTTCCAAATGGTTACAGTTCGGGAATCCCGTAACTCAAGGACCCCTTAACCAAAAGTTACTATGTAGAATTCCAACCAAATAAATACTAATCTCAACTGTAACAATAATAATATCCTACTTGTAAATAAATAGAAAGAATGAATAAGTCCTCCAGCTGCGGATCCTCAACCTTGAGACTTGACCTTCTAACAACCTGAAAAATAAATCGCGGGTTAAACCCTACGAACAAGTTCCCTCTACCAAACCTCTGAAAGCCAATAAACAAATCATCTATATCAAAACAAACCCTAATAAAGTTTAAACTTTAATATACCATGCTATAAATATATATAAATACTTTTATACAATACAATAATCCTATCTATTAATAGGTGCAATTAAATTGTTAAATCCATTTACCAACGATTAATTAATAATCAGACCTAGACCAAAACCATCATTTATAAGTTTCCTATAAAATAAACTCCACTCACCTTAATTCCAACCTAACCAGTAATTTAACATTTTAGCTATAACTTACATTTAAATGAATAATCCACTAAAATCCAAAACCTAGTAATACTTTTGATTGTTTAAATTACAGGTTCAGAAATTTAAACTTTCACAAATCATTCATGTCTCCACCCACAATATTTTATTAATATATACCAAGTAATACACTAATATGTAACCACTAGATTATTCTAATTTAAGAATATCTAACTTAAATCCAACTCATACCTACCGTACACATAGATGAATTTAATCATCTAACATACATAGCAATTTAATTTTGCTATAGCAATTCAACCATGCTATTATGAATATATTTATCTATATATTGGCAACTCAACCATGCCTCCTCAAGTATATATATTTATACTTTTAATTAGCAAGTCATCCATGCTTTCCACGTATGTATTTTATCTATACGAATAATAAGGCAATATATTTAAGCCTTTGGCAACTCATCCATGCCTACAATTCAACCATGTACCAACCTTAAACTTAACTAATAAGCTAAATCACACATACACATCTCATGCATATAATAAGCATGTCAATAATTAATAACCCACATATTCAGATACACCAAATAAGACTTATAATAATAATTATCTTAAATGATATCCATATACACATATATTATGTAATATATACGTATATAATATCTTCCATACTATATATACATATACAGATGTATATATATATAACTACTTCCTTCCATCCTAATCGCAAGTTAAATAAACCATATACTCATGTACGATTATAGATAAATAACTAAATAAATATATATATATATATATATATATTCATTTCCTTCTATAATAATCATTAATTTATTCTGTTACACACGCTAAAGGCTACCACATATCTTAGCAACACTCTACAGCCTTTAGAAAAACTAGAACACCTCGAGACTTATTCTAGAACCTCTCCGGACTTTACCGAACCTTTTCGAGACACCAAATACCTTACCACGCGCCTCTACAGTCTCCGAAGCACCTTGCACGCGCTTCCACACATCTTTCCACGCACGCACGCGCTCACACGCGCCCTCACACGCGCTAGAGAGTGAGCGCACGCTCACACGCGCTGCCACGCGCGCGCACGCGCTGCCACGCACGCTGGCTATTCCTCTTGCTGACGCGGCGCGCTCCTATTGGTTAGTTGTACCGCGTCCCTGCTGGTGCGCTGCAGCGAATCAATCCACCATCATCCACCTCATCCAACGGTCTAGATCAGCGTAGCCATCAACATATTATACACCCTAATGCACTGAATCAATCTATTATGTATTTCAAAATTCAATGCCCCAGATTCACATGCACATACTTTTAGCATAGGCCGCACCACACTGGAATATCGCCCTTCTAAACTACCACCAGTGCGTAAACATATACAGGATATATATATATATATATAATTAATTTGCACATATATAATTATATATATATAATTCTAAATATCCGAATTTTTCTAAAAAAAATATCAAATCAGTCCAGAAAATTCTAGGAAAAATCCACAAGCTTAATTTATTAATTTTGGCCATAACTAAATATATGTAATTATATTTTGGTCCATTTAATTTAATTAATCACGCTACATAAAGTTAAAACAAACTATAAGAAAATTTCAGAAATAAAATTTAATTAACCTTCCCTCACATACAATATTTAAACTATCCGAACAATTCATACATATATTCACATGTTTAAATCTATAAAAAAAAATTTCAAAAAAATAAACATGCTCATCTAATTCGATTAATAATTTAATTCAATACAATACAATTATTATTTCGATAATCAAGGTGATAAGTTTATAAGTTCTAAGAGGAGAAGTAGAGAAGAACTTGCCTTTTCTTTTCCAGATCCGGTCTCCTCTTACGTTCTTTGATCCGGCCTCCTCCTCGTTAGCCCTTCTTCTTCTCTCTCTAATTCTCGTATTTTTCTAACGTGGAAAAACTCCTAACCCTAAAGTCTTATATGTCTATTTATACACATCCAAAAACCTAAATCCTTTTCCCATTAGGATTATCATATAAAATAAATAATATTTATCTTTTAAATAATATATATACATACATATATTTTAATATAAATATATATATATTACCTTCCCTATATAACCATTAGTTAAATAAATTATATATACCTATATATATCAATATATAATTATATTGACATATATGCCCCTACACATGATTTAATAATGAATTAATATACACATGTAATTATATAGGTATAATTATGCAAAGATAATTGTTAAATATCCTCCCAACCACGGGCCTTTACCAATTAACCCAACAAGGCTTCCTTCAAGCCCAATACCACATCCGTTGGTCCAACTTCCTTTAATCCCAATCCAAATAACTTAAATACCTAAAATAATGAAATTAAATTTAATAGCTACCAATAATTAACAATAAAGTTACACCAACATAAAATCACGCAAATCAAATAAACACTTCACTAACTAGCATTCCACAAATCAAACACCATATAAATTTAACAAATAAAATTACAAAATATAATTTAATTAAAACAATACAATTTACCTACGCACTTAATTAAATAAAACAAATCACAACTATCAAGCACCTAATTAAATAAAACAAATCACTTAAAAGTAATAATAATAATAATATAATATAAATTAATTTAATTAATAAATCCTTTTTAAAATATCGGGGTATTACATTCTTCCCCCCTAACAAAAGGAATTTCGTCCTCGGAATTCACGAATCCATGAAATGAAATTTTGATTATTTGTCCCAAACTTTCATTTTCCCTTATTCCACTGTTTGCCATGTAATACATTTAATATGTAAATATCTATAATAAAATGCTCACAATTGTGTAAATTACTTAAACACCTAGTGGTGTAATATACTAACAGTCAATGATTTGTATATATATGTATAAATATATATCACCATCATAAGCCAAAACCATCCAGATACTAATGAACATGATGCCCTTATATCTACTAAGTCATTTCTACATCTACCTTGAAATAAAAAAAAAACATACCTCAATTCTTCTGAGGTACCCATGCATTGCAAGGTGTGGCATTGTACACCATACCCTGATGCAACTGTTGTATAGGCTGTCCCTGCGGTGGCGGTGGTGCTGGTAAGGCCGGAAATGTCTGAGCCTGCACACGTGGAATCTGTGGAGTAGGTAATGGTTGCCACTGTCCCTGTTGCCCATGCTGTTTCTGAGCCAACCCAGGACACCGTTTGGCTGAATGCCCATAATCTCCACACTTATAGCAATGACCCCTAAATATATTTGACTGCCCCTCCTGGTGATTACCTTGTAGCTGTCCCAGTCCAGTCTGAGGTGCTCCAGTCTGCTGAGTGGAAACTCCCTCTCTCTGAACTTCTGAATTACCCTTGTGCTTCTTCCAAGGCTGCTGGCCCTGGAATCTGCCCTTATCATTCTGTCGGTTCCCATTATCATTCACTTTCGCAGCTGGCTGATTAGCAAAGTCTTTGCCACCCCGCTTCTCAGCCCTAGTCTGTCTGAAATCCCCATTCAGCTGATAAAGCTGCAAAGCTGCGTCCACCACTTGAGCATAAGTAGTGTAGGCTGGACTACCAGTAATAGCTCTCTTGATAGACCACATCAGTCCCTTGACAAAACTGTTGCGCTTCTTCTCCTCTGTATCCACCTCCTCCGGTGCAAAGAGAGATAAGCGTGTGAACTGCTGTTCATACTCCGCCACTGTCATGTTCCCCTGCTGCAGATTAAGAAACTCAGTCTTCATGGCTGCCCTAACTGCATAAGGGAAATACTTTTCTTCAAAGCGTGCACTGAACTCATCATAAGTCAATGCCATCCTCTCCTCTATGGTGGTAACTGACTCCCACCACTGCAGTGCATCCCCAACTAGCTTGAAGGTAGCAAGCATCTGCTTCTGAACCTCCGTGCACTGAACCAAGCGAAGATGTCGCTCAATGTCCTGTTTCCACTGGTGAGCTGCTCTCGCATCGGTGGAGCCCGTGAACTCAGGTGGACTCCCTTTTGTGAAAGAACTCCTGGCCTTCTCCCAGGTATCAGTCTGAACAACCGGTGCTGGTAACGATGCCGGCTGTACCTGAGGCTGATTCCGAAGTACAGCTGCTACCCCAGCTTCTATAGCCCGAGCAATGAGGTCATTGATGTGAGGAGGATACTCTGGATCCCTGCCCTGAGCCGGAGCCTGCTGAACTTCCTCTTGCTCCTCCTGAAGCTGACCTTCATCCTGAAACCCAAGTCGTTGCTGCTCTTCCTCCATTTGCTGACGTTGCAGGTGTTCTTGCTGCCTACGTGCAGCTCTCCTCTGTCGACGGTTCAGATTCTGTCCTCTTCCAGTGTTAACCATGCTGTTAACATAGAACGGCAGACATCAGTACGATTTTAACGGACCGTAAAGGAATACAATGTATCCTAAACTTAAGCTCTAAAGAAAAGAGTACATAAAGCGGAATTCACATAACGAAAGACACCCTAGGGACACTTGAACCTGGAGTGCTCTGATACCAACTGTAATACCTACTAATTTCGGAACACGGGTTGATCAAGTCCGCGCACAAAATTAGGGAATATCAAAACAATTAAAGTATTTAAACAAGCAAAGATTACAAAATGAAATAAAGAATAAAATAAAACGCTGAAGAAATCTAATTAATAGTAAATCCATTAATAACTTCCAAATGGTTACAGTTCGGGAATCCCGTAACTCAAGGACCCCTTAACCAAAAGTTACTATGTAGAATTCCAACCAAATAAATACTAATCTCAACTGTAACAATAATAATATCCTACTTGTAAATAAATAGAAAGAATGGATAAGTCCTCCAGCTGCGGATCCTCAACCTTGAGACTTGACCTTCTAACAACCTGAAAAATAAATCGCGGGTTAAACCCTACGAACAAGTTCCCTCTACCAAACCTCTGAAAGCCAATAAACAAATCATCTATATCAAAACAAACCCTAATAAAGTTTAAACTTTAATATACCATGCTATAAATATATATAAATACTTTTATACAATACAATAATCCTATCTATTAATAGGTGCAATTAAATTGTTAAATCCATTTACCAACGATTAATTAATAATCAGACCTAGACCAAAACCATCATTTATAAGTTTCCTATAAAATAAACTCCACTCACCTTAATTCCAACCTAACCAGTAATTTAACATTTTAGCTATAACTTACATTTAAATGAATAATCCACTAAAATCCAAAACCTAGTAATACTTTTGATTGTTTAAATTACAGGTTCAGAAATTTAAACTTTCACAAATCATTCATGTCTCCACCCACAATATTTTATTAATATATACCAAGTAATACACTAATATGTAACCACTAGATTATTCTAATTTAAGAATATCTAACTTAAATCCAACTCATACCTACCGTACACATAGATGAATTTAATCATCTAACATACATAGCAATTTAATTTTGCTATAGCAATTCAACCATGCTATTATGAATATATTTATCTATATATTAGCAACTCAACCATGCCTCCTCAAGTATATATATTTATACTTTTAATTAGCAAGTCATCCATGCTTTCCACGTATGTATTTTATCTATACGAATAATAAGGCAATATATTTAAGCCTTTGGCAACTCATCCATGCCTACAATTCAACCATGTACCAACCTTAAACTTAACTAATAAGCTAAATCACACATACACATCTCATGCATATAATAAGCATGTCAATAATTAATAACCCACATATTCAGATACACCAAATAAGACTTATAATAATAATTATCTTAAATGATATCCATATACACATATATTATGTAATATATACGTATATAATATCTTCCATACTATATATACATATACAGATGTATATATATATAACTACTTCCTTCCATCCTAATCGCAAGTTAAATAAACCATATACTCATGTACGATTATAGATAAATAACTAAATAAATATATATATATATATATATATATATATATATATATATTCATTTCCTTCTATAATAATCATTAATTTATTCTGTTACACACGCTAAAGGCTACCACATATCTTAGCAACACTCTACAGCCTTTAGAAAAACTAGAACACCTCGAGACTTATTCTAGAACCTCTCCGGACTTTACCGGACCTTTTCGAGACACCAAATACCTTACCACGCGCCTCTACAGTCTCCGAAGCACCTTGCACGCGCTTCCACACATCTTTCCGTGCCCTCACACGCGCTAGAGAGTGAGCGCACGCTCACACGCGCTGCCACGCGCGCGCACGCGCTGCCACGCACGCTGGCTATTCCTCTTGCTGACGCGGCGCGCTCCTATTGGTTAGTTGTACCGCGTCCCTGCTGGTGCGCTGCAGCGAATCAATCCACCATCATCCACCTCATCCAACGGTCTAGATCAGCGTAGCCATCAACATATTATACACCCTAATGCACTGAATCAATCTATTATGTATTTCAAAATTCAATGCCCCAGATTCACATGCACATACTTTTAGCATAGGCCGCACCACACTGGAATATCGCCCTTCTAAACTACCACCAGTGCGTAAACATATACAGGATATATATATATATAATTAATTTGCACATATATAATTATATATATATAATTCTAAATATCCGAATTTTTCTAAAAAAAATATCAAATCAGTCCAGAAAATTCTAGGAAAAATCCACAAGCTTAATTTATTAATTTTGGCCATAACTAAATATATGTAATTATATTTTGGTCCATTTAATTTAATTAATCACGCTACATAAAGTTAAAACAAACTATAAGAAAATTTCAGAAATAAAATTTAATTAACCTTCCCTCACATACAATATTTAAACTATCCGAACAATTCATACATATATTCACATGTTTAAATCTATAAAAAAAAAAATTCAAAAAAATAAACATGCTCATCTAATTCGATTAATAATTTAATTCAATACAATACAATTATTATTTCGATAATCAAGGTGATAAGTTTATGAGTTCTAAGAGGAGAAGTAGAGAAGAACTCGCCTTTTCTTTTCCAGATCCGGTCTCCTCTTACGTTCTTTGATCCGGCCTCCTCCTCGTTAGCCCTTCTTCTTCTCTCTCTAATTCTCGTATTTTTCTAACGTGGAAAAACTCCTAACCCTAAAGTCTTATATGTCTATTTATACACATCCAAAAACCTAAATCCTTTTCCCATTAGGATTATCATATAAAATAAATAATATTTATCTTTTAAATAATATATATACATACATATATTTTAATATAAATATATATATATATTACCTTCCCTATATAACCATTAGTTAAATAAATTATATATACCTATATATATCAATATATAATTATATTGACATATATGCCCCTACACATGATTTAATAATGAAGTAATATACACATGTAATTATATAGGTATAATTATGCAAAGATAATTGTTAAATATCCTCCCAACCACGGGCCTTTACCAATTAACCCAACAAGGCTTCCTTCAAGCCCAATACCACATCCGTTGGTCCAACTTCCTTTAATCCCAATCCAAATAACTTAAATACCTAAAATAATGAAATTAAATTTAATAGCTACCAATAATTAACAATAAAGTTACACCAACATAAAATCACGCAAATCAAATAAACACTTCACTAACTAGCATTCCACAAATCAAACACCATATAAATTTAACAAATAAAATTACAAAATATAATTTAATTAAAACAATACAATTTACCTACGCACTTAATTAAATAAAACAAATCACAACTATCAAGCACCTAATTAAATAAAACAAATCACTTAAAAGTAATAATAATAATAATATAATATAAATTAATTTAATTAATAAATCCTTTTTAAAATATCGGGGTATTACACTTTTCAAGTTCAATTTCTTCATCATTGTCCATCACACTTTTTATAGGAGGAGTTAGGGATTCGTCAAATACAACATGTATGGATTCAACCACAACCAAGGTGTAATGACCCGGTCATTTTTCTTCCTTTCCTTTTTCTCAGATTTTTACTGATATTTTTTTTTCCGTAGTCTTTTCTTTTCTGTGTTCGGTTTTTCATCGCTTGATGTCGTCATGAGTGTTCTGGAATAATTTCCGAGACTCTTTTTCTTGGATTGACAACTTTCTTTGAGGATTGTGTCATTTCCACATTTTTTTATTTTTTCCGGACACTATTCACTTTTCGTCTTTTTCTCGTTTATCATTTTTCCTTACACAACCTCACTTTTTGTGTTCGGATTTGACTCCGGTTTTGCATGCATCCATGATATTTAAATTCCATGTCATGTATATTTTTACTTTCTTAGCAAAGCATGCTTAGTGTTTACTTTTCTTGTAAAGGGTATGGATGCATAACCTTTTTGTAATATTCTTAACTTGTGGGGTTTTAGTGTAATTAAATAAAGTAATTATTTTTCATCTTGGGGACCATTTTGCAAATTAATTTAGAAGATATTTTGAAAAAAGACCTTTTACAATTTTTGAAAAATGTGACAAGTGTTACATTCTCTTGGTGCCACTTGTTGGCATTAGGGGGGAATGACTTGAATGCATCATCTTGTGACATTTGGAGGGTGGAGATTCACCCACTTGTTGGCCTAAGATTAGTACACTTGTTGGCTTAGATAGTTGACAAGTGTAGGCTTGAGATTAAGCCTAGGAAAGAACCTTGGAATTGTGACAAGTGTAGGTTCACAATTATTTTTTTGGGCCACTATGGGATTATGTTTTTAAGGTGGGTTTTTGGTTTTAAAGGTGGGTTTTTGTGCAATTGACCATAAATGTGTGTGTTAACCATGGTGTAGGATCACATAGTGAGTGGAGGATTTCTATTTCCTCCACTCACACTTTTTCACATTACGTCATTACCTTCCTCACTATAAACCCTAGCCTCCATGGATGAAGCTTAAAGCCTTAAGCCTTGACTTTGATTTTTGAGAGCCTTCCATTGCTTTCCAAGCTTAATCTTGAGAATACTTTTTGTTCCCCTCATCCTCCTCTTCATAACCTTTGAAGGGTTTGCCATTTTGTGTTGATTTGCCTTGGATTTAAGAGGAACAATCCTCTTGTGAGGTAAGGCGTGTTATAATTTATTACCTAAAGGTATTCCTTGCTTTTGTAGTGACATATAAGTTGTATGCATGTCTTTTGATTAATTTGAGAAATTAATGATGTATCATATCTTGCATATAACTCACTTTAGACTTGGTATATGGCATAGCCATGACATGATCTTTGTTATATATTAAATTGGAATGATTTAAATGAGTTTTCAAATCTAGAGATTAAATGAATTTAATTTGATTTAAATTCTATTTAATTGTGTTTTGCTTGTATTCCATTTTAAACTTGATATATGGTATGACTATGACTTAGTGGTTGATATGTATTAATTTGAGATCATTTGAACAATTTTTGAAATCTAGAGATTTAATTGATTTAAATTAATTAAATTTTATTTGATGATATCTTACTCATTTTACACTTTTGATTTGATATATGTAATGACCATGTTATGTTGTTTAACATATATTAATTAGAGGTTATTTGAATTTGATTTGAAATTTAGAGAATTTAATTATTTTGTTTAATTAAATTCTATCTAATGGCTCCATGGACCTATTTGTGTTTTAGAAGTTATTTCTATATTCAAATCATGGACTTGGACTTATTGTGTATTCACTTGGTTGTGCTTTGAGTATTGGATAACATTGTTGTTATATTTATATTCATGAGAACATGTTTTCTTTATGGAATATATTGTTGCTTTATGTAATGAATTGCACACTTTGCGATTAACATTATGTATGCCATTTTAGAATTGAAATTCTAAAGCATGGATTGTGTAGTTTCAACTTACTTGTGTATGGAACGTGGTATATATGCCTTAATATTGTGTATAAGTTTTGAACTTGATATATTTTGGATTCTCTTGGGACATTGTTACAAGTGACATGGCTAGAGTTTGGCTCTAGTGCGGGTGGTATGAGTTCTCCCCATTTGTAGTGCGCACTAGGGTGATCTTCCCAGCGGGTTAATGCCTGAAATAACTGTTTAGGTCTTGGCTTTATCCAAGGCATGATGTCCAAGTCTTCCACTATTTGATTTCGCATTCAATTTCAAGTTGACAATCATGTTTAATTGTGACTTGTGGTTTTGGTTATTGGCGATTTGAAGTTGTTAAGTACATCTATGCTAAATTGTCATATTTAGTTGTTTTTGTACTTTAGATTTCAAGTTGATAACTTTGAGAATCTATATCTTGATGCATTGCACTTGAGATTCTAATTATGTTAAAGGGTTATATTTAGTTGTTTTCGCATTTTAGATTTCAAGTTGATAACTTTGAGAATTTATATCTTGTTGCTTTGTATAGCACGCCCTTATGTTGTTTGGGATTGCATGCATGATGTGATTTATGCTAGAAATTTTTTAAGGTAGCTTAAGATGCTCCTTGAGTCTAACCTTTGACATGGACGTTGGGTGGCATGACCCTTTTGAATTGTTTCAAGTCAACATAAAAATCTATAAGAAATCGAGTCATGCAAACTCATTTTCTACGAGTAAACTTGTTTACTCACCTCGAAGTTATTGGGGGGCTGTTTCAGGTACGAAGAGTTGGTTCGTGATGTTCATCATTGCTTGGATGATTGTAGGCTTGAAGGTTTTTAATTCTTGTAAAGGTTGGCTTGAAATGCCACTTGTAGCCTTATATGTCAAAATGTGTATATTTGATTCCATATATATAATGTGTACATGAGTACACTCTTTACAATGTATTTGACATGTATGAGATGAGGTTGGAGGCCAATGACATGTAATTTGTATCCTTTGTAATTTTTGACTTAATGGAATATTATGAAAGTATTGAAAAATATTGAGTTATTGCTTCACCATGTTTGCATTTGGTATGGGAATTCTATTTTGATTCTTCCATAGGGTCCCATTAATCATGTATGAAGTGTGGCCAAGGGCCAAATGGTATTTTGAAACTATTTCATAATTTTGAATTCCGAGTTTTCATTCCAAGTTCTATTTTTGTCATTTTGGCCGTTGGGGGGTCGGATTTTGCATTGGCGGTATTTTTAAGCCGTGGATCATTGTACCACATCCTATTAGGTAAGTTAAGTTTGCGTGCATGATCGTTTTCAAGAAAAACTTCTTCTTTGGTGAAATGAGCTTCTTATGGATTCATTTCGCATCTTTATTGCATAATCTGATCTAGGGGTATTCTTGACCTTTCGATGTAGTTTTATTTTCTTCTTTTAACATGGTTTAATAGAAAACATGATTTTAGGGTGGGGGGGGGGGGGGGGGGTGTTTCTTCTTCGTCTTTTTCCAGAAAATGTCGTCTTGGTACCAGAAATCGTTCACGAAGTTCAGCTTTTAGTTTTGTATTTAGCAGCTTTTTGGACTCTCATGACCTGATTTCATAGAGGGGCATTTTGGGCATCTTACAGTGAGTTATTTTCGATTCCTTTATGATATCTTATAGAAAACTCAATTTTGAGGGGGGTTTCTTCTTTGTGTTTTTTCAAAAAATGTCATCTTGGCCCTCAAAAATCTAATTTTTGACGAAAAACCCCTGCTGCCAGGTTTCCTTGTTGACCTTTCTATTTTTTTGCTTGGTAACCGGTTAGAAGGGGTCTCCTAAACGGTTAGATGTGCTTGGGTAGTGTTGTGGTCGTGAGTTTTGGCCTCCTAACCGGTTAGGAAGGTGTGGTAACCGGTTAGATGTTCTAGGGTTGGCTCTTTTTGACATTTTTGCCCCTTCTTCTTCCGTTAGCCATATATTCTTCATTCGGACTCCGAATCAAGTGATTCTTGAGTCTAAGTTCATTAATTTTTCATTGTCTTTCCAATGGTGTGCTTGGTAGCACCCACTTTCATGTTAAAAATGACCATTTTGCCCCCAGGTTCATTCTTGTCCGTTTTTGAAACACCGCTTCCGCATTTATTTCTTTTGGGTTCCGTGACCTCGTTGAGGGTCACATTGGTGTCTTAGAGACGTGTTGTATCTCTAGAGACCGTTGTTTCATCTTTTGCTTCTGTATTCTGAATCCAGTTCGGGTCATCATAGGACACACTGGGTTAAAAAATCTAGGGTCGTTACACAAGGTCCTCTTATTATAGACTCTAAATGCTTTGCTTCTAGAAGAATAATCAAGAAAAATGCCTTCATCGGATTTAGCATCAAATTTTCTTAAATTGTCTTTATTGTTAAGAACAAAACATTTACACCCAAAAACTTTGAAATAACCTATATTAGGTTTTCTTTGGTTCCATAATTCATAAGGTGTTTTGTTGAGAATTTTTCTAATGACAACTCTATTTGTAACATAGCACGAGGTATTAACGGCTTCGGCCCATAGAGATTTAGGTGATTTATGCTCATTTAGCATGGTTCCAGCTATGTCTTGAAAAAACCGATTTTTCCTTTCAACAACTCCATTTTGTTAAGGAGTCCTAGGTGCCGAAAGATTGTGGTTATAGCTATTTTCATCACAAAATCTTTCTACGTCTTGATTATCAAACTCTCTACCCCTATCACTTCTAATAGTCTTAATCTTACACTCCTTTTCGTTTTCGACTCTTTTACAAAATTTTGAAAGAATTGAATGAGCCTCATTTTTACGAGCAAGAAAGGATACCCAAGTGAATCTAGAGTAGTCATCAACGATCATAAAAATATAGAGTTTACTACCAAGACTAGCAATTTTCTCTGGCCCAAATAAATCATATGAATTAATTCAAGTGGCTTTGAAAACATTAAATCATTTTTCCTTTTGAAAGAAGATTTAATTTGCTTACTTATTTGACAAGCACTATAAGGTTTGTCTTTTGAAAAATTTATCTTTGGGAGACCTTTGACTAATTTATTTTTAGACAATCTTGAAATTAAGTCCATACTAGCATGACCTAACCTTCTATGCCACAACCAACAATGTTCATTTGATGACATAAAACATTTAATATCTTGATCATGAAGTTCACTTAAAAGCAAAGTATACATATTACCACTTCTAGGAGTACAAAATATCTGAGTTTCATTTCTTTTAAAGATGCATTTATCCGTTTTAAAGATCACATCAAATCCCTTGTCACAAAGTTGACTAATACTGAACAAATTATGCTTTAATCCTTTAACAAACAAAACATTATTAATAGACAAGGAGGAAGAGATACATATGGTTCCGATGCCAGTTACCTTGCCTTTAGAATTGTCTCCAAATGTGACGCTTCCTCCATTATATGCTTTTAGAGAAGAGAGTTTTGAGTAGTCTTCCGTCATATGTCTTAAACATCTGTTATCTAGAAACCATTTGTCTTTGAAAGATGAGGATGCCTTCAAGCCATCATACAAGAGAGATTTTAAATAATTTTCACTTGGTACCCAAATTTTGTTAGGTACATAAGAGTTAGATAGAGGCATGTATGTTCCTTCAAGAACCCATTTCTTTATGATTTTCAGCCTTTTCTTTGTGCAATCTTGGATAAGATGACCTATTCTTTTACAATAGTTGCATCTAGTACTTTTGGCCTTATTTTTAACAAAATAGTTAGCCAAAGGCTCTCTCTTTTTCAATAGGCATGCATTTTTGTCAAAATGATCATATCCTAATCCATGTTTATGAAAAACACTTCTTTGGCTACCTAGCATAAGTTCTAGATTTTTTGTACCTTGCGTAAACTTTGCTAGACCATCAATTTGGTCTTCAATAATTAGTTTCAAGGATTCATTTTCAGAAACAAGATCATATGATGCCGATTCTTTTAGAAAGATGCATTCCTTTTTCAAACAATCATTTTCATTTTGAATAGTTTGAAATTTGTTATCAAGGATGAGCTTTTCGCTTCTTAGAGAAGCACATTTTTTGACCATTTTTCCTAACTCATCATGTAATTCTTTAAAAGCATCAAGTAGTCCATTGTAAGCATCAACCAAATCATCATAAGACATTTCACATTTAAATAAAGAGTCAAGGTTAGAGTTTACCTCATCTTCATTTACTATGAGACAGAGAATAGCCTTTTCCTCATCGCTCTCGGAACCGTTTGAGTCATCATCTTCCCAAGTGGCTTACATTGCACTTCTCTTTTTCTTCTCCTTTTTATAAATAAGATAATTGACTTTGAAATGCCCTGGTTTTCCGCAATGAAAACAAGTAGGAGTGTCTCTTTTTCCATGTTCATTGGATGATTCACCCTTTTTGAATTTACCCTTGTTGAATTTCTTCCTTTGAAGAAATCTTTTAAAAGATTGAGTAATAAGGGCCAAATCATCATTTTCATTTTCATTGCCAGCAGCTTTCTTTTCCATTTGAGAGGATTTGAGAGCAATTTCTTTCTTTCGGTGATGGTCTCTTTTTCTATCTTTAAGGGTGATTTCCCAAGTAAGAAGGGAGCCAAGAAGTCCATCAAGCTCAAGTGTGTTGAGATTGCGAACCTCCTTAATTGCGGTAGCCTTTGCATCCCATTTTTCAGGTAAGCTTCTTAAAATTTTCCTTACAAGATCAGAATTAGTAATAGTTCTACCAAGATGCTTTAATCCATTTATAATATCAGTAAATCTCACAAACATTTCATTAATAAACTCATTTTCATTCATGCGAAACAATTCATATTGATGCATAAGAATATCAATTTTGGATTCCCGAACTTGTGATGTTCCTTCATAGGTAATGTGAAGTTTATCCGAGATTTCTTTAGCTGTGGTACATGTAGAGACTCTATTGTACTCACTAGGGCTTATGGCAAAATTCAGATTTACTTTGGCTTTAGCATTTAGGGAAATGAGTTTATAATCCTCAGTATCCCATTCTGCTTCAGTTTTAGGGACTTTTCTTGTGTCAACTACTTTCATTGGAACAAATGGTCCATTAACTATGACCAACCAAATTTGATAGTCTACGGATTGAAGGAAGTCTATCATTCTATTTTTCTAATAACCATAATTTGTTCCATCGAACCAAGGAGGTCTAGAATTAGATTGACCTTCTTGATGAAGATGACCATTTAAGTTTGACATGATCATTCTCTAATACACTTAAGCCTTTTCAGTAGAGATTAAGCTCTGATACCAATTGTTACCCAAGTAATGACTCTAGAGGTGGATGAATAGAGTCTTAGCAAACAATAGTCAATTTTTCTAATTTCAATTAATATGCAAGTACTAATCTTTCACAGCAAATGTTTAATACAAGAATCTGAATTTAAACCTCAACTATCAACATTTATCAATAGATTAATCATGTTAAATTTAAAGCAATAAATATAAGAGATAAAGAGAGAGATAGTAAACAAGTACCCAGCGATTTTAGCAAGGTTCAGAAACTCCTACTCCTCGGCTCAAGGCCCCTCTTAAGACTTCCCAATCCACTATGGCTTCTCCTTACGGGTGGAAAGCAAACCTTTTATAAGAAGTACCTCCTTACTTCAAAGTGCTAAGAGAAACACCTTCTCTTAGCCTTCCTTAGGCCACACCAGCCCTTACAAGTTTGAAGAAGATAAATGAAGTACACAATAATCTTTCTCAGATCTGTAGTATAAATTTTAGCTCACTCTAGAGTATGTATGAATAGATTGAAGATCAATACTCTTTAAAGATATGAAATGTGTGAATGATGGTATAAAAGCTCTATGATTGCATAGATATGATTCTCAGTGGTTGCAATGCCTTTTTATGAAGAAAACAAGTCATTATATAGAGTTTCAGACGTATCTGATCTGTATTCTAGCTGTTAGGCACACATTTCGAGGTAAAATAACCGTTCAAATTTGAATCTGCGTAGGTTTGATCGACCGAAATGAAACACCATTTTATTTCGGTCGTCCGAAATGACCTGAGGCTAACTTTTACCTTTTTACTTCGGTCGACCAAAATGGATTAGGCTTTTATTTCGGTTGTCCGAAATAGCCTGGGGCCTTTTAGCAAAGCTACTGTAAGAATCGGTCGATCGATTCATATGGTCATTCTATTTCGGTCATCCGAAATAGCCATGTGATCTTGTTGCTAAGCTACTACCCAAAATGGTCATCTGATTCAAATTGTTATTCCATTTTGGTCGATCGAAATAAAACTTCAGTTTTAGGAACATGTTTTGATGATATTTATACTTTGTCTAATGTTCCTTGATATTGATGAATGGGATTTTGTGCATGATCATAGATATATGAGCTTCAAAATGTTCATACATACTTTAACAAATGGTCCTATTCACTCACCAACTTAGCTACCCCTTTTTCATTGGTATTTGTATCTTTTGATTGCTTGATTGATCTAGATAGCTTCCTTTTAGATCTTGATTCCTTTGCGACCTTTTCTCGTATCTTCATAATGCTCCTTTTCATTTGTGCTTTACATGTAATGTCTTGACTTGATGAATGCTTAGATCTGTAATTTTGCTCAAGGTAGACATTAGAACACATAGAACATCATTAATGAATTATAATCATCAAAAGCCTTAGATTCAAGGTCAACAAAAAGTTTAATTCTTATTTTGAAAAATGGTATAAATAAATAATGATTGATTCAAAACTTATTTAGAAGAAGATTTCCAAAGTTAGATTTATTGTATTTCTAAAAAATAAATTAAATGAAAGGCCTCATCTGTGTTAAAAAAGGAAATGCATAATTTGATGATAAATTTTTTAAATAATTTTTTTTAAAAATATTCTTTTAATGTCTTCAGTCATAAATTATTTAAAATTTTAATTCAAACATTAAAATTCAATCATTTTCAGTGGATGAGTAAACAGCGGCTTCTATTAGCATTTTTGGAATAACAAAAAATAGTGTAACAACACATGATTGACACGTACATGTTTTTGTAAGGGTAATTTTGTCACTAAAAATATTTTACTAATGCAAGTGAGCAACACGCGTTACTTTAGCGTCCAAAACTAATAGAATTCGGCTAATGTGATAACTTTGTAATAATATTGGGGTTTTTAAAAACAGGTTGGAGTTTTATTATAAAAAAATTGAAAGTAGTATGGGTTTTATGATTTTAGCCCTATTTTATATACACACTTTAACACCTTTTTAAATTAAAAAAAATAATATTTTCTAAACTACATGACCATTGAAAATTTTTACTTTTATATTCAAACATGTTTTCTACTGAATTATTTTTTTACTTTATTTATCGATCCACCCCTGCCTTAGTGGCTTTGGGTAAGATTTACAAGTCACAACTAATATTCTTTAAATTACATGATTACTTTAATATTCAAACATGTCTTTTACTAAATTTCTCTATCTACTTCATTTAAATCAATTTTTGTTTGTGTTTTTTAGTCTTAATTTCGGTGGAAAAAATAATAAAAAAGTCTTAACTTCTTATAAGATACAACTAATATTCTCTAAATTACATAATTGTTGACAAAGAATAACTTTTATATTCAAATATGACTTTTACCAAATTCCTCTTCTACTCCGTATTAAATTATTAACCGTTGACATTGACAAATGACAACTACCTAATTAAATTAAAATATCCGTCTATCTCTATATTTGTGTGTGAACTTGCAAGTCACTCGTCAAAATTTCAAATAGAGAGAAGAAAGGAAGAAAATATCTAATTAAATTAAAATATCCGTCTATCTCTATGTTTTTGTGGTGTTTTTTTTTTTTTTTTTTTTTTTTTTGGCCTGGCAATAGAAACGCCCTACGACATCTACAAGAAACAGAACAACTACATACAAACCACAACTAAAGTAAACAAATTGAACAACCCAACAACAAAAGAACCACAAGACTCACAAAAACAAGATATCCAACAAGAAACATTGCCTAACTGATGTGGCATACACATTGTAACACAAATATGATGAATCGGAGGTAACAAGATTGGGTTTAAAATATGGGCTAACTGATCATTAGGCCTATTTGACAGCCCCACTAGACCATCCATGTATTGGACAGCAACAGTAGAAGTCAAACAGAAGGGTCTGAACGCACGAGAACATACTGGAGATGCACCCTTCCCACGCACCATCATTACACTCTGTGACAGGTGGGCCCCAAACTGGCACCACACATGACACTTTGAAAACTGAGGACGACCTAGCTGCACACATCGCAGGAACGGAGAAGAATGAGAATATACTGGCATGCTACCATCATCGTGAGAGCCATCATCATGAGCTCCATCTGCAACAAAATACCCCCACCAAACATAGTGAGACACAACAAATATCCACATTGGATAATTACTAACTTGGCCATTCATTCCGACAACGTCCAACCACAGCCCATAGTTAGTGACGTTCAGATTAAACATAACGCTGATTGGAGCAACACTAAAGACCGGCAAACAGGCGACAGCATCATGGCTATGAACCAACAGAATAGAGGCTATTAAACTCCATATTGGATGAAACAGAAACCACGCCCTTACCATATTGATGAACTTCAGCAGCAAGAGGTGCCCAAAAAAAGGTGGAGGATTGGGTTGGAAACATCGACGACACCAAGACGGCCTCGGCGAAGCATAAACCACATCATCAACCACCTCCCCTGAAGAACAACGCCGAGTATTGTGACAACCAGAAAAACCACTTACCAAACCGAAGCCTTCTCACCCATGAACAGAGAAAACGAAAAGGAAGCATAAAACCCTAAAAATAGCAAACAACATCAAACAGATGACAGTAAATATGAAAACAATAGAAATAAGCTCAATACCCGGATCAAAAGGGAAAAACATCAAGGATTGGGTCATAATCCTTCCATTTTGTGAAATTCCCAACAGTAATCCCCACAACTCCCGTGTACCCTTCCAGACAAACAACCCAAAGGGTTGGGGGAGAGGAGAAAAGCAAGAAACCATCCCGGAGAGAACACATAAACTGGAATCCAACCCAGACTCTGATGATACAGAGACCCTTAACACAGTAAGGAAACATGAGATTGTGGAAAAAGAAAAGCTGTGAATACAATTGTTGCTTATTTCAGGAGATTGTGGAAAAAGAAAAATTGTGAAATATGAGATGTTGTGTTGGTGAAATGTTATATTTTTATGGTGTTTGGCTTCTAATCAAATGGCATTAGGTAGGAAGATTAAATGGTTCATTTCACGAGTGGTTGTTGACAAGTCAAAGGGCATGTTGGTCATTTTTTATACTACAATAGTCTGGAGGGGTGTGTTTGCAAACTTTTCAAATGTAAGGGGGTGGTGGGACTGCATGCATGTTGACTTTAATTTGCGAAACATTGACCGAAACATCAGAAAGTGTCAAAACAATTTACCCTTTTTTTATTTTTATTTCTTTCACTATCTACTATTTCCACTTCTAAGTTTTTTATTCTATCTAACCAAACAAAAAATGAAACAAAAGTATCAAGAGAAACATTTTAAACATTTTCTTTTTATGTTTTCTTACATAATGAGCAGTACATCAAATCTATCAAAGGACCATACATGTAAATGTATCCACCTATATATCAATATTGTTCTAAATAAAGTAACAAAAGTTTGTTGCAAAAACATCAAGATAATGTTTGGTTTTTAACTTTGAAAACACTTTCTAAGAACAATAAAATTTCTGAAAATAATTATTTTTATAACTGAGTTTTTAAAAAAATAATTTTAGAATACTAAATCAAAAAGAGTTTTTGTGTAGCTTTTTATTTTTAGTTATATGAAAATAGAAAATAATTTTCAGAGTTACAAACCAAGCATACTTTAAAATGATAAGGTTGTATCTAACTTTTGAAAAAGCCACTTTCAAAGCCTTAAGAGCAAGTCCAATGGTGATTGGTTTGGCGATTTTGGGCCAATTTTAAAGAGTGGGCTGCTCCAATGGATTCTTTAAAAAGTGGGCCCCATTAACACAATCTTGATTTTTTTTTTTTTTTTTTTTTTTTTTTTTTTTTTTTAAATTCTGGCCCAAACAATGTTTTAGCCCAAAACACTATTTGGGAAGGCTTGTTTGGCTGAAAAAAAAAGAAGAAAAAAATTAGATTTTTGGCTGATTTTGGTCTGTTTTTTTTTTTTCCTCAAAATAATTGAACCGAAGAGCCATTAAGGCACTGTTTGGCTGACACAAACAGTGCCTTAGAGGCTTTTTTGGGCAACAAAAGTTAAAAAAAATAGATAAAAGTGTTTTTTTTTTTTAAATTATTTTTTAAAATATTCCTACTGACATATAGCCGTTTTAGGCACTGTTTGGCTGACCCAAATAGTGCCTTAACGGCTATATTGGCACAAAAACCTATTTTTTGAATTTTTTTTTTGAAAAAATTCATTATATATATATATATATATATATATATATATATATATTTATTTATTTATTAAACAAAAAAAACCCTTTCATTTTTCCTCTATAAAATACATCAACCCCTACTATTATTCACCTCATATCCAACCCATCTTTTCTAGTTTTCGACCTACAACTATAACCACTAAGTCATTTCTCAATCTTTTATGATATTTTTTACTCAAATTTAATTCCATGTTTAAATTTTTTTTTATGATATAGCCGTTTTAAAAATGTAGCCGTTAGGAAAAAAGTTAAAAAATAAAATTTATTAAAAATTAAAAAAAATTAAAATATTAATATTTTTGGAAAGCGGAAATGCACTATTGGAGTACAT
This sequence comes from Cornus florida, assembly GCF_030987335.1. Taxonomy (NCBI): domain Eukaryota; kingdom Viridiplantae; phylum Streptophyta; class Magnoliopsida; order Cornales; family Cornaceae; genus Cornus; species Cornus florida. Next base: position 31,421,565 of record NW_026775571.1, on the reverse strand, counting down.
TCGATAGCTAAATTTTGAAGGTTCTAAAACGCTGACGTGGTTATGAAAAATGCTGGTAAATTCGGAGATTCTGAATTCGGAGATTCTGAATTCGGAGAGTCTATTGGAGATGCCTAAGGCCCAAAAGCAGTTATTACTTTTGGAAGATTTTTGGGTCAAAGTTTATGGGAGTGGCTTTCACATGAACCTATTCTTGAAAAACACAAAAGACGTTTTGGCTCTTTAAAGAAAATTTTTGTAATTCCATTTTAACCTTTTTCTTTTGAATTACAAAAATATTATCCAACGGTATCTCAAATGAATATTTCATCGAAGAACCAAATAATTGTTTGAGCGTTACACCAATATCACTAAATGCTCTTTTGCTAAACTAACGGAAAAAACTGATCACTGAAAGCTATTTTAAAATATAATTTTTCTTTTTCAAACACTATTTTCCCATCATTACACTCAAGCAAAACATTTTCAAGTAATTAATCATTTCTGTCTTAATTTTTCGAACTTTACCGACTTGTAACCCAAATGGTAAAATGGGATGCTTTCAAAAAGTTTGCTTGAAACTTTAAAATTTAAACTTCACAGGGATTAAAACGGCGTCGCCTTACTGCACTTAAAGCATTTAGAGACGCTCTTCCAGTCTCTCCTAGTATTTTGAACCCTGTGACAGACACCTTGTAGGCTTGTAGCGTGAGCGAAGGTGCACGTTAGCTTCAAGAAGAAGCTCGTCCAGACTTGGCATTACTCAGTAATGGCGAGTGCGCATTGCGCTACCATCTCCTTCCTCCTACCTTTTGCTAAGGCCACCTCCACCCGTAGAAAACCACTGGTATTTTCTCATATTTCCACTCCATCTCCATCCAAATTCACCAAGAGAAAAAACTATCTCCGCCCAAAGCTTCTCAAAACCCTAAAAATAATAACGCCTCTCATTCCCCAAGAGTCCCTCACAAATCCCATTATTCCCACTGAGTCGTCCCCCCATGAACAACAACCCGAGAGTCCCTCCGACCAATTTTCCGGTAATTCTTGCCCTAACTTTGCCGAAGAAGAGCCTAAAGAGTCGGAGTCGGTGTGGAGTGAAATTCAATTCTCCGAAAGCTCAGACTCTGCCGGAGTTTTGGAGGGTAGTGTTCGTAATTTTTCTACAAGGTCAGTCCTTAAATTTGGGTTGTATTTGGTTGGAGCTTTTGTGTTTCAGACCATTTGTGCTGTTTTGTTATTTGGGTCAGCTGATTCTGACCATAAAGATGGGAATTTCGATGGTGAAGATAAAACTAGGGTTTTAGAATTCGGAATGAATCCAACCTGTAAAGGAAAATCGAACTTTGTTGTCAATGGAAAATTGGGTTCTAAACAAGTTGGGATTATAGACATGGATGAGTCTGAACTGGAAAAGAAAATTGTTGAAATTCGAGAGATGGCGAGAAAAGCAAGAGAGAGCGAAAGGTTGGGGTCAAAGGTCGATGCATTGAATGATGGCATTGAAGAGGAGGTAGATAACCGGTTAGTCAAGTTACGAAAGAGGTTGGAAAATGATAGTGGAAAGTTGGTGGTGTCCTCTATAAGTGATTTGAATAAGGATGTTAAGGTAGAAGATGGGATTGATAAAGATAGTTTGGATGCAAATGAGGCTTATAGGACATTGATGTTTAAGAAGAAGTACAAATTTAAGGGTCCATCACCTCAACCAGCCAACAAACCCAAAGGTTTTCAGGGTTTGAAAAATGGTGCTACTAAGATAGAAAGCAGTTCTATTTCAGCTAGTGAAGATCAAATGAACGAGCAGCACGGCCTGGCAAATGATAAATTGCTGAGAAATAATTCTACCTCTATGGAGGAAGATGCTGGAAAGAAACCATCAATGGAAGAGTTAAAATCTTCACAAACTCAATGGAGGAAGTCGGTGAAGAAAAGGGGGACTGCAAATTTGGGAAAGAAAGCGGGAGTTGATATTAGCGAATCAAGGAATGGTAATATTCTTATTACTTGTTAAAGTATACTATTCTTTAATCATTCTGTTATAATATTTTTTGAATATTTGAAAATTAGAAGTGCTAACTGTTTTTGCCATTATTGGTATGATATCCATTATAAATGAATTATGTTCATCTTTGTTCCTAGAAACACCTTAGGGATACTATCTGATATGCATTTTACAATATTGCACAAATAATCAAAATCTAGAAAATCAATAAAATAAATAAAGAAAATGAATAGTAAAGAGAATCAATTTTTAATAGCCATTATCGGCCTTGTTGCATATTGAGAGAACTGCTGTATATATACTACAATCTGCCCATTCTACTACAATCAATGTACCATTCTGTGTAATCAACAATTTGGAAATAAAGGAGGATGAAGTGATTGTGTTCTGAATTGTTGGAACTTCTAGAAAGACGAAGGTTGGAAGAAGATTAAGACAAAATGAAAATAAAGGGCTTAGGTATCATCTGGACAGTGACACTCTTCTGCTCCTCCAACCAACTTGTCCTTTGTGCTGAATTATTATTATTTTTTTCCCTAAATGATCCTTTGTGCTGAATTGCTGACGCAGTACTCATAACCATTTTCACATGTGCCAATAGCTAGAATGTCTGGTATGCATGCTCATTGCTCCACGAGTTCTTCCTCTGTCATGTCGACCAAGGTGTAGTGTTAGGGCCTTAGGGTGCACTATGACTATTCTGTTTAGTTAATGTGCCCACCCTTTTCCTTATCTCACCTTGACTTACTCCTAATCCATTCCTTGACATACCCAAATTCCCACTTGCGATCATGTTGAAATTCTATTGTGGTTACAACACGATCATCTCGTGTTGTGCACATAATAACATGACACCTTGAGTTGCGACAAGTAGGTTACTTTAGGATAAGCACATTGTTGTGGCATTCTGCAGCATAATCTTGATGCTCTTTATCCAAAAGTAATCAGTACTTTTTCTTACGTAAGCAAAATTGCAATAATACCATGGTTGAGGTAGGGCTGAAGGTATTACAATTCTTCCTTAAGCTTGTCACTTGAAAGAAGTGCGTCGTCAATGCCCACAACGCTCTAGTTGTGGCTTTCACAAGACGAAGGGGATATGTCATTATCCCAGGTTACAACACAGTGGAAATGCTTCATTCAAGCTTCTAATAGACGTTAGGGGGGAAGCATTATTTTGCTGTGATGCAACTGCAAATGTTGGAGAAATAAAATTAAAGAGTTTTCAAATTAATTTTAAAGTGATACAACTTTTCTAAAGGATGTATATAAGTGGTTGGTGACAATAGTTTAAATCTAAAAGGTCTTTATTTACAATACGCATAACCTTTCAAAAAGGTATTTGAAACATAGTTGTTAAGGCGCGCCTAGGCTCCAAAAAAGGCCAGGCTTAGGTAGAGCACCTCAACCTCGTACGGGCAGGTCCCCTTTCATGCTCACATAAAAGATCACACCTTTTATTTTTTAATGATTTATTCATATCATTTTTCTTTTTTGCCAAATGACTACTATATTAGAATCTTCTATATCATATCATGATCATATTTAATGGATCATATTTTTCAACGTTATGAGATATTTGACAAAATCCATATTTTTATGGTTCACTACTTAACATTAATTGCCTTTAGTGCTTGAGTATAAATATTTTTGATAATATATATTTAAAGTATTGCATAATTATAGTTTTTAATTGTATCAAATATATAATTACGTTTAATTTGGTTAATGCATATTCATATGAAATGATTTATGAGCATTAATTTATCTGATCCTCTTAGTTGATATATCAAAATTTCATTTTTAAAGAATTATAAAAAAAAAAATTTAAAATCATTTTTTAATATTTTTTAATTATTTGTGTAGCATATCTTGAATTGTTCTTATTGTACATTGAATTTATATGCAAATAAAAAAGATATGTGTATAGTGATTTAACTAATTTATTGAATTTATATGTTGAAAATAGTTGTTATTTTGATATTGACAAGTATGTGTTGCATAGTTTAATTATTCTTTATATACTTATCATTAATATGCAATATGGTCACACACGCGCCTTACTTAGATCAGGCTCACACCTTTCTTATAAAGGTGTTTATTCAAGCCTATAAATATGAATGGCTTCTCCATCCAAATATACATTAACAAAAAGCCCAATCTCTCCTCTCTCTACAATGAATCTGCTTATTCAATCTCACTTTCATTTCACAAGGTATTCCTTGAATTCTCTTTCTCTCGTTTTCTTGTCTAAATATGAGTTTCTTACTATTTTGGATATTTAAAAAAAAAAAATCAATACTAGTGTTTAAGTTGTTTTGTATCTTGAAAGTGTACTTTCTTTTAATTATTGTTGCTCTGACTATCTTTGTTTAATAAGGGAAAGTATTTCACTTATGACCTAGGAAGCACGGACACTCCCAAATGGGCAAAGAATCCGTGTCCGACACGTGTCGGACACAGACACGCGTCGGACACGCCCCGACACGTGTTGGACACACCAAAAAACGTGTTTGGAATTTTTTTTAATTTTCGGACACAGCTCGGACACGGCATGGACCCGGCTCAGACAGCTCGGACACGGCTCGGATACACTTTTCTGGAATTTTTTTTTTTTTTTTCTAAAATTTTTAATGCTGATATGTTAATTTTTTAATTTTTTTTAAAATTTTTAATGCTGATATGTTCTATTTTTTGTTTTGTACTACCCTAAAGATGCTGATATATATATATACTAACCTAAAGATGCCACAATTCGCCGTGTCCGTGTCCTAAAGATGCTGATATATATATATACTAACATATCAGTGATATATATATATTCCAACCTAAACATATCAGTGTTTTTTTATTTTTAAATTGCTAATGCTGATATATATATATACTATTCGCCGTGTCCGTGTCCTAATTTTTTTGGATTTGCCGTGTTGCCGTGTCTGTGTCGTGTCGTATCCGTGTCCCGTATCCGTGTCCTTGCTTCTTAGCTTATGACACAACGTATTTATACGTGCCTAGAGTCCTATTCAGATTGCTGTCCAGTATTTATTTACAATAGTTTTATTCAGCTTGGTTTTTGATATTATTCCCCAGATTTTGTGTGTGTTTTATTTCTATCAAATATATCCTTGCTATCCACCTTTTTCTCTTCATGCTGCCTCACATTTGGGATGGTAGTCCCTACCCTTCTTCCTTGAGATCACAATAGTCTTTTATCATTACGCAATGAAATCTATAGTACGTTTTTATGCATGTTTAGCAAACTGTTCAGTTATTTTTTAATTTTTATAGGTGTTGTGCAGGAGAGAAGTCGGCCCTCAGTGGAAATTGTGGAATTGACCAAATCAAGCAAGTTGGAGGCACATAATTCGCAGTTTTCCGCAAAAGAAAACCTGGACACTGCCACAACATCCAACAAGCCTGATGTGTTAAGTAGATGTGGTGGTTCGAGGAGTAAAGAAATTGGAAGACGAGCAGCAGGCCAAACCAGGAATAATAAATCACACTCTCAGACTGATTTGTGGTGGTGTAGTCTTCCTTATGTTCTGGTATGTAGTAGAACTCGTACATGTTTCATCAGTCAATATCTTCTTTTTCCTTTGATTTATTTTACTTGTATAAAATTCTATCACAAGGTGATTTGTCTGCTCGTAAAACAGATCAAAGAAATGCTTTTGAGTTTTACTTTGAAACACTCAGAAAAAAGAAAAAAAAAAACGATCATTAGAATGGTGAGGAAACTTTTTAATGGGAGCCTTTATGATACATGGTAAGCTCAAGTGGTATTAATGATTAGGTATAAGTTAGATTTTCTGGTAATATGTTCTCATAAAACTCTCTCATATAATCTTGAGATGAACTGGTACAAGGTTAGAAGCAGACATGCACTAGATGTTTGGAGCATGTGGAAGCACTAACCAAACCAGCGCTTGCTTGTAATTGAGAATTAATTAAAATAAAAATAAAAATAAAAATAAAACTCAAAGTACCCCCAAATCTGAAAGAGGAGGTTTTTACTTGGTGCTTGTGGCTTTTTATCGAAGAAAAATAAAAATCATCACCCCCTGTGATTGGCATTTGTGGGTTTTTACTATTATAATAGGCTTTTATTCTATAATATTGTCAAGACTGTTGGAACATTTGACAAGATGATACTTGAACTCCTCTCCACGACCCCCCCAAAGGAAATTCCGTTGAAGCCTCTCAATTCTTCCAACAATAGAGACTGGAATCCGAAAGAGCGAAAGAAAGTACGTTGGGAGACTTGACAAAGTACTCTTCACAAGCGTAACTTTACCACCCTTTGACAGATATTGCTTTTTCCATCCAGCTAATCTTCTCTCAACCCACTCAATCACCGGGTTCCAACTTCCCACCCTCCTGGCCGAGTCCCCCAGCGGCAAACCCAAATACGAGATAGGAAAGCTTTGCGTCCCACACCCTAAAACAGCAGCCAGAGTGTCTACCTCCTGAACCTCCCCCACAGGAACGATTACTCTCTTTCCCACGTTAACTTTCAAGCCAGAAACTGCTTGAAAGCAAACCAAAACACATCTCAGATACCTTAACTGGGACACCTCTGCCTCACAAAAAACGATTGTGTCATCCGCAAAAAATAAATGAGAGATCTCCATCTGCTGAGCTGAGGCAGGGCCAATCTTGAAACCCCTAATAAAACCCAAATCCACCGCCCTTCTCATCAACCTACTAAGAGCCTCCATAACAATAATAAAAAGGAAAGGGAAAAGAGGGTCCCCCTGCCTCAATCCACGAGAACTACCAAAGAATCCCGAAGGAGACCCATTCACCAACACTGAAAACCTAACAGTGGAAACACATGAAATAATCCATTTTCTCCATTTCTCACCAAAGCCCATCCTCTCCAACAAATAGAACAGGAAATTCCAGCAGACATGGTCATAGGCTTTCTCGATATCCAGCTTGCAAAGAACACCCGGAGTCCCACTATAAAGTCTAGAATCCACACATTCACTGGCAATGAGGACGGAGTCCAGGATCTGTCTACCCCCAATGAAAGCATTCTGAGACTCAGAAATAACTCCATCAAGAACCACCCTCAATCTGAAGGCAAGGACTTTTGCGATGAGCTTGTAGATACACCCAATTAGACTAATAGGTCTAAAATCCTTAATATTAGAAGCACCACCCTTCTTAGGAATAAGGGCAATAAAAGATGCGTTAAGCGATTTCTCAAACCGCCCCGTGGAATGAAACTCATGAAAGGTGCCCATAATCTCATACCGAACCACCTCCCAGCTTTCCAACAAAAATCTCATCTTGAATCCATCAGGACCTGGGGACTTGTCACCATTGCAACTCTTCAGCGCCTTCAGCACCTCCTCCTCCGAAAAGGGACTTTCCAACCCATCCCTTTCCAAGACAGAAATAGAATCAAAGTGAAGGCCATCAAGACGTGGTCTCCAACGAAGAGGCTCTGAATACAGCCTTTGGTAAAAAGAGACAATGCCACTTCGCACCTCCTCCTCCGAAGTCAAAACCGGCCCATCCACACACATCCGCCCAATATGATTATTCCTCCTATGAGCATTGGCAGTTCTATGGAAAAACTTCGTATTCCGGTCTCCCTCTTTGAGCCACAATGCCCTAGATTTCTGACGCCACGAGATTTCCTCCAAAAGAGCAATCTCCACACATTCTGCCTGACAAGCTGCTCTCCTACTGCGTTGAGATTCAGAGATACCATCCTCCCCTTCCAATCTATCAATCTCAGCAATATCAGCCAAAGCCCTGTTCTTCCTCCACACCAAACTCCCGAACACCTCCTTATTCCACGTTTTGAGATTATTTTTCAGGAATCGAAGCTTTCCTGCAAGAACATGGCTCGACGTACCCACCACCAGATTCTCCTCCCACCAAGTATGCACAGGACCCTGGAAATTATCTGCACGAAGCCACATGTTCTCGAATCTGAAAGGAGTGCTGCGAGATCTCAAATCTCCACAGTCCAGAACTAAGGGAATGTGGTCCGATGTCACCCTAGCCAAAGCAGCCTGAATAACATCCGGGAACTTCTCCTCCCATTCACCGGAAACCAAAAATCTATCAAGTCGAGAAAAGGTTGGAGCTTCCCTTCCATTGGACCAAGTGAAAGAAGCTTCCTCAAGAGGGAGATCGATAAGCTGGTGACCATCAATAAAATCAGAAAAGTGCATCATGGCCTGAGTCCACGGACCATCTGTAGACCTTTCTGCCAAGGATCTAACCACATTAAAATCCCGTGCCACACACCAAGGAAGAGACCACCTCCCCTTCACCCCACTCAACTCCTCCCACAAACCATCCCTTGCACCATCGTCAACCGGCCCATACACCCCAGAGCATAGTTGTTAAAGGCTCAAGGCGCACTAAGGCGCCAAAGGCCTTCTGGAGCCTAAGCGCAAGGCGCAGTATAAGGCGCAAGCCTGATCGAAGCAAGGCGCGTGTATATAATATTACATATTTAAACATATATTATTATCATATATTCATAATCAAGCAGTAATTGCAGTTAATGTAAGTAGTAAACCATAAATTTATGAATTTTGTCAAATATTTCATAAGGTTAAACAATACGACATATGATGTAGGACTTTTTAATTTAGTAGTTATTAAGTAAAAAATAAAATGATATGGATAAATGATTAAAAAATACAAGGCACGCCTTTTTTGAGCCTGGAGCCTACTAAAAAACGTGAGCCCGTGGGCTTTATGTGAGCCTTAATTGAAGGGGCCTGGCGTGTAGTAGGTTGAGACGATCTAGCTGAGCCTTGACGAGCCTGGGGCTTTTTTGGAGCCTAGGCGCGCCTTTAACAACTATGCCCCAGAGAAACGCCAAGAGAAGCCATCTTCCTCCGACACAAACGCATAAGACAGAGAAAAACTCCCTCTGCAAATATCCACCTTGGCCAACCATCTCCTATCCCACGTAATAAGCACGCCTCCTGAAGTCCCTACAGCATCCAGTGCCTCCCACTCGACAAAACGGTTGCCCCACAAACTTTTCACCACTCGATCAGACATAGAATCAACCTTAGTTTCTTGAAGACACACCAAATGCACCCCCCATTTCCTCACCGCCATCTTCACCACCCTTCGCTTGCTCGGGTCATTTAGACCGCGGACATTCCACGATAAAATTCAAAGCTTCATGAGGAAACAATCACCCCCTTCCCCCCCTTACCCCTCCCTCCACCTTTAGCATTACCCCTCTCCTTCACCCCTCCAATCACCCTGTCATAATTCACATCACAACACAAATTCCTTAACTCCCTTTCCCCTTTCCCCGGAGTAAGGTTTTTCATCTTCCTACTTCTTCTTCTGGAAAATTGAATCATCTCCCCTTCTCTCCCCTCTACCGTGGCCTGAAGGATTGCTAAGGCCTGATCACGGTTGTCCTTGCAAGAAACACCCAATAGATCACTAGCAACCCCAATATTAGCCTTGACCCATTCCATTCCAGTGTCCTCACCTTTCTGCCTACACACCTTACTGCCCAACTCCTCTGGAGGGCCATTGGAAAGGGGTGGGATGCTTTTTCCAAACATATTAGATTCAGAGTTCGGGATGGAAGAAATATCCGATTTTGGGAGGATTCATGGTGCGAGGATAGGCCATTGGCTATTTTGTTCCCCAGTCTCTTTAGGATTGCTGTTGAGAAACATGCTATGGTTGCTGACTGTTATCACCTTGATAGCGGAAGGGTATTTTGGGATGTGCGCTTTCGGCAAGCCTTTCAGGATTGGGAGTTGGATGATGTCACTGGGTTTTTAGCTCTCCTTTACAGACAGGATGTGGAGGGTTCTGGTGCAGATTCCTTGATTTGGGTGCCTTCATCTCAGGGGATGTTCCAGGTTCCGTCCTTTATGTGCCTTTCTGGTTTTCAGGGTACCACATTCCCATGGAAGACGGTGTGGATGTCTAAGGCGCCTCTTAGGGTAGCCTTTTTTGTGTGGATTGCAGCTTGGAGTAAGATTTTGACTTTGGACAACTTGACGAAGCGAAGGCATATAATTGTGAATCGGTGTTGTCTTTGCAAGAGCAATGGGGAGTCAGTGGACCATCTTCTGCTGCATTGTCCTGTGACTCATGATTGTTGGAGTTTGATTTTTGGATTGTTTGGAATTCATTGGGTCATGCCTCGGACCTCTCGGGAGTTGTTGGATATTTGGAGGGGCCAATGGGTGGGGGCTCAGGCGAGAGTCTTCTGGAGGGTGACCCCTTTTTTGCATTTGGTGGAGCCTTTGGAAAGAGTGGAATTGTAGATCTTTTGATGGGAAGGAGTCCTCTATTGGGATGCTGAAATTTTCTATTATTTGTACCCTTTTTTGTTGGGGTCAGGGGAGAGATTACTTCTCTTGAGGAGATTGTTGACTTCATGGGCTCTTTGAGTTCATAGATTTCGTTTTGTCTTTGTATAGTTTGGGACGCGTTCCCCTTTTGAACGCTCTTTAATACATTTTACTTATCAAAAAAAAAAAGACTATTGGAACTTGGATCAATCATTTATGTGGTGAAAGAGGAGGTTTTGAGTGCTCTGATTAAAGAACTCTTCTTGTATTTCGGGCAAGGTGTGGGTGTTCTGTTGGCAGAATGGGAGTGATGGCCCAAGGAAGCCTTCAAAGGTTAAAGTAGTGTTGATATGGTTGCAATTCTATATGATAGAGAGGATAAAGTGAGAGGGGAGAAGAGAGAGGAGGTGGCGGCCATGGGATGAGGTGGAGAAGAGAGGAGAGAGGTGGTGTTGTGGTGGAAACAGTGGTGAAAGTGGTTGGGGTGTTGGTGGTTGTAGGAGTCAGAGAGAGAGAGAACGGAGAGAGGGAAGAGAGAGAGTAGAGAAGAGCATAGTTAAATGGTGGGCAAAATCACCATTTTACCGTACAAGCTGTTTTACCTTTTTGTTAATAAAAATTGGAAGCATAAAAGGAAACTCAACCTTTTATTTTTTACATCCGTAAGTGGTAAACTGTAAGTGTAACTTTTTTGCATAAGTTTTCACCCCGTGTAATTTCAATAAAGGTCAATGTATTTCTCTAAATATTAAGTTGAAAAGGCTTCGGAATCTATCGTCATTCAAAAAGTTAAATTCAGAATATGCTCCCTTGTCAACGAGAAATTATGGGGCTATATTGTTCTTTTCTTCTCCTTAAGGTGGTTTCACATTTTTTTTTATTTCTGACGTAATCAAATTGGTCAGAAGTCTCAGGAAATTTTTTTGCAAGGTAAACAATCTGCCTTTTCTCTTAATTAAGCATCTTTTATTTTAGGCTATTCTGATGCGGAGAGGTCACGATGGTGTAGGACCACAGGGTCTATTTACCTTAAAGAGCACCTCTCGCACCAAAGACGAGGATGACTCATCTCATATTGTTGCTTTTGAAGACCGCGGCGATGCCACTAACTTCTGTTATCTCCTACAATCCTTTTTCGAAGATCTGGGAGATTTTAGCGTCGACATTGTTCCTGTATCAACAAATGTAAGAATCTTGCTTGATATCAACTGTACTTGTTAGTCCTATCTCGCATAGCTGATAATGATACAATGTGCATGCCATTCTTGTACACCTGTGTGGGGTAGTGCTAACACTTGAAAAGAAAACCTGAACTTTTCAGGAACTCGTTGATGATGTAAAATCAAATGCTGTGAAGGTAATTGTCGTGAAGAAGGGGCAACTTCAGCTTTATGCCGGACAACCATTGGCTGATGTTGAGATGGCCTTGCTCTCTTTAGTTTGTTGAAGTGCTTATACACCATAACAGAGGCAGGATGTGAAAAGATGCTTCTCACTGGGAGTTCCTTCATCAGTTTAACATGTTCTTATAAAAGGTGGGATCATCAATGCTGATATTGTTGAGTTAGTATGGTTTGGAGAGGCAATTTTTTTTAAATTTATTTTTAAATTTATTTATTTTTTTATAATGAAAATAATCATGTATAGATTAAATGTTAGGTCTATATCAAGTCCCCCCTCCCAGGACCTTCCTGTAGCGGGACTAGGACTGGGTAATGTCTCTTTAATCATGTTTAGATCCCTAGTCATCACAAACAGTCAAACAGCATGAAGCATGTAGTTACCACTTGTGAAAACTAGATTTGTTTTGGTAAAACCCATTTAGTGAAAGGTTAATTTTTTTCATTTGTGTGTGTATTTGAGTACATGCTATTGTTTAAGCACTGGATTGTGGAAGGTAATTACAGTTTAGTCTATATGCATGATAGAGCTAATTCCCTTGCTCAAGTACTGGATTACTGATTTAGAGCTTTCAATCTTTAACATCAGTTGCAGGCACCTAATTGTCACATGCATCTTCGGATATGGTTAGCTCTCCAATTTTTGTTAAATGGAGAGCCACATCAACTGGCCGGCCCAGCCAGCCGGTATGGTGCTGGTAGGACTGGCCACTTTTATGATTATTTTTTTTTATTATTTATTTATTTTCAAATTGGCCAAAGTTCTTTGGCGCGCTCTCTCTCGGCATGATATTTCACTGGAGTTTCAGTTTTTACACCAACCTTTCAATTCTTTCATTTCTTTCATATACATGCGCTCTCTCTCTCTAGAATTTCCTTGCGGGGTATACACACGCACACATATATAATTCTCCATGAAGATCTTAAGAATTTCAATTGATCAATGTAAAATTCTTGTACAATTGAACCCATTCAACTCAAAGTGGAAAGAAACCTATATAAAAGCCTCCCTATTGGAATTTACCTTCTCCCAGAAGAAACCCTAAATTTCTGAAATCATCAAATTTCTCAAACTTTCATTGAAGGAAAAATCTTTCTACATATATATACATACATATATACATATCAATCTCTCTAAGATCATAGTAAATTTAGAAGAAGAAGAATCGATGGTTAGAATTGTTGTGTAGTGTTTGTGAAGTTGTTCTTGATGTTCAGTACCTTTGCATGCCCAAAGCGGTGATTGAAAAGGACTTGTTTGATTTCTCTATGTCGTCGTTGTCGGTCTTCTGTAATATTCGCACTTCTGACTCGATCTCTGTCAATATCTCATGTTCCACAAACCTCAACGCCTAATCCAATCCGATTGAATAGGGATCGATTGAGGCATTGAGGATAGACTATCTCTGCTTCGACTATCATCTTCTGACCCACTAACATCACAACAAATCCAACTTTGGATTCATCTCCTAAATCTACTATGATGTTAAAGATATATATATATATATATCTAGAGAGAGAGAGAGAGAGAGAGAGAGAGAGAGAGAGAGATTATTTATTCAATGAAAGTTTTGAAAATTTGTGGATTTCAGAATCTTATGGTTTCTTCAGGGAGAAGGTAAATTCCAACAAGGAGGCTTTTATATAGTGGCCTTTTTTATTTATTTATTATTATTTTTTTGTCCACAAATTTTGCTCTTTTTGGCAAGAACTTTTCCACTTTGAGTTGAATGAGTTCAATTGTACAAGAATTATGCGTTGATCAATAGAGGAGAATTTTTTATATGTATGTATGTACAAACCCACAAGCAAATTCTTGAGAGAGGATGTATATGAAAGAGATGAAAGAATTGAAGGGTATAAATTGTTATAGAATATGGTGTGAAAACTGAAACTCTGAATTTTTTTTTTTTTTTTTTTTTTTTGGGTAATTTTTTTTTGACATCGATTAAAGACACTCATATACAACTTGATCACTTTTTGGACAATGACATCCCTCAAGTTTACAAACTTGAACAATGACAACCCAAACATTATGAAAGTACGTATTTACCCTTTGACAACCCTTTAATCACGTAAAATGACCAAAGTAGCCTCATCCAATATACACAACCACTACTGAGTTCAGTCCACATTCCACAGCCGAACTTATCAGAGAAATTCACATCGCCGAGCTCCCCTTTTACTACGGGCTCAGCTGGATAGACTAGCAGAATGAACTGGTGAGGGATGGCGGCTTGTGTACGCCAACGATTGACAAAACAGTGGGCAAGATGGGCTGTGGATGAAAGTCAATAGTGCTCGGATGTGGTTGAATCGCAGTGGGCTTGCGGCACTGCACTGGCGGGCGATGGTGACAAGGACGGTTCGCGCCAGAGACAAGGTGGATGGTGGGTTTGCAAGGCGGCTCAGCCGGATCTCACGGTGATCAAGGAGAAACTCAGCGGTGAGAGGAACAGCCAGCAAGCTTGGATGAAGCTTGAATCGTGCAACAATGGCTTGTTGTTGATTTATATATATATATAAACACTTTGCTAATGAAGGAAAAGAGCGAAAAAAATGGGTTGCTGTAGAGGGAAAATTCCCCACCAACCACAACATACCACGTGGCAATAAAAGTGCAGCCCATTGCTAACTAAAGCCACCCAGAAGCCCATTATTAGCTGGGAGCCCAATAACAAAAACTCCACAAACATGTCAAGTCGGCCCAATTAACGAAGGAAGCTCCACTTGACATAAAACGATCCAAGGGTCAGCCCAATCACGGTTAGCCCATAACTCCATAATGCACGCCATAAAAGAAAGGGGCACACGATCAGTAAGCATAAACGCTTACATTTAGAAAACTACCAACAACAGCTCCATGTAATTCTCTACACAAAGCTTATAAATTGAGCATGAATGAGAATGGAAAATCATCGAATTCCCATCATTATTTCTCTCTTGAAAAATTGTCTATTACTTCTTCTATATTTCATTTTGATTTATTTCTTTAAGTGTTCGGGTGTGAGAAATTGCACTTACACTTTGGCGCCGTCTATAGGAATTCGTTACAAAAAAGTCTATTGTCTACCATTTCCATGCGACATCGCTCCGGAATGGCGACAGGATCAGATGCCCGACGAGCACAGCAATAAGAAATCATGCAGAAAATGCGTGAGGAGATGCAAGTGCAGTTTGACGTCCTTTGGCAAGCCAACGAGGCTAGTACCGAACAGATTAATGCAATAAGACAGGCTTATGAAGCTAAATCAACGCTCTGCGCTAGGAAAATGAAGGGCTGTGAGGTAATGCTGGGAAAAATGATCCACCGATCAAACCACAACCCCAACGTCAGAACGAAGATCCTCCTCTAGCACCCGGGCTCAATAACCCTCCTCTTCAGTAGAGGGTTCTGCAGCAGCAACTGGATGGAACATTGGATGACGTTGAGGAATCAGCAAGTCAATCCTGTATCCCAGGAAATTCCACTATGGGAGGACCTCGAACCACCAAGGTTCCACCCTCAGATGATGCTGATTCAAGAAGAAAGAAGGCATGGGTCTCGGTTGAGGCATGGGTCCCGGTTGCTGATCAGCAGTCACCAGGGAATGATTTTATCGCCAGGTTCCGAAAAATGGACGAGCGAATTAAAGGGCTGAAGGCCCAAACACCTGAAGACATAGCGAGAGAATTCACTGCGTCAATAGTAAAAACTCCTTTTACAGATGAGATAGAACGGGTTACAAGACTTAAGAAATTTATAATGCCAAAGCTCATCAAGTTCAATAGGACTAGAGATCCTCTCCAGCACCTCAATCATTACACTCAAGAAATGACGCTAGAGGCACACAACGATCCGTTCATGTGCAAAATATTCCCATCCAGTCTGATAGGGGTAGCCCTGGAATGGTTAAAAAATCGCCCATACAAGTCAATCTCAAACTTTGAAATACTGTGCATTGCGTTTCTTGCCTAGTACTACGGGAACAAGAAACAAAAAAAGACCATTGCCAGCCTCTTCACGATTCGGCAGATGAAGAGAGAAGGCTTACAAACATTTCTCACTCGGTTCAACATGGAATCCTCAGGAATTCCATATTGCAATCAAGATATAGTCATAGAAGCATTCAAGATAGCCATGGTGCAAGGTTCATGTTTTTATTCTTCTCTGGTGAAGAAAATTCCGGCTAACATGTCAGAATTGAATTCATGGGCGCAAAACTACATCAAACTCAAAGAAAACAAATTAATCAGACAGCAAAGAGCAACTCTGGTCATTGTGGAGAGCCGGCCGAAGGAGTGACCGATTACCTCAACGACCCAACGAGAACCCCCGAACATCGAGGGAAGAACCCCTGAGAAAAAATCTCGAACGGCCGAAAAGGTTACACCTCTAAAAATGACATTGGCTAGATTGTACTAAGAGACTAAGGGCAGAAACATTTTTCAGATCCCTCCACCAATCAGACAACCAATGGAGCAGAGAAACCAAAGTAAGCATTGTGCATTCCATAGTGATTTTGGCCACTTGACTAATGATTGCAGGAGTCCGAAAAGGCAAGTGGAGGCGTTAATGGCCAAAGGCGAATTGGCAGACTATCTGATTAACCCAGGACAACAAAGGCAACCTTAGCGAACCCGGCCAACTTCAAAGGCTGTGGCAGATAACCATCCCATTTGGGTAATCAATACGATTCATGGTCGTTCGGAAAAAGATGAACAACTAGAGAATTCTTACAGGATTCAACTCAAGCAAGCCCATAAGTTACGAAGGATTGGCGAAATCAACGTTGTTGGGTGTAAACTGAGTCCTACCCAGGTTCCTTCCATGAGGGAGATCTCAGAGGGTACAACATCCACATGAAAACCCACTAGCAATCAGTTTGCCAGTGGCCAATTGCCTGGTCAGACGTGTACTAATTGATTCTGGAAGCAGTGCCAACATCATAACGAAGTGGACTTTCGATTAACTGAAGTTGGCCACAAATCAAATTCGCCCCAATGGAAACCCTTGGTAGGGTTCGATAGAAGAAGAGTGGAGCCCCTAGGTGTAATCACATTATCAATCAATGTAGCCAAGAGATCTTTGAAAGAGAACTTTGTGATTGTGGATATCCATCTAACCTATAACTTGTTAATGGTTCGAGGGTGGATCCACCGTATGGAAGGGTCCCATCAACTCTACACCAAGTCATAAGGTATGTTAACCCAAATGGTCAGGAAGTTATCTATATTTGGGGGGATCAAGTGGCAACAAAGGAGTGCTACCGCACAACAATTTGCCCAACTAATAAAGGCAAACAATTGCTGAAATAGCAATTACCAGGCTCCTCCTTTCCTGAAGAGAGAAAGGAGCCAGAAGAGGAACGTCCAACCAAAGAACCCCTCGAGGCCGTGCAGATAGTCACAGGGGATGAGCACAAGCTAACTTATATAGGGACGCTCCAATCAGCCTGGGAAAAGGAAAAGCTGATAAAAATCCTAAGGCATAATGCCGATATCTTCACTTGGAATCACTGGGATATGCCGGGAATTGACCCACGAATAGCATGTCATAGCCTAAACGTGGACTCGTGCCATCACCTAGTGAAACAAAAGCAGAGAAGATTCACCCCTGAAAGGAACAAAATCATCGTTGAAGAGATCGACCGACTTTTAGAAGCAAGGTTCATCAGAGAAGTCCAGTACCCTCAGTTGTTGTCAAACATAGTTGTTGTTCAGAAGAAGAATGGCAAGTGGAGAGTATGCATTGACTTCACTAACCTGAACAAGGCTTGCCCGAAAGATAGCTTCCCACTACCCTAAATCGATCAAATGGTGGACACCACGACCGAGTATGAGAAACTAACTTTCCTTGATACTTATTCAGGTTACAACCAGATCCCGATGGCCTTCGGATGAAGAAAATACTTCTTTCATTACCGAACGAAGGACCTACTGTTACAAAGTAATACCCTTCGGACTAAAGAACACAGGGGCAACTTATCAACGACTAATCAATAAAGTGTTCGAAAAATAGATCGGCCGAACAGTTGAGGCTTACATAGATGACATGGTTGTAAAAAGAAAGGATAAGAAAGATCATCTGCAACATCTACAAGATGTATTCGACACTCTCAGGGAGAATAAAATGATGTTAAATCCATCAAAGTGTTCATTCGGGGTGTCCTCAGGCCAGTTCCTCGGCCATTTGGTGAACAATAAAGAGATAGAGGCAAACCCCAACCAGTTGACAAAGCTGCTATAGAGCAAAGAACCCCGAACCATGAAGGAAATCCAAATCTTCACCGGGAGAATAACGGCTCTCAGCCGTTTCATATCCAGGTTGTCAGACAAATGCAAGCCCTTCTTCGATGCAATCAAGGTAAGAAAATGAGACATTTGGGTAGCAGAGTAGCAAGACGCCCTCATAAAACTCAAAGAGTACATGATGAGCCCTCCAATTTTATTTGCCCCAAAACCCGAAAAACAGTTGTATCTCTATCTAGCAGTATCCCAGTCAGCGACTTTGGTAAGAGAAGTGAAAAAGAAGCAACACTCAGTCTTCTATTCCAATAAAACCATGACCGATGCAGAGAGCAGATACTCAATGGTAGAAAAAGTCATCCTTGCTCGGGTCCAGGCAAAAAGGAAGCTTCGACATTACTTCGAGGCTTATCGGATAGTCGTCCCCACGACACATCCGATCAGAGCAATTCTTAGCAAGCCGAACATTTCAGGCCGAATTACCAAATGGGCAATTGAGTTAAGCTTCTTTGACATTCGGTATGAACCACGCACTGCAAAAAAGGGACAAGTAGTTGCAGATTTCCTCTTGGATACTGATCCAAGAGAAGGACGATAAATCACAAAAAAGCCCCTGTTGGGAGTTATATGTGGACGGCTCCTCGAGCCAGAACGGTGCTGGGGCAGGATTGGAGATAAAAACCCCCAAGGGAACCAAACTCCAACAATCGATCTGATTAGAATTCCCCGTCACGAACAATGAAGCGGAATACAAAGCACTATTAGTAGGGCTCAGGTTGGCCAAGGAGCTTTAAGTAAAGCATTTCTGAGCTCACAGTGACTCATATTTCATCACCAGATAAGTGACGGGAGAATATATCCCCAAAGAAGAAAAAATGAATGCATACAGAGAAGAAGTTGAAAAACTAGCAAAGTATTTTGACACAATTGAATTCCGGCAAATCCCGAGAGAAGAAAACCCGATCGCCGACCGCCTGGCCAACGCAGCATCTTCAGTAGGCGATTCATTAATCAGGGTTATCCCCATTGATATTTTGGATACACTAAGTATCGTAAGAGGGGTACAAGTACTAATCATTCCATGGGAACTAAGCTAAATAGATCCTATACTAGCCTATCTTGAAAAAGGGGAACTCCCCAATTACAAAGAAGCAGTGCGACAACTAAGAATAAAGGCTACCAAATACTTAGTTATAGGAGGACAGCTCTTCAGGCGATCGCACTTTGGGCCCTACCTCAAATGCTTGACTCCCACGGAATCCAGAGAAGTTTTAAAGCAGCTACACGAAGGGGAATATGGAAAATCACTCTGGAGGCAGATCACTAGCTCACAAAGCTCTGACTCAAGCTACTTCTGCCCCTACATGGCAAGGGAAACTGAAGAGTATTCCCGAAAATGCGACAAGTGCCAAAGGTATGCCCCCTCGTCTATCAACCCTCAGAAGAGATGTACACCATGAATAGCCCATGGCCATTCGCTCAATAGGGAATGGACATAGTAGAACCTCTACCACCGGCCGCATCACAAAAAATGTACGTCCTAGTAGCCACTGACTATTTCACTAAATGGGTAGAGGCAAAAGCATACGCGAGTGTAACTAACGTCCAAATCAGAAAGTTCATTTGGAACAATCTAATATGCATATTCAGAGTACCAAAATCCATCATTATGGATAATGGTTCAAATATGAATAATCTGTACACTCAGCGTTTCTTCGACAAATACAGGATCAATAAAAAAATGTCAGCTGTCTACCACCCACAAGGCAATAGGCAAGCAAAAATAACCAACGGGACAATCTTTGTCTGCATAAAAAAGAAGCTCGAAGATAAGAAGGGAAAATGGTTGGATGAATTGCCAAATGTCCTATGGGCTATGAAGCACGGACACGGATACGGGACACGGGTACGACACGACACGGATACGGATACGGCGACACGGCAAATTTCAAAAAAATAGGACACGGACACGGCGGGGATATGCCTATAAAATTATATATATATATATATATATATATATATATATATATATTAAAAATATAATTACTAGAATCTTGTACAGAAAAATAAAACAACAACAAAGAACAGAATCAATTTCAATAATTTCATCTCTGTTATAAGAAAAATATAGATAAGACAAAACAGAAAATAAATGAAAAGTAAAGTTGATCCAAATTCCAAACGAAGATGTGCAGAAGAGACATAACTATAATGAACTAAATATGTATATGAATAAACATATATACTTTTAGTCTTTCACAAAGTTTTGTTCATGTAACTTAAATATATATATATATATATATATATATATATATATATATATATATATATCTTGTTCATGAAGAGAGATAATTGAAGAAGAGGAGAGATTGAGAGGAGTGAGAGAAAATAAATTTTGGACACTTTACAGAAGTGTCTGACTGTGTGTCCGAGCCTCGGACACGCGTGTCCAATAAAAAATAATGTTTAGACACTTTACAGAAGTATCGGACACGTGTCCGACCCTCGTACACGGGTGTCGGTGTCCGAAAAGTATCCTACACGGGTACGAGACCCCTGGAAGGAGTGTCCGTGCTTCATAGCCTATGGGCATACAGAACTACTTTGAGACGCCCCACGGGCGAAACTCCTTTCTCTTTAATATACGAAACCGAAGCCGTAATCCCCACTGAAATGGTAACACCTACCATCCGAAGCTTAGCTTGGGAACATAAATCAAATAATAAAGTTCTAGAGCACAATCTGGATCTCTTGGAGGATAAAAGAGATGCAGCTGCTGTTTAACTAGCTGCCTATCAACAGAAGATAACAAACAGCTACAACAAAAGAGTCGTAGAGGTTTCAATCCAGGAGACCTGGTGCTCCTGAAGTCAGAAAGTATGTCGGCAAATTAGAACCCAATTGGGAGGGCCCATACCGAATCTTAGATGTGATTGGAAAATGAGCTTACAGACTCCAACACCTGGATGGCATTGAAATGGCTAAACCAAGGAATGCGATGAATTTGAAAAGGTACTTTCAATAAAGTAATCGTACAATGTTTTCCAGCGCTTTATTTTTGCGTATAAATAAAGTTACCTTTTGTCTTATTTGAAAGGCCCACATCGAATAAAAATACGACTCTCAGTCATTATTTAAGAAAAAACAGTACAAAATGTAAATAGTGGAGTGGCCCCAGATAGTAGGTAAACCACAATAGACCCACTATCCGGGGTCTCCACTTCACACCTTTTTGTCTTATTATAGAAAGGCAAAACTATGTCATCTACAACTAACGGTGTCCCACATCATTTGGAAATAACACTTCTATGCTATTCGTATAAGATCGTTTGATTTACTTATAGATCAGTGAGTGAGACCCCTTGATAATAGGAACCCATTTACGACATCGAAATGCCCCATTGTCAAAGGTCTCCACACACTCCCCGCATTTTTCTTTTTTCAAATAAGAGATGTTGTAAACTCTAGGGTCCCACATCGACCAAAAATGAAAAGTTACTTTTATTATTAAAGTACAACCCAGTTGGTGTAATCAGCAGGTGAGGACCCTGAATTATGTGATCCATGGGCAAATGGAGCCCATTATCATGGATCCATAATTCAGAGCCTTCCCCGCTTTCTTTTTGAATCAAATCCTTTAAAGTGAAAATTTTCCTTTCAAATCAGTCAATGTCCCACATTGACTAAAAAGGAATTATTTCCTCTGTATTTAAAACGAAACCACTGTACTTCAATAACGGCGGGTTAACCCCCTTAAAAATGGAGACCCATTATTAAGGGAGAGACCCGTTTTTGACCAAAATGGCCCAATAAAAAGTGACCTCTCCCACAATCAAGACACTTTTATTATATTTTGACCCTCATAAATCCAAAAAAACCGAACGGCCACAAGAGCCGATCGTAAAAAAAAAAAAGGTGAAGGCCTTAAGAGCCGAACACCAAATCAGACTTGATTAGAAAATTAATCAAGTTAAAAAAGCCAAACGGCCACAAAAGCAGATCGCAAAAAAAAAAAAAAAAAAAAAAAAAAAAAAAAGAAAAAAAAAAAAGGCTGAGCCGAACACCCAATCAGACTTGATTAGAAAATTGATCAAATTAAAAGTCGAACAGCCCTAAGAACTGAACACCTAATTAGACTTGATTAGAAAATTAATCAAGTTAAAAAAGCCAAATGGCCCCAAGAGCCGATCGCAAAAATAGGCGAAGGACCCAAGAGGTAAACGCCCAATCAGGATTTGATCATAAAATTGGTCAAGTTAAAAAAGCCGAATGACCACAAGAGCCGATTGCAAAAATAGGCGAAGGCTCTTAGAGCCAAACGCCCAATCAGTACTTGATCAGAAAATTGATTAAGTTAAAAAATCGAACGGCCACAAGAGCCGATCGCAAAAATAGGCGAAGGCCTCAAGAGCCGAACACTCAATTAGTACTTGATTAGAAATTTGATTAAGTTAAAAAACCGAACGACCACAAGAGCCGATCGCAAATATAGGCCAAGGCCCCAAGAGCCGAATGTCTCATTAGATCCGCATTAAAGACTCAAACAAACACGAGCAATCAAAAGAAGAAAAAAGGAAAACAAACTTATACATATAGTTTACAGTGGAGGCAGGACATACCCTACACCTCCACACACACACACACACACACACATACAAAAAAAAAGAAAAAAGAAAAAAAAAAGAAGAGGCTGTTAGATTCAATCATTCTTCATTTATAGGGTCCTCCTCAGTTAAAGCTCCACCTTCTGCATTAAACTTTTGCGTGAAGGTATCAACTAGCTCCACCTTAATTAGAGTAGAGGAAGGCGCATCAAGTGCCGAAGAAGATAACCCTTGAGAACTCGAAAGATAATGAAGATGGGGCAAAACCTCAGTGGCCACCTCACCTTTCAGTAGGGCAACAAACTCAACCTCCCTAGGTCCAGCATATTCACCAGTAATTAAGAGCCCCTGCTCGGCATCGTGCTCATCAGCATCACCATAGTCTCTCTCCTCAGAAGGAAGTTGTCCTTGAGCAAAGCCAAGCCTAAAAACCTTAGCATAATGGAGATTGCCAACTTGGGAAAAACGGTTGAACATTTCCAAACCCCCTCCCTTGTAGGTCTGAATCAAGGAATTTGCCTTCTCAAGCTAAAGGCCAAGCTCAGCCACTGTGTTTTCGAGCTCCTTGGCCCTCTTATCAAAGTACTCAATTGACTTGAGCTGTTGGACCTTCTCCTTCTATGCTTCGACAAGGGAAGCCTCAAAAAGGTTACCCTATTTTGAAGGGCGGCAGATTGGATCGCCTGAAGAGAGTCAGCTGACAGCTTCTTCATGAAAGCAAACATCAAGAAAGAGCTCTGTAGAAGAATAACAGAGGGTTGTTAAGAAGCCAAAATAGATAAGTTTTTTTTTTTCTTTTTTTTTTGAAAAAGAGAGAAATAGGAGTTGAAAGGGTTACCTCCATTATAGACTTGGGAGCAAGAGAAAACAGATCATCAACACTCATTTGCTGTTGTAAAATCTCGTCCCTAGGTGGCCATATCCCTCGGGTTAAACCCATCAATGTCTCCGGGTCCTCGGCTCCAGAATCATCGATGGTAATAGGGGAGCCATCAGCTTTCAGCATCTCAGGGAACCACCTTTCGGCAGACCCCACAAAATTGCCCCCAGCAATGCCAATAGAGCCTGCGACTAAAGCACCTTTGCCACCAAAGGCCCCAGCCATAAGCTTGGAGCGCTAGGAAGGTGGGTCATCCCTCACAGGAGGACGTTTATGACCTTGCCCGAACTGAACCCCCTTCTGTTTTTGAGAAGGAAAAAACTTACTAGCCTTTACAAGAGTATTCTTCCTCTCCTGCAGAAGCTTGGCGGCCACCTCCTTCTTTTTCTTGGTTGTACGAGGTTTGAGAGGATGGAGTTCCATTGTAGACTGGGAAAGAAGAAGAGGGGCAGACGAAACAAGATCAGCTTCGGTATCGGAGACCTTAAGGTCAATGGATTGGATTCTGAATAATCACAGGAGCGTCCTTAGAAATCGCCTCAAGAAAGGAAGAAGAGAGCAAGACCCGAGCAGAGGGAACATCGCCCCAAACATGCACTCGTAAATACTCGAATCGGATATCTGCAAATTTCAAAAAAAAAAAAAAAAACCTCAGTTTTATGGCCTAAGAAGTCATAAATATAACAAAAATGCTTTACAGCATAGACAAAGCAAGAAGACTCGCCTGAATTGTCAAACGCATGAACAGATGGGGCATGAAAGCTCGTCTGAATAGGAAAATCTCGAGCAGAAAAGGAACGCCACGCCCCTCCGACCCTAACAATTTTATCTTTCCACTCTTTATCAAAAGTGTTAAGATGAGTAAAAGAGCTCTACCCATCCTAGAGTGAAAATGAAACCTACCCTCCTCACCTTTTATTCTGTTAAGGGTATAACAGAATAAAAGATCAGCAAAATTCAAGGTCAAACCTCTAACCCTATTCAGAGCAAGAAGGCAATAAAGAATACAAAAAAAAATGGGGTTAACCTGAAGGGGAAGATAGAAAAAGTTAAGGGGAAATCGAAAGGCAGGGAAATGTAAAGACAAAAAAAGCATCTCGCCCTTTTCCAAACCCTCGCCGGTACTAAAATTCAAATTGTGATCATATTCTTCAAGGGTAACATCCAAAGGGACATGATTCTTCTTTCTCAACTGTGCAATAGAGAAAGACTTCCTCTCTACAATATTGGGGGGAAGTACTATCGGCCCCTCAACATCACCACTCGAACTCACCACCGGCGTCCCCGATTCGGAATTAAACGCATGAGCGCTATAGGTTCGTTCGCTACTCGCTGACTCATAATGACAGAAAGGGAATAAGAAAAGTGACTAACCTTAACGGACGGGAAGAGGATTATGCGGTGGCGGATAGACTCTTGCTTAGAATCAAGAACAAGATTGCAGATGTAGATATCCGAGTAATGAGGGCACAACATATATAGACAAGATGAAGCAGATAACGAAAAGGCAAGCACGGGACCCCAAAAATTGGGAGCACAAATAGGAATGATAAGCAGTAATAGCCATAAAAACTTCTCCACTTCCTGAAAATAGTTATAAATTCCATATATGAATTGAATTTATAAAAGGAATTGGGGGCAAAGTGTGGAGGGAAAATTCTCCACCAACCATAACATACCACGTGGCAATAAAAGTGCAGCCCATTGCTAACTAAAGCCACCCAGAAGCCCATTATTAGCTGGGAGCCCAATAACGAAAAGTCCACAAACATGTCAAGTCGGCCCGATTAATGAAGGAAGCTCCACTTGACATAAAACGGACTAAGGGTCAGCCCAATCACGGTTAGCCCATAACTCCATAACACCCGCCATAAAAGAAAGGGGCACACAATCAATAAGCATAAACGCCCATGTCTAGAAAACTGCCAACAACGGCTCCATGTAATTCTCTGCACAAAGCTTATAAATAGAGCATGAATGAGAATGGAAAATCATCGAATTCCCATCATTATTCCTCTCTTAAAAAATTGTCTAATGCTTCTTCCATATTTCATATATTTCCTTTTGATTTATTTCTTTAAGTGTTCGGGTGTGACAAATTGACCTACAATTGTAGAAACTGGGTTTTCCTTGCTCGCCGTCGGCAGTTCTGAAGTTCACTGCTTACATTATCGCGGCTGAGTTGTCGTCTTCCCGTTGCCCACAGCTGAAGCCGTCTTCATTACTACTAAGGCCTCATCGGCCAAGCCCTCACCAGCCACAGCAAGTCCTCCATGGCCAAGCCATCCACAGTCAAGCTCTCCACCGGGTAGAGGCCGTTGCCGGAGAGTATGCCGGAGTTTTTGTTGGCTAGAGGCCGTTGCCGGGTAAATTAGAATTTGAGCCGGCAGTGAGGAATCAGTCGTGATTCCAACGACGATTTTTTGGTTCACGATTCGCAATTCCTATAACGGCTCGATGGCATCCTCGTCAGTCTTTAAGGCAAAGCTCGGAACTGCAACGGTGGCGGCGCGGAGCTTGGAACTGCAGCGGCAGCGACGCGGCACCGGTCATTGAGTTTGGCGAGGATTTTTATTATTATTTTTTTCCCTTGTGTGTATATATGAATTGGTTAAAGGATGATGGTGAGGATTGACAGATTGGGTTTGAGAGAGTAAAGTTGCGTACGAGGAATAAAAGAGAGAGATGAAATGAGCGGGTGGTCATTTTAGGTGATAATTAAAATATATCTTAGGGCATATTAGACATTTTATATCACTTAAGGCTGCGTTTGGCTCCGTTTTTATAAAATAGGGTGTCATTATTCAAGTTTGCAAACTTAGGGGGTGTTATTGTTCAAGTTTACAAACTTAGGGGGTGTCATTGTCCAAAAAGTGATCAAGTTGTATATGAGTGTTTTTAATCCAAACCTGGGGGTGTGAGTGCAACTTTCCTTTTTTTAAAATACAAAAAATAGGTAAATTACACTCACCACCCCCAGGTTTGAGTTTAAGACAACTATATACAATTTTGACACTGTTTGAACAATGACACCCCTTTAATATTGAGAAAGTTAACCAACACACCCCAAACCAATTTTTTGGACATTACTACCCTTTGACTTATGAATTGAGCAATAAAAATACCATTTTAACCATTCATTTCATCCTAACCTTCTCTGCGTTCATCTCACCGAAAACTTCATCGCCACCTCTACCACCGCAACTTCTATCCTCTCTTGATTCGTAACCGGACCTCCTTCCGTAACCTACCTCCACCACTTCCATGGTCACTGCCACCACCACATCCACATTCTTGTCGCCACAACGCCTTCATCGCCACATCCACCACCGCAACCTCCATCCTCTCTCGGTCCGTGACATCATCAACCCCAAACCCAACTTCTCCTAAGTACAACCTCTCAATCCTCACCAAACTCAACGATAGTGCAAAGCCCGAGGAAACTACTTTAACTCCCTCCTCTTCTTCCACACCCTCAAACCCCCAATCCATAAATCAAACCCAATTCTCTCTCTATTTGACATTAATGGAAAATTTGTATTCCATACATCAATCTCCAGCTAAAAAATCACACATATCCATCCATATCTACACAATTTTTTTTTATAGATAGGAAGAGTACGTTACAAATAGAGAAAATAATCTGATCAAAATGAACTTAGTTAATTATAAAATTGTAGATCTGAAGCTTAGAGGTTGGGAGGACGAAGTAGATCTGCCTGGCCTGAAGCTCATCGCCTAGAGCTAATGCCAAGATAACGAAGTCTCCATCTGGAGAACTTGAGAAACTCACCGGAACTTCATACTCTCGGAGAACGGCAAGATAAAGAGAGAATTGGGTTTGATTTACGGCCGTCCATCACTGTTCCGCCGCCCGTCCACCACTGTTCCGTGCTCTTTGCCGCAAACCGTCCATAGCCGATTCCAACCAACCATCGTTCACCACCACAGTCATCGCCGATTCTGTCCATCCCATTCGTCATCGCCGTAATTCAGCCGACGTCACCACCCGACCGCCGCAGTTCACCGCCGATAGCGAACGGCGGGCACGATGGTCCTCAAACTCAGTTCCACCTCTGATTGCTTCCCCAAAACGGCGGGCATGACGGTCCAAGATCTGCATCGCCGCCTTTGTGGTGGTGGTGGTGACTGGTCCAAGCTCTGCACCGCTATATACACACACACACAAATACATATCCACATATATACCCATACATATATGGGTCGTGATATTCAGGCAGAAACGTCTGACCTACTTGTTAGGCAGAAAACATGTGGCAAACAATTAATCCTATTTGGCATCAACATCATCACACGTCATCTATTCATGTTCTCAGCTTATAACAAACTGATTACAAAGACCTGTCATCACCGACACCAAATGTCGACGTCCTCTTCATCATCATTCTTCCGGCACGGACTGAACTCGTGGTTTGAAAGCTTCTCTTCATTTCAATCCGGCGCCCACGTTCTCATGGTATTTCACGCGTCTTCTTCCTCCAAATCGCGTGCCCAAACGCCCACCATGCGCTGACGTTCTCTTTTTCGGCGACAACGACGTCGCCAATTCACACCAACAACAAACTAGTCGGCGTGGATCGTTAAAGCTCATTGCTAATGGAGCTTTCAATTCAGTTGGGTTATCACTGAAGCTTCCAATTTGGTGTTCGTTTGATCACCGAAAATCAGTTGCTTGAGGTTCTGTGCACTCGTCGGCGTCTGTAGATGTTGAAGTTCTGTGTACGCCCTCCACGTCGTCGATCAACACCGAATGGGGATGGACCAGATGGTGGTCCTCCAGTGGTGGTTACTTGTGGTTGAGAGAGAGAGAATGTTAATTTTTTTTTTCTCTCCATCTATTTCTGCTGCAGACTGGGGGGTTGGGGATGGTGGTGCCGATTAGGCCGTTTTGATCGACGCCGACGGCGGTGCTCTGGCTTCTGCTCGCCTTTATAGTACCTATCGCTAGCGAAGTAGGCACAATCAGGGCTTAAAGGTGCTGTTGGAGACTCCATATTGAAGTGCAAAACGGATGGCCGAAGATTGGTTTACGATTTTGGGGAGATCAGGAGTGTTGGTTCAGAGATTGGTTTACGATTTTGGGGAAACAGATGGCCAAGAGATGAGAGGGTTCCACCATAAGAGTGAGAGAGAGCCGCAACATAAATTATACCAGAGGTGAAGATGAGCGAGAGATTGAGGAGATAGAAAACTAGACAAAGGTTGGGAAGGCTTTTGAAATCATGACGTGGCTACCCATGTAGGCATCGGTTTAACAAATCTGCCAAAACAATCGGCCCTAATATCATTTTCCTATATATATACCTCTGTGTTGGGACTTAGGTGTGTGCAAACATTTGGGACTTGGGTATGCCCAGTTTTCAGTGAGATGAACACATAGAACATAATGTTATTAAATGAATGGGTAAAATGGTATTTTTGTTGGTCAATTCACAAGTCAATGGGTAGTAATGTCCAAAAAATTGGTTTGGGGTGTGTTTGTCAAACTTTATCAATATTAGGGGGTGTCATTGCTCAAACAGTGTCAAAGTTGTATATGGGTGTCTTAAACTCAAACTTGGAGGTGGTGAGTGCAAATTATCCAAATAAAAAAAATAATAATAATAATAATAACAAAAGTGGCCGGTTGCTGATATTCGTACCGACTGGACTGGATTGGCCACGTCACTATTTAACAAACGTGAAGAGCCAACTATAAATAATGCTGACTATTTTTATTCATTATTAATAGGGATGGCAACGGGAGCGGGTTTGAACGGGTGTACCCTCCTCTGCCTTCAAAACTGTTTAAAAATCCCGCCCCCGTTCCCGCCCAAAATCACAAAAATAGGGATACTTTCCACTCCATTCCCGTAACCATTTAATATTTTTACTCCCGCGGGTACCCGCCTCGCCCCGTTTAAGACTATAATTTATTTATTATTGAAATAGATTTGCTCTTCTTTTTTTTTCCCCTCATCTTCAATTCTTCACCATTGCAAATTTCTTTTTAATCAAATTTATTTTTTACTTTAATATTGTTATATATGGTACTTAATATATAGTGGGAAATATATATACTAATGAAATATGGGTATTTAAGTGATTTGTTTATCTAAACGGGGCAGGGTGGTGCGGGGCGACCTCCCCTCGCCCCCGCAACAAACCCTTACGGATTTTTATTACATCAAACTATCCCCGCCCAAATAAGTAAAATGGTCCCCCAAAATTACCAAAAACGGTGCGGGATGGGACGGGTAACCACGGGGGCGGGTTAAATTGCCATCCTTAATTGTTAACAAGAAGCATCAAGATCAAGATAATCACCCGTACTCCTCTTTTATGTTGGAATCAGGTTACTCTCTCACATGCATTTCTTAATGTTGATCAGATGGTTGAGAACTGTTTAACTACCTCTATACTCTAAAAACTTAAGCTGTATATAATCTAACACATTCTCTCACGTGTGGCCTTCTTTTGGTCCAACACGTATTTTTTTAATTTTTTATTTAGAGTGACGGTAAGATTTGAACTCGAAACTTTTGGTTATGATACCATGTTAAATATGTTAGGATATGTGTGCCCTAGCATAGCAAATTCTAATTTTGGATTGTAGAAGTCATGGTTTCTTGTCTGGATATTATTATTAAAGCATTATACAATTGGTGAATGGAATGTATTATTTTTCGATTCTTTATGGAATTGATGGTGTCCGCTTGATTACAAAATATATTTATATATGTATGTAATGGCAATTAATACTATGATATAAATTAGTAATCATAAATGGTTTAAAGTCGGTAATTATGGATGGACATTTAATTAGTTAAGACTTAAACCGAGTCCACGATAGATTGAGATATATTGCGAGAGCTGTCGTATGCAATTGCTCTCTATCACAGTCATGGCTTTTGACTCTCAAGCATGAGAGAAGTATAGACTCTTTTATTAATTAATAATTACTTTGATTTGCTCGGCGGATACCTCGGGATCCTTAGATCGACACTTTGGGTAGTTATGTAATTAATAATTAGAGGTCTATATTCTCAATATTTGCATCAGTGCTATTTGTATTTATTTTGTTTTGATTATGGTTGATCACAAATTAAATTCGAAGGCCTTCGTATGTTTTAGACAAATGTTTTATATATATATTTATTTAATAAATTATTATTATTTTTTGTCAAATAAATATTTTATTGTGATCGAGCCGGAAATAATCAAAGGTAACAAAATAATTATATTAATTATGTTGTCGGATTGATGGCTTTAATTATCCGATAAATAATTAAGCATAGAGGGGTCAAAGTGCAACATTGACTTAGAGGTTATTTACTATTTAATTGGAGTGCAATTAATTTCTTTTAGTGGAGTAGAAATTAATTTATGAATTAATTGAATTGGGTCCATGGTTTAATGGACCGGACCAATTATTAATTTATAAGAGCCAAGAAAATAGTAAGCCCAAAAGGATTCTCACCAATAGCCCAAGTTGATATTGGAGTCATGTTAGGATTGAGAAAGTTGAATTAGAGATGGAGAATGATTTATTGTTTCCTTATTCTTATTTTATTTTGCCTATATATACATGAGTTCATGTATATTTTAGGGGTGACTTGGAGAACAAGAAAAAGGAATACACTTTCTCTCTCTAGATTTTAGGGTTTTGTTTCTCTTCTAAAGGAGGCTACCACCAGCCTAGATTCCAAGGTCATTCATCAAGGCATATTGGTGATTCCCAAAGGGAAGATAATAATCAAAAAGAAGGAGAAAGGATCTTGCTAAAGGGATCTACAATAAGTGAGAACATTCACTTTAGAGGAAAGTTCAAAAGGTTTACTCAGACCTTTGATGTGAGTATTCAATCTGTTTATTGAATTATGCATCATCTTTTATCTATCTTTGCATAAAACTTGTCTCCATGTAATGAATCAAGATCTATGATTGCAAATCCCTCAAAAAGTTTTAAAATTTGCACGTTTCCCAACAAAATATATATCTACAAAAAAATTAAGCTGTTAAAGAGGGTGTAAATATATATAAATCCTTCAACAATTGTTAACAAGAAGAATAGGTGTGCTGCATTCTTGATGTTCTTCATCTTATCATTATTATTATTATTATTTATAATTTTTTTTAAAAAAAAAATCAGTAAGTCATGTCAAATTTTAATAAGGCTCGCAAGTCCTATCCTTAAAATATTGTTATTAGAAATTGGATTATTTTATCAGTTTACAAATTTAATTGTTAAATATTTTTTTAAAGTATAAAAATTATTTAATAAAAATAAATAATAAGATTTTATTTTTCTTTTATGGTTTATTTTGCTTTTTCTTTTTTTGGCAAAATTTTTAGTAAAGAAAGAAGCAATACTACTCAAAATTAAACTCACAATGTAATCCCCATTAATTCACTTTAAATTCAAAAGAATATAAGCAATAAATAGAAATTACTGATAAACTAAAAAACAAAAATAGAAATATTATAATCACAAATTAGAAGGGTAAAATTGAAATTTTGATAGAATCAAAACTAGAATCTTACTCCTTATTTTTTAAAACCACCACCCTTAGTCACACAATTCAGGCAACTAACCATTGGTAACTCACTATTTTGTGAAAAGATATTAACTTATATATATATTAGATACTTTATAAGGCAATTTATATTAATTAAAGAAAAAATTCAACAAAAATAATATTATTAAATTAATATAATAATATTAATGCAAGATAAGTACACGATATATATAACATATAAGGAGTCCCAAGGGAATTATTGGTTTTGGTAAAATGAATTTTTAATTAATATTAATTTGAAATAAAGGAAGAAAGAAGATATTATTCTTCGAAAACCCACACACTGCATTGATTAAAAACTGCAAATTTTTAAAATTTAAAGCAAAATGGGGTTAAATAACGAGTCAATTTGAAAAAGGAACACCATATTAACACTTTACATGTCTCCTCTTGCATTGGATTAAATATTTTACCAAATAAAATGACAAAATTCAGCTGTTTTAACGCTTAAATTCTATCACAGAAAGTAAACAACTTTTGGTACCTCCAATCCAAACTGGTAGTACAAATAGAAATGGAATTTCAATCTTCTTGGTTTCATTTCTGTTTCTATTTCTTCCATACATTTTAATTTTAATTTTAATTTATTTCTTCTATTCATTTTAAATTTATTTTAATTGGGATTGTTTAAGTGGAACAAATGGTACTTTAGTATCAGGGTGGCAATTCGTGTTCGTGGCTGATATCCGAATGTCGACTTAAAGATATTTTACTAAGTAGGTCACGATCCGTTTAATAATTGTTTTAGGAACCTTCGACATTAATCCGATGTATTTATTAAATGAGTTACTCGTATAACTTGTTTAATAACATAATTACAAAAATATATATTATTTAGATTATTAATAATACTCAATTTAAATAAAATTCTAGAAAAAATATATGTTTCAATCCAACCAAATTACAAAATTGTCTCTAATACATAAAAGAGTAAATTATAAGATACAAGTTTAGATAGTTATTATTGTTAGGATTTGTATGTCTCGATATAATGAGTTCTCATTTGGATTGTAAAGACATTGTTACTTATCTAAATATCATTTATGTATTATATAGTTGGTGAATGCAGATATATTATGTTTTGATTTATTATGGAATTTCAAGAGATATTTATATGTATGTCATTACGAAAAATATAATAATATAAATAGTAATCATAAAGAGTTCAGAGTCGATAATTAAGGACGAACTCTTAATTAACTAAGATTTGAAACAATTCCACGATGGGTTGAGATATATTGTGAGAGCCGTCGTATGCAATTACACCCTATAATCGTCATGACATGACTCTCAAGTATGAGGGAATTATAAACGCTTTTATTAATTAATAATTACTTTGATTTGCTCGGCGGATCTCATCGGATTCCTTAACCGATACTTTGGGTAATTATGTAATTAATAGTTAGAGGGTTATAATCTCAATATTTGGATCGCTGCTACTTGTATTTATTTTGTATTGATTATGATTGATCACAAAATAAATTTGAAGGCCTTCATATGTTTTAGACAAAATAATTTTTATGTATTTATTTACTAAATTATTATTTTTGCCAAACAAATATTTTATTGTGATCAAGCTGGGAAATAATCAAGGAATCAAAATAAATATATTAAATATGCGTTCTGATTGATGGCTTTAATTATTCGGTAGCTAATTATGCATAGAGGGGTCAAAGTGCAACATTGACTTAGTGAGCTATTTACTATTTGATTGGAGGTCAATTAATTTCTTTTAGTGAAATAAAATTAATTTATGAATTAATTGAAATGGGTTCATGGTTGTTGGACCAAATCAACAATTATTAATTCATTGGAGCCAAGATAATAGTAAGCCCAAATGATTCTTACCAATAGCCCAACTTGATATTAGATGCCATGAAATTTGGAGTTATCACTTTTATTTTTTGAGATTGAGAATTGTTATTTTCACCCTATGTATTTATAAATACATATATGACATGTGTTGTTAGTAAGCCTTTGGGCACTGTGAAACCAAATACTTTCTCTCTATACAATTAGGGTTTGAGTGTACTCATCTTGAAAGAGCTGCAACAAGCTATGTATCCAAGGTCATTCAGGGAGGTATATTGGTGATTCTTAAAGGCAAGATCACACACGAGGAAGAAGGAGGTCTAAGGAGTGGAGATCAAGTTTCTATAAGTGAAAACATTCACTTTTGAGGAGAGTTGTGAGGTTTACTCAAACCTCTATATGAGTTTCCTATCACTTTGTATGATAAGTATCATCTTATTTTTGCATTATACTAGCTTCTAAAGATGAATCAAGGTCCAATAATGAAAATCCCTCTTCTAAATTTTAAAAAACTACATTTCCCTAACAATTATGTAATCCAAATAAAATTGTGTTTATGACACATATAGTTAAACGGATTTCATGGGTTGAACACCTCAACCAAAGCACGACACGATAAATTAAACGGGTTAATTGTTTTGACCCGTTTACGATTTAACCCCATTTAACATCAACCAAAACCCGCTTAACTCATGTCGTGTTCGAGTCGTGTTGTTGCGTCGTGTCAAACTTTATCATCCTATAGTACTAATGGGTTGTAAAGCACTATTTTAACATGAAATGAGAGAGAAAGGGAGCAAGAGAGAGAAAGAGAATATAATAAAAATTAAGTAATGGTGGCTACCATTTTTTGTTGCTTTGGACAGAATGATGCCACAATTTTTGTATGAGATTAGTTGTTTACTCACCTCATCTATCTGAGGACATTAAGGTCTTCCTTGGATTGCAACTCCCAAAATAGTTTTTTGTTTTAGGAGTGACAAAATTCAAAAACTAGTTATTAGGTCTGCTTGGATGTGTTCTTGAAAAACAGCTTTTGGAAAACTAGAGTTACAAAAGTGGAATTTTTAGAGAACTACTAAAAGGTGTTTTTAGCATTTCTCAAAATTGTTCTCGTTTGTGTGAAAACACATAGAACACTCAACTCACTTAAAAATGTTATTGTGGATGTCTCTCATTCATAAACAAATGTTAATACGTTATCTCAATCTTGTAAACTTTTAAACCCATGCCTCTCAACCATCTCTCTTGAACATGGCTCAATGTTGTTTTGGAGATTACCTCAAAAAAGATTGAGGAATTTTTTTTAAAGGGTCAAAAAAAAAAAAAAAAATCGACCAATAAAACCCTCAACACCTAACCGCATACCATACGCATGTGAATTGGTTTAAGGGATATCACAAGTAATGAAAACTGTTTCCAGTGGTGTTCAATGATCCCACAATTAAAACAGAATGAATAAAGCTTCTCGTAACTCACCGTACCCCAAATATCAAGACCATATGGGCTAGTGAGTAATATTTGACACCGAAGGGGTTTAGTAATATACAGTTCAATATTTAAGCGAAAAATCCAACCATTAGTCGTTGACTTCTCTTTGCTTTCTAAACCACCTTTATCTCGTAACTCCACTTTCATACAAAGTCCAAAGGTATTAGCAATTTGTTGGCCAACTTTTTCAGCTAACAGCTCTACAGACATTTCAAGTACTTGAATCCATAAGGGAGACACTTGGAACTGAACGTCAGAGAGAAGCAGGCCTTTCGTCCATTCGCGAATAACTAGCAAATGAGTATTGAAAAGCCAAGGATGACCATTGAGAATCCATTCACAAATATCACCCTTTATAATGAGCAATTGAAAGAGATTAAATCTAACTTGAAAAACCTTCAAACTTTTGGACAAAGGCTCCTTCTGATGCTCTTTCGAGCATAATTTATTGAATGTCCTACCTAGTATAAAATTTTCCCCAACTAGAGTAATTATTTTATAAATCCATATCCAACCACACAAACTAAATTGGTAAAGTTTCATACTTTGGGCTGTATCGTTGATAAGCAATGAATATTGCATATTCAAACCTCTAAACATGCGTATGCTAACACCTTAGTGATACTTTTATCCAAGTTTTATACTTGTTTTTAAATATTTGCCTTTCGTAGGTCATTTCCCGACGAATAGGACAAAATCATTATTTTAGAGCTTAAAGAGATGTTTCCGGGGTTGCTAGAGATGTACCGGACCTTCCGAGCTTATTTTGGAGTAATTGAAGAGATGCAAGTCCCAGAGCTTGAGCACAAAGTGAAGAAAAAGTGCAAAATTGGCTAAGTATAAAAAGCTGGAGCATAACATTTTGTGCTCGAGCAAACACCCTTAGGAAGATGAAAAGACGCCTCAGAAGTTCCTAGTCCTAAAGCTCGAGCATTTTTAAAAAATGATCGAGCATAACCCTCCAGAGCTCAATCACTGATGAAAATTCTAGACCTGCTTCATTATTTTGGGTATAACTTTTCACTCAAAACTTCAAATTGGGCAAACTTAGAGGCTATGGAAAGAAGACTCGAAGTTCGACGTTTTTGTATCTAATATCAATTTCTAGATTCGTACTCTAAATATGCCAAAATAGCATTAAAATGTCAAACAAATTTGCTGAAAAAAAACCAAGCGTTGAGGCTATGCTTGAGCACGAACCTCCTGGAAGTTAAAAATATATGTGGGAATGATGTAATATCACCCCTCTTTTGTTTTCTTATGGGTCCAATTGTTCCCAAAAGTTGTAAAACTCATCCAAAGGGGATTAGGACTTTTTCTCCACTATAAAAGAAGATGAGAAAACTCATTAAGATCTCTCCTCCCTCACTCTCTTGCTCTTGCAATTTTTCAAATCTAGTGACAGCTTTTAGGGTTTTTGGAGTTCTCTTTAAAGATTGAAGAAGGAGATCCCAAGAAGAGGAGTTGCAGTCCATTAAGATGTTTTCCACACCAATAAAGAGGATATTCTGCATCTTCATAAGTAACTAAATCCTCTTTTAGGGCATTGATGTAACCCAAATCCGATTAATATGGTTTGATTGCTCTTCAACTTTAGGATTTTTCATTATTTATATATATTGATTGCATGATTATGAGTGATTGACTTAGATCTTTGATGTGTGATATTTGTTTACCAATTAAAATAACCACTTGCAATAGCACAAATCAATGTAAAATAAGGCTATTATAAGGGTTTGTCGAACCACGAAGATTGCTAGTTTATGGCAACCAAAGTTGTAAAATCACTTTGACTTTGATAAAAGATATGATGATTTGATTTGTTTGTCACTTAGAGTTATGAATTGAAATTGCATAAAAATAGTGAATAAAATGAATTCAAATGGATTAAACTTAGAGAGAAATATGCTAGGGAGGTGACTTCACCACAAGCCTCATAAATATGTTGAATTGTAATTAACTTGGGGACTAACTATGTATACAACCATAATATGTAAAAATGCATGATAACTACAGTATCTTCAAGAAGTTCATACATTCAAGAGTTAAGCATAATCTATCAAAGGTTGGTATGATTCATCTACTTAAATTAGGGTGTAGTATGAAACATTTTCCTTAAGTCATAGGCTATCAAATCCCTTACGTGTATGGTAAATGCACATGAAGTCAAAGACTAAGTCATAATCCATTAACGGTTTTCCTAAGTCATGGACTATCAAAATCTCCATACAACATGCCAAGAACACCATTGCATAATCTCATCTTCATTCTCACCATAAAGATGTAAGAAATATAATTATGAAGAAATGAATTCTAAAACAAGATAGACAATTTAACATAATAATTTATTTGAATGAAATCCAATTACAACATATGTAAATTGATCGGTTGATCAACTATACATCAACCTTCGCAATAGCACGAATCATTGTAAAATAGGGCTATTGGTCGGGTAAGTCGAACCACTGGGACTGCGCTAATCTATGGCAACCTAAGTGTCTAGAGTCATTTTAAAAAGATAAAGGGTGTTCATAGAGGTTTTGTTTGTTTGTCACTGAAACTACGAATTCAGAATGCATAAAACGATAAATTGAAGGAGATTAAAATGAGTGAAACTTAGGTGGAGAGGCCTAGGGAAATGAATCCACCACACACCTCATAAACATGCTAGCTTGCAATTAACTTGGGGAACTACTTATGTAAATGACCATGATATATAGAGATGCATGATAACTACACTATCTTCAAGAAGTTCATACAATCAGAGCTAAGTATAAACCATCTAAGTATAATCCCCTAAGAATGGCCTATCAAATCCCTTACTTTGTATGGTAAATGCACATGTAATCAAAGACTAAGTATAATCCATCCACGGTTGGTATGAACCATCTACTTAACTACATTAAACTAGGGGTGTAGTATGGTTCATCGTTCCTAGGAATGGACTATCAAAACCTTCACAAGACATGCTAAGAAAACCATTTCATATTCTTATCTCCATTCTCACTATGAAGATATAAGCCCTATAATCACGAAAACATACAATCTAAGACAAGATGATACATTTAACACAATCATTTATTGAATTGAAGAACATTTACAACATGTGTAAGTCTCTAGAATATGAAAAGATCACAAATACACTTCATTCCCCAAATTAAAACAAGATTATAGCATGCTTACAAAGGAGGCTTCATCACCTCCCTAGATGGAGGTTTAGTTACCCATTGATGCACTAGAGGAAGGAGGAAGCAAAGCCTTGACCTCCATTTTCGAGCTCCCCTCTTCTAGCTCCAAGAACACACCTTTCTTGCTCTCTTCTCTCTCCTCTATCTTGTAAAAAAATGAAGCTTAATGTATTGTGTTGATTCCCTCTCTTATCTTCTAGAGATAAGGTTCAAAAAACCCCCACCAACCAACATCTCCAACCAACCATTAAAGAGGGAAATTAGAATTGAGGAACCCAAGATGCAAGTGGTTGAAAATGGGCCATTTCCGGATGCAATTCTGCCCTAATTTCGAGCACTCGAAATAAGGGCTCGAGCACTCGAAATTGGAGCAGAATGCTCCATTCTTGCCTTGCTCCGCCCAGACCTACTTCGGTTAAACAGCCATAACTTTGCGTTCCGAACTCCGAATGATGAACCATTTGAAGATTTGGAGAGCTAATTCAGAGCTTTAAATACTTTATGTTTTGGTGGAGATCCAATTCTCAAGGATGGTTGGTCGAAAATGAAGATCAAGGCAGAATTTCATTGCTGTCAGGCAATTCTGCGCACCTCTGGTAAGAAGGCCATAACTCTCTGCTCCGAGCTCCGAATGACAAACCGTTTGAAGGTTTAGAAAGCTAACTCAGAGCTCTAAATATACCATTTTATAATGGAAGTCCAGATCTCGAGCTTTCAGGGTCAAAAGTGGCAATCAAAATCGAGCTTCACTGCTGCCAGAATTTCAGAATTGGCTCCCCTCTTTTGTAGACATGTTACTCCACCCAAAAAGCCCTCTCTCTCCTCCAAGAAACATCCCCAACCAACTCATAAAGAGAGCATACAAAGTTAGCAAATTTCTGAGCACAAGTGGCTGATCTCGTGAAGCAATCTGCCCTAATTTCGAGCACTCGAAATAAGGCCTCGAGCACTCGAAAATTGGCCAGAATGCCCTATGCTTGGTTTGCTCCGCCCGAACCTACTTTGGTAAAATGGCCATAACTTTGTGCTCCGAACTCCAAATGATAAACCGTTTAAAGATTTGGAAAGCTAATTCAGAGTTCTAAAAACTTTATGTTTTGGTGGAGATCCAATTCTCAAGTCCGATTGGTCGAAATTGAAGAACAAGGAAGACTTTCATTGCTGCCAGGCAGTTATGAGCACCTCTAATAAGAAGATCATAACTCTCTGTTCCGAACTCCGAATGACAAACCACTTGAAGATTTGGAAAGCTGATTCAGAGCTCTAAATCTTTCATGTTATGATGGAAGTCCAGTTCTTGAGTTTGCTAGGTCGAAAATGGCGACAAAAGTCAGGTTCTACTGCTGCCAGAATTTCAGAATTGTGCCTTTTGATGGCCAAAGCTTCACAAAGCCTTGATTTTGCTCCTTTTTTGGCAAATGGACCTGAAAATATATACATACACACAAATGAAGATAATCTACTTAAATAATCAAACGATGGACTTAACTAATGCAATTTAGGGCGCTTTAATATACAATATTCGGCGCTTATCACACCCCCAAACTTACATTTTGCTAGTCCCTTAGCAAAACTACAATGAAAAACTTAATGAAAAGACAACCATGGGCGTGCTACTACAAAAATATCAT
Organism: Cornus florida; assembly: GCF_030987335.1. Lineage (NCBI taxonomy): Eukaryota > Viridiplantae > Streptophyta > Magnoliopsida > Cornales > Cornaceae > Cornus > Cornus florida. The sequence continues at coordinate 31,381,462 of NW_026775571.1, read as the reverse complement.
CCATGGTAAAATGAGATAGATACATAGCTCAAATACAACTTGAAACAGACAAAAACTGGAGATGGGGTCATTGGGAAAATTACCTTGCATATATGAAGCATTGATACAAAAATTGGCTAAATACATTTCCACATACATGCATCAACATCAAAGTCTATATAAATAACTCAATTATCATCTCTTGAATGGAAATCAACTCTAGCTTCAGTGAAAGTGAATTGGATTCTCAACATGCGGCTTTTACTTTCTTTTCCAATTCCAAAGCACAAGTTTTCAAATCATTGAATTCCCCTTTAAATGAGGTCCCTAAGGCATGATTTTATTTACAAGACAACTTTTGTTGCTTGTTAACAATTTATTGTAACTCATAAGCGAAACATAGAATGGTTGTGCAATGCTGAAATCCCTTAAGTTTTCTAACCAACCTATGTAGCAAGCGTTAGGCCAACAACTCCCAAACCAGACGGCTTTAGGGTGCTAAGTGTAGAGACACTCCATAGGGCTTAATAGCTCAAGTTGGAAAGGCTACGAACTCCAACGAACCATGTTTATTACCAGTTTATTTTTTTGAATGACCGTGCAATGTTTAAGTCCTTTAAAATTTCTAACCAACCCTTGTAGCAAGCGTTAGGCCAACAACTCCCAAACCAGACGGCTTTAGGGTGTTAAGTGTAGAGACACTCCTAGGGCTTAATAACTCGAGTTGGAAAGGTTACGAACGTCAACTGGTCATTTTTTTTCTTTCTTTCTCAGTTTTTTTTTTTTTTTTTTTTTTTTAGACAACTTAAATCATGCCAAAGATATTCATCTATTAGGTTCATCAAATCAGATTAACTAGGCCAAGGTCAAGGTCGATTAAGTTGCATGCCTCACAGTTAAGTTTCCAATGTGCATCTGTGCATTGTGAAGCTTAAAAGAGTATCAAATCCAGTGAGAATCTAATCGAGACATTTATACAGACTAATTTGAATCCACATGATCATTTCAACTCAAATTTTTCTTTATTTTCAAAAGTGTCAATTGCTTCTATACACAAGGTATTAAACATATGCTTCGTCTCCAACAAGTTCCAAGTTACACTATCATTGCTTAGCAAAAATTATGAAACCAAAAATGCATAAATGCACCCCCAAACTTGAATGTCACATTGTCCTCAATATGAGAAGACAAGTACATCAAAATAAGCGCAGAGAGGGGGGAAAGGAACAATAATACCAAGTGAAGTGACAAAGACGAAAATGTTCAGTTATGTGAGTGCGCAACTGCGTCCCCCAAACTTGGACATGAAGACCTATCAAAATACAACGAATATACACAGGTAAAAGCATAGGTCTCTTAAGAAAAATCAAAACAGAAATGAAAACACTAAGATGAATGTTATTGCAAGGTAAAAATCCATACAAAATACAAATTGGCACACATGAGTCATAACTTTAAAATGGAAAACAAAATAATGCCAAAAGCCGTGCATTTAGAGAGATGAAGTTGGCTTAGGCAATTCGTCAAACACGTGGTGTGCAAGACAAAAAGGAAGAGGGCCAAAGGTTGATTAGAGATGAGAAAATCCAAAAATTTGGCCCTGCAAATGCAATACACAACTCCCAAACAATCACAAATCCTTCACACAAGCAATCCCATCCTCCATTGATCAAAAATTGAAAGAAAAAGAGGGTTAGACACTTACCCAACAACGGAGAACACAAGGCCCATTATTTGTGGTTAATGGAAGATATGGATGAGAGATTGATGGATGGGTGGGTAAGCATGCATGGAGAGTGGAAGGAAATGGATAAGCATGTATGGAGAGGTGCATGCATGCATGCATGGTGGGAAATGTGGGGTGGAAGTGGTGGTGCATGTATGAATGCATTTCCTTGTGTGGTGGTTTGGTTATGGAGGGATGGAGTGGTTGAGTTGCAGAGAGGGAAAGATGGGCTGTGTGTGGGTTGGTTGGTTTGTGTGGATGTTGGTGAGGCTCGGTTAAGAGGGATGAGTGGTTGGTTGGGGAGTTGAGATGCTGGTTGAGGATAATGAGGTGAGGTTGATGCGTTTGAGATGAAGGTTGTGCATGCATGGTTGTGGGTTGATGTGGTTTGGTTGAGGAGTTGCCGAGAGGGAGGAGGATGGTGTGTGGGGTTGAGGTTGAGTTGGTGGTTTGCAGGTGAGGGAGATGGAGAAGGTGAGGTTGGTTTGGTTGATATGGTTGGTGCATGGTGAGGGGCATGCATGCATGCATGGGGCTTGGGAGTTGGTTTGGTTGATGTGGTGGTATGCAGAAATGCCGAGAGGGGATTGTTTGCTGTGAGGATTGGGTTGGCATGGTCTATAGGTGGATGCCGAGAGTGAGAGGTGTGCAGGTTGGTGGAGTTCGAGCATGGTTTGTGAGGTGGGTTTGTATGTGGAGTTGTGGGTGGTGGCTTGGTGGTGGGTTGGTTTAGTGTGTGCAAGGTGGTGTGACGAGGGTAGGTGATGGTTTGGAGTGTGGATGAGTTGCAGGCATGGGGTTGTGGGTTGCTGGCTTTTCGAGCACTCGAATGGGATCTTTGAGTGCTCGAAGATCCGGCAGTGGGTGCAGCACTTGGAGGAGGGCAGCCGCGAGCACTCAACATGGAGCTGAGATTGCTCGAAATTGAGGCAGAGGGTTCGAAATTTTGGGTTGGAATTTTCAAGCACTCAACTGGACTTTGGAGTGCACGAAATTGGCATCAGTAGGTGCGGAAATGAAGTTGCACACCATGGAAATTGAATGGTTGCAATGTGAAGGTAGTGAGCTTGCATGGATGCATCGTGAGCTTGCCTGATTGATGGTTCACATTTAGAGCACTCCAAATGGGAGCTAGAGTGCTCTAAATGAAGGCAGTAGCTTGGGATGAGATTGGTTCACATTTAGAGCACTCCAAATGGGAGCTAGAGTGCTCTAAATGAAGGCAGTAGCTTGGGATGAGATTGGTTCACATTTAGAGCACTCTAAAATGGAATTAGAGTGCTCTAAATACAAGCAGCAGCCTCGGAATGATGGTGGAGAAGTTTGGAGCAATCCAAATGGAAGCTAGAGCGCTCCAAACTTTTGGCAGTGAGCATGCAAAATTGGTGTGGTAATTTGGAGTAATCCAAATGGAAGCTAGAGTGCTCCAAAAATGGGCAGTAGCTCATGGAATTTTGGTTAGATCATTCGAGCACTAGAATCTTGGCCCAGTGAGCATTTTGAATGGATGCAATTGCTGAAACAAATGTGTCAAACTTTGCAACATCTTGCTAATGCATGAATCAAATTGGAGAAATTTTCAAAATGCAACACATTTCCAATGCATGGATGAATGTAGGAAAATTTTTAAACCTTTGCAACATCACACAATGCATGAATTAAATTTTAGAAAATTTTTTAAAACTTTGCAAATTCATTCCAATGTAATGCATGGATGGAAAATTTTGAAAACTTTTCAACTTCTTTCTAATGCATGGACAATGTTCAAACTTTTGAACTTCAGTCCATTCTAATGCAAGGAGGGAAAAATTGAAATTGCACATCATCTCAAATGCATGGAAATTTTTTTTTAAGAAAAAAAAAACTTTGCAACTTCATTTTAATCCAATGTATGGAAAATTTTGAAAATTGTTCACAAGTTGCAATTTTTCTCTAATGCATGGAGAATATTGAAAAATTTTCAAACATTGCAAATGCATGGAAAAATTTTAAACGGTGCAAGAGTTTCAATGCATGGATGGAATTTGGGAAAATTTTTCAAAAATGCATTAAAAATGAGACATTATGCACATGAGTAGCATTCCCAAGATGCGGTGAAATTTCTAGAAAGCGATGGAAACTTCCGGGAATGAAAATTAGAGTTGAGAAGGTCTAAGAAGCCAGTCTAAAATTTTGGAACACGACTGAAGAGATTTCCAGAAAAATTAAATTTTTGGCTTTTCTTAACCATTTCCCAGAAAATTTCAAGGCACGAGCAATTTGAGAAGGTAGGGAAGCTTGGAACATCGAAAGAATTTTTTCCCTTGCTTTGCTAAATTTAATGTCGATAGCTAGACGAACCAGGATCGGGACCCATTGGAGAGATGGATCCTTAACGCTCCGTATGCAACTTGCCTTCTTCATATGGTCTCAAACTTGGATCAATGAATGGTGAGGGATATTGATCCTTCCGAAGAGAAACAAGTTTGGCCTTAGAGGATTTGAGCATCGCTTTTAATCTCATTTATTTTATTTTCAGATTTAAGCAAAGGTGTTGCTTGTTCGAGATTATGGAGGCTCGTTGAATGTCACTGTCTTGACTAACAATGGGAGGATCATGACCTTTCATATTTGTAATCTCCAAGTCATATACCTCATTGTACTCAAATGGTTTGTTCATAGGTTGAGTATCATGGACAATGATTCTAGATTGGGCCGGAATGATTGGAAGAATTTCCAGCAACTTGCCAACATTCTCCTTACCCTTGTCCGGTGGTTCACCTTCAAAATGTTGAGGTAACTCCGGTGAAGAAATGGAAGGAGATGGACAATCCCAAGATAGAGATGGATTTGGTGCTTCCCATAAAGGAGAGGAAAATGGTGATGGAATATCAAGCAAGGAGTTGACTTCCCGAATGGATTTGTCCACACCAAAATCCTCAAAATTAGAGTGGACCAAGCAAGCTTGTAGGGGATCCTCCGTTGAAGGAGGTGGAATTGGATTTTCAATGAGTTCATCAGCAATAGTGATTGCAAAACACTCACTCTCATCCAGAGAAAGATGCACAGCATTAAAAATATTGAGCTTAACATTCATATTCCCAAAAGAGATATCCATCAATCCGGATCTACAGTTAATGGAAGCATTAGCTGTAGCTAGAAAAGGACGTCCGAGAATTATAGGAATATGTTTTCTTGGATCATGGACTGGTTCCGTATCAAGAACCACGAAGTCTACCGGGAAGTAGAATTTGTCCACTTTTATGATCACATCTTCAATAATTCCCCGTGGTTGCTTAATAGATCGATCAGTAAATTGCAACACTATCGAAGTTGGCTTTAGATCTCCCAACCCAAGTTGTAAGTAAACCGAGTATGGGATCAAATTCACACTAGCTCCTAAGTCAAGGAGGGCCTTCTCGATTTTGTTGTCACCAATGATACAAGAGATTGTGGGGGCACCCGGATCCTTATACTTCGGAGGAGTGCTGTGCTGAATGATCGCACTAACATTTTCGGTTAACCTCACTTTCTTTAGTAAATGACTTCTGGAAGTGCGCTTTTGAGTGCACAAATCCTTAAGGAATTTTGCATAGGGAGGAATTTGCTTGATAGCATCCAAGAGAGGAAGATTGATCTTTACTTGCTTGAAAACTTCCCACATGTCTTGAATTTTGCAATTCTTATTCCCAAAATGTGTCGACTCTTGAAAACGTTGAGGAAACGGAGCTTTTGGCTCATAAGAAGTTTCCACATTTGGGGTGACATGAGTGGGCTTTCCGTGAATGGTATTTGGACAAGAAGAGCTTGAATTTGGACTTGAAGAGCTTGAATTCGGATTTTTCAAAGGAGGGTTTTTCTCACTTGTGTCTCCATCAACCTTGTTGTCAACCACTTTACTACTCCGAAGGGTGGTGATAGCTTGAACTTGTTCATGAGTCGGCCTACTCGGAGGAGGGGTTTCATCAATCACATGAATTCCTCTAGGATTTTCAAATGGTTGAGCAAGAAGCTTGCCCTTGTCTTTTTGAAGAAGTTGGTTCACTTGGTTAGCTATTTGTCCCATTTGATTTTCGAGCCTAGCTATGGATTGAGTATGGGAGTGAACCATTTGGAGAGTAGGTTGCAAGGATGTCAAGAGATGCTTGTTGGAATCTATGATTCGCTTGTTTAATGATTCCATCATTTGCACATTTAATGATTCCATCATTTGCTTGTTTGCAGCCACTATCTCATCAATTGGATTCACAAGAGGTTGATTGGAAACATTTGGATTGTAAGGAGGACGGTAGCTTGAAGAGGCTTGAAATGGTCTACCTTGATATTGAGAAGAGGGCTGATTTTGCTACCCTTGGTTTTGGAATTGGGAATTTTGTGGGGCTTGTTGCCGCCACGAGAAATTCGGATGATCTCGCCAACCCGGATTGTAGGTGTTGGAATATGGATTGTTCCCGGGCCGTGAGAACATGGCATTAGCTTACTCTTGGTTGGGATTGGGAAATTGCTCCGGTGCGGGGCAATCTTCCGAGAGATGAAATGGACTATTACATGAGGCACAAACCGAACTTGCCGAATTTTGAGACAATGAAGGAGGAAGATGTGGTGCCATCAATTGGTAGAATTTATGAGCTATGGCATCCACTTGAGATGATTCCTCCCTTATAGATTTTGGTTGAGAAAGGTTGGTGTTCTTTGCATTGGTTGAGGCCGGAGCCCTACGAGAATTATGTTGAAGTGAATTTTCGCTTAAATTCTCAAGTAGGGTCCAAGCCTCATCCGCATTCTTGGACATGAACATCCCACCACAAGAAGAATCAACCATGAATCTATGGGTTTCGGTCAAGCCGGCATAGAAAGCTTGCACTAATTGCCATTTTGGGATCAAATGATGAGGACATTTCCGAAGAAGATCTTGTAGCCTTTCCCAAGTCTCATGGAGTTGTTCTCCATCAATTTGAGAAAAACTTAGAATGGAACGCCTCATTTGGTTGGTTTTACTCACCGAATAATACTTCTTAAGGAATTCTTGTTGCAATTGAGCCCAAGAAGTAATGGAATTGGGAGCGAGGGAGTTCAACCAATATTTTGCCCTATCCTTTAGGGAGAATGGGAAAAGATGGAGATGGAGTGCATTGTCCGGAAAACCTCTCAACCGGATGGTCGAACAGATTTCAAGGAACTCATCAAGATGCTTATATGGATCTTCATTATCAAAGCCATGAAATGATGGAAGCATTTGGATGGTGCTTGATTTGATCTCATATTGAGCTGCATCGATGTTTGGCATTACTATGCAAGAAGGAGAAGCATAGGTGGTAGGGATGAAATGATCTCTAAGAGTCATTGGCTCGATATTAGGAATTTCAGCCCTTTCATTCCCCGGATTTCCTATATTATCTCCCATTGTATTAAATTCAGTTTCAAGATCCCTTGTAAGAGTAAATTCCCTAAGGTTTCTTCTAAGAGTTCTTTCAAGAGAATTGATATTAATGGGCGAATCAATTGTGGGTAGAGAGAGTGACCTACGACCGAACATCAACAGCACAGCATATAATCAACAAAGTAATTAATTATCCACAACTCCACATACGATGTTCCCTTTCTCCTCAATTATCAAGACAGAAAATAAATGGCCACGACAAGGACCGATGCTTATACACAGAATTAAAACAATAATATAGCCTCAACAAAGGCTTGCAAATAAATTAACTACTTCTAAACTTAACACATGCACGATATCTTACAATGTGAAACTAAAAGGTCAAGAAACTTACCTGGGGTCCTCTAGACTTACGCTTTGCTAGCGTTCCCACGGCGAGATTCGAGTCCCTAGAATCTTACAACACGAAAATGGTCAAAACACACAAGGAATATTCACAAGACACAATATTAACAATCAAACTAAAATTAACCCTAGAACCTTGGTCGCTAAACCGTATGCAGTCCCGACAACGGCGCCAAAAATTGATCGGTTGATCAACTATACATCAACCTTCGCAATAGCACGAATCATTGTAAAATAGGGCTATTGGTCGGGTAAGTCGAACCACTGGGACTGCGCTAATCTATGGCAACCTAAGTGTCTAGAGTCATTTTAGAGTGATAAGGGGTGTTCATAGAGGTTTTGTTTGTTTGTCACTGAAACTACGAATTCAGAATGCATAAAACGATAAATTGAAGGAGATTAAAAGGAGTGAAGCTTAGGTGAAGAGGACTAGGGAAATGAATCCACCACACACCTCATAAACATGCTAGCTTGCAGTTAACTTGGGGAACTACTTATGTAAATGACCATGATATATAGAGATGCATAATAACTACACTATCTTCAAGAAGTTCATACAATCAGAGCTAAGTATAAACCATCTAAGTATAATCCCCTAGGAATGGCCTATCAAATCCCTTACTTTGTATGGTAAATGCACATGTAATCAAAGACTAAGTATAATCCATCCACGGTTGGTATGAACCATCTACTTAACTACATTAAACTAGGGGTGTAGTATGGTTCATCGTTCCTAGGAATGGACTATCAAAACCTTCACAAGACATGCCAAGAAAACCATTTCATATTCTCATCTCCATTCTCACTATGAAGATATAAGCCCTATAATCACGAAAACATACAATCTAAGACAAGATGATACATTTAACACAATCATTTATTGAATTGAAGAACATTTACAACATGTGTAAGTCTCTAGAATATGAAAAGATCACAAATACATTTCATTCCCCAAATTAAAACAAGATTATAGCATGCTTACAAAGGAGGCTTCATCACCTCCCTAGATGGAGGTTTAGTTACCCATTGATGCACTAGAGGAAGGAGGAAGCAAAGCCTTGACCTCCATTTTCGAGCTCCCCTCTTCTAGCTTCAAGAACACACCTTTCTTGCTCTCTTCTCTCTCCTCTATCTTGTAAAAAAATGAAGCTTAATGTATTGTGTTGATTCCCTCTCTTATCTTCTAGAGATAAGGCTCAAAAAACCCCCACCAACCAACATCTCCAACCAACCATTAAAGAGGGAAATTAGAATTGAGGAACCCAAGATGCAAGTGGCTGAAAATGGGCCATTTCCGGATTCAATTCTGCCCTAATTTCGAGCACTCGAAATAAGGGCTCGAGCACTCGAAATTGGAGCAGAATGCTCCATTCTTGCCTTGCTCCGCCCAAACCTACTTCGGTTAAACAGCCATAACTTTGCGCTCCGAACTCGGAATGATGAACCGTTTGAAGATTTGGAGAGATAATTCAGAGCTTTAAATACTTTATGTTTCAGTGAAGATCCAATTTGCAAGGATGGTTGGTCAAAAATGAAGATCAAGGCAGAATTTCATTGCTGCCAGGCAGTTCTGCGCACCTCTGGTAACAAGGCCGTAACTCTCTGCTCCGAGCTCTGAATGACAAACCGTTTGAAGATTTAGAAAGCTAACTCAGAGCTCTAAATATGCCATTTTATACTGGAAGTCCAGATCTCGAGATTTCTGGGTCAAAAGTGGCAATCAAATCGAGCTTCACTGCTGCCAGAATTTCAGAATTGGCTCCCCTCTTTTGTAGACATGTTACTCCACCCAAAAAGCCCTCTCTCTCCTCCAAGAAACATCCCCAACCAACTCATAAAGAGAGCATACAAAGTTAGCAAATTTCTGAGCACAAGTGGCTGATCTCGTGAAGCAATCTGCCCTAATTTCGAGCACTCGAAATAAGGCTTCGAGCACTCGAAAATTGGCCAGAATGCCCTATGCTTGGTTTGCTCTGCCCGGACCTACTTTGGTAAAATGGCCATAACTTTGCGCTCCAAACTCCAAATGATGAACCGTTTAAAGATTTGGAAAGCTAATTCAGAGTTCTAAAAACTTTATGTTTTGGTGGAGATCCAATTCTCAAGTCCGATTGGTCGAAATTGAAGAACAAGGCAGACTTTCATTGCTGCCAGGCAGTTCTGAGCACCTCTAATAAGAAGATCATAACTCTCTGCTCCGAACTCCGAATGACAAACCACTTAAAAATTTGGAAAGCTGATTCAGAGTTCTAAATCTTTCATGTTATGATGGAAGTCCAGTTCTTGAGTTTGCTAGGTTGAAAATGGCGACAAAAGTCAGGTTCTACTGCTGCCAGAATTTCAGAATTGTGCCTTTTGATGGCCAAAGCTCCACAAAGCCTTGATTTTGCTCCTTTTTTGGCAAATGGACCTGAAAATATATACATACACACAAATGAAGATAATCTACTTAAATAATCAAATGATGTACTTAACTAATGCAATTTAGGGCGCTTGAATATACAATATTCGGCGCTTATCATAAATCTCTAGATTATTCAATTTGCTATATACATCTTAAATCCCCAAATTGAGATACAATTACCACATATCTACTTGGAATGGGCTACATCAACTCCCTAGGAAGGGAGTTAGTTCCTCATGTGCATGGTAGTAGCTTCAAGGATTGAAGAAGAAGAAGTCTTCTGATGTGTGTTTTCATTTATCAATAATAAAATACCACTCACAATAGAACGAATCCTTGTAGGATAGGGCTATGTTGAGGGTGTCGAACCTCAAGGACTGTGGTAGTTTATTGAGTCTTCAATTAATTGATATTTTAATTTATAAGGAAGATTTGATTTTATGTGTTTTGTTGTAATTCAATAACATAAAAGAAAATAAACGGAATAAAAGGATTGGGATCCATAGAAGAAATACTTAGGGATTGACTTCTCCACGAACCTCATACTATGGTCAACTGTTTAGCCTTGGGATTTCAATAATTATATATCATATAGAATTAAACTCAATAACATTTATTTAATTCAGATTTAAAGAAAGATGTTTCATGAATTTTAGTTAATAATAATCTATCTTTGGTTGGCACGAATTATTTACCTACCTACTTCTAACTAATTTTGTAGTATAACTCCTCTTCCCTAGGCATAGACTATGAAAACATTCATTCATGAAAAACGTTTGAACACCATTGCATGATCTCCATTCTTATATCCGACAGGGCACTGCCAGATATTGTCCAATAAGAATGGGTTTAATATAATTTAAGAATAATTAAATCTAAGCCAAGGTATTAATCATTCGAAAATTATTTAATAATTAAAACACCAATTGAATTAAGCAATTGCCCAAAATCATGCAATCAAAATACATAATATATTAAATTCCCAAAATACAGAACAATCAAACCATAGTATTCGGATTCGGGCTACATCAATGCCCTAAGATAGGAATTAACTATTCATGACGATGCAAGATATCATCTGTGTTGTTGTGGTCTTCATCGCCATGGACCACCAAAACTCCTTTTGGATTTTCTTCTTCAAAACCCTAAAAGCCGACGTGAGAGAGAGATATGAGACAACTCCTCTTCTTTTATAGGAGAAATTCAGTCCCAATCCCCTTTGGATTGGTTTTACAGCTTTTGGTAACAATTGGGCTCTTAAGAAAATAAAGAAAGATGATTTTCGGTAATTCCAGCATGTACTTTTAACTTCCAGGGCGTCCAGGCTCGAGCTTTGGAGTTCAGGCTCGAGCTTTTGGGTTCAAGCTCAAACATCACCTGCCAGTAACTTGTTTCGACTTTGTAACGCAATTTTGACTCATTTAGAGTGCGAATTTGGAGATGGCTATTAGAGACAAAAACATCGGGCTAGTGCGTTGTCGATTCTTATCCAAGACTTGTATCATTTAATGATGCCATGTGAATCGCTAGAAACACGTGAAGTGTATAGCTAACCCAATTCCGGGGGGGCCCGAGCCATCAGTGAGATACCACTCTCGAATCTGATGAAATAGGATGAATTGCTTCAACAGGAATCACACAAGGGTAGATTAGAAACCTCTGGTAAAATGCCCCCCCCGCCCACGTAAATCGCAGAGACTATCAAAATGAAAATGAAAGAATTGACTATAAGTATACGAAAAAACAAGACCCTTTTTTTGCAATTCCTATGATGAGAGATGTCCTCTAAATCGCTGGTATGGCTATTGAGTTCTCTTAGGCCCCGTTTTAAAAAATGAATTAATTAAGTTCAAATTTTGCAAAGATGAATAAACGGGTTTATATACCACCCCAAAATAAAAAGTGGTAATTAATTACTAGTTGACAGAGTTTCGAGTCTTCTTTCCAAAGCAGTTGAGTTTGCTCAATTTGGAGTTCTGAGTCAAAAGTTATACTCAAAATACTAAAGCATGTTTAGAGTTTTCAGCCATGCTCGAGCACGAAGTGCTGGTGCTCGAGCTTTTTGATTCGGGCTCGAGCCTTAAAGCTTAAGCTCAAGCTCTGGGAGAAAAATTTGTCCAGAACGTCTTTTTATTGATGGTGCTCGATCATCTTTTCATGGTGCTCGATCCCAAGGTGTTGGGCTCGAGCTCTAGGTGTTAGTACTCGATCCCTGAGACTTAGCACAAGGTCCTGGGAGCTTGGATCAACTTTTCACACTCCGACGCATCATATGCTTAAGCTTTTAGGCAAATGCTCGAGCACCCTTAAGTTAGGCTCAAGCTTTCTGATTTGGGCTCGAGCTTTAGACCTGAGGCTCGAGCTTTAGACCTGAGGCCCGAGCTTCTGAACCTAAACTCTTTTAAAATTCACTATTTTGACTTTTAGGTTGCTTCAGATGACTAGTAACGACGCAGTAAACTTCATTATTAATCTTTTCATCATAAAAGCTCGGTTTAACCGTTTCTTCGGAAAATCACCTAAAAACACGAAATAAACATAAATTAGTATAAAACAGGATATATATATCATTTTATGTCTAACATATGCGTATTTAGGGGCTCGAATATGCAATATTCAACGTTCATCACACCCCCAAACTTACATATTGCTAGTCCCTTAGCAATACAGAACTAAAAAGCCGCTTTCATGGGAATCACGGTTGCATTTAGCTTATGCAACAAGCCTTTAAACCCCTAGATTACCCCTAGTGGACGAGTTGTAGTCTCGTGAAGGTTTCCAGTGAAGATACCCACAAACTTCAAATTAGTGCCTTAATTACACGGTAAGCTCATTCAAACCCGTTTTTATATCATAATGTCCCGACAATGCACCAATCAGTCAACTACAACAAGGAACTATATTAAATAGGAAAAATCTCCAACTCCCAATATCATATCAGCAGCCATGGTCCCCATATGTCAGTTTAATCACATGTTTAACAATCTTGATCCCCAAAATCCTTTTTAATAGTAAAGTTACAATTTTAAACATGTGGCTTACCATCCATACTTACATCTAACTCATGTTATCCCTCAATTCACTAGTAAACCTTTCAAATTCTGATCCCCAAGGTATTTTTTCTAATTTTCTACAGGTATGCATTTATTTTATTCATCACTCAATTTTTTTTCAACTCTTTTTTTTTTTTTTTTTCTTTTCAAAAGGGTACTATGCAATGCTCAAGTCTATTAAGCTTTCTAAATCACTCTTGTAACGAGTTTTCAGCCAATGACTCCTAAACCAGATGGCTTTAGGGCATTAGGTGTTAAAACACCCCTATAGACCTAATTGCACAAGTAACTAGGCAACCTAAACTACTTATGTAACGAACTTTCAGTCAATGACTTCCAAACCAGATGGTCATAGGGCGTTAGGTGTTGATGCACCCCTAAGGACTTAATTACTCAAGCAATCTAGGTACTGACCCAAACTTGACCATTTTTCTCTCTTTTTATTTGTTTCTTTCATATTGGTGAAGAACTTTATTATTATTATTTTTATTATTATTATGTCATTGCATACATACCATTTATTTCTTTCATTATTATTATTATTATTATTTATACCTTGGTTCTCAAAATTATCAAATTCACCTGCTAATCTTAGTTTAACACAAATCAGAATAAGACTTCAAGTTTATACCCTACAGAATTCATGTAAGTGTGAACATGTGCAAAGTGAAGTATTCTAGGAATCAAAATCATCAAATTGTAACTATCTTGACAAAGTAAACCACAGGCCACCAACTGATATCAAAAAATTTCAAAAATCCCTATTTAGCATGAATTCGGCATACAAGCCATCTTTAACCAATATCAGACTACATATGGACATCACAACAATCAACAGATTTAAAATCATGTTTAAACAATTAAATTGCATCCTTTTGTGCACAATATAGCAACAACAAAATTTTAAAAGGCACTACCTTAAGATACACATTGTCTTCAATGTGTGAAAATAGAGGTAGAGTTATAAAGATATTACCAAATACGCAGAACTAATAAGGATCAAGAATTGATAGCTCAGAGGAATGAAATCGTCACCTCACCCCCAAACTTAGTCCTTTGTACCTGACAAAATAATCACTCTGCACAGCGAATATCAGAGTATTAAGTATATAGAATAAAACAAATATATATCATTATACACAAGTCAATCAAATTTTTTTTTAAAAACAAAACTAACCTAATCTAAAAATAAAAGAAAAATACACAAAGAAACTAACCTTTTTTTTTCTTTTTTTTTTTATTTATAAAAACAAATCTAAACTAACCTAATTGAAAAATACACAAATAAACTAAAAACCTAGAAAAATTAAAAAGAATAAAAATAAACTAATCTAAAAAAGAAAAATAACAAAAAATAAAAATAAACCTATAAAAATAAAAATAAAAAATAAAAAATAAATTAATATACAAGTGCTAAGTTTAACGTCTCTAGCAGACGTGGGGGCGACTCGCTAGTCAAAACTATCAAAAACGGGATATAGAACACCCATGTTTAACCTCTTATCAATTTTTCCCATTACATCCTCACTTAAAACATTGAAATCATCTTCCAAAGGAATAATTTGAAAATAAATGGAAGATTTAATATTGTTCCCTTCATCCACGGTCTTGAAAACAAAATCAACAGTGTTCTACCTTGCATTCTTGTTATACTCTTGAAGTATATTTAAAGAATTACTTCCTTTGTTATTTAGCAAAGCAGTATCTTTCAAAGACTCAATTGGATCTTTAGGAAACTCACTCTCTTCATCTAAATGAATCACCTTCTCCTTCCTCTCTAAGGTGGTCTCAATGACTTCATGACCCAAATTACAAGGAATATCCTCATAAATCATGTTGTGCTCTATTGGATTGGCCATTGGCAGATTAGGCACTTCCTCCTTCTCTTGACGAGATAGAGTACTCAATATTTGCCCAACGTGAACTTCTATTTGCTTAGCATGAACTTCTATTTTCTCAATATGATCTTCTAGCTGGGCTATAGATAGAGAATAAGAATGAAGAAGTTGGGTACTTGCTTCGAGCTTATCTAACAGAGCTAAAACTTTATATTCAAATCCAGGCAAGTACCTAGAAGGTGATGGAGTTGGTTCTACATAGCATTATTGGGGAGGGTAGTAGTTATAAGAAGGATAAAAAGAGTAATCAAGTCCATAGTAAGATAGTGATGCTTGTAGTGAATTGGACTTAATTTCATAAGGAACAAAACATGATGGAGGGTTATAAGTAGAAGGGATATAATGGTCCCTATAACCTAGATCGAAAAATTCCTCCATTCACGCTCAATCCTCTTCAACATAAAATAATAATAATAATAATAATATACAACAAAAATAAGGGCAAGGATAAGAGTAAGAAAAACTCACAAAAGGTTCAGAAAATTCTATTCTTTCTGCTTTGTTGCTCCCACGCCTAAAATCTTGCACCTAAAAACAAAAACAAAAAATCAAAAGAAAAATATATACAAAGTCCTAAACTATAAATTAAACTGGAATTAATCTCGAACTCAATATGTAATAACCCGGATTTTTCAGATAAATTTTTTCCGTTGTCTTTTTCCTTCTGAGTTTGGTTTCTTATCGATTAGTGTCGTCTCAAGTGCTCTGGAGTGATTTTTGAGACTCTTTTCTGTGAATTGACAACTTCCTTTGAGGATCGAGTCATTCCCACATTTTTCGTTTTTCGACATTATTCACTTTTTGTCTTTTTCCCTATTCCGTCTTTTCCTCATTTGTCACTCTGTTTTAGTAACCACACTTCTTGTGTTCGGAGTTGGTTTCTGACTTCACGCATCTTCATTCCCAATGATTTCTATGAGATACGTATCTTTACTTTCGTGAGAAAGTATTCTGGTTGCTCCCGGTGTCCATAGGGGCATAAATGCAAAGTTCTTTGGAAACTTTTTCTTTTCTTGGGGTGTTTTTCATAAATATCTTTTGAAGATATTTTATTTCAGGGGTATCTAAGAAAATATCGTTTGGAAGATATTTTCATTCTGGGGCAGTTTCGCAATTTTTACTTTTTGGAGGGGTCATTGTGCAATTAATGAAAGTTATTGCTCAACGCCTCGTTTTGATCCTAGATCCTCGTATGAGATTTATTTTCACATTTTGTCGAGTCGTGGACTCTTAGAATTTCCTCCTGGACGATGTTTTCCAGTTTCAAGGTTTCTGGCCCCGGTTTGCGCCAAACTTGTTTTGGGCATAACTCTCTGCTCGGGACTTGGTTTTCGACACTGTTTCTTCCGTTGTTCATATTTTCTCATTTGGAATCTTTTTCGTTCACAGAGTTTTCCGTATGAGCGCATTTGCTCAAATTTCACTTTTCCGGACCTGACGGGGCCCGTTCGAGACACTTTTTGAGTTTTTTTTATAAATAGGGGGCCTTTAAGTGAAAAATCAAATTTTTGCTCTCTCTCTCCTCTCTCTTGGCCGGATCTAGAGGCAGCCATGGCTGCCATCTTCTCTCTCTTCTTTTGAGCTTCTTCCCTTTAATGAAATACCTTAATTCCTTAGTGTTTATTGTTCCCTTTGGCAAGGCCTTCAATTCCAACCGATTGGAATCTCGTTTTGGCTATTTCTTGAGTTTGGGTTTGAAGTCAAGTTGTGTTTTTGATGGGGCTTCCTTTGAATTCATGTTCGTGGTGTTGTCCCCGACAAAACCTAGGAGTTTCGTCGGATTCGGAGCCGATTTATTTTGGTGGGGATTTAAGATTTCATCTCAAATGGAGGTAGGGAATGTTTTAGGTTTTTGTGTGTTGTATTGAGTGTTTAGCATGATTATATAACTTATATATGTGCCTTGTATTAAATCTAGAAAGTTAGTAATTTTTAATTCTTTGTATAAGATTTAAAATTTATGATGATATATAACTTTGATTTGAATTGTGGCATGGTAGAAAATCTTATTTTAACATATTAATTAACATATATTAAATTTGGATTAATTAAATAAGAATTGCTCTTTTTAATTAATATTCATCTTTTGTGAAAGATTAAAGTTCATGGCCATACCTTGCATGAAATTGAGTTGTATTATACTTCTAAATTAAGTTTTGGCATGTTTGTTAACATACTTTAATTTGAGAGCATTTGGTTGAGTTTGGAAATCTAGAGACTTTAATTAAGAGAATTAATTAAAATCTATTTTTGTGGTTTCATGGGCCTAATTAAGCTTTTGTGTGAATATATGTAATGACCATGATATGTATATTAGCATATATTAAATTGGGGCCAGTTGGAAATAATTTGAAATCTAGAGAGTTTAATTATTTTGATGTAATTAGATTCTATCTTGTTTATCTATGGATTTAATCATATTTTAGAAGGTGCTTCTATTTTAAGATCATGGATTTCGACTTGTGAAGTATTCACTTGATTGTGTTATATGCATTGAAGGGCATTGTTGTTAAATTTATATTCATGAGAGTATGTGCCTAATATGAATATATTGTTGGCTTGTGATTTCGTAGCATTATGGATATGAAATGCTTATTATGCACAATTGAGAGTTATATTGATAACTTGTTACTATGTAGTAGTAATATGTATAAGTTATGAACTTATTTGGCTTATTTTGGAATCTTGGAACATTGTTAAGTTGAGATGGCTAGGGTTTGGCTCTAGTACGGGGACGTGAGTCCTCTAAGTCATTAAGATAGTGCGCACTTAGGGTGGTCTTCCCTGCGGGTTAGTGCCCGGAATAACCATTGAGGTCTCGGCAGAATTCCGAGCGTGATGTCCAAGTCTTCCACTATTTGTTTTCGCATTCAATTCCAAGTTGACAATCATGTTTACTTTGTTGACTTGTGGTTTTGGCTATTGGCGATTTTGATATTGTTAAGTACATCCATACTAAATTGACATATTTAGTTGATTTCTAGTTGATAACCTAGAGAATCTATGTCTTGATGTGTGGTATTAGATATTCTAATTGTGCTAAATTGCTATATTTAGTTGATATTGCATTTCAGACTTCAAGTTGATAACCTTGAGAATCTATATGTTGTTACTTTGTGTAAGCATGCTCCTATGTTGTTGCTTTGTGTAAGCATGACCTTATGTTGCTAAAATTGCATGAATGAGGTGATTGATGTTAAAAATGATCTTAGGTAGCTAGGATGCTCCTTGAGTCTCACCTTTGACATAGACGTTAGGTGGAATGAATCACAATAATTAAATCATGTAAACTTGTAAAACGTAGGTCGATGCATGCTCATTTCCTACGAGTAGCTTTATGTTACTCATCCTTACGATACTGGGGCATATTTTAGGTACAAGAATTAAAGTTGAGACTTCCATTATGCTTGGATGACTTGTGGACTTGAAGACTTCCATTTTTGTGAAGGTTGGCTCGGAATGCCAATTGTAGTCTTATATGTCAACATGTATACATTTGACTCCATTTATGTAATGTGTGCATGAGTACACTCTTTACAATGTATTTGACATGTATGAGATGAGGCCGAAGGTCAATGACATGTAATTTGTATCCTATGTAATTTTTGACTTCATGGAGTTTTATGAAAGTATTGAAGAATATTGAGTTTTTGCTTCACCATATTTGCATTGGGTGTGGGAATTGCATTTTGATTCTTCCATTAGTATTCATTAATCATGTATAAAGTATGGCCAAGGGTCAAACGGCATTTTGAAACCATCTCATGATTTTAAATTCCAAGTTTTCGTTTCAAACTTCATTTTTTGCATTTTGGCCGTTGGGGGGTCATATTTGTATTGGCCATATTTTTGGGACATGGACCATTGTAGCACATCTTATTAGGTAAGTTACATTTGCGTGCATGGTCGTTTCCGGGTAAAGCTTCTTCTTTGGTGAAATGAGTCTCCTACGGACTCATTTTACACTTTTGTTGCATATTCTGACCTAAGGGTATTTTGAGAATTTTCTTTGGGAAATAAATTCCGTTCTTCACATGGTTGAATAGAAAATGTGATTTTAGGGAGGGGTTTCTTCTTCGTATTTTTCCGGAAAATGTCGTCTTGGCATCGGAAACCATTTCCGAAGTTCAGCTCTTAGTTTTTAAATTTAACAGCTTTTTGAACCTCCATGACCAGATTTCATGGAGGGACATGTTGGGCATTTCAAATTGTGTATTTTTTGATTTTTCTCATGAATCACGTAGAAAACTAGATTTTGAGGGGGTTTCTTCTTTGAGTTTTTCTAGAAAATGTCATCTTAGCCCTCAAATTTCCATTTTTTCCGGAAAAACCCCTGTTGCCAGGGTTTCTTGCTACCCATTTTGCCGCATTCACATCTAAACGGTTATGAGGGGTTTCGTAACCAGTTAGATGAGTGTGGGCAGTGTATTTCTTATGATTTTTGGCCTCCTAACCGGTTAGGAAGGTCTCCTAACCGGTTAGATGATCTAGGGTTTGCACTTTTTGACCGTTTTGCCTCTTCTTCTTCCGTTAGCCATATCTTCTTCATCCGGACTCCGAATCAAGTGATACTTGAGTCTAAATTCATTAATTTTTCGTTTTCTTTCCAATGGTGTGCTTGGTGGCACCCACTTTTAAGCTGGAAATGATGATTTTGCCCCTAGGTTCATTCTTGTTCATTTTTGAAACTTTGCTTCCCCATTTGATTCATTTAGGTTCCGTGACCTCGTTGAAGGTCATAATGGTGTCTTAGAGCCATGTTGTATCTCTAAAGACCGTTATTTTGTCTTTTGCTTCCGCATTTCGGATCCGTTATTGGGTCATCTTTCGGTTCATCACTGACGCACCGGGTTGAAAAACTTAGGCCGTCTCACAATAAATCCGTGACACAGTCCCCAGCAACAGCACCAAAAATTGATGTGTGTTTTTATTTACCAATAATAAAATTCCACTCGCAATAGAACGAATCCTTGTAGGATAGGGCTATGTTAATGGTGTCGAACCTCAAGGACTGTGGTGGTTTATTGAGTCTTCAATTAATTGCTATTTTAATTTAGAAGGAAGATTAGATTTTGTGTGTTGTGTTGCAATTCAATAACATAATAGAAAATAAACGAAAAAAAAAATGATTAGGATTAAGAGAAAAAATACTTAGGGATTGACTTCACCACGAACCTCATACTATGGTCAACTGTTCAGTCTTAGGATTTCAATAATTATGTATCATATAGAATTAAACTCAATAACATTTATTTAATTCAGATTTAAAGAAAGATATTTCATGAATTTCAGTTAATAATAATCTATCTTTGGTTGGCACGAATTATCTACCTACCTACTTCTAACTAATTTTACAGTATAACTCGTCTTCCCTAGGCATAAACTATGAAAACATTTATTCATGAAAAACGTTTGAACTCCATTGCATGATTTCCTTTCTTATGTCCGACAGGGCTTCTCCAGATATCGTCCAATAAGAATGGGTTGAATATAATTTAAGAATAATTAAAGCTAGGATAAGGTATTAATCATTCAAAAACTATTTAATAATTAAAACACCAATTGAATTAAGCAATTGTCAAAATCATGCAATCAAAATACATAATATATTAAATTCCCAAAGTACAGAACAATCAAACCATAGTATTCGGATTCCGGCTACATCAATGCCCTAAGATAGGAATTAGCTACTCATGACCACGCAAGATATCATCTGTGTTGTTGTGGTCTTTATCGCCATTGACCACCAAAACTCCTTTTGGATCTTCTTTTTTAAAACCCTAAAAGCAGCTGTGAGAGAGAGATATGAGACAACGGATGATTTTCTATGGCCTTCTTCTCTTCTTTTATAGGAGAAATTCAGTCTCAATCCCCTTTGGATTGGTTTTACAGCTTTTGGTAACAATTGTGCTCTTAAGGAAATAAAGAAAGATCCCGCATGTATTTTTGACTTCCAGAACGTCCAGGCTCGAGCTTTTGAGTTCAGGCTCAAGCTTTGAGGTTCAGGCTCAAGCATCACCTGCCAGCAACTTATTTCGACGTTGTAACGCGATTTTGACCCATTTAGAGTGCGAATTTGGAGATGGCTATTAGAGACAAAAACAGCAAGCTTTGAGTCTTCCTTCTAGAGCCGCTGAGTTTGCTCAATTTGGAGTTCTGAGTCAAAGGTTATGCCCAAAATACTAAAGCGGGTTCAGAGTTTTCAGCCATGCTTGAGCCCGAAGTGGTGGTGCTCGAGCTTTTAAATTAGGGCTTGAGCTTTAAAACTCAAGCTCAAGCTCTAGGAGCAAAATTTATCTAGAACGTCTTTTTATTGATGGTGCTCGATCCCCTCTTCATGGTGCTCGATCCCAAGGAGTTGGGCTCAAGCTTTGGGGCTACGGGCTCGAGCTCTAGGTGTTAGTGCTCGATCCCTGAGACTTGGCACAAGGTCCTAGGAGCTTGGATCAACTTTTCACATTCCAACGCATCATCTGTTCGAGCTTTTAGGCAAAGGCTCAAGCACCCTTAAGTTAGGCTCGAGCTTTCTGATTCGAGCTTGAGCTTTAGACTAAGGCTCGAGCTTCTGAACCTAAACTGTTCCAAAATTCACCATTTTGACTCTCGGCTTGCTTCGGATGACCGGCAACGACGCGGTAAACTTTATTATCAATCTTTTCATTATAAAAGCTCAGTTTTAACCGTTTCTTTGGGAAATCACCTAAAAACACGAAATAAACATAAATTAGTATAAAACAGGATAGATATATCACTTTAGGTCTTAACATATACGTATTCAGTGGCTCGATTATGCAATATTCAATGCTCATCATCCTCCACTCCAGCCCCATGGTTGCAGCGTCCTTCAGCAGAAAAGTTATAAAACCCTTAAAATCACCCTCTTACATTTTTTTGCCAAGATAATTCAATAAAATCTTTCTAATATAAAATGGTCCATAATAATCCAAAAATGGGTCACAAAGACCCCAAATTTTGTGGCCTTAGTCTCCTAAAAGCAGTGGAGAACCTTCCCTAAATTAAGGGAATACTTTTGACCAAAAGAGAGTGGGATAGCTCATTGTTGTCTTTCCGCCAGAAATTCTATGAGACATTAAACTCTAATTTTGACCCTTAGATGTGAGAATTTTACTTTCATTAAAACATGAAGTATCTAGGGTTATGAATCAGTTTTCTACAGAATTAAACTTTGCATTAATTTAATTTTTAACCAAAGAGTTATGCCCTTTTTACCACAGGTGTGCAATGCTGAATTTTGATACCCTGACAGTATTCTAGTAGCAGTAACATGTGACCTTGTTATCCAATTTTGACCTTTCAAACATCAAAATTAGACTTCCCTTAAACATAACACACTTAGAACTCTGAGTTAGCATTCCACAGAATCAAATGGTTCATCATTTGGAGTTCAAAACAAAGAGTTATGGCCAAAATGCCACAGGTGTGCAATGCTGATTTTTGCTAGAATTACTCTTTACTTCTTCATGGGCCAAAATATGCTTGACATTGAACTTGGGCCAATGAATTCAACCTTCTTCCTCATTGTAGTACTGAATGTGTCTATGAGATATTAGGTCATCTTTTCTTTGTAAAACTTTATCAAATAAGCCCCATATGCTTTTGTTCTTCAAGAGCCCATAAATCCTTATTTTTATTTATTTTTGGAACATCAACCTAAAAATACACAAAAACACACAAATGAAGATAATTTTTATAATAAAACCAAATAATGGACTTAACTAATGCAATTAAGGACACTTAAATATGCAATATTGGGCGCTTATCACACCCCCAAACTTACATTTTGCTAGTCCCATAACAAAACAAAATGAAAATACAATAACAACATTTCTCCTCTTTCGTGGGAGAGACGGTTGCGTTTAGCATATGCAATAAACCTTTTAAACCCTTAGGCATCCCTAGAGGATGAGTAAAGTCTCATGAGGGTTTAATAGAAATATTACCCACAAACATCAAAATTGTGCACGATGATGCATAAAGCTCATTTATTACCTTGGAACATAGAGAACATTGGAGAATGAATCATTACAAAGACTACTGTAAGTATATGAAGCATTGATAGAACAAAATGATTATTCAACTTTCAATTTTTAAGCATCATCATCATAGTCTATATATATTAGCAGAATAAGAAAATTTTTTTTTTCCCTAGTTAATACTCACACACACTTGTCTCTTTTGAGACTTGAACCCCTGACTTCTCTTTGAGAAGTAAGAGGCTGATATCGCTAAGCCACTGGCCCGTTGGTATTAGCGAAATAAGAAAAAGAAGAGATGATGAATAATTTGTATTATTCGATTCTTATGGAAGATAGGACCCATCCTCTATTTATACAAGACTCTATACTAAGAAAAAATAAATCTGCCAACTTTACAGAATCAATAATAACTATACAAATATGAATTAATTCCTAGAGATCTTACGTACCTCAAACTATATATGGAAAATAATTTAAATACAAATACAAACAGTTAATACATGGAAATACAGTTATAATGCCTAATTAATGAAACAAATCTGCTGTAATCCCAATACTCCCCATCAAGCTGGTGAGTATATGTCAACCATTCCCAACTTGCTCCTTATATTTTCAAAGAGTACCATTGTAACTCCTTTTGTGAGAATATTAGCTAATTGTTGATGAGTTGTTACGAAAGGTGTAGTGATCTGCCCACTTTCAATCTTCTCTTTGATGAAGTGTCTGTCTAATTCGACATGCTTGGTTCGATCATGTTGAACGGGGTTGTGGGCTATACTGATTACTGCCTTATTATCACAAAATACTTTCATAGGAAATGTAGACTCTAGTTTAAATTTCTTTAGTAACTTATGTATCAATAGAATCTTACAAATTCCCAAAGCCATAGCTTATATTCTGCTTCTACACTGGACCTGGCAACTACATTCTATTTCTTGCTCCTTCAAGTAACCAAATTGCCTCCTACAAAAGTGCAGTAACCAGTAATAGATCTCTTAGCTGTGATTGAACCAGCCCAATCGGCATCTGTGTAAACTTCCACTAGGAGATGTTCAAATTTTTTAAATAGAAGACCTCTTCCTAGTGTAGCTTTTAGATACCTCATAATTCTTTGAACAGCTTCCATATGACACTCCATGGGAGAGTGCATAAATTGACTTACCACCCCTATAGCATAGACAATGTTTGGTCTTGTGTAGGATAAAAAAATCAGTTTCCTTACTAGCCTTTGATATCTCCCCTTATCAAATGGATTATCTTCACTGTTAAGTCCCAATCTACGATCTGGATCGATTGGAGTTATTGCTAGTTTACTTCCTAAAAATCTCGTCTCCTTAAGCAAGTCAAGAACGTATTCTTTGAGAAACAAACATATTATCCTTTGATCTTACCGCTTCCATACCTAGGAAATATCTTAGATTTCCTAAGTCCTTAATCTCGAACTCTTTTGTCAGTTGAGTCTTCATATCTCTAATTTCTTCAAAGTTGTCTCCAGTCATAATAATATCATCAACGTAGACAATAAGAACAATAATCTTCTGATGAGGGGAATGTTTGAAGAATAATATATGATCTCCTTGACTCTGTGAGAAGCCACACTTCATAAGAAACTTTAAGAATCTTTCGAACCAATCTCTAGGAGACTGCTTCAGCCCATATAAAGATTTTTTAAAACTGCAAACATTCTCACTACTTGCATCTCAGAAACCAGGAGGTAACTCCATATAAACCTCCTCTTCTAGATTGCCATACAGAAATGTATTTTTTATATCAAATTGATGTAAAGGCCAATCTAAGTTAATAGCAAGAGAAAACAAAATTCTTACTGAGTTCATTTTAACAACCAGAGCAAATATCTCTTGGTAGTCTAAACCATAGGTTTAAGTGAACCCCTTGGCAACGAGTTTTGCCTTGTATCTTTCTATTGACCCATCTAATTTATACTTCATAGTGAAGACCCACTTGCAACCCACAGGTTTCTTCCCTCTAGGTAGATTAACAATTTCCCAAGTTTAATTCTATTGTAGAGCTTTCATTTCCTCAAGAACTGCTCCTCTCCATTTTAAATCCTTTAGTGCCTCAAAAATTTTAGCAGGAATACTTTCGGTAGAAATTTGAGAAATAAAACCCTGAAATGAAGGTTTAATTCTGTGATAGGATAGAAAATTGGCAATGGGATATTTAGTGGTACATGACCTTACTCCCTTTCGGATAGCTATAGGAATATCTAAATCCGTATCAGATTGAGGCAAAGAAGGATTATGTAAACTACCTGATCGAGGACTTACAGAGTGCTCATTTTCCAACTCCAGAGTTAAAGATTGATTGCGGGTGAGAGTATCAGGTTGTATAGTCTGACCAGGTTTCCTTCGTGAGTACACAAGTGGAGTGTTTGGCTGAACTATATTTTTGTTTCCCTTTAGTTTTTCAACTTGAATATCCTCCCTTAGACTCGGCTGTTCTAGTAAAGCAATAGGCGTAGGAGTATGAGTAGAATCGAGATTTATTTGGTCAAGATTTATTGAGAGATCATAAGAAAGATCTTCATTTTCATCACCAATCTCCCCCTGAAGATCGGACTTGGGATAGTAGGAGAGATTTTCAAAAAAATTTACATCCATAGTGACAAAATATTTC
This sequence comes from Cornus florida, assembly GCF_030987335.1. Classification (NCBI taxonomy): domain Eukaryota; kingdom Viridiplantae; phylum Streptophyta; class Magnoliopsida; order Cornales; family Cornaceae; genus Cornus; species Cornus florida. Next base: position 31,356,004 of record NW_026775571.1, on the reverse strand, counting down.
TTCGTAGGAGGATGAAAACATTTGTAACCTTTTTTATTTGGGGAATAACCAAGAAAGATACATTTTTGTGCTCTAGGGTCAAGTTTAGATCTTTCTCTACTTGGAAGGTGAATGTTGGCTACACACCCAAAAACTTTCAAAGGATAACTGTTGAAAATACTTTTATTTGTGGAAAAGGATTTAAGGCAGTCAATCGGAGTTTTCATATTGAGTGTTTTAGAGGGCATTCGGTTGATCAAGTAAGCTGTTGCTAGAATAACATCGCTCCAATAACACTTGGGTACACTCCTAGAAAACAATAAGGCTCTTGCAACTTCGAGTAAATGTCTAACTTTTCTCTCTGCTACCCTATTTTGTTTAGGGGTATTAATACATGATGATTGGTGTAAAATCCCATTTTCATTTTGGTAGGTTCCCAGAGTTTCATTGAAACATTCCCTCCCATTATTAGATCTAAAGACTTAAATATTGGTATGGAATTGATTTTTAACCATCACGTGAAAGGACTTAAATATATTACTAACCTCAGATTTTTTTCGAAGCAAATAAATCCAAGATATACGTGTGCAATTATCAATAAAACTGACAAACCATCTAAAGCAAACAAGGATAGGATATGGGAGGGTCCCCAAACATCAGTGTGAACCATCAAAAAAGGAATTGCAAAAAGTTTAGTACTAATTGAAAAAGGAACACGGTGACTTTTAGAAAGTTCACAAATTTCACATTAAAAGACTGAAAGATCTAAACCCGAAAACAAACCAGGATATAACACTTTAAGGGACTTAAAGTTTGGATGACTAGTTCTAAAATGGAGCAACCATATCAGATTTTCTTTATTACTGACTGAAGTATGGGCCTAAGTAATCTCTTTACCAGGATGAAGATAATTTAGCCCGTTTCTCTCTTCACCACTTCCAATCTTCTTCCTCGAGGTTAGATCCGGAAACACACAATAAGTAGGGAAAAAGGTCACTGACCAATTTAGATTGTTCATGATCTTGCTAATGGATAAAAGATTACAGGTAAAACTAAGGACATGTAGGACAGATGAAAGAGATAGAGTATTGGAAATAGGAATAAAACATTTTCTATGGATAGGAATAAAGGACCCATCAGCAACCTTAACTTTATCTTTGCCTAAACATGGATTGTATGTTAAGAAATCATAGGAATTACCGGTCATGTGGTCTGAGGCTCCAAAGTCTATAATCCAAGGTTTATTGGTGCTACTACGGAGGGTAGTAGGGGTAGTACCTGATTGGACAAAGTGGCTAATGGCAACTGAATTAGAATTTGATATACTAGAGGGACCAGCCCATCTTAGCATCTATTGTAAAGCCTCAAGTTATGCTTTGGAGAAGATCTGGTCATTAGAGAGATCCTCTATATTGCTTTCCATAGAATCAGTCACTACTTGAAAGGCCTTCCTTTGCTATGGACAATTTCCTTTGTCTCCAATAGAAGGTTTCCCATTCAATCTCCAGCAAGTTTATCTTGTATGCCTTGGTCTACTACAAAAATCACACCACCTTGATTCAGTCTCTCCTTTTTTTATTCTGATTTTAATACTGCCCAGAATTGAACTGAACTCCTTCAGTTTTGAGAGCAGAAACTTCGGGAGCAGCAGTTTTAGAGAAAACTACTTTTCGATCTTCTTCATTACTAACATATGAAAAACTTTCCTCCAAAGAGCAAAAAGGCTCTTTTCCTAGAATCCTCCCACTGACTTCATCAAAATCAGAATTGAGTCCAGTAAGAAATTCAAAAAACTCGACCTTCCTCCAAAATCTCAGCAAGTTGTTTAGGAACTTCAGCGTCCTTAATCTCAAAGTGTTGGTGAAGGTCTAGCTCTTGCTATAATATCATAAGAGATTTAAAATACTCTGTCATGGAGGAGTCTCTTTGCTTGGTGTTGTGGATTTTTCTTTTTAGTTCAAACTTTCATGGAGCCTTTCCTTTTTTTAAGTAACTCCGAGTCACACTATCCCATATTTCTTTTGCTGTGGAAATGAAGAGAAATGGTTTACTAATTCCTACAGTCATGGAATTAATTACCTACGTTATGATCTGGGAATTTTTAGCTTCCCAGGAATCATAAGAAGGATCTGATTCTTTGGGTTCTTTAATAGTCCTCCGAAGATACCCCATTTTTCCTCTGCTTTTGAAGAATAGCTGCACCGATTGAGACCACTCAAGGAAAAATTTTCCATTGAGTTTCTCAGGGGTAATTTGGTAATGGGGTTATCAAAGTGGAGACAAGTTTAGTCACCACAGTGGCTGGAACAAGGGTTTCTGCCATTAGAACAAATAACTAGATAGAAAAAAAATAGCCACAAAGAGGCACAAAGGCTGGGCTAGCAAGAGTAAAAAATAATATCAGATTCAAAACTCCAGCTCTGATACCATATTAGCGGAATAAAAAGAAGAAGAAGAGATGATGAATAATTTGTATTATTTGATTCTTATGGAGGATAAGACCCAGCCTCTATTTATACAAGACTCTATACTAAGAAAAAATAAATATGCCAGCTATACAGAATCAATAATAACTATACAAATCTGAATTAATTCCTAGAGATCTTACCTACCTCAAACTATATATGTAAAATAATTTAAATACAAATACAAATAGCTAATACATGGAAATACGGCTGTAATGCCTAATTAATGAAACAAATCTAATTTAATCCCAATAATATATATACTTCAAATGTCATATCTATAATAGAAATCATCTCTAATTTCATTCAAAATGAACCGGATTCTCATTATGCGACTTTACCATCTTTTTCAATTTCAAGAACTCAAGTTTTCAAATCATTGATTTTTCCTTTGAAATAGATTCCCTAAGGCATGAATTTATTCATCAACATGAAATGACAATTTTTTTTTTTTTTTAATAGCCGTGAAATGTTTAAGTCCCTTAAGCTTTCTAATTAATCCATGGAATAAGCGTTAGGCCAACAACTCCCAAACTAGATGGTCTTAGGGTGCTAAGTGTCAAGACACTTTAAATGGCTTAATAGCTCGAATTAGCAAGGCTACAAACCATTAATTTTTTTTTTTTTTTTTTCTAACGACCGTGTAACGTTTAAGTCCCTTAAGCTTTCTAACTAACCCATGTAGCAAATGTTAGACTAACGACTCCTAAACCAAATGGTTTTAGGGCGCTAAGTGTCAAGACACTTCAAAGGGCTTAATAACTCGAGTTAGTTAGGTTACAAACTTAAACAGGTCATTTTTTATTATTTATATTTTTTATTTTATCATGCCAAAGATATCCATACGTTAAGATCATCAACTCAAATCAAATTTTACATAGTGCAAGGTAAATTGGGTTGCATGCCTCACAAATAAGTTTCCGGTGTGCATATGTGAAGTGTAAAGCATATTAGAGAATGATACTCAAAGATAGTCCAATTGAAGCAATATACAAGCTATTTTGAATCCACATGTCCATTTCAATTTTTCATCACTTCACAACTATTCTTTATAACTATACAAAAAGTATTCAACACATGCTTCAATCTTCAACAAGTTCAAAGATTACAAAATCATTGGTTCCAATTATATTTTTTTTCAAAATTTTCAATTTTATAATTTTTTTCAAAATTTTAAAATATAACACCATAAGCAATATAAAACACACAAATATACCCCTAAACTTAAATAACATATTGTCCTCAACGTGTGAAGACAAGAAAATAAAAGTAAGAGCGGATAGGGTAAAAAAAACAATAATACCAAGTAGTGAAGTCACGACAAAGGCTGTAACGACCCGAACCTGTGGGTCCGATTCGCCAACCGGGTCCTTACCCAAACCCGAGAACATCCAAGGGTAAAACAGTCAACTAAGGTATGGTAATAAATATAATTCTAAATGAGACCGGTTGTGACTCTGGAGTGTCCGAGGCTACTGGATTCAATTTCAAATGATACCGATCGACCGAAATAGCCCAGAAATGCATTTTTCTCACTGTTTAAATGCCTGAACAACTTGGCATCACATGGTTAGTACTTGAAACTTTTGATTTGATGAAATCCTTATTTCAAACAACCATAAACATGCTCACATTGATAAGATAACATTCATATATTATAATGAGATTGAATTACATCATTATACATCAAGATAAATTGAATTACATTAAATATGGATACATGGACTTCAAATTATAAACGTTCTAACTACATATAAGCATGTGAAGGCATCTCTCCACTCCGTTGCTCCTAAAACCCTGAAAATGTTTAAGATGAAAGGGGTAAACACCACCGCTCAGTAGAGGATACCTAAATGGCGTTTCCTCAAGTCAAGTAAGCATGGCACATAACACGAAAGAGCATAATAAGATGAAAGAATTTCAGCACATTTTCCATCATCACCTACACAATTACAGTCTGAACAATGACTTTACTTTAGCAATAATTTAACAAAAAGTCCTCATTAACAACTAAGCAACATAGCATTAAACTTCAATTAATAAATCATCATTCCTAATTAACCACTTACAGTATATAATAAACACTTAGCACAATTATATCTTTTGCCAAAATTAATGATCACGTCCACAAAACTATCACACTAAGCAACACATATGTAACATTGATATCAATTTAAACAACAACTTAACAACAATAATCAAATGCGAAACCTATAATCCAATTAAACCAATTCATGTAAAATTTCAGCATGTTTTTAAGGGGAAACACAATATTCACTTACAAGGACTTAGGACTACACAAGTTAGACAACCCCTACCTCAAAGAAGCTAGCCAAGCCAAACAAGCCCTAAGGCCTCCAAAATTTTGAAATCCTTAACCCCTTACAATATTGGTCTCAAATGAAAGCTCTAACAAGCTTAAAGTATGGAAGACATTTAGTATATATAAATAGATATGGAGAGAGAAAGAGAATGGTTAGAGAGAAAGAGCATTTTGCCGAAACATGGAGGAGGAGGAAAGGTGATAGTATGGTAAAAATTTGGCCTTGTGGTCACTGGCTTACCATGTGTCAACTTTTGGTTGATTTCTAATTCAAGCTAAGTTACTATTATACCCCTCCTCTTCCAATGAAATGACATTCTTACCCCATAAATGTCTACTTAAAATATGGATAAAAGTATATATATGTGTGTGTGTGTGGGGGGGGGGGGGGGGGGGATAAGCAAAACGAGGTGAGGATTAAAATAATCCAAATAAATCAAATAAATTCCAGAAAATAGAAAATAGGAAAAATTGATAACATTACAAAGGCGGTCATGAGTATATGTCGCTAAGTGATTCCCAAAAAAATTCTTCCCCCAAACTTGGTTATGGGAACCTGTCAAACAAACTTATACACAAAGCAGCATAGGGCTCATCAAAATAAAAATAAAAAATAATAATAATAATAATAATCACAAGAAAAATAAACAAACAAACATGCATGCATATTAAAAATCTGACTAGAACAATAAAACACGCCCAAAATAGCAATTATGCATATAGAAAGGCGCAACCAACGTCTAAAAACAGAGAGTAAAATAAATGCCAAAAGCGGCCCGAAATATCATCTATAAGCAAAACTAGAAAAACATGTCACAATGGAGCAAAAGTATGCTTATTTTTCCATCCATGCAGGTGCAGAGAAGGACAAACCAACACCTCTAGACAGCCTATCAAGAATCTTCTGCAACATGTTCTACAATATCTATTTCCCCTCAGTAATAATGTCAACCTTCAGCTGCAATGTATCCAAACGAGTGTCGAGACGATCAAAATCGTGCGGAGGCATAGCCGGTAGTGGAGCCTGGATTGGTGGTACGTGAGCTGCAGCAGCATTGGTAGCCTCTGCTGCAACTTCTCCCACACTCCCCCACTGCAGCACATTACCAATTTTCAGGGCCCTTGCCCTTTTCATTTGAGCTACACTTTTCCTCCATTCCTTGAGAGTGAAACGAGGAATTAGATTTTCCTTCTCCTCATCCCGCGTAGCAACAAATCCTTTTGTTTGGAACAATTTTGTGATCATATAAGGAAAGGGAAATTTCCAAGGTAATGATTTTTCATTTTACTTAAGGATGAGCTCATCATAAACCTTAAGAATGGAATTCCAAATCATGTGAGGAACAGAGAACCAAGCGCCCATTTCATCCGCATAAAGTGCCGTTAATAAATCTCCTATCCTTTCGGAATTACTTCCAATTGGCCAAGCATTATGAAAGAGCACGGCGTCAATAAACCATACATGGAAAGGCAAGAAAGATTTGTTAGTGCTATTGCATTTTTTTATTCGTATAGACATCGTGGCAAATGCTTTCTACAATGTCAAACAAAGATATATCATCCGGGTTAGGCCCAAAAAGAGGAGCACGAGTAGTTGCATGCAATTGAGAGGTAATGGGGCAATTAATGCCCGTGGCAATATCTATGATTGTGAACTCATAATTGGTGCCATTGATTGAAGTTGTTAGGATTGTAGGGTGTTCACATGAATAGGACAGATTTTGGTAGAACAACCGGACAATCCTAGGATAGACCACTGTCCCACAAGGCTTAAATAGAGGTTTAAGCATCCGGGACTTGGGATTGTTGAAAGCCCATTTGGTTTCAAAATGCATTTTGAATTGAGTATGGACATTAAACTTAGTTTCATATTTAAATGGCAAAGCTTCCCAATCGGTGTGGGGAGCTTCATTCCCTTTAGTTCATTTATTAGAGCCTTTTGGTGCCATTTGAAGAACATAATTTGGTTCAGGAATTTCAACAAGCAGGTGGTGTGCACTCTGCAAAAAACAAAGGCCAAAAGAAGGTAACACTCTTAGAAACTCGAAAATTTTATGATTAATTCCCTGCAATGCTTTGAAGAACAAATATTCCTAATCACAACACCATAAAATTCATCCCGTACTCCCAATTAATACACAAGAATACTCAGAATTTCAAAGCAAAACTTTTGCTTCAGAGACAACTACTGGAATGAAGAAATCTCTACATAAAGACACAACAATGGAAATATCAAGAAGAGAAACCAAAGGAGAGAATCACAAATAGACTTACCACAATCTGAGTTCAAAACCGAGAGCCTATGCACAGCCAAAAGAGATGCTGAGGGTTACAGTTGGGGGTGTGATGGCAAAGCGAGAAGAGGAAGATGATAGAGTTTAATGAGGTTGAGAGAGATGGACTGTAGGTGGAAAGACCAGTATTAGAGTTTGGAAGAATGGTGGAGGCATATGGCTAAACAAACTGAGAGTGGAGAAATAAAATAGGGCTGGGCTGAGGTCTGTGTTGGACTATCAGTAGTAGCTCATTGCTACCAGCAGTAAGGTGTCTGTAGCGCACACAGTACAAGCCATTCGCGCGCGGTGCAAGAATAGGATTGGCATGCTACTACTGGTAGTAGTTTCAACTACTTGCTGGAATTTTAATTCGGCCAAACGGGGGCCTGGCCGAGCCATAAAAATTGTCTAATTACAAACTTAAGCTCCCCTAAACCCTAAACCTTTAGAACAATCACCGAAACGGAAATTGGAGCCTTTTTATGAAAGGGTTATTTTTAGGGTCCAAATTTTTCGTAAATTTGGATATTTTGGAAAAAAATGGGCGAGATGAGTCCGAAAATTCCTGAAATTGTTACCAAGACCTTAGTATGACTAGAGACACCCAAAATGACCCTTGGAATGAAAATCCAGATGCTTCCGAAAAAGTTCAAATTTTGGGGCCAAACTTAGTCATTTTCAGATTTTTGGTCAAAGCAACAAAGAAACAAAGAAGCTTTGGAATATAAAGAATTGCTTCCTATGAGTGCTAAATTTAACGTTGATAGCTAAATGAGATGGGAATCTAACTAATCCTCATAAATTGGATCCGTCAAGAGGACGATTTCCACATTTTTAATTAGGACTAGGCTGTCAAGGTAGGGCTTAAGCCGCTGACCATTGACCTTAAAAAGATTCCCATTCTTTGGATCCTACAACTCAATTGCATCATAAGGAAAGACAGAAGTGACAAGGAAGGGACTTTCCCACCATGAACAGAGTTTGCTAGGAAAGAGTCGCAACCGTGAGTTGAAAAGCCAAACTTTTTGGCCTTGTATAAAAGGTTTTTGAACGATATGCTTATCATGGAATGCTTTTGATTTAGCATTATAGATCTTAGAACTCTCATAAGTATCATTTTAGATTTCCTCAAGTTCATTGTGTTGTAATTTTCGGTTATAGCCGGCCTGATCAAGATTGAAATTGAACCTTTTTATGGCCCAAAAGGTTCGGTGCTCTAATTCGATTGGGAGATGATATGTGATGAGCACTGAAAAGTGCGTATTTAAACCCCTTAAGCTTAGGCATTCTAGTACCCTTATCTATCTTACTTTACCATCTTAGATTGATTTTGTGTTATTTCCATTTTCAGGCACTTATCTCGAAAATAAGCTAACTTAGCTAAATAAGAGCAGAAATGAAGCAATTCTGGGATGAATCAAAGAAAGGAGCCAAGTGGAAGCAAAAGAAAGAAAAAGGTGGAATTCAACATCTTCGGTCGATCTCAGATCAAGGTTCAATCGATCCAATATGATCGATCTCAGCACTCCAAGATGGATCAGAGCCATGATGACATTTTCAGAGATCTCAAAAGTTCGATCGATCCAACATCATTCTTCCATCGATCGAACTACCTTGTCCTTATCCAAATGATTGATCTTATCTAGTTGTACTACCCTACCAACCACTTTTGTCCTTTTCCCAACAATATCTTTGAAATATCTCAGATTTGTTTTTATCCAAAAAGTGCCGCCATTGAGGATCGATCCAACTTCAGTTCGATAGATCTCAACCATGTTCGATCGATCGGACTTCCTCCAGTGCGAAAAAGTTAAATTTCCAGCTCATTGAAAGCTGTCTTTATCGAATCATTGGGGAATATTTTGTGCACGACCCCGACTTATTTTGTGTGTCACTTGACCTACCTATATATAGAATATGATACACTTTTTGAGGAGGAGATGCTAGGAGACACTTAGATTGATTTATCACAATAGAGGCTATTCTTAGGGAGGAAGAAAGGAGGAGAAGGCTAGAGACACAAGCTTGAGAGCTCTTCATCAACCAAGGAGTAGATTACTTCCATGGAGTTTGCCCTTGAGGGTTGGAGAAGCACTACCATGAGTGGCTAGACATCCTCTTGGAGCTAGAGTTAGCCCCAAGCATGCTTTCTACATCTTAATTTTGTGTATTATTGAGGGATTAGTGTTGTAATACATGTTTTGGCACTTTTATATATATAGATCTTGTTTATTCAATAATTTATGTGGTTTAATACTTCCAATTGATCATTTCATTCTATCCATATGTCTATGTATGCTAGAATAGATGTTCATGTGTTTGTCTCTATTTCTTGTGTTATTGATGCATGTCTGTGTGTATTAATGCCATAGATCTAGAGATTGTCAAAACATTATACTTAATGGAATGCTCTTATAATTTTCTTGATGGTTCATGCTCATTTCTTGATGGATTGTGCCTCTTCCTTAGCTTAATTAGTTTAATTTTATGTCATTAGCTTAATTGTAGTGTAGTGGTAGCATAGTTGTTAGATAAGAGGACAATCCATGCTTGTTATTTGATATTCCATACTTTTGATGCAAGTAGCATATGTTTCTAACCTTGTGGTGTATTTGGCTTGTGAGCTTAATGAAAGGATTAATGACTTGCTAGATATATTGTGCTTTTCACATGTTATTTAGACAATATATACTTAATTATTAGATATATTGTGTGCTTTTCACATGTTGCTTAGATATTATATACTTAATTGGTCATCCTTGCTAGTTGAATCAACCAAACACACACACACATCAATATTGCAACACACATTTCCCTCATTAGTCACTTGTTAAGGGTGTAGAAAAGTATTGTTTGGTGATGACTTCTAAACCCCAAGATCTCTTTCTCTTACTTACTCTTTATTGCATTCAGTTATTTAATTTAATTTGCTCTCTAGTTTAATCAACCGACCAATTATTTGTTTGATCACTCGACCTACTAACCCTAATAGTGATTCCACAACCAAATTCGACTCCAATCCCTTGGGACGATCCCTACTCACCCTAACTATATTTTTAGTGAATGTAGTAGTGGCTTTTATAAATTTAAAACTTGGCCCTTGCCTTAATGCACACTTTCTAAGCTTGTGGTGTAGCGACGACGAATCACACCACCAAGTTTTTGGCGCCGTTGCCGGGGATTAGGCAACGTCGTATTTGTGGAATCAATTAGGAATTAGTACTCTTTTGATCGTGTCTTTACTTTGTTTTTATTTTTCTTTTGATTACTTATTGTGTTTGTTCATCTTTGACAATGAGCATTGAGCTAGGAAGCAAGCAAAGGAGCTAAGCAAGCAAGGAAAAATGCTAAAAATTTTTAAAAAATTGCTAAGCTAAGCTATAAATTTGGAGTTGAAGTGCTAAAGAACCTTTGTGAGACTTTCTTTACTCAATCCCTTAGTTAAATCGTCGGCTCGCGTGGAGGCTTGTTTTTAAATTCTTAGATAAATCATGAGCCCGCGTAGAGGCATTTTTAATTATTCTTTGCATTATTGTTGTTAAAGCATAGGAGTATCGGTTAAGTGTTTGTGGAGGAAGATTCATTGAATTGTTGTGAAGTCGAAGTGTTTGTTCATTCATTGTGTTTGTGTGTTTTTACATTATGCATGCATGGTCGTAGATCACTAAGACCAATTCTTGTCCCTCTTGATTTGCATCTTGAATCTGTAGTTAGAAATCCTAGGGGAAGAGGAAGTTCTAGTTCTACCCAATCCATTGCATCAATGGAAGGCCATAATGAAGAGCATGTAGAGGACCTTAGTCACATAGACCAACAAGGTATCCTCCATCCAAATATGCATCATGAGAACATTTAAGCACCATTAGACATGCCTAGGCCATTCATTCACCAACCACAACAACAACAAGGCCAAGTTCCATTTGGAATGTCAAGGCCAATGTATGCTCCACAACCTCCCATCATTCAAGGAAATCAAAATCAAGGTGCCCATGTTGCACCTTAAATTGCTAATCCTCCACTTGCTTTCAGAGATCACTATGTGCCTAATGAATACAATGCACCCACATGCATTCAATTGCCACCATTTAGAGCACATCAATATGAAATTAAGTCACAAACCATTCAAATGCTTCTTAACTATCATGGACTTCTAAGTGAAGAACCTTACAAGCATTTGGATGAGTTTCTAGAAGTATGTTCCACCGTAAAATATACGGACATGCCGGAAGAGGTCTTAAGACTCAAACTTTTTCCATTCACCTTAAAAGATAAGGCAAAGTAATGGTTTAACAATCTTAGGCCTTTTTCAATCACTTCTTGGGCAGAAATGCAACAAGAATTCTTGAAGAAGTACTATCCGGTTTCTAAGACCAATGCTATGATGATCGGTTGAGTCGATTACAATTATAAATGAACCTTCGCAATAGCATGAATCATTGTAAAATAGGGCTATTGGTCGGGTAAGTCGAACCACTGGGACTGCGCTAATCTATGGCAACCTAAGTGTCTAGAGTCTTTTTAGAATGATAGAGGTGTTCATAGAGGATTTGTTGGTTGTCACTTAAGCTATGAAATTAAAGTGCATCAAATAAAAGCTTGCAAGAATTTAAAGGAGATGAAATATAAGTAAAGAGGACTAGGGAAGTGAATCTGCCTCCATCCCTATACACATGCTAGGTTAGAGCTAAATTGGGGGAAAAACAATATATACTATGGTTATGATACATAGCAACACTTGGTTGCTATAATATCCTCAAGAAGTTCATTAAATCTGAAGCAAGCATGATCCATCAAAGGTTAACATGTTTAGACTACCTAACTAAGGTGTAGCTTAACCACATTTACTTGAATGAAAGACTATCAAGCCCTAGAAAAAATGGTGAAGCACATGAAGGTAAGAAATAAGCATAAATCATCAAAGGTTTCACCTAAGCAATGATCTATCAAAATCCTTATCAACATGCCATTAAACCATTTCATAACCTTGCTTCCATTCTCACCATGAAAACTTAAGCAATATGATTAATATAAGACATCATCTAAAACAAGATAATCAACTTAAGGAAATCATCCATACATATATCAACATTCATTACAAGAAATGAAGTGCTCTTGGTTATGAAAAGACCATAAAAATATATAATGTAATCCCCAAAATATAACCTAAATTAGAACATGCTTACAAGGAAGGGGCCTCATCACCTCCCTAGATGGAGGTTTAGTTACCCATGGGAGCCTTAGAAGAAGGAAGAAGCTTGGTTGCAACCTCCATTTTCGAGCTCCTTTCCTTGGCTTCAAGAACTCTATCTTCTCCTCCTCTTTCTCTCTCCAAAAATCTTGCAAAGATGAGATATGATCCTCCTTGTGTGGTTCCCCTCCTTTGTGTAGACATTCCTCTCCACCAAACAAGGCACAAAAAACCACCAAAAGACATCTCCAACCAACTAATAAAGATGGAAATCAGAGATGAGAGAAACAAGGTGCAAGTGGGCTGAAGTGATGGTTACCGGATAGGAATCTGCCCAGAGTTCGAGCGCTCGAACTAAGCACTTCGAGCGCTCGAACTAGCACTTCGAGCTCTCGAACTAAGCTCTTCGAGCACTCGAAGTTAGTCCAGTGAGCTCCTTCCTCTTGACCTGCATTGCATAACTTTGGTATAACAGCCATTTGGAAAGTTAAATCGAAGCTCTAAATATGTCATGTTTTAATGGAAGTCCAGTTCTCGAGTTTGATCGGTCAAAAATGGCGAGCAAAGTCAGATTCCGCTGCTGCCAGGACTTAGCCTTGAGCACATTGCTATTCAAAGATTGAATAAAACACCATTTTTGCTCCTTTTTGGCCAATGAACCTGAAAATAAATAAAAGCGTGCAAATAAAGATAATTTATAAAGAATAATCAAATAATGGATTTAACTAATGCAGCTAAGGGCGCTTGAATATGCAATATTCGGCGCTTATCATATGAGAACCTCAATTCGTGAATTTTCATATGGGGATGGAGAAATGTTTCATGAGGCATGGGAATGCTTTAATAAATTGCTTAGGAAGTGTCCACATCATGACATGCCCAAATGACAATTAGTTCAATATTTCTTTGAGAGCTTACCGGACAATTACAAATGCATGGTTGATACTTCCATGGGTGGCTCATACATTGATAGGCATGAGGATGATGTGTGGCATCTTTATGAGAGCGTGAGTGAAAATTCTTTGCACAGAACATTATCATCTAAGAATGGTAGAAATTCACAAGGTAGGAAGAGTGTTGGCTTACATCAAGTCAACCATTGAAATGAAATAGCTGCCGAAATGAAGTCTTTATCTCAAAGGTTTGATCAATTTTTGATTAACCAAAACTCAGCGAACCAAGTATCTTCCTTCCCTAACTATTCTCATCGTGCATCAAATGAAATATGTATGACTTGTTCTAGTGTTCTTCATTCTACTTCTCATTGTCCTCATGGACAAGTGCAGAATGAACCTAATGAACAAGTCAATGCAGCTTTTATGAACCAAGGGAACAATCCTTATGGTACTCATTATAATCCAAGTTGGAGAAATCATCTGAATTTCTCTTGGAAAAACCAAGGAGAGGGCTCAAACCCTTCCCAAGGCAGTTTTCAAGGGAAGTACATTCCACCTCCACTTCAAAACCAAGGATCCCAAGGTTATAGACCTTATCAATCATAAGGGAATCAATTTGCTAACTCTCATTTTCCCAACCAATCTTATTCCCAAGGAAATGCTAGAAGTCCCACCTTTGAAGAAAAAGTTTTGAATGCTTTGGGCATTCTTGAGGCAAACACACAATTGCTTCATTCCCACTCTTAATTTATTGCGAAGCTAAAAACCCAAGTAGGGCAAATAGCAAGCACTCTTAATGCAAGAGAGAAGGGAAAGATGCCTATGAATGCCCCACCTAAGCAATAATGTGTTATGGAAACCCATTCCTCATCGGAAGGCCACACCATTGAGCATGTTAATGCGGTGACGACCTTGCGGAGTGGTAGGATTATAGACAATCAAGTCGAAAAGTTCAATGAAGAGAGTGAACCAATGCAACCTCAAGTTGTCACCCGTCTCGTTTCACTTCCCATTCCACCTTCATTGCATATACATGATCTTGTGAATGAGAAAGCTTCAAAATGTGATTTGAAGAATTATTTCGAAATTGATTTGAAGAAAGATTTGCCGAAAAATGAATTTGAAAAGGTTTTGTTGAAAAATGATTTGAAACAAAGTGATTTGAAAAATTCTTGTGTGGAAGAGTTTTCAAAAGAAAATGCTGAAAAATTGTTTGAGCCAAAAGCTCCATTTCCGGATGCTTTAAAAGGATCCATTTCAAAAGACAAGCAAAAGGCAAAAACCAATGAAATCATGGAAATGTTTAGGCAAGTGAAAGTCAATCTTCCACTTTTGGATGCAATCAAGCAAATTCCGGCTTATGCCAAATTCTTGAAAGACTTGTGCACCCAAAAGCGGAAGAATAAGAGCCAAGCACCAAGAAAAGTGGTTTTAACCGAGCAAGTGAGCTCAATTTTGCAACATAACACTTTACCAAAGTTTAAGGACCTTGGTTCACCTACTACTTCATGCATTATTGGTGATCATATCATTAATCGGGCGCTTCTTGACTTAAGAGCAAGTGTTAACCTTCTTCCATACTCAGTTTATGTCAAATTGGGCCTAGGTGAATTGAAACCGACATCGGTAGTTTTACAACTTGCCGATCGATCCATGAAGAAGCCTAGGGGTATAATTGAGGATGTTTTGATAAAGATTGACAAATTTTTCTTCCCCATTGATTTCGTTGTCATTGACACAGAACCGGTCCCCAATCCTAAAAGCCAAATTCCCGTTATCCTTAACCATCCTTTTTTGGCAACCGCTAATGCCAACATCAATTATAGGATGGGGATAATGAAGATCTCATTTGGCCACATGATGGTGAAATTGAATATCTTCAATCCTACACCCAACTCATTTGACAAATATGAAGGAGAGGTTAATGTTGTAGATAAATGCTATGATCTTCAATGTCAAGGAAGTGAACTTTTGTGTAAGACCAAAACTTCAAAGGGATCATCTTCAACCTTGTATTCTCAAAGTCTTGTTTCAAATTCTTGCCTTAAAAGGGCATGGAAGCCCAAAGATTATGATTGCATTGACAAGGGATCAAAAGTATCTTTTGAACTTAATCCAACAAGTTCTTCAAAGAACCATTTGTTGGGTGGAGTTCAAAGCATCTATCACCCCAACAAAGAAGGGATGCATTACAAGATATTTGATGTGGGCTAAAAGAGGCCAATGTCTTGCTAGAGACGCTAAAGACTAGCACGACATTTCGTAGGGTGTCAAAACCCTATTCCTCCCTCATTTCTATCTTAAATTTCATTTCTTGCGAAATCTAGATACTTGTTTTTGGTTCATATGCATTGCTTGGAACTGTGATTAGGATTGCATGAACTTTTATGTTGTGATTGAGCATTTTACATAAGTTCGATCGATCTCAAATGAAAGTTTGATCGATCGAACTTCCACCTGCATCTAACACTTAGAAAAATTTTCGACCTACATCCACCTGTATCTAAATCACCTCTCTGTCCCATTGTTCGAACTTATTCTCAGATCAATCAGAAGACCTTAGATCGATCAAACTTCAAAGTTCGATCGATTTTGAGTTCCAACGCTTAACCAAATTTTTGAACCAAAAACCTGCATATTTTTGCTCTCTGTTTGATCGATCGAACATTTTGTTCAGATCAATCTCAGTTCTTCATCTCACCATCTTTGACTTTGTTTAACTTTTTAATTTTAAAAATCCAAAAATATTTTTATTTTATTTTCTGTTTCAAAAATCCCAAAAAGATTTTATTTTATTTTAAAAAAAAAAAGGATTTTACTTTATTTATTTCAAAAATCCAAAAAGATATTATTTTATTTTATTTTATTTTTACTCTTATTTTTCAAAAATCCAATAATATTTTCTATTTTTCAATTTTAATTTTAATTTTTTTGATTTTAGTTTTTAATTTTTCAAAAATTCCAAAAATACTTTGAAGAGAGATCATCACAGTTCGATCGATCTGAAATCTCAGTTCGATCGATCGAACTGAACAGGAAAAGTTTTTAAAAATAGAACCTGAGGGTCTCAAGATCAATTCATTAGATTGATCCAACCTTCCAAACCCTTGTCCCTCATTCCCGTCACCACTGTGCACCCATCTTCATCATCTTCTCCGGCGAATCTCCGACGAGATCCGGTGAGCGTTGACTTCTCTCTTCTCTCGGATTCCATCACCTCCTTCGCATCTCATCCACTTCTCTCATATTTTAGGTGAGATCCGAGATCCACTTTGTGATTTAAGCTTCTATTTTATGTATTTATACTTTACATGCTAAATCCATGATATTTTGATGATGAAATCCACCATTGATGAAGCTTGAAACATTGTGTATATATGTGTATACATGTGTTTGTATATATTTGTATATATTTGAGTTTTGATTTGTTTTGTGGGAGTATAGGCTTTGTAAAATGAGTAGGATTGAGGAATTGTTGTGATGATGGGCCCACGACACTGTTCGTGAAGGCCCTGTGCCATCCACGTCATAGATTTGTGACCTTTCAATTTTCATCTTCGCACAGTTTGATCGATCGAACTTCTATCTCAGATTGCTCTTGAGAGATCGATCAAACTCATCTTTTTCAGTTTCTCAGATCGATCAAAGTTTTGAGATTGATCTCACATTTTTTGTGATCGATCTAACTTCACATATTTCATACACACATTCCATGCATCTTATCTTGTGTCCATACTATCTCATTCATGCCCAATGCCTATAATATTCCAGATTGCATGCACTTTATACTCATATTTATTAGCATGTTCACCTCTTGTCACTTGTATAGATTCATGTCATATATGTTTTGTCTATCTTATTTGACATGCATGTTTCTATTTTGTGCTTTCAATTCTTTATTCTGGCACTGACTCCCCTTGCAAGTTTTAAATTATTTTTCAGGCCATAACTAAGCACAAGTCTGTTGCCAAGAGGCAACACGGGCCTCAGAGACGTATCAGACCGAGGAAAGAGGAGCCAGCAGAGCCCTCTCATATACAGGAGAAGCCATTAGAGCCTACTCCACCTCAATCACCTTCTCATAAGGCTGAGGCTGAGGCTGATCATATTCCATCTACTTCTGAGGCTCAGTCAGCGTTTACACCATCTCCATCTCCATCATAGGCTGAGGCTGAGCATTCACCATTACCATCTCCACCACACTAGCCAGCTCGAGAGTGTGACAGGCCCGCTCCTAGATATGTATATATGACAGTGGACCATGAGTCAATTTTCGACACAGATTTCTTCTCCAGATCGGTGCTGACCCGATCAGCTTATGATGATATTATCTAGAGGGCCCCAGTTACTGAGCCAGTCTACCCGCGGCTAGTACAGATGTTCTTCCAGAACCTCCGACCGTCCCCGCGTACCACGGCAGAGCTGGTCACTACCATAGATGGCCATCAGATTTCTATTACCGTGGACACACTAGCCAGATCATGCCATTGTCCACACCGATGCCCTCTGGAGCTACAGGAGCTTTATCCTAGGCTATACAGGCCTTCTTATGCCGACATGGCAGTATTTCTGACACGTCACCATGCCGATAGCGAGACTTTCGCCACCCGCACTTATCTTCCAGATGACCTATGGTTCTTTGATTCCGTTCTCTTTTGAAACATATATATGGCCGGGCACAAGATTCAGCGGCGAGGAGACTATCTGACAGCCCTCTACGCATTTTATACAGGCCACTGGGTATCTATCCCCGCGCCCATCTAGAGCGTGATGAGGAAGCTTTTCGATGAGTATATCAGCAATGAGAAGCCCAAAAGGGCTAAATCTCTCCCATTTGGCCACATCATCACCCAAATACTAATTGATCAACGCTATCATTTCCATCCTCAGGAGCACCCTGAGAGAGGTTCCTGTCACTTCTTGAAGAAGGACTGGGATAAGAGCTACAATGCTATTATCACCAAACTGCAGGACCACGCAGTAGTGGCTGCAGAGGAGCTCGAGGCTAAGGAGGTAAAGGCAGCAGCAGCAGACCCCACAGCGGATGATGTACTAGTAGGTCCAACTGCCGAGCACATAAACATTGATTTAGAGCGACCTACAGATAAAGAAAGAGCAGCACTCTCCAGCTGGGTCACCAGTACACGAGGGGGAGCAGACTCAGGATCTTTCTTCTGATTCATCCATACCTGAGGCTCCTAGTCTGACCCCCAGCTTTGGAGAGCGTCTTCAGGCTCTTGAGGATGCAGTGGTTGCTATCAGAGTTGATACTGCTGCCATTCGAGCCGATGTTGTAGCCCACCGAGCTGATTTTGCTACATTCCGCACAGATGTCATGACTGCACTCCGAGACTTATCTAACGATATCCGCAGAGCTCGCCCTTCCCAACCTGCCTCATCCACTTGAGATTCCCACTTTCTTCTATCTTTTTATACTACATCTCTATAATTTATACTTCATTTTTGTCACTATATATTATTTGCAGCCGGATATGTCAGCTTTGCTCTTTTAATGTACTCTATACTTTATTTTCTTTATATATGTTTTTGCTATGGATGTCATCTATTATGTTCCCATATCTATCTGTTTGACTCCATCAGGTGCATCACAGTGACTACAGTGAGAGAGAATGCTACATAATTTTCAGGACCACTCTTATACCTCTCTCACTGTTTTATTTCATTTACACTTGCATGTCCACTGTGCACTGATTATCCCTTTTTGTTATCTGATGAGTTTATCCGAGTGCCAAATTTCAGGACCACAGTTAATCCCAAATTTGGGGGGGCCATGCCACCCACTTTGGATACTTCAGTCCCAGCCATTCTTTGCCTTAATTGCACCGGTATACTCTTTCCTTTTGTTCTCTTTATACGTTGAGGACATTGTACCGTTTAAGTTTGGGGGTAATGGTGTATGTTACAGTGTTTGCTTTTAAATTCAAAATTTTGAGTATAACTTGTGTATTTAAGAGATTGTCTATGATTGGTCCATATGAGCGATGATTTTGATCTTTTGAGGACTATATTGCTTAGAATTTAAAAATTGCTTGACTTGAGAGTTCAATACTCCTTGTATGCCTTGTGGATGCCATTTATGAGTAAATTTTTCGAAAGATTGATATCTTGCTTACACTTGTGGTCAACATCATCTTGATTTTGTGATTGTTTTGAGATTCACTTTAGAATTCTACACTAGCACAGGCACACACTAGCATTCATTTGTGGGGTACATGTTTTGTTGATTATTGAATTGGTTATATCCCAATTGAGCTAGTAGTGCATTGAAAGCTTTCATTCTTGATAAAGGTGGATAACAACCCCTTTTCACTAAGTAGCCGGGATTCTAGCATCATCAAGTACTAAACTTCTCGCGCCGAAAGGTGGAGGGCCCAAACTCTAGGTTAATAATTGAACTTAATCAAAAAAAAAAAAAAAAAAAAAAAAAAAAAAAAAAAAGTGGGGACTTCTCCCAAAAGGTGAGAAGTGAGAAATGAGTAGATGGAGGTTGTCTTGATTTGTAGCCCAGTTGATTTGAGTTTGTAAGTCCGTAGGGGTGTTTGAACGCCTAATACCTTAAAGTCGTCTAGTTTGGGAGTCATTGACCTAATACTCGATCTCATGGATCACTAGAAAGCTTAATAGATCAACACATTACACCATGCTTCCATCTTTGATCCTAAAAATTAAAAAAAAATAATAATAAAATAAAATAAAAAATTCGAGTGAAAAGAATAAGCGCACCTAGAACAATAAAGCTTTAATAAAAAGGTCCACTTTTTGTCTTGATGATCGGTACTAGATTTGTGTGCTAGTTTGAGGGTAAAGATATGATCATTTCTTTAGTTAGCTAAGATAACAACACATTTGATGCCGGTCCACTCAAAAAGGATTCTAGAGTTGTTTTGATTTGCATGATCATTTTCTTGATGTGTGGAGGACCATATTTGCTTGCTTGATGTTGAGATTTTGGGAGATTGCTTAGAAATGTTTGAAAAATTGCATACTTGAGGTATTTTTCTCCCAATGCTTGTTTGCAATATTGGTGTCTCTTTTGTGAGAATGAGCTTAATGTTTGTGGGTATCATTTCTGGAAACCCTTACGAGACTTCACTCGTCCACTAGGGGTAACCTAAGGGTTTAAAAAGCTTGTTGCATATGCTAAGTGCAATCGTGTTCCCTACGAAAATGGCGTTATCCATTCATTGCTTTCTAGTTCATAGTTGTTTAGTTATTCATTTCATTCATTTACTTTCTAGTTCATTGCTAGGCACTAGCAATAACATGCCTTACCGTAGATGAGCCAGTATAGAGACATGCCAATTGGCGTATTGAACGCAGTTCGGTAAGCCCAAATCGCATTGTTTAGTCGTGTCTTTTCGAGAATATTTTTGATTTCACGGTTCGAGACTTCCACTTGACCACTCGTTTGAGGGTGGTAAGGTGTGGCAACCTTGTGAGTGACAGAGTACTTTAGGAGGACGGATCTAAGATAGCGATTACAGAAATGAGATCCTCCGTTACTAAGGAGTGCTCTAGGCGTACCAAACTGACTGAATATATTCGTTTGAATGAACTTGACCATAGTGGAGTGGTTATTGGTTTTGGTTGCCTTGGCCTCTATCTATTTAGACACATAATCCACTACCAAAAGTGTGTACTCATGGCCATATGAAGATGAAAATGGTCCCATGAAATCGATTCCCCATGCATCGAAGATTTCAGCAATTAAGATGGGGTTCAACGACATCTTGTCTCTTTTAGACATGGCCCCAAGCTTTTGGCATCGCTCACAAGATTTGCAATAATTATAAGTGTCCTTGAATAATGAAGGCCAATAAAATCCACTTTGAAAGACTTTAGATGAAGTCTTCTTAGCACTGAAATGCCCTCCACATTCTAGAGTGTAGTAGAATTTTAAAATATTTTGAACTTCATTTTCAAGGATACATCTCCTAATTATTTGATCTGGGAAATATTTGAAAAGCTTCAAGTCTTGCCAAAAGAAATTTTTGATTTGAGCAAAGAACCTGTCTTTCTCTTGCTTAAACTATTGAGACGGAATTTTTCCAACCTTAAGATAGTTGACAATATCAGCAAACCAAGGAAACGGCACATGAGAAATCTAAAACAGTTGCTCATCTGGGAAGGAATCATGAACTGGAGAAAAATCAGAAGTTTTCTCAATGAGAAGCTGAGAGAGGTGGTTCGCTACGACATTGTCAATGCCTCTCTTGTCCTTAATCTCAAGGTTGAACTATTTGAGTAAGAGTATCCAACAAATGAGTCGAGGTTTGGTCTCTTTCTTTGCAAGCAAATGCCTTAATGCGGCATGATCGGTGAAAGCAATAACCTTGGATCCAAGAAGATATGAACGAAATTTGTCCAAGGCATAGACAACAACTAGCAACTCTTTCTCAATTGTTGTATAATTCAATTGAGCATCTGAGAGGGTCTTGCTAGCGTAACAGATGGTATAAGGAACTTTCTCGACATGCTGGCTCAAAACAGCACCTAATGCATAATCGGATGCATCGCACATGATCTCAAAGGGAAGAGGCCAATTAAGTGGTTTCATAATTGGGGCGGAATTGAGAAATGAACGAAGCCTCATGAAAGCTTTCAAACATGCTTCGTCAAAGCTGAAAGTAGTGTCCTTAATAAGAAGATGGCACAAAGGCTGGGATGTCTTGCTAAAGTCCTTGATGAAGTATTGGTAAAAACCAGCATGACCAAGAAATGATTGAATTTGTCTCATTGAAGAGGGAGGAAGAAGGCTAGAAATTAATTCAAATTTTTCCTTATCAACCTCAATCCCCCTTTTAAAGATAATGTGTCCCAAGACGATTCCTTCTTGAACCATGAAATGGCTCTTTTCCCAGCTTAGAATCAGATTTTTCTGCTTGCACCTTTTGAGAACAAGCGAGAGATTATAGAGACAATCTTCAAAGGATGCTCCAAAGAAGGAAAAATCGTTAATGAACACTTCAAGAAAATTTTCAACCATATCAAAAAATATAGACATCATGCGCCTTTGAAAAGTGGTCGGTGCATTGCATAACCCAAAGGGCATGTGATGATAAGCAAAAGTTCTAAAATGACAAGTGAATGTGGTCTTCTCTTAATCTTGAGGATCTACAATCACTTGGTTATAGCCAGAATAACCATTAAGAAAACAATAGTAACTTTGGCCGGCTAGCCTTTCTAGGATTTAATCAATGAATGGAAGTGGGAAATGATCTTTCCTAGTTGTAAAATTGAGTTTCTGGTAATCTATGCACACACGCCACCAGGTGGTAGTGCGTTGTGGCACAAGTTCTCCCGCTGAATTTTCAACAACGGTGAGGCCGAATTTCTTTGGAACAACTTGAGTGGAGCCTACCCACTTGCTATCTGAGATGGGGTAGATGATTCTCGCATCTAATAGCTTAGTTACCTCTTTCATGACAACCTCCTTCATGTTAGAATTCAACTAGCGCTACACCTCTCGGGAAGGTGTGGCGTCTTCCTCCAAAAGAATGCGGTGCATGCAAATGGAGGGGTCAATTCCATTTAAATCAGCCACCGACCAACCAATAGCTTCTTTGTGCTCTTGTAGCACCACTAAAAGGTTGTTTTCTTGGTCTTTGGAAAGATTGATGCACTAATGACCGGAAGAGTTTTGTTTATACCAAGAAATACATATATGAGATTAGCTAGGAATGGCTTTAACTCAAGGAGGAGTGATGGAAATTAATGGAAGACGTTCCTTTGGCACTTTCCAAGAAGGAAAGTCTGAGATTTCATTAGTATCAAGCAAAGAGTTAACTTCACGAATAGATTAATTAATATCGTAATCTTTGAAGTCAAAGTGAGCCAAGCAAGTTTCAAGAGGATCTTGACCTAGAATGAATGGGAGAGATTCTTCGATCACTTCATCTACGGTGTTAAGAGAGAAGCACTCATATTCATCTGAAAGATGTTGAGAGGCATTGAAGATGTTGGGCTTCACCTTTATATTTCCAAAAGAAATATCCATCACCAAGTTCGACAATTAATTGAAGCATTAGCCATGGGGCTTATTCAAGCGCCTTTAATTGCATTAGTTAAGTTTATTATTTGTTTTTATTATATAGATTATCTTCATTTGTGTGTTTTTGTGTATTTTCAGGTTGATGTTCCAAAAATAAATAAAAATAAGGATTTATGGGCTCTTGAAGAACAAAAGCATATGTGGCTTATTTGACAGAGTTTTACAAAGAAAAGATGGCCCAATATCTCATGGACACATTCAGCACTACAAAGAGGAAAAGGTTGAATTCGTTGGCCTAAGTTCAATGTCAAGCATATTTTGGCCCATTAAGAAGCAAGGAGTAATTCTAGCAAAAATCAGCATTGCGCATCTGTAGCATTTTGGCCATAACTCTCTACTCCAAACTCCATATGATGAACCGTTTGATTCTATGGAAAGCTAACTCAGAGTTCTAAGTGGCTTATATTTTAAAGGAAGTCCAATTTCGATGTTTAAGAGGTTAAAATTGGAGAACAAGGTTGTATGTTACTGCTGCTAGAATACTACCAGGCTGTCAAAATTCAGCATTGCACACTTGTGGAAAAAAGGCATAACTCTTTGGTTAAAAATCTAATTGATGCAAAGTTTGATTCTGTGAAAATCCGATTCGTAGCCCTAGATACTTTATGTTTTAATGGGAGGCAAATTCGCACATCTAAGGGGTCAAAATTGGAGTTCAATGTCTCATGAAATTTCTGGCAGAAAGAAGCTGCAACCATGGGGCTGGAGTGGAGGACTTCTTCTTCTTCAATCATTGAAGCAACTGCCATGTCCATGAGGAACTAACTCCCTTCTTAGGGAGTTGATGTAGCTCATTACAAGTAGATATGTGGTAATTGTATTTCAATTTGGGGATTTAAGACGTATATTGCAAATTGCATAATTTAGAGATTTACATATGTTGTAATTGGATTTCATTCAAATAAATGATTATGTCGAATTGTTTATCTTGTCTTAGAATTCATTTCTTCATAATTATATTTCTTACATCTTTATAGTGAGAATGAAGATGAAATTATGCAATGGTGTTCTTGGCATGTTGTATGAAGATTTTGACAGTCCATTACTTAGGAAAACCTTTGATGGATTATGACTTAGTCTTTGACTTCATGTGCATTTACCATACATGTAACGGATTTGATAGTCCATGACTTAAGAAAAATGTTTCATACTACACCCTAGTTTAGGTAGATGAATCATACCAATCTTTGATGGATTATGCTTAACTCTTGAATGTATGAACTTCTTGAAGATATTGTAGTTATCATGCATTTTTACATATTATGGTTGTATACATAGTTAGTCCCCAAGTTAATTGCAATTAAATATATTTATGAGGCTTGTGGTGAAGTCACCTCCCTAGCCTTTTTCTTTCTAAGTTTAATCCATTTGAATTCATTTTATTCACTGCTTTTATGCAATTTTAATTTATAACTCTAAGTGACAAACAAATTAAACCATCATATCTTTTATCAAACTTAAAGTAATTTTACAACTTTGTTTGCCATAAACTAGCAATCCTTGTGATTCGACAAACCTTTATAATAGCCCTATTTTACATTTATTTGTGCTATTGCAAGTGGTTATTTTAATTGGTAAACAAATATCACATATCAATTTAATATGAAAAATGGTGTTTGGGAATTGGTTAAATTCATTATTCTAATTTCATTATTCAGTGTAGTTGTAAAATGTTTGAATCTGTGGGCTTGTTGTGTCGACATAGTTTAAGGATATTGAATCTTAATGCCATAAAAAAATATTCCAAGTGAAAATATATTGACGAGGTGGGCAAAAGGTGCAAAGGAAGGGATTATCATTGATGAGTATCGCGAGCCATCCCAGAAGGCGGTATCATCATCAAAGACAATATTCTTGAATAAGCTCATTTGCAAAGCTTTTAGCGTTATAAGTTTAAGTGCATATGATGAGGAAACATTTGCAATTGTTAATGGCCATCTAGACCAAATTGTACAAGAAGTCTGAAAGATTAAATCAAGGAATGTGATGGATAGTTGTGATTCTGATAGAGTTGATGTTGTGAATGAAGTAAATGACTCAATTGGTGAAAAAGTGGTGTTAGATCCTCTACGTATGAGGCCAAAAGGGGTAACATATGGTATGCTTAAGGGCTGTTTGGAGAAGCGAAAGAAAAAGGCAAAAAAAAGGGTAACAAATTCCCAAAGAGAAGATATTTCACATGTCCCTGCCGACTCTCAACAAATGAGTTCTGACTCCCACAATCAGGTACAATATAGCACAACGTGTATGTGTAGTCATATAGAGATTATCTTATAATAATTATTTATTTGTTAGGTCTATTTGTCATACAGGTTTTTGGATATCATAACAGCCCTTTTTGAAACTTTCAACAAATAAACTCTTTTTTGCCAAATTGGAGTCAGGTAATTTTTTTTTTAAAACTTAATTGTGTGTTTTAGTTAGACATAAAATTTTTACACACATCATTTTCATATATGTATTTATAGGTGTCATACAACAATGTTATACAGAATCAAACAAACCATAATTTTGATAACATTAATCAGGTATGAACTTTTCACATTCATTTTAAGCGTGAATAAATGTTTTAATTGTCTTTTATATTCTAACTTCTATGTTTTTTAATCATTTATGTTATTTTTGTAGCTGTCGAGAAATGATGCCATGGAAAATAGTGGGAATTCCTAAGAGCTATATGAGCATCTGTTCTATTCCTTTTGGCTTGATAATTCTATTTTTTTGGCTTTCCTGATTAAAAAAAAGTTCATTTTGCTCTTAGTTATGCTGCTCAATGCTTTTGCCCTTGGCTATGTTACTCAATGCTTTTGCTCTTGGCTATGCTGCTCAATAGTCCATAGATTCATAGACTTTGTTTTTGAAACGGAAGATGAACCCCTATTTTGTTGTACAAGATTCTTATTAATATAAATTATAGCTACAATGAAAATGTTTTAATTTTTTTTTTTTTTTTAGTTATGCAGCATTTTTTCTTTTTTCTTGTTTTAAGGATTTCCTTTTCTATTCCAAAAGTGTTTGTGTGCGCGTAAGTATGTAAGAGTGTAATTATGAAACCTTCAAGGAGATGGAAGGTTCAAATGATAGCTTCATGGACATTCAACAAAAACCTGGACAAAGGATTAGTTACAAAGCCAAAGTTTTGCTTTTCAAACACTGTTATGAGCTTGCTCTAGGCTAAATTTCTCTTAATACTAGTATATCTTCAAGCTAATGCTTAAATCTAGGTGCTATGGAGTTTTGTAGGCTTGAGATAGTGAGTGGTATATGTGTGTGTGTATATATATATTTGTTTTTTTCTTTTTTTTATTCGAAGCCCAAGTATTGTCTTCAGTATTGAAATGCCTTGTTGAATTGTTGTTTGGATGGAGAAAGTAAAGATCCTCAAATACTCCTTTATAGTGGTAGGTTAAGCCCAGTTTGTTATACATTTCCTTTCTTTAAAAAAATTTACGCACTTGCTACTCAGTATCATCCAAAAGAAAAGTGTTCATGAAGTTACATATAATTCAAAATAACAAAATAATACTTAATTATTTTTTCTATCACATATCATTCAAAATAACAAAAGAGGGGTGGCAATATATCTTTTTCCTTATTTCCTATCCTCTCTCAATATAGGAAAACAATACAAGAGAATTCATGCATTTCTTGTTGCAACAAGAAAGAAAAATCGAATTATATTACTCATAACCTTAGCTATTTGAGGGAGATATTATTGGATGGCCAAAGAACAATACAATAACATTCCTTTTTGTGTTCTTGCCTAGAACCTAAGGCTCCAAAGCCACACCACTATGGAGCTATAAGAGGTGACAATTGTGAGCGTTTTCTTGTTCTTGGAGGAAGGTGAGATTTTGAACTTTGAGCACACCATAGAATTAGCCATTGCAGGGGATAAGTATTCTGGATTTGCATTGCAAGTAATTTCATCCCACAACTATAATCAACAAGGTGCCATTAGACTACTATGGTGCTAAACCTGGGCAATTTACTTCTTCACCAACAAATATGATTTAAGGATGGGACTAAAGTTCTTGAATATGATAACATGGATGCCACCTACAAAAGCCAAACTTTTTATGCAATTTTTTTTTTGATACAACCATAGAATTAAACACAAACCCAGAATAAATATTGTAACCAAACTATAGATTTTGAGATTTGAAGAGTGATTTAAGAATAGATTAGGATACATAATTGGCTTATACCAAAAAGTCACCATCATAGAGGTGCATTGGATTGGCATCACACTTAATTATGTTGCAGTGTATCTTATTAAGAATAATTGTCCACCCCCTGCCCCCCCATATTTCAAGTGCCTCTTTTTATTTCTCATGCAATGATTAAAAATCATAAAAGGTAGTAATAATCCAATTCAATAATTGAGGGTTTAAAGACTTCAAAAATACTTGTCAAAAGAGAATTGTATGTCATACAAAAAAATAATAATTACTGAGTATTACCATTCTAAACTCATTAGTGAAGAACAACTAGTACAACCATCTATCTTAAAAAGGCTTTCTGTAGAGGAATGAAGCCAAAAGAAGAGAGATTTCTAAAGAGAGAAAGCAAGACAGACTGAACCATCGGTGTTTCCACCCGTTTCCCAAACTAGCCAATCCCAAACTGCAACCCGTAGTCACTTCCACCACATCAACACTACCAATGAAAGATATGTCATCAATGGCGATTTCTGCACCAAAAACTTCTAGGGGAAATACACCAAACGGATGGGGTAATGTCTATAGACGGACTGGTGTATGTATAACGAATTGGTAAGAGAGAGAACGACTCTGGTGAGAGATGATTGGGATTTTTTTTATGAGAAAGGAAAGAAGAAAAGGGGATGAAATGCTGAGGAGAGATTTTAGGCATTGGTTGATTTTGTCTCAAAATAGATTCTTGGAATTGATTAATTTTGAAATCAAAATTTGAACTTAGAAAGAGAATTTTATCCAACGGGAAAACGAAATTAGAAAGAGAGAGAAATTTATCCAAGCGGGAAAACAAAATCAGAAAGAGAGATAACGTCTGTTTCTCTTCGTTAAATTCTTTCACTTGTCTATGCTAACATGGCAAGTTATATTAATATCTGACATGACAACTTATATAAAGAGCTCATATAAGTTGATTATATAGTTTAGTCCACCAAATAAGCAATTTGACGTGGTGGACTAGGACCATGCAATAATTTCTCCCAAGCTAGAGCCATTGTAATTAGGGATATAAATTTAATCCGTGGGCTGGTCTTTGCTCGTCTCGCCCCTACTTGGGACATGAGGTTTTGAGATTATTCTAATCGATAGATTTGAAAAAATAATTTAAAATCCGTAAAATTTTGATTAATAATTAATATATCAATAAATATTTCTTCTGATAATTTTAAATTTTAACAACATTTTTGTTTGTATAAATTTAATCCACGGGTTGGTCTTTGCTCATCTCACCCCTATTTGGGACATGAGGTTTTGAGATTATCCTAATCAATAGATTTGAAAAAAAAATTTAAAATCCGTAAAGTCTCGATTAATAATTAATATATAAATAAATATTTCATTCTTTATTTCTTCTGATAATTTTAAATTTTAACAACATTTTGTTATTATGATTGTTAAATATTTGACTATGCTACTAAAAATTTACAAAATTTATTTAAATTTTTTGAAGTTTGAATTATAATTATTTTTTTTTACCAACGGGCAGTGGCCTAACGGTATCAGACCCTTACCTTACAAAGAGAGGTCAAGGATTCAAGTCTCTATGGAGGTATGTGTGTGTGAGTATCACCTATGAAAAAAAAAAAAAAAAAAAAAGTTTGAATTATTTTTCAAGTTTATCCGGTAATGTTCTATATTCTAGGCTTTGTGTAGCTGGGCATTCAGTTCTGGCCCTTTGGGCCTGAGTCTCAGGTCCCTTTTTTGTTTGCATACTATAATTATTTTATTTTTTAATAAAATTTATTGGAAAAAAAAAAAAAAATTACAGTTCCATTCTGTCTTTCCAGACGTATACTGTTGCGAAGACCATGAAAGATAAGAGTGAGAAATTAGTGAGAGAGTAGAGAGAGAAACTCAGGGAGAGAGAGCATCTTCATTGTTGAAGATGATATCCAACGTTTCAACCACATTCGATTTTACTCAAATTCAAACACCATTTTGTCCTTTTAAAACCCTAATTAATCCATTTCTGCTTTCTTCTTCCAGACATGTTTTCAGAAGAAAATTACCGTTCAAGTCCAACATTCAACTTCTCACTAAATCCAGCAAACTTAATATTATGGCTTGTGAAGCTTCAACTTCGAGTTCGAACTCGCTCGTATCTTCAGCAACTCAAGAAGATGACACCGAGTCAGCCCAGCTATTCGAGGTGTGTTTCAAGTTGAATTTTTGCACTTATATTTATGTTATCAGAAACGCAGTGTTTGGTTGCTGGGAAATCTTAGTAAAAAAGAAAGAAAAATTGAGTAGTTCTTCTGTTAACGTGGTTGTCTGAAGAAAGCTTGGGTGGTTCTGAAATTTATACATTTCATTTATAGTGAACCTGTTCATAATTATGCTACAGATATGTATGTTTGGCTTTGAAAATTGTGAAATTAAAAAACCCTTTTTCAATTTTAAATCATTAATTCAAAATTGTTTAAATGTTAATACCCAGAATTTAAAATTGGGAAATGACCTATAGGCGCTTAATTATCAATATTATTGTATTCAGTTACTCTAAGGGACGAAGCAATCAGGCTATGACCTTAGATAGAGTGGGATGGAAAAATAGGATTCATGTAGCGACCCCAAGTAGTTGGGGAAAGGGATTTGTTGAATTGAGTTGAGGATAGGGAATGGATCAGTTGTGTGATAGAACTTGCAGATTGTTGTAGAATTGCAACTGTACTTCAGCTGTTCGGCTGCATGGAATTGGAATTGGTGGAATTGGAGGAAAGCAACTCAAAAAAATTGAACAAAAATTTTCTCCAATTCCACCAATTCTAATTCCAAGACTCTAATTCCATGCAGCTGAACGTGGCCTTCATTCATTTATACTTAGGGTTGTCCTGGAAAATAAGGATCTAATAGCTTGTGTTTACTTGTGCCGCTGTAGATTTATATGCTACTGATGCTTATGATTTCTTGAGGTCCATGCGAATTTTCTTTTTGTAATTAATAGATGTTGAAAATTTGCATAAAGAATTTTGAATTTTTGATATTTGATTTTAGATTTATATTATGGATATTATTTTTTAGTCTTTGGTCTTATATGTTTTTTTAGAAGCTGAAGGATGCAGAAAGAGAACGGATAAATAAATTAGAAGAACTTGAAAGAAAGGCAAATGTTCAGTTAGAGAGGCAGCTTGTGATGGCTTCAGAGTGGAGCAGGGTATTGTTGACTATGCAGGGAAAGTTGAAGGGAACAGAGTGGAACCCTGAGAAATCGTACACAATTGACTACAGTGATTTTTTGGGACTTCTTAACTCAAATAATGTCCAGTTTATGGAGTACTCAAATTACGGTCAAACAGTAACAGGTAGGAATTCTTCTTCATGGGCAGCTCTTTTTCTTTTGTTGATTTGCATGTCGTGGTTTTGGTGACAAAATGTATGACAACTAGTTTGCTTCTTACTTGGGAATAAACAGATATTGAGAGAATGTTTTCTTTGCTAGCCAATGTGCGTTCAACAGTATCTCAATAGATTCTTATACCATTGCTTCCTGCGCAGCTCTTGTTTTTGAATAATTGTTAGTGGTCCCATGTGTAAAACTTTGCAATAAGTACGGATCCTTTTTATGTAACTTATGGGATTATTATTCCTTTTTCATATATTTTATTTAGTAGTGTGGTTTTGATGTAGGACAGTTTTATGGACTTTTTCTTGGAACTGGTCATCATATCAATTCAACCCGAGGAGACCCATTTCCAATTGGAAACGACCCAATTAGCAAAACCCACTAGCTAAAGCTAGTGGCTCATGTAGCTTTTCAGCCAAATTCAGTCGTTTAGGATTTTGAAATCACGCCTTTTAGTCCTATTGGGAGACTGCCCAATATTTTGAGATTTTTGTGGGAGGTCTAATGAACTCAAATTGTTCTGAAATTTAATAGTTATCTTAGTTTAATGATTATGATGTTATCTTTATTTTATCATAATTTATAAGAAAGAGTTTCAAATTTTACTATTTTTAAGTTTCCTTCTGTTTTAGGAGTTCTCTACTACAAATACATGTATTGTAAGAGCAGGGATATACAATAAACTCAGTTATCACTAATACGTCAGATTTCTCTGCAATTTTTTTTCTGAACTCTGTGGATCCAAAGCTGTTTATCGTTCATTTGTGAACTTTCATAGCTTCCACTTCGTCAGGTTTGCACTTTTTTCTTTTTATTTTATTTTTTAACCATAAATAAATTTTATTAAGAGGAATTATTTTTGAAATAGATAGTATCCTTTCTATGCTGGAGAGCAAAGGGGTTAGAGCATACCTGTATTATGGATACCAGTCAACATGTTGCCACTATCATCAATATGTTCAATCTCTTTGCATTTCAATGGGTTCCACAGCTAAAATAGACTCTAAAAAATCTACTGACCCTTGACATACATCTATCATGCACACGGTTCTCAATATTATTAGCATGGTGGGGTTGTTTTCTTACTAATTGTAGGAGTTGTAATGCTTGTAGTGTTAGCTGGAATTAGTTTGTGTGGGAGAGTTTATTCCTGATTTTGTGCTTTGTTAGTCTCTTTGTAGTTTTTTTTTTTTTTTTACTTTGTTATTTCTGATTGCCAATTTCTGGAAATGGGCTTTCTTAGTTTTCTATTAGACAGGTACTCCTCTCTTCTCCTTGTTTATTTGGTTGTTTATTAATAAAATGTTACTTAGGGAAAAAAAAGAACGGGTACCAAGGATAGTTTTGTAGACTAAGGATTGGTAATTTTTTTTTTTTGATAAGTAAGAATATAATAGAAGGCGTTCAAAAGGCGAACGCATCCCACGAACTATACAAGAGCCGAAGCCAAAGAAAAGGTCCCTAGGAACCCAAAAATTCAACAATTTTATCTATAGATATACAATTTCTCCCCATCAGCCAACAAAGAAAATAACTAATAATATGGAATTTCAAAACTTCAATGGAAGAAGATTCCTCCCTTCAAAAGATCTACTATTCCGCTCCTTCCAAATACACCACATCATGCAAAGGGGGTCTGCCCTCCAGAAATCCCAGGCGTGGGCCCCCACGCTGCAACCCCTCCAAGCATCAATCAAAACCCTCAATGACCGAGGCATAACCCATTGGACTCCAAACAAACCAAAGATAAGGTTCCAAAAGTCGTGAACCACGGGACAATTCAAAAGAAGGTGATCCACGGTCTCTCCATCACTTTTACACAAACAACACTAATTGATAGTATTCTGTCTTCTCTTTCTCAGATTGTCCATGGTCAAAATCTTACCTCAAGTTGCAGTCTAAGCAAAGAAAGCCACTCTGAGAGAAGCCTTCGCCAAACTGTTTTCCAAGGAAAATCGGAACCAAAAAAATCGAAAAGGCACATAAACATGGAGCGGACTTCATACCTCTCCTGAGTAGAGGGCACCCAAAGTAAAACGTCATTGCCTCTGCCTTCCACCTCCTGTCTATATAGAAGATGTAGTAGGCCACATACCTCATCCACCTTCCAATCTTGAAAAGAACTTTAAAACCACACATCCCCTATCAAGCTAATAACGGTTAGCCACTTGGACATGTCTATCAACAGGAATCCTGAAGAGTCTTGGAAAAGAACAAGACAATGGGCGATCACCACATCATAAATCCTCCCAGAACCGAACCCCTTTGCCGTCCCGAATTATGAATCTTATGTGTTTAGAAAATTCATCCCGTCCCTTTCGAATAAATTTCCACACATCCACACCCACACTACCAGCACTAGAAACTGGACTAGAGGACCACCCACCTCTCTTCTCCCCAAAACGGCATGAAATAACCCTCCTCCAAAGACGATGTCGTTCACTGCCAAATCTTCACAACCACTTACCAAGGAAAGCCCTGTTAAAGGGGACTGACCTCCTAATACCAAGGCCACCCAGCTGAATAGGCCTGCAAACTTGCTCCCAACGGACAAGATAATACTTGAACTCCTCTCCCCACCCCAAAGGAAATTCTGTTGAATCTTCTAAATCGTTCTAGCTATTGAGGACGCCATCTGAAAGAGAGACAGAAAGTATGTAGGGAGACTCGACAACATACTCTTCATGAGAATAAACTTCCCCCCCTTCAACAAATATTGCTTGTTCCATCCAACCAATCTCTTCTCAAACCGCTTGATCACAGGATCCTAGCCTCCCACCCTCCTCGACGAAGACCCCAAAGGCAAACCCAAACAAGAGATAAGAAAAGAGCTCACCCTACAAGCGAGAACCACAGCAAGAGAAGCAATATCCTGAACCTTCCCAATCGGGACAAGCACATTCTTCCCCACATTAACCTTTAGACCAGAAAGTTAGAAACCGCCTGGAAACACACCAGAACACACCTCAAGTATCTCAATTGGGACACACCAACATTGCAGAAAACTAGAGTATCGTCTGCAAACAATAGATGAAAGATTTCTATCTGATGGACTGAATCTCTACCCACCCTAAATCCCTGATAAAACCTAGATCCACTGCCCTCCTCATCATCCTACTAAGGGCCTCCATGACAATGAGGAATATAAACGGAGAAAGAGGATTTCCCTGCCTCAAGCCCCGAGAACTACCAAAAAAACCGATAGGAGGCCCATTCACCAAAACTGACAGAGGAAATACAAGCCTCTATCCATCTCCTTTATCTCTCTCCAAAACCCAATCTCCCTAGCAAATACAACTGGAGGCTTCAACTAACATGATCATAAGCTTTCTCAATGTTAAGCTTACATAGAACTCCAGGGACACCATTCCTCAATCTGGAATCCACACACTTGATGGCAATAAGAAAGGAGTCCAGAATCTTCCGGTCACCAACGAAGGCGTTCTGAGACTCTAAAATGACCCCATCCAAAACCTCCCTCAATCTCATAGCAAGAACTTTGGCAATTAGCTTATAAATGCTGATGCAGCAGCGGGTAGGGGCGATTCAAGAACATAATTCAAGTAAATAAGAAAGATGTTAAGATAGAGATTGAGAGAGAAATAGAAAAGAATAATAGGGGAAGAAATCAAAATGAGGGAGAAGAGAAGAATAACAGAGGGAGAAATTAGAATTGAGGGACAAGAAACCACAATAATTTCTGAATAATAATCAATAATCAATCATCAAAAGTTGTCTTTCACAATGTCTAAACCAACATATAAATAGGCATCGAAGAAAAACCCTAAAATTCCTATTACCATAAATAAAATGGAGGAAGTTTCTGTTTTTTTTGGATACGTTGTATAGACAGAAGGATATTGGCAGAGGGTGTGATGATATTTTGTGGGTTCCTTTAGCTCATGGTCAGTATGGTGTCCACTCTATGTTCATCTGTTTGTCCAATTTCGTTGGTCCTGAGTTCCCTTGGAAGTCTGTCTGCGCTCTAAAGCTCCTCTTCGAATTGCATTCTTCGTTTGGACTGCCACATTGGGGAGGATTTTGACTTTGGACAATTTGAGAAAGAGAGGCAACATCATTGTTAATTGGTGTTGTTTATGTAAAGTTGATAGTGAATCCGTGTGTCACATTCTTTTGCATTGTCCTGTGACGTTTGATTGTTGGAGTTTTATTTTTAGCATGTTTGGCGTGTTTTGGGTAATGCCTAAGCACTCCTCTCAATTGATTAACGGTTGGAAAAGGTGTCCTGTCAAAGAACAAGCTCGGGATTTTTGGAAGATTGTTCCACATTGTGTTTGGTGGTGCTTGTGGCGTGAGAGGAATAACAGATCCTTTGAAGGAAAAGAATCGTCTTTAGCTACTTTAAAAATTCATATTCTTCGTTCTCTATTCTCTTATGTAAGAGGAAGTGCATGCTCCTCGATTGATGATTTCTTTGATCTCTTGGATTCCATTGGTCCTTGGACCTTTTTTATTCTTGTATTAGGGACATGTTCCCCTTTTGAACATTTTTCTAATATATTTTTACTTATCAAAAAAAAAAAAAAAAAAAAAAAAAAAAAAATAGAAAAGCAAAAACCCTAATTCTATCTTTCTTTTCCACGTCTCCAATAGTAGGTGTGGGCCATATGGACTTCAAGCTCTCGGGCTAGGCCCAGTTCTCCATCAAATGCACCCCGACTTATAGGCCTAAAATCCTTAACATCGGAAGCACCACCCGTCTTAGAAATGAGGGTGATAAAAGATGTATTCAACGACCTCTCGAACCGCCTATGAGAGTGGAACTCATGAAAAGTGCCCATCACATCACTCCTAACCATCTACCAGCTTTCCAACAAAAACCTCATAGTAAAACCATCCGGACCTAAACCTTTGTCACCATTACAACTTTTGAGCGCCTTCAACATTTTCTCCTTGAAAAAGGAATCTCGAGCCCATCCCTATCCAACTCTGAAATTGCATCAAAATGAAGACCACCAAGCCTAGATCTCCACCGAAGAGGCTCAGAGTAAAGCCTCTGATAGAAGGAAGCAATCCCCCTACACACCTCCTCCTCCCTACACAACTCCACCCCATTCACACAAATCCGCTCGATATGATTACCCCCCCGAGGGCATTTGCAACCCTATGAAAGAACTTTGTATTGCGGTCTCCCTTTTTAAGTCATAAAGCCTTAGATTTCTGTCGTCATGAAATCTCATCCATAATAGCAATCTCAGCAATCTTCGCCTGACAGTCAGCTCTCCTTGTGCGCTGAATCTCCATAATACCACCCACCCCTCCAGCTGATCAATCTCTTAAGCTCCGTCTCGAGGAAACAAAGTTTCCTAGCCAAAACCAAACTCGGGGTACCAACCACCGTAGCCTCCTCCCACCAAAACCGAACTCTCCCCTGAAAATTCTCCGCTCTAAGTCACATATTCTCAAATCTAAGCGGGATACTTCGGGATCTCAAACCCCTACAATCCAGGACCAACGCAAAGGTCACCCTAGCCAAAGCTGCCTAAACAACATCCGGGAATTTCTCCTCTTAGTCCCCAGAAATAAGGAATCTGTCCAGCCAAGAGAGAGTGGGCGAATCCCTACTACTGGACCAAGTAAATGGCCGCCCCTTCTAACGGTAAATCAATGAGAGGATGGCCATCAATGAATACCGAAAACTGTTTCATAGCCGAAGACCACCTCCCACCTATAGATCTCTTTGTCGGGGACCTAACTGCATTGAAATCCTCACCCACACACCAAGGAAGAGACCACAACCCTTTCACGCGACTGAGCTCCTTTCACAACAAAGGTCTATCTCCGTCATCCACCGCCCATAAACCCCAGAAAAGATCCATCTGAAACCATCCTCCTCCAACACACAGACACATGAAATAGAGAACCTCCCTCTCCAGATGTCCACCCTCGACAACCATCTTCTAATCCACATGACGAGAATGCCTTCGGAAGATCCTGTAGCATCCAACGCCTCCCACTCAACAAACCTTCCTCCTCATAGGCTCCTGATGACCCTATCCGATACTGAAGCAATCTTTGTTTTTGAAGGCACACCACATGAGCTCCCCATATTCTCACTGCCAACTTCACCACCTCCTTGTTATCCGGGCGTTGAGACCGCGGATATTCCAAGAAATGATTCGTAGCTTCATGAGGAAACAATGCCGTTCACCTTCCCTTTACCCCTCCCTCCACCCCTCATGCTTCCCCTCTCCCTCTCCATCCCCTCCTTCCCCTCATAGTTGACATAAGAGATAAGATTCCTCACCTCCCTCTCCCCTTTCCAAGAAGGGTGATTCCTTCTTTTTCAACCCCCCTTCTAGGCTTCTTCTTCAAGTCCCCTTCTCGCCCCTCCACCGTCGCATGGAGAATCGACAAGGACTGCCCTTTGTTTCCCTCGAAAGAGACACCCAACAGTTCACTCATAACACCTATATTCTCTTTCACCCAGTCCTTACCCATCCTGCTTCATAACATCCATCTCCAATCCTTCCGGTCACACCACAGCCAAGGGGTCAACCACCCCCAAAATTGGATGATCCTCCTCCGCCCACATAGTTATTAAAAGCCCAAGGCGCACCGAGGCGCTAAAGGTCCCTTGGAGCCTAGGCGCGAGCCTGAGTGATGTGAGGCGCACAAGTAAAATTTTAAAACAACAATTCTTAACAAAAATAACACAATTAAACAATGAACATCCAATAATAAAAACACTAAATTAGTCTAAATATATCACAATTAAATCAATAAAGCAACTAGAAAAATAGAACAATTAAACTAATAAAGCTATTTATTCATAAGAAAGATTCAAAAAAAGCAAAACATAAACCAATTAACCATATATTATAAATTTATACTTGATGTCTTAAGCAAAAGCTATCAAGTGGTCCAACGTGCTGATCCATCTCCACACTTCCTGCACCACCCCCCAGCCCCTCCTTGTCATCAACACATGAAATCCAGTCGATGGAACTATCCCACCCACCCTCTGATTTATCCAGCTGAGTGTCCGTAGCATTGTTAATCATATCATCTGACAAAAAACTGTGCCTTTTCAGTTCCTTGACCAGCAAAGCAGCCGACTCATTGCTGAGGGTGATACGGATATCCTTGCCAACACAAATAGTCATCCTCTCTGAACTCCCATACAAACCATCCCTCTGTGGCCTCAACACAGTCCCACAATCAGCTCTGCACAGACCAGCACTCTCATCCCTTCTCAAATGAACAGCGTCCCCAAATCCCTACCAGAAGAAGAAGAAGACGGAACAGAAGAAGAAACATCTGAAAAAAATCCTGCATCCCCCATGCTATTCAGGTCATCGTCCTTCCCTGACGTCACATCCCTTTCTGACAGCCCAGGACCCCCATACCTGATTGGACTATTCTCAATCATCTCTTCCTCAAAAACCGCCTCTACTGCAGGTGAAAGCATTCGAGACACCACTGACAACCCATCATTCTCCTCCCCCACTGCACTCCTTAACACCCCACAAGGAGGAGTAGAAGAAGGAGCAGACAGAGAGCCCTGAGAGTAGAGAACAGGGGACATACCAGGTTCAAAAACAGTGTTATTGCGAGCAACCCAATTTGAAGCAAGTATTCAGTTATAAATATTTGCATTATTTGACCTAATATGAATTCCGTGTCTTAATTTGTTATCAATCTCCCAACTCCTTCTTGGTTTTCCACCATCTTTTTTTATTTTGTTGTTTTTTGATAGTTGTGCTATGAACTGATGGAAAGTTATTGGTAACAGAAGGTCTTAACATTAGCATACACTGGATGGTTGTTCTGCCAGTGTTCAAACTTCGACTAATTGTATGGTATAGGCTGGTGAAAAGAAGGAATCCATTGTTTCTCAAATCACATCATCATGCATCTCCTTCACATTTGGTTTTTGACTTTTTG
Organism: Cornus florida; assembly: GCF_030987335.1. NCBI lineage: Eukaryota > Viridiplantae > Streptophyta > Magnoliopsida > Cornales > Cornaceae > Cornus > Cornus florida. Next base: position 31,317,337 of record NW_026775571.1, on the reverse strand, counting down.
TTGTCATGCACCGTAACATTAACTGACTTAGATGCCAATTGTTTTCTAAAGCTTTTAAAAATGAATTTAGTTCTGGCGTCTTTCAGAGTTCCAGTTGGCAGATATTATTTGCATGACATCAGTCTCTTACAAGGTTTAGAACTTAAACTTTAGGTTTAACTCCAGCCTCTCTAGAATTTAGGGAAGAAGGAAGTCTGAAATTTTCACATAATATTAGTGAAGTGATACGAGTGAAAGAAAAAAAAAAAAAAAAGTAGTAAACCTGTAAGTGGTGTACTGGCATCTGTGAGTTTTTTTACGGGAGCCTATATGCGGAAATGTTATTTGAAGATAATGGCTTTTATCCTGCATTTTCCCTTCTTCCCTTCATATCTTCTTTATTGTCGACTTTTTTTTCCCCTCTCTCTCTCTCTCTCTATTTTTATGCTTCTGATAATTGCAGCTATTTATTTCTTTGTTTGTCAATCCGATATGTTTTACATGTTCTTTGATTTGCCTTTAAGTCATTGTCCCATAACTAGTTTCAGGACATTATTTTCTAAAAGTTCCCGTTGCTGTATCTATATGGTAGATCTGTTCTAATGATTCGACAATTTGATTGTCATCTGAATCATGTTACTCTTCTTGTGTTTTAGCCTTTGTCAATCTATTCATTATGACTGTTGGACTTGCTAGCATATTGCTTAAAACTTATTTCTTATTTCTTATTTTCCTGTCATCCTTAATTCTTAAAATTTCATGCTGAAAATTATGTATCTTTTTTGTTCTCTGTCTCCAGTTATTCTACCACATTCAAAAGATGAACACGAGCAAGGCGATTCCAAAGAGAAAATTGTGTTCAAGCGCCATGTGGTTGACCGTATGCCAATTGATTCTTGGAACGATGTGTGGCGGAAGTTGCATCAACAGCTAGTAAATGTTGATGTTCTTAATGTGAACACTGTTCCTGCAGAAGTCTATTCTACTGTTGCAACTGCAGTAGTGTGGTCTATGCGGCTTGCTCTTTCTATTGTACTATATCTCTGGATTGATAATATGATGAGACCGATTTATGCAAAATTAATACCTTGTGATCTGGGAACTCCTCCGAAAAAGACCAGGCAGCCACTCAAGCGCCGTGCTCTTGGATCATTAGGGAAGAGTCGGTAAGTGGAGAGTGATTTCTTTGTGATTTAACTGGTAGATGTGTATTTTAATTTTTTCCATATCTTTGGCAGCATGTTAATGTCATTCTTTCAACTTATTCACAACTATATATGCTATATTGTTAATAGAAAAAAGGAAAGAAACATTAGAAGTAGGGGGGAAAAAGGCTTCTTGTACTATATTTGAGAGAGAATCTGGAGGAGATTAATTACACCGCGCTGGAGTTAGTAACTGCTTTTATGTTCGTTAACAAGTTCTTTGCCAGAACTCTTGTATTTTATTACAGGATTTACATCAATCTAATAAAACTGCCTCCTAATGAGTGCGCAGGACACCTTTGGTTACTTGCATAGGAGAAAATGGCAGACGGATTCAGCCATTTACTTGAAGTTCTAATAAAATTTTTTATGCTCAATTTAGTTAGTGATAACTACTAAAGTAAATGTTATACAATGCACACTTCAGTTTGTCTTGACTTTTTATTTTATTTTTAGAGTTTATGTCTCTTTTGAGGATTGATGATTCTATAGGGTTTTTTTTGGCTTTTTAGCCTTAAAATCCTCAAAGAATATATGCAAGAAATTTTGATGTCAAATTTAGTTTTATCCATAAAGTTGAAAAAATTATTTGTGTTGAAGACGTCCTTCTACATGAAACACTTTCTTAATGATAACGCTCCCCACCACCCTGCGTTGTGGCTATTATCTCTTCTTTGTTCTTGTGTTTCTTAAGGCCTGTTATCATGACACTTATTTTTTATTTTTGTGGTGCTTAAGTTTTATTTGTTAGTTACTGAATTTTAAAAATATTGACATACTTGTATTATTTACACCTGACAATGCAAGGTTCTGTCTCAGTATAGTTTTACAGAGCCCATTTGGCCCAAACCTCTTGTTATAAGTTTGTTTCTTCTTTCAAACAGGCTAATGGGTTGACCAGGCTTGCAGAGAATAAAGATTAAGCTAGTATTTCATGTTTTGCAATATACTCTCAGTATTATATTCGTTTCAAATGCATCATGATCTGGATCATATTGCTTTCTCTGGGTGATGTGATTTATAACATCCCTTTTGGATAATTAAATGTCAGATTAGCTTTAATAAATTCAATAACAAGGACTAACATTCAGCTCTCCTAATTAAGAGCCAATTCCTTGTGTTATAATAGAACAATTCTGTCATGAGGTGCACCTAATGGCAATTGTCACGAGCTTTCCTTTAAATTGAAACGTTTTGCGTTTGCGAATGAATCAGATGTGTTGCTGGTATGAAATCTTCAATAATACTGTCCTATCATTAAAAAAAAAAAAAAAAAAAAAAAAAATTCAAAATACCTTGAAAGTTGAAAGCTAAATCTTGGAGAGAGAAGAATTGACTGTGTATCATTTCATCTTCCAAAGGATGATTACAATAGGTATATCTAATGTTCTCGAGAACATAAAATAAGGAAGGTGATAGGTGAGTGCAGTGCAAGGGATGTATCTAGACCTATTGTGTGTTTTGGTAAATACATCATGTGTAAAATATGAAAGCAGCAATCATACCCCTAATTAAGGAATAGTTGACTATGAGTTGTATTCATGACAATAATTGGTAAAAAAAAAAAAAGAATCCAAATGTTTAGCTAAAGTGTGTGAATACTGGAAATGGTTTTTGATTTGAAAATTGGACTGTATAATCTTTAAACTGTTCTATTTCAAATGGCCATGCATTAAATGTCACTTTCTTAAAAAGTTGAAATCACCATAAGGCACATTTAACTGGGAATTTGGGAGGGAGGAATTAGTATATTTTACATTCTTTTGGATGAATAAGTCCAGATGTTTATATAGGTTTTAGATGCTCTTTCTCTGCTGAAGAAGTGAGTTTTGTAGTTTTGAGTTGTTTGAGTGCTATTTTCTGGCCCTTCTATTTCTCTTGATTTTCAAGAACCTCTTATCCTCACTTTCGTACTCTTTTCCCACTTTTAAGTTTTAACCTCCATCTTCTAGTTCTTGTAAGAGAAATGTAAGGAAATGAAAGAAAAGCAGTGAGTTCTGTCATATGTATATACCAAAACTACCATGCTGTTTGCATCTTACTGAGAATTCTCATTCATCTTGTGATATGAACATATCCTGAAATATATTCTTTGATTTTTCACAGTGCTGTATGTTGAAATAAGCGCAGGGTTAATCCTTTGTTACTCATTGAACTGTCTATATTGTCCAACATTTTTATGCAGAGTGATATCTTTGAACTTGATCTTGATAAGCTATAATAACAATGTTGTCAATTGATGATTTCTGCCAATAAAGCATTTGGAATCTTATTGCTCCATCTTGTACTCCCAGGGCAAAATTCATATCTGCAGAAGAAACTACTGGAGTTACCTTCGATGATTTTGCTGGTCAGGAATATATAAAGAGGGAACTGCAAGAGATTGTTCGAATACTAAAGAACGATGAGGAATTCCAGAATAAAGGCATCTATTGCCCAAAAGGTGTGCTGCTCCATGGGCCTCCTGGAACTGGTAAAACACTTCTGGCTAAAGCTATCGCTGGCGAAGCAGGACTTCCCTTTTTTGCTGCTAATGGCACTGATTTTGTCGAGGTGAGGCCTGATTTTCTTAGGACAGTTCTTATATAAAATGATGAATTAATGAGAAAATGATCCTAACAGTTGCCACTCAAATGAAATATGCATCTTGGAATGCTGTCAGTCCTTTTGATAACTTGCTGAGGCTGCAGTTTGTCATAGCATCTCAAGGAAGCCAAAGGGCAGCTCAATCCGTTGGATGTCACTGTCTGAAAAACGAAGTCATCATTTCAACCGTTAGTAAAAGATTGAAACTAGTTGAATTTACAAAAGGGAGCTGATATTCATTCCACTTTCACCATTTGCACTCCGCTTGAATGTTTTTATAATTGAAAGGACTAAATATCCCTCAATATTGGAGTGCAATTGTCCTTTATCTAAAAATTATGGAGTGTGAATGTGGTTTTGAAGGATAATTATGTCGTTTCATTTTTTTTAAAAGCAAGAGGAGTGCAAATATCATTATACTTTACAAAATCTTAAAAATTATCATCTTTGTTAGGATTAGAACTTAGTGCTAGCAGATTTCGTAACAGAAACCAGAGTCTATTACTTATGTTTTATTTTCGAAAGTCTTTTTAGTTAGTTAGTGGTGGTATCTATGTCCAAGGGAAGAATCAGCATTTGAAGATACATCAAAGGGCAAAAAGGTAAAATCACACTTCAACTAGGGTTCAAAATAATGCATTGTCATTTTAGGGGCACAAGCATACATGTTTTGATTCATGAAAAAGGTGTTTTGAATGCATGAAATTGTTTTGGGTAAATTACCATAACCTCCCGTGTGGTTTAGGCCTATCACATTAAACTTCTGAATTTTTTTTGGCCGACCTCCCTTAAATTTTGGACAATCTCAAATTCCCCCAGCGTTTGACCTGTTAAATATTTTTTCATCAGTTGACAAAAATACCCTTCATGAAAACAAAATGATTCAAATACCCTTACTAATCATCTCTAAAATGATCATCATACCCACAACCACTCCACTTAATTCTTCCTACTTTTCTCACGCTCTCTCTCTTCTCTAGAAACCATTTGGACCTGTTTTTGTCATCTCTCTACTATCTATCTCCAGCATCCCTTTGAACAGGATCTGCAATTGGTTTTAATCTTCCCAAATTCCTCTAATTACACCATCTGCATGTATAGATATAATATATATGCCAAAAATGGGTTTTGTTAGAGTGCTAACATATATATATTTACACACACACACACAGTGCGTCTGTATGAATAGTTTTGGTTAAAAAATACTCTGCAATATGTTTGGAAGGCGTAAGATTTTGATACAATGATCTCGAAGCATGTTGGTATTGAACTTTGAAGTCACCATCTTCAGCTCTGCCAAAAGCACGGGTATACAGTGGAGTGTTGGTGCCCGCAGTTATGGTGGACAGAGAATGCTGAAGATGGTAGTTGATTAATTGACCTCTTTGGATGTTGATTTGGTGGTGGTGGTGGTGAAAATTTTGCCTCCTGTAAATTTATTGCTTACAGAGTTTAGGGTTTCTGCAATTTTTCATTTTGTTTTTGAAGAGTACCAGAGTGAAACAGTAACAAAGGAGAGAGAGGGGGTCAAAATCAAATAAGGTACCCGTGGATGGAGGTAGAATGAGATGGCAGGCGGTGGTGGGGCTTCGGGTTGAATTGAGTGGCGGTAATTAGGGCGACAATGGTGGTGGAAGGAGATAGTGAGGGGGCAGGGGTGGAGCGACAGTTAGAGAGAGATGTGTGTGTGAGAGAGATGAAATAGAGGTGGCGGATTGAATAGCGAAACGGTGAACAAAGAGGGTTTTGGGGCTTTTAGTCTTTTTGTTATATTGATGGTTTCTTATTTTTTTTTTCCCCAAGTATGATATAGTATACAGAGGGTAAATATGTAAAGTTACATAAAACGTTTGGAGCCGTTTGACTTGCTAACTCTGGCAAAGGTGTCACTGTAATTTTTTGAAAACTTCAATTTAATGGTGATAAACCCAAAGGGCCAAACCTCAGGGGATGGCAGGGTAATTTACCCAATTTTTTTGGCATAAATATATTTAGAAAGGCAAACCCAGTGCACGAGGCTTCCGCCAAAGGCATAAATATATTTAAACAGAAAATTATAACCAAAAAGTAAGCCTTGCTCAATGTGTCAGTCAATTGACAATTTCTATCCAAGTTTTTGTTGAAGTCAAGAATGCTTGGATTGAAGTCAATCAATCGAAGCATTGCCAACGAGGTTCGATTGATTGTTTGATTGATGGACCTGTGCGTGAACTATTATGAAACTTTTGTATATTAGAATTCTAAAAGGCTTAAGTTTCCATCATTTAAGTTTCAATCGATTGAAGCTAATGAGAGATCAGATCACAGAACCATAAAATCAAAATCTAAGATCAAACAATTACAGATCATTGATGTTACCAATTAAATATCATTCAGCTGATTGATTCCATAGCATAGTAAGACATTACAGTCATCATATCAATATTACCTCGAAAAAAAAAAAAAAAAAAAAAAAAAGATTTGAATCTATCTTCTTTGTTTTGTTTTTTTTTTTTTTCGGGAAGGTAATTTGAATCTATCTATTACCTCCAATTAAGTCTTGAGTTTGAATATTTGAAATTTGGCCCCCCAAAAATTTAACAAAATCTTTTAAGTACCTCCAATTAAGTCTTGAACTTTGAATATTTCAAATCTGGCCCTAAATCAAACCCATTTGATAACAACCCACATCATATCAATAGCCTCAAACCCATAATATACCTCATGTACACGATATCAAAACTCAATATGCATCAACTAATTCTAATACATCATATACACAATATCAAAAGCTAATGTGTGTGTGTATGTCAGTATGTGTTTTTTTGTTTTATCTCTATGTTTTGCTAGTATAATATTTGTTTAATTTAATTATTTTTCTCCACATGTCTAATACATGTAAGTTTTCTTTTTTGCTATGCTAAAGTCTATTATTTGTTATTAATTTAATATTTTTCAAGAGGACAAGAGTACATTCTTTTATGTGCCTGTTCTGATTTTTTAGCTCTACTCTTGCTAGATTTGTCTTTGTGATGCTTGACTAAGGAAAAATGTCTAATTTTCTGCGACATTTCTAAATTAATAATTTACTATGTGTTCTATTATTTATTTATAAATTTCTGATGCTATGTACATGTGAACTTTTGGATTTATTTGGATATGTTTTATTTTTTGTGTCATGTCACCTTCTGTGAAATGTCGTTGGCACAACTTTGATAGTAGATATTTGATTTTTACGTTCAGTTTTTATACAAATTTATGTCATACTTGACTAGATATATGACAACTATTTTTTTATCCAACTTTGTACATATCAATGCCCAAATTAACTAGACATATTTTTGTAAGTACTTAATGAACTACGAAATCCATTTAATTTCCAAATGATCTTATTTTAGATCTTCTTTTACATTAAGAATTAAGATTTCTATAGTAAAACATATATATGTTACAATTTATAATTTTTTAAAATTTCTTTTGCACTATAAGTTCGCCCCCCAAATTTCTGGGTCCACCCGTGCTTGGAAGTTCCTGGGTTGAATGAATCGTACCGGTGGAAATGCAAAAAAGCTGTACATGTGATTGGAAAGAGAAACTAATGTGAGAGAAAGGGAAGATTGGTTGGTTCATAAAAAAGAATCTGAATTGTTTTACCTTTTCTCAAGTTCTTTCACCATTGGTATTCATCATTGTGCATGTTAGGATATTATTGAATTTGAAAACTTTAATACTCAATAAATATATTATAAAAAATGAATATTGTAGGTTAAATAGTCAGCTATATATTTTTCAGTCTTCAGTGTTTTGGACTATCAAACTACTTCAAAATATTCAGCACTCTCCTTTGGTTATGTATAAGCCTTCCAACAGAAAGACTTGTATGCTTTAAATACCTCAAGTTCATAGTTCAAAAGGGTGAATTGCCCATCATATAACTGTAGAAGTTGATCCTACTGATGGAGTGGCTTTCAATAAGGTGTCCTTGGTTGGATATGCTCAATTCAAACCAGTTTTGTAGTTAGAAAAGGAATTGGTTGTGGAATGGCTTTATCTTGATATTTTTTGTTCCCCGGCATGCCACCCCACAAGCAAGGAGCGAACTTAGATGACACGAAACAGATTATTAAGTTTACAAATTCAGCACTTAAATCCATCACTTATAAATTTCAGCATTTAATTTTCAGTTTTATCAAACACCACCTTTGTTTCTTAGCACTTAAAGCTCCTCTTGTAAGTCTATTTGTTTTGTTCAACATGCCATATTCTCTTAATCTCTACAATCTTACGCGCAGTTTTTATAATAAATGCTTCAGAAATTCTCTGCCGTATATATATTTTCTGGTAAACATAATAATAGAGTTACTCAAAAATGTTAGAATATGTAGAAAACTGGCTTACTTAAGAGTTTGTTGTTGCAGATGTTTGTTGGTGTCGCTGCATCTCGCGTGAAGGATCTCTTTGTTAGTGCTAGATCATTTGCACCTTCCATCATTTTTATTGATGAGATAGATGCTATTGGTAGCAAACGTGGTGGACCTGATATTGGTGGGGTATGTAATTGCAAATTATTCTTTCCCTCTTTACATCCTCTTATTTTTATAGGGTGAACAAGCTTTATAGTAATAATTCAAAATTTAGTATGGTGATTGTCTTCCAGCTAAATATTTGAAAAAGCTGTTTTGAAGTAACTTAAAAATAAACTTATAGTGTGTGGTTTCTTTTAATTGTTTGTTCTTTCCCTGTCTAACTAGTGTAGTAACATGCTTGGCACTTGTATGACTTTTTGCAATACGTGCTTCAGTTGAAATTATATTTTAGGGTTTGGATGATTAGGGTATGAAGAGAAAGTAAGAAAGAAGAATGATACTGGCTTCTCTGCACCAATCTATTTATGTTAGTCAAAAATATAATTTTATACACCATATGGTAATTCCCACCAATTACACCCACAAATTATTCTTGCCACACGAATATTCCCACATATTTCAAGAAGTCATTGTAAAACTTCTCCAGCCTCTTCACTACCGGAGGCTAGAAAATGGAAACAAGGACTTAAAATATGTGGGCAGGCTGGTGCTCTTGATGAGAGCCTTCTCCCCCAAGTCAGATTGGCTGTTCCATCTGTGGATCTCCTTCAAACCACTCTATCATTGTATTGAAAAAACACTGACAGCTTTGGAAGAGGAGTCCGGGGAGAGCAAATGTGAAGCTGGAAGGCTTCACAGATCAACCCACATCCCAAAATGCCTACTGAACTCTTTATCCCTCCATTTCCTCCGGTAGGGTCAATTTGCTCTTGTTCAAGTAAATCTTCAGAATTGAAACTGCCTAAAAATGCGGAATGATGCACATCAAAGCTGAACTTCTTCTGCCTCACTAGTATACAATGGTGTGTAGGGCTGTAAATGAACTGAGCTCAAACAAGTTTTCCAGGCTCGTTTCGTAAACGAACCAATCTCAAACAACTCCTCGTGTGGCTCGTCTGTTCGTGAACAAAGCTCATAAACTTGTTCGCAAACACATATAATTATACACACACACACATTGATATATACATGATAGTGAGAACTTATACATTAATATATACCTAAAAATGAGAACCTAAGGTCCATTTATATGAGGCCCATTTAAAGTGAAATATCTTAGACCAACTTAGTCCCATAAATAAATAACCCATGAGCCCATTTGTATATATGCAAAGCCCTAACATTATTCTAACCTACCTCTTCTTCCATTCCTCTTTCAAATCGCCACTTACAGCTGCTGCGTCTCTCTCTCTCTCTCTCTCTCTCACACACACACACACCCATATCATGACTCAAGAGGACTCTCTTACACACACACTTGTCTTTAATTGAAACTCAAGCAGAGATGGAAAGCAGGGACATCACTTTGAAGATATGAGAGAAGATTAAAGTGAAGATAAGTTATGAATCTGTAATGTTTTGTATATAATTTTTTTGGAAGATCTCTATAATATACTTCTTTTTTCCTGAATACATCTATCTAACTTGTATTTATATATATATATATATATATATATGATTCTCGTGTGATCTATTTCTGTGTTAATTAATATATGTATATACATATATATATATATATATATATATATGATGTGTAATAATTGTTTTTGACTATTTGTTAATGAGCTTTGAGCTTGGCTCGAATGTGTTGTGAACGTTTTTGAGCCGAGCTAGAACATTGAGGTGAGAGCTCGGCTCGAGCTTGAGCCGAGCTCAAACACCCTGCTACAAAGCTTAGCCAAGCTCTAAAAGCCCACTTCTTGGCTTGGTTCATTTACAGCCCTAGTCACCAGCCAAAAAAAATAAAATAAAAGATAGGACATAGCTAACAAATCTACCCTAGCAAAACCCTCGAAGCAGGTAAACTTCTACAGCCACTATACAACTAAATGCCTCTGTGAATATAGTAAAAGAAAATTGAAAAAAGATAAAAGATAAAAACAGTAGGAGGTCCACCGTCTAAGATCCCTAAGCTGCTAAACCAAAGATTTACATCAATGACAACAGAAAACTTGATTGTGGAGAAGCAAAAGTTCATCCACTTTCTCCATTTCTCCCAAAGTGCAATCTTATCCTTGACCTATAGATGAACGGCCCAATGAACATGGTCATACACCTTCTCTAAGTCCAATTTAAATCCAATTTCTTTGAGAAGCTCATGTTAATGTGAAACTTCCTTATGATATCTGTGACAATTAATCCATCTTGAACTTAGAATGTACTGTATTTTCCAGCTCTAGGTAATGGTTTTGCAAATTTTAATGGACTTATCACCCTGTGATGAAGAACCGGGCTTGGCCCGAGAGCTCGAAGTCCATACGGCCCACACCTATTATTGAAGACGTGGGAAGGAAAGATAGAATTAGGGATTTTGACTTTTATTATTATTATTTGATTTTAGGATTTCTATTTATGGTAATAGTTTGATTAGGGTTTTTCTTCGATCCCTATATAATGTTGGTTAAGACATTGTGAAAGACAACTTTTGATGATAATTATTGATATTGAATTTCGAGATTATAATGATTTCTTCTCCCTCTGAACTCTTCTTCTCTTCTGAATTCTTCTTCTCTTCTAATTTCTCTTCCCTCTAGTCTTCTTCCCTTTCTCTCTCAATTTCTTTCTTATTCTACTTGAATTCTGATTTCGAATTGCTCCTACCCGCTGCTGCATCAATTGGTATCAGAGCAAAGATCCATATATTTCTCTACTGTTCATCAACAATCAACCCAGACAAAACCCTAGCTGCTGCCGCCGTCTGCAATCCAAACAAACCATCCATCACAACCATCATAGTATTTACCCACTGTTCACCTCAACCAAAACCCTGACTACTGCCACCCATAACAACAGCCATCACCTATTCAAATCGTAGCTGTCAGCCACCACCCTCCAAACCCTAGCTGCGCCACCATCTACAACGAGACCTGAGCCAATTGAATCCATAACAGTAATTGGATCCAACTCAGCCAGTAACCAAGCCAACAATCATAAGACCCAAACCTTAACAGCAAGACCCAATTGTAAAACCCATACCCATCGAGCCGACAAATCCCATCGACCCAGACCCATAGACTTCTGAAGCGAATCCAAACCCACCAGTGCAATCCACTGCCCCTCACGCCAATAATCAACAGCCTTGCTAACCAAAATATTCTCTGCACATAGCCAGAATCTGCCACAGTTGCCGGAATCTGCGACAGTTGTCTTTGTCAAAGAGCTTCTTGTTCGTTCTTGTCGTCTTCAGCCTTCACCGCAGTTGCAAATCCTCGACGGAATCTGCTACAAACATCATCACCGGAAACCATCATCGGAATCGCATTGTGTTGCCCTCGCCATCGTTAGTTTTCGTTGTCATCGCCAGAATAGTAATCTCTGGAGTAATTGCTGGTCGTCGCCGGAATAGTTGCTGGCCGTCGTCAGAGTTGATTCTGCTGTTTGTTGTTGTCATTGCTAGGTCACAGGGTCGAGCCTAATTCAATTGGGAGCTACTTTGGACTTCGAAAAAGGTACTTAATACTTCAACTAAAATGTGTTAGTACTGTTATCTATTTTGCTAGTTTAGAAATTGCAAAAGGTCCTAATTGAACCCATTTGATTCTTGAACCAAATTATTTACTTCAATTGATATTTTTTGCACAGAAACACCTATCACAGTGCATGAATTTGGCATAATCACTTTAATTGCATTAAGATTTCTTGATTGTGCATTGTGGTAGTTATAATTTGATTTTACGCATTGTGGTAGTTATAATTTGATTTTACTTGATTCAATTACAGTCAAATGTCGGCATGTCTTTCATAGCCATTGCTCTATCTTATCCCAGTACCTTAATCCACCATGAGTACTAGAGATCCATATGATGCCCAAGCTGTAATGGGCGAGAGAGTATAAAACATCGAACAAAACATGAATACTTATGTGGACTCCATAGCTCGACTCAGTGAGGAGGAGGCTACATTAACCAATTCTATACCCAACTGTAAGCGTCCAAGTGATGACCATAAGGTTGACACGTCATTTTCTCCAAAACTTGGGACATATCCTAATGGTCGTCATCATGATTATTTAGTTGAGCCTTTGAACCTTCGTCGTGGTCTTGACCATGTGCCAGAGTCATCTCAAACCCCTCAACAAAGGAATTTTTATTCTAGGGAGAGTCGAATCGAATATCCTACTAGAAGATCTCCAGTTGTCAAACCCTATCAAATCTCAGAACATGGATATTCACCCGAGTATCTACATGACCTAGATGATAGTGGACTGTTTCCAGACCTTAGGAAAAATCATATGGAAGATGAAACCTACAATAGTGATGTGTATCCCATCTATCCTTATGAGAAAGGATGATTGGACGCGAACCGGCATATTTCATACATATCTCAGGTTTGGAGAAAGAGTTTGAAAAGTAATCATAAATGGAGAAAGTTTAATAAATGCAGTGTCGAAATCAGGTGTTGCTAGAATGAAACTTCAACCTAAACCTCACCCACAACCATATAGGATGGCATGGGTTGATGGAACTTTTTTGACTGTCACAGAAAGGTGTTTAGTTCCTATTCAAATGGGAGTTTATTTTGATGACATTTGGTGTGATGTTTTACCCTTGACTGCAGCCCATGTGTTACTTGGTCTCCCATGGATTTGTGACTTGAATGTGACTCACCATAGCAAGGAGGATCATTACCAATTCAAATATAATGGCAAAACTCTCATGTTAAGGCTTGCAAAGTGACCAGAAAAGGATTCTAAAACACTACAAATTTCTTCTTCTCCACCTAATGACCACAAACTTGTGTTGGCAAAAGAAAAAAAAGTGACTCATGATGTTCCCCATATCACATATGAGGAGGTGTTGGATTCTCCGCCACCTAAATGTGTTAATGAAATTAAAAATGGGACAATTAAGGAACCTCCAACTAAATTGCCACTCATGAATATCGAGCAACACACCATTGCCTTAGCCCCAGGATCATATTCATTTGATGTCCTAAATAACCATACACAGCCTAGGGAAGATGTTGAACTGAATGAGGCAGATGATAAATTTGCACAAAATGAGATCACTCAAGATTGCATTGAAGAGATTGGTAAACTTCATGAGTCATCTACTGCCATTGTGTCAAACAAGGATGTCAAGTACAGCAGTAATTTTTGGAAGACACTTTGGATATTCTTAGGAACAAATTTGAAGTTTCTTTTTGCATCTTGTCCTTTGAATGATAGAAAAATTGAGGTTGTGAATCAAGGTCTAGGAAAGTTGGTTAGTTTTATTACTAGCATGCACCTAGACACTTGGAACTTGTTTTTACCCATCATAGAGTATGTTTATACAAGTTTAACTAATCAAAGTACTGGAAGTTGCTCTTTTGAGATTATCTACCATTCTTTACCATGCTAGTCCATTGATTATAATCCTTCGCCTCCATGTATGTATTCATTTGAGTTTCTTGATTCCTTTATTCAATTTGTTCATGATTTTCACACTGATATGCGACAAAAAATTGTCTTAAGTAAAAAGAATTATGAACTTATTGCACATGCTCATCATAGGAATCATGAGTTAATTGAAGGAGATTATGTTATAATCTGTGCACTACCTCAACCTTATCCTAAAAACTTTTTCCAAATAAAACATGCAAAAATTGTTGGAATTTTCCACATCAATAAAAAATCAGGACCTAATGCATATTTCTTTGACTGGTCATTGGATTTGAGTACTAACTCAATTTTTGATGTGGAGTATTTATTATCTGATCGAGGCACCTTTGAGCCTCCTATTTTATTGGCATGTGTTCATGCAGGTAGATTTACATTTTCCTCAGCACCGGTATTAGTTCCTCCAACTTTTCAGCTGCAATATATGGATTGGACCGAGGATATTTTTGACTATCATAGTGATGTCCCTCATCTTGGAGACATTCAGTATTACCTTGTCCGATGGAAGGGTTTTCTAGTTTCAAATATCAGATGGGGTATTGACTCATACTTTTTGGAGATATACTTATGGATTTACTCTCCGGAGGATAGTTCTTCTCAACCGGGAGGGAATGATGAAGAACCGGGCTTGGCCTGAGAGCTTGAAGTCCATACGGCCCACACCTATTATTGGAGATGTGGGAAGGAAAGATAGAATTAGGGATTTTGACTTTTATTATTATTATTTGATTTTAGGATTTCTATTTATGGTAATAGTTTGATTAGGGTTTTTCTTCGATCCCTATATAATGTTGGTTAAGACATTGTGAAAGACAGCTTTTGATGATTATTATTGGTATTGAATTTTGAGATTATAGTGATTTCTTGATTATTATTGATATTGAATTTTGAGATTATCGTGATTTCTTCTCCCTCTGAATTCTTCTTCTCTTCTGAATTCTTCTTCTCTTCCCTCTATTCTTCTTCCCTTTCTCTCTCAATTTCTTTCTTATTCTACTTGAATTTTGATTTTGAATCTCTCCTACCCGCTGCTGCATCACCCTATATGCAATTTGACAAACTACCTGCCTAAAAGCCTGATATGTGTATTTGCTTTCCATAGGGTGGTGCAGAAAGGGAACAGGGCCTACTTCAGATACTAACTGAGATGGATGGATTTAAAGTATCAACATCACAGGTATGCTTACACATTCTACATTTAGGAGGATTTCCCTGCCCAAGAAGAGGGAAAAAATTTAGATTTAAATGTCTAACTTTGGATTGTCAGGTGTTAGTTATTGGTGCGACAAACAGATTGGATATTCTTGATCCTGCTCTCTTGAGAAAGGGCCGTTTTGACAAAATTATAAGGGTTGGTTTGCCATCTAAAGATGGCAGATTGGCCATACTAAAGGTATGTTTCATTGATATGTTTTTGGTTTTAAAATTTCTAGCCAGGCGAAGATTGTTTTGTGATATTAATGTATTATGATTCTCATTGTCTGCACTTTAGGTTCATGCTAGAAATAAATTTTTCCGTTCAGAGGAGGAGAAGGAGACTCTACTGCAAGAAATTGCAGAGCTTGCAGAAGATTTTACCGGAGCAGAACTGCAGAATATACTGTATTTACTGCCCAAAGCTTTAGTCTGTTCAATTTAACATCAAGTCAGGAGAGATAGGCTAACATTTGCTAACCTGATGACAGGAATGAAGCTGGTATTTTGACTGCGAGGAAGGATTTAGACTACATAGGACGAGATGAACTTCTTGAGGCCGTGAAGAGGGTAGGTGGCTAGAAACACCTTTTCCCTTAATTACATTTATAATGACTTCGATTTGATGCATTTTCATATTTTATAATTTCATGTTGCAGCAAAAAGGCACATTTGAAACTGGCCAAGAAGATAGTAGTGAAATCCCTGAGGAGTTGAAAGTTAGATTAGCATATCGAGAAGCAGCTGTTGCTGTTCTTGCATGCTACTTCCCAGATCCCTACCGCCCTTTCACTGAGGTCCATGGATTGATACAATATCTTCAGCATTTATGTTTTTTGCTTCCTCAAGTCATTCTATATCTAGACCCATGACGATCTCCTTCTCTTGTCTATTTTGCAGACTGATATTAATTCCATCCATAGCCAGCCAAATATGCGCTATATGGAAATATCGGGCAGGGTTTTCAAAAGGAAAGAAGATTATGTGAACTCAATAGTCTGTGCATGTGCTCGTAAGTTATGCAAATATATCTTGTTATTCAACATCATCTTAGAAGTCAAATTTGTCCTTGCTCTTTATCTAATAATTCTTGCTTCCTCGTACAATGGATGTTTCAGCTTGACTTGCTACTATTGAGTATTTGGTACTTGGTTCCTAAATCTTACCATTGATACAAGTAGACTTAGATTTCTACATAAGCAGGTTCCTATTAGTTTAGCTTTGCACTGGATGAAGTTGTAAAGATTACTTTATGGCTGCCTTTGGGTTTCACTTGATCTTTTATATTTGCAACCTAAAACAGAAACAAAGTTCTTTTTAGTAAATTTTTTTCTCTCAAGTCATTAAACTATAAAACGTAATATAAGAGAAGGTAGTGTCTGGACGAGTAGAATAAGCATGATACTGTAGCTTGATGTAATGATGTATCACAAAATTTAGCATTCATATGTGGTGTGAGAGGACAATATAACATATCCAATAGTATTATGACATACCTACCAAAAAAGGGGGGAAAAATGAAAAAAAAAAAAAATGGTATTATTCTGTCATCCCTATAAAAACTTAACCCAATAGATTATTGTCCCATTTATACGGATTGCCTAAATGAATCTTGTTTTGCTACTCCTGTCTAACTTCGTTTAATCTGCTCTTAAAGCCAATCATTCAGTTAAACCACGTGCTATCACATTTTTCCTTGCTACATTAATCCATGTTAAAAACGGCCTCCCCTTCAGTTAGGTTCCATTATTTGTTTTCATTGCATATGGCTAAAACTCATTTCATCCTCGTTGAAATACACATCAACTATCTCTTGGATGCATTCCTTTGCTTCAATCCAACACAGATGGATGCCTTCTGCTTATCTGGATCATTGCCTTGAGTTTGGTTGCAAGATTCGAGGTGTCACATAGTTTTTTTTTTAGCTAATCTGGACGGCTGCTGTTCTTGGTGTTTTTGCTACTGTTCATGTGAAGCTTCATCTTATTTGATGTGTTTGGACTGGGAAAGATTTTAGTGGTTGATTCTTGGTTTATTTATTGATTCTGGAAAAAAATTATGTGGCTCTAAGGGTGAGCTGAACAGGTCTTCTGTGTTTCCAAAATTGAATCTACACTGTTCTTTTGCTTCCGAACTTGTTCGTGGATGCTTGTAGCTTCGAGATTTTCCTTTGAGATTGCAATTCAGCTTCACTTTTGGATTTTGGTTTTAATATGGACCTGTATTTTTGCCAAGGCAGTAGGTTTTTAATCTTGTTCACATTTTTAATCTGGCGCCTCTCCTTTTCGACTCACTCCTTGTCTCTTTGGTTGTGTAGCCTTTGTTCATATCTTGAATCTTGGTTGAGACAAACTCTCTCCGCATGCTTGTAAATGTGTTTTTCTTGTATATTCTCATAATAAAAAGGGATACTGAGGTTATAGTCCTGAGTCTGGACAATAGATGTTACCTTGTTTTGAGTTTTACACTTTCTTTTCATCATCTCGTAGTTTGTTACTAGATCTCATATCTGCTTGTGAGGGGGAGCCTTCCTTATCTTCTCCTACCTTTCCATGCCATTGGATCCACCTTTTAATCCTCCTCTGCCTCCAATGCCATTGGATTCGCCTTCTAATCCGCCTTTGCTTCCAATGCTATAGTATCCACCTTCTAATCCTCCTTTTTAGGTTTATCAGCAATCTCGATCTCACCCTGTTGTTTTTTTTTTTTCCTAATTAAAAACAAACAATGCGCCCTGTTGTTTCTTATGATCCGGACACGACATCTTCATTTCCCTCCATCTTCCACTTCTGCTACTGATGATTTACCACTTGTGTTATGTTGAGGTAAACATACTTATACTAAACATCCCCTTGCTAATTTTGTGTCTTATGATCGTGTTTCCTCCTCCTTTCGCTTTTACCTTTTCCTCTGTCTTTATTCCCTCGTCTTATCAGCCTACTTTATCTATGTCATCTATAGCTGGATGGAAACATGCTATAGATGAGGAAAGATCTTTTGGCTCAACTTCCCAGTTTTGCCAAGGGAGCAACCCTGTTTTTCACCCTGAATTGGTCAAAATATGCAGAATTTCTTACTTTTCGTGGAGGATTAGATCCGATAACTGGGGTTCTGTGGCTGAGTGCTCTTCATAAGAATCAAACCTTGGTGCTTACTGGTCTTCCTTTGGGAAACGAACTGTTGGATGTCGTTGGTTTACACTGTTAAGTATCTTCCTGAATCCTGATGAGCATCTTAAGGCGCGTTTCGTTGCATATGCAAACCTATGAGATTGATAATTCAGAGACTTTTTCTCCTGTAGCCTGTCTTAACTCTAAATGGGTTCTTCTTTTTGTGGCAGTTTGTTGATCTTGGCCTTTATATCAGCTTGATATAAAGAATGGATTTCTTCATGGCGACCTTCAGGAGGAAGTTTACATGGATTAGCCTCCTAGTTATGTTGTTGCGGGTAGTGAGCACCTAGTCTGTCAACTGCGAAAGGCTCTCTATGGTCTAAAGCAGTCTCCTCGTGTCTAGTTTGATCGATTCAGTGCTGTGGTGATATTCAGTGCTGTGGTGATTAGTGTGGCTTCCAACGCTCCACTTCTGATCATTCTATCTTTGTTCGTCGCTCTTCTGCTGTACCATTGTCTTGGTTGTCTACGTTGATGATATTATCTATCTCTGGGAGTGATTCAAAGGGCATTGCAAAATTGAAATAACATTTAGGTCAACAATTTCATACTACTGACTTTTGTGCTCTTCGCTATTTTCTGAAGTTGCTCGTTCTCGTCAGGGCATCTCATTGTCTCATCCGAAATATGTTCTTGATTTTCTGGTTGAGACCACCGGTCTTTAGGTGCTCGACCTGTTGATACTGCTATGGATTCCATGGTCAAACTTGATGGTGAATGGGGAAAGTTGTTTACCGATACTGGATGATACCGACACATGGTTGGGAAATTGATGTATGTTATTGTTACTCGTCCCGACATTACTTATGCTGCTGGTGTGGTTAGTCTGTATAGGCACGCTCCTCGTCGACCTCACTTTGAGGCTGTTTGTTGCATTCTGCGTTATTTGAAGTGTGCACCTGGAAATGGCCTGTTGTATAAGCCCTCTCCCTCCTTATCCAGCAATAGTTATAGCCTCTAGGATGATAAATAAGTGGCATGCTCCAACTTGAAGTGTAATGACCCAAAATTCCCAAAACCCACGAAAAACATAATTATAAGAACTTAAATATATATACACGATACAATCTAGCCTCAAATACATCATAATAACCAAATAACCTATATACAGGCATTTCGTCGAACACCTACATACAAAACAGTGTAGTCTCCAAACAAAGCAAATCGGCAACTCCCGAATCCTTCCACTTAGCTCCTTGGTACCTGGAAAATGGTTGGTGAGACAAAGCCTAGTAAGAAAAGCCATAACAAGAGTTTCTAAGAGGTTTGATGGCGAGTAAGCTTCACACACACACACACACACACACACACATATTTCTTTGTACATCAAATACTCACTTATACGGAGCATAGATATATTTTCACCAAAATTGGAACAAGAAGCTCAAGAATTAGATGGAGAAACAACAAGATTTAAATAGACACATCAATTAGAGTAAAAACACATGCAACAACAAAAACAAATATTTTTCACGGCTCAACCAAGGAATTTAAAAGCAAAACCACTCCAAGCAACTCAAGTTATAGAGAACCCTGCCTTTTAAAGTTTCCTTTTTCTCCTTCTCCAACTTTCTCCTTTCCTTTTCTTTCTCTGTCCATTCTAAGCTTTCTGTTCATTCATCTCCCATTTTGTTTTCTTAGTTTTTCTCCAACAAGCCACAGCTAGGTGTCTCGGTTCATAAGAGATAATAGACTTCATGTTGTTTTCTATACACTAGCATACAGTTACATGTATACATGCTACGCGTCAAAAACTTAAGACGCTCAGGTGATCTGTCAAAGCTTCCAAAGAAAGCTGTTTCCTTGTTTTATATATATATATATATCTCATGGCACACATGTATGTCTCACAAGTGTAAGTGTGTTTAGACTACATGTATAAGATTTTCTAACAATCTTATGATGTGACACATGTCCACCATCAAAGAAACCCCATACTTATATTTATATTTTTATCCACCGCTAACTCATTTTTCTTATTTCCTCAAATCCCACCAACAAATCATGGACACCAAGGCCTCCACTTTAAATCGCATACTTAAATAAAATCACACAAGTGTCTCCAAAATTAAAATCAAGTGAAATCAAGCCACTAATAATGATAGAAACCTAATTAAAAATCCAGGGTGTCACATGAAGGCATTGCAAGGTTGAAGGGAAAACCAAAATGATATGGGTTGAGTGATGATTAAAGGAATATCCAGAGAAGAAGTTATGTGCTGAATCGATTTGTGTTCTTAGATTTCCTTTGGTCTTGTGTTGGGAATTTTTAGACCATTTTGAGAGTAAAAGGAACAGTAATTTGTTTATTTATTTATTATTTTTTCCTTTTTTTATGGCTAAGGACTCCTTTTCGGAGACAGCATTTTTTTTTTTTTGAATATATAAATTGTAATTACTATTGTCATAGACCTTGCAGAGAAGCATTTATGGCCAAGTGTTTATTTTTCTTTTCATCCTAATAATATTTTGTTATTTCTTGATTTTCTATGAATTATTTCCTACTTATTTCTTGATTTCTGTGTATTATTTCCTTCCTACTAACTACTGCGTTGTTTTGCACCATTGTGTTGTATTGGAGCCTACAATGTGCTTTTGAGGATAGAATTCTATATTTGGTTAATGTATCAAATGCTTGCATTTTGTATGAGATATGATTGGCGTCGAAGGCTCAAAACTTGAGGTACTCTGTCATGTGCACTTCAACTTTGAGTTGCACGCTCATGTTGAGATCTCAAACACAAGCGTTACAGTCATTTTTATGTTAACTTTTTCTAAATCAACCATAGGGAAAGTATTCGGCTAGTTACAGTACACATCTACGTAGTTCATTTCCCGTTTCTGTAATTCTTCCACTATTCAGTAATGGCTTTGTTCTGTAGCCAGAGTAATTGAGGAGGAGATGTTTGGGGTCGATAATTTGTGCTGGATATCCGCAAAGGCTACATTCGAAGCTTCAAGGCTTGCAGAGTTTTTAATTTTGCAGACAGGAATGACAGCTTTTGGGAAAGCGTATTACAGAAATCAGGGTGATCTTGTGCCTAATGTGAGTTTATGGGATGGGTTCTAAGCACCAAAATCTCATTGTTTGAGTAGTAGCTCATTGTCAGTTTTGAATCAAGATAGCATTAGAAATCATTATGCCTCTTTTGCAGCTTGCAGCCAAACTTGAAGCACTCAGAGATGAATACATGCGTTTTGCCGTGGAGAAGTGTTCATCTGTTCTGAGGGAATACCGTTCCGCTGTAGAGACTATCACAGGTTGGTTTAGTTCATTTTACTTACCTCACTGAGTCACCTAGTCATAACTTTTCTGGGTTTACCAGTCAGACCATGAAGCTTAGTAGTTATCTTAAAATGAATTGAAGTGACTACTGGGTTATAAAATAAGTCAAAATTTCATATAACAGAATCATGAGACTACATTCTTCTTCCTTCTTCTTCTAATGGTGGGCTGTCTTCATACTTCCATGTTGTGTAGATACTCTACTTGAAAATGGAGAGATTAAAGCTGATGAAATTTGGGAAATTTATAGAAGGGCTGTTCGGAACCCTCAGGTAGTTCTTGAACTTAAATATCTTAATTTTCATGGTATGTTTGGTTCTCCTGGCTTCATTGTACCTTGTTAAATATAAGTTTTTTAATTATCAGATTTTTTAATTTCCAAATTCTTATAGGAAATGATATTCATGTTTTTCTTCTAAAGGAGAAGTGGTTCATAATATATATTCTGAACTTAATAATCTTTCTATCATAATGCAATTTGGATTCTAGTAGGAGTAAATTGGACATATCTAAATATTGGGGTCTTTTGTCAATCATTGGTTTATATCATCATTGTTTGAAGCAGCTTAGTTGTTTATCACTTCATGACACTGAACCCCATAGAGTGATATTGGGTTCAAATACATAGAAGAATTTTCTATAACAAAAAGGGAAAACCCAGTGCACGAGGTTCCCGCTATTGCAGGGTCTGAGGATGGTCAGATATACGCAGCCTTACCTTAGCATGCGGGGAGGCTGTTTCCACATTTCAAACCCGTGACGTCCAGGTCAAAATGGAGCAGCCTTAACGTTGCGCGAAGGCTCACCCTAATTATCTGCAAAAAAATTAATGTTTTCACAAAGTAAAAAGAAAAATACAAGGAGAAAGAAAAGTAAAATAAAGACAATTTTTATTGATAATTTGCTATATCCCTGCTACCAACTAGTTTTACAACTCAAATGGATAGCTATGAGTTGAGAGTGTCTCAATTGAGACGGTAAGGTAACAATCAAGAACATGATGAGTATCGCAATCATAACTAACTAAGAAGAAGAGGAGGGAGGAATAGATCAGGTATGGAACATTTATTTTTTGATAAGTAATAAATAAATAAAAAGGCGTTCAAAAGGGGAATGCGTCCCTTATACAAAAGTGGAACCGGGGGCTAAGGCTCCAAAGAATCCAAAAAAATAATAAAATCATCGGAAGAGGAGCAAGAACTTCTCTTCACATAATTGAAAAGAGAACGAATAATATAAAGTTTCAGCATCGTCGTAGACGACTCATTCCCTTCGAACATTCTGCTATTTCTCTCCTTCCAGATGCACCATCAAACGCAATGTGGGACAATTCTCCGGTAATCGCGTACACCTCTTCTCACACGACACCCTCTCCAAGCATGAATCAAATCCTTAGAAGAACGTGACATTACCCAACGCATGCCAAACGACCCAAGAATAAGATTCCAATAGTCGTGCGCCACAGGGCAATGCATGAGGATATGATTAACTGACTCACCATCTTGCTTGCATAGGCAACACCAATTAATAAATTAATTGGTGTTAAAAAAATAAACAAATCACACTTCTGTGGATAATCTGATAAATTGCTACTTAAGCACATGTAGGTTGATATCATAATTTAATCATGGTTGTCATCACATCAATCATGCAACAATAATAAGCAATTTAAAGTGCAGTAATTAAAATAAGTAAGACGACGGACACCAGATTTTACGTGGAAAAACCCCCTTTCAGCGAATCAAATAACCACCGGACCTAGTCAGGCCAGTTAATCCACTATGAGGTAAGAGATGCACAACCTAAGTCTGTTCAGTACCCTTGAACTCTCTTAGTTGATCTCCAAACATAGAAAGACACGTCATTCTCATGAGTCATATACATTTAGTCCATTGGTCTTTTTTATACTCCCACGCCAACATTGGTCTTTTTTAGTAGGTTCCATTTAAACCCACCCTTTCAGAAAAATCCTTGTGAGTTATATACATTTAGTCCATGGCTGGAATCACCTTTTAAGATATTTAATTCCTTACTCCATTATTATTCTCACCACTTTTCTCCACAAGCACTTCGTCAAAGTTTGCTTTTACCATGTTTATGCTTTTGGATGTAGTTCATGGCTCCTCAATTTCTAGTTTAGTTGCTAATGCTTGTTAGTCTCTGTGCGCGCATGTGCGCATGCACACCACCACAGGAGTGCGTGCATGTGTGATCTTGCTTGTTACCTTCTCATGATACCAAAATTACAGAAAAGTGATAATTTTAGACTATTGTGTGCGCCAACATGGTAATTAAATAGGGGAATTATTTTGTAGTATTAAATTATGTAGAAGTACAGATTGAAAACCATCAAATTTCTTCTGGAAGGTAGAAAGACATGGTTTTTGATTTCTTAGATTTTGTACCATCTAATATGAACCTTACACAATTGCTAACAGTTTGTGGAGTTAGTGGGAATGTTCCAGTGGAGAGGGAGGAGAGAGGGATTCAAAGTCCCTCGACTCTTGTTACCTATGAAAGGAGGAGGGGTCTAGGGAGAGGTCCAGTGGGAGGAGGGGTGAGGTGGTCAATTCTACTGTTTCCCTATAAGGCTACAAATTCTTTCATGGAATGTCCGGGGTCTCAACGACCCGGCTAGAAGGAAAGTGGTGAAATCGGTGATTCGGAAAGTGGGTGGTGATTTAGTATGTCTTCAAGAAACCAAGATTGCCTCTATGACGGATGTGATTGTTCGAGGTTTTTGGGGTGGGAGATTCGTGGAGTGGTTTGCTTTGGATGCGATTGGCTCTTCGGGTGGTATTCTGATCATGTGGGATGTACGTTGGATCTCTTTGTTGGACTCTCAGGTTGGGCGTTTCTCGGCATCCTGTGTTCTATCCATGGTGGAGGATGGCTTTCGTTGGGTTTTTTCTGGAGTGTATGGGCCTACGGAGGATTGTGATTGCCATTTGTTCCTGGAGGAGTTGGGGGAGATCTGTAAGCGATGGTCGTTGCCTTGGTGTATAGGGGGGGATTTCAATGTTGTTCGTTCCCCTTTTGAGAGGTCGACAGGGGGCAGATGGACAGCTGATATGATGGCTTTCTTAGAGTTTATTAATGGTTTCTGTTTGCTTGATTTGCCTTTGGTGGGTGAGCCTTTCACCTGGTCCAGTGGACGCTCTCCTCCCACTTTCTCTCGTCTTGACAGATTCTTGGTGTCGAGTGATTGGGAGGAAAAGTTTTCTGATGTTGTTCAGGCCACCCTGGCTCGTCCTTTGTTTGATCATGTTCCATTGTTGCTAGACTGTGGCGGGCTGCGCAGCAGAAGTTCCCCTTTTAGATTTGAGAATATGTGGCTCCGAGCTGAAGGCTTTTTGGAGCGAGTTCGATCCTGGTGGGCAGGGTATGGAGTGGTTGGCACTCCGAGTCATTCTTTGGCAGGCAAGTTGCGTTTTTTGAAGAATGATCTCAAAGTCTGGAACAAAGAGGTTTTTGGTAATTTGGCTTGGAGAAAGAACCGGGTTCTCTCTGAGATTGCTGACATTGATAAGATGGAGAATCAGGGTCTTTTGATGGGTCCTTTGAAGCTCAGGAGGGTGGAGTGTCAAGCAGAGTTTGCTGAGATTGCTGTCATGGAGGAGATTTCATGGAGACAGAAATCTAGACCTTTGTGGCTCAAGGAAGGAGACAATAACACTAAATTCTTTCATAGGCTCGCCAATGCTCACAGAAGGGGCAACCACATTGGGAGGATAAGGGTGGATGGGGTGTTGATTAGTAAAGAGGAGGAGATATGTAAGAGTTTTTCTGAGTACTTTTCGAGGTTGTTCACTGAGTCAGCCGATTGGCGCCCTTTGCTGGATGGGCTTCAATTTGATTCTATTTCAGGTGAGGAGTGCTCTATTTTAGAGGAGCCTTTTTCTGAAGAGGAAGTTCTCTCTGCTCTGAAGAGCTATAATGGGAATAAAGCTCCTGAACCTGATGGTTTTTCTATGAGGTTCCTTTTGGAGTGTTGGGAGGTGGTCCGTGAGGAGGTGATGGCCTCTTTTCATGCCTTCCATGTGCAGGGCTCTTTTGAGAAATGTTTAAATGCAACTTTTATTGCCCTTATTCCAAAGAAGGGAGAGGCAATGGATGTTAGAGACTTTCGCCCTATCAGTTTGGTGGGATGTTTTTACAAGTTGATTGCGAAAGTTTTGGCCTCTAGGTTGAAGAAGGTGATGGATGGTGTCATTTCTGACTCTCAGAATGCTTTTGTGGGAGGTCGGCAGATTCTGGATTCAGTTCTTATTGCTAGTGAATGTGTTGATTCCCGCTTGAGCAGTGGTGTTCCGGGTGTTCTTTGCAAGCTAGATATTGAAAAGGCATACGATCATGTGAGCTGGAGTTTCGTTCTCTATCTGTTAGAGAGGATGGGTTTTGGTGGGCGGTGGAGGAGATGGATTCTTTTCTGCATTTCTAGCGCTCGTTTCTCTGTCCTTGTGAATGGAGCGCCAACGGGTTTTTTCTCTAGCTCGAGGGGCTTGAGACAAGGGGATCCGCTTTCCCCTTTCCTGTTCCTTTTTGTGATGGAGGCTCTTAGTAGATTGCTGAAGAGGGCTGTGGAGCTGGGTTTTTTTGAGTGGATTTCGGCTGTGGAGAAGAGTTCAAGTTTCACTTGGTTCGGTGGGATCAAGTGTGTCGTCCAATTCGGTTTGGAGGCTTAGGGTTAAGGAGGTTGTTGCCTTTTAATAAGGCTCTCATTGGTAAATGGCTCTGTAGGTTTGGAATCGAGAGGCATTGGTTATGGAGGAGAGTTATTGCTAGCAAGTTTGGGGAAGGTCGTGGGGGGTGGTGCTCTCGGGCGATGCGTTGTCCAAGGGGGGTGGGAGTATGGAACTTCATTCGAAGGGGTTGGGGTTGGGATGACTTCTGTAAGCATGTTCGTTTTCGCATTAAAGATGGAAGGAGGATCAGTTTTTGGAAGGATCTCTGGTGTGGGGAGCTCCCTCTTGCTCTCGCTTTCCTACGGCTCTATAGGATTGCTTCTCACCGACAGGCCATGGTTGTTGACTGTTATCATCTTGATAACGGGAGACTGACGTGGGATGTTCAGTTCAGCAGGCATTTTCAGGATTGGGAGATCGAGGATGTTTCTCGTTTTCTGGAGCTTTTGTATAGCCAGGTGATTTCTTTTAGGGAGCCAGATGGGTGGCTATGGATTCCTAACTCGCAAGGCCGGTTTGAGGTTAGGTCTTTTTTTAGATGTCTTTCGGATGGTCAAGGTGAACTCTTCCCCTGGAAGTCTATTTGGCGTTCTAAGGCTCCCCGCAAGGTCGCCTTTTTTGCTTGGACCTCTGTCCTGAGTAAGATTTTAACTCCTGATAATTTGAGGAGGAGGAATCAGGTGGTGGTCAATCATTGTTATATGTGCTTGTATAATGAGGAATCAGTTGATCACCTCCTTTTACATTGTAGTATGGCCAGAGACTGCTGGGATTTGATGCTTCGTTTATTTGGGGTCCATTGGGCCATGCCCAATTCCTCTAGAGGGTTGATTGAAGCTTGGAGAGACGTCTCTGTTGGGGTTGGTGTTAAGGATGCTTGGAGGGCTACGCCGCTTTGTATCTGGTGGTGTATTTGGCTCGAGAGAAATAGGAGATATTTTGACGGAAAAAAGAAGCCTATTTATATGCTTAAGTTCTCTGCTACTTCTACTCTTTTTTGTTGGGTTTCAAGGAGTGATTATAGATCTATGGAGGAAATCATTGTTTTCTTGGCCTTTCTGAAGGTCTAAGGTGCCTTTTGGCCCTTTTTGTTTTCTTTGGGCTTCACTCCCCTTTTGAGCGCTTTTAATAAATTCTTACCTATCAAAAAAAAAAAAAAAACAGTTTGTGGAGTTAGTGGTTAAGAATTTTAAGACACTAAGTTTTTGTTTTTACCCAATAATATCACAGTTTTAGATAGTGAAAATTTTATGTTATATTACATGATGAGAACTTGGGTACTCTATTCTGATGCTCGTTATTCAGTCTGCTGTGAGTCCAGTTGATGAATATGCTGCTCTAATATATGCTGGAAGATGGGGAATCCATGGCATTTCACTTCCAGGAAGGGTGACTTTTGCCCCTGGAAATGTTGGATTTTCAACTTTTGGTGCACCTCGTCCCATGCAGGTAAGTGAAAGTACAATACTTGGTATTCCCATGCCACTGATTTGTTTCATAATGACCAATGCTGGTATTTTTCATTTCCATTTGCAGACCCAAATCATTAGTGATGAAACTTGGAAGCTAGTTGATAATATTTGGGATAAAAGGGTTAATGAAATTAAAGCTGAAGCCTCCATGGAGATTGAAGAAGACCAGGAGAAGCCACAGCTTTTGATGGCCAGTCATTTCCTATGACATTCAGCATACATATTCTCATCGGTGTGTTTGCAATTTCTTATGTTCCGAATAGTACTTCCTGTTGAGTAGTTATGGGACATCTTCATATAGTTGCCTAAATCGACGTAGGATCAAGGGACCCAAAAATTTCGGTTGTAGGAGCCAAATTAGTAGTATGAACATAAATTTAAAAAACTTATTGTGTATGTTTTTCTTGACAATGGAATTTTGGAAAGTAAATCTATGAAGGCCAGTTATAAATTGAGAGTATTTCATAAATCACAAAGTTCATAAAATGAGAAAAATAATAGATACAGGAGCTATATTTGGAATTTTTGCACTTCTCTGTAAATGTGGACCTCCAAAAATAAGACCTAAAATGAATATTCAGTTGAGATTATATATTTATGTATATATGTATATAATTGACTGGGCAACATGTTAAATCTCATTAGTATTTGAAATTCTCTTAGGTAACCTGTATTTTAGGGATTTTACCAAATTTTGGGTGGGCCATAGTCCCCACAAAGTTCTGCCCCTGCCTAGCATAAGGCCGAATACACCAGCCCACTTAAACACCATATAGTCGCCATGATCTCTATGGAGGTGAAAGAGCCTCAAGCAGGATTGATTGACAGCCTTTTTTTTTCTCTGGCAAGAAACTCACACCCATTTTTACCTCTTAGGGGACTCGAACCCTCTCCTCTCATCACATGAGAGGTAAATGAGATACCACTAGGCTACAACCTTTAGTGGTGACAATGCCAATGGCATAGTAATGAGAAACGCGTCTAGACACAAGAAAAGCACAAGGTCCAGTCAAACACACACCAAAGGGCTGCTTCTACATCTTGCTAGGCTCCTTCTGTAGTGCATGAGTGTGAAATTTAGTCAGCGAAGGCACCAGAAAAGCAAGCCTTTGAGAAATCCTTTTCTTTTTCTACTTTTTTTTGTCTTCCTTTATTTATATATATATATATATCAATTTTTTTTTTTTTTTTTTTTTTTTTTTTTAAAAAATAGTTTTGATTCATATGATTGCATTTCAAGCACTTCAAGTCATAAAATGAAAAAAGATACTGTTGCCCTTGGTGAAAAGATAGTTATTAACTTTTATAAAACATGGGGTGACCTTTGCTCAGGCTAGCACCTAGTCTTGAGGCTTGCTCCTAATGTTCACCAGACTTCATGCACTGGTACACCTTGAGCCACAGTACCTGAAGATGCGGCATAGAAAATTCAAATTATTGTCTGTCATGGCACCAACCTATAACTAAGCATGAAAAAGTTAAAATGTCTTTCCTTTTTATGTTCCTTTTTCTTAATGATCTCCATTTCTCACTCTTATGTTAGACCATTTGCAGGCTGCACTCGCAAGTGTTCGAATCATTAGATATACAAAGAAACACATTTTGTTCAAGTGAAAAAGGGAGGTTTCTACTGTCTCGGGTAGTAGTTCTGCATTCATTTATTGAGATCCGTTTGGATCTGTACCAGGCTATAGTTCTCTGATTGCAAAGCATAAACTGGTGTATCTGAAGGCTCAGCTGAAGGGGGCTTAGAAAGTGTTTAATTCCAATGAAGATTTTACATGTTCCTGTGATTGGTGTGACGCTTTCTGCTCTTGCAGTCTTCCAGGTCTTAAATCATCAATTGTGATAATTTAAATCTGAGAAGTCACCAGTGGACCACCCTTTCACAAAGATACAAACTGCTATAAGTAATGGTAGCACCGATGGATTGATGTGATTAATAAGAATGTTACGTAGCAGCTCACAGCCTGCGTTGCATAGGTGAGAGGGATTACAAGAACAATGTAAGTACTCATTTTTGTTCAAAATAGTTGCTACTTTCAACTAATCTTGTGTCGAAGATGACAAAAATTGATTTGACTGACCTCGAGCAGTTTGGGAAATTATTTTTTGACTGATTTATGAGCCAGAGTATATTTATGACTCAGACTGCATCAGCAAGCTTCTATATCATATTGTTATTTTCATTACATTCTAGCTTAAAAGCGTGCATAACACCAGCCATTGACGAACTAACAGAAATCGGTGTTTGAACTCCAGTGCAGCCACGGTGAACTCGAACTTTCTGTTGCCCACTGTAGTAACCCATGGAGGGATAATGATCTGAGATGTCATTACTTGCACCAAGGATGCCATTGTTTTCTCACACTTAAATTATATGTTCGTGTAAAAATATTATATATATATATATATATATATATATATATAAGATTGGTTCCATTTATATTATGCAGTAAGTGTACAATTTGAAGGTAGTTAAGAAACTACTTTGTTATTATTGTTTGCAATATTCAATGAGAATGGGTGCAATGGTTTTATTAAACTAGAGGCAATTTTATAGTAGGTTAGCCCAGTGCACGAAGTTCCCGCTGTTGCAAGTTTTGGAGAGGGTTAGATATATATGTAGCGTTACCTCCGCGTTGAGAAGTGGTTTTTGGTCTCGAACCGGCTCAAGAGCTTGAGGATTTTATCAATCAGTTCATATGGTTGTTGATCTGTGCTTGTGTGTCATGTGATTGGTCCGGGACCTTTTTTTTTTATTTTGTTCCTTCATGTAATATAAAGAAAGGCATGAGATCCACTAGGGACATGATTAATAGAATAATTGAGAGCACGAGGAAGTCCAATATTTCAAGCTAAAAGCAAAAAGAACGTGCCATTAATGAGACACACACACACACACACACACACACACACACACACATCAAATTATGTTATTTTCTGAACACATATTAAGATCCATTATTAAGCTCCATTACAATAATCATGTAAAATGGCAACATTTACATGAACCGAAAAGCTATTAAAATTCATTCTGCTACCAGTCAACCTCTATGAAGAAGGGGCAATTTTAAGCATAGCTTGTGCGTGAATAGCTGGCAAATTAGTCTGGCAAAAGCTCTGCCATGAGTCCTGCTTCTCTTCATTTTCAGTGACGGATTCATACATTCGTATCACGATACTTCGAGCTGCTTCTCTTGCTTCCGGCAGCCTGTCGCTTAACGAATCCGCAGCCATTTGGATCAATGAAGCCAACCCAAATTCTTTCATTCCTTCTGTCCCCTAAAAACAAATGAAGAAATTCACCCACATTAGGATCAAACATTACATCATTCAGATGTTTCAACCTCAAAATGGCACAACATTTTTTTTTTTAACCACGGGAACTTGAACCTAATCTTCCACTTAAGAAGGCGAGGAAGTATCACAGTGAAGTATTTTTAACCAAAGTAAAGTTTGGATGACAAAAGAAAGGAGAGTACTGGAACCTAAACTTATACTTTAAAAGGCAAGGAAATATCACAGTAAAGTTTTTTTAACCATAGTAAAGTTTGGACTGCTGGAGAAAGGAGTGTACTGGAGAGGATTTTGATTCTTTATATTTCGGACTTTTTGTTAACTCAGTTAGGTTTCAATTCTTCTCCGGGAGAACCGGCCCGGGTCCAGAATCTCGAAACACAGCCGTGATGGGCCATTGATTCGAGTCCGGCCCGGCTTATTGACTGAATAAAGCCCAACATGTCCATATTAAGTAAGTTGATACTAGTATTTTTACCATATGAGAGACACAGTGTGAGATGGAGACAGCAGCTTTGGCCCTGATTCTGGGGTTGGCGTGGCTAACATGCGCCCGGAGCTTATGGAGCAAAGGGAGAGGCGCGATGGACCCAACCATGGCCTTCAGTGCTCTGTCTGCTTCTTCACACACAAACTTCTTATCCTGTGAAGCTTTCAGCAGCAGCTGCACCAGCTGTGGACCCACCATACAAACCATTCATCACAAAACAAGCAACATATTTACTAAAATTTCCAAATTTATCATCACCATATATATATATATATATATATATATATATATATATATTAAGGGGTCACTATAATTCGGCCTATGTTTCTTTGTCATGTAAAAACTTTGTCATGACAACAAGTCTAAAAAATTGGATTGGGTCTGCCTCAAATCTTTCCTCCCAACACCAGCATAATGTACATTTCATATATACAAGGACTATAAAATATAACAATATATATATGTATGTATGTATGTATTTATGTTGTGGGTCCATACCAAGTGGTCAAATGCATCAGAGGTGGACTCTACCAATTTGTCACCAAAGGCATTGAAGAAATCATATGAAGCCATGATAGAGGTCTTGCACAGAGCACTTCTTGGATTCTTCATTGACTTCACCAGAATCAACACAACTTTTTCCCTGTAGACATCACCACATTTTATCACACCTCATTTTCTCAATTCATGGTATATATATATATATTTTAACTCAGGAATAAATTAAACAGAAAAAAAAAAAAAAAGAATCTTACAAATTGGGGAGCAAGAGAGTGGAGTGATAGAGTGCAAAGCGCCTAGCATTGTTCAGTGACTCACATATCATCAACCAATCCTTTGATTCTAAAGCTTCAACTAGGCTCTGTAATTTCAGGATAAAGAAATTAAATAAAAACCACAAATGGGTTTTCTCTGTAACATCTTATAAGTCCAAAAAAAGTAAAAACACAACATATGATATGATATATATATATATAGAGAGAGAGAGAGGGGTTACTTGGATCTTGATTTCTGGATCAGGTAAGGGTTTGAGGTTCTCAGAGGAGATGTAATCAATGGATGCATCTGCAGTTGGTGGCGGCGGCAATGGAGCCCTATTTTCGTCATTTACAGCGGGATCAGATTGTTTTTGGATTGAAATTGCAACTTTTGATTGCTTTTTGGGCCTTTCTGGTGTTATGGGTAGAGCGTTATCAAGGGATCTCAGGGCCATTTCTTAGAGAGAGAAACAGAGAGAGAGAGAGAGATGGTGTGGAAGATTTTGATTGAAAGGGGGGAGTAGGGTTTTGGCAATGAGAGGGAGTAATGTTTTTCTTCGTTCAGTTGGGAGGTAAATATTTCTTTGCGGTTCCTTTGAAATTTAAATTTTGAAAAAAAATACAGAAGGGAAAAAGTTGAAACTGGAACGTTGGACTTTGCTGCAACGGTCACTTTTTGGGAGTGGATTTTCTGCGGCTGAAATCTCTGCAGTCGCTACATTTACATCGGCAACACACGTGTCTCCAATAAACAGAGTGGCTCAAGTTGTACGCAGTTAGTTCTCTTCCCGTACTAGTATTATGTCTCTGATAAACAAAATAATGAAGTTTGTCATATTTACAATTATATATAAGTTAGGTATTTTTTTAACAATGACACCCCTATCACAAATTAAATCCAAGTAGCCCCTTAAAAGATGTAAAAAGTCAAGATTACCTTTCAATATTTTATTAATTTAAATGGTTAAATATTAAAAATTCTAAATGACGTTTTTACCCTTGACACTCTCACCTCTCAACTTTTCCATCACAAAACCAAACCAACCTCTCTTTATTTTCTCTCTCTAACTGTAATGGATAGTATATATATATATATTCGGTGCCAGAACAATCCACTCGCGGGTAAGGAGGTTTCACTAAGAAAAAGAACTGGGACAACAGATCAAGCATCAAGGTTTTTTCCCTGTATCACCATAGACAAACATCGACCACCACCACCACAGCCGCTGGTTCTCACCTCCACGGTCCACCACAAAAGAAAAAATAGAGGCAACGAATAACAGCCATGGCCTCTCAAACCCTAACCCTAATCAAGCAACCACCAAACCCACGGCCTCTCCCTCAAACCCACCACCAAATCCCTAGACCTCTCTACCCCTTAATCCCTTATCGTCGTTGCCTCCATCACCACCAAGAAAGCCGTCGCCGTTGAACCCTCGGATCTGGCCGCAGCATCGACGTTGGGCACATCCCTGTGATGACCAAGTGCTTCTTTGGATCCTTCTCGAGCTTGGGGGTAAAGGATGTGGTGGAGTCAGCGCCGTCGCTACCGTTGCCGCTGCCGTGGCCACTGTTTCGATCTTGGAGGTGTATATATATAAATATATGTATGTATGTATCTTGAAGATTTAGGTTTTTTAAAGTGATGGTATATATTTATGTGTGTGTGTTGAAGATTCGGGTTTTGGACCACTGGTGGTGATTTGGGTGTGAGGGCTTCACGGTGGTGGAGTCGGTGCCGACGGCAGTGGCCACCATTATATGTATGTATGTTGAAGGTTTGGGATATATATATATGTGTGTGTGTTTGTGTTGAATATTCCGGTTTTGATCAATTGAAGTGGTGATTTTAGGTGAGAGAGCTTCATGGTGGTGATAGATAGCACTGTATGACTGGTAACAGATGGTATTGGGATTGGATTTTTTATTTTTATAAATATTATACAAGGGTAGCCAGGTAATTTCATTATTTAAATTTGTCAATTTAAAAGTCAAAGGACAACAATGTCAATTCATAGGTGGCAAGTGACCATTGGGGTGTATTTGTTAACTTTTTCAAACTTAAGGGGTGTTATTGTTCAAAAAAGGCCTAACTTATATATGACTGTCAATACGATAAACCTCAGGGGGTGTCATTGTAATTAACCCTAAACAAATCAATAAGTAAAACAATGTTATGCTCCGACCAATAATAAGTCATTATTTTTTTTATAAAAAAAAGTATTCAGTACTATATACAGTAGTCATTTTATTTTTCTTCCGACATAATCAATATTTTGCCCAATAAACACCGGACCCAAGCTTCCCTTACTGTCTCACGATGAGTTTGAAGTGGTCGATATTTGGCCACGTTCTTCTTCATTTAACATACAATGAGATAGCGTTTGGATGCAGCAATTACAAAAAAGTGAAAACCATCTTCACTCTTAACATAAGATATGTACATAATGCAGACTAAATAATGTCACACATAAACGTAACTCAATTCAATATATCATTTATGTTATTATTTGAAATTAAAGTATTTTAAAAACACTTTAACTTGTTAATTTAAAGAATTTAAATAAATTAAAGTCATTTGGATTAACTATAAACAACAAACAAAACACTTGATGTTTCCAAAAATAATAAAAAGAGTCACATCTTTTTTTTTTTTTTTTTCAAATACTAAAAAAACATATACTTAGGTATAAATTATTTAACATATCTTTGAAAAATATTTGACAAAGTTTAATATTAATTATCACACTCACCACCTTCACTATCAAAAAAAGGTATTCACATAGTGTTGAATAACTAATAGTCACACATAAATCTAATTCATTTCAAAATATTATTTATATACTTTTTAAGTTAAATTTTATCATAAAAAAATAGAACATAAAAAAAATAGTTACATGTTAATTTAAAGAGGATTTTGAAGGGGATTATTAGGTATTTGGCTATCAACAACTTTCACTTTTTAATTGGTGATGTTACCCTCTTGTAAATGGTGATGTTACTTTTTAAACTCTTATGAACTTATAAATGGTAGTAAAAAAGAGCTTACTAAAAGATCTGTATGACATTTTATTTTTTTGTAATTGCCAAATGCGGTCTCAAAAATTGTTAAATGAAGAAGAATGTGACCAAATATAGACCACTTAAAACTCACCGCATCGAACAATAAGAGAAGCTCACTTCAGAGGATTCGCGCTTATAAACACCTCACCTCCTAAAACGACTCAACTATGGTCGAGATTTATTTATGCAGATTCAAAAATGATCGAATGGTTATAATTAAATCAGTTTGAAAAGTCAACTGTAGTATTCTAACTTTTTTTTTTTTTTTTTACATATATATTTGAGGGCTGTTCACCTACTCACTGGTGTGCAAGGAATTTATACACGAATTAAATCATTACCGTTGGATATAAAAACATAAACTACCTTTTTAACTACCAAATAGAATTTAACGGTTATTACTTCGGGTGTGCATGCATTTTCTTGTACACCAGGGAGCAAGAGAATAATTTTGATATATATATATATATATATATATATATATATATATATATATATAATATTTATATCTTGACAAGAATCATGTACCATGAACATCAACCCTTGATCTTTTATTTCAGAATTTGAGAAAATACCACCCAACTAGAACATTTAATTATGATATTTTATTTTTTTTGACTTGCAGTTTTAGCAAGGGATATAAAAGATGAGGGAAAGAGAAAAAAAAACACTTCCCTTATTTCCCCTATCTTGGTAAAATAAATTAGTTTCTTGTTTAAATAATAGAAACAAATTATTTTTACCATACAAATTATTGTATTACATATATAAATTGCTATTATAAGTACGTGTTTATTGTCATAAATTTTTTTTTTAAAAGTTATTTATTACCATAAATTTACATGGTATATGATTGTGTATTGTTTTTTAATAATGGAAATTATGGCTTGAAATGGATGTCTTTTAATTTATTAAAAGGTTAGTTACATTCAATTATGGGAAATAGTGATATTTCAGACATAGACTACTATAATACATTATGGTACTAAATTTGAGGCCCTTTCAAATTGGTGGCCCTAGGCAACCAAGTGGTTGCCTTGCCCTAAGACCGGTCCTGCAGGGGACACTAGACAAGTAACAATATCATACATGATAGTAGATTGTTAAACAATGAAATTCCAACCACTATTTCCCGTCAACTTGCTGAGGATAAAGATGTTGTCATTATATTCACGAGGATAAATGAAATCGGTTATTGATGATAGAGCAAATCTCAACCATCGACATCTGCTCAATGAACTCCATTAATGATGAAGGAGATATCAACCATCGACATCGGTTGAGCCAACTTGATTCCAATCGATAGTCATAAATAGGGCATCGGGCCATTAAAGAAGGTATGGGAAAAACCCTCTCATTTGACGACAATTTTATTCTCTCTCCTAAACCCCCACTAACTTGATCGTTGGAGGGTCTTCGGCCGGCACCACACCGGTGCCCGACTTAGCCGTCTTTGTTTTGTAGGAAACAGTGTCATACCGGGCCGTGTGGATTTTTTCCCCAACAGCTGGCGCCGTCTGTGGGAACGATGATTCCCTTAAATCAATAAGTTGCTCGGTTGGGTATATGCGTTTATGGTTCGGTATGATTACTAGAGAAGAAACATCGTTGCAGGGATCTGGTCAAAGAGAAGGGTTGGGTGAACACCCAGACGTCCCAAACGACCAGGAACGGCTTGTAGCGTTGGAACTGCAGGTCCAAACTCTGAATCAGGGTATATACCAGTTGATTCAACAAAATGTAGTGGTCTTGCAACATCTTGTCCCAGCGGGTCCACCGGTTCAGTAGAATTTCCCATGACAAGATCTCCCAAACCCAAATAATGGGAATGGAAACCTTGAGGAGCGGGATAACAATCCTCCCCAAAATGAGACCAAAGTGGAGCAAAGCCAGGTTAGGAACCAATATAAAGAGGTGGCTCATCCATCTCTTCCACGGAGTCCCCGACCTCATGGAGACACAACAGTCAATGAAAAGACGGAGGAGGTTACCCATTTTAACCCACAGATCCAAGATCTCAAGGCGAAAATGGAAGATGTAATGTAGGCCATGAAGAGGAAAGGTATTGCGGCTATAGATGACCTAGTGCAGAGGACTAACTTACCGTTCAACCCCACCATTATGAAATGCCCTGTGCTTAGCAAGTTTAAGATGACTTCGTTTAAAAGTTTTGATGGGACCAAAGATCCCTTCGACCACCTGGAGACCTTTCATGCTCTTAGGCATTTACACGTTGTGCCGGATGAAATCATGTGTCAAGCCTTTCCTATGACCTTTAAGGGATTGGCACGCGTATGGTTCAATAAGCTGAAGCCAGGAACCATCAACACCTCCGAAGAACTAAGTAAGCAGTTTGTAAGCCACTTCATTATAGGTTAGAGGCATAGGAGGCCGGCCTCCTACCTGCTGATTAGTGTCCTCCGGTCGCGTTGCACCAAAGTTTGCAAAGAGATGAACTAAGAGTGTAAGTGTACAATGTGGCCAAGTTTTAAATTTATAAATGCCACTACTACCTCTAACTAAAAATATTGTTAGGGTGAGTAGGGATCGTCCCAAGGGATTGGTGGGTCGTGTTACTATTGTAATACCCTTAATTTCAAAAGGATAATCCTGATATTTCATTTATTGTTTAAATTACATTTTATTTGCATTTTTATTTGTTTAATTGATTTAATTACATTTTTATTTAATTAATTGTTTAATTGTGTGTGTTATTTGTTTTGTTTTCATTGGTTGATTTATTTGAACTTTATTTGCTTGCTGTTTGAATGAATTGGCATTTTGATTGTATTGGTTTGTTAATTAATTGTATTATTAATTATTTGTTTTATTAAATTTAATTAAATTAATGTTTATCGTAGGGTTTTTTTTCTTTTAGGGTTTCATATTTTTGACTAAGGTAGAGAATATCAGTATTTGTGTTTCCTTCTTGGATAGAAATTTTGGATTAGGGTTTTAGTTTAAAACCTATAAATATATCATTATGACAATTTAGGGTTTTAAAAAGTCTTTATACCACTCCTGTTCACGTATCAAAGACAAGAAAGAAACACATAGAGAAAACAGAGACGTGAGAGAAACAGAGCAAGGCTTGAGGGGAATTTTACAGAAAGGACCAAGGAGGTTGATTGAGGTTAGATTCGGAGCAATAAAAGGTTTATCGGTGTTCAGTAGTTGCCGAAAACTTAGAGACGACGCCGAGATTTCATAACTGAAATCACATGCATGTTCTTCTCTTTCTCCTTCTCTTTGGCTCGTGTTCTGTGCACCTAGATAATCTTTAGGGTTTAATCAATCAGTAACTGGAATTTACCTATTTAACTTATGCTATATTGATGATCTGTGGTGTTGAAAATAAATTTGTTATAGTGCATACAAGTTTCGTTCCAGTTTTCTGTCCTTCAAGCATGCTGTTTGTGACGACCCTGGTTTTTAGGCCAGCGTGTCTTGTGATGAACCGTAAGGATGATCCGATGACGGATCCGAATGCGGAAGCGAAAACAGAAAACAAGACTCTAAGAAGTCAAAGTGACCTTCCATGAGGTCATGGAACTTAACAAGAACTGATGCGGAAGCAAAAGATCGAAAATATGACAAATAAGCCCCCAGGGGCAAAATAGTCATTTCTGAAAATTGTAGATTTGGGCACCACCGAGCACACCGCTGGAAGGGCAATGAAAAACTAATCAAGATGGACTCAAGAATCGCATGATTCGGAGTCCGGACGAAGGAGAAACGGCATGACGAAGAAAAACGAGCACTTAAGGCAAAAAGGGCAAACTGGTAATTATACAGGAAGAACCGGGTGCAACCGAGCACACCGTTGGAAAGACAGTAAAAAATTAGTCAAGTTAAAAAAAAAATTCACTTGAATCGGAGTCTGGACGAAGGAGAAAAGCACAAAACAAGAATTGACGTCGCGGTGGCCCGACGAGGGGCCATGACAGCCCCATGCGCACGCCCATGCGCGCACCCATGCACGCCGCGCACGCACTGAGTGCACCATGGCTGGCAGCAGCAGCCCATAAAGCTACTGTGGGGTTATTTTTCAGAAAAATCCAGAACAGAGGCTGAATTTGGAGGACTAGATGAATTTTTTTGCAAAAAACACAAAGAAGAAACCCCCCTCAAAATTGAGCTTTCTACGTGACTCGTGAAAGAATTAAAAAAAAACGCAATGTAAAATGCCCAAAATGCCCTCCCAAAAAATCTGGTCCAGAGGGTCGAAAAAGTTGCTTAATAGAAAACTGAAAGCTGAACTTCGTAAGCGATTTCCGATGCCAAGACGATATTTTCTAGAAAAACACGAAAAAGAAACCCCCCCCTAAAATCATGTTTTCTATTCAACCATGTTGAAAGAAGGAAATAAAACTGAATTTAAAAGTCTAGAATACCCTTAGATCAGAATATGCAACAAAAACGCAAAATGAAATCGTAGGAGGCTCAAAACACAAACGATAAGGTTTTACCTGGAAACAACCATGCACGCAAACGTAACTTACCTATTTGGACATGCTACAATGATCCACGACTTAAAAATACCACCGATACAATATCCGACCCCCCAACGGGCAAAAAGGCAAAAATGGAACTTGGAATGAAAACTCAGAATCCAAAAACACAAAACGGGGTCAAATGACCATTTGGCCCTTGACCACACTTCATACAAGATTAATAAGACCCTATGAAAGAATGAGAATGGAATTCCCACACCCGATGCAACCATGGTGAAGCAATGACTTGCGATTTTTCAAGATTTTCACAATATTTCATGAAGTTAAAAAATACATAGAATACAATATAATGGTCATTGGCCTCCGGCCTCATCTCATACATATCAAATACATTGAAAGGAGTGTACTTAAGTACACATTACATACATGGAATCAAATATACATATTTTGACATATAAGTCTACAAAATGACATTTCATGCTAACATTCGCATGAAATGGAAACTTGAAAGCTACACGACATCCAAGGAATGCTAGGCGTCACGAACCAAGTCTTCGTACCTGAAATATGCCCCAGTAGCGTAGGGGTGAGTAACATAAAGCTACTCGTAGGAGATGAGCATGCATCGACCTAACATTTTACAAATTTATTACCTTAAGGTGAAACATGTTAAAATGGTTCATGCCACCTAACGTCTATATCGAAATGAGACTTAGGGAGCATCCTAAGCTACCTTAGAGTGTTTCTAGCATAAATCACATCATCTATGCCATTTAAACAATATGGAAGCACGTTATACAAAGCAACAAGATATACATTCTTAAAGGTATTAACTTGCAATCTCGAATACAGAAACAACTAAAGTGATCATGTCACCTAACGTCTATGTTCTAAATAAGTCTAAGGAATCATTCTAGGCCATGCTGAACAATCAAACCGCAATTTACAATTTCAATGCAATCTAACCACATAAAAGCATATTATACAAGGCAACAAAATATAATTTCTTAAAGCTATCAGCTTGAAATCTAAAGCACGAAAACAACAGAAGTGGGTCATGCCACCTAACGTCTAAGTTATAAATGAATCAATAGGATCATTCCTAAGCTTTGTTAGAACGTCAAAACACAATTTTCAATATCGATGCAATTTAACCAACATTGGAACTTCCAATACAACGCATAAAGCACAATTTCGTAAAGTTAACATCATGTAGCTTAAAATGGAAGGACAAATAAGAAACAATAAGTTACAACATCATCTAGTTATCAACTTGAAAATGAAATGCGAAATCAAACAAAGTGTATACTCGGACGTCATGCCGGATCAGACCGACAACATAGTTACTTTAGGGTTACTAGCCCATGGCTAACCTCCCTATGTGCGCACTAGACTATATATAGAGGGACTATCCTCCGTACTAGAACCACGTCCTAGCCATAGCCAAACAACGACATCCCCAAGTTTCCAAAATCAACAAGTTGTGCAACAACGCATATATCAACAGGATTATGCAAGATAATCAACTATCTACCAAGCACAACCAAATTTGGAAACCTATACAATACATGCTCTAAGTCCACAACTAATTTGATGTGATAAAAGTCGAATTTTCAGTGTGCGATTCGTTACACGCTATGCATGAATGATGTTAAATACGAAGTGTGCAAATCATTACACAAGGCAACAATATATTCAATAAGAAAAACATATTCTCATGAGTACAAACATAGCAACTATGTTATCCAATGTTCAAAACATAAACAAATGAATATACAGCAAGTCTAAGTCCATGATTTGAATATAGAAACTACTTCTAAAACACAACTAGATCATAGAGCAAATTAATAGAATTTAAATAGATAAACACAATTAAATTCTCTAGATTTCCGATTTAATTTCAATTAACCTCAATTAATGCATGTTAAAGGGCATGGCAAGATCATCACCTATATCCATTCTAAAACTCAATTAGGTTATTGGAACAATAAAGTAGAACTCTAATTAAATCATGCTAATTTAATTACCAAGGTTCTAAAGCAATTTCAAATGGTTCACAATTAATATATACTAGTAAACAAATCACGGCCAAAACAAATATCAAGCTAAAATCTTAATTAAGCTAATGGGACCACAAAATAGATTTTAATTAATTCTTTTAATTAAAATCTCTAGATTTTCAAACTTAACCAAATGCTCTCAATTTAACATATGTTGGAAAGCATGCCAAGGACTAATGTAATATCACATTACAAGTTTATTTCATCCAATTTACGACCATGCGAATTAAACCTTCACTAAAGTTAAATATAAAACAAAAGTTGTAATTCTCATGCAATAAATCCCAATTTAATACATGTGAACAACCATACCAAAACTTAATTTTCTAGCATGCCACAATATAATTCCAAGTTGTATATCACCATGAGGATTAAATCTTAAACATGGAATTTAATTAAATAAAAGGTTTCAAAACCTAACCGAATATTCTAAATCAAATATATGCGAAACTATATGGCATGTAAATCAAGAATATCAAGTCGGAATTTAAATAGAGTGAATAGTGCACTCGGGGCAAATTAATTAATCAAATTAATTAATAATTACTAATTTTCAAAACACCTCCAATCACTTTCAAATTCAACTATGTTGGAGAGTATGCTAAGGCTTAATTTAATATGCTAACACATATTAATTTTGAACTAGTTAAGGCCATGTGAATTAATTTTTCACCTAAGATAAATATTAAATAAAATATTTAATACTTATTCAAATGTTCCAATTTTAATACACAACAATGAGCATATCAAGGACCAATATAAAATCATGCTACATGTTGAAACTAAGTCATGAGCAACCGGAAAAATTAGATCCCGTATAAGAAAAATAAAGAATAAAATCTCTGGATTTTATATTAAATCATGCAAACAAGTAGTATAAGCATCACAAGCATACTATATAACAAGAATTTAAACATAAAACATCTCCTAACTCAATTTGAGATGAAAATCCCAAAGGCCCACCAAAATGGAACGGCTCCGAATCCGACGAAACTACTAGGTTTTGTAGGGGACAACGCCGTGAACATAACCCCCATGAAAGCCCCATCAAAATTATAACTTGACGTCAAAACCAAACTCAAGAAATGGTCAAAACTGAATTATAATAAGGGGGAAAGGTAGAGCACGGCGAGGGGAACAACAAACATTAAGGCCGAACACTTTCCATCAAGGAAAAGTGAACCAAAAGAGGAGAGAGAAGATGGCAGCACCCCTTGGGCTGCCATGGGAGCTCCAGGTCGTGCATGAAGAGGGGAGAAGATGAAAAATGAAATATCTCACCCCCCTTTTATAGAAATCTCAAAAAGTGCCCCGAATGGGCCCGTCAGGTCCGAAAAAGTAAAATTTGAGCAGACGCGCTCAAATGGAAAAACTTTGTGAATGAAAAAGATTCAAAATGATAAAATATGAATAACCGAAGAGTCTCAGGAACCAATTCCACGGAAAAGAGTCTCAGGAACCAATTCCGAGCACTCGAGATGACACTAAGCGACATGAAACAGAGCTCAGAAAAGA
Source organism: Cornus florida (assembly GCF_030987335.1). NCBI lineage: Eukaryota > Viridiplantae > Streptophyta > Magnoliopsida > Cornales > Cornaceae > Cornus > Cornus florida. The sequence continues at coordinate 31,274,172 of NW_026775571.1, read as the reverse complement.
AAATTAAACGAAAAAATTTCATTTGTAAAATTTCAGGAAAAAGGAAAGGAAGGCAAATAACTGGGTCGTTATATTGTTTCTGTTGTAACTTTAGTCTTTGTATTTGATTGTAACTACATTAAACAAAATATAGGAACAATATTGGGGTTATATAAAACTCATAGGGTTGTTATTATTCTGTTTTAAATATGTGTTGCAATTTGTTCCGTTTCAATTCGTCAAATAGTTTCAGATTTGTTCCTATCGCATGTTAGTTTGGTAGCAAAATTTAATCTCTGTGATTTGGTCTAATGGTTGTTATCAAACCTTTGGGATGTTCTTGGGTGTTAATAAGATGCTTAAGATCAGTTTAAGAAACCAAATAGAAGGGTTGTAGTTGGCCGGAGTTGGAACAGAGGTCAGAACAAAGCTGAAACAGAGAGGAAGCTCCCAGGGGGAGAGAGAGCCGGCCCTGGAATGCCAAGAGTAGGCTCCCACCTGTTAGAGCGGGCTCCAAGGTGTGGTAGAGCCGGCTCTATGTCACCTTGAGCCTGCTCCACTTTTTTAGAGCAGGCTCTTTCTTTGTTTTGTGCGTAAAAGTGACTTTCAGTCACTGTTTGGGCATTCTGGGTTATTGAACAGTTTTAAAATTTTAATTGGGTTTTTAAATAATAAGTTTAACATGTAACTAAGGTCTTGAATTGCATAAATTTACCGCTTAGTTTTAAATAGAATTAACAGTACGCTATTTGACAACTTTGCGTACAGTTAATGGCTGAAAGGAGATTTGTTGATTAATTTTAATCTGACGATTTAGGGTGCTATAAAATGATTTTAAATTTATTTTAGATGCAAGATGAAGTCATTTAAAGTAATATATTGGACTTGTGGCATAGTGGGGGCTCTGTGCTAAAGGATGCAACAAAATATAAGTATATGACTTAGTACTCTGTTACCGGATGGAGGGAATTAGATCGCTTAAATTAATTTAGCGATTTATTGGACTATAATATTATTATAGAACTAATCTTAAATACATGATAGGGTCATTGTTTTATTAAATTTAAACTATGCATGTGTTGGATGTTAATTGTTATAATATTTAATTCTTCGATACAATTACATGGATTACTACTGGATTTTAATTGCTAGATTGTTAATATTCCTTCTGCAATTATTTAGATATTAATTTTGGATTGTAAATTACTAAACTGTTATATATATGATGTAATTTACAAGGATATGGAGGATTGTATGCACCGGTATGGGACGGTGACATACTGGTGACGGTTTAGCTCCAAACACCTAAACCTAACCTAACGGATTTAAGGAATGGATTTATAAATATTGAATCCTAATCTTGGTTAAGTTATATCAACTACAACTAAGTTGAGTGGCTTCCTAGATTAATGGACGGTGGTTAAGTCACATCAACTGAATAAGTTGAGTGACTAACCAGTTGGTTTGTTGTATGTCAGTTTATTAAATATTTGAACTACATACCCTGGATTTGGATGGATTTTATATATATGTTTATGGTACCACGAGTTGAGCTTGAGTCTCAGACTCGTTGGTTAGGGTGCGTATATACGGTGGATGCGTAGCTGGTTATAATAGGTTGAGGTGTACCCTGTTAGGTTTAGGTACTCATGCCCACCTTTGCCTGCGTATTCGCATGTTGCCTTCTATTCAGGTTGAGACCCCTATTATAGATCAGTGAATGTCCCTTAGTGTGAATATATTTATATGTATGGATTAGATAGATATTGTGAGGTGTCTACGGTGTATCTGCGTATCGGGTCACTGTATAGATTGCAGTTAGATTAGAACTTGCTCGTGGGTCTGACCCACTCCTTTATTATTCTTTTCAGGTACAGGACGGTTCCAGTCTTAGAGCTTGATCGTGCTTGTTGAGGACAGTCTCACATTCAGCTGATTACGTAGGACTTCTCTCGATGCTTCTGGCATTATCTGTTTTCAGTTTCAGTTTCAGTTGAACTTTTGGTGGTCCACCAGTCGATTCCCAAGTTGTAACTTTGAAGTTTTTGAGGATTGGAGTTTTATTATTCATTATGCATGGGGTTTTTTTTTTAATTAGTATTTCTTCCAGTTTGTTTTTCTATCTTTATTATTTCATTTTGTCGTCTATGTTCACTTTAAAATACTTTAATTGTTTGATATTCCCTCGGGTTTGGGCCTGGGCCTGATCAACCCGTGTCTCGGATCCGAGGGGTATCACAACTATGGAAATAAGATTAGGGTTAGTAGGTTAAGTGATAAAAATGTGGTTGGTTTGGTTGATTAAACTACAATTAAGACTAAACAAGCTCAATATAAAATAAGTAATTAAAGGATAGAGAAAACAAGAGAGAGAGGTCTTGGGACTTACAGGTCACCACTAAGCATCACCTTTCTATACACTCAATTTATAATTAATGAGGGGGAAAACATATGTTGCAACAATAGTGAGTGTGTGTGGTTGTTTCAACAAGCATGGATGACCAATTAAGTATATATTGTCTAAACAACACAATGAATAGCACATTATATCAAACTAAGCCATTAATCATTCTTTTAAGCTCACAATCCAAACACATCACATGATTAGAGAAATATATTACTTACATTCATAAGTATGGAACATCAAACAACAATCATAGATAGTCCTCCCATTTAACGACTAAGGTAACTACACTACATCTAAGCTAATGACATGAAAATTAAACTAATTAAACTAAGGGAGAGGCACAATCCATCAAGAAATGAGTATGAACCATCAAATAAACCACAAGAGCATTCTATTAAGTACTATGTCTTGACAATCTCTAGATCTATAGTATTAACACACATAGACATGCATCAATAACACAAGAGCTAGAGATAAATACATAAACATCTATTCTAGCATACATAGACATATGGATAGAATAAAATGATCAATTGGAAGAATTAAACCACACAAATTATTGAATAAACAAGATCTATGTATATAAAAATGTCAAAACATGTATTATAACACAAATCCTCTCAAAAATACATAAATCAAGGTAAATAAGGCATGCTTAGGGCTAACTCTAGCCCCAAAAGAATGTCTAGCCACTCATGGATGGTGTCCTCCAACCCTCAAGGGCTATCTCCATGGTAGAAATGCTTTTTTTCTTGAGGTAGATGGAAGTCTTCCGAAGAATGTGTCTCTAGCTTCCTCTTCTCTTTTCTTCCTCTCTAAGAATGATATCAAATATTATATCTCCCAAACAAAACATATGTATAAAAGTGACTCATAATCCTTATATAGGTAGCTCAAATGTCACACCTAATGGTCTAAGCTCGTACACAAAGGCTCCTCCAATGATTGCACCATGAGATAACTTTTAATGATCTGGAAATTACTTTAATTCGCACTTGAGGGGTTTGATCGATTGAACCTATGCTAAGATTGATCGAACTTAGCTGAGATCTATCAAACTTTGGCTGGATTGATCCTCCCATGGCAGCGCCTTTTTGGATAAAGACAAATCTGAGATATTTTTGAGATATTTTGGGAGAGAGACAAAGGTGGTAGGTGGGGTGGTACAACAGGATAAGATAGAATCTTTTCGATCGATCTGATAAATGTTGGATCGTTCGAACATTATGGGATCTTTGGATAAAGACAAAAGAGCTTGGATGTATTGCTATCGGTTTCCTTGATAGAGTCGCCACAACCAACAAAGCTTGAGAGTTGTGTGTGTTTAGGAGGTGGCCAAGTTTTACATTTATAAAAATCCACTACTACCTTTCTCTATATAAAATATAGATAGGGCGAGTAGGGATCGTCCCAAGGGATTTGATGGTGTATCGAATTGTGAAACTATGGTAATTAGGGTTAGTAGGTCAAGTGATCACACAATTGGTTGGTTGGTTGATTAAGCTAAATTGAATTCAACTAAATAAAATAATATGAGGTAAACAAGAGAGAGAGGTTTTGGGGTGTAGAGATCACCACCAAGCAATACTTTTCTATACTACTAACAAGTGATCAATTGAGGGTAATGGATGTGTTGCAATATGATAAGGGTGTGTGTGTATTAGGTTGATTCAATTGGCAAGGATGACAAATCAAGCAAGTATTGTCTAAACATCATGTGAAGAGCACAATATATCTAAGCAATAGAGCATATATTGTCTAAACAACATGGGGATAGCACAATAGATCAAAACAAGTCATTAATCCTTCATTAAGCTCACAATCCACATGCAACACAATATTAGAGGAATATGCCATTTGGACTCACAAGCATGGAACATCAAACATTAAGACTAGATTGTCCTCCCATCTAACATTATACTACCACTACACTAAATCTACACTACTAGCATGAAAATAAAGCTATCTAGACTAGGGGAGAGGCACAAGCCATCAAGAATAGGCATAAACCATCAAATGAACCAAAATAGCATTCATTAAGCATATCATCTTGATAATCTCTAGATCTATAGCATCAATACACATAGATATGCATCAAAAACACTAAATCTAGAGATAAGCACATGAATATCCTACTCTAGCATACATAGACATATGGGTAGAATAGAATAGTCAATTGGAAGCATTAAACCATACAAATCATGAAATAATCAAGATTTATATATACATGAATATCAAGATGTATCATACAACACTAATCCCTCAATAATACATAAGATTAGAGTATAGAAAGCATGCTTGGGGCTAACCCTAGCCCCAAGAAGATGTCTAGCCACTCATGGTAGTGATAATCCAACCCTCAAGGGCTAACTCCATGGCTGCTCCTTGTAGATGAAGATCTCCTCCAATGGTTGCTCTAGCTTCCTCCTTTCTTCCTCTCCAAGAATAGCCTCCAAGATGATTTTCAATGTGTGACAAGAGACTCTAGGCTCCCCTCCAAAAAGTGTATCATATTCCTTATATAGGTAGGTCAAATACACCCTATGATGAGCTGTGGTCGTGCAAGGCATATTCTCCAATGATTGGGTGAAGGACGGAATAAATGAGCTGGACTTTAACTTTTTCTCGCTGGAGGAAGTTTGATCGATCGAACCTTAACTTGGATTGATCGAAGTTGGCTTCGCTCGATCGAACTGCATCTTGGATCGATCGAAATGGTCTGACTCCTCCGGATAAGAACAAGGCTGAGATATTTCGAAGATATTTATGGGGAAAAGGACAAAAGTGGTTGGTAGGCGTACAGTTGTGGATAAGATCAATCATTTGAATAGGACAAAATAGGGTTCGATCGATCGAAGATGATGTTGGATCGATCGAACTTGGAATTTCAGCAAAGGCCAAGGTTGGATCTATCAAGAAGTACTGTGATCGATTATAGATGTTCGATCGATCGAGCTCTAAGTTGGATCGATCGAACTTTTCAGCTGCACAACTTTGATTCCTTTTTGCTCCTTGCTTTCTCCACTTTGCTTCCTCCTTTGGTTTATCTCAGGATTGCTTCAATTAAGCTCTTATTTGGCTGAGTTAGCTTAATTTTGGGATTAGTGCCTGAAAATATAAATAACACGTAATAAGTCTAAAACGGTAAAGTAAGATAGATAAAGGTACTAGAATGCTTAAGCTTAACGGGTTTAAATGCGCACTTTTCAGTGCTCATCACACCCCCAAACTTAAATATTGCTAGTCTCTAGCAATGAACTAAGAAGTAAAGGAATGAAATGAACAACTAAATAAGTATAAACTGGAAAGCAAGTAAAATGATAGCGCCACTTTCGTAGGGAACACGATTGCATTTAGCATATGCAACAAGCCTTTTAAACCCCTAGGTTACCCCTAGTGGACGAGTAAAGTCTCGTGAGGGTTTCCAGAAATGGTACCCACAAACATTAAGCTCATTCTTTCAAAAGAGGCACCAATATTACAAACAAGCATTGGGAGAAAACTATCTCAAGTATGCAATTTTTCAACCATTTCCAAGCAATCTCCCAAAATCTCAACATCAAGCAAGCAAGTATGGTCCTCCACATATCAAGAAAATGATCATGAAAATCGAAACAAGTCTAGAATCCATGTGAGAGGTCCGGCATCAAGTGTGTTGCTATCTTAGCCAACTAGAGAAGTAATCACATCCTTACCCTCAAACTAGCACACAAATCTAGTACCGATTATCAAGATAAGAGAGTGGACCTTTTATTAAAGCTTTATTGTTCTAGGTGCGCTTATTCTTTTCACTCTATTTTTTTTTTATTTTTATTTTTTTTTATTGAGGATCAAAGATGGAAGTATTGTGCAATGTGTTGATCTCTTAAGCTTTCTAGAAGATTCATGTAGCGAGCTTTAGGTCAATGACTCCCAAACCAGATGGCTTTAGGGCATTAAGTGTTAAGACACCCCTACGGACTTACAAACTCAAATCAACTAGGCTACAAATCAAGACAACAACCATCTAATCATTTCCCACTTCTCACCTTTTGGGAGAAGTCCTCACTTTTATTGCTTTTTGCAACTTCTTTTCTCTTCCTTTTTTTTTTTTTTTTTTTTTTTTTTTTTTTTTTTTTTTTTTAACCAAGTATTAACCTAGAGTTTGGGCCCTCCACCTTTCGGCGCGAGAAGTTCACTGCTTAATGAGGCAAGAATCCCGGCTACTCAATGAAAAGGGGTTGTTATCCACCTTTATCAAGAATGAAAGCTTTCAATGCATTACTAGCCCAATTGGGATATAACCAATTCAATAATCAACAAAGCATGTACCCCACAATTGAATGCTAGCGTGCGCCGGTGCTAGTGTAGAATCCTAGAATGAATCTCAAAATAATTACAAAATCAGGATGATGTGGACCACAAATGCAAGCAAGATATCAATCTTTTGAAAAATTTACTCCTAAATGGCATCCTCAAGGCATACAAGGAGTATTGGACTCTCAAGTCAAGCAATTTTTAAATTTTAAGCAATATAGTCCTCAAAAGATCAAAATCATAGCTAGAAATGGACCAAGTATAGAAATATCCCTCAAATACACAAGACATGCTCAAAATTTGAATTTTAAAGTAACACTGAAATATACACCAATACCCCCAAACTTAAACTGCACATTGTCCTCAATGTGTGAAGAGAACAAAGGAAAGAGTATACCAGTGCTTTAGACATGAATGATCGGGATAAGAGTATCCAAAGTGGGTGGCATGACCCCCCCAAACTTGGGATAAACTATGGTCCTGAAAAGTTTGCACTCGGATAAACTCATTAGATAACAAGATAGGATAATCAGTGCACAGTGGATATGCAAGTGTAAGATGGGATAAATAGAGAATAGAGAGAGAGGTGTAAGAGTGGTCCTGAAAAATTAGGCAGCACTCTCTCACTGAAGTCACTGTGGTGTACCTGATGGTGTCAAACATACAAATATGAGATACTAAGAGACATCCATAATCAAAAAGCAATATATAGAGAATATAAAGTGTAGGTACATCAATAAAATAATAAAGCCGACAGACCGGCCGCAAAATATAATACAGTAACAGTGACAGTATAATACAGATCCAGAATAAAAGAAATGAAAACATAGAACAACTGGAGGTGAAGTCTCAGGAGGCCTGATCGTGAAGATCTGCAGTGGCTGGAGGTGCAGGTGCGGGCGCAGGTGCAAGGAGTCGGCTGGAGGGATCGGCAAAGCAAGCCATGACATCCGCCCTGAAAGAGGTGAACTCAGCTCGGTGGGCAGTGATGTCGGCTAGCATGGCTGCTACGTCCTCCTCCAGTGTCTGCAAGCGTGCTCCGAATCCGGGAGTGGGAACTGGAGACTCAAGCAGAGATGCCTCTGAAGAAGACTCCCGAACTCGCTCCTGAGCAGCGGCTCGATCACTGGTATCATCGGCATCAGCATCATCTGCAGCATCGGCATACTCCTCCGCAGGTCGCTCTAGGTCAATGTCCATGTGATCGGTAGCCGGACCGACTGGTGCGTCGTCCGCTGCGATATCTGCTGTTGCTGGAGGTGCCGGCTGTGCCTGGGCTGCCTCCTCCTCCTCTAGTTCAGCTGCTGCCTCTACAGCTGGCTCCTGAAGACTCAGAGTAAGAGCATTGTAGCTCTTATTCTAGTCGCTCCTCCTATAGAAGCTGGACCGTGCAAGGGGCTCCTCATCTGGGGGCACTCTGTAGCGCTGGTCAAGAAGGATCTGCGTGATGAGGTGTCCGAAGGGCAGGACCTTGGACCACTTAGGGCCCTTCCTGGAAATAAAAGAATCATACAGCAACCTCATCACGCTCCAGATGAGGACTGGGATAGATACCTAGCAGCCCGTGTAAAAAGCGTAAAGAGCTGTCAAGTAGTCATGACGCCTCTGGATCTTGTGGCCTGCCATGTAAATGTTCTGAAAAAGAACTGTGTCGATGAACCAGAGGTCGTTAGGTAAGAAGGTCCTAGTGGCGAATGTCTGACCACCGGCATGATGGCCTGTCAAGGAGACAGCCATGTCAGAAAATGAAGGCCTATGCAGCCTCAGGTATGTCTCTGCAAGCTCAGGTGGACACCGGTGTGGGCACCGGCAAGCACGGGCCAGAGTGTCAACTGTGATGACAATCTCGTGGCCGTCCAGTGTAGTGATCATCTCTGCGGTAGATCATGGCGAGGGCCGGAGATGCTGAAAGAATAGCCGCACCAGTCGCGGGTATACAAGGCCGGTGACTGGGGCAAAGATGGCTGAGAGGCCCCGCTGCATGATATCCTGATAGCCAGACCGGGTCAGGATAGACTCGGAGAAGTACGCAGTATCAAAGTATGACTTCTGAGCCACGGTCATAGCTGCATATCTCGGCAGCAATTGGTCACGGCGCTGAGCCGGTAGAGGTGGCTGCGGTGATGGCATGGCGGCTGCATCTGCCTGATGGCGCACAGGAAAAGGTGATGGTGTGAAGGCTGGAGGAGCCTGGGATGTAGATGGCATGTGGTCAGCTCCCTCCTCAGCCTCGTGGGATGGGGACTGAGGGGGAGTAGCCTGTGTGGGCTCCGCCGGAGCATGAGATGGCTCTGCAACCATCTCTATCCTGGGCCGTATATGTCTGCGAGGTCGCTGTGGCCCCGAAGATCTCCTGGTTGTACTCTTGTACCGCGGAGGCATGATCTGTAAAAAGACAAGAAAATTTCAATATAAGTCAGTGCCAGATATAAGAATTTAAGTGCATAATAGAAACATGTATGTCAAATAAGATAGACAAAATACGGATGACATGAATCTATGATGATGATGATATGTGAATCATACTAAGCAATGTAGGTATGAAATGCATCCAATGTGGAATATCACAGGCATTGTGCATATAAAGATAGCATGAAAACGACACAAGATGAATGGAGTGTGTATGTATGATTTGTGAAAGTTCGATCGATCACAGAAATTTTCGATCGATCGAAGTGAAAAATGTTCAAAAGTTGGATCGATCGAAGTGAATTGGATCAATCCAACACTTGGATCGATCGAAGCATGAAAGTGCACAAGATTAGATCGATCGAAGATAGTGAAATGAAGTTCACTACTTCGATCGATCGAAGCACAAGTTCGATCGATCGAACTGTGCGAATGCCGAATTTGAAAAGTCACAGATCTGTGAGATCTAGAGCACGGGGCCCACACAAAAGTGTTTGTGGGCCCATCTACACACCAAACAGCCCATCCTCAACATCCAAACACTCCCCAAATGCCAAATCAAATCAAAAATCCCCAATTTGGTTCAGCCGAATGCATGTGTGAATATGTATACCATAATCATGAAATTGATGCTTCAAAATGGATGATTAATACACATACAACATAAATCAATATAGAAAATCATGAATCATGCATTGATTAAACTTTTAAATCAAGAAATGGCTCGTGATTTACCTCAAAACCGAGAGGGATGAGATGAGAGAGAGGGTGCGAAGCCGCGGTGAAAATAAGGCTCTACCTTGCCGGAATTGGCTCGCCGGAGATGGGGAAGATGATTAGAATGGAGGTTGGCCGGATTGAGATGAGATTGAGAGAAGAGGGAGACTAGGGTTTGGTTTCCTTTTGAAGTTGGATCGATCTAAAGTGATCGATCCAACTCGGTTATATTTTTTAAAAACATGATATGCAGAGTTCGATTGATCGAAGATGGAGTTCGATCGATCGAACTTAGGTCTCCACTGTTAATGGCATTTTTTTGTGAATTTTTTTTTTTTTTTTTTAATGAGATGCAAATTTCGATCGATCGAAGAAAGATTTCGATCAATCGAAGAGGATAAAGAATGTACAAGTTTAAGGGTTCAAGAGTTGATATGTGCTGGAACCTTGGATCGATCGAACTTGGAATTCGATCGATCGAACATGAAAAATTTTGAAAAGTCCCGAGAGCATGCATTTTGGAATTTGGATGCAGGTCTAAAATTTTTCTAAGTGTTGGGACTCATGATCGATCGAACCACATGTTGGATCGATCGAAAGATAGTTCGATCGATCGAAATGGTTTACGATCGATCGAACTTTTGAAAATTTGGAGATCCCGAGAGCATGCATTTTGGAATTTGGATGCAGGTCCAAAATTTTTCTAAGTGTTGGGACTCATGATCGATCGAACCACATGTTGGATCGATCAAAAGGTAGTTCGATCGATCGAAATGGTTTGCGATCGATCGAACTTTTGAAAATTTGGAGATCCCGAGAGCATGCATTTTGGAATTTGGATGTAGGTCCAAAATTTTTCTAAGTGTTGGGTGCAAAATGAGAGCTGGATCGATCGAGTCCATAGTTGGATCGATCGAACCAAAGTTCGATCGATCGAACCAAGACTTGGATCGATCGAAATTATGTCTAAATGCTCAAAATGACTTGAATGCTCATGCAATCCCTTACTCAGTTCCTTCCAATGTATATGAACCACAAAAACAGTATCTAGACTTCGCAAGAATCAAAATGCAAGATAGAAATGAGGGAGGAATAGTGTTTTGACATCCTACGAATTTCGGTGCTAGTCTTTAACGTCTCTAGCAAGACCTTGGGCTCTTTCAGCCCGTATCAAAGATCTTGCAATGCATCCCCTCCTTTTTGGGATGAGAGATGTTTCGAGTCACTCCCAACAAATGGTTCTTAGAAGAACTTGTTGGGGTAAACTCAAAAGACGTCTTGAGTTCTTTGTCAAAACCTTCCTTGGGCTTCCACGCCCTTTCACAACAAGAGTTCGAAATCACTTTTCTGGCATGCAATGCTGAAGATGAAGATGAAGGCTTTGAAACATTGTTCATGCACAAAAGCTCATTTCTTTCACAAGCAAGATCATGATATTCCTCTACCACATTAACCTCTTTTTCATATTTGTCAAATGGATTGGGTGTGGGGTTAAAGATGTTCAACTTCACTCTCATGTGCCCAAAAGAAATCTTCATTATCCCCGTCCTACAATTTATGTTGGCATTTGAGGTTGCCAAGAAAGGACGGCCAAGGATAACCGGAATTTGGTTCTTTGGATTGGGCACCGGTTCCGTGTCAATGACGACAAAGTCAACCGGGAAGAAGAACTTATCAATCTTAATCAACACATCCTCAATTATCCCCCTAGGCTTCTTAATGGATCGGTCGGCAAGTTGTAAAACCAACGACGTCGGTTTCAATTCACTTAGGCCCAATTTGACATAAACCGAATAGGGAAGAAGGTTAACACTAGCCCCTAAGTCAAGAAGTGCCTGGTTGATGACATGTTCACCAATGACACAAGATGTTGTAGGTGCACCGGGGTCCTTAAACTTTGGCAAAGTGTTGTGTTGTAGAATGGAACTCACTTGTTTGGTTAAGACCACCTTTTTTGATGTTTGGCTCTTGTTCTTCCACTTTTGGGTGCATAAGTCTTTTAAGAATTTGGCATAAGCCGGAATTTGCTTAATTGCATCCAAAAGTGGAAGATTAACTGTGACTTGCCTAAACATATCCATTATCTCATTGTTCTTGGTCTTTTGCCTTTCTTTTGAAATGGACCCTTTCAAGGCGTCCGGAAATGGAGCTTTTTCAAAAACTCTTTCAGCATTTTCTTTCAAAGAATTTTTAGTATTGGACTTGTTCGATTCATTGGATTTCAAATCACCTTTCAAAGAAGAATCATGAATAACATTTTTCAAAGAACTTTTCTCAAACACATTTTTCAACACTGTTTTTAATGAATCTCTTTGGAAATCATCTTTCAACTCACAATTTGAGGGCTTCTCATTCTCAAGATCATGCACATGCAATGAAGGAGGAATAGTGTGTGGAACGGGACGGGTGACAACTTGAGGTTGTACCGGTTCACTCTCTTCATTAGGCATTCTAACTTGATTGTCTACTACCCTACCACTTCTCAAGGTTGTTACCGCATTGACATGCTCAACATTATGCCCTTCCAATGAGAATTTGGTTTCTACAACACATTGTTGTTTGATTGGGGCATTCACATGCATCTTTCCCTTCTCTCTAGCATTAAGTGTTTCAGCTATTTGCCCTACTTGGGTTTCTAGCTTGGCAATTGACTGAGAATAAGAATGCAACAATTGAGTATTTGCTTCTAGAGTGCCCAAAGCATTTAAAACCTTTTCCTCAAAAGCGGAACCTCTAGAATTTCCTTGAGAATATGATTGGTTAGGAAAATGAGAATTAGCAAATTGATTTCCTTGTGAGTTATATGGTCTTAAACCTTGGGATCCTTGGTTTTGAAGTGGAGGTGGAATGTATTTCCCTTGAAAACCGCCTTGGGAAGAGTTTGAGCCCTCCCATTGGTTTTTCCAAGAAAAATTAGGATGATTCCTCCAACCAGGATTGTAATGATTACCATAAGGATTATTCCCTTGGTTCACAAATGTTGCATTAACTTGCTCAATGGGTTCATTTTGAATTTGTCCATGAGGACAATTAGAAGTAGAATGAAGAACACTAGAACAAGTCATACATGATTCATTTTGAGCTCTAGGAGAATGATTAGGAAAGGAAGACACTTAATTCGCCGAGTTTTGATTGATCAATTGATCAAATTTTTGAGATAAAGACTTCATCTCGGCGGTTATATCATTTGAGTGGTCAACTTGATGTAAGCCAACACTCTTCCTACCTTGAGAATTTCTACCATTCCTAGATGAAAATGTTCTATGCAAAGAGTTTTCACTCATGCTCTCATAAAGACGCCACACGTCTTCCTCTTGCCGGTCTATATAAGAACCTCCCATTGAAGCATCAACCATGCCTTTATAATTGTCCGATAAGCTTTCAAAGAAGAATTGGACCAATTGCCATTTAGGCATGTCATGGTGAGGACACTTCCTAAGCAATTCATTGAAGCATTCCCATGCCTCGTGGAAAGTTTCTCCCTCCCCATGTGTGAATTCCCTAATTGCGGTTCTCATAGCATTGGTCTTCGAAACCGGATAGTACTTTTTCAAAAATTCTTGTTGCATTTCTGCCCAAGAAGTTATAGAAAAAGGCCTAAGGTTGTTGAACCAATACTTCGCCTTATCTTTAAGGGTGAATGGAAAAAGTTTCAGCCTTAAAACTTCTTCCGGTATGTCCGTGTATCGAACGGTAGAACAAACTTCAAGAAACTCATCCAAATGCTTGTAAGGTTCTTCATTAGGAAGTCCATGAAAGTTAGGTAGCATTTGGATAGTTTGTGCTTTAATCTCATAATGGTGTGCTCTAAATGGTGGCAATTGAATGCATGTGGGTGCATTATACTCATTAGGCACATAGTGATCTCTCAATGCGAGTAGTGGATTAGCAACTTGAGGTGCAACATGGACACCTTGGTTATATTGAGCTTGATTAATGATGGGGGGTTGTGGTGCATACATTGGCCTTGAAATTCCCATTGGAATTTGGCCTTGTTGTTGAGGAGGTTGATGAATGTATGGCCTAGGCATGCCTAATGGAACTTGCATATTATCATTTTGCACATTAGGGTGAAGGATGCCTTGTTGGTCTATGTGACCAAGGTCTTCAACATGATCATCATTGAGAGCGTCCATTGGTAGATTGGTTCTATGTGAACTTCCTCTTCCCCTTGGATTCCTAATAGTGGATTCTAAATGCAAATCAAGAGGGACAAGAGTAGGTCTCAATGAACGACGACCATGCATGCACAATGCAACATGAATAAACAACTTTCTCAACAATGCAATTAAACTTCACAACCACAATTTTCAAATGCAATGTATGTCAAATAAATGCCTTCACGTGGGCCCCCGATTTAACTAAGGAGATTGAGTAAGAAGGTCTCACAATAGTCCTTTAGCACTTCAACTCCAAATTTAAAAGCTTAGCTTAGCAAAAATTTTTTAGCAACTCTTCATTTTAAGCATTTTTCCTTTGCTTTGCTTTGCTCCTTAGCTTGGAAGTTCTTTGCTAGCTCCTTGCTCAATGCACCTTGTTAATGAAGAACAAACTTAATAAGTAATCAAAAACAGAAAATAAAAAGAAAGTAAAGACACGATTAAAAGAGTACTAATCCTAATTGAATTTCACAATTCGACGTTGCTAATTTAAAATCCCCGGCAACGGCGCCAAAAACTTGCTGTCGGTTTTCTTGATGGAGTCGCCACAACCAACAAAGCTTGAGAGTTGTGTATGTTTAGGAGGTGGCCAAGTTTTACATTTATAAAAAGCCACTACTACCTTTCTCTATATAAAATATAGATAGGGCGAGTAGGGATCGTCCCAAGGGATTTGATGGTGTATCGAATTGTGAAACTATGGTAATTAGGGTTAGTAGGTCAAGTGATCACACAATTGGTTGGTTGGTTGATTAGGCTAAATTGAATTCAACTAAATAAAATAATATGAGGTAAACAAGAGAGAGAGGTCTTGGGGTGTAGAGATCACCACCAAGCAATACTTTTCTATACTACTAACAAGTGAACAATTGAGGGTAATGGATGTGTTGCAATATGATAAGGGTGTGTGGCATTAGCTTGATTCAATTGGCAAGGATGACAAATCAAGCAAGTATTGTCTAAACATCATGTGAAGAGCACAATATATCTAAGCAATAGAGCATATATTGTCTAGACAACATAGGGATAGCACAATAGATCAAAACAAGTCATTAATCCTTCATTAAGCTCACAATCCACATGCAACACAATATTAGAGGAATATGCCATTTGGACTCACAAGCATGGAACATCAAACATCAAGAGTAGATTGTCCTCCCATCTAACATTATACTACCACTACACTAAATCTACACTACTAGCATGAAAATAAAGCTATCTAGACTAGGGGAGAGGCACAAACCATCAAGAATAGGCATAAACCATCAAATGAACCAAAATAGCATTCATTAAGCATATCATCATGATAATCTCTAGATCTATAGCATCAATACACATAGACATGCATCAAAAATACTAAATCTAGAGATAAGCACATGAATATCCTACTCTAGCATACATAGACATATGGGTAGAATAGAATAGTCAATTGGAAGCATTAAACCATATAAACCATGAAATAATCAAGATTTATATATACATGAATATCAAGATGTATCATACAACACTAATCCCTCAATAATACACAAGATTAGAGTATAGAAAGCATGCTTGGGGCTAACTCTAGCCCCAAGAAGATGTCTAGCCACTTATGGTAGTGATGATCCAACCCTGAAGGGCTAACTCCATGGCTGCTCCTTGTAGATGAAGATCTCCTCCAATGGTTGCTCTAGCTTCCTCCTTTCTTCCTCTCCAAGAATAGCCTCCAAGATGATTTTCAATGTGTGACAAGAGACTCTAGGCTCCCCTCCAAAAAGTGTATCATATTCCTTATATAGGTAGGTCAAATACACCCTATGATGAGCTGTGGTCGTGCAAGGCATATTCTCCAATGATTGGGTGAAGGACGGAATAAATGAGCTGGACTTTAACTTTTTCTCGCTGGAGGAAGTTCGATCGATCGAACCTTAACTTGGATCGATCGAACCTTAACTTGGATCGATCGAAGTTGGGTTCGATCGATCGAACTGCATCTTGGATCGATCGAAGTGGTCTGACTCCTCTGGATAAGAACAAGGCTGAGATATTTCGAAGATATTTATGGGGAAAAGGACAAAAGTGGTTGGTAGGCGTACAGTTGTGGATAAGATCAATCATTTGAATAGGACAAAATAGGGTTCGATCGATCAAAGGTAATGTTGGATCCATCGAACTTGGAATTTCAGCAAAGGCCAAGGTTGGATCTATCGAGAAGTACTGTGATCGATCATAGATGTTCGATCGATCGAACTCTAAGTTGGATCGATCGAACTTTTCAGCTGCACAACTTTGATTCCTTTTTGCTCCTTGCTTTCTCCACTTTGCTTCCTCCTTTGGTTTATCTCAGGATTGCTTCAATTAAGCTCTTATTTGGCTGAGTTAGCTCAATTTTGGGATTAGTGCCTGAAAATATAAATAACACGTAATAAGTCTAAAACGGTAAAGTAAGATAGATAAAGGTACTAGAATGCTTAAGCTTAACGGGTTTAAATGCGCACTTTTCAGTGCTCATCATGTATCTTGGAGTGCAAAGATCAATCTATGTCAGATCGATCGAAGAAATTTTGTGATCGATTGAATTTTGCTGATCTTCCACCACTTGCTTCATTTTGCTTCTACTTTGCTCCTTTCTTTCATTCATCTCAAGATTGCTTCAATTATTGTCTTATTTAGCCGAATTAGCTTATTTTAGGGATAAGTACCTGAAAATGGAAATAACATGAAATCAATCTAAAGCGAGAAAATAAGATAGATAAAGGTCCTAGAGTACCTAAGCTTAACGGGTTTAAATGCGCACTTTTCATTGCTCATCACACCCCCAAACTTAAATATTGTTAGTCCCTAGCAATGAACTAGAAAGTAAAGGAATGAAATGAACAACTATATAACTATGAACTAGAAAACAATAAATAGATAACGCCACTTTCATAGGGGACACAATTGCATTTAGCATATGCAACAAGCCTTTTAAACCCCTAGATTACCCTTAGTGGACGAGTAAAGTCTTGTGAGGGTTTCCAGAAATGATACCCACAAACATTAAGCTCATTCTCACAAAAGAGGCAACAATATTGCAAGCAAGCATTAAAAGAAAACTACCTCAAGTATGCAATTTTTCAACCATTTCCAAGCAATCTCCCAAAATTATAACATCAAGCAAGCAAGTATGGTCCTCCACACATCAAGAAAATGATCATGCAAATCAAAACAACTCTAGAATCCTTTTTGAGTGGACCAGCATCAATTATGTTGCTATCTAAGCCAACTAGAGAAATGATCACATCCTTACCCTCAAACTAGCACACAAATCTAGTCCCGATCATCAAGACAAAGAGTGGACCTTTTATTAAAGCTTTATTAAACTAGGTGTGCTTATTCTTTCACTCGAATTTATTTATTATTATTATTTTTTTTCATAACTATCCTATAGGATCAAAGATGGAAGCATGGTGCAATGTAGTAATCTATTAAGCTTTCTAGCGATCCATGAGGTCGAGCGTTTGGTCAATGACTCCTAAACCAGATGGCTTTAGGGCACTAGGTGTTCAAACACCCCTAAGGACTTATAAGATCACATCAACTATGCTACAAATCAAAACAACCTCCATCTAATCATTTCCCACTTCTCACCTTTTGGGAGAAGTCCTCACTTTTTTATTACTTTTGCAACTTTTTTTTTTTTTTTAATTCAATTATTAACCTAGAATTTGGGCCCTCCACCTTTCAGCGCGTGAAATTCAGTGCTTGATGAGGCTAGAATCCCGACTACTCAATGAAAAGGGTTTGTTATCCACTTTTATCAAGATGAAAGCTTTCAATGCACTACTAGCCAAATTGGAATATAACCAATTCAATAATCAACAAAGCATGTACCCCACAAATGAATGCTAGTGTGCTCCTGTGCTAGTGTAGAATCCTAGAGTGAATCTTAAAACAATCACAAAATTAGGATGATGTGGACCACAAATGTAAATAAAATATCAATTTTTTAAAAAATTTACTCTTAAATGGTATCCACAAGGCATACAAGGAGTATTGGACTCTTAAGTCAAGCAATTTTTAAATTTTAAGCAATATAGTCCTCAAAAGATCAAAATCATCGCTAATATCAATCTCAAATCTCAATCATGCATTTAAAACTCAACTTTAAGTAGAATGCAACAAAGACACCTTACCCAAAACTTAAACCGCACATTATCCTCAATGTGCAATGAGAATAATGGAAAAGATGGAAAGAGTATACCGTGGTGGTGAAGACATGAAGCCCGATCATGATCCAAGTCAAAAGACGTCTCCCCTAAACTTGGAATTAACAACCTACTCAAATAACCACACTAGCAAACTTATATCAAATATCAAATGGGATAAGAATAATCAAATCATGCATTCGAAGGCAATGTAACACAAGATGAGAGAGATATGAGATATGAGATCAAACCCTAATTAAAGCATAAAGCATGGAGGACTACGCATAAGGGTACAATGTTGAAAAGCCTTTGTTCGTTCGTTCGTTTGTTTGTTTTTTTTTTTTTTGAATAAACAAGTTTGTATAAAAGTATGTACAATGAAATAAAATGCAAGAAAAATGCAGAATTGAAAATTTAAAAGTATAATACAAAACATAAGAGACACAATGGGTCATGAAGGTCCTAAGTTTAATGTCTCTAGCTAGACGGAATGCTGCATTAAAGAGGTTTTTTTTTTTTTTTTTTTTTTTTGAATAGAATTTAAAATTTAAAATTCAAAACAAAGTCAAAGTAAAAGTCAATAGTGAACAAAGAGCATAAATCGATCAATCCAAGATCGATCTCAAAAAGGCTCAGATAGATCGAACATGCAAAAAACCTGCATACATATTCGAACGATGCAACAGAGAACTTGTTTTCATGGGGTTAGAATTTTTTCTATGTGTTGGAACTGAAGATCGATCCAAGAGGAAGTTGGATCGATCTTGGAACTTAAGATCGATTAGAACTAAAGTTCGCACGATGGAATAGAGAGCTGAAATATGTAGGTTTTCTTCGCACGATTATACAGAGAGGTGATTGGATGCAGAGATGGTGTTTGATCGATCAAACTTATACTGAGATCGATCAAACAAGCAACAATTCTTGCATTTTGCATCACAACACTAAATATCTTCATAAATAGGGTCTACTAGATGTGCAGCTTCCATATGCCTTTAAAAGACTTGTCCTTCTATGTAAGGTTTCAATCTCTGCCCATTAACCTTAAAAATGTTTCCCTTTTTCAAACTTTGAATTTCTACCGCCCCATGAGGCACAACAGAGATGATCTCGTATGGACCTTCCCATTTAGTTCTCAATTTTCCCAGAAAGAGTTTTAATCTAGAGGTGAAGAGCCACACTTTTTAACCAGTTTTAAAAGATTTCTTTACAATGTGCTTATCATGAAAAACTTTAGTTCTTTCTTTGTAGAGTTTGATATTATCATAAACATTGTGTCTCAACTCTTTTAACTCACTCAATTGGAGTAATTGGTTCTCTCTTGCTTTATCAAGGTCAAGATTGAGCTTTCTAACCGCCCACAAGGCTTTATGTTCTAGCTCAACTGGAAGATGACAAGGCTTTCCATATACAAGTTTATAAGGAGACATGCCAATGGGAGTCTTATATGCCGTCCGATAAGCCCACTGTAATACCCCTAATTCTCAAAAGGATATAACTGAAATTTATTTATTTATTTTAGGTGTATTTTAATTGATTAATTGCTTTTTGGTTTGTGTGCATTTAAATATGATTATCTGGCTATGTGTAATGGTTTTATTTGCTTAATTGGGAATTGTGTTTGTTTAAATTAATTATAATGGTTTTTAATTTAATTATTGGTTAATTTAAATTTGTGATTATTAGTGATTAAATTGATGTGTAAGTTTTGGTAGTTTATATCATTTATGTGTGTTGTATTTATAGTTTAGGATTAGGGTTTTATTTTCATGTGGTAGCCGACTTGTAGTTGGGCTGGAGTTAGAATTAGGGGTTTTCATGGGTCTATATATATAGAACAATATAGGTGTCTGCAAGGGTTTTAAAAAAAACAAAACAAACCCTTCTCCCCGTAACTAGAGGAAGAGAGAAACAGAGAGGTTGAGGGGAAAACATTAAGGGAATTGGGAAAGGTTTTCGGCTATGGAATGAAGCTCATGTCAAGGAGGAAGGTATGGTTTACTGTGAGATAGAACTGAGTAGTAGGAAGATTACCAGTAGTCATCCGTTCATTGGAAACTCCATAGACAGTGTTGTAAGGTTTCAAACCGAAACCTAAAGGCAAGTTTCATTTTATCTCCTTCCTGTAAACTTGTGTTCTATGCATTCTATATGGTCTCTAGGAATTAACTCAATTTTTAAAACTGATGTTTGATGCATGTTTGCCGGACTGTAAAATGATTAACGTATAAATAACTGAAGTTTGTTTTCCTTGCATAAACTGTTGGATTGGGTATTAAACTGACCGGTCCTTTACAAGGGTCGCGATACCAAGTCAAGCTTGAAGAGTTGTGAATTTAGGATGTGGCCAAGTTTTACATTTATAGAAAGCCACTACTACCTTTCTCTATATAAAATATAGATAGGGTGAGTAGGGATCGTCCCAAGGGATTTGATGGTGTATCGAATTGTGAAACTATGGTAATTAGGGTTAGTAGGTCGAGTGATCACACAATTGATTGGTTGTTTGATTATACTAAATGAGCTAAACTATAATAAAGCAATGCAATAAGATAAAGAGTAAGTAAGAAGGAAAGGTCTTGGGGTGTAGAGATCACCACCAAACAATACTATTCCAAACCATAATCAAGTGACTAATGAGGGAAATGAATGTGTTGCAACAATGTTGTGTGTGTAAAAGATATTCAATTGGTAAGGGTGACTCAACAAGTGCAAATTGTCTCAATCAACATGTGTGAGGCCACAATACATCTATTGGTAGAGGAATATATTGTCTAAACATCATGTGAAGATAACAAAATAACAATTCAAGTTATTGAACCTTTCATTAAGCTCATAGTCCAAGCAATCCAAAAGGATGATTTAGTTAAACATGCATTATCTAAACATCATGTGAGAGGTGCAAAATATCTATTGGGAGAGGAATAAATTGTCTAAACACATGTGAAAGATACAACATATCATAACTAGTCATTAATCCTTCATTAAGCTCAAAATTCCATTACACCACAATATTAGAGCATATGCTTCTTGTATTCAAAAGCATGGAACATTAAAGAACAAGCATGAATTGTTTCCCCAACTAACACTACACTACTTAAAAGAGTAGCACAATCCATCAAGGAATAAGTATGAACCATCTAGAGACATAACAAGAGCATTACATTACGAACTTCATATATTGACAATCTCAAGATTAAAGGCATTAATACACATGGACATGCATCAATAACATTAAATCTAGAGGTGAGCATCTACTTTAGCATACATAGACATATAGATAGAGAAAATAATCAATTAGAAGCACTAATCCATAGAACTCAATGAATAATCAAGATCTTCATAAGTTCAAGAGTCAAAATATGCATTACAACACAAATCCCTCAAAATTACACAAGATTAGGTAAGGAAAGCATACTTGGGGCTAACTCTAGCCCCAAGAGGATGTCTAGCCACTCATGATGATGAAGCTCCAACCCTCAAGGGCTAAATCTATGGTGAAAATCTACTCCTTGATGATGAAAGTCTCCTCCAAAGGTTGCTCTAGCTTCCTCCCTTCTTCCTCTCCAAGAATAGCCTCCAAGATGATTTTCAATGTGTGACAAAAGACTCCCTCAAAAAGTGTATCATATTCCTTATATAGGTAGGTCAAATACACCCCATGATGAGCTGTGGTCGTGCAAGGCATATTCTCCAATCATTGGATGAAGGACAGAATAAATGAGCTGGACTTTAACTTTTTCTCGTTGGAGGAAGTTCGATCGATCGAACCTTAACTTGGATCGATCGAAAATGGGTTTGATCGATCGAACTGCATCTTAGATCGATCGAAGTAGTCTGACTCCTCAGGATAATGACAAGGCTGGGATATTTTCAAGATATTTATCGGGAAAAAGATAAAAGTGGTTGGTAGGCATACAGCTGTGGATAAGATCAATCATTTGAATATGACAAAATAGGGTTCGATCGATCGAAGGTGATGTTCGATCGATCGAACTTGGAATTTTAGTAAAGGCCAAGGTTGGATCTATTGAGAAGTACTGTGATCGATCATAGATATTTGATTGATCGAACTCTAAGTTGGATCGATCGAACTTTTCAGCTGCACAACTTGATTCCTTTTTGCTCCTTTCTTTGGTTTATCTCAGGGTTGCTTCAATTAAGCTCTTATTTGGCTGAGTTAGCTGAATTTTGGGATTAGTGCCTGAAAATATAAATAACAAGTAATAAGTCTAAAACGGCAAAGTAAGATAGATAAAGGTACTAGAATGCTTAAACTTAATGGGTTTAAATGCGCACTTTTCAGTGCTCATCACACCCCCAAACTTAAATATTGCTAGTGCCTAGCAATGAACTAAGAAGTAAAGGAATGAAATAAACAACTATAGAAGTATAAACTGGAAAGCAAGTAAAATGATGACACTATTTTTGTAGGGAACACGATTGCATTTAGCATATGCAACAAGCCTTTTAAACCCCTAGGTTACCCCTAGTGGACGAGTAAAGTCTCGTGAGGGTTTCCAGAAATGGTACCCAAAAACATTAAGCTCATTCTTTCAAAAGAGGCACCAATATTGCAAACAAGCATTGGGAGAAAACTACCTCAAGTATGCAATTTTTCAACTGTTTTTAAGCAATCTCCCAAAATTTCAATATCAAGCAAGCAAGTATGGTCCTCCACATATCAAGAAAATGATCATAAAAATCGAAACAAGTCTAGAATCCATGTGAGAGGTCCGGCATCAAGTGTGTTGCTATCTTAGCCAACTAGAGAAGTAATCACATCCTTACCCTCGAACTAGCACACAAATCTAGTACCGATCATTAAGATAAGAGAGTGGACCTTTTATTAAAGTTTTATTGTTCTAGGTGCGCTTATTCTTTCCACTCTTTTTTTTTTTTTTTTATTGAGGATCAAAGATGGAAATATTGTACAATGTGTTGATCTCTTAAGCTTTCTAGAAGATTCATGTAGCGAGCTTTAGGTCAATGACTCCCAAACCAGATGGCTTTAGGGCATTAGGTGTTAAGACACCCCTACGGACTTACAAACTCAAATCAACTAGGCTACAAATTAAGACAACAACCATCTAATCATTTCCTACTTCTCACCTTTTGGGATAAGTCCTCACTTTTATTGCTTTTTGCAACTTTTTTTTTTTTTTTTTTCAATTATTAACTTAGAGTTTGGGCCCTCCACCTTTCGGCGCGAGAAGTTCATTGCTTAATGAGGCAAGAATCCCGGCTACTTAATGAAAAGGGGTTGTTATCCACCTTTATCAAGAATGAAAGCTTTCAATGCACTACTAGCCCAATTGGGATATAACCAATTCAATAATCAACAAAGCATATATCCCACAATTGAATGCTAGCGTGCGCTGACGCTAGTGTAGAATGTTAGAATGAATTTCAAAACAATCACAAAATCAGGATTATGTGGACCACAAGTGCAAGCATGATATTAATTTTTTTTTTTTTTTTTTTTTTTTTTTTTTTTTGAAAAATTTACTCCTAAATGGCATTGAAAAGGCATACAAGGAGTATTGGACTCTCAAGTCAAGCAATTTTTAAATTTTAAGCAATATAGTCCTCAAAAGATCAAAATCATAGCTAGAAATGTACCAAGTATAGAAATATCCCTCAAATACACAAAACATGCTCAAAATTTGAATTTTAAAGTAACACTGAAACATACACCAATACCCCCAAACTTAAACTGCACATTGTCCTCAATGTGTGAAGAGAACAAAGGAAAGAGTATACCAGTGCTGTAGACATGAATGATCGGGATAGAAGTATCCAAAGTGGGTGGCATGACCCCCCCAAACTTGGGATAAACTGTGGTCCTGAAAAGTTTGCACTCGGATAAACTCATTAGATAACAAAGTAGGATAATCAGTGCATAGTGGACATGCAAGTGTAAATGGGATGAAAGATAGAGAATGGAGAGAGGTGTAAGGTGGTCCTGAAAAATCGGGTGGTACTCTCTCACTGAAGCGATTGGGATGCACCTGATGGATCAAACAGTGATAGATCAAGATAAAATCATAAAACATCCATCATAGATAAGAAATGATAATAAAGTGCAATACATCCAGAGTCAAAGCCGACAGGTCTGGCTGCAAAAATAAAAGTATCACAAATGTGGCAGAGGCATATCAGAGATATAGAGCATAGAAAGATATCAGATAGAGGGAGCGGGATGCATAGGGTAGACTGTGCGGATTTCGCTGGTGAGGCCCTCAATAGCAGTCAATATCTCTCCGCGTAGGCAAGCAATTTCATTCCTGAGGGCAGCCACTAGAGTCAGACGAAGGGTAGCAAAGTTAGCTCTAAGGGCAACTAGCATATCCTCAAGAATCTGAAATCGCTCTTCAAAACGAGGCATCAGATTATGAGGCTCAGAAATGGCAAAAGTAAAAGAAGTGGCATTTGTATCCATGGTCTGCAAACAGAAAAACTTGTAATGGAAATCAGTACCAGAATAAATAATTTGAAGCATAATATAGAAATATTCATGTCAAATAAGATAGACAAAATATGGATGACATGAATCTATGACAGTGATGAAATGTGAATCATGCTAAGCAATGTAGATATGAAATGCATCCAATGTGGAATATCACAGGCATTGTGCATATAAAGATAGCATGAAGACGACACAAGATTGGATCGATCGAAGGTAGTGAAATGAAGTTCACTACTTCAATCGATCGAAGCACAAGTTCGATTGATCGAACTGTGCGAATGCCGAATTTGAAAAGTCGCAGATCTGTGAGATCTAGAGTACAGGGCCCACACAAACGTGTTTGAGGGCCTATCTACACACCATTCATACAATCAACAACACCCAAACACTCCCCAACTTCAAATCAAATAAAAAAACCCCAATTTTGGTTCGGCCGAATGCATGTGTGTATATATAGCATGTAATCATGAAATTGAAGCTTCAACAATGAATGATTCATACATATTGAACATGATTTAACATAAACAATCAATAACATGCATCAATTTAAGCTTGGAATCAAGAAAATTGCATTCGGTTTACCTCTAAACCGAGATAGATGAGATGAGAGAGAAGGGGCAAAGCCGCGATGAAAATGGAGCTTATCCTTGGTGGAATTGGCTCGCCGGAGATGGGGAAGATGATTGGGATGGAGGTTGGCCGGATTGAGCTTGAGATTGAGAGAAAGGGAGACTTAGGGTTAGGGTTTGTTTCGAGGTTGGATTGATCCAAGTGTATCGTTCCAACTCGGTTTTATTTTAAAAACACGATATGCAGAGTTCGATCGATCGAACCTAAGTCTCTATTCTAAAATTTTTTTTTTTAATTTTGAATTTGAATTTTGAATTTTGAAAAATCAAAGGAAATTAAATTAATGAGATGCAATATTTCGATCGATCGAAGAAAGATTTCGATCGATCGAAGAGGATAAAGAATGTACAAGTTTAAGGGCTTAAGAGTTGACACGTGTTGGAACCTTGGATCGATTGAACTTGGAATTCAATCGATCGAACAAGAAAAATTTTGAAAAGTCCCGAGAGCATACATTTTTGAAAAATGGATGAGGCCTGAAAATTTTTCTAAGTGTTGGGACTCATGATCGATCGAACCACATGTTGGATCGATCGAAAGGTAGTTCGATCGATTGAAATGGTTTACGATCGATCGAACTTTCAAAAATTTGGAGATCCCGAGAGCATGCATTTTGGAATTTGGATGCAGGTCCAAAATTTTTCTAATTGTTGGGTGCAAAATGAGAGCTGGATCGATCGAGTCCATAGTTGGATCGATCGAACCCATGTTCGATCGATCGAACCAAAACTTGGATTGATCGAAATTATGCCTAAATGCTTAAAATGA
The DNA here is from genome assembly GCF_030987335.1 of Cornus florida. Classification (NCBI taxonomy): domain Eukaryota; kingdom Viridiplantae; phylum Streptophyta; class Magnoliopsida; order Cornales; family Cornaceae; genus Cornus; species Cornus florida. Next base: position 31,248,171 of record NW_026775571.1, on the reverse strand, counting down.
CTTGAATGCTCATGCAATCCCTTACTCAGTTCCTTCCAATGTATATGAACCACAAAAACAGTATCTAGACTTCGCAAGAATCAAAATGCAAGATAGAAATGAGAGAGGAATAGGGTTTTGACATCCTACGAGTTTCGGTGCTAGTCTTTAACGTGTCTAGCAAGACCTTGGGCTCTTTCAGCCCGGATCAAAGATTTTGTGATGCATCCCCTCCTTTTTGGGTTGAGAAATGTTTTGAGTTCCACCCAACAAATGGTTCTTGGAAGAGCTTGTTGGATTTAACTCAAAAGATGTTTTTAAGTTCTTATCAAAATCTTCATCAATATCTTTATACACCGGGTCAATAAGATTTGCAGCCTCTAAATGTCTTTGAAAGACTTGACCCTCTATATATGGTTTCAATCTTTGCCCATTCACCTTGAAGATGTTCCCCTTCTTCAAGTCTTGTATCTCTACCGCTCCATGCGGTGCAACCGAGATAATTTCATAGGGACCTTCCCACTTGGTTCTCAATTTGCCGGGAAAGAGTTTTAACCTAGAGTTGAAAAACCAAGCTTTTTGACCGGGTTCTAAGGACTTCTTCACAATATGCTTATCATGGAAGGCTTTGGTTCTTTCTTTGTAGAGCTTGGCATTATCATAAGCATTGTGCCTTAGCTCTTCCAATTCACTCAATTGAAGTAGCCTATTCTCTCCAGCTTTGGCTAGGTCAAAATTGAGCTTTTTAACTGCCTAAAAGGCTTTGTGTTCTAGCTCAACCGGAAGAGTGTCGTGAGGACCTAGAAATGCATACTTAAGATTAGAAGGCAAAGTTTTTAGCTCAAGAGTTGGTGGAGATACCAAAGATGGAACCGGAGGAGTACTAGAAAGTGAAGGAAGAGGCTCAATTGGAGTTTTCCATGGTGGACAATTAAAACTTGCTACGGATTCCATTATATTGCTTACTTCATTGATTGAATTTTCATTATCAAACCCACAACTCTCATACATTTCAAGAAGACATGAGGCAAGAGGATCATCGGATAAAAGAGATGAAAGATCATCCTCAAGCGGTTGTTTTATGATCATTGTGGGAATTGATTCCTCAACAACCTCATCTAACACATCAATAACATAACACTCATCTTCATCTATGGGATGTCGACTTGCATTGAAAACATTGAGTTTGACCAACATGTTGCCAAAAGAAAGATCCATGATTCCGGACCTACAATTGATAGTGGCATTGGCGGTGGCAAGGAATGGTCTTCCCAAGATGATTGGGATTTGGGTAGTGGGATTAGCAACCGGTTTGGTGTCTAACACTACAAAATCAACCGAAAAGTAGAATTTATCTACTTTGACAAGGATGTCCTCAACCATACCCCTAGGTGTTTTGACGGATCTATCAGCCATTTGAAGCACCACCGAGGTTGGCTTTAACTCATTTAACCCCAATTGGACATACACAGAATAAGGAATCAAGTTAACACTTGAACCTAAGTCAAGAAGAGCTCTACGGATCTCGTGATTTCCAATTACACATGAAATGGTTGGAGCACCGGGGTCTTTGCATTTGAGTGGAGTATTTTGTTGAAGAATGGAGCTCACTTGCTCCGTGATGAACACTTTCTTAGGACCTTGTCCTTTGTTCCTCCTCTTTTGTGTGCAAAGATCTTTCAAGAATTTGGCATAAGGCGGCATTTGCCTAATTGCATCTAAGAGGGGAAGATTTATATTCACTTGCTTGAAAACATCCATCATGTCAAGTATTTTCCCATCTTGCCTCTCTTGAGGCTAGGTTTCTCTCAAAGCATAAGGGAAATGAGCTTTTGGCTCATGACATTTTGGCACTTGAGAAGATGATGAAGATTGAGTATTCCGATTTGGAACATTCTCATCCAAAGAGATAGGTATGGAATTGGAATTTTGATGAGTGACAACATTTGGTTTCACCGATTCACTATCCTCCTTTGGCAACTCAACCTTATTGTCAACTTGCTTACCACTTCTCAAAGTAGTGATTGCTTGTGTTTGAACTTGTGAGGCATTCTCCGATGTAGAGTTTGCCTCCACACAAAATTGAGCTTTTGGGTTCCTCTTGGGTTGACTAGGTAACTTACCCACTTCCCTTGCATTCAATGCAGTAGCTATGATCCCGATTTGGGACTCTAGCTTTGATATAGATTGAGAGTGTGAATGCAACAAATTTGTGTTCTTCTCTAGGCTATCCAAAGCCATTAAAACCTTATCTTCAAATGTAGAATTATTATGAAGTGCATGAGGAAGATGATGCTCCGTTTGGAATTCATACATTTGAGGATGTGAAGAATTATTCATTCTTTTATGATATGAAGGAGTGAACCCTTGAAAACTTTCATTTCTCTTATGAGGTGGAATGTACTTGTTTTGAAAATTCTGAGCTTGAAAATAATTTGGATGTTCATTCCACCTTGGAACATAAGCATTGGAATAGGGATGAGTAAATGTAGCATTGACTTGTTCATAGTGTTCATTATAAGCATGTCCGTGGGGACAATCAAAAGTAGTGTGCAAAACACTTGAACATGTCATACAAGGCTCATACATTTGAGAGGTATGATGATGAGGATATGAATTGTTAGCCGGTTTTTGATTTAACAAGAATTGGTCAAACTTTTGAGAAAGAGTTTTAATCTCGGCTACAATTCCCATTGAACTCTCTATTTGACAAACTTGAGAATTTTTCTTCTTCTCTTTTCTTTCATAGTCAATTTGAGAAGTATAAAATTTTTGTAAAGAGTTTTCGCTCATCTTCTCAAAGAGTTGCCAAATGTCATCCTCATGTTTCCCAAAATATGATCCTCCACATGATGTATCAACAATGTCTTTATGAATGTCGGATAGGCTCTCATAGAAGTATTGAACCACTTGCCATTTTGGAATGCCATGATGTGGGCATTTCCCTAGCAAGTCATTCAATCTTTCCCAAGCCTCATGTAATAACTCCCCTTCTTTTTGAGAAAAATTTCTAATTGAAGTACGCATAGCATTGGTCAAACTCATGGAATAAAATTTTTTTAAAAATTCATTTTGCATTTGCATCCAAAAAGTTATAGAATTTGCCTCCAAAGTATTGAACCAATGCTTTGCCTTGCTTTTGAGTGTGAAAGGGAAAAGGAGTAGTCTAATCACTTCCTTCGGAACATTCATGTATCTAATGGTGGAACATATTTCAAAGAATTCATTTAGATGTTTATAAGGCTCCTCATCATTTAGACCATAGAAAAGTGGACACAATTGAATAGTTTCGGGCTTGATTTCATATTGATTTGTCTCGAAATTAGGCAACATGATATAAGAAGGTGCATGGTATGCATGGAGATCATAATAGTCACGAAGTACCATTGGAGGCATTGGAGCTTGAGCTCCGAGACCGTATTGATCGGGAGGGAGGTTTTGCATGAAATGCGGGTCTAGGTAGCCAAGATTACCCTCTAGGTTTTCCATGTGAATGCCTAGAGTGAATGATCAAGTAAAGACTATAAATCACAACAAAGCAATCAAATAAACATTTCTCCTCCACAACAAGTCAAATATCAACAACTTCCTCCATATACAATAATTCCCATACTCCCATGCTTTTAATGATATGCAATGCCACCACGTGGGCCCCCGATTTAACTAAGGAGATTGAGTAAGAAGGTCTCACAATGGTCCTTTAGCACTTCAACTCCAAATTTAAAAGCTTAGCTTAGCAAAATTATTTTTAGCAACTCTTCATTTTTAGCATTTTTTTCCTTTTTGCTTGCTTTGCTCCTTAGCTTTGAAGTTCTTTGCTAGCTCCTTGCTCAGTGCACCTTGTTAATGAAGAACAAACTTAATAAGTAATAAAAAAAAAAAAGGAAATAAAAAGAAAGTAAAGACACGATCAAAAGAGTACTAATCCTAATTGAATTCACAATTCGATGTTGCCAATTTAAAATCCCCGGCAACGGCGCCAAAAACTGACCGGTCCTTTACAAGGGTCGCGATACCAAGTCAAGCTTGAAGAGTTGTGAATTTAGGAGGTGGCCAAGTTTTACATTTATAGAAAGCCACTACTACCTTTCTCTATATAAAATATAGATAGGGCGAGTAGGGATCGTCCCAAGGGATTTGATGGTGTATCGAATTGTGAAACTATGGTAATTAGGGTTAGTAGGTCGAGTGATCACACAATTGACTGGTTGGTTGATTATACTAAATGAGCTAAACTATAATAAAGCAATGCAATAAGATAAAGAGTAAGTAAGAAGGAAAGGTCTTGGGGTGTAGAGATCACCACCAAACAATACTATTCCAAACCATAATCAAGTGACTAATGAGGGAAATGAATGTGTTGCAACAATGTTGTGTGTGTAAAAGACATTTAATTGGTAAGGGTGACTCAACAAGTGCAAATAACTCAATCAACATGTGTGAGGCCACAATACATCTATTGGTAGAGGAATATATTGTCTAAACATCATGTGAAGATAACAAAATAACAATTCAAGTCATTGAACCTTTCATTAAGCTCATAGTCCAAGCAATCCATAAGGATGATTTAGTTAAACATGCATTATCTAAACATCATGTGAGAGGTACAAAATATCTATTGGGAGAGGAATAAATTGTCTAAACACATGTGAAAGATACAACATATCATAACTAGTCATTAATCCTTCATTAAGCTCAAAATTCCATTACACCACAATATTAGAGCATATGCTTCTTGCATTCAAAAGCATGGAACATTAAAGAACAAGCATGAATTGTTTCCCCAACTAATACTACACTACTTAAAAGAGAAGCACAATCCATCAAGGAATAGGTATGAATCATCTAGAGACATAACAAGAGCATTACATTAAGAACTTCATATTTTGACAATCTCAAGATTAAAGCCATTAATACACATGGACATGCATCAATAACATTAAATCTAGAGGTGAGCATCTATTCTAGCATACATAGACATATAGATAGAGAAAATGATCAATTAGAAGCATTAATCCATAGAACTCAATGAATAATCAAGATCTTCATAAGTTCAAGAGTCAAAATATGCATTACAACACAAATACCTCAAAATTACACAAGATTAGGTAAGGAAAGCATGCTTGGGGCTAACTTTAGCCCCAAGAGGATGTCTAGGCACTCATGATGATGAAGCTCCAACCCTCAAGGGCTAAATCTATGGTGAAAATCTGCTCCTTGATGATGAAGGTTTCCTCCAAAGGTTGCTCTAGCTTCCTCCCTTCTTCCTCTCCAAGAATAGCCTCCAAGATGATTTTCAATGTGTGACAAGAGACTCCCTCAAAAAGTGTATCATATTCCTTATATAGGTAGGTCAAATACACCCCATGATGAGCTGTGGTCGTGCAAGGCATATTCTCCAATCATTGGATGAAGGACGGAATAAATGAGCTGGACTTTAACTTTTTCTCGCTGGAGGAAGTTCGATCGATCGAACCTTAACTTGGATCGATCGAAAATGGGTTCGATCGATCGAACTGCATCTTGGATCGATTAAAGTGGTTTGACTCCTCCGGATAATGACAAGGCTGGGATATTTTCAAGATATTTATGGGGAAAAAGACAAAAGTGGTTGGTAGGCGTACAGCTGTGGATAAGATCAATCATTTGAATAGGACAAAATAGGGTTTGATCGATCGGAGGTGATGTTCGATCGATCGAACTTGGAATTTCAGCAAAGGCCAAGGTTGGATCTATCGAGAAGTACTGTGATCGATCATAGATGTTCGATCGATTGAACTCTAAGTTGGATCGATCGAACTTTTCAGCTGCACAACTTGATTCCTTTTTGCTCCTTTCTTTGGTTTATCTTAGGATTGCTTCAATTAAGCTCTTATTTGGCTGAGTTAGCTCAATTTTGGGATTAGTGCCTGAAAATTTAAATAACACGTAATAAGTCTAAAACGGCAAAGTAAGATAGATAAAGGTACTAGAATGCTTAAACTTAACGGGTTTAAATGCGCACTTTTCAGTGCTCATCATAAACCTCTGTAAATTAATTTATAATGGATTGTAAGGAGTTGCTAGGATGGTTAGGAAGTTAATTAAACTTTCAAATGGAATTTTGATGCATGGGATCAGACTTTAAACTGGTCATTTGTTCAGTTAACTGTGATTGGTGTTCTTGCATAAACTGCTATGTTTCTGTTTAGATTTTTGGTCAAACAACTTGGAGTGGAATCAAAGGAGTTTCTAGGAGTATTAAGGCTTAAATTAAAATCTTAAAATCCTGAAAAAAGCTTAGGACAGACAGTTGGAATTATCGTCGAAAACGAAGACGAAGAACAGAGGAAGCAGAGAGGGAAAACTGGAGGCTAGGTGAGTAGAGGCGGCTCTACAAGAAGTAGAGCCGGCTTTAGAAGCTTAGGAGCCGGCTCCAAGGGTTTCTAGAGCGGGCTCCCTTGGTTGATATCACCTACGGGTGTTTTCATGTGGATTTTTGGGTTTCAGGGGCTTGGATGTGATTTCGGGAAAATTGTGGTAGGTTTTAAAGGTTTAAAATTAATCTGTTTAAGCATGAAAATAGTTAGTATAGACTAGTGTGCTAATCTTAAAAGGTTGATAATGAAAAATAAACATATGATTAGGCATACTGTTAAGGAGGGAGGAATGATCAAGTTGCTGATTTGTTTAGCAACTTAAACGAACTGTTACTAAATTGTTTGTGAGACGTTATATGATTATATATATATAACTAAATGAAGGCTTAGGAAGTTGGTTTAAAATGTGTTAATAGACTTCATGAAATTTTAAATAATAATTTGCATGTCGTCACGGAATATGAAAGGGTTGATGCTAGCGGCTGTTTTAGCAAAGTAAACAGACTAATAGGAGCGTGGTTATAGAATCTGAGTGTGTGTGCTCAGTTTATATATCTGAGTATCATTATATCATACTCTGGACTTACAGTTGGGGATTAAATAGTCGCCATGAGAATAAAATATTAATTTGCATGCCGACAAGGATTGAGGAGGATTTAAATGCTAGTCTTCGTTTTAATAGTGTAAATGAACTAGTATGGATGTATTGGTTGGGAATTCTAGTATAATGTGCAGTTTATAATTCTAATATTCATTATATTATGTTAGGGATGATAATTGCTGAACTATCGTAATTTATATTCTGTCAATTATATGGAAATGGATGGTTTAAATTGTTTATCATTACATTAACAATTTATTTGGAGGATTAATGATTATAATCATATACTGGATGCATGATGGGATCTTAATAATATCTGTTTTCTATTATGCTAGTTTTTGGATATATTTGATGTTCATTTGAATGTGCATCATCCGTGGATCATATGCATGTATGTACCGGTATGGGACAGTGACATACGGAGGGAAGGATTAGGTCAAAACGCTAATTCCAACTCATTCATACATAAGGAATGAATTAACTAAAACAGTTAAATCATACATGGATGCATGTCCTGTCAACTAAAACAGTTGAACGACAGAATGGATATTTGTTTTATTTTTCTGCACTAGGAAGGAATTTATATATATACTTATGGTACCGTGATACGAGCTTGAGTCTCCTGATCACGGTTAGGGTGCATATATCGCAAAGGTTGGATAGCTAGATATAGCTGATGTTCCCTGGTAGGTCTGGATACTTGGCCGTTGGGAAGCGTGTTTTTATGTCATCTTCTACCTAGGCTAAACTATGTTATAGGTTAGTGAGCATCCTTTAGTGTGTATATATATATATGGACTATTTTAGATATTACCGAGCTATCTAGGATGTATCTGCATATCGGGTTTATGTACAGATTGTAGTAGGATGGAACTTGCATGTGGGCCTGACCCACCTTTATTTTTCAGGTGTTCGTGGGTACCATGCTTAGGGCTTGATCATGGTGATGCAGATACAGTCACTCACACTTCTGACTACATAGGATTTCTTTTCTTATTTTAGTTTTGGGTTTTATCCTGTAAATTTATTTATCAATTGGAACTATTAGGGGTCCACTGGATGGATTCCCGAGTTGTACGGATTTGAAGGATTTAAATAATATTAATTTATTATTTTTTAGGATGTTTATTTTAGATTCCCTTCAGCGCATTATTATTTTATTCTTAATTCAGTTTTTTATTTTTATTTTTATTCCTGCTTGTTTACATATTGATTGTTTGGTATCCCTTGGATCTATGCTCGGACTTGATCACCCGTGGCTCTAGAATCGAGGGGTATCACACCCACAAAGCATCATTCAATTTTCGTGACCAATCTTTTTGGGTAGTGTTAACCGTTTTATCAAGAATATGCTTAATCTCCCGGTTAAACACTTCTACTTGCCCACTTGTTTGAGGGTGGTAAGGAGTGGCTACTTTATGAGTAACGGAGTACTTAAGAAATAACTGCCTTAAGAACTGATTACAAAAATGCTTTCCTCCGTCACTTATCATAGCCCTTGGCATACCAAAATGAGCAAAGATATTGGATTTAATGAATTGAATAACCACGGAGTGGTCATTTGTTTTGGTAGCACAAGCCTCCACCCACTTGGAAACATAATCAACGACAAGTAGAATATATTGAAAACCATAGGACATAGGAAATGGACCCATATAATCAATGCCCCATATGTCAAAGATCTCTACAACAAGAATATTTGTCAAAGGCATCATGTCTCTTCTCGACATTGAGCCTATCTTTTGACATCTTTCACACGGTTTGCAAAAATTGTAAGCATCTATATGGATGGTGGGCCAAAAGAGCCCACTTTGAAGAACCTTCAAGGCAGTTTTCTTTGCAATAAAATGCCCACTACATGCAAGAGTATGACAAAACACGAGCACGCTTGGAATGCATCTTCTCATAATTTGATCTGGACAATATTGGTACAAGACAGGAACTTCCCAATAGTAATTCCGGATGTTGGTAAAGAAACAGTTCTTTTCGTTCTTTGACCAAGTAGTTGGAAGCTTGCCAATTGCCAAATAGTTTACAATGTTGGCAAACCAAGGCATTTTGTCCGTTAGAAACTTGGAATAGTTGTTCATCCAGAAATGAATCATGAATTGGTGGACTAGGGGAATGTTCTATCAATAACTTTGAGAGATGATCGGCAACCACATTTTCGGTGCCTTTCTTGTCTTTGATTTCAAAATCAAATTCCTGAAAAAGCAAAATCCATTTAATTAACCGAGGTTTTGTTTCTTTCTTTGTCAAAAGGTGCCTCAAAGTGGCATGGTCAGAATAGATAACAACCTTAGACCTTTAGAGATAGGACCAAAATTTATTAAGAGCATACACTACGGCAAATAATTCCTTCTCAGTAGTGGAGTAATTCAATTGAGCTCCCGAGAAAGTTTTACTTGCATAGTATATGGCACAAGGTAGTTTTCCTACTTTTTGCCTCAAAACTACTCCCATGGCATAATCAGAAGCATCACATATGTTTTCAAATGGTAATGACCAATTGGGAGGTTGCATGATGGGGGCGGATGACAGTAGATCACACAATTTATGGAAAGCATCTAGGCATGCTTGATCAAAGGCAAATGGAGTTTCCTTGGTGAGAAGATTGCACAAGGGTCTAGCAATTTTGCTAAAGTCCTTGATGAAATGATGATAGAAGTCAACATGCCCTAGAAAGGAGCGAACTTCTCTCACCGTTGAAGGTGGAGGCAATTCAGCAATAAGCTCGACTTTCGCTTTATCCACCTCAATTCCCCTCCTTGAGATGACGTGACCCAAAACAATACCTTCTTGAACCATGAAATGGCTCTTTTCCCAACTAAGAACAAGGTTTGTTTCACGACATCTTTTAAGCACTAAATTCAAAATTTTGAGGCATGCATCAAATGAAGACCCGAAGACAGAAAAATCATCCATGAAGACCTTTAGATACTCTTCCACCATGTCTGAGAAAATTGACATCATACACCATTGGAATGTGGTAGGGGCATTGCATAACCCGAAAGGCATCCGTCTATAAGCAAACGTACCAAAAGGACAAGTAAATGTGGTTTTCTCTTGGTCTAAGGGGTCAAGGGCTACTTGGTTATAACCCGAATAGCCATCAAGAAAGTAATAATATTGTTGCCCAGCCAATCTCTTTAGAATTTGATCAATGAATGGCAAAGGGAAGTGATCTTTTCTAGTGGCGGCATTTAATTTGCGGTAATCAATGCATACACGCCACGAATTAGCGGTATGCTTGGAGATTTCCTCACCTTTTGCATTTTCAACTATCATAATCCCTGATTTTTTGGGAACTACTTGAGTTGGACTCACCCATTTGCTATCAGAGATTGGGTAAATGATTCCGGCATCTAAAAGTTTGACAACTTCTTTCTTGACTACCTCCTTTATGTGTGGATTAAGTCTTCTTTGAGCATCCCTAAAAGGTTTTGCATCCTTTTCCATAAGTATGCAATGCATGCAAATAGAAGGATCAATTCCTTTTAGATCCACCACACTCCATCCTATAGCTTCCTTATTTTTTTTAAGCACATTTAAAAAAGCATTCTCTTCAAGACTTGAAGAAATGATGATCGGAAGAGTCTCTTTTGTGCCTAGAATGGTATACTTAAGATTGGAAGGTGGAGTTTTAAGCTCAAGAGTTGGTGGAGAGACTAAAGATGGGATTGGTGGAGTGCTAGAGAGTGGAGGGAGAGGTTCTATTGGAGTTTTCCAAGGTGGAAAATCCAAGCTTGCAACCGATTCCATGAGATTGCTTACTTTATTCATTAATTTTTCATCATCAAACCCACAATTACCATACATTTCAAGAAGACAAGATGTAAGAGGATCCTCGGAGAAGAGAGATGAGAGATTTTCCTCGGCTGGTTGTTTCATTACCATGGTGGGAATAGATTCCTCAACAACCTCATCCAACACATCTATAAGACAACACTCGTCTTCATCTATGGGATGTTAGCTTGCATTGAAAACATTAAGCTTGATCATCGTATTTCCAAAAGAAAGGTCCATAACCCCGGGTCTACAATTAATGGTTACATTTACGGTAGCAAGAAATGGCCTTCCCAAGATAATCGGGATGTAGTTAGTAGGATTGGAAACCGGTTCAGTATCAAGAATTACAAAATTAACCGGGAAGTAGAACTAATCAAGTTTGATGAGTATATCCTTAACCATGCCCCTAGGTGTTTTGACGGATCTATCAGCCAATTGAAGCACCACCGAGGTTGGCTTCAACTCATTCAAGCCTAGTTGGACATACACAGAGTAAGGAATCAAATTAACACTTGCTCCTAAATCAAGAAGAGCTCTACGAACTTTATAGTTTCCAATCACACATGAAATAATCGGAGCACCGGGATCTTTGAACTTTGGTGGAGTGTTATGTTGAATGATGGAGCTCACTTGCTTCGTGAGAAACACTTTTTTAGGGCCTTATCCCTTGCTCTTTCTCTTTTGTGTGCAAAGATCTTTTAAAATTTTTGTATAAGGCGGAATTTGCCTAATTGCATCCAAAAGAGGAAGATTTATGTTGACTTACTTAAACACCTCCATCATGTCATGAATTTTTCTGTCTTGTCTCTCAAAAGGTGAGGTTTCTTTTAAAGCATATAGAAATGGAGCTTTTGGCTCATAAGACCTTGCAACTTGAGGAGATGATGAAGAGGGTTGTGAGTTCTTGATGGTGACATTCTCATCCAAGGCAGTAAGAGTAAGATTGGAAACGGGATGGTTGTCAACTTTTGGTTGCACTGGTTCACTATCTTTTCTTAGTTGTTCAACCCTATTGTCAACTTGCCTACCACTTCTCAAAGTAGTGATTGCTTGCATTTGCTCTTGGGAGGGACACCCTGATATGGAGTTTGCTTCCACATAATGTTGGGCTTTTGGGTTCCTCTCAGGTTGGCTAGGTAATTTACCAATTTCTCTTGCATTCAATGCATTAGCTATGGTCCCAATTTGGTATTCAAGCTTTGATATTGATTGAGAATGAGAATGCAACAAATTGGTGTTCATTTCTAAACTACCCAAAGCCACCAAAACCTTATTTTCAAATGTAGAATTGCTAGAAAGTGTATGAAGATAAAGAGGGCAAATTTGGGAATCATACATTTGAGGATGTGAGAAGTGATTCATTCTTTGGTGATGAGAAGAAGAAGACACAAATCCTTGGGAACCTTCATTTCTTTTAGGAGGTGGGATATATTTATTTTGAAATTTTTTAGCTTTATAAGGATTTGAATTTTCATTCCACACCGGAGCATACGCACTTAAATAAGGATGAGCAAATATAGCATTGACTTGTTTAAAGTGTTCATTAAATACATGTCCACGGGGACAATTAGAAGTAGTATGTAAAACACTTGAACAAGTCATGCACGGCTCACAAGGATAGGAAACATGATGAAAAGGAGATGACTTGATAGCCGATTTTTGACTTAATAAGAATTGATCAAGTTTTTGAGAAAGAGTCTTAACCTCGGCTACAATTTCCATTGAACTTTCAATTTGACACATCTTCAAATTTTTCTTCTTTTCAGTAGAACCATGGTCAAACCGAGAAGTGTGATATTTATGCAAAGAATTTTCACACATTTTCTTAAAAAGGTGCCAAATATCATCTTCACATTTTCCAAAATAAGAACCTCCACATGACATATCAACTATGTCCTTATGAGTGTCGGATAGGCTTTCGTAGAAATATTGGACATGTGACGACCCTGGATTTTTTAACCCAGTATGTCCTGTGATGACCCAGAACAGATCCAGAATGCGGAAGCAAGAAACAAGACAACGGTCTCCCAAGGCACAACACACCTCTAAGACCCTAAGATCACCTTCCATGAGGTCACGGAACCCAAAGGAATAAAGTGCGGAAGCAAGAGATTAGAAAAATAACCCCTAGGGGCAAAATGGTCATTTTTGAGAATATGGATTCAGGTGCCACCGAGTACACCACTGGAAATACAATGAAAAACTAATAAAGATGGACTCAAGAATTGCATGATTTGGAGTCCAGACGAAGGAGAAACGGTGAGACGAAGAAAAACGAGCACTTAAGGCTAAAAGGGTGAACTGGTAATTCCAACTGAAATGGGTACTCCCATGTACACCATTGGTTAGATAGCAAAAAATTAACAAAGATGGACTCAATAATCACTTGATTCGGAGTTCGGATGGCAAAGATATCAAATTCTGAAGTCGAAGGAAGGGAAACCCTATCCCGGTTCGAACCAAAAACTGACACTACTTTACTAAAACTTGAATATCTCAAGCTACAAGTAGAATATGAAGCTGAAATGGGTATCATTGGAAAGCTTGTTTTGACGCGGTCAATTTAGACTCAAGAACGGACCAATTCGGAGTTAAAACAAAGGAGATACATCAACTTGAAGTCGAAGGTGCAGTGCTGAACAAAGACACAAACACACACACATGAACAGTACTATGAGCGTTCGTGCAAGGCTATGAGCACTCATGCAGTGCACGCCCCAGGGAAAAAACCCGCTGCCCCAGTTACGAGCGCTCGTGCCCCATGTACAAGCGCTCGTTCTGCAACAAGCTTAGCAGATTTCGGAGTTTGAATTGTGATTTTGAGGACTTTCTGGGCCTTTTTGAAAAAAACACAAAGAAGAAACCCCCTCCAAAACCATGTTTTCTACCCAAAAACATAGATGGAAACAAAAAAATTATTGTAAAATGTCTAAAATGCCCTTAGATCAGATTAGGCTCAAAATGACGAAAATGCAACTTTGCACCAAGCATGCATTTGACCCCAAATGCATTTTTAAGCTGAAACAAATATGCATGCAAACGTAATAAGTGATTTTGAGTGTGCGGGAATGGTTTGTGGCTCCTAGAAATGGCCGAGTCAAAATCCGACCCCCCGATGGCTAAAAAGGCGAAAATGAACTTGAAATAGAAATTTTGAAATCCAAAATTAACAAATGATTGGAAATTACCGTTTGGCCCTTGGCCACACTTCATATATTATTAATGAGACCCTATGAAAGAATAAAAATGGAATTCCCACACCCGATGCACCCATGGTGAAACAATAACTTAGCATTTTTCAATATTTTCATAATAATTCATGAAGTTAAAAGTTACTTAGGATACAAGATACATGTTATTGGCCTCCGGCCTCATTTCATATATGTCAAATACAATACGAAAGGTATACTCATGTACACATTACATATATGGAATCAAACTTATACATTTTGACATAAAAGCTACAAAAAACATCTCATGCTAATATTTGCATGAAATGGAAACTTAAAAGCTACAAGTCATCCATGGAATGATGAGCATCACGAACTAAGTCTTCGTACCTGAACAAAACCCCCAGTAACTTCGGGGTGAGTAAACAAGTTTACTCTTAGAGAATGGGCATGGATAGATTCGATTTCTTTAGAGATTTTTACATTAACTTGCAACAATTCAAAAGGGACATGCCACCTAACGTCTATGTCAAAGTGAGACTCAGGGATCATCCTAAGCTACTCATGCAATTGAAATGAGATACACGACATACAAGCATACCGGTTACAAGTGTACTAAACGGAGATGAAAACATGCGAGGTAAGTATACGAAAACAAAGGTATACTAACAAGATTGGAAACACATGAGGCAAGTATACAAGACTCGAGTATACTAGATAGAATTCCGGATATAAGAAGCAAGTGCACAGTTTCAAGTATGCTAAATGAGATCCAAATACACGAAGTAGGCATAATGTCTATGCAATTAAACAAGGTAGGAAATACTCCATATAACATGATAAGGTTCTTAGATCTTCAAGAGATAACACTTGAAATCTAAGGGTTCAAAGATTTTGCATGTTGATATAAATTAGTACATGTGGTCCATGCCACCTAGAATCTAAGTCAAGTTACATGTATGGGATCATTCCTAAGTCACGATAGCATAAAGTAACATTAAACGAGATAACTAAGAAAATTAACAAGATTTAAACAATTCAATTAACACGACAAGGACAAGGAGTGAAATCAAGGATAATGCATAATATCTATGCGATTAAACAAGGTTGGAACATTTCATATAACACGAAAGGTTTCTTAAATCTTCAAGGAATTCAACATTTGAAATTTAAGGAGTGAAATCACGGATGAAGCATAAAATCTATGCAATGAAACAAGGTTGAATATTCTATGAAGCACGAAAAGGTTCTTAAATCTCCAAGGAATAACACTTGAAATTTAAGGAGTGAAATCCATTATAAAACATAATATCTATGCAAGTAGACAAGAATGAAACATTCCAATTGACACAATAAGAGTTATACACGAAATCAAGAACAAGGCATAATATCTATGCAATTAGCAAGATTGGAGCATTTCACATAACATGACAAGGTTTAAATCTTCAAGAAATAACAACTTGAAATTTAAAGAATGAAATCAACCAATGTGGAAACTCGGATATCGCCCGGATTAAACCCGTACTCTTGGGATCACTTTAGGGCTACTAACCCATGGGTACCTTCCCCTAGTGCGCACTATAGTATAGGGAGCTCTCTATCTCCCATACTAGAACCAAGTCCTAGCCATGTCAATTCTTGATTGATATCCCAAGTTCCAAAATGAACAAGCTGTGCAAGTCAAGATAGTATCAAGATACAAGAAATGCATTAACCACGTTTCATGCACAACCAAGATTTTGGAACACATAAGTCATGCCCTAAGTTTCAACTATAATGACATGTGAAATGTCAAGAAATCATAGTATGCATCCACATAGACTACGAACTAGTACTTATAACACAAGGAATCCATAAATGTAAATATACCACTAATATAAGATTAATGATTTAATTATTTGTTTAACAACACTTGAACAATTAAACCATTCTAAGGTAAGGGTGCAAGTTCATTAACTACATTAATTAAGCTAAGTTGCAACAAGTCATGATACATGATAAAAAGGTAAAAGCCCCATAAAATAGATGTCCAAATCATTAGAACACTAAGTAGAAATTAATTAACCTAATTAATTAATTTCTCTAGAAATCAAAGTGTCAAAAATTTCTCAAAATAATATATGTGAATGTCCATTCCATGGTGGTTGCAAATATCACATAAATTTCACAAAGTGAGCAAGATATAACCATATGGAATTTAATTAATATAAATTAATTAAATCTCTAGATTTCAAAAGTTATTCAAATGATCCCAAATTAATATAACAAGGATTAAGTCATGGCCATGCCATATATCAAGTCAAATATAAACAAGGTACAATTAAGTAGAATTTAAATCAATTTAAATTCATTAAATCTCTAAATTTGAAAACTCATTCAAATGGTTCCAAATAAATATATAGCAAAGATCAAGTCAAGGCTATGCTATATATCAAGTCAAAAGTGAGTTGTATGCAAACTATGATTAATCATTAATTTCATAAATTGATATAAAACATGCATAAAACTTGTATTTCATATAAAAACAAGTAACACCACTTGGAAAAATAAATGATAACACCCCCTACCTCACAAGAGGATTGTTTCTCGTGAATCCAAGGCTAGAAAGCACAAAATGGTAAACCCTTCTAGGGTTATGAAGAGGAGAGTGAGAGGAACAAAAAGTATTCCTAAGATTTAGCTTGGAAATCAATGGAAGGCTCTCAAAAATCAAAGTCAAGGCTTAAAGCTTTAAGCTTCATCCATGGGGGCTAGGGTTCTAATGCAAATGATAATATAAATTGTGAGGGAGATGAAATGTGAGTGGAGGATTTAGAAGTCCTTCACTCACTAGGTGAACTAACACCAGGGTCAACACACACACATATGCAAGACTACATTTGGAGCCTACACTTGTCACAAATCAATGGCTCCTTCTTAGGCTTAATCTTAATCCTACACTTGTCAACCATCCAAGCTAACAAGTGCACCAATCCTAGGCCAACAAGTGGGTGAATCTCTACCCTACACATGTCATCATCCAAGGCATCAAAGTGTTCCCACACAAATGTCAACAAGTGGACCAATGAGAGTGTGACACTTGTCACACTTTCTAGAAATTGCAAAAAGTTTCTTTTTGAAAATATATTCCAAATTAAATTACAAAATGGTCCCTAAGACAAAAAATAATTACTTTAAGTAATTACACAAGTAACCCCCAAAACAAGGAAGTTTTCAAAGAAAGTGTGCATCCACATCCCTAAGGAAGAAAGTGAACAAATGGCATGCATTTCTAGGAAAGTAAAAGTACACATTTCTCAGAAATCATATATCATGAGTGCATGCAAAAGTGGAAGCAAAACCGAACACAAAAAGTGAGGTTGTACCAACAAAGTGACAAACGGGAAAAAGACAAAAGGTGAATAGTACCGAAAAATGAAAATGAGAAAATGACTCGGTCGTCACAAGGAAGTTGTCAATCCAAGGGAAAGAGTCTCAGAAACCGTTTCCAAGCACTCAAGACAACACCATGAGATGAGAAACTGAACTCAGAAAAAAAAATTTAATGGAAAAAATTTATCCGTAAAATTTCAGAAAAAGAAAAGGGAAGAAAATGACCGGGTCATTACAGGACAACTTGCCATTTTAGAATACCATGATGTGGACATTTCCTTAGCAAGTCATTCAATGTTTCCCAAGCCTCATGTAACAACTCCCCTTCCCTTTGTGAAAATTCTCTAATTGAAGCTCTCATTACATTGGTCAAACTTACGGGGTAAATTTTTTTTAAAAAATTCATTTTGCATTTGCATCCAAGATGTTATTGTATTTGCCCCCAATTTGTTGAACCAATATTTTGCTTTATTTTTGAGTGTGAAAGGGAAGAGAAGTAGTCTAAGGACTTCTTCTGGGACGTTCATATACTTCACGGTGGAACATATTTCAAGAAATTCATTGAGATGTTTATATGGTTCCTCATCATCTAAGCCATAGAAAAGTGGACACATTTGAATGGTCTCAGGCTTAATTTCATATTGGTGAGCTTCAAAATTAGGAAGCACAATACATATAGGTGCATGATATGTATGAAGATTGTAATGATCACGAAGGACCATTGGAGGAATTGGAGGTTGAACTCTGGGAGGAATTTGATTGTGAGGATTATGTTCCATGAAATATAAGTCTAAATAGCCAAGATTACCCTCTAGATTTGAATGCCTAAGATGAATGATAGGGAAAAGACTACTTAAGACTTCAAGTAACACACCAGCATATCAAAGCAAGCAAACACTCCTCCTTCACAACAATCAACAATCAACAAACTTCCTCTACATACAATGATCCCATACTCCCATGCTTTCAACAATTATGCAAGAAAAGTAAAACAAGCCTCCACGCGGGCTCACGATTTATCTAGAAATGAAAAACAATCCTCCACGCGGGTCGACGATTTAACTAGAGATTGAGTTTAGGAAGAGCTCATAAAGGGTCCTTAAGCACTTCAATTTAATTTTTCAACTTTAGCTTTGCAATTTTTAGATTTTTAGTTTTTTCCTTTTTTTTGTTTAGCTCCTTGCTTAGGATGCTCCCTTGCTCACTTCCTTAGCCCAATGTACCTAGTCAAACAAGAACCAACACAATAAGTAATCAAAATTAAAAATAAAGTAAAGACACGATCAAAAGAGTATTAATTCATAATTGTTTCCATAATACGACATTGCCAAAAATCAATCCTCGGCAACAACGCCAAAAACTTGGTGTCCTCTAGTCGCGTTGCACCAAAAGTTTGCAAAGAGATGAACAAAGAGTGTGAGTGTGCAATTTGGCCAAGTTTTAAATTTATAAATGCCACTACTACCTCTAACTAAAAATATAGCTAGGGTGAGTAGGGATCGTCCCAAGGGATTGGTGGGTCGTGTTACTATGGAAACAAGATTAGGGTTAGTAGGTCAAGTGAGCAAAATGTGATTGGTTTGGTTAATTAAACCATAATTAAAACTAAACAAGCTCAATATAAAACAAGTAATTAAAGGATAGAAAAAACAAGAGAGAGCGGTCTTGGGACTTAGAGGTCACCATTAAGTGTCACCTTTCTATACACTCAATTCATAATTAATGAGGGGGAAAACGTATGTTGCAACAATAGTGAGTGCGTGTGGTTGTTTCAACAAGCATGGATAACCAATTAAGTATATATTGTCTAACCAACACAATGAATAGCACAATATATCAAACTAAGCCATTAATCCTTCCTTTAAGCTCACAATCCAAACACATCACATGATTAGAGAAATCTATTACTTGCATTCATAAGTATGGAACATAAAATAACAAGCATGGATTGCCCTCCCATTTAACAACTAAGGTAACTACACTACATCTAAGCTAATGACATGAAAATTAAACTAATTAAACTACGGGAGAGGCATAATCCATCAAGAAATGAGTATGAACCATCAAATAAACCATAAGAGCATTCTATTAAGCACTATGTCTTGACAATCTCTAGATCTATAGCATTAACACACATAGACATCCATCAACAACACAAGAGCTAGAGATAAACATATAAACATCTATTCTAGCATACATAGACATATGGATAGATTGAAATGATCAATTGGAAGAATTAAACCACACAAATCATTGAATAAACAAGATTTATGTATATAAAAATGTCAAAACATGTATTATAACACAAATCCTCTCAAAAATACATAAATCAAGGTAAAGAAGGCATGCTTAGGGTTAACTCCAGCCCCAAAAGGATGTCTAGCCACTCATGAATGGTGTCCTCCAATCCTTAAGGGTTATCTCCATGGTAGAAATGCTCCTTTTCTTGAGGTAGATGGAAGACTTCCCAAGAATGTGTCTCTAGCCTCCTCTTCTTTTTTTCTTCCTCTCTAAGAATGATATCAAATGTTGTATCTCCCTAAAAAAAACATATGTGTAAAAGTGGCTCATAATCCTTATATAGGTAGCTCAAATGTCACACCCAATGGTCTAGGCTCGTTCACAAGGGCTCCTCCAATGATTGCACCGTGAGACAACTTTTAATGAGCTGGAAATTGATTTAATTCACACTTGAGAGGGTTCAATCAATCAAACCTATGCTGAGATCGATCGAACTTGGCTGAGATCTATCAAACTTTGGTTGGATCGATCTTCCTATGGCGGCGCCTTTTTGGATAAAGACAAATCTGAGATATTTTTGAGATATTTTGGGAAAGAGACAAAGGTGGTAGGTGAGGTGGTACAACAGGATAAGATGGAATCTTTTCGATCGATCTGATAAATGTTGGATCAATCGAACATTATGGGATCTTTGGATAAAGACAAAAGAGCTTGGATGCATCTAGGAGTGCAGAGATCAATCGAAGAAATTCTGTGATCAATCGAACTTTGCTGATCTTCTTCCACTTGCTTCATTTTGCTTCCACTTTGCTCCTTTCTTTCATTCATCTCAAGATTGCTTTAATTATGCTCTTATTTAGTTGAATTAGCTTATTTTGGGGATAAGTGCCTGAAAACAGAAATGACATGAAATCAATCTAAAGTGGGAAAATAAGATAGATAAAGGTCCTAGAGTATCTAAGCTTAACGGGTTTAAATGCGCACTTTTTAGCACTCATCATTGACTGTAAAGCAACAGAAGGGAGAGTTGATCCGGGAATACATCACCCTGATTTAGTACAGAGATGTTGCAGGTAGAAGAGGTGGACGATAAGCTGGCTTTGACCACTTTCATAGGAGGACTCCAAACATTCTGATTCCTGTTATCCTTGTCAAAAGAGCCTTCCACCAGCATGTCAGAGTTGTTGATCAGAGCGTAAAAACACATGAACGTTGAAGAAGCCATGAATGTATGGAAGGAAAAGGAAGGAGGCTACTAGTGCCAGGGATGAGAATGAAACCAAATACAAGAAATCATTCTTCAACCAAAGCGATAAGACATTTCTTAAGAAGGACTCAGATAAGTATGTCGACTACATTCCTCTGAATATGTCAATTGACTATATTTTCTTATAGATCCAAAACGATGTGTCTTTGAAATGGCTATAGAGGATGAAGTCCAATCTAGCGAAAAGATTTCGAGATAAGTATTGCAGGTTCCATTAGGATCATGGGCACACTATGGATGATTGTTTTGACCTTAAGAATCAGATTTAGAATCTGATTCGAAGGTGTCACTTGCAAAGGTTCATTGCCAATGATGGTACCAACCCCAATAATTGCCTTATGGGGCAACAACCAATTAGGGAGATCAGGATCATCTATGGATGAGTAGACCTGGGATGATGAATCTAACTTGGCTCATAAGCTAGCCTGATAAAAGTTGCCTCCCAGCTAGAAACAGCCTCATCAAGTCATTTAAAATAAAGACTGGGGCATGTCAGTTAAAACACTTTAAAGGGAGGATAGTGCCCTTGCATTTAATCTTATTTTCTAATAAAATTACCATCACCAATAAGATGGATGACCCTTCGTGTTTATGCAATAAAAGAGTATGTTTTCAGCTACTAGTGAATGACCTATGTGGTACTGCTTTACATAAAGTTAACAAAAAACCAAGCTCCCTTACTAAAGGGATTAGACGAGTAAAACTCGTAAAAATAGTTCCCTTACTAAAGGAACGAGTTGAGTAAAGCTCATAAAATTCATTTCCTTAGTAAATGGACGAGCTGAGTGAAGCTTGTAAAATTTATTCCCTTACCAAAGGGACGAGCTGGGTGAAACTCGTAAAATCTGCAAACTGCATGTTGAATTTCCAAAGAAAATCCAGCTTTACATTAGTAAAGGTCATTGACCATGGGTTTGAACCCACACCCTTTCAAAATAGAATACTGATTTGGTATCTGTATTACTTGCACCTTGGGAATAATAATCCGAGGTAAAAAAAAAAATCCCACCTCGGGAACCGTACCCGGAGGTATAGTTCACCTCGGGAATAGTGACTCGAGGTGAAAAAAAATCCCACCTCGGGTATAGTACCCTGAGGTATTGTTCACCTCGGGATTAGTGACCCGAGGTGAAAAAAAAATCTCACATAGGGAACAGTACCCGGATGTACTATTGACCTCAAGAATAGTGATCTGGGCTGAAAAAAAATTCCACCTCGGGAACAGTACCCAGAGGTACTGTTCACCTCGAGAATAGTGACCCGGGGTAAAAAAAAAATCATTTACTATTCACCTTAGGAATTGTGCCTGAAAAATATATATATATATATATATATATATATATATATATATATATATTTCCTAGTCTGTTCAGAACCAGGAAATAGGGGGCAACTGATGGGGAAAAAATAACCCTATGTTGACCAACCATTATTTCTCGTCAACTTGTTGAGGATAAAGATGTCATTATATTCATGAGGATAAATCAAATTGATTATTGATGATAGAGAAAATCTCAACCATTGACATCTGCTCAACAAACTCCGTTAATGATGAAGGAGATCTCAACCATCGACATTAATTGAACCAACTTGATTCCAATCGACATCCATAAATAGGGCATCAGGCCATTAAAGAAGGTATGGGAAAAACCCTCTCTCACTTGTCGATGATTTTATTCTCTCTCTCCTAAACCCCCAGTAACTTGATCGTTGGAGGGTCTTCGGCCTGCACCACACTGGTGCCCGACTCAGCCGTCTTTGTTTTATAGGAAACAGTGTTGTATCGGGCCGTGCGGATTTCTTCCCCAACACTAACAATTTTTATATGTTAAATAGTATCATACAATAATCTTCCTATTACATAGAATCAATGTTTTTTCTTTTTCTTTTTATTTATTTATTTTTTCAAAAGTTCAATCAAACGTACAGTCGCGCACATATTCATAATATTACCTCTAGCTAGACTCGAACACTTAACCTCTCATTTAAGGAGGAGATCCGAGCTAATGCCCATTGGTTCATAGAATCCACATTGCTACACGGGTAGAGCCAGAACTTTAATTTAGAGGGGCACAATGGAAGGAGAAAAATAAAGAAGAAGATGAAAAAGGAAAGAAAAATGACAAAAATTTGAAAAGAAAGGAAAATGAAGATGGAAAATTATTATTTTAGAGGGGACATTATATACAAATTTTCATATATATATATATATATATATATATAAAGAATTAACTCAAAACATCAATTACAACACTAATCCCTTAATAACACACAAGATTAAGATATAGAAAGCATGCTTAGGGTTTACTCTAGCCCCAAGAGGATGTCTAGCCACTCATGGTGATGATGCTCCAACCCTCAAAGGCTAATTCCATGGTTGAAATCTGCTCCTTGTTGATGAAGAGTCTCCAATGGTGTCTCTAGCCTCCTCCTCATCTAAGCTTCCTCTCCAAAAGATGATATGAAAAATTAAATTGGCTCCCTTTTTGTAAAAGCAATCCTTATCCTTATATAGGTAGGTCAAAATGACATCCAAAATGAGCTGGGGTCGTGCACACAATATTCCCTAATGATTGGATAAAGGACAACTTTCAATGAGATGGAATTTTAACTTTTTCGCACTGGAGGAAGTTCGATCGATCGAACCTTGAACTCGGATCGATCGAAGGTAAGTGAGATCGATTGAACTTAGGCTGGATCAATCCAACTGGCTGAGCTTTTTGGAAAAAGACAAATCCGAGATATTTATGGGAGATATTTATGGGAAAAGGGACAAAAGTGGTTAGTAGGTGGTATAGTTATGGATAGGATCAATCATTTGAATAAGGACAAAAGTGTTCGATTGATCAAAGGATGGTGTTGGATCGATCGCACTTTTAGAACTTTATGCTTTTGGGTCAAGGCTTAGATCTATCTTGAAGTGCTGAGATCGATCATTGTTCGATCGATCGAACCTTGAACTTGGATCGATCGAACTTCGCTGCTTGCCACCTTTGGCTTCATTTGCTTCCTTCTTTCTCCACTTTGCTCGTTTCTTTGATTAATTCCAGAATTGCTTCAATTAAGCTCTTATTTGGTTGAGTTAGCTTATTTTCGGGATAAGTGCCTGAAAAAGGAAATAATACGAAATCAATCTAAAACGGTAAAGTAAGATAGATAAAGGTACTAGAATGCCTAAGCTTAAGGGGTTTTAATACGCACTTTTCAGTGCTCGTCATTGACTCTTGGAGACGTTGAGGAAATGGAGCCTTAGGCTCATAAGAGGTCTCCACATTTGGGGTGACAAACTTGGAATTTTTAGTGCTAGACTTTGGATTTTCAGGAGTGAAATTTGGATTAGATGAGCTAGGATTTGGATTGTTGGGAGAAAGAACTTTTTCATCTTTTTCTCCATCAACCTTGTTGTCCACAATTTGACCATTCCTAAGGGTGGTGATTGCTTGGACATGTTCATGAGTAGGCCCACTCGGAGGAGGGACTTCGTCAATCACATGGATCTCTCTAGGATTCTCAAATGGTTGAGCGGGAAGTTTTCTCTTATCTCTCTGAAGAAGTTGGTTCATTGAATTAGCTATTTGTCCCACTAATATATACTTAATTGGTCATCCATGCTTGTTGATTCAACCAATCACACACACTAAATTACAACACATGTTTCCCCTCATTCATTACACATTAAGTGTCTAGAAAGGTGATATTTAGTGGTGACCTCTAAGTCCCAAGACCTCTCTCTCTTGTTTTCTCTATCCTTTATATACTATTGCTTGTTTTATATTGAACTTGTTTAGTTTTAGTTTGTAGTTTAATCAACCAATTAAACCACATTTTGATCATTCGACCTACTATAACCTTATATTATTTCCATATCAATACTGCTCCCCAATCCCTGTGGACGATCCCTACTCACCCTAACTATAGTTTTTAGTTAGAAGTAGTAGTGACACTTTATAAATTTAAAATTTGGCTACTCTTAGCATCACTCTCATCAAGAGTGGCTCCCCCGAGGAGCCCACTAGAAGACAGCGAGTCTTATTTTAAAATAATGATGTGGCAACTCTTTCAACCGTTGGATGAAATACTCATACATACTATATTACTCTAAGAGGGTTTTTAACTGAGAGGAGCCGGATCCCCAAGATAGAGGTTACGGCTATGTTAGTTGAAAAACATTGACTTATTTAATTTTTATTATTTAAAATTTTTAATTTTGAAATAATTTTGGATGTTATTATGAATTATGATATTATCATTTCTGCTGAACTCACAATTAA
The DNA here is from genome assembly GCF_030987335.1 of Cornus florida. Classification (NCBI taxonomy): domain Eukaryota; kingdom Viridiplantae; phylum Streptophyta; class Magnoliopsida; order Cornales; family Cornaceae; genus Cornus; species Cornus florida. The sequence goes on along the minus strand of NW_026775571.1, from coordinate 31,223,122 downwards.
TCCTTCTTGGTACTTAAAATATATATATATATATATATATATATATATATATATATATATATAATTGCATGAGTTTGCAAAATATATAAATTATTCAACTGATTAACGCCTTTGAGATAGTTGGAGTCACGAACTTTCTATATTTAATCACTATGTATTAAATGATTTATTTGATCTTTTGCATACAAATAATTAATGCATAATTAACTATTTGTATCTAAAAAAGTTTAATGGAGAGTATTTTGGCAAAAATAGAGGTGAGAATGAAGAAGATGTGGTAAATGATAACAAAAAGGAAGAACGAATTTTGTCCACTATAACATAGAAAACTAATTTTGTCTATAGATACAAAATGTGCCAAATCGAGAGAACTAATTTTGTCTACAGATACTAATGAGGATATCCAAGTTGAAGAACATTGACCTATTTAATTTTTAATTTAAAAGAATTTTGGATGTTATTATTAATTATGATACTATCATTTCTACTGCACTCGCAAATAATTCATCTTGGTACTTCAAAATTTTTATTTTGTGAAAGACTAATAAGTATTTATTTGTTTCTAATTATAGTTTTAAGATTTTTTTTTTTATTAGATATGTCTGTTTGTTTCCATATTTGTTTAACTTCACTTATTGTCATATATATCATCTCATTTTTTTTAAAACAATATTTGTAAAATAGTTAAAACATAAATTTTGGAAGGTAAAAAAAGTTAAAAAATATTTTTAAAATACTATTTGTATATATATAATCGTATAATTTTGCAAAATATATGGTTTCTCCAACAGAGTAAAATGATATTAAGATAGGTACCTCGTGACAATAATTACAAAAAATTGATCCCAATAATCCTAACAAATTTATAATTTGTATGCATGGGTTAAGACAATATCTATATAAAGTGCAAAAACCACTCAAATTCATTATGGGGCAGAACCTCATTAGGTTGTGCCACATCACAATTTGTATGGATAGAATGGAAAACACTAATTGAAAATTGTTTACATCTCTGATGGCACAATTCAATATAGTGTTTTCGCTTACAACTTTTCTTTCCCTTAATATTTTTTCTTTCGCATCATAATTTTTTTGAATACCTCATATAAATAATATCAACAATATATATACATTCTTTCATAATTATAATATTTTCCAGTTGTTTGTGCTAAAATAAAATAATCCCATGTTATGTATATACACAACATAAATGGAAATAGAATGACTCATCAAGTGATCACAGAAAATTTGGCTGCACAGATAAGTAACTCATGTTCTTGTGCAAGTAGAGGGGGCATCAGACAATTATTTTAATTTTAATTTTAATTTTTTGGAACTATGTGGTAAACTTAAAGGAAAAAGGAACAATAAGTCATATCTTATAAATTTTTTTACTTCAAGTTTCGTAACTTCACTGATGCGGATACATAAAAAAATGTCGTTCGAAAAATTCGTTGAACTATCTCTTCAAATATATATATATTAGGGTTTTGAAGCTCGTTAGATAGATGAAAATATAATCAATCATTACCATTATAAACATAAAATTGTGGAGTATAAAACTATTAACTATTAATGAGGCGGTTTTAATGTAGTGATAAAACACAACTCATGTAAATTGCAGCAAAGCAATCTCCAATTTACTGCTAAAAAATGCAAATGTTACTAACCAGAATATGTGATAAAAAAATATACTAATTCTAAATTAACAAATACAAGAGGGACATCCATATTCCATACAGAGAAACACAACTTAAGATGTAATGGACTTTATAAGAGAAAGTGACCAAATTGAGTCTTTTAAGGTTAATATCGTTCTCAGCTTTGAGCCATCAAAAGGAATTACTCTATTGAAATTTAGAAGGAGATGAAGTAGCTTGCATTACATATATATATATATATATGTGTGTGTGTGTGTGTGTGTGTGTGTGTGTGTGTGTGTGTGTGTGTGTGTGTAAACACAATTTTTAAGTATATGTATGAACAAAAATTTCAATTGGGAATGACGATGGTAAGTATTAACTAACTGAAACTTAAAGATTATTCATGCAATTCCAAAAGTCAGATATTAAGTCACACAATTTTTTTTAATGGGTGTCGCTCTCACATTCTGAGCGTGCTCCCGCTTTCACAATTCATGCACACTCTAGCTCTTATTTTCACTATTTGTAATTTAATTTTGTCGTTTTCGCACTCCGACGCTCAAATTCGCTCTCGCTCCCACTCCCGCTCCCGCTTTATGTGACTTAGATCAGAAGCAAGTTAAGAGACTCAATAAGTGATAGATATATCATGAAAGCCATGACAATGAAAAATAGCCAAGAGAAGTGCTTTAGTAAAGTCCCACATCGGTTAAGAGAGAAAAGTGGGGAGAGAGAGAGTTTATTATAAAAAGAGGGTGATAAATAGACAATGCATACCTTTCTCGGCCTTTTGGCTAAGATCTCATATATCTGATATATCAGTTTAATTAATATTTGATATATGGGCAGTGGCCCACCTGATATTAAATTAATTTTTTTAGGGGGAGGGTTCACCACAATAGCTTGCTATTTGGCCTTTTGCGTGTTGCCACCACCACCAAATCTCAGTTAAAATTTTATATTCTATATATATATATATATATATATATATATATATATAGATATATTATATTATTAATTAGTAAATTTTAGGTTCTAATAATAATAACAAATAAAAACAGTCTCGGATTTTATGAATTAAGCCTTGGGAACTTGGATTTTATGAATTATGCATTCGTATAAGATATATGTTAGCCCCTTGACATTTGTCCAAGGGAAGATATAGGCATTTCAAAGCCATGCCATGTCTTGGGAACACCTTGGCTTTGGTTAGACAGCCATGAGGATGCTCAGTGGGTTGTCAGCGTGCATAGGATGCTCAAAAGGATGCTCAGCGTGCACTGGGGGTGCCCAGTGGCATTTTCGTAAATATGGTGAAAAAGTGAAGCTTGGAGTTTTGACTCAGGATCTTCATGGGAGGTACCTGAAGTCCATAGAAGATGGTTGGCGCAGACGGCACTCAATTTGGATGTCGGGAAAGGCTTGAAAGACCATTATGACTCCTCAAGCATGGGTGATGTTTACTCCTGTCAGAGTGCTGGATTTCCCTAAGACTATACTAGGGGAGGGTCTGTTGAGCACATCGGTTGGGCTATGGCATGGCTTGCTTAGAGGGCTTAGCCAACGTGCATGGGCACGTGTTGCACCACTCCAAGATGGTTGCACAAGTGGGGAGCATCCAAGACATTGAAGGGCAAATAAGTAGGCACCGACGCGCGCGCTGGTGTGCAGCGGCGCGCGCGCGGGAGTGCAGTTGGGCGTGCGGGTTGGCGTCCAACCTAGTGTGCGCACGGATGTACAACGACGCACACACGGGCGTCCACATGGGCATGCAGGTTCCTATACTTGGGTATTCAGACACGGCGCGCATAGATGTAGCACAAGTGTGTGCGCCGGCGTGCACACGGGCGTGCATGGTTTGGCACGCCGTGCACTCAGAGACATGTGGGTGCAGATTGGTGGACTTGGCTTGGGCTAGGTTCACAAGGTTGGCTCATATATGGCTAGAGCATGGACCACACAAAGTCATGGCTTGCGGTTATAAGAGGTGGTGGCTAAGTGGGCTCGGTCGGTTGAGGGAAGTTACTAGCAGTTCCCACTCATCATGGGAAGTGGGGGAGTGCTGAGTAACCTCCCAAGCATGTGGCACAATTCTGAGAGGACCAACACACAGGCGGTTAAGGGTGGTTTCATCCACCATGCAGAATGTAACTCCTTGTGGTTATGTGGCATGAGTAAGACATGCCAACAAGTCTAGTAGTTGGGCTTGTCAACTGCATTATAGTGCTGGCACACTTAGAGGATGCCAGCACGTCCCTAGGTGGATGGGGGTGTCATCCACCACTCTTGTGGGCAGTTATGGGCGGTTTTGAGAGTAGCATATATAATTGCTAAGGTGGGCTTTGTAGAGGGAACAGATAGAGAGTGTGAGTCTTTGGTTCCTTGTACGAACTCATGTTCCTTTGTAATATGTTTAATATGAGCAAAGGTTGGGGCTTATCCCTATAAATTGTGTGTGCCTTCTTTACATTTCAGTATTGTGTGTGTTGTGTTGTGTTTGGCTGAGACTTGGTGGCCCCAAATGCCATTACAGAGGCAAAAATTTCGTGGTGTGATTTAACCCTGTAACAATTGGTATCAGAGCCAGGTTCTACGATGGCTGGAGGCAATACTCGTGAGAGAGTTTCCCGTTTGGAAGAGTTTGTGGGTTTTCCTACAGAAACTGGGATACAAGATGGTGCAGAGAGCTTTGTTGTTCAAATTGAAAACTTGGCTTCCGAATTGGAGATCTTGAAGACTGATCCTGATCCGTTTGGTGACTTCATGCAGGCCACCAAAGAGCAATTGACCCGTATATCTGAAGATGTTGAGTCGCTGACTGACGTTTTCAAGAAGAACCTGAAAGACCTTGAAGATGAAGTGTCCTTGGTGAAGAGGGCCATTCATGGGAGTTCCAGAGGCGGTGGTGATCCTCTTTCACAGAAGATCAAGGTGCCGGATCCCAAGTCTTTCAGTGGTACCCGAAATGCCAAAGAGTTGGAGAATTTCCTATGGGATATGGAGCAGTATTTCAAGGCTGCTTGGATCCCCGATGGCGAGAAGGTGACCATTACAAGCATGTATTTGTCTGGTGATGCAAAACTGTGGTGGCGCACACGGACAGAGGATGATGCTTCTGCGGGTAGGCCTCGGATTGAAGTTTGGGAGATCCTGAAGAAGGAATTGAAGGACCAGTTCTTGCCTCAGAACACTGCATAGATTACAAGGGAATCCCTGAAGAAATTGAAGCACACAGGTACCGTTCGTGACTATGTGAAGGACTTTAGTTCCTTGATGCTGGACATTCGAAATATGTCAGAGGAGGACAAGCTCTTCAATTTCATGTCCGGATTGCAACCATGAGCTCAGGCAGAACTCCGTAGGCAAGGTGTGAGGGACCTTCCTACTGCCATGACAGCGGAAGATTGTCTTGTAGATTTCAAGATAGTTGGGTCTACTACACAAGACAAGAAGAAGTCCAAGGAGGGGAAGAGAGACAAAGGCCAATCCTTCAAGTTCAAAGACAAGAGGAAGGACAAGAATCAAAAGAAGGATAAAGGCGGTGGCTTTGTCAAAGCCAAGGCAGATTACAACAGCAAAGGGAGTAGTAGTGGGATTAAGCCCAACTCTGGTTATTTCATCTGCAATGGTCCCCATCGTGTTAGGGACTGCCCTAAGAGGGAGAAGCTGAGTGCAATTGTCGCTGATTCAAAAGGAGACTCAGACTCGGAGTGTCCAACCCGAGTCAATCCTCTGCAGATGCTGAATGCTCTCACTGAAGAATAGTCTATGGATCTAAAAGGGCTGATGTTCATTCAAGTGACGCTGAATGGCAAAGAAGTTTTGGCTATGGTGGACACGGGGCCACTCATACCTTCATTGCGCAGAGAGAAGTAAGTAATTTTGATTTAAAGTTATTTGCACATGCTAATAAGATGAAGACTGTGAATTCTGAAGCCAAGCCTGTGTTAGGTATGGCTACCACTTCTATGAAAGTTGGTTGTTGGGAGGGCATGGTTAATCTTATGGTTATACCCTTAGATGATTTTGATCTAATCCTTGGGAATGATTTTCTTGTGAAAGCTAGAGTGGTGGTTGTTCCATATTTGGGAGGAGTTTTTATTTGGGACAAGGATTTTCCATGTTTTATTCCATCTGTAGCTCTTTATGGGCACCAAAAGAAGGAAGATCGTAAGTATGGCATCGAAATAATCTCTGCATTGCAAGTGAAAACAGGGTTGAAGAGGGGAGACTCTACCTTTCTTGTAGCTATAATAGAGATCAAACCGGACCAGTTTGTTGAAGTTCCGAATTCTGTTGCAGAAATTCTTGAGGAATTTACAGATGTGATGCCACCAGAACTACCCAAGAAGTTGCCCCCTCGACGTGCTATTGATCACAAGATAGAGTTAGAGCCGGGTGCAAGGGCTCCTGCTCAGGCCCCATACCGGATGGCGCCTTCAGAATTGGCTGAACTGTGTAGATAGTTGGATGAGTTGCTGGAGTCTGGCTATATTCAACCATCCAAGGCACCGTATGGAGCGCCAGTGTTGTTCCAAAAGAAGCAGGATGGCTCAATGCGGATGTGTGTGGACTATAGGGCTCTGAATAAGGTGACTGTGAAGAACAAGTACCCAGTGCCCAATGTTGCAGATTTATTTGACAGGTTGTCAAGAGCATCCTACTTCACTAAGTTGGACCTGCGTGCAGGATACTGGCAGGTGCGTATTGCAGAAGGAGATGAACCCAAAACTGCATGTGTAACTCATTATGGGTCTTATGAATTTCTTGTAATGCCATTTGGGCTAACTAATGCCCCGGCAACCTTCTGCAACTTAATGAATAATGTGTTTTATGACTTCATCGATCGTTTTGTTGTTGTTTATTTGGATGACATTGTAGTCTATAGTGAGTCCTTGAAAGATCACTTAAAACACTTGAGATTGGTTTTCTCAAAACTGAAGGAGTTTCAGTTGTATGTCAAAAAGGAGAAGTGTGAGTTTTATCGCCAAGAAGTGATGTTTTTGGGACATTGGATCAGTAAGGGCCATGTCAGAATGGATGAGAGAAAGGTGAAAGCCATTCTTGATTGGTCTGCACCTACTAAAGTTACAGAGTTGAGATCTTTTCTTGGGTTGGCAAACTATTACAGAAAGTTTATAAAGGGGTATTCCAAGAAGGTCAGTCCTTTAACGGACTTGCTGAAGAAGGACAAACAGTGGGTTTGGTCTGAGGAGTGCCAGCAAGCATTTGAGATGCTTAAGCAGGCAGTGTCTACAGAACCGGTCTTGAGACTGCCTGACTTTGGTTTGCCATTTGAAGTGCATACTGATGCCTCTGATAGAGCAATTGGCAGGGTCTTAGTTCAGGAGGGACACCCTTATGCCTTTGAAAGCAGGAAGCTTAAGGATGCTGAGCAGAGGTATACAACTCACGAGAAGGAAATGACTGCAGTGATACATTGTCTTGACGCATGGAAGCACTATCTATTGGGTACCAAGTTTACAATGGTGACTGATAATGTGGCCAATACCTACTTCAAGACACAGAAGAAGCTTTCTCCAAAGCAAGCTCGTTAGCAAGAGTTTTTGGGGGAGTTCAACTTTGTGTGGGTTCACAGACCTGGAAAGCAGAATCAGGTTGCTGATGCCTTGAGTAGGAAAGAAGTACAGGAGTATGTGGCGTCGCTGACAACGGTGTATACTGATTTCCTTGACAGAATCAAAGAGCAATCCCAGTCCGACAATGCCTATCAGAATCTCAAGAAACAGGTTGCTGATGGGGAAGTCAGGAAGTACTGGATTGAAGATGATCTACTCCATGCCAGAGGAGGTAGATTATATGTTCCTGTTGGAGGTTTGAGGCGGGAATTAATGCGGGAGATGCATGATCCTCAATGGGCTGGACATCCAGGTGTGGATAGAATGCTGGCGTTGATATCCAGATCATACTACTGGCCCAAGATAGAGGATGACATAGAGTTATATGTCAAGACTTACTTGGTCTGTCAAAAAGACAAGCATGAGAGGAAGAAGCAGGCAGGGCTACTGCAACCCCTGCCTATACCGGAGCGTCCATGGCAATCAGTTTCAATGGACTTCATTCTGGTTTTCCTAAAGTGGAAGGTATGCGATCTATTTTTGTTATAGTAGATAGATTCTCTAAGTAAGCAATTTTCATTGCTGCACCACATGCATGCCCAGCGGAGGTAGCTGCTGGTTTATTTCATAAGTTTGTGGTGAAATATTTTGGCTTGCCCGAGGATATTGTTAGTGATCGTGACACCAGATTTATGGGAAGGTTCTAGACAGTACTATTTGGCTTCATGGGTTATGAATTGAAGTTCTCCACAGCAAACCATCCTCAGACTGACGGACAGACTGAAAGGATGAACCAGTTACTAGAAGAGTACCTGAGGCACTATGTTACTGTAAGTCAGAAAAATTGGCTGGAGTTGCTAGACACTGCATAATTTTCTTATAATTTGCACAGGTCTTCAGCAACAGGAATGAGTCCCTTTGAGTTGGCAACAGGGCAACAACCTCGCACACCACAAGAGGTGGCAGTGCAGAGGACTGGTGGAAGATGCCCTGTAGCATACAGGTATGCCCGTTCCATGCAAGAGATGGTGGAAGAGGCGCAAGACAGCCTTGCCAAGGCTGCTAGAAGGATGAAGAAGTATGCAGATAAATGGAAAAGGCCATTAGAGTTCCAAGTGGGAGACAAGGTTCTGTTAAAGTTGACTCCACAGATTTGGAAGAAGATAAGCAGCAAGACTATTCACAGAGGGTTGATTCAGAAGTATGATGGTCCCTTTGAAATTGTGAAGAAAGTGGGAAATGTTACTTACAGATTACAATTACTTGAGAGACTGAAGGTCCATCCTACTTTTCATATGAGTTTCCTCAAGCCTTTTCATGAGGACACTACAGATACATCAAGACAGCAGGCTAAGAGAGCCCCACCTGTTATTCGGTTGCAGTTTAACAAGGAGGTGGAGAAGATTTTGTCTCACCGGACCCAAGGTCAGAGTAAGAAAAATCGCAGAACTGATTACTTGGTGCAATGGAAGGGGTGCAGTGAAGCAGAGGTGAGTTGGGAAAGGGATGTGACATTATGGCAGTTTGAAAAACAGGTTAAGGAGTACTTGGACAAGTCGACGAGGGCGTCGACTTCTTGTGGTGGGGGTGGTTTGTTAGCCCCTTGACATTTGTCTAAGGGAAGACATAGGCATTTCAAAGCCATGCCATGTCTTGGGAACACCTTGGCTTTGGTTAGACAGCCATGAGGATGCTCAGTAGGTTGTCAGCGTGCATAGGATGCTCAAAAGGATGCTCAGCGTGCACTGGGGGTGCCCAGTGGCATTTTCGTAAATATGGTGAAAAAGTGAAGCTTGGAGTTTTGACTCAGGATCTTCATGGGAGGTACCTGAAGTCCATGGGAGGTACCTGAAGTCCATAGAAGATGTCGGGAAAGGCTTGAAAGGCCATTATGACTCCTCAAGCATGGGTGATGTTTACTTCTGTCAGAGTGCTGGATTTCCCTAAGACTATACTAGGGGAGGGTCTGTTGAGCACATCGGTTGGGCTATGGCATGGCTTGCTTAGAGGGCTTAGCCAACGTGCATGGGCACGTGTTGCACCACTCCAAGATGGTTGCACAAGTGGGGAGCATCCAAGACATTGAAGGGCAAACAAGTGGGCACCGACGCGCGCACTGGTGTGCAGCGGCGCACGCGCGGGAGTGCAGTTGGGCGTGCGGGTTGGCGTCCAACCTAGTGTGCGCACGGATGTACAACGACGCACACACGGGCGTCCACATGGGCATGCAGGTTCCTATACTTGGGTATTCAGACACGGCGCGCATAGATGTAGCACAAGTGTGTGCGCCGGCGTGCACACGGGCGTGCATGGTTTGGCACGCCGTGCACTCAGAGACATGTGGGTGCAGATTGGTGGACTTGGCTTGGGCTAGGTTCACAAGGTTGGCTCAGATATGGCTAGAGCATGGACCACACAAAGTCATGGCTTGCGGTTACAAGAGGTGGTGGCTAAGTGGGCTTGGTCGGTTGAGGGAAGTTACTAGCAGTTCCCACTCATCATGGGAAGTGGGGGAGTGCTGAGTAACCTCCCAAGCATGTGGCACAATTCTGAGAGGACCAACACACAGGCGGTGAAGGGTGGTTTCATGCACCATGCAGAATGTAACTCCTTGTGGTTATGTGGCATGAGTAGGACATGCCAACAAGTCTAGCAGTTGGGCTTGTCAACTGCATTATAGTGCTGGCACACTTAGAAGATGCCAGCACGTCCCTAGGTGGATGGGGGTGTCATCCACCACTCTTGTGGGCAGTTATGGGCGGTTTTGAGAGTAGCCTATATAATTGCTAAGGTGGGCTTTGTAGAGGGAACAGATAGAGAGTGTGAGTCTTTGGTTCCTTGTACGAACTCATGTTCCTTTGTAATATGTTTAATATGAGCAAAGGTTGGGGCTTGTCCCTGTAAATTGTGTTTGCCTTCTTTACATTTCAGTATTGTGTGTGTTGTGTTGTGTTTGGCTGAGACTTGGTGGCCCCAAGTGCCATTACAGAGGCAAAAATTTCGTGGTGTGATTTAGCCCTGTAACAATATATATGATACAAACTTATTAAAAACACTTCACGTTAATATTCTTTGGGCTTGTTCTTGGGCTATGCTTAGGTCCAGATAAGGGACATGTCTGTTATCTAAGTTTGATTGGGCCTTCTAACCAGAACAGTTTTGTTTGGCCGTAATGCCTCTTCCCACTCATTGTTGATCATGTACCATTTTGCCTCTATATTTATAAATTGCTTAACCCTTTAAAAAAAAAAATTGTATAAGCCCTGGATTATAGCACTTAACGCAATGTTGTTTACTTTTGTTAGTATTTCAGGTGCTTAATCTATACTTGGTGATGACGCTTCAAACGAATCAAATGCGTTAACTTCTGCTGCAGACATTGAGTCAATTCTGGAATCAATACTCATTTTATTTCGCAATATGTTTTCTGCTAATATTTTTAATTTTAATTTTTTTTAATTTTTTTTTTTTGTTGTTATCCCCTTATCTGAAATTGGGACATAGTTTTACTTTTCTTCTTAGGTGAATTTGTGTACTAGTTTTGATTGTTTTCTAACTTGTTCATCATTTTTGTTTAGGCCATCTCACAAGACATAACCAAGTTCATTGCCATTTGAGCTCAGATCAAAATGCTTATATAAGAATGATTCATGTTTATTAAAAAGACAATCTTTATTTGGGGAAACCTAGTGTAATGATCCGAACCCATGAGTCCAAACCGTTAGTCGGGTCCTTACCCGAACTCGAGGACACCTAAGTCATTCTACGACATGTCTAGTGTCCATTTATCATCTTTATATCCGAATTATGTCATGTAGAGGCTCTAACCAACATTTTAATTCTCAAAGTTGAATTTCACAAGAAAAGGAACAAAATGCACCAGAGCAGCCACAGTTCGGTCGACCGGAATGGAGAACCGGTCGGCCAAAATGAATACCCCTGAACCGGTTGACTGAAATGCAAAGTCCCGAGACGATGAAAGAAATCGGTTGACCGAAGCACCATTTCGGCCGGCCGAAAAGGTTCTGTGAGCACTAATTCAACTACTGGGAATGTTGGAAATGTAAAAAAAATGAAGTGAGGCTTTGGGTAGGGACTTTAAGAAATGTTCTAAACCTGTTCTAACCACATCCATAAACATGCTTGTATTGATAAAATAATGTCCGTACATCATAATGAGATTTAATTACATCATTATACTTCAAATTAAATTCAATTACATTGAATATGGATACAAGAGCTGATACGAAATATTCTATTATAGAAGAATTTCAAGTGACATGGAGACTTAAATGATATAGATAAGGAACAACTCAAATTCAAATGAAAAATAAGATAAGGGTAAGAGATTTATCCTCCCCAAAATCTCTATGGAATCATAAAAAATCTCTGGTTACCATATGTAACGACAGTTACCATTCTTATAAGAAGGAAACGATATCATTTTGGATCGGGGAGAATCTCGCTTCAACCACTACTACCATTAGTCCTTCTATAAAAGAAGTGATCGGTCAACCTAAAAAGGGACGCCATAAATTTCATATGTAATCCTTATCGGATATTGAATCGTCAAGTACTAATTTGACCGTCGGAGTGCACCCGGATGGCACCACGCCGGTCATCACTTCTCTTGTCTTGCAGGAATCGCCAAGGGCTCCGGAGCGTACAGATTCTTGCATCAACAGTTTGGTAAGATGATATCCCAACAACTGTTCTGAACTTGAGGCTAGGCAACAAATTCGGTCTCCAACTGAGGCACTAAATCATTCTGAATTCATCAATAGGTCTCCAATTTTATTTATTTAAACAAGACTTCATAACTCAAGCTGCGGTATATATGCATCACCAAATTGATCATAACAAAGATTTTACTCATGGAGTTTTATATAATCTTGGGGAAAAATGAAGATATTTCCCCACAAAAGATTAGTTCTCTTTAGAAGTCTTTTGACAATAGACACAGGTTGAATGTTCAGCCGAACAGACAAACTAATCAGTGCCCGTCCAAGGATAAATATTTAGTGGTTCTTCATTCCTTCCTGAAATATAGAAAAGTTATACATTTGCAGGTTATAATAGAAATATTCTAGATATGGAACAACTGATATCTTCTGTGAAAAGAAACATGGGATTTGTTAATGCTTAAATGACTACAGCATAATACAGAATAATTCTGTCTAAAGCAGAAGACATAACAAACTGACGAAAGATATAATTTGAAACAAAATGTTGAAAATTTGATTAGTTTCGGACAGAAATTGCCACAAACTACAAGGAAATCCCTAGAGTCCATCACCACTTAGCTAATCCTAAACAGCAAGGCAGCACTTAACCTTTAAGATAATGATTCCAAATATGAAAGTTTTGGTTAAAACCTTCTAATGGGAAAAAGGGAATTAATTTGATTTCTAAGGGAAGTATAAGACCCATAATGTTTTAGTACCAGATCAGTTCATGTTTGCCATGAATGACACATTACACATGCTTACCAAATTGGCGCGTCGTGGTTAATGTCAAAACTAACTCATTTCATTTATTAAAATTATGTGTTTATCATACTTGTTCCTGAGCTGGCAAAAACTAATATAGCCCCAACAAGGGTAGTTTGTAAATGCTTATAATGCAGGTAATCAATCATTCCCGTGCTTGCACATCAAGGTTAGGGAATACGAGTTACTACTTTTCCCTAATAACTCTCTTACTTCTTGATAAAGAAGTCGACTAATTCCCTAAGAGGCCGAATACGCCTCATTCACTCATTAGAAGAGACGAGCGATTCATAAAAGTCAAGAGTAAAATCAAAGGTGCTCAAGGAACAAACACCTAAGTAGGGGCACCATTCGAAGTGGTTTGCCTCCATCACTTGTTGTAGCTTAAGATACATTTCAACTTCTCAAATTCATGGTGCACAACAATTGCTCCACACATAAGTCTTTAAACTTATGATCGAAAATTTGATTCAATTCTTTTTTAGTGGAACAATGATGCTCACAACTCCATTGCTACTTCTTGCCTTCTCTATGAGAAAACAAATATATAAATATATTTGCCTTGTAATTGCCGGTTGTTCTTAAAACAAATGACAATATTGTAATGGGTTTAATTCATGCATTTGGCGAATTTATCAAGTGATATGTTAGCTATTACTTGGAATACTTTTAGATGACAAGAAACATAGTATAATTATGTTGTCAAAATTCAATATGCTGGGGAATCCATTTGTGCATTGGTCCGAAGCACTTAGATAATGGTTACTAGGTGTATGCCTAGTAAAAAATTTGCCCTCAACGTCCATTCTAATAAACCATTAGATAATCTAATGGTAATTCATTATAAAAATTGAACTAACACCAAAAACTAGTATTTTGTTGGACTCTAAGTTGAAGTCATTCCCTTGGAGTTGAAAGTGTTAAACCAGAAATCTTATTCAATTATTTTGTGGTAGCAAAATTCTTATCTTCCCATCATGCTTAGTGTGCGAATGTGTTCAAATTCTTCCCACTAGTCTAAATTTTATTTAGCTTCAAAATTCTTTTTGATAATTTATAGTTGTGTCAAATTGCTATTTGGTCACCCAAGAATTAGTTCTCCAACCTAACTTTACAACATTGGTGATATTGATAAATATTTATGATTGGGAAACTTCCTGAAAGTTTTATGATTACGGAATCTACAATTGAACTTCTCCCATGTCTGTTTTTGTGTATCATTGTATATATCGATCTATATATTTGTGTTTGTGGACATTGAGTTCAATCATAAAGGTGTTGGCAGAATGAGTGGTAAGAATCGAGCAAGATACTGACGAAGTAGCAGTGCCTAAGGTTCGGATGAATGGTTGGCAGATTAATTGACTACACCACCCAGTTTTATTATTTCATGATACACTACTCAAATCCGATAAAAACTTGCCAGAAAGCCACACCTAACCACTGCACCTTGCCGCGGCAATCATCGCAGCCAACAATGATTATGTTGTTGAGCTTTATTTTTGCCCCAGTCTCCTAAGATCTTTATAGTAATCATTCTTATTTCAATTGACATACTAATGTGATTACTTTGGTACATCCATTTATTAATTTTATGTATATGTTTCTCTGTTACTGCTTTGCTAACTTGGCAAATAGGAGGAAACATAGACAGTTTAGCGTTCCTTATGCGTAACAAGCAAGCTTGAGAATGGAATGGGGGCACCTAATATAGGATTTAAAATCCTATGGAGAGTTTAAGTAACAAGAAGCTCAGGGAAATTAACCTCCCTTATTAAAAAGAATTCATAAGGATCAACCTCCCCATATTAAAAGGATAAGTTCATGAAGCTTGGAGAATCTACTTCCCTTATTAAAAGGTGAGCTAGGTGAAACTCATAGTACTCTACTTCCTTGTTGAAGGATGAACTGGGTGAAACTCATAGTAATCTACTTCCCTTGTTAAAGGGTGAGCTGAGTGAAGCTCGTATTAATTTACTTACCTTATTAAAGGGATGAGAGGCCGACTACACCTTATTAAAGGTTCCCCCATTAAAGGGACAAGAATCCGACTACTCCCTCTACACAGAAGGGTGAGATAATTAAAGCTTATTCATTTACTAAAGAGACGAGGGGTTAACTACTCCCTTACTAAAGGGTGAGTTAATAAAGCTCGAGCAAATCCACTCCCTTATTAAAAGGGGCAAGAAAGTAATCATCAAGCATGCTTAGCTTGGAAGGACTTGGCATTCCCGACACTTGACAAGCAAGATTTCGGGAATGGGGGGGCTACTAATACGAAATATTCTACTATATAAGAATTTCAAGTGACATGGAGACTTAAATGGTATAAATAAGGAACAACTCAAATTCAAATGAGAAATAAATAAGGGTAAGGGATTTATCCTCCCCAAAATCTTTATGGAATCATAAAAAATCTCTGGTTACCATATGTAACGACAGTTACCATTCTTATAAGAAGGAAATGATATCATTTTGGATCGGGGAGAATCTTGCTTCAACCACTACTACCATTAGTCCTTCTATAAAAGAAGTGATTGATCAACCTAAAAAGGGACGCCATAAATTTCATATGTAATCCTTATCGGATATTGAATCGTCAAGTACTAATTTGACCGTCGGAGTGCACCCGGCTGGCACCACGCCGGTCATCACTTCTCTTGTCTTGCAGGAATCGCCAAGGGCTCCGGAGTGTATAGATTCTTGCATCAACAAGAGCTTTCAATTATAACTTTCTAATTATGTTTAAGCATGTGAAGATGTCTCATCCACCTTGCCGCTTCAAAACCTTGAAAAAGAAAAAAAAAAAATTATAAAGAAGGGGTGAGCACAAGGCCCAATAGAGAATGCCTAAGTGGCGTCTCCTCAAGCAAAGTAATCGATTACATACTTTACAAACAATGAATAGGATAAAGGAATCGGGGATCGTGTGAGGAATTCTTGCACTTATACATTCAGTTTCAAGTAATCGTTACCACCATCCACATACACTTGCAATGCATGATTTGCCCCAATGCAACCACACCAAACCTCACAACTCACATGTCCACATACCACATCCACCCCCTTTTATTCACACCTCAATTTTTAATAACTCACAAACCCATAACCACCATGATGCCATGCAAATGGAAATGCATCCACAACACAATAAGCAATTCTAAGGTCACAACAATGTCAATTAACAATTATCACTTCAATTCAACAACTCAAGTATCAGCCAAAAACCCTAAAAGAACAATTTATACATTTTGGCATAAAATTTACATGCTAAAGAAGGGCAAAAACATCCAATTAACTACCCAATTTAAGGAAAATAACAATTAGACAAACCCTACCCAATTTAAGGAAAGCTCCAAATTCAAAATTCCTAACCCCTTACAACATTGGTCTCAATTAAAAGCTCTTCTCAAGCTCATCACTCCTCTATTATGGCTTTATTAAAATCCCATTTTAATCTTTCCAAAAGCAAGCTTGAAATTTAGAAGGCAATAAGTATATATAGATAGATATAGAATGAGAAAGTGATGGTTTTGAGAGAAAAGTGTGTTGTACCGAGAGGAGGAAGAGAGAAATAAGATGGTTTGGTCAAAATTTGACTTGTGGTTCATGACTTGCCACTTGTCAACATGTATGTGTTTGTTACTTTTTGGTTAGTTACCTTTTTGTCCATCAACATCCATTGAAACTTCCTCTATGTCCCAATAAATATCTTCTACAATGTAAGGATACAGGTGTATGCATAAATGTGTAAAAAGACCACAATGCCCTCCACTTAAATGAGAAAAACAAGATAAGTTTTCGAGTCCAGAAATCATCCGGGCTTTCGAAAAATTCTAAAAATGATACCGTCACTTCCAATTGACTTAAAATGTTTTTAAAAAAAATTCCACAACCCTCGGCTCAAGGAAATGACCAAAATGACCTTCGGGACCCGCGTAACACGCAAAACAAGGCAAGGATTGAAATAATCCAGAAAAATCAAATAAATTCTAGAAAAAAGAAAATAGGAAAATTTGGTAACATTACACCTAGACCCGCAGACATCCATGATTTGTTTATGCATTTAGAATTTCTGAGCTTTATGTTGATCTTTGTAGAAAAGAAGTTAAATCAGGAGCTAGAAATATCTTTTTAACATTTCTTTTCACATAAGTGAGAACCGGAGGTATAATTTATGAGCTACACTTTACCCTGGTTAGAGAACACTTAATGTGACATTATATCAGCACTACCGTGGCCTCTAGCTATAGACACCAAGTCACTCTGATGAGAATACTTATATCTTTCACTTTGGCTAGAACACCTCACATAATTTTTTAGCCTTTAATCAAAACACTTCAGAGTGATATGTGATGTATCTATCCTGATCACTGTGATCAGAACACTTTACTTGATATGTGAAGAGTCAACCCTCGATCAAAACACTTCACATGATATCCCTCACTCATAAGACTTCGCATGATGCCCCTCGATCAGAAGATTTCATATGATATGTGGTGTATTAGTACCAAAATACCTTTCGATCAAAACACTTCAAAAATCAATCAGACCTTAATCAGAACACTTCACGTGATTATGTTCACTTTGGTCAGAACATTTTATGAGAGTTTTTATTCAATTTTATTTGAGTATTAGTTGTTTATGATAACCAAACATTCTTTAAACAAATCAAACATATAATTTTGACAACTTTTGGTTTGAATTTTGAAATTATTATTTAATTAATTTTTTGTAATAATATAAGCAATTTTTTTTTTTTTTTTTTTTTTTTGAGCTCTAAACAAGATTTTAAGACAAGATATTCAAACGAACAAATATGTTATGGCACTATTTTGAACCTAAGGATTGACCAAACAATAGATTTACTCCATGGATTTTAGTGGACAATTGACAATTTATGTATGCTTTTGTTTTTGTGAGACCTTTAGATATATGTATATATATATGGTAAGTAGTCTTGACATGATACTGTTACATAGACATTTTACTAAGCGAGTGGGATATTCTCAAATGGCCACAAGCACATGAAAGCAGAAACACTCTTAAGTATGACAGTTAATCTACTGGGTTGAAGATTGTAGCACCCAACCAGTTTATTTCTTCAAAACTAATTATTTAGTATCTGCATTTCTGATGCGAACATGCACTTAAGATATTTCTGCCATTGGCAAGGTAGGTTTGCTCCTTTAGTAATGCAAAAAAAAAAGTTCTTTTTCTAGAACATCTGTGGAACTTTTTTCTTTCACAAGGCACTCTCTCCCTTTAAAATTGTATATTCTTTATCAATATGCTTATCTAAAGGAGCAAACCAACCTTACCAATCGCACAATTTACGAGATGAACAACTGAATAGGGACAGAGATAGTATAAAAAGAGAGGTGATGAATGGATAATTCATCAAGTATAGTATTGGAACTTGGATTTCAATATTCATACTTTTCTTGGTTTTTTGACTAATATCAAGTATAGTATTGCGTGTTGTTTTCACCAAATCTCAGTTAAAATTTAAATTTGATTTTATGAATTAAGCTTTGGGAACTTGGATTTTATGAATTATGCATTCGTTAATTGATTCAAGATAAATATGATATATATAATATACGGTGGTCTCCAAACTTATTAAAACACACGTTAATATTATGTTAGAACTTTGGGCTTGTTCTTGGGCTATGCTTAGGTCCAGATAGGGACATGTCTGTTATCCAAGTTTAGTTTGTTTGGGCTTCTAGCCAGAACAGTTTTGTTTGGCCATAAATTATGCCTCTTCCCACTCATTGTTGATCATGTACCATTTTACCTCTCTATATTTATAAATTGCTTAACCCTTTAAAAAAAAAAATTGTATCAGCCCTGGATTATAGCACTTAACGCAATGTTGTTTACTTCTGTAGTATTTCAGGTGCTTAATCTATACTTGGTGATAGACACTTCAAACGAATTAAACACGTTAAGTGTTTCTACTGTCGAAGAAAAATTCAAGACTTCTATTGCTGCAGACCACTAAATTCTCGAATCAATATTCATTTTATTTCGCAATATGTTTTCTGCTAATATTTTTATTTTTATTATTTTTCATTTGTTGTTGTTAATCCCCTGTTATTTGAAATTGGGACAAAGTTTTACTTTTCTTCTTAGCTGAATTGTGCTCAAATGGTACTAGTTTTGATTGTTTTTCTAACTTGTTTATCATTTTTGTTTGGGCCATAACTCACAAGACAACCAAGTTCATTCCCATTTTAAGATTGCATAATGAAGCCTTTGTATCTTAATGCACGTATTTAATTTATTCGGAACTGGTAGAGCGGGATCCACTTTTTGGGGGAGTATTATTAAAAAATCAATTTTTATTTGGGGAAATCTAGACCCGTAGACATACATGATTTGTTTATGAAAAGTTGTTAAAACAGGAGCTAGAATTATGTTTTTAACATTTATTTTCACATAAGTGAGAACGGAATGTATAATTTATGAGCGACACATTACCCTAGTTAGAGAACACTTAATGTGACATTATATCAGCACTCCTGTGGCCTCTAGCTATGGCCACTAAGTCATTTTGACGAGACTTCACATGATACTCCTCAATCAAAAGATTTCATGTGATATGTGATATATCAGTATCAAAACACTTGGGGTGTGTTTGGATAGACAAGAGAGAAAAGAAAAGAAAGAATAGTATTAGTCATGAGAGAAAAGAAAAGAAAAGAAAAAATAGTAATAATTTCTATTTGTGTTTGGATAGATAGGGGGAAAAAAAAAAAAGAAATGATAGTTATTATTGTTTAGATAAGATAGAGGAGAGAAAAGAAAAGAAATGATAGTAAACAAATTACTTTTTTACCCTTCCATAACCATGGGACTTGAATGGAATAATAAATCTGTATATTTGATTTGTGGGGGTTAATTTTGGTATTATCAAAATATCACTTAAAATCACTATGCTTTCTCTCACTATCTCTCCCTATCTTGTCAAAATTGAAGAGAAAGCAAATAAGAGATATCCTTCCACTTAACTTACCCAAACACAAACTTACATTGTTCTCTCTTTTCTTTTCTTTCCCTATCCCTCCAAATCAACCCTACCAAACACACCCTTAAGAAATCAATGAGACCTCAATCAGAAGACTTCAAGAATCAATTCGATCAAAACACTTTCATGTGATTATGAAAGTTTTTATTCAATTTGATTTGAGTATTAATCGTTTATGATAACCAAACGAATTTAAACAAATCAAAAGTATAATTTTGACAACTTTTGATTTGAATTTTGAAAATATTATTTAATTAATATTTTTTGTAATAATATAAGCAAATTTTTATTTTTTTTTTTGAGCTCTAAACAAGTTTTTAAGACAAGATATTCAAACGAACAAATAAAAAAACGTCAAAATAAACTTCAGTCCCAAACTTAAACAAATAACACTAGAGTATTTCAAATTATTTATTTAAGTAAATAGTGTTTTCTATTTTTTAAGAAATACAACAGGAACACCCATATTTGAAAAACACAAGTGAAAATGCAATGAGTTAGTAACTAAAATGCGTCTTTAGGTTTAATATCATTCTCAGCTGTGAATCATCAAAAGAAATATAATATTTATGTATATATATGCACATAATTTTTAATGGGCGATGACGATGGAAAGCTGTAACTTACTAATAATTGAAGATTATTCAGGTAATTCCACAAACCAGAAGCAAGTTGAAGGGCTCAGAAGATGAGATATATCTTTAATTTGAAGCCACGGCCATGAAAAGTGCTCTTCGGCCAAGACAACCCCGTATGTCACATACGGTATGTGAGGTTGCTGCTTTGTTTAGCCAAGTCCCACATTGAATGAGAGGAAAAAGTGGGATGGAGACGTAAAAACTTGTATGTACTCTAATGGGCTTATCATACATTGTTTGCAATTGCGAAATTAAACCGAAAAGAAACTAAAGTGATCAAACACATACCAATGAAATATTAAAAAATTATCAAAATATTTTTCAAAAAAATTATTGATCAGGTTCCACACTATCCAAAATGTTATGAGCTTATTATAGGTAATTCGTTAGAGTTTTTATTTTTATTTTTATTTTTTTATCAAATTAATAATTTAGTTTTTTTTTCTTTCAAAATCTTGATATTTGGAGAAATATTTTTTCAATTTACCTATAATTTTTAAATATTTCTTCCTTGGTTAGATGTGGTATTTAAAAAACTTTGTAAAAAGAAAAGAAAAATAAAGGCAAAAAAAACATATGAAAAATCTTGTGAAAGTTTTGTGAAGAGTGTAATTTTAAAAGAATTTTGTATGTTATTATGAATTACTCCTATGATACTATCATTTCTACTGAACTCACAATTAATCCGTCTTGGTATTTTAAAATTTCTATTTTGTGCAAAATTGAGTATTTATTGGTTTCTAATTATACTTTTAAGAATTTATGCAAATACACCTTGTGAAAAAGAAATGGCAGTAGATCTCCTGTTTCATTCTTTAACTTCATCTGTTGTCTAATATATATCATCTCATTTTTTTCAAATACAAACCTTGATTTTCTTAATTTGCAAAATAGTAAAACATATATTTTGGAAGTTAAAATAAAATTATTAATAAATATTTTTAAAATCCTATAAGTATATATATATAATTGTATGAGTTTGCAAAATATATAAATTCTTCAGCAGAGCATAATTAACTATTTGAGATAGCTGGAATCACAAACTCTCTATATTTAATGATTTATTTGATCTTTTACATACAAACAGTTAATGCATAATCAACCATTTGTATCTAAAAAAAGTTTAAAGGAGAGTATTTTGGCAAAAATAGAGGTGAGAATGAAGATGTGGTAAATGATAACAAAAAGGAAGAACCAATTTTGCCCGCTATAACATAGAAAACTAATTTTGTCTAGAGATGCAAAATGTGCCATCGAGAGAACTAATTTTGTCTAGAGATACTAATGTGGATATCTCAGTTGAAGAACACTGACCAATTTAATTTTTAATTTTAAAGAATTTTGGATTTTATTATGAATTATGATACTATAATTTCTACTAAACTCACAAATGATTTATCTTGGTACTTCAAAATTTTGCGAAAGACTAATAAGTATTTATTTGTTTCTAACTATACTTTTAAAATTTTTTTTGGCATGAATAATGGAAAAGATATGTCTGTCAGTTCCAATATTTGTTTAACTTCATTTGTTGCCATATATATATATATATATATATATATATATATATATATCATCTCATTTTTTAAAACAATATTTGTAAAATAGTTAAAACATAAATTTTGGAAAGGTAAAAAAACGATTTAAAAATATTTTTAAAATACTATCGTATAATTTTGTAAAATATATGGTTTCTCCAACAGAGTAATGATATTAAGAGTACCTCATCATAATAATTACGAAAATTTGATCCCAACAATCATAACAAATTTATAATTTGCATGGGTGAAGAAAACAATGTTCATAAGATGTAAAGAACACTCAAATTTTGTATGGGGCAAACCATAATGAGTTTGCGCTACACTACAATTAGTATAGATAGAATGAAAAACACTAATTGAAAAATTGTTTTCATCTCTGATGGCACAATTCAATATAGTGTTTTCGCTTACAACTTTTCTCTCCCTTAATATTTTTTCTCTCTCACATCATAAATTTCTCCAATACCTCATATAAATAATATCAACAATATATATGCATTCTTTCATAATTATAATATTTTCGGTTCTCTGTACTAAAATAAAATAATCCTATGTTATGTATATACCCAACATAAATGGAAATAGAATGACTGATCAAGTGATAACATAATATTTGGCAGCACAGATAACTCATGTTCTTGTGTAAGTAGGGGGGCATCAGACGGTTATTTTTATTTTAATTTTTTTTTTGATCTTTCACATTCTTTCTGATTAACAATTGACTGCATCTCCACCATTCAAAAAAAAAAAAAAAATTTGACTGCATCTCCCCAAATTGTTGGCACATAAGAGCATTTTCTGATTTTTAGTGTCAAATTGGAAATGACAAGGCAGCAAACAGTATGTGAGTATAAATAAGTCCCATTTCCTAAAAAATTGTCGGTTGAAAAATTCGTTGAACTATCTCTCCAAAAAAAATGATACTAGGGTTTTGAAGTTCGTTAAATAGATGAAAAATATAATCAATCATTACCAGGATAAACATAAAATTGTGGAGTTATAAAACTATTAACTGTTAATGAGACCGATTTAATGTAGTGATAAAACACAACTAATGTAAATCACAGCAAAGCAATCTCCAATTTACTGCTAAAAAGTGCAAATGTTACTAACCAGAACATGTGATCAAAGAACGAATTAATTCTAAATTAACAAATACAGGGACATCCATATTCCATAAGAGAAACACAACTCAAGACGTAATGGACTGTATCAGAGTAAGTGACCAAATTGGGTCTTTTAAGATTAATATCATTCTCAGTTGTGAGTCATCAAAAGGAATTACTCTATTGAAATTTAGAGAGAGATGAAGTAGCTTGCATTACCATATGTAAATAGAAAGTCCTACGAAATAAACTCACACAATCCCATGATTTAAGAAAACCAAGATATCAGAGATCATCCCCAGGATCCCATGGCTGAAGAACAACAAAAGGTTGTAACATAGTACAAAGTACACCGAAAACATCCGGCATGCTCGTGTTTGACATGATACCACCAAACCAAATTGGAAGAAACCATAGAGAGGAACAAATTCGAGAATAGATCCACTCTCTAGCCATGACGTCTAACAAACGCAAGAAAACTCTGCACTCGCAGAGAAGCTTCTACATAGAGAGGAAACCATGAAATCCAAGAATAGTATTTCTTGGTCTGGATTGTACTCACTGTCATGGATGCTTATACTTTTGTAGTTTTTAAAACTCAGAAGCAAGGGGCTCAATAGGTATAAATATATCATGAAAGCCATGACCATAAAAAATAGCCAAAAAAAGTGTTTTAGCAAAGTCCCACGTCGGTTAAGAGAGAAAAGTGGGGAAAGAGAGTTGGTTATAAGAAGAAAGGTCGGTGAATGGACAATTTATACCTTTTTCGGCCTTTTGACTAAGATTAAGGTGTTGTTTGATAAAATTAAAAATTAAGCACAGAAAATTTCAAGTACTGAATTTTAAGCGCTGAAACTTTAAGCACTAAAAACCTGTTTAATTTTAAGGTTTTAATTTTAAATGTTAAATTCATTAGGATTGTTTGTTATATATAAAAGTTGAAGTCTGAAAATATAATATTTGTTCTTAATAGTTTGATGTTTGATATGTGGGCCAATGGCCCACTCAGTAAATTAATTTTTTTCCGGGAGAGTCTGCAGCTACTGGGCCTCTTGTGGGTCGTCTAGCCTAGGCCTGGCCCACCCCACCAAATCCCAGTTGAAATTTTATACAGTCTTGGACGATTTTATGAATTAAGCTTTGAAGCTCGGATCTTCTATATATATATATATATATATATATATATATATATATATACTCATTGCACAACTTTTTATATTGCTTCTTTTGGGCAGTTGAAATTTGACATAACAGCTTTGTCATAATGTCTCTTCCCACGAGTCTATCCCAAATAAAGATTGGTATTTTTAAAAACATGAATCTTTGATCTGGTGTCCCAATTTCAAATAACAGGGGATAAAAAAACAAAAAAAAAGAAAAAAATTTTAAAATGAAATTAAAATTAAAAATATTAGCAGAAAACATATTGGGAAATAAAATGAAATTGACTCACTGTGAACTGGAGAATCTAAAGCAGGGTTCGTAGAAAGTGGTCTCTTGGAAACACTTTCAACCTTCAAGGGCTTGTTGCACATTCGAATACCAGGAGGACGAAAAGAGGAGTTGAAGAATAGGAAATTGCAACGAAGGAGTGTTGTAGAATCCATCTTCATCTTCATCTTGAACCATGCGAAGGAGGTCACAAAGAGAACGGCGACCGTTATTGGAATTGCATAGTGCAATATTCGTCTTTCATATTCCCATAGTCACAAAGTGTTCTAATCAAGTGAATAACCGCGTTTGAAGTGTCACAACCAAGTATAGATTAAGCACCTGAAATAGTAACAAAAGTGAACAACATTGCATTAAGTGCTATACTTTATCCTGGTTAGAGAACACTTAATGTGTCATTATATCAACACTCCTGCGACCTCTAGCTATGGACACTAAGTCACTTTGATGAGAATACTTCTATCTTTCACTTTGGTCAGGCAACCTCACATAATTTATCAGCCTTCAATCAAATACTTCACAATGATATGTGATGTACAGAACACTTTACGTTAATTATATTCACTTTGATAAGAACAATTTATGAGAGTTTTTATTCAATTTTATTTGAGTATAAGTAGTTTATGATAACCACAAATCAAACATATAATTTTGACAAATTTTGGTTTGAATTTTGAAATTATTATTTAATTAATTTTTTTTTGTAATAATATAAGCAATTTTTAAGTATATAATGTTGAAATTTAGAGAGAGATGAAATAGCTTGCGTCTCACTCTCTCTCTCTCTCTCACACACACACACACACACACACATATATAAACACACTTTTTAAGTACATGTATGAACGTAAATTTCAATAGGGTATGATAATGGTAAGTGTTAACTTAAACTTGAAGATTATTCAACCAATTTCAAATGTCAGAAGTGTTAGCCAATAATTGACTCTAGAGGGGGGGTGAATAGAGTCCATAATCAATGTTTGTAAAATTAAAAATTTGTTTACAACTAAATAGAATGCAATAAACAATAAAGATATTCAAGCAATATGATCACAATTAAAGAGTATAGAGATAGGGAATTGCAAACAGTGACTCGGCAATTTAGCGAGGTTCGGAAGCTCCTACTCCTCGGCTCAAGGTCCTCTCTTGAGACTTTCCAAATCACTAAAGCTCCTCCTTAATGGTGGAGAGCAAACCTTCAACTTGAAGCAAGACTTTGCTTCTTTCCTTGCTAGGAGAACACCTTTCTCCTTAGCTTTGCTTTTGGGTCACACCAACCCTTACAAGAATGTAGAGATATATGGAGATTACAATATTATTTCTATCTATCTCTCTCTCTAGAGGATATTACAAGAATTAGTCTCACACTAGAATGGAAAGATGAAATAAATGAAGTTCTAGTTTCTTAAACTGATATGAGAGAAGGAATAAGAAGTAAATGCTCAGATCAGAATTTCAGACTCCTTTTAATGCTCTTGAAAGCACTTGGATGATGTTCTTGAATGATCTCTTGAAGAAGTGTCTTTGTTTGTAGACCATCTATCTATATTTGAAGAGATTTCGAGTTCAATAGAGCTGTTGTAGGTAGTTGGAAGCATTAATTCAAATTCTAGCCGTTGGAATTTTGAATCTGTAGAGCTACGACCAAACCGGTCGACGTATGGCATAAACTGGTCGACGTATCCTTTATCAAACCGGTCGACGTATATGTTAAGTTCCTGAGATTTCAGTACTGCCTTGATACCGGTCGACGTATATGCAAACCGGTCGACGTATATGAACACTTCATAAATTTTGCTATTGCATAGATACCGGTCGACGTATGTTTCAAACCGGTCGACGTATAGAGCTTCTTCTTGAGTTTTGGCTACTGCATAGATACCGGTCGACGTATGGCATGAACCGGTCGACGTATATGAGCTTCTCCTTGGATTTGGCTACTACATAGATACCGGTCGACGTATATGAGCTTCTCCTTGGATTTGGCTACTGCATAGATACCGGTCGACGTATGCATGAACCGGTCGACGTATGGTATGCTGTTTTTTGAATTTTTGCCTCTGCTTTGTAGAACATTTGTATTTTCTTGTTTTTGCATTCTCTTGTCATGTCTTAAATTAAGAAGCATTTATTTCCTTGCATTTAAACTCAGTTGAAATATTAGAATAAAAAACTCCTTTAACTGATTTGTTATCATCAAAACAAATGGGTTAGGACTTTGATCAACAATCTCCCCCTTTTTGATGATGACAAATCAAGCATGTGATCTAAAGATGATATTGGGTTGTATTTGTAAAATACTCCCCTTGTCACTTTGCACACAGTGAATATAATGATCATGCTTATATAAAAAATTTAAGATAGGCATGACTGAAAATATTTGCAAGCAAATGTTTTAAATTTGAAATGATGTCACCCCCTTACTACATGCTATATAAAACCAAATAATTATAAGAGATAAATGTACTTTCAAGATTGTCATAGCTAAAAATATCACAGCACAGCACATTATCCAGATACCAAAGTTTTATCAAAATATACCCATAGTTAAGATAACAAAATGTCAAAGTCTAAGCTAGCCAGATCACATCATTGATACCATTCTCCCCCTTTGTAACATCAAAAAGAGGGGAAGAGCAAACAACTAATGAGGTGGTAAACCGAAATTAGCGTGCAACTCCTGAAGGTCATCATTCATGCTTCTCAATTCTGCCCTTAGCATGGCTACTTCCTCTTGAGTCTGACGAGTTACAGCTAGTTGTTGAGAGATGAGCTCTCGAATAGATGGTTCTGTAGATGGATTAGCTTGCAAATTGTCAAGAGGAACCTCAGCTTCTATATGATCAGATTCCGTATTAGCTGGAGGAGCTTCATCATGACTTTAGTTTCCCCTTACTCCCGCTTCATCCGATCCTTCAGTTTCACTTTCAGTTTGAGCATCACCCACAATTTTGGGATCGTACCAATGTCCATCATCATCTCTTTTTAATCTCATACGCAGAAGAGCCGACTTGTCAAAGCGATGTTGAGAAAGTAGGTTCATTTTAGGTTAACCTGCAATTATTACCCCTTTTGCTCGAAAGATCATGGTGAGAGGCATTGCGTAGTATATATGACATTTCTCACGTTGGACACAATCCATCATCTGATGATATATCAAGTGAGGCACATAAATTTTGCGTCCCTTAAGCACATACCAGGTTAGAAGAGCTTCCATATAGGAAACATCAGAATATCCGCCGGTCTTGGGAATGATGGAATGGACGATGACTCGATAGATTATTCGGGCTTCAATGGTGAGGTCACTGGATTTTATGATGTCTATGTCCTCGGTAGTTTTGTCATGACAAATATCACGAATAGCGGTGAGAGGATCAAAGTCATCACTTTCATACCAAGCATGGGTTTCGTAATGCCGGAGTCCACCCTCGGGAAGATTTAGTAAAAGCCTTAGATCACTTTTGTGAAGTGAGAGATCAACACCTTGGACATATGAGATGAGACTATTTGTTTCAGTATCTCTCTTGAGATGGGTGTAGAAAAGGCGGACTAATTTTGGATAAAATGGAATTTCCATTGAAACGAAATCAGCCAAGCCTACAACTTCAAAAAGCTCATAGGTATTGAGATTGTTAGCAAAACAATCAGCCTTTGTGAGAGTTTTCCCATACACTACTTTCTTTTGAAGAAAGATGGTTTCATAATTCTCTTTATCCTCAGGGGATTGAAAGAGCATAGGAGGAGGTGGAACAGAAGCACTTGCTTCATGATCATG
Organism: Cornus florida; assembly: GCF_030987335.1. Classification (NCBI taxonomy): domain Eukaryota; kingdom Viridiplantae; phylum Streptophyta; class Magnoliopsida; order Cornales; family Cornaceae; genus Cornus; species Cornus florida. The sequence continues at coordinate 31,194,866 of NW_026775571.1, read as the reverse complement.
ACGGGCTTTGGTTCTCTTTTCACGGGTTTAAGAGGCACGGGGTGGGTGTTTTCTAGGACCCATTAATTTGGGAGCAATGATATAGCTAATCAAGAATGGTTTAAAGTAAGTCAGTGAAGTCCTAAATTCCAACAGCAAGATTTTGAGGATGCGAGACAGAGGGTTATAAAAATTCAATGCATATAAAGATCTGAACTAATCCTAAAGATTATGGCATTAATGTGGACTAGATACTAGGAAGATTAAATTGTTGCAAGGCACAAGAGAGTACTAACACTGAAGCATTAAACCCTATATTAGGATTTATCAAGATAGCTCATGAAAGATTCAGTATATAGGATGAATATATATATATAGCAAGATACTGATTGAATTATGAGGAAGATGATTATGAAAAGCCTTACCTTAATTGATGCGATAATGGAAAAAGCTTCGAGGAGCCCTAAATCGCCTTGAGAGGGAAGAGAGAGGGAACGGGAGTGAATAGTGTCGTTCAATGGTGAAAATTTAGGATGTCAGTGAAGGAAGAAGGCCCGGAGCAAATACTAACCCGTAACTTAAAATTGACCCATCACAAGAATCGGTCGACATAAAGGTTCCAAGAGTCGACCAGTTCTTTTTAATTCGGTCAACGTATAGTGTTGAGACGTTGACCGGTTTGTGCCCAAATGCTGAATCAATTTTGATTTTATGATTGGACCACTTCACTTGCACAAGCCATCCCTAAATTCCTTCTGAGAGAGTAGAACTGATCTTCTTGAATGGGTTTAGTGAAAATGTCCACTAATTGCTTTTCGGTGCTAATATATGTGAGTACGATATCACCTTTTGACACATGATCCCTTAGAAAATGATATCGAATTTCAATATGCTTAGTTCTTGAATGTTGGATCGGATTTTTTGAAATGCATATTGCGCTTGTGTTATCGCACAAGATAGGGATATGGTCATACTAAAGACCAAAATCTTCAAGTTGTTGCTTAATATAAAGAGTTTGAGCACAACAATTTCCAGCTGCAATGTATTCAGCTTCAGCAGTAGATAGAGCCACAGAATGTTGTTTCTTGCAAGCCCAAGACACTAGGGATTATCCAAGGAAGTGACATATCCCACTAGTACTTTTTCTATCAACTTTGCAACCGCCAAAATCCGCGTCCGAGTATCCAACGAGTTCAAATGAGGTATGCCTAGGATACCAAAGACCTAAATTCAAGGTTTTGCTTAAATAGCGAAAAATTCTTCTAACAGCACACAAGTGAGACTCTTTTGGACAAGATTGAAAACGAGCACACAAACATACGCTAAACATGATATCCGGTCTACTTACGGTTAGATACAAAAGACTACCAATCATACCTCTATACTTTTTAATATCTACGTTAATGCCTTTTTCATCTTTATCAAGTTTCAAAGATGAGCTTATAAGAGTATTAGAATGTTTGACTTCCTCCAAGCCAAATTTCTTTAGCAAATCTCTAACATACTTTGATTGACAAATAAAAATGCCATCAAGTGTTTGTTTAATCTGCAATCCTAACAAAAAAGTTAGTTCACCCATCATACTCTTTTCAAACTCATTTTGCATACAATGAGCAAACTTTTCACAAAGTATTTTATTGGTTGATCCAAAGATAATATCATCAACGTAAATTTGAACAATTAATAAATTGCAATCAATAGACTTAGAAAATAGAGTATTGTCAATTTTTCCTCTAGAAAAACCATTTTCGAGTAGAAATTTACTTAGCCTTTCGTACCAAGCTCTTGGAGCTTGTTTCAAACCGTATAATGCTTTTGTCAACTTAAAGACATGGTTTGGACACTCATAACTTTCAAAGCCCGGTGGTTGCTCAACAAAAACTTCTTCATCAATGAATCCATTCAAGAAGGCACTTTTAACATCCATTTGATATAATTTAAAGTTCTTGTATGACGCAAAAGCAAGTATCGTTCTTATAACTTCAAGTCTGGCTATGGGAGCAAAGGTTTCTTCATAATCAATTCCTTCTTCTTGATTATAACCTTGAGCTACAAGTCTTGCTTTATTTCTCACAATGGTTCCTTGTTCATCCTTTTTGTTTCTATACACCCACTTTATGCCAATGATGGACTTATCTTTAGGTCTTGGAACCAATTGCCAAACTTCATTTCTTTCAAATTGGTTGAGTTCTTCTTGCATTGCCAAGAGCCAAGACTCATCATTTTCAGCTTCTTGAATATATTTTGGTTCAAAATGTGAAACAAAAGCAACATAATTGCATATATTGCTTATTTGAGATCGAGTCCTTACACCTTTGGATGGATCACCAATGATTTGATTAATTGGATGATAGGTCACTTGCTTCCAAGTTTTAGGAGGTGTTTCCTCATGAGAGTGACTTTCTTTTGAATTGACTTTGGAGAGATCATCACGAGATGAATTATTTAAGTCAAGATTTTCAAGATTCTTTTCAATTTCAACCACATCCTCATTTTCATCCAAAGAACATCTAAGAAGGGAGAGAGGTGATTCATCAAATACAACATGTATAGATTCAACAACAACAAATGTTCTTTTGTTAAATACCCTAAATGCTTTGCTACGAGATGAATACCCTAAGAAAATCCCTTCAGCCGATTTAGGTTCAAATTTCCCTAAGTTATCCTTATCGTTCAACACAAAGCATTTACACCTAAACACCTTAAAATAACCAATGTTTGGCATTCTTTTGTTCCAAAGGTCATAAGGGGTTTTGTTGAGAAATTTTCTAATAATGACTCTATTTATGACATAACATGCGGTACTAACGGCTTCGGCCCATAGAGTTCTAGGAGATTTATGTTCATTTAACATAGTCCTAGCCATTTCTTGGAGAGACCTATTTTTCCTTTCGACAACTCCGTTTTGTTGAGGAGATCTAGGAGCCGAAAGATTATGATTATAACCATTTTTATCACAAAAATTTTCAACATCTTGATTTTCAAACTCTCTTCCTCTATCACTCCTAATAGTCTTAATCTTACACTCTTGTTCGTTCTCAACTCTTTTGCAGAATTTAGCAAAAATTGAATGGGTTTCATTTTTATGGGTAAGGAAAAACACCCAAGTGAATCTAGAGTAATCATCAACAATGACAAATGCATAGAGTTTTCCACCAAGACTTGCAATTCTCTCCGGACCAAATAGATCCATATGAATCAACTCAAGTGGTCTAGAAGTGGTTAATTCCTTTTTCCTTTTAAATGACGATTTAATTTGCTTCCCTATTTGGTATGCACTACAAATTTTATCCTTCAAAAAATTAGTCTTTGGGAGGCCTTTGACTAATTCATTTTAAGATAATTTCGAGATTAAATCCATGCTAGCATGACCTAACCGTCAATGCCATAACCAACTATTTTCATTTGAAGAAACAAGGCATTTAACATCTAGATCATGTAATTCACACAAAAGCAAAGTATATACATTACCATTTCTAAGAGCATGAAATACTTCATCATTATCCTTTTTGACTATGCATTTATCCGATTTAAACAACACATCATATCCTTTATCACATAATTGACTGATACTAAATAAGTTATGTTTCAAGCCTTTAACAAGGAAGACATCATCAATAAATAAGGAAGAGGAGATACTAATAGTTCCGATGCCAATAACCTTCCCTTTTGAGTTATCACCAAATGTAACGCTTCCTCCTTTGAGAGGCTTGATAGAGAGAAATTTTGATTTATCTCCCGTCATATGCCTTGAGCATCCACTATCAAGGAACCATTTGTCCTTGGATGAATATGGAGACTTCAAGCAAACCTACAAAATGAATTCAAGTAATCTTCTTTTGGTACCCATAATTTCTTGGGTCTACGAGAGTTAGGTAGAGGTATATATGTTCCTTTAATAGCCCAAATTTCTTTTGTCATACATGGCCTAATAGGGCAATGATTGATCTTATGACCTATCTTTTTACAATAATTGCATTTTGGATTAAAAGATGAACTTCTAACAAAATGGTTATTTAACGAATTTTTCTTTTTCAATAAATAAGAATCTTTATTGTGAGGATTATAACCAAGCCCATCCTTAGCATAAGCATTTCTTTGTTTTCCAAGTATGAGGTTTAATTTTTCTCTACCATTAGTAAATTTAGCTAAAATCTCAGTTTGATCTTCAATGATAACCTTCAATGATTCATTTTCAGTGATTAAGTCAATTGGCACCAATTCTTTGGCCAATTCTTTTTCCTTTTTCAAAACTTCATTTTCAAGTTTAGATTTTTCAAGGTTTTGAGAAATGAGATACTTTTCTCTTCTAAGGCTAGCACATTTTTGAACCATTTTGCCTAATTCATCATGCAATTCTTTAAAAGCATCTAGCAAATAGTTATGTGCATCAACTAATTCATCATAAGTAGTTTCTAAATCAAATGAGTCGTGATTAGAGTTTACCTCATCTTTGTCGGCCATGAGACAAAGGTTAACCAATTCATTGAATTCATCGTCACTTTCGGATCCATTTGAATCATCATCCTCTCATGTAGCTCGCATGGCTTTGCCTTTCTTTTTCCTTTCCTTTTCATTTTTGTAAGCGTAGCAATCAGATTTGAAATGCCCCGATTTTCCACAATGGAAACAAGTAGGTGCTTTTCTTTTTCCTTGCTCACTAGATGAACTATTTCTTTTGAAGTGGTTACTCTTTTGGAATTTCTTCATTTGAAGAATCCTTCGCACGGTTTTGGTAATGAGAGCAACTTCTTCTTCGTCTTTATCATTAGAAGCCTTATCAATAGTGACATCTTTGGTAGTAGCTTGAAGAGCTATGTCCTTCTTTTGAGTTTCCTTTTCTTCATCTCTATCATTCATTTCTAGCTCATATGCCATCAATGAGCCAATAAGTTCGTCTATGGGAAGGATGTTGAGATCTTTAGCCTCTTGAATGACGGTCTTCTTGGCTTCCCAATTTTTAGGCAAAGACCTAAGAATTTTTCTTACATTCTCGGATGATGTATATGACTTTCCAAGAGCCTTCAAAGGATTCACAATGTTAGTAAAGTGAGAATACATTTCACTAATAGTTTCTTTGTTGTTCATGGTAAAGAGTTCATATTTATGGACAAGCATATTCATTTTGGATTCCTTAACATGACTAGTACCTACATAGGTAATTTCAAGTTTATCCCAAATTTCTTTGGCCGTTTCGCAATCCAAAATTCTATTGAATTCATCTTTGCTTAAGGCACAATAGAGATTCGTGATAGCTTTGACATTACATTGTACAAGCCTACGATCATTGAGGGTCCATTCAATATCAGTTTTTGGAACATTTTCATCATTTACTATTTTGGTTGGAACATGGTCTCCTTGTTCGATGGCTTTCCAAACGTCTATATCTATACCTCTTAAAAATGCTCTCATTTTGATTTTCTAATAGTTGTAGTCACTTCCATCAAACCAAGGAGGTCTATTGTTAGATTGACCTTCTTGATGAAACATTGTATTGGCCATGATCGTTCTCTAAGATGATTAAATCTTTTGCTAGAGATTAGGCTCTGATACCAATTGTTAGCCAATAATTGACTCTAGAGGGGGGGTGAATAGAGTCCATAATCAATGTTTGTAAAATTAAAAATTTGTTCACAACTAAATAGAATGCAATATACAATAAAGATATTCAAGCAATATGATCACAATTAAAGAGTATAGAGATAGAGAATTGCAAACAGTGACTCGGCAATTTAGCGAGGTTTGGAAGCTCCTACTCCTCGGCTCAAGGTCCTCCCTTGAGACTTTCCAAATCACTAAAGCTCCTCCTTAATGGTGGAGAGCAAACCTTCAACTTTAAGCAAGACTTTGCTTCTTTCCTTGCTAGGAGAACACCCTTCTCCTTAGTTTTGCTTTTGGGTCACACCAACCCTTACAAGAATGTAGAGATATATGGAGATTATAATATTGTTTCTATCTCTCTCTCTCTCTAGAGGATATTACAAGAATTAGTCTCATACTAGAATGGAAAGATGACATAAATGAAGTTCTAGTTTCTTAAACTGATATGAGAGAAGGAATAAGAAGTAAATGCTCAGATCAGAATTTCAGACTCCTTTTAATGCTCTTGAATGCACTTAGATGATGTTCTTGAATGATCTTTTGAAGAAGTGTCTTTGTTTGTAGACCATCTATCTATATTTGAAGAGATTTCGAGTTCAATAGAGCTGTTGTAGGTAGTTGGAAGCATTAATTCAAATTCTAGCCGTTGGAATTTTGAATCTGCAGAGCTACGACCAAACCGGTCGACGTATCCTTTATCAAATCGGTCGACGTATGCTACTTACCGGTCGACGTATATGTTAAGTTCCTGAGATTTCAGTATTGCCTTGATACCGGTCGACGTATATGCAAACCGGTCGACGTATATGAACACTTCATAAATTTTGCTATTGCATAGATACTGGTTGACGTATGCTTCAAACCGGTCGACGTATAGAGCTTCTTCTTGAGTTTTGGCTACTGCATAGATACCGGTCGACGTATGGCATGAACCGGTCGACGTATATGAGCTTCTCCTTGGATTTGGCTACTGCATAGATACCGGTCGACGTATGGCATGAACCGGTTGACGTATATGAGCTTCTCCTTGGATTTGGCTATTGCATAGATACCGGTCGATGTATGGCATGAACCGGTCGACGTATGGCATGCTGTTCTTTGAATTTTTGCCTCTGCTTTGTAGAACATTTGCATTTTCTTGTTTTTGCATTCTCTTGTCATGTCTTAAATTAAGAAGCATTTATTTCCTTGCATTTAAACTCAGTTGAAATATTAGAATAAAAAACTCCTTTAACTGATTTGTTATCATCAAAACAAATGGGTTTGGACTTTGATCAACAAGAAGTTAAGTCACACAATTTTTATAAATGGGTGTCACTCTTATGCTCTGAGCGTGCTCCCGCTTTCACGTTCCGCACATGCTCTCGCTTCTACTCCCACTATTTGTGATTTAATTTTGTTACTTTCGTGTTCCCGCTCTCGAATTTGCTCTCGCTCTCGCTTAATATGACTTGACTCAGAAGCAAGTTAAGGGCATCAAATAGATATATCATGAAAGCTATGACCATGAAGAATAACCAAGAGAAATGCTTTAGCTAAGTCCCACATCGGTTAAGAGAGAAAAGTGGAGAGAGAGAGAGAGAGAGAGAGAGTTTATTATAAAAAGAGAGGCTGGTGAATATGCAATTCATACCTTTCTTGGCCTTTTGGCTAAGATCGAGTATAGTATCTATTCTTATCAGTTTAATATCTAATACGTGGGCCAATGGCCCACGTGATATTAAATTTATTTTTTGAGGGGGAGGGTCCACCACAATAGCTTACTATTGGGCTTCTTGCATGTTGCCTTGGTGTTGCACTATATAGCTTGGCCTGGCACACCCCCACCAAACCTAAGTTAAAATTTTATACAATCTTTGATTTTATGAATTAAGCTTTGGAAACTCGGATTTTATGATTTATTCATTCGTAAATTGATTCAATTTTGTTGTTAATAATTTTAAGTTTTTTCAATTTTTTTAATTTTTTTTTTCCATTTTTTGTTGTTATCATTTGAAATTGGGACATATTTTTACTTTTCTTCTTAGGTGAATTTGTGCTCAAATGGCACTTGTTTTGGTTGTTTATCTAACTTGTTCATCATTTTTGTTTGGGCCATAACTCATGACATAACCAAGTTCCTTGCCATTTTAAGATTGCATAATAAAGAGTGCTCGAGGTCAGATCAAAATGCTTTTATAAGAATGATTCATGTTTATACAAAAGCCAATCTTTATTTGAGGAAACGTAGATGTTGACCTTGAATCCAAAGCTTTTGATGATCATAATTCATTAATGATGTTCTATGTGTTCTAATGTCTACCTTGAGCAAAATTACAGATCTACGTTTTCATCAAGACAAGACATTACATATAAAAGCACAAATGAAGGAGCAGCATGAATATACAGGAAAAAGACAAAAGGAATCAAGATTTAAAGAGAAGTCATCAAGATCTCATCAAATGGGGTAGCTAGGATGGTGAGCTTTTTGGGAACCATTGTTAAAGCATATATTAACACTTTGAAGCTCATATCTAAGGTCATACACTAATCACTTGCATAATAATCAAGATGCATAGAGAATGAAAACCATCTATAAACTTAAAGAATGCTTCTTGAAAGATAAGTTTCATTTCGGTCGACCGAAATGAAAGAACAGACTGAAACAGTCGACCGATATAAATAGAGAGTTTGGAACTAAGCTTCAAGCTATTTCGGCCTACCGAAATAAAGCACCAAATCATTTCGGCCTACTGAAATGAATTTATGGAATCCAACCTCTAGTTATTTCGGACGACCGAAACATAGGAGTCAAATGAATCAGACGATCGATTCTAATAAAGAGTTTTAGATCAAAAGATCAAGGTATTTCGGTCGACCGAAACAAAAAGGTAAATCATTTTAGCCTACCGAAATAAAGATTGATAGCCAACCTTAAACTATTTCGAACGACCGAAACACAATGGTGTTTCATTTCGGTCGACCAAACCAGCGCGATTCAAATTTTGAACGGCTATTTTGTTTCGAACTATGTGTCCGACAGTTAGAACACATATCAGAGACATCTGAAACTCTATATAATGACTTATGGTTTTCATAAAAGGCATTGCAACAATTGAGAATTATATCCTTGCAACCATAAAGCCTTTAAATCATCATTCACACACTTCATAGTCTTTATAAAGTATTGAGCTTCAGTCTATTCATTCATACTCTAGAGTGAGCTAAAATTTGTACTTCAGATCTGAGAGAGATCCTCTTGTACTTCATTTATCTTCTTCAAATCTTGTAAGGGCAGGTGTGGCCCAAGGAAGACTGAGAGAAGGTGTTTCTCTTAGCACTTTAAAGCAAGAGGTGCTTCTTGTAAAAGGTTTGCTCTCCACCAGCAAGGAGAAGCCATAGTGGATTGGGAAGTCTCAAGAGGGGTCTTGAGCCGAGGAGTAGGAGTTTCCGAACCTCGCTAAAATCGCTGAGTACTTGTTTGCAATTTCTATCTCTATCTCGTATATTTATTGCTTCAAGTTTAGCATGATTAATTTCTTGATAAATATTGTTAATTGAAGTTTAAAATTCAGATTGCTTTATTAAATAATTGTCAAGAAAGTTAAGCTTAGTTCTTGCATGTTAATTGAAATTAAAAATTGACCATTGTTTGCTAAGACTCTATTCACCCCCCCTCCAGAGCCAATACTTGGGCAATAATTGGTATCAGAGCCTAATCTCTATTGAAAAGGCTTAAGTGTATTAGAGAATGATTATGGAAAACTTAAATGGTCACTTTCATTAAGAAGGTCAATCTAATTCTAGACCTCTTTGGTTTGATGGAACAAACTACGGTTATTGGAAAAATAAAATGATAGACTTCCTTTAATCCGTAGACTATCAAATTTGGTTGGTGGCCGGTTCCATCGTACTACAGTCAAGTTTGGAGAGTGTTCATTAAGGCGAGGGCCAAGTTTTACATTTATAAAGCCACTACTACCTTTATTAAAAATATAGTTAGGGTGAGCAGGGATCGTCCCAAGGGATTGTGTGTTTGTGTTAGGTCGAATTGTGTTGTGGAATTGCAACTAGGGTTAGTAGGTCGAATGATCAAACAAATGGTTGGTTGGTTGGTTGATTACACTAGAGAGCAACTAAATTGAACTAAGTATGAATGCAATAAAGAGTAAGTAAAAGAGATAGAGAGAGGTCTTGGGGTTTAGAGGTCACCACCAAGCAATGCATTTCTATACCATTCACAAGTGACTAATGAGGGTAAGGTGTGTTGCAACATTTGTGTGTGTGTGATTGGTTGATTCAACAAGCAAGGATGACCAATTGAGCTTGTATTGTATAAACATCATGTGAAAGACACAATATATCTAATCAATGAAGTATATATTGTCTAAACAACATGTGAAAGGCACAATAGATCAAAACAAGTCATTAATCCTTTCATTAAGCTCACAATCCAAATACACCACAAGGTTAGAGATATATGCTATTTTCATCCAAAAGCATGGAATATCAAACAACAAGCATGGATTATCCTCCTATTTATCATCTACACTACAACTACACTACTAGCATGAAATTAAACTAAGGAGAGGCACAACCCATCAAGAAATAAGTATGAACCATCAATTGAACTACAATAGCATTCCATTAAGCACTATGTCTTGACAATCTTTAGATCTATAGCATCAATACACATAGACATGCATCAATAACACAAGAGATAGAGACAAGCACATGAACATCTATTCTAGCATACATAGACATATGGATAGAATAAAATGAACAATTGGAAGCATTAAACCATACAAATCATTGAATAAACAAGATCTATATAAATCAAAGTGTCAAAACAAGTGTTACAGCACTAATCCCTCAATAATACACAAGATTAAGGTAAAGAAAGTATGCTTGGGGCTAACTCTAGCCCCAAGAGGATGTCTAGCCACTTATGGTGATGCTCCTCCAACCCTCAAGGGCAAGCTCCATGGATGAAATCTGCTCCTTGGAAGATAAAAGGGCTCCAATGGTGTCTCTAGCCTTCTCCTCCTTTTCTTCTACACTAAGAATTGCCTCCTCCTAATTGTATCTCTAATGTGTGTCTTTTCTCAAAAAGTGCATCATATTCCTTTTATAGGTAGGTCAAGTGACACACCAAATGAGCTGGGGTCATGCACCCAATATTCTCTAATGATTGGAGAGAGGACAACTTTAGTGAGCTGGGATTTTAACTTTTTTCGCACTGGAGGAAGTTCGATCTATCGAACCTTGTACTTAGATCAATTGAATTGGGCTGAGATCTATCGAACTAAGGCTGGATCGATCCAACTGGGCTACGCTTTTTGGATAAGGACAAGTCTGAGATATTTTTGAGATATTTTTAGGAAAAGGACAAAAGTGGTAGGTGGGTGGACAGCTGTGAATAAGATTAATCATTTTAATGAGGACAAAAGTGTTCGATCGATCGAAGGATGGTATTGGATCGATCGAACTTTAGGCTTTTTATTTTGGGTCAAGGTTTGGATCTATCTTGAAATGCTGAAATCGATCCATTTTGGATCGATCGAACCTTCATCTTTGATCGATCGAGAATCTTGAATGACCACCTTTCTTCCTTTTTGCTTTTTTCTTTCTCCACTTTGCTCCTTTCTTTGTCCAATCCCAGAATTGCTCCTTTTAAGCTCTTATTTGGCTGAGTTAGCTTATTTTCGAGATAAGTGCCTGAGAATGGAATTAACACGAAATTAATATAAAACGGTAAAGTAAGATAGATAAAGGTTCTAGAATACCTAAGCTTAACGGGTTTAAATACGCACTTTTCAGTGCTCATCACACCCCCAAACTTAAATATTACTAGTCCCTAGCAATGAACTAGAAAGTAAAGGAATGAAATGAACAACTATACAAGTATACAACTATAACTAGAAAGCAATAAATGGATAACGCCACTTTCGTAGGGAACACGATTGTACTTAGCACATGCAACAAGCCTTTTAAACCCCTACGTTACCCCATGCTGATATGCGTGATGGAAGAGAAAAAAAGAGTTGGATGTGCTAATTGGGAGATAAGAGAGTAAAACTCTCTGTACAAAATGTATACATATGTACATTACTCAGATAGTTTGGTTATTTTAGATGAGGATGAAAATATATAATAGGCATAGTTATTTAAGAGCATTTTCAGCAGTATGTTAAAATATTATTTTATGTAAAATATACACTGCCATTTATGATGTGTAAATTTTTTTCATCTCCAGTAATATGTTAAGATAGATTGCCACATCACCAATGTGTAAAAAAGTTGTGTAAAATATATAACATTTTTATACGACCAAATCAACATATTTCTTTTTTCATCCCTCTTTCTCATTCCATTAAAGAATCAACCATATATTAAGTAAGTTTGTAAAAGTTATGTGGGTTTTGGCATGACACATGGTTGATTGTTATTTGGAGATATATTTTTACACAAAAGGTATAAAACAACCATTAAGGCTAAAATTAAATAATTCAAAAGTTTGTAAAAGTTATGTGGGTTGAAGATGCTCTAAGGCTGTATTTAGTTCCTTATTTATAAAAATATAATGTTTGCAATGAACCTCCTTCTTAAGATGAGGTGGCCTAATAAAACATTAACATGTGTTTAAGTTTTTAAAGGGGGAAAAAAATAATAATAAAAATAAAAATAAAATTGAGGACTACATGCAATAGAAATTGTCAAACTAACCCTTCCCTCTTTCTTTCTCAAGTAACTATATATTATTTTTGTGTTTTGAATCTAAAATCAATCATTGTTATGGAGAAATTATATATATATATATACACAGACACACACACACACCACATATTATAAAGAGTGATGCCAGGTAGGGGAATAACCCTAGGCCTACATTGGCTCTATCACGAATGATGATATTCCCTCTCTCAAATACAGAATTACAAGTTATATATAATGTATGAGTGACATATTATACCAAATTAAATAACTTTTTTGATAAAAAAAATCTAAAAAATCTATTTTTATTGTTTTTATTCGGTGATAATCATCTTTAAACAATTAAATTTGGATGAGATGTTTGTAATTAGATACAAAAGAAAAGAAGATGAACATGGAATGTTTTGAAATTTAGGAGAAATTGGGATGAGAAAAGAAAAGGAAAGAAAAAGAAAGGAAGGTGAACATGAAAACTTTTAAAATTTATATATAAGCGGAAAAAAAAAAAAAGCAAAATTTTAATTTTTCTATCAATGAAAAAACCTAGAAAAAAAATATATATATATACGTGGCTAATAAATAAAGTGTCAGTCTTTCACAATTTGTATCATAAAAATGAATTCATGATATATATCATTTTTCATGAATTTACAGTGATTATTTGTCTCAACTCTCATATATGACAGAAAGATGCTGATTTAATATATATATATATATATATATATATATATATATATATATATATATATATATATGTGGTAAGTGCAAGAAACACCCCCTGAAGTATACATTTCATAGCACTTTTACCCCTTATTTAAAAAGGTATGCAAAAAAACACCCTTATTCTTTTCAATTTGTGCAATAGCACCCTTCAATTAATATAATGCCCATTTTACCTTTTTACTCTTACAAAAATACCCCTACCAAACCAAGTTCTCCACCCCCAAAATGGCAACCATCGGGCAAAGCAAGTTCGTGAGATTGAGAAAGCAAGTTCGTTAAACATCCAATCAAACAATCAAACTTACCTTTTAACCAAAAAAAAAAAAAACCCAGTAAAATTAACAATCACTTCTTAAATCCCATTAGGTTCCAAAGAGAAAACTACTCCTATGCTACCATGGTACAGGTTATGGCACTCAAACATTTTCGCAGGCACCAAGTAGAGCAACTTAATTGCAAAGCCATTGAGATACATGAATTCATGCTTCATTCAATTTGTACAAGAATCAGCTGAATCACAAAGGCTAATAACGTGCCTGAGACTATAAAGTGTGTGCTGGTGCATTGATTTGTATGAAAACCAAATCAAGTATCCTCAGTTGCAAAAGTCAAGGAGTTCAGGCAGGAAAGATGGTCATCCTAATTTGTTGCATTATAGAATTCAAAGTTTTTTTTATTTTTTTTTATATTATATTTTTTATAAGTATTATAGAATTCAAAGTATTTACATCATAATCATATGTGCACAAAGCCATCACAGTGCCTAGGTCCTTTTCACAGCCGACCGTAGTTCACCGCTGCAAGTTCACTGTCACAGCCCGTTGCTCGCCGGCTGCCGATTTATTCCAACCCTCCATCGCCCGAGCTCTCCTTGCAGTTCTCCATCTCTTGCTCGCCGCCGCCTCCATCATAGCCGTCCATCACAACCTATCTTCGCCTCACTGGCCATCCCTCACCACAGCCGAGCCTGTCTTCTCCTTGCCCACCGATGCCGCGCCGACTCATCACAGCCAAATACTTCGATCCAAGTTCACCAATCAAGTCGTCGCTTCATCCCTTACCACCCAAACCCAAATTCTAGTTAAGGGCGTTAAGGAACTAATCCTCTGATTTGATACCCAAATTGAGGAGTTTGAGAGAAAACAAAGGCTTTGACGGTGGAGAGTTGCAGATTCCGGCGATAAGTTGAGGAACCAATCCTCTAATGGGTGTTGGGTTGGGATTGGGATTGTGTGGTACTAGAGGCAACGGGATAGCTGATGATGAAGAAGAAGGGCCAAACCCTTTTTAGTCCTTTCACAAAATAAATTTTTTATTTTTATTTTATATATATTATAAAATGTGTTGCTAATGGTATTTTAGTCCAATTTTTGTAAATAGGACCTATTTGCACAAATGTCATAGTTTAGGGGTGTTTTTTGAACCAGAGGGGTGCAATATGCACTGTAAGCATATTATAGGGGTGTTTTTGCACTTGACCCATATATATATTCACCAGAATAATGTTTGATTTTAGATTCAAAACACATAAATAATATATATAGTTGCGTGAGAGAGAAAGAGGGAATGCTCAGTTTCTAGTACCTGTAGTTATCATTTTTTTTTTCTTTTAAAACTTAAACACATATTGATATTTTATTGGGCTACCTCATCATAAAAAAAAGGTTCCTTTTTATGCGGCCTAAGGCAAGTATTGTTCCGTCATTGTTCAAAATTTCAAATCTTTGTGACACAAGTCGATTATTATTACTATTATTTTTTGCCACAACATGGGTGGTAACTTGGTAAGTTGGGCTTTTGAGATTTGCCATTACAACACACAGACGGATTCCTTTAACGAGAACGGGCCAAGTGGATTAGAATTTTAGGGTGGCAATTCATGTCCGTGGTTATAATTGTGTCGTTGAATTAAGGGTATTATACTAAACAGGTAAATTCAAATCCAACTCATTTAATACTAACTCAACCCGTTTTTAAATGGGTAAATGTGTTATCCCGTTTAATGACTTGTTTATCAAAATAAGACATTTACTATTTAATCAAATAATAAATAATAGAAAGAATTTGTCACAATTAACCCAAATATTTAAATTAAATAAGAAGAAAAATCGTAAGGCATGGACAAGATTTATGTTCAAATAACTTAATTATGCATAGTAATTGGATTTAAACAGGTAATATATTACATAGGTCATATTTACGATTATAACATGTTGAGTTAAATGGGTCATGCACGGGTTACGCAGGTTGAACCCCTCAACCCTAATCCGATACGGTTAAGTAAACGGGTTAATCGTGTCAACCCGTTTATGCCTCGAACCCTTTTAAGATCAACCAAAACTCGCTTATCTAATGTTATGTTCAAGTCATGTTGGCGGGTTGTGTCATAATTTGCCACCCCTAGACTAGATACTACATCAAGCCCATGATAGAGAAGCTCTTAACTAGGCATTCAAAAATAAGCAGAAGTATTTGACTTTAAACAATTTAGATTTGTATCATGAAACAAATTTCTAGATTTGCATTACAACAATGTTTTTGTTTTTTTGTTGTCAAAATTCATTCTGGTCAATTCTTGTAGGCCTTACCCATTAGGTCACTTTCTCTCTTCCATCTAACTTACCTATTTTATTTTTTCCTGAATAATTCAGTTACCTTTTCTTTTTCTTCCTAAATCATTGACTTAGCTTTCTCTCTCTCTTTTAAACTTATCAAACATAAACCTTAATTAAATCCCATGAAAATTTTAATTCTTTCAACACATCCTCACTAAAAAACAATTATGAATAGATGTTGTGGAGTTTTTTTTATTTATTTTTTATTTTTTGCTATTAATCAGGGCATTACACAATAATATGTGGCCGGACACTTACTCAACCTTATACCGCAACTCATTCATCATGCTTTATCATAAAAATCATTCATGATGTTTATCATTTCTCAACGATTTATTAGCCAACCCTTTTTTAGTCACCTGAAAATTCCAAGCATATTTTGAGAGCAAAGCATCATTATAGGCTTTGAGAATTTTCTTTTTGGAAATTAGCTTCGAGATTTCTAAAGCCTAATCCTCCCTTTTGTTTGATTTTATAAATGTATATATCTTATATTTCATATTTTTATAAGTTATAATAGGTATTTAACTATTTTCATATTTTATAAGCTCAATCTCAGCATCCTAACCCACCCAAATTTATTATATTATTCCTTATTTTGAATATAAAACTATTTTTTTTTTTTTGCAAGAATATAAAACTAATCCATATATGCCCATTCCTTAATTCCCAAGACAATCCCCCCTTTAATCTATCTAAATCCTAATCACATTCTCAATTCTCTCCACTCACAAACCTAGCCGTAAAATTGGCCTTCCCCTAAGCACATAACAATTATAGCAATGGTAGCTGGTAATACTAATTGAAAAAGGAACCACTAATCGATGACCTCTCCAAATGCTAGTACTTAAATGATTGAGATTGGCTCTATCTCATCCACTCTCACTTTTCAATTCTCTTCATATTAAATGAATATATGATTAAAATTTGTGAGACTTTGGAGATAAAACATTGATCAATGAAAGATTTACACATAGAGTATGCTCGACCATGGTAATCATGGTTCGATCGAGTTCGAGCACCTCTTGGACTGTGATGAATCAAGCCCAAATACACTAAAGCTCTGTTTGGCTTGGCTTGGCTCGACTCGACTCATTGGTAGCCCTAGCTACTGGAATAGTGAAAATCTCGTTAAACCATTCATCTAGGGATGGCAATGGGGCGGTTTGGGGTGGGAACACCATCCCCATTCCCATCCTCATTTAAAATAGCTATTCACATCCTTGCCCCAAAATCATTTATTAAACAGGGTGAGGATGAGGTGGGGGCGGGTTTTATAGAGTATTTTTGTATAATACGAATTTAACAAGAGTAAATAATAAAATAAATTTCAACTATATAATAATTGTTTCCTTTTATGTAAATAAAAAAAAAAGATTCTACTACTAAAATTATAGTTAAAATATCAAAATAATATATAAAAGTTCTCAAATATAATAATAATATAAAAGAATATTAAATGATTGAAATAGAATAAATTAGGATTTGTTTATTATATACCTAATATTATTGAATATAAAATAAAGTATAAGGACAAAATTGTAATTTATCACTATAAAAGGGGCGAGGCAGAGTGAGGCGGGCGGGGTGACCTTTCCCAATCATCACCCCATAGCCATACGGGTTTTCAATCCTAACCCCCGTTCCCGCCCCAAAACCATTTAACCACCCGCATAATTATTCTAAATGGGGCGAAGTATTTTGTCATCTCTAATTCAAAGGTGTTGCTAATTAAGTGAATGGACAGGTTATCTAAAACAAATATCTAGTCAGCCTTGAGATTTTCAAAAATTTGAGAGGCCCTAGGCAAACTTTCAAATGCGATTAGGCCATAAGATTTTCAAAATTTTGAGAGGCCCTAGGCGAACTTTCAAATATGAGACCTTTTATATATAAGGTTTCACGAGCACAAGAAATTTATAAGAAGGCGAAATTATCATTAAAATGAGACAATAAGAACATAAAATATATTAATGTTGAAAATATATAAAACAAAACCTCATCTTAGTGCTTTATAAAGAGTACGATCCAGTTCACATCAAAAAATTAAAAGAAAATATTTAACCTAACTTAGTTATGAAAATTAAAATTGAACTTCATATCAAAGTAAATCTGGCTGTCTTGCATTTTGAGTTGCAAAACTGTCAATTACTGTAAAGTGCTCCAATCACGTTTCTTCAAATATATATTTTTCAGTAGATATCATAACCAATCCATTCCATGACATCATCGATCGTATATATGATTTGATCAACTTCAACTTGGAAAAGTTTCTCTCAGTAGATGTGAGATGTCGAAGCTCTGAAGCAACAAAATGGAGATGTCAATACTCTTAAGAGTCTTGGATTTCAAGCCACACAAATTCAAAACTTCTTAACAACTTGATCTAAGATAAATCCATAAGATTTCATTGGGATTGAGCGATCGATGGATTTAAAATGTATTGATTACACTGCAATCATTTTCAAGTAGTGGCCTTGCTCTAGTGGTGACATTGTTTTTACACAAGTATTCACCATGTTTTAAATTCCACATGTTGTACCAATAATAAAGAAACCAAATAAGATGAGGTGTGTTTGGCAAAGAGAACTGCATATAAAAGCAATCAATTAAAATCCACTTGAATGCTAATTATAATGACCCACAACAATAAAGGGTACTACAAGAAATCATAAATTTAAATTTAATAGTTTTAGATTGAGGTTTTAAGAGATTTATATGTGGGATTTTAAATGACAAGATGAAAGGAGTTATTTTGTTGTAAAAAGAACCCAACAATAGAATAATGCTTGCATCCTGTGTAATGACCCGGTCATTTTCCTTCCTTTCCTTTTTTAAAATTTTACAGATAAATTTTTTCAGTTTAATTTTCTTTTCTGAGTTTTGTTTCTCATCACTGAGTGTTATCTCGAGTGCTCAAAAATGGCTTTCGAGACTCTTTCTCTTAGATTGACAACTTCCTTCAAGGACCGAGTCATTTTCACATTTTCACTTTTTGGACACTATTCACTTTTCGTCTTTTTCCCTATTTTGCCTTTTCCCCGTTTGTCACTTTTTGGCACAACCTCACTTTTCATGCTCGGAGTTGGTTTTTGACTTCATGTATCTTCATTCTAAGTGGTTTCCACGAAATACATATCTTTACTTTTTTAGTAAAGTACTCTAGTTGCTACCGATGTCCATAGGGGCATGGATGCATAGTTTTTCAGAATCTTTTTCTTTTCTTGGGATGTTTTTCATAAATATCTTTTGAAGATATTTTATTTCAGGAGTTTTTATAAAAATATTTTTGGAAGATATTTTCATTCTGGGTCATTAGTGCAGTTTTCACTTTTTGGAGGGGCCAGTCTGCAATTAATAAAAGGTATTACAAAAATACCTCATTTTGAGCCTGAATCCTTGTATAAGATTCATTTTCACATTTCATCAAGTTGTGTGCTCTTAGAATTCCCTTCTGGTCATTTTCACATTTCATTCTGGCCCTAGTTGTCGTCGAACTTGTTCAGGGCATATCTCTCTGCTTGAAACTCAGTTTTTGACGCCGTTTCTTCCGTTGTTCATATTTTATCATTTCGGTTCTTTTTTATTCATAGAGTTTTGCCATTTGAGTGCGTTTACTCAAATTCCACTTTTTCGAACCTGGTAGGGCCCTTTCGAGACACTTTTAGGGTTTTACTATAAATAGAATGTCTTAAAGTGAAAAGTCACTTTTTCCATCATCTTCCTTCCTCTTTGGCTGGCAGCCATGGGAGCTCCTTGGGCTGCCACCTTTTCTTCTTCTCCTCCACTTGATTTCCTTGGTAGAAAGTCTTTGGCCTTAACATTTATCATAGGCCTCGTCGTGCTCTACCTTTCCCCTTTATTAGAACCCATTTTTGGCCAAATTTTGAATTCGGGTTTGAAGTCAAGTTGTGATTTTGATGGGGTTTCCTTGGGATTCTTGTTCAACGTGTTGTCCCCAACAAAACTCCGAAGTATCGTCGAATTCGGAGCACTTTTCTTTCGGTGGGGATTTGAGATTTTCATCTCAAAATGAGGTAGGGGATGTCTTAGGTTTATATTAATGTTGTATTGATGATTGTAGAAGTTTATACAACTTGTATGGATGCTTTGGTTTAAGTTCTAGAATTTAATTTAATTAATTTCTATGGTTAAGATTTAATTTTCATGATGATGTATAACTTAGAATTAAATTGTGGCATGCTAGAGAATTAAGCTTTGGTATGGTTGTTCACATATATTAAATTGAGATTATTTGAATGAGAATTGTAACTTTTAATTAATATTTTTCTTTGGTGAAAGTTTAATTTAGATAGATGTAACTTGTATGAAATAAGCTTGTAATGTGATATTACAATAGGCCTTGGCATGTTCCCTAACATATGTTAATTTGCGAGCATTTAGATAAGTATAAAAATCTAGAGATTTTAATTAAAATCTATTTAATGGTTCCATTGGCCTAATTAAGTTTTTAACTTGATATTTGTGATGACTAGGGCTTGTATACTAGCATATGTGAATTTGGGACCATTTGATGTTGTTTTAGAAATTAAGGATTTGATTATCATGATTTAATTAAATTTCATTTTATTGTTCAAATGGCCTAATCAAGTTTTTGAATTGATATATATAATGATCAAACTATGTTGTATAACATGTATTAATTAGGGACCATTTGGTGAAGAATTGAAACCTAAGGAAATTAATTAGTTTATTTAATTAATTTCCGTTTCTAATGCATTAAGGATTTAATAATGTATTTGTCATTGGTTGTATGTTTAAAATCATGATTTTGGATTTGTATTAAATGCATGAGTTTATGATCGGTTAAGATTCGATCTATAATAAATCAACCCTTTATAATAGCACAAATCATTGTAAAATAGGGTTATTGGACGGGTAAGTCGAACCACTGGGACTACTAGTTTATGGCAACCAAGGTCTTTAAATTCACTTTTAGTTTGATGAAAGGGGTATAAAGTTTTGGTTTGGTTTGTCACTAGAATTAGGAATTAAAATTGCATAAAAACAATAATTTGCAAGAAATTTAGAGGAAAGAAATCTAGGTAGAGAGGACTAGGGAAGTGAATTTACTACCTACTCTATAAACATGCTAGAGACTGATTTACTTGGGAGAACAACATATACATATGACCATGGAATGCAACAACACAAAATTGCTACATTACCTTCAAGAAATTCATGAAATCAATAGGCAAGAATAATCTATCAAAGTTTCACATACTTTGACCACCTAAACTAGGATACAGCCTTAGACATGTCCACTAAGTTAGAGATTATCAAGCCCTTAATCACATGATAAAAGCATATAAAGCTAGAAATTAAGAATAGTCTATCAAAGGAAGGCCCTAAGCTATAAACTATCAAACTTCCTAAACATCATGCCATTAAAACCATTCCACAACCTCATTTCCATTGTCACTATGAAAAACAGGTCATATAATCATGAGAAATTAAAATCTGAGACAAGACAATAACTTTAACATAATCATTTATAGAGATTAGAATTCATTACATCAAAATGAATGCTCTAGATTGTGAAAAATCATAAATATACATCATTTCCCCCTAAATAAATTAAGACTAGAACATGTTTACTAGAGAGGGCTTCATCACCTCCCTAGATGGGGAGTTAGTTATCCATAGGAGCAATGGAGAAAGGAGAAATGATGAAAAACCCTTCCACTTTCGCAGCTATAGCTCAAGAACAGCCCACACACTCAAGAACCCAATATTTCTCTCTCTAAACTTAGCCAAAAATGTGTGATACCCAATACAAGACTCCCAAGCCCCTCTTTAGCCAAAAACATCCTCATTTCCCTCCATTTTCATGGCTACACAACCCTAGGAGAAATTAGGACCACAAAATGGGTCAAGGGGATAGCCTTGAACCAAACAATACAGAGTTGTCTGTAAATTGGCGGGTGCCCGCAGGCACAGGGCGGGCGCCCATGGCTTGAGGAGGCTACTAGCCATTTTGGCGAGCGCCCGCGGCTTGTCAGGAGGGTTACTGCGGCACACTACGGGGGCCCATGAGGATCAGCAGGGCCCAGCGATTCTTCCAAGGCCTTTGGTTAATTTGGCGGGCGCTCGCAGGCTTTATACTCTTTCCCTAAGTTCGGATAGCTTTGGCTCGGTCCATTGATGCGGGTATCGTCCTTAGCTCTTTTTGCAGGGATAGTCATGAGATCAACGGGTCACAGGCTTTGCGAAAATGGAGGGTCCCGGCAATGGCAGGCTTGATTCTTCAAGAATTCAACAAAGCCACACTTTTAACTCTTTTTTTGGGGACCAACCTGAAAATAGACAAAAGTATGCAAATAAAGATAATCTATACAACATAATTAACTAATGGACTTAACTAATACAAATAAGGGCGCTTGAATATGCAATATTCGGCGCTTATCACACCCCCAAACTTACATTTTGCTAGTCCCATAGCAAAACCAAAAATGAAACTTTAGACAAAATGACAAATTTTGAAATGCTATCAACATGCATCAATCACGGAGCAAGAAAATGCCTACAAAGCTCAAATATAACTTGGAACAGACAGAATATTGGAGACGGAATCATTAAGCAGACTACTTTGCATATATAAAGCCTTGATATAGCAAATGGCTAAACAAAATTTTAAATCTCATGCATCAACATCATAGACTATATAAATACTTCAATTGTTATCTCTTAAATAGAAATCAACTCTAACTTTTGTGAAAGTGAACCGGATTCCCAATATGCGGCTTTTACCTTCTTTTTCCAATTTCAAAACACAAGCTTCAAATCATTGAATTTCCCTTTAAAATGAGGTCTCTAAGGTATGATTTTATTCACAATACAATTTTTGTTGATTTTTTTTTTTGACAAGATACATATTATAGTCGTGCAATGCCAAAGTCCTTTAAGCTTTCTAACCAACCCGTGTAGCAAGCTTTAGGCCAATAACTCCCAAGCTAGACGGCTTTAGGGTGCTAACTGTAAAGACACTCCTAGGGCTTAATAACTTGAATTGGCAAGGTTACAAACTCCAACGAACCATATTTATCTATTTTTATTCTTTGTGAATGACCGTGCAATGCCGAAGTCCCTTAAGCTTTCTAACCAACCCATATAGCAAGCTTTAGGCCAACAACTCCCAAGCTAGATGGCTTTAGGGTGCTAAGTGTAAAGACACTCCTAGGACTTAATAACTCGAGTCAGCAAGGCTACGAACTTAAGCTAGTCATTATCCTTATTCAAAGGTTTTTATTTTTATTTTTTTTTTATGCTAAAGAAATCCATTCCTTAGGGTTATCAATTCAAATCCACTAAGTCAAGGTCAAGGTCAATTAGGTTGCATGCCTCACAATTGAGTTTCTGGTGTGCATCTGTGCAGTGTGAAGCATAAAAGAGTATGAAATCCGCCGAAAATGTAATTGAAGCATTTATACAAACAAATTGAATCAGCATGATCATTTCAGGCTTTTCTTTATTTTCAAAAACTATCATTTGCCTCTATACACAAAGTATTAAACATATGATTCAATCTCCAACTAGTTCCAAGATTACTCTATCAATGCTTTCCAAAAAATGATTTTATTAATTACATGAACAATTTAGCACGTGCAATAAAAAATGCTACCAAAATGCACTCCCAAACTTGAATGCCATATTGTCCTCAATGTGAGAAGACAGGGGGTAAATGAAAAAGAGAGAGGGTAACAAAGAACAATAATACCAATTGGAGTAGGAAATTAAGTGGTGGTGCAAAAATAAGCCACCTAGCAAATTTCTAGAGCATGCCCCCAAACTTGATCTTGAAAAGCTGTGAAAACACATCTATACACAACAAACATTATAAAATCTAGACAAAAATAAAACTAAACAACTGCAATTGATGTGCCCAAAAACCATATATCCATACAAAATAGCAAAAAAAAACATTTGCAGTTAGCAGTGTAAAATAAGAACTGAAAAGCATGCCAAAAATGGCCTAAGATAAAGTAAAAGATGTGCCAAACACGGCCCAAAATAAGTCTAAAAAGTACGACTAGAAAGTAAAATAGATATGGGAAGCATAAAATCACCCCATTGTCGGAGTGGAGGATGAGCCGCCGGCGCCGCCCGGGGTGCGGTCAATCAGAGTTTGGAGCATGGCCTGAATTGTCTTTTGTCCCTCGTTAGTCTCCTTAAAGGCGTTCTTGACGTTGCCGACTCACATGTGTAGAGCATCAATACAAGCACTGAGAGAGAAATAATCCTCTCGGGATATAGCAGGAGGAGGCGGTGCGACATGAGCAGCTGGAGGGGCAGCCGGAGCTCCCCAATCCAGCACATCGCCAATGCGGGCTTGACGAGATGTCTTTAACTGGACAGTGCTTGACTTCCAAACCCTAAGGTCAAAATTAAACACATCTGTTAGCTTCTCCACACCACGAGGTGGCTGGAACCCTTGGTTCTTGAGCAGCCTTGTGACAAGATATGGGAATGGGAACACTCAAGTGGTAGCATTATTCGTCCTCAGCAAAATTAGGTCATTATAGACCTTGAGAATTTGGTCCCAAATAAGCAGCGGGATACAAAACCATTGCTCTTTCTCAGTGGCATAAGGGGTGGTTAGGAAAGCCCCCTTACGCTTAGAATGCCTAGGGATGGGGAAGACATTCTTTGCCAGGATGGAGTCCACGAACCAGAGCCAGCAAGGAAGGAATAATTTATTTGTGCTTTTGGTTCGAGTGCCGGTATACTAATTGTGGAAAATTTCTTCCACAATGTCCGACACAGTCAGCCAATCCGGAGGGGCAACATACATAGGTAGGCCCGTCCCATCCACCGGAGAGTCCATTGGACATGCCAAAGCCGTGGCAAGGTCCTCAATGTTGAATTCAAAAGGCACGCCATCTATGGTGGTCTTAATGATGTCTGGCTCGGCACATGAATAGAACATATTGGCGAAGAATTGGCAGACTATGCGCGGATAGTAATAGTAAGCGCGTGGCTTGAATAGAGATTGAAGGCCACGGCTGGTCAATTCTTGAACCGCCCATGCCATTTCCGGATTGACTTCGAAGCCATCGTGGACGGCAAATTTGGCCTCAGTGGCAATGGGCCAATCCACCCAATTTGGTGGGGGGGCATCTCTGGAGGGTCCCTCGGAAGAATGAGCACGCTTCGAAGAGGTTTTAGGTGCCATTTGAATGAAGAAGTTGGCTTAGGAATTTTATCGAACACTTGGCGTGCACAAAAATTAGGGAGAGAGGCAAAAGTTGGTTTGAGATGGAAAAACCCACAAAGTTTAACCCTGCAATTGCTATACACAACCTCAAACAAATACTACACCTTCACATGATCAATCCCATCCTCCATTAAGTTGAAAATTGAAAGAAAGAGAGAGAGAGAGAGAAGCTTACCCAAAAACGAAGAACTAAAAGCTCCTTTTGATGCAAAATAGGATGATTATAATGATGGAAAAAGATGATGGAGATGGTTGAGGGAGAGGAAGAAGAGATTGGAGAGGAGGAGAAAGGGATAGAAGTGAGAATTGAAAGGTTAAGAGGAAGAGGAAGGGTGAGAGGGCACAAGAATGAGAGAAGGAGGGAATTTGATATGTTGAAATGGGATTGAATCACCCATTTAAGGAGCCAGCGAATTTCGGCGGGCGCTCGCAGCTGCAGGGTGGGCGCTCGCGGGTATTGAAAAGCCCACTAACCAAAATGGCGGGCGCCCACGATGCTTGTGATCATTCTGCCCGCTTTGGCGGGTGCTCGCAAATTTGGCATGGGCGCCCAAAGGTGCTATGCAGAAACCACTTTTTGAAGGAAACTTGGTCTACAAAGGCCGGACCGGGGTCGAAGAATTCCGAATTTAGAAATGTAAGTGTCTATGGGCCCATGACACCTCGTAGAACCTGTGGAACAGGATTTGGAGTGGAATTGCAAAAACGATAGTCTAGAGATCCGAATGGCTCGTGAATTTTAGATTAGATGAGAAAATTTCTGGGATAACCTCGAAAAACTCCGAAAATGGGTACCGAGACCGTAAAAGGGCTAAGAAAACCACATGCGACTTTTGGAATGCAATTCAAGAGAATTCTGTAAGAAGTCACAGTTGGGCTATACTTAGCTAATTTTCGGAAAATACTTGGCCAAGGCAACTTGAAGGAGAGGGAAGTTTGGAAGTTTGAAAGATTTGCTTCCCAAGAGTGCTATATTTAACGTTGATAGCTAGACGAACTAGGATTTCGCATTAGTCTTCACAGATCGGGTCCGTCAATAGGATTTTCTCAACTTTTCGGATCGTGACGATGCCATCCACATAAGGCTTAAGCCGTTGGCCATTAACCTTAAAGAGAGATCCATCGGTAGGATCTTGGAGTTCGATTGCACCATGAGGAAAGACGGAAGTGATGACATATGGACCATCCCACCGTGAACGGAGTTTACCGGGAAAGAGTCTTAATCTAGAATTGAAAAGCCAAACTTTTTGTCCAGGGGCAAAAGACTTATTGACAATGTGCTTGTCATGAAATGCTTTAGTCTTTGCCTTATAGATTTTGGCGCTTTTATATGCATCATTGCGAATTTCCTCAAGCTCATTGAGCTACAATTTGCGAGTAGAGCCGGCTTGTTTGAGATCAAAGTTGAGCCTTTTTATAGCCCAATAAGAACGGTGCTCTAATTTGACCGGGAGATGATGATTAGCGCCGAATATTGCATATTCAAGCGCCCTTAATTGCATTAGTTAAGTCCATTGTTCATTTAATTATGTAGATTACTTTCATTTGTATGTTTTTGTGCATTTTCAGGTTCAATTGCAATAAAGGAGCAAGAAGGGTGTTTTGTAGAGTTTTTGAATATCAAGGTGCCAATTCTGAAATTCTGGCAGCAGTGAAGCCCAAACTTTGTTCGCCATTTTGACCTACCAAACTCGAGAACTGGACTTCCCTCATAACATGAAAGATTTAGAGCTCTGAATCAGCTTTCCAAATCTTCAAGCGGTTCATCATTCGGAGTTCAGAGCAGAGAGTTATGATCTTCTTATTAGAGGTGCTCAGAACTGCCTGGCAGCAATGAAAGTCTGCCTTGTTCTTCAATTTCGACCAACCAGACTTGAGAATTGGATCTCTACCAAAACATAAAGTTTTTAGAGCTCTGAATTAGCTTTCCAAATCTTCAAACGGTTTGTCATTCGGAGTTTGGAGCACAAAGTTATAGCCGTTTTACCAAAGTAGGTCCGGGCAAAGCAAAGCAAGCATGGAGCAATCTGCTCCAATTTTGAGTGCTCGAGGCCTTGCTTCGAGTGCTCGAAATTCAGTTTGGCAGCCACTTGTGCATTGGTTTCCTTATTTCTACTTACTTCTTTATGGAGTAGTTGGAAATGTTTTGGGAGAGAGGAGAGAGAGCCTTGGTTGGGGTCGTTGATCTAGATAAGAGGGAAGCAAAGCCACACAATGGGATAAGCTTCATTTTGAGAAGATAGAGGAGAGAGAAGAGAGCAAGAAAGAGGAGTTCTTCAAGCCAACACAAGGGAGCACGAAAATGGAGTTGGAGGCCTTGCTTCCTCCTTCATCTAGAGCTACCATGGGTAACTAAACCTCTTCTTAGGGTGTTGATGTAACCCTTGTCAAGTAAATATGTATTAATTGTGTTTATATTTGGGGAACTTTGCATTTATGTAACAAGTTGTCTAATCTAGAGATACACTTTGATGTATTTGTGTTTCATTCCATATTTGATCTTGTAGAGACTCTTATCTTATCTTAGAAATTGTTTCTTCATGATTATGCTACTTACATCTTTATAGTGAGAATGAAGATGAGATTATACAATGGTTTTAATGGCATGTTGTTTAAGAAATTTGATATTCCATGGCTTAGGGAAACCTTTGATGGATTATGGCTTAGTTCTTGACTTCATGTGCACTTACCACACAAATTGAGGACTTTGATAGTTCATAGCTTAGGAATGATACTTCCTTCTATACCCTAGTTTAGATAGATGACTTATGCCAACCTTGGATGGTTTATACTTAATTCTCGAATGTGTGAACTTCTTGAAGATATTGTAGTTGTCTTGCATTTCTACATATCATGGTTGCATGTATACTTTGTTCCCCAAGTTAATTGCAATTAGGCATGTTTATATGGCTTATGGTGAAGTCAATTCCCTAGTCTTTTCTCTATTGTTCTATCTCTTTACTTCTTAGCACACTATTGTTTTATGCACTTTGAATTCCTAGTTTAGTGACTATCAAACAAACCCTTATTACCCCTTATCATTCTAAGAACAATTCTAGACTCTTAGGTTGCCATAGACTAGCGCAGTCCCAGTGGTTCGACTTACCCGACCAATAGCCCTATTTTACAATGATTCGTGCTATTGCGAAGGTTGATGTTTAGTTGATCAACCGATCAGATGACAAGCTTTGCCAAAGACAAGTCGATATGGCGATATGCCAATGGGCATCTTATACGCTGTCTGATATGCCCAAAGCGCATCGTTTAGTCTTAATGACCAATCTTTGCGGTCCGGTCGAATCATTTTTTCCAAAATATGCTTGATTTCCCGATTAGATATTTCCATTTGACCACTCGTTTGAGGGTGTTAAGGTGTGGCAACCTTATGAATGACCGAGTATTTAGAAATGACGGATTTAAGATAACGATTTCGAAAATGAGATCCACCGTCACTGATGAGTGCTCGAGGCGTACCAAAATGACTAAAAATGTTTGATTGAATGAACTTGACCACAACTTTATGATCATTGGTTTTGGTAGCCTCGGCCTCAACCCATTCAGACACATAATCCACTACTACAAGAATATACACAAAAATTTTTATGATTAAGATGGGAGTGAGGGGCATCATGTCGCTTCTAGACATGGAAATGGAACCGAGCTTTTGGCAATGCTCACAAGATTTACAGAAGTTGTAAGCATCCCAAAAAAGGAAGGCCAATAGAATCTACTTTGAAGGACTTTGTCAGCGGCCTTCTTGGCACTGAAGTGACCCCTACAAGCAAGGGTATGTCAGAAATTTAGGACACTTGTGAATTCATTTTTGGGAATGCATCTCTGGATGATTTGATCTGGGCAATACTTGAATAATTCCAGGTCTTCCCAAAAGAAATGCTTGACATGGGAGAAGAACCGGTCTTTCTCTTGTTTTGACCAATTGGAGGGAATTTGTCCTACCGCAAAGTAGTTGACAATATTCGCGAACCATGGAAGATTTGAATGAGAAATCTGAAATAGTTGCTCATCCGAAAAGGAATCACGAACTACGACAAATTCAGAAGATTTCTCAATGATCAAACGAGAGAGATGGTCGGCGACAACATTGTCTGTCCCTTTTTTGTCCTGGATTTCAATGTCAAACTCTTGAAGTAAAAGTATCCATCGAACTAGGCGAGGTTTGGTCTCTTTTTTAGCGAACAAATGCCTAAGAGCGGTATGATCTGAAAAGACAATGACCTTGGATCCTAGAAGGTAAAAGCGGAATTTATCCAAAGGATACACTGTAATGACCAGGTCATTTTCCTTCCTTTCATTTTTCTCATATTTTTACGGATATTTTTTTCCGTTGTTCTTTTCCTTTCTGAGCTCAGTTTCTCGCCACATAGTGTTGTTTCGAGTGCTTGGAAATAGTTTCTGAGAATCTTGTTTTTGGATTGACAACTTCCTTTGAGGAATGTGTCATTTCCACATTTTCATTTTTTGGACACTATTCACTATTTCGTCTTTTTCCCTATTTTGTCTTTTTCCTGTTTGCCACTTTTTGGCACAACCACACTTCTTTTGCTCAGAGTTGATTTCTGACTTCACGTATCTTCATTATAAGTGGTTTCCACGAAATACGTATCTTTACTTTTGCAGAAAAGTACTCTGGTTGCTCCCGGTGTCCATAGGGGCATGGATGCAAAGTTCTTTGAAAATTTATTCTTTTCTTGGGGTATTTTTCATAAATATCTTTTGAAGATATTTTATTTCAGGGGTATCTAAGAATATATCTTTTGGAAGATATTTTCATTCTGGGGCAGTTTTGCAGTTTTCACTTTTTGGAGGGGCCATTATGCAATTAATGAAAGTTATTGCTAAATTCCTCGTTTTGAGCCTGGATCCTCGTACGGGATTCATTTTCACTTTTTTTTTAAGTCATGGACTCTTAGAATTTCCTTCTGGTCATTTTTTTCCAGTTTCAGGATTTCTGGCCCTAGTTGCCGCCAAACTTGTTTAGGGCATATTTCTCAGGTTGGGACTCAGTTTTAAATGCCATTTCTTTCGTTGTTCATATTTTCTCATTTTGAATCTTTTTCATTCACAGAGTTTTGCCGTTTGAGCGCGTCTGCGCGAATTCCATTTTTTCGGACCTAGCGAGGCCCTTTCGGGGCACTTATTGAGATTTTCTATAAATAGGGAGTCAAATAAGAAAAATTAGATTTTTCTTTATCTCTCTTCTCCCTCTTGGCCGGATCTCATGGCAGCCATGGCTGCCACCTTCTCTTTCCTACTTTGAACCACTTTTCCTTAGTGAAAAGTCTTCGGCCTTAACGTTTATTGTTCGCCTTGTCGTGCTCTACCTTTCCCCTTTATTAGAATTTGTTTTTGACCATTTCTTGAGTTCAGGTTTGAAGTCAAGTTATGATTTTCGGATCTATTTACTTACTTTTGAGGGTCATTTAAACGTTCATTTTCAAAATTATAGCGGCAAAAAAAATACCCCGTTCTATTCAATATCTCTATGGCGTAAAGTAGGCTCGAAAACAATTAACAAAAATTTTCGCTTATTAACTTTATTAACAATGAATAATAATGAAAGTGCTTCGTTTTTTTCAAAGAAGACATATCGAATTGAGGAGAATATAAGAAAGATGACACGAACCTTTATTACTATTTCTCATTTTTGCAATAAGAACACTTATTCATATCCTTATGAGTCGGACAATACTATGTTATTTCCTCTGCTTGTATTAGCCCTATTCACTTTGTTCGTTGGATCCATAGGAATTCCTTTCAATCACGAAGGAGGTAGGAGATGTTTTAGGATTATGTATGTGTTGTATTGTGTGTTTTCCATGATTATACAACTTGTTTGCATGCCTTGTATCAAATTTAGAAAGTTAGTAATATTTATTTCTTTATATAAGATTTAATTTACAAGGATGTATATAGCTTAGAATTGAATTGTGGCAGGATGATAAATTAGGCTTTAATGTGTTTGTTAACATATATTAAATTAGAATTATTTGAATAAGAATTGCATTTTTTATTTAATAATTATCTTTGGTAAAAGTTTAATTCTCATGGATGTATCTTGCATGAAATTAACTTGTAGCAGGCTTTTAAATTAAGTCTTGGCATGTTATTTAACATACTTTAATTTGAGAGCATTTGGATGAGTATGAAAATCTAGAGACTTTAATTAAAATGATTAATTAAAATCTATTTTAAAGGTTCCATTGGCTTAATTAAGTTTTTAACTTGATATTCATGATGACTAGGGCTTGTATACTAGCATATGTTAATTTGGGACCATTTGATGTCGTTTTAGAATTTAGGGATTTGATTATCATGATTTAATTAAATTCTGATTTATTGTTCCAATGACCTAATTAAGCTTTTAAATTGATTTATGCAATGACCATGCTATGTTATTTAACATGTGTTAATTAGGAGTCATTTGATTGAGATTCGAAACCTAGGGAAATTAATTAGTTTATTTGATTAATTTCCATTTCTATTGCATTATTGATTAAATCATGTATTTGACAATGGTTGTATGTTTAAAATATGATTTTAGACTTGTAATGGATTCATAAGTTTTTTTTTTTCAATATTGGATTATATTGTCATAGTGTGTAACGAATCGCACACTGAAGATTCGGCATGTGATGTTATATAGCGCGTAACGAATCGTGCTCTGAAGATTCGACATTTGTCATCCTATAGTAGTTGTGGACTTAGTGCATGTATTGTATATGTTTCCAAATTTGGTTGTGTACGGTAGATAGTTGATTATCTTGTATCTACATGTTGATATATATATACGTTGTTGCACAACTTGTTGATTTTGGAAACTTGGGGATGTCGTTGTTTGACTACAGCTAGGACATGGTTCTAGTACGAGGGATTGTCCCTCTACAGTCTAGTGTGCACATAGGGAGGTTTACCATGGGCTAGTAGCCCTAAAGTAACCAAGGTGTCGGCCTGATCCGACTGATGTCCGAGTATCCATTTTGTTTGATTTTGCTTTTCATTTCAAGTTGATAACTAGATGATGTTATAACTTGTTGTTTCTTATTTGTTTTCTCGTTTTAAGTTTCAAGATGTTTACTTTGAGAAGCCATGCTTTATGTGTTGTATTGGAAGTCCCAATGTTCGTTAATGGCATCTATATTGTGATTTGTGTTTTGATTGTTCAATATAGCCTAGGATTATTCCTTAGATTTAGTTGGAACGTAGACGTTAGGTGGCATAATCACTTTAGTTGTTTCTGTATTCTAGATTGCAAGTTGATACCTTTAAGAACCTATCTTGTTGTTTTATATAACATGCCTCCATATTGTTTAAATTGCATGGTTGATGTGATTTATGCTAGAAAAGATCTAGGGTTGCTTAGGATGCTCCTTGAGTCTCATCTTGACATAGATGTTAGGTGGTATGGGTCCCTTTGACATGTTTCACCTTAAGGTGATAAAATTGTAAAATGCTAGGTCGATGCATGTTTATTTCCTATGAGTAGCTTTATGTTACTCACCCACGTAGTGGGGACATTTTTCAGGTACAGGAGTCAAAGTTATAGATTCTCGTCATGCTTGGATGATTTGTGGACTTGAAGGTTTCCATTCTTGTAAAGGTTGACTAGAAATGCCATTTGTAGTCTTATATGTCAAATGTGTATATTTGATTCTAAACTTGTAATGTGTGCCCAAGAACACTTTTTGATTCTCATTATATGTATTTGACAATAGGCCAAGGGCCAAACTTCTTTTGGAATTACATTTATGTCATGAATGTTAAATGTTGCCTTAAATGAGAATTTATGAAAAACCATGCGTTTTAGTATACTATTTTGCACCGGAGAGGGAATTGTGTATGAAATTCATCCATTAGTATTCATTTATCGTGCATGAGGTCTGGCTAAGGGCCAAACGGTATTTCAAAACCATTTCTAAATTTTAGGTTTCAAGTTTTCATTCCAAACTTCATTTTGTCATTTTGGCCGTTGGGGGGTCATATTTTGCATCGGTGGTATTTTTAAGCCTTAGATCATTGTAGCACATCCTAATAGGTAAGTTACGTCTACGTGCATGATCGTTTTTGGAACAAACCCTTTCCTTGGTGAAATGAGCCTCCTTTGGGTTCATTTCACATTTTTCTTGCATATTAGGGTTTAAGGGAATTTTAGGGTTTTCTTTTGGGGAATAAATTCCAGTCTTGACTTCGTCACATAGAAAATGTGATTTTAGGGGTAGTTTCTTTACGGTATTTTTCCAGAAAATGTCGTCTTGGCCTCAGAAATCCAAATTCCATTTCAGTTTTGATTTTCTGCATTTTTTTGCAAAGTAGCAGGTTGCAGTGTGCTCTCAGTCCAAAAGAGCCGACTCGGTTCATAAAGAAGCCGATTCTTTCATCAACTCAGCCTGCTTAGTTCAAAAAAGAGCCGACTGAATTCATCTAGGCATCATTTTTATGCTCTCGGCCTAACTCAGCTAACTAAGTTCTCAACTCAGCCGACTAAGTTTGGCTGCAATGATGACCTGTCTTCAAAAGGTCATAACTTGCTCATTTTAGATCCAAATTAGTTATTCTTGAGCCTAAATTCAAGTTCTTGAAGTCTTCTTTCCAATGGTACCAACTAAATCTAGAAATTTGAATCGTAGTGAGATTTATGGTAGTTTTAGTGAGATAGGTTCCCGGTGTCGCTTAGTCGTAGGACGCCGCTTTGTTCTATCTTCATATCTCTTCCGTTCGGACTTCTAATCAGGTGATTCTTGAGTCCAAATTCATTAATTTTTCATTGTATTTCCAATGGTATGCACAGTGGCATCCATTTCTATGTGAAATGACCATTTTACCCTTGGTTCATTTTTTTCGGGTTAGGCATTCTTACTTCATTTGTTGGCTCATTTGAATTCCGTAGCTTCATGGGAGTTATTTTGGTGCCTTAGGGATGACGTGGATCTCTTTAGGCCATTTTTCTTCTTTTACTTCCGCATTTTGGATCCGTTATCGGGTCATTCTTTCGCTTCATCACTGGGTATAAAAATTAGGGTCATTACAAGTGGTATCAGAGCACCTAGGTTTGAATACCTTGGATGACAGTTTTGGGTGCATTTCATGCTTTTGTTGATGTACTTTTATATGTTCACATGCCTTTTGATAACATATTTGCGTGTTTCTTGATAACATGCTCGGTGTGATGTCATGTTTTCTGCACTTATATGCTTATGTGTCTAAAGCATCCTTGTTTGATATGTATACTTATTTGCTTAAGTGCTTAACTATTTTAAACAACTTTCTTTAATTGCTTTAGCATGACCGTATGTTGCATACATTAACGTGCTACTTATTTGATGCATTCATTAAGTGAGTTGCATTCGATCATAATACTCGTGTTATTATTGATCTCATGTCCTTTTCATGCACATAGTGTCACAGTCTTGACTCGTAGAGAGTCTTCTTATTAGGGCTTAGGTGAGCGTAGGGTTGTAGTCTCCGTCTGGCGAGATGAGACGTGGGCCACGGAGGCACTGTTTCGTCTCATTTTCTTTTGTCTTTTTGTGATGTAGTCATGGTGGTGTTAGAGGTGTCGGTGTCATCTCTTAGGATTTCATAGTTGTCTTGATGTCATTGATGTCATAGAGGTCTTTGTTTCATGGGACGATGAGTCAGGACTGACTCGAATCCTTCCTTTGGGAGTTGGGAAGTTGCCTTGTGAGCCTCAGGGTGAGGTTCTCATGTCTTGCCTTCTTAAGGCATTGGTTTCAGGATTTGGATTGGTGTGTTGACCTAGAAACTTTCTTGTGTTGCCTTGGGTGGCCCTTACGAGCTACGGTTGAGATATGAGTGGTTCCGTATAATTAATTGTGCTAGTGCAATTAATTACTCTCCCTTGTCTTTGGAGACTTAGGGCATTGTGTTAGGGTTCTGGTAGAATCCTGTAAAGTTCCTATCAAACTCATTGGCATCTTGGGTTGGGGGTTCTCTTGTTGATGTCTTGTAATGGTCGGCATTGAGGCTATCCATTTCATTGTTGTGTGGTTTCGTGTAGTGTTTGGATCCCATCAGGGTATGAGCTGGTCTTGGGAAAGACTTGCTGACCCTATGTTTAGGAGACCTTAGTGGTCGTTTGGGGGATGGTTCCCTTCCTCTTAATGAGAGAATGGACTCATCCAAGTTTGGTGTTACGATCTCTGCATGGTGTCTTTTGAGAGGCATTCCATTCATTTCTTTTAATTTTACGAACTTGCCATTTGTATGATCACTCTTACATGTTTATGAGCCCCATTTTTTCGGGCATGCCTTAGAAACATGTTTAGGATTTATGACTATGTGGTAGTTGTATGAGAATGTATATGATACGTTTGCTTATACAGTATCTGTTTAACATGCTAGTGCCGTTAGTGGTGTATAGCGTGTCATTGTTGTTTAACCTCTATGTGATAAGTGGTTTATTTGGTTTACCTTATGTGTACTATGTGTTTATTACTATGTTATTATTTGATTTATGTCATTAAATTTTTGCCAGCATGCACTATGTGAGTATTTGTTTTATACTGTTCCATCTTTCCTGCACTTATGTTGGGATTTTGTAACCTTGGTTATCAAGATTATCAGGAGTGAGCTACGTAGTAGACTTGTGTTTTGAGGATTTTAGTTGTCCATTATAGGGATTTTGACTCAGCGTTTTGTCTTCTGTATGTAGCCTTACGGTTGGTCTACTTTAGATCTGTGTTTAGGTTTTCGGTTTTATGGGTAGGGCACAGACTTGTTAGGCTGTGGATTTGGGACAGGTGTTGTTGTTGCTACATTCTCAGATGTGGGGTTCATTTGTATGCCAGCGTTAGGGATTTAAGACCTTAAGCATAACGGTGCCAAAGACATTGTTGTTTGACTTTTGAGATTAGCTACCCTAACTCTCGCGGATGCTTGGTTCTCGTAGTGCTTTTGGTAATCATTTTCGACATTGATGTCATTTGTATTAAAAAGTTTCCTTCTGAATTGATCTGTTAAGGGCATGTTATGAACTAGTACCTTATACTGTCATGCTACCTTACTGACGAGTAAGTGTGGGCGGGTTTTGGCCATTGTTCTTACTACTATATCATTCTTAGCCATCTGTCATGATTTGACTTATCGTTGTTTTGGGATTCTCTCGGTGATTGACATTAAGTTAATGTGCTGATTTATTTGGGAAGTGTCACTCAGTTCTTGAGTTTTGCGTTCCTTCGGAAGACCTTCAGGCTTTTGAAGTTGTCTTTTTGCACCTTATGGTTTGTCCTTTGGTTTGATCTTGCTTCGATCTTGTTCAGTTCTCTTTTGTCTATTCCTGATTTTGGGGACGAAATCTCTTTAAGGAGGGTAGGTTGTAATGACCCGGTCATTTTCCTTCCTTTCTTTTTTTTTTTTTCAGATTTTCACGGATATTTTTTTTCCGTTGTTCTTTTCCTTTCTAAGTTCAGTTTTTCGCCACTTAGTGTCATTTCGAGGGTTCAAAAATAGTTTACGAGACTCTTTTTTTGGATTGACAACTTCCTTTGAGGACCGTGTCATTTCCACATTTTCATTTTTCAGACACTATTCACTATTTCGTCCTTTTCCCTATTTTGTCTTTTGTCTGTTTGCCACTTTTTGGCACAACAACACTTCTTTTGCTTGGAGTTGATTTCTGACTTCACGTATCTTCATTCTAAGTGGTTTCCACGAAATACGTATCTTTACTTTTGCAGAAAAATACTCTAGTTGCTCCCGGTGTCTATAGGGGCATGGATGCAAAGTTCTTTGAAAACTTATTCTTTTCTTGGGGTGTTTTTCATAAATATCTTTTGAAGATATTTTATTTCAGGGGTATCTAAGAGATATTTTCATTCTGGGGCAGTTTCGTAGTTTTCACTTTTTGGAGGGGCCATTGTGCAATTAATGAAAGTTATTGCTAAATGCCTCGTTTTGAGCCTCGATCCTCGTACGGGATTTATTTTCACTTGTTGTCGAGTCGTGGACTTTTAGAATTTCCTTCTGGTCATTTTTCTCCAGTTTCAGGGTTTCTAGCCCCAGTTCCATGATTATACAACTTGTTTGCATGCCTTGTATCAAATTTAGAAAGTTAGTAATATTTATTTCTTTATATAAGATTTAATTTACAAGGATGTATATAACTTAGAATTGAATTGTGGCATGATGATAAATTAGGCTTTAATGTGTTTGTTAACATATATTAAATTAGAATTATTTGAATAAGAATTGCATTTTTTATTTAATAATTATATTTGGTAAAAGTTTAATTCTCATGGATGTACCTAACATGAAATTAACTTGTAGCATGCTTTTAAATTAAGTCTTGGCATGTTGTTTAACATACTTTAATTTGAGAGCATTTGGATGAGCATGAAAATCTAGAGACTTTAATTAAAATGATTAATTAAAATCTATTTTAAAGGTTCCATTGGCTTAATTAAGTTTTTAACTTGATATTCATGATGACTAGGGCTTGTATACTAGCATATGTTAATTTGGGACCATTTGATATTGTTTTAGAATTTAGGGATTTGATTATCATGATTTAATTAAATTTTGGTTTATTGTTCCAATGACCTAATTAAGCTTTTAAATTTATTTATGCAATGACCATGCTATGTTGTTTAACATGTGTTAATTATAAGTCATTGATTGAGATTCGAAACCTAGGGAAATTAATTAGTTTATTTGATTAATTTCCATTTCTATTGCATTACTGATTAAATCATGTATTTGACAATGGTTGTATGTTTAAAGCATGATTTTAGACTTGTAATGGATTCATGAGTTTTTGTTTTCAATATTGAATTATATTGTCATAGCGTGTAACGAATTGCAAACTGAAGATTCGACTTGTGATGTTATATAGCGCGTAACGAATCGCACTCTAAAGATTCGACATTTGTCATCCTTTAGTAGTTGTGGACTTAGTGCATGTGTTGTATATGTTTCCAAATTTGGTTGTGTATGGTAGATAGTTGATTATCTTGTATATACATGTTGATATATATATACGTTGTTGCACAACTTGTTGATTTTGGAAACTTGGGGATGTCGTTGTTTGACTACGGCTAGGACATGGTTCTAGTACGGGGGATTGTCCCTTTACAGTTTAGTATGCACATAGGGAGGTTTACTATGGGCTAGTAGCCCTAAAGTAACCAAGGTGTCGGCCTAATCCAACTGATGTCCGAGTATCCACTTTGTTTTATTTTGCTTTTCATTTCAAGTTGATAACTATATGACGTTATAACTTGTTGTTTCTTATTTTTTTTTCTCGTTTTAAGTTTCAAGATGTTTACTTTGAGAAGCTATGATTTATGTGTTGTATTAGAAGTCCCTATGTTAGTTAATGTCATCTATATTGTGATTTGTGTTTTGATTGTTCAATGTAGCCTAGGATGATTCCTTAGACTTATTTGGAATATAAACGTTAGGTGGCATGATCATTTTAGTTGTTTCTGTATTCTAGATTGCAAGTTGATACCTTTAAGAACCTATCTTGTTGCTTTGTATAATATGCTTCCATATTGTTTAAATCGCATGGATGATGTGATTTATGCTAGAAAAGATCTTGGGTAGCTTAGGATTCTCCCTGAGTCTCATCTTGACATAGACGTTAGGTGGCATGAGCCCCTTTGACATGTTTCACCTTAAGGTGATAAAATTGTAAAATTGTATGTTGATGCATGTTCATTTCCTACGAGTAACTTTATGTTACTCACCCATATAGTGGGGACATTTTTTAGGTACAGGAGTCAAAGTTAGAGATTCTCGTCATGCTTGGATGATTTGTGGACTTGAAGGTTTCCATTCTTGTAAAGGTTGACTAGAAATGCCATTTGTAGTCTTATATGTCAAATGTGTATATTTGATTCTAAACTTGTAATGTGTGCCCAAGAACACTTTTTGATTCTCATTATATGTATTTGACAATAGGCCAAGGGCCAAACTTCTTTTGGAATTACATTTATGTCATGAATGTTAAATGTTGCCTTAAATGAGAATTTATGAAAAACCATGCGTTTTAGTATACTATTTTGCACCGGAGAGGGAATTGTGTATGAAATTCATCCATTAGTATTCATTTATCGTGCATGAGGTGTGGCTAAGGGCCAAACGGTATTTCAAAACCATTTCTAAATTTTAGGTTTCAAGTTTTCATTCCAAACTTCATTTTGTCATTTTGGCCGTTGGGGGGCCATATTTTGCATCGGTGGTATTTTTAAGCCTTAGATCATTGTAGCACATCCTAATAGGTAAGTTACGTCTACGTGCATGATCGTTTTTGGAACAAACCCTTTCCTTGGTGAAATGAGCCTCCTTTGGGTTCATTTCACATTTTTCTTGCATATTAGGGTTTAAGGGCATTTTAGGGATTTTATTTGGGAAATAAATTCCGGTCTTGACTCCATCACATAAAGAATGTGATTTTAGGGGTAGTTTCTTTACAGTATTTTTCTAGAAAATGTCGTTTTGGCCTCAGAAATCCAAATTCCATTTTAGTTTCTATTTTCTACATATTCTTTCCAAAGTAGCAGGTTGCAGTGTGCTCTTAGTCCAAAAGAGCCGACTTGGTTCCTAAAGGAGCCAACTCTTTCATCAACTCTGCCGGCTTAGTTCACAAAAGTTCCAACTGAATTCATCTGGGCATCATTTTTATGCTCTCGGCCTAACTCTGCCGACTAAGTTTTCAACTCAGCCGACTAAGTTTGGCTGCAACGATTACCTGTCTTCAAAAGGTCATAACTTGCTCATTTTAGATCCAAATTAGGTCATTCTTAAGCCTGAATTCAAGAGCTTGAAGTCAAATGTCCAATGATACCAAATAAATCCTAAAATTGGAATTTTAGTGAGAGTTATAGTAGTTTTAGTGAGATAGGTTCCCAGCGTCACTTAGTCGCAGGACGCCGCTTTGTTCTATCTTCATATCTTTTCCGTTCGGACTTCTAATCTGGTGATTCTTGAGTCCAACTTCACTAATTTTTCGTTGTATTTCCAATGGTATGCAAGGTGGCATCCATTTTAGTGTGAAATGACCATTTTGCCCTTGGTTTATTTCTTTTCGGGTTAGGCATTCTTGCTTCATTTGCTTGGCTCATTTGAATTCTGTAGCTTCATGGGGAGTTATTTTGGTGCCTTAGGGATGATGTGTATATCTTTAGGACATTTTTCTTCTTTTGCTTTCGCATTTTGGATACGTTATCGGGTCATTCTTTCAGTTCATCACTGACGCACCGGGTATAAAAATCCGGGTCGTTACATATACCACAGCTAGGAATTCTTTTTCAGTGGTGGTGTAGTTTAACTAAGCATCAGAGAGAGTCTTGCTAGCATAATAGATTTCATGCGGAAGCTTGTCTAAACGCTGGCCCAAAATCGCACCCAATGCATAATCGGATGCATCATGCATGATCTCAAATGGAAGAGGCCAATTGGGCGGTTTCATGATTGGGGCTGATGAGAGAAGAGAACGGAGCTTCTTGAAAGCTTCCAAACAGGCTTCATCAAAATTGAATGGAACATCCTTGGCAAGAAAATTACACAAGGGCCAAGAGATTTTGCTAAAATCTTTGATAAAGCGGCGATAGAAGCCGGCATGACCAAGAAAGGAATGGATTTGACGGACAGAATTTGGAGGAGGAAGATTAGAGATCAATTCGACTTTGGCTTTGTCGACCTCGATTCCCCTTTTAAAAATGACATGTCCCAAGTCAATGCCTTCTTGGACTATAAAATGGCTATTTTCCAAACTTAGAATCAAATTTGTCTCTTTGCAACTTTGAAACACAAGGGATAGATTATAGAGACATGAGTTAAAGGAAGATCCAAAGATAAAAAATCGTTCATGAACACTTCCAAGAACTTTTCAACCATATAAAAAAATATGGACATCATACACCTTTGGAAGATTGCCGGTGCATTGCATAGCCCAAAGGGCATGCGCTTATAGGCGAATGTTCCAAAGGGACATATGAATATGGTCTTCTCTTGATCTTACGGATCAATTGCCACTTGGTTATAGCCAGAATAACCATCAAGGAAATAATAGTAGCTTTGGCCAGCTAACCTCTCTAGGATTTGATCAATGAATGGGAGTGGGAAATGATCCTTCCTAGTGGTAGAATTTAGCTTCCAGTAGTCAATGCACACACTCCACCAGGTGGTGGTGCGTTGTGGCACGAGCTCTCCCTCTAAATTTTCAACAACGGTAAGGCCGGATTTCTTAGGAACAACTTGAGTGGGGCTCATCCACTTGCTATCAGATATAGGGTAGATGATTCCCGCATCTAGTAGCTTGATCACCTCTTTCATGACTACTTCCTTCATGTTGGGATTCAACCGGCGTTGCACCTCTCTAAAAGGTTTAGTGTTGTCCTCCAAATGAATACAGTGCATACAAATGAAGGGTATATTCTTTTAAAATCAGCCACTGCCCAGCTAATCTTCTTTGTGCTCTTGTAACACCGCTAAAAGGCTATTTTCTTGATCCTTTAAAAGGTCCGAAGCAATGATGACTGGAAGAGTTTAACTTGCACTAAGAAACACATATTTGAGGTGGGCCGGGAGCGGCTTTAAGTCAAGTTGTGGTGGAGATTTCAAGGAAGGGACCGGAGGAGTAGTGGAAAGTTGAGGAAGTGGTTCTTTTGGTACCTTTCAAGGAGGAAAGTCCATGATAGCACCAATGTTGAGCAAGGAATTCACTTCTTGGATGGCTTGGTCAATATCAAAGTTCAAAAGGTCAAAATGGGACATGCAAGTTTCCAAAGGATCATTGCTTAGAATGAAGGGGAGAGATCCTTCAACCACTTCATCGACCACATTAATAAGGAAACAATCGTCCTATTCAGAAGGATGTTGAGTTGTATGGAAAATGTGGAGTTTGACTTGCATATTTCTAAAGGCAATGTCCATCACCCCGGTTCGGCAATTAATTGAAGCGTTAGCCGTAGCTAAGAATGGCCTACCGAGGATTACAGGAATATGCTTCTTTGGATCATGGACCGGTTCCGTGTCAAGAACCACAAAGTCTACCTGGAAGTAGAATTTGTCCACTTTAATTATGACATCTTCAAGAATGCCTCATGGGAGCTTGACCACGAAGGTTGGCTTTAAATCTCCCAATCCAAACTGTTAGTAAACTGAATATGGAATTAAATTTACACTAGCTCCTAGATCAAGGAAGGCCCTCTCTATCTTGTTGTTGCCAATGACACACGAGATAGTTGGGGCATCCAGATCCTTATACTTTGGAGGAGTACTGTGTTGAATGATTGCACTCACATTTTCAGTTAATCTTACCTTCTTTGGCAAATGATTTTTGGAAGTGCGCTTTTGAGTGCACAATTCCTTGAGGAATTTTGCATAGGGAGGGATTTGCTTGATAGCATCCAAGAGAGGCAAGTTGATCTTTACTTGCTTGAAAACTTCCCACATGTCTTGAATTTTACAATTTTTGTTCCCAAAATGTGTCGACTCTTGGAGACATTGAGGGAACAGAGCCTTAGGCTCGTAAGAAGTCCCCACATTTGGGTTGACAAGCTTGGAATTTTCAG
This sequence comes from Cornus florida, assembly GCF_030987335.1. Classification (NCBI taxonomy): domain Eukaryota; kingdom Viridiplantae; phylum Streptophyta; class Magnoliopsida; order Cornales; family Cornaceae; genus Cornus; species Cornus florida. The sequence continues at coordinate 31,152,465 of NW_026775571.1, read as the reverse complement.
TGCTAGAATTTGGATCTTCAGGAGTGAACTTTGGATTAGAAAAGCTTGGATTTGGATTTTTGGTAGGAAGAACTTTTCCTTTCCCTCCATCAACGTTGTTGTTCACAACTCGACCACTCTAGAGGGTGGTGATTGCTTGGACTTGTTCATGAGTAGGCTCACTCGGAGGAGGGGCTTCGTCAATCATATGCATCCCTTTAGGATTCTCAAATGGTTGAGCGAGAACTTTCCCTTATCTCTTTGAAGAAGTTGGTTCATGGAAGTAGCTATTTTTCCTACTTGATGCTTAAGTTTAGCTATCGACTGAGTATGAGAATGAACCATTTGGAGAGTGGGCTGCAATGATGTCAAGAGTTGCTTGTTGGATTCTAACATTTGCTTGTTTAGAGATTCCATCATTTGCTTGTTTGCAGCCAAAATCTCATTAGTTGGAAACACATGAGGGTCATTAGAGACATTTGGATTATAAGGGGGGTGTAAACTTGAAGAGGCTTGAAATTGCCTATTTTGAAATTGAGAAGGGGGCTGATTTTGATGCCCTTGAGTTTAAAAATTCGAATTTTGTGGGGCGGGTTGCCTCCACGAAAAATTCGGATGATTTCTCCATCCCGGATTATAGGTATTAGAATAAGGATTGTTTCCAGGACTGAAAACATCGCATTTGCTTGCTCTTGATTGGGACTAGGAAATTGCTCTAGCGTGGGGCAATCTTCTGAGAGATGGAAAGGATTAGTGTATGATGCATACACCGCACTAGCTGAATTTTGAGATAGGGAAGGAGAGAGATGTGGTGCCATCAATTGATAGAATTTATGAGCTATGGCATCCACTTGAGAAGACTCTTCCCTCATTATCTTTAGTTGACAAGGGTTGATGTTCTTTGTATTGGTTGAGGTTAGAGCACTCCGAGAATTATATTGCAGTGAGTTTTCACTCAGATTCTCAAGTAGGGTCCATACCTTATCCTCACTTTTAGACATGAACATTCCTCCACATGATGAGTCAACCATAAATCTATGGATGTTGGTTAAACCAGCATAGAAAGCTTGCACCAATTGCCATTTTGGAATTAGGTGGTGCGGATACTTCCTAAGGAGGTTTTGAAGTCTTTCCCAAGTCTCATGGAGTTGTTCCCCCTCGCTTTGTGAAAAGCTAAGAATGGAACGCTTCATTAGGTTGGTTTTACTCATTGGATAATACTTTTTTAAGAATTCTTGTTGCAATTAAGCCCAAGTAGTGATGGAATTTGCAGTAAGGGAGTTCAACCAATATTTTGCCCTATCTTTTAAGGCGAATGGGAAGAGATGCAAATGGAGAGCATTTTCAGGGAAGCCCCTAAGCTTGATGGTGGAACAGATTTCAAGGAACTCATCAAGGTGCTTATAAGGGTCCTTATGTTCTAAGCCATGAAAGGAAGGAAACATTTGAATTCTACTAAATTTGATTTCATATTGGGCTGCATCGATGTTTGGCTTTACTATGCAAGAAGGAGAGGCATAAGTTGTAGGGATGAAATGGTCCCTAAGAGTCATAGGAACAACATTTGGAATTTCAGCCCTATTATTATCAATTCCCTCATTCCCGACATTTGCTTCATTATTAGCCATTGGATTAATCTCAAGATCAAGTCCTCTTAAATTTTTTGATTCCCTAAGGTTTCTTCTAAGAGTTCTTTCAATTGAATTTATATCAATTGGCACTTCAAGAGTAGGCAAGGATAGTGACCTACGGCCCAACATCAATAACACAATTCACAAGAAACATAATATCCCTTCACCATCACATCCACATACGATGTTCCCTTTTTCCTCAATTATCAAAGAAACGATAAGAACCGATGCTTTACAACAAAAAGAAACAACAAATAGCCTCAACAAGGGCTTTACAATTTAACTATCAATAATTTAACCACATGCAAGATATTCACAACTTTGAAACTAGAACTTCAAAAACTTACCGGGAGCCCTTTAGACATACAAATTTGTTAGCTTTCCCACGGTAAGCCTTGAGTACCTAGAATCTCACAAGAACACTTGAAACACAATTAATTGAAACCAATAAGAAAATATCCACAAAAACACAATATTCACAATCAAACCAAAGTTAATCCTAAAACCTCGGCTACAAAACTGTTTGCAATCCCCGGCAACGGCGCCAAAAATTGATTGTTCATTGTAACGATCAATTATAAATCAACTCTTTGCAATAGCACAAATCATTGTAAAATAGGGCTATTGAACGGGTAAGTTGAACCACTGGGACTGCTAGTTTATGGCAAGTTCTTTAAATTCACTTTTAGTTTGATGAAAGGGGTATAAAGTTTTGGTTTGGTATGTCACTAGAATTAGGAATTAAAATTGCATAAAAATAATAATTTGCAAGAAATTTAGAGGAAAGAAATCTAGGTAGAGAGGACTAGGGAAGTGAATCCACTACCTACCCTATAAACATGCTAGAGACCAATTTACTTGGGAAAATAACATATGCATATGATCATGGAATGCAACAACACAAAATTGCTACATTACCTTCAAGAAATTCATGAAATCAATAGGCAAGAATAATCTATCAAAGTTTCACATGCTTTGACCTCCTAAACTATGATGCAACCTTAGACATATCCACTAAGCTAGAGATTATCAAGCCCTTAATCACATGATAAAAGCATATGAAGCTAGAAATCAAGAATAGTCTATCAAAGGAAGGCCCTAAGCTATAAACTATCAAACTTCCTAAACATCATGCCATTAAAACCATTCCACAACCTCATTTCCATTGTCACTATGAAAAACAAGCCATATAATCATGAGAAATTAAAATCTAAGACAAGACAATAACTTTAACATAATCATTTATAGAGATTAGAATTCATTACATCAAAATGAATGCTCTAGATTGTGAAAAATCATAAATATACATCATTTCCCCCAAAATAAATCAAGACTAGAACATGCTTACTAGAGAGGGCTTCATCACCTCCCTAGATGGGAAGTTAGTTACCCATAGGAGCAATGGAAGAAGGAGAAATGATGAAAAACCCTTCCATTTTCGTAGCTATAGCTCAAGAACAGCCCACACACTCAAAAACCCAATATTTCTCTCTCTAAACTTAGCCAGAAATGTGTGATACCAAATACAAGACTCCCAAACCCCTCTTTAGCCAAAAACATCCTTATTTTCCCTCTATTTTCGTGGCTGCACAACCTTAGGAGAAATCAGGACCACAAAATGGGTTAAGGGGGACAGCCTTGAACTAAACAATACAGAGTTGTCTGCAAATTAGTGGGTGCTCGTGGCTTGAGGAGGTTATTGGCCATTTTGGCGGGTGCCCGCGGGATCCTGCCAGGTGCCCGCGGCTTGTCAGGAGGGGCATCGTTGCACACTGCGGCGGCCTGCGAGGATCGGCCGTGATTCTTTTAAAGCCTTTGGTCAATTTGGCGGGCGCCCGCAGCTTCTGAGCGGGCGCCTGCAAGCTTTACACTCCTTCCCTAAGTTCGGATAGCTTTGGCTCGGTCCATTGATGCGGGCATCGTCCATAGCTCTTTTTGTAGGGATAGCCGTGAGATCAACGAGTTACAAGCTTTGCAAAAATGGAGGGTCTCGGCAACATCCGGCTTTGATTCTTCAAGAATTTAACAAAGCCACACTTTTAACTCTTTTTTTGGGGGACCAACCTGAAAATAGACAAAAGTATGCAAATAAAGCTAATATATACAGAATAATTAACTAATAGACTTAACTAATGCAAATAAGGGTGCTTGAATATGCAATATTCGGCGCTTATCAGTTTATGATTTCAATGTTGAGATATACTGTTATAGCGTGTAATGAATCGCACACTGAAGATTCAACATTTGTCATGCCTTAGTAGTTGTGGACTTAGAACATGTATGGTATGTGTTTCCAAATTCGGTTGTGTATGGTAGATAGTTGATTATCTTGTATATATATATTAACATATACGTTGTTGCATAACTTGTTGATTTTGGAAACTTGGGGATGTCGTTGTTTGACTAGGGCTAGGACATGGTTCTAGTACGGGGGATTGTCCCTCTACAGTCTAGTGCGCATATAGGGGGGTTTACCATGGGCTAGTAACCCTAAAGTAACTATAGTGTCGATCTGATCTGGCGTGACATCTAAGTATCCACTTTGGTTAATTTCGCATTTCATTTCAAGTTGATAACTAGATGATATCGTAACTTGTTGTTTCTTAGTTGATTTCCCATTTTAAGTTTCAAGGTGTTAACCTTGAGAAATCATGCTTATGTATTGTATTGGAAGTTCCAATGTTGGTTGAATTGCATTGATACTGTGATTTGTGTTTCGATGTTCAAATGTAGCTTAGGAATGATTCTATAGATTTATTTGGAACATAGACGTTAGGTGGCATGACCCACTTTAGTTGTTTTCGTATCTTAAGTTGCAAGTTGATACTTTTGAGAACCTTTATCTTGTTACTTTGCATAACATGTTTCTATGTTGTTTAAATTGCATGAATAATGTGATTTATGCTAGAAATGATCTAAGGTAGCTTAGGATGATCCCTGAGTCTCACTTTGACATAGATGCTAGGTGACATGAGTCCCTTTAACATGTTTCACCTTAATGTGATATAATTGTAAACTGCTAGGTCGATGCATGCTCATCTCCTACGAGTAGCTTTATGCTACTCACCTATGTAGTGGGGACATTTTTTAGGTACATGGACCTTGATTTGGGATGCACACTAAACCATGGAAGTTTCATAGACTTGAAGTTTCCATTTCATGCAAGTGTTAGCATGAAATGCCATTTTTGGTAGCCTTATGTATCAAAACTTGTATCCTTGGTTTCATGTATGTAATGTGTACATAATTACACTCTTTTCAATGTATTTAACATGTATAAGATGAGGCCGGAGGCCAATGACATGTATCTTGTATTTTATGCACTTTCATTTTCAAGGTTCACTATGGAAATATTGAAAAATGTTAAGTCTATGCTTCATAACTTTTGCATCGGGTGCGGGAATTCCATTCTTTTTCTTTCATAGGGTCTCAATGATCATGCATAAGGTGTGGCCAAGGGCCAAACACCATTCTGTTCTAGGTTTCACATTTTGGTTTTGTTTATTTCATTTTTAGGCATTTTTGGCCATTGAGAGGTCATATTTTGCATTCAGGACATTTTGAGGCTGCGAACCATTGGGATGCGTCTTAAATGTCTTTTTACATTTACGTGCATGTCCACTTTTCACAAAACTCTTAAGTTTCAACTTTTGACCTATTTTTGGGCAATTTTATGAATTTTTATGAAAATTCATGCACTAGGTATCATTTTAAGTTCCTCTTTGTTTTTGCATGTTTTGGATGCTTGCATAAGGCTAGGGAATGTTTTCAAACTTGTTCAGATCATGTAGAACGCATGTAGAGCCTTAGAGATGGACCAAGCATCTCACACACAAATTGCAGCAGCTTTTTCTGCTACAGCAGATGTGTCGGTCGGCTGATGAGTGCCCATCAGCCGACTGACCAAACTTTCAAGACCATTCCAGTAGGCTTTAGGAAAAACCTCATTTCGGCTGACTGATGATTGGGGTTCAGCCGACCGATGGTTGAGTTTTGGCCGGCTGATAGTGGCCGGTCACTGGGCCATAAGCTTAAGAGTGTGCATTAAGGCGAAGGCCAAGAGTTTTACATTTATAAGCCACTACTACCTTTACTATAAATATAGCTAGGGTGAGTAGGGATCGTCCCAATGGATTGTAAGGGTCGAACAAGGTTGTGGAATTGTGATTAGGGTTCATAGGTCGAGTGATAAAACAATTGGTTGGTTGGTTGTTTAAATTATAGAGCAATAAAATCAAAGTAAGACAATTGAATACAATGAAGAATAAGTAAAGAAAAGAGAGAGAGAGTTCTTGGGGTTTAGAGATCACCACCAAGCAATGCTTTTCTATACCATTAGCAAGTGACTAATGAGGGATATGTGTGTTGCAATAATGATGTGTGTGTGTTTGGTTGATTCAATTAGCAAGGATGACTAGTTAAGCATATAATGTCTAAACAACATGTGAAAGGCACAATATATCTAATCAATGAAGCATATATTGTCTAAATAACATGTGAAAAGCACAATAGATCAAAACAAGCCATTAACCTTTCATTAAGCTCATAATCTTAATACACCACAAGGTTAGAGACATATGCTACTTGCATTCAAAAACATGGAACATCAAACAACAAGCATAGATTGTCCTCTTATCTAACATCCACACTACACTACACTACAACTACACTACTAGCATGAAATTAAACTAAGGAAGAGGCACAATCCATCAAGAAATAAGTATGAACCATCTAGTAAATCACAAGAGCATTCCATTAAGCACTATGTTTTGACAATCTCTAGATTCCTAGAATCAATACACATAGACATGCATCAACAATCACAAAAATCTAGAGACAAGCACATGAACATCTATTCTAGCATACATAGACATATGGATAGAATGAAATGATCAATTGAAAGCATTAAACCATATAAATCATTGAATAAACAAGATCTATATAAATCAAAGTGTCAAAACATGTATTACAACACTAATCCCTCAATAATATACAAGGTTAAGATATAGAAAGCATGCTTGGGGCTAACTCTAGCCCCAAGAGGAAGTCTAGCCACTCATAATAGTGATCCTCCAACCCTCAAGGGCAAGCTCTATGAATGAAATCTGCCCCTTGGAAGATGAAAGGCCTCCAATGGTGTCTCTAGCTTCCTCCTCTTTTATTCTACACAAAGAATAGCCTCTAAAGTTGTATCCTTAATTCTCTATCTCTCCCCCTCAAAAAGTTAATCATATTCCTTATATAGGTAGGTTAAATAACACACAAAATGAGTTGGGGTCATGCAAAACATATTCCCCAATGATTGAATACAAGACAACTTGAATGAGCTGGCTTTTTAACTTTTTCGCACTGGAGGAAGTTCGATTGATTGAACTTTGGACTTGGATTGATCGAACTTGGCTGAGATCTATCAAACTGAGGCTGGATCGATCCAACTGGATTACGCTCTTCGGATAAGAACAAAGCTGAGATGTTTTGAAGATATTTATGAGGAAAAGGACAAAAGTGGTTAGTGGGTGGTACAAATGGATAAGATCAATCATTTGGATGAGGATAAAGGGGTTCGATCGATTAGAGATGGAGTTTGATCGATTGAACTTTGGACTTTCTGCTTTCGGTTCAAGGTTTGGATCTATCTTGAAATGCTGAGATCGATCCATGTTGGATCGATCGAAAATCTTGAATTCCACCCTTTTGCTCCTTTTGCTTCTTTCTTTCTCCACTTTGATCCTTTCTTTGTTTCATCTCAGAATTGCTTCTTTTAAGCTCTTATTTGGCTGAGTTAGCTTATTTTCAGGATAAGTGCCTGAAAACGAAAATAAAATGAAATCAATCTAAAACGGTAAAATAAGATAGATAAAGGTACTAGTATACCTAAGCTTAACGGGTTTAAATGCGCAATTTTTAGTGCTCATCAGATAGTTGCATTTTGATTGACCGATCCTCCCTGGGACCATCTTCGTTATCTTTTCCTTGGACAGCTTTGTTATTCTTACTTTGGGGAATCATATCTCCTTCATTTTAGATCCAACTTGGGTCATTCTTGAGTTTGAGTTCAAGAGTTTGAAGTTAGCTTTCCAATGGTACCAACCACTCATCAAAACTCCACCTATAGTGTGAGTTATTCCAGTTTTAGTGAGATAGGTTCATGGTAACTCTTAAACGGTGAAGGCCACTTTGTTTTAATTTCATATCTTTTCCGTTTGAACTCAGAATCAAGTGATTCTTGAGTCCAAATTTGTTTATTTTTCATTGTCCTTCCAATGGTGTGCACGGTGGCACCCATTATAGTGTGAAATGACCATTCTGTGCTTGGTTCATTTCTTAACGGGTTTGGCATTCTTGCTTCATTTGTTGGCTCATTTGAGTTCCGTGGCTTTATGGGGGAGTCATCTTGGTGCCTTAAGGATGACGTACATCTCTTAAGGCTATCTTACTTCTTTTACTTCCACATTTTGGATCTATTATTGGGTCATCTTTTGGTTCATCATCGGACATACTAGGTTGAAAAAACCAGGGTCGTTACATCCTACGCAAGGAGGACGAAGTTTATCCTCCCTGCTGATGTGGCCTTCTCCCATGCTGACACCTGTCCAAAATAAAAAATAATAAAAATATGGATAATGCCCATTTATTTGGTTTAAACCCATTTTTCTCTCTCCATTTCTCTCTGCTCGCTCTCCATATTCTCTCTCTCTAACCAACTGCTGCAAACAACCCCCTCTCTCTATTAAACAACAGAAACCATCCTTCTCTCTCTAACTAACAATAGTAAAATCTCATTTTCTCCTCTCTCATCCACCTAGTTTCTATTCCTCACTTTCTCTCTTTTCTTGTTCCTCCACATGTCTCTATCTCTCTCTCTCTCTTCATGCGAACTTAGCACCAACAGAGATTGAGAAATTCATAGCTTGGTAAGTACATAAGGAAATCGAGTATGAAATCTAAGATCATGATTATGGAGGTTTCTCAGTCTCTTGGCGTTCGAACTCGGGCCAAAACCCTCGCCTTGCAACAGCTCCAGAAATCAGCGGTCACGCATGTAATGACCCGAACCTATGGGTCCAAACCGTAAACTGGGGTTACATAAGTCAATGCCATCGAGTCTAGTGTCGTTACATCATTCTTATGTCAAAAATATGTTCCATAAAGGCTCTAAGCAACCTCCCAAGGCTCAGGGTTAGATATTCTAAAAGAAGGAACAAGATGCACCAAACAATAGCATTTCGGCCGACCGAAATGGAGCTACGGTCGTCCGAAATGGCTCCTATATCGGTCAAGGCCATTCCAGTCAACCGGTTATGACCAAATTTTAGAGAGGTTACAGAAAATGTCGGTCGACTGAAATGGCCCTACAACCTGAGAAAAATGTAGCTGAATTGCTCTGAAAAAGGAAATGAACAAAAGACGACTATGGAACTTTAAACTGAAGGAATTCTATCCAAACACATGTAAAATCATTGAAATACATATCACAATATCCATTTAAGTCCGATAGCAACATAATCACGTATAATTCTTCATAGTCTTTTATAAAAGAACAAAAGTTCATATAATTTACAACCTATAAGTTACATTTGTTTCTACAACATCTACCATTACAACATTATACAAGATACACTTGCTCTTTACAAAAGAACATGGTTCAAGTTTCTATAAAAAAGACAGCAAAATGATAGTCCCGATCCAGTCTAGAATTGTGGTGGATTGTCATCCACCTCTTCTTTTCCTAAACCTAAAAAATTTTAAAATAATGGGGTGAGCATAATCTTAGTAGGAAGTGTCTAAGACATGCCTCTTATGGTCCAGTGAATCCACGCAAAGAATAGGTAAAAGTAGGCGGGATCATGGCATGGGGAATACACATCAATAACCACAATGTCAAGTATATAAATATATGTCATCCAATCACAAATACACCATATATGCGAATGAGGTACAATGTCATGCCAATGACGCTCCCCATTTTCTAAAACAATTTCATTTCATCGTTCCAAATAGTCAATGTAACCCGACCCATAGCACCCCTATGGCGCCACGAGGGAAGGATTAGCTAGCTAACCCTGATCACATGGCACCTCCATTGTGTCGCCTAGGCCTAGGTAGTGCAACCACACTAGGGTCTCACTCTAGTTCCCTCTAGATCATATTAACACCACGGACCACTAGGTGCTTCCCAGGCATCCGGGTTTTCACAAACCTTTCATCAAGCTTTTCCCCAAAATAATTTCATTTGTATTTAAATCAACTTTTCCCATTTTCTTGCCCAATGCCATGCATGAATGTCTCACATATTATAATGTCATGTAATTAGGGAAATTCATGCCTTTTAAGTCAACATCTAATAGTACACATGCTTTTTAAAAATAAATTTCTAAATTTTATAACTCATGCTTTCATTCAACATTGATCTAGCATAGTAAGCATACAGAATATGAATTCTATTTCATATAGACATCCTTAATCAAATCATATCAACTAATACATAGTCACATATTTCATATACAATATCTAAGCAATTTTGCAAGAATTTAAACAAGTTAAGTATACCAGATAACAATTTACGAAAGATTAACTCACAAAAGCACAAAAAATTATGTATTAGAAACCCCTACCTCAAAAGATGAGAAAACCCCCAATAATCCAAGGGCTGGAAAAAATGGAGCTTGGCTCCTATCAAATTGATAGCCTCGACGAGCTCTCTAACTTTGCTTCAAATGGTACTACCAAATTCTCAATGGTGAGAGAGAGATCAAAGCTTAAATGTTGATGTAAAAGGAAAAGAAAAAGAAATGAGAGGGAAAGAGAGAGCTTCAGCCAATAATGAGAGAGTTGTGGCCTAAATGGCCTTATGGCCATTAATAGAATTGTCAATGGTGGGTCCCTCACACAAAAATATCTTTTAACTTTAAATTTTCCACCACAAAATATATGCATATACTCTAATTAAACTACAACCACATAATTCAACTTACAACTATACAATTATGCACAAAATAGTTATGCGTGAAATGCAATGGACCAGTGACACAACCCCCTTGCACAACAATTCTGGTAGTGGGTCCCAGTCGGGTACCTTCCGGCCCGAAAATAAAAAAATGCCGAAATGGCAACTGGTGCATTTCCAAGAGTCCTGAGCTCAAGGAAATGTACCACCCAACTCTCAGACATACCCGGCACATATCTATGGTGTCCGGCATGTAAAACGAGAAAAAAACAAAAAAATACCCTTGAAAATAGGAAATTCCGAAAAAAAAAAAATCAAAAGTGGCAAAAAATAGAAACATTACAATCTTCCCAACTTAAAAGGATTTTATCGCTGAAATCAAACCATATCTGGGGAAGAAAAGAATGCTGGATACTTGGAGTGAACCTCCTATTTGAGCTCCTAAGTAGTCTCCTCAATTCCATGATGCCTCCAAAGAACCTTCACCAATGGTATCATCTTGTCCCTTAACACCTTCTACTGTGTGTCAAGGATTTGAATTGGTCATTCCTTGTAAGAAACGTCCTCATCAACCCAACTCAAAATGTGAGATAGATCCGGCATATACTTCCGTAACATCGATACATGAAAAACATTATGGACCCTGTCCAACTGTGGTGGCAAAGCAAGCATGTAGGCAACCTCTCTTACCCTGTCCATGATCTCAAATGGTCCAATGAATTGTAGCGACAACTTGCCACTCTTCCCGAACCTCATCAATCTTTTTCGAGGAAAAACCCGAAGAAAAATGTGGTCTCCCACCCCAAAGGATAGTGGCCGTTTGTGCCTATCTACATAACTCTTCTGTCAGCTCTGAGCTATGAGTAACCTCTGTCTGATCAATTTAATCTTCTCGGTAGTCTCGAGTACAATGTCGGGTTGTACGGAGGCTATGTCTCCCACCTCAGTCCAAGAAATAGGAGACCTACAAGGTCTACCATACAACGCCTCAAATGGAGCCATCTGAATGCTCACCTGATAACTGTTGTTGTAAGCAAACTCAACAAGCGGAAGGTGATCCTCCCAATTACCTCCCAAATCAAGAACACAGGCCCGAAGCATATCCTCCAAGATCTGGATGGTACGCTCTAACTGGCCGTCCGTCTGTGGATGGAATACCGTACTAAAATGCAATGGTGAGCCAAACGCCACTTGAAGTCCTTCCCAGAACTTCGAGGTGAACTTGGCATCCCTATCTGAAATAATAGACAATAGAACACCGTGCAACCTCACAATTTCCTTCACATATAGCACACCAAGTGCCTCTGCATCATCTGTTGCCTTAATAGGCAAAAAGTGAGCCATCTTGGTCAATCTATCAATAATGACCCATACGGCTTCATTTTCCCTCTGTGACGTAGGAAGTCCTATCACAAAATCCATGGCAATCTATTCCCATTTCCACTGCGCTACCGGTAATAACTGTAACAAACCCGCTAGTCTCTGGTGCTCGGCCTTGACCTGCTGACAGGTAAGGCATCTAGCCACAAACTCTACAACATCCTTCTTCATTCCATTCCACCAATACTAATGTTTTAAATTATAATACATCTTGGTACCACCCGGATGAACTGTAAAGCGGGAAGTGGGAAACTCCCGTAAGACTTCCTCACGACAAACTGTGGGAACAACCAACAAACCCCTGAACCGTAGACCTCCATCAACATGTAAGGTCTAATCCTTCACAGTGTTGCCACTGCAGATCAAAGTGCAAATGGCATCCAAATTCGGATCCTGTCTCTGTGACTTAATCACTTGTTCGACTAGAGTAGGCTGAGCCACAAAACTAAACAAAAATGCTGACTCACTGTCAACATCATCATCAAAACAATATAATCCCATTTATGCCAAATCCTTAACCATCTTCCATTTCCTAATGGCTAAACTGGCCAAAGTCCCACGAGATTTTCGGCTTAAGGCATCAGCTACCACATTTACCTTGCTTGGATGATACTGCAATTCAAAATTATAGTCCTCTTAGAACTCAACCCATCACCTCTGTCTGTTGTTCAAGTCCTTTTGGGAGAAAAGGTACTTAAGACTCTTGTGATCCAAAAACACCTTAAATCTCTTTTTTTCCTGAATGTTGTTGTTGTTTTTTTTTTTTTTTTTTTTTTTTTTTTTGTTTTATATATGTATAAAAAATATGTTGTATAATTACAAATAGGAGATTAAAATCTCCAATAGAACAAAACAAAAATAGATTAAATCCATTAGCCAAACAAAATTTAAACAGACTAAACACCTCAAAACTTTTGCCATACAAATAGTATCTCCAACACTTCAAAGCAAACACAACTGCTGCTAACTCCAAATCATAAGTAGGGTAGTTATGTTCGTGAGTCTTCAACTATTGAGACCCATAAGCCACTACTCTACCATCATGCATTAACACACAACCCAAACCATCACGTAACGAGTCGCAATAAATCACATAACCCAAGCCACGCTCAGGTATCACCAACACTGGAGCCGTAGTCAACCTTGTTTTAACTCTTGAAAGGAAGACTCATAAGTTTTGTTCTATGTAAATTTGATTCCTTTCTGGGTCAATCTGGTCGTAGGAGTTGCCAAACGGAAAAAATCTTTCACAAATCGGCGATAGTATCTCGCTAGGCCAAAGAAACTCCAGATTTTAAAAATAGTCTTGGGTCGCTCCCAATTCAAAACTGCTTCAATCTTTGATGGATCAACTGAGAATCCACCTTCTGAGATGATATGTCCCAAAAATTTCACCTCTTGCAGTCAAAATTCACTCTTCTCACACTTGGCGTACAAACGGTGCTCCCGTAAAATTTGCAACACTATACTCAATTGGACCTCGTGTTCCTCCCAAGTTTGTGAATACACAAGAATGTCATCCACAAAAACTACCATAACTGGTCTAAGTAATCTTGAAAGACATGGTTTATTAGGTCCATAAATGCCACTGGTGCGTTAGTCAAAACTAAAAGGCATAACAAGGAACTCATAATGTCCATACCGTGTACGGAAAGTGGTCCTTTGGATATCTTTATCCTTAACCCGTAATTGATAATAACCTAACCTCAAGTCAATCTTCGAAAAATAACTGGCTTTCCTCAACTGATCAAATAAATCATTTATCATTGGTAAAGGATACTTGTTCTTGATGGTGACATGATTCAACTTCCGGTAATCAATGTACAACCTCAAAGAAACATCTTTCTTCTTAGCGAACAGGATCGGTGCACCTTACGGTGATACACTCAGTCGGATGAAACCTTTCACTCTCAAATCATCAAGCTATTTCTTCAATTCTTCTAATTCAATCGGCGCCATACGATATGGTGCCATAAAAATTAGCGCGGTACCAGGAATCAAATCAATAGCAAACTCCACCTCTCGGTGTGGAGGTAACTCCGTCAAGTTCTATGGAAACACATCCAGAAAATCACGTACAACCACCGAGTAATCAACCCCATAAAACTCAGTATTATCATCAGCAAAAAGGCTAGCCAAGAAGAACCCTTATCGATCCTAACCTCTAACACCATAAAACGAGGGAGTGAGAGGATCACACCAATCTCCCACAAAATAGAAACAATCCCTATCTAGTGTACACACTGACACTTTACCCTTGAAACAATTAATAATAGCTTTGAAGGATGACAACCAGTCTATCCCAAGAATGACGTCAAACCCTGTCATCTCGAGAAGGATGCGATCGAACTTAAGTACCTGGCCGGCAATGGTAATGGAACAACCCCGACGAACTTTACAAAGAGTGACTAAACCCCAATAGGCGTGTTAACACAAAATGGTCTGTCTGACTGACTGACCTCCAACCCTAATGCCCATGTAAATGATGAAGCGATGAAAGAGTAAGGAGCAGCACAATCAAACAATACTTGAGCCCAAGAATGGAACATAAGAAATATACCCCTAACAACTGAAGGACTGGATGATGGCTCGACGGGAGTGACTGCATACACATGACCCTGGGTCCTCTACCCCTGAGAACCACCTGTTTAATAACCAGACTGCTGAGTAGGTGCACTAGAAGGAGCCCCTCTGCCCGATCAAAAACTTTAAGCTATCATAGCTGGCTGAGATGACTGAGGTGGTGGTGGCAGTCGAAACCCTGTCTAAACTGTAGCAGACTACATCTGCCTCTACTGTGAACCTCCATCCCTACCTAAACCACTGCTCCGCTGTGGACAATCCCTCACCCTATGCCCCTGCTGGTCACACCCAAAACATCCACCTGAACCCACTTGAATCTGAGTGCATTGGGACTTGTGGTGCCCCGACTACCCACAGCTGAAATAAACCACCTAAGCCTGAATGCACTGGGACTTGTAATATCCCAGCTGCCCGTATCTAAAATAAGTAACATTCGGTGTAGAAGACCTAATAAACACTAAAGTTGTGGGTGCAGATCTGGCTGATTGTTGTCCCCTGAACTCTGACTGTTCATTCTTTTGCTTCTTGTGTGATTAACCCTCGAAGATAACACTCATACTCTTGCTGTGCTTATAAGACTCTCTCATAGCTTTGTTGTCTTTGCTTTCAACCTTAACCACTAAGGTTTTTCGTACTGCTTTTGCATACTTTGTCAATTCTGAGGCAGCCACAATTAGCCTAATGGTAAGATCAAAGCCATCAACAAATTTCTCTATATTCCTTCCTCATCTTTAGCAACCCCTAGTGCAAACCTCAAAAGCGACGTAAACTTGTTCTTATACTTTGTAACAGTCATACTTTCTTGCTTTAAATAATCGAATTCTTTTTTTAATTCTTCCTGCTTAGGTGCTGGAAAGTATTTCTCATAGTATAACTTCTTGAATGTATCATAGGTCATTGTGTCCAGATCATGGGTGTGAGAAACGGTCTTCCACCAAATCTCAACATCATCAATAAAATTGTAAGTCGCCAACGTAATCTTCAACTTGTCCGATGACAAAGTCATAGCATTAAGATGCCTCTCAACCCTATCCATAAAACTATCTGCAATGAGCGGATCTGGGCTGCCCTCAAACAGAGTCGGCATCAACTTCACAAACTTTGCAATGCGATAAAGAGTCTCATCTGACTCACTTTTCTCTGGAGGTGGGGCTGGTGGTGGCATAACCTGTGATGATGATGCTACTGCCATCTAAAACACATCATGAAAGACTGCCTATACAGCTAACTTAAGATGCTCCTCACTTATCTGAAGAGGTGGATCAATGTTTCCCCTCGTTTGTCCCCTCTTGGTGGAACCAAGTCACGTAACAAGACATCTTCCTCAACTTGCTTTTGATCCTTTTCTATGGGATTGGAATTCAAACTTTCCCTGGGATCCCTTCGTAGTGGCATGACGCTATAAAACGAGAAAATGGATAAAAAATAATGATACTTATATGCACACGAGAACGGAGTCCTCACATAATGACTCGACAGGAAATGATAACACTTAAACACTTTCCATACTCCCAAAAAAACCCAATTAATAGTAAACATGATCACGATAATAATTACATCAGCACTAAACACTTAGCATGTAATCACATAAGAGGTAAACAAGTAAGCAATTAGGCATGCTTTTTAAACATTTAAACACCTTAACACATAAGCACATAAGCATGCAATCACATAAGCAATTAAATAAGTAAAAAAATAACTCAACTTTCTATGAAATTCTAGGTAGGCCTCTACCCATCATCCAAATGGTATTCGAACCATTTCTCTGATACCAAATTTGTAATGACCCGAACCCGTGAGTCCGAACCTTAACCGGGTCTTTACCCAAACTTGAGGTTACATAAGTCAATGCCATTGACTCTAGTGTCATTACATCATTCTTACATCATAAATATGATCCATGAAGGCTCTAAGCAACCTCCCAAGGCTTAGGGTTAGATATTCTAAAAGAATGAACAAGATGTACTAAACAACAGCATTTCGGTCAACCAAAGTGGAGCTTCGGTCATCCGAAATGGCCCCTGTACTAGTCGACAAAAATGGCCATTCTAGTCGGCCGGTTGTGACCAAAATTTAGGAGAGGCTACTGGAAATATCGGTCGATCGAAATGCCCATTTCGGTTAATGGCTCTGCGACCTAAGAAAAATGCAGTTGAACTGCTCTGAACAAGGAAATGAACAAAAGCCTACTATAGAACTTTAAACTAAAATAATTCTATCCAAGCAAATGCAAAATCATTGGAATATAGATCACAATATCCATTTAAGTCCGATAGCAACATAATCACGCATAATTCTTCATAGTCTTTTACAAAAGAACAAAAGTTTATATAATTTACAACCCATAAGTTACATTTGTTTCTACAACATCTACTACTAGAACATTATACAAGCTACACTTGCTCTTTACAAAAGAATATGGTTCATGTTTCTATACAAAAGATAGAAAACTGATAGTCCCGATCCAATCATGAATTGTGGTGGATTGTCATCTACCATTTCTTTTTCCAAACCTAAAAAATGTTAAAATAATAGGGTGCGCATAAGCTCAGTAGAAAGTGTCTAAGACACACCTCTTATGATCCTGTGAATCCACGTAAATAATAGGTAAAAGTAGGCGGGATCATGCTATA
This sequence comes from Cornus florida, assembly GCF_030987335.1. NCBI lineage: Eukaryota > Viridiplantae > Streptophyta > Magnoliopsida > Cornales > Cornaceae > Cornus > Cornus florida. The sequence continues at coordinate 31,135,312 of NW_026775571.1, read as the reverse complement.
GGGAATACACATCAATAACCACAACGTCAAGTATATAAATAAATGTCATCCAATCACAAATACGCCATATATGCGAATGAAGTGCAATGTCATGCCAATGTCGCTCCCCATTTTCCGAAACAATTATGTTTCTTCGTTCCAAACCGTTAATGTAACCCAACCCATAGCACCTCTATGGCACCATGAGGGAAGGATTAGCTAGCTAACCCCGACCACATGGCACCCCCATGGCGTCGTCTAGGCCTAGGTAGCACAACCACACTAGGGTCTCTCTTTAGTTCCCTCTAGATCGCATTAACACCATGGACCACTAGGCGCCGCCTAGGTGTCCGGGTTTTCGTAAACCTTTCATTAAGCTTTTCCCAAAAACAATTTCATTTGTATTTAAAACAACTTTTCCCATTTTCTTGCCCAATGCCATGTATGAATGTCTCATATATTACAATGTCATGTAATTAGGGAAATTTATGCCTTTTGAGTCAACATCCAATAGTACACATGCTTTTCAAAAATAAATTTCTAAATTTCATAACTTATGCTTTCATTCAACATTGATCTAACATAGTAAGCATATAGAACCTGAATTCTATTTCATATAGACATGCTTAATCACATCATATCAACTAACACATAGTCACATATTTCATATACAACATCTAAGCAATTTTGCAAGAATTTAAACAAGTTAAGCATGTTAGATAACAATATATGAAAGATTAACTCACAAAAGCACAAGAAATTATGAATTAGAAACCCCTACCTCAAAAGATGAGAAAACCCCCAAAATTAAGCCATAATTTTGAAATCAAAGGATTAGCAAAAATGGTGCTTGGCCACTACCAAATTGATGGCCTCGACGAGCTCTCCAACTTTGCTTCAAATGGTACTACCAAATTCTCAATGGTGAGAGAGAGATCAAAACTTGAATGTTGATGTAAAAAGAAAAGAAAAAGAAATGAGAGGGAGAGAGAGAGAGCTTCAGCCAAGAGTGAGAGAGTTGTGGCCTAAATGGCCTTATGGCCATTAATAGAATAGTCAATGGTGGGTCCCTCACACAAAAATATCTTTTAACTTTAAATTCTCCACCACAAAATATATGCATATGCTCTAATTAAACTACAACCACACAATTCAACTTACAACCATACAATTATGCACAAAATAATTTTGCGTGAGATGCAATGTCCCATGACACAACCCCCTTACACAACAATTCCAGTAGCAGGTCCCACCTGGGGACCTTCTGGCCCGAAAATAGAAAAATGCCAAAATAGAAACCGATAAGTTTCCAAGAGTCCTGAACTCAAGGAAATGTCTAACTCAACTCTCAGACATACCCGACACACCCCACGGTATCTGGCACGCAAAATGAGAAAAAAATGAAAATACCCTCGAAAATAGAAAATTCCAGAAAAAAAAAGGAAAATGGCGAAAAACAGAAACATTACAACGCAATCATCGATGGCGGCAGTTTTCGGTGGTTCGTACCTCCGGCTCCGAAGCCGATGACTCGAGAAGCCTCCGTTCCTCATGAGTGGAGGCATTTCGAAAAGGCAGAAGCAACCTCACAAAGAAGGCTGTCTACTAGACCCTAGCCAGAACCAAAACCCTGTTGGCGTGAGTTGTCATTAGTAAACAAATTGGAGAGATTATAGGATGTCACTTGATTGTAATCCCTTGATTTAAGGGTTAAGCTTAACTTTAGGATCAAGTGTATTAATCCTTAACTTTAGGAGTCAAGGCTTAACTTTAGGATCAAGTCTATTAATTTTCCTTGTATAGCTTTCACAATTTAGTATAAAAGCTATGTATACCATTGAACAAAGATATACAGAAAAAAGAGAAGTTTTCTCTACAATTTCATCTTTCTTATTTCATATTTTTACATTGTATCAGAGCAAGCCGATTTTAGGCCCTCTGTTATCACCATCCCTTGACTATTTTTTTTTTTCTTTCCTCGTTGTTCTCTATGGTCGACACTGGAAACATAGATAATTTTGGTAAACCATAATCTATTCTCATTGACTACTTGAATGGCTGAAGCTTTGACAAAAAATTAGACCACGACCGAGACCACCGAATCTTCTACTGCTTCAATCGGTATCAAGTTGGACGGTACCAACTATGCTTTATGGTCCCAAGTTGTTGACATATACATCTTCGACAAAGACAAGTTGGGATACATTAACGGTGACTTTTCTAAACCTCCTCAGACTGATCCAACCTTTCAAAAATGGCGCATTGACAATACTATTGTCTAGGGATTGCTGATCAACTCCATGGACCCATCGCTGATCGGGAACTTCATTCGGTTTCTCACTACGAAGTTGGTCTGGGACTCCATTGCTTTTACCTACTTTGATAGTAGTGATACCTTTCAGGTATACGACCTCCGACGCCATGTGACTCGTCTGCGTCAAGCTGGTGGTTCTCCTGAAAAATATTATAATGATCTTCAAGGTTTTGGCGTGAGATCGATTTCCATTTTCTAATCCGATGAAGTGTGTTGTTGATATTCAACACTATAACAACCTTGTTTAGGAAGACTGAGTGTATGTTTTTGTGGATGGTCTCGATGATCGGTTGGACAAAATTCGGGGCGATGTATAGCCATGTTAGCTGGAAAATGATCTGGCAAGCGGTCATGATCAATGGGAGCACCGAAGATACCCAGGAGCAGTTCTGGCATCTAAAGGTTTCAAGCTGGGACAGTCAGCTCCTCATACTACTAGATCTCTTTCTTTGGGCAATAGGAAACATGGTCCATCCTCTAAGTCACGGGCAACATCTTTTGGAATAAAGTGTACCCATTGTGGCAATCTGAAACATACTCGTGAAAATTGCTTCAAGTTGCACGGGTATCCCGACTAGTGGAATGAATTACAGGCCCGAAAATACCCTGATGTCACCAAAAATGATGGGGGAGCGGGTAAGGCTGCGGTGGCCATTGCAGAGTCTCGTCTTTCTCTCACACCACCTATTGATCTTTCCCATGAAATTTCCTCTCTTCTGGAACCAGGTACCTATGGTAACGTCCTCTTTAGTTCTCATAGAGATTCTGATAGTGATGCCTGGATACTTAACTACAGGGCCACTGACCACATGACATTTGATGCTACCAACTTCTCACAGACCTCCCTACCACGACACACGAGTATTGCAAATGCCAATGGGGATGGCAAAATTCTAGGCGGAAGGAAGAATGTCAGCTTATATCAGGTTACAATTCAAATGATATAGTCGCTGAGGTGAAATCTTTAACTCAAAGGTTTGATTAATTTTTGGTCAACCACAATTCGGCAAATCAAATGTCTTCCTCCCCTAATCATACTCATCATGTTTCAAATGAATCTTGTATAACTTGTTCTAGTGTCTTATATACTACTTCCAATTGTCCCCATGGACATTTGCAAAGTGAGCATCATGAACAAGTCAATGCTTCATTTGTCAACCAAGAGAATAATCCCTATGGCTCACACTACAATCCAGGATGGAGGAACCATCCAAACTTCTCTTGGAAAAGCCAAGGGGAAGGCTCAAACCTTCCCCAACGTGGTTTTCAGGGCAAGTATGTTCCACCTCTAATGTAAAGCCAAGGTTCCCAAGGTTATAGATCTTTGTTTCAATCATCACATGGAAACCAATTTTCTAATTCTCATTTTTCTAATCAATCATCTTATTCCCAAGGAAATTCTAGGAGTCCCACTTTTGAGGAGTAAGTGTTGACCACTTTGGGTACTTTTGGAGGCAAACACTCAATTGCTTCATTCCTATTCTCAATCCATTACTAAGCTAGAAACCCAAGTCGGGCAAATAGCTAGTACCTTAAATGCTAGAAAGAAAGGGAAGATGCCTTTAAATGCCCTACCAAAGCAACAATTCGTTGTAGAAACCAGTGAAGGTCACACAATTGAATATACCAATGCGGTGATGACTTTCAGAAGTGGGAGAATTGTGGACAATCAAATTGGTGTCCAAAATGAAGAGAGTGAATCGGTGCAGCCAAAAGTTGACACCCGTCCCATTTCATATTCTATTCCTCCTTCATTGCATGTGCATGTTCATTTTTGTGAGAACGTGATGAAAAATTATTTGAAAAGTGATTTGAAGAATGGGTTGAAAACTTCTTGTGTTGAAAGTATCCAAAGAAAGATTTTGAAAAAGTTTTTGAGCCAAGAGCTCCATTTCTGGATGCCTTAAAAGAGTCCATTTCTATTGGAAAGCAAAAGACAAAGGTGAATGAAATCATCGAAGTGTTTAGGCAAGTGAAGATCAATCTTCCACTTTTGGATGCAATTAAGCAAATTTTGGCTTATGTCAAGTTCTTGAAAGACCTTTGCACCCAAAAGAGGAAGAACAATATCCAAGCACTAAAGAAAGTGGTCTTGACCGAGCAAGTGGCTCCATCTTGCAAAACAACACTCTCCCAAAGTTTAAGGACCCCGGTTCACCTACTACTTCTTGCATCATTGGTGACCATGACATTAATTAGGCTCTTTTAGATTTAGGAACAAGTGTTAACCTTCTTCCATACTCGATATATGTTAAATTGGGCTTAGGAGACTTAAAATCGACGTTGGTAGTTTTGCAACTTGCCAACCAATCTATCAAAAAGCCCTGGGGTATCATTGAGGATGTTTTGATTAAGATTGATAAGTTCTTTTTCCCCGTTGATTTCATTGTCATTGACACGGAACCGGTCCCAAATCCCAAGAATCAAATTCCCGTTATCCTTGGTCGTCCTTTCTTGGCAACCGCAAATGCCAATATAAATTGTAGGACGGGGATAATGAAAATATCATTTGGGCATATGAAAGTGAAGTTGAACATTTTTAATGCAACCCCAAATTCAATGGATAAGCATGAAGAAGTGTGTGTTGTGGAAAAGTGTGTTGAAAATGGACTTGATAAAGTTGAGTCGTTGCTTGAAGGTCAAATTTACAAAAGTTCATCTTCTAATAGGATTTCTAAAAGTGTTGTTTCAAAAACAAAGTTTGAAAGGGCATTAAAGCCTAAGAATTGCATGGACAAAGGACTATTAATCTCCTTTGATTCAAATCCAACGAGTTCTTTAGGGAACAATTTGTTGGGTGGGATTCAAAGTGCCATTTACCCCATCAAGGAAGGGATGCATAACAAGATATTCGATCCAGGCTAAAAGAGCCAATGTCTTGCTAGAGATGTTAAAGACTAGTGCTTCGTAGGGTTTACAACCCTATTTCTCCCTAATTTCTATTTTAACTTCCATTTCTTACAACGTCTAGATATATTCTGGGTTCATACACATTACTAGGAACTGTGATTGAGAATGTATGCACTTTCATTCTGAAAATTGGCATTTTGTGCTTGTTTGATTGATCTCAAAAGAGGTTCGATCGATCGAACGTTTATCTCTGCATCCAATCATCTCTCAGTCCCATCATGCGAGAATTTCTTACATATTTCAGCTCTCTATGCATCGTGCGAACTTCATTTCTGATTGATCTAAGTGTTCCAAGATCGATCAAGATTTTCTCAGATCGATCTTCATTCCATACTTAGAAAATTTTTTGAACCCATGGAAAATCACCTCTCTGTGCATCGATCGAACTTGTCTGCAGGTTTTCACCTGTTCGATCAATCGAACTTTGATCGATCTAAATTCGATCGATCTCAATGCCTCCTGTTGACTTTGACTTCTTTTTGAATTTTGTTTTTAATTTTATTTAATTTAATTATTTTTATAAAAAAAAAAAACCAAAAAAATATTTTATTTTATTTTCTTTATTCCATTTTATTTTCAAAAATCCAAAAAGAATTTTATTTTATTTTATTTTTACTTTCATTTGATTTTTATTTTTATTTCCGAAAATCCAAAAATATTTTTAATTTGTTTAATTTTCAAAAATTCAAAAATATTTTCATAAAAAAATAAAAACATATAAAAAATATACTTATCGTTTTGCGAGGTTGGATCGATCTGAGTCTCTTTCAGATTGATCTTTGTTCGATCGATCTAATTTCTTAGTGATCGATCGATTCCAAAGATCGATCTAAGACCGCAGCTCTCTCCCGACGCTGTTCATCATCTCTCCCACCTTTGGCGAATCTCCAGCGACCATCGTAAGCCTTCGAACTCCATCTCTTGCCCCCGATTTCACTTTTCTCCCTCGGTTTCCACTTCTCTAGTTTCATTTTGGTAAGTTTTGAGTTTTATTTCCATTTTTGAGCTTCAATCTTTATGATTCTTGATGATACCATGTTAGATCTAGGATTGCCGTATTCCATTGTTACCATTTTTGATATTTGAAGCATGTGTATATATATTTGTATATATTTATGTGTACATTTTGCCCTATTTTAATTTTAGGGGTTATGTGCCTTTATAAGTGACTATTTGTGATTTGTTGAAGTGTAGAGGGACCCACAATCTTGCTTGGGTGCCCCCGTGCTGTCCACGTCACAGATCTATGACTTTTCGTATTTTTGTAAAGTTTGATCGATCATATTCTTCTCTGATCGATCAGAGAAAGATTGATCTCACTCAATTCTTGATCGATCCAACTTGGATCGATCTCATTTTTTCATGATCGATTGAACATCATAGATTTGCATATCTACTTCACATGCCATCTTTTGTGTTCCATGCTATCTTATATTTGCCCAATGCTTGTGTTTTCCACATTGGGTGCATTTTATTTTGTCATATTTAGTATGTTTTACTTATTCATTGTCTATACCTGGTTGCATTACAACTTGCATAGATTTATGTCAATTTTTCTGAGTTATTTATCTTAGTTGACATACATGTTCTATATATTGTACTTCAATTCTTTATTCCTGTACTGACTTCATCTGTAAGTTTTCTTTTCTTTTTACAGGCCATGGCTCGAGTAAAGACTGTTGCCCATAGGTAGCATGAGTACAGAGTGAGACGATAGATAGAGGAGCCCGCAGAGCCTTCCCATGCTCAAGACCCAACTCCAGAGCCAACTACAACTCAGTCCTCATCAGCTGATACCAGATTACAGTTCTCTGCTTCCGTATCATCTTCTTCTGATGAGGCTGAGTATGTACCACCTCCTTCACCACCACCAGCACTGCCAGGCCAGATCCGAGACAGGCCTAGCAGGAGTCAGTCTTCGACATTGCCTTCTTTTCCCGGTCAGTTCTAACCCGGGCGACAATTAATTATATTGATTGGCGGGGCATTTCAGCCATTTTTGCTCCAGTCACTTATCCAGTTTACCCGGGGCTCATCCGGTTGTTCTACCAGAACCTCCGGTCGACCCTGGGTGACCTATTGAAGCTACGAACTACTATCGATGGCCACCTCATCCACATCACTATTGAGTCATTGGCCACTTCTTCTCGATGCCTGCACGTCTGCCCTTTCGGCCTTTATTATCCTATTCTCCAGAGGCCATCTGATGTAGATATGGCCGTTGCACTGATTGGCCACTACAGTGATGGTGAGACATTCACCACGAGGACTTATTTACCCGATGATCTTTGGTTCTTTGATTCAGTCTTGTACCAAAACGTGTTTATGGCAGGCTATAAAATCTAGCAGCATTCAGACTTTTTGGTTGCCCTCTACGCCTTCTATATAGGACACTGGTTCTCTGTTCCTGCCCTCATCTGGAGTGTCATGATGAGGTTATACGCGAGCTACATCAGCAAGGCCAAGCCTAAGCGAGCCATTTTCCTCCCTTTTGGACATCTTATTACTCAGATCCTCCGAGATCAGCACTACCCTTTCTATCTAGAGGAGCATCCTGAGTCAGGGGCCCGCCACTATGGTAAAAAGGATTGGAACAAGAGCTATAATGCTCTTATCAGGAGCTTAAAGCAGGAGGCTATTATGGTAGCTGAGGAAGCGGCGGAGATGGAGAAGGTAGAGGCAGCTGCAGAGGGAGAGCAATCAGTAGCAGCAGTAGAGCATGATCCAATAGACCCACCGGTAGCTATGGACGCACATTTGGACATAGATTTAGAGCGAGAGCCTCCAGAGGACTCACCACATCACTCTCCGGCAGGGTCACCATTGTACTCTCAGGAGTAGGCTCATGATATGCCTCCAGTTTATGATCCAGTTATCCCTGACGCTCCAGTTCTGACACCTGGCCTAGGAGAGCGTATACAGACCTTGGAGGACATAGTTGTCTCTCTTCAGTCGAATGTGGCCTCTCTCAGCACTAATGTGACTACTCTCTGCTCAGATGTCTTGGCTGCGCCGCAGGATTTATCCAGAAATATCCGGGGATCATGCCCCGCTCTCCCTACTTCCTCTGCCTGATCTCTATCTTTTTACTCTCATCATTTTATATATCTATGATACATTACTATTATTTTGATACTGTTATTTTTGCGGTCAGTTTGTTGGCCCTGATACTGTGATGTACTGTACATTATTTTTCTCTTTTTATGCATGTTATGCTTAGATGTCTGATTCTTATTTTGATACATCTATTTATTCTTGACTCCATTATCAGGTGCATTGCAGTGTCTTCAATGAGAGAGTGCTACCCAAAATTTTTTAGGACTATCCTTTTTCTTCTCTTCTTAGTTCATTAATTATACCATTTACACTTGCATGTCCACTATGCACTGTTATTAACCCCTTTGTTATCTGATGAGCTTTTATCCTAGTGCCATCTTTTTAGGACTACAATCAATCCCAAGTTTGGGGGGTTGTACACCCACTTTGGATACTTGTGTCCCAGCCATTCTTTGCCACAGCTGCACTGGTATACTCTTTCCTTTGTTCTCTTTGCACATTGAGGACACTGTGCCATTTAAGTTTTGGGGTAATGGGTGTTCTTTGTAGTGTTTGTTTTCAATTCAAAATTTTGAGCATGGCTTGTGTATTTGAGGGATTTTTTATGATTGGTCCAAGGTTAGCTATGATTTTGATCTTTTGATTATATTGCTTAGAATTTAAAAATTGCTTGACTTGAGAGTCCAATACTCCTTGTATGCCTTGTGGATACCATTTAGGAATAAATATTTCGAAAGATTGATATCTTGCTTGTACTTGTGGTCCACATCATCCTGATTTTGTGATTGTTTTGAGATTCACTCTAGGATTCTACAATAGCATAGGTGCACACTAGCATTCATTTGTGGGGTACACACTTTGTTAATTATTGAATTGGTTATATCCCAATTAGGCTAGTAGTGCATTGAAAGCTTTCATTCTTGATAAAGGTGGATAACAAACCCTTTTCATTGAGCAGCCGGGATTCTAGCCTCATCAAGCACTGAATTTCTTGCGCCGAAAGGTGAAGGGCCCAAACTCTAGGTTAATAATTGAATGCTAAAAAAAAAAAAAAAAAAAAAAGAGCAAAGTTGCAAAAGAAATAAAAAGTGAGGACTTATCCCAAAAGGTAAGAAGTGGGAAATGATTAGATGGAGGTTATTTTGATTTGTAGCCTAGTTGATTTGAGCTTGTAAATCCTTAGGGGTGTTTGAACACCTAATGCCTTAAATCCGTCTGGTTTGGGAGTTATTGACCTAACGCTTGACCTCATGGATCGCTAGAAAGCTTAATAGATCAAGACATTACACTATGCTTCCATCTTTGATCCTTAGGATTAGCAAAAAAAAAAAAAAAAAAATCTAGTGAAAAGAATAAGCGCACCTAGATCAATAAAGCTTTAATAAAAGGTTAATTATTTGTCTTGATGATCAGTACTAGATTTGTGTGCTAGTTTGAGGGTAAGGATGTGATCAATTCTTTCGTTGACTTAGATAACAACATATTTGATGCCGGTTCACTCAAAAAGGATTCCAGAGTTGTTTTGATTTGCATGATCATATTCTTGATGTTTAGAGGACTATACTTGTTTACTTGATGTTGAGATTTTGGGAGATTACTTGGAAAAGGTTGAAAAATTGCATACTTGAGGTAGTTTTCTCCCAATGGCTGTTTGTAATATTGGTGCCTCTTTAGTGAGAATGAGCTTAATGTTTGTGGGTATCATTTCTAGAAACCCTCACGAGACTTCACTCGTCTACTAGGGGTAACCTAGGGGTTTAAAAAGCTTGTTACATTTGCTAAATGCAATCGTGTTCCCTACGAAAGTGGCGTTATCCATTTATTGCTTTCTAGTTCATAGTTGTTTAGTTGTTCATTTCATTCCTTTACTTTGTAGTTCATTGCTAGGAACTAGTAATATTTAAGTTTGGGGTGTGATGAGTGCTGAAAAGTGCACATTTAAACCCCTTAAGCTCGAGTATTCTAGGACCTTTATCTATCTTACTTTTTTGTTTTAGACTAATTTTATGTTATTGCCCTTTCCAGGTGCTTATCCCTAAAATAAGTCAATTCAGCCAAATTAGAGTATAAAAGAAGCAATCTCAGACTGAATGGAAGAAATGAGCAAAGTGGTGGAAATCAGCAATCTTCGATTGATTAAGAATACTTTCGATCAATCTCATATTGATTGATCAAACTTCCCCAAGATGGATTAGACCCCTTGTCCTTATCCTCAAAAAATTTTCATCTTCGATCAATCCAACTTTCTTCAGATCGATCGAACTTCCTTGATGTTATCCTTACCTACCACTTTTGTCTTTTTCCCAAAATATCACAAAAATATCTCAGATTTTTCTTATTCCAAAAAGGCGCCGCCAAGGATTGATCGATTTGGCCTAAATTCGATGGATCTGGCTACAGTTCGATCGATCTCATCTGAATTCGATTGATCGAACCTCCTCAAGTCCAAATTAAAACAGAGTCCAGCTCATTAAAAGATGGCTTATAGTGCAATAATTGAAGGGACCCTAGTGCATGAGACCTGACCATTGGGTGTCATACTTGACCTACCTATAAAAGGATTTTGAGCTATTTTTACATCATATCTTCATATCATATTATTATATCAACATATCTTGGAGAGAAGGCTAGAGCTTAGAGAGACATACACTATTTTGGGAGTTGTTCCATTTTTCTAGGATTTCCATCAAGGAGAAAAACATTTCTACCATAGAGATGGCCCTTGAGGGTTGGATGACTACATTAATGAGTGGCTAAACATCTTCTTAGGGCTAGGGTTAACCCTAAGCGTGCCTTCTAGACCTTAATGCTTTGTATTTTGAGGGGATTTGTGTTGTAATGTTGTCTCGGCACTTGATTTATATATGAATCTTGTTCTTACAATGATTTGTGTTGATTGATACTTCCAACTGATTATTTCATTCTATCCATTTGTCTATGTATGCTAGAATAGATGTTCATATGTTTATCTCTTGGTTTTATGATATTGATGCATGTCTATGTATATTGATGCTATGAATCTAGAGATTGTTAAGGCATAGTGCTTAAATAGAATACTCTTATGGTTTGTTTAATGGTTCATACTCATTTCTTGATGGATTGTGCCTCTACCTTAGTTTAATTAGTTAATTTTCATGTCCTTAGCTGAGATGTAGTGTAGTTGCTTTATTTTCTTAGATGTGAGGACAATCTATGCTTGTTGTTTAATGTTCCATACTTATGAATGCAAGTAGTATATTTCTCTAACTTGTTAGTATGTTGATTGTGATCTTAAAGGAAGGATTAATGGCTTAGTTTGATATATTGTGTTATTCACTAGGTTGTCTAGATAATTGGTGCTTAATTAGTCACTCCATGCTTGTTAATTTAATTAATCACACCTCTTTGATTTGCAACATAAGTTTCCCCTCATTCATTACACATTGAATGTCTAGAATGGTGATGTTTAGTGGTGACCTCTAGATACCAAGACCTCTTGCTCTTGTTCTCTACCCTATTAGTTACTTTAGTTGTTTAGTATTGAATTCATTTACATTATAGTTTAATTAACCAACAAACAATATTTTGATCATTCGACCTACTAATCTAATCTTGTTTCCATATTAACATAGCCCTCAATCCCTTGGGACAATCCCTAGTCACCCTAGCTATATTATTAGTTAGAGGTAGTAGTGGCTCTTTATAAATTTAAACTTGGCCACACTTTCATTGCAATTTGGAGTGTTACGACACGACTGCACCAAAACGTCCTTCGAAAGTAGATTACATAATGGACAAGATATTTTGTTGAAATCTTTAATAAAACGTCGATAAAACCCAGCGTGCCCAAGAAATAATCGCAGTCCCCTTATAGAGGTAGGAGGAGGCAATTTAAAGATCAAATCTACTTTGGCTTTATCAACTTCAATATCTCTCTTTGAAATGATATGTCCTAAAACGATCCCTTCTTGAACCATTAAATGGTTCTTCTCCCAACTAAGAATAAGATTAGTCCCACTATAATGCTAAAGTACTAGGGACAGATTTTGGAGACAGTTTTTGAATGTAGATCCAAAAATCGAGAAGTCATCCATAAAGACCTCGAGAAACTTTTCAACCATATATGAAAAGATAGACATCATACACCTCTGAAATGTTGCTAGTGCATTACACAATCTGAAAGGCATCTGTCTATATATAAATGTACCGAATGGACAAGTGAAAGTATCTTTCTCTTGATCCTTAGGATCAATGGCCACCTTATTATAGCTAGAATATCTGTCTAATAAGCAATAATAGCTCTAGCCAGCCAATCACTCTAGAATCTGATCAACGAATGAAAGAGGAAAATGATCTTTTCTAATAGCGGAGTTGAGTTTCCGGTAAGCAATACACACACGCCATCCATTAGTAATGCGTTGTGGAACTAATTCTCCCTTGGAATTCTCAACTACTGTAATACTTGACTTTTTAGGTACTACCTGAGTAGGACTCACCCATTTGCTATCTGAGATGGGGTAGATTATTCCGGCATCTAGCAACTTCATAACTTCCTTCAAAACCACCTCCGTCATATTAGGATTCAATCTCCTTTGGAATTCCCGAGATGTTCAGGAATCCTCCTCCAAATAAATCTGATGCATGCAAATTATGGGATTAATTCCTTTTAAATCAGCCACACTCCACCCAATCGCCTCTTTATTTTGCTCAACTTTTAAGAGACCACTTTCTTGGGAACTTGTAAGATTGGAAGCGATGATCAATGGGAGGGTGTCATTTAACCCCAAGAAAGTATACTTGAGCTTGTCCAGTAGTGGCTTAAGCTCAAGCTTAGGTGGAGACTCTAAAGAAAAAATAGGCGGAGTACTAGAAAGTGGAGGAAGAGGCTGAAGTCTAGATTTTCATGAAGGAAAATCTGTGATAGGAGTGGAATTGAGCAAGGAATTTACTTCAGCTATTAAAGATTCGATATCGAAATCATCGTAATTGAAGTGATTCAGACATGCTTCTAAAGGATCCTTAGATAAAATAGTTGGGAGTGATTCCTCAACCAACTCATCAATAACATCAAGGAAGAAGTTTTCACTATCATCGTGGGGATGATGAATAACATTGAAGATGTTTAACTTAACTTTCATATTTCTAAAAGATAAATCCATGCCCCAGTCCTATAGTTAATGCAAGCATTCGCTGTGGCTAGAAAAGGACGCCTAAGAATGACTAGAATATACTTTTTGGAATCGTGGACCGATTCTGTATCAAGAACTAAGAAATTGACCGAAAAAAAGAACTTATCCACTTTTATGAGTACATCTTCAACAATATCTCGTGGTTGTTTGACAGAACGGTCAGCAAGCTGTAGAACAACCGACGTAGGTTTTGACTCTCCCAGACCTAACTTTTCATAGACCAAGTAAGAAATAAGATTAACACTTGCTCCAAGATCAATAAGTGCTCACTCTATCACATTATTTCCAATAATGTAAGAAATTGTAGGAGTTCTAGGATCTTTAACCTTTACAGGAGTGTTATACTTAAGAATAGCACTAACTTGCTCGGTAAGACAAATTTTCTTAGGAACTTGGATTTTAGATTTTCTCTTGAGAGTGCACAAATCGTTTAAAAATTTGGAGTAGGCTGGAATTTGCTTTATAACATCAAGCAGAGGAAGATTGATTTTGACCTATTTAAAGACCTACAGTGGGAGGGTTCTTTGAGACATTCAGGATAAGGCGCTCTTGGCTTATAAGCTGTCTCAGGATTAGGAGCAGATGAAGAAGTGACTCTACCTTCAACTCTTGTGGTAGATTGTGGAATAGAACTTGAAGAAACATCCTTGGGATGTGGATTATGGATGATAGGAACAATGGGAACTGTAAGCCTCTCTTTTTCTTCCTGTCCTTTTCAACTTAATTATCAACCACTCTACCACTCCTCAATGTAGTAATAGCCTGAACTTGCTCATGATGAATACCTAAGGAATTGGTTTCATCAATCATGTAAGTTTGCCCTTTTAGGTTGGCTACTGGCTAACTAGGTAGCTTTCCATCCCCTCTTCGAGATAGAGTACTCGTTATTTGCCCAACTTATGCTTCTAGCTTTGTTATTGCTTATGACTGAGAATTAAAAAGTTGGGTATTGGCTTTAAGATCAACAAGAGCGTTGAGTACTTGATCCTCAAAAGCAGAATTTCTTGGAGGAGGTGGAAGATTAGGAGTTTGAGTGGGTTGATTCCTAAACTGAGGTGGACGATAAATACCAGATTGATTGAAAGAGTTATTTTATGGCATAGGATTGGATGAATTTTGATACTGTCCTTCTGATTGAGGAACAGTGGTACCTTGACTTTGATTACGCCATGACAGATTTGGATGATCTCTCTAGCTAGAATTGTATGTAAAAGCATATGGATTATAAGCTGGTCTAGAGAATGTAGCATTTACTTGCTCTTGTGGGATCTTAGATGATTGTCCCATTGATGAGCCTTGAAAAGTGCACCCACCCCTTAAGCTTAGGTATTGTAGGACCTTTATCAATCTTACTTTCCCATTTTAGACTAATTTCGTGTTATTGCCCTTTTTAGGTGCTTATTCCCAAAATAAGCTAATTCAGCTAAATAAGAGAATAATTGAAGCAATCTTAAGACGAATCAAAGAAAGGAGCAAAGTGGGAGAAAAAGGAAGTAAGTGGTGGAAATTTAGCAAGTTCGATCGATCTCTGGAAATATTCGATCGATCCAAGTTTGATCGATTTCAGCACTTCGAGATGGATCTAAACTATTTTGTCCTTATCCAAAGATCCCACAAAGTTTGATCAATCCAAATTTCTTCTGATCGATCGAAAAGATTTCATCTTATCTAGTTGTACCACCACACCTACCACTTTTGTCTCTTTCCCAAAAATATTTCCAAAATATCTCAGATTTGTCTTTATCCAAAAAGGCGCCGCCATGGGAGGATAAATCCAGCCAAAGTTTGATAGATCTCATCCATGTTCGATCGATCTCACCATAAGTTTGATCGATCGAACTTCCTCAAGGCTGAAAAAAGACACATGGTGCAATCATTGGAGGAATATTGAGGGGATTTGTATTGTGATATATGTTTTGATATTTTTATATACATAGATCTTGTTTATTCAATGATTTGTGTGGTTTAATGCTTCCAATTGATCATTTTATTCTATCTATATGTCTATGTATGCTATAATAGATGTTCATGTATTTGTCTCTAGATTTTATGTTATTGATGCATGTCTATGTGTATTGATGCTATAGATCTAGAGATTGTCAAGACATAGTGCTTAATAGAATGCTCTTGTGGTTTATTTGAAGGTTCATACTCATTTCTTGATGGATTGTGCCTCTCCCTTAGTTTAATTAGTTTAATTTCATGTCATTAGCTTAATTGTAGTGTAGTTGTAGTTTAGATGTTAAATGGGAGGACAATCCATGCTGCTTGTTTGATGTTCCATTCTTATGAAAACAAGTAGTATGTGTCTCTAACCTTGTGATGTGTTTGGATTGTGAGCTTAAAGAAAGTATTAATGGCTTAGTTTGATATATTGTGTTATCCACTATGTTGCTTAAACAATATATACTTAATTAGTCATCCATACTTGTTGAAACAACCACACACACACACTATTTTTGCAATACATGTTTTCCCCCTCATTAATAATTCATTAAGGGTGTAGAAAAGCTTTGCTTAGTGGTGATCTTTAAACCCCAAGATCTCTCTCTCTCTCTTATTTTCTCTCTATTGCATTTAATTGTTTAGTTTAGTTTAAATTGCATCTTAGTATAATTCAATCACCAACCAATCTTTTGATCACTCGACCTACTAACCCTAATCTCGATTCCACACCCTAATACAACCCACCAATCCCTTGGGACGATCCCTACTTGCCCTAACTACATTTTTAGTGAAAGGTAGTAGTGGCAAATTATAAATGTAAAACTTTGCCACACTCATCTTAGTCCACTTCGCAAGCTTTGGTCGCCACGACACCACCACCCATTGTAGGGCAAGTGTTAGAAAAATGGAAATGATTAGCACAAATTGAACAAACTTCCTTGGGTAAGGCAGTTTGTGGATTAGCAGCAGAAGCAAAGCTATATAATAGAATTTGATCAAACCTACGGTTTAAGGCTTCTATTTGAGCGGCTAACTCACTAGATTTGTCCACCTCATAGAGTTTTTTAACTTTATGCATTCTAGGTGAAGACCTAGACCTAGAGGAAGATGCATGTTGCATTGAATTTTCACTTAGGGCCTCAAATAGTTCCCAAGCGTCAGCCGGACTCTTACGCAAAAATGCTCCATTACTAGATGCATCAACCATGTTTCTATAAGAATCAGAGAGACTATCATAGAAAATCTGTATTAAGTGCCATTGAGCAATATCATGGTGTGGACACTTTCTTAGAAGATCATTATATTTTTCGCATGCATTATGAAACTGTTCTACAAGGATTTGGGAAACGCCATGATTTCTCTTCTCATTTGACAGATTTTACCCACTGTGTAGTACTTTTTCAAGAACTCCTTTTGCAACATATCCCATATAGAAATGGAATTTGGTGGAATGGAATGCAGCCAAGTTCTTGCTTTGTCCTTGAGAGAGAATTGGAGAAGTTGCATCCTGAATGAATCGTTGGTAAGAGTGGTCAAAGAAAGAAGCATGAAGGAGAAGTGTATGTGGTAGGAATGAAATGGTCACTTAATTTTGGTTGTGGAGGGACAGGTGGAACTCGTCCTCCATTACCATTGCCATTACCCAATGCATCACGATTATCACTGATCGGTATGCCAATTATACATCAACCTTTGCAATAGCACAAATCATTGTAAAATAGGGCTATTGGTCGGGTAAGTCGAACCACTGGGACTGCTAGTTTATGGAAACTAAGATATCTAGAATCATTTTTTAGAATGATGAAAGGGTATGTAGAGTTTTGTTGATTTGTCACTAAAATTAAGAATTGAACAATGCATAAAACAATATTGTGCTAAGAAGTAAAGAGATAAAAGCAATTAAGAAGGGACTAGGGAAGTGAATCCACTGCCCATCAATAAGTATGCTAGGACATGATTTACTTGGGGAAACATATATATATAACCGCGGAATGCAACAACATAACATTGAAACATTATCTTCAAGAAATATATAAAATCAAGATATAAGAATAACCTATCAAGGCACTACATGTTTTGGTTACCTAAACTAGGATGTAACCTTAGACGTGATCGCCAAGCCATAGATTATCAAGCCTTTAATCTCATAATAAAAGCACAAGAACTAGAAATCAAGAAGAATCTATCAAAGGAAAGCCCTAAGCAATAGATTATCAAAATTCCTAAATATCATAATAAAATCACTTCCATGAACTCATCTCCATTGTCACCATGAAAATGTAGCAATATAATCATGAGAGAAAAACAATCTAAGACAAGATATTTAACTCAAAATGATCATTTATAGATAATGAAATTCATTACATCAGATGAAGTGCTCTAGTTCATGGAAAAGTTACATATATACATTACACCCCAAATATAAATCAAACCAAAGCAATGCTTACAAAATGGGGCTTCATCAACTCCCTAGATAGGGAGTTAGTTACCGATGGATGCACTAGAGGAAGGAGGAAGCTTGGAGAGAACTTACATTTTCGCACCTCCTACTTTCAGCCACACAAAACCTCTATCCTTCCAATCTCTTTCTCTCCCTCTCTCCTGTCTCTGCTTTAGCCCAATGTGTGATGCTCCATAATCCAAGCTTCCCCCCTTCTTTTGTAGACAAGATATCTACCAAACCACCCAAAAACTGAGGTCCATGTCCCCTCAAGGTCTTTCACCAACAACCCCATTAAGGAGGGAATCCAAATTGAAAGGTTCAAGGAGACAAGTGGGTCTGTAGTGTGTTTAGGAGCACTCGTAGATCGC
Organism: Cornus florida; assembly: GCF_030987335.1. Taxonomy (NCBI): domain Eukaryota; kingdom Viridiplantae; phylum Streptophyta; class Magnoliopsida; order Cornales; family Cornaceae; genus Cornus; species Cornus florida. The sequence goes on along the minus strand of NW_026775571.1, from coordinate 31,117,126 downwards.
AGCCTGAGTACTTGTAAATGCCTTAGACAAAATCTTCTTGGATCGAGAACATGGACGAGCGATCGAAGAAGGAGTTACAAGCGCTCGTAGCTATTGAGATTTCTACTGCCGAGATTTGGAGCGCTCAAAGGTGACTTAGGAGTGCTCGTAGGTGACTTGGAACATTCTGCTTGAAATTGGAGTTCTCGAAGGTTATACGAGTGCTCGTGTGACATGGTAGAAAACACTTGGATGCTCATGTATGCTGTACGAGCACTCGAAGAAGGAGCTACGAGCACTCGTGAATGTGATAGTTTGCATCTTTTCCTTTCTTCTGCTTTGGACTTCTCCTATATGGGACTAGCATTGGCCCATTTTGTTCTCTTTTTCATTGAAGAAGGCTTCCTAGACCTTCTTTAGCAGATTCTCCTCGGAAATCTTCGGATGCAACGGCCCGGAATGATTTGCTCTTCAACAAGCCTTCGAAAGCTTCCATTTTATTTCCTTTTGGATGACAAACCTGAAAATACACAAAAACACGGAATTGGAGATAATCTTTGCAATTAAACTAATGATGGACTTAACTAATGCAAATAAGAGAACTTGAATATGCAATATTCGGCGCTTATCGCACCCCCAAACTTACATTTTGCTAGTCCCATAGCAAAACCAAAATGAAGCACTCAATGAAATGACAACCATTGGAATGCTACCCAAAAATATCAACTATGGTGCAATAAATTACATAGCTCAAATTTAACTTGAAACAGATAGAAAACTGAAGATGGAATTATTAAGCAGACTACCTTGCATATATGAAACCTTGATACACAAAATGGCTAACACATTTCAACTCTCATGCATCAACATCATAGTCTATATAAATAATTCAATTGTCATCTCTTGAATAAAAATCAACTCTAGCTTCAGTGAAAGTGAACCGGATTCCCAACATGTGGTTTTTACCTTCTCTTTCCAATTTCAAGACACAAGTCTTCAAATCATTGAATTCCCTTTTAAATGAGGTCACTAAGGTATGAGTTTATTCACATTACACAAGTTGTTGTTGTTGTTGTTTTTTTTTTTTTTTTTTTTTTTTTTTTTTAACTCAAAATGGTTGTGCAATGTCGAAGTCCCTTAAGCTTTCTAACTAACCCATGTAGCAAGTGTTAGGCCAGCAGCTCCCAAACCAGATGGCTGTAGGGTGCTAAGTGTAAGGACACTCCAAGGACTTAATAACTCGAGTCAGCAGGGCTACGAACTCTAATGAACCATATTTATTAATTTTTATTTTTGTGAATGACCGTGCAATACCTAAGTCCCTTAAGCTTTCTAACTAACCCATGTAGCAAGTGTTAGGCCAGCAGCTCCCAATCCGAACGGCTTTAGGGTGTTAAGTGTAAAGACACTCCTAGGGCTTAATAACTTGAGTCAGCCAGGCTACAAACTTAAGCTAGTCATTGTCTCTTTTTTTTTTTTTAGAAAGTTATCATGCCAAAGATATCCATTCATTAGGGTCATCAAATCAAATCAACCGAGTCAAGGTCAAGGGTAAGGTCAATCAGGTTGCATGCCTCACAATTGAGTTTCCGGTGTGCATATGTGAAGTGTGAAGCATAGAAGAGAGTGAAATCCAACGAAAATCTAATTGAAGCATTTATACAGACTAATTTAAATCCACATGATCATTCTAGATTTTTTTTTTATTTTCAAAACTATCATTTGCTTCTATATACAAGGTATTAAACATATGCTTCATCTCCAACCAGTTCCAAGATTACACTATCATTGCTTTACAAAAATTGATTTTATTACTTTACATGGACTAAGATAAATCATGCAAGCAAAAATGTATTACCAAAAATGCAATAATGCACCCCCAAACTTGAATGCCACATTGTCCTCAATGGGAGAAAACAAGGAATGAAAAGGGAAATGAAAAGAGGGGACAAAGAGCAATACTACCAAGAGGAGGACAATCTATGGCGCTGTGACAAGAGGTCACAATGGGGTGTCCAAAAGTCACGCCCCCAAACATGGAATGTACAACCTGCAAAAGGAACACTGAGAGAAACAAATGGGAGAAGATACAAAGGACAGAAATAATAATGAAATATGCAATACAGATAAGTAGCTAGGAAGAAAAATAAAAACTGGAATTTCCATTGAAAATGAGGTTGACATGTTTACAATAGGTAATGAAATGCCAAAATGGCCAACCTAACAAGGTAGAGCAAAAAGCAGTTTCCCAAAGATCCACAAAAACATCATATAAAATAAAAAGATCCTAGAAATATAAATAACTACAAAATGCAGAACATAGAACAGAGACCAGAACAGGGTAAGCTAGCTAAGGGCCAGGAGGAAAACGGGCAAAGAGTGCATGCAGGAGGGATCGAGTTTCACGCCGGTCTTCTTGAGCCACCCGATGCTCCTCCGCCGCAGCATGACGATTTTCTGCAATAATAAGACGGTCTTCGGCAGTAGCAAGGTAGTCTTCCCGCACGTTTGAATTGTAGTCAGCCAGGGCGGTTTCAAAGTTATCCAGCCGAGCATGGATACCAGCAATGCTAGCCCGAAGAAAAGCATGGTCATGCTGAGGTACAACAGGGGGCTCTTCCCAATCAAAATCTTCGGCCATTAGATCAATCTCATGGATGGGTAGAGATGGTTCGTGTGAAGGAATAGCAGCAGTGGCTTGGTTGGGTGGGAGATGGCCGAGCACGTTATTCCATCGCTTGATAGAAAAAGGATGAATCTTTTTGCCCTTCGCTTCACAGGGAGGAATGATGAAGCTTTTGTATTTCAGGAGTTTGGTGATGAAGAATGCGAACGGTAAACCCCAGGTTTGGGCTCATTGATGCCTTAAATTGATGCATTCGTCCCAAAATCTCATGAACTGGTTCCAAATCAACTCCGGAATAGAAATCCAAAAGCCTTGGTCCAAGGCATAGAAAGCATTTAACATCAACCCGCGACGCTCAGTGCTGTGTACCAAAGGGCACACATTTTGTTTAAGGACGGAATCAAAAAACCAAACCCGCTCGCGGAGAGTGGATTTGAGAGTGTAACTGCGGGGCCGATGAGGGTCAGCAACATTGTAAATGGCGGCAACAACTTGCTCCACAGTTAGATTATCAACCTCCTCATATAATGGACGACCCTCATGATTCAAAAGATCATCGGGGCACTCCAGAGGACAGCCGGATAGAGCCATAATGTCAGCAAGAGTGAATAAAAAGAGAGTGACGTCGATTGAAGTGGTGAGAGTATTGGGTGACTCTTCCAGGCAATTGAAATTTGGTAAAAGAGGCGCACCACGCGGGGGTAGGAAACCTTGGCAACAAGTTGGCAAATGCCCTGGAGGCGCCTGTTGGTTAATTTAGTGATAGCCCATGAGGTCGTAGGAAGAGCGGCAAAGACACCCTCAAGTTGGAAAAAGGAGCTCTTAGTTGAGCTCTTTGGTGAGCCAAGGTGCCCGTGGTTGTTCTCGGTCCATAAAAGGAGCATCCGTAGAGGGCCTAGGATGGCAAGAGGATTCCCCACAAGTCATTTGGAGACGGAGAAGTGGATAGGGACTTTCAGCGAACACCTGGTGTGCAGAAAGAAGCAGAAAAGGTAAGAAGGGTATCAATGGAGGAGAAAACCTGAAATTTTGGTGCTAGAATAGACTCTAGCCAACCACCAACATCACAAACAACATCCAACCCTTAAAAAAATCAATGCCCAAACTCCTTGAAACGAAAAGAAAGAAGAAAAAGAAAAGAGTGCTTACCTTGGGAGGCGAAGCAAAGGAATGCACAGGGTGGGTATTTATAGGTGATGAGTACATGAATGAGTGAGAGGGTAGGTTAGGGAAGTTGTGGAGGGGAAATGAATGGGAGGTGATCATGGGGCAAGGGGAATGAATGAGTGAAACTGAAAAAATGAGAGAGGGAAAAGTCGGTTTAAAAGGGAGATGAACAACACGAGCGCTCGAAGAAGTAATTCCGAGTGCTCGTAAACGGGACATAAGAGTATGAGGAGTTGGGTTTCAAGGTACGAGAGCTCGCTGGTATGGACGAGTGCTCGAAAATGGGCCAGTGAGGATTTTGGAAGCCACGAGCACTCAAAGACTGCCTCATGAGAGCTCGTGTGGCTTTGGATCGACGAGGAGGCCTGGATGTCAACACACGAGTGCTCGTTTTTCTAAACGAGTGCTCAAAAATGGGACAGTAGCAAAATTCAGATCAACGAGTGCTCGAAGAAGGAGTTATGAGCGCTCGTAAACTCGGCAATGAACATTTTGGGACGTACTAGTGCTCGAAGGACACTTGCGAGCGCTCGTGACTACAGTGCAAAATTTTTCTGAGTCCTATGAGTACTTTGGATTTCAATCTTTGCTGAACGACATCAGCAACAAGGTCAAAGAGTGCCAAAGCAGAACTTAAGTGTTCTTATGAGTCTGGAAGACCTCGAAGCACGGGCGCATTAAAAATAGAAGCTCATGAGCAAGAGTGCCATTTCGAAGGTCCGAGAAAATTGCCGGTTAGAGCTGGAAAACTTCCAAGAATGGAAGCAAGAGCTGTAGAAGACCTAAGAAAACCTAGTGTGAATTTTTGGAACGCAATTTACAATATTTCCAGAGAAGGTCAAATTTTTGCTTTCCTTAGCAAATTCCCAAAAAATTCAAGGCTCAGGCAATTAAAAATAAGGAAGCCTGGAAGTAGAAAGAATTTCTTCCCTTGAGTGCTATATTTAAAGTCGATAGCTAGACAAAGCAAGATCATGCATTAGTCCTCGTAAATTGGGTCCGTAAGTAGGACTTTCTCAACTTTGCAAATAGGGACTATGCCGTCAACATAAGGCTTAAGCTGTTGGCCATTAACCTTAAACAGAGATCCATCGGTAGGATCTTGGAGTTCAACTACACCATGAGGAAAGACGAATGTGATGAAATAAGGACTATCCCACCGCGAACGGAGTTTACCGGGAAAGAGTCTCAATCTAGAATTGAAAAGCCAAACTTTCTGTCCGGGGGCAAAATACTTTTTGACAATGTGCGTGTCATGAAAAGGTTTAGTCTTTGCCTTATAAATTTTGGTGCTTTCATACGCATCATTTCGAATTTCCTTAAGCTCATTGAGTTACAATTTGCGAGTAGAGCCGGCTTGTTTGAGATCAAAGTTTCACGGTGCTCTAATTTGACTGGGTGATGACAAGCTTTCCCAAAAGACAAGCCGATATGGCGACATGCCAATGGGCGTCTTGAAAGCTGTCCGGCAAGCCTAAAGAGCATCGTTTAGTCTTAATGACCAATCTTTGCGGTCCGGTCAAACCATTTTTTCTAAGATATGCTTAATCTCCCGGTTAGATACCTCCACTTGACCACTCGTTTGAGGGTGATAAGGTGTGGCAACCTTTTGAATGACAGAGTATTTAGAGAGAACGGATTTAAGATAATGATTTTTGAAATGAGATCCAACGTCACTGATGATTGCTCAGGGCGTACCAAAACGATTGAAAATGTTGGACTGAATGAATTGGATCACAACTTTATGATCATTTGTTTTGGTAGCCACGACTTTAACACATTTGGACACATAATCCACCGCTATAAAGATGTACTCATAGCCATAAGAAGATGGAAATGGTCCCATGAAGTCGATCCCCCACACATAAAAAATTTCTATGATTAAGATGGGAGTGAGGGGCATCATGTCTCTCCGGGACATGGATCCGAGCCTCTGACATCGCTCACAAGATTTCCAGAAATTGTAAGCATCCCGAAACAAGGAGGGCCAATAGAATCCGCTTTGAAGGACTTTGTTAGCGGTCTTTTTGGCACTAAAGTAGGGCCTCCACAAGCAAGAGTGTGGCAGAAATTTAAGACACTTGTGGTTTCGGTTTCAGGAATGCATCACCTGATGATTTGATCCGGGCAACATTTGAACAACTCCAGATCTTCCCAAAAGAAATGTTTGACTTGGGAGAAGAACCGGTCTTTCTCTTGTTTGGACCAATTGGATGGAATTTTGCCTACCATTAGATAGTTGACAATATCCGCAAACTAAGGGAGACTTGAATGAGAAATCTGAAAAAGTTGCTCATCCGGAAAGGAATCACGGACTGTAGCAAATTCAAAGGATTTCTCAATGAGTAAGCGAGAGAGATGGTCTGTGACAACATTGTCGGTCCCTTTTTGTCCCGGATTTCACTGTCAAACTCTTGAAGTAAGAGTATTCATCGAATTAGGCAGGGTTTGGTCTCTTTTTTAGAGAGCAAATGCCTAAGAGCGGCATCATCCGAGAAGACAATGACCTTGGATCCAAGAAGATAGGAATGGAATTTATCCAAGGCATACACCACAGCTAACAATTCTTTCCCAGTGGTGGTGTAATTTAACTGGGCATCGGAGAGTGTCTTGCTAGCGTAATAGATAGCATGTGGAAGCTTGTCCACACGCTGGCCCAAAGCCGCACCCAATGCATAATCGGATGCATCACACATGATCTCAAATGGAAGAGACCAATTGGGCAGTTTCATGATTGGGGCTGATGAAAGAAGAGAGTGGAGCTTCTTAAAAGCTTCGAAATAGGCTTCATCAAAATTAAACAGAACATCCTTGACAAGAAGATTACACAAGGGCCGAGAAATTTTGCTAAAATCCTTGATGAAGCAACGATAGAAACCGGCATGGCCAAGGAAGGAACGGATTTGACGGACTGAATTTGGAGGAGGAAGATTAGAAATTAACTCCCCTTTGGCTTTGTCAACCTCAATTCCTCTTTTTGAAATGATATGTCCTAGGACAATGCCCTTTTGGACCGTAAAGTGACTCTTCTCCCAACTTAGAATGAGATTCGTCTCCTTGCATCTTTGAAGTACAAAGGATAGATTGTGGAGACATGAATCGAAGGAGGATCTAAAGACGAAAAAATCGTTCATGAATAACTCTAAGAACTTTTCAACCATATCGGAAAATATGGACATCATGCGCCTTTGGAAGGTTTTCGGTGCATTGCATAACCCAAAGGGCATACGTCTATAGGATAAAATTCCAAAGGGACTTGTGAATGTGGTCTTTTCTTGATCTTGAGGATCAATTGCCACTTGGTTATAGTCGGAATAGCCATCAAGGAAACAATAGAAGCTTTGGCCGGCTAACCTTTCTAGGATTTAATCAATGAATGGAAGTGGGAAATGATCCTTCCTAGTGGTAGAGTTAAGTTTCCGGTAATCAATGCACACACGCCACTCGGTGGTGGTATGTTGTGGCACAAGCTCTCCCGCGGAATTTTGGACAACGGTGAGGCCGGATTTCTTAGGAACAACTTGAGTGGGACTCACCCACTTGCTATCAGAGATAGGGTAGATGATTCCCGCATCTAGCAATTTGATCACTTCTTTCATGACCACTTCTTTCATGTTAGGATTCAACCGGCTTTGCACCTTCCTAGAAGGTTTAGCGTCCTCCTCCATATAGATGCGATGCAAATAAATAGACGGATCGATTACTTTCAAATCAGCCACTGCCCAGCCAATAGCTTCTTTATGCCCTTGTAGCACCGCTAGAAGGCTATTTTCTTGGTCCTTTAAAAGGTCCAAAGCAATGTTGATTGGAAGAGTTTGACTCACACCAAGAAATACATACTTAAGGTGGGACGGAAACGGCTTTAATTCAAGTTGTGGTGGAGATTTCAAGGAAGGGACCAGAGGAGTCATAGAGAGTTGAGGAAGCGGTTCTTTTGGCATCTTCCAAGGAAGAAAATCCACGATAGCACCTATGTCAAGCAACGAATTCACTTCTTGGATGGCTTGGTCAGTATCAAAGTTTGAGAGGTCAAAATGAGACATGCAAGTTTCCAAAGAATCTTTGCTTCGAATGAAAGGGAGAGATTCTTCAACCACTTCATCGACCACATCAATAAAGAAACAGTTATCCTCTTCGGAAGGATGTTGAGTGGCATGGAAAATGTGGAGTTTTACTTGCATATTTCCAAAGGCGATGTCCATGACCCTGATTCGGCAATTAATTGAAGCGTTAGCCGCAGCTAAGAATGGCCTAGCAAGGATAACAGGGATGTGCTTCTTTGGATCATGGACTGGTTCCATGTCAAGAACCACAAAGTCTACCAGGAAGTAGAATTTGTCCACTTTGATTATGACATCTTCAAGAATGCCCTGTGGATGCTTAACCGATCTATCAGAAAGATGCAAGACCACGGAGGTTAGTTTAAGATCTCCTAACCCAAGTTGTAAGTAGACTGAATATGGAATCAAGTTTACACTAGCTCCTAAGTCAAGGAGGGCTCTTTCTATCTTGTTGTCACCAATGACACATGAGTTAGTTGGGCACCCGGATCCTTATACTTTGGAAGATCACTATGTTGAATGATTGCACTCACATTTTCAGTCAACCTCACCTTCTTTGGAAAATGATTTTTGGAGGTGCGCTTTTGAGTGCACAAATCCTTGAGGATTTTGCATAGGGAGGGATTCGCTTAATAGCATCCAAGAGAGGCAAGTTAATCTTTACTTGCTTGAAAACTTCCTACATGTCTTGAATTTTATAATTTTTGTTCCCAAAATGTGTCAACTCTTGGAGACGTTGAGGAAACGGAGCTTTAGGCTCATAAGAAGTCTCCACCTTTGGGGAAACAAGCTTGGAATTTTCAGCATTAGACTTTGGGATTTCAGGAGTGAGATTTGGATTAGAAGAGAGGAGATTTGGATTTGTGGGAGGTAGAACTTTGTCAGTGCTACTTCTATCAACCTTGTTATCCACCACTCGACCACTCCGAAGGGTAGTGATTGCTTAGACTTGTTCATGGGTTGGCCCACTCGGAGGAGGGGTTTGATCAATCACATGAATCCCTCTAGGATTCTCATGTGGTTAAGTGGGAAGCTTCCCCTTGTCTCTTTGAAGAAGCTGGTTCATTGAAGTGGCTATTTGGCCCACTTGATTCTCAAGTTTAGCGATGACTGAGTATGAGAATGAACCATTGGGAGAGTGGGCTGCAATGACGTCAAGAGTTGCTTGTTGGATTCCATCATTTGCTTGTTTAGAGATTCCATCATTTGTTTGTTTGCAGCCAAAATCTCATCAATTGGAAACGCAGGAGGTTGATTAGAGACATTTGGATTGTAAGGGGGACAGTAACTTGATGAGGCCTGAAATGGCCTATTTTGGAATTGAGAAGGGGGCTGATTTTGATGCCCTTGATTCTGAAAGTTCGAATTTTGTGGGGCAGGTTGCCTCCATGAGAAATTTGGATGATCTCTCCAGCCTGGATTGTAGGTATTAGAGTATGGATTATTTCCTGGCCTTAAGAACATTGCATTTGCTTGCTCTTGATTGGGATTAGGGAATTGTTCTAGTGTGGGATAATCTTCCGAGAGATGGAAAGGATTCGTGCATGATGCACACACCGCACTTGCAGAGTTTTGAGACAATGAAGGAGAAAGGTATGGTGCCATCAATTGATAAAATTTTTGAGCTATGGCGTCCACTTGAGAGGATTCTTCTCGCATTGTTTTTGGTTGACAAGAGTGGGTGTTCTTAGCATTTGTTGAGCTCGGAGTCCTACGAGAATTATGTTATAGTGAGTTTTCACTCAAGTTCTCAAGTAGGGTCTTTGCCTTATCCGCACTTTTGGACATGAACATCCCTCCACATGATGAGTCAACCATGAATCTATGGGTACCAGTTAAACCAGCATAGAAAGCTTGCACCAAATGCCATTTTGGAATTAGGTGGTGCGGACATTTCCTAAGGAGATCTTGTAGTCTTTCCTAAGTCTCATGGAGTTGTTCCCCATTGCTTTGTGAAATGCTAAGAATGGAACACCTCATTAGGTCGATTTACTCACTGGATAGTATTTTTTTTAAAATTGTTGCTATAATTGACCCCATGTAGTGATGGAATTTGGAGCAATGGAGTTCAACCAATATTTTGCCCTATCTTTTAAGGCAAATGGGAAGAGGTGTAAATGGAGAGCATTTTCAGGGAAATCCCTAAGCTTGATGGTAGAACAAATTTCAAGGAACTCATCTAGGTGCTTATAGGGATCCTTATGTTCTAAGCCATGAAAGGAAGGTAGCATTTGAATTGTACTAGATTTGATTTCATATTGGGTTGCATCGATGTTTGGCATAACTATGTAAGAAGGAGAAGCATAAGTGGTAGGGATGAAGAGGTCCCGAAGAGTCATGGGAACCACGTTTGGAATTTTAGCTTTATTATTATGGATTCCCTTATTTCTGACATTTACTTCATTATCAGCCATTGTATTAAATTCGAGTTTAATTCCTCTTATATTTACAGATTCCCTAAGGTTTCTTCTAAGAGTCCTTTCAAGTGAATTTATGTCAACTGGCGAGTCAAGAGTCGGAAGGGAAAGTGATCTACGGCCAAACATCAACAACTCACAACACAATTATCAATTTTCAAGACAGAAATGTAAATGGCCACGACAAGGACCGATGCTTACAATTAAAAAGAACAATAAATAGCCTCAACAAGGGCTTCACCACTTAACTAAATCTAATCTAAACACATACAAGATATTCACAACTTTGAAACTAAAGCTTTGAAAATTTACCTGAAGTCGTCTAGACTTACAAATTTGCTAGCTTTCCTTAGCAAGCCTAGAATACCTAGAATCTCACAAACACTTAAAATGTCACAATGATCAAAAGCATGCCAGAAAATATTCACAATACACCATATTAACAATCAAACCAAAGGTAATCCTAAAACCTCGGTTGCAAAACCATTTGCATTCCCCGGCAACGGTGCCAAAAATTGATGGGTATGACAATTATACATCAACCTTTGCAATAGCACAAATCATTGTAAAATAGGGCTACTTGTCGGGTAAGTCGAACCACTGGGACTGCTAGTTTATGGCAACTAAGATATCTAAAATCACTTTTTAGAATGACGAAAGGGTATATAGAGTTTTGTTGGTTTGTCACTAAAATTAAGAATTGAATAATGCATAAAACAATATTGTGCTAGAAAGTACAGAGATAAAAGCAATTAAGAAGGGACTAGGGAAGTGAATCCACTACCCATCAATAAGTATGCTAGAATATGATTTACTTGGGGAAACATATATATATAACCGTAGAATTCAACAACATAACATTGAAACATTATCTTCAAGAAATATATTAAATCAAGATACAAGAGTAACCTATCAAGGCACTACATGTTTTGGTTACCTAAACTAGGATGCAACCTTAGACGTTATCGCCAAGCCATAGATTATCGAGCCCTTAATCTCATAATAAAAGCACATGAACTAGAAATCAAGAAGAATCTATCAAAGGAAAGCACTAAGCAATAGATTATCAAAATTCCTAAATATCATGCCAATAAAATCACTTCTATGAACTGATCTCCATTGTCACTATGAAAATGTAGCAATATAATCATGAGAGAAAAATAATCTAAGACAAGATATTTAACTCAAAATGATCATTTATAGATAATGAAATTCATTACATCAGATGAAGTGCTCTAGTTCATGGAAAAGTTACATATATACATTATACCCCAAATATAAATCAAACCAAAGTAATGCTTACAAAATGGGGCTTCATCACCTCTCTAGATAGGGGGTTAGTTACCTATGGATGCACTAGAGGAAGGTGGAAGCTTGGAGAGAACTTCCATTTTTGCATCTCCTACTTTTAACCACACAAAACCTCTATCCTTCCAATCTCTTTCTCTCCCTCTCTCATCTCTCTCCTTTAGCCCAATGTGTGACGCTCCATAATCCAAGCTTCCCCCGTTCTTTTGAAGACAAGATGTCTACCAAACCACCCAAAAACCGAGGTCCATGTCCCCTCAATGTATTTCACCAACAACCCCACTAAGGAGGGAATCCAAATTAAAAGGTTCAAGGAAACAAGTGGGTCTGCAGTGTGTTTACGAGCGCTCGTAGATCGCAGTACGAGCACTCGTAAATGCCTTAGACAAAATCTTCTTGGATCGAGAACATGGACGAGCGCTCGAAGAAGGAGTTATGAGTGCTCGTAGCTGTTGAGATTTCTACTGCCGAGATTTGGAGTGCTCGAAGGTGACTTAGGAGTGCTCGTAGGTGACTTCGAACATTCTGCTTGAAATTGGAGATCTCGAAGGTCATACGAGCGCTCGTGTGACATAGGTAGAAAACACTTGGATGCTCATATATGCTGTAGGAGCGCTTGAAGAAGGAGCTATGAGCGCTCATGAATGTGAAAGTTTATATCTTTTATTTCTTCTACTTTGGACTTCTCTTATATGGGATTAGCATTGGCCCATTTTATTCTCTTTTTCATTGAAGAAGGCTTCCTAGACCTCCTTTAGCAGATTCTCCTCGGAAATCTCCGGATGCAATGGCCCGGAATGATTTGCTCTTCAACAAGCCTTCGAAAGCTTCCATTTTATTTCCTTTTGGAAGACAAACCTGAAAATACACAAAAACACGGAATTGGAGATAATCTATACAATTAAACCAATGATAGACTTAACTAATGCAAATAAGGACGCTTGAATATACAATATTCGGCGCTTATCAATCAGCCATGTTATCAGAGGAACTTCCTATTGTATTCAAATGTTTTTTAAGTTTTCTTAATTAAATAATAGTTCTCTCTATTTCAGGATCATATACTAAAGGTTTTGACCGAGAATGATGAGTTAACATGCATTAATTCCACTAATCCTAAAAGTGAAAAAAATAAAATTTTCTAAGTAGAAGAAAACAAGAAAAACTCACAGAAGGTTTAATAAACTGAAGCTTTTTATCCCTTAAGCATCTTTGTCCCCACTGCTAATTTCTTGTACCTAAAAAAAAAGAGAATTAAGGTGAGATATAAAAAAGTCTGAAGACTGGTAAGCCAAAAATAAAACCTAAAAACTAAACTAAATAACAAATGTCCCCGGCAACGGCGCCAAAAGTTGGTGTGTAGTGTAAGAATTAATTTATAAAATAACCACTCGTAGTAGAACGAATCCTTGTAGGATAGCACTATAGAGAGGGTGTCGAACCCACTGGGAGATGAGTATTTTGGCTTTTAATTAATTCCTATTGGTTTACAGGTAACTGGTTGAATTGTTTGATTAGTTGTCATGACTAAAAACAAACTAAAATTAAACTAAAATTAAGCTGGAGTGATCATATAGAGAAAGATCTTAGGGCTTTGACTTTACCGCAATTGTCATACTATGGTTAACTGTTTCAACTCTAGGGATTTAACAAATTATGTCTTAAATGAATTGAACTCAATAACATTCATTCAATTCAGGTTTTAAAGAAAAAAGTTTTATAAAATTCAGTTAACTATAACCTATCTGCGGTTAGCATGGACTATCCGCCTACCTACTCTAACTACTTTAACTACTTTGTAAATAATCCATCTTTCCTAAGCATAGACTATGAAAACATTCTTTTATAAAAGCGTTGGAACACCATTATATGACCTCTATTCTCATGTCCGGTAGGGCTCCGCCAGATACCGTCCAATAGGAATAAGTTAAGAATAAAGAACAAACAGTTATATCTAAGACAAGGTAATAACAATTTGTAATCTATTTAAAGCATTAAATCCAATTAAGTTATCTCAATTGCACATAGTCATATAATCAAAAACATAATATACATTAAAATATCCTAGAGTTAAGAGCAGTCCAACCATAATACTAGATTGGGTTACATCAGTACCCTAAGAGAGGAATTAACTACTCATGACGATGCCAAATGTCATCTGTGTTGGAGTTATCTCCATCATCGTGGATGGCACTTCTCTTCTCAGGATCTTCACCTTCTAAGGTTGTGGATGTAATGACCCGGTCATTTTACTTCCTTTCCTTTTCCTTAGATTTTCACGGATATTTTTTTTCCGTTGTTCTTTTCCCTTCTGAGTTCAGTTTCTCGTCACTTAGTGTCATCTTGAGTGCTCTAGAATGATTTTCGAGACTCTTTTCTTTGGATCAACAACTTCCTTTGAGGACTGCGTCATTTCCATATTTTCATTTTTCAGAAACTATTCACTATTTTGTCTTTTTCCCTATTTCGTCTTTTCCCCGTTTGTCACTTTGTTTCTGTAACCACACTTCATGTATTCGGAGTTGGTTTTTGACTTCACTTATCTTCATTCTAAGTGGTTTCCATGAAATGCATATCTCTACTTTTGCAAAAAGGTACTCTGGTTGCACCCGGTGTCCATAGGGGTATGGATGCAAAGTTCTTTGAAAACTTATTCTTTTCTTGGGGTGTTTTTCATAAATATCTTTTGAAGATATTTTATTTTAGGGGTATGTAAGAAAATATCTTTTGGAAGATATATTCATTCTGGGGGTAGTTTCGTTGTTTTCACTTTTTTGAGGGGCCATTGTGCAATTAATGAAAGTTATTGCTAAATGCCTCATTTTGAGCCTGGATCCTTGTACAGGATTCATTTTCACTTGTCAACTCTTAGAATTTTCTTTTGGCTGTTTTTCTCCAGTTTCAGGGTTTCTAGCCCTAGTTGCCGCCAAAATTGTTTGGGGCATATCTCTCTGTTCGGGACTCTATTTTTGATTCCGTTCATTTTGTTGTTTATATTTTCTCATTTTGGTTCTTTTTTGTTCACAGAGTTTTTCCGTTTGAGCGCGTCTGCTCAAATTTCAATTTACCAGACCCAGCGAGGCCCGTTCAGACACTTTTTTGAGTTTTTTTTTTATAAATAGGGGGTCTTAGAAAGAAAAATCAGATTTTTCTCTCTCTCTCCTCTCTCTTAGCCGGATCTCATGGCAGCCATGGCTGCCATCTTCTCTCTCTTCTTTTGACCTTCTTCCCTTCAATGAAATTTTATAGTACCTTAGTGTTTTGTGTTCGTCTTGGCGAGGCCTTCGATTCCACCGATTGGAATATCCTTTTGGCCATTTCTTAAGCTCGGGTTTGAAGTCAAGTAGTGATTTTCATGGGGTTTGCTTGGGATTCTTGTTCACCGTGTTGTCCCCGACAAAACCCCGAAATTTTGTCGGATTCGGAGCACTTTCATTACGGTGGGGATTTGAGATTTCATCTCAAATGGAGGTAGGGGATGTTTTAGGATTTTGTGTTTTCCATGATTATACAACTAGTTTGCATGCCTTGTATCAAATCTAGAAAATTAGTGATATTTAATTCTTTGTATAAGATTAAATCTACATGGATGTATAAGGCCTAAAATTGAATTGTGGCATGATGATAAATTAAGCTTTGATATGCTTGTTAACATATATTAAATTGGAATTATTTGAATAACAATTGCACTTTTATTTAGTAATTATCTTTGGTGAAAGTTCAATTCTCATGAATGTACCTTGCATGAAATTAACTTGTAGCATGCTTTTAAATTAAGTCTTGGCATGTTGTTTAACATACTTTAATTTGAGAGCATTTTGATGAGTATGAAAATCTAGAGATTTTAATTAAAAGGATTAATTAAAATCTATTTAAAGGTTCCATTGGACTAATTAAGTTTTTAACTTGATATTTGTGATGACTAGGACTTGTCCACTAGTATATGTCAAATTAGGACCATTTGAGGTTGTTTTAGAATTTAGGAATTTAATTATCATGATTTAATTAAATTCCATCATATTATTTTAAGAACCTAATTAAGTTTTTGATTTGGTATGTGTAATGACCATGTTATGTTGTTTAACATGTATTAATTAGGGATCATTTGGTTGAGATTTGAAATCTAGAGGAATTAATTAATTTACTTGATTAATTTTCGTTTCTATAACATTATTGATTTAAGTCATGTGTTGACATTGATTGTATGTTTAAAGCATGATTTTAGACTTGTATTAGATTCTTCAATTCATGTTTTCAATATTAAATTATATTGTTATAGCGCGTAACGAATCGCGCTCTGAAGATTTGACATTGTCATCCTATAGTAGTTGTGGATTTAGAGCATGTATTGTGTGGTTTCAACCTACTTGTGCATGAAAGTAGTTTCGTGTACTATTTAATACGTATATAAGTTTTTAACTTATTATTTTGGAACCACTTGGGACATTGCTTGATGGCTAAGGTTTGGCTCTAGTAAGGGGATAAGAATCTTCTAAGTCAAAAGTACGAGTGTTGGGTAGACTGCGCAGGGGTTAGTAGCCCAAAAGAAGTCCTATGTCGGTCTAATCCGAATGATGTCCAAGTATATCCATTTTTGTTGATTTCACACTTTTAGATTTCTAGTTTATAACCTAGAGAATCTATGTCTTGATGAGTGGTATTAGAAATTCTAATTATACTAAATTGCTATATTTAGTTGTTTTCGCACTTGTAGATTTCTAGTTGATAAATTAGAGAATCTATGTCTAGATGTGTGGTATTAGAAATTCTAACTATACTAAATTGCTATATTTAGTTGATTTCGCACTTTTAGACTTCAAGTTGATGACTTTGAAAATCTATATTTTATTGCTTTGTATGGCATGCTTCTATGTTGGTTAAATTGTATAGATATTGTGATTCACGTTTTGTTGTTCAAATATGGCTTAGGAACTATCCTATAGATTCATTTGGAACATAGACATTAGGTGGCATGTCCCATTTTGGTTGTTTTCGTATTTTAGATTTCAAGTTAATGACTTTGAGAATCTATATCATGTTGCTTTGTATAGCATGCTTCTATGTTGTTTGAATTGTATAGATGATGTGATTTATGCTAGAAATGATCTAGGGTAGCTTAGGATGCTCCTTGAGTCTCACCCTTGACATAGACTTTAGGTGGCACGAGTCCCTTTAACATGTTTCACCTTAAGGTGATAAAATTGTAAAATGGTAGGTCGATGCATGCTCATTTCCTACGAGTAGCTTTATGTTGCTCACCCCAAAGTTACTGGGACATATTTTAGGTATAGGAATCAAGGTTAAAGATTCTCACCATGCTTGGATGATTTGAGGACTTGAAAGGTTCAATTCTTGTGTAGGTTGGCTTGAAATGCCACTTGTAGCTTCATATGTCAAATGTGCATATTTGATTCTAAACTTGTAACGTGTGCCTAAGCACACATTTTGATTCTCATTTTTTTGTATATGACATGAGGCCAAAGCCCAAACTTCTTTTGGAATTACATTTATGTCACGAATGTTAAATCTTGCCTTTAATGAGAATATATAAAAACTTCATTTTTGTCATTTTGGCCGTCGAGGGGTCATATTTTGCATCGGCGATATTTTTCAGCCATGGACTATTGTAGCACATCCAATTAGGTAAGTTGCGTTTGTGTGCATGATCGTTTTCATGAAAAGCTTCTTCTTTGGTGAAATGAGGCTCTTCTCAATTTTGCATCTTTATTAGATAATCTGGTCTAGGGGCATTTTGGGGTTTTTCTTCGGGAAATATATTCCGGCCTTATGGTCACCTAGAAAACATGATTTTAGGGGGGGGGGGGGGGGGTTTCTTTTTTGTGTTTTTTTCCAAAAAATGTTATCTTGGTACCGAAAATCAATCGCAAAGTTCAGCTTTCAGTTTTGCATGTAGTAGCTTTTTGGACCCTCATGACCTAATTTAATGGAGGGGCTTTTTGGCATCTTACATTAAGTTTTTCTCGATTCCTTTGGCACTGTCACGTAGAAAACTCAATTTTGAGGGGGGTTTCTTCTTTGTGTTTTTCCAAAAAATGTCATCTGGGTCCTCAAAAATCTATTTTTTGCCGGAAAACTCCTGCTGCCAATTTTTCTTTGTTGAACCTATTGTTTTTGCTATCTAAACGGTTAGAAGGGGTCTCCTAACCGGTTAGATGAGTGTGGGCAGTGTTTTGGCCATCATTTTTGGCCTCCTAACCGGTTAGAAAGGTTTGGTAACCGGTTAGATGTTCTAGGGTTTGCTTCTTTTAACCTTTTTGCCCTTCTTTCTTCCGTTGACCATATCTTCTTCATCCGGACTCCGAATCAAGTGATTCTCTAGTCTAAGTTTATTGATTTTTTGTTGTATTTCCAATGGTGTGCCCGGTAGCACCCACTTTTTGGTTGGAAATGACCATTTTGCCCCTAGGTCCATTCTTGTCCATTTTTGAAACACCACTTTCGCATTTGTTTCCTTTGGGTTTCGTGACCTCATTGAGTGTCACATTGGTGTCTTAGAGACATGTTGTATCTCTAGAGACCATTGTTTCATCTTTTGCTTTCACTTTGAGGATCCAGTTTGGGTCATCACAGGACACACTGGGTTGAAAAATCCAGGGTCGTCTCTGGTGGTATCAGAGCTCCTTGGTTTGAATACCTTGGACGAAGGGTTTTGGGTGCATATCATGCTTTTGTTGATGTACTTTGATACATTTACATGCTTATTGATAACATGTCTTGGCATTGTATCATGTTTAGGTGTTTCTTGATAACACTCTTGGTATTATGGCATGTCTTTGTGCTTATATGCTTATGTGTTTAAAAGCATCTTTGTTTGACATATATGCTTAATTGCTTAAGTGCTTAACTATTTTAAACAGCTTTCCTTGATTACTTTAACATGACCGTATGTTGCATACATCGATGTGCTACTTATTTGATGTATTTATTAAGCGAGTTGCATCCGATCATAATAACTCATGTTATTATTGATCTCGTTTCCTTTTCACGCATATAGCATTACAGTCTTGACTTGCATAGAGTCTTCTTGTTAGGACTCGGGTGAGTATAGTGTTGTAGTCTCCGTCTGGGAAAATGAAATGTAAGCCACGGAGGCACCATTTCATCTCATTTCCTTTTGTCTTTTCATGATGTAGTCATGGTGGTGTTGGAGGTGCCGGTGTCATCTCTTAGGACTTCGTAGTGGTCTTGACATCGTGATGTCATTGAGGTCTCTATTTCTAGCTTTATGGGATGATGAGTCAGGACTGACTCGAATCCTTCCTTTGGGGAGTCGGGAGTTTCCTTGTGAGCCTCAAGGCAAGGTTTTCGTGTCTTGCCTTCTTAGGGCGATGGTTTCTTGAATTGGATAGGTGTGTTGACCTAGGATCTTCTTGTGTTACATTGGTCAACCCTTACAAGCTACGGTAAGAGTTGGTTGGGGGATGATTCCTTTCCTCATAGTGAGAGATTGGGCTCATCCAGGTTTTGTGTTGCTTTTTTCTGAGAGGTTGTCCTTTTGAGAGGCATTTCATTCAGTCCTTCTTATTTTGTGCAAATTCCATTTGTATGATCACTTTTACATGTTTATAAGCCCCATTGATTTCGGGCATGCCTTAGAAACATGTTTAGGATATGTGATTATGTGGTAGCTGTATGAGAATGTATATGATACATTTGCTTATACAGTATTTGTTTACCATGTTAGTGTCGTTGGTAGTGTATAGCGCATCGCTATTTGTTTTACCTTTATATGATAGGTAGTTTATTTGGTTTGCCTTATGTGTACTGTGTGTTTAGTACTATGATATTATTTGACTTATGCCATTTAATTTTGCAAGCATGCACTATGTGAGTATTTGGTTTATACTGTGTCATCTTTCCTACACTTATGTTGGGTTTTGTGACCTTGGTTGTTGGGATTGTCAGGAGTGAGCTACTAGTAGACTTATGTTTTGAGGATTCTAGTTGTCCACCATAGGGACCTTGACTTAGCGTTTTGGTCTTCTGTATGTAGCCTTACAGTAGGTCTATTTTAGATCTATGCTTAAGTTTTTAGTTTTGTGGGTTCAATCAATTTGCTTGAGGGAACGGACTTGTCAGGCTGTGGATTTGGGACTGGTGTTGTTATAGTTGCATTCTCACATGTGGGGTTCCTTAGTACTCCAGCGTTAGAGATTTAAGGCCTTAAGCGTAACGGTGCCAATGACATTGTTGTTAGAGTTTTGGGATTAGCTACCCCAACTCTCGTGGATGCTTGGTTCCCGTAGTGCTTTGGTAATGATCATTTTTGACATTGATGTCATTTCTATCGAAAAGTTTCTTTTTGAATTGATCTGATAAGGGCATGTTATGAACTAGTACGTTATACTGTCATACTAACTTACTGACGAGTAAGTGTGGGCGGGTTCTGGTCGTTGTTCGTACTGCCATATCATTCTCATCTGTCTTGGTTCAACTTATCATTATCTTGGTATTCTCTCGGTGATTGACTTTGGGTCAATATACCGATTCATTTGGGGAGTGTCACTCAGTTCTTGGGTTTTGCGTTCCTTCGGATGATCTCCAGGCTTTTGAAGTTGTCATTTCACACCTTATGGTTTATCCTTTGGTTTGATCTTGCTTTAATCTTGTTCAGTTCTCTTTTGTCTATTCCTGATTTTGGGGATGAAATCTCTTTAAGGAGGGTAGGTTGTAATGACTCGGTCATTTTCCTTCCTTTCCTTTTCCTTAGATTTTCACGGATATTTTTTTTTCCGTTATTCTTTTCCCTTCTGAGCTCAGTTTCTCGTCACTTAGTGTCATCTTGGGTGCTCTGGAATGATTTCCGAGACTTTTTTCTTTGGATTAACAACTTCCTTTGAGGACCGCGTCATTTCCACATTTTCATTTTTTGGACACTGTTCACTATTTTGTCTTTTTTCCTATTTCGTCTTTTCCCCATTTGTCACTTTGTTCGCGTAACCACACTTCATGTATTCGGAGTTGGTTTTTGACTTCACTTATCTTCATTCTAAGTGGTTTCCATGAAATGCATATCTTTACTTTTGTAGAAAGGTACTCTAGTTGCTCCCGGTGTCCAGAGGGGCATGGATGCAAAGTTCTTTGAAAACTTATTATTTTCTTGGGGTGTTTTTCATAAATATCTTTTCTTGCTAAATGCCTCATTTTGAGCCTGGATCCTCGTACGGGATTCATTTTCACTTTTTGTCGAGTTATGTACTCTTAGAATTTCCTTCTGGTTGTTTTTCTCCAGTTTCAAGGTTTCTGGCCCAATTGCCGCCAAACTTGTTTGGGGCATATCTCTCTGCTCGGGACTCAGTTTTTGATGCCATTCCTTTCGTTGTTCATAATTTCTTATTTCAGTTCTTTTTCGTTCACAGAGTTTTGCCGTTTGAGCGCGTCTGCTCAAATTTCACTTTTTCGGACCCGGAGGGGCCCGTTCGGGACACTTTTTGAGTTTTCCTATAAATTGGAGTCTTAGAAAGAAAAATTAGATTTTTCTCTCTTTCTCCTCTCTCTTGGCCGGATCTCATGGCAGCCATGGCTTCCATCTTCTCTCTCTTCTTTTGAGGTTCTTCCCTTTAATGAAATGTTATAGTGCCTTAGTGTTTTGTGTTCGTCTTGGCACGGCCTTCGATTCCATCGATTGGAATCTCATTTTAGCTATTTCTTGAGTTCGGGTTTGAAGTCAAGTAGTGATTTTCATGGGGCTTCCTTGGGATTCTTGTTCACCGTGTTGTCCCCGACACAACACCAAAGTTTCGTCGGATTCGAAGCACTTTGAAATGGAGGTAGGGGATGTTTTAGGATTTTGTATGTGTTGTATTGGGTGTTTTCCATGATTATACAACTTGTTTGCATGCCTTGTATCAAATCTAAAAAATTAGTGATATTAATTCTTTCTTTAAGATTAAATCTACACGGATGTATAAGGCCTAGAATTGAATTGTGGCATGATGATAAATTAAGCTCTGATATGCTTGTTAACATATATTAAATTAGAATTATTTGAAAAGGAATTGCACTTTTTATTTAATAATTATCTTTGGTGAAAGTTTAATTCTCATGGATGTACCTTGCATGAAATTAACTTGTAGCATGCTTTTAAATTAAGTCTTGGCATGTTGTTTAACATACTTTAATTTGAGAGTATTTGGATGAGTATGAAAATCTAGAGATTTTAATTAAAAGGATTAATTAAAATCTATTTAAAGGTTCCATTGGCCTAATTAAGTTTTTAACTTGATATTTGTGATGACTAGGACTTGTCCACTAGTATATGTTAAATTGGGACCATTTGATGTTGTTTTAGAATTTAGGAATTTAATTATCATGATTTAATTAAATTCCATCATATTATTTTAATGAACTAATTAAGCTTTTGATTTGGTATGTGTAATAACCATACTATGTTATTTAACATGTATTAATTAGGGACCATTAAGTTGAGATTTGAAACCTAGAGGAATTAATTAGCTTACTTGATTAATTTCCGTTTCTATAACATTATTGATTTAAATCATGTGTTGACATTGATTGTATGTTTAAAGCATGATTTTAGACTTATATTAGATTCTTTAATTCATGTTTTCAATATTGAATTATATTGTTATAGCGCGTAACGAATCGCGCTTTGAAGATTCGACATTGTCATCCTATAATAGTTGTGGATTTAGAGCATGTATTGTGTGGTTTCAACCAACTTGTGCATGAAAGTAGTTTCGTGTACTATATAATACGTATATAAGTTGTTAACTTATTAATTTGGAACTGCTTGGGACATTGCTTGATGGCTAGGGTTTGGCTCTAGTATAAGGACAAGAGTCCTCTAAGTCAAAAGTACGCGTGTTGGGTAGACTGCCCAGGGGTTAGTAGCCCAAAAGAAGTCCTGTGTCGGTCTGATCCGAATGATGTCTAAGAATATCTGTTTTTGTTGATTTCACACTTTTAGATTTCTAGTTGATAACCTAGAGAATCTATGTCTTGATGTGTGGTATTAGAAATTCTAATTCTACTAAATTGCTATATTTAGTTATTTTCACACTTGTAGATTTGTAGTTGATAACTTAGAGAATTTATGTCTAGATGTGTGGTATTAGAAATTCTAACTATACTAAATTGCTATATTTAGTTGATTTCGCACTTTTAGACTTCAAGTTGATAACTTTGAAAATCTATATTTTGTTGCTTTGTATGGCATGCTTCTATGTTGGTTAAATTGCATAGATATTGTGATTCATGTTTTGTTATTCAAATGTGGCTTAGGAATGATCCTATAGATTAATTTGGAACATAGACGTTAGGTGGCATGATACATTTTGGTTGTTTTCGCATTTTAAATTTCAAGTTAATGACTTTGAGAATTTATATCATGTTGCTTTGTATAACATGCTTCTATGTGGTTTGAATTGCATGGATGATGTGATTTATGCTAGAAATGATCTAGGGTAGCTTAGGATGCTCCCTGAGTCTCACCTTTGACATAGACGTTAGGTGGCACGAGCTCCTTTAACATGTTTCACCTTAAGGTGATAAAATTGTAAAATGCTAGGTTGATGCTTGCTCATTTCCTACGAGTAGCTTTATGTTGCTCACCCCAAAGTTACTGGGGCATATTTCAGGTACAGGAATCAAGGTTAGAGATTCTCACCATGCTTGGATGATTTGAGGACTTGAAGGGTTCAATTCTTGTTTAGGTTAGCTTGAAATGCCACTTGTAGCTTCATATGTCAAATGTGTATATTTGATTCTAAACTTGTAACGTGTGCCTAAGCGCACATTTTGATTCTCATTTTTTTGTATATGACATGAGGCCAAAGGCCAAACTTCTTTTAGAATTACATTTATGTCATGAATGTTAAATCTTACCTTTAATGAGAATATATGAAAAATCATTCGTTTTAGTATGCTATTTTGCACCGGTGCATGCATTATGTATGAAATTCATCCATTAGTATTAATTTATCATACTTTAGGTGTGGCCAAAGGCCAAACGGTATTTTGAAACCATTTCATAATTTTGAGTTTCAAGTTTTCATTCCAAACTTCATTTTTTGTCATTTTGGCCGTCGAGGGGTCATATTTTGCATCGGCGATATTTTTAAGCCATGGATCATTGTAGGACATCCAATTAGGTGAGTTACATTTGCGTGCATGATCATTTTCATGAAAAGCTTCTTCTTTGGTGAAATGAGCCTCTTCTCATTTTGCATCTTTATTACATAATATGGTTTAGGGGCATTTTGGGGTTTTTCTTTGGGAAATAAATTCCGGTCTCCTCATGGTCACCTAGAATTCCGTGTTTATCCAGAAAATGTCATCTTGGTATAGGAAATTATTCACAAAGTTCAGCTTTCAGTTTTGCATTTAGCAGCTGTTTGGACCCTCATGACCTGATTTAATGGAGGGGAATTTTGGGCATCTTACAGTGAGTTTTTCTCAATTTCTTCCATGTTTTCACGTAGAAAACTCAATTTTGAGGGGGGTTTATTGTTTGTGTTTTTCCAAAAAATGTCATCTTGGTCCTTAAAAATCAATTTTTTGCCGAAAAACCCCTACTGCCAGTTTTTCTTTGTTGAACCTACTGTTTTTGCTATCTAAACGGTTAGAAGGGGTCTCCTAACCGGTTAGATGAGCGTGGGCAGTGTTTTGGTCGTGATTTTTGGCCTCCTAACCGGTTAGAAAGGTTTGGTAACCAGTTAGATGTTTAAGGGTTTGCTTCTTTTGACCTTTTTGCCTTTCTTTCTTCCGTTGACCATATCTTCTTCATCCGGACTCTGAATTAAGTGATTCTTGAGTCTAAGTTCATTGATTTTTCATTGTATTTCCAATGGTGTGCTTGGTAGCACCCAGTTTTGGGTTTGAAATGATCGTTTTGCCCCTGGGTCCATTCTTGTCCATTTTTGAAATGCCACTTCCGCATTTGTTTCCTTTAGGTTTCTTGACCTCATTGAGTGTCACATTGGTGTCTTAGAGATGTGTTGTATCTCTAGAGACTATTGTTTCATCTTTTTCTTCCATATTCTGGATCTAGTTTGGGTCATCACAGGACACACTAGGTTGAAAAATCCAGGGTCGTAACAGTGGAAACCCTAAAAGCCACCACCACAGTATCATCCTTCTAAAACAATACGAGAAAAAGGGACTTCTTCTATCAATGCCTATACCTTCTTTTATAGATGAAAATAAAGGCTTGGTGGGATTTTAGGTCTTCTGGCCCATCTAGAATGAGATATGACTTGTTAAGAGAACAATTCCATAACTTAAATCTGATGTGTCATGGAAGGCTCGAGCTTTAGGAACCTGAGCTCGAGCTTTAAGGTTTGGGCTCGAGCTTTGGGAATAAGGCTCTAGTTTCTTTGGATTGGTGCTCGAGCTTAAATGAATGGTGCTCGATTTTCACTTTAACACTTAGCCAAATTTCTTCAATTATTTTCCGAAGCGTCTTTTTCTTCAACACTTAGAATATTTTTAGGCTCTATCTAGCCACAATGTCAGCAAGAGTGAATGAAAAGAGAGTGTCATTGATTGAAGTGGTGAGAGTATTGGGTGACTCTTCCAGGCAATTGAAATTTTGGTAAAAGCGGCGCACCACGCGGGGGTAGGCAACCTTGGCAATAGGTTGGTAAATGCCCTAGAGGCACTTGTTAGTTAATTCAGTGACAGCCCATGAGGTCGTAGGAAGAGTGGCAAAGACACCCTCAAGTTGGAAAAGGAGCTCTTAGTTAAGCTCTTTGGTGAGCCAAGGTGCCCATGGTTGCTCTCGGTCCATAAGAGGAGCATCCGCAGAGGGCCTAGGATGGCGAGAGGTTTCCCTACGAGTCATTTGGAGATGGAGAAGTTGATGGGGACTTTCAGCGAACACCTAGTGTGCAGAAAGAAAAAGAAAAGGTAAGAAGGGTATCAATGGAGGAGAAAACCTAAAATTTTGGTGCTAGAATAGACTCTAGCCAACCACCAACATCACAAACAACATCCAACCCTCAAAAAAATCAATGCCCAAACTCCTTGAAATGAAAAGAAAGAAGAAGAAGAAAAGAGTGCTTACCTTGGGAGGCGAAGCAAAGGAATGTGCAGGAATGAGAAGGGAGTGTTAGAAAGGGTGGGTATTTATAGGTGATGGGTACATGAATGAGGGAAAGGGAAGGTTAAGGAAGTTATGGAGGGGAAATGAATGGGAGGTGGTTATGGGGAAAGGAGAATGAATGAGTGAAACTGAAAAAATGAAATAAGGAAAAGTCAGTTTAAAAGGGAGATGAACAGCACGAGCACTCGAAGAAGTAATTCCGAGCGCTCGTGCACGGGACATAAGGGTATAGGGAGTTGGGTTTCCAAGTATGAGCGCTCACTGGTATGGACGAGCACTCGAAAATGGGCCAGTGAGGATTTTGGAAGCCACGAGCACTCGAAGACTGCCTCACGAGCGCTCGTGTGGCTTTGGATCGACGAAGAGGCCTGGATGTCAACACACGAGTGCTTATTTTTCTAAATGAGCTCTCGAAAATGGGACAGTAGCAAAATTCAGATCAACGAGTGCTCGAAGAAGGAGTTACGAGCGCTCATAAACTCGGCAATGAACATTTTGGGACTTATGAGCGCTCGAAGGACACTCGCGAGCGCTCGTGACTGCAGTGCAAAATTTTTCTGAGTCCTATGAGTACTTGGATTTCAATCTTTGCTGAACGGCATTGGCAACAAGGTCAGAGAGTGCCAAAGCAGAACTTAAGTGTTCTTATGAGTCTGGAAGACCTCAAAGCACGGGCGCATTAAAAATATAAGCTCATGAGCAAGAGTGCCATTTTGAAGCTCCGAGAAAACTGCCGGATAGGGCTGGAAAACTTCCAAGAATGGAAGTAAGAGCTGCAGAAGGCCTAAGAAAACCTAGTATGAATTTTTGAAATGTAATTTACAATATTTCCAGAGAAGGTGAAATTTTTGCTTTACTTAGCAAATTCCCAGAAAATTTAAAGCTCAGGCAATTGAAAATAGCGAAGCTTGGAAGTAAAAAGAATTTTTTCCCTTGAGTGCTAAATTTAAAGTCGATAGCTAGACGAAGCAAGATCATGCATTAGTCTGCGTAAATTGGGTCCGTAAGTAGGACTTTCTCAACTTTGCGAATAGAGACTATGCCGTCAACATAAGGCTTAAGCCGTTGGCCATTAACCTTAAACAGAGATCCATCGATAGGATCTTGGAGTTCAACTACACCATGAGGAAAGACGGATGTGATGACATAAGGACCATCCCACCGCGAACGGAGTTTACTGGGAAAGAGTCTCAATCTAGAATTGAAAAGCCAAACTTTCTATCCGGGGGCAAAAGACTTTTTGACAATGTGCGTGTCATGAAAAGCATTAGTCTTTGCCTTATAAATTTTGGCACTTTCATACGCATCATTTTGAATTTTCATAAGCTCATTGAGTTGCAATTTGCGAGTAGAGCTGGCTTGTTTGAGATCAAAGTTAAGACTTTTTATGGCCCAATAAGCACGGTGCTCTAATTTGATTGGGAGATAACAAGCTTTTCCAAAAGACAAGCCGATATGGCGACATGCCAATGGCCGTCTTGTAAACTGTCCGGTATGCTCAAAGAGCATCGTTTAGTCTTAATGACCAATATTTGCGGTCCAGTCGAACCATTTTTTCCAAGATATGCTTAATCTCCTGATTAGATGCCTCCACTTGACCACTCGTTTGAGGGTGATAAGGTGTGGCAACCCTATTGAATGACAGAGTATTTAGAGAGGACGGATTTAAGATAACGATTTCTGAAATGAGATCCAACGTCACTGATGATTGCTTGGGGCGTACCGAAATGATTGAAAATGTTGGACTGAATGAATTAGATCACAACTTTATGATCATTGGTTTTGGTAGCCGCGGCTTCAACACATTTGGACACATAATCCACCGCTACAAGGATGTACTCATAGCTATAAGAAGATGGAAATGGTCCCATGAAGTTGATCCCCCACACATCAAAAATTTCTATGATTAAGATGGGAGTGAGGGGCATCATGTCTCTCTGGGACATGGATCCGAGCCTTTGACATCGCTCATAAGATTTACAGAAATTGTAAGCATCTCGAAACAAGGAGGGACAATAGAATCCGCTTTGAAGAACTTTGTCAGCGGTCTTTTTGGCACTAAAGTGGCCTCCACAAGCAAGAGCATGGCAGAAATTTAAGACACTTGTGGTTTCGGTTTCAGGAATGTATCGCCTGATGATTTGATCCGGGCAATATTTGAACAACTCCGGATCTTCCCAAAAAAAATGTTTGACTTGGGAGAAGAACCGGTCTTTCTCTTGTTTGGACCAACTGGATAGAATTTTGCCTACTGTTAGATAGTTGACAATTTTCGTAAACCAAGGGAGACTTGAATAGGAAATCTGAAAAAGTTGCTCATCTGGAAAGGAGTCACGGACTGCAAAAAATTCAAAGGATTTCTCAATGAGTAAGCGAGAGAGATGGTCTGCGACAACATTGTCGGTCCCTTTTTTGTCCCAGATTTCAATGTCAAACTCTTGAAGTAAGAGTATCCATCAAATTAGGCAGGGTTTGGTCTCTTTTTTAGCGAGTAAATGCCTAAGAGCAGCATCATCTGAGAAGACAATGACCTTGGATCCAAGAAGATAGGAATGGAATTTATCCAAGGCATACACCACAGCTAGCAATTCTTTCCCAGTGGTGGTGTAATTGAATTGGGCATCGGAGAGTGTCTTGCTAGCGTAATAGATAGCAAGCGGAAGCTTGTCCACACGCTGGCCCAAAACCGCACCCAATGCATAATCGGATGCATCACACATGATCTCAAATGGAAGAGACCAATTGGGTAGTTTCATGATTGGGGCTGATGAGAGAAGAGAACGAAGCTTCTTGAAAGCTTCAAAATAGGCTTCTTCAAAATTAAACGGAACATCCTTGGCAAGAAGATTACACAAGGGCCGAGAAATTTTGCTAAAATCCTTGATGAAGTGACGATAGAAACCGGCATGGCCAAGGAAGGAACCGATTTGACGGACTGAATTTGGAGGAAGAAGATTAGAAATTAACTCCACTTTGGCTTTGTCAACCTCAATTCCTCTTTCTGAAATGACATGTCCTAGGAAAATGCGCTTTTGGACCATAAAGTGACTCTTCTCCCAACTTAGAATGAGATTCGTCTCCTTGCATCTTTGAAGTACAAAGGATAGATTATGGAGACATGAATCGAAGGAAGATATAAAGACGGAAAAATCATCCATGAACACCTCTAAAAACTTTTCAACCATACCGAAAAATATGGACATCATGCACCTTTGGAAGGTTGTCGGTGCATTGCATAGCCCAAAGGGCATGCGTCTATAGACAAAAGTTCCAAAGGGACATGTGACTGTAGTCTTTTCTTGATCTTGAGGATCAATTGCCACTTGGTTATAGCCGGAATAGCCATTAAGGAAACAATAGAAGCTTTGGTTGGCTAACCTCTCTAGGATTTGATCAATGAATGAAAGTGGGAAATGATCCTTCCTAGTGGTAGAGTTATGTTTCTGGTAATCAATGCACACATGCCACCCCGGTGGTGGTGTGTTGTGGAACGAGCTCTCCGGCGGAATTTCCGACGACGGTGAGGCTGGATTTCTTGGGAACAACTTGAGTAGGACTCACCCACTTGCTATCAGAGATGGGGTAGATGATTCCCACATCTAGCAATTTGATCACTTCTTTCATGACCACTTCTTTCATGTTGGGATTCAACCGGCATTGCACCTCTCTAGAAGGTTTAGCGTCCTCCTCCATATGGACGCGATGCATAAAAATAGACGGATCGATTCCTTTCTAATCAGCCACTGCCCAGCCAATAGCTTCTTTGTGCTCTTGTAGCACTGCTAGAAGGCTATTTTCTTGGTGGGCCGGAAGCGGCTTTAATTCAAGTTGTGGTGGAGATTTCAAGGAAGGGACCGAAGGTGTCATAGAGAGTTGAGGAAGCGGTTCTTTTGGCATCTTCCAAGGAGGAAAATCTATGATAGCACCTCTGTCAAGCAACAAATTCACTTCTTGGATGGCTTGGTCAGTATCAAAGTTTGAGAGGTCAAAATGAGACATGCAAGTTTCCAAAGGATCTTTGCTTAGAATGAAGGGGAGAGATTCTTCAACCACTTCATCGACCACATCATTAAGGAAACAGTCATCCTCTTCGGAAGGATGTTGAGAGGCATGGAAAATGTGGAGTTTTACTTGCATATTTCCAAAGGCGATGTCCATGACCCCGATTCGGCAATTAATTGAAGCGTTAGCCGTAGCTAAGAATGGCCTACCAAAGATCACAGGGATGTGCTTCTTTGGATATGGACTGGTTCCGTGTTAAGAACCACAAAGTCTACCGACAAGTAGAATTTGTCCACTTTGATTATGACATCTTCAAAAATACCCCGTGGATGCTTGACCGATCTGTCAGAAAGATGCAATTTGCTTTAAAGTTCCTTTGTTTGCTTTCCTTGCTCCAAGTACCTAGCCAATCAAAAGTAAACATAATAAGAAAACAAAATTGAAAATAATGTGAAACAAGGATTAAAGGAGTACTAATTCCTAATCAGTACCTAGTACGGCAATGCTAATCCCAAGCAATGGCGCCAAAACTTGGCCGTGCGTCGTTTGTATATGCCAAAATTAATTGTGTGATTGTGGTCAACTTTAAATTTATAAAATCCACTGCCACTACTAACTACTAACGTAGCAAAAGTGAGTAAGGATCGTCCCAAGGGATTTGTAACGTACTACGAAATCAATATCGAATTAGTAGGTCAAATGATCAAATAGGAGTTTGGTTTGGTTGAATTAACTAGTGGTTCAATTAAAAGCTTGCAAATTAATAACAATCTAGAGATTAGGGTAAAGAGAATAAGAGAAAGGTCTTGGGGCTTAGAGTTCACCACTAAGCTTCACTTCACTAAACGTTAGCAATTGTAAATTTAAGGCGAAATTTATGTTGTAAATCAAATGTGTGTGTGCCATTAATTGAAAACTAAGCACGGATAGTAAATAAGCATAAATTGTCTAATCAATCTAATGAGTAGCATAACCTATCAAATAAGGCCACTAACCATTCAAAGAAACCACAATTAATGCACATACAAAAATCTAGAGAAATGTACTACTTGCACTCATAAGCATGGATCACCAAACAACAAGAATGGATTGTCAACCTATCTAGGAATTTAAAGCAATTACACTACAATTACTCTAATGATAAGGAAATTAAACTAATTAAGCTAAGGAGGTAGCACAATCCATAAACAAATAAGCATGATCCAGCAAATAAACCATAAAAATAATCAATTAAGCATCATGCCTTGACCATCACTAGATTCATAATTCTAACACACATAGACATGCATCAAACTCATAAAACCTAATGATAAGCACATGACCATTCATTCTAGTATACTGTAACGACCCGGTCATTTGCCTTCCTTTTTCCTGAAATTTTACGAATGAATTTTTTTCGTTTAATTTTCTTTTCTGAGCTCTGTTTCGTGTCGCTTAGTGTCATCTCGGGTGCTCGAAATTGGTTCCTGAGACTCTTTTCCATGGATTGACAACTTCCTTTGAGGACCGAGTCATTTTCACATTTTTCGTTTTTCGACACTATACGCTATTTCGTCCTTTTCCCTATTCTGTCTTATCTCCGTTTGTCAGTTTTTGGCACAACCTCACTTCTCATACTCGAAGTTGGTTTTTGACTTCACGTGCCTTCACCTTGAGTGGTTTTCTCGAAATACGTATCTTTACTTTTGCAAGAAAGTACTCTGGTTGCTCCTGGTGCCCACAAGGGCATGGATGCACAATTCTTTAGAATCTTTATCATTTGTTGGGGTGTTTTTCGTAAATATCTTTTGAAGATATTTTATTTCAGGGGTATCTAAGAAAATATCTTTTGGAAGATATTTTCATTCTAGGGCAGTTTCGTAGTTAACCCTTTTTGTAGGGGTCATTGTGCAATTAACGAAAGTTGTTGCAAAATGTCTCTTCTGGAGCCTGGATCCTCGTACGGGATTCATTTTCACATTTCTTTGAGTCGTGCACTCTTAGAATTCCGTTATAGTCATTTTTCTCCAGTTTTAGAGTTTTTGGACCCAGTTGCCGCCGAACTTGTTCGGGGCATAACTTTCTGCTCGGGACACAGTTTTTGATACCGTTTCTTCCGTTGTTCATATTTTCTCATTTTGAATCTTTTCTGTTCATGGAGTTTTACCGTTTGACCGCGTCTGCTCAAAATCCACTTTTTCAGACCCGGCGGGGCCCTTCCAGGGCACTTTTTATGATTTTCTATAAATAGGGGGTTTGAAAAATTAAAACAGAATTTGCTTCTTCTTCCCCACACATTCTGGACCAAATCCCACAGCCTTCCGAGGCTACTATCTTCTCTCTCCTCTTTTGGTTCACTTTTCTTTGATGAAAAGTCTTCGGCCTTAATGTTTAATATTTGTCTTGACGCCGCACATCTTATGCCCTTATTAGAATCCATTTTCGACGATTTTTCAAGTTCGGGTTTGGAGTCAAGTTGTGATTTTCATGGGGCTTCTTGTGGATTCTTGTTCCCGAGGTAGTCCTTGACAAAACCTCTCGGTATTGTCGGATTCAGAGCACTTTCGTTTCGGTGGGGATTTGAGATTTTCATCTCAAATTGAGGTAGGGGATGTTCTAGGTTTAAATTCTTGTTATATAGCATGTTTGTGATGCTTATACTACTTGTTTGCATGATTAAATATAAAATTTAGAGATTTTATTATTTATTTTTCTTGTACGGGATCTAATTTTTCCGGTTGCTCGTGACTTGGTTTAAACATGTAGCATGATATTATATTGCCCCATGATATGCTCATTGTCGTGTATTAAAATTAGAGCATTTAAATAAGTACTAAAGCTTTTATTTAATATTTATCTTAGGTGAAAGATTAATTCACATGGCCTTAACTAGCTTGAAATCAATATGTGTTAGCATATTATATTAGGCCCTAGCATGCTCTTCAACATAGATTAAATTGAGAGAAATCGGAATTGTTTTGAAAAGTTAGTAATTTTTAATTAACTTGATTAATTAATTTGCCCCGAGTGCACTATTCACTCTATTTGAATTCCGACTTGATATTCTTGATCTAGATGCCATATAGCTTCACATATATTTGATTTAGAATATTCGGTGAGGTTTTGAAACCTTTCATTTAATTAATTTCCTTGTTTAAGATTTAATCC
This sequence comes from Cornus florida, assembly GCF_030987335.1. NCBI lineage: Eukaryota > Viridiplantae > Streptophyta > Magnoliopsida > Cornales > Cornaceae > Cornus > Cornus florida. The sequence continues at coordinate 31,084,333 of NW_026775571.1, read as the reverse complement.
TCATGGTGATATACAACTTGGAATTAATTTGTGACATACTAGAAAATTAGGCTTTGATATGGTTGTTCACGTATATTAAATTGGAATTAATTGCATGAGAATTGCAACTTTTATTTTATATTTAACTTTAGTGAAAATTTAATTCACATGGTCGTAAATTGAATGAAATAAACTTGTAATGTGATATTACATTAGTCCTTGGCAAGTTCTCTAAGATATGTTAAATTGAGAGCATTTGGTTAAGTTTGAAAATCAAGGGATTTTAAGAATTAATTAAAATCTATTTAATTGTTCCCTTAGCTTAATTAAGTTTTTAACTTGATAATTGTATTGATCATGACTTGTTTACTAGCATATATTAATTTGGGACTACTAGAAGTTGTTTTAGAACCTTGGGATTTAAATTAGCACGATTTAATTAAAGTTCTACTTTGTTGTTCTAACAACCTAATTGAGTTTTAGAATGGATATAGGTGATGACCATGCCATGTCCTTTAACATGTATTAAATTGAGGTTATTTGGAATTGAATCGGAATCTATAGAATTTAATTGTGTTTATCTATTTAAATTTTATCAATTTGCTTCATGATCTATGTGTGTTTTAGAAATGGTTTCTATATTCAAATCATGAACTTGGACTTGTTGTATATTCATTTGGTTATGTTTTGAGCATTGGGTAACATAGTTGCTATGTTTATACTCATGAGAATATGTTTTCCTTATTGAATATATTGTTGCCTTATGTAATGATTTGCACACTTCGTATTTAACATCTTTCATGCATAGCGTGTAACGAATCGCACACTGAAGATTAGACATCCATCATATCATATTAGTTGTGGACTTAGAGCATGTATTGTATAGGTTTCCAAATTTGGTTGTGTATAGTAGATAGTTGATTATCTTGTATATACATGCTGATATATACGTTGTTGCACAACTTGTTGATTTTGGAAACTTGGGGATGTCATTGTTTGGCTACGGCTAGGACGTGGTTCTAGTACGGAGGATAGTCCCTCTATATAGTCTAGTGCGCATATAGGGAGGTTACCCATGGGCTAGTAACCCTAAAGTAACAACATTGTCGGTTTGATCCAGCGTGACGTCCAAGTATCCACTTTATTTGATTTCACATTTCATTTCAAGTTGATAACTGGATGATGTTGTGACTTGTTGTTTCTTTGTTGATTTCCCATTCTAAGTTGTAAGATGTTAATTTATAGAAATCATGCTTTACGCGTTGTATTAGAAGTTCTAATGTTGGTTAGATGGCATTGAAATTGTAATTTGTGTTTTGATGTTCTAATGTAGTTTAGGATTGATCCTATAGATTCAATTGGAACATAGATATTATGCCCCATTCGTGATTTCAAGTATACTCCTTGTCATGTTAATTGCATCGATAATGTAATTCTTGTTAACATATGTCCGAGCATACTTATTGTCATGTTAAATGGAATGTTTCATCCTTGTATACCTGCATAGATATTATGCCTTATTCTTGATTCCGTGTATAATTCTTACTGTGTTCTTTGGATTATCCCAAACTTGACTTGTTTCATATGTGTATATGTATCATGATTCTTATTACTTATGCTACATGATAGCTTAGGATGCGCCCTGAATCTCACTTTGACATAGACGTTAGGTGGCATGAGCCCCTTTGACATGTTTCACTTTAAGGTGATAAAATTGTAAAATGCTAGGTCGATGCATGCTCATCTCATACGAGTAGCTTTATATTGCTCGCCCCTACGTTAGTGGGGCATATTTCAGGTACGAAGACTTGGTTCGTGATGCTTAGCATTCCTTGGATGTCGTGTACCTTTTAAGTTTCCATTTCATGCAAATGTTAGCATGAAATGTCATTTTGTAGACTTATATGTAAAACTTGTATTCTTTGATTCCATGTATGTAATGTGTACATAATTACACTCTTTACAATGTATTTGACATGTATGAGATGAGGCTGGAGGCCAATAACATGTATATTGTATCCTACTTATCTTTTGATTTCTTGAAATGCTATGAAACCTTAAAAAATCGCAAGTCATTAGTTCACTATAGTTGCATCGGGTGTGGGAATTCCGTTTTCATTCTTTCATAGGGTCTTATAAATCATGTTTGAAGTGTGGCCAAGGGCCAAATGGTCATTTGACCCCGCTTTGTATTTTTGCATTCCGAGTTTTCATTCCAAGTTCCATTTTTGCTTTTTTGCCTGGGGGGTCGGATTTTGCATTGGTGGTATTTTTAAGTCATGGACCATTGTAGTACGTCCTAATAGGTAAGTTACATTTGCGTGCATGGTCGTTTCTGGGTAAAACCTCATCCTTGGTGATTTGAGCCTCTTGTGAATTCGTTTCGCACTTTTTTTGCATATTCTGATCTAGGGCATTATAGACGTTTCACTGTGGTTTTATTTTCTTCTTTCAATATGGTTGAATAGAAAACATGATTTTAGGGGGGTTTCTTTTCCGTGTTTTTTTAGAAAATGTCGTCTTGATATCGGAAATCGCTTATGAAGTTCAGCTCTCAGTTTTTCAATTTAGCAGCTTTTTGGACCTCCATGACCAGATTTCATGGAGGGGCATTTCGGGCATTCCACATTGCGTTTTTTCTTAATTCTGTTGGGAGTCATGTAGAAAACTCAATTTTGAGGGGGTTTCTTTTTTGTGTTTTTGCAAAAAAATTCATCTAGGCCTCCAAATTCAGCCTCTGTTCTGTTTTTTTTTTGAAAAAAAAAAATACATAGCAGCTTATGGGCTGGGCGCGCATGGGCTTGCGCATGGGCGCGCATGGGGGCTGTCATGGCCCTCTCGTCGGGCCGCCGTGACGTCAATTCTTCTTTTGGGCTTTTGTCCTTCGTCCGAAAAAAAAAAACACATAGCAGCTTATGGGCTGGGCGCGCATGGGCGTGTGTATGGGCGCGCATGGGGGCTGTCATGGCCCCCTCGTCGGGCCGCCGCGACGTCAATTCTTCTTTTGGGCTTTTGTCCTTCGTCCGGACTCCGATTCAAGTGAATTTTTTTTTTAACTTGACTAATTTTTCGTTGTCTTTCCAATGGTGTGCTTAGTTGCACTCAGTTCTTCATAGATAGTTACCAGTTTACCCTTTTTGCCTTAAGTGCTCGTTTTTCTTCGTCATGCCGTTTCTCCGTTGTCCGGACTCCGAATCATGCGATTCTTGAGTCCATCTTGATTATTTTTTCATTTTCCTTCCAGCGATGTGCTCGGTGGCACCTGAATCTATAGTTTTTAGAAATGACTATTTTGCCCCTGGGGGCTTATTTGTCATATTTTCGATCTTTTGCTTCCGCATCAGTTCTTGTCGAGTCCCACGACCTCATGGAAGGTCACTTTGACTTCTTAGAGTCTTGTTTTCTGTTTTCGCTTCCGCATTCGGATCCGTTATTGGATCATCCTTACGGTTCATCACAGGACACACTGGCCTAAAAACTAGGGTCGTTATAGGTGATATCAGAGCGTCCGGGTTCGAAAACCTTAGGACGATGGGTTTTGGGTGCATATCATGCTTTTGTTGGTGTACCTTGATTTATTTATATGCCTATGATAGCATGTTTTGGTATTATAACATGTTTACGTGCTTTGTTTGATAACATGCTCGGTGTGATGACATGTTTTCTGTACTTATATGCTTATGTGTTTAAAAGCATCTTTGTTTGACATATTTGCTTATGTGGCACCTTGAGTAGATAGTCTGTTGCTATGTTGCATGCTAGCTACTTCCTTTATGTCAGGTTTTGACATTGTCTCATAGGATTTGTCGTATTCCTTGGATGCATTCTTGTTTCACGAGTTTCTTCCTTGGATAGGAGAAATTCATTCTGTAAGGACCCATGTCGGGAACTTTCTTGTCTGTTTTGTTGATGCGAGTAAGGTTCATGTGAGCGTAGAATCGCAATCCTTGTCTGGTGGAGTGAGACGTGTGCCAGGGAGACACCGTTTCATTTCCTTTTTCCTTTGTGGCTTCTAGATCTAAGGCCTGAAGCGTAGCGGTGCCTAGGGCGTTGTTGTCAGAGTTTTAGGATTGGCCAAGATGGTTTGGCCAGACATTATTGGACCATACCCCACTCTTGCAGATGCCTGGTTCTCGCAGTGCTTTTGGTGATGATCAATCTGACATTGATGTCATCCGTATCAAAAGTTTTCTCAGAGTTGACCTAGTTTGGGGTATGTTACGGACTAGTGCTTTATACCGTCATGCTACCTTGTTGACGAGTAAGTGTAAGCGGGTTCTAGTTGCTGTTCGTACTGCCTTGTCACTCTCTCCTTTCATCATGATTCAACGTTCCTTTGTCTTGGGATTCTCTCGGTGGTTGACGTTGAGTTAACGTGTCGGTTCGTATAAGGTGTTGTCTTAGTTCATGCTTTTTCGCGTTCCTTCAGTTGATCTTTAGACTTCAAGATTTTTCCTTCAGTGCATTGTGAGCTGTCCTTTGATTTGACCTTTTGTTCGGTCATTATTCTGTTCTCTCTGGTATGTTCCTAATTTCGGGGATGAAATTCCTTTAAGGAGGGAAGGTTGTAACGACCCGGTCATTTGCCTTCCATTCCTTTTTCCTGAAATTTTACGAATGAATTTTTTTCATTTAATTTTCTTTTCTGAGCTCTGTTTTGTGTTACTTAGTGTCATCTCGGGTGCTTGGAATTAGTTCCTAAGACTCTTTTCCGTGGATTGACAACTTTCTTTGAGGACCGAGTCATTTTCATATTTTTTATTTTTCGACAGTATACGCTATTTCGCCCTTTTCCCTATTCTGTCTTATCTCCGTTTGTCAGTTTTTGGCACAACCTCACTTCTCATGCTCGGAGTTGGTTTTTGACTTCACGTGCCTTCATCTTGAGTGGTTTTCTCAAAATACGTATCTTTACTTTTGCAAGAAAGTACTCTAGTTACTCCCGGTGCCCACAGGGGCATGGATGCACAATTCTTTAGAATCTTTTTCATTTCTTGGAGTGTTTTTATATTTTGAAGATATTTTATTTTAGGGGTATCTAAGAAAATATCTTTTGGAAGATATTTTCACTCTGTGGCAGTTTAGCAGTTAACCCTTTTTGTAGGGGTCATTGTGCAATTAACGAAAGTTATTGCAAAATGTCTCATCTGGAGCCTGGATCCTCGTACGGGATTCATTTTCACATTTCGTCGAGTCGTGGACTCTTAAAATTCCGTTCTAGTCATTTTTCTCCAGTTTTAGAGTTTTTGGACCCGGTTGTCGCCGAACTTGTTCAAGGCATAACTTTCTGCTCGGGACTCAGTTTTTGACGCCGTTTCTTCCGTTGTTCATATTTTCTCATTTTGAATCTTTTTTGCTCATGGAGTTTTACTGTTTGAGCACGTCTGCTCAAAATTCACTTTTCCAGACCAAGCGGGGCTCTTTCGGGGCACTTTTTGTGATTTTCTATAAATAGGGGCTTTGAAAAATTAAAACAGAATTTTCCTCTTCTTCCCCACATGTTCTGGACCAAATCCCACAGCCTTCCATGGCTGCCATCTTCTCTGTCCTCTTTTGGTTCACTTTTCTTTGATGAAAAGTCTTCGGCATTAACGTTTAATCTTTGTCTTGATGCCTTGCATCTTATGCCCTTATTAGAATCCATTTTCGACGATTTTTCAAGTTCGGGTTTGGAGTAAAGTTGAGATTTTCATGGGGCTTCTTGCGGATTCTTGTTCCTAGGGTAGTCCCCGACAAAACCTCTCGGTATTGTCGGATTCGGAGCACTTTCGTTTCGGTGGGGATTTGAGATTTTCATCTCAAATTGAGGTAGGGGATGTTCTAGGTTTAAATTCTTGTTATATAGCATGCTTGTGATGCTTATACTACTTGTTTGCATGATTAAATATAAAATTTAGAGATTCTATTATTTATTTTTCTTGTACGGGATCTAATTTTTCCAATCACTCGTGACTTGGTTTAAACATGTAGCATGATATTATATTGCCCCATGATATGCTCATTGTCGTGTATTAAAATTAGAGCATTAAAATAAGTACTAAAGCTTTTATTTAATATTTATCTTAGGTGAAAGATTAATTCATATGGCCTTAACTAGCTTGAAATCAATATGTGTTAACATATTATATTAGGCCCTAGCATGCTCTTCAACATAGATTAAATTGAGAGAAATCGGAATTGCTTTGAAAAATTAGTAATTATAAATTAACTTGATTAATTAATTTGCCACGAGTGCACTATTCACTCCATTTGAATTCTGACTTGATATTCTTGATCTACATGCCATATAGCTTTACATATATTTGATTTAGAATATTCGGTGAGGTTTTGAAACCTTTCATTTAATTAATTTCCTTGTCTAAGATTTAATCCTCATGGTGATATACAACTTGGAATTGATTTGTGGCATGCTAGAAAATTAGGCTTTGGTATGGTTGTTCACGTATATTAAATTGGGATTAATTACATGAGAATTGCAACTTTTATTTTATATTTAACTTTAGTGAAAGTTTAATTCACATGGTCGCAAATTGAATGAAATAAACTTGGCTTTCCAACGGTGTTCTCGGTTGCACCCAGTTCTTCCTGGATAATTACCAGTTTACCCTTTTTGCCTTAAGTGCTCGTTTTTCTTCGTCATGTCATTTCTCCTTCGTCCGGACTCTGAATCATGCGATTCTTGAGTCCATCTTGATTAGTTTTTCATTTTCCTTCCAGAGATGTGCCCGATGGTACCCGAATCTACCATTTTCAGAAATGACTATTTTGCCCTTAGGGGCTTATTTGTCATATTTTTGATCTTTTGCTTCCGCATCAGTTGTTGTTGAGTTCCACGACCTCATGGAAGGTCACTTTGACTTCTTAGAGTCTTGTTTTCTATTTTCGCTTCCACATTCGGATCCATTATCGAATCATCCTTACGGTTCATCACAGGACACACTGGCCTAAAAACCAAGGTCGTCACATATACATAGACACATGGATAGAAATAAAAAATCAATTGGAAGCATTAATTCATACAAGTCATGTAAAAACGCAAGATCTATATTTATTTATGGTCAAAATCATTTACAACTAAAATCCCCAAAAATTATAAAATACTAAGTTTAGGAAGCAAGCCTAAGGAATATCTCTAGCCCCAAGAGAAGGATCTAGCCACTCATAGCATTGGTCATGGAACCCTCAAGGGTTTTTTTCAATGTAAGCACTTCGATTTTGTTGCTCCAAAACCCTAGTTCTAGAGAGAGAAAAATATACTTAATCTATTTCTATAATTGGTAAAATATCCAAAAGTTGGAACCCCATACAAATTGGTTCATTTGATTTAAATACAAGCCTCTTTGAGTAGGCAACAAGTAAAAAATAAGGCCTTTGATTGGTGTAATCTCGCAGCTACAAAAGTTAGTGGAGTTCGGGCGCACTCGGGAAATAAAATAGCTCACTGCCACCAGGATGTTCGATCAATCGAACAGGACTTCGATCGATCCAACACTTGCTTCGATCGATCAAAGTTGACATGGCAAGATATTTTGGACAACTGGCAACCTTCTCCATCGAGCTGGCACCGCCTTCTTTTCGATCGATTATAGCTTCCTTCGATCAATCGGGACTTCCTTCGATCGATCGAAACTTCAACTGTGCAAATTTTCTGACTTTTTTAGGATTTTCTCCTTAGCTCCAAAATTGAGCTAAAAGGCTCTTTTTAGCCTGTTTGAACCTTATTGACCTGAAGTAGACAAAAACACAAATAAGAACTAAAACATTAAAGTAAGATAGATGAATGGACTAAAATACCCTAGCTTAGGTGCTAAAATGCATCATATTTGAGCACTTATCAATGTACCCAAGTAACTTTCCCGATGTGATGCCAAATTCGCATATGAGAGGATTGATTTTAAGTTGGAACTTCCTTAATAGATTGAAGACTGCGTGAAGATCTTGAATGTGAGTTGCTCTTTCTTTGTTTTTGATGACGAAGTCATCCACATAGCATTCTACATTTTTATGCAACATATCATCAATGATCTTTTGTATAGCCCGTTGATAGATAGCACCAACATTCTTAAGTCCGAATGGCATTACTTCATAGCAACATATCCCTTTGGAGTACGAAAAGCAATTAACTTTTTGTTTTTGGGAGACATTCTTATAAGGTTATAGCCGGAGAAACAATCCATAAAAGAACGAGCCTCATGTCCCGTTGTTGCGTCTACCATGAGTTCGATGACAGGTAGAGGGAAGTCATCTTTTAGATATGCGGAATTCAAGTCACAAAAGTCCACACAGATTCGTATCTACTCAATTTTCTTCTGTACTACGACAATACTTGAAATCCACGTCGGGTATTTAACATCTCGAATGAAGCCTGCATCAATGAGTTTGTTGACTTCTTCCTCAATCTTTGGGATAAGCACTGGCCTAAAAAAGCATTATGATTGCTTAATTGGACGTGCACCATGCTTAACTTCCAGACTAAGGCCGGACTATGACCCTGGGCTCGAGACCTGGCATTTCTTTGTATGTCCAAGCAAAGATATCTCTATACTAGGATAACAACTCAACATGACCTTTCTCCTCTAGAGGGTTTAGAGTTCACTGATGAAGACCGATTTAGGGTCATCTGCTGATCTTAAGTTAATCTTCTTGAGTTGGTCAATGGTAGCTTGCCCCCTGTCTTTAAGTGTTGGAGGCGCTTCTTTGAAGTCTTCTTCTTGAGAATCTGATTCTGAGTCATCTTCTTCTTCACCCTTCTTTTCATTTTATTGCTCTAAAGGCTTCATGCATATGATGGTTCATCTTTTAACCATTAATACTCCATCAGTATTCACTTCGAGCTCCACTTTATACTTTATTCGAGATGGAATTAGGCTTCAAACACCATCATCTTTTTCTGTCTTGAGTTAAACTTTCTCATGTTTTACTGTGTTTTATTTGTTATTAGATATGGAATTGATGGCTTCAATCCGAGAAAAGATAAACTTGCTTGAGTGAGAATTTAACACTTCTTTATTCTGAGCACTGACATCTAACCTGTTGAACACATACAAAATTGTTGCCGTGAGGAGATAATCTATTCATCTAGCTTGTTATATTCATCCTTTCAAATACAAAATTGTGGGGTATTGGAACTTTAATTCGATCAAACACTGAGGTTCGTGAAACAGGTTGTTAATCCCCATTTTCTTCATTTTCGTTAACACTAATGTATTGTGTACTCATTTCCTTATCCCTTCTTCCCATGGAGACTTGGATAGGCTCACTTGGCATGAAATCTAAACCAGTTTTAGGTGGACTGATCCTATGTCCTTCATCTCGCAGCTTCTTTTGTGTCTCATTAAGGCTATGCACTTTTTCGCTAGTGAGTTCAGGGCTGAGTTGCCCAAGTTTTACAGGATTTTCAAAATCATACCTTGTGTTGGCCAGGAGCTTGTATGCATATGGATTGAACCCTTCTATTGTCCTTTGACGAGGAAACTAACTTTTTTTTGTTGATTCACGAGAGCTAAAGACTAACCCTTTTAGTGGTGGTTTAGCAATTTTGGACTTCTCAATCTTCACAATAGGATTGTTGAGTCTTTTTTGAGCGCTTGTGAATCTTCTCTTATTGAAAAGGGGATGGGCTTTGTCTTTGTTTCCTTCGTCTCAACAATCTCAACTAAAGGTGATTGTCATTCCTTCTAGATCTTGGCACATACTTAAAGATGGACTTGTTTTTAAAGGCATTCGAAGATGATCCAGACTTTTTTGTAGAAGTCGTGACTTTCTTATAAGTGACGCCTTCAATGGGACTAAGTTGGACTTTTTTTCCTTTTCTCGGTTCTACTTTTCCCTTTGAAGGGATATCCATTATGAGAACCTCCATTGGTATATTAGAGTCAGGGTAAAATTTAGCATCTACAAAATGCGAGTCTGCCTCAACAAATGGTTTATCATCTACAAATACAGTTTTTATGCCATTCCTATAAAACTTGAAGTATTGATGCAAGGTGGATGGGACCACACCATTTCTATGGACCAAGGTCTCCTTAGCAATAAGTTGTAGGAGGTCTTCACATCGATAACATGGAATATAGTCTTAACATTTAACTCTCCAATGGTGAGATGGACTCTAATCTGTTGGGATTTATATGCCCTAGCATAACAAATTCCTATTTAGATTATAGTGACATATGTTCCTGACATATCTAAAATATTTATGATTTATATAATTGGTGAATTCAATATATTATGTTTCGATTCTTTATGGAATTCATAGTGTCTACTTGATTACAAGAGATATTTCTATATATATGTGATGGTGATCAATACATGAATATAAATAGTAATCATAAATTGTTCATAGTTGGTAATTATGGATGGACTTATTATTAACTAAGACTTGAACTGGATCCGTGTTAGGTTGAGATATATTACGAGAGCCATCGTATGCAATTGCTCCCTATCACTGTTATGGTATTTGACTCTTAAGTATGAGAGAAGTATAAACTCTTTTATTAATTAGTAATTACTTTGATTTGTTCGGCAGAATCTTCGAAATCCATAGACCGGCACTTTGGGTAATTATGTAATTAATAGTTAGAGGGTTACATTTTCAATATTTTCATCATTACTACTTATATTTATGTTGTATTGATTATGATTTATCACAAAGTAAATTCGACGGCCTTCATGAGACAAAATGATTCATTATATAATTATTTATTTAAATTATTATTTTTGTCAAACAAATATTTTATTGTGATCAAGCCGAAAATAATCAAAGGTACCAAAATAAATATATCAATGAAGTAGTCGGATTGATGGCTTTATTTATCTAATAACTAATTATGTATAGAGGGGTGAAAGTGCAACATTGACTTAGAGATTATTTATTATTTAATTGGAGTTCAATTAATTTCTTTTAGTGGAGTAGAAATTAATTTATGAATTAATTGAATTGGGTTCATGGATCGGGCCAATTATTAATTCATTGTAGTCAAGAGAATAATAAGCCCAAAGGATTCTCACTAATAGCCCAACTTGATATTGGAATCATATTATATTTGAGATATGGTAATTAGAGATTGAGAAGGATTTATTGTTTTCTTTCCTTATCTTTATGTTGCCTATATATACATGGTCCATGTATATTTTAAGGGAGACTTTGAAAAGGAAAAAATAATATATTTTTCTCTTTCTAGAATTTTAGGGTTAGTGTTCTCATCTAATGGAGGCTCTCATAAACCTAATTTTCCAAGGTCATTTATAAAGGCTTATGGGTGATTCCTAAAGTCAAACCATTACCAAGAAGATGGAGATCTAAGGAGAAGACATCTAGCAAAGGGATCTACAATAAGTGAGAACATTCACTTTAAAGGAGAGATTTAAGGTTTACTCAAACCTTGATGTAAGTATTCAACTTATTAATTGAATGATACATCATATTTTATTTTTGCATAAAACTTGTCTCTGTGTGATGAATCAAGATCTATGTATTAAAATTCCTCAAAAAGTTTTTAAAACTTGCACGTTTCCCAACAGTGGTATTAGAGTATGGTTTGATTCATTACTAGAGATCGTGTTTTTTTATGAAAATCATCATTCATGGATCCAAATTATATATGCATATATATATTTATTGATGTATGTTGATATATGATTTAATATGTTGATATATATTAATATATGATCATGATGTATGTATATTTGTGATTAGATGATGTTGATGTATGTTTGGGCCACGGATGAAGCTTATAGGTTAATTAAATGTAATTTTATCTTTAGATGAATATAATTAAGACTTTGATTTAGCCATTTAAAAGTTCAATGATGTAATTTAATTTTTTCCAATGTATTTCAAGTGTAAATATTTTTTAAAGCCATGTAATATTCATTAAAGGATGTTATGAAGTTTCAAAAAGGTCCAAGAGGGTTTAATTTGGCGTTAGGAATTTTTTGGAATTTTTTAGAATTTTTTTAGAATTTTTTGGGCCAAATTATAATTTCTGGAAATTTAAATATTTTTCCTGGAATTTTCAGCTATTTTCCGGCAGCCGGAGCGCCGCTGCCGGTGAAGTAGACGCCGGAAAGAAAGATGGCAGATCCTATGCTTCGCGGTGTACCATCATACGGTGCAACCAGATTCCTAGCCATAGGATTAGTCAACAAGAGGAGAGATGATAAGGTGTAACGCAGCCCATGGAACGCTCAAGGCTCGCCCAATCCACAGGCGCATGAGTTGCACACACCAAGGCTGCAGGCGGCAACTGGCTCGTGCCAGCGCGTGGAACGCAATGGTAAACCACACACGCGCGTGCCGGCGAGTGATAGTGTGTGGTACGCACTGCAACCTCCCTCCAGCACTTGCAGGAGCGTGGGAGCACGTGGTATGCGCTGGGAACCTTCCGGACATGTCCTAAGTGCGATTTTGACCCAATCTAGACACGTACAAGCCTCTACAGGTGTTCACAAGCCTTTGATTGACCCTCGCGTAATACTTAGAGCAATTAAATGTTAAAAGCAAAATTCATTGGCTATTTTATTTGTTTTATCTGTCATTTATATGTGTTTGTGATGCATAGAATAATTAATTGCTGATTATTATTGTTCATGCATTGGATCCATGATTTTATCTAAATGACTTGATTTATATTAATTAAATTTTGAAAATTAATTGGATTTGATTGCTAATTAATTAGAGGACACTTATTGGGAAACGAAAAATTATTTTTGTAAATTATTTTTAAAGTGTAACTCAAATTAAATATAATCATTTAAAAGTTTAGTTATTTTCTAAATTTAATTGGATTAAAATCAAGGCGCTTTTCATACATTATATCATGGATATGAGTAAATAAAAAACCCTAATTATGAATGATTAAAAATTAAGTGGGAGCGGGGATTTTTATACATTACCCCATGCCTTCGTTATTATAACCATTGTAATTAGATCTTCAAAAATAAGGCCCCACGTATGATTTAAAGAGTCTAAATATTAAAAGAATGGTTGTCTCATGAAAATAAAAATATTAAATGTTCATTGTAATTAGATCTTTAAAAATAAGGCCATACGTATGATTTAATAACGTTATACCCTCAATCTAAAATCAATAGTGTTAGCTCCCCAATGGAGTGGTCTACACTAGGTGATTTTAGAAAGGCTAAACATAATCGGGAATTATTTCATATAGATAGACAAGGTATTGTCTTAAGAGATATGGAAATGATGGGATATGCCCACCAATAGCACTAATGAACTTCGCCAACCGAATAAGTTATTGGCGTATTGGCTATCCGATTTTTCGTGCAATGGTTAAGGGACCCATGTAATACCCCTAATTTTACAAAAGGATAGTCCTGGAATTTCATTAATTATTTAGTTAAATTTTTAATGGTTAATTGTTTAGTTGCTTGAATTATTTGACTTAATTGTGATTATTTGCTTTATTTGAATTAATTGCTTAAGTTAATTATTTAATTGTTTTACTTGAAGTTATAGTTGCTTGAATTATTTGACTTAATTGTGATTATTTGCTTTATTTGAATTAGTTGCTTTATTTGAATTAATTGCTTAAGTTAATTATTTAATTGTTTTACTTGAAGTTATTTAATTCAATTTCCTTATTTATTCTATCTTAACGTGTCAGTATAGAAGGTTGCATACAGATAGTATTACATTAGGGTTATAGTTTATATAGCCGTCAATGTTTTAAACCTAGGTTGTTCAATGGGCCGAGTGATTTGTATTAGAGTTTAATTGAGCCTAGGGTTATAGTGGTTTATAAATACTCATCTAAGGGGTTTGTCTAGGGTTTTAGCATAATACTGCGACATAGTAAGTCTGTGAGCAGTTTTAGAGACGGCAGGAAACAGAGAGCAAACGAAGGATTCGACGGCAAATTGAGGCGAACGTTGGCGTAAGGCAAGTTCTATCCTTACTCTCTCCCTTAGGTTTTGTGTTCTTTACATTCTTAAACAGTTCTAGGACTAACTAAATAAACTAAACACATGCTCTGTTTGTGCTTAAACTGAAACTTATCAATATGTGTTGTATGCTTAAAATTCTGTTAAAACGTGATAGTTGCTCGCATATATCTTTGTTTAACCTATGTATGGAATGTAATAAAGACTTAAACATGGACTGGGGAAAACTATTGGGGTTGAATTATAATTTCTGGAAACCATAGCATAGGGCGAGGAGTTGCAGAAGGGTTCTGAAGAAGAGGGAAAATGAAGAGGCGAGGCAAGAGAGGGAGAGAGCCTTGGAGAGAGTTGACTCCTCTTGAGTAGAGGCGGCTCCCAAGTGGGGGAGCCGGCTCCAGGTTCTAAAGGAGACGGTTCCACTTTTGGGAGACGTCTCCTTTATGCATTTTTTTTCATTTTTTTGGGTTTCCAGCCAGTTTTGATTACAGGGGTTGGTTTTCTGTGGTTTCAGTTGGGTTTGGGGATGCATGTGGAGTGTGTGGATGATGCTTAAAGACAGCTACTTAAGTCCCAAGAGGTGTTAATAAGTTAATTACTTGGGTAGCTCGGACAGCAAATAGTTAAATCAATGAACACACTATTTAGAGTTTAAAAATTATGTTGGTAATATTTTCTGAGATGGATAATATAATTAAAACATGTTTCACTTCATATTATGATCATGTACTTGAATTATAGTTATTTTGGATGAGTTGGTATCGAGTGATCTAGGTTTTAAATCAAACTTAGCATTACTGGATTCCGGGAGCACTATAGGATAAGTATGGCTATATACCCACTGTAAATCTGTTTTGATGTTTTCATGATTACAGTTTGCATAAATTGTTGAATATGAACTTAGTTGATATTTACTTTAATACCTGTACTATCAACGGTTGGCTGTTGAAAGCTGTTAAGATTTACACGTAATAGTATACCGGTTTTACCGAAACTAAGCATGTTTATATATACTGTGGTTCTGTTGTTGATACTTATCTTGTCACTGCTGGTGTCAATTTCTGGAATAATGGATCTAGTTGATAGTTATCTTAATTGACTATAATATCAACTGTTGGATGTTATATGCTATTAAGATTTAAACTTAGTACTATACAGGATTTTATGAAACACTATACATTAAGTGTATTTATAAAAATACTGTAATTTTGTTTTGATGCCTTCATTATCACTGTCAGTATCAATTGTTGGAAACATGGATTTAGTTGATATTTACCTTAAGTGTAAGTTTATCAACTGCTGGATGGTTGGAGTATGCACCGGTATGGGACGGTGGCATGCTATGGACGGTTTGGATTCAAAACACCAAAACCTACCTAGTCTGGATTAAGAATTGGCTTAACTAAAAGTTAAGTCCTACTGATTGTAGTGTCATGGCAACGACTAGTTGACCGGCACTATTAGGATTCGGAATAGACTTTAAATATATTGTTATGGTACCTCGATATGAGCTTGAGTCTCAGGATCGACGGTTAGGAAGCGTATATGCATTGGGATGCATAGCTGGATACAATGGTTAGAGGTGTACCCTGTTTAGGTATAGGTACATATGCCCACTTCATGTGCGTTTTAGCATGTTACCTCTATTCAGGTTGAGACCGGCCTGTAGTCTAGTGAGAGTCCTTTAGTGTGACTATATATATATTTACGGACTATTAGCTATTGTTGAATTGTTTAGGATGTACATGCGTATCGGGCCTCTGTTTGGATTGTAGTAGTATAGAACTTGCGCGTGGGCCTGACCCACTTCTATTTTTCAGGTACACGATAGTTCTAGGCTTAGACGTGTTCGTGCTGAGCAGAGGTCTCTATTCAGTCTTCCGACGATGTAGGATTCTCTCTATAGTTTTATTTTTGGATGTTTATTACAGTTGTTTTATCTTCCGTTTGGATGTTTAATAGGGGTCCACTAGAGATGGATTCCCGAGTTGTACACTGATGGAGTTTTGGAGTTTTGGTTTGATGGATTTTAATAATTATAATATTTTGTGGATTCTATTTTTAGTTCCTTTCAGCTTTAATTTCATTTCTTAATTCATTTTGTATTCCGTGTTCATTATAAAATATTAATTGTTTGCTATTCCCTCGGGTTTGGGCCTAAGCCTGATCAACCCGTGTCTCGGATCCGAGGGGTATCATAACCCATAGATATTTTAATGGAAGTGCTCGCTTAATAGCAGATGAATATCAACAACAGTAATAATGAACTCCTCCATCAGGATAAGTTATTGACAATTTGATTATGTGATTTATTATGATGGCCCAAGTTTTTCAACCCGTGGCATCAGTGATTAACCGAAAGTTGACCCGATAACGGATCCGAAATGCGGAAGCGAAAGGTAAACCAAAGTCTTTAGAGATATAGATCATCCCCAAGTCACCAATGTGACCTTCTATGAAGTCACGGAACTCAAAGAAATAACCAAAAGCGAAAGCTAAAATGAAAAGGTCAAATGGAACCCTATGGCACCAATGACACCCAAGGGAACAAAATCTAGTTCAAACTAGACCACGTACACCATTAAATGGCTTAAACAAGATCAACGAAGTCGAGTAGGAACAAACGAAACAATAAAAGCCTGAAGAAACGACAACCAAACAAAAACCTACAAGGTAGCTCCATTTCGGTTAGCCAAAATGGAGCTTGAGTCGGCCGAAGTGAGCCAGGAAAAAGAATGGAATGAGCTTTCATTTCGGTCGACCGAAATGACAAACCGGTCGACCGGTTTGTGGCTCAAGATGAAAATGGCTACTGGAATTGTGATATTTACTGTACAATTAAAACCAAAAGGGCATCGGTCTACCGAAACAAGCCACCAGTCGACCAAAACAGGTCGAAAATCTGAAGAATGAACCTGCTATGCACCAAAACTAAAAAAGAGACTTTAAGTCTCATTTGAATCCCCCATAGCATGATCAATTTATGTTATGTGCTATTGTGTGATGATGTGAACATACACGCAAGTGTAACATGGCATTTTAAACATGCCATAATGGCCTATGGCCTTATTACAATTCATTTACAACATTTGACATGTCAAACCTCCAAAGTTAGGAAAATTACATTTCAAAGGCTAAACTTGAAATTTAAATACATACACTTGAACTTTAAGGTTTGTGGCCCTTAACCTCATGTCATATATATAAAATGAGAATCAAAAAGTGTGCTTAGGCACACATTACAAGTTTAGAATTAAATATACACAATTGATAAATAAGGCTACAAATGGCATTTTTAGCCAACCTTTACAATAATGGAACCTTCAAGTCCACAAATCGCCCAAGTATAATGGGAATCTCAACCTTGATTCTTGTACCTAAAAAATATCCCCAGTAACTTCGTGGTGAGTAACATAAAGCTACTTGTAGGAAATAAGCATGCATTGACCTAGCATTTTACAATTTTATCACCTTAAGGTGAAACATGCTAAAGGGCTCATGCTACCTAACGTTTATGTCAAGGGTGACACTTAGGGAGCATCCTAAGCTACCCTAGATCATTTCTAGCATAAATCACATCATCCATGCAATTCAAACCACATAGAAGCATGCTATACAAGCAACAAGATATAGATTCTCAAAGTCATCAACTTGAAATCTAAAATGCAAAAATAACCAAAGTGGGTCATGCCACCTAACGTCTATGTTCCAAATGAATCTATAGGATCATTCCTAAGTCACATTTGAACAATATATCATAGAAGTACTTAACAACATCAAAACTTGCAATGATTTATTAGAAATCATAAAACATAGATGCACTTACCAACATCAAAATTTGCAATGATTCATTAGAAATCACAATGCCTGAATGTACTTAACAACATTAAATCGCTAATGACTAAAACCAGAAGTCACAATTAACCATGATTGTTAAGTGGGAGACTTGGACATTAAAGCTCAGAATTCTGCCGAGACCTCAATGGTTATTTCGGGCATTACCCCGCAGGGAAGACCACCCTAGTGCGCACTATAAAATGGGGAGAACTCATACCTCCCGCACTAAAGTCAAACTCTAGCCATATCTCTGTAACAATGTCCCAAGTGACTCCAAAATAAATAAGTTAACAACTTATATACGTATTAAATAGTACACGAAACTACCTTCATGCACAAGTAAGTTGAAACCACACAATACATGCACTTAGTCCACAACTACTATCGGATAACAAATGCAGAATCTTTAGAGTGTGATTCGTTTCTTGCTATAATAACATCACATGTCGAATCTTTAGTGTGCGATTCGTTCCACGCTATAACAACATAATTTAATATTGAAAACATGAACTGAAGAATCTAATACAAGTCCAAAATCATGATTTAGATATACAATCAATGTCAAACACATGATTAAATCAATAATACAATAGAAACGAAAATTAATCAAGTAAACTAATTAATTTCTCTAAGTTTCAATTCTCAACCAAATGGTCTCTAATTAACACATGTTAAATAACATAGCATGGTCATTGCATATACTAATTCAAAAACTTAATTAGAAATGGAACATTTAAATAGATTTTAATTAATCCCTTTGGCGGGGGCCTGCAGTGCCTTGCAGGCCCTTGCAAACTTCGAACTTCATTGGACCATTTGGCAGGCGCCCGCAACACCTTAGCACTGTACCAATTTGCTTCATAATCTGATCTTTACTCTGGCCGATGACACGATCATTCTTTATGGCTATTTTTGCAGGGATAACCGGGAGTTCAATGGGATACTGGCTTGGCCAAAATCAAGGTCCCCGGCAACAGCATGCTTTGATTCTTCAAGAATTCATCAAAGCGTCTCTTTTAACTATCTTTGGGGAACCACCTGAAAGTAGACAAAAACATGCAAATGAAACCAATATGTACAACAAGATCAACTAATGGACTTAACTAATGTAAATAAGGGCGCTTGAATATGCAATATTTTGCGCTTATCACACCCCCAAACTTACATTTTGCTAGTCCCATAATAAAAACAAAAATGAAACTCTTGACAAAATGACAACATTTGAAATGCTATCTACATGCATCAACATGGTGCAAGAAAATACACACACACAGCTCACTAGCAACTTGGGATAGACAGAAAATTGGAGACGAAATCATTATGTAAACTACCTTGCATATATGAAGCCTTGACATAACAAAATGGCTAAACATACTTCAAATCTCATACATCAACATCGTAGTCGATATAAATACTTCAATTGTTATCTCTTTAATAGAAATCAACTCTAACTTCAATGAAAGTGAACTGGATTCCCAATATGTGGCTTTTACCTTCTTTTTCCAATTTCAAAATACAAGTCTTTAAAATATTGAATTTCCCTTTTAAATGAGGTCTCTAAGGCATGAATTTATTCAAAATACAACCTTTTTTTTTTTTTTTTTTTTTTTTTTTTTTTTTTTTTTTTTTTTTTTTACATACATATTATAGTTGTACAATGCCGAAGTCCCTTAAGTTTTCTAACCAACTCATGTAGCAAGCATTAGGCCAGCAACTCCCAAGCCGGATGGTTTTAGGGCGCTAAGTGTAAGGACACTCCAAGGGCTTAATAACTTGAGTTGTTAAGGCTACGAACTCCAACGAACCATATTTATTTATTTTTTATTTTTTTTATTTATGTGAATGACCATGCAATGCCTAAGTCCCTTAAGCTTTCTAACCAACCCATGTAGCAAGTGTTAGGCCAACAACTCCCAAACCGGATGGCTTTAGGGTTCAAAGTGTAAGGACACTCCAATGGCTTAATAACTCGAGTTAGTAAGGCCACGAACTTAAACTAGTTATTATCCTTATTCTTCTTCCTTTATTTTATTTTTTTTTTTTTTATTTTAAGATTCAATGCCAAAGATATCCATTCATTAGGGTCATCAATTCAAATCAACTGAGTCAAGGTCAAGGTCAATCAGGTTGCATGCCTCATAATTGAGTTTTCGGTGTGCGTTTGTGCAGTGTAAAGCATAGAAGAGTATGAAATCCAACGAAAATCTAATTAAAACATTTATACAAACCGGTTTGAATCAACATGAACATTTCAGATTTTTCTTTATTTTCAAAACTCTCATTTGCCTCTATACATAAAGTGTTAAACACATGCTTCATTTTCCAACAAGTTCCAAGATTACTCTATCATTGTTTTCCAAAAAATGATTTTTATTACTTTACATGAACAATTAGCGTATGCAAACAAAAATGTAATACAAAAAATGCAATAATGCACCCCCAAACTTGAATGTCACATTGTCCTCAATGTGAGAAAGCAAAGAATGATTAATGAAAAATAGCAAGGGTACAAGAACAATATTACCAAGTGGAGAAGGAAATTCAGTGACGGTGTAAAAATATGCCACCATGGGAATTCCAATAGCACGCCCCCAAACTTGATTCTGAAAACCTGTCGACAACACATCTATACATAACAAACATTATATAAATCCAGACAGAGAGAAAAATAAACAACTGTAATTTATTTAACTAAAAAGGCGCCATTTGGGAAGAAAAAGTTGGCTCGGGCGATTTATCGAACACCTGGCGTGCAAGACAAAATGGAAGAGAGCCAAAGGTGGATTAAAGATAGAAAAACCCAAAAATTTTCACCTAAAATTGACAATATCAAACTCCCAAACAATCACCAATCCTCCAAATATATTATCCCGTCCTCCATTGATCCAAAAATTGAAAGAAAGAAAGAGTAGAGGAAACTTACCCAATGTGGAGAGCAAAGGACTCCTTGCTTGGTGATGGGAAACTTTGAGGATGAGACGAAGGTGAGATGATGGAATGGGGGAAGAAGATAAGATGGGAAAGGAGTAGATGGAAGGAAGAATTGAAGAGTTGAGAGGGAAAGGGAGACAGACTTGGCTGGGATTAAGAGAGGGGGAAAGATATAAAAGGAAATGGGTTTGAAATAAGCCCGTTTAAAGAGAGCCGACACAAGGGCAGGCGCCCGCGGGTTCGAGACTACACTGTTTATTTTAGCAGGCGCCTGTAAGGGCTTGGCAGGTGCCCGCGACTTGTCAAGGGTGGGTCTCGGCGGCGGCCCGCAAGGTCTTAGCGAGGCCCCGCAGAAGCTCGAGCTCACTGCCACTTTTAGAGGGCGCCCGCAGGGGCTTGATGAGCGCCCACGGCTGTTGGGCACACCACCTTCTGAAGTGACTTTTGGCCTAACGGAGGCCGGGCTGGGTCGAAAAATTTCCAAATTTGAAATTTAAGCTTGTATGGACCCTAGATATAGTGTATAACCCCGGAACGAGAATCGGAGCGCAAATGTAACAGCGATGTTTTAGAGGCCCGAATTTTCCCTGATTTTTGGATTAGTTGAGAAAATTGCCCAAATGACCTTGAAATTTTTTGAAAATGGTACCGAGACCTTAAAATGACTAAGAAAACCGAATGTGACTTTTGGAACGCAATTCGAGATAATTCCGGAAGGGTCACATTTTGGCTAAACTTAGCTAATTTATGAAAAATTCTTGGCTAAGACAACTTGGAAGAGGGAAGCTTGGAAGTTGAAAGAATTGCTTCCCATGAGTGCTAAATTTAATGTCGATAGCTAGACGAACCATGATGTCGCATTAGTCCTCATAAATTGGGTCCATCAATAGGACTTTCTCTACTTTTCGGATAGGGACTATGCCATCAACATAAGGCTTAAGCCATTGGCCATTAACCTTAAAGAAAGATCAATTGGTAGGATATTGGAGTTCGATTACACCATGAGGAAAGACGAATGTGATGACATATGGACCATCCCACCGTGAACAGAGTTTACCAGGAAAAAGTCTCAATCTAGAATTGAAAAGCCAAACTTTTTTTCCGGGGGTAAAAAACTTGTTGACAATGTGCTTGTCATAAATGGCTTTAGTCTTTGCCTTATAGATTTTGGCGCTTTCATACGCATCATTTCGCATTTCCTCAAGCTCATTGAGCTGCAATTTGCGAGTAGAGACGGCTTGTTTAAGATCAAAGTTGAGCTTTTTTATGGCCCAAAAAGCGCGGTGTTCTAACTCGATTGGGAGATGACAAGCTTTACAAAAGACAAGTCGATATGGTGACATGCTAATAGGCATCTTATACACTGTCCAGTAGGCCCTGAGTGCATCATTTAGTCTTAATCTTTGCTGTCCGGACAAACCGTCTTTTCCAGAATATGCTTGATCTCACGATTAGATACTTCCACTTGACCACTCATTTGAGGTGGTAAGGTATGGCAACCTTGTGAATGACGGAATATTTAAGAAGGACGGATTCAAGGTAGCGATTTCAAAAATGAGATCCTTCGTCACTGATGATGGCTCTAGGCGTACCAAACCGACTAAAGATATTCGATTGAATGAACTTGACCACAACTTTATGATCGTTTGTTTTTGTAGCCTTCACCTTAACCCATTTGGATATATAATCCACCACTACGAGAATGTACTCAAAGCCATAAGAAGATGGAAATGGTCCCATGAAGTCAATTCCCCACACATCGAAAATTTCTATGATTAAAATGGGATTGAGGGGCATCATGTCTCTTCTAGACATGGATCCGAGCTTTTGGCAACGCTCACATGACTTACAGAAATTGTAAGCATCCCGAAACGAAGATGGCAAATAAAATCCGCTGTGAAGGACTTTGTCAGCAGTTTTCTTTACACTGAAGTGTCCTCCAAATGCAAGTATGTGGCAGAAATTTAGGACACTTGGGAATTCAGATTCTGGAATACATCGCTGGATGATTTGATCCTGGCAATACTTGAATAGTTCTGGATCTTCCCAAAATAAAATTTTGATTTGGGAGAAGAACTGGTCTTTATCTTGTTTTGACCATTTGGAAGAAATTTTTCCTACCACAAGGTAGTTGACAATATCCACAAACCATGGAAGATTGGAATGAGAAATCTGAAACAGTTGCTCATCCGGAAAGGAATCACGAACTGCAGCAAATTCAGAGGATTTCTCAATTTGTAAACGAGAGAGATGGTCAGCGACAACATTGTCTGTCCCTTTTTTGTCCTGAATTTCAATATCAAACTCTTGAAGTAAGAGTATCCATCGAATTAGGCGAGGTTTGGTCTCTTTTTTAGTGAGTAAATGCCTAAGGGCGGTATGGTCCGAAAAGACAATGACCTTGTATCCAAGAAGGTAAGAACGAAATTTATTCAAGGCATATACCATTGCTAGCAACTCTTTTTCAGTAGTGGTGTAATTCAATTGAGCATCAGATAGAGTTTTGCTAGCATAATAGATGACATGCGGTAGCTTGTCCACATGCTAGCCCAAAACTGCACCCAATGCATAATCGGATGCATCACACATGATCTTAAATGGAAGAGACCAGTTGGGCGGTTTCATGATTGGGGCTAATAAGAGCAGAGTACAGAGCTTCTTAAAAGCTTCTAAATATGCTTCATCAAAATTGAAGGGAATATCCTTGGCAAGTAGATTACACAAGGGCCAGGATTTTTACTAAAATCTTTAATGAAGCGGCGATAAAAGCCGGCATGACCAAGAAAGGAACGGATTTGTCAGACAGAATTTGGAGGAGGAAGATTAGAGATCAATTCGACTTTGGCCTTGTCGACCTCAATTCCCCTTTTAGAGATGAAATGTCCCAAGACAATGCCTTCTTGAACCATAAAATGACACTTTTCCCAACTTAGAATCAGATTTGTGTTCTTGCATCTTTGAAGCACAAGGGATAAATTGTAGAAACAGGAGTCAAAGGAAGATCAAAAGACGGAGAAATCATCTATGAATACTTCCAGAAACTTTTTAACCATATGGAAAATATGGATATCATACACCTTTGGAAAGTTGCTGGTGCATTGCATAGCCCAAAGGGCATGCGTCTATAGGCAAAAGTTCCAAAGGGACATGTGTATATGGTCTTCTCTTGATCTTGAGGATCAATTGCCACTTGGTTATAGCTGAAATAACCATCAAGGAAATAGTAGTAGCTTTGGCCGGCTAGCCTCTCTAGGATTTGATCAATGAATGGAAGTGGAAAATGATCCTTCCTAGTGGTAGAGTTAAGTTTTCGGTAGTCAACGCACACACGCCACCCAATGGTAGTGCGTTGTGGCACGAGCTCTGCCACTGAATTTTCAACAACGGTGAGGCCGGATTTCTTGGGAACAACTTGAGTGGGGCTCGCTCACTTGTTATAAGAGATGGGGTAGATGATTCCCGCATCTAGTAGCTTGATCACTTCTTTTATGACCACTTCCTTCATGTTGGGATTCAACCGGCGCTGCACCTCTCTAGAAGGTTTAGCATCATCCTCTATATGAATGCGATGCATACAAATAGAAGGGTCAATTCCTTTCAAATCAGCCACTGCCCAGCCAATAGCTTCTTTGTGCTCTTGTAACACCGCTAAAACGCTGTTTTCTTGGTCCTTTAAAAGGTCCAATGCGATGATGACTGGAAGAATTTGATTTACACCAAGAAACGCATACTTGAGGTGAACCGAGAGCGGCTTTAACTCAAGTTGTGGTGGAGATTTCAAGAAAGGGACCGGAGGAGCAGTGGAAAGTTGAGGAAGTGGTTCTTTTGTACCTTCCAAGGAGGAAAGTCCATGATAGCACCAATATCGAGCAAAGAATTCACTTCTTAATTGCATTGACTGATATCAAAGTTTGCAAAATCAGAGTATAACATACAAGTTTCAAGCGGATCTTTGCTTAGAATAAAGGAGAGATTCTTCGACCATTTCATCTACCACATCAATGAGGAAACAATCATCCTCTTCGGAAGAATGTTGAGTTTGACTTGCATATTTCCAAAGGCGATATCCATCACCCCGGTTCAGTAATTTATCGAAGCATTAGCCGTAGCTAAGAAAAGCCTACCGAGGATCATGGGAATATGTTTCTTTGGATCATAGACCGGTTCCGTGTCGAGAACCACAAAGTCTACCGGGAAGTAGAATTTATCCACTTTGATGATGACATCTTCAAGAATGCTCCATGGGTGCTTAACCGATCTGTCGGCAAGCTGTAAGACCGCGGAGTTTGGTTTAAGATCACCCAACCCAAGTTGTAAGTAAACTGAATATGGAATTAAGTTCACACTCGCTCCTAAGTTAATAAGGGCCTTTTCTATCTTATTGTCACCAATGGCACACAAGATTGTTGGGGCGCCGGGATCCTTATACTCGAGAGGAGTGTTATGCTGAATGATCGCACTCACATTTTCAGTTAGTCTTACCTTCTTTGGTAAATGATTCTTGGAAGTGCACTTTTGAGTGCACAAATCCTTGAGAAATTTTGCATAGGGAGGGATTTTCTTGATAGCATCCAAGAGAGGAATGATGATCTTTACTTGCCTAAAGACCTCCTACATGTCTTGAATTTTGTAACATTTGTTCCCAAAATGTGTCGACTCTTGGAGACGTTGAGGAAACGGAGCCTTAGGCTCATAAGAAGTCTCCACATTTGGGTTGACAAGTTTAGAATTTTCAGTGCTAGACATTGGATTTTCAGGAGGGAAATTTGGATTAGATGAGCTATGATTTGGATTTTTTGGAGGAAGGATTGTTTCATCTTTTCCTCCATCAACCTTGTTGTCCACAATTTGACCACTACTAAGGGTGGTGATTGCTTGGACTTGTTCATGAGTAGGCCCACTCAGAGGAGGGCCTTCGTCAATGACATACATCCCTCTAGGATTCTCAAATGGTTGAGCGGGAAGTTTTCCCTTATCTCTTTAAAGAAGTTGGTTCATTGAAGTAGTTATTTGTCCTACTTGATTCTCAAGTTTAGCTATTGACTGAGTATAAGAATGAACCATTTGGAGAGTGGGCTACAATGATGTCAACAATTGCTTAGATTTTAACATTTGCTTGTTTAGAGATTCCATCATTTGCTTATTTGCAGCGAGAATTTCATTAGTTGGAAACACAGGAGGTGGAGTAGAGACATTTGGATTATAAGGTGGCCGGTAAGTTGAAGAGGCCTGAAATTGCCTATTTTTAAATTAAGAAGAGGGCTGATTTTGATGCCCTTGATTTGAAACGTCGAATTTTGTGGAGCGGGTTGCCTCTACGAGAAATTCGGATGATCTCTCCATCCTGAATTATAGGTATTAGAATAAGGATTATTCTGGGCTTGGAAAATATAGCATTTGCTTGCTCTTGATTGTTATTAGGAAAGTGATCCAGTGTGGGGTAATCTTTCGAGAGATGGAAAAGGTTAGTGCATGATGCACACATCCCACTTGCTGAATTTTCAGACAAAGAAGGAGAGAGATGTGGTGCCATTAATTGATAGAATTTATGAGCTATGGCATCCACTTGAGACAATTCTTTCCTTAGTGTCTTTGGTTGACATGGATTGGTGTTCTTTGCATTGGTTGAGGTTAGACCCCCATGAGAACTATGTTGCAATGAGTTTTCACTCAAATTCTCGAGTAAGGTCCAAGCCTCATCCACATTTTTAGATATGAACATCCCTCCACATGATGAGTCAACCATAAATCTATTTGGGTCAGTCAACCCAACATAGAAAGCTTGCACCAATTGCCATTTTGGAATTAGGTGGTGCAGACATTTCCTAAGGAGATCTTGAAGTCTCTCCCAAGTCTCATGGAGTTGTTCCCCATCGCTTTGTGAAAAACTAAGAATGGAACACCTCATTTGGTTGGTCTTACTCGTAGGATAATACTTTTTTAAGAATTCTTGTTACAATTGAGCCCATGTAGTGATGGAATTTACAACAAGGGAGTTCAACCAATATTTTGCCCTCTCTTTTAAGGCGAATGGGAAGAGATGCAAATGGAGAGCATTTTTAGGGAAGCCCCTCAGCTTGATGGTAGAACAAATTTCAAGGAACTCATCAAGATGCTTATAGGGGTCTTCATTTTTAAAGCCATGAAAGGATGGAAGCATTTGAATTATGCTAGATTTAATTTCATATTGGGCTACCTTGATGTTTGGCATCACTATACAAGAAGGGGAGGCATAAGTTGTAGGGATGAAATGGTCCGTAAGAGTCATAGGTACAACATTTTCTCCATTACCGGCCAATGTATTAAATTCAAGTTCAATTCCTCTTATATTTTCAGATTCCCTAAGGTTTCTTCCAGTGAATTTATGTCAATGGGAGATTTGAGAGTTAGTAAGGACAATAACCAACGGCCAAACATCAATAACACACTTCACAACCGACACAACAATTCATCACCATAACCTCCACATACGATGTTCCCTTTCTCCTCAATTATCAACAAGACAGAAAATAAATGGCCACGACAAGGACCGATGCTTTGTAAAATAGTAAAATAGAAATAGCCTCGACAAGGGCTTCACACTTAAATATCTCTAATTTAACTACATGCAAGATATTCCCAATTTTGAAACTAGAACTTCGAAAACTTACCTGAAGTCTTTTAGACCTATGATATTTTCAGTTTTCCCACGGCAAGCCTTGAGTACCTAGAATCTCACTAGAATACTTAAAACACAACAATGGTCAAAACCGAACAAGAAAATATTCATAAGAAACAATATTAACAATCAAACCAAAGTTAATCCTTCAACCTCGGTTACAAAACCGTTAGCAATCCTCGGCAATGGTGCCAAAAATTGATGAGTCTCGTTAACTATCAATAATAATCAACTCTTTGCAATAGCACAAATTATTGTCAAATAAGGCTATTTGACGGGTAAGTCAAACCACTGGGATTGCTAGTTTATGGCAACCAAGATTGTAAAATCACTTTTAGTTTGATGAAAGGGGGAATAAGAGTTAGTTTTGTTTGTCACTTCGAAATAGGGATTAAAGAATGCATAAAACAATAATTGTAAGGAAATTAAGAGGAAAGAAATTTAGGTAGAGAGGACTAGGGAGTTGAATCCACTACCTACCCCATAAACATGCTAGATTATGATTAACTTGGGGAAACAACATATATAAGTGGCCACGAAATGTTGCAACACATGGTTGCTACATTACCTTCAAGAAGTTTACGAAATTAATGGCAAGAATAACCTATCAAAGTTGTACATGCTTGAAATACCTAAACTAGGGTGTAGCCTTAGACATGCTTACTAAGCTAGAGATTATCAAACCTTCAATCAAATGATAAGAGCACATGAAGTTAAAAACCAAGTATAGTCCATCAAAGGAAGGCCCTAAGCTATAGACTATCAAATTTCCTAAGCAACATGCCATTAAACCATTCCACAATCTCATTTCCATTGTCACTATGAAAATGTAAGCCATATTATCATGAGAGAAAACAATCTAAGACAAGATAATAAACTCAAAATGATCATTTATAAACATTAATATCCATTACAGCATGTGTATAGCTCTAGATTATGGAAAGACCAAATATATACATCATTTCCCCCAAAATAAATCAAAACTAAGGCATGGTTACAAGGGAGGGCTTCATCACTTCCCTAGAAAGGAAGTTAGTTACCCATAAGAGCAAGGGAGGAAGGAGAAGAGATCATCATCCCTACCGTGGTGTTTGGCGGGGGCCTACAATGCCTTGCAGGCCCCTGTAAACTTCGAACTTCACTGGACCATTTGGCAGGCGCCTGCAGCTCCTTAGCACTGCACCAATTTGCTTCATAATCTGATCTTTGCCCTGCCCGATGACGCGATCATCCTTCATAGCTCTTTTCCCAGGGATAACCGGGAGTTCAATGGGATACTGGCTTGGCCAAAATGAAGGTCCCCGGCAACGGCACGCTTTGATTCTTCAAGAATTCATAAAAGCATATCTTTTAACTTTCTTTGGGGAACCACCTAAAAGTAGACAAAAATACGCAAAAGAAGCTAATATGTACAATAAGATCAACTATGGACTTAGCTAATGCAAATAAGGGTGCTTGAATATACAATATTCGGCGCTTATCACCCTTTAATTAAAATCTCTAGATTTTTATACTTATCAAAATGCTCTCAAATTAAAGTATATTAAAGAACATGCCAAGACTTAATTTAAAAGCATGACAGAAGTTAATTTCATGCAAGGTACGTCTATGAGAATTAAACTTTCACAAAAGATAATTATTAAATAAAAAATGCAATTCTTATTCAATTAATCCCAATTTAATATATATTGACAAACATATCAAAACCAAAATTTCTAGTATGCCACAATTTAATTCTATGTTATCTATCCACATGAGAATTAAATCTTAACCATAGATATTAATTAAATTAAATTCTAGAACTTAAACCAAAGCATGCATACAAGCTGTAAAAACTTCTAAAATCATCAATACAACATGAATATAATCCTAAGACACCCCCTACCTCAATTTGAGATGAACATCTCAAAAGCCACTAGAAAGAGACTGCTCTGAATTCGACGATACTTTGAGGTTTCATCGGGGACAACACGGTAAACAAGAACTCCAAGGAAGCCCCTTCAAAATCATAACTTCACTTCAAACCCGAACTCAAGAAATGGCCAAAACGAGATTCCAATCGGTGGAATCGAAGGCATCGCCAAGGCAAACATAAAACATTAAGGCACTACGGCATTTCACTAAGGGGAAGAAGCTCAAAAGAGGAGAGAGAAGGTGGCAGCCCTTGGCTGCCATGGAATCCGGCCAAGAGAGGGGAGAGAGAGAGTGAAATATTATTTTCAATTAAAGGTCCCCTATTTATAGAAAATCCCAAAAAGTGCCCCGAACGGGCCCCGCCCAGTCCAGAAAAGTGGAATTCGCGTAAATGAGCTCAAACGGCAAACCTCCATGTATGAAAAGAACTGAAATGAGAAAACATTAACAACGGAAGAAACAGCGTCGAAAACTGAGTCCCGAGCAGAGAGATATGCCCCGATCAAGTTCGGCGGCAACCGGAGCCAGAAACCCTAAAACTGGAGAAAAACAACCAGAAGAAACTTCCAAGAGTACACAACTCGACGAAAACTGAAAATGAATCCTGTACTAGGATCCAGGCTCAAAACAAGGCATTTAGCAATAACTTTCATTAATTACACAATGGCCCCTCTAAAAAGTGAAAACTGCACTAAAGACCCAGAATGAAAATATCTTCCAAAAATATTTTCTTAGAAACCCCTAAAATAAAATATATCTTCAAAAGATATTTATAAAAAATACCCCAAGAAAAGGAAATGTTTTCAAAGAACTTTACATCCATGCCCCTATGGACACCAGGAGCAGCCAGTGTACTTTTCTGCAAAAGTAAAGATACGTATTTCATGGAAACCACTTAGAATGAAGATACATAAAGTCAAAAACTAGCTCCAAACACAAGAAGTGTGGTTATGCCAACAGAGTGACAAACGGGAAAAGACAAAATAGGGAAAAGGACGAAAAGTGAATAGTGTCTAAAAAGTGAAAATGTAGAAATGACTCGGTCCTCAAACGAAGTTGTCAATCTAAAGAAAAGAGTCTCGAATACCATCCTTGGGCACTCAAGGTGACACTAAGTGATGAGAATCCGACTCAGAAAGGAAAAGACAACGGAAAAAAAAAAATATCTGTAAATCTAAGAAAAGGAAAGGAATGAAAATAACCGGGTCATAACAACCTTCCCACCTTAAAGGAATTTCATCCCTGAAATCCAGCCCCAACAAAACAAAAGGCGAAACCAGGGTAACTCCGGAGTGCATCTACGAGAATCCAACACAACATGCTACAAAAGCAATCCCAAAACTGAAAGACAACGTACAAACCAATGTCATTCGCACCTATGTGCTCACGACAGGACAACCCCTTAAAAGAAAAGTGATCATAAGGCCACACGACAAGTCAAAACTTACACACAGAGCCCAAGGTCAGACAAGGGAATGGAAGACAACAATCGAAAGCATCCCTCCTGACGAACCGTCATAAGGAAACAAAAACAACCACTAAAAGCTCTCCAAAATAACAACATATCAAATCAGGGTATTGAACAAAGACAACGTGGCAATATGAATAGTGACCAGACCCACCCACGATATACTTAAATGTGTGGTAGCAAT
Source organism: Cornus florida (assembly GCF_030987335.1). NCBI lineage: Eukaryota > Viridiplantae > Streptophyta > Magnoliopsida > Cornales > Cornaceae > Cornus > Cornus florida. The sequence goes on along the minus strand of NW_026775571.1, from coordinate 31,053,463 downwards.
AACAGTGCCTAGTGCCCGCCCACACTTACTCATCAGTAAGGTAGAATCAACGACAACTAGCACTCGCCCACAACACATAACTTTGTACGGTAGCATGACAATAAAAGGCACTAATTCATAACCTGCCCCCCACTAAGTCTGCCTATGAAACCCCTCGATACCAATGACATCAATGTCGCAAAACGATCATGGCCAAAACCAATATTGGAACCAGGCATCTACGAGAGTTGAAATATGGTCCAAAGGCGTTCCAGACCGTCCTAGCCAATCCCAAACTCTGATAACAATGTCATAGGCACCATTATGCTTAAGGCCCCAAATCCTCAATACAACAAAACCAACATCTCCAACGTCTTAAATTACTACTATCAACAACATCAATCACAAATCCAAAGCCTGATAAGCGAATCAACACCTCCAGAAACCAGAATAAACCTCATAATAAGACATTTCATCGAAAGTCCTACATATCTCCTTGAAACAGATCAACTACAAGGCCACACCGTAATCAAACATTAGATCCACATCCTTATCATAGATAACTAAATCCTCAAAAAATAAATCCATCACGTGGCACACACATCAAAATCCTGACAAACGAAGTCACAAAATGAGTTTCTCAAAACCATGCTTGGCAACACCAAGCTAAATCAAAATTCCTCAATTTCAATCCAAGAACAACTACAACTATTGGAACTACGATTCCTCAAAACTACCTAGTCATAACTAGGATGAGAAAACTTCTCAAACAAGCCATATCCAACAGCGATCCTCCAAAACTTCTCCTAAGAGTCAACCAAATCCAGGTATCCAAAACCAAAGCAAGTCTCCAAAAGACATCCTTAAACTACGTCAAACTCACACGATGAGGCAACCAAATCCTCAATCAGATGAACACAAGTTCCCGTAAAATGATCTCACACCAATCAACTCACTCTGAGCACCACAACCCATCAACAACCACGACAAAACCCCCTAAGGGAAGACACGAAAGAAAGGGAACCTCTAGTCCTAATAAAGACAACACCACGACTCTGTCCCTGAAATAAAAGACAACAAAGTCAAAGATTTCACCCCTTACCTGGAAGTAAGTCGACCAAAATCCATCAAATCCTCACCAAGGACTCAAGGCAACGATGGTGATCCTCACGGACCAACCAAACCCAAAATTGTGCATAAAGTGACGAAAAAAAGAGACTCACTCCTTGTGAAGTCCTTAACACGAACCAAGAAAAAGAGGAGAAACCCTACTCTCCCATAATGTCAACACAACAAACATTAAGAGGGAACTAACATGGAAGTCATGCAAATAACAAGGATATGCAGCTACTAAGAAAGTAAATCTACTCACATAGATAAAATCAAGGGTACATGCAACACGTCTCCACGTAAGCATAAAATCAAAGTAATAACATGGCATCTCTAAGCATATAAAGAAGGTATGATAATACCACACAACAAAAAAGTAAATGTGGACACACCTCCACCTACTCATACATCGCAATATCATAAATCATACTACTAACATGGTAGTAAACGAAACTGCAGAAGATAAAAATGATGCAACAATGAACCCTATGGACATCGTATCCTAGAGTGCCTAAGAAAAAGCAAAGACCAGTCCTAGCCATAAACTGACTCCAAAAACCAATGCGACAACAATCTGTCTCAAAACAAACGTGAGCCTTTACCACAATGGTAAGACTCTAACAATCTAACTCTGAATCTAGAGGTAACACTACAAGTGACACTAACAGTGCAATGTTCTCTCTACCCAAAATATTAATCAATTGACTTGATCCCAAAAGTGTCATCATGCAAGAGAACTCAAAGGAAATGGCAACTATAGACATACCAACAACAACCAAATCAATTACTACGACTGATCCCCAAAACAACCATCATCATCATCGATCAAAAGGACAAACAAAACCAACATTAATTCCATCTAAACTACACTTGTAGCTAGCTAGTACGGTAGAATGACAATGCCATGCACCTGCCCACAAACGTACCCGCCCACGAAAATTGTAATCCCAAAGGAAATATCCCGAACAACCAAGGATCCTAAGAGGTCCATAACCTCATCATAGCCCAAAACCAACAAATCCAGCACTATAGCAACGCCGAATGACTCACCTCACGAGAGCCTAATAAAAGGTGTCTCACCACTTACCTCAAAACCAACACTAAGTCGACAACAACCTACTCTACCACGAAACTTTGACTACAATTACCATCAACCCCAACTCGTGCCTTAATGACTAATCCCGTGTCATGCCAAATATGTAATACAGTTATGCATATACAAATCTAATCTAGCACACATCCATGTTATACTCTTTCCATTAGAATAAACTCATGCTTAAACAAATGACATACTATATATAGCACATAAGCACATAAACATGTTATCAGACCAATACATGTTATCATGAAGTACATAAACACATAGAGCATGGCATCATAAGCATGATATGCACCCAAAACCCGTCGTCTAAGGTATTCAAACCTAAGAGCTCTGATACCACTTGTGACGGCCCAAGTTTTTCAACCCGGTGCGTTAGTGATGAACTGAAAGTTGACCTGATAATGATCAGAAATGTGGAAGCAAAAGGTAAACCAAAGTCATTAGAGATATATATCATCCCCAAGACACCAATGTGACCTTCCATGAAGTCACGAAACTCAAAGATATAACTAAAAGCGAAAGCTAGAATGAAAAAGTCAAATGGTACCCTATGGCACCAATGACACCCAAGGGAATAAGATCTAGTTCAAACTAGACCACGTATGCCATTAGATGGCTTAAACAAGATCAACGAAGTCGAGTAGGAATAAACAAAACGTTAAAGCCTAAAGAAACGACAACCAAACAAAAACCTACAAGGAAGCTCCATTTTGGTCAGCCGAAATGGAGCTTCAGTCGACCGAAGTGAGCCAGGAAAAAGAAAGGAATGAGCCTTCATTTTGGTCGACCAAAATGAAAAACCAGTCGACTGGTTTATGGCTCGAGATGAAAATAGCTACTGGAATTGTGATTGTTATTATAAAATTAAAACTAAAAGGGCATCAGTCAACCAAAACAAGCCATCGGTCGATCGAAACAGGTCGAAAATTTGAAGAATGAACCTGCTATGCACCAAAACTAAAAAGGACACTTTAAGTCTCATTGAATCCCCCACAGCATGATCAATTTATGTTATGTGCTATTGTGTGATGATGTGAACATACACGCAAGTGTAATATGGCATTTTAAACATGCTACAATGGCCTATGGCCTTATTACAATTCATTTGCAACATTTGACACGTCAAACCTCCAAAGTTAGGAAAATTACATTTCAAAGGCTGAACTTGAAATTTAAATACATACACTTGAACTTTAAGGTTTGTGGTCCTTGGCCTCATGTCATATACATAAAATGAGAATCAAAAAGTGTGCTTATGCATACATTACAAGTTTAGAATCAAATATACACATTTGATAAATAAAGCTACAAATGGTATTTCTAGCCAACCTTTACAAGAATGGAACCTTTAAGTCCACAAATCGCCCAAGCATAATGAGAATCTCAACCTTGATTCCTATACCTAAAAATATCCACAGTAACTTCGGGGTGAGTAACATAAAGCTACTCGTAGGAAATGAGCATGCATCGACCTAGCATTTTACAATTTTATCACCTTAAGGTGAAACATGCTAAAGGGCACCTAACGTCTATGTCAAGGGTGGGACTCAGGGAGCATCCTAAGCTACCATAGATTATTTCTAGCATAAATCACATCATCCATGCAATTCAAACCACATAAAAGCATGTTATACAAGCAACAAGATATAGATTCTCAAAGTCATCAACTTGAAATCTAAAATGCGAAAACAACCAAAGTGGGTCATGCCACCTGACATCTATATTCCAAATGAATCTATAAGATCATTCCTAAGTCACATTTGAACAATTTAGAATAGATGTACTTAACCACATCAAAACCTGCAATGATTCATTAGAAATCATCAAACATAGATGTACTTACCAACATCAAAATTTGCAATGATTCATTAGAAATCACAATGCCTGAATGTACTTAACAACATTAAATCACCAATGACCAAAACCAAAAGTCACAATTAAATATGATTGTCAACTTGGAATTGAATGCGAAATCAAAAGTGGGAGACTTGGACATTAATGCTCGGAATTCTGCTGAGACCTCAATGGTTATTCCGAGCATTAACCCACGGGGAAGACCACCCTAGTGCGCACTATAAAATGGGGAGAACTCATACCTCCCGTACTAGAGCCAAACTCTAGCCATATTTCTGTAACAATGTCCCAAGTGACTCCAAAATAAATAAGTTAACAACTTATATATGTATTAAATAGTACACGAAACTACCTTCATGAACAAGTAGGTTGAAACCACACAATACATGCACTAAGTCCACAATTACTATAGGATGACAAATGTCGAATCTTCAGAGTGCGATTCATTACACGCTATAATAACATCACATGTCGAATATTTAGTGTGCAATTCGTTACACGCTATAACAACATAATTCAATATTGAAAACGTGAACTGAATAATCTAATACAAGTCTAAAATCATGATTTAGATATACAATCAATGTCAAACACATGATTAAATCAATAGTGCAATAGAAATGGAAATTAACCAAGTAAACTAATTAATTTCTCAAAGTTTCAATTCTCAACCAAATGGTCTTTAATTAACACATGTTAAACAACATAGCTTGGTCATTGCATATACTAATTCGAAAACTTAATTAGGCCAATGGAACATTTAAATAGATTTTAATTAATCCCTTTATTAAAATCTCTAGATTTTTATACTTATCCAAATGCTCTCAAATTAAAGTATGTTAAAGAACATGCCAAGACTTAATTTAAAAGCATGACACAAGTTAATTTCATGCAAGGTACGTCCATGGGAATTAAGCTTTCAAAAAAGATAATTATTAAATAAAAAGTGCAATTCTTATTCAATTAATCCAAATTTAATATATGTTAACAAACATATCAAAACCGAATTTTCTAGCATGCCATAATTTAATCCTAAGTTATCTATCCACATGAGAATTAAATCTTAACTATAGAAATTAATTAAATTAAATTCTAGAACTTAAAACCAAAGCATGCATACAAGTTGTAAAAGCTTCTAAAATCATTAATACAACATGAATATAATCTTAAGACACCCCTTACCTCTATTTGAGACGAACATTTCAAAAGCCACCAAAATGAACCGGCTCCGAATCCGACGATACTTCGAGGTTTCATTAGGACAACACGGTGAACAAGAACCCCAAGGAAGCCCCATCAAAATCACAACTTGACTTCAAATCCGAACTCAAGAAATAGCCAAAACGAGATTCTAATCGGTGGAATCGAAGGCCTCGATAAGGCGAACATAAAACATTACGGCACTATGGCATTTCACTAAGGGGAAAAAGCTCAAAAGAGGAGAGAGAAGATGGCAGCCTTTGGCTGCCATAGAATCTGGCTAAGAGAGGGGAGAGAGTGAGTGAAATCTGATTTTTCAATTAATGTGACGACCCTAGATTTTTCAACCCAGTGTGTCCTGTGATGTCCCGATATAGATCCAGAATGCGGAAGCAAAAGTTAAACAATGGTCTCTAGAGATACAACACGTCTCTAAGACCCCAATGTGATGCTTAATGAGGTTACGGAACCTAAAGGAAACAAATGCGGAAGCAACGGTTTAAAAACAGACAAGAATGAACCTAGGGGCAAAATGGTCATTTACAATATGAAAGTGGGTGCTACTGAGCACACCATTGGAAAGGCAATGAAAAATTAATGAACTTAGACTCAAGAATCACTTGATTCGGAGTCCGGATGAAGAAGATATGGCTAACGGAAGAAGAAGGGGCAATAAAGGTCAAAAGGAGCCAACCCTAGGACATCTAACCGGTTAGGAGACCTTTCTAACTGGTTAGGAGGCAAAAAATCATGACCATTACATTGCCCAAGCACATTGAATCGGTTACGAGGAATCTACCATTCGCACACTTGTGCTACAGCTCAGCAAAAACCTGGCAACAGGGGGTTTTCGGCAAAAAATGGGTTTTTCAGGGCCAAAATGACATTTTTTGGAAAAACACAAAGAAGAAACCACCCCTCAAAATTGAGTTTTCTATGTGACAAAGTGGAAGGAATCGAAAAAAAAAAACTCACTGTGAAATGCCCAAAATTCCCCTCCATGAAATCAAGTCACGAGGGTCCAAAAAACTGCTAAATGAAAAACAGAAGGCTGAACTTTGCAATGGATTTCCGATATCAAGACGACATTTTCTGGAAAAATACAAAGAAGAACCCCCTCCCCCCCTAAAATCATGTTTTCCAAGTGACTATGTCAAAAACAAAATTTATTTCCCAAACGAAAATTCCAAAATGCCCTTAAGCAAGATTATGCAAAAAAAACTCAAAATGAGTCCATAGGAGGCTCAAATCACAAAGGATTGGGTTTTTTTCTTGAAAATGATCATACACGCACACGTAACTTACCTATTTGGACGTGCTACAATTGTCTATGGCTTAAAAATATAGCCGATGCAAAATCCGACCCCCCAACAACCAAAAAGGTAAAGATCGACTTGAAATGGAAAACATGAAATCCAAAAATATAAAATGGAGTCAAATGACTGTTCAGCCCTTGGCCACACTTCATACGAGATTAATGAGACCCTATGGAAGAATCAAAATAGAATTCCCACACCCAATGCAAATATGGTGAAGCAATAACTCAATATTTTTTAATATTTTCATAATATTCCATGAAGTTGAAAATTACATAGCATACAATTTACATGTCATTGGCCTCCGGCCTTATCTCATACATGTCAAATACATTGTAAAGAGTGTGCTCATGTACACATTACATAAATGGAATCAAATATACACATTTTGACATAAAAGGCTATAAGTGGCATTCCAAGCCAACCTTTACAAGAATTAAAAACCTTCAAGTCTATAATCATCCAAGTAATGATGAAAATCACAAACCAAGTCTTCGTACCTGAAATAGCCCTCCAGTTACTTCAGGGTGAGTAAACAAGTTTACTCGTAGGGAATAAGCATGCATGACTCAAATTCTTTAGAGATTTTTATATTCACTTGAAACAATTCAAAAGGGCCATGCCACCTAATGTCTATGTCAAAGGTTAGACTCAGGTAGCATCCTAAACTACCTTAAAACATTTCTAGTATAAATCACATCATCCATGCAATCCCAAACAACATAAGGGCATGCTATATAAAGCAACAAGATAAAGATTCTCAAAGTTATCAACTTGAAATCTAAAATGCGAAAACAACTAAATATAACAATTTAGCATTAATATACTTAACAACATCAAAATCGCCAATAACCAAAAACACAAGTCACAATTAAACATAATTGTCAACTTGGAATTGAATGAGAAATCAAATAGTGGAAGACATAGACATCATGCCTTGGATAAAACCAAAACCTAAACGGTTATTCCGGGCATAAACCTGCTGGGAAGACCACCCTAGTGCGCACTATCTCAATTGGGGAGAACTCATACCTCCCGCACTACAGCCAAACTCTAGCCAAGTCACTTGTAACAACAATGTCCCAAGACTCTGAAATAAACCAAATAAGTTCACAACTTATACATAATTTATATAATGCACGAAAACACCTTCAATGCACAAGTTGGTTAAAACCATACAATCCATACCTTAGAGTTTCAATTCTAAAATGGCATACATAATGTCAATTATAAAGTATGCAATTCATTACATAAGGCAACAATATATTCCAAAAAGAAAACAAGTTCTCATGAATATAAACATAACAACAATGTTATCCAATGCTCAAAACACAACCAATGAATACACAACAAGTCCAAGTCCATGATTTGAATATAGAAACAATTTCTAAAGCACAAATAGATCCATGCAGCCATTAGATAGAATTTAATTAAACAAAATAATTAAATTCTCTAGATTTCAAATCAAATACAAATAAACTCTAATTAATATATGTTAAACAACATAGCATGCTCATTACATATGTCAAATCAAAAGTGCAAAATGAGCAAGATAGCATCAAATAGAATTTAATTAATTTAAATCAATTAAATCTCTAGATTTCAAAAGTTGTTCAAATAATCTCAAATTAATATATGTCAAGCACTAAGTCATGGTCATACTATATATCAAGTCACAAATGGAATACAAGCAAAACACAATTAACTAGAATTTAAATCAAATTAAATTCATTTAATCTCTAGATTTGAAAATTCATTTAAATCATTCCAATTTAATATATAACAAAGATCATGTCATGGCCATGCCATATACCAAGTCTAAAATGAGTTATATGCAAGCTACGATAAATCATTAATTTCCTAAATTAACAAAAGACATGTATACAACTTATATATCACTACAAAAGCAAGAAATGCCCTTAGGTAATAAATTATAACACCCCTTACCTCACTAGTGAAGTTTCTCTCTATAATCCAAAGCAAATCAAAACAAAATTGTAAACCCTTCACGGGTTATGAAGAGGAGGATGAGGGGAACAAAAAGTATTCCCAAGGTTAAGCTTGGAAATCAATGAAAGGCTCTCAAAATCAAAGTCAAAGCTTAAAACTTTAAGCTTCATCCATGAAGGATAGGGTTTATGGTGAGGAAGGTAATAACATAATGTGAAAAAGTGTGAGTGGAGGAAATACAAATCCTCCACTCACTTTATGATCCTACACCATGGTCAATACACACATCTAAGGTTAATTGCACAAAAACCCTCCTTTAAAACCATAATTCCAAAGTGGCCGAAAATAATTGCAAGACTTAATTTGGAGCATACACTTGTCACAAATCAATGGCTCCCACCTAGGCTTAATCTTAAGCCTACACTTGTCAACCATCCAAGCCAACAAGTGCACCTATCCTAGGTCAACAAGTGGGTGAATCCCCACCCTCCATATGTCATCATCCAATGCATTAAAGTGTTTCCACACAAATGTCAACAAGTGTACCAATGAGAGTGTGACACTTGTCACACTTTCCGAAAATTGTAAAAAGGTCCTTTTCTAAAATATCTTCCAAATTGAATTGCAAAATGGTCCCCAAGACAAAAAATAATTACTTTATTTAATTATACTAAAACCCCACAGGTTAATAATATTATAAAAAAGTTATGCATCCATACCCTTTACATGAAAAGTAAACATTTAGCATATTTTTCTAAGAAAGTAAAAATACACATGGCATGGACTTTAAATATCATGGATACATGCAAAACCGGAATCAAATCCGAACACAAAAAGTGAGGTTGTGCAAGGAAAAATGATAAAAGAGAAAAAGACGAAAAGTGAATAGTGTCCGGAAAAATAAAAAATGTGGAATCACACAATCCTTAAAGGAAGTTGTCAATCTAAGGAAAAGAGTCTCAGAAATCATTCCAGAGCACTCGTGGCGACATCAAGTGACCAAAAACTGAACACAGAAAATAAAAGACAACGGAAAAATATATATATATATATATATATATATATATATATATATATATATCCGTAAAAATCTGAGAAAAAGGAAAGGAAGAAAAATGACCGGGTCATTACAACCTTCCCACCTTAAAGGGATTTTATCCCCGAAATCCAGCCCTAACAAAACAAAAGGCGAAACCAGGATAACTACAGAGTACATCTCCGAGTATCCTACACAACATGCTACGAAAGCAATCCCAAAACTGAAAGACAACGTACAAACCAATGTCATTCACACCCACGTGCTCATGACAGGACAACCCCTCAAAAGAAAATTAACCATACGGCTACGCCACCAGTCGAAACTCACGCACAGAATCCAAGGTCAAACAAAGGAACGGAAGGCCACAACTGTAAGCATCCTTCCTAACGAACCATCATACGGATCCGAAAACAATCACCAAAAGAACTCCAAGATATCCACGTATCAAATCAAGGTACTGAACAAAGACAACGTGCTAGTATGAGTAGCGACCAAAACCCGCCCACGACGTACTCAAATGTGTTATAACAATGACAGTGCCTAGTGCCTGCCCATATTCACTCGTCAGTAAGGTAGCATTGACGGCAATTAGCACCCGTCCATAACACACGACTTGTATGATAGTATGATAATATAAGGCACCAATTCATAACCTGCCCCCACTAGGTCTACCCATGAAACCTCTCGATACCAATGACATCAATGTCGAAAATGATCATTACCAAAAGCACTAGGGAGACCAACATTTTGTGAGAGTTAAGATATGGTCTAAAGATGTTTGACCGGACCATCCTGGTCAATCCCGAAACTCTGACAACAATGCCATAGGTACTGCTTCGCTTAAGGCCTTAAATCCTCAATACAACAAAACCAACAACTCCAACGTCTCAAAACACTACTATCAACAACATCAGTCATGAATCCAAAGCCTGACAAGCAAAACAGCGTCTCCAAAATCTAAGATATCATCCTAAAAAAAATCAACTATAAGACTACTCACTGTAATCAAACATCGGACCAAAATCCCTATCACGGATAACTAGATCCTCAAAATACATGACCACCAAGTGGCACTCATATCAAAATCCTGACAACTTTGATCACAAAACGAATCTCTCGCAACCGTGCTTGGCATCACCAAGTTAAATCAAAATTTCTCAATTTCGATCCATAAACAATCACTGGAACAACAATTCCTCAAAACCACGCCTAGTCATAACTAGGACGAGAAAACCCCACAAGCAAGCCATATCCAACAACGATCCTCCAAAACTTCTCCCTAAGAGTCGACCACATCTAAGTCTCCAAAACTAAAACAAGTCTCCAAAAGATGTTCTCAAAAGAGCATCGAGCTTACCTTACGAATCAAACAAATCCTCAACGATATGGACACAAGTCCCGAAAAATGATCTCACACCAATCCACTCACTCTGAGCACCACAACCCATCAACAACCAGTCCTAAGAAGGACAACACTATGACTCTATCTCTAAAGAAAAGACAACAAGGTCGAAGACTTCACCCCCTACATGGAAGTAAGTCGACCAAAATCAACCAAATCCTCACCAAAGACTCAAGACAACAATGGTGATACTCACGGACCGACCAAACCCCAAAACCTTGTACAAGGCGATGAAGAGAAGAGACTCACTCCTTGTGAAGTCCCAAACACAAACTAAGAAAAGAGGAGAATTCCTCTACAAGGAATTTCACAACGAAACCATTGCAGAGACTAGCACACAAATAACGTGCAACCGAAGGAAACAAAAGGGAAAATCAAATGTGCAATTCATGCAAATAATAAAGAAATGCAACTACTAAGAAGGTAAATCTACTCACATAGATAAAATCAAGGGTACATGTAGCACGTCTCCACGTAAGCACAAAATCATATCATTAAAGCACAGTAACTATGGCATCTCTAAGCATATAAATACGGCATGTTAATGTCACACAATAAGAAAGCAATGTGGACACACTTCCACTTACTCATGCATCACAACATCATAAATCACACTACTAACATGGTAGTAAACAAAACTACAGAAGATAAAATGATGCATCAATGAACCATACGGACATCGTGTCCTGGAGTGCCTAGGTAAAAGGAAAGACCAGTCCTAGCCATAAACTGACTCCAAAAACTATTGCAACCACAAATTGTCTCAAAACAAACGTGAGTGCTTACCACAATGGTAAGACTTAAACAATCCATCTCTGAATCTAGAGGTGACACTACAATTGACATTAACAGTGTAATGTTCTCTTTACCCGAAAAATCAATCAATCGACTTAATCCCAAAAGCATTATCACGCAAGGAGAACTCAAAGAAAATGGCAACTATAACCATACCAATAATAACCAAATCAATCATTATGACTGATCTCCAAAACAACCATCATCATCATCGATCAAAAGGACAACACCTATCAAAACAAAACCAACATTGATTCCATCGGAACTGCACTTGTAGCTAGCCAGTACGGTAGCATGACAGTGCCATGCACCCACCCACAAATGTACCCGCCCATAAAAATTACAATCCCAGAGGAATCATCCCGAACAACCAAGGATTCTAAGAGGTCTATAACCTCATCATGGCCCAAAAATAACAAATCCAATACTACGGCAATGCCAAATGACTCACCTTATGAGAGCCTAAACAAAAGGTGACTTACCACCAACCCAAAACCAATGCTAGGTTGACAACAACCTACACTACCAAGAAACTATGACTACAATCACCATCAACCTCAACTCATGCCTCAATGACCAATCCTGTGTCATGCCAAATATACAACATAGTTATGCATATACAAATCTAATCTAGCATACATCATATGTCATGCTCTTTACAAAAGAATTAAATCATGCTAAACAAATGACATGTTGCATATAGCACATAGGCATATAAATAAGTTATCAAACTAAAAAATTTAATCATAAAGCATATAAGCACATAGAGCATGGCAACATGAGCATGATATGCACCTAAAACCTGTCGTCTATAGGTTTTTGAACCTAGGAGCTCTGATACCACCTGTGACAACCCTAGATTTTTCAACCCAATGTGTCCTGTGATGACCCGATATGAGTCTAGAATGTGGAAACAAAAGATGAAACAACAGTCTTTAGAGATACAACACATCTATAAGACACCAATGTGATGCTCAATGAGGTCACGGAACCCAAAGGAAACAAATGCGGAAGCGGCGTTTCAAAAACAGACAAGAATGAACCTATAGGCAAAATGGTCATTTCCAACATGAAAGTGGGTGCTACTGAGCACACCATTGGAAAGACAACAAAAAATTAATGAACTTAGACTCAAGAATCACTTTATTCGGAGTCCGGATGAAGAAGATATGGCTAACGGAAGAAGAAGGGGCAAAAAGGTCAAAATGAGCTAACCCTAGGACATCTAACCGGTTAGGAGACCTTTCTAACCGGTTAGGAGGCAAAAAATCATGACAACTACACTTCACAAGCACATCTAATCGGTTACGAGGAATCTGCTATTTGCACACTTGTGCTACAGCTTAGCAAAAACCTGGCAGCAGGGGTTTTTCGGTAGAAAATGGGTTTTTCAAGGCCAAGATGACATTTTTTGAAAAAACACAAAGAAGAAAACCCCCTCAAAATTGAGTCTTCTATGTGACAAAGTGGAAAGAATTGAAAAAAACTTTCTGTAAAATGCCCAAAATTCCCCACCATGAAATCAGGTCATGAAGGTCAAAAAAGCTGCTAAATGAAAAACAAAAGGCTGAATTTTGCAATGGATTTCCGATACCAAGACGACATTTTCTAGAAAAACATAAAGAAAAAACCCCCCTTAAATCACTTTTTCCAAGTGACCATGTCAAGAAAAGAATTTATTTCTCAAAGAAAAACCCCAAAATGCCCTTAAGCAAGATTATGCAATAAAAACGTAAAATGAGTCCATAGGAGGCTCAATCACCAAGGATGGGGTTTTTCTTGAAAACGATCATGCACGTAAATGTAACTTACCTATTTGGACGTGCTACAATGGTCCATGGCTTAAAAATATAGCTGATGAAAAATCTGACCCCCCAACGGCCAAAAAGGCAAAGATAGACTTAAAATGGTAAACATGAAATTCAAAAACATAAAATGGGGTCAAATGACCATTTGGCCCTTGGCCACACTTCATACGAGATTAATGAGACCCTATGGAAGAATCAAAATAGAATTCCCACACCCAATGCAAATATGGTGAAGCAATAACCCAATATTTTTTAATATTTTCATAATATTCCATGAAGTAAAAAATTACATAGGATACAAATTACATGTCATTGGCCTCTGGCCTCATCTCATATATGTCAAATACATTGTAAAGAGTGTACTTATGTACACATTACATATATGGAATCAAATATACACATTTTGACATAAAAGGCTATAAGTGGCATTCCGTACCAACCTTTACAAGAATTAAAAACCTTCAAGTCTACAATCATCCAAGCAATAATGAACATCACGAACCAAGTCTTCGTACCTGAAATAGCCCCCCAGTAACTACGGGGTGAGTAAACAAGTTTACTCGTATGGAATGAGTATGCATGACGCGAATTCTTTAGAGATTTTTACATTGACTTGAAACAATTCAAAAGGGTCATGCCACCTAACTTCTATATCAAAGGTTAGACTCAGGGAGTATACTAAGCTACCTTAAAACATTTCTAGCATAAATCACATCATGCATGCAATCCCAAATAACATAAGGGCATGCTATACAAAGCAACAAGATATAGAAACTCAAAGTTATCAACTTGAAATCTAAAATATGAAAACAATTAAATATAACAATTTAGCATAGATGTACTTAACAACATTAAAATCGCCAAGAACCAACACCACAAGTCACAATTAAACATGATTGTCAACTTGGAATTGAATGAGAAATCAAATAGTGGAAGACTAAGACATCATGCCTTGGATAAAGCCAAGCCCTAAACTGTTATTCTGGGCATTAACCTGCTGGGCAGACCACCCTAGTGCGCACTATCTCAATTGGGGAGAACTCATACCTCCCGCACTAGAGCCAAACTCTAGCCATGTCACTTGTAACAATAATGTCCCAAGACTCCAAAATAAACCAAAAAAGTTCACAACTTATACATAATTTATATAATGCACGAAAACAACTTCCATGCACAAGTAGGTTGAAACCATACAATCCATGCCTTAGAGTTTCAATTCCAAAATGGCGTACATAATGTCAATTACAAAGTGTGCAATTCATTACACAAGACAACAATATATTCTAAAAAGAAAACAAGTTCTCATGAATATAAACATAACAACAATGTTATCCAATGCTCAAAACACAACTAAGTGAATACACAACAAGTCCAAGTCCATGATTTGAATATAGAAACAATTTCTAAAACACAAATAGATCCATGTTGCCATTAGATAGAATTTAATTAAACAAAATAATTAAATTCTCTAGATTTCAAATCAAATTTAAATAACCTCTAATTAATATTTGTTAAACAACATAACATGCTCATTACATATATCAAATCAAAAGTGTAAAATGAGCAAGATAGCATCAAATAGAATTTAATTAATTTAAATCAATTAAATCTCTAGATTTCAAAAGTTGTTCAAATGATCTCAAATTAATATATGTCAAGCACTAAGTCATGGTCATACCATATATCAAGTCAAAAATAGAATACAAGCAAAAGACAATTAACTAGAATTTAAATCAAATTAAATTCATTTAATTTATAGATTTGAAAACTCATTTAAATCATTCCAATTTAATATATAACAAAGATCATGTCATGGCCATGCCATATACCAAGTCTAAAATGAGTTATATGCAAGCTACGACAAATCATTAATTTCCCAAATTAACAAAAGACAGGCATACAACTTATATATCACTACAAAAGCAAGAAGTATCCTTAGGTAATAAATTATAACAGTGTGATGACCCTAGATTTTTCAATCCAGTGTGTCCTGTGATGACCCAAAACGGATCCAAAATACGGAAGCAAAAGATAGAAAAATGGTCTCTAGAGATACAACACTCCTCTAAGACACCAATGTGACCCTCAACGAGGTCACGAAACCCAAAGGAAGAAAATGCGGAAGCAAAGTTTCAAAAACGGATAAGATTGAACCTAGGGACTAAATGGTCATTCCACACTAAAATGGGTGCCACTATGCACACCATTAGAAAGACAACGAAAAATTAATAAAGATAGACTCAAGAATCATTTGATTCGGAGTCCGGACGGCAAAGATATTAAGTTCAGAAGTCGTAGGAAGGGAAACACTATCCCGGTTCGAACCAAAAACAGACACTACCTTACTAAAACTTGAATATCTTGAGCTACAAGAATAATCTGAATCTAAAATTGATGCCATTGGAAAGTTTACTTCAACGTGGTCAATTTAGACTCAAGAATCGCCTAACTCAGAGTTAAAACAAAGAAGATATGATAATTTGAAGTCGGAGGTGTAGTGCAAAACCAAGACACACATACACCCGTGAACGGTACCTCGAGCACTCGAACAAGGACTTCAAGCACTCAAAAATTGCCCCGAGAATTCTGCCCAAAGTTAGAGCGCTCAAACCCCTTTAGAGCGCTCGAACTGCTAAAAGCTTAGCAGAAATCTGAGTTTTGAAATGTGATTTTGATGACTTTTTGGCCTTTTTGAGAAAAACAAAAAGAAGAATCTACCCTCAAAATCATATTTTCTAGCCAACCATACCAAAAGAAAACTTTATTTTTCAAGTGAAAATCCCAAAATGCCCTTATGCTCAGTTTAGGCTCAAAACGGCGAAAATGCAACTTTGCCCCAAATATGCATTTGACCCCAAACGCATTTCTAGGCTTAAATGAATATGCACGCAAATGTAATAAGTGAATTTGAGCGCACGGGAATGGTCCACGTCTCCTAAAAATGGTCGACTTAAAATCCAACCCCCCAATGGCCAAAAAGGCAAAAATGAATTTGAAATGGATATTTTGAAAACCAAAATTAGCAAATGATTGGAAATTACCGTTTAGCCCTTGGCTACACTTCATGCATGATTAATGAGATCCTACGGAAGAATCAAAACAAAATTCTCACACCCGATGCAAACATAGTGAGACAAGAACTTAACATTTTTTAATATTTTCATAATATTTCATGAAGTCAAAACTACATAGGATACAAATACATGTCATTGGCCTCCGGCATCATCTCATACATGTCAAATATATTAAAAAGAGTGTACTCGTGTACACATTACATGTTTCAATGCAAATATACCTATTTTGACATATAAGGCTACAAATGGCTTTTCAAACCAACCTTTATAAGAAATGAAAATCTTTAAGTCCACCAATCATCCAAGCATGACGAGAATTGCAACCTTGATTCTTGTACCTGAAATATGCCCCAGTATCGTAGGGGTGAGTAACATAAAGGTACTTGTAGGAAATGAGCATGCATTGACCTATGTTTTACAAGTTTGCATGATTTAATTATTGTGGTTCATTCCACCTAATGTCTATGTCAAATGTGAGACTCAAGGACCATCCTAGCTACCTAGGATCATTTCTAGCATCAATCACCTCATTCATGCAATTTTAGCAACATAGGGTCATGCTTACACAAAGCAACAACATAAAGATTCCCAAGGTAATCAACTTGAAGTCTAAAATGCAATATCAACTAAAAATACAACCCTAAAACATCCCCTGCCTCACTAGGGAAATATCTCTCTAGAATCCAAGGCAAAATCAACACAAAATGGCAAACCCTTCTAGGGTTATGAAGAGGAAGATGAGGGGAACAAAATGTATTCCTAAGTTCAAGCTTGGAAATCAATGGAAGGTTCTCAAAAATCAAGGTCAAAGCTTAAGGCTTTAGGCTCCATCCATGGAGGCTAGGGATTTCTTTACAAGAGAAGGAGGAAATGAAAAATGATCAAGATGAAATTTGAGTGGAGGGGATAGAGATCCTCCACTCACTATGTGCTCTGACACTACCTCTCACACACACACTAATGCAAGATCAAATTATGAGCCTACACTTGTCACAAATCCAAGACTCCATCATAGGCTAAATCTCAAGCCTACACTTGTCAACCATCCAAGCCAACAAGTGCACCAATCCTAGGCCAACAAGTGGTTAAATCTTCACCCTCCACATGTCCTCATCCAAGGCCTCAAAGTGTTTCCACATACATGTTAGCAAATAGACCAATGAGAGTGTGACACTTGTCACACTTTTCAAAAATTGCAAAAAGGTCCTTTTTGAAAATATCTCCCAAATTAAATTGCAAAATGGTCTCTAAGACGAAAAATAATTACTTTACAGTAATTACACAAAAACCCTTAAAGTTTAGAAAATTACAAAAAGGTCATGCATCTATACCCTTTACAAGAAAAGTAAGCACTTAGCATGCTTTTTTACAAAAGTGAAAATACACATAATATGGAATTTAAATATCGTGGATGCATGCAAAACCGGAATCAAATCCGAATACGAAAAGTGAGGTTATGCTAAAAAGTGACAACCGAGAAAAAGACGAAATGTGAATAATGTCACAAAGTGAAAATGTGAAAATGACTCGGTCCTCAAAGGAAGTCGTCAATCCATGGAAAAGAGTCTCAGAAACCATTCCTAAGTACTCAAGATGACACTAAGTGACGAGAAACCGAACTCAGAAAGGAAAAGATCAACGGAAAAAAATATCCGTGAAAATCCGAGAAAATGGAATGAATGAAAATGACCGGGACATTACAACCTTCCCACCTAAAAAGGGATTTCGTCCCCAAAATCCAGCCCCAACCAACAAAAGGCGAAACCAGGAAAACTACCGAGTACATCTCCGAGTATCCCACACAACACACTACACCAGCGACCTCAAAGTTGAAAGGAACCCCACAACCCAGTGTCATTTGCACCCACGTGCTCATGACAAGACAACCTCTCAAAAGGAAAATGACCACGCGGCCATACAACAAGTCAGAACTCACACACAGAAGCCAAGGTCAGATAAGGGAACGAAAGACAACAACCGAAAGCATCCCTCCTGACAACCATCAAACGGATCCAAAACACATCCACCAAAAAGGACTCCAAAATAATCACGTATCAAATCAGGGTATAGAACAAACACAACGTGGTAGTACGAATAGTGACCAAAACCCGCCCACGACGTACTCAAATATGTGGTAGTAATGACAGTGCCTAGTGCCCGCCCACACTTACTCGTCAGTAAGGTAGCATCGACGGTAACTAGTACTCACGCACAACACATAACTTTGTATGGTAGCATGACAGTATAAGGCACTAGTTCATAACCTGCCCCCCTACTAAATCTACCCATGAAACCTCTCGATACAAATGATGTCAATGTCAAAAATGATCATTACCAAAAGCACTACGGGGACCAACATTTTGTGAAAGTTGAGATATGGTCCAAAGATATCCGGCCGGACCATCCTGGCCAATCCCAAAACTCTGATAACAATGCTATAGGTACCGTTATGCTTAAGGCCCCAAATCCTCAATACAGCAAAACCAACATCTTCAATGTCTCAAAATACCCCTATTAACAATATTAATCAGGAATCCAAAACCTGACAAGCAAGTCAACGCCTACAGAAATCAAAACGAACCTCATAATAAGACATTTCATCGAAAGTCCTTCATATCTCCCTAAAATAGATCAACTACAAGACTACACCGTAATCAAACATCAGATCTGTATCCCTATCATGGATAACTAAATCCTCGAAACACAAGTCCACCAAGTGGCACACATATCAAAATTCTAACAACAATCAAAATCACAAAATGAGTCTCTCTAAACCGTACTTGGCCACACCAAGCTAAATCAAAATTCCTCAATTTTCCATCGATCTATAAACAATCACTAGAACTACAATTCCTCAAAACTACACCTAGTCATAACTAGGACGAGAAAGCTCCACAAATATGCCAGATCCAACAGCAATCTTTCAAAACTCCTCCCAAGAGTCAACCACATCAAGGTCTCCAAAACTGAAACAAGTCTCCAAAAGGCATCCTCAAAAGAGCATCGAGCTCACCTCACAATCAAATAAATCCTCAATGATATGGACACAAGTCCCCATAAAATGATCTAACACCAATCAACTCACTCTGAGCACCTCAACCCGTCAACAACCACGGCAGAAACTCCCCAAGGGAAGACACGAAGGAAAGGGAACCACCAGTCCTAAAAAGGACAACACCACGACTCAGACTCTGAAATGAAAGACAACAAGGTCAAAGACTTCACCCCCTACATGGAAGTAAGTCGACCAAAATCCATCAAATCCTCACCAAGGACTCAAGACAACGATAGTGATCCTCACGGACCAACCAACCCCAAAGTTGTACACACTGCAATGAAGAGAAGAGACTCACTCCTTATGAAGTCCCTAACATGAACCAACACAAAACCCTTATGAAAACCCGCATACACACTACATGCGACTGAGGAAAACGAATGGGGAAAACCAAACCTGGCAGTTGTGCATATGACAAGGAAATGCAACTACCAAAAAATAAATCTACTCACATAGATAAAAATCAAAGGTACATGCAACACGTCTCCACGTAAGCACAAAAGCATGTCATTAAAACACAGTACAACATGGCATCTTTAAGCATATAAAGAAGGCATGCTAATGCAACACAATAAGAAGACTAATGTGGATACACTTTCACCTACTCATGCATCACAATAACATAAATCATACTACTAACATGGTAGTAAATGAAACTGTAGCAGAACAAAAATGATGCAACAATGAACACCTATGGAAAGACCAGCCCTAGCCATAACTGTCTCCAAAAACCAATGCGACAACAACCTATCTCAAACAAACGTGAGCCTTTACCACAATGGTAAGACTCCAACAATCCAACTCCGAATCTAAGGGTGACACTACAAGTGACACTAACAATGCAATGCTCTCACCAACCCAAAATATCAATCATTCGACTTGATCCCAAAAGCATCATCACACAAAGAGAACTCAAACAAGATGGCTACTTTAGCCATACAATCAGACAACCGAATCAATCTCCAAAATCATCCTCAAAATGACCACCAATCACTGTCTCAACACCACACTCTAAAAAAAAAAACTCACATCATCACCAACCAAAAAGACAATGCCTATCACAACAAAACCAATATTGATTCCATCTGAACTGCCCTTGTAGCTAGCCAGTACGGTAGCATGACAGTGCCATGCACCCGCCCATAACGTACCCGCCCACAAAAATTGCAATCTCAGAGGAACCTTCTAAAACAACTAAGGATCCTAAGAGGTCCATGACCTCATCGTGGCCCAAAACCAACAAATCCAGCACTACGGCAATGCCAAATGACTCACCTCACAAGAGCCTTACAAAAGGTGACTCACCACCTACCTCAAAACCAATGCTAGGTCGACAACAGCCTACACTACCACGAAACTATGACCACAATCACCATCAACCTCAACTACTGACTTAACAACCAATCCCGTGTCATGCCGAATATGCAACACAGTTATGCATATACAAGTCTAATCTAGCATACATCATATGTCATGCTCTTTACATTAAAATCCAAAATAAGCTAAACAGTTAGCATACCACATAAGCACATAAGTATATAAACATGTCATTAAACCAAAACATATTATCATGAAGCATATAAACATATAGAGCATGGCAACACAAGCATGTTATGCACCCAAAACCCGTCGTCCAAGGTATTTAAACCAAGGAGCTCTGATACCACCTGTGATGACCCTGGATTTTTCAACCCTGTGTGTCCTATGATGACCCAAAACGGATCCAAAATGCAGAAGCAAAAGATATAATAATGGTCTCTAAAAATACAACACTCCTCTAAGACACCAATGTGACCCTCAACAAGGTCACGAAACCCAAAGGAAGAAAATGCGGAAGTAACATTTCAAAAACGGATAAGAATGAACCTAGGGACAAAATGGTCATTCCACACTGAAATGGGTGCCACTGTGCACACCATTGGAAAGACAACAAAAAATTAATAAAGGTAGACTCAAGAATCACTTGATTCGGAGTCCGGACGGCAAAGATATCAAGTTCAGAAGTCAAAGGAAGGGAAACCCTATCCTGGTTCGAACCAAAAACAGACATTACCTTACTAAAACTTGAATATCTTGAGCTACAAGAATAATCTGAATCTGAAATTGGTACCATTGGAAAGCTTACTTCAACACGGTCAATTTAGACTTAACAATCGCCCAATTCGGAGTTAAAACGAAGAAGATATGATAATTTGAAGTCTGAGGTGCACTGCTGATCCAAGACACATATACACCCGTGAACAGTACCTCAAGCACTCGAACAAGGACTTCGAGCACTCAAAAATTGTCCCAAGAATTCTGCCCAAAGTTAGAGCGCTCGAAACCCCTTTAGAGCACTCAAACTGCTAAAAGCTTAGCAGAAATCTAAGTTTGAAATATGATTTTGAAGACTTTCTAGGCCTTTTTGAGAAAAACACAAAGAAGAAACTATCCTCAAAATCATGTTTTCTAGTCAACTATACTAAAAGAAAACTTTATTTTTCAAGTGAAAACCCCAAAATGCCCTTATGCTCAGTTTAGGCTCAAAACGGCGAAAATGCAACTTTGCACCAAGTATGCATTTGACCCCAGATGCATTTCTAGGCTGAAACAAATATGCACGTAAATGTAATAAGTGATTTTAAGTGCGCGGGAATGGTCCGCGGCTCCCAGAAATGGTCGAGTTAAAATCTGACCCCCCAACGGCCAAAAAGGCAAAAATGAATTTGAAATGGATATTTTGAAAACCAAAATTAGCAAATGATTGGAAATTACCGTTTGGCCCTTGGTCACACTTCATGCATGATTAATGAGATCCTACGGAAGAATCAAAACAGAATTCCCACACCCGATGCAAACATAGTGAGACAAGAACTTAACATTTTTTAATATTTTCATAATATTTCATGAAGTCAAAACTACATAGGATACAAATACATGTCATTGGCCTCCGGCATCATCTCATACATGTCAAATATATTAAAAAGAGTGTACTCATGTACACATTACATGTTTTAATGCAAATGTACATATTTTGACATATAAGGCTACAAATGGCTTTTCAAGCCAACCTTTACAAGAAATAAAAATCTTCAAGTCCACCAATCATCCAAGCATGACGAGAATTGCAATCTTGATTCTTGTACCTGAAATATGCCCCAGTATTGTAGGGGTGAGTAATATAAAGCTACTCGTAGGAAATGAGCATGCATCGACCTACGTTTTACAAGTTTGCATGATTTAATTATTGTGGTTCATTCTACCTAACGTCTATGTCAAATGAGAGACTCAAGGAGCATCCTAGCTACCTAGGATCATTTCTAGCATCAATCACCTCATTCATGCAATTTTAGCAACATAGGGTCATGCTTATACAAAGCAACAACATAGGAGCATGCTTACACAAAGCAATAACATATAGATTCCCAAGGTAATCAACTTGAAGTCTAAAATTCAAGATCAACTAAATATAACAATTTAGCATAATTAGAATATCTAATACCACACATCAAGACATAGGTTCTCTAGGTTATCAACTAGAAATCTAAAAGTGTGTAATCAACTAAATATAGCAATTTAGTATGGATGTACTTAACAACATCAAAATGATTCACAAAAATCATAAAACATAGATGTACTTAATAACATTAGAATGATTCATTAAAATCATAAACATGGATGTACTTAACAACATCAAAATCGCCAATAACCAAAACCACAAGTTACAATACAAACATGATTGTCAACTTTGAATTAAATGCGAAAACAAATAGTGGAAGACTTGGACATCTAAGCTCAGAATTCTGCCGAGCACTAACCCACAGGGAACACCACCCTAAGTGCGCACTATCTCAATGACTTAGAGGACTCACGTCCCCGTACTAGAGCCAAACCCTAGCCATCTCAACTCAACAATGTTCCAAGATTCCAAAATTAAACCAAATAAGTTCACAACTTACACATAACTTATATAATGCATGGAAACACCTTCCATGCACAAGTAGGTTGAAACCACACAATCCATGCCTTAGAGTTTCAATTCTAAAATGACATACATAATGTCAATTACAAAGTGTGCAATTCAATACACATGGCATCAATATATTCCATAAAGAAAACTTGTTCTCATGAATATAAATATAACAACAAAGTTGTCCAATGCTCAAAACACAACAAAGTGAATACATAACAAGTTCAAGTCCATGATTTGAATATAGAAACAACTTCTAAAATACATAGATCCATGGAGCCATTAGATAGAATTTAATTAAACAAGATAATCAAATTCTCTAGATTTCAAATCAAATTAATATATGTTAAACAACATAGCATGCTCATTACATATATCAAATCAAAAGTATCAAATGAGCAAGATAGCATCACATAGAATTTAATTAATTTAAATTAATCAAAAGTTATTTAAATGATTCCAAATTAATATATATCATGCACCAACTCATGGTAATACCGTATCTCAAGTCCAAAATGGGATATAAGTAAAATACAATTTACTAGAATTTAAATCAAATTAAATCCATTTAATCTCTAACTTTGAAAACTCATCTAAATCATCCCAAATTAACATATATCAAAGATCAACTAATGGCCATGCCATTTACTAAGTCTAAAATAGGTTATATGCAAGATATGATAAATCATTAATTTATCAAATTAACAAAAGACATGCATACAACTTATATAAGCTTCAATAGCATACAAGATAACAAAAAATACAACCCTAAAACATCCCCTACCTCACTAGAGAAGTGTCTCTCTAGAATCCAAGGCAAAATCAACACAAAATAGCAAACCCTTCTAGGGTTATGAAGAGGAACTTGAGGGGAACAAGATGTATTCCCAAGTTCAAGCTTGGAAATCAATGGAAGGTTCTCAAAAACCAAGGTCAAAGCTTAAGGCTTTAGGCTCCATCCTTGGAGGCTAGGGTTTTCTTTACAAGATACGAAAGAAATGAAAAATGATCAAGATGAAATGTGAGTGGAGGGGATAGAGATCCTCCACTCACTATGTGCTCTTAGACTACCTCACACACACACACTAATGCAAGATCAAATTGTGAGCCTACACTTGTCACAAATCCAAGGCTCCATCCTAGGCTAAATCTCAAGCCTACACTTGTCAACCATCCAAGCCAACAAGTGCACCAATCCTAGGCCAACAAGTGGTTAAATCTTCACCCTCCACATGTCCTCATCCAAGGCCTCAAAGTGTTTCCACATACATGTCAACAAGTGGACCAATGAGAGTGTGACACTTGTCACACTTTTTAAAAATTGCAAAAAGGTCATTTTTGAAAATATCTCCCAAATTAAATTGAAAAATGGTCCCTAAGACGAAAAATAATTACTTTACAGTAATTACATAAAACCACTAAAGTTTAGAAAATTACAAAAAGGTCATGCATCTATACCCTTTACAAGAAAAGTAAGCACTTAGCATGCTTTTCTATAAAAGTGAAAATACACATAGTATGGAATTTAAATATCGTGGATGTATGCAAAACCGGAATCAAATCCGAACACGAAAAGTGAGGTTATGCTAAAAAGTGACAACTAAGAAAAAGGCGAAATGTGAATAGTGTCACAAAGTGAAAATGTGAAATAACTCAGTCCTCAAAGGAAGTCGTCAATCCACGGAAAAAGTCTCAGAAACCATTCCCGAGTACTCAAGATGACACTAAGTGACGAGAAACCGAACTCATAAAGGAAAAGATCAACGGAAAAAAATATCCGTGAAAATCCGAGAAAAGGAAAGGAATGAAAATGACAAGGTCATTACGAACACCCTCTACCTCACTAGAGAAGTGGCTCTCTAGAATCCAAGGCAAATCAACACAAAATGGGAAACCCTTCAAGGGTTATGAATAGGAGGATGAGGGGAACAAAAAGTATTCCCAAGGTCAAGCTTGGAAATCAATGGAATGCTCTTTAAAATCAACGTCAAAGTTTAAGGCTTTAAGCTTCATCCATGGAGGCTAGGGTTTATGGTGAGGAAGGTAATGATATAATGTGAAAAAGTGTGAGTGGAGGAAATAGAAATCCTCCACTCATTATGTGATCCTACACCATGGTCAATAAACACATCTAAGGTCAATTGCACAAAAACCCTCTTTTAAAACCATAATCCCAAAGTAGCCTAAAAATAATTGCAAGACTTAATTTGGAGCATACATTTGTCACAAATCAATGGCTCCCTTCTAGGCTTAATCTTAAGTCTACACTTGTCAACCATCCAAGCCAACAAGTGCACCTATCCTAGGTCAACAAGTGGGTGAATCTCTACCCTCCACATGTTATCATCCAAGGCATCAAAGTGTTTCCACACAAATGTCAACAAATGGACCAATGAGCGTGTGACACTTGTCACACTTTTCAAAAATTACAGAAAGGTCATTTTCTAAAATATCTTTCAAATTAAATAGCAAAATGGTCCCGAAGATGAAAAATAATTACTTTATTTAATTACACTAAAACCCCACAAGTTAATAATATTATAGAAAAGTTATATATCCATACCCTTTACAAGAAAAGTAAACACTTAGCATACTTTTCTAAGAAAGTAAAAATACACATGGCATGGAATTTAAATATTGTGGATGCATGCAAAACCGGAATCAAATCCGAACACAAAAAGTGAGGTTGTGCAAGGAAAAATGATAAACGAGAAAAAGATGAAGAGTGAATAGTGTCTGGAAAAATAAAAAAGGTAGAAATGACACAATCCTCAAAGGAAGTCGTCAGTCTAAGGAAAAGAGTCTCAGAAATCATTCCAGAGCATTCGAGACGACATCAAGCGACGAAAAACTGAACACAAAAAAGAAAAGACAACGGAAAAAAAAATATCCATAAAAATCTGAGAAAAAGGAAAGGAAGAAAAATGACCGGGTCATTACAATTAAAGGTCCCCTACTTATAGAAAATCTTTAAAAGTGCCCCGAATGGGCCCTCCCGGGTCCGGAAAAGTGGAATTCGCGCAAATGCACTCAAACGGCAAAACTCCAAGAACTAAAAAGAACTGAAATGAGAAAAGATGAATAACAGAAGAAATAGTGTCAAAAACTGAGTCCCGAGTAGAGAGATATGCTCCGAACAAGTTCGGCGGCAACTAGGGCCAGAAACCCTGAAACTAGAGAAAAACAACCAAAAGGAAATTCTAAGAGTACACAACTCGACGAAAAGTGAAAATGAATTCCATACGTAGATCGAGGCTCAAAACAAGACATTTAGTAATAACTTGCATTAATTGCACAATGGCCCCTCCAAAAAGTGAAAACTACACTAATGACTCAGAATGAAAATATCTTTCAAAAATATTTTCTTAAAAACCCTTGAAATAAAATATCTTCAAAAGATATTTACAAAAAACACCCCAAGAAAAGAAAAAGTTTCTGAAGAACTGTGCATCCATGCCCCTATGGACACTAGGAGCAACCATAGTACTTTTCTGCAAAAATAAAGATATGTATTTCATGGAAACCACCTAGAATGAAGATACGTAAAGTCAAAAACCAACTCCGAACACAAGAAGTGTGGTTATGCCAACAAAGTGACAAACGAGGAAAAGACAAAATAGGGAAAATGACGAAAAGTGAATAGTGTCCAAAAAGTGAAAATGTGGAAATGACTCGGTCCTCAAAGAAAGTTGTCAATCCAAAGAAAAGAGTCTCGAATACCATCCCTAGTCACTCAAGATGACACTGAGTGATGAGAATCCGAACTCAGAAAAGGAAAGACAACGGAAAAAAAATATTCGTAAAAATTTGAGAAAATGAAAGCAAGGAAAATGACCGGGTCATTACATTTATTATGCTACGAAATTGAGGGACCCACATTAATTAAAAGGGATTATTCACCAATAGTGATAATGAACTCTTTTTCTATTGAGATTTATTATACTATGTGGTTGACAAACTCATTTTAATTTTAAATATGCATGATAGAATTAATAATTCACCTTGTATATTGTATGAATGCATTTATATTCAAATATTATGTCTAATCAAGTTTAATCTGCTTGCTAACATATTCAATGTATTTGGACCTCATTTATACGGACTGGAAAATGGAACTTAGATATTTTATTCACAATGTAAGGGTACAAAATGTATTTACTACTCCTATACCTAATCCTTTTATTTTAAGATACCCAATTTGACATTAATGCTTTTAATAAGTGAAATAAGACAAATAATATGGCTTAGTGCAATATTCTAGAGTTCATCTTGAATACGCTATAAAGCTAATATTTGTATTATTTGTTTTAAGCATTATATTATATCTCAATGAGATGTTTTGCTAAGATTAGATAGAGTGTATGACTTAGTACTGCGTCAAACTTGAATACCATTAAGATAGCCTAAGGAACTCTAGTAAAAGACTGTGTTTTTAAAATGATTGTTTATTATTTAAAAATTGAACTGGAGGTCAATAGGGCTGACTTGGGTGGTAAGTTTCAAGTTGATATGATTATTGCCTTGTTATAAGGCTCGTTCGACTCTTCTAGAGTGAACTAAATAAGGAACCAGTTTAAGTTCATAATCGCTGATATTCTTATAGAATTGGTAACATATAAGGGAATAATCAAAAGTATGGGTATTCCTATCAATCTAACCTAGTCTATTCCATCTTCTTCTAGGCTTAAGTGCATAGGCAAAGGAAAGAAGAAGGATGATAATAGGACTTGGCTAGTACAAAACATGGGTATCCAAAAGGTTAAAGGAAGTAAGGCAGTGTAAGTTGAGAGCGAAGGAAATTGTTTCTTTTGCTGCTAACTAAGACATTAAAGGACGAACTGTCTAAGCAATGACATGACATAGGAAAATATATATTTAATCATTGGGCCATGTTATATGGTTGTACTTATTAATTCCTGATGGATAGATTCTGGAGCCACTAAACATGTTTGCAATTCATTGCAAGGATTTCAGGAATTCAGTAGCCTCAATGATATGGATATATATTTGTCTTTTGACCTGATGCCAAGGTTGTAGCTAAGTCAGTGGGAGTATTACATCTGAAATTAGAGAGTGTGAGGATATTAGTATTAGAGAACTATCTTTATGCACAGATGTTAGATGCAATCTCATTCTTGTTTCACTTTTGGTTTATAAAAATTGTGTTGTTACTTTTAGTAAAACTGCTTTTATAAAATTGAATAGATGTGCGATCGCTTCTGGTGCATTGAAAGATGGTTAATATACTATAACCACCAGCTCTTAATATTTGTAGGATGTAGAAACTAATGTTGCATCTTCTAGATTGAATGTTAAGAGAATATTTATTACTCCTGACTCATTGTATTTTTAATGTCTATTATTATAATCAGTCAAAATGAGATTCAAAGATTAGTCAAAGAAGGTTTATTACCTAGTAAGGCAGGGGAGCCTAAACCAACTTATGAATCTTGTATTGAATGATTGATAACTCTAAGGGCTTTAATCAGCCAAATGAAATAGACATACAGAACAATTGGAGTCGGTACACACTGACACATGTGGTCTTATGAACATCCAAGAAAGATTACTCACGTTTTGGATAAATAGACCTGATGTGACACAAGTTTTAAACTTTTGGTATATTCTAAGAATGTCAAGACTGATGTGGAGCACAGATTAGGTAAACTTATCAAAGCACTTCGATATAATCGTGAATATGAGTATTTCTTGGGATAGTGCAAAGACTATATAGTCAGTGAGGGTGTTGTGTACCAATTTTTTCCGTAATTGACGCTCAATGTCTTGAGGTTTCAAATAGGAATAATAGAATTCTGTTTAACATGGTTAGATCTATGATTAGATATGCTTCATTGTCTCTTTTATTTTAGAGTTTAACCTTAACAGTATAGATGCACATTATGAATTGCATTCCATCTTAGTCTATCTCGAGGATATCTTTTAAGTTGTGTTTTTAACTAAATCTTAGTTTGAAACACATGCACATATGGGGTAGTCTTGCACATGTGCGCATGATATGGACAAGTAAGTTAGAAGCAGATCACATGCATGATAGATTTGATAGCTACTCTAAAGGCACTATGATGGATTATTTTATGATCTCAATGATAAAAGTTGATTGTTTACACTCACTGTTTATCTATAGGAGGATCATATTATGAATCGCATACCTAGTATCATAATGTTAGAGAATATGGTATGACTACCAGATGTACCACAAATGAACACACATATTTTAGAGATTAAGAATTATAAATGAATTCCCTATTGATGAGTCAGCATCATCTAGTACACAGATTCCTGCATCAGTACATTGTTGTAGTGGGAGGATTATCATCCAATTCGACAGAATCATGTTTTTAGGTGAGACATTTATGGACATCCCTGTTAAACATGAGTTGGACCCAGTAATCTACACGGAAGCTTGAATCGATATGGATACAGATCGTTTGGGCAAATTGCTTTGAAATCAGAGTTAGAATCTATGTATTCTAATAAAATCTGGGATTTTATAGAACTTTCTAGTAGGGTGATACCTATGGAAGGCAAGTTAATCTACAAAAGGATACCAGAAGATTTCTTAGTGAATGAACCATGTGTGTACAGGGTAATGTCATTATTTTTCTAATTCTATATATTGATGACATCTTAGTCATTTAGAATGATGTGGAAGTTTCGTCATCAGTAAAGAGGTGGTTATTCAATTACTTTGAAATAAAGGATTTTCAAGATGTAAGCTATATTCCTATGATCATACTTTTGCAAGATCAGGTTAAAAGGAAAATAGGTTTATCTTAATAATCCTACATTGATAAAGTTTTGACCAAGTTTGGTATGCAAAACTCCAAGAATGAGTTCTTGTTTTATTGATATGGATTGCTTTTTCTAGTAAGGAGTTTTCCAAGACTAGCAGAGGAGATTGAGCAAATGAGAGTGGAATAATATGCTTCGGCATGTGGGATTCTCATATATGCCATGATCTATACCAAACAGGACATCCACTACATTATAGGGATAGTCAGTAGGTATCAGTCCATTGCTGGACTTGATAACTGATCTGTTGTGAAAAATATCATAAAGTACCTTAGGAGAATCAATGATCTCATACTCATTTATAGATGTGATGATGTGGTCTCAGTCAGGTATAGTTCTGATTTTTAATCAGATGTAGATACTATAAGGTCAATGACTTAGTGTATGTTCACTCAATAAAAGGGAAATCAGTTGGTAGATTGTTAAGCAGATTTCAACTGCTAACTCAAACCTAAAAGTGGAGTACATTGCAGCCTGATAAGCGCCGAATATTACATATTCAAGCGCCCTTTCTTACATTAGTTAAGTCCATTATTAGAGGATAATGTACAATTTTAATTCAGTTCTATATTTCTTTCTGATTTCAAGTATTTTTCCCAAGAATGATCAAAGAAGCGGTTTTAACAACTTTTCGTTGAAATACGTGCGTCGTGTCGGGGAGTCGTCTTTTGGACCTGATTTTTTCTGTTGCCGTTTTGTAAAGTCATGATTGAGTGTTCATCGTGGAATTGCGTCCACGGTTCAGCGTGAAGAAGGCTTGCAAGAAGCCTTGTTAATGTAGCAAAGGCAAGCTCCCGCGGGCGCCCGCCGAACCCCTCAACTCTTTGGCTGCTTTCGCGGAGCCTTGGTGAGCCCCCGCAGAAGCTCCCGCAGCCCTCCGCGGGGGCCTGCCGTGCCACCGCGGGCGCCCTCCATTCATTCCAGTGGCATCCTCTCGAAGCCAGTCCTCCACGGGCGCCCGCCGGCATCCCGCGGGCGCCTGCCAACCTGCAGAAAGCAGTTCAACTGCTCCTGTTTTTCAGCATTTTTGTCTCATTATCTTCATTTTGTGTGGCTTAGCTTGATGCAGAGGGGGGAGCTCAGGATTTTGGGGGTATGGTGAGTAGGTTTTGGTTGGAATAACGAAAAAGCACACATCTCATATCTCATATCTCAAGTTTTGGAGGAGGCTAAGGGCTAGAGAGGGAAAGGAGTGTTCTTGAGTTTAAGGTGTGAAAATGGAGAGTGGTTCTTCCTCTTCTTCTTCATACTTTGTAATTATGGGTAACTAACTCCCTAACTCCCATTTCTTATTGTCTTTGTCTTGTACTCCCTTATATTCTCAATTTATGCACATTTTAATTCCTACTTTTAGTGACAATCCAACAAATCCTCTATAAACCCCTTTATCATTCTAAAAGATGATTTTAGTTACTTAGGTTACCATAAAATAGCAGTCTCAGTGGTTCGACTTACCCGACCAATAGCCCTATTTTACAATGATTTGTGCTATTGCAAAGGTTGATGTATAATTGACAACCGATCACAGCCTTTAAGGCAGCAAAGAAAGCCTTTTGGTTTAATCTCACTGATTTAGAGGTTGTAGAGCATATTGGCCTGTTTATCGAGCTATAATGCGACAATAGTGTAGAAGTAGTCCAAACCTTTGACCCAAGGTTCCACAGAGGAACAAGGTACACTGAGAGGAAGTATTATGTCCTACATGATATTGTCCGGCAAGAAAATATACTCGTGGCTAGAATATTGCATTGGAATACAACTTTGTTGATCTATTAACAAAGGTGTCATCGATCATTAGTTTTGATCATCACCTGGATAACATTAGAGTTAGATGCAATTTGAATTGTCTATGAGGGCAAGTGGAAGCTATTGGGATTTATATGCCCTGGCATAGCAAATTCCTATTTGGATTACAGTGACATATGTTCCTGACATATCTGAAATATTTATAATTTATATAATTGGTGAATTCAATATATTATGTTTCGATTCATTATGGAATTGATAGTGTCCACTTGATTACAAGAGATATTTATATATGTATGTGATGGCGATCAATACATGAATATAAATAGTAATCATAAATTGTTCATAGTCGGTAATTATGGATGGACTCATTATTAACTAGACTTGAACTAGATCCGTGTTAGGTTGAGATATATTGCGAGAGCCGTCGTATGCAATTGCTTCCTATCACTGTCATGGCATTTGACTCTTAAGCATAAGAGAAGTATAAACTCTTTTATTAATTAGTAATTACTTTGATTTGTTCGGCGGAATCTTCGGAATCCATAGCCGGCACTTTGGGTAATTATGCAATTAATAGTTAGAGGTTTATATTTTCAATATTTGCATCATTGCTACTTGTATTTTTTTGTATTAATTATAGTTGATCACAAAGTAAATTCGAAAGCCTTTGTGTGTTTTTAGACAAAAATGATTTATTATATAATTATTTACTTAAATTATTATTTTTGTCAAACAAATGTTTTATTGTGATTAAGCCGGAAATAATCAAAGGTACCAAAATAAATATATTAATTAAGTAGTCGGATTGATGGCTTTATTTATCTGGTAACTAATTGTGCATAGAGGGGTCAAAGTGCAACATTGACTTAGAGGTTATTTATTATTTAATTGGAGTTCAATTAATTTCTTTTAGTGGAGTAGAAATTAATTTATGAATTAATTGAATTGGGTCCATGGATCGGGCCAATTATTAATTCATTGTAGCCAAGAAAATAATAAGCCCAAATGATTCTCACTCATAGCCCAACTTGATATTGGAATCCTATTAGATTTGAGATATGGTAATTAGAGATTGAGAAGGAATTATTGTTTCCTTCCCTTATCTTTATGTTGCCTATATATACATACTCTATGTATATTTTAGGGGAGACTTTGAGAAGGAAAAAATAATATATTTTTCTCTCTCTAGAATTTTAGGGTTAATGTTCTCATCTAATGGAGGCTCCCACAAGCCTAGTTTTCCAATGTCATTCATGGAGGCTTATGGGTGATTCCTAAAGGCAAAACCATTACCAAGAAGATGGAGATCCAAAGAGAAGGCATATAGCAAAGGGATCTACAATAAGTGAGAACATTCACTTTAAAGGAGAGATCTAAGGTTTACTCAAACCTTGATGTAAGTATTCTATCTATTAATTGAATAATACATCATATTTTATTTTTGCATAAAACTAGTCTCTGTGTGATGAATCTAGATCTATGTATGAAAATTCCTCAAAAAGTTTTTAAAACTTGCACATTTCCCAACATAATCATGTCAATTCCTCTTTTTCCTCCTTAGTTAAAGGCTTGGATGACTAGGCGGCTATGAGCCAATTCATCAATTGTGATGCCGAGGTTTTTCATCTTGGATTTTGGTATGATGTTCACTGCAGAACCTCCATCAATGAGGATACGAGTAACTTTTTGTTCTCAGATGTATCCAGACACAAAAGGCGGGAGGTTGTGTAGCTTCGAGACTAACTGCAAGTCCTTGTCGGTAAAGGTGATTGGCGCACAACATGAGGCACAACTCAATATATGGGCTCGTTCTTTATTATCTTCCATACCAGTGTAGTTGCCTGGATCTTCTAGAACTGGGATTCTTTTATCAATTTGTTTAGTCGGCTCATCAACTTTAGCGATGGACACTGTGTAAACAGATTGAACTTGATCATTATTGAAACATAGAGTGGGGAAGAAATCTTATAATGTGACAGGCTTATGGGAGCCATTGTTGGGGTACTCATTTGGTTGATCTTCTTCCACAATCACCTATTTTTCTTGAGTCATTCTTATTGGGTGACGTTGGAGCTTTTCCTTTACCTTCCTCCTACTGAAGTGGGTTTGTTGCGCCAAGGTGGTCCTTTACTTGTGTGGCTTCTTTCTCGTCACAAGAGCCCATCTTTCTTTTACTTATTCAAGTAACTCTGTCTGAGGCATTTGGATAATCACAGGCTCCAATAAACCAAACTGAACTATTTGAAGGCATTCCAATTGCATAATTGGGGTTATTTGCCCAGATAATCTAGAATAAGTTGGACTAGGACATTCGGATATGGTGGTGGTATGATTTGTCTCATCCACTTCATCGTCTTCCAACATAATTTTTCCTTGTTTAGCCAAAGTCATTACTAACTCCTTGAATATAAAGCACTTCTCAATCGGATGGCTAACAATACAGTAATACAGGCATTTTTTAGGTCATTCATTTACCCCATTTCCTCAGGGCGTTTGCATTTTGGGAGTTTAATCATTTTCTTTTTGACTAAAAATTCTAGTATTCCTAGCAAATCAGAGTCCGGGAATGGGTACTCTTTCTTCTCTAACTCCTTGAGTGTCAAGCGCGGCTTCTCTGGCCAAAGCTTATCATTCTCTTGAAATTTGTTTTTCTTATCACTTCTTTTATTCGTCTCCTTCGTGGAGATCTTCAATGGTACCGTCGTGATGGTCATAGTCTCTTTGTTGCCTTTCTTTGTCGGCTTCTCGTCTTTCTTTACTTCTTTCTTATCCTTGCATTGCTCCAAGGTAAGAGTACTGTTTCCACCATGAGTATTGATGTTGATCTCCATGTAATAGGCACGTGTGGCCAACTCTTCAAAGGTACGGGGTTTGGTGCCTTAAAGAATATAGAGAAGTCCCCATTGCATACCTTGCATGCACATCTCAATAGAAAAAATTTCTGAGAGTCAGTCCTTGTAGTCCAGGTTTAATGTACGCCACCTGTTAATGTAGTCTATAATAGGTTCATCCTTCCATTGTCTGGTGTTGGTAAGTTCTATCATGCTCATGGTACAATAGGTACTGTAAAAGTGATTTAAGAATTCACACTCCATCTGGTCCTAGCCATCTATCAACTCATCCTCTAAGTCAGTGTACCAATTAAAGGCATTTCCCTTAAGGGAACGAATGAATTATTTCACTAAAAGATCACCATAAGTTCCAGCATTGTTACAAGTTTCAACAAAATAAGCGATGTGTTGCTTAGGATTGCCCTTTCCATCAAACTGTTGTAACTTGGGAGGTTGGTATTCGACTAGCATTCTTATATTGTCGATTTGTTTTGTGTAAGGTTTCGAATACATGAGAGAACTGTAAGTTGCCCCACCATATTATGACCTGATCGTGTTACTAATCATATCTTGAAGTTATTGGACAGGCAACGAAGTAATAGAGGGGGCAAAGTTGGTTTGGTTTGCCCCCTGTTCAGATGTGGTTGCATGGTAAGTCTTGTTCGCTACGGTTGCTTGTGGCATGAAACCAGGAGGGTGTATGGGTCGTTGACTTAACTCGGCAGAGTTTTGTACTTCGAGCTTATTCATTAATGAAGCAATCTGCAAGTCTTTGTCTTCCACATTCTTGGTGAGTTTCTTGATAGCACAGGCTATAGTCATAAGTTATTCCTCTACTGATGTTGTGTTGGCCTTCATGACTTGCATGTGAGTTGAATGTGAAGGAGTTAGGGAATCAGCATATCTTGGTAAAGTTGCACCTTTGGGAGATACCAGGGATGAGGCTGAGTGTGAACCTGTGCTTGAACTGGAATCCAGAATGGATCAAGATAAATGCGGTGACATACTTCTCGAAGAGAAGCCTTCCATACCAGCGAGGTCTTCCTCAGGGCTCGTGGTGTTGATCTTCATGGCTCTCAATGATTCAAGGGTGATGAACGGCTGAGCCTTTCCATTCACAAGCTTAATGGATTTGACACGCACTGTGCTTGGCTTCTATGCCAAAGAAGTGGTTGCCATTACTTTACTGCGGGTCGGTCCCGTGGAGGTGTTACTATCACTTAATGGAGTGGCAGTGTTCTTGGCGGCCTTCGAGGTGAGAGCCTTATTGGTCGTTGCAATCGCAACATTCTTACCAGCATTCTTCGAGCCATGAGTGATTTGAATCTTCTTGGAGGCCATTGATGCGAGTAAGAGAAGGTGTTGATGAAGTGATTAAAGAGATAGAGATGAGAGGCAAAGAGGTCCCACCGAGCGTGCCAAAAATTTGTACACTCAAATTTTGATTCCGAAAATTTAGGAACAAAAATAAATGCGATAAACAATAATTTTATTAAATAATATCATAAAATAAATGAGTACAGTTCTCTGTTGGTGATTCTATTACAATTTAGAATCTCCCTTTGATTGAATCTCCTTAGAATGTTGGCACAAGGGCTTTAGAAGCTTGATCTCGGGCCGATAGATGAACTGTATTTGAGTTCTTCAAAATTGAAGAAAACTCAAATGGATTTCTGAACGAGGGCCGGTGAGACTTGATCTTGAACGGTGGATTTGAAAGTTTTTGAAGGAGAATGGCACTTGTGTGCTTGTTGTTCTTCAGAATCTTTGAATGTTGAAGGGCTTTGATGAAGAACAGCGTAGGTGTGGCACGCTTGTTGTTCTTCTTCTTCAGAAACTTCGGAGTTTTTGTTGAGTTAGAGCTTTGATATTTTGTTCGTCTCTTTCTCTATGTGTCCTCAAAATGTGAAGGGTGGCCTTGTATTTATAGGCCAAAGAATGGGTCGTTTAATTTGGAAACTCCCTAATATTGTGTGATTTTTCCATAAATAAGGAATTTGTTTCCTTTTATATGAAAATTAATTAAAATTCAAAATTGAATTCATTTGAATTTAACTGCACTTTTCTTTAAAAGTTTGAACCTTTAAGATTTTGACACGTGTCCATTAATGGACCAGTGTTTGTGGAATTTAATTGATCAAGGAATATTTGACTTCTTAACCGATCCGGTGATAATTAGACCATCACAATTTTTAAGTGTCTACATATCTCTTTTTTGCTTTACATGAAGTTAGGGTATAGAAGTTTTGCTTTCTTGAAGTCCAAGTAGGATGATTGAGTGGAAACTACAAAAGCTATGCAATCTCAAAAATTTAGTTCATCTATGTATTGAGGTTAATTGTTTTCTAGTTTTTTAATTGATGATGCCAACTTGAGTTCACTCCATCAGTAACCTATTTGGCGACTTATTTTCCTTGGAAAAAAAAAAGGGGGGGTTTGTGATACCCCTCGGATCTGAGATACGGGTTGATCAGGCCCAAGCCCAAACCCAATGGAATATCAAACAATTAAAGTATTTTAAAGCGAACACAGATGACAAAATGAAATAATAAAGATAGAATAAAGCTGAAAGAAATACTAATTATAAAACCCTCCATGTATAACTAAATAATAAAACTCCAATCCTCCAAAACTTCAAGGTTACAACTTGGGAATCCACTGGTGGACCCCTAACCAAAAGTTCACCTGAAACTGAAAACTGAAAATAGATAACACTAGAAACATCGAGAGAAGTCCTATGTAATCAGCTGAATGTGAGACTGTCCTCAACAAGCACGATCAAGCTCTAAGGCTGGAACCATCCTGTACCTAGAAAGAATAATAAAGGAGTGGGTCAGACCCACGAGCAAGTTCTAATCTAACTGCAATCCATACAGTGACCCGATACGCAGATACACCGTAGACACCTCACAATATCTATCTAGTCCATACATATAAATATATCCACACTAAGGGACATTCACTGGTCTATAATAGGGGTCTCAACCTGAATAGAAGGCAACATGCGAATACGCACCCAAAGGTGGGCATGAGTACCTAGACCTAATAGGGTGCACCTCAACCTATTATAACCAGCTACGCATCCACCGCATATACGCACCCTAACCAACGAGTTTGAGACTCAAGCTCAACTCGTGGTACCATAAACATATATATAAAGTCCGTCCAAATCCAAGGTATGTAGTTCAACTATTTATTAAACTGACATACAATAAACTAACTAGTTAGTCACTCAACTTAGTCAGTTGATATAACTTAACTACCATCCGTTAATCCAGGAAGTCATCCAACTTGGTTGCAGCTGATGTGACCTAGTCACAAATAGGATTCAATATCTTTCAATCCATTCCATTAATCTATTAGGTTAGGTTTATGCGTTTTGAGCTAAACCGTCCCTAGTATGTCACCGTCCCATACCGGTAAATACAATCCTCCATATCCATGTAAATTACAATATATATAAAAATTCAATAATTTACAGACCCAAAACCACCATCCAAATAATTGCAAAAAAATATTTAAAGTTTCAGTAATTTAAATCCAAGCATTTAACCATATAGTTGCAGGAGACGATTTAATACATCAACAACTAACATCCAGAGCCTGCATAGACCAAATTTAATATGTCAAGGAATCCATCATGCATGTGAATAGGTTAAATAATCCTATTATTATCCAATAAATTGCTAAAACAATTTCAGAAGATTGTTTAATGTTTCAGCAATTTAAATCCAAGCATTAACCATACAGTTGCAGGAAACGATTTAATAATTCAGCAACTAGCCTCCCAAGCATGCATAGATCAAATTTAATAATTAAATGACCTTATCATGCATTTGAATACATTTTAAAACAATTTTTATAAACACATTACATTCCATCAAATTGCTGAAATTGAATTCAACAATTAATTTATTTTCCATTTGTTAACAACATAAGAAGTGCCTTAATTTTTACACTGTTTGTCCTGACAATTTAGAATTAAACTTTAATCAATTTAAGGTCTTAATAACACCCAAATTCAGCCTTCTAATCTCTCTGTGGAACCCCAGAACCAACAAATTAAATCCCATGCTCCAATAGTAAAACACAGTACGTAGAAAAACTAAAAAAAAATTAAAACAGAACGTAAAATGAAAAGGGAGCCTACTCCAAAATTTGGGAGCAGGCTCCTTCAGCCTAGAGCCAGCTCTAGGAGTCCTTGGAGCCGGCTCCCACTTCTATGGAGCCGGCTCTCACCTCTTTTGAGAGCCTTCAGTCCCCGTTGCTTCGTTTCAGCTTCTCTGCTCCTTCTCCAGCTTATTTCTATCACTCTGTTAGTTTTTAAAACTAATCTCAGGTGTCATATTAATACCTAATAGCATCCCAATGGCTTGATAACAACAATTAAAATCAATTACAGAGATTAAATTTGCTACCAAACTGACCCGCATTAGGAACAAAACTGAAACTATAATTCTATTCCAACCTCTCTGTTCCTCTTCACAAACTGATCTTAGGAGTCTTATATATTCCCATTAACATCCCCAGGGTTCGTTTATAGAAGATAAAAGCAAGAATCATAACTAAAATCTCAACAGATTTCAACATGCTTTAATGAACAGAACTGGAAGCAACCATACACGAACTGTAAACAGATTTGAATTCAAGGTAAATAGATCATCAACAGAGCATATGTTAAACACGTAAGTTTCAATTACTAATTAGTTAAACCCTAGAAATTATCTAGGTGCACAGAACACAAGCCAAAAGGGAAAGAGGAAGATAAGAACTTGCCTGTACAGTTTTATAAACAAAACCTTGTTGCCGTTGTTCTAAGATTTCCGGCAACCACTGCAATAATGTCTAACCTCCTAATACTTCTGCCCTTTCCTTCTCCTAGGTTTGGCCTTGAAACCTCAGTTGAGAACTCACAAACTTGCTCTGTTCTCTCAAAACCTCACTCTGTAACTCTCTATATCTATGTTAACGTGAGTTAGGTTTTTCCAACCCTTAATACAGATTATAACTATGTATATATAGACGTAAAAATCCTAAACCCTAATCCTTGTTTAATTAGAGATAGAGCCCTAATTCTAATCCTAGCCGGCCCATGAAACTATCTCTGTTACCATAGTGCGGCTTACCTATACGTGAATTGCAACCCAAAGTTAACTGTAACCTAAAACATAATTAAATTAAAAATCCAATTAAATAATTAAAGACAGTTAACCAATTAATTCCAATTAAATAACCCAATTAATCAATTAAAACACTTAAACAATTAATTCCAAATAAATAACCCCCAATTAATCAATTAAAACACTTAAACAATTAAATCAAATAATAAATAAAACAATTAAACAAAAAAAAAAATCACCCAAAAATACAATAAAATAATAAATAAAATGCCGAAACTATCCTTTTAAAATTAGGGGTATTACAGGGTTTTAGTTGTTTTCAACACTAGTTCTGCCCGGTTTTCTTGCCCAATTGTGTTTGGGTATAATTTATTTTAAATGAGTGACAACAGAGTCCACTTTCCAAACGTGCAGAAAGTTCTTAGGCTATGTTCGCTGTATGGAATTGGAACTTGGAATTAGAGAAAATTGACTCAGCAAATTGAACTAAACTTTTCTTCGATTCCAATTACAAGACTCCAATTCCATGCAACCAAACACACCCTTAATATTTTGTAAAGGAAACTATGGTAGAACATTAAATGGGAAATTCAATGCTTCATTAAATAAATTTTTTTTTCTTTTTCCTGATTAAATGAAAATTGGCTAGACAATAATTAAGAATTGAAATGCAATCTAAGGGTTGAATTGAAAAGTATTAGATTATTTTGAAAGATATAAAAGTTGAAGAGAGAAATTAAAATATGAAGAATACAAGAATATAATGTGGTTTAACCATTATGACTTACATCCACAACACGCAAAGCCCAAAGGGCTACATATCTTGAATTACATTCTCTCTTAATCCTTGTATACAATGATGATAAATATGAAACATAAGTATATTGATGGAAGATTTTAAAAAATCAATCCCATTAATCACTCCAGTCAATATTTTATAATAGGTTAAAATCTCTCCTATAATATTCTCGTATAAAATATTCTGTCAATAAATAATTTAAGGTTTCCTACTATAAAATTTTCAATAAATAATAATATGATTAAGGAAAATGAAGTGGAGCACTTATTCATGTTTTAGAAGAGGATCTTCAATTTGCACTTATTACAACCAAATATTGTAGTCTAGTGGAAATCCCAATTGAGCAACTGGGTGTGTGTGAGTGTGAAAAAAAAAAATTAAAAAAATATATATATATATATCTTATATTTATATCAACTGCCATGTTTTTCTCCTAATTGTTCTCTACATGTCACTAGTCTTGCATATTTGATTCTTCCTGCTACATTTACTCGCATAAATGCTCTCTACATGTCACTAGTCTTGCATATTTGATTCTTCCTGCTACATTTACTCGCATGGTCATGACCAAAGTGCCATTTCATCGCCATGTGGCATATAGTCGACTGGGACTGGGATCCTCTACGGTATCCAAGTTGTACTACGCTGTTTTAGAGTTCTTCTGTTTTTCCGTAGATGCTGTCCGGATATAACTTACATGGCGCATATACAAATATATATAGGGCATATGTATACAAAACATATATTTTCTCTATGTTCCTTCTCTCTCTTCACCAACACCGATGAATACATGTTTTGAAGTCATTTCTCTTCTAGTTTCCATGTCTAATAGTGTGTTTAGTTTATTTTTTCATAAATGGCTGGAGTTTCTTTTCTAATCACCTTAAAATAGATTTCTCTCTTTGTAATCATATATCTCTCTCAACTTAAATCCGTAACACTTAAATACATATATATATATATATATATATATTACTTCAAAAACTTTAATCCAAATTTTCGCTTACTTAAATATAAACTTCACATATTTATAATTATTTAATCCATCGTGTTTATACACTTAAACCCATTACACTTATAAAATTAAAATAATAATAAAAAAAACCTTAGTTTATTTAGCTCCACAAAACTTTAATCCATTTTTCCACAAACTTGAATATAAATTTCACGCCTTTTAAATCTTCATGTTCACGTACTTAAATCCATGATATATATATATATATAAATTAAAACTTCGATTTCTTTAGTTGAGCTTCTGCTTCCTCAGTGAATGTCTTGGTAGAAGATATGATTTCTTGGAACTGAGGTTTATTAGTTTTTAAATAAGTACGTAACTCAACAAGAAATTTCCTTACTTGTCCAATTTCTAATGAATCAAGATAACCATTTGTTCCGGTATAAATAGTCATTATCTGCTCTTCCACCACGAGAGGGGCTGATTGGGATTATTTGAGCAATTCACGTAATCGTTGACCTCTTGCCAATTGATTCTGAGTGGCTTTATCACTTTTCACACTTAATCTGGACTTCATAAGATCTAAGTTAAATTTTTTCCAACACATTTAATTTGGACTTCCTCACCCATAAATCTACATTTCAACACTTTAAAGCAAATAAAACCTTCAAATGATCCAAGCTAAACTTTTTCAACAAACTTAATGTTGACTTCACCATCCTTGTACATGCTTTCACCACCATTAAACCTAAACTTCAACACACTTATTGTATGAAAGTTTAATTATATGTTGATGGTACGTTAAAGGTTAAAGGGTGTTTAGAAAAAGTATATATACATTTTTGTCACATTAATTCATCAACACCCTGGAATCTGGTTCTTACCATATTTATTTTTCAACTCAACACCCTTAAATATTGTTCTTATCACATTTATTCTTCATCTTGATGACCACTCCGGTGTGTACACAAAAAACGTGTTCCTTTAACAATATCAAATGGGCATCATCTTTTAATATTTATAAAAGCCACCAAACACCAATACAATGAAGTATAGTGAGAAGGGATCGTACTAAGGGATTAAACATGTTGATGCAAAAATCTGCACACTCTGGAGCTGGTGACGATTCTTGCATGACAAAAGAGAAGTGATAACCGGTGTGGTGCCGGCCGGGTGAACTCCGACGGTCCAATTAGTCCTTGATGACTGAATCTCCGATAAAGGATAAAATATCGAATTTATGGCATCCCTTTTTAGGTTAATCGATGACCTCTTTTATAGAATGATTTATTTTCCTTGTCCATTAAGGATTGTAAGAGTAATTGGATAGGGTAGTAGTTTTTATTTGTATCTCTTTAAGTTTATCCATACACTTTGAGTCTCCATGTCACGTGAAATTCTTATCTAGTCAAATATTTCGTATCAGTAGCCCCCCATTCCCGTAATCTTGCTTGTCAAGCGTCTGGAATGCCAAGTCCTTCCAAGCTAAGCATGCTTGATGATTACTTTCTTGCCCCTTTTAATAAGGGAGTGGATTCGCTTGAGCTTTGTGAGCTTACCCTTTAATAAGGGAGTAGTTAACCCCTCGTCTTTTTACCGAGGGAATAAGATGAAGTTAACCCTTCGTTCCTTTATAGGGGAATTAATGATAGTCGTGTCCACATAAGGATCCAAGCTTGCTTATCATGTGCAAGGAACACTAATGTTCTTTTTCTATTTGCGAAGTTAGCAAAGCAAAAATAAAGGAACATATGTACAGTTTGAACGGCTAATATATATCTATATATATATATATATATATATATATCAGAATTGGTACAATTAAGGCAAAAACTTATCATTGAGCATTATAGGACCAAAATCATCCATGGAGCTAGCTATTGTTCTCTAAAATAAGAAAATGTAATCCTGCTCTTTTTTTATTTATTTTATGACT
The DNA here is from genome assembly GCF_030987335.1 of Cornus florida. Taxonomy (NCBI): domain Eukaryota; kingdom Viridiplantae; phylum Streptophyta; class Magnoliopsida; order Cornales; family Cornaceae; genus Cornus; species Cornus florida. The sequence goes on along the minus strand of NW_026775571.1, from coordinate 31,009,627 downwards.
ACTTAGTCAAACAAAGTATGAGTTAGGGAATTTAAAATAAAGTCGCAATAGCAGAGTCATTATGATGTGGTTTGTACCCACTCATATGACACCAAACAAAGAATTTCTATTTAAGAAAATTTAAATATCAAATAATTATGAACTTGAACATATGGAGAAGTGTAGTCTAAAAAATTTCCATGTAAAAGTGGAAGGTTCAATGTAGTTTAAACAAAAATTATGAAATGCATTCTCTATGATATTTGCTGAAATTCACTTATAAAAGGATGGCATGAATCAAAACATAACAACAAATATGGCGATAAATTGATCACTTGGGGCACCTTTGCAATTATTAGAGCATCAGTTGTGAAAATTCTTTTGTACACAGACTTGAATGCAAGTTTGCAATTGAAAAGTAGTATTACTTAATAATGAAAATAAACTGCAACTAAAAAGTTATAGTTATTCATTTTGGATTTTATACTCGTTTTGTAACCAGTGATGCGAAACGCCACTCGTAATCAAAGTAACCAAGTTTTCCACATCAAAAGGTTTTTGGCAGAACATTTATATTCGAAGGAGTAGGCTTCTCTCAGAAATGAGATAGGGAAAGAACTATTAACAGTGATAACGCTCATGTACAAGGACATCATCATTTGAGCTAAAAGGTTATTTGTCTTTCCCTTAGCCATCGACCATTATTTAAAATGAAGTTCAAGGAACATAATACTATATTTTTAATACACACATACTTATATTTGGTATAAGTGAGTTTTATAATAACAAGTTACGTAGCCAGAACTCAACATTCAATATGATATAGTTCTCAACTCAACTAAAATCAATAACTTTTTCCAAAATTATTTGGAATCAAACAAATTAACTTCTATTTTTCCTCGGGGTATACCCCGTGTCACCGTACAACCGCTATTTAAGCTACATGGGCAATATATTTTGAAGCTCAGAATTGTTTAGGCAACCCAAATTGATAGTTGGGCAATGTAATGGATTACTTTATCTTATTTAGCTTGCCTACAATGTAATGGATTTCTTTATCTAGCTTGCCCTCCTCGCACTAGCCACTAAGTTTCAGTCCGTACTTGATGAGGTGTCGAATAAAATTCTCATGAGTTGGACTGTTTTATTATTGAAGAAAAATAAAAATCAGTTGAAATGGAAGAGATTTTGGACTCTTTTTTTTTACAGAAATATGGAAAATTGAATTTGAATGGGGTTTAAAAGACTTATGCTAACTTTTATTTCTTGTCTACTTGTCTTTCCATGCCATAGATACACCACACTCGGTTTTATACTTTCGCCAAACAACTAGCCTTTATTTTTTTTTCATTTTTTGAGACTTTAATTATCAAGTCATCAGCGACCCTAATTACAATGGATCCACAAAGCATAGTATTCTATCGAAGGGTCCCCAGGTGAACTACATCATTATGTAGGTGAACAATATTTTGCAGACAATTGGAAACACATAAAAATTTGTTTCTCTTTAAATAATGTGAGGAAGTGTAGACATATATTTTGATATACACGTAATGCATGAAACTTACCCGGTTAATAGCGATGATGAAACAACTGCCAGCGGTCGGGTGGGGCTTTCCAGCAATTTTACCATATTGAGCAATTGTACGGTTTGTACCCTTGCTTTTGGCCACTTAATTCATGAAATGTTCTCTTTCTTTTAGAGACGGTCAGATTGTAAAGGGACTGAATTGCTTTGAAGTGTTTTCGTAGATTTCCTTTGTACGAACCATGATTTCTTGGGATGTTCACGTTCCCACAGACGGCGCCAACTGTTGATGCAAAAATTTGCACACTCTGGAGCACGTGACGATTCCTGCAAGACAAAAGAAAAGTGATGACCGGTGTGGTGCCGGCTGGGTGCACTCCGATGGTCCAATTAGTCCTTGATGATTGAATCTCCGATAAAGGATTAAATATCAAATTTATAGCGTCCCTTTTTAGGTTAATCGATGACCTCTTTTATAGAAGGATTTATTTTCCTTGTCCATTACAGATTGTAAGAGTAATTGGATAGGGTAGTAGTTTTTATTTGTATCTCCTTAAGTTTATCCATACCCTTTGAGTCTCCATGTCACGTGGAATTCTTATCTAGTCGAATATTCCGTATCAAAACACGTGCTAGAATCAAATTCAACTTTAGTACTTATGAGATTGTAAAGAGAGTTGGTTCGGTTTAATTAAACTAAAATTCAACTTAAAACATGCAATGTAAATTAAGCTAAAAATAGTAGAGTTTTGAAAATAGGAGAGGAGTCTTAGGGCATAGGAATCACCACTAAGTTCATTCACTAAACCACAATCCTTCATCTAATTGGGGAGAATCATGTTATAAACCAAATGTGTCTACTAATTGCAACAGTGATCATGGATATCAAATTCAAGAATGAATTGTTTACTTAATAACTAGTAAACTAATGTGTATTGCAATTCATCAAGTCAAAGCATAAACCATTCAATTAATCAATAATTATAGCACATATTATTCTAGAGAATCATACAACTTGCAACAATAAGCATGGATTATCAAATTCAAGCATGGATTGTCTACCTAACTAGAATTGAAATGCAATTAAACGACAATTAAACTAAGATAATGAAATTAAGACAATTAAACTAAAGGTGTAGTACAATCCATCAAGCATAAGCATAATCCATCAAATTAATCAACAAGTGTATCCAATAAAAATCATGCATAGCCATCACTAAATCCAATTAACAAAGGTATCTAGTGTAGAGATATAATCCTTAATTAATCACACAAAGACATGCAACCAATCTAAAAAATTAATAAGAAGAATTAAACCATAGAAAGCATAAGAAAACCCAAATTTCATTATATACACAAGGCTATAGCATCCATTACAGCAATAAATTCCCCAAAAGATAAATACAAGGGTTTAGATTACAAGCTTAAGGCTCATCCAAGTCCTAAGGAGAAGTCTAGCCACTTATGGAGGATGTGAATGTGGTCATGAAACCCTCAAGGGCAATCCCTGAACATGGCTTCATCTTCTTCCTCTTGGTCTTCTTGCTTGAAACTTTAGAGATCTAGAGATGTACGTTCTTATCTCTTTCTTCCCAAAACCGCAATTCTAGAAAGCGAATATCTAATATCTAAAAGTGATCTCTATGTAAAATAATCTAACAAATGAAATATTAGCTAACCCTTTACAAAGTGGTTCAATTCCCCTTTTATACAAAACCTTTTGAGCCCAAAATAGGTCATAAATGAGCCCCAATTTGATGCAATCCCGTAGCCATGTTGGTAGGTGAGATCCAAGCGAAATCAGGAGTAAAACAGATGTTAGGTTTAATCACGATCGATCTTGATTTAGGTGCGATCAATCGTGAATTTTTACGATCGATCGTGATGAGCTGTCTTTGACCTTATCTACTTCTGAACTTATCCACCGACTCAGCTGCTGATTACGCATTACAATCGATCGTGATTTCCTTACGATCATCGCAATGATGACGTGGTGGTCTCATCAGCTGGCTAGGCTTATCCGATGATGTGGCAATAGGATCGATGACGTGGCCTTGCGATCGATCGCAAGGAAGTTGCGATCGATCATATGCCCCTATCTTGGCAATTTTTCTATTTTTTTCTGAATTTTTATCGGTACATCTACTTGACTTCAAAAGGACTTTAATGAACTATTTTTAGCCCGTTTAAACCTTATTGACCTGAAATTGACAAAAACACAAATTAAAACTAAAACGGGAAAATATAGATAGATGCAAGGTCTAAAATACACTAGATTAGGGCTGAATATGTGCATATCTCAGCACTTATCACATCTCAATGCTAAATCTAGTTCTCACCACATTTATTAGTCATCACAATGCTTTTAAATCTTGTTCTCACCAGATTTCTTCTTTAACTCAGAGCCATTAAATCTTGTTCTCAACAATTATTTTTCATCTCAACGTGTGCCCTTAAATCTTATTCTCGCTATATGTTTTGAACAAATGTCATGGCCTTGCTTGCAATGTCTCATCCATTGTCACCATTGTGTCTCATTTCTCCATACTGAGACATCATGTCTTAGGAATGCTAAATCTCGTTGCTTAGGGCCAAAATGTTTTAGAAATCCCATTTTTAGAAGGTTTTGTGCTTCACGATCTAATTTTGCATGTCTCGTGCACATCATTGCATATTTGAGCCTTATTAGACTCATTTTCACATAAATATTCAGCTTTCAGCACTTGTGGTCATGTTAAGGCACTTTCAGGTTAAAATGAGTTATTTTTGCACAGTTATGCTTTCCTATACCTCTCATTTGTTCCATTTGAATTGGAATGCACACTTGAAGTCTTCTTAAGATTACTTCTTGCACAAGCATGCTCGTCTTTTCATATTTTTGTATCTTGCTCTATGTCGCCATGCTTAGTGTTTTCTTCACTAATACCATCTATGTTTCCACATTTAGGAACTTATATTGGAAATTGATGTTTTTGCATATCATGCATAGAAGGAAGAAGTGCATAGCCAAAAAGGGGAGAAATGTTGTTCCCCAATCACAACCCCATCACCTCGGGAGAATTGCCCAGCCCCTTCTCAGGCGAGTGCCTCCTCTTCTTTTTCAAGGGACCCCTCAAATTCAGATCCAATGGATTCTGAGTCGCATACTCCTATTATTCGTGAGGCCCCATCTCTAGTTTACGTGGTATCACAGTCGTTTGTTTATATTTATCGATGGGCATCCCATTTCATTACCATAGAGACCATAAAGATAGTTTGTCGTTGCCCTCATGACCTTCTAGAGGCAATTTATACTTTACAGACTATTTATCCTCCATTGCTGTAGTGCACTTCAATACAGAAGATGATACACTCCCTTTGCCCAGATCTATCAGATGTCCACTCTACCTATACTCCTTGTATTAACCTTCCTCCGCAGCTATGGTTCCTTGACACTATTATTTTCGACAATGTATTTCGCTCTGACCACAAGACAGAGTGGCGAGGAGAGTATTTGGTTGCGCTCTATGCAATCCATTCAGGATATTGGTTCTCTGTCCCGGAATTGATTTGGGGTGTGTTCTATAAATATTAGGACCAGCTGGGTCTGGGGCGTAATGACAACGCTAAAGCTTGAGCCTTTCCTACTATCATCTGATTTCGCAGATGCTCGAGGATCAGAACTATCCATTCGACCCTGAGGAGACCTCATGTTCTATCTCCTTCTCTTATTATGGCCTGGACTAGACCAAGAGCTATGACACTTTGATTAGGAATGTGGATGTGCCTTCAAAGGCCAAGAGGAGATTTAGACCGCTTTTTCACCGTGATTCTACTAGCTCAGGTCAGGGAGACACTCCATCTTCTTCTGCTCAGGAGTAAGGGAATCCTGTCATTCTGGCTTCTACACAGCAGTCAGCCCAGGAGCAACAATTCATTCCACCCAACATAATAACTAGCAAGCTGATGTGACTCAGATTCCGGGTGTTGTAGCTCTGCTATAGGCCAATTTCATAGACTTTCGAGGAGAAATGAGGAGACAGATTGCTGATTTTATCGGAGATAATAAGAGGGAGATGGTTGATTTTAGAGGAGATGTGAGGCACAACACTGCAGATTTTTAAGAGATCAGCGCGGTGATGCAGGACATTACCCACTTTCTGAGGGGCTACATTCCACCGCCATCGCCATCACGGACTCCATGATAGCTAACTTTATCTCTTTATATTTATCTTTATTATTCGATTGTGTTGGTACACGATCTAATTCTAATTCAGCCAGCCTGTTGGCTACTCATTTTGAGGCATGTATACGATTACTTATTCTTTTGATATACATTTGGAGCATATTTTGATTGCATATGTATGCATCTCCGTGTTGTTTATTAGGTCGCTAGATTGACTCATTTGCTCAGATTATTATAATCCAAGGATCTTTTCTTTATTCCTTTCTCCCTTATTGTTTTTACTTTATTTTACTGAGATCGCACAATTTCATACACCATATAATCTGTGCTTTTAGCTATAATCATTGCTCATGTAGTGTTTTCAGGCAGGTTGTCGAATCTAAGTTTGGGGTTACTTCTTCCTACCAACCGGGATCCTTCCATTGCCAAATCTCATTGGCTTTACCCTTTTATTATACTATTTTCACTTCTTCTATTGTTCTCATAGCACATTGAGGACAATGCACAGTCTAAGTTTGGGGTAAGGTAGCTATGTTGCGATCTTTATTCACTTTCATATATGAGATTGAGAATGGATTGGGCTATAATTTTGATTATGTTTTTGAAGCATGAGTGCCAGATTTGCTAATTGTGAGAGTCTAATATATCTTGTAAGCATTTGGATGTCATTTAGGGATAAATTTTTAATATCATGCTTGCTTTTATGATCCACATCATCTTTCTTGTTGAACATGTTTTGAAGGATTGATTCTAGAGTACTATGTTTACACAAGCGCACGCTAGCATTCATTTTGTGGGGTATATGTTTAGTTGATCACTGTATGGCTTTATCCCAAATTGATCAAGCTAGCAAATGTTAAAAAATCATCATACTTGACATAATGGACTTATATGTTAATAACAGACCTTTTATTGAGTAACCGAGATTCTTGTCTCATTAAGCATTAAATTCTCGCGCCAAAAGGTGAAAGGTGAAAGGCTTCATTTGAAATAGAACTCTTTTCCCGAGTAATTGGGATTCTTGCCTCATTAAGTATTGAATTCTCTCATCAAAAGGTGTAGAGTTGGGATATGAGAAATGAGAGTTGTTTTGATTTGTAACCTAGTTGACTTGAACTTTTAAGTCTTTAGGGGTGCCATATCACCAAATGCCCTAAAGCTGTCCGGTTTGGGAGTCATTGGCCCAATGCTCGTTACACAAGTCTTCTAAAGAGCTTTAGAGATCTTTGTATTGCATTATGCTCTCATCTTCGATCCTTTTTCTAATAATTTTTTTTAAAGGTTCCAATTATAGTCATGATTTTAGTTTTGGAGATGTGTGCTAGTTTGAGGCCGGATAATGAGGTTTTCCTTGATTACGTTAAGATAACAACATATTTGGATGTCGATTCACTCAATGTATGCTAAGATTGATTTTGATAAGCATGGTTAGCTTGTTAATGTATGGGAATAGTATTTGCTTGCTTGATGTTAAAAATTTTAGAATAGTTTAATAATAGATGAAAACTATATACTTGAGGTAGTCTTCTCTTGATGATTGTTGAAATATGCTTCAGTGTTTCATTAATGATGTTAGGCTTTTGATGTTGGTGGGTATCATTTCTGGAAACTCTTACGAGACTCCCTCATCCTCTAGGGATAACCTAGGAGTTTAAAAGGCTTGTTGCATATGCTAAATGCAGCTACGATCCCTACAAAAATGGAGTTATCCATTAAATGCTTTTGGTAGTTAGATATTGCATTCTTCTATGTCTTTTGTTTATTTCTAAGAGGTTGGCAATATGTAAGTTTGGGGGTGTGATGAGTGCTGCAATGTGCACTCTTCAACCCCTAATCTAACAGTTGTTAGCACTTTAGTCCTATTATTATTCATTATTTAAGTACTAATCTGCCTTATTGTCATTCTCAAGTTACTATAATGAAAAATGGTTCATTCAAGTACACTAAATCCTTTCTGAAGTCAACCAAGTTGAAGCAGAGCAGAAACCTAAAAAAGAGGAAATCACATTTATGATCGATTACAACACTTAAGATCGATCGATTATACGTGAGAAATTTACGATCGATTGTGGGAAATGTATTATTGATTATGTATCGGGCTTATATATGTTTTGAATTGCCTTCCGGTTCCTAAAAAGAGAGAGCGAGGGTGCACGAAATTGCTGATTTGGGTGTACGAGGTCTAGCTCATTTTGGCCCTTGAGATACACGTATAAAAGAAATGAAAGACTATTATTGACATATAAAGATTTTGGGAATCAAATTAGGGCTCTCAACATACATTCTCTCTCTAGGGTTTGTGCTTAAGAGCTAAAGAAGAAGATAAAGCCAAACATGGAGATGGACTTTGAGACTATCAAGATTACATCAATTGTCTCTATAAGCGGCTAGATCTTCACTTAGGGCTTGGATGAGCCCTAAGCTTGTGTAATTGTACCTCTTATCTTTCAATTTTGGGGATTTCTATGTTATGTGTTGCTTGGTCTTGTGAATTCAAACTTGGTTGTACCAAGATTTATGTTGGTGTAATTCTTCCAATTAATCTTCTAATTGATTACATATTGTCTTATATGTGATTGATGATTGATTCATCTCTACATTGGGTACCTTTTGAAATTGTATTCAGTGATGGCCATGCACTATTCTCATTAGATACAATTGTTCTTAATTTGATGAATATTTATGCTTTGTCTTGATGGGTTGTGCTACACCTTTAGAGTAATTGTAGTACGGTAAACAATTCATACTTGATGTTGATACTTCATACTTATTCATTGCAATTGTAATATTCATTTTCCTATTGATGTGTGCTTGTAGTCACATCCACACTGATAAGTGCTCAAATGAGACGCATTTTAGCACCTAAGCTAGGGTATTTTAGCCCATTCATCTATCTTACTTTCATGTCTTAGTACTTATTTATGTTTTTGCCTATTTCAGGTCAATAAAGTTCAAACAGGCTAATAAGAGCCATTTAACTCAATTTTGAAGCTAAGGAGCAACATTGGAAAGAACTCAAGAAAGCTGCACCAAAAGAACTTTGATCGATTGAAAGAAGTCCCGATCGATTGAAGTTGGCTACAATTGGTCGAAATAGAAGGCGGTGCTGGCTCAACATTTTGGATAAGGCCAGAAGATATTTTTGATGACACGTCATCTTTGATTGATCGAAGCAATTCTTCGATCAATCGAAGTTCCCTCCGATCGATCGAACTGATTGCTGGCAGTGTGCTGTCTAATTCCCGAGCGCGCCGGACTTCACCTAACTTTAGTAGCTGCGAATTTCCTCTAATCATTGGCTGTATTTCTGACTTGGTGCCTACTCAAAGAGGGTTGTAATAGATTAACTGAACAAATATTATTGTAGAGATATCATAAAATTTTTCTTACCAATTATAGAAATAGTTTCTCTCTCTAAAACTAGGGTTTTAGGAAGAAAGAAAGGATGAAGATGATGATGCCAACCTCCAAGCTAGCCCTTGAGGGTTCCATGACTACTACAATGAGTGGCTAAATCCTTTTCTTGGGGCTAGAGATAGCCCTAAGTTTGCTTCCTAGACCTAGTCTTTTGTATATTTTTGGAGATTTTAGTTATAATAACTGTTTTGACCTTGAATAAATATAGATCTTGTGATTTTGACTTGATTTGTATGAATTAATGTTTTCAATTGATCATTTAATTCTATCCATATGTCTATGTATACCAGAATGAATGTTCATGTTTTTTGTCTAAATTTAATGAAATTAATGCATGTCTCTATGTGTTGATGTTATAAATCTAGTGATGGTCTGAATATGGTGCTTAATTGATAACTCTTGTGGTTTATTTGATGATTCATACTCATTTCTTGATAAATTGTGCCACATCCTTAGTTTAATTAGCTTAATTTTCATGTCACTAGTTTAGTTGTAGTGTAATTGCTTCCATTTCTTAGGTAGGTAGGCAATCCATTCTTGTTATTTGATGTTCTATACTTATGAGTGCAAAGAGTACATTTCTCTAGATTTTTGTGTGTGCACTAATTGTGGTTTAATTGAATGGTTAATAGTCTCATTTGATATGTTGTGCTATTAATTAGATTGACTAGACAATATATACTTATCTGCCACCCATGCTTAGTTTTCAATTAGTGACATACACACATTTTACAACTTGAATTTCCGCATTAATTTACGATTGCTAGTGTTTGGTAAAGTGAAGCTTACTAGTGAACTCTAAGCCCCAAGACCTTCCTCTCATATTACTTTCTCTAATTTCTGGATTGTCACTTAATTCCATTGTTTTAATTGAACCAATAGTTTAATCAAATCAAATTTTCTTTGGATCATTCGACCTACTATTCCATCATTGATTCCAAAGTACCGCTCATTTCCCTTGGGACGATCCCTACTTACTTTAGCTACATTAATAGTTAGTAGTGGTAGTGGCATTCTATAAATTTAAACTTAGCTATAATTTCACATCACTTTTATACAACTCGGTGTAGAATCGACGACAAACAACACACCAAGTTTTGGCACCATTGCTGGGGATTGGCAATGCCGTATTTTAGAGCCAGTTAGGAATTAGTACTCCTTTGATCTCGTCTTTATTTTATTTTACTTTGGTTACTTATTGTGTTTGTTTGTGATTGGCTAGGTACATTGAGCCAAGGGAAGTGAAGCAAAAGGATTCTGAAGCAAAGAAGCAAGTTAAACTAAGCAAAGCAAAAGCATAAAAAGCTAAAGCTAAAAATAAAATAAAAAAATTGCAAAGCAAGGCAAAAATTAAAAATAATTTGAAGTTGCTTAAGGACCCTTTGTGAGCTTTTCTAACTCTCTTACTTAGTTAAATCGTGAGCCCGCGTGGAGGCAAGTTTTAATTTCTTAGATAAATTGTCGGCCCACGAGGAGGCAATTTATTTTTCTTGCATATTGTTGAAAGTATGGGAGTATGGGATCAATGTATGTGGAGGAGAAGTGATTGTTATTTGCTACTTGCTAGTTGTTGTTTGTTTTAATTGTGCATACATGGTCGTAGGTTATTGAATCCTACTCTTGTCCCATTGAATTTTTATCTTAAATCAATTGTTCATAATCATAGGGGAAGGGGTAATTCAAGTGACTCCATTTTATCAATGGAGGAACATAATGAGAACCATGTTGAGGACCTTGGTCTTATCGACCAACAAAGCATTCTTCACCTTAATGTGCATCAACATCATGATAACATTCAAGTACCATTAGGCATGCCTAGAGCCTTCATTCCACAACAACAAGGCCAAGTTCCAATGGGAATGCCTCGGCCAATCATTGTACCACCACCCCCACCTCCTATTGTTCAAGAAAATCATAGGGCTTATGTAGAGCCACCGATTATGAATCCTCCCCTTGCTTGAAGAGACCATTATGTGCTAAATGAGTATAATGCACCAATATGCATTCAATTACCTCCATTTAGAGCACACCATTATGAGATTAAACTACAAACAATTCAAATGCTTCCCAATTACCATAGGCTACCAAGTGAAGAACCTTACAAGCATTTGGATAAGTTTCTTGAAGTGTGTTCCACTGTGAAATACACGGACATGCTGGAAGAAGTTCTGAGGCTTAAACTCTTCCCTTTCACCTTTAAAGATAAAGCAAAATACTGGTTTAACAATTTGAGGCCATTTTCTATAACTTCTTGAGCGGAGATGCAACAAGAGTTCTTGAAAAAGTACTATCCGGTGTCAAAGACCAATTCAATGAGAACTTCAATTCGTGAATTGAAGTGATTGAATGATTTACTTAGAAAATGTCCACACCATGACATCCCTAAATGGCAATTGGTTTCATTCTTCTTTGAAAGTTTGTCGGATAATTATAAAGGGTTGGTTGATGCTTCTATGTGTGGTTCTTATCTTGATAGGTATGAAGATGATGTATGGCACTTATATGAGAGTATGAGTGAAAATTCAATGCATAGATCTTTATCCTCCAAAAATGGTAGAAATTTAGGTGGAAGGAAGAATGTAAGCTTATATGAAGTCGATAATTCTAATTCTATAGCCGCCGAAGTGAAGTCTTTATCCCAAAGGTTTGATTAATTTTTTATCAACCAAAATTCGGTAAATCAAGTGTATTCCTCCCCTAATCATACTCATCATCGATCTAATGAATCATGTATGACTTGTTCTAGTGTTTTACATTCTACTTCCAACTGTCCCCATGGACATGTGCAAAATGAACACCATGAACAAGTGAATGCCGCTTTTGTTAACCAAGGGAATAATCCCTATGGCACTCACTATAATGCCGGGTGGAGGAACCATCCAAACTTCTCTTGGAAAAGCCAAGGGGAAGGCTCAAACCCTTCCCAAAGTGGTTTCCAAAGCAAGTATGTTCCGCCCCCAATGCAAGCCCAAGGTTCCCAATGTTATCATTTATCTTACCAAGTATCACATGGAAACTAATTTTCAAACTCTCATTTTCCAAACCAATCTTCATATTCTCAAAGAAATTCAAAGAGTCCCGCATTTGACGAGAAAGTTCTAACAGCTTTGGGTACTTAAGAGGCAAATACCCAATTGCTTCATTCTCATTCCCAATCAATTGTAAAGCAAGAAACCCAAGTCGAGCAAATAGCTAGTACATTGAATGCTAGGGAAAAAGAAAAAATGCCTTTGAATCCACTACCCAAGCAACAATTTGTTGTGGAGACCAATTCTTCTTTGGAAGGTCATACACTTGAACATGTAAATACGGTGACCACTTTGAGAAGTGGAAGAGTTGTTGATAACCAAGTAGGTGTTTCCAACGAAGAGAGTGAACTGGTGCAACCAAAAGTTAACACCCGTCCCGTATCACATTCTATTCCTCCTTCATTGCATGTGAAAGATTCCATTGTTGAAAATGTTTCTAAAAATAATTTTGAAAAAGTTTTTGAGCCTAAAGCTCCATTTCCGGATGCCTTAAAAGCATCCGCTTCCCTTGAAAAGCAACAAAACAAGGCAAATGAAATAATTGATGTGTTTAGGCACGTGAAAATCAATCTCCCTCTCTTAGATGCAATTAGACAAATTTCGGCTTATGCCAAATTCTTAAAAGATCTTTGCACCCTTAAGAGGAAGAACAACAGCCAAACACTTAGAAAAATTGTTTTAACCGAGCAAGTAAGCTCAATATTGTAACACAACACCCTCCCAAAATTCAAAGACCCCGGTTCACCAACCACTTCATGCACTATTGGTGACCATGTTATTAATCAGGCTCTTCTTGATTTAGAAGCGAGTGTGAATCTTCTCCCTTATTTGGTTTATGTTCAATTGGGTTTAGGGGATTTGAAACCGATGTTGGTAGTTTTGCAACTAGCTGACCGATCAATTAAGAAGCCATGGGGTATCATTGAGGATGTATTGATTAAAATTGACAAGTTCTTCTTCCTAGTTGATTTCGTTGTCATTGACACGGAACCAGTCCCAAATCCTAAGAGCCAAATTCTCGTTATCCTTAGCCGTCCTTTCTTGGCAATCGTTAATGGCAACATCAATTGTAGGACAGGGATAATGAAGATTTCATTTGGTCACATGAAAGTTAAGTTGAACATTTTTAATCCAACCCCAAATTCTATAGACATGCATGAAGATGTATGAGTTGTTGAAAAACGTTTTGAAAATGAAAAAAATGAGTCTTTGCTTGGTGTTGAAACATTGAATGATTTATCTTCCAAAAAGATTTTAAAAAGAAGTGTTTTGAAACCTAGTGTTGAAAGGGCATGGAAGCCCAAAGGTTTGTTGATAAATGACTATCAATTTCATTTGAACCAAATCTAATAAGTTCTTTAGGGAATAGTTTGTTGGGTGGGATTCAAAATTCCATTCACCCCGCCAAGGAGGGGATGCATACCACGATTTTTGATCCGGGCAAAGAGTTGCTAGAGACGTTAAAAACTAGTTTTTTTTGTAGGGTTTGCCAACCCTATTCCTCCCTCAAATCTTATTTTGATATTTCCTGCATCGTTTAGATATGAATTGAATTGAAAAATCCAACTTCGAGGTAAATTCTTGTATTTTGTGCACTTCTAGTAAAGTTTCAATCGATCGAAGTAAAGTTCAATTAATCGAAATTCCACTTCGATCGATCGAACCCACTGATTTTGTGACTTTTCACCTTCCACTTCGATCGATCGAAGTCCAGCTCAATCGATCGAAATCCGTTTGGATCAATCAAAGCTAAGTGTTCAATCAATCGAAGTCCTTCGATTAATCGAAAATGCATCATTTGAACTTCCGAAAAATACTTTGACTCCTCACCTTCCCTCCTCAAACCCTAATTTATTATTATTATTTTTCTTTTCTTTTTCTTTTTCTTTTCTCCTCCCCTATTTTTCTTTTTCTTTTCCTTATTTCCTTCTCTCTCTTCCTTCATCTCTCTTCACTTTCTCCCTCTTGACTAACCCTCTATCCTCTCCTGATTTCTTTATCTCCCTCTCATCTCTCAATCTCTCTCCTTCGATCTCCCCTAACAGAACCACCACCACTCCACCATGCTCTTCTTCCAGCGCCCGCAAGCCGAAGCAAACCCTCCACTTCGCCGTCGTTCACCTCCATTGAAATCGGCGAGATTTTTGGCCCAAGGGCCAAATCCTTCATCCATTCTCTCTATTTTCTATTGGGTAGCCTTAAATCCATCATTTTCGGCCGATTTAGACCAAGGAAAGCTCAGTTGCCATCTCTGGCGACCTCTAAAAATTCCGGCGAGTCTCCGATCACTTTCTCCGGCCACGATGAGGCCGAAACACCTCCATTTTCATCCAAATCTCTTCGTTTCACCCTCCTCTACTCTCTTTGGATTGGGTATGCACCAAATCAATTTCTTTTATTTTTATTTTGTTTTTGTTTATTTTATTTCATGTTTTATTTGGTTTTTATTTTATTTTATATTTTGCATTTGATTTAGCATTTGTTTATATGCTTGTGGATATAAGAATTTTGAAAAATCAAAAACAAAAAAAAAATAAAAAATTACAAATGAAAAAAAAAAAAATTTGTTTAAAAATTTTGAAACAATTAAATTTGGATTTGCCTTCGATTTTGGTTGCATAGTGATGGGATTACATTGAAAAAAAAATGGAGAATGGTTTGTGGTTGTTCAGTAGTTAGAAGGAGAACGGGTAATTTTTATTCGGATTTGTGGATTAATTTTGTGGGTAGTGACCCTTGTCGAAATATTGAATGGCTATAATTGAATTTCATATGTTAATTGATTGTTGATTGTGACTGAAATGAATACTTGTTTGTGTTTGAAAAATTTTGGGAATGTTCATTTTTAAGGGGAAACCACGCCGAATTTTTGAAAAATTGGATTTAAACTTTAATTCCAAAAGGCATGAGGTTTGTTTTTGAAACTTGAAATGGAATTTTAGAAAGAGTCTTGAAGTTAAGAATTTAGTTTTGAATTGAAAAGAAAGAAAATTTTAAATTGTTTTGAAAATCCAAATTGCTTCGAAATGTGTAATTCTTGACTTTTGAAATATCATAATAGCACAAATTTTGTTTGATGATTTAAATTGCAAATTTGAATGTCAAAATAAAATTCTTGTCTTGAGATTTGAAATTAAAGGAAATTTTTTTTGAACTTGAAATATTTTTGAAAATTTGAACTTGTAATGGCATTGAAAAATTTGAAATGTTGTGAACATAGTCACGACTTGTTTCATTTGATTGTATTGAATATGAAATGGATAGATGTGTTTCAAGTTGTCTTAAATGCTTCAAATGCCTCAAATGGACCTCTTTGAAAAGTTTTGATCTACAATTGACTTTTGCTCATGATTCAAGTGCCTTGTTTGGTAAAATAATCTTTAAATGTTAAAATGCTCTGTGATCACACTTGTTGGATTCAAATGACTAAAAAAGAAAATTTTGAACTTTGTTTTGAAAATGAGAAGTCGAGTTGCATGATTCCTTCTTTTGTTATTCATTCATTGCATGATTTTTGTAATGAAACTTTTATACAATGCAATTGAATGTTTTGACTCCAAAGTTTTCAAAGTAATTCCAAAGTTGACCAAAATGCCCTTGTTTAAGTTGAACCCTGTTCCATTTGATTCCTTTCCATCCATTTGCGTGTGTTAATTGAATTTTGAAATGAAATTTGACCTGAGTCTGAGGATATGTTTGCTTTGTCTTGAATTTATCTATTTTAATACCATTTACTTGATATTTTACACTTGTGATCCATTCTTGAGAGCCAAGTAAGGGCTTATGACCGAGGTTCTTTTCGGTCTAGATTTTGACTCCATGACGGTAAGCTTCTTGTATTCTCAGTTGTTAACCATTCTCTGCTTCATTTAAGCCTTAGAGAGGGGTCACGAGCTATGAGTGATCATAAGATTTTGATTTTGTTGCATTGAAGTACAGGATATTTCTTTGTCTGGAGTTTGTTGTTACTTGTGCATCATTCAGATATACACCATCTAGTTACATATAATGTCCAGGATTCTTTCTTAAACTTATCTGTCATAACATGCCTTGGATTGTAGTGTTTTGTAACCATGCAATCCACTTAGTCTTTATTACATGACATGCCTGCTTCTTAAGTCCTAGGTTGACATTTGCCATGATTCTATACTCCATGTTATCCTGTCTGTTCCATATGATCTTAACTGTTGCACTTGTAGACATTCTTGCTTAGGAATTGATACGATGTCGTCCTAGGGTATACTTGTCATGTCATTGGAATATCTACTTGAGTTTTAGGTTTGTGAATGCATGTTACATCATTTATGTACATCACAACCTATACTTGTCCTGTTGATTATATTTCTGCTCAAAATGCTCCAAATGTGACTTTTCTCCCTCTATGCCATCACTGCTCATCTGAGATTGCTTATTATGCTTTGATAATTTTAAAGTTTTCTTAATCATTTCTTACACAGGCACGATCCTACTTATCTATTCTCTGTTTCTACTTGATTCAGGCACGTTTTGTGTTTTCTTATCAGTTGCTTACCTTATCCTATACCTGTGCACTGATTTATTCTTGTTGCTTTTGGAAATACAGTGTAGACAAAAGACTCTTGCTAGAAAACGAGTACAGAGAGTAACATATCCTCCTCCTCCTCCTCCAGAGGCAGAGTCTTCGTTGTCTTCATCTTCTGCATCTACAGCAGTACCTTCCAAGCCATCTTCCATAGAAGCCGAGCATCCTATTATTCGAGAGGTTCCTAATGAGTCTTACTCCCGTAAGAAGCTGGAGATCGAGTACAGATTCAACCATAATCTATTCTTCAAGTTAGACCAGACCAAGTGGTCCTATGATAAGCTTGTTCGGAGGGGCATTGATGCCATTATGACACCAACAGACATAGTTGTCTATCCCAGGCTGGTTGCATTATTCTACCAATATTTTTGGATGGATCCGGATAATTGACTTCTATTACATACCACTATTGACGGTCAGGAGATCGACATTTCTTTCTCGGCTATAATGGTTATTTGCCGATGCCCCCACTCTTCTCCATTGGCTACTGATTCTCAGGATCCATTGTTTCCTAGCGCTCTACCTTTTCCCTCTGAGCTGACTATAGTAGCTACTCTATCTCCACATGCTGCCTTTGAGGGAAACACATTTGCAGACCGAGTTGACATTGATCCTCGGTATTAGTTCTTTGATTCCATGTTGCACCTTAATGCCTTTCCATCAGGCCATAGTACTCAGAGGCGAGAGGGGATTTTTCAGGCTCTATACTATTTGAGCCAAGGTTATTGGATTTATGTTCCTTCATTCATCTGGGAGCTCATGCACAAGTTCTGGAAGAATCTGCATCATACGCATAATTCTAAAGCTGCGACTTGGCCTTTGGCTTATAGCCATCTGATTACTCAACTACTACTGGATCAGGGTTATCAGTTTGACCCAGAAGAGATTCCAAAGACTGATGCAGAGAGAGATAGGAGAGCTTATGATTAGGCCAGGTGGACAAAGACTTATAATTCTTGCATCAAGAATAGGAAGAACAGTGATATGAAAAGATAACAGGCACAGTAGAGAACAGCAGAGGAGGCAGCTACAGAGGATGCCGCAGATAGATCTCCTCCCAGACAGAGGTGTCGCATTAACACTGCAGCTTCTAGCTCACAACCAGATGTACCTATTACATCTCAGCAGACTGACCCCTCTCTTGTCCCTCCCTCAGAGCTAATAGCACAGACCGACACTCGATCCCGATATGCCAGCACTGATTCTAGCTACAGATCTGAGGTTGCTTAGCTATACACAGACTTTATTTCCTTTAGAGTTGATATGACCAGGCGGTATGAGGATGTCACGAGGCGGCATGATGATCTGGTGAGGAGACATGATGATTTGCTATGGAGACACGATGACTTGAGAGCAAATGTAGCTAAGGTAAGACGTGAACTTGGAGCATTGCAGACTGACCTTACCGTTTCTCTCACTCGCCACAGCACTGAGATGTCTGCCATGCTCTAGCACATTGCTGATATGATGACTCCAGATCCTGTTCCCTAATTCCGTCATTCTCTCTCTATACTACTTATTATCTGATACACTGCTGTTACTAAGATATTATTGCACTATCTTGACACTTGCACTGGTTTTGGTTATTTTGGATATTATTTCTTGCATTGCATTTGCTTATACATTGATCTTTGGATATTTGGTTAAGGATTTACTTGCTATATATGGATTTTTTGGATTTTGATATTAGTTTTGGATATTCTGAGCTTTACATTGCTAGATGCTATGATTTTTGTCCAGTTCTCAGTTTCAGCTCTCATATTTTATCATTGATGCATATGTTTTTACAGTTGTTAGTGTGATTATTTTCAGACAGGTTTTCGGAATCTAAGTTTGGGGGTGCACCTTCCAAAGCTAAGCTTCCGTTGCCGAGTCCCTTTTGCGTCACCCAATTGGTATACTCTTTCCATTATCTGTTGCTTCTTTGCACATTGAGGACAATGCACAGATTAAGTTTGGGGGTGTGTTAGCATATTTTACATGTCACACTTAGTTTTTATGCATGTGATATGATTTGAGAGTCTTCAGCCATGATTTTGATCTTTTGAGGACCATAATACTTAGAATTTAAAAATTATTTAACTTGAGAGTCCAATATTCCTTGTGTGCTTTGTGGATGCCACTTAAGAGTAAATTTTTCAAAAAATTGATATCTTGCTTGCATTTGTGGTCCACATTATCCTGATTTTGTGATTGTTTTGAGATTCACTCTAAAATTCTACATTAGCACAAATGCACATTAGCATTCATTTATGGGGTACATGCTTTATTGATTATAGATTTGGTTATATCCCAATTGAGTTAGTAGTGCATTGAAAGCTTTCATCTTGACAAAAAGTGGATAACAAACCATTTTCATTGAGTAGCCGGGATTCTAGCCTCATCAAGCACATAATTTCTCACGCCAAAAAGTAGAGGGCCAAACTCTAGGTTAAAAAAATAAATAAATAAATAAAAGTGAGGACTTCTCCCCAAAGGTGAGAAGTGAGAAATGATTAGATGGAGGTTGTTTTGATTTGCAACCTAGTTAATTTGAGCTTCTAAGTCCTTAGGGGTGTTTAAACACCTAATGCCCTAAAGCCTTCCGGTTTGGCAGTCATTGACCTAACGCTCGACCTAGTGGATCGCTAGAGAGCTTAATAGATCACTGCATTATACCATGCTTCCATCTTTGATCCTCTAGGTTAGTAAAAAAAAAAAAAAATCGAGGGAAAAGAATAAGTGCACCAAGTTGAATAAAGTTTTAATAAAAGGTCCATTTTTTGTCTTGATGATCGGTACTAGATTTGTGTGCTAGTATGAGGCCGGATGTGATCATTTCTTTAGTTGGCTTAAATAGCAACATATTTGATGCCGGTTCACTTAAAAATGATTCTAGAGTTGTTTTGATTTGCATGATCATTGTCTTAATGTGTGGAGGACTATACTTGCTTGCTTGGTGTTGAAATTTTGGAAGATTGCTTGGAAAGGGTTGAAAAATTGCATATTTGAAGTAGTTCTCTTCCAATGCTTGTTTTGTATATTGGTGCATCTTTAGTGCGAAAGAGCTCAAAGTTTATGGGTAGCATTTCTGGAAACCCTCACAAGACTTCACTAGTCCACTAGGGGTAACTTAGGGGTTTAAAAGGCTTGTTGCATACGCTAAATGCAATCGTGTTCCCTACGAAAGTGGCGTTATCATTTCATTGCTTTCTAGTTCATAGTTGTTTAGTTATTTATTTCTCTCTTCTTCTTGTAGTTCATTGCTAGGGACTAATAATATCTAAGTTTGGGGATGTGATAAGTGCTCAAATAAGACGCATTTTAGCACCTAAGTTAGGGTATTTTAGTCCATTCATCTATCTTACTTTCATCTCTTAGTACTTAATTGTGTTTTTGCCAATTTCAGGTCAACAAAGTTTAAACAGACTAATAAGAGCCATTTAGCTCAATTTTGGAGCAAAGGAGCAACATTGGAAAGAAGTCAAAAAAACTACACCAGAGGAACTTCGATTAATCGAAGGAAGTCCCGATTGATCGAAGTTGGCTACAATCGATCGAAATGGAAGGCGACCAGAAGATATTTTTGATGACACGTCATCTTCAATCAATCAAAGCAAGTCTTTGATCGATTGAAGTTCCCTTCGATCGATCGAACTGACTACTGGCAATGTGCTGTCTAATTCCCAATCGTGCCGGACTTCACCTAACTTTGGTAGCTGCGAATTTCCTCCAATCATTGGCTGTATTTCTGACTTGGTGCCTACTTAAAGAGGCTTGTAATAGATTAATTGAACAATTATTATTGTAGAGATATCATATAATTTTTCTTACCAGTTATAGAAATAGTTTCTCTCTCTAAAACTAGGGTTTTAGGAAGAAATAGTTTTAGAGAGAAAGTAAGGATAAAGATGATGATGCCAACCTCTAAGCTAGCCCTTAAGGGTTCTATGACCACTACAATGAGTGGCTAAATCCTTTTTCTTGGGGATAGGGATAACCCCTAAGTTTGCTTCCTAAACCTAGTCTTTTGAATATTTTTGGGGATTTTAGTTATAATAAATGTTTTGACCTTGAATAAATATAGATCTTGTGATTTTGACTTGATTTGTATGGATTAATGCTTTCAATTGATCATTTAATTCTATCCATATGTCTATGTATGCTAGAATAAATGTTTATGTGTTTTTCTCTAAATTTAATGAAATTAATGCATGTCTATGTGTGTTGATGTTATAAATCTAGTAATGGTTAAAACATAGTACTTAATTGACAACTATTGTGGGTGGTTTATTTGATGATCATACTCATTTCTTGATGGATTGTGCCACATCCTTAGTTTAATTAGCTTAATTTTCATGTCACTAGTTTAGTTGTAGTGTAATTGCTTTTATTTCTTAGGTAAGTGGACAATCCATTCTTGTTATTTGATATTCCATACTTATGAGTGCAAAGAGTATATTTCTCTAGATTTTTGTGTGTGCACTAATTGTGGTTTAATTGAATGGTTAATGGTCTCATTTGATAGGTTGTTCTATTCACTAGATTGACTAGACAATTTATGTTTATTTGCCACCCATGCTTAGTTTTTAATTAGTGACACACACACACATTTTACAACTTGAATTTCCCCATTAAATTATAATTTCTAGTGTTTGGTGAAGTAAAGCTTAGTGGTGAACTCTAAGCCCCAAGATCTTCCTCTCATATTACTTTCTCTAATTTCTAAATCGTCACTTAATTTCATTGTTTTAATTGAACCAATAGTTTAATCAAATCAAACCCTTTTTAATCATTTGACCTACTATTCCATCATTGATTCCAAAGCACCACTCCTTTCCCTTGGGATGATCCCTACTCACTCTACCTATATTAATTGTTAGTAATTGTAGTGGCATTCTATAAATTCAAACTTGGCCACATTTTCACATCACTTTTGTGCAACTAGGTGTAGGATCGACAACAAACAACACACAACACACTATAACCCTTTTTCCCCATTGATTGACGGTAATTGGTACAATTGCATAGGCTTTGTGGTGAAGTCGAAGCCTTAATCCAATTTCAATTCCACACAATCTCATTGCATTCCTAATTAGTTTAATTTCACAATTAGTTAAACAGAACAATAATTATCTTTTCAATATGACGCTCATTAATGTTAATTTCAATCTAGCCTATAGTCCCCGTGTTCGATCCTTACTCGTTATACTCCAAATTTAGTTGGGTAGTGGCTTTATAAATTTAAAATTGGTGTTTCTCGATTGTAATATATTACACATCTAAAACCATTGGTCGTGAGAGTACATCAGTTGGGATTTTATAGGAAAAAGTATGTGCGAACACACACTTGAATAGGCTTTTCTTTCATATGAACATTTTACTTCGGAAGCCGTAGACTAGTGGCATGGTTTTTAATGTAATTCTTTTCCCCTCACTTTTCTTTTTTGTAGACTAGTGGCACGGTTTTTTATTCTGTGTTACAGGTGATTGGGACGAACTAGGTGTAAGGTACGTAGTGTGGAAGCTGTTAGTTGATTTAATTGTGATTAACTTCCTAAATAACCTAGATGAGATTATTATGTCAACTTGCCCAATTTTTGTGATTGATTAATTTACCTAAGCAATATGATTAATTAAATATTCACAATCACAAAGATAAATATTGAAAAGTAAAGCAAGTAGAGTTAAAGATATGGCACCAGGACTTTTAGCGAGGAAACCCCAATTGGTATAACAGACCAATTGTGTAGGAAAAACCTCGTGGATTGTGCAGTCCAAAGCAAAACGATCCACTATTTATGAAACAAAGTACAGTGGTCTTTAAATCAGGCTCACACCCTATCAATCTACCAAAAATCCAATCACTGATAATCTCCGGCTTTGTGATGTCCCGTCCAATAGTTCTTGACTCCAGGCTTTCTCTTGATCCCTGTAGAAGGATTGCTGGTATATCAAACAATACTTCTTGAATGCTTTGACCTTTTCAAAGTGTGATCGCTTCACCTTTTTTTTTTCAAGATTTGAATTTGATGTAGAAGAAATATATATGCTTTTCGAAATATCTGAATCTTCAATTATACTCGAATTCCAATGAGATAGAGAACAACACAACTAAATCACTCGTGTATATGTGTGTGTGTGTTCTCAAAACAAAAACAAAAAAATCAAATTTGATTTTCTGAAAAATATCTCTCAAAAGGCTCTCTAAAAAAATTGAATTTGTGTTCCAAAAGCCATGCTCAATGTTGAATAAAAGAGAGATTATATAGAAGTTTGGAATACCTAAGAATACTTAGAAATCTAGTCAAATTCATGCATAAGATTTTGGAAGGAAGTCTAAACCAAATAGGAATCAAAACAGACCAGGAAGGTAAGTTACCAAAACGAATCAGGAGACCTTGAATCGGTTCATGGTGATTGAGCTAGTTCAAGTTGGCCAGTAAGTTTTTGAAAAAAAATAATATAAACATTTTGTGATGCTTGAACCGGTTCAGGGTGGTTGAACCATTTCAAGTTGGGCAGACTTAAATTAAAAAAAAAAAAATCCTCAAAAGCTGAACATGTTCTAAAATTCTTGAACCAGTTCAAGTTGGGCAGAATGTAAATACTTCCTAAAAACCTGTGTTTCAAACTTTCAAAACTTCCTAAGTGTTCTCATACACTCACATACCTTTCTAAAGCATTGTTCTCTTTATCCCGGAGTGTAAATAAGCATGAACACATGAACTTCTTCAAATTTGCTTCCGATCTTCAATCTTGAAATTCTGAACTGAAATTTTATAACTCGATCGGAATTGTTTTGACATCGAAATTAGCCAATTACGAAATATATATCTCACACTAGGTGTAGCTATGTTGGACTTGTTGTTTCTACATGGGGGTTGAAGTGATAATATTTTCTATTAACAGATTGCCCATCTCTTTTTTGCTTTTGAGTTAAGCTAAGGATGAGTTACATAAAGTTAGGTTTTAGAAGTTTTTCTGTCTTAAACAGTTCGTATAAGAGTTGATTGAATTGAAACTACAAAAGCTATGCAATATTATAAATTTAGTTCATTTATATTGAGGTCAATTGCTTTTTTGTTGATCATTGATGATGCCAACTTGAGTTCACCCCATCAGTAACCTGTTTGGTGCCAACTTGAGTTCACTTCATCAGAAAAAAAGGGTTTTAGCTGCCTTCAACACAAGTCCCACTAGGCTTGCATGCCAAGATGTGTTTGGGCATAAATTTTTTTTTTATTTTTTATTCAGAGTGACGGCATAGTCCACTTTCCAAACACAGTATAAGGCGCAGAAAGTTCTTAGGATATGCTCAGCTGTATTGAATTGAAATCTTGAAATTGGAGAAAATTAATTTAGCAAATTAAATTAAAATTTTCTCTAATTACCAATTTCAATTCTAAAGCACCAATTTCATGCAGTTGAATACACTCTAAATATTTTGTAAAGGAAACTGGGAAATTCGATGCTTCATTAAATGTAACCTTGTTTCTTTTTCCTGATTAAATGTAAACTGGCTACAAACTAATTGAGAATTAAAATGCAATCTAAGGGCTTAATTGAAAAGTACTAGATTACATTACTATTAAGGAAAATTAAGTAAAGAGCTCTTTTTATAAGAGGATCTTCAATTTGTACATCTTACAACCAAATGTTGTAATCTAGTGGAAATCTGAATTGGTCAAGTGGGTGGGGGTGTGGGTGTGAGTGTGTTTTTTTATCAAGATGAAAAAAAAAAAAAAGAAAAGAACCGGCGATCTTATATTTATATCAACTGCCATGTTTTTCTCCTAAATGTTCTCTAAATGTCACCATGCATATTTGATTCTTCTTGCTACATTTACTCGCATAGTCATGACCAAAGTGCCATGTCATCGCCATATGGCATATGGTCGGTTGAAATGACCTCTTTGGTAGCTTCGTCCAGTTGTAGTCGTGGATTCATTCAGCTTGAGTTGTACAACAAGAATGTTTTTACGTACATGAAGACCTAAGGCATGGCTTCGTTCAGTTTTAGTTGTAAAAAAAGAATGCTTTTCCGTACATGAAGACATAAGGCATATTCGATATATATGAGGTTCATGTACAAGAATTATATTATTAGATAAACCATTTTATTACGTAAGTAATGACCCAAGAGGGGGAGGGTGAATTGGGTCTTGGCCAAAATTTGCAATCTAATTCAATTATATGATTTGTGTTAATGATAATTAAATAAAAATAAAAACAAATAATCTATTATAGACAAATGAAAGTAAAGAGATAAGGAGAGAAAATGAAACATATAATGCTGTAACATGCTACAACATTCACGCCGAGATCCATGCCTCAAGTTCTTTAGGTTTGTCATTCGTGAAATCAAAATACCATTGATCCAGCTTCAAACATTTATTAATTTGTAGTCAATGTCTTGAAACAAAAAAAAAAAATAAAAAAAAGCTTTTGTTAAACAATACGAAGATTTGAATGAGACGAGATCTCACTTTCGCAGTGGTAGAAAGTGAGATCTCTTGTTATTAGTTTTCCTTCTTCCATCTTTTCCACCTGTGTCAATCTTCCTATTCTTGCAGTAGATTTTAAGCTTTATGTGGAGGAAGAAGCCACTTGGAACCCTCTATAAAGCCAAGGCTGATATAGGGTTTAACGTCTGCATCACTTAGCTGCTTCGAGAATTTAGCTCTTCCTCCAGGATTGGACCCTGGACCCGTGTTCTTGAATTCTACGAAAGTAACCGTCCTGCAATTAAATCCGTCATTACCTTTTCATTAGTAGCAATATAAATATGTACGTAAATTATATATAGGAACATAGTTTTGCATAGTACAATTCATCATGTTATACAATAATGGACAACCCTTGGGTCTAAAGTTCGCTCTTCTGGTGTGCAAACAATTCCTTGAGGAGGGTGTGTGAGTATCAATTAGGAAAAAAAAAATAATAGCCAACCCAGGTCAAACCTCCAATTAACAATATAGTTAGAAATAATTGGTCTCAAAAATTGAAAAACTGATAACTTATAGAGAAATTACATATGTATATCAATATTTAATGTATATATAAGATGATGACTCACTTTTCATCTTTGTTATTCCATCCTTCAGGCTTGATCACATCGCTCATTTCAGTGTAGGCAAAAGCCACCTTGGCGAAAGGCTTCCAAGCTCTGCCTAAGTCAGCATTTCTGCCTGTGCCAGTAATTTTGCAATGAACGAATGAGAAGCCGGAATCTTCATTAGCGGTCTGTCTTCCTTGTGCCGTAATAAATGCCTGAGGGAATTCTATCACATGTATTTCTGTGTTCTGCATCAAAAAATTCCATTACATTGTTAATCTATTAAGAAAAAAATCAATGTATGTGCATACCTTTAATCATAGGAAAAAAAATTAAATTTTAGTTATCAAACATAAAAACAATTGTTTGTTATGGTGTTGCAATGATTTAAATGAAATCATTGGTCACTTTTATTAATATATTTTCTTTTGAAAATTCAAGCTAATTATCATTATTATTTTATATTATTAATTGTTTATTGTTAGAGATTAATTCTTGATACTAACCACGTAAAGAGATTTTCCAGTGCCATAGATGAAATCGCCGATTCCTTCAATGTAGCAGTTCTGAAAGAAATGTTTGCCTTTGTCATCACAAAGTGTGTCTTGAAATCCAAGGAATCTGCAGTTATAGAATGAGGCCTTGTCCCCGGAGATTCTGAGCGCGACTGCCTGTGCCTGTTGTCCGGGCTTCGGCCTTGGTGCCGAATTCTGAAACACCAACACACAGGAATTCACACTAATCAATAAAGAAGAGAGGAAAACAAATTGTGTATTGTGTAAGTGTAAATATACATACATATATATATATACACACACGGACCTTAAAAATTACACCGGTAGCACTGAAGTAATCAGACTCAACTATCACACTAGCACACATCATAGTTCCTTTGGCTGCTCCTGTATCGCCAAAAACCAAAGTTGGCATATTCTTTGGATCACTAGCTAACAAGGTGACAAATGGCTTCTTTTTATCAATGATGATTTTCTCGGTATAAATTCCGGGCGCAATTGAGATGATCACCCGTTGAGTATTTCCATCTGGGATTTTCTTAATTGCATCCATCACCGTCTTGAATTCGCCATCTTTACCCACCTTCATCACTTTGGGATTGTTCTCAGCCTGCACAAGGGGAGGGTCCAAACCGTTCGTCCGCTCCTTGTGCGGTTTCACATTGGTCTGAAACCAACTGTCCACTTGGGCCCTCTCCACCGGGATTGGTGGAGTGTTGTCCGGTACGGGGACGGGGACGGCAGTGGTGGAGAAAATGCTGAGAATAATTGTAAATATGACGGCGAATGTCTTTTTCGCCGCCATGTTATATGTGTTGGTCTTTTCTCTTAATTCTTAATTTTCTTGTGTGTGTCTATATATATATATATGTGTATATGTTAGGCTATACAGCTGGAAGGAGAGAAAAATTTGAAATATGTGATATAGAGGATTTTTCGCTCGTGACACAGTCCATCAAAATGCCCTCCATGTATTATGAATGATCAGAATTAAGGATTATTTTCGGCCACCTCCACTGATAATATGTTGGTATAGGCTTATAGTATTTGATAGAGATGGGCATTTCATCAAAAGTTGTCTAATTGCATTGACTATTGATAGAATTTACCAATTGACCATGGATTTGGATTGACGCCAAACCCATTTAAATATTTGGATCGGTAGAAAAGTAATTTGAGATGAAAAAGAATTATTCTCCATGCATAAAGATTTTTTTTTTTTCGATTTACACTTGTCAATATTTTTGGAAGTGGGACGTTGGGTTGCTGAGATGGGGTCTGCATTTGTAATGGCCCCAAAAATCTACGTGTCAAAACACTTAGTTGCACGACTGCGTACTTTTTTATTCCCATCAACATTCATCTCAAATAAACTAAAATTTAATTAGCTAAATCTCTTTTTTGCTTTTGGGTTAAGCTAAGGTTGAGTTACATGAAGTTAGGGCATAGAAGTTTTGCTTTCTTGAACACTCCGAATAGGATGATTGAATGGAAACTACCAAAGCTATGCAATCTTATAAATTTAGTTCATCTATATATTTTTAGTTTTCTAATTGATGATGCCAACTTGAGTTCATTCCATCAGTAACCTATTTGGTAACTAATCTTCCTTAGAAAAAAGGGGGTTTAAGCTGCTTTCAACACTAGTTCTGCCCGGTTTTCATGCCAAAATGTGTTTGGGTATAATTTTATTTTTTAAGAGTGACGACAGAGTCTACTTTACAAACGTGCAGAAAGTTCTTAGGCTATGTTCACTGTATGGAATTGGAACTTAGAATTAGAGAAAATTAACTCAGCAATTTGAACTAAACTTTTCTTCAATTCCAATTCCAAGACTTCAATCCCATGCAGCCGAGCACACGTACCCTTGATATTTTGTAAAGGAAACTATGGTAGAAAATTAACTGGGAAATTCAATGCTTCATTAAATGTAAATTTTTTTCTTTTTCCTGATTAAATGAAAACTGGCTACAAAATAATTGAGAATTGAAATGCAATCTAAGGGCTGAATTGAAAAGTATTAGATTATTTTGAAAGATATAAAATTTGAAGAGAGAAATTAAACTTAGATTATTTTGAAAGATATAAAATTTGAAGAGAGAAATTAAACTATGAATAATACAAGAATATAATGTGGTTCAACCACTATAACTTACATCCACATACATGGATTGCGTTTGGACGCTCAGCCTTTCGTTCGGACGCCCAAGACCACAAGCCATGCCAACAAGAGGCCAGCGCGCCATGACAAGCCTATGGACACTCAGCGTCCGAACACCATTCCTTGCATCCGGACACACACCTGCGAACTTTGAGCAGATTTGAAATTTCAGGTACTTTTCTCCCTCCTCTCTACATGAATGCACGATTTTTAGGGGTTTTGAACCTGATTATGCTAGAAGGGGTTACATACACATGTATAATGATGTATCTCGGATCATATATCATTTTGAGAATTCAAATTTTGTAAATTTCTAGAGAGAAAGTGAAGAATAGCTAGGGTTCTTGAGTGTTCTTGGGCGTGGCTGCTATGGAGCTGAAGATGGAGGCTTCCTCTTCAACCATTGGAGCTTCAACCACCACCAGGATGAGCTAAATTCCCTCATAAGGTATTAAGGTAGCCCTGATCAAAGTAGTCATGTAGTCTTTGTAATTTAGTTTGGGGAATATTATTGTATGTGATGAGTTTCATGAATAAGAAGAAAATGTATTTTCAATTTGTGTATTTACATTAAATTGAGGTATGATCTGGGCAGAATATATATATATATATATATATATATATATATATATATATGTAAGTATATACACCATGTAATTTTTGTCTTAGAACTATGATTATATATTTATATTCTTGATATCTTTATAAGTGACAATGAAGATTGAGTTTATGAAATGGGATTATAGGCATGTTATGTATGAATTTAGATAGATTATGCCAAGGGAAGATGGACTATGCTACACCCCTAGATTAATGTAGTTAGGTAGATAGTTTATGCCAACTAAAGATAGTCTATGCCAGAGAATTGATTTCTTGTGCTAAAATATGTAATGTCAAGACCTTGATAAGCCATGCCTAGGGAAGATGGCTCATACCACACCCTAGTTTAGGTGGATGAACCATGTCAACCGCAGATGGGTTATGCTTAGTATTGAATTGTATAAATTTCTAGAAAATTATTGTAGTTGTTTTCTACTTCTACACTTTAACTTTACATGTGGTTGTTTCCCCAAGTTAATTACATTAAAGCATGATTACAAGGTCTTGCTGAACTCAATTCCCTAGCCTCCCTTTAATTGTTATTTTAATCTTTGAATTCGAATCAGTTTTATTTAATTTTTATGCAAGCAACAAATAAACAACAAATCTTCAAACCATATTTTGTGACATTAACAAACATAAAATTAGTCGTTGAAATCTGATTGCCATAAGCTTCGCAATCTTCTTAAATCGATACCCATATTTAACTGTTTTCTTTGTGAATTCGTGCTTTAGTTAGTGGTTTATTATTGACGCCCCGCTTGGACGCATATAACTCCTCTATTCCACATGAGGTGTGCTCTATTTGCTCTAATCCTTCACATCTTGTTGAAAATTGTCCTCTAACAAGGCAATCTTCTGAACTCGCCTAAGAGCAAGCCAATGCCACATTCTTCAAACCAGGTTATAATCCATATTCAAATAATTATAACTTGGGATGGAGAGATCATCCAAATATATCATGATGGAATCAAAGCCAAGGTAACACTATCCCACAATCTTAGGGATAGTTTCAAATCAATCCAATTCTCAGCCCCTAAATAATTCTTTCAATCAATCATATGTTTATCGTCCTCCTTAATTTTGAAATCAAGCTAATCAAGCTCCTCCTCCTCCTCCAAAAAATTATTACTCCACTCTCATTCTCAGGCCATAGCTAAGTTAGAAGCTCAAGTTAGGCAAATAGCTAGTACTTTATCTCATAAAGAGAATGAGAAGCTACCTAGTCAACTTGTGGCTAACCCAAAAGGGCAAACTTACGTGATTTATGACACTAATCCTTTAAGTAATCATCATGAGCAATTTCAGGCAATCGCCACATTGAGGAGTGGAAAAGTCATACACCAACGTTTCAGAATGATTGGGCGCCCTTCAAACGTATGAATCCTTCATAAAACCATCTGACTATCCTCTGCGTTGTCAAACCTAACCATGAAAAAACCTTGCTTTAGATACAGTAGCGTATTATTCTTCGACCAACGTCGTTCCACAAATGATTTAAACCTATGATAGAAAGGTCATTTCCCATTATGTAGCCTACAACAGAATTCTTCCAATAATCAATCTTTGTCGAAACATCAGAGAGAGGAATAGAGACCTTAGTTCCTCAATTACATTCATGGTACGTCAAGTTCTTGAATGGTTTTGCGTCGGAGGCCATAAAGAAGTTGGTCCATGGAGGACTTACAGGGGTTGATAACCGGGCCGGAGAGCCCACCGATGACTGGGAGGAGGTCTGGCCCTCCTCTATTGCATGCATGCCTGTGATACCCCCAGATTTTCAGATACGGGTTGGTCAGGCCCACGCCTAAATACCCGAGGATATAAAAAACAAATCGGTAATAATTGAACACAGAATACAAAATAGATAAATAAGAATAAATAAATTTCTGAAAGAAAACTAAAATGATAATCCTTTAATTAAAACCTCAGAATAAAATTCCATTAAATAATAAATTATTCTGATACAATTAATTCTCCAATAATACAACTTGGGAATCCATACCGTGTAGACCCCTAGAAAATCTCAAAACAATAATCAAAAGTAAACAACTATCTATAACTAGATACTGAATCATAAAGGAAACTCCTAGGTAGATAAACCAAAAGAACGAAGTAGATGATCCCTTTTTAGCATGAACAATCCCTATTCTTGATGAACACCTGAAAAATAAGGGTGGGTCAGGCCCACAAACAAGTTCTACCCTACTACAGTTCAAGCAGAGATCCAATACACGTATACACCCTAGTCAATCCAACAATATCTAGTAGTCCGTACATATATATAGATACACACTAAAAGGAACCTCACTAGACTATAGGGTTATCTCAACCTAAATAGTACGCAATATACAAAACGCACATATAGTGGGCATGAGTACCTAGACTTACCAGAGTACACAACTACATTATATTTAGCTATACATCCCCAGCAATATACGCATCTTAACCATGATCCTGAGACTATCATGGCACCATAATTATACATATATAATTCATCCTAGCCAACTATAATTAATCATCTATAAGTCATTCAACTTGTTCAGTTGACCTGACTTAAATATAGGTAGGACTCAACATTATTTTGGTTAATCCATCCCTTTACATAAAATAGGTAGGACTTAACTGATAAGTTAATCCATCCCTAGAATGTCACCATCTCATATCGGTGCATTAAATCACATAATCCAATACATGATGCAACAGATAAAGCAGTACATCAAATAATCCAAAATAACATGATAAAAATCACATATATAATCGTTACATATATTTAAGCAAAATAACAACTCCAAGTAACATGCATTTAATCTTTACAATATAATAAATTAACATGCAGCTCAAATAGATTGTTTCAACCTCTAGGACGTAATTAAACTATTTAAATCCAATTAATTGATTAAATTAGTTTAATGCTAATATCCACCCACTTAAATTGTCAAAACAATATTAAGTAACTAAATCATCTATTAAAAATATATAAATTTACTTAAAACAACATATTGTTTAACTTATAGCATATGCATGTAAATTATGCTTCCTGGGATTTAAATATGTCAAATAATAATATTTTAAACCCTCATCAACATCCAAATCATCTCTGGAACCATAAAACCCCAAAACAGTAGCCAAATTTCACTTCCCGTTGAAGTCCCAACCATGGAGCATGCTCCCTTCTAAAAAGAGCAAGCTCTATCCAAAAGGAGAGGCTCTGCCCACAGTGGAGCCACCTCCACTCACAATGGAGCCGCCTCCACTTGGAGTGGTGATAAGCGGCGAATATTGCATATTCAAGCGCCCTTATTTGCATTAGTTAAGTCCATTAGTTGATCATATTGTATATATTAGCTTTATTTGCATGTTTCTGTTTACTTTCAAGTTGGTTCCCAAAAAATAGTTAAAAGTGAGATTTTGATGAGTTCTTGAAAATCAAAGCATGCTGCTGCTGGGGACCTTCAATTTGGCCAAGCCAATGATCCCTTAAACTCATGGTTATCTTTGCAAAAAGTGCTAAGGAGGATGATCGCATCATCGGGCTGAACCAAAGCCAACTCAGAAGGAAATTGAGAGCCATGGAGCTTGTATGGCGGGCGCCCGCCAACCATTGCCCTCCATTGCAAGCCAAATCTCGTGGGGGTTCAACTCCAATAGGTTTTAAATTTGGCGGGCGCCCGCCAAGTGCCTCCATCAAAGCCAAGGTGCCCTTCTGTAGCACGTGGAAAGCACCATTGGCATCCCGTGGGCGCCCGCCCTGTGCTGTGGGCGCCTGCCAAGCTGCAGACAACAGGTCGTGGGCTATATTGTTTCACCTAATGTTATCCCCTTGATTCAAGGGATAAGTCTGTACTCTCTCAGGGATTTTGGGCTACGAATTTAGAGTTGTTGGGAGGTTATTTTTGCTTAATAGAAGGCTTGAACCATTGTAATAACATATCTCACATGGTAAGGATTTTTTAGTGAGAGAAATATTGTGTTCTTAAGGGTTGTGTGTATTTTGGCTCCTATGTGCGAAAATGGAAGGGAAGATCTCCTCTACTCCTTCCTCCCTTGCTTCTATGGGTAACTAACTCCCTTTTTAGGGAGGTAATGAAGCCCTTCCTAGTAAGCATGCTTTAGTTTTGTTCAATTTAGGGAATGAAATGTATATATAGTAGTTTCATAATCTTGGGCTCTACACTTGATATAATGGATCTTAAATTCTATAAATGATTATGTTGAATCTATTATCTTATCTTAGATTGTATTTTCTCATAATTGTATGGCTTGCATTTTCATAGTGAGAATGGAAATGAGATTGTGAAATGGTTTTTAATGGCATGTTGTTTGAGAAGTTTGATAGTCCATAGCTTAGGGCCTTCCTTTGATGGACTATTCTTGGTTTGATAGTCTCTAGCTTAGTGAGCATGTCTAAGGCTACACCCTAGTTTAGGTAGTTCAAGCATGTGAAACTTTGATAGATTATACTTGCCTCTTGATTTCATGAATTTCTTGAAGATAATGT
Source organism: Cornus florida (assembly GCF_030987335.1). Classification (NCBI taxonomy): domain Eukaryota; kingdom Viridiplantae; phylum Streptophyta; class Magnoliopsida; order Cornales; family Cornaceae; genus Cornus; species Cornus florida. Next base: position 30,976,134 of record NW_026775571.1, on the reverse strand, counting down.
GGCAATCAAGTGTTGCTACATATCATGGTCATATATATATATGTTTTTCCCCATGTTAATCACAAGCTAGCATGTATATAAGGTTGATAGTTGATTCAATTCCTTACCTCTCTCTACCTAAGTTCCTCTCATCTTGAATTCCTTCAATTTCTTGTTTTATGCAATTTTCAATTCTAGTTTTTAAGTGACAAACAAAACCAAACCTTACACCTCTATCATCAAACAAAGTGATTTTAAAGAATTTGGTTGCCATAAACTTGCAGTCCTTGTGGTTCGACTTACCCCTATGATAGCCCTATTTTACAATGATTTGTGCTATTGCAAGGGTTGATTATAATTGGTAGCATATTCCGAGACCCACCAATTTTTGGCGCCATTGCCGGGGATTGCAAACTGTTTTGTAATTGAGGTTCAAAGATTAACTTTGGTTTGATTATGAATATTGTGTTTTGTGTATATTTTCTTGTTTGGTTTTGTTGACATTGTGTTTTAAGTATTTTTGTGAGATTCTAGGGACTCAAGGTTTGCCGAGGGAAAACTGAAAAAATCGTAAGTCTAGAGGACTCCCGGTAAGTTTTTCAAAGTTCTAGTCTTAAAATTGTGAATATCTTGCATGTGTTAAATTAGTGATTTTTTATTGTGAAGCCCTTATTGAGGCTATTCATGTTTTACTGTATTGCAAAGCATTGGTCCTTGTTGTGGCCATTTATTTTTTGTCTTGTTGATATTTGAGGAGAAAGGAAACATTGTATATGGATGTTATTGTGAAGAAGTGTTGTGCTTGTTGTGAATTGTGTTGTTGATGTTGGGATGTAGGTCATTATCTTTGCCAACTCTTGAAGCCCCAATTGACATAAATTCACTTGAAATGACTTTTTGAAGAAACCTTAGGGAATCTAAAAATATAAGAGTAATTGAACTTGAATTTAATACAATGGCAGGAAATGAAGAAAATGTAGGGAATGAGGAAATCAATAATGGAAGGGCTGAAATTCCAAATGTGGTACCTATGACCCTTAGGGACCATTTCATCCCTACCACTTATGCCTCTCCCTCTTGCATAGTGATGCCAAACATCGATGCAGCCCAATATCAGATAAAATCTAGCATAATTCAAATGCTTCCATCCTTTCATGGTTTCGAAAATGAAGACCCCTATAAGCATCTTAATGAGTTCCTTGAAATCTGTTCTTCCATCAAGCTGAGGGGCTTCCCTGAAAATGCACTCCATTTGCATCTCTTCCCATTCGCCTTAAAAGATAGGGCAAAATATTAGTTGAACTCCCTTGTTGCAAATTCCATCACTACATGGGCTCAATTACAGCAAGAATTCTTAAAAAAAATACTATCCAGTGAGTAAGACCAAACAAATGAGGCGTTCCATTCTTAGCTTTTCATAAATCTATAGGGAATAACTCCATGAGACTTGGGAAAGACTTCAAGACCTCCTTAGGAAATGTCCGCACCACCTAATTCCAAAATGGCAATTGGTGCAAGCTTTCTATAATTATTTAACCGAACCACATAGACTCATGGTTGACTCATCATATGGAGGGATGTTCATGTCTAAAAATGCGGATGCGGCTGCGGCTTGGACCTTACTCGAGAATTTGAGTGAAAACTCATTGCAACATAATTCTCGTAGGGCTCCAACCTCAACCAATGCAAAGAACACCAATCTATGTCAACCAAAGACAATGAGGGAAGAATCTTCTCAAGTGGATGCCATAGCTCACAAATTCTATCAATTAATGGCACCACATCTCTCTCATTCCTTGTCTCAAAATTTAGCAAGTGCGGTGTGTGCATCATGCACTAGCCCATTCCATCTCTTGGAAGATTGCCCCACACTTGAGCAATTTCCTAGTAACAATCACGAGCAAGCAAATGCTATATTTTTCAGGCCCAGAAATAATCCTTATTCCAATACCTATAATCCGGGATGGAGAGATCATCCAAATTTTTCGTGGAGGCAACCCGCCCCACAAAATTCGACATTTCAAAATTAAGGGCATCAAAATTAGCCCTCTTCTCAATTTTCAAATAGTCAATTTCAGGCCTCTTCAAGTTACCGTCCACCCTATAATCCAAATGTTTTTACTCCACCTCCTGTGTTTCCAACTGATGAAATTCTCGCTACAAATAAGCAAATGATGAAATCCCTTAACAAGCAAATGTTCGAATCAAACAAGCAACTCTTAACATCATTGTTGCCCACACTTCAAATGGTTCGTTCATATACCATATATATTATAGTGAGTGGGGCCATGTTAGTGTAGCACATACCAACTCTGGGCATATATTGTGATACCCCAAATTTTAAAAGGACAGTCCTGGAATTTAATTTAATTATTTATTGTATTTTTATTAAATTAATTGATTATTTGCTTGTTTTAATTGATTAATTATTTGCTTATTTGATTTATTTTATTTTTAATTCAATTAATTGTGTTTTTCTTTCATTAATCGTTTTAAATTGTGTTTTCTTTAATTAATTGCTTAAATTGTATTTTGGTTTGTTTCATTAATTCAAATGTATTTCTCAAGTTTAACTAATTACGTGCTTATGTGAATTCACTGTTTTGGTAATTAGGGTTTCATGTTTTACATCGTGTCAAGGATTGGAGCCGACATATAATTGGTTTAGGATTTACTTTAGGGTTTGGTTTAGGATTTAAATTAGGGTTTCAATTAAAACCTATAAATACATAAGTATAGGTCTGCCAAGGGTTTTGTTAACCCTATTCACGTGACAGAGAGTTGTGAGAGATAGGGAAACAGAGAGTGAGTCTGACTAATATACAGAGAGGCTCAAGGAGGAAGGAGTAGAGTGCTTTTGGGTTGAACCAAGAGCACGGGAGGTGGTGACCGGCAGCCTAGGACGTTGATATATTTATTATATGTGCCATGGTATGAGCTTGAGTCTCAGGACCATGGTTAGGGCACGTATATCGCCTAGGATGGATAACTGGACATAGGTGTTGTTCCCTGGTAGGTCTAGGTACTTATGCCCACCTTCGGGTGCGTATTCGCATGTTGCCTTCTATTCAGGCTGAGACAGACCTACTGGACTAGCGAGCGTCCTATAGTGTGTACTATATACATAGATGGACTACTCTAGATATTGTTGAGTCTTTCTAGGATGTATCTGCATATAGGATTAATGTTTGGATCGTAGTAGATCAGGACTTGCATATGGGCCTGACCCACTTCTTTATTTTTCAGGTGTTCGTCAGTTCCAGGGTTAGAGCTTGGACGTGCAGAGCAGATACAGATATTTTATTTCTCCAAGTATGTAGGAATCTTCTCTATGTTAGCTTTGGATTTTATTTCTATTATTTCAGTTTTGGTTTGGGAATTTTAATAAGGGGTCCAATGGATGGATTCCTGAGTTGTAAACTTATGGAGTTTTGGATTATCGGATTTGATTAATTATGATACAAGGATTTTGTTTTAGTTTCTTTCAGCTTATTATATTAGTTCGTATTTCACTTTGTATTCCATGTTCGATTTAAAATACCTTAATTGTTTCATATCCCTCGGGTTTGGGCCTAGGCCTGATCAACCCGTGTCTTAGATCCGAGGGGTATCACAGTTGGTTTCAGAGTACTCCAGGTTCAAGTGTCTCTAGGATTCTATTGTTTAAGACTTCCACGTAGCGTTATCTCTTGATTAGAGCTTAAGTTTAGGATTCGTTGAATTCCTTTACAGTTCGTTAAGAACGTACCGATGTCAAGTTTATTCTGTAATTTCAGAATGTTTGGCACTAGGAGAATGATGTGGTCCGCGATGAAGGCAAAGAAGGACCTAAAGAAGAAGAAGATTACTCCGACGATTCCTTTGCGAAGGCCGACCAAGAAGGCAAAGCTGGAGACTTAGGACTTGTATCCAGTCAGTGTTGTCTCGGAGTATAAGGCAAGGAAGGTTTCTTGTGTGCAGGATTGGCCACCATACTGTGGACCAAACACAACTTCGGTGGTGCTCGAAGCTAAGCCAAGTAGAGAGGAAGACCGCAAAGAAGATCAGGATGGAGATGATACCGGAGCGTCCAAGATGGTGGTTACCGGGGTTCATGAATAAATGCTCTTCTAGGAGTGATATGATTTTCATTACTAGTAGGAGTGGGAGTATTATTTAATGAGTGGTACTGTTTAACTATCATACACTAGTATGTTCAAGAATATTTTATGATTATTCTTTTGACAATTTATGATTTAAAGAGGTTTTTTTTTTTTTTTTTTTTTTTTTTTTTTTTTTTTTTAATAAAGTAAACTAGTGTTTTTGGCTATCTCTGTTGTGGATTATGATGGTATTGTTGGATTTATACACTTTTGGTTTATTTAAACTATAGTGAATTGTGTATGATGTGATAATAACGGAAAGTCACAGTAGAGTGATTTGTTTTGAGCAAGCATACAAAGCTTTGCTTATAAGTTCGTTGTGTTAAAATGGAATGATTACCAAGGAGTTTATAAAAGAACTTGTGTAATCAAAATGGTAGGTTTGGTTTCGAAGGCAGAATTCCTAGGATGGAACAATAAATCTACAAGTGGGTAGATGTCTGAATATTGTGTATATGTTCCATATTATGCTCTACGAGTATTTAACATTTTGGGTTGGGATAGTTTGGTTGGGACACTAGATTTTTGTAGGCTCAGATTTCTAGCCAGTCTTTTGGTCCTGGACATGCACCTATATGATGTGATGCATGGGATGGATTGGTTATCGCATTACCATGCCCAAGTTAACTGTTATGATAGGTCTATGGTGTTCACCATACCTGGTCAGGAGTTGTACGTTGTAGCTATGCCACGTTCTCTTGGAGGCACTAGCACGTACTTGTTCCATGTGAAGAAGGAAACGGAGGAGGAGGTTACTGCATCATTGGATCATATACCAATTGTACAGGATTTTTCGGATGTTTTTTAGGAGATTCCAGGATTGCTAACTTGTAATGACCTGGTCTTTTTCCTCCTTTTCCATTTTCAGTGATTTTATTTTTCCATTTTTTTTCTTTCTTATTTCGTCTTTTACTCGTTTATCGTTTTTCCTTGCTTAACCTCACTTCGGGTGTTCGGATTTGATTTCGGTTTTGCATGCATTCATAATACTTGATTTCCATGACATTGGTATTTTCACTTTGTTGAAAAGCATGCTAGTTGCTTTTATTTTTCATAAAGGGCATGAATGCTTACTTTAGTGTAATTATTCATAACTTTTGGGATTTTAGTGTAATAATGCAAAATTATTATTTTTCATTTGAGGGACCTTTTTGTAATTTATTTTAGGAGATATTTTGAAAAAGGACCATTTTGCAATTTTTGGAAAGTGTGACAAGTGTTACACTCTCATGGAGCCATTTGTTGGCATTTAGGTGAAGAGACTTGGCACCATGACCTCTTGACATTTGGTGGGTGGAGATTCATCCATGTGTTGGCCTTAGATTGGTGCACATGTTACCATTTGATTGTTGACAAGTGTATGCTTAGGATTAAGTCTCGGAAGAGGTATTGGATTGTTGACAAGTGTAAGCTTAGGATTAAGTCTTGGAAGAGGCATTGGATTAGTGACAAGTGTAAGGCCATGATGTAGTCTTGCATTGTGTGTGTGTGTGTGAGGTAGTGCAAGAGCACATAGTGAGTGGAGGATCTCTAGCCCTTCCACTCACCATTTTTACACTTTACTTCTTCATTTCATTATCTCACATGAACCTTAACAAATCTACCATTAGAGGAAAGCTTAGTTTATAGCTTACCCCTTCAATTTGGCTAACTTCCATACACCTTAGACTAAAAACCTTGGGAGAGAAAAGTTTCCTCTCATTCTCCTCTTCAAGAACCCTGAACTTGTTTTCTATTTTGTGCTTGGTAGCTTGGATTATAGAGATACAATTCTCTATTGAGGTAGGGGTGGTAGTATGTTTATTTTTTAAGTGTTTTGAAATCCTTTGGGGTTTAACATATATTGTATACATGCTTTTGGAATTGTAGAATTGCATACTACAGGAAATCCTTATGATTGACTTAGGGTTTCATTGATTAAGCATGTATGTTGTGTATATATCTTGAGTAGGATTGTTGAAGTTGTATAGAATTCTTAATGATTTGAGTTACTATGCTATTGTGATGGTAATCCTACATTATAGTAGATTACTATTGATAATCATGATTGTTTTAGAAGCTATTTGCTAAAATGCAAACATTTAGTATATATGGCTTATTGTTGAGGCATGCTTAAATTGATAAGTTAATGATATTGTTTTGTGCATTATATCATGTTAAGAACTTGTCATCTATCATGCCTTTCTAGACTTGGAACCCTAAGACATGGTTGTGTAGTTTCGAAGTTCTTGTGCTTATAAGGTGGTTGATAGCCTTATTATTTATATATGTAGGTTTTGAATTTGATATATATTTTGGATTCTCTTGGGACATAGTTACTAGTAACATGGCTAGAGTTTGGCTCTAGTGCAGGATGTATGAGTTCTCCCCAATTGAGATAGTGCGCACTTAGGGTGGTCTTCCTTGCGGGTTAATGCCCGGAATAACCGTTGAGGTCTCGGCAGAATTCCGAGCTTAGGTGTCCAAGGATTCCATTTTTTTTTTTTGATTTCACATTCATTTCCAAGTTGACAATCAATGTTATTTGTAACTTGTAAATTTTGTTATACGCGATTTGATGTTGTTAAGTACATCCATTTTGATATTGTGTTGCTAAGAAACATTTAAGTTAGCTGAAGATAATCCCTTAGAACACCTTGAACATAGACGTTAAGTGAAATGCTCCCTTGTATTCGTCTATATTGATCTTGCAATGATATTGAAACTTTAGGGTATACGCATATGCTTCTCATACGAGTAACTTGTTTACTCACCCTAGTGGTTTGGGTTGTTTTTCAGGTAAAGAAACCATGTTCTTAGATGCTCATCATCCTTAGAAGATTTTGAGTTATTTGAAGTATTTTTGTATGTTGAAATGCACTTGTTTAGCATGCCTCCCTTGTGGATGTTAAATTTTGTACACCATGGATGTATGGTATTGTTGAAGCTAAGATGGCTTCCTTGATGTGTAATGTATATCTAAGAACACTTGAAGATGTCTATTTTGTATGCATAACATGAGGCCAAGTGCCATGTACATTTATATCACATGTATGCTAGTTTAATCCAATAGTTGTCTTATGAAATTATGAGAATTCGAGGTTTGACAGATCGTATTTTGTATATGACATGCTATGTGACCATGGGCTATAGGAACACATGTATTTACTCATTTTACATATGTGTGCATGCTCACTTTGGCACACAATACTGTTCTAGATGAAATGAACAGTTAGAGTAGCATTCATTTACATATTTTTGTTAAATCAGACCTCAAGGGCATTTTTGGTATTTCGCTTGCAAAATAAATGTTGGTCTTGACATGGTTGACCAGAAAACATAATTTTAAGTGGGGTTACTTCACAACTCTTTTTTCCAAAAAAGGCCCAAAAAGTCCTCAAAATTGTATTTCAAGGTTACATTTTAGGTGCAGCTACAGGAGTTTGAGCTCTCTAAAGGGGAGTTCGAGCGCTAGAAGTTAGGGCAGAAAGTTTTGGCCTCGGGCGTGTACTATTAGAGTGCTCAAGGTCCTAGTTCGAGCACTCGAAGTACTGTTCATAGGTGTGTGTTTGTGTGTATTGGTTCAGCACTGCAGCTCCAACTTTAAATTATCATATCTTCCTCGTTTTAACTCCAAATTAGTCTGTTCTTGAGTCTAAACTGACCGCATCGAAATAAGCTTTCCAATGGTAGCAATTAGAGTTTCATATTCTTTTGGTAGATAAAGATATTCAAATTTTAGTGGAGGGGTGTCAGTTTTAGGCTCGAACCGGGATAGGGTTTTTCTTCCATCGACTTCAAGACTTGATATCTTTGCCGTTCGGACTCCAAATCAAGTGATTCTTGAGTCTAAATTCATTAATTTTCATTGTATTTCCAACGGTGTGCTCGGTAGTACTCACTTTTGTGATGGAAATGACCATTTTACCCTTGGGTTCCTTCTTGTCCATTTTTGAAATCTTGTTTCAGTAATTATTTTCTTTGGGTTCCGTGATCTCAATGAGGGTCTCTTTGGTGTCATAGAGACATGTTGTGTCCCTAGGGATGTCATTTCATCTTTTGCTTCCGCAATTCAGATCTGTTATCGGGTCATCTTTCGGTTTATCACTGACGCAAAGGGTTGAAATACCTTGGGCCGTCACACAACTAGTCGTAAAATCAATTTTGTTGTTGACTTAGCTCCAGGCACTATGCCAATTGCTAGGGCACCCTATAGGATGGCACCTGTGGAGATGAGAGAGTTGTGGGATCAGATTCAGCAATTACTCAGCCAGGGTTTCATTTGTAGGTGTACTTCACCCTGGGGAGTACCGAATCTATTTGTAAAGAAGAAGGATGGTTCGCTTCGCCTGTGTATAGATTACAGGGAGTTGAACAAGGTGACTATTCGAAATAAGTACCCTCTACCCAGGATCGATGATTTGTTTGATCAGTTAAGGGGAGCCAAGTACTTCTCCAAGATTGATCTGCGTTTTGGGTATCATCAGCTGAGGGTTAGGGAGCACGATAGTTCCTAAGACTGCGTTTCTCACGAGATATGGTTCTTATAAGTTCCGTGTCATGCCGTTTGGGACAACTAACGCACCAGTAGTGTTCATGGACTTAATGGACAGAGTCTTTTGGGCTTATTTGGATCAGTTTGTCATTATTTTCATTGATGATATCTTGATCTATTCTAGGTCTGAGGATGATCATGCTAGGCATCTTTGGATAGTGTTGCAGACGCTTCGTGAGCACTAGTTGTATGTCAAATTCGAGAAGTGTGAATTTTGGCAGTGAGAAGTGAAGTTTTTGGGTCACGTGGTGTTAGAAAGAGGGATAATAGTAGATCCAGCGAAGGTTTCAGCAGTGGTCGAGTGGGGACAGCCTACTTTACCTACCGAGATTCAGAGTTTCCTCGGTTTGGCCGGATATTATCGGAGATTCATCTAGGGGTTCTTCAAGATAGCAGGACCACTCACTCATCTGACCAAGAAGGGTGTATAGTTTGTATGGGATGAGCACTATCAGCGAGCTTTTGATGAGCTTAAAAGGAAGTTGACTTTTGCACTGGTTCTTGCTACTCTACAGAGCGTGATAGAGTATCTTGTCTACATGGATGCCTCATTGCCAGGTGTTGGATGTGTTTTGATGCAGGAGGAGCAACCGATTTCTTATGGATCTCAGAAGCTTAAGCCTCATGAGCTTAATTATCCAACACATGATTTGGAATTGGCAACTGTGGTCTTTGCCTTACGCATTTGGAGGCATTATCTGTTGGGTGAGTCCTTTAGGTTGTTTAGTGATCACAAGAGTCTGCAGTATTTGTTCACTCAGTGGGAGCTGAATATGAGACAGCGCAGATGGTTGGAGCTTGTTAATGATTATCATTTTTCTATACAGTACCATTCAGGGAAAGCGAATGTGGTGACAGAGGCACTCAGTCGCCGACCTGTTGGTATTCTTTCTGCTTTTTTCACCCCTGAGTGGAATGCTTTGAAGAATATAGATGAGTTGTCAGACACTTTTCTGGCTTGCATGGTGGTTACACCTTCCATCATTCACAAGGTTTTGCAAGCATAACTCACCGATCAGCAGTGTATTGACAAAGTTGTAGAGATAGCTTCTGGGGAAGTTCCATTTTACTATGTTAGGACTGACGGAGGCTTGCGATACAAGGGACGTTTAGTGTTACCTTCTGCTGACAATTTGAGGAAGGACGTGATGACGGAGACTCATTGTTCTGAGTTTTCGGTTCGTCCAGGCAGAGACCGGGTAGACACTTCCGAGATGATTGCTCTTCTTAGGGATTGTATGTGCACTGCTTAGAGTAAGCAGCAGAGTTATGCTGATCGGCGTACTCGTGCTTTGGAATTTAGGGTTGGTGAACAGGTTCTACTCAAAGTGTCACCTATGAAAGGTGTTATGCTGTTTGGGTAGAAAGGGAAGCTGGCACCGTGGTTTGTCGGTCTATTCATGATCATGGATCGCATTGGAGCTGTTGCCTATGGGTTAGCACTTCTGGATTATTTGGATAGTATTCACAATGTGTTCTATGTTTCGATGTTGCGGAAATTTCTTTGAGATAAGGATCGGTATCAGTATATCGATATTGGGGGGATTGAGTTGCAGCCGAATGAAACTTATTTGGAGTCACTGTGTCGTATTGTCGACCGTTGGGATCAAATCCTGCGTAACAAGGTTATCCCTTTGGTGTGCGTAGTGGAGTCATCACAATAAGGCTGAATCCACTTGGGAATGGGAGGATGTCATTCGCTCGCAATTTCCTAAATTATGGGAAGAAGGTAAGAGCGAATACCGAGGACATAATTCCTTTTGTTAGGGGGGAAGAATGTAATACCCCTAATTTTAAAAGGACATTCCTGTAATTTAATTTAATTATTTATTGTATTTTTATTAAATTAATTGATTATTTGCTTGTTTTAATGAATTAATCATTTGCTTATTTGATTTACTTTATTTTTAATTCAATTAATTGTGTTTTTCTTTCATTAATCGTTTTAAATTGTGTTTTCTTTAATTAATTGCTTAAATTGTATTTTGGTTTATTTCATTAATTTAAATGTATTTCTCAAGTTTAATTAATTACGTGCTTATGTGAATTCCCTGTTTTGGTAATTAGGGTTTCATGTTTTACATCGTGTCTAGGATTGGAGCCGACATATAATTGGTTTAGGATTTACTTTAGGGTTTGGTTTAGGATTTAAATTAGGGTTTCAATTAAAACCTATAAATACATAAGTATAGGTTTGCCAAGGGTTTTGTTAACCCTATTCACGTAACAGAGAGTTGTGAGAGACAGGGAAACAGAGAGTGAGTTTGACTAATATACAGAGAGGCTCAAGGAGGAAGGAGTGGAGTGCTTATGGGTTGAACCAGGAGCACCAGAGGTGGTGACCGGCAGCCTAGGATGTTGACGGGAAATCCAGAGATGTTGGTTTACAGTTTCAAAATCTAAAACTGTAAGCAAGTCACTGTTCTTACTCTTTCCCTTTAATTCGTGTTCTGTGTATGTCTAGTTCGACTCCAGGAATTAATCAAACATTAAAACAGATTCAATGAATGTTATAATTCATCTTATATGCATGTTGAATCAGTATTTTGTTTCCATTGAATTAATCTGTTTGATGTTGCTTAAAAGTTTTAACAGAATTTCTTGTTGCCGATTATTTTAGCACTTGTGTTAAATTCCTGTTGTGATTGGATATCTATGTTTTAGTATTAGTTTGAGACGTTTAAATGAACCCTAGAATAAGTTCTTAAAACAGTAATGAAGATCACTAAATAAATCTGTTGTGGGTTGCTTAATATCACGGACTAAGTTTCTGTGATCGATGCTTCAAAACCTAGGGTAAGTACTTGTTAGATTTGGATATCAGAGATTTAAAATCAACTTTGGACTGAGTTTTAAGCCTAGAACATGGATTAAAATTAGTATTTAAGTTTAGAGAAAGAATCTGTGTGGAATTGCTTAAAAATTTCTAACTGGACATTCTGTTGTCGTTGTTTCAAACGGTGTATTCAATTCATGTCGTGGTTGTGTACCATTGATTTAGGGTTAATCTAGAACATTAATGGAACCCTAAAATAAGTATTAAAATATTTACAAAGGCCAAGGTATTGCTGGATGCGAGGAAGACGAAGTAGGAAAACGCCGAATGCGGCGGAAAGGGAGAGAGTAGACTCTCAAAATGAGAGAGCCACCTCTCTCACACAAAGTGCCGGCTCCATGATGCAAAGAGTAGGCTTCCTAAGTTAGGGAGCTGGCTCTAACATAAAAGGAGCAGGCTCTAAATTTTTGGAGACTGTTCTTTCCCAGAAATTGCATACTATATGATTTTTATGCGATAATTGGACTGCACAGTGCATTAGGATTTCATCTAACTTATTTTAAATGTTGTATGGGCTGTTATAGACCTATAATAACTTGGGAAAATAATAACTCAAAAATGGATTAAAGGATGGACTGCATAAGTTAAGAAAACTTAGGGGTTGCACACTGTTGGATAAGTTTTATTGGCACTGAAACTTAACAAGGATCGTGTATATGATTTAATTATAAAAATAAATCATATTTCCATAGTATTATAAGTATAGTGAATTAACTAAAAATTCCCTATGCTTACCTTGGGTTTAATTGATACTCAAATTGCTATTAACTATATCAATTCGTGAACCATATTAGAGGATTTGCTAGGTTTATATACCTGAGCTTGGCAAGGTTGTTGTGTATGATTTAAATATATATATAAATCATAATTCTATAGTATTTGAAGTGTAGGGAATTAATTGAATTTTCCTATGCTTAGCTTAGGTGTAGTTGATACTTAAATTTCTATTAACTGTATCAATTCTTGGACTATGATGGAGAATGTGAATGCTTAAATTTATTGTAGCACTTTACATTATTGGAATTGGATTTTAGGCCTGTACTGAATGCCTATTATTTATGTATATGCATGAAATTTATCTTGTGCATATTGTGGAATGTGGTTGATGACTATTTAATATGGTATGGTCAACTGTATTAACTAGAGGATTGTATGTACCAGTATGGGACGGTGACATACTAGGTATGGATTAGTTCAAGGACTAAATTCTACCTAATTTGGAATGAGGTAGATTAAACAAAAAAAGGTTAAGTCCTACTTATATGGATATACATGAACCGGTATGGGACGGTGTCATATTAGGGATGGCTTAGTTCAAAACACTAAGACCTACCTATATTGGGAATGGATTAGTTCAAAACACTAAGTCCTACCTAATTTGGATTAAGGTATGGATTAAGCATAAAGGTTAAGTCCATCACCTATTTGTGTCTTGTCGATCAAATAAATTGAATGACCTATTATGGTTTCAGGATGGATTTGTTTTACATATATCAGACCACTATACAGATGGATGATATTTTCTATTAGGAGTACGGACTTTATATATTTATTATATGTGCCATGATTTGAGCTTGAGTCTTAGGACCATGGTTAGGGCACGTATATCGCCTAGGATGGATAACTGGACATAGATGTTGTTCCCTGGTAGGTCTAGGTACTCATGCCCACCTTCGGGTGTGTATTCGCATGTTGCCTTCTATTCAGGCTGAGACAGACCTACTGAACTAGCGAGCGTCCTATAGTGTGTACTATATACATAGATGGACTACTATAGATATTGTTGAGTTTTTCTAAGATGTATCTGCGTATCGGATTACTGTTTGGATCGTAGTAGATCAGGACTTGCATGTGGGCCTGACCCACTTCTTTATTTTTCAGGTATTCGTCAGTTCCTGGGTTAGAGCTGGGACGTGCAGAGCAGATACAGATATTCATTTCTCCGATTATGTAGGAATCTTCTCTATGTTAGCTTTGGATTTTCTTTCTATTATTTTAGTTTTGGTTTGGGAATTTTAATAAAGGGTCCAATGGATGGATTCCTGAGTTGTAAACTTATGGAGTTTTGGATTATCGGATTTGATTAATTATGATACAAGGATTTTGTTTTAGCTTCTTTCAGCTTATTATATTAGTTCGTATTTCACTTTGTATTCCGTGTTCGATTTAAAATACCTTAATTGTTTGATATCCCTTGGGTTTGGGCCTGGGCCTGATCAACCCATGTCTCGGATCCGAGGGGTATCACAGTTGGTATCAGAGCACTCCAAGTTCAAGTGTCTCTAGGATTCTATCATTTAAGACTTCCACGTAGCGTTATCTCTTGATTAGAGCTTAAGTTTAGGATTCGTTGAATTCATTTATGGTTCGTTAAGAACGTACTGATGTCAAGTTTATTCTGTAATTTCAAAATGTTTGGCACTAGGAGAATGATATGGTCTGCGATGAAGGCAAAGAAGGACCTAAAGAAGAAGAAGATTACTTCGACGATTCCTTTACGAAGGCCGACCAAGAAGGCAAAGCTGGAGACCCAGGACTTGTATCCAGTCAGTGTTGTCTCAGAGTACAAGGCAAGGAAGGTTTCTTGTGTGCGGGATTGGCCACCATACTATGGACCGAACACAACTTCGGTGGTGCTCGAAGCTAAGCCAAGTAGAGAGGGAGAGCCCGAAGAAGATCAGGATGGAGATGATACTGGAGCGTCCAAGATGGAGGTTACCGGGGTTTAAGAATAAATGCTCTTCTAGGAGTGATATGATTTTCATTACTAGTAGGAGTGGGAGTATTATTTAATGAGTGGTACTGTTTAACTATCATACACTAGTATGTTCAAGAATATTTTATGATTATTCTTTTAACAGTTTATGATTTAAAGAGGTTTTTTTTCAATAAAGTAAACTAGTGGTTTTGGATATCTCTGTTGTGATTTGTGATGGTATTGTTGGATTTATACACCTATGATTTATTTAAACTATAGTGAATTGTGTATGATGTGATAATAACGGAAAGTCACAATAGAGTGATTTGTTTTGAGCAAGTACACAAAGCTTTGCTTATAAGTTCGTTGTGTAAAACGGAACGATTACCAAGGAGTTTATAAAAGAACTTGTGTAATCAAAATGGTAGGTTTGGTTTCAAAGGCGTAATTCCCAGGATGGAACAATAAATCTACAAGTGGGTAGATGTTTGAATATTGTGTATATGTTCCGTATTATGCTCTACGAGTATTTAACATTTTGGGTTGGGATAGTTTGGTTGGGACACTAGATTTTTGCAGGCTCAGATTTCTAGCCAGTCTTTTGGTCCTAGACATGCACTCATATGATGTGATGCATGGGATGAATTGGTTATCGTATTACCATGCCCAAGTTAACTATTATGATAGGTCTATGGTGTTCACCATACCTGGTCAGGAGTTGTTCATTGTAGCTATGCCACGTTCTCATGGAGCCACTAGCACGTATTTGTTCCATGTGGAGAAGGAAACGAAGGAGGAGGTTACTGTATTATTGGATCATATACCAATTGTACATGATTTTTTAGATGTTTTTCAGGAGATTCCAGGATTACCAACTAGTCGTAAAATCAATTTTGTTATTGACTTAGCTCCAGGCACTACACCTATTGCTAAGGCACCCTATAAGATGGCACCAGTGGAGATGAGAGAGTTGTGGGATCAGATTTAGCAATTACTCAGTCAGGGTTTCATTTTTAGGTGTATTTCACCCTGGGGAGTACCGGTTCTGTTTATGAAGAAGAAGGATGGTTCGCTTCGCCTGTGTATAGATTACAGGGAGTTGAACATGATGACTATTTGGAATAAGTACCCTCTACCCAAGATCGATGATTTGTTTGATCAGTTAAGGGGAGCCACATACTTCTCCGAGATTGATTTGCGTTCTGGGTATCATCAGCTGAGGGTTAGGGAGCAGGATAGTTCCTAAGACCGCGTTTCTCACGAGATATGATTCTTATGAGTTTTATGTCATGCCGTTTGGGATAACTAACGCACCAGCAGTGTTCATGGACTTAATGGACAGAGTCTTCCGGGCTTATTTGGATCAGTTTGTCATTGTTTTCATTGATGATATCTTGATCTATTCTAGGTCTGAGGACGATCATGCTAGGCATCTTTGGATAGTGTTGCAGACGCTTCGTGAGCACCAGTTGTATGCCAAATTCGAGAGGTGTGAATTTTGGCAGCGAGAAGTGAAGTTTCTGGGTCACGTGGTGTCAGAAAGAGGGATAGCAGTAGATCCAGCCAAGGTTTCAGCAGTGGTTAAGTGGGGACAGCCTACTTCACCTACCGAGATTCAGAGTTTCCTCGGTTTGGCAGGATATTATCGGAGGTTCATCCAGGGGTTCTTCAAGATAGTAGGACCACTCACTCATCTGACCAAGAAAGGTGTACGGTTTGTGTGGGATGAGCACTGTCACTGAGCTTTTGATGAGCTTAAAAGGAATTTAACTTTTGCACCGGTTCTTGCTACTCTACAGAGCGGGATAGAGTATCTTGTCTACACAGATGCCTCGTTGCCAGGTGTTGGATGTGTTTTGATGCAGGAGGAGCAACCGATTTCTTATGGATCTCGAAAGCTTAAGCCTCATGAGCTTAATTATCCAACACATGATTTGGAATTGGCAGCTGTGGTTTTTGTCTTACGCATTTGGAGGCATTATCTGTTGGGTGAGTCCTTCAGGTTGTTTAGTGATCACAAGAGTTTACAGTATTTGTTCACTCAGCGGGAGTTGAATATGAGACAGCGTAGATGGTTGGAGCTTGTTAGGGATTATCATTTTTCTATACAGTATCACCTAGGGAAAGCGAATGTGGTGACAGAGGCACTCAGTCGCTGACCTGTTGGTAGTCTTTCTGCTTTTTTCACCACTGAGTGGAATGTTTTGAAGAATATAGATGAGTTTTCAGATGCTTTTCTGGCTTGCATGGTGGTTATCCCTTCCATCATTCACAAGGTTTTGTAAGCACAACTCACCGATCAGAGTGTATCGACAAAGTTACAGAGATAGCTTCTGGGGAAGTTCCATTTTACTATGTTAGGACTGACGGAGGCTTGCAATACAAGGGACGTTTAGTGATACTTTCTGCTGACAATTTGAGGAAGGACGTAACGACGGAGACTCATCATTCTAAGTTTTCGGTTCATCCAGGCGGAGACTAGGTAGGCACTTCTGAGACGATTGCTCTTCTTAGGGATTGTATGTGCACTGCTTAGAGTAGACAGTAGAGTTATGTTGATCAGAGTACTCGTGCTTTGGAATTTAGGGTTGGCGAACAGGTTCTACTCAAAGTGTCACCTGTGAAAGGTGTTATGCGCTTTGGGTAGAAAGGGGAGCTGGCTCCGCGGTTTGTCGGTTCATTCATGATCACGGATCACGTTGGAGCTGTTGCTTATAGGTTAGCACTTCCGAATACTTTGGATCGTATTCATAATGTGTTCCATGTTTCCATGTTGCGAAAATTTCTACGAGATAAGGATCGGTATCAGTATATCGATATTAGGGGGATTGAGTTGCAGCCGGATGCAACTTATTTGGAGTCGCCGTGTTGTATTGTCGACCGTTGGGATCAAATCCTGCGTAACAAGGTTATCCCTTTGGTTCGTGTGTAGTGGTGTCATCACAATGAGGCTGAATCCACTTGGAAACGGGAGGATGTCATTTGCTCGCAGTTTCCTGAATTATGGGAAGTAGGTAAGAGCGAATTCTGAGGACGGAATTCCTTTTGTTAGGGGGGAAGAATGTAATACCCCTAATTTTAAAAGGATAGTCCTGGAATTTAATTTAATTATTTATTGTATTTTTATTAAATTAATTGATTATTTACTTGTTTTAATTAATTAATTATTTGCTTATTTGATTTACTTTATTTTTCATTCAATTAATTGTGTTTTTCTTTAATTAATCATCTTAAATTGTGTTTTCTTTAATTAATTGCTTAAATTGTATTTTGGTTTGTTTCATTAATTTAAATGTATTTCTGAAGTTTAATTAATTACGTGCTTATGTGAATTCACTGTTTTTGGTAATTAGGGTTTCATGTTTTACATCGTGTCTAGGATTGGAGCCGACATATAATTGGTTTAGGATTTAAATTAGGGTTTCAATTAAAACCTATAAATACATAAATATAGGTCTACCAAGGGTTTTGTTAACCCTATTCATGAGACAGAGAGTTGTGAGAGATAGGGAAACAGAGAGTGAGTCTGACTAATATACCGAGAGGCTCAAGGAGGAAGGAGTGGAGTGCTTTTGGGTTGAACCAAGAGCACCGGAGGTGGTGACCGGCAGCCTAGGACGTTATTACTCTTTCCCTTTAATTCGTGTTCTGTGCATGTCTAGTTAGATTCCAGGAATTAATCAAACATTAAAGCAGATTCAACGAATGTTATAATTCATCTTGTATGCAAGTTGAATCAGTATTTTGTTTCCATTGAATTAATCTGTTTGATGTTGCTTAAAAGTTTTAACAGAAATCTTGTTGCCGATTATTTTAGCACTTGTGTTGAATTCCTGTTGTGATTGGATATCTATGTTTTAGTATTAGTTTGAGACATTTAAATGAACCCTAGAATAAGTTCTTAAAACAGTAATGAAGATCACCAAATAAATCTGTTGTGGGTTGCTTAAAATCATGGACTAAGTTTATGCGATCGATGCTTCAAAACCTAGGGTAAGTACTTGTTATATTTGGATATCAAAGATTTAAAATCAACCTTGGACTGAGTTTTAAGCCTAGAACACGGATTAAAATCAGTATTTAAGTTCAGAGAAGTAATCTGTGTGGAATTGCTTAAAAATTTCTAACTGGACATTCTGTTGTCGTTGTTTCAAACGGTGTGTTCAATTCATGTCGTGGTTGTGTACCATTGATTTAGGGTTAATCTAGAACATTAATGGAACCCTAAAACAAGTATTAAAATATTTACAGAGGCCTAGGTATCGCCGAATGCGAGGAAGACGAAGTAGGAAAACGCGGAACGCGCCAGAAAGGGAGAGAGCAGACTCTCAAAATGCGAGAGCCAGCTCTCTCACACAAAGAGCTAGCTCCAAGGGGCATGGAGCCAGCTTAATGCTGCAAAGAGTAGGCTCCCTAAGTTTGGGAGCCGGCTCTAACATAAAAGGAGCAGGCTCTAAATTTTTGGAGCCTGCTCTTTCCCAGAAATTGTATACTGTATGATCTTTATGCGTTAATTGGACTGTATAGTGCATTAGGATTTCATCTAACTTATATTAAATGTTGTATGGGCTGTTATAGACCTATAATAACATGGGAAAATAATAACTCAAAAATGGATTAAAGGATGGACTGTATAAGTTAAGAAAACTTAGGGGTTGCACACTGTTGGACAAGTTTTATTGGCACTGAAACTTAACAAGGATTATGTATATGATTTAATTATAAAAATAAATCATATTTCCATAGTATTATAAGTATAGTGAATTAACTAAAAATTCCCTATGCTTACCTTGGGTTTAATTGATACTCAAATTTCTATTAACTATATCAATTCGTGAACTATATTGGAGGATTTGCTAGGTTTATATACCTGAGCTTGGCAAGGGTGTTGTGTATAATTTAAATATATATATAAATCATAATTCTATAGTATTTGAAGTATAGGGAATTAACTGAATTTTCCTATGGTTAGCTTGGGTGTAGTTGATACTTAAATTTCTATTAACTGTATCAGTTCTTGGACTATGATGGAGAATGTGAATGCTTAAATTTATTGTAGCACTTTACATTATTAGAATTGGATTTTAGGCCGTAGTGAATGCCTATTATTTATGTATATGCATTAAATTTATCTTGTGCATATTATGGAATGTGGTTGACAACTATTTAATATGGTATGGTCAACTGTGTTAACTGGAGGATTGTATGTACCAGTATGGGACGGTGACATACTAGGTATGGATTAGTTCAAACATTAAATCCTACCTAATTTGGAATGAGTTGGATTAACCATAAAAAGGTTAAGTCCTATTTATATGGATATACATGAACCGGTATGGGATGGTGTCATATTAGGGATGGCTTAGTTCAAAACACTAAGACCTACCTATATTGGGAATGGATTAGTTCAAAACACTAAGTCCTACCTAATTTGGATTAAGGTATGGATTAAGCATAAAGGTTAAGTCCATCACCTATTTGTGTCATATCAATCAAATAAATTGAATGGCCTATTATGGTTTCATGATAGATTTGTTTTATATATATCAGACCACTATACAGATGGATGATATTTTCTATTAGGAGTACGGACTTTATATATTTATTATATGTGCCATGGTATGAGCTTGAGTCTTAGGACCATGGTTAGGGCACGTATATCGCCTAGGATGGATAACTGGACATAGATGTTGTTCCCTGGTAGGTCTAGGTACTCATGCCCACCTTCGGGTGCGTATTCGCATGTTGCCTTCTATTCAGGCTGAGACAGACGTACTGGACTTGCGAGCGTCCTATAGTGTGTACTATATACATAGATGGACTACTCTAGATATTGTTGAGTCTTTCTAGGATGTATCTGCGTATCGGATTACTGTTTGGATCGTAGTAGATCAGGACTTGCATGTGGGCCTGACCCACTTCTTTATTTTTCAGGTGTTCGTCTGTTCCAGGGTTAGAGCTTGGATATGCTGAGCAGATACATATATTCATTTCTCTGATTATGTAGGAATCTTTTCTATGTTAGCTTTGGATTTTATTTCTATTATTTCAGTTTTGGTTTGGGAATTTTAATAAGGGGTCCAATGGATGGATTCCCGAGTTGTAAACTTATGGAGTTTTGGATTATCGGATTTGATTAATTATGATCCAAGGATTTTCTTTTAGTTTCTTTCAGCTTATTTTATTTGTTCGTATTTCACTTTGTATTTCGTGTTCGATTTAAAATACCTTAATTGTTTGATATCCCTCGGGTTTGGGCCTGGGCCTGATCAACCCGTGTCTTGGATCTGAGGGGTATCACATATACTGGCTCGGCCCCTGTTGTTAGAGCAATGTTACACAACAACCTACAAGAGTACTATTTGCTAAAATCAACCAGCACATTAGACTTAAAGAACTAGGTAAATCATTGCTTAATTTAGAAATTCACACTATAACATTAAACAACAAAGAACTTTCCTATAGTTGAATATCAGTCCTGTCATAAAAAAAAACCAATTGGTCACATATTCCCAATACGAAGACAACCAAAGGATCGAAATTGAGTAGGAATATTTGTGAGATATAAATTTTGTAATTGGAAAATTTCAGTGTCAAACTGTGTTTGTTCTAGTTGTAATTTTTGTTTTACTTTGAGTCTAAATTTCAGAAGTAGAACTACAAGTGTTACGATGTGCGAGCTGACTTAAGTTTAATGAGAACATCAATTAGAAAAGGTATTTGAGTGATGACACTTTATATTTCACGTTTGGTGTGGTAGGATTTAGAAAAAAATGTGTTTTTATTTACAACATGTGGAAGTTTATTTACAACCGGTTAAACTTCTTACACAAAAATACGTCTCAGTAAAAGTTCAACCGGTTACACTTCAGAATATGCGGAAAATCAGAGCCAAGAAGAAACTCAGTGAACTTTCTCAAGAAGAAGATGAAAAATATAGTAACTTTGCCATGCTTTCTTCCATAGAGCCTAAAACCTATTCTGAGGCAAAGAATGATAGTGATTGAATTGTTGTTATGCAAGAAGAGATTGAGCAAATTTAGACGAATGATACTTGGACTCTTTTTCATAGACAAGAAGGCAAGAATGTCATTAGTTTTAAGTGAATTTTTAGAAATAAGATAAATGAAAAGGGTTCACTGATCTGAAACAAGGCCAGACTTGTGTGCAAGGCTATGCTTAACAAGCAGGAATAGCTTATGATGAGACTTTTGCTTTAGTGGCCAGAATTGAATCCATTAGAATGTTGTTATCTTTTGTTTGTCACAAGCAAATTCAAGTGTACTAAATCGATGTTAAGTCTGCCTTTTTTAATGGAGACCTCACAGAAGAAGTTTATAATGAACAACATGAAGGTTTTCAGGATACAACCAATCCATTATATGTGTTTAAGCTTAGTAAATCTTTGAATGGCCTCAAGTACGCTCCCATAGCATGGTATAAGAAGCTTTATAACTTTATAATTGGCCAAGTATTTCACAAAGGCAAGGTGGACAACACTCTTTATGTAAGATCCTTTGAAAAACACTTACTTATACTTCAAATCTATGTTGATGATATCATGTTTTGTGGTTTGAACTCTTCCTTGACCTCTGAGTTTGCAAACCTCATGAAAACAAGGTTTGAATATCAATGCTTGGCCCCTTGAGATATTTTTTAGGTCTCAAGAAAAGTATGTTGCTGAGCTACTTAAGAAGTTCAATATAGATGAAAGTAAGATTGTCTCCACACCCTTATATCCAAATTAATACAAAGTTTTCTCTTGATTGTACTACAGAACTTGTGTTGTCAACACTTTAGAGGTTAATTATTGGTATCTTGTTGTACCTTAGAGCTTTAAGGCCTGATATTATGTATTTAGAGGGTTTAGTGGCCAGATTTTAAAGCAATCCTAGGGCCTTACAGCTCCAAGTTATAAAATGAATCCTAAGATACGTCAAAGGAACTCGGTCTAATGGTCTTCATTACTTATCTTCCCCATCATTACCTATCACAGCCTACTCAAATGTTGATTAGGGTGGTTTTTTACCTGATAGGAAGAGTACTTCAGGCTGTTGTTACTTTCTTGGCACTAATATGGTCTCTTAGCTTAGTATGAAGTAATACATAGTGTCCTTTTCTACTTCAGAAGCTGAGTATATAACTATTTCACAGGCTGGCTCACAGTTGTTGTGGATTAAGACTACTCTTTCAGACATTGGAATACATTTCTTAAGCCCTCCAAAGCTCTACTATGACAATCAAAGTGTTATAGCCATTAACAATAACCCTACTCTTCATTTCAGAAGCAAGCACATTGGTATCAAGTACTACTTTCTCAAAGACAGGGTTTAAAAGGGGCTAATTGACATCACTTATCTTCCAACAGAGAACCAACTTGTAGATATCATGAAAAATCGATTGCTACTACAGAGGTTTTCAACCATTACAGATCTTCTTACTGTTGTTTCTAACCCTTTCTAAAAGCCTTACATTGTTGCTCTGTAATACCCCTAATTTTAAAAGGATAGTCTCGGTATTTAATTAATTGTTTTATTGCATTTTATTTAATTATTTGCTTATTTGATGATTTGTTTAGTACTTGTTTTAGTTTATTTGAATTAATTGTTTATTTGTTTATTTAATTGAATTAATTGATTAATTGGCTATTTGATTGAATTAATTGGTTAATTATTTTATTTAATTAATTTCTTGGTTTATTTGTTTTATTTACATTTTTGTTTAGGTGAAAAGTTAATTTAATTATTTGTTTCCATTAATTATTTAGTTAGGTTATGAGATTAAAACATTTTAAATTTTAATAATGTTAAATTAGGGTTTTTATTCTTTTATGAAATCACGTGTTGGCCGACTAGGATTTAGTTAGGTTTTTCGTCTCTGATTATAATTGGACTTAGGTTTTTATATTTGCCTATAAATATATGTAATAAGTCTGCCAAGGGTTTTAGAACCCTATTCATGGCACAGTGGAGGGAGAGAGACGTAACGGAGAATTGTGAGAAAAATAGAGAGATTAAAGTTGGGGTTTTTGACTGTGGATTAAAGGACGGACCAAGGAGGAGGGAAGGTATTGCTTGTGGATTTAAACCAGAGTAGTAGGAGGTTGATAGTGAATGGAAGTCATCAGAAAACTTAAGAAGACGACGCCGAGGTTTTAATTCAAATCTCACAGGTAAGTTTTATTCTTACTCTCTCCCTTTGACCTGTATTCTATGCATGCTTAGATGATCTCTAGGATTTTAATCGGACATTAAATGAATCTTGTATGCTTATTAAACGTTGAATTAATCTTCTATATGGGTTTAATTTGATCTGGAGCAATTCTTGTGAATTTAGATTACATTGTCTGATCTTGAAGCATACATAATTGGTAACTGTTTTCATTGTTGTTATTAATGCAAACTATTCTAAATAAACGATTGGGATGATACTGGATACAGTTTAGACTCTTAGGTTCAATATTAATGAAGAACAGAAGGGTTGGAAGTGGCCGGAGATGAGGCAGAAGGGGGTAAAAGGGTTTAAGGCTCTCAGAGGGGGAGAGAGCAGGCTCCATGGAAGTGGGAGCCAGCTCCCTCAACTGAAGAGCCAACTCCAGGTGATGGGGAGCTATCTCCCCCTTATATAGAGCTGGCTCCAAGGCGGCTCTAGGTATGGATGGAGCTTGCTCTCAAGTTTTGAGAGCAGGCTCTCTTGTGTTAGTGCATTTTGGAAGTGTTTTGGGCACTGTTTGGACGGTTTGGGTTTTCTGAACTATTCTGGGAGTTTACTGGGGGTTCTAAATATTAATTTCATGTGATATTAAAACCTCATATTGCATAATTTATACCTTTATGCTAATAGATTGAAGAGTATGAAAGTAAATAATTTTGCATGCTATTAACGGATAGAAGGGATTTAATTGCTTAATTTTATTTTAACAATTGAATAGACTATAGCATGATTATAAACCTTGTTTTGGATGCACAATAGGGTCATTTATTTATTAGACTTGTTCTATGCTTACTCTGGATTCTAATTACTGAACTATTAAACTTTGTTCTGTCAATTACATGGATTAATGTTTTGGATTCTAATTGCTGAACTATTAAACTTTGTTCTGTCAATTACATGGAATAATGTTTTGGATTTTAATTGCTGAACTATTATATTATGTTCTGTCAATTACATTGATGTTATGGATTGTATGCACCGGTATAGGACGGTAGCATACTAGGGATGGTTTAGATCAAAACGCTAAGTCCTACCTACTTTGGAATAAGGGAATGAATTATAAACTTAAATCCTACTTATATTTGAGTCAGATCAACTGAGTAAGTTGAGTGACTACCTAGATTATTGGTTATTTGTGGTTAAGTCAGATCAACTAAATAAGTTGAGTGACTAACTAGATTAGTTAATCTTATGTCAGATCAATGAATAATTGAATGACATACTTTGGTTTTGGATGGATTTTAAATATATATTTACGGCACCACAATATGAGCTTGAGTCTCAGGATCGTTGGTTAGGGAGCGTATATGCATTGGGATGCATAACTGGCTATGACGGTTGAGGTGTACCCTGTTAGGTCTAAGTACTCATGCCCACCTCTGGTGCATTTCGCATATTGCCTTCTATTTAGGTTGAGACCTCTTTGTAGTGCAGTGAGAGTCCCTTAGTGTGGATATATATATATATATATATATATGTGCATGGACTAGATAGATATTGTTGGGATATCTAGGATGTATTTGCGTATCGGGTCTCTGTTTAGATTGTAGTTAGAATAGAACTTGTTCGTGGGCCTGACCAACTCTTATTTTTTAGGTGTTCAATAGTTCCAGCCTTAGAGCTTGATCGTGCTGAGCAGAGATAGTCAGTCATTCCTCCGATTGCGTAGGATTTCTCTTTATGTTTTAATTTGGATTTTATTTTCAATTATTTAGTTCCAGCTGGGATTTTGTTTAGGGGTCCACTAGATGGATTCCTGAGTTGTACTCTTGGAGGTTTTGGGAAGTGTGGATAATATTAATCTTTAACATTTGAGGATTTTATATTAATAATTCTTTTAGCTTTATTATTTATTTCTTAAATCTTTTTGTATCCTGTGTTCATTTAAATATTAATTGTTTGGTATTCCCTCGGGTTTAGGCTTGGGCCTGATCAACCTATGTCTCAGAGTCGAGCGGTATTACAGTTGGTGTTAGAGCACTCCAGGTTCAGTGTCTCTAGGGATTTTCATATTAAGACTTGTGCATAGCGTTTTCTCTTGATTAGAGCTTAAGTTTAGGATTTATTGTATTCCTTTACAATCCGTTTAAATCATACTGATGTCTGTCTTTCTATTTTAATGGTATGGTTAATGTTAGAAGAGGACAAAACATGTAAGGAAATAGTTGACAAAGGAGAGCAGCATGTAGGTAGCAAGAACGCCTACGGCGTCAGTAAATGGAGGAATTGCAGCAAATGCCTGGGTTTCAGAATGATGATTGTCAGTTTTAGGAAGAGTAGGAGGAAGTTTAGCAGGTTTAGGATTAAGGAGATCCAGAGTATCCTCCTCATATCAATGACCTTATTGCTCGGGCTATAGAAATAGGGGTAATAGCTGCACTTCGGAATCAACCACAGGTTTAGTAGGCACCTATACCAGCACCGGTTGTTCTGACTGATCCTTGGGAAAACACTAGGAATTCTTTCACAAAGGGGAGCCTACATGAGTTCACAGGCTTCCCCGATGCGAAAGTAGCTCATCAGTGGAAGAACGATATTGAGCGACATCTTTGAATGGTTCAGTGCATGGAGGTTCAGAAGCAGATACTCGCTATATTCAAACTGTTCAGAGATGCACTACAGTGGTGGAAGTCAGTTACCACCACAGAGGAGAGGACTTCATTGACTTATGATCAGTTCAGTGCTCACTTCAATGAGAAGTACTTTCCTTATGCAGTAAGGACAACTATGAAGACTGAGTTCCTTAATCTGCAACAGGGGAATATAATAGTGGCAGAGTATGAGTAGCAGTTCACGCGCTTATCATGTTTTGCTTTAAAGGAGGTGGATACAGAGGAAAAGAAATGTAATAGTTTCATTAAGGGACTGATGTGGTCTATTAAACGAGCTATTACTGGTAGTCTATCCTACACTACTTATGCTTAGGTGGTAGATGCCGCTTCACAGCAGTATCAGTTGACCGTGGACTTCAGACAGGCTAAGGGTGAGAAGCAGGGTGACAGAGATTCTACAAATCAGTTAGCTGAGAAAAGAAATGGCAATGGACACCGACAGAATGACAAGGGCAAATTCCAGGGACAACAGTCTTAGAAGAAGCACACGGGTGGTTCAGATACTCATAGGGATGGGGCACCTATTCAGAGGCAGCAGAATGGAGGACCACAGGCAGGACAGGGTTAGCCATAGGCTAACTGACAGAGAAGGCCATTTGGCACTTTCTAGGGTAGTTGCTACGCTTGTGGAGAGTATGGTTATACTTCCAGGCAGTGTCCTGAAGCAGGACAGGGACAGGGACAACATGTGCAGTAGGGACAGAGGGCACCCGTACCTTTACCTGCTCCACAGGTTCCACGGATCTAGGACAGACATATCCGGCTTTACCAGCACTGCCACAGCCTCAGGGACAGGCACCGTAGTAGTTGTATTATAGTAGGGTTTTCAACCCCATGCCGCATAATTTTCAGGCACCTTAGGCTCTTGAGGGTATGTTTCTTATTCATTGTTCATAGGGTCATGTTTTATTTGATACGGGTGCTACACACTCATTTGTATCTAAATCTTTTGTTGCTTTATCTGGATTGATGATGCGGGTATGCGATAGACCTCAGGGTATTTCTACACCTTTAGGAAATACAGCTATTTTACATGAGAGTGATGGGCCTGTGACACTAGATATTGGTAAACTCAGATTTATAGCGAATCTATTGGTCCTGAACATGCACACTTATGACGTGATACTTGGGATGGATTGGTTATCTTACTACCATGCCCAAGTTAATTGTTATGATAGGTCTATTGTTTTTACCATACCTAGATAGGATATGTATGTCGTCGCTATGCCACGTTCTAACGGGGTCACTAGCACTTATTTATTTCATGTGGAGGAGGAAACAGAGGAGGAGATTACTGTATCATTGGATAGCATACCAATTGTACAGGACTTTCCAGATGTTTTTAAGAGATTCTAGGGTTGCCACCTAGTCGCGAGATAGACTTTGTGATTGACTTAGCTCTAGGCACTACGCCTATTGCTAGAGCACCATACAGGATGGCACCAGTGGAGATGTGAGAGTTGAGGGATCAGATTCAGCAATTACTCAGCCAGGGTTTTATTCATAGGAGTACTTCACCCTAAGGAGCACCAGTTTTGTTTGTGAAGAAGAAGGGTGGTTCACTTCCCCTGTGTATAGATTACAAGGAGTTAAACAAGGTTACTATTCGGAACAAGTATCCTTTGCCCAGGATTGATGATCTTTTTGATCAGTTGAAGGGAGCTACATACTTTTCTAAGATTGATCTGTATTCTGGATATCATCAACTTTGCGTTTCTCACTAGATACGGATCTTATAAGTTTCATGTTATGCTATTCGGATTGACTAACGCACCAACAGTCTTCATGGATCTAATGGACAGAGTCTTCAGGGCTTACTTAGATCAGTTTGTCATTGTATTTATTGATGATATCTTGATTTATTCTAAGTTGGAGGACGATCATGCTAGACATCTTCGCATAGTGTTACAAACGCTTTAGGAGCACCAGTTATATGCTAAGTTTGAGAAATGTGAATTTTGGCAGCAGGAAGTGAAGTTTTTGGGTCATGTAGTGTCAGAAAGGGGGATAGTGGTAGATCTAGTCAAGATTTCAGCAGTGGTAGAGTGGAGACAACCTACTTTACCTATCGAGATTCAGAGTTTTCTTGAATTGGCAGGATATTATCGTAGGTTCATTCAGGAGTTCTCAAAGATAGCAGGACCACTCACTAATCTGACTAAAAAGGGTATATGGTTTGGGTTGAACATTGTCAGAAAGCTTTTGATGATCTAAAGAGTAAGTTGACTTCTGCACCAGTTCTGTCTACTCCATAGAGCGGGATTAAGTATCTTGTTTATACAGATGCGTCTTTACAAGGTCTAGGGTGTATTTTGATGTAGGAGGAATGACCAATTTCATATGGATCTCAGAAACTTAAGTCTCATGAGCTTAATTCTTCAACACATGATTTGGAGCTAACAGATGTGGTCTTTGCCTTACGCATTTGGAGGCATTATCTGTTGGGAGAATCATTCAGGTTATTTAGTGATCACAAGAGTCTGTAGTATTTGTTCACTCAGCAGGAGCTGAATATGAGACAGCACAAATGGTTAGAGTTTGTAAAAGACTATCATTTCTTTATACTGTACCATCCAGGGAAAGCGTATGTGGTGGCAGATGCACTTAGTCGTCGACCCTATGCAAGTCTTTTTACTTTATTCATTACTAAGTCGAATGCTTTGAGGACAGTTAATGAGTTTTCTGATAATTTTATGGTTTGTATGGTAGTTACACCTTCTATTATTAACAAGGTCTTAAGGGCACAACTCACGGATCAGCAGTGCATTGACAAAGTGGTAGAGATAACTTCTGGGGAGGTTCTATTTTACTATATTAGGACTAATGGAGGTTTAAGGTACAAAGGCCATTTAGTAGTCCCTTCTGTTGATGATTTGAGGAAGGAGGTGATGACTGAGACTCACCACTCTGAGTTTTCTGTTTATCCCGAAGGAGACAAGATGTATCAGGATATGAAACGGCAGTTTTGGTGGACAGGTATGAAAAAGGATATTATTATTTTTGTCTCTTGGTGTAGTATTTGTCAGATGGTTAAGATTGATCATCAGAGGCCGCCAGGAGCTCTACAACCACTACCTATACCGGAATGGAAATGGGAGAGCATTTCTATAGATTTTATGGAGGGATTGCCTAATTCCTTTAAGGATCACAATTCCATTTAGGTCATTGTGGATAGGTTAACTAAATTAGCTCATTTCTTGCCTATTCGCACTGAATTCACTTCGGAGCAGTTGCCAAGACTTTACATTACAGACATTGTGAAGCTGTATGGAATTCTGTTGTCTATTATATTAGACAGGGACTCGAGCTTTGTGTGAGGATTTTGGAAGAGTTTTCAGTAAGCTTTGGGTACAGAGTTACATCTTAGCACTGCTTATCATCCTCAGACTGATGGACAGACCGAGAGGGTTAATCAGATCATAGAGGGTATGCTTCGTTCGTGCGTTCTTGATTTCAAGGGCCATTGGGAGGATTATTTTCCACTTGTGGAGTTTGCATATAACAATACTTTCTAGAAGACTATTGGTATGGCACCATTTGAGGCATTGTAAGGCCGACCATGTCGATCTCCTGTTTGTTGGATGGAGGTTGGCGAGAGTAGATTCTTGGGTCTTGAGTTTATTAAGGATCTAAAAGATTGCCCTTATTAGGGATCGCATGCACATTGCCCAGAGTAGGCAGAAAAGTTATGTCAATCGTCGTACTCGTTCTTTGGAGTTTCAGGTTGGGGATCAGGTTCTACTCAAAGTGTCTCTTATGAAAGGAGTAATGCACTTTGGGAAGAAAGGGGAAGTTGTCACCGCGGTTTGTCGATCCATTCATGATTACGGATTGATTTGGCACTATAGCTTATTGGTTGGCACTTCCAGATAATTTGGATCGCGTCCACTGTGTTTCATGTTTCCATGTTGCGGAATGAAGATCGGTATCAGCATACCAATGTTAGGGCGATTGAGTTGCAGCCGGATGCAACATATTTGGAGCCACCGTGTTGAATTATCGACCGTTGGGATCAAATCCTTCGCAATAAGGTTATCCCTTTAGTACTGTTTAATAGAGTCACCACAATGAGGCTGAGTCTACTTGGGAACGGGAGGATGTCATTCGCTCGCAGTTTCCTGAAATATTGGAAGAAGGTAAGAGCGAATTCCGAGGATAGAATTCCTTTTATTAGGGGGGAAGAATGTAATACCCCTAATTTTAAAAAGATAGTCTTGGTATTTAATCAATTATTTTATTGCATTTTATTTAATTATTTGCTGATTTGTTTAATACTTTTTTTAGTTTATTTGAATTAATTGTTTATTTGTTTATTTAATTAAATTAATTGATTAATTGGCTATTTAATTGAATTAATTGGTTAATTGTTTCATTTAATTAATTTCTTGGTTTATTTGTTTTATTTACATTTTTGCTTAGGTGGAAAATTTAATTTAATTATTTGTTTCCATTAATTATTTAGTTAGGTTATGAGATTAAAACATTATAAATTTTAATAATGTTAAATTAGTTTTTATTCTTTTATGAAATCACGTGTTGGCCGACTAGGATTTAGTTAGGTTTTCTGTCTCTAATTATAATTGGACTTAGGTTTTTATATTTGCCTATAAATATATGTAATAAGTCTGCCTAGGGTTTTAGAACCCTATTCACGGCACAGTGGATGCAGAGAGACGTAATAGAGAATTGTGAGAAAAATAGAGAGATTAAAGTTGGGGTTTTTGACTATGGATTAAAGAACAGACCAAGGAGGAGGGAAGGTATAGCTTGTGGATTTAAACTAGAGCAGTAGGAGGTTGATAGTGAACGGAAGTCATCGGAAAACTTAGGAAGACAACGCCGATGTTTTAATTCAAAATCTCACAAGCAAGTTTTATTCTTACTCTCTCCCCATGACCTGTGTTCTGTGCATGCCTAGATGATCTCTAGGATTTTAATCAGACATTAAATGAATCTTGTATGCTTATTAAATGTTAAATTAATCTTTTATATGGGTTTAATTTGATCTGGAACAATTCTTGCGAATTTAGATTACATAGTCTGATCTTAAAGCATACAGAATGGTTAACTGTTTTCATTCTTGTTATTAATGCAAACTATGCTAAATAAATGATTGGGATAATACTAGATACAGTTTAGACTCTTAGGTTTAGTATTGATGAAGAACAGAAGGGTTGGAAGTGGCTGGAGACGAGGCAGAAGGGGGTAAAAAGGTTCAGGGCTCTTAGAGGGGGAGAGAGCCGGCTCCCCCTTGTATTGAGCCCGCTCCAAGGTTTAGGGAGCCGGCTTTTGGTATGGATGTAGCATGCTCTCTTATGTTAGTGCATTTTGGAAGTTTTTTGGGCACTGTTTGGACGGTTTTGGTTTTCTGAACTATTCTGGGTGTTTACTGGAGTTTCTAAATATTAATTTCATGTGATATTAAAACCTCATATTGCATAATTTATACCTTTATGCTAATAGATTGAACAGTATGAAAGTGAACAATTTTGCATGCTGTTAACGGATAGAAGGGATTTAATTGCTTAATTTTATTTTAGCAATCTAACAGTCTGTAGCATGATTATGAACCTTGTTTTTGATGCACAATGGGGTCATTTATTTATTAAACTTGATCTATGCTTACTCTGGATTCTAATTGTTGAACTATTAAACTTTGTTCTGTTAATTACATGGATTAATGTTTTGGATTCTAATTGCTGAACTATTAAACTTTGTTATGTCAATTTCATGGAATAATGTTTTGAATTTTAATTGCTGAACTATTATATTATGTTATGTCAATTACATGGATGTTATGGATTGTATGCACAGGTATGGGACGGTGGCATATTATGGATTGTATGGATGTTATGGATTGTATACCCACCTCTGGTACGTTTTGCATGTTGCCTTTTATTCAAGTTGAGACCCCTTTGTAGTCCAGTGAGAGTCCCTTAGTGTGGATATGTATATGTATATATATATATATATATATATTCATGGACTAGATAGATATTGTTGAGATATCTAGGATGTATTTGCATATCGGGTCTCTGTTTGGGTTGTAGTTAGAATAGAACTTGTTCGTGGGCCTGACCCACTCTTATTTTTCAGGTGTTTGACAGTTCC
The DNA here is from genome assembly GCF_030987335.1 of Cornus florida. Classification (NCBI taxonomy): domain Eukaryota; kingdom Viridiplantae; phylum Streptophyta; class Magnoliopsida; order Cornales; family Cornaceae; genus Cornus; species Cornus florida. Next base: position 30,944,009 of record NW_026775571.1, on the reverse strand, counting down.
AGCCTTAGAGCTTGATCGTACTGAGCAGAGACAGTCACTTATTCCTCCGATTACGTAGGATTTCTCTTTATGTTTTAATTTAGATTTTATTTTTTGTTATTTAGTTCCAGTTGGGATTTTGTTTAGGGGTCCGCTAGATGGATTCCCGAGTTGTACTCTTAGGGGTTTTGGGAAGTGTTGATTATATTAATCTTTAACGTTTGAGGATTTTATATTAATAATTCTTTCAGCTTTATTATTTATGTCTTAAATCTTTTTGTATTCTGTGTTCATTTAAATATTAATTGTTTGGTTTTCCCTCAGGTTTGGGCTAGGTCCTGATCAACCCATGTCTCAGAGTCGAGGGGTATCACATGCTCCTACCAGCTTTTGACTTTCAATGTCAAAAAGGGGGAGAAATGGACCTAAACCAAGGATATGTACATCCTTTGGTATGCTTTTATTTCTATTTTGATGGTATATTACTTATGTTTTACTTGCTCTTTCGATATTCAAGCAATGTTTGGTTTAAGATATTCAAAGGCAAAAGAGGGAGATTGTTGGTTCCACTTTTGAATTAGGGTTTGCCTTTTAAATGTCAAAATGTTGTCACATGTCCATTTTTAGTGAACTTTGAGTGATTATAGAGTGCTCAGTGCATTACAGTGACTTACAGTGGTTGTATGATCCTTTTACATTCAATGGAGATCAATTAATATTGCTTGAGGAAGGTTCATTATGGTGAAAGTTCAATTTACAGGCCTTCTAGGGTTTTAGTCTCAAGTTCAGCAGGTGTAATTTGGCTATAAAGGTTCATAGGGGCAATTAGGTCATTTTACTCATGTATCTTATCATTTTACACTTTCCTGGGATAGTGTATTGTATTGCATTGCTCAGAAATATATTTTGATCAAGTGTTCACAGCTGCAGTTATAGAATTCTGTATATATTGACAAGTGTCCCTCATAGGAGTATTTTGGTCATTATAAATGATAAACAAGTGTGCAACACGTGTCTTGTGGTCTTAATGTAAGCAATGAGCCTCCTAAGTCTTATGTGTGCACTCTTGTGGGTTACATTGTGACATACTCTCGAGACATCAAGAACAATGACAATAATCTTAGCTTTGACAATAAATTGAGAGCTAAATTCAACTTAGAATTATATATGGTGTATATGAGTTTTGAAGATGAAGATCAAGGTTGCTTTAAGCTTGTTTTCTACTATAAAATGGTGGTTCAGAGGTTCAGTCCAGGCCTGAGGTCTTTTCAGAGGCTTCTAGAGGTTTAGGCAAGTTTGTTTTACCATTTCACTACTACAGAAAAAAAGTTCTTACACATATTCTTGTTATAGTTGATTTTGATGTCTCAAACCTCTATCTGTGATTGTTTTACTAGTTTAGCCTGTTGATTTGAGCTTATTATTGTGATACCCCTTGATTTTAGACCCACAGGTGATCAAGTCTGCGCACAGATCCGAGGGATACCAAACAATTAAGTATATAAACAAGCATATAATACAAGAAGAATTTAAAGAAATAAGATTAAATAAGCTGAAAGAAATCTAAATAATAAATCCTCAATAGTATTAATAAAATAATCCCATATTTCCAAAACCTCCAATATTAATACAACTAGGGAATCCATCTAGTGGACCCCTAATCAAATCCCAGCTGGAAAAATACCTAACTGAACTAAAAAGGAAAACCAAAATTAAAACATAAGCAATAGTCCTACGTAGTCGGAGGACTGAGTGACTGTCTCTGCTCAGCATGAACAAGCTCTAAGCTTGAAACTATCGAACACCTGAAAAATAATTATGGGTTAGGCCCACGAACAAGTTCTACTCCACTACAATCCAATCAGAGACCTGATACGCAGATACATCCTAGACAACTCAACAATAACTAAATAATCCATAAATATATATATCCACATTAAGGGACTCTCCCTGGATTACAAGCGGTCTCAACCTGACTAGTAGGTGGTCATGCAAAACACACCTGGAGTAGGCATGAGTACCTAGACCTAACAGGGTACAACTCTAGCCATCATCGCTAGTTATGCATCCCACTGCATATACGCTGCCTAACCATTGATCCTGAGACTCAAGCTCATGTTGTGGTACCATAATCATATATATATATAAATCTATCTTGATACAGAACATAAAACAAACATCCGGTATGTCATCCAACTGATTCAGCTGATCTGACATGAAATATAAGTAGGATTTAACATTTTAGTTAATCCATTCCCTTATTCCAGAATATGTAGGATTTAACGTTTGAGCTAATCCGTCCCTAATATGCCACCGTCCCATACCGGTGCATATAATCCACAAAAAATCTAATAATTGATAAAACAGTTCATCAATTAAAATCCATAGAATAATATAATGAAAATTAGATAAATAACTGAGCACATTATATTGAATAACTAAGAGTATATTCATATTAATCCATTTAACTTGCTAGAACAACCCCAAGCAATTAAATCTTCCATAATCCTTGACAACATGCAATTTAGTAATAAAAATTTCATGATGTCCAATAGCTTAGCATAATAGCATAGACTAGCAAATTTGGGATTTTAACATGTTTATTTAAACCATCTAAAACCCCCCATTAAAGTTTAGAAACCCGCTTTAGACCCTGAAGTTCTATAAATTACCAAAAATACACCTACTGGTGTATTTCAACAAGGGAGCCGCCTCCTCGAAAGAGGGAGCCGGCTCTCACTTTTTTGGAGCCGGTTCTACTCTTTGTGGAGCCGGCTCTCCCTCATGGAGAGCCGGCTCCCTCTTTTGGAGAGTTGGCTCTCTCTCTCTCCCAAAGAGCCGTATGTTGTAACCCTTCATCTTCCTCGCCTCTGGTGATCTGTAGAACCCTCTATAATATTTTATTAAGGTTCCTAGAGTTCACTCTATGTCCCAAATTAACCCAGAACTTCATCTAACCTAGTATGCATCATTAAAACACATAATATGAAGCGATTCATACAATAAATCAATTTCAATTAACAACACATAATATAGTTAAAACTTTGAATTAATATGCATACAAAATTAATTTTAATGTTCGATTAAGTCCTAGAGATTATCCAGGCATGCACAAAACACAAGTCTAAGGGAAGGAGTAAGACATAGAACTTGCCTTTGAGATTTCGGATTAAAATCTCAACGTCGTCTTCTTAGATTTTCTGGTAATTCCTTGATTGTTCTCAACTCCTCTGTTGCCCTTGGTTCAACCCACGAGCAACCCTTCTTCCTTCCTCCTTGGTTTGACCTTCAATCTCTGGCCAAAACCCTACCTTTTCCTATCAAATTTTCCTCTCAAACCCCTTTGTACATATCTCCGCCTCTATGTGTATGTGATTAGGGTTTCTAACCCTTGGCAGACATAAAACATATATTTAAAGGCAATTTTAATTTTAACATAGTTCTAATTACCTAAGGAAAAGGAAAAGACAAAATAAAATAAATACATGTTATATATCGGCAACCTAATCTAACATGGTATCATATACATATACATATACATATATATATATATATATATATATAAACCTTTATAATCATATAATATGTAGCATATACTAAATATCACAATTAATGTAACTATTAATTGTAATAAATAATTTACATAATTTTATATACATATATACCCATATATATATGTATAACTATCTATGGATAAAACCGTACCCATTTAATCTCCTATCCAAGTAGTCCATGAGACCCAAACGGTTGGTTCATTACTACTGTCCAAGTCCATCCTTTATAAAAATAAAAATTTAAAATAAAACAATTCAATTAATTTAAATCTAACAATTAATTACACATAATACACATCATCTTTAACAAATAATGCAGTTAAACCAATTAAATTCAAATCAATGCAAATAAGCCCACAAAATTACATTTAAACACTTAATTAAATTAAACACATAAATAAATAATCAATTAATCAATTAACTAATTTAAAAATGCAAATAAAACAAATAAATAAATGCCGAGACTATTCTTTTAAAATTAGGGGTATTACATTCTTCCCCCCTAACAAAAGGAATTCCGTCCTCGGATTTCGCCCTTACCTTCATCTTTTAATTTTGGAAGTGTGAGGGAATGACATCCTCTCATTCCCACGTGGACTCAGGCTTATTGTGGTGACTCTACTGGACATGTACTGTGATACCCCTCGGATTCGAGACATGGGTTGATCAGGCCCAGGCCCAAACCCAAGGGAATATCAAACAATTAAAGTATTTTAAAGCGAACATAGATGACAAAATGAAATAATAAAGATAAAAAAACAAAGTGGAGGAAATACTAATTAAAAAACCCCCCATGCATATTGAATAATAAAACTCCAATCCTCAAAAACTTCAAGGTTATAACTTGGGAATCCACTGGTGGACCCCTAACCAAAAGTTCAACTGAAATAGATAATGCCAGAAGCATCGAGAGAAGTCCTACGTAATCAGCTGAATGTGAGACTGTCCTCAACAAGCACGATCAAGCTTTGAGGCTAGAACCGTCCTGCACCTGAAAAGAATAATAAAGGAGTGGGTCAGACCCACGAGCAAGTTATAATCTAACTGCAATCTATGCAGTGACTCGATACGCAGATACACCGTGGACACCTCACAATATCTATCTAATCCATACATATAAATATATCCACACTAAGGGACATTCAATGATCTATAATAGGGGTATCAACCTGAATAGAAGGCAACATGCGAATACGCACCCAAAGGTAGGCATGAGTACCTAGACCTAATAGGGTACACCTCAACCTATTATAACCAGCTACGCATCCACCGCATATACGCACCTTAACCAACGAGTCTGAGACTCAAGCTCAGCTCGTGGTACCATAACATATATATATAATCCATCTAAATCCAGGGTATGTAGTTCAAATATTTAATAAACTGACATACAACAAACCAACTGGTTAGTCACTCAACTTATTCAGTTGATGTGACTTAACCACCATCCATTAATCCAGGAAGCCACTCAACTTAGTTGCAGTTGATATGACTTAACCAAGATTAGGATTCAATATTTATAAATCCATTCCTTAAATCCGTTAGGTTAGGTATAGGTGTTTGGAGCTAAACCGTCACCAGTGTGTCACCGTCCCATACCGGTGCATACAATCTTCCATATCCTTGTAAATTACATCATATATATAACAGTTTAGTAATTTACAATCCAAAATTAATATCCAAATAATTGCAGAAGGAATATTAACAATCTAGCAATTAAAATCAGTAGTAATCCATGTAATTGCGTCGAAGAATTAAATATTCTAACAATTAACATCGAGCACATGCATAGTTCAAATTTAATAAAACAATGACCCTATCATGTATTTAAGATTAGTTCTATAATAATATTATAGTCCAATAAATCGCTAAATTAATTTAAGCGATCTAGTTCCTTCCATCCAGTAACAGAGTACTAAGTCATATACTTATATTTTGTTGTATCCTTTAGCACATAGCCCCCACTATGCCACAAGTCCAATATATTACTTTAAAAGACTTCATCGTGCATCTAAAATAAATTTAAAATCATTTTATAGCAACCTAAATCGTCAGATTAAAATTAATCAATAAATCTCCTTTCAGCCGTTAACTGTACGCAAAGTTGTCAAATAGCGTACTGTTAATTCTATTTAAAACTAAGGGGTAAATTTATGCAATTCAAGACATTAGTTACATGTTAAACTTATTATTTAAAAACCCAATTAAAATTTTAAAACTATTCAATAACCCAAAATGCCTAAACAGTGACTGAAAGTCACTTTTACGCACAAAACAAAGAAAGAGCCTGCTCTAGAAAAGTGGAGTAGGCTCAAGGTGACATAGAGCTGGCTCTACCACACCTTGGAGCCGGCTCTAACAGGTGGGAGCTGGCTCTTGGCATTCCAGAGCCGGCTCTCTATCCCCTTGTGAGCTTCCTCTCCGTTTCATCTTTGTTCTGACCTCTGGTCCAACTCCGGCCAACTACAACCCTTCTGTTTGGTTTCTTAAACTGATCTTAAGCATCTTATTAACACCCAAGAACATCCCAAAGGTTTGATAACAACCATTAGACCCAATCACAGAGATTAAATTTTGCTACCGAACTAACATGCGATAGGAACAAATCTGAAACTATTTAACGAATTGAAACGGAACAAATTGCAACACATATTTAACACAGAATAATAACAACCCTATGAGTTTTATATAACCCCAGTATTGTTCTTATATTTTGTTTACAGTAGTTGCAATCAAATACAGAGACTAAAGTTACAACAGAAACAACATGCTTGAAGGACAGAAAACTGGAACGAAACTTGTATGCACTGTAACAGATTTATTTTCAACACCACAGATCATCAATATAGCATAAGTTAAATAGGTAAATTCCAGTTACTAATTGATTAAACCCTAAAGATTATCTAGGTGCACAGAACACGAGCCAAAGAGAAGGAGAAAGAGAAGAACTTGCCTGTGATTTCAGTTATGAAATCTCGGCGTTGTCTTTAAGTTTTCGGTAACTACTGAACACTGGTAAACCTTCTATTGCTCCCAATCTAACCTCAATCAACCTCCTTGGTCCTTTTTGTAAAATTCCCCTCAAGCCTTGCTCTATTTCTCTCGCGTCTCTGTTTTCTCTCTGTGTTTCTTTTTTGTCTTTGATACGTGAACAGGAGTGGTATAAAGACTTTTTAAAACCCTAAGTTGTCATAATGATATATTTATAGGTGTTAAACTAAAACCCTAATCCAAAATTTCTATCAAAGAAGGAAACACAAATACTGATATTCTCTACCTCAGTAAAAAACGTGAAACCCTAAAAGAAAAAAATACCCTACGATAAACATTAATTTAATTAAATTTAATAAAACAAATAATTAACAATACAATTAATTAACAAACCAATACAATCAAAATGCCAATTCATTCAAACAATAAGCAAATAAAGTTCAAATAAATCAACCAATGAAAACAAAACAAATAACACACACAATTAAACAATTATTTAAATAAAAATGCAATTAAATCAATTAAACAAATAAAAATGCAAAAAAAATGCAATTTAAACAATAAATGAAATACCAGGACTATCCTTTTGAAATTAGAGGTATTACATTCTTCCCCCCTAACAAAAGGAATTCCGTCCTCGGAATTCGCTCTTACCTTCATCCAATATTCCAAGAAACTGTGAGCGAATGACATCCTCCCATTCCCAAGTGGACTCAGCCTCATTGTGATGACTCCTCTGAACACGCACCAAAGGAATCACCTTATTACGAAGGATCTGATTCCGACGATTGACAATACGACACAGTGGCTCCAGATAAGTTGCATCCGGCTGTAACTCAATCTCCCCAACATCGATATGCTGATACCGATCCTCATCTCACAGAAATTTCTGTAACATAGACACATGGAACACGTTGTGTATGCGGTCCAAATTATGTGGCAGTGCCCATCGATACGTAACAGCTCCAACTCGATCGGTAATCATGAATAGACCGACAAACCGCGGAGACAACTTCCCTTTCTTCCTAAAGCGCATAACACCCTTCATAGGAGACACTTTGAGTAGAACCTGATCCCCAACCTGAAACTCCAATGCCCGAGTACAATGATCAGCATAGCTCTTCTGCCTACTTTGGGCAATACGCATGCGATCTAGAATAAGAGCTATCTTATCAGAAGTATCCTTGATGAATTCAGGACCCAAGAATTTGCTCTCGCCAACCTCCATCCAACAAACGGGTGATCGACACGGTCGGCCGTATAACGCCTCAAAAGGTGCCATCCCAATAGTCTTCCGGAAACTATTGTTATAAGCAAACTCCACAAGTGGCAAATAACCCTCCCAGTGTCCCTTAAAGTCAAGAACACACGACCGTAGCATGTCTTCCATGATCTGATTAACCCTCTCAGTCTGTCCATCAGTCTGAGGATGATAGGCACTGCTAAGGTGCAATTCCGTACCCAAAGCCTGTTGAAAGCTCTTCCAAAAACCAGATACAAAGCTCGAATCCCTATCTGATATAATAGACAATGGAATGCCGTGCAACTTCACAATCTCTGATATGTAAAGCCTTGCCAACTACTCCGAAGTGAAATCAGTGCAAATAGGCAAGAAATGAGCTGACTTGGTCAACCTATCCACAATGACCCATATGAAATTATGCCCCTTGAAAGAATTTGGCAACCCTTCCACAAAATCCATAGATATGCTCTTCCATTTCCACTCCGGAATTGGTAGTGGCTGTAGAGCTCCTGGCGGCCTCTGATGATCAATCTTAACCATCTGACAAGTACTACACTGAGAAACAAAAAGAGCAATGTCCCTCTTCATACCTGCTATAATACCCCTTGTTTTCAAAAGGATAAAATTGGAATTTAAATTATTTTTAGGGCATTTTTGTGTGTTTATTTGATTTTGTGTTTAATTATTATTATTTTTTATTTGATTTAAAAGACTAGTTGTTGTGTTGGAATGTTTAATTGGTTAATTGAATTCTTTGTTCTAATTGAATTATATACTTAAGAGGATTTTGAAATGTTTAATTAATTGCATTGTTTTATTTATTTATTTTTAAAACAAGGTTAGGCTTGGTTAGGATTCACGGACTTTTGGATTGTGTAAATGGGTACAGTATTTACCCATGGAAGTATATACATGTATATATGGGTATATATGTATATGTGGATTAGGTTAATAATTAGTGATTATTATTAATTAAATTATAATATTACCGTCATTTAAGGTGTATTATAAATTCTAGGGTTTTAAATCGTATAACAAAATTGGCCGACTAGGATTTAGTTGGGATTCCATCTCTGAATAGAAGTAGACGTAGGTTTTATATATGCCTATAAATATACTGTGATAATTTTGCAAGGGCGTTTTTTTTAAAACCCTATTCGTATATAGAGACATAGAGAAACAGAGAGGGTATTGTGTGAAAGAGAGAGAGAGAGTTTCGTTAGGATTTCTGTTATGGATTAAAGGTTGGACCAAGGAGAAAGGACTGAGTTGCTCGTGGGGTTAAACCAAGAGCAGTAGAGGAGATTCAACGGCAACTAAGGTCGCCAGAAAACCTTTCAAACCGAAACCGAAAGGCAAGTTCTATTCGGTCTCTCTCCCTTTGCCTGTGTTCTGTGCATCCTTTGATGATCTCTAGGATTGTATTTGAATTTTAATTGAATCTTACATGCTTGGAATATGTTAATTAGATCATCTGTATATGCGCATATTGTCTGAAAACAATTCTTGCAACTCTGTTCTTTGTTGTTTGTTTTAAAGTATTAAATTGGTCGTTGTTTTATATCACCATATTAACTTGTACTGTGGTAAATTAAGGACTGGGGATTAACATTGTATATATATTAGATAGTGAGGACAAGTTTAAGGAAGAACAGAGGGGTAGGAAAGGGCCGGAGACGAGACAGATGATCGGAAACGAAGAGGGAACAAAGTCGAGGCTCTCAAAAGGGAGAGAGCCGGCTCTCCCATGGAGAGAGCTGGCTCTAGGCAAGGAGAGCCGGATCCCCCTTGCAGGAGAGCCGGCTCTAGGCAGATTGAGCCTTCTCTACTATTTTGGAGAAGGCTCTGTGATCCTATTTGCTTATAAAAGCAGTTTTGTGCGTTGTTTGGTTCGATTGTGGGTTTTTGGTTGCACTATGTGGACGATTCTTAAGTAAGGAACTGTGTGGGAAGTAGACTAAGATGATTAACATGCAATCTAGGTATTGTAATAAGCTTTCAGTGCATAAAAGATGCAATTATGCAGGTGGAATAGGAAGCAAAGGAGAAGGCTCAAAGGCAGAAAAAGAAGGCTCTAAAATGTGGAGCCTGCTCTAGGTGATTTAGAGCCTTCTCTAGTTTTTTTAGAGAAGGCTCTAGGTGGTTTAGAGCCTTCTCCAGTTTTTTGGAGAAGGCTCTTTTCAATAGTGTTCTCCGAATTTTTTTTTTTTTACGAACAGTTTATTTACTGTTGGAGCATGGGAACTGTTTTGTTGTCTCTGGGGATTTAGAGAGGGTCTAAATGGTTAATTCTAAGTGTTATTAAACTTCTATGATAAAGGTTGAAGCAGTGTAAAAATATGCAACTGTGCATGCTATTAACAGAAGAAAGGAATTGAGTGGCTTGTTTAAATTTCAGAAATTTAATGGGACTTCACAGAGGGGTTAAATATTTAATTTTGGGTGTGATTAAAACCTTGAACTGATTAAAGTTGATTTCTAAATCAATGGGACAAACAATATAAAATTAATGAACTTTCTATGCTGTTAACGGATGGAAGACGGATTAATTGCTTAATTAAATTTTAGCAATTTGATCGGATTTAGCATGATTATAAAACTTGGTTAAAATGCATGAGAAGGTCATTTAATTATTAGTTCTGATCTATGCATGCTCGGGATGCTGTTTGTTGAATTATTAAATCGGTTCCTACAACTATATGGTTATAAGCTTGGATTTGAATTGCTGAATGTTAAACACAGTTCTGCAATTATTTGAATATTGGTTTGGACTGTGAATTGCTAAACTGTAATTTATATGTTGTAATTTACATGGTTTTGGATGTTAATTGTGAAATCGTATATATTATTCTACAATTAACTGGATGATGGTTTTGAATTGAAATTGCTGAAGTATTATATGAACTATTCTGCAATTACCTGGCTTTTGGTTTTGGATATTAAATTGCTGTACTATTTATCATAGTCTGTAATTTTTACATGGTTTTGGATTTTAATTGCTGGATTAATATATATTCTGTCAATTACATGGATATGAAGGATTGTATGCACCGGTATGGGACGGTGTCATACTAGGGATGGTTTAGCTCAAAACGCATAAACTTAACCTATTGGATTAAAGGAAATGATTGTAAAATATTGAATCCTAATTTTGTTTAAGTCAGATCAACTGAGTAAGTTGAGTGACCATTTGGATTTACTGTTGTTTAGAGTTAACTCATATCAACTGAATAAGTTGATTGGTTAACTGATTATACGTCCTATGTTAGATCAACAAAGAAATTGAATGATATACTCTGGTTTGGATGGATTTTAAATATATGATTATGGTACCGCGAGATGAGCTTGAGTCTCAGACTCGTTGGTTAGGGTGCGTATATGCAGTGGATGCGTAGCTGGTTATAGTAGGTTGAGGTGTACCCTGTTAGGTCTAGGTACTCATGCCCACCTTTGGGTGCGTTTTTGCATGTTGCCTTCAATTCAGGTTGAGACCCCCTACATAGTCCAGTGAATGTCCCTTAGTGTCGATATTTATATATGTATGGACTAGATAGCTATTGCTGCGATAGCTAGGGTGTATCTGCGTATCGGGTCACTGTCTGGATTGCAGTTAGGATAGAACTTGCATTTGGGCCTGACCCACTCTTATTTTTATAGGTGTTCATCAGTTCCAGGCTTAGAGCTTGATCGTGCTGAGCAGATACAGTTATTCACTCCACCGACGACGTAAGAGTATTTTCTTCTCATTATGATCATTGGTTTTCCTTGCAGTTGTTTATGTTCAGTATTGGAATATTTTTAGTAGGGGTCCATGAGATGGATTCCCGAGTTGTATTAGAAGTAAATGAGAAGTTCAAACTAGTTCTTGCATATTAAGTTTATTCGGAGGTTTTTTTTCCATTAAAGGATTTTCATGTTAGTTCTTTTTAGCAAAATTTTATTCATTCCTGTTTCCTATATTGTATTTTGTGTTCGTTAAATTGCTAATTGATTTGATATCCTCGGGTTATCGGGCGTGGGCCTGGCCAACCCGCATCCAGAAATCCGGGAGTATCACAGTTGGTATCAGAGCACCCCAGGTTCTAGTGTCCTTAGGAGTGTTTTCGTTATAAGACTTCCACGTTGCATCTCTTAAAACTTATAGCCATGTTAGGATTCGTTGTACTCTCGTTACGGATCGTTAGGAGTTAATGTCAATTGAATTCTGTAGATACAGAGTGGTTAACAAGAGAAGGAGGATGGGGTTCAAGGCGAAAGCGATACGGACCCAAAGGAGTAACGGAAAAGGTTGTCGAGTTCTTTGCCAGAAGCAGAACTTAGGATCGAAGGTTAAGTTCCAAGGTTGGTATTACTTAGAAAGTATATGCCAAGGAAGGATTAAGGTGTAGGTGTTAGGTCACCGCTTATCGGGACCAACACAACTTTAGCAGTTCTCAAAAAGGAGGTAAGCGAAGAGTAGGATTCTGAAGAAGATCCTAAGGGAGGAGATATCAGCGTCCCCAAAAAAAGGGATATTGAAGCTTGAAGATAAAGGATCGCACGAGGGTGCTCACACTCACCAATAGTATAATGAATGGTACTAGTGGAGTTGGTATGAACCAATATACATATAGTTAAAGTTTCGTAACATCTCTCCTGGAGTTATTTGCGAAGTACTCTTTAGGAGTTTGGGAATCGGATGGAGATCTTACCAGAACAAAGACATGATTTTATATCACATTCTGTAGAGTATGGGGATTAGGTTGTGACATTCTAAGTTGGTTTGTAAAGCCACGATAGACGGTTTACATTCCGTATATTAGGAGGATGAGGGTTAAGCCTTTGGATATTTGTTTAAGCAAACGATTGTGCAGTTAAGCTACGGTTAATGGATAAGTTTCAAGGTTGGATAATTACCAACGGAACTATGGAATGAACTTTTGCGAACTTGAGTTCAAAGGAGGTTTTCTTCTCTGGAATGAAATATGTCTTAAGTAGAGTGATATTTTGGTTGTTTTGTGTATTGTATGTACTAGGTGTTTCATCTTTGATTGTTACGTGTTTCAGTTTTGTTATTACGTGTTTTATTTTTGTTAATTAGTCCGGATTGGGAGTATGGATTGGTTGGGAACACAAGTATGTCAGCCAACTATTATTGTAATAACATAGAGTAATAGCGCTATATACGCTAGGATTTATGGATATAGGTAGAGATACAAACTTATAGCCAATCTATTGGACCTAGATATGCACTAATATGATATGCTACTTGGGAAGGGATGGTTAAACTACTAATACGAGTCAAATAATCTACAATGATTAGTTTGATATGCTCTATGCTAGGTAGGGATTCGTTTGTACAATGCTATAAGAATGGTGGTTGTTAATGTTTTGGGAATTCGTGAGGTTGTGGTAGGTAATGCCACTATGGTTCGGATGGAGGATTTCGGGCTGGTTGGTACTTATTGGAATGACGCCAAGTGAGAATAGTGGGCTGATTAAATCTTCATCAATCTATTCGTAATCATTACATGATTTTTTTGAGGGTGTCATTTGAAGGAGTTGCTGGGGTTGCACTTAGAGGAGGAACCAAAGTTTCGACACTATATAAAATGTGGAATTTTTTTTTTTAGGGTCATAATTGGCAACAATTAGTTGTTGTTAGGACATTGATGACTATATAGAGGATGGGAAAAGTTTCTTAAGCTTTTGAAGCGGGACACGGAGTCTAATTGACACTTAATTATATTAACGAACTAGGGTGTGTCAAAGATAGGATGATGAAACTGAACAACTATATAATGATTCTCCAAATTAAGTAATGGGTGCAGACAGAAGCTGGTGGTACCAGACTAATGGTACTTTTGGTAGACAGATTGAGAGGAGGATGTAAGGACTGAAGTTCACAACACTTAGTTCATTCTGCATTCTGATGGAAGCATGATGCTTCACGATGTGGAGCAGATTTTTTTGGAGGATCAGGAGGAGGGACAAACTGACTTTGCCTTCAATGATTTAGTTAAGGGATTGCTGATTTTACCAAAGGATCCGGATTCTGGATGGGATACCGGTTGATTTCTAATGAAATCAACTCCATTTTTAGTTTAATTTGGACTAGTAGAACATTAGTTCATATGGATAGAGTGGATTATGGGATGACTTCGATGCATCAAAGAGGTGATTCACACTTTAAATTAAGTTATGTTTAGTGGAAGGGAATATAGATGCAGACGCTTTCAACAACTAATAAGATATTAATATCTTTCGGTTCGTTGTTGAGTTCACAGTTGGAGTTTTAGCCTGTATAATAATGACACTAGCTGTTAATGAGGAAATTAAGGAAGTCAACTTCAAATATTGGGGTTGATCTTAGTGGAGGTGTTACCTTATTCAGATAGAGCTTAAGGTACTGGAGGATTAATTTCTGTTAAGGTTGTCGGAGTAAGTGTGATGTAAATTTTCGTCACTTATTCCAATGCACTAGGATGATTAAGGTATATTAAGACCTCAAATAATTGGTCAGGTAAACCGGTTGATGTAAGGACATGTTAATTGGTATATCTGGATGGGTGGGTTTTAAACTAAGGTATGCGTATGCAATGCATGCTATGACTATGTGTGTTTTAGTTCATTATAAAATTCTGTATTGGCTTATGTTATTGTATACCAAATTGGTGCAATTATTCTATGGAACTTGGAGGAATAAGGATTGTTACCCTTAAATATATATGGGGTAGGATTGAGTCATTGTTAGATACAACCTAGGAGTTGTACATTTATGGTGTTTCTTAATAATAAGAACTATGAATTTTTCTAGAAGGATTTGGAATTACGTGGAGCCCATACACAGAGGCAGAGTCCTCAACAGAATGGAAATGAATTTTAACAACAATAATTCAGAGTTTCGTGAATTCCGAGGAAGAAATTCCTTTTGTTAGGGGGGAAGAATGTAATACCCCTAGTTTTCAAAAGGATAAAATTGAAATTTAAATTATTTTTAGGGCATTTTTGTGTGTTTATTTGATTTTGTGTTTAATTATTATTATTTTTTTTTTGATTTAAATGATTAGTTGTTGTGTTGGAATGTTTAATTGGTTAATTGAATTCTTTGTTCTAATAGAATTATATACTTAAGAGGCCTTTGAAATATTTAATTAATTGCATTGTTTTATTTATTTATTTTTAAAACAAGGTTGGGCGTGGTTAGGATTCACGGACTTTTGGATTGTGTAAATGGGTACAGTATTTATCCATGGAAGTATATACATGTATATATGGGTATATATGTATATGTGGATTAGGTTAATAATTAGTAATTATTATTAATTAAATTATAATATTACCGTCATTTAAGGTGTATTATAAATTCTAGGGTTTTAAATCGTATAACAAAATTGGCCGACTAGGGTTTAGTTGGGATTCCATCTCTGAATATAAGTAGACGTAGGTTTTATATATGCCTATAAATATACTGTGATAATTTTGCAAGGGGGTTTTTTTTAAAACCCTATTCGTATATAGAGAGACATAGAGAAACAGAGAGGGTATTGTGTGAAAGAGAGAGAGAGAGTTTCGTTAGGATTTCCGTTATGGATTAAAGGTTGGACCAAGGAGAAAGGACTGGGTTGCTCGTGGGGTTAAACCAAGAGCAGTAGAGGAGATTCAACGGCAACTAAGGTCGTCGGAAAACCTAGAAAGAAGACGATGTTGAAAGGTTTCAAACCGAAACCGAAAGGCAAGTTCTATTCTGTCTCTCTCCCTTTGCCTGTGTTCTGTGCATCCTTTGATGATCTCTAGGATTGTATTTGAATTTTAATTGAATCTTACATGCTTGGAATATGTTAATTAGATCATCTGTATATGTGCATATTGTCTGAAAACAATTCTTGCAACTTTGTTCTTCGTTGTTTGTCTCAAAGTATTAAATTGGTCATTGTTTTATATCACCATATTAACTTATACTGTGGTAAATTAAGGACTGGGGATTAACATTGTATATATATTAGACAGTGAGGATAAGTTTTAAGGAAGAACAGAGGGGTAGGAAAAGGCCGGAGACGAGGCAGATGGTCGGAAACGAAGAGGGAACAAAGAATAGGCTCTCAAAATGGAGAGAGCCGGCTCTCCCATGGAGAAAGCCGGCTCTAGGCAAGGAGAGCCGGCTCCCCCTTGTAGGAGAGCCGGCTCTAGGCAGATTGAGCCTTCTCTACTATTTTGGAGAAGGCTCTGTGATCCTATTTGTTAACAGAAGCAGTTTTGTGCGTTGTTTGGTTCGATTGTGGGTTTTTGGGTGCACTGTGTGGACGATTCTTAAGTATGGAACTATGTGGGAAGTAGACTAAGATGATTAACATGCAATCTAGGTATTGTTATAAGCTTTCAGTGCATAAGAGATGCAATTATGCAGGTGGAATAGGAAGCAAAAGAGAAGGCTCAAAGGGAGAAAGAGAAGGCTCTAAAATGTGGAGCCTGCTCTAGGTGATTTAGAGCCTTCTCTAGTGTTTTTAGAGAAGGCTCTAGGTGGTTTAGAGCCTTCTCCAGTTTTTTGGAGAAGGCTCTTTTCAATAGTGTTCTCTGATTTTTTTTTTTTTTTTTATGAACAGTTTATTTACTGTTGGAGCATGGGAACTGTTTTGTTGTCTCTGGGGTTTTAGAGAGGGTCTAAATGGTTAATTCTAAGTGTTATTAAACTTCTATGATAAAGGATGAAGCAGTGTAAAAATATACAACTGTGCATGCTATTAACAGGAGAAAGGAACTGAGTGGCTTGTTTTAATTTCAGAAATTTAATGGGACTTCACAGAGGGGTTAAATATTTAATTTTGGGTGTGATTAAAACCTTGAACTGATTAAAGTTGATTTCTAAATCAATGGGACAAACAATATAAAATTAATGAACTTTCTATGCTGTTAACGGATGGAAGACAGATTAATTGCTTAATTAAATTTTAGCAATTTGATCGGATTTAGCATGATTATAAAACTTGGTTAAAATGCATGAGAAGGTCATTTAATTATTAGTTCTGATCTATGCATGCTCGGGATGCTGTTTGTTGAATTATTAAATCGGTTCCTACAACTATATGGTTATAAGCTTGGATTTGAATTGCTGAATGTTAAACACAGTTTTGCAATTATATGAATATTAGTTTGGACTGTGAATTGCTAAACTGTAATTTATATGTTGTAATTTACATGGTTTTGGATGTTAATTGTGAAATCGTATATATTATTCTACAATTAACTGGATGATGGTTTTGAATTGAAATTGCTGAAGTATTATATGAACTATTCTGCAATTACCTGGCTTTTGGTTTTGGATATTAAATTGCTGTACTATTTATCATAGTCTGTAATTTTTACATGGTTTTGGATTTTAATTGCTGGATTAATATATATTCTATCAATTACATAGATATGGAGGATTGTATGCACCGGTATGGGGCGGTGTCATACTAGGGATGGTTTAGCTCAAAACGCATAAACCTAACCTATTGGATTAAAGGAAATGATTGTAAAATATTGAATCCTAATTTTGTTTAAGTCAGATCAACTGAGTAAGTTGAGTGACCATTTGGATTTACTGTTGTTTGGAGTTAACTCATATCAACTGAATAAGTTGAGTGGTTAACTAATTATACGTCTTATGTCAGATCAACAAAGAAATTGAATGATATACTCTGGTTTGGACGGATTTTAAATATATGATTATGGTACCGCGAGATGAGCTTGAGTCTCAGACTCGTTGGTTAGGGTGCGTATATGCAGTGGATGCGTAACTGGTTATAGTAGGTTAAGGTGTACCCTGTTAGGTCTAGGTACTCATGCCCACCTTTAGGTGCGTTTTTGCATGTTGCCTTCAATTCAGGTTGAGACCCCCTATATAGTCCAGTGAATGTCCCTTAGTGTGGATATTTATATATGTATGGACTAGATAGCTATTGCTGAGATATCTATGGTGTATCTGCGTATTGGGTCACTGTCTGGATTGCAGTTAGGATAGAACTTGCATGTGGGCCTGACCCACTCTTATTTTTATAGGTGTTCGTCAGTTCCAGGCTTAGAGTTTGATCGTGCTGAGCAGATACAGTTATTCACTCCACCGACGACGTAGGAGTATTTTCTTCTCATTATGATCATTGGTTTTCCTTGCAGTTGTTCATGTTCAGTATTGGAATATTTTTAGTAGGGGTCCATGAGATGGATTCCCGAGTTGTATTAGAAGTAAAGGAGAAGTTGGTGTATTCAAACTAGTTCTTGCATATAAAGTTTATTCGGAGGTTTTTTTTTCCATTAAAGGATTTTCATTTTAGTTCTTTTCAGCAAAATTTTATTCATTCCTGTTTCCTATATTGTATTCTGTGTTCGTTAAATTGCTAATTGATTTGATATCCTCAGGTTATCGGGCATGGGCCTGGTCAACCCGCATCCGAAAATCCGGGGGTATCACACCTGCCCACCAAAACTACCGCTTCATATCCTGATACATCTTATCGCCTCCTGGATGAACAGAAAACTTAAAGTGGTGAGTCTCAGTCATCACATCCTTCCTCAAATCATCAGCAGAAGGTACCACTAACCTTCCTTTGTACCTCAAACCTCCGTCAGCCCCAATATAGTAAAATAGAACCTCTCCAAAAGCTATCTCTGCAACCTTGCCAATGCACTGCTGATCCATGAGTTGTGCTTATAAAACCTTGCGAATGATGGAAGGTGTAACCACTACGCAAGCCATAAAAGCATCCAATAACTCATCCACATTCTTCAAAGCATTCCACTCAGTGGTGAATAAAGTAGAAAGACTACCAACAGGTCAGCGACTGAGTGCATCTGCCACCACATTCGCTTTCCTTGGATAATACTGTATAGAAAAGTTGTAGTCTTTCACAAACTCCAACCACCTGCGCTGTCTCATATTTAGCTCCCGCTGAGTGAACAAGTACTACAGACTCTTGTGATCACTAAATAATTTGAAAGACTCACCCAACAGATAATGCCTCCAAATATGTAAGGTAAAGACCACCGCTGCCAACTCCAAATCATGTGTTGGATAATTAAGCTCATGAGGCTTAAGTTTCCGAGATCCATAAGAAATCGGTCACTCCTCTTGCATCAAAACACATCTAAGACCCTGTAACGAAGCATCCGTCTCTGTTTTCTCTCACGTCTCTGTTTTCTCTCTATGTTTCTTTCTTGTCTTTGAAACGTGAACAGGAGTGGTATAAAGAATTTTTAAAACCCTAAGTTGTCATAATGATATATTTATAGGTTTTAAACTAAAACCCTAATCCAAAATTTCTATCCAAGAAGGAAACACAAATACTGATATTCTCTACCTCAGTCGAAAACGTGAAACCCTAAAAGAAAAAAAAACCCTACGATAAACATTAATTTAATTAAATTTAATAAAACAAATAATTAACAAACCAATACAATCAAAATGCCAATTCATTCAAACAACAAGCAAATAAAGTTCAAATAAATCAACCAATGAAAACAAAACAAATAACACAACACACAATTAAACAATTAATTAAATAAAAATGCAATTAAATCAATTAAACAAATAAAAACGCAAATAAAATGCAATTTAAACAATAAATGAAATACCAGGACTATCCTTTTGAAATTTGGGGTATTACACGTACTAATGGTATGACCTTGTTGTGAAGATCTCTAAGGTCTACAAGCCGATACGGTTGGTCCATATATGTGGCATCCAGCGGCAACTCAATCTTACCAACATCAATATGTTGATAACGATCCATATCTTGTAAAATTTTTTGCAACATAGAAACATGAAACACATTATGCATATGATCTAAATGATCCGGAAGTGCTAACCGATAAGCTATAGCACCGACTCAATTCGTAATCATGAATGGACCGACAAACCGTGGTGCCAATGTCCCTTTCTTCCCAAAACGCATTCCTCCGTTCATAGGAGACACTTTAAGTAGAACCTGATCTCCAACTTGAAACTCCAATGCACGAGTACGACGATCAACATAACTCTTCTGCCTATTCTGGGCAGTGCCTAATCTCCAATGCGCATGCGATCCCTAATTAGAGCGATCTTCTCAGACGTATCCTTAATGAACTCAGGACCCAAAAATCTATTCTCCCTAACCTTCATCCAACAAATAACAGATCGACATGGTCAGCTGTATAATGCCTCAAATGGTGTGATACCAATAGTTTTCTGGAAGTTATTATTATATACGAATCCACAAGTGGTAAATAATTCTCTTAATGGCCTTTGAAGTCAAGAACATAAGAATGAAGCATATCCTCTATAATCTGATTAACCCTCTCGGTCTGACCATCTGTCTAAGGATGATAAGTAGTGCTAAGATGCAACTCTATACCTAAAGCCTGCTGAAAACTCTTCCAGAATCCTGTAATACTCCTAATTTTAAAAGGATAGTCCTAATATTTTAATAAATTATTTAAGTGCATTTTTATTTGTTTAAGTATTTAATTGTGTTTATTATTTGACTTAATTGATTAATATTTGTTTAATTGTTTATTTGGGTTTACTAGTTAAATTAATTGATTAATGGTTTTATTTAAATATTGTGTTTTTATTTTCTTTAATTGTCTATTCGAATTTTCTATTTGGAACTCACTTGTTTAATTAGATTAAATAAGTATAACTCTTATAATGTTAAAAATTAGGTTTAATTCTTAGAATTCACGTTGTGGCCGACTAGGATTTAAATTAGGGTTCTGTCTCTAATTATACATGGCCTAGGGTTTTATTGTTCGAAGCCTATAAATATATCATTACGGTGGTTTAGGGTTTTAAAACACAAACATAAACATAGCTGTGTTCACGTAAGAGAGGGTTGAGAGAATAGACGCACCATAAGGGTGTCCAGGAGGAAAACAGAGAGGACTGAGGAGGTTGATTATGGGTTAAAGCCAAAGCAATAGAAGGCTTGATGGTATTCAGTAATTGCCGGAAACTTAAAGACGACGCTGAGATTTCATAACTGAAATTACAGGCAAGTTCTTTTTTTTCTCTCTCCCGTTGGCCTGTGTTCTGTGCACCTAGAAAGTCTCTAGGGTTTAATTGATCATTAACTGCAGCTTACATGTTTATTATATGTTATATTGATGATCTGTATGCGTTGAATCAATTCTGTTACAGTTCTTACAAATCTGGGTTTCAGTCTATTCTTTAAGCATGTTAAATTGGTAGCAGTTTTAATCACTGTAATTAGTTCCAACTGTTGTAAACAAACCATTGGGATGCTACTGGGTTTAAATAAGACTCCTAGGTTTAGTTTTAGAAACAATCAGAAAGGTTGGAAGTGGCCAAAGTCGAAGCAGACAGTCGGAGACGCACCAGAGCTCTTAGAGAGGGAGAGAGCCAGCTCCATGGAAGAGGAAGCTGGCTCCCTCATCTTTAGAGCCGGCTTTGGGGAGTCCAAAGCCAGATCCTAACCCTCCTAAGCCAGCTTCAAGAGTGATGGAGCTGGCTCTATGCTCTACAGAGCCTGCTCTGTTGTTTTAAGAGCAGGCTCCCATGTTTTGATGCGTTTTGGGTTTGTCTTGGTGAACTGTTTGGATGATTTATGTGTCTTAAACTATTCTGAAAGTAGACTGGGGTATTCAACATATAATACAGGTGTTATTAAAAGCTCTTAGTGCATAGTTTATACGGTTATGCGAATAGAATAAACAGTATGGAATTAAACAACTTTGCATACTATTTACGGATGGAATGGAGTTAGATTGCCTAACTTTAAATTAGTGATTTAAAGGATTATAGCATGAGTTTAAAACTTATTTTAAATGCATAGTAGGGTACTTTAATTAACAGATTGGACCTATGTATACTTTAGACTTTGGTTACTAAACTACTCTTTATAATTCTGTAGTTTATATGGTTTTAAACTGGATTATACTTTAGGTTTTAATTGCTAAAATATTACACATTATTCTGCAATTAACTGGATTATGGTTTTGGATTTTAATTATTGAAATAATTATACATTATTCTACGATTAATTGGATTTTGGTTTCGAACTTAAATTGCTAAAATATTATATACTATTCTGCAATTTCCTGGATTATGGTTTTGAATTGGATTATGGTTTTGGACTTTAATTACTAAACTGTTGTTTAGGTTCTGTAATTATTATGGATGTTGTGGATTGTATGCACCGGTATGGGATGGTGGCATACTAGGGATGGTTTAGCTCAAAACGCTAAGACCTAACCTATTGAAATAAAGGAATGGATTGTAAAATATTGAATCCTAATTATGTTTAAGTCAAATCAACTGACTAAGTTGAATGACTTCCTGGATTAGTTGTTTGTAGTTATGTCATATCAACTAAATAAGTTGAGTGACTAACTGGATTATAAATTGTATGTCAGATCAATGAACAATTGAATGGCATACTCTGGTTTTAGACGAACTTTAAATATATGCTTATGGTACCACGAGATAAGCTTGAGTCTCAGGCTCGTTGGTTAGGATGCGTATATGCAATGGATGCGTAGCTGGCTATGATAGGTTGAGATATACCCTGTTAGGTGTAGGTACTCATGCCCACCTTTGGGTGCGTTTTTGCATGTTACCTTCTATTCAGGTTAAGACCCCTTTGTAGTCCAGTGAATGTCCCTTAGTGTGGATATATATGTATATATGGACTAGATAGATATTGTGAGATATCCAGGGTGTATCTGCGTATTGGGTTACTGTATAGATTACAGTTTGATTAGAACTTGTTCGTGGGCCTGACCCACTCTTATATTTTTCAGGTATCGGACGGTTCTAGTCTTAGGCTTGATCGTGCTGAGCAGAGACTATCATTCACTCTACCAACGACGCATGATTTCATTCCATGTTTTAGATTTGGTTTTATTTTTAGTTATTTTATGTTCAGTTGGGGCTTAATTTAGGAGTCCACTAGATGGATTCCCAAGTTGTACTCTTGGAGGTTTTGGAGAGTTAGATTTTATAAATCTTTAACTTTAGAGGAGTTTATATTTAGTATTTTTTTTCAGCTTTATTCTATTTCTTATTTCATTTTTATATTATGTGTTCATTTTAAAATATTAATTGTTTGATATTTCCCTCAGGTTTGGGCTTGGGCCTAATCAACCCATGTCTCGGATTTGAGGGGTATCACAAATCCTAACACATAGCTCGAATCCCTGTCCGATATAATAGATAACGGAATGCCATATAACTTCATAATCTCTGTAATGTAAAGTCTCGCCAACTGTTCCGAAGTGAAATTAGTGCAAATAGGCAAGAAATAAGCTGATCTAGTCAACCTATCAACGATGACCCAAATTGAATTGTGATCCTTAAATGAATTAGGAAATCCCTCCACAAAATCTATAGAAATGCTCTCCTACTTCCACTCTAGTATAGGTAGTGGCTGTAGAGATCCTGGCAGCCTATGATGATTAATCTTAACCATCAGACAAATACTACATTGAGAAACAAAAATAGCAATGTCTTTCTTCATACCTATCTACCAAAACCGCCGCTTCATATCCTGATACATTTTATATCCTCCTAGATATACAGAAAACTCAGAATGATGAGTTTCTGTCATTACACCCTCCCTCAAATCGTCAGCAGAAGGTACTACTAAACGCCCTTTGTACCTCAAACCTCTATCAGTCCTAACATAGTAAAATGGAACTTCCCCAGAAGTATCTCTGCAACTTTGTCAATGCACTGCTGATCCATGAGTTGTGCCTTCAGGACCTTATGAATGATGGATGGTGTAACTACTATGCAAGCCATAAAAGTATTAGACAACTCATCAACGGTCTTTAAAGCATTCCACTAAGTGGTGAATAAAGCAGAAAGATTCACATAGGGTTAGCGACTGAGTGCATCTGCCACCACATTCGCTTTCCCTAGATGGTACTGTATAGAGAAATGATAATCTTTTACAAACTCTAACCATCGGTGCTATCTCATATTCAGCTCCCACTGAGTGAATAAATACTGCAGACTCTTGTGATCACTAAATAATCTGAAGGATTCTCCCAACAGATAATACCTCCAAATGCGTAAGGCAGAAACCACAACTGCCAACTCCAAATCACGTGTTGGATAATTAAGCTAATGAGGCTTAAGTTTATGAGATCTATACAAAATTGGCCTTTCTTCCTGCATTAAAACACACCCAAAAGCTACTCTATCCCACTTCGTGGAGTAGACAGAACCGGTGCAAAAGTCAACTTGCTTTTTAGCTCATCAAAAGCTTTCTGACAGTATTCACCCCATATGAACTGTACCCCATTGTTAGTTAAGTGAGTGAGTGGTCCCGCTATTTTTGAGAACCCCTGAATGAACCTATGATAATATCCTACTAATATGAGAAAACTCCGAATCTTGGTAGGTAAAGTAGGTTGTCCCCATTCTACCACTGTTGAAACCTTAGTTGGATCTACCGCTATTCCCCGTTCTGACACCACATGACCCAAAAACTTCACTTCCTGCTGCCAAAATTCACATTTCTCAAACTTGGCATATAACTGGTGTTCACGAAGCATCCGCGACACTATGCGAAGATGTCTAGCATGATCATCTTCTGACTTAGAATAAATCAAAATATCATCAATGAAGACGATGAAAAATTAATCTAAGTAAGCCCCGAAGACTCTATTCATTAAATCCATGAAGACTGCTGGTGCGTTAGTCAATCCGAAAGGCAAGACACGAAACTCATAAGAACCATATCTAGTGAGAAATGTTGTCCTAGGAACATCTTGCTCCCTAACCCGAAGTTGATGATATCCAGAATGCAGATCAATTTTAGAGAAGTATGTAGCTCCCGTCAACTGATCAAAAAGATTATAAATTCTGGGCAAAGGATACTTGTTACAAATAGTAACCTTGTTCAACTCCCTGTAATCTATACATAGGTGAAGTGAACCATCCTTTTTCTTCACAACCAAAGCTGGTGCTCCCCAGGGTGAAGTACTCCTACGAATAAAATCCTGTTTGAATAATTGCTGAATCTGATCCTGCAGCTCACGCATCTCCACTGGTGCCATCCTGTATGGTGCTTTAGCAATAGGCATAGTACCTGGAGCTGAAGTCAATAACAAAGTCTATCTCGCGACTAGGTGGCAACCCTAGAATCTCTTGAAAAAAAAAACATCCAGAAATTCCTATACAATTGGTATGCTATCCAGTGACACAGTAATCTCCTCCTCCTTAGTTTCTTCCTCTATATAGAACAAGTAAGTGCTAGTAACCCTGTTACAACGTGGCATAATGGCAATGTACATATCCTGACCAGATATGGTGAAAATAATAGACCTACCATAACAATTAACTTAGGTATGGTAGTGAGATAACCAATCTATCCCAAGTAACACATTATAAGAATGTATGTCCAAGATCAATAGATTAGTTAGAAATCTAAGTCTACTAATATCTAGTGTCACAGGCCCATCATTCTAGTGAAAAAATGGCAGTATCGCCTATCAGTGTAGAAATACCATATGGTCGATCACATACTTGTGTCATCAACTAAGCTATAAAAACCAAAATTTCTGAATACTCCGTAGAGCAAAACACAAAAAGTACACAAAATACACCGAAATCTACTCACATTTAGAATATCGCTCTTTCTTAGGAATTCTTTCTTTGAAATCAAACTTTTAGTATTGATTTACAGAAGTTCTTTTATAAACTCATTGGTAATCAACTCGTACCCACACAATGTAGTTATAAGTAACAATTTGTTTACCTACCCAAAACCAATCACTCCATTGTGATATTCCTTTATCATCGCATCACACACATTCCAATATAGTTTAATAAAACCATTTATATAAATATCACTAAAAATGTTATCACATAATAGAGATACCAAAACCACCAGTTCACTTTATTAAGAACTTCTTTAAATCATAAGCTTCCAAAAGAATAATCGTCATATATTCTTTAAAACAATACTAAGGTGCGTGATTTAAATAGGACTACACTTTTAATAGTACTTCCACTACAACTAGTAATAAAAATCACTCTTAAAAGAACCTTCGTCCTTGTGATTCAGTACCCTCTTGCTTAGACGACGCGATATCTCCTCGTTTAGGACACTGCCTGGGAGTGTAACCAAACTCTCCACAAGTATAGCGACTACCCTGGAAAGTACCAAATTTCCTGTGACGACCCTGGATTTTTCAACCCAGTGTGTCTAGTGATGACCCGACTGGATCCAGAATGCGGAAGTAAAAGATGAAACAACAGTCTTTAGAGATACAACACATCTCTAAGACACCAATGTGACACTTAATGAGGTCACGGAACCCAAAGGAAATAAATGCGGAAGCGGCGTTTCAAAAATGGACAAGAATAAACCTAGGGGAAAAATGGTCATTTATAACATGAAAGTGGGTGCTACCAAGCACACCATTGGAAAGACAACGAAAAATTAGTGAACTTAGACTCAAGAATCACTTTATTCGGAGTCCAGATGAAGAAGATATGGCTAATGGAAGAAAAAGGGGCAAAAAGGTCAAAATGAGCCAACCCTAGAACATCTAAGCGGTTACCACACCTTTCTAACCGGTTAGGAGGCCAAAAATCACGACCATAACACTGCCCAAGCACATCTAACTGTTTAGGAGACCCCAACTGGTTACGAAGCAAAAAAACAGAAGGGTCAACAAGGAAACCTGGCAGTAGGGGTTTTTCGTCAAAAATTGGATTTTTGAGGGCCAAGATGACAATTTTTGGAAAAACAAAAAGAAGAAACCCCCTCAAAATTGACTTTTCTACGTGACAACGCAAAAGGAATCGAAAAAAACTCACTGTAAGATGCTTAAAATGCCCCTCTATGAAATCAGGTCATGAAGGTCCAAAAAGCTGCCAAATGAAAAACAGAAAGCTGAACTTTGCGATGGATTTCTGGCACCAAGACGACATTTTCTGGAAAAACATGAAAAAGAAACCTCCCCCCCCCCCCCCCCCCTTAAAATCATGTTTTCTATTGAACCATGTCAAAAGAAGAAAATAAAACTACAGTGAAAAGTCAAGAATGGCCCTAGATCAGATTATGCAACAAAAATGCAAAATGAGTCCGTAGGAAGCTCAAATCACAAAGGATGAGGTTTTTCCCAGAAATGACCATGCACGCAAACGTAACTTACCTATTAGGACATACTACAATGGTCCATGACTTAAAAATACCACCGATACAAAATCCAACCCCCCAACGGCCAAAAAGGCAAAAAGGACTTGAAATGGAAAACATGCAAATCCAAAAATATAAAATGGAGTCAAATGACCGTTTAGCCCTTGGCCACACTTCATACATGATTAATGTGACCCTATGAAAGAATGAAAATGGAATTCCCACACCCGATGCAACCATGGTGAGACAATGACTTGACATTTTTCAACATTTTCACAACATTCCATGAAGTCTAAAAGTTATATAGAGTACCATATGCATGTCATTGGCCTCTGGACTCATCTCATACATGTCAAATACATTGTAAAGAGTGTACTTATGTACACATTACATACACGGAATCAAATATACACATTTTGACATAAAATGCTATAAGGGCATTTCAAGCAAATCTTTACAAGAATTAAGACCTCCAAATCTACAATCATCCAAGCAATGATGAACATCACGAACCAAGTCTTCGTACCTGAAATAGCCCCCCAGTAACTTCGGGGTGAGTAAATAAGTTTACTTATAGAGAATGAGCATGTATGACTCGATTTCTTTAGAGATTTTTACATTGACTTGAAACAATTCAAAAGGGTCATGCCACCTAACATCTATGTCAAAGGTTAGACTCAGGGAGCATCCTAAGCTACTCATGCGATTGAAATGAGATACATAACATACAAGCATACCGGTTACAAGTGTACTAAACAAAGATGAAAGCATGCAAGGTAAGTATACAAAACATAGGTATACTAATGAGATTGGAAACACACAAGGCAAGTATATAAGACACAAGTATGCTAAATGGAATCTAGATACAAGAAGTAAGAGCACAGTTTCAAGTATACTGAATGAAGTCTAAATACACGAAGTGAGCATAATGTCTATGCAATTAAATAAGGTAGGAAACACTCCATATACACGACAAGGTCCTTATATCTTCAAGAGATATCACTTGAAATCTAAGGGTTTAGAGATTTTGTATGTTGACATAAATCATTATATGTGGACCATGCCAACTAGAATCTAAGTCAAGTTACACGTAGAGAATCATTCCTAAGTTACGATAGCACAAGATAACTAAGAAAAGTAACAAGATTGAAACAACTCAATTAACACGACACGGATAAGGTGTGAAATCAAGGAAAATGCATAACATCTATGCAAGTAAACAAGAATAGAACATTTCATATAACATGAAAATGGTTTTAAATCTTCAAGGAATAGCAACTTGAAATTTAAAGAGTAAAATCAAGCAATGTGGATACTTGGATATCATCCGGATTAAAACTGTACTCATGGGACCACTTTAGGGCTACTAACCTATGGGTATCTTCCCCTAGTACGCACCACAGAAAAACTGTTCTTTTGGGATCACTTTAGGGCTACTAACCCAAGGGTACCTTCCCCTAGTATGCACGATAGTGTAGGGAGCTCTCTATTGTGATACCCCTCGATTCTAGAGCCACGGGTGATCAAATCCGAGCACAGATCCGAGGGATATCAAATAATTAATATTTAAACAAGTATTTGAATACAAAAAGGACAATAATGAAGTAAATAAATAATAAGCTGAAGGAAACTAAATAATAAATCCTTATTTTAAAATCCTCAAATAAATAATAATTAAGAATCCCATACTAAAATCCTCCAATCCTCTGATACCAGTAATTAATTAAAACTACAACTCGGGAATCCATATTGTGGACCCCTAATAATATCCTAACTGAAATAACTGAACTGAAATAAAACTAATAATTAAACCATGAAGAAGAGTCCTACGTAGAGTCGGAAGAGTGAATGATTGTCTCTGTTCGACACGAATAATCTCTAAGACTGGAACTGACGAACACCTGAAAAATAATGGTGGGTCAGGCCCACATACAAGTTCTAAATCTACTATATCCCAAACAGAGACCCAATACACGTACATATCCTAATTAATTCAACAATAACTAAATAGTCCATATATAGATATACACACACTAAAGGAACCTCACTAGACTATAGAGTTGTCTCAACCTGAATAGTAGGCAACATCCAAAACGCACATATAGTGGGCATGAGTACCTAGACCTACCAGGGTACACAACTACATTATATCTAGCTACACATCCCTGGCAATATATGCACCCTAACCACTGATCTGAGACTCATGCTCATATTGTGGCGTATAATTCTATATGTAAAATCTGTCCTATCCAACCATCAACATAACCTATCCAATAATTATTTCAATAATATGTCATCCAACTATTCCATTGACCTGACACGAATAACTAGGACTTAACACTGTGGTTAATCCGTTCCCTTATTTAAAATAGGTTGGACTTAACTCTTAAGTTAATCCGTCCCTAATATACCCCCATCCCATAATGGTGCATTAATCCATATCATAATCAAATAAAAGTTTCAAATCCAAGGATAATGTCAATAATGTTTACATATAATAATCCAAATAAATATGATATAAATCATATACACATCCTTTGCATTTACTTGAGCAAAAATATAAATTCCAAATAGCATGCATTTAATTTACATCACAAGAAATTAACATGCTTCTCAACTAAATTGTACATATCTATGTTCTGATTAAATTAATTTAAATCTAACAACTGATTAAAATAATTTACTCCAAGAATATTTAATTGATTAAAATAATTTAATCCAAGAGTATTTAATTAATTTATCTCCTTTAAAATTAATTAAATTCCATACTTAACATGTAAACTTAAATCATGCATTTTAATTCTTAATGAATCTAATTAAATTAATTAAATATTTAATATAGACCCATCAATCAATCGAATTAACATAAGTATTTATTTAAAGCAAAAACCAAACTTATATAACATATTCATTCATGAGCCACATAACAGCTTGTCACATGCTGTTTCTCCCTCCTCGTGTGGCGTGTGCGTTGTGAAGACAAAGCAATAAAATAAATTAAATTTCAATTACAAATTACAATTAACATTCTGATGCACTAGTTGCATGTGTGGCCCGCATAGCAATTTGCTTTCCTCGTTTAGCGTGCACCATTCCTAAATGAAACAAACTCACTTATTTCCAATTAAATTCTTAGAATCCTAGGCTACCAAACTTATCAATTAGATTGTTGCTTCCTCGTTCGGCGTGCCAATTTTATGAAGAATCGCAAATTTTGACTTCACTCACAAAGGTACATAAATTGATGTATCAAAAATTCCATATTTATTTTTATATTTTTATATTTTTATTTTTTCCTTTCACCATTGTTAATTATCCTATGAATCAATTTATATTCTAGAATTATCCCACTAGTAATTGGACATTATACAAACACACCTTGAAACATCATAACCAAAATATATGCATCTATTTATCAAGACAGGAAAATTCATTACAAATCCATTATTAACCCACATAAAGTTAATCCATGTAATTAGATCCAATTAATTATTTAAAGAACCTATAATTAATCTGGCATGTATAGGGTATGAATCAAAGGAGAAGAGAAGAATTAAAACTTGCCTTTAGGGATTTGATAAAAAAAACCCTAGCCTCCTTCTTCCTTTTCCTCTTCCTTCTTTCTCTCTCTAAAATATATTACGTGATTATTTTCTTAGCCCCTTTTACAACCCTAGTTATATATTTATAGGCTAAATAAAATAACCTAATCCTTTTCCAAATCCAGGTCAACTTAACAGAGAAAATAATAAATATTAAAATATTAAAAAGGTAGCTGAAATATATGTTACATATATATATTTATTTATTTATTATATATACTTATACAACTTTTTGGGTAATTATGCATGCCCCTTAAACCCTTTAAC
Source organism: Cornus florida (assembly GCF_030987335.1). Lineage (NCBI taxonomy): Eukaryota > Viridiplantae > Streptophyta > Magnoliopsida > Cornales > Cornaceae > Cornus > Cornus florida. The sequence goes on along the minus strand of NW_026775571.1, from coordinate 30,913,267 downwards.
CAAGTAATCCATGAGACCCAATTGGTTGGTCCATTACTACTATCCATATCCAATTCCTTAAAAATATAAAAAATAAAAATAAAAATAAAACAATTAAATTGTTAAACAAATACACATCATCACACACAATTTCATTTAAACAAATAAATCAATTAACACATTTAAACAAATAATTAAATCAATTAAACAAGTAAACAATTAGCCAATAAATCAACTAAATAATTAACTGCAATTAAAATAATTTTTTTAAAAATACCGAGACTATCCTTTTAAAATCAGGGGTATTACATCTATCTCCCGTATTGGGGAAAGTGACTAGAAGACAATTCTAAGAGTTCAAGACTTGACTAAAAGTGAAAATGAATCCCGTATGAGGATCTAGGCTCAAAACGAGACATCTTTGCAATAACTTTCGTTAATTGCATAATGACCCCTCAAAAAAGTGATAACTGCATTAATGACCCAGAATGAAAATATCTTCCAAATATATTTTCTTAAAAACCCTTGAAATAAAATATCTTCAAAATATATTTATGAAAAACACCCCAAGAAAAGAAAATGTTTCTGAAAAATAATGCATCCATGTCCCTATGGACACCGAGAGTAACTAGAGTACTTTTCTACAAAAGTAAAGATACGTATTTCGTGGAAACCACTTAGAATGAAGATAAATGAGTTAAAAAACCCACTCTGAACACAAAAAGTGAGGTTGTGCCAAAAAGTGACAAATGGGGAAAAGACAAAATAGGGAAAAGGACGAAATGTGAATAGTGTCGAAAAAATAAAAATGTGAAAATGACTCGGTCCTTAAAGAAAGTTATCAATTCAAAAGAAAGAGTCTCAGAAACCATTTTTGAGCACTCAAGACAACACCAAGAGAGGAGAAACAGAACATAAAAAGGAAAAGACAACGGAAAAAATGCAAAATTTGAGGAAAAGGGAAAGGAAGGAAAATGATCGGGTCATTACATGAGGAGAATACTCTGGATTCCTGCCCTGATTGTAGCATTGATCCTGAGACTCCTAAGTATGCTGAACCTCCTCATACTCTATGTGCAACTGACCATCATCATCCTGAAACCCAAGCAATTACTGCTCTTCCCCTATTTGCTGACGCTGTAGGAGATATTGCTGCCTATATGCCGCTCTCCTTTGCCGCCTGTTTCCTTACATGTTCTGTCCTCTTCTGGCATTAACCATTTTGTTAACATAGAAAGACAGAAATCAATACGATTTAGATGGACCGTATAGGAATACAACGAATCCTAAACTTAAGCTCTAAACAATAGAATACGCTACGCGGAAGTCTTATTACAAAATAACCCTAGAGAACTTGAACCTCGAGTGCTTTGATACCAACTATGATACCCCTCGATTCTAGAGCCACGGGTAATTAAATTCGCGCACAGATCTGTAATACCCCTCGATTCTAGAGCCACGGGTGATCAAGTTCAAGCACAGATCCGAGAGATATCAAACAATTAATATGTAATTGAACACGGAATACAAATAGAATTAAGAAATAAATTTAAAAGCTGAAAAGAATTCTAAATATTAAAATCCTCAAAAGATTATACATTAATATAATTTAATCTTTCCACTATCCGTGCAACTCGATAATCCATTTAGTGGACCCCTGAATAAATCCCAAATGAAAGTACAATACAAAATCAAAACCCAACACTAAAAAAAATGCAAGGAAATCCTATGTAGTTGGAGGAGTGAGTGACTGTATCTACTTAGCAAGACTAAGCTCTAAGCCTGGAATTGACAAACACCTGAAAAAATAAGAGTGGGTTAGGCCCATATGCAAGTTCTATCCTACTACAATCCATACAGAAACCTGATACGTAGATACATTCTAGATAGCTCAACAATAACTAAAGTAGTCCATATATATATAAATACACACTATAGGACGCTTACTGGCCCACAGTTCTGTCTCAGCCTGAGTAGAATGTAACATGCAAATCGCATGTAACGTGGTCATGTATACCTAGACCTACTAGGGAACATCATTAGGTCCAGTTATCCATCATAGGCGATATACGCATCCTAACCGTGATCCTGAGACTCAAGCTCATATCATGGTGCCATAAGTATATATATAAATCCTTCCTAATACAGAAAATAAAACAAACCATCCAATATGTTGTTCAATTGTTTTAGTTGACAAGACATGCATCCATATAGGATTTAACTGTTTTAGTTAATCCATTCCGTATGTATGAATAGGTAGGACTTAGCATTTTGATCTAATCCATCCCTAATATGCCACCGTCCCATACCGGTGCATATAATATATATGATCCGAAAATGATGCACACTCATTTGAATATCAAATACATCCAGAGAAAAACGTAATAGAAGTCAAATATATGCAAGATCCTATTATGCATCCAGTATATGTTTATAGTCATATAACCTCTGTTTAAATTGCTAGAGTAAAATAAACAATTTAAATCATCCATATCCACGTAATTGACAGAACAGAAATTATAATAGTTCATCACTAACATCCACAACATGATATAATGATAATCATAATTATAACCTGAGCACATTATACTGGAATCCCAAAAATACTTCCAGACTAATCCATTTAATTCGCTAAAACCAAACTAGCAATTAAATCTTCTACCATCCTTAACAGCATGCAAATTAATATACAAATTTCATGATGCACATTTAATCCTCAATTTCAAATCCAAAGCATGATATAATGATATTCAGAAGTATACACTGAGCACATTATATGAAATCCCAAAAGTATTTTCATACTAGTCCAGTTAATTCGCTAAAATAAAAGTAGCAATTAAAACCTGCACCACTCCTGACATCATACAATTTAATGTTTAAATTTCATGATGTCCATTACCATAGCATAAACCAACATTCCTAGGCTTTAAATATGTTGTATAAATCATTTAAAAACCCCCAGTGAAATTCTAGAATTACCTATTAGCCCCAGAAAAACCTCTAAAATACACCCCCGGAGGGTGTTCCAGCAAAGGAGCCGGTTCCCCCTTCATGGGAGCCGGCTCTCACACCCTTAGAGTCGGCTCTCCCTCATGGAGAGCCGGCCCTCTCACCTAGGGAGCCGGCTCCCTCCCTGAGAGCCGTGCTTCTCCTCCTCTATTCTTCTTCTTCATTTTCAGCGAAGTTCAAAGTCTCTGTCCCAAGTTTTTTTAAAGTTTTTAGGATCCAATTTAAGTCCCCACAATCCTACAAACTCCTTAAATTCCAATATGAATTGATTGACAAAAACTTAAAACATAATCGAAACAGTTTATGCAAGAAAACAATTTCAGTTAATTAAACATAAAAATAGTTTACAGTCCGATATAACATGCATCAAACATCCGTTTTAAAGTTTGAATTAATTCCTGGAGACTATATAGCATGTATAGAACACAGGTTTAAGGGAAAGAGTTAGAATAAAACTTGCTTTTAGGTTTCGATTTGAAACCTTTCAACGTCGTCTCTGAATTCTTCGACGACTGCCGACTACCGTTAAACCTTCTACTACTCAAGTTCAATCCCACAAACAATCCTTTTCTTCTTCCTTGGTCCGACCTTTAGTCGACGACCGAAATCCTAACTGGTTCTCTCAGTTTTTCTCTCAAGTTGCTTTCTGTTTGTGAATAAGGTTTTGTTGATTTCTAAACCCTAAGCCAACGTCTAATGTTTTATTTATAAAGGCTTAAGGAAAACCTAATTTTCATTCTAAGAGGAGACTGAAAAAAAATAAAAATAAAAATACACTAAGTCGGCTAACCCGTGAGAATATATGAAACCCTAGAATTATATTACACATTATATAACGAATAAAAATATAATTCAATTATTAATATATACTAATAATTAAACTAATCCACATATACATATATACCCATATATATATGTATAAACATCCATGGGTATTAACCATACCCATTTACTCCCTTATCCAAGTAATCCATGTAACCCAAACTATTGGTCCATTTCTACTGTCCAAGTCCATCCTTAATAAAATAAAATAAACATTTAAATCATTTATTTCCTAAAAAATAAGCTACACAAAAATACACATAAGCAGTTACCAATAACTCAATTAAAAATGTAAATTCAAATAAGCCAACCAAATACATTTAACCCCATAATTAAAGGTAAACAAGTAATTCAATTAACTATATAACAAAAAGCCAATTAATCAATTAAAAAAAAAAATGCACATAAAATAAATAATTAAATTCCAATTATATCCTTTTGAAAATTAGAGGTATTACAAGATCCGAGGGATACCAAACAATTAAGTATATAAATAAGGATAGAATACAAGAAAAATTTAAAGAAATAAGATTAAATAAGCTGAAAGAAATCTAAATAATAAATCCTCAACAATATTCATAAAATAATCCCATATTTCCAAAACCTCCAATATTAATACAACTCGGGAATCCATCTAGTGGACCCCTAATCAAATCCCAGCTGGAAAAATACCTAATTAAACTAAAAAGGAAAACCAAAACTAAAACATAAGTAATAGTCCTACGTAGTCGGAGGAGTTAGTGACTGTTTCCGCTCAGCATAAACAAGCTCTAAGCCTGGAACTGTCGAACACCTAAAAAATAATGGTGGGTCAGGCCCACGAATAAGTTCTACTCTACTACAATCCAATTAGAGACCCGATACGCAGATACATCCTAGGCAACTCAACAATAACTAAATAGTCCATAAATATATATATATCCACACTAAGGGATTTTCACTGGATTACAAGGCGGTCTCAACCTGACTAGTAGGCAATCATGCAAAACACACCTGAAGTGGGCATGAGTACCTAGACCTAACGGGGTACACCTTTAACCATCATAGCAAGTTATGCATCCCACTGCATATGCGCTCTCTAACCATCGATCATGAGACTCAAGCTCATGTCATGGTACCATAATCATATATATATATATATAAATTCATCCTGATACAGAACATAAAACAAACATCCGGTATGTCATCCAATTAATTCACCTGATCTGACATGAAATATAAGTTGGATTTAACATTTTAGTTAATCCATTCCCTTATTCCAGAATAGGTAGGATTTAGCGTTTAAGCTAATTCATCCCTAATATGCCACCGTCCCATACCGGTGCATATAATCCACAAAAAATCTAATAATTGATAAAACAAAATAAAGCAGTTCATCAATTAAAATCCAGAGAATAATATAATGAAATCAGATAAATAACTGAGCACATTATATTGAATGCCCAAGAGTATATTCTTATTAATCCAAGTAACTTGCTAGAATAGCCACAAGTAATTAAATCTTCTATAATCCTTGACAGCATGCAATTCAATAATAAAAATTTCATGATGTCCAATAGTTTAGCATAATAGCAAAGACTAGCAAATCTGGGATTTTAATATGTTTATTTAAACCATCTAAAACCCCCCATTAAAGTTTAGAAACCCACTTTAGCCCTTGAAGTTCCAAAAATTACCAAAAATATACCTACTGGTGTATTTCAACAAGAGAGCCACGATATGCATCAAATATTGCATATTTAAGCGCCCTTAATTGCATTAGTTAAGCCCATTATTCGATCTGTTTATATAGATTAACTATATTTTTAGGTTTTTGTGTTTTTGTAGGTTTTATTGCTAAAAATGAATAAGAATGAAGCACAAATCATATCGGCCCAACATTTCAAGTGATCATCAAAGAGAAATGACATGAAGAGGCGATGGATGCAATCGGAGCTAAAGAGAGAATTTTGTGCCAGTAGTATAATTGGCGTCCGGACGCCACCTTCCAGCAGCTCGTGTCCGGATGCATGCTTTGGCGTCCGGAATCCAAACCATCATTGCCTCACGTCCGGACGTAAGTCTTCACATCCGGACGCGAGACCATAGGCCCCCATTTTATTTAAGTCCGATTTTGTTCTATCTTGAGTGGGGATTCGAATTTTTAACAAGGATTTTATATTTTAAACTCACATAAGGATAAAGGGGGGGGGGGGGGGAAAGCTGAAGGAGGAGAGTTTTAGTTTTGGTTTTGAAAAAGATATAGAGAGAGGGTGGAGTTTTAGGGTTCTTGGAGGCTAAGCTTGCAACAATGGTGAGAGAGGGGATTCTCTTCTTTTCTTCAATCGTGGAGGTTGCTGCCATATTCATGAGAGGATAAATCCCTTTTCTAGGGAGTTGATGTAACCTAGACCAAGTAAACATGTTTTAATTTGTATTTCAATTTGGGGATTCTTATTGTATATATTCAGTTTCATAAATTAGAATTATTTACATTGATTTGATGTACTTTATATTGAATTGATGTATGTATTTATCATATGAATATATATTTATGTTGATTTGTTATCTTGTCTTAGAAATCATATTGATACAAATATTACACTTGATTTCCTATAGTGATAATGGGAAAGAGTTTATGGAATGGTTATATTGGCATGAAATTGAGCATTTATATATGTTACACCTAAGGAAGATGGACCATGCTACACCCTTAGATTAATGTAGTTAGGTAGATGGTCAATACCAACCGAAGATAATCTATGATATTTAATTGATTTCATATGCTGTAACATACTATTGAAGGACCTTGATAGGCCATGCCTAGGGAAGCTAGTTCATACCATAATCTAGTTTAGGTGGATGAGCCATGCTAACCAAAGATGGGTTATGCTTAGTCCTGAATGTATGATCTTCTTGACGATGTTGTGGTAGTTTTATACTTCTACACATCATTTTATATATATAATTGTTAATCCCCAAGTTGAGTTCAAGTTTAACATGTTTATGAGGTTGAGGTGAGTTAATTCCCTAGCCTTCTCTTTATAAGTTCAATCCATTTTATTCACATTATTTAATATTTTATGAAAGTTAAATTTGTAGGTTAAGTGACAAACCAATCGATTTTTCATCTCTATTATCAAATTGAGGAAGTAGTTTTATAATTCTATTTACCATAAACTAGTAATCCTTGTGGTTCGACAACTCCTTACTATAGCATTTATCTGCAATGATGAATGTGTTATTGTTATAAGTGGTACACATTTATGTGCATCAACTTTTTGGCGCCGTTGCTGGGGATTGCATACGGTTTTGTAATCAGAATTTAAAAATTGCTTCATTGTTTGATTATATATATATTTTCATATTTTTGATGTTTTTGTGTTGTTAGGGATTAAAGACTTTTTGGGAGATTTAATTTCAAAATTTGAAGTCTTAAGGACTTTGGGTAAGTTTTTTTTGAAGTTCCTAGTTATTCTTTGTTTGGCCCTTGTCGAGGTTATTGCAAATTTCTTGTTTTATTCAGAACATAGGTCTTTGTCGTGGCCAATTTAATTTGTTTTCATTATTGTTGAATTGAGGAGAAAGGGATCAATGTATGTGGATGTATTGGTGAAGGGTTGTTGTGATTGTTGTGTTTGATAGTTGATGGTAGGTCGTAGATCATTGTCTTTACCACATCTTGAGAAACCAATTGATATTGCTTTACTTGAAAGAACTCTTAGGCAGTAAAGAAGGAACCTTAGGGATCCTAAAATTTTAAGAAAACATGAAATTGAAGTAGATAAAATGGCTAATGATCATGATAATCTCAGAAATCTCAATGCTGAAAATGAAAATTTAGCACCAATGACTCTTAGGGAACATTTTGTATCCTCCACATACATATCTCTATCATGCATTGCCATGCCCAATGTTGAGGCTCATCATTATGAGATCAAATCTACCAGAATTCAAATGCTTCCAATATATTATGGGTTTGATAATGAGGATCCTTATAAATATCTTGATGAGTTTTTGGAAATTTGCTCGACCATTAAGATGAGGGATTTCCCCCAAGATGCACTTTATATGCTTCTTTTCCCATTCTCTTTGAAAGATAGAACAAAATATTGGCTGAACTCTCCTGTTACTAATTCCATCACTTCATATGTCCAATTGCAACAAAAATGTCTTAAAAACTACTATCTTATGAGTAAGACCAATCAAATGCGTCGTTCCATTCTTAGTTTTACCCAAATTGATGGGGAAATATTCTATGAGACGTGGGAGAGACTTTAAGATTTTATGAGGAAGTGTCCGCACCACCAAATTCCAAAGTGGCAATTGGTGCAAGCCTCCTATGATAGTTTGACAAAACCACATAGACAATTATATGATTCTTCGTGTGAGGGCATGTTTATGTCCAAAATTCCAGATGATGCATGGACTCTATTTGAAAACATAAGCGAAAATTCTATGCAACATAGTTCTCATAGAGCTTCTACATCTAATGTGGTTAAACCCTCAAATCCGTATCAACCACGGACTCTTAGGGAAGAATCTTCTCAAGTGGATACCATAGCCCACAAAGTTTTTTAGCTTTTGGCACCATATCTCTCATCTTCTCAAAATTCTTTATCAAGTGTTGTGTATGCATATTGCACAAGCACTTTTCATAATGCAGAAGATTGCCCCACACCGGAGCAATTCTCTGAAGGTATGCTAAAACAGATTAACGCCATGTTCTCTTGCCCTGGAAATAATCCTTATTCTAATACATACAATTTGGGTTGGAGAGATCATCCAAATTTTTAGTGGAGGCAACAAGTCCCAAAAAATTCATCATTTCAAGGTCATGGGCAATCAAATCAATCTAATTCTCAATTCATGAACCGACAATTTCAAGCTTCTTTAAGCTATCGTCCTCCTTCATATAATGCAAATTTTTCTAATCAGAATAATTGTAATGACCCCGTCATTTTCATTCCTTTCCTTTTCTCGGATTTTCACGGATTTTTTTTTTCCGTTGATCTTTTCCTTTCTGAGCTCGGTTTCTCGTCACTTAGTGTCATCTTGAGTACTAAGGAATGGTTTCTGAGACTCTTTTCCGTGGATTGACGACTTCCTTTGAGGACCGAGTCATTTTCACATTTTCACTTTGTGACACTATTCACATTTCGTCTTTTTCTCGGTTGTCACTTTTTAGCATAACCTCACTTTTCGTGTTCAGATTTGATTCCAGTTTTGCATGCATCCACGATATTTAAATTCCATGCTATGTGTATTTTCACTTTTGTAGAAAAGCATGCTAAGTGCTTACTTTTCTTGTAAAGGGTATAGATGCATGACCTTTTTGTAATTTTCTAAACTTTAGGGGTTTTGTGTAATTACTGTAAAGTAATTATTTTTCATTTTAAGGACCATTTTGCAATTTTATTTGGGAGATATTTTTAAAAAGGACCTTTTTGCAATTTTCGAAAAATGTGACAAGTGTCATGCTCTCATTGGTCCACTTGTTGACATGTGTATAGAAACACTTTGAGGCCTTGGATGAGAACATGTGGAGGGTGGAGGTTTAACCACTTGTTGGCCTAGGATTGGTGCACTTGTTAGCTTAGATGGTTGACAAGTGTAGGCTTGAGATTTAGCCTAGGATGGAGCCTTGGATTTGTGACAAGTGTAGGCTCACAATTTGATCTTTCAGTAGTGTGTGTGTGAGAGGTAGTGTAAGAGCACATAGTGAGTGGAGGATCTCTATCCCCTCCACTCACATTTCATCTTTATCATTTTTCATTTCCTCTATCTCTTGAAAAAAAAACCCCAGCCTCCATAGATGGAGCCTAAAGCCTTAAGCTTTGACTTTGATTTTTGAGTGCCTTCCATTGATTTCCAAGCTTGAACTTGGGAATACATTTTGTTCCCCTCATCTTCCTCTTCATAACCCTAGAAGGGTTTGCCATTTTGTGTTGATTTTGCCTTGGATTCTAGAGAGACACTTCTCTAGTGAGGTAGGGGATGTTTTAGGGTTGTATTTTTTGTTATCTTGCATGCTATTGATGCTTATATAAGTTGCATGCATGTCTTTTGTTAATTTAATAAATTAGTGATTTATCATATCTTGCATATAACTCATTTTAGACTTGGTAAATGGCATGGCCATGAGTTGATCTTTGATATATGTTAGTTTGGGATGATTTAAATGAGTTTTCAAAGTCAGAGATTAAATGGATTTAATTTGATTTAAATTCTAGTAAATTGTATTTTACTTGTATCCCATTTTGGACTTGAGATATGGTATTATCATGAGTCGGTGCTTTCTATATATTAATTTGGAATCATTTGAATAACTTTTGAAATCTAGATATTTGATTAATTTAAATTAATTAAATTCTATGTGATGCTATCTTGCTCATTTGATACTTTTGATTTGATATATGTAATGAGCATGTTATGTTATTTAACATATATTAATTTGATGTTATTCGAATTTGATTTGAAATCTAGAGAATTTGATTATCTTGTTTAATTAAATTCTATCTAATGGCTCCATGGATCTATTGGTATTTTAGAAATTGTTTCTATATTCAAATCATGGACTTGAACTTGTTATGTATTCACTTTGTTGTGTTTTTGAGCATTGGACAACTTTGTTGTTATATTTATATTCATGAGAACATGTTTTCTTTATGGAATATATTGATGCCATGTGTAATGAATTGCACACTTTGTAATTGACGTTATGTATGTCATTTTAGAATTGAAACTCTAAGGCATGGATTGTGTGGTTTCAACCTACTTGTGCATGGAAGGTGTTTTCATGCATTATATAAGTTATGTATAAGTTGTGAACTTATTTGGTTTAATTTTGGAATCTTGGAATATTGTTGAGTTGAGATGGCTAGTAAAGGGATGTGAGTCCTCTAAGTCATTGAGATTATACGCACTTAGGGTGGTCTTCCCTGCGGGTTAGTGCCCGGAATAACCATTGAGGTCTTGGCAGCATTCCGAGCTTAGATGTCCAAGTCTTCCACTATTTGTTTTCGCATTCAATTCCAAGTTAACAATCATGTTTGTATTGTAACTTGTGGTTTTAGTTATTAGCGATTTTGATGTTGTTAAGTACATCTATGTTTTATGATTTTTGTGAATCATTTTGATGTTGTTAAGTACATCCATACTAAATTGCTATATTTAGTTGATTACACACTTTTAGATTTCTAGTTGATAACCTAGGGAACCTATGTCTTGATGTGTGGTATTAGATATTCTAATTATGCTAAATTGTTATATTTAGTTGATGTTGCATTTTAGACTTCAAGTTGGTTACCTTGGGAATCTATATGTTGTTGCTTTGTGTAAGCATGTTCCTATATTGTTGCTCTGTGTAAGCATGACCCTATGTTTCTAAAATTGCATAATTGAGGTGATTGATGCTAGAAATGATCCTAGGTAGCTAGGATGCTCCTTGAGTCTCACCTTTGACATAGACATTAGGTGGAATAAACCACAATAATTAAATCATGCAAACTTGTAAAACGTAGGTCGATGCATGCTCATTTCCTACGAGTAGCTTTATGTTACTCACCCCTACGATACTGGGGCATATTTCAGGTACAAGAACCAAGGTTGCGATTCTCGTCATGCTTGGATGATTGGTGGACTTGAAGATTTTCATTTCTTGTAAAGGTTGGCTTGAAAAGCTATTTGTAGCCTTATATGTCAAAATATGTATATTTGCATTTAAACATGTAATGTGTACACGAGTACACTCTTTTCAATGTATTTGACATGTATGAGATGAGGTCGGAGGCCAATGACATGTATTTATATCCTATCTGGTTTTGACTTCATGAAATATTATGAAAATATTGAAAAATGTTAAGTTCTTGTCTCACTATGTTTGCATCGGGTGTGGGAATTCTGTTTCGATTCTTCCGTAGGATCTCATTAATCATGTATGAAGTGTGGCCAAGGGCCAAATGGTAATTTCCAATCATTTGCTAATTTTGGTTTTCAAAATATCCATTTCAAATTCATTTTTGCCTTTTTGGCTGTTGGGGGGTCGGATTTTAACTCGACCATTTCTGGGAGCCGCGGACCATTCTCGTGCGCTCAAAATCACTTATTACATTTGCATGCATATTCATTTAAGCCTAGAAATGCCTTTGGGGTCAAATGTATACTTGGTTCAAAGTTGCATTTTCGCCGTTTTGAGCCAAAATTGAGTATAAGGGCATTTTGGGGTTTTCACTTAAAAAATAAATTTTTCTTTTGGCATGGCTGGCTAGAAAACATGATTTTGAAGGTAGTTTCTTCTTTGTGTTTTTCTCAAAAAGGCCCAGAAAGTCCTCAAAATCACATTTCAAACTTAGATTTCTGCTAAGCTTTTAGCAGTTTGAGCGCTCTAAAGGGGGTTCGAGCGCTCTAACTTTGGGCAGAATTCTCGGGGCAATTTTTGAGTGCTCGAAGTCCTTGTTCGAGCGCTCGAGGTACTGTTCACGAGTGTATGTGTGTCTTGGTTCAGCACTGCACCTCCGACTTCAAATTATCATATCTTCTTCATTTTAACTCCGAATTGGTCCGTTCTTGAGTCTAAATTGACCACGTTGAAGTAAGATTTCCAATGGTACCAATTTTAGATTCAGATTATTCTTGTATCTCAAGATATTCAAGTTTTAGTAAGGTAGTGTCTGTTTTTGGTTCGAACCGGGATAGGGTTTCCCTTCCTTCGACTTCAGAACTTGATATCTTTGCCGTCTAGACTCTGAATCAAGTGATTTTTGAGTCTATCTTTTTTAATTTTTTGTTGTCTTTCCAATGGTGTGCACGGTGGCACCCATTTCAGTGTGGAATGACCATTTTGTCCCTAGGTTCATTCTTATCCGTTTTTGAAATGTTGCTTCCGCATTTTCTTCCTTTGGGTTTTGTGACCTCATTGAGGGTCACATTGGTGTCTTAGAGGAGTGCTGTATCTCTAGAGACCATTGTTCTATCTTTTGCTTCTGCATTTTGGATCCGTTTTGGGTCATCACAGGACACACTAGGTTAAAAAATTCAGGGTCGTCACAGGTGGTATCAGAGCTCCTTGGTTTGAATACCTTGGACGACGGGTTTTGGGTGCATAACATGCTTGTGTTGCCATGCTCTATATGTTTATATGCTTCATGATAACATGTTTTGGTTTGATGACATGTTTATATGCTTATGTGCTTATGTGGTATGCTAACTGTTTAGCTTATTTTGGATTTTAATGTAAAGAGCATGACATATGAAGTATGCTAGATTAGACTTGTATATGCATAACTGTGTTGCATATTTGGCATGACACGGGATTAGTTGTTAAGTCACGAGTTGAGGTTGATGGTGATTGTGGTTACAGTTTCGTGGTAGTGTAGGTTGTTATCGACCTAGCATTGGTTTTGAGGTAGGTGGTGAATCACCTTTTGTTAGCCTCTCATGAGGTGAGTCATTTAGTGTTGCCGTAGTGTTGGATTTGTTGGTTTTGGGCCACGATGAGGTCATGGACCTCTTAGGATCCTTAGTTGTTTTGGAAGGTTCCTCTAGGATTGCAATTTTCGTGGGCGGGTACGTTATGGGCGGGTGCATGGCACTGTCATGCTACTGTACTGGCTAGCTACAAGTGTAGTTCGGATGGAATCAATGTTGGTTTTGTTGTGATAAGTGTTGTCCTTTGGTTGGTGATGATGTGAGTTTTTTTTTTTGAGCGTCTGGTGTTGAGACGTTGATTGATGGTCGTTTTGAGGACGATTTTGGAGATTGATTCGGTTGTCTGATTGTATGGCTAAAGTAGTCATTTTGTTTGAGTTCTCTTTGTGTGATGATGCTTTTGGGATCAAGTCGATTGATTGATATTTTGGGTTGGTGAGAGCATTGCATTGTTAGTGTCACTTGTAGTGTCACCCTTAGATTCGGAGTTGGATTGTTGGAGTCTTACCATTGTGGTAAAGGCTCACGTTTGTTTTGAGACAGGTTATTGTCGCATTGGTTTTTGGAGATAGTTATGACTAGGACTGGTCTTTCCTTTTTCTTAGACACTCTAGGACACGATGTCCATGGGGTTCATTGTTGCATCATTTTATTTTCTGCAGTTTCATTTACTACCATGTTAGTAGTATGATTATGTTATTGTGATGCATGAGTAGGTGGAGGTTTATCCACATTGGTTTCTTGTTGTGTGGCATTAGCATGCCTTTTTTATATGCTTAGAGATGTCATGTTGTTACTGTGTTTTTGTGACATGACTTTTGTGCTTACGTGGAGACGTGCTGCATGTACCATTGATTTTTATCTATGTGAGTAGATTTATTTCTTGGTAGTTGCATTTCCTTGTCATATGCATAACTTCCAGGTTTGGTTTTCCCCATTTGTTTCCCTCAGTCGCACGTAGTGTGTATGCGGGTTTCCACAAGGGTTTTGTGTTGGTTCGTGTTAGGGAATTCACAAGGAGTGAGCCTCTTCTTTTCATTGCATTATGCATAGCTTTGGGGTTGGTTGGTCCGTGAGGATCACCATTGTTGTCTTGAGTCCTTGGTGAGGATTTGGTTGATTTTGGTCGACTTACTTCCATGTAGGGGGTGAAGTCTTTGACCTTGTTGTCTTTTATTTCAGAGTCTGAGTCGTGGTGTTATCCTTTTTAGGACTGGTGGTTCCCTTTCCTTCGTATCTTCCCTTGAGGAGTTTTTGCCGTGGTTATTGATGGGTTGAGGTGCTCAGAGTGAGTTGATTGGTGTGAGATCATTTTATGGGGACTTGTGTCCATATCATTAAGGATTTATTTGATTCGTGAGGTGAGCTCGATGCTCTTTTGAGGATGCCTTCTGGAGACTTGTTTCAGTTTTGGAGACCTTGATGTGGTTGACTCTTGGGAGGAGTTTTGAAAGATTACTGTTGGATCTGGCTTGTTTGTGGAGCTTTTTTGTCTTAGTTATGACTAGGCGTAGTTTTGAGGAATCGTAGTTCTAGTGATTGTTTATGGATCGATGGAAAATTGAGGAATTTTAATTTAGCTTGGTGTGGCCAAGTACGGTTTAGAGAGACTCATTTTGTGATTTTGGTTGTTGTCAGAATTTTGATATGTGTGCCACTTGGTGGACTTGTGTTTCGAGGATTTAGTTATCCATGATAGGGATGCGGATCTGATGTTTGATTATGGTGTTGTCTTATAGTTGATCTGTTTTAGGGAGATATAAAGGACTTTCGATGAAATGTCTTATTGTGAGGTTCGTTTTGATTTCTGTAGGCGTTGACTTACTTGTCAGGTTTTGGATTCCTGATTAATGTTGTTAATAGGGGTATTTTGAGACATTGGAGATGTTGGTTTTATTGTATTGAGGATTTGGGGCCTTAAGCATAGCGGTACCTGTAGCATTGTTGTCAGAGTTTTGGGATTGGCCAGGATGGTCCGGCCGGACATCTTTGGACCATATCTCAACTCTCACAAAATGTTGGTCCCCGTAGTGCTTTTGGTAATGATCATTTTTGACATTGACGTCATTTGTATCGAGAGGTTTCATGGGTAGACCTAGTGGGGGGTAGGTTATGAACTAGTTCCTTATACTGCCATGCTACCGTATACAGTTGTCTGTTGTGGGTGAGTACTAGTTGCTGTCGATGCTACCTTACTGATGAGTAAGTGTAGGCGGGCACTAGGCACTGTCATTGTTACCGCACATTTGAGTATGTCATGGACGGGTTTTGGTCATTATTTGTACTGCCATATCGTCTTTGTTCAGTACCTTGATTTGATACGTAGATATCTTGGAGTTCGTTTGGTGGTTGTTTTCAGATCCGTATGATAGTTCATAAGGAGGGATGCTTATGGTTGTGGTCTTCCGTTTCTTTGTTTGACCTTGGGTTCTGTGTGTGACCCTTGACTTGTTGTGTGGCCATGTAGTCACTTTTCCTTTGAGAGGTTGTCTTGTCATAAGCACGTGGGTGCAAATGACTCTGGGTTGTGGGGTTCCTTTCAGCTTTGGGGTCGCTAGTGTAGCGTGTTGTGTGGGATACTCGGAGATGTACTCTGTGGTTTTCCTAGTTTCGCTTTTTGCTGGTTGGGGCTGGATTTCAGGGATGAAATCCTTTTAAGGTGGGAAGGTTGTAATGACCCGGTCATTTTCATTCCTTTCCTTTTCTCGGATTTTCACGGATTTTTTTTTTTTTTTTTTTTCCGTTGATCTTTTTCTTTCTAAGTTCGGTTTCTCGTCACTTAATGTCATCTTGAGTACTTGGGAATGGTTTCTGAGACTCTTTTCCATGGATTAACGACTTCCTTTGAGGACCGAGTCATTTTTACATTTTCACTTTGTGACACTATTCACATTTCATCTTTTTCTCGGTTGTCACTTTTTAGCATAACCTCACTTTTCTTGTTCAGATTTGATTCCGGTTTTGCATGCATCCACGATATTTAAATTCCATGCTACGTGTATTTTCACTTTTGTAGAAAAGCATGCTAAGTGCTTACTTTTCTTGTAAAGGGTATAGATGCATGACCTTTTTGTAATTTTCTAAACTTTGTGTAGTTACTGTAAAGTAATTATTTTTCGTTTTAGGGACCATTTTGCAATTTAATTTGGGAGATATTTTTAAAAAGGACCTTTTTGCAATTTCCAGAAAGTATGACAAGTGTCATGTTCTCATTGGTCCACTTGTTGACATGTGTGTGGAAACACTTTGAGGCCTTGGATGAGGTATGTGGAGGGTGGAGGTTTAACCACCTGTTGGCCACGGATTGGTGCACTTGTTGGCTTGGATGGTTGACAAGTGTAGGCTTGAGATTTAGCCTAGGATGGAGCCTTGGATTTGTGACAAGTGTAGGCACACAATTTGATCTTGCATTAGTCTGTGTGTGAGAGGTAGTGTAAGAGCACATAGTGAGTGGAGGATCTCTATCCCCTCCACTCACATTTCATCTTTATCATTTTTCATTTCCTCCCTCTCTTGAAAAAAAAACCCTAGCCTCCATGGATGGAGCCTAAAGCCTCAAGCTTTGACCTTAATTTTTGAGAGCCTTCCATTGATTTCCGAGCTTGAACTTGGGAATACATTTTGTTCCCCTCATCTTCCTCTTCATAACCTTAGATGGGTTTGCATTTTGTATTTATTTTGCCTTGGATTCTAGAGAGACATTTCTCTAGTGAGGTAGGGGATGTTTTAGGGTTGTATTTTTTGTTATCTTGCATGCTATTGATACTTATATAAGTTGTATGCATGTCTTTTGCTAATTTAATAAATTAGTGATTTATCATATCTTGCATATAACTCATTTTAGACTTGGTAAATGGCAAGGCCATGAGTTGATCTTTGATATATGTTAATTTGAGATGATTTAGATGAGTTTTCAAAGTTAGAGATTAAATGGATTTAATTTGATTTAAATTCTAGTAAATTGTATTTTACTTGTATCCCATTTTGGACTTGAGATATGGTATTACCATGAGTCGGTGCTTGATATATATTAATTTGGAATCATTTGAATAACTTTTGAAATCTAGAGATTTGATTAATTTAAATTAATTAAATTCTATGTGATGTTATCTTGCTCATTTGATACTTTTGATTTGATATATGTAATGAGCATGCTATGTTGTTTAACATATATTAATTTGATGTTATTCAAATTTGATTTGAAATCTAGAGAATTTGATTATCTTGCTTAATTAAATTCTATCTAATGGCTCCATGGATCTATTGGTATTTGATAAGTTGTTTCTATATTCGAATCATGGACTTGAACTTGTTATGTATTCACTTTGTTTTGTTTTGAGCATTGGACAACTTTGTTGTTATATTTATATTCACGAGAATATGTTTTCTTTATGGAATATATTGATGCCATGTGTAGTGAATTGCACACTTCGTAATTGACATTATGTATGTCATTTTAGAATTGAAACTCTAAGGCATGGATTGTGTGGTTTCAACCTACTTGTGCATGGAAGGTGTTTTCATGCATTATATAAGTTATGTATAAGTTGTGAACTTATTTTGTTTAATTTTGGAATCTTGGAACATTGTTGAGTTGACATGGCTAGGGTCTGGCTCTAGTACGAGGACGTGTGTCCTCTAAGTCATTGAGATAGTGCGCACTTAGGGTGGTCTTCCCTGCGGGTTAGTGCCCGGAATAACCATTGAGGTCTCGGCAGAATTCCGAGCTTAGATGTCCAAGTCTTCCGCTATTTGTTTTTGCATTCAATTCCAAGTTAATAATCATGTTTGTATTGTAACTTGTTGTTTTGGTTATTGGCGATTTTGATGTTGTTAAGTACATCTATGTTTTATGATTTTTGTGAATCATTTTGATGTTGTTAAGTACATCCATACTAAATTGCTATATTTAGTTGATTACACACTTTTAGATTTCTAGTTGATAACCTAGAGAACCTATGTCTTGATGTGTGGTATTAGATATTCTAATTATGCTAAATTGTTATATTTAGTTGATGTTGCATTTTAGACTTCAAGTTGGTTACCTTAGGAATCTATATGTTGTTGCTTTGTGTAAGCATGCTCCTATATTGTTGCTCTGTGTAAGCATGACCCTATGTTGCTAAAATTGCATAATTGAGGTGATTGATGCTAGAAATGATCCTAGGTAGCTAGGATGCTCCTTGAGTCTCACCTTTGACATAGACGTTAGGTGGAATAAACCACAATAATTAAATCATGCAAACTTGTAAAACGTAGGTCGATGCATGCTCATTTCTTACGAGTAGCTTTATGTTACTCACCCCTACGATACTGGGGCATATTTCAGGTACAAGAACCAAGGTTGCGATTCTCGTCATGCTTGGATGATTGGTGGACTTGAAGATTTTCATTTCTTGTAAAGGTTGGCTTGAAAAGCTATTTGTAGCCTTATATGTTAAAATATGTATATTTGCATTTAAACATGTAATGTGTACACGAGTACACTCTTTTCAATGTATTTGACATGTATGAGATGAGGTCGGAGGCCAATGACATGTATTTGTATCCTATATGGTTTTGACTTCATGAAATATTATGAAAATATTGAAAAATGTTAAGTTCTTGTCTCACTATGTTTGCATCGGGTGTGGGAATTCCGTTTCGATTCTTCCGTTGGATCTCATTAA
This sequence comes from Cornus florida, assembly GCF_030987335.1. Lineage (NCBI taxonomy): Eukaryota > Viridiplantae > Streptophyta > Magnoliopsida > Cornales > Cornaceae > Cornus > Cornus florida. The sequence continues at coordinate 30,894,380 of NW_026775571.1, read as the reverse complement.
TCATGCATGAAATGTGGCCAAAGGCCAAACGGTAATTTCCAATCATTTGCTAATTTTGGTTTTCAAAATATCCATTTCAAATTCATTTTTGCCTTTTTGGCCATTGGGGGGTCGGATTTTAACTCGACCATTTCTGGGAGCCGTGGACCATTCCTGCGCGCTCAAAATCACTTATTACATTTGCGTGCGTATTCGTTTCAGCCTAGAAAATAAAGTTTTCACTTAAAAAATAAAGTTTTCTTTCAGTGTGGTTGGCTAGAAATCATGATTTTGAGGGTAGTTTCTTCTTTGTGTTTTTCTCAACAAGGCCCAGAAAGTCCTCAAAATCACATTTCAAACTCAGATTTCTGCTAAGCTTTTAGCAGTTCCAGCGCTCTAAAGGGGGTTCGAGCACTCTAACTTTGGGCAGAATTCTCGGGGCAATTTTCAAGCTCTCGAAGTCCTTGTTCGAGCGCTCGAGGTACTAGTCACGGGTGTATGTGTGTCTTAGTTCAGCATTGCACCTCCTACTTCAAATCATCATATCTTCTTTGTTTTAACTCCGAATTGGTCCGTTCTTGAGTCTATATTGACCGTGATGAAGTAAGCTTTCCAATGGTATCAATTTCAGATTCATATTATTCTTGTAGCTCAAGATATTCAAGTTTTAGTAAGGTAGTGTCTGTTTTTGGTTCGAACCGGGATAGGGTTTACCTTCCTTCGACTTCAGAACTTGATATCTTTGCTGTCCGGACTCCGAATCAAGTGATTCTAGAGTCTATCTTTATTAATTTTTTGTTGTCTTTCCAATAGTGTCCACGGTGGCACCCATTTCATTGTGGAATGATCATTTTGTCCCTAGGTTCATTCTTATCCGTTTTTGAAACGTTACTTCCGCATTTTCTTCCTTTGGGTTTTGTGACCTCATTGAGGGTCACATTGGTGTCTTAGAGGAGTGTTGTATGTCTAGAGACAATTGTTCTATCTTTTACTTCCGTATTTTGGATCAGTTTTGGGTCATCACAGGACACACTAGGTTGAAAAATCCAGGGTCGTCACAATAATGTTCCTTCACAATAGTCCTAATTGGATGAGCTAGTAGATTCAAAAAAGCAGATAATGGCTGCCATTATTGGTATGCAATCAACTATGCAATTGGTTAGTACTCATTCTCAATCAATAGCTAATATTAAAACTCAACTGGGACAATTGGCTAATTCAATAAATCAGATTCACAAGAAGGACATAGGAAAACTACTAGCTCAATCTGTGGTGAACCAGAAAGGGCAATATATGATTAATGAGATCACTCCTCCAAGTGGATCAAATCTTGAGCAAGTTCAAGCAATCACCACACTTCAGAGTGGAAGAGTTGTGGACAATAAGGTTGATGAAAAAATTGACATTCTTGCTCCCAAGGATTCAACTTCTTCATCCAAAAATCTGAAAGATAGTCCAGAAATTCCAAATCCGCCAATCCAAAATGTTGAGACATCTTATGAGCCTAAGACTCATTTTCCTCAACTCCTCATAGAGTCCACACATTTTAAGAAAAAGGGCAATAAAATTCAGGATATGTTTGAAGTCTTTAAGCAAGTAAAGATCAGCATTCCTCTCCTTGATGCCATTAAGCAAATTTCACCATATGTAAAATTTCTTAAAGATTTATGTATTCCAAAACGCATTTCTAAGAGCAATATTCCAAAGAAGGTGAGGTTAACTGAGCAAGCAAGTGATATCATTCAGCATAATACACCTCCAAAGTTTAAGGATCCGGGTGCCCCGACAATCTCGTGTGTCATTGGAGACAATGAGATAGAAAAGGCCTTCCTTGACTTAGGATCAACTGTAAATCTGATTCCTTACTCAGTACACTTGCAACTTGGCTTAGGAGAACTCTAATCCACTTTGGTTATCTTGTAACTTACAGATAAATCTGTAAAGCAACCTCGTAGTATCATTAAAGATGTACTCATCAAGGTGGACAATTTCTACTTCCCGGTAGACTTTGTGGTTCTATATACTGAACTAGTCTATAATCCAATAAAACATATTTCTGTGATCCTTGGTCGACTTTTCTTAGCTACGGCTAATGCTTCAATTAATTGCCGAACCGGGGTGATGGATATTTCTTTTGGAAATATGAAGGTGAAGCTTAACATCTTCAGTGCTTCTCAACATCCTCAAGGGGAATATGAGTGTTTCTCTTTTGACATCATTGATGAAATGGTTGAAGAATCTCTCCCATTTATTTTAAGTCAAGATCCTCTTGAAACTTGCTTGGCTCATTTTGACTTCAAAAATTTTGATATTGATCAATCCATTCGTGAAGTCAACTATTTACTTGAAGCCAATGTAATCTCGAACTTTCCTTCTTGGAAAGTGCCAAAGGAACCTCTTCCATTAATTTTTGGCACTCCTCCTGTCCCTTCATTGAAATATCCACCTCAACTTGAGTTAAAGTCTTCTGGTCATTATTGCATCGGATCTTTCTCAAGACCAAGAAAACCGCCTTTTAGCAGTGCTACAAGAGCACAAAGAAGCTATTGGTTGGTCAGTGGCTGATTTAAAAGGAATTAACCCTTCCATTTGCATGCACTGTATTCTTTTGGAGGAAGAAGCTAAACCTTCTCAAGAGGTACAGCGTTGGTTGAATCCTAACATGAAGGAGGTTGTCATAAAAAAGCTAATTAAGCTATTAGATGTGGAAATCATTTACCCTATCTCAGATAGCAAGTGGGTAAGTCCCACTCAAGTTGTTCCAAAGAAGTCTGGCCTCACCGTTGTTGAAAATTCAACGGGAGAACTTGTGCCATAACGTACTACCACTGGTTGACGTGTGTGTATTGATTACAGAAAACTAAACTCTGTAACTAGGAAAGATCATTTTCCACTCCCATTCATTGATCAAATCCTAGAAAGGTTAGCTGGTCAGAGTTACTATTATTTTCTTGATGGTTATTCTGGCTATAACCAAGTGGCTGTAGATCCTCAAGATTAAGAGAAGACCACCTTCACTTGTCCTTTTGGAACTTTCGCCTATCGTCGCATGCCCTTTGGGTTGTGTAATGCGCCGGTCACTTTTCAAAGATGCATGATGTCCATATTTTCTGATATGGTCGAAAAATTTCTTGAAGTATTCATGGATGATTTTTTCTATCTTTGGATCTTCTTTTGACTCTTGTCTCCATAATTTATCACTCGTCCTTCAAAGATGTAAGGATACAAATTTGATTTTAAGTTGGGAAAAGAGTCACTTCATGGTGTAAGAAGGGATTGTCCTAGGACACATTATCTCTAAAAGAGGGATTGAGGTCGATAAGGCAAAAGTTCATAGCCTTCCTCCTTCCTCTTTGGTGAGACAAATTCGATCCTTTCTTGGTCATGTAAACTTTTATCGCCGTTTCATTAAGGATTTTAGCAAGATTTTTAAGCTTTTATACCATCTTCTTGAAAAGGATTCTAATTTCAACTTTGATGAAGCATGTTTGGAAGCTTTTAAGAAGCTCCGTTCACTACTCTTGATCTTTTGCCTCAATCATGAAACCATTTAATTGGTCTCTACCCTTTGAGATCATGTGTGATGCATCCGACTATGTATTAGGTGCTGTTTTGGGCAGCGTGTGGATAAAACTCCTCATGTTATTTACTACGCTAGCAAGACTCTTTCATATGCTCAAATGAATTATACAACAACTGAGAAAGAATTGCTAGCAGTTGTCTATGCCTTGGATAAATTCCGTTCATATCTTCTTGGATCTAAGGTCATCAATTTCACGGATTATACCACGTTAAGACATCTACTTGTGAAGAAAGAGACCAAACCTCATCTCATTCGTTGGATATTTTTACTCCAAGAGTTCAACATTGAGATTAAGGACAAAAAAGGAACTGATAATGTAATTGCAGACCATCTTTCTTGGTTTTTAATTAAGAACACTTCTAATTTTTCTCTAGTTCATAACTCCTTCCCGGAAAAGCAACTGTTCCATATTTCTCATAAGTCACCTCCTTGGTTTGCTAACATTGTCAACTATCTTGCGGTTGGAGAAATTCCATCAAAATGGTCTAAGCAAAAGAAAGACCGGTTCTTCGCTCAAATCAAAAATTTCTTTTGGGAAGACCCAAAATTGTTCAAGTATTACCTGGATCAAATAATCTGGAGATGTATTTCTAAATCCAAAGTCCAAAATATCTTGAAATTCTACCACACTCTTGAATGTGGAGGACATTTTAGTACCAAAAAGACTTCATCTAAAGTCATTCAAAGTGGATTTTATTGGCCTTCATTATTCAAGGATGCTTACAAATTTTGCAAGTCTTGTACACGATGTCAAAAGCTTGGGGCCATGTCTAAAAGGGACATGATGCCATTGAACTCCATTTTAATTATCAAAATCTTTGATGTCTGGTGAATAGATTTTATGGGGGACCATTTCCATCTTCATATGGTTATTTTTTCGTTCTCCTAGCAATGGATTATGTATCTAAATGGATAGAAGCTGAGGTGACCATAACCAATGACCACACTATAGTGGTCCAGTTCATTCAAAAGAACATATTCAGTCGGTTTGGCACATCTTGAGCACTTTTGAGTGATGGAGGATCTCATTTCTGCAATCGTTATCTTCAATCTGTTCTCCTTAAATACTCTATTAGTCATAAGGTTGCCACGCCTTACCATCCTCAATCGAGTGGTCAAGTGAAAGTTTTTAATCGGGAAATCAAGCATATGCTTGAAAAGACGGTTCAACCGAATCGCAAAGATTGGTCATTACAACTGAATGATGCGCTTTGGGCCTACTGAATTGCGTTTAAGACGCCAATTGGCATGTCACCATACCGGATTGTTTACGGTAAGGCATGTCATCTTTCGGTTGAATTAGAGCATCGTGTATTTTGGGCCATAAAGCAGTTTAATTTTAATCTTGATCAGGCCGGCTCTAACAAAAAATTGTAGCTCAATGAGCTAGAAGAAATCTAGAATGAGGCTTATAAAAATGCAAAAATTTATAAAGCAAAGACTAAAGCATTCCATGATAAACATATCATTAATAAGTCTTTTATTTCAGGTCAAAAGGTTTGGCTTTTCAATTCCAGATTGCAACTCTTCCCAGGAAAGCTTTGATCACGTTGGGAAGGTCCTTTCTAATCACTTCAGTATTCTCTTATGGTGCAGTTGAGCTACAAGACCCAAAGAATGGGAATCTTTTTAAGGTCAATGGTCAGCGGTTTAAGCCTTATATTGATAACCTAGTCCCGGTTGGATATGTGGATTCCATTATCTTGACGCATCCAATTTATGAGGACTAGAAGGATTCCCATAATGTCTAACTATCGACGTTAAATTTAGCCCTCAAAGGAAGCAATTCTTTCTATTTTTAAGCTTCCTTATTTCCTTGTTATGTAAACCAACAATTTCTAGAATTGCCTAAGTAGAAACTCTACTTTAAAGTTTTCAAGAATACTTTAGATTCATGTTCCGGTGGTCATAGTGGGTTTTTATAATCATTAATAGGTTTTGGTAACATCTTTGGGAGTTTTTATACACCAACCCATCAAAGGCATTGGGCACATTCGCGTTCGGACACAAAATCTCGCGTCCGGATGCCATCACTTGCTCTTTGTTGCATCCAGACGCCACTTTCAGCGTCCAGATGCTATCACTTGTTCTCTGCCGCGTCTGGATGCCACTTCCAGCGTCCAGACGCCATCACCTGCTCTCTACCACATCCGGATGCCACTTCCGGCGTCCGGACGCCATTGCATATATCTTAATCTTGAGCCTAATTGAACCAAGAATGACGCCCCGCTATAGTTCGAGTTCGAACGCCATCCCTCGCGTCTGGACGCGAAGGCCTATTTGGAGAACTCGAGCCCAGCCTTATGTTTATATATTGCTACCCTTCTTATACAATTGCTTCTTCTCCTTTCTATCCTCAAATCATATGTATCCAACCTTCCAACCCTACCTTACCCACCTTCTCCAATTTGATTTTAACCTTCTCAACTCCATTAATTATCAAATCTTCCTCTTCCATTATCATCAATCCATCAAAGAAGGCAAGATTTAAATCTCCAAATTGAGGTAAGTACTTTCATCTTCCATCTTTCAATTCTTGAATACTCCATGAAGATTAGAATTTCATTTTATGGGAAATTTGATTCTTTTTAAGTGAGGAATGGTTGTGTTTTCATTCTAGATCCATGCTTGTTAGATCCAAATAGTCTAATCTTCACAAGTGTTCTTTACTTTTCAGTCTTGCACACCATGTGTTTGACAAAAGTTCTGAACCAACTTTCTTCACGCAAATGGCTTCTTTTTCTGCTTTTAAGTGCCTTTGCAAATCCAAAGGTTCTTCTAAGGAAACTACTGATCCGGATTGCTCTAAATGGCCTCTTCAATTTGAAACTACATTTGATGTTAGGAATGTCTTTTGTAGATGTGCTGACACAGATTGGCAGTCAAAAATATCAGAAAACGTGGACTAGCATCCATTTTTCAGCTATATCATAATGTGGTTCATCCTCGCTTAGTTCGTTAGTTTTATTAGAATCTTTTATACAGACCTCAGGAACCAACCAAGCTTTTCACTGAAATTGATGGCGCCATGTTTTCAGTTACATTGGAAGATGTTACAATTGTATGTGTATGTCCAATCAACTCCCCAGGCGGTACGGACGGTTAACCTCTCTTTGCTCCCCTACCAGATATTCTTGGTTTATTGGATGACCTAACCGATGTTTTGAAAGACGTAGCACATAGCAATCTCAAAAGTTTAGATAGCACTTCACCTAAAAGATCTTTTGTTCCACCCTGAATTTGGTTTATTGAGGTTTTACTGGCTATTAATGTTCTTCCAATTGGGAAACCTACAACAAACAATAGTGTCCTTTTGGATTGTCTCCTTTCAGCAGAGAATGAATTTTGGTTTTCAGTTCCCACTTTGATTATGAATCAAATCTTGAAGGTTTATAACAAATTGATTGTCCGTAAAAAGGAAAGCTCTTTGACTTGGTCATTTTCATTTCCTTATCTAATCACGAAGATGATTAAGAACCAAGGGTTGATGATTCCATGTAATGAGAAACGATAAACTGCAAAGAAGGTGTTCAATTTTAAAGATTGTAAGGAACAACTTCTTACTCGCACTGGTGCAATCAATGAATGATCATGCTCCTAAAGGACCAGACACTTCACCTTCTATTTTGTAGGGTGAGCTGATTTTATCTTTAGTTTTTTAGTTTTTATAGGTCAGGCTATTTATTTTTGTTTGGTGTGTTTTCAATAAATTTAAGATTTGGGCCATGTTTGGCAAGACATTTGTGGGTGCACTTTTTGATGTGCACATATTTTGATTTTCTTTCCTGATTTTGAATAAAGCATGACATATTAGTTCACATTTATATCTTTATATATGTTTATGCTTTTATGCTTGCTATATAGTTTTTGTGAATAAATTATCAGGTCCAAGTTTGGGGGAAGAAATTTCGCTTTTTCACACGACTGGTTGCACTGAAGTTATTGTCTCGCACTCGGTAGCTTCTCTCCTTTTACACTTCTTTACATACTTAATTTCTATACATGTTTTCATACATTGAGGACAATATATCATTTAAGTTTAGGGGTGTTGAGAGTTAGTTATTCATAGGCAGATTGTCATTGTTGAATTGTTTATAGTTGAATTGGTTTCAAAAAACAAATAATAATTAAAAAAAAATTTGTATGTTTAGGCAAATAATTGGGGAATTTATGTGATTAATACAACTTGTATGCTTATATAGGATATCAAGGAATGATTGAAAGTTGTCAGCATGATTGTTCAAATGAAAAAGGTCCATTGCATGATTTAAATGTTTTATTTTGGAGTCTTTCATCTCTAAGTGACTTCACAATGCACATTGAGCACACCAAAAATTGCATTCCCTTCCTTGTGATTTTACTTAACTGTCTCTCTGAATTAGTAAGTCGAATGAATGAAATAATCCTTGGCATTAAAAAGAAAAAAAATAAAATAAAACTGCATTCTTTCAACATGTCAACTGATTAAAAAGGAAAATAAGGAAAGAATGTAAGATGTATGATTAGTTTAAGTTCGTAGCCTAGCCATTCTGAGTCATTACACCCTTAGGAGTGTCTTTACTCTTAATGCCCTAAGACCATTTGGTTTGGGAGTCGTTGGATCAACGCTTGTTACATGGGGTGGTTAAAGAGCTTATGGAACTTACACATTGCACATGGTCATACCAAAAAAAAAAATAAACAAAAAAATAAACAACACAAATGTGTTCAAATAAATTTATGCCTTGGATTATGATTTCAAAAGATAGATTAAGGATGGGAAAATGTTGAATGAGCTATAAAAGGGTTAAAAGAGTATTCTTAACGAAAATGAAATTTTGGTTCACTTCTAAGGATCTTGAAATAAAATTCTATTATAAGTGAGATGTTGAAGATCATGTATATGGACTAGTTTGTTGATGCATGAGGGCTGGGAATAGAATATTGTTTTGAGATGTCATTGTATGCATACTTGTTGTAGTCTTCTTGATAGAGTTTTTCTCCAAAGTCATATGTTTCAATGTAAACTAGAATGAGCCATGTTGCTTAGTGTTTGTGGGTATCATTTCTGATAAACCCTCACAAGACTTCACTCGTCCTCTAGGGATACCTATGGGTTTAAAAGGCTTGTTGCATATGCTAAATACAATCGTCACTTCCACGAAAGAGGAGAAGTCTGTGTTTCAATTTTTTTTTGCTAAGGGACTAGCAAAATGTAAGTTTGGGTGTCTGATAAGAGTTAAATATTGCATATTTAAGCGCCCTTAATTGCATTAGTTAAGTCCATTATTTGATCTGTTTATATAGATTAACTATATTTTTAGGTTTGTGTGTTTTTGCAGGTCTTATTGCTAAAAGGAATAAGAATAAGGTTTTAAAGGGTTTTGAAGCACAAGTCATATTGGGCCTACATTTCAAGTGATCATCAAAGAGAAATGACATGAAGAGGCGATGGATGCAACTGGAGCTAAAGAGAGAATTCTGTACCAGAGTAGCATGCCTGGCCTTCGGACGCAAGAACTGGCATCTAGACGCCACCTTCCAGTAGCTCACTTCCGGATGCACGCTTTGGCTTCCGAACACCAAACCATCAGGGCCTTGCGTCCGGACGCAAGTCTTCACGTCCGGACGCGAGACCATGGGCCTGTAATGACCCGGTCATTTTCTTCCTTTTGCCTTTTTCCTCAAATTTTGCAGATAAATCTTTTCAGTTGTCTTTTCTTTTCTCTGGATGGTTTTTCGTCGCTTAGTGTCATCTCGAGTGCTCATAATTGGTTTCTGAGACTTTTTCATGTGAATTGACAACTTCCTTCGAGGACCGAGCCATTTTCGTCTTTTCCCTATTATGTCATTTTCCCTATTTCGTCTTTTCCCTAGTATGTCATTTTCCCTATTTCGTCTTATCTCGGTCTGTCAGTTTTTGGTACAACCTCACTTCTTGTGCTCGGAGTTGGTTTTCGACTTCACGTATCCTTATCGTGAGTGGTTTCCACAAAATACGTATCTTTACTTTTGCAAGAAAGTAATCTAATTGCTCCCGGTGCCCATAGGGGCATGGATGCATAAATCTTTGGAATTAATTTCATTTCTTGGGGTGTTTTTCATAAATATCTTTTGAAGATATTTTATTTCAGGAGCATCTAAGAAAATATCTTTTAGAAGATATTTTCATTCTCGGGCAGTTTCGTAGTTAACCCTTTTTGTAGGGGCCATTGTGCAATTAACGAAAGTTATTGCAAAATGTCTCGTCTGGAGCCTGGATTCTCGTACGAGATTCATTTTCACTTTTTGTTGACTCGTAAATTCATAGAATTCCATTCTAGTCATTTTTCTCCAGTTTCAGAATTTCTGGACCCGGTTGCCGCCGAACTTGTACGGGGCATAACTTTCTGGTCGGGACTCAGTTTTCGATGTTGTTTCTTCCATTATTCATATTTTCTCATTTTGAATGTTTTTTGTTCATGGAGTTTTGCCGTTTGAGAGCGTTTGCTCAAAATCCACTTTTCCGGACCCGGCGGGGCCCTTTCGGGGCACTTTTTGTAATTTACTATAAATAAGTGCCTTAAAGAAGAAAAATCAGATTTTCTTCTTCCTCCTCCTCTCCTTGCACGGCCAAAGGCAGCCATGGATGCCCATGGAGCTTCCATCTTCTCTCTCTTCCTTTAACCTACATTTCCTAGGTGAAAATCCTTCGGCCTTTGCATTTGTTGCTCGCCTCATCGTGCTCTACCATTACCCCTTATTAGAAACCATTTCTAACCAAATTTTGAGTTTGGGATTTAGGCCAAGTTTGGATTTTCATGGGGCTTCTTGGACATTCATATAGATCGTGCTGTACCCGACAAAACCTAGGAGTTTCGTCGGATTCGGAGCCGTTTCGTTTTGATGGCTTTTGAGATTTTCATCTCAAATTGAGGTAGGGGGTGTCTTAGGATTATATTTGTGTTGTATTGATGATTATATATGCTTATACAATTTGTATGCATGTTTTGTATAAATCTTGGAATTTAATTTTAATTAATTTCTTTGTAAATGATTTAATGCTCAAGGATATGTATGACTTGGAATTGAATTGTAACATGCTAGGAAATTATGCTTGGATATGTTGGTTAACATATATTAAATTTGGCTCATTTGATTAAGAATTACAACTTTTATTTAATATTTATCTTTAGTGAAAGTTTAATTCACATGGTTGTATCAAGCATGAAATCAAGTTGTAATGTGGTATTTAAATAGGCCTTGGCATGTTCTCTAACATAGATTAAATTGAGGGCATTTGGAATTGTTTAAAAATTTAGAGGAAATTAATTAATTAGCTTGATTAATTTTGTTTTAAGTGCTTTAATCACTTAAATTGTCATTTGATGTTATATATGTGATGACCATGACATGTTCTTCAATATATATTAAATTGAGGTTATTTGGGATTAACTTGGAATTTAGAGAATTTAACTATTTATGTCTAATTAAATTCTATTTTATTACTCCATGAATTTAATTGCATTTTGGAAGTTGTTTTTATATTTAAATCATGGATTTAGATTTGGTGTATGTTCACTTGATTACTTTTAAGCATTGGATAACATAGTTGTTACTTTTATATTCATGAGAATATGTTTTTCCTTATTGAATATATTGTTGCTATGTGTAAGGAATTGCACACTTTGTAGTTGACATCTTTCATGCCATAGTAGTTGTAGACTTTGAGCATGTATTGTATAAGTTTCCAAAATTGGATTGTGCTTGGTAAATAGTTGATATCTTGTATATATATGTTGATATATATATACGTTGTTGCACAATTTGTTGATTTTGGAAACTTGGGGATGTCGTTGCTTGGTTACGGCTAGAACTTGGTTTTAGTACGGGGGATTGTCCCTCTATATAGTCTAGTGCGCACATAGGGAGGTTACCCATGGGCTAGTAACCCTAAAGTAACTATATTGTCGGTCTGATCCGGCGTGACATCCGAGTATCCACTTTGTTTGATATCGTATTTCATTTCAAGTTGATAACTAGATGATATCGTAACTTATTGTTCTTTGTTTGATTTCCCATTTTAAGTTGCAAGATGTTAACTTTGAGAAATCATGCTTTAAGCGTTGTATTGGAAGTTCCAATGTTGGTGAAATTGCATTGATATCATAATTTGTGTTTTGATGTTCAAATGTAGTTTAGGAATGATCCTATAGATTCACTTTGAACATAGACGTTAGGTGGCATGACCCACTCTTGTTGTTTTTGTATCTTGGATTTCAAGTTGAAGACTTTGACAATCTATATATTGTTGCTTTGTATAACATGTTTCTATGTTGTTTGAATTGCATGAACAATGTGATTATGCTAGAAGTGTTTTAAGGTAGCTTAGGATGCTTCTTGAGTCTCATTTTGACATAGACGTTAGGTGGCATGAACCCCTTTGATATATTTCACCTTAAGGTGATAAAATTGTAAAATACTAGGTCGATGTATGCTCATCTCCTACGAGTAGCTTTATGTTACTCACCCCTACGATACTGGGGCATATTTCAGGTACAGGACTCAAGACTTGAAGATTTCATTGCCTTGGATCGTTTGGTAGCTTTATGTATCAAACTTGTATTCTTTGATTCTACGTATGTAAAGTTTACATAAGTACACTCCTTTTAATTCATTTTACATGTATGACATGAGGCCAAGGGCCATTAACTTGAAAGGTTACAAGTATGTTTCCTCTAAAACTCAAGTATTGCCATTGTAGCTTATTTTGTGAGAAATGGAGGCTTTGTATGCTAAAACTTGTTAATGGAATGTAAAGAGGCTTTAGGCCATGTTGGTACATCTATTTTATCATATTGCATGCACTTGCATACTCACTTTGGCAAACAACACCGTCCTTGATGAAACAAAAACTCTAAGTAGCATTTTTAGGGAGTTTTACCCTATTCTGTTCTAGGGGCATTTCGGGTATTTCACAATGCGGTTTTTTTTCATTTCTCTGCATAAGTCACGTAGAAAACTCAATTTTGAGGGGGGTTTCTTCTTTGTGTTTTTCCAGAAAATGCCATCTTGGCCCTCAAAAATCCATATTTGTTCGAAAAATCCTTACTGCCAGGTTTTGCAGATTTTTAGTGCAAATGTACTTGGTAGTATTCATTGACTTTTTTTTGAAAAGTGTGACGATCGATCCGAAACTTTCGGGGGTCTTGTGGGTGTATTTGAAGATTGTATTTTCAATTTAGGCAATTTAAAAACCTTCCGAAGCCCTATTTCCTTTCTTTGGGCAGCAGTTCGGAGAAATTTTTACCCCCTTGACCAGATTTCCTTGGGGACATTCTGGGCATTTTACAATGCATTTTTTTTGTTTCCGTCCATGATAAGGGTAGTAAACTTGATTTTAGGGGGGGTTTATTCTTTGAGTTTTTTCAAAAAAGTCCGTTTAGGGGCCTGTTTTTACTCTCAGTTACAGCAATAGTGGGTTGACGGCACTATAGTTGTCATGGCCTTCGTTGGGCCGCCGTGACGTCGATTTTGTTTTTGACCTTTCTCCCTCATCTGGACTCCAAATTAAGTGAATTTTTTTTTGAAATTGATTAATTTTTCATTGTCTATCCAACGGTATGCTTGGTTGCACCCAAATATTTCTAGATAATTATCAGTTCACCCCTTTTAGCTTTATTGCTCGTTTTTCTTTGTTTTGTCGTTTCTCCTTCGTTCGGAACCTGAATAATGAAATTCTTGAGTCCATCATGGTTTGTTTTTCATTATATTCCCAGTGGTGTGCTCGATAGCACTTGAATCCACTTTTTTGCAAAATGACCATTTTGCCCCTAGGTTCCTTCTTGTCCGTTTTTGAAACGACACTTCCGCATTTGTTTTCCTTTGGGTTCCATGACCTCATTGAGGGTCACATTGGTGTCTTAGAGATGCATTGTATGTCTAGAGACCGTTGTTTCACGTGTCGCTTTTGCATTTTGGATCTGTTATCGGGTCATCGTTTGGTCATCACTGACGCACCGGGTTTACAAAACTTGGGCCGTCACAGGGCCCCCATTTTATTTAAGACAGATTTTATTCTATCTTGAGTAGGGATTCAAATTTAAAATAAGGATTTTGTTTTTTGAACTCACGTAAGGATAAAAGGGGGGGAAAGGCTAAAAGAGAAGAGTTTTAGTTTTGGTTTTGAAAAAGATACAGAGAAAGGGAGGATTTTTAGGGTTCTTGGAGCCTAAGCTTGTAACAATGATGAGAGAAGGGATTCTCTTCTCTTCTTCAATCCTGGAGGTTGCTGCCATATTCATGAGAGGCTAAATCCCTTTTCTAGGGAGTTGATGATTCATGAGAGGCTAAATCCCTTTTCTAGGGTGTTGATGTAACCTAGACCAAGTAAACATGTTTTGATTTGTATTTCAATTTGGGTATTCTTATTGTATATATTCAGTTTCATAAATTAAAAGTATTTACATTGACTTGATGTACTTTACATTGAATTGATGTATGTGTTTATCATATGAATATATATTTGTGTTGATTTGTTATCTTGTCTTAGAAATCATATTGATACAAATATTACACTTGATTTCCTATAGTGACAATGGGAAAGATTTTCTGGAATGGTTATATTAGCATGAGATTGAGTATTTATATAAGTTATACCTAAGGAAGATGGACCAGCTACACCCTTAGGTTAATGTAGTTAGGTAGATGGTCCATGCCAACTGAAGATAATCTATGATATTTAATTGATTTCATGTGCTGCAACATGCTATTAAAGGACTTTGATAGGCCATGCCTAGGGAAGATGGTTCATACCACAATCTAGTTTAGGTGGATGAACCATGCTAACCAAAGATAGGTTCTGCTTAGTCCTGAATGTATGATCTTCTTGACGATGTTGTGGTAGTTTTATGCTTCTACACATCATTTTATATATATAATTATCAATCCCCAAGTTAAGTGCAAGTTTAACATGTTTATGAGGTTGAGGTGAAGTCAATTTCCTAGCCTTCTCTTTATAAGTTCAATCCATTCTATTCACATTATTTACTGTTTTATGAAAGTTAAATTCGTAAGTTAAGTGACAAACCAATCGATTTTTCATCGCTATTATCAAATTGAGGAAGTAGTTTTATAATTTTGTTTGCCATAAACTAGCAATCCTTGTGGTTTGACAACCCCCTACTATAGTATTTATCTACAATGATGAATGTGCTATTGTTATAATTGGTATTTTTAAGTGGTACACATTTATGCGCATCAAGCCGCTTTCCCTAAAGAAGGAACCGGCTCTCCCTTTTGTGGAGCTGGCTCTCCCCCATAGAGAGCCGGTTCTACTATTTGTGGAGCCGGCTCTCCCTCATGGAGAGCCAACTCCCTCTCTTCTAGAGCCGGCTCCTTTTTTTGGAGAGTTGGCTCTCTCTTTCTCCCAGAGAGCCGTATGATGTAACCCTTCATCTTCCTCGCCTCCGACGATGTGTAGAACCCTCTGTAATATTTTATTAAGGTTCCTAGCGTTCATTATATGTCCCAAATTAGCCCAGAACTTCATCTAAACCCCAATATGCATAATTAAAACAATTAAAACACATAATATGAAGCGATTCATACAATAAATCAATTTCAATTAACAACACATAATATAGTTAAAAATCTGAATTAATATGCATACAAGATTAAAATTCAATGTCCGATTATGTCTTGGAGATTATTTAGGCATGCACAGAACACAAGTCTGGGGGAAGGAGTAAGAGATAGAACTTGCCTTTGAGATTTCGGATTAAAATCTCAACGTCGTCTTCCTAGATTTTTCAGCAATTCCTTGACTATTCTCAACCCCTCTGTAGCCCTTGGCTTAACCCACGAGCAACCCTTCTTCCTTCCTCCTTGGTCCGACCTTCAATCTTCGGCCAAAACCCTACCTTTTCCTCTCAGTTTTCCTCTCAAACCCTTTTGTATATCTCTCCGCCTCTATGTGTACATGAATAGGGTTTCTAACCCTTGGCAGACATAAAACATATATTTAAAGGCAATTTTAATTTTAACCTAGTTCTAATTACCTAAGGAAAAGGAAAAGAAAAAAATAAAATTAATACATGTTATATATCAGCACCGTAATCCAACGTGATATCATTTACATATATATATATATATATATATATATCTATATATATATATAAACCTTTATAATTATATAATATGTAACATATACTAAATGTCACAATTAATGTAACTATTAATTATAATTAATAATTAACATAATCTTATATACATATATACCCATATATATATGTATAACTATCTATGGATAAAACCGTACCCATTTAATCTCCTATCTAAGTAGTCCATGGGATGCAAACGGTTGGTCCATTACTACTGTCCAAGTCCATCCTTAACAAAAATAAAAATTCAAAATAAAACAATTTAATTAATTTAAATCTAACAATTAATAACACATAATACACATCATCTTTAACAAATAATGCAGTTAAACCAATTAAATTCAAATCAATACAAATAAGCTCATAAAATTTACATTTAAACACTTAATTAAATTAAACACATAAACAAATAATCAATTAATCAATTAACTAATTTAAAAATGCAAATAAAACAAATAAATAAATGCCAAAACTATCCCTTTAAAATTAGGGGTAATACACTTGTGTCAATGAGATTATCATCTAAGCATGTGTATAATGTTGATATAAGGCTGTGGAACTATTTGGTGGTCTGTGCTCATACAAAATTCCAGATTTGCCCTTCTACCACAGATTTAACATAATAAAGTCGAATTTGTAATAACCCAGTCATTTTCCTTACTTTCCTTTTTCTCAGATTTTTACGGATAAAATTTTTCCGTTGATTTTTCTTTTCTAAGTACGGTTACTCATCACTTAGTGTCATCTCGAGCCCTCGAAAATAGTTTCCGAGACTCTTTCCCTTGGATTGACAACTTCCTTAAAGAACCGCGTCATTTCCACATTTTTCGTTTTTCGATACTATTCACTTTTCGTCATTTTTTCCATTTTGTCTTTTCCCCGTTTGTCACCTTATTGGCATAACCTCACTTTTTGTGTTCGAAGTTGATTTTTGACTTCATTTATCTTCATCTTAAGTGGTTTCCACGAAATACGTATCTTTACTTTTGTAGGAAAGTACTCTGGTTGCTTCTGGTGTCCATAGGGACATGGATGCAAAGTTCTTCAGAAACATTTTTGTTTCTTGGGGTGTTTTTCATAAATAACTTTTGGAGATATTTTATTTTGGGGGTTTTTAAGAAAATATCTTTTTCATTCCGAGTAGTTTTGTAGTTATTTTTTTTGTAGGGGCCATTGTGTAATTAATGAAAGTTATTACAAAATACCTCGTTTTGAGCCTGGATCCTCGTATGGGGTTCATTTTCATGTTTCGTTGAGTCATGTACTCTTAGAATTGTCTTGCGGTCGAACCCTACAGTTTTCAAGTTTTTGGCCCCAATTAGCGCTAAACTTGTTTGGGGCATATCTCTCTGTTCGAGACTCGATTTTTGATACTGTTTCTTCTGTTGTTCATATTTTCTCATTTCAGTTCTTTTTCGTTCATAGAATTTTGTCATCTGAGCGCGTTTGTTCAAATTCCACTTTTTCAGACTCGACAGGGCCCTTTAAGGGCACTTTTAGGGTTTTACTATAAATAGGGGGTTATAAAATTAAATCAGCTGATTTCCTCTTCTTCTCCCACATTTCAGACCAGCCATGGCAGCCCAAGGGGCTGCCACCTTCTTTTCTTCTTTTCCACCTTCTTCCCTCACGTAAAATGTCGTAGTGCCTTAGCGTTTATTGAAGGCCTTGATGACGCTCACCTTTCCCCCTTATTAGAATCCATTTTCAACCACTTTTAAGTTCAGGTTTGGATTTTCATGGTACCTCAAAGGTTAAAGTTGTTCCTCTCGTTGTCCCCGACATAACCTAGGAGTACCGTTGGATTCAGAGCGTTTTCGTTTCGGTGTGGATTAGTGATTTAATCACAAAATGAGGTAGGGGATATTTTAGGTTTAAATATGTGTTGTATTGATGGTTTTATAAGCATATACAACTTGTAAGCATGCCTTTGTATTAATTCTAGAATTTAATTTAATTATTTTCTATGTTTAAGATTTAATTTTCATGGTTGTATATAGCTAGGAATTAAATTGTAGAATGCTATTAAATTAAGCCCTGATATGATTGTTAACATATATTAAATTGGGAGGATTTGAATAAATATTGCAACTTTTAATTAATCTTTCACTTGAATGAAAATTTAATTCACATGGTTGTAACTAGTATGGAACCAACTTGTAATGTGATATTAAATTAGGCCTTAGTATGTTCTTTAACCTATGTGAATTTAAGGACATTTGGAATTATTTTAAAATCTAGAGAAAATTAATTAATTAGATTAATTAATTTTACTCTAAGCGTTCTAATCACTTAATTGGATTTTTGAATTGATATTATTGATGAGCTTGGCATGTTCGATATTATATATTAAATTGAGAATATTTGAATGAGTTTTGAGAAATTTATTTAATTATTTTCTTGGCATTGATCTTAATTTACCTTGTTGTAACTAAGGTAGAATTGGTTTGTAACTTGAAATTAAATTAGGCCTTGCTATATATTTAGGATTCTTGGAGTTGCTTTGTAACATTGAGAATTTAATTATTTAATTTAATTAAATTCCATTTGTATGCTTTCATTGAGGTAATTAAGTTTTGATGTTATATTCTTACTTAATTTCTAATTTGTAACTTGGTGTATGATTACAAGATGGTATTCCATGAGTAGAAGTTATGATTTAACTTGTTGTATACACATTATACTTGCTTGATATTTAATATGCCATTGTAACTTGAAGGCCTAGAGCATATCTTGTGTGTATTCCATGACTTGGTTGTGCATGGTAATTGACATTGTACATTGTGTATATGTGATATACTTGTTGCATAACTTGATGATTTTTGGAAAGCTTGTATGGATATTGAAATATGTTAAGGCTAGAGTATGTCGGTAGTACGGGGGATGAGAGTTCCCTCTACAACATATAGTGCACACTAAGTAGTTCCTTGTGGGCTAGTAACCCGAGATCACTTGTTTGGTCATTGAGACCATATGTCCTTTGTCTTTCCGCCATTGGTTTATTTCGCATTCAATTCCTATTTGTAATTGTGGATTACTTTTAACTTGTGCTTGGATTTGTATACTTGTATGCCTTATATATAAAAAATGCTTAGTATACTTGGATTTGTATACTTGTATGCCATGCATGTCAATATTGCTTAGTATACTTAGAAATGTATACTTGAATTTTTATGTTGCATTTCAATTTCAATATTGCTTAGTGTACTTAGTGTGTACCCTTGTGTATTGATGATTTACTTTCTAGATAACCTAGTATACTTATATCTTCTATACTTTTATAATTCTAAGTTTCAAAATTCCCTTTTCTTATATATTTTTGCCTTTCTTGGCCGTCGGGGTGTCAGATTTTGCGTCGACCATTTTTGAGAGCCATGTACCATTCATGCGCGCTTAAAATTACTAAATACATTTACGTGCATAATTGTTTTAGCCTAGAAATGCATTTGGGGTCAAATGAACACTTGGTGCAAAAGTTAAATTTTCCTCATTTTTGGCCTAGACTGATCAGGGGCGTTCTAGGCATTTCATAGTGTGTTTTTTCGTTTTCTTCCGCTTTGCTGGGTAGAAAACGTGATTTTGGGGGGGGGGGGGGGTTCTTCTTCGTGTTTTTCTAAAAAATGTCGTTAAGGGCCCCGTTTTTGCTTTCTATTCTGGCAGATTTAAAAACAAAAACATGTAGCAGTTTTTTTGTTTTAACCCTCTTGGTCTAAATTGATCTAGGGGCATTTCGGGAGTATCTTTTGAAAAATAAATTCCGGTCTTGACGTGGTGTTATAGAAACGTGATTTTGGGGGGGGGGGGGGGGGGAGGGGGTTTCTTCACAACATTTTTCCAGAAAATGTCGTCTCGGACCCGAAAACCCCGAGTCAAATTTGTTTTCCTGTGCGCACTTGCATTATTTGAAAAAGTCTGTTGTAAGGTCATTTTGGGGATTTCAAGTGAAAAATAAATTTTTCTTTTGATATGGTCAGCTTGGACAAATTATTTTAAGGGGGGTGTCTTCTTCGTGTTTTTCCAGAAAACATCGTTTAGTACCTCAAAACGGCACACGAACTTCAGCATTTTGCCAAGGTTACTATTCATTGCTGTCAAAACACTATTCACGGCCTCGGCGACATTAAAACTTTGTTTTGACTTTTCTCTTTCATTCGAATTCCGAATCAAGTGATTTTTGAGTCTAACTTTATTAAATTTTTGCTGTCTTTCCAATGGTGTGCTCGGTAGCACCCATATCTTGTTAAAAATTACTATTTTGCCCTTGGGGCTAAACTTATTCGATTTTCTTTTTCTTTTTCCTTTTTTTTTTTTAAAAAAAAAAATTGCTTCTGTTATGCTTTCTTATAAGTTTCGTGACTTCCTATAAAGTCACGGATGTGTCTTGGGAATGATGTACATTTCCAAAGACGTTGCTTCTAAGTAAAAAACTATTTTGCCCTTGGGGGTTGATTTGGTCTTTTTCTGATCTTTTCTTCCGCGTCGGTTCTTGTGGAGTTCCGTGGTATTATGAAAGGTCAATTTGGTGTCCTAGGGATGTTCTATATCCCTAGAGACTTGTTTTCTATTTTCACTTCTGCATTTAGATCCGTTATCGGGTCAATCTTCAGTTCATCACGGGACGCACTGGCTTGTAAAACCAAGGTCGTCATAGGTGGTATTAGAGCTCCTAGGTTCGAATACCTTGGACGATGGGTTTTGGGTACATATCATGCTTGTGTTGCCATGCCCTATGTGTTTAATTGCTTCTTGATAACAGGTCTGTTTCCTTATGTGGCAACTTGTTTAGAAGCTTACCTTAACTGCTTTAGCATATAATTTATACTTGTCTATCTTAGCATATAATAGATGCTTATTTATTATAGCATGTTGTATGTGTTTGTTTGCCTTAACATACTACATATGCTTGTAGGCTTTAGTACATTGTACGCGTTTATCTGAGTTACTATGTTATTTATGCTTATTTGCTTTAACATATTATATATACTTGTTCATTTTAGCATGATTATATACAACATATCGTCATGCTTTACGTCCTTCTCCTGTATACACTAACATGCCTTATGTGATTTTTACTACTTGTGTGAGTAGTTAGCTTGTTGATATGCTGTATACTAGCTATTTACTTTTTATGTCTTGTTTTGACATTGCATGTTGTCCCAACTTAGTTGGTAGAGATTGATGCCAGGGTATTGTCTCTTGGGGTCTGTTGTATCCCTTAGATGCATTCATATCTTGCTGAGTTTCTTCCTTGGGTAGGAGAAGTTCATTCTGTAAGGAACCCACGTCGGGAACCTTCTTATTTTTCTTGTTGGTTTCGTTGTTTTGAGACCTTGGTTTGACGGTTGATGCGCGTAAGGCTTATGTGAGCGTAGAATCGCAGTCGTTGTCCGAAGGAGTGAGACGTGGGCCAGGGAGGCACCGTTTCATTTCCTTTTCCTTCGTGGCTTCACAATGTGGTCGGGGAGTGTCCGGGGTGTTGGTTTTGTCTCTTGGGGTTTCGTGGTGACCTGGATGTGATGACATCATTGGGTCTTATTTCTATTGTCATGGGGTGATGAGTCGAGATTAACTCGAGTCTTTCCTTGGAGATTTGGGAAGTTGCCTTGTGAGCCTCAGCGGTGAGGTTCTCATGTCTTGCCTTGTTAGGGCAATGGTTTCAGGATATGTATAGGTGTGTTGACCTAGGATCCTTTTGGTGTTGCCTAGATAGTTATTACGAGCTACTGTTGGTGTGCGCATGGTTTCATGTTATTAATTGCATTGGCGCAATTAATTACCCTCCCTTGTCATTTAAGACTTTGGGGTGGTGTTTTAGGGTTTCGTTAGAATCCTGCCCAGTTCTCATCGAACTCGTTGGCATCTTGAGTTGAGTTCTCTGTTGATGTCTCGTAATGGCTAGTGTTAGAACTATTTATTGCATTGTTGTTTCGTCTAGTGTGGTGTTGGGATTCCATCTTGGGTTTGAGCTAGTCTTAGGAAAGACTTGTAGACTCTTTGTTTCGAGAGCCTTAGTGTTCACTCTGGGAGATGATTCCTTACCTCACGGTGAGAGATTGGAACCATCCGGGTTTTTGGGATTCACTTTCAGTGAGTTCGTCCTTTTGAAAGGCATTTCATCCCTTCTTGCTTTTGACTTGTGGGATTGTTATTTGCATAGTCCTTTTTACATGTTTATATACCTTAGCATGCCGTAGAAACATGTTTAGAATACATGACTATCTGGTAGTTATGTGATGATATAGGTGATGTGTTTTCCATTTACTACATCTGTTTAGCATGCTAGCCTCAAAGATGATATGTAGCGTGTCCTTGATGCTTGACCCCTATTTGATAGGTATCATATTTGATTGCCCTTGTACACTATGTGTTTAGTTGTATAGTACGATCTTGTCCACATAATTTGATTTTATGAGTCGTGACATGGTCACCTTATATATGTATGCCTTATTACTGATTGTTTTATATAGTTCGTTCTTGTTTTCATTCTTGTATTGTGCCTGAGGTTTTAGGACCTTGGTTGTCAGGATTGTGTGTGTGAGCTTGATCCGGTGTCTAGATTCCTAGGCATAGCTTTGTAGTAGGTCAACTTTAGGATGACGTGGTGTATTTTGGGTTGATTTCCTTGTTGGGAGTCATTGTGACTAGGGCGATGGTGATATTGTTTGATTTCGTAAATTCTGATCCATTGGCTTGAGGGCATAGACTTGTCAGGCTTTGGATTCGTGACTGGTGTTGTTGACAATGGTGTTTTAAGACTTGGGGTTGTCAGTTTTCTGGTATTGAGGATTTAGGGCCTTAAGCATAGCGGTACCTATGGCATTGTTGTCAGAGTTTTGGGATTGGCCAGGATAGTCTGGCCGGACATCTTGGACCATATCTCAACTCTCACAAAATGCCCGGTTTCCGTGGTGCTTTTGGTAATAATCGTTTTGACATTGATATCATTTGTATCAGTAGGTTTCATGGGTAAGCTTGTTTAGGACAGGTGATGAATTAGGGCTTTATACTGTCATGCTACCATACAAGTTGTGTGTGGTAGGCGAGTGCAAGTTGCCGTTGATGCTACCTTACATTACCTAGCTAGTAATGTAAGTGTGGGCGAGCATTAGACGTTGTCGATGCTACCGCACCTTGAGTACGTTGTGGCGGGTTCTAGTCGCTATTCGTGCTACCATGTTACTTCTGGTCGTGTTCCTTGTTTTGGCGTGTTATTGCCTTGGTTTCCTTTGGGAGATTGATGTTGGGTTGTATGTGAATTCGTTTGGTGAGGTGTTGTTTTCCGATTCGTGGTTTCGCATTCCTTTAGTTGGATCTTGGGCTTCTGGGTTGTCCTGTAGTGCTTTATGATCCATTCCTTGGTGTGACCTTGTGTTCGGTTCTTGTTCGGTTCTTCCGGTGATGTTCCTAATTTCAGGGACGAAATTTTCTTAAGGAAAGTAGGTTGTAATAACCCGGTTATTTTCCTTCCTTTACTTTTTCTCAAATTTTTACGGATAAATTTTTTCTGTTGATTTTTCCTTTCTGAGTACGGTTACTCATCACTTAGTGTCGTCTCAACCCCTTAGAAATAGTTTCTGAGACTCTTTCCCTTGGATTGACAACTTCCTTAAGGGACCGCGTCATTTCCACATTTTTTGTTTTTCGATACTATTCATTTTTTGTCCTTTTTCCTATTTTGTCTTTTCCCCGTTTGTCATCTTGTTGGCATAACCCCACTTTTTGTGTTCGGAGTTGGTTTTTGACTTAATGTATCTACATCCTGAGTGGTTTCCATGAGATACGTATCTTTACTTTTGTAGGAAAGTACTCTGGTTGCTCCTGGTGTCCATAGGGGCATCGATGCAAAGTTCTTCAAAAACATTTTGTTTCTTGGGGTGTTTTTCATAAATATCTTTTGGAGATATTTTATTTCGGGGGTTTTGAAGAAAACATCTTTTGAAAGATATTTTCATTCTGGGCAGTTTTGTAGTTATCCCTTTTTGTAGGTGCAATTAACGAAAGTTATTGCAAAATACCTTGTTTTCAGCCTGGATTCTCGTACGGGGTTCATTTTCACGTTTCGTCGAGTCATGTACTCTTAGAGTTGTCTTGCTGTCGAACCCTACAGTTTTCGGGTTTTTAGCTCTAGTTAGCGCCAAACTTGTTTGGGGCATATCTCTCTGCTCAGAACTCAGTTTTTGAAGCTGTTTCGTCCGTTGTTCATATTTTCTCATTTCGGTTCTTTTTCATTCACAAAATTTTGTCATTTCAGTGCGTCTGCTCAAATTCCACTTTTCTGGACTCGGCGGGGCCCTTTCGAGGCACTTTTAAGGTTTTACTATAAATAGGGGGTATAAAATTAAATTAGCTGATTTCCTCTTCTTCTCCCACGTTTCAGACTAGCCATGGGCAGCCACCTTCTTTTCTTCTTTTCCACTTTCTTCCCTCATGTAAAATGTCGTAATGCCTTAGTGTTTATCAAAGGCCTTGACAACGCGCATCTTTCCCCCTTATTAGAATCCATTTTTGACCACTTTTGAGTTCGGGTCTAGATTTTCATAGTACCTCAAAGGTTGAAGTTGTTCCTCTCGTTGTCCCCGACATAACCTAGGAGTATCGTTGGATTCAGAGCGTTTTCGTTTCGGTGGGAATTTGTGATTTCATCACAAAATGAGGTAGGGGATGTTTTAGGTTGAAATATGTGTTGTATTGATGGTTTTATAAGCATATACAACTTGTAAGCATGCCTTTGTATTAATTCTAGAATTTAATTTAATTATTTTTTATGTTTAAGATTTAATTCTCATGGTTGTATATAGCTAGGAATTAAATTGTAGCATGCTATTAAATTAAGCCCTGATATGCTTGTTAACCTATATTAAATTGGGAGGATTTGAATAGGTATTGCAACTTTTAATTAGTCTTTCACTTGAATGAAAATTTAATTCACATGGTTATAACTAGCATGGAACCAACTTGTAATGTGATATTAAATTAGGCCTTAGCATGTTCTTTAACATATGTGAATTTGAGGACATTTGGAATTGTTTTAAAATCTAGAGAAAATTAATTAATTAGATTACTTAATTTTACTCTAAGTGTTCTAATCACTTAATTGGATTTTTGACATGATATTATTGATGAGCTTTTCATGTTCTATCATATATATTAAATTGAGAATATTTGAATGAGTTTTGAGAAATTTATTTAATTATTTTCTTGGCATTAATCTTAATTTACCTTGTTGTAACTAAGGTAAAAATTTTTTGTAACTTGAAATTAAATTAGGCCTTGCAATGACCGTTAACATATATTATATTTAGGATTCTTGGAGTTGCTTTGTAATCTTGAGAATTTAATTATTTAATTTAATTAAATTCCATTTGTATGCTTTCATTGAGGTAATTAAGTATTGATGTTATATTCTTACTTAATTTATAATTTGCAACTTGGTGTATGATTACAAGATGGTATTCATGAGTAGAAGTTATGATTTAACTTATTGTATACACATTATACTTGTATGACATTTAATATGTCATTGTAGCTTGAAGGCCTGGAGCATATCTTGTGTGTATTCCGTGACTTAGTTGTGCATGGTAATTGACAATGTGCATTGTGTACATGTGATATACTTGTTGCATAACTTGATGATTTTTGGAAAGTTTGTATGGATATTGAAATATGTCAAGGCTAAAGTATGTCTCTAGTACGGGAGATGAGAGTTCTCTTCTCAACATATAGTGCGCAATAGGTAGTTCCATGCGGGCTAGTAACCCGAGATCACTTGTTTGGTCATTGAGTGTAATACCTATAATTTTAAAAGGATAGTCCTAATATTTATTTAATTGTTTAAATGAATTTTTAATTAATTTATTTGATTATTGGTTTATTTGTTTGTTTGTTTGAATTATTTATGAGTTTTATTTAATTATTATTAGTTGTGAGTTTATTTAATTGTTATTTAATTGGATTTTGTTTTGCTTTAATTGATTAATTGATTTAATTGTACTTGAGAATTAATTGTGTTCAGTGTAGTTAATTATTTTATTGAATTTATTAAATTGAATTTAGTTAATTATTTAATTGAATTTGATGTTTCCTTCTTAATGTGATTGTATATAGGGTTGCACACGTTTGGTTATAAATTAGGTTTACAATTCTTATATGTAGCCGACAATTATATATCATAGGTTAGTTTATGGGCCGGGTAATTCAGTTAGGGTTTAATGGAACCTAAGATTAGTGGCCTATAAATATACGGGTAAAATTCTGTCTAGGGTTTTAGAACCCTATTCATGGTGGTGGAGGCAGAGAGAGAAACCAGAGGAGCAAGCAGATAGTCACCGGAGAATTGAGAACGACGTCGGAGTAAGGCAAGTTCTAATCCTAACTCTATTCCTTAGGCTTGTGTTCTTCGAATCTCTAACACAATTCCAGGAATCTATAAAGATTAAAAGTGGATTTGTTTGCATGTCTCTGTTGTTTTGTTTAAACTGAATGTAGCATGGGTTGCACTGCTTGTTTATAATCTTTTGTATGTAACTCATAAATTAATTCACATAACTAGATGTTTAATTTATGTAAACTGATATATCAAGAGTGAAATTAGTTTTTAACACTCAGAGAAGTATTAACATTACACTAGTTCACATGGTTGAGTTATTCGGAACAGTGTGTGTTATTGAAGGGAAAACTGCTCATTCTAACTTCTTGTTGCATAAATCTTGTTCCGATTGTTGTCGGGAAGTGACTATGGCCTTAACCTATTTCTGGATCACACTGGGATATACTTTTAACCAGTAGTAGCCTTAGAATTTAAGACGGATGCACTGCACGTTGCCAGAGAGGACGCAATTGGAGAAGATGAGCAGTTTAGGAGCAAAGGGCCAAAGAGACGGCTCCCCACAAGGGGGAGCTGGCTCTATTAATGGTGGAAGATGCTCCACATGGTGTGGAGCCGGCTCCACTCAAAGGGGAGGTGGCTCGCCTTGTGGGGAGACGTCTCATTCTTCTTCTGTTGTGTTTTTGACCTCTGTGTTGATTCCAGACTGATTTATGATGCTACGGGTGTGTTTAGGAGCTGTAACTGGGAGTTTTGGTTGGGATCTAGGATTAAATTAAGTAGTCAGAGGGCTTGATAATGCATAATAAATCAAGTATATTTGCTGATAAAACAGTATATGATATTTAAGTAACTTAGCAGATTGTTTATGGACTGAGGGTTTAAATTGCACAACCTTATACATAGCAATTTGTCTGGGAATGGAGTTATGGGTTGTTCATGATTCTGTAGTAAATTGTAAGCATGTTAGATTACAAGATGATTGTATGCTTATAATGGATAAATAATGAAAACATACATTAGTTGTGTTATCAGTTCCTGAACAATTGTAATATAAGGTGAGCATGTAAATCTGTATACTCTGTTATGCTTACTTGGATTTAATTAAAGGTCGCATATATGATGTGTATTTATCAATCGTGGAACTGTGTGGAGCAGTGTTAAACAGGCTTGTTAAATAACAAAGTGATAACATGCTTAATGTAAAGTAGTTGATGGTTACAATTAAATGATTGTCTGTCGATTATTGGATTTGTTATATAGTTGATAATTACACTTATAAATTGTTTTATCAACTACTAGTTATTAGATTACATGCATCGGTATGGGACGGTGACATGTCTAGGTTTGGATTAGTTTCAAATTACTACATCCTACCTACACGGAATAAGGGAATGGATTTCAAAATAAATCATACTTATGCTTAAGTCAAAGAAGCTGCATAAGCTGAATGACTAATTGGATTACTTGTATTATATGTTAATTCAAAGAAGCTGCACAAGCTGAATGACTAACTGGATTTTTGATGGATAGTTAGGATTGGACTTTAAATATATTTTTCTGGTACCACGATATGAGCTTGAGTCTTAGAGTCATCGGTTAGGGAGCGTATATGCAGTAGGATGCGTAGCTAGATATGAGAGGTTGAGGTATACCCTGTTAGGTCTAGGTACTCATGCCCACCTATGAGTGCGTTTTCGCATGTTGCCTTCTATTCAGGTTAAGACCCTCTCCATAGTCCAGTGAGAGTCCTGTAGTGTGAATATACATATGTACAGACTATTAGCTATTGTTGAGTTGGTTAGAATGTATATGCGTATCGAGTCTCTACTTAGATAGTAGTAGGATAGAACTTGTTCGTGGGCCTAACCCACTTCTATTTTTTCAGGTGTTCGACCGTTCCAATTGTAGGCTTGATCGTGTTGAGCAGAGACCATCACTCACTCTTCCGACGACGTAGGATTTCTCTCCATGGTTTACTATGGATGTTCTTTTAGTAGTTTTCTTTTTAGTTTGGATTATTATTAGGGGTCCACTAGAGATGGATTCCTGAGTTGTATTCATGGAGGTTTCGAATATTGGATTTATTTCATTCTTATCAGTTGAGGATTCTATATTAGTATTCCTTTTAGCTTTATTATTTTACCTTCTTAAATCTATTTTGCAATCTGTGTTCGTTTTAAAATATTAATTGTTTGATATTCCCTTGGGTTTGGGTCTAGGCCTGATCAACCCGTGTCTCGGATCTGAGGGCTATCACATTGAGACAATATGTCCTTTGTCTTTCTGCCATTGTTTGATTTCGCATTCAATTCCTATTTGTAATTATGGATTGCTTTTAACATGTGCTTGGATGCATGGTACTTCATTTCTTGCTTAGTGTACTTGGATTTGTATACTTGTATGCCTCATATATAAAAAATGCTTAGCATACTTGGATTTGTATACTTGTATGCCATGCATGTCAATATTGCTTAGTATACTTAGAAATATATACTTGAATTTATATGCTGCATTTCCATTTCAATACTGCTTAGTGTACTTAGTGTGTACCCCTGTATATTGATGATTTACTTTCTAGATAACCTAGTATACTTATATCTTCTATACTTGTCTTAAGTGCATTTCAATCTTGATTGTATGCTTGCATACGTATACTTGTATATCGAATGACTTGTTGCGTGTACCGCATGCTCCTATGTTGTTTAAATTACATGAATGATATGGTTTATGCTAGGAATAATCTAGGTAGCTTCGGATGCTCCCTGAGTCTCACCTTTGACATAGATGCTAGGTGGCATGACTATTTGAGTTAAATTATAGTAACTTAATAGGTTTGTAAAATGTTAGGTCTTTGCGTGCTCATCTCCTACGAGTAGCATTATGTTACTCACCCATGTAGTGGGGACATTTTTCAGGTTCCGGGATCAAGATTCGAGATTCACATCATACTTAGATGATTTGTAGACTTGAAGATCTCATTTCTTGTAAATGTTGGCTTGAAATGCCATTTATAACTTTATATGTCAAAATGTGTATATTTGATTATAATCATGTAATGTGTACATAAGTACACTCTTTACAATGTATTTGACATATATGAGATGAGGTCATAAGCCAATGATATCTAATTTTATCCTATATAACTCTTAACTTCATGAAATATTATGAAAATATTGAAAAATGACAAGTCATTGGCTCACCATGTTTACATCAGGTGTAGGAATTCCATTTTTTTTCTTTCATAGGGTCTCATTAATCATGCATGAAGTGTAGCCAAGGGCCAAACGGTAATTTGAAATTATTTTATAATTTTAAGTTTCAAAATTCCCTTTTCATGTGTATTTTCGCCATTTTTGGCTGTCGGTGGGTCGGATTTTGCATCGGCCATTTTTGAGAGCCATGGACCATTCTCGGGCACTTTAGAAACACTAAATGTGTTTGCGTGCATAATCATTTTAGCCTAGAAATGCATTTAGGGTCAGATGAACACTTGGTGTAAAAGTTGCATTTTCCTCATTTTTGGCCTAGACTGATCAGGGGCGTTCTGGGCATTTCATAGTGTGTTTTTCGTTTTCTTCCGCGCGGCCGGGTAGAAAACGTGATTTCAGGGGGGTTTCTTCTTTGTGTTTTTCCAGAAAATGTTGTTAAGGGCCCCAGTTTTGCTCTCTGTTCTGGCAGATTTCAAAACAAAAACATGTAGCAGCTTTTTATTTTAACCCTCTTGGTCTAAACTGATCTAGGGGCATTTCGGGAGTTTCTTTTGAAAAATAAATTCCGGTCTTGACATGTTCATATAGAAAACGTAATTTTTGGGGGGTGGGGTGGTGGGGTGGGGTTCTTCATAACGTTTTTCCAGAAAATGTCGTCTCGAACCCGAAAACCTGCGTCCAATTTGTTTTCTTGTGCGCACCTACACTATTTGAAAAAGTCTGTTATAAGGGCATTTTGGAAATTTTACGTCAAAAATAAAATTTTCTTTTGACATGGTTAGTTTGGAAAAATTATTTTAAGGAAGGTTTCTTCTTCGTGTTTTTCCAGAAAACATCGTTTAGTACCTCAAAACGGCACCGAACTTCAGCATTTTGCCCAGGTTACTATTCATTACTGTCAAAACACTATTCACGGCCTCGGCGACATCAAAACCTTTTTTTGACTTTTTTCTTCCATCCGGACTCCGAATCAAGTGATTTACTGAGTCTAACTTGATTAAATTTTTGCTGTCTTTCCAATGGTGTGCTCGGTAGCACCCAGATCTTTCTAAAAATTACTATTTTGCCCCTGGGGCTATACTTGTCCTGTTTTTTTTATTTTTTTTATTTTTAAATTGTTTCTGCTATGCTTTCTTATGAGTTTCGTGACTTCCTATGAAGTCACGGATGTGTCGTGGGAATGATGTACTGTGACGACCTTGGTTTTTAGGCCGGCGTGTCCTGTGATGAACCGTAAGGATGATCCGGTAACAGATCCGAATGCGAAAGCGAAAATAGAAAACAAGACTCTAAGAAGTCAAAGTGACCTTCCATGAGGTCGTGGAACTTAACAAGAACTGATGCAGAAGCAAAAGATAAAAAATATGACAAATAAGCCCCCAGGGGCAAAATAATCATTTCTAAAAACTATAGATTCGGGTGCCACCGAGCACACCGCTGGAAGGACAATGAAAAACTAATCAAGATGGACTCAAGAATCGCATGATTCGGTGTCCGAACGAAGGAGAAACGGCATGACAAAGAAAAACGAGCACTTAAAGCAAAAAGGGTAAATTGGTAATTATTTAGGAAGAACCGGGTGCAACCGAGCACACCGTTCGAAAGACAGCGAAAAATTAATCAAGTTCAAAAAAAAATTCACTTGAATTGGAGTGCGGACGAAGGAGAAAAGCCCAAAAGAAGAATTGACGTTGCGGCTGCCCGACGAGGGTCCATGGCGCACACGGTGCCCATGCGCGAGCCCACCGGCGTGCATGCCGGCGCCCAAAGACATGGCTGGTGGCAGCCCTTGGTTGCTGCTACATTTTTTTTTTATCTGCCCAGAACTGAGGCTTGAAACGAAGGTCAAGACGAGTTTTTTTGGAAAAACACGAAGAAGAAACCCCCCCCTAAAATCGAGTTTTCTACCCGACTTCGTAGACGGAATCGAAAAAAACTCACTGTGAAATCTCCAAAATGACCCTAGATCAGAACTAAACAAGAGGGTTATAAAGCTGCTAAATGAAAACTGGAAGCTGAAACTTCACGAGGGATTTCCGTTACCAAGACGACCTTTTCTGAAAGAACACGAAAAAGAAACCCCCCCTAAAATCACGTTTTCTAAGCGACCATGTCGAAAGAAGAAAATAAAACTGAGGTGAAAGGTCCATAATGCCCCAAGATCAGAATATGCAAAAAAAATGCAAAATGAATTCACAAGAGGCTCAAAATACAAACGATGAGGTTTTACCCGGAAACGACTATGCACGCAAACGTAACTTACCTATTTAGACGCGCTACAATGGTCCATGGCTTAAAAATATAGCCGATGCAAAATCCGAACCCCCAACAGGCAAAAAGGCAAAAATGGACTTGGAATGGAAAACATGGAATCCAAAAATGCAAAACGGGATCAAATGACCGTTTGGCCCTTGGCCACACTTCATACAAGATTAATAAGACCCTATAAAAGAATGAAAATGGAATTCCTACACCCGATGCAACCGTGGTGAAGGAATGACTTGCGATTTTTCAAGTTTTTCATAACATTTCAAGAAGTTAAAAAGTTGCATAAAATACAATATACATGTCATTGACCTCCGGCCT
Source organism: Cornus florida (assembly GCF_030987335.1). NCBI lineage: Eukaryota > Viridiplantae > Streptophyta > Magnoliopsida > Cornales > Cornaceae > Cornus > Cornus florida. Next base: position 30,862,577 of record NW_026775571.1, on the reverse strand, counting down.
CATCTCATACATATCAAATACATTGAAAGGAGTGTACTTAAGTACATATTACATACATGGAATCAAACATACATATTTTGACATATAAGTCTACAAAATGACATTTCATGCTAACATTTGCATGAAATGGAAACTTGAAAGCTACTCGACATCCAAGGAATGCTAGGTTCACGAACCAAGTCTTCGTACCTGAAATATGCCCCAGTATCGTAGGGGTGAGTAACATAAAGCTACTCGTAGGAGATGAGCATGCATCGACCTAGCATTTTATAAATTTATCACCTTAAGGTGAAACATGTTAAAGGGGCTCATGCCACCTAAGGTCATGTCCAAGTGAGACTCGGGGAGCATCCTAAGCTACCTTAGAGTCTAAGCAGCAAGAATCATGATATACATACGTGTATGAAACGAATCATGGTTGGGATAATCTAAAGAACATGACAAGAAGAATGCTTGAGCATATATTAACATGAATTGCATTTTCAATATAATTAAACTAGGTATAGAGTAATCCATACAACATAACAAAAGCATATTTGAATACAAGTTAACAAGAATCACATTATCAATGCATTCCAACAACAAAAGAGCATGATATACAATGCAACAAGGTTTAAGTTCTCAAAGCCATCAACTTAGAATCGAAAGCATAAAATAACAGTAGTGGTTCATGCCACCTAACGTCTATGTTATAAATGAATCAATAGGATCAATCCTAAGCTTTATTAGAACGTCAAAACACGATTTTCGATATCGATGCAATTTAACCAATATTGGAACTTCCAATACAACGCATAAAGCACAATTTCGCAAAGTTAACATCCTGTAACTTAAAATGGAACGACAAATAAGAAACAACAAGTTACAACATCATCTAGTTATCAACTTGAAAATAAATGCGAAATCAAACAAAGTGGATACTCGGACGTTACGCCGGATCAGACCGACAACATAGTTACTTTAGGGTTACTAGCCCATGGGTAACTTCCCTATGCGCGCACTAGACTATATATAGAGGGACTATCCCCTGTACTAGAACCACGTCCTAGCCATAGTCAAACAACGACATCCCCAAGTTTCCAAAATCAACAAGTTGTGCAACAACGCATATATCAACAGGAATATGCAAGATAATTAACTATCTACTAAGCACAACCAAATTTGGAAACCTATACAATACATGCTCTAAATCCACAACTAATATGATATGATGAATGTCGAATCTTCAGTGTGCGATTCGTTACACCCTATGCATGAAAGATTTTAAAGTTGAAGTGTGCAAATCATTACACAAGGCAACAATATATTCAATAAGGAAAACATATTCTCATGAACACAAACATAGCAACTATGTTATCCAATGTTCAAAACATAACTAAATGAATATACAACAAGTCTAAGTCCATGATTTGAATATAGAAACCACTTCTAAAGCAGAACTAGGTCATTGAGCAAATTGATAGAATTTAAATAGGTAAACACAATTAAATTCTCTAGATTCTGATTCAATTCCGAATAACCTCAATTTAGTACATGTTAAAGGACATGGCATGGTCATCACCTATATCCATTCTAAAACTCAATTAGGTTATTGGAACAACAAAGTAGAACTTTAATTAAATCATACTAATTTAATTACCAAGGTTCTAAAACAACTTCTAATAGTCCCAAATTAATATATACTAGTAAACAAGTCATGGCCAATGCAAATATCAAGTTAAAACCTTAATTAAGCTATTGGGACCACAAAATAGATTTTAATTAATTCTTTTAATTAAGATCTCTAGATTTTCAAACTTAACCAAATGCTCTCAATTTAACATATCTTAGAGAATATGCCAAGAACTAATGTAATATCACATTACAAGTTTATTTCATTCAATTTAAGACCATGTGACTTAACCTTTCACTAAAGTTAAATATAAATTAAAAGTTACAATTCTCATGCAATTAATCCCAATTTAATATATGTGAACAACCACACCAAAGCTTAATTTTCTAACATGCCACAATTCAATTCCAAGTTGTATATCACCATGAGGATTAAATCTTAAATAAGGAATTTAATTAAATGAAAGGTTTGAAAACCTAACCGAATATTCTAAATCAAATATATGTGAAGCTATATGGCATGTAAGTCAAGAATATGAAGTCAGAATTTAAATAGAGTGAATTGTGCACTCGGGGCAAATTAATTAATCAAATTAATTAATAATTACTAATTTTCAAAACACCTCCAATTACTGTCAAATTCAACTATGTTGAAGAGTATGCTAAGGCCTAATATAATATGCTAACACATATTAATTTCAAGCTAGTTAAGGCCATGTGAATTAATCTTTCACCTAAGATAAATATTAAATAAAATCTTTAATACTTATTCAAATGTTCCAATTTTAATACACGACAATGAGCATATCAAGGGGCAATATAAAATCATGCTACATGTTTAAACCAAGTCATGAGCAACCGAGAAAATTAGATCCTGTACAAGAAAAATAAATAATAAAATCTCTAGATTTTATATTTAATCATGCAAACAAGTAGTATAAACATTACAAGCATGCTATATAACAAGAATTTAAACCTAAAACATCCCCTACCTCAATTTGAGATGAAAATCCCAAAGGCCCACCAAAATAAAAGTGCTCCGAATTCGACGATACTACTAGGTTTTGTCGGGGACAACGCCGTGAACATAACCCCCATGAAAGCCCCATCAAAATCATAACTTGACCTCAAAACCAAACTCAAGAAATGGTTAAAACTGAATTCTAATAAGGGGGAAAGATAAAGCACGGCGAGGGGAACAACAAACGTTAAGGCCGAAGACTTTCCATCAAGGAAAAGTGAATCAAAAGAGGAGAGAGAAGATGGCAGCACCCCTTGGGCTGCCATGGGAGATCCAGGTCGTGCATGAAGAGGGGAGAAGATGAAAAATGAAATATCTCACCCCCCTTTTATAGAAATCTCAAAAAGTGCCCCGAAAGGGCCCCACCGGGTCCGAAAAAGTAAAATTTGAGCAGACGTGCTCAAATGGCGAAACTTTGTGAACAAAAAAGAATCAAAATGATAAAATATGAACAACGGATGAAACAACGTCAAAAACCGAGTCCTGAGCAGAAAGTTATGCCCAAAACAAGTTTGGCAAAAATAGGGGCCAAAAACCCTAGAACTGGAAAACATCGATCAGGAGGAAATTCCAAGAGTACACAACTCGACGAAATATGAAAATGAATCCCGTATGAGGATCCAGGCTCAAAATAAGACATTTTGCAATAACTTTCATTAATTGCACAATGGCCCCTCCAAAAAGTGAAAACTGCACTTATGGCCCAGAATGAAAATATCTTCCAAAAATGTTTTCTTAAAAACCCCTGAAATAAAATATCTTCAAAAAATATTTACGAAAAACACCCCAGGAAAAGAAAATAATTTCAAAGAACTTTGCATCCATGCCCCTATGGACACTGAAAGCAACCAGAGTACTTTCTTACAAAAGTAAAGATATGTATTTCGTGGAAACCACTCAAGATGAAGACACGTGAAGTCAAAAACCAACTCCGAGCATGAGAAGTGAGGTTGTGCCAAAAAATGACAAACAAAGATAAGACAGAATAGGGAAAAGATGAAATAGCGCATAGTGTCCAAAAATGAAAAATGCAAAAATGACTCAATCCTCAAAAGAAGTTGTCAATTCATATGAAAGAGTCTCAGAAACCAATTCTGAGCACTCGAGATGATACTAAGCGACACGAAACAGAGCTCAGAAAGGAAAATTAAACGAAAAAAATTCATTCGTAAAATTTCAGGAAAAAGGAAAGGAAGGGAAATGACCGGGTCGTTACAACCTACCCTCCTTAAAGGAATTTCGTTCCCGAAATTAGGAACATACCAGAGAGAATAGAATAATGACCGAACAAAAGGTTAAATCAAAGGATAGCGCACAACGCACTGAAGGACAAATCCTGAAGTCTAAAGATCAACTGAAGGAACGCGAAACCATGAACTGAGACAACGCCTCATACGAACTGGCACGTTAACTCAATGTCAACCACCGAGAGAATCGCAAGAAAACAAAGCGTCGAACACAGGGAAAGATGAGAGTGACAAAGCCGTACAAACAGTGACCAGAACCCGCCCACACTTACTCGTCAGCAAGGTAGCGTGACGGTATAAGGCACTAGTTCATAACATGCCCTAACCAGGTCAACTCTGAGAAACCAATTGATACGAATGACATCAATGTCAAAAATGATCATTACTAGAAGCACCGCGGGAACTAGGCATCTGCGAGAGTTGGGGTAGCTAAACCCAAAACTCTAACAACAATGACATTGGCACCATTATACTTAAGGCCTTAGATCTAGAAGCCACGATGAAAGGGAATGAAACGGTACCTCCCTGGCCCACGTCTCACCCCACCAGAAAATGATTGCGATTCTACGCTCAAATGAGCCTCACTCACATTAACCGACAGAACAGACAAGAAGATTCCCTACATGGGTCCCTACGGAATGAATCCCTCCTATCCAAAGAAGAAACTCGTGAAACAAGAAGGCATCTAAGGGATACGACAGATCCTAAGAGACACTGTCAAAACCAGACATAAAAGTAAACAAGTAGCATGTAACATAGCATAACTATCTACTCACATAAGTAGTAAACAAGTTGCCACATAAGCAAATAGGCATGTTATCAAATCAAACATGTTATCAAGAAGCACGCAGACATGTTATCACACCAGAACATGATAGTGACACAGAACATGTTATCAGGAAGCATATATACACAAAAGCATGCTGAACCAATAATAGATGTCTCAAAACACCTAAACATGTAAACATGTTATCATACAAGACATGTTATCAAGATACAAATGACAAATCAAAGCAAAACAACATGAGCATGATATGCACCCAAAACCCGTCGTCCAAGGTATTCGAACCCGGATGCTCTGATACCACCTGTGACGACCCTGGTTTTTAGGCCAGCGTGTCCTGTGATGAACCGTAAGGATGATCCGATAACGGATCCGAATGCGGAAGCGAAATTAGAAAACAAGACTCTAAGAAGTTAAAGTGACCTTCCATGAGGTCGTGGAACTCAACAAGAACTGATGCGGAAGCAAAAGATCGAAAATATGACAAATAAGCCCCCAGTGGCAAAATAGTCATTTCTGAAAACTGTAGATTCGGGTGCCACTGAGCACACCGCTGGAAGGACAACGAAAAACTAATTAAGATGGACTCAAGAATCGCATGATTCGGAGTCCGAACGAAGGAGAAACGGCATGACAAAAAAAAAGAGCACTTAAAGTAAAAAGGGTAACCTGGTAATTATCCAGGAAGAACTAGGTGTAACAGAGCACACCGTTGGAAAGACAGCGAAAAATTAGTCAAGTTCAAAAAAAAAAATCACTTGAATCGGAGTCCGGACCAAGGAGAAAAGCCCAAAAGAAAAATTGACGTCACGGCGGCCCGACGAGGGGCCATGGCGCACACGGCGCCCATGCGCGAGCCCACCGGCGTGCATGCCGGTGCCCAAAGACATGGCTGGTGGCAGCCGTTGGCTGTTGCTACATTTTTTTTTTATCTACCCAAAACTGAGGCTTGAAACGGAGGTCAAGACGAGTTTTTCTGGAAAAACACGAAGAAGAAACCCCCCCTAAAATTGAGTTTTCTACCCGACCTAGCAAACGGATTCGAAAAAAACTCACAATGAAATTCCCAAAATGCCCCTAGACCAGAACTAAACAAGGGTGTCAAAAAGCTGCTAAATGAAAACCGGAAGCTGATACTTCACCAGTGATTTCCTGTACCAAGACGACCTTTTCTGGAAAAACACAAAAAAGAAACCCCCCCTAAAATCACGTTTTCTAAGCGACCATGTCGAAAGAAGAAAATAAAACTAAGGTGAAAGGTCCATAATGCCCCAAGATCAGAATATACAAAAAAATTGCAAAATGAATTCACAAGAGGCTCAAAGCACAAACGATGAGGTTTTGCCTGGAAACGACTATGCACACAAACGTAACTTACCTATTTAGACGCACTACAATGGTCCATGGTTTAAAAATATAGCCGATGCAAAATCCGACCCCCCAACAGGCAAAAAGGCAAAAATGGACTTGGAATGGAAAACATGGAATCCAAAAATGCAAAACGGGATCAAATGACCGTTTGGCCCTTGGCCACACTTCATACAAGATTAATAAGACCCTATAAAAGAATGAAAATGGAATTCCCACACCCGATGCAACCATGGTGAAGGAATGACTTGCGATTTTTCAAGTTTTTCATAACATTTCATGAAGTTAAAAAGTTGCATAAAATACAATATACATGTCATTGGCCTCCGGCCTCATCTCATACATATCAAATACATTGAAAGGAGTGTACTTAAGTACACATTACATACATGGAATCAAACATACATATTTTGACATATAAGTCTACAAAATGACATTTCATGCTAACATTTGCATGAAATGGAAACTTGAAAGCTACTCGACATCCAAGGAATACTAGGCTTCATGAACCAAGTCTTCATACCTGAAATACACCCCAGTATCGTAGGGGTGAGTAACATAAAGCTACTCGTAGGAGATGAGCATGCATCGACCTAGCATTTTACAAATTTATCACCTTAAGGTGAAACATGTTAAAGGGGCTCATGCCACCTAACGTCTATGTCCAAGTGAGACTCGGGGAGCATCCTAAGCTACCTTAGAGTCTAAGCAACAAGAATCATGATATACATACGTGTATGAAACGAATCATGGTTGGGATAATCTAAAGAACACGGCAAGAAGAATGCTTGAGCATATATTAACATGAATTGCATTTTCAATAGAATTGAACTAGGTCTAGAGTAATCCATACAACATAACAAAAGAATATTTGAATACAAGTTAACAAGAATCACATTATTCATGCAATTCAATAACAAAAGAGCATGTTATACAATGCAACAAGGTTTAAGTTCTGAAAGCCATCAACTTAGAATCTAAAGCACAAAATAACAGTAGTGGTTCATGCCACCTAACGTTTATGTTATAAATGAATCAATAGGATCAATCCTAAGCTTTATTAGAACGTCAAAACACGATTTTCAATATCGATGCAATTTAACCAACATTGGAACTTCCAATACAACGCATAAAGCACAATTTCGCAAAGTTAACATCCTGTAACTTAAAATGGAACGACAAATAAGAAACAACAAGTTACAACATCATCTAGTTATCAACTTGAAAATGAAATGTGAAATCAAACAAAGTGGATACTCGGACGTCACGCCGGATCAGACCGACAACATAGTTACTTTAGGGTTACTAGCCCATGGGTAACCTCCCTATGTGCACACTAGACTATATATAGAGGGAGTATCCCTCGTACTAGAACCACGTCCTAGCCATAGTCAAACAACGACGTCTCCAAGTTTCCAAAATCAACAAGTTGTGCAACAACGCATATATCAACAGGAATATGCAAGATAATTAACTATCTACTAAGCACAACCAAATTTGGAAACCTATACAATACATGCTCTAAATCTACAACTAATATGATATGATGAATGTCGAATCTTCAGTGTGCGATTCGTTACACGCTATGCATGAAAGATGTTAAACACGAAGTGTGCAAATCATTACACAAGGCAACAATATATTCAATAAGGAAAACATATTCTCATGAACACAAACATAACAACTATGTTATCCAATGTTCAAAACATAACCAAATGAATATACAACAAGTCTAAGTCCATGATTTGAATATAGAAACCACTTCTAAAGCACAACTAGATCATTAAGCAAATTGATAGAATTTAAATAGGTAAACACAATTAAATTCTCTAGATTCTGATTTAATTCCAAATAACCTCAATTTAGTACATGTTAAAGGACATGGCATGGTCATCACCTATATCCATTCTATAACTCAATTAGGTTGTTGGAACAACAAAGTAGAACTTTAATTAAATCATGCTAATTTAATTACCAAGGTTCTAAAACAACTTCTAATAGTCCCAAATTAATATATACTAGTAAATAAGTCATGGCCAATACAAATATCAAGTTAAAACCTTAATTAAGCTATTGGGACCACAAAATAGATTTTAATTAATTCTTTTAATTAAGATCTCTAGATTTTCAAACTTAACCAAATGCTCTCAATTTAACATATCTTAGAGAATATGCCAAGAACTAATGTAATATCACATTACAAGTTTATTTCATTCAATTTAAGACCATGTGACTTAACCTTTTACTAAAGTTAAATATAAATTAAAAGTTACAATTCTCATGCAATTAATCCCAATTTAATATATGTGAACAACCACACCAAAGCTTAATTTTCTAACATGCCACAATTCAATTCCAAGTTGTATATCACCATGAGGATTAAATCTTAAATAAGGAATTTAATTAAATGAAAGGTTTGAAAACCTAACCGAATATTCTAAATCAAATATATGTGAAGCTATATGGCATGTAAGTCAAGAATATGAAGTCAGAATTTAAATAGAGTGAATTGTGCACTCGGGGCAAATTAATTAATCAAATTAATTAATAATTACTAATTTTCAAAACACCTCCAATTACTGTCAAATTCAACTATGTTGAAGAGCATGCTAAGGCCTAATATAATATGCTAACACATATTAATTTCAAGCTAGTTAAGGCCATGTGAATTAATCTTTCACCTAAGATAAATATTAAATAAAATTTTTAATACTTATTCAAATGTTCCAATTTTAATACACGACAATGAGCATATCAAGGGGCAATATAAAATCATGCTACATGTTTAAACCAAGTCATGAGCAACTGGGAAAATTAGATCCCGTACAAGAAAATTAAATAATAAAATTTCTAGATTTTATATTTAATCATGCAAACAAGTAGTATAAGCATCATAAGCATGCTATATAACAAGAATTTAAACCTAAAACATCCCCTACCTAAATTTGAGATGAAAATCCCAAAGGCCCACCAAAATAAAAGTGCTCCGAATTCGACGATACTACTAGGTTTTGTCGGAGACAACGCCGTGAACATAACCCCCATGAAAGCCCCATCAAAATCATAAGTTGACCTCAAAACCAAAATCAAGAAATGGTCAAAACTGAATTCTAATAAGGGGGAAAGGTAGAGCACGGCGAGGGAAGCAACAAACGGTAAGGCCGAAGACTTTCCATCAAGGAAAAGTGAACCAAAAGAGGAGAGAGAAGATGGTAGCACCCCTTGGGCTGCCATGGGAGCTCCAGGTCGTGCATGAAGAGGGGAGAAGATGAAAAATGAAATATCTCACCCCCCTTTTATAGAAATCTCAAAAAGTGCCCCGAACGGGCCCCGCCGGGTCTGAAAAAGTAAAATTTGAGTAGACACACTCAAATGGCAAAACTTTGTGAACAAAAAAGATTCAAAATGGTAAAATATGAACAATGGAAGAAACAACATCAAAAACCAAGCACCGAGCAGAAAGTTATGCCCAAAACAAGTTTGGCGAAAACCGGGGCCAAAAACCCTGAAACTAGAAAACATCGACCAGGAGGAAATTCCAAGAGTACACAACTCGACGAAATATGAAAATGAATCCCGTACGAGGATCCAGGCTCAAAACAAGACATTTTGCAATAACTTTCATTAATTGCACAATGGCCCCTCCAAAAAGTGAAAATTGCACTTATGGCCCAGAATGAAAATATCTTCCAAAAATATTTTCTTAAAAACCCCTGAAATAAAATATCTTCAAAAGATATTTACGAAAAACACCCAAGAAATGAAAATAATTTCAAAGAACTTTGCATCCATGCCCCTATGGACACCGGGAGCAACCAGGGTACTTTATTACAAAAGTAAAGATACGTATTTCGTGGAAACCACTCAAGATGAAGACACGTGAAGTCAAAAACCAACTTCGAGCATGAAAAGTAAGGTTGTCCCAAAAACTGACAAACAGAGATAAGACAGAATAGGGAAAAGACGAAATAGTGCATAATGTCCAAAAATGAAAAATGCGAAAATGACTCGATCCTTAAAAGAAGTTGTCAATTCACATGAAAGAGTCTCAGAAACCAATTCTGAGTACTCGAGATGATACTAAGCGACACGAAACAGAGCTCAGAAAGGAAAATTAAACGAAAAAAATTCATTCGTAAAATTTCAAGAAAAAGGAAAGGAAGGCAAATGACCGGGTCGTTACATGTACATTTCCAAAGACGTTGCTTCCAAGTAAAAGACTATTTTGCCCTTGGGGGCTTATTTGGTCTTTTTTTGATCTTTTCTTCCACGTCGGTTCGCGTAGAGTTCCGTAACATTATGAAAGGTCACTTTGGTATCCTAGGGATGTTGTATATCCCTAGAGACTTGTTTTCTATTTCTACTTTTGCATTTGGATCCGTTATCGGGTCAATCTTCGGTTCATCACAGGACGCACTGACTTGAAAAACCAGGGTCGTCACATAATTCCTGTTGTTTAATACATCAAGTTGTTCTATCATTCTTATATTGTGTAATAGCTTAATTATTATTGCAATACATCTTTATATATGTATTTGGTGAGCTGTGAGAGCTCATAGGGTCCAACCAGGGTTGCTTAGAACAGGGGGAGTGCATGTGTGCATTGTTGTGAACTAGGATGTGTGCCGAGTGAGAGACAGCTGAGTGTGTATTTACTGTATTACAACTAGTGGAGATTACATTGGCTATGGCCAAGAATCAAGGTTTTTGATCTCTAGCTGAGAGAGATTTTCCTTATAAAATCTCTAAGCACTAGTGGTTGTATGTGTGAATCTATTGCATTGAAATTAATCTAAGTGTTGAAAGACGTTTTTATAAAAGAACCAATTCACCCCATCTTGGTTTATCAAATACTATTCATTTTATTCAAGTGTCCAAACAATGAAGTATTATTTTTTATGCCCGGTAATAATAATAATAAAAAAAAAGAACTAGATTTTGATAGCCGATCACGAAAATGATCTACACAAAAGTTATATATATTTGCATAAAGTGGTACCTTTATCACAAAAGTGATGCCACTTTTACATGCATTCTTGTACATGTAGGTAACAATCTTGTACACAAATGTACCACTTGCTATACATGCATGTACTATTTTTGTGTAGACCATTTGGACAATCAATGATCAAATTTTTTATTTTATTTTATTTGTTTTTTTATATCACTGGTCATCTAAATAGTAAGGATAGTTAACTAGGGAAAAAAAAAAAAAATAGTGAGGGTAGTTTGAGTACTTGAATAAAAGGAACAACGTTTTCTCATATTTATATGGTATTTTGATAAAATTTATTTTTTACCAGAATATCATGAGTTTTACTTCATGAAATAGTTAATAGGGCCATAGGGCTCTAAAAGTCCATCTATATGCAATTATCCGTTTTAAATTTTTAATTGCAAATAAATGGCATCGGCTAATACATTCCTTGATTAATCAGTACTAAAGATTTCATTCCAGTCCATTGGGTTTGGGGTTGGGGTTGGGGTTAGGGTTGGGGGTGGGGGTGGGGGAGAAAAATATTAATTGTTCAAATTCAAAGGCAAAATAAAAAAATAATAATAAATAATGCCAAACAATACGAGTAGTGTAACAAAAATTAAATACTTGATAAATATAATAAGATCCAAAATATTGATCAGTAATATTTTCTTTCAATACAATTACAATTGTCATTGATGTGTATTCTTATTTTGAAGCAATGTATGAAATTATAAATATTGATTTAAATAAGAAGAAAATAAATAAAAAAGCATAAGAAGAGAAAAAAATGTTAGAGTACAAAATGAAAAACTTTAAGAAATGGGAAAAAAAAAAATGAAGAAGAAGGAGAAGAAAAAGAAAATTAAAATAAGATAACGTTGAAGGGGAAAAAAATGGTTTAATTGAAGTGGTATATATGTAAACATTTTTTTTTTTTTTTTTCATAAGGAAATTAAATGAATTCCAAAAGTTAAAGAGAAAAATAGAAAAAAATTAAGAGATAATTTTAATAATTAAAAACTTTAAGGAGGGCATTGTTTAAAATTTACCATATAACTTATATAAGTACACGTAAATAACAAAAATATGTATATATATATGTATGGTAGGTGGTGGGGTGGGGGGGCACCTGCCCCTCTGGGTCTTACAGGGCCTGCCTTGAGATGCCCAAAATTTTCTGAGGCCCTAGGTGATTGTGAGACCCAAATTTTGAGAGGCCCTAGTAATATAAATTTTTGGGCCCTAGTGATACAAATTTTTGGAGCTCATTAGATTGGTTATACGTGAATCACAATATGATGATTTGAGAGTTAGGGTTGATAAGATGAAAAAAGGTTAAATTAATTACCATTTTAAACAAAATAGCTTTCACATAATAGATTTTTCATTAAAAAATCATTCATACTTCCATTTCAACTAATTTGTGGTTTTTTATTTTGGTAAATACAACAATTTCAATTACCATACTTCCATATTAAAAGCATTTAAATTAAATGAATTTTAACAAGAATGATGAATTAATAATACTCAGAAAATTTCTAATTAAAAAAGAAAAATAGAAATTGAAACTATTAAGGCTGTATTTGGTAGCATGGAATTGGAGACTTGGAATTGGAATCGGTGGAATTAGAGAAAATTTTGGTTCAATTTTGTAAGTACTTTTTTCTCTAATTCCACCAATTTCAATTCCAAAGCTCTAATTCCATGACTGCCAAATATAGCCTAAGTTTAAAATGATTAATCTCAAATTTCTCAAATTTTTTTTTATTTTTATTTTTCTAGAGCACCAATATGGTAATTAAAAGCAAACCTATAAATTTTGATTAATCTTAAATTTCTCAATTTTTTTTTTTTTTTTTTTTTTTTTGTAGAGCACCAGTATGGTAATTAAAAGCAAACCTATAAATTTTGTTCAACCAATATCCAAAAAGTGCATCAAATTGTAATGTTTAAAGAGAGAGACAGAGGGCTAGACTTTTTGAGGGTTTCGGGCATGTATAAAATGGTTATGAACTTATGATGAAATTTTAGTGGGGCATTTTTAGGATTTTGACAAATTTTTAGGAGTGTAGTGTAAATAAATTAAAATTCACTATCACCGAAAAAAATAAAAAATAAAAATTCACTGGGTCTTTAATGACCCATTGCCTCTTGATTTGAGCAATATAATAGAAAAGGGTAGTGATAGATGGGCCGATGATTTTGGCCGATTAGTTTGGCAGAATACACATGGTAGTCCAAATAAGCAAAAAAAGGAAAAAAAGAGAATAAAATAAAAAGAGAAACAATATACGCGTCCATAGATTTATCTTTCTCAGGCTGTCAAGTTCTAAGCTAAATTCTTCTCTATCAAATCTCTCCCTCTTCGCTTCGTCTCTTCAAACAATATTTCTTACAATTTTAACTTGAAAGGAAGAACCTTTGATTTTTAAGGTATTGTTGCAACTTCGTATCATATATCATATTCATATATATTTATATATATATTGTATCATATATGTTTTTTTTTTTTTTTTTTTTTTGGGAAGGTAAATATATATATTTTTTTGATTATATTGTTCTTCACCAAAAGGCTGAACCTCATCTCCCACTTACATTGATTGGAAAACAAAGTGGTTTTGTTGTAGCCAAGCACCAAGTTCATTCCTATGATGTGCCTTGAGAGTCAAATCCCTTTCCGTTTGAAAGTCAAATTTTGAATCGAATTAGATCACTCCAACTTTAGCCCATTTTTCTTGTATGAGTGTTGGAAAACGCTTTTTTCTTATTTTCAGTAGGATTAGAACATTCTTTGGTGAACCTAGATGAATTCTTCCTCCACTCACCTCCGCGGTGAATATAGTCTGAGTGTATTAGACTAGTCTTTAAATTTTTTTCAAAGAGATAGATTGAAGTATATGCATTCCATGTGTTTGATATGTGGTTTGAGATGGATTTATTTTCTTTCTTCAAAAAAATAAATAGAGTGTCTTTGATGTTTGTTTGGGTTAATTTTGATGTGAATTATTTATACTTATATCAGATGCATTTACTCTAAAGAATGCAATACAGTGTAGTATAAAAAAAAATTTAATGATAATTTTTATCATCAATGCTCTATTTTTCATCATTAGTGCTTAAATTTCTTGTTATGTTTTTCATCATAAATGTTCAAATTTGTTGCTTTACTTTCATTAGTGTTTCCTACAATTCTTTTTTTATTTTATTAGAAATTGAAGAAAATCCCCATGTGCAAGATGCTGAAATGCCTTATGATTATGAGATTAGTAATGATGATAAAGGAATTGAGCAAGACTTGGATGAATTGGAAACACCCAAGATTGGGATGATTTTTCAGTCTAAAGAAGAAGTACGTAGTTATTATAACAACTATGCTAACTGTCAAGGTTTTGGTATAGCAAAAACTAGCGTAAAAAACGGAAGTGATAGTAAATCAAAATACTTTTCACTTGCATGCTCTTGGAATGGTAAGTTAATATCAATTGTAAAAAACTCTTTTAACCCAAGGCCTTCAACTAAGACAAATTGTAAGGCAAAAATCAATGTAACAGTTAAAGAGAATGGGAATTTCATTGTTACTCGTGTTTATCTTGATCACAGTCATGCATTAAGTCTAACTAAGGCATGACACTTCCAATGTAACAAGGCACTCGATTCTCATGGCAAGAGAAGATTGGAATTAAATGACTTAGCAGGAATAAAGTCGAATAAAAATTTTTATGCACTTGTTATTGAAACTGGTAACTATGAAAATTTATCGTTTAGTGAGAGGGATTGTAGAAATTATATAGAAAAAGCAAGACAATTGAGACTTGGGATTGGAGATGCTAAAGCCCTTCGCAAGTACTTTTGTTGCATGCAAAATGGGAATTCAAATTTCTATTACATGATTGATATAGATAATGAAGGGCGTTTAAGGAATGTATTTTGGGCGGAAGCAAGATGTAGGGCCATTTATCAGTCATTTGGAGATGTTATCGCATTTAATAGTACATACCTTACAAATAGGTATACCATGCCGTTCGCTCCATTTGTCGGGGTGAACCACCATAGGCAGTCTGTGTTACTTGGTTATGGTTTATTATCAAATGAGGATACCGATACTTACACTTGGTTATTTGAGACATGGTTGGCGTGTATGCCAGGAAAAGCTCCCAAAGCCATTGTAACAGACCAATGCAAAGCCGTGTGAGCAATAATCTTAAAGGTGTTTCCAGATTCTCATCATCATCTATGCCTTTGGCATATCATGAAAAAACTTCCTGTGAAGCTAGGGGGACTTGCCCAGTATAAAACAATTAAAAAGATCTTGGAAAATATTGGGTATGAATCGCTTAAGGTTGATGAATTTGAAAGAAGTTGGGTGGAAATGATATCTAACCTCAGACTTGGAAGAATCAGACTCACTATCATATCTAACCTCAGACTTGGAAGAATCAGACTTTGAAGCTTTTACGGCTAAGTCTTTAGGTTTTAGGGATTTCCATAGTACTTCATCTCATAATTCTTAATATGACCTACAACCTCATCAACTTGCAAGGTAGTGATGTTTTGAATTACTTGCAGTGTTTCAACTTTGATTCTGAACCTTTCAGACAAAGACCTAAGAATTTTCTTGTTAATCTTCTTATTTGTCACTTTCTTTCCTAGGTTTCTGAGGCCAGACACAATATGGTTGAGTTTCGTGTAAAATTCAGAAAATGTTTCATCTTCTTCCATCTTAAGATTTTCAAATTGAAACACAAGCATCTCAATCTTTGAAGATTTGACTTCATTTGTACCCTCATGGGTAAGTTGAAGTATATCCCATGCCTCCTTTGAAATTTTACAATGAGCAATACGGGTTAACTCAGATTGGACAACAGATTTGAATAAACAAAACAAAGCTTCGGTGTTTCCTTCTTGAGCATTATTCTCAGCTTGAGTCCACTCAGACTCTTCCTTTTCAATGGTAACACCATCCTTTATGATTGTAGGTTTTTTATAACCTTTTTCAATTGCAGCCCAAACATATTTACCTTGAGTCATAAGAAAAGTTGTTATGTTAGGTTTCCAAAAAGCATAATTATCACCATCAAACAAAGGAGTATGTTGAATAGATCCAAATTCCTTAAGAATGCTATCCATATCAAATTTTGAAAACAAAAATAGAGATTTATTTATTATTTATTTTTTTTAAAAAAAAAAAAATTCCACAAGGAACAACTCAATGTATAGAGGATGGCTCTGATACCACTTGTTAAGTGTGTGCAGCGGAATGGTTGTGAAATATAATACGGATAGATAATCTAGAGGATGGTAAATATATTTAACTTGCTCTTTTATCCAATTTTTACTTATTTTAATTTTTTTGAAATAAAACTAAAATCAAACCACAAAGCAAAAATAAAGTGCAAGTAAAGTAAATAGAGTTTGAGAGATGACACTAGGATTTTATCGAGGAAACCCTAATTGGTAGAATAAACCAATTGTAATAGGAAAAATCTCGTTGGACTCTACAGTCCTGAGATAAATGATCCATTATGCTTAAAGCAAAGTATACCGAACTTTGACTCAGTCTCACACCCTATCATTCTACCAAAAACCAATTGCTAACAATCCTTGGCTTTGTGACTCCCCCGTCCAATAGCTCTCGACCTCAGGATTACTTTTGATCTCTATAGATGAGTTGCAGGTAGATCAGACAACACTCCATGAATGCTCTAACCCCTTCAAAGTGTGATTGCTTCACCCATTTTCTTCTAGATCTGAATTTGATGAAGAATGAATGAATTCTGCTTTTTGAAATTTCTGAATTTTCAATTATGCTTTAATTCCGATGAGATAGAGAACACTCCTAAATCACTCTTATGTTTATGTGTGTGCTCTCAAAAATAAAATAAAATAAATCAGATTGATTTTTTGAATACAAATTTCTTTAAAAAAGGCTCTCAATTGGATTTGAATTTTCTATGCAAAAGCCGTGAATAAAATTATGTGTATGATAAGGTTTTTATAGAGTTTAGAATGTCCTAGTTCCTCTGAAAGTATGGAAAAGGTCGTGCATAGGACTTGGAAGGAAGTCTAGTCCAAAAAGGAATCAAACTAAGCAAGAAAGGCAAGTTACCATAACTGTCAGGATGCCTTGAACCTATTCGATTATTCTTGACCCGGTTCAAGATGGCCAAATTTCTATTCTGCTGATGTTGAACCTGTTCGATTAATCTTGAACCAATTCAAGTTGAACCAGTTCGATAAACCTTAAACCAGTTCAAGATGGACAGAATGTAAAATCTTGTTTAAAACTTTTCAAAACCCTTCCTAAATGTTCTCACTACCTCTCTGTTCTTATCATATCGGAATGTAGTAAATCATGAACACTTGAACTTCTTCAAATCTGTATCCGATCTTTAACCTTGAAATTTTGAATTGGAAAATTATAACTCAATCGAACTTGTTCTGACAACGAAATTAGCCAATATACAATATATATTTTTTTCATAATCTCCCCAAAATATATATTTCACACATTCAACTATTTCTTGGTAGAACAATTTTTAGAAAACACCCGTGATTGTTGTGACAGCCCTGGTTTTTCAAGCCAATGCGTCCTATGATGAATCAAAGATTGACCCGATAACAGATCCGAATGCGGAAGCGAAAACAGAAAATAACACTCTAAGAAGTCAAAGTGACTTTCCATGAGGTCGTGGAACATAATGAGAACTGATGTGGAAGTAAAAGATCGAAAATATGACAAATAAGCTCCCATGGTAATTTTCTAAAAATATGAACTTGGGTTACACTACTAGGAGGACAATTAAAAATTAATCAAGATGGACTCAAGAATCGCATGATTCGAAGTCCGGATGAAGGAGAAACGGTATGACGAAGAAAAATGAGCACTTAAGGAAAAAGGGTATATTGGTAATTATTCAGGAAGATTTGGGGGCAACCGAGCACTCAGTTAGAAAGATAGCAAAAAATTAGTCAAGTTAAAAAAAAATTTCACTCGATTTGGAGTCCAGGCGGGGGAGAAAGGTCAAAAACAAAAACGATGTCGCGGCGGCCTGACGAGGGCCATGACAACCACAGTTGCTGTTAGCCCACTGCTGCTGCAACTGAGAGTAAAAATGGGCATCTAAACGGACTTTGTTTAGAGAAACTCAAAGAAAAAACCCCCCCTAAAATCAAGTTTTCTACCCGGTAGTGCGAACAGAAACAAAAAAAAATACATTAAAAAATGCCCAGAATGCCCCCAAGAAAATCAGGTGAAGAGGGTAAAAATCATTCCGAGCTGCTGCCAAAGGAAAGGAAATGAGGCTTTGAAAGGTTTTTTAATTGCCTAAATTGAACAATCTTAAAATACACCCACAAGACCCTCGAAAGTTTTGGATTAGTCGACACATTTTTCAAAAAAAAGTCGATGAATAGTACCAAGTACTCTTATACTAAAAATTAGCAAAAAAACCTGGCAGTAAAGATTTTTCAGACAAATATGGGTTTTTGACGGCCAAGATGATGTTTTCTGGAAAAACAAGAAGAAGAAACCCGCCCTAAAATCACATTTTCTAAGTGACAATATGAAGACCGGATTTATTTCTCGAAGGAAAATCCCAAAATGCGCTAAAATCAAATTATGAAATAAAAATGCAAAATGAGTCCATAGGAGGCTCAAATCACCAAGGATGAGGTTTTTCTTAAAAATGATCATGCACGTAAACGTAACTTACCTATTAGGATGCACTACAATGGTCTATGGTTTAAAAATACCACCGATGCAAAATTTGACCTCTCAAACCTCAATGCATGAAAAATGCCATTCAAAGACAAAAAATGTAATAATCAAACCTAAATGCAATCAAAAGGCCGTTTGGCCATTAGCCACACTTCATGTATATTAAATAGGTCCTAATGAATGTGCTCGTGCACACTTTGCATCACCTGATTTGGAAATGAACCATTAAAGGCTCGGATTTTACTATTTTAGCTCAAAATGTAAAGTATGAAACTAAAATACAAAAATGAAAAAAAAATGGTGATTAGCCCTTGGCCATACCTCATACATATTAAATGAATGCTAGATAATAAATTTCATACCCAATGCACACTCCGGTGCATAAATGACATATTAAAACGCATAGTTTTCATAATATTCTCATTAAGGCAATTTTCAACATTTATGAATATACATGAATTTCAAATATGGTTTGGTCCTTGGCCTCACATCATATACATAAAATGAGAATAAAAAAGTGTGATTAGGCACACATTACAAATTTAGAATCAAATATACATATTTGACAAATAAGGCTACAAATGGCTTTTCAAGCCAACCTTTACAAATGGAACCTTCAAGTCCATAAATCATCCAAGCATAATAAGAATCTTGATTCCTGTACCTGAAAAATGTCCCCACTACGTGGGTGAGTAACATAAAACTACTCGTAGGAAATGAGCATGCATCAACCTAGCATTTTACAATTTTATCACCTTAAGGTGAAACATATCAAAGAGGCTCATGCCACCTAACGTCTATGTCAAGATGAGACTCAGAGAGCATCCTAAGCTACCCTAGATCATTGGTAGCATAAATCACATCATCCATGCAATTCAAACAACATAGAACAAAGCAACAAGAAATAGATCCTTAAAGCCATTGACTTAAAATCTAAAATGCGAAAACAACTAAAGTGGGTCATGTCACCTAACGCCTATGTTCCAAATGAATCTATAGGATCATTCCTAAGTTACATTTGAACAATATAGCATAGATGTACTTAACAACGTCAAAAACCTACAATGATTCATTAGAAATCATAATGCTTGAATGTACTTAACAATATCAAAACCTGCAATGATTCATTAGAAATCATAATGCCTAAATGTACTTAACAACATCAAAACCTACAATGATTCATTAGAAATTATAATTCCTGAATGTACTTATCAATATTAAATCGCCAATAACAAAAACCACAAGTCACAATTAAACATTGGTTGCCAACTTGGAATTGAATGCGAAATCAAGTAGTGGAAGACTTGGACATTAAATCATGAATAAAGCCAAGACCTAAATGGTTATTCTGGGCATTAACCCACTGAGAATACCACCCTAAGTGCGCACTATAAATGGGGAGAACTCATACCTCCCGCACTAGAGCCAAACTCTAGCCATATCTTCGTAACAATGTCCCAAGTGACTCCAAAATAAATAAGTTACCAACTTATATACGAAATATATATAAAGCACGAAACTACATTCCATGCACAAGTAGGTTGTAACCTCACAGCTCATGCTCTAAATCCACAACTACTATAGGATGACAAATGTCGAATCTGATCGGTTGTCAATTATACATCAACCTTTGCAATAACAAAAATCATTGTAAAATAGGCTATTGGTCGGGTAGGTCGAACCACTGGGACTGCTAGTTTATGGCAAACAAGGTTGTTAGATTCATTTTTAGTTTGATGAAGGTGGTAGAGATTTTATTTTGTTGTTGTTACTTAAGACCTAAGAATTTAAATTTCATAAAACAAAAGCTTGCAAGAAGTTGAAGAAATTAAATATAAGTAGAGAGGACTAGGGAAATGAAGTCGCCTCCATCCCTATACACATACAAGATTAGGACTAATTTGGGGGAAAACAACATATAAAATAATCATGATATATAGCATCTCTCGGTTCCTATAATATCTTCAAGAGGTTCATTAAATTAAAAGGCAAGAATAAACCATCGAAGGTCGACATGTTCAACTACCTAAACTAAGGTGTAGCCTAAAACATGCTTACTAAGTCAAGGATTATCAAGCCCTAAATTAAATGATGAAAGCATATAAAGCTAGAAATCAAGCATAGACCATCAAAGGGAGAACCCACGCCATGGATTATCAAGACTCTCCAACTTTATGCCAATAAAATCATTCCATGATCTCACTACCCTTGTCACCCTGAGAGTGCAAGCAAAAATGATTAAGAGAAGAAACCATCTAAAATAGATAATTAACTCAAAATAATCATTTGTATACATTAAGATCCATTACAAGAAGCAAGATGCTCTAGATCATGAAAAGACCAAAAATTATACATTGTTATCCCAAAATAGAATCTAAACTAGAACATGCTTACAAGGGAGGACTTCATCACCTCCCTAGATGGAGAATTAGTTACCTATGGTTGCACTAGAGGAAGGAAGAAGCTTGAGAAAGCCATCCATTTTCGAGCTCAGCATTGGCCACACAAGCTCTCTTCTCTAATATTTCTCTCCCTCTCTATCTTGCAAGAAAAAATGTCCTTTTTAGAATTCCTTCCTCCCCCTCTTTCTTAGACAAGATGTCAACCAAATCCTTCAAAAACTGAGGCCCATGTCCTCTCACGGCTTTTTGCCAACAACCCAATTAAGGAGGGAACAAAAATTGAGAGGATGAAGGAGCAAGTGGGTCTGCAATGTTCCTTCGAGCGCTCGAAGGTGCCTTAGGAAATTCTTCAAGACTCGAGACTGCATGGACGAGCGCTCGAAGGGAGGCTATGAGTCCTCGAAAGGAGGATTTAGTTTTCTTCCTTGAATTGGAGCGCTCGAAAGGACTTCGAGCACTCGAATATGCCTTGCTTCATTCTGTCCCAAGTTAAAGCGCTCGAAAGGAGGCACGAGTGCTTGAGTGACATAGTGTTGCGCACCTAGTTAGCCATGTATGCTGTACGAGCGCTTGAAGAGGAGGCTTCGAGCACTCGAAGAAGCCTTGGTTTATTTTTCTTCCCTTCTAGCGTAGACTTCTTCAACTATGACCTTGGCATTAGGACATTGATAATCATTTGCCCTTTTTTCTCTTTGTAGGAATTCCTCATACACCCACTTTGGCAGTTTCTTCATGGAAATCAGGGGACACAAAGGTCCGGAATGACTTAGCCTTCAGAAAACCTTCAAAAGCTTCTATTTTATTTCCTTTTGGAGGATAAACCTGAAAATACACAGAAACACAGAACTGGAGATAATCTATACAATTAAACCACTAATAGACCTAACTAATGCAAATAAGGGCGCTTGAATATGCAATATTCGGCACTTATCAGAATCTTCAGAGCGCGATTCGTTACGCGCTATAATAACATCACATGTCGAATCTTCAGCGTGCGATTCATTACACGCTATAACAATATAATTCAATATTGAAAACATAAACTGAAGAATCCAATACAAGTCTAAAATCATGCTTTAAACATACTACCAATGTCAAACTCATGATTAAATCAATAATGCAATAGAAACAGAAATTAATCAAATAAATCAATTAATTTCTCTAGGTTTCAAATCTCAATCAGATGATCCCTAATTAACACATATTAAACAACATAGTATGGTCATTTCATATATCCATTCAAAAACTTAATTAGGCCATGGAATAATAAGGTAGAATTTAATTAAATTATGATAATTAAATCTGTAACTTTTAAAACAACACCAAATGGCCCAAATTAATATATACTAGTGTACAAGTCATACTCATCATAAATATCGAGTTAAAAACTTAATTAAGCCAATGGAACCATTAAATAGATTTTAATTAATCCTTTTAATTAAAATCTCTAGATTTTCATACTCATCCAAATGCTCTCAAATTAAAGTATGTTAAAGAACATGCCAAGACTTAATTTAAAAGCATATCACAAGTTATTTCTATGCAAGGAACGGTCATGAAAATTAAACTTTCAGCAAAGAAAATTATTAAATAAAAGTTGCAATACTTTATCAAATACTCTAATTTTATTATATGTTAACAAACATATCAAAGCCTAATTTACTAGCATGCCACAATTTAATTCTAAATTGAATATCATTATGTAAATTAAATCTTAAACATAGAAAATAATTAAATTAAATTCTAGATTATGAACAAAAGCATGCATACAAGTTGTATAAGCATCAATAGCATGTAAGACATCAAAAATAATAACCTATAACATCCCCTACCTCCATTTGAGATGAAATCTCAAATCCCTACCGAAAGTAAAGTGCTCCGAATTCGACGATACTCCTAGGTTATGTCGGGGACAACACAGTGATCATAAAACTCCAAAGAGGACATACCAAAATCCTAACTTGACCTCAAGCATGAACTCAAAAAATGGCCAAAAATGGCTTCTAATAAGGGGAAAAGATGCGCGTAGTCGAGGCGAGCAATAAACGTTAAGGCTCGAAGCTTTTTACAAGGGAAATCAAGTAGAGGAGAAGAAGAAAAGGTGATAGCTCTATGGTCTTCCATGGCTGCCGGCCAAGAGGGAGGAAGAAGATGAAAAAAATGGTTTTTCACTTTAAGACATTCTATTTATAGTAAAACCCTAAAAGTGCCCTGAAAGGGCCCCACCGGGGTTCGAAAAAGTGGAATTTGAGCAGATGATCTCAAACAGTGAAACTTCGTGAACAAAAAAGAATCAAATTGAGAAAATATGAACAATGGAAGAAACGGCGTAGAAAACCGAGTCCCAAACAGCGAGATATGCTCTAAACAAGTTTAGCGGCAACCGGTGCTAAAAACCCTAAAACTGGAGAAAAACAACCAGAAGGGAATTCTAAGAGTACACGACTCGATGAAAAGTGAAAATGAAACCCGTACGAGGATTCAGGCTCAAAATAAGGTATTTAGCAATAACTTTCATTAATTGCACAATGGCCCTTCCAAAAAGTGAAAACTGCACTAATGCCCAGAATGAAAATATCTTCCAAAAATATTTTCTTAAAAACTCCTAAAATAAAATATATTCAAAAGATATTTATGAAAAACACCCCAAGAAAAGAAAAAGGTTCTGAAAAACTATGCATCCATGCCCCTATGGACACCGGGAGCAACCAGAGTACTTTACTGCAAAAGTAAAGATACGTATTTCGTGGAAACCACTTAGAATGAAGAAATGTGAAGTCAAAAACCAACTCCGAACACAAAAAGTGAGGTTATGCCAACAAAGTGACAAACGAGGAAAAGACAAAATAGGGAAAAGGACGAAAAGTGAATAGTGTCAAAAAACGAAAAATGTAGAAATGACTCGATCCTTAAAGGAAGTTGTCAATCTAAAAAAAAGAGTCTCAAAAATCATTCTAGAGCACTCGAGATGACACTAAGTGACAAGAAATCAAGCTTGGAAAAGAAAAGATCAACGAAAAAAAAAAAAAAAATATCCGTGAAAATCTGAGAAAAAGAAAAGGAAGGAAAATGATAGGGTCATTACAATTGTCAATCTAATATTTACATTTAAACAAAACACTATAAGTTGTCATTACAACATTCATCAATAGTGCAATCATTTCCATCACCAGAAAACCTGCAGATATTGAAAAGGCACGCACTAACAACAGTTGCAATGACCTGGAAAGAGAGGGAAAGAGACGGAGAGAAGCATTGAATTGATAGCGAGGAAGATAAAATGAGTGAATCGATATACAAGGCCAACCATTATGGCTGTGAATAAGAACCAAATGGCAAATTTGAAGAAATATTTCCTAAGCGATTTCTTGTTAGGAGGCAATTTTCGATAATTTGACCGTAAGTATTCATAGAACAAGCAACTCAATAATGCCAAAACGGAGCAAACAACCGAAAAATAGTTACCTGTGGCATAAGTATAGTCGGTTTGGTTCACAAACCGAGTAAGAATTGATATGATAAGATAGGGAGCATATGAAGGTATAAAGTCCTTGATTTTGAAAACCATGGATATTGTTGTCTCTCTTTGATGTTATGTTAATAATTTTTGCAGAACAGAGGTAATTATCTGTGCTGAGAAATGGATAAAAAAGGAGCTAGGAAAATAATTTATAGCGAACATGTCATGTGCCTAGAGTTTCTATGCTTTATGTTTTCTAGACTTTTTGGAATCTACAGGCAGAGACATTTCAATCCAAGAAAAGTAATGAACTGAGAAATTATTAGATGGTTTTCATCTATTTGACACTTGGCGAACTAATTTAATGAAAACTTTCAAATCATTAAATTTTGTAATTTATTAATACACTCTTGTAGGGCCATTTTCTCAATCTGAGAATCTGTATTTAATTGGTCCACCAAGTATTAATGATCTAGATCCATCTAATAATTTCTCATAAATCTTGAGCAATTTACTTTGTCTTTGAATCATAAATCATGCATACGTGAGACCGGCTATAGTATTGCAGTAGAAATATCTATTAAAAGCGACGCGCATACAATTCTTAGCATCCAGATTTGAAGTTTTATTTCTTTTACATGTATTTTATTTATTTATTTCATTTCTGTCCAATGAAAAGTATTGATGCAGAACAGATGGTTGAAGATTTTGGAACTTATTTGGACCATCAAAAGGTTAAACGGGCGGGCTAACTAATTTTATCGAATGATTTCGACAAATCCATTTTTTACCTGAAAAGAGCCCAATTTGACTAGAAATGTTTAGGCAAGTTATATTTCCAGTTATCCCAAAATTATATTACCAAAACAACATGCATGCCATGAAAAGCCTTTCCTAAAAATCTAAACTATTCTTTCACAGACAAAGGCAGATAACTCTCTTAGCAACATTCCCATATCATTTCCACCACGCCAAAAATTATATCACTTAAAATAGTATGCAAATCATATCCAACATGTCCTAAAATCTACTGAGATTAATAAAAAAATGATAAGTAAAATCTCTTTACATTTATGCTTCACCAAAGAAACCAAGAACCATAAAACAATTCTAAAAACCAAAGAAAAAAAAGAAGTATAGAAACAAAACTGAGACACAACTCTCTCTCTCTACATATATATATATATAATAATAATTATTATTATTATTTGGAATTTTAAGCAAATTGTATAAATTTTAAAAGTAATTACATAGGTGGGCCATTAGGCCAATAATAGATAACCCAAAAAGGAAACAAAAGAAAGCCCAAAAAAATAAGCGGCCCATCATAGGAAAGCCCAGCCAAGAACCAAACTAATAACCGCAATTAACGGCTGATTAGCCGTTAAGTGAGGTTGTTAGATAGCAATCCGATGTGAACCCTAGCCGAGGACGATGAGAGATCATCAATATCCAAGTGAACTATCCAGTGTCCTTAGAGGAGGACGACAGTAATTAGGCGACAAATTCCAATCCCTGAGAATTTTCCTTGAGGATTGATTATCTTTCAAAAACCTCGTTTTGAGTAGAGCTGTGACTGTGGACATGATCTTTGCAAGTACTACTCTCTCTGATGATTTTTTTTCCCTTTTGAAGATCTTTTCATTTCTTTCTTCCCAAGTATAGTAGATCATGGAAGAGAGACATACTTTCCTAAGCAGGATCTTGGATGAATCCCTTTTCCAAAGGGTGCTTATAGAAATGATCAGATCCTTCTAATTTCTGATTGTAGTGTTGAATCTGCATTTGAATTTGATGAATCGCCATATTGGGGAGATGAAGCTATAGTTGAAGAATAAATGTTGGAGTGATTCTAGGTGGTTTTGACAGAGAGCACATATATTTTCATAATGGGACATTGACTTGCAATCAAGAGTTTGATGTCTAGATTAGACTACTAGCCATAGGTTGAATTTCATCCTGGGTATTGATGGGCATCTCCACACTAAATTGTGCCAATAAACTTCAGGAGAATGCTCTACTAGATGGCTTGTTGTGTGTTTGAGGCTATAGGTGCGATTTAGGGATGCTATCCAAAGTTTTTTGTCATTTCTTGAGGGACACGGAAGGGAAAGTGATAGCAACTCTGGGATAGCATTTGTGAGGCCAATGGGAAAGGACCAAGATTAAGTCAAGATGAAAGTATTTACTATAACTGTATCATTAAATCTGTGACGACCCTGGTTTTTCAAGTTTGTGGGTCTTATGATGACCCGTACGATGACTCAAAACAGATTTGAAATACGGAAGTAAAAATAGAAATAAGGTCTCTAGGAATACACGACATCCCTAAGATGCCAAGGTGACCTTCCATGAAGTCACGGAACTCAAAAGAATCAAATGTGGAAGCTAAGATTATAAAATGGGAAGGGTACTTGACCAGGGGTAAAATAGCCTTTTCAAACAAAATTGGATGCAACTGAGTATACCATTAGATAGATAAGGAAAAATTAATAAATCTAGACTCAAGAATCACTTAATTCGGAGTCTGGCTGAAGAAGATATGAAACTCCAAAGTTTCATAAAATTAAACTTTTGGGTTTCAAATCAATGCAGCAAGGGTTTTGACAATGGGTAAAATGGTCTTTTCAAATAAAACTAGATGCAACTGAGCATACCATTAGATAGACAAGGAAAAATTAATAAATCTAGACTCAAGAATCACTTGATTTGGAGTCCGGATGAAGAAGATATGAAACTCCAAAGTTTTATAAAATTAAATTTTTGGGTTTCAAATCAGTGCGACAAGGGTACTTGACAAGGGGTAAAATGGTATTTTCAAATAAAACTAGATGCAATTGAGTATATCATTAGATAGACAAGGAAAAATTAATAAACTTAGGCTCAAAAATCACTTGATTCGGAGTCGGGACGAAGAAGATATGAAACGTCAAAGTTTCGTAAAATTAAACTTTCCGGGTTTCAAATCTGTGCAGAAACGTCAAAGGTTCATAAAACTAAACTTTCCGGGTTTCAAATCTGTGCAGGGCCTGCACAGATTTGATACCCGGAAAGTCGCCTGCACAGATTTTTGGATTTCAAATGTTTGACGGCTTAAACGACATTTTTTGGAAAAAAAAGTTGTGAAACGCCCCCACCTAAAATCATGTTTTCTACATGACCATGTCAAGAGAAGTTTTTATTTTTCAAGTAAAACACCTGAAATACCCCTTCTATCGAACTTTTTCCTGAAAAAACTCTCGCAACAGAAAATCCAGATCTGCGAGCTATTTTCGGCATAAAAATGATTTTTTTTTTTGGGTGTAAAAACACAAAGAAGAAACCCCCTTTTAAATCACATTTTCTAGGTGACCATGTCAAGCTTGGAATTTATTTTTCAAATGAAATGCCCAAAAGTCCCATAAACCAGATTGTGAAAAAAAATGTAAAATGCAAAGGGCTCAATAACTCATTTCACGCAAAGAGGTGTTTTGTGCCAAAACAATTCTGCATGCAAACGTAATTAATTAGTGTTTTTAAGTGTGCGGGAATGGTTCGTGCCTCCCAAAAATGCCCAGTGCAAAATTTGACCTATCAAAGCTCAATTTCCTCTAAAATGGACTTTAAAAGGAAAACTTGAAACAAAAAAATATAAAAGGATTACAAAAGACCGTTTGCCCTTGGCCACACTTCATGCATGATTAAATGGAACCTACAAAAGTGCCTTAACTCATTTCCCACCACTTATGCAAATGTAGTAAGGCTAAAGCACACAATTTTTCCATTTTTCCTTAATATCACATAAATGTAGAAGTACCTAGAGTGCAAATAAAAGTCACTTGGCCCATGGTCTCATTACATACATGTCAAATACATATCAAAAGCTGCACTTATGTGCACATTACATATTTAGAACAAAATATACGTGTTTTGACATACAAAACCAAAAGTAAGCCATTTCATGCTAACAAGTGCATGAACAAAGTACTACAAAATATTCCAAGTAACCAAAGTGATCTAGGGATGTGATGCATCCCAAAATAGCGTCTTCTTATGATAAGTGCTTAAATCTTGCACATTTCATCACCTAAACTAGATTATTTTAGTCTTTGCATTTATCTTATTTTTATATTTTAGTCCTAATTTTTGTTTATGTGTATTTCAGGGTAAGAAAGTTAAAATAAGCTAAAAACGGTCCATTATGACATATTAAAGTCAAGCTAGAGCATCGGGATAAGATTCAGAAGGAAGTAGAAAAATGCAGCAGAGTGCATTGCGTCTGAATGCCATTCCTTGCATCCGGACACAAGTTCTGCATCCGGATGACATTCCACGCGTCTGGACATGAGGCTTCAATACACTGCGTCCGGACGCGAAAAGCTGCTTTCGGACGCCAGGCTTTCTGGCAACAATTTAAGTTACGGGTTTTAATTGTTTTGATAGCTACGAGCTTTGGTCTTTTGGGCTTATTTTTGTAACCTATTGGCTCTAATAGGGTTTGTATTAAAGGGAAAATAAGGACCCATTAGAGGGGATGATTATTATTATAATTTTGTTCTGAATTAAGTTTTTATATCGTTCTCTCTGGAAAAAGGCGAGAAGGGAGAATAGAAGAAGAACAGGCTAGGGTTTTGAAAACACTCAAAGATGAAGGGCCAGAAGATGGAGATGGAGCTTGTTGACACCATGATCCACTCCTCCATAAGCTAGTTCTTCACTTAGGGCTTGGATGAGCCCGGCATTCATGTAACCTAAACCTTTGTATTTCTTTTAATGGGGAATTAATATGTTGTAATTAATTGTATGGCCTTGTGATTTGTTTATATATACATACTTGATTTGACAAATTCGAGTTTGTATTGATGAATTCTTCCATTGAAATCTGCAGTTGATTGTATATCTAGGTATGATTAATTAGGGATTTTATTCTTCATTAGATGATATAAAATTAATTCTTTCATTAATTCTATATGTAATTTGCATATCTATGTGTGATTACTTTAGAATTATATTCTACACTAGATACTTCTTGTAGTTGTGTTTAGTGATGGCCATAGCATGATACTTATTTGATACAATTGTCAATTAATTTGATGGGTAAAGGCTTAATCTTAATGGGTTGTTCTACAAATTAGCTTACTTGTCATTAGTTAATTGTAGTAAAGCAGGCAATTTGTGCTTGATTATGTTTATCCATACTTCTAATTACAATTAGTATTATCCTCTTGATTGATGTGTGCTCTTATTGGATACATTTGTGAATGTGTATGGTGGGTTATGACGTAGTCTTGAATGGGTTCTACGCTTTAGTTTAATTGTCATTAGGTAGACAATTCATTCTTGATGTTGATAATCTATGCTTACAATTGTAATTTGTGATGATAATGTGACCACATCGATGATTACACTAATGATTTTCCCATTAATTGAAAGCATATGGTTAATTGCATGAGCTTAGTGGTGAATCCTAACCCTAAGACTCTCTTCATATCTCTTTAATCCTTAGTTTAATTTACTTGCATTGTTATTTCCATTTCCATGCTTTCAATTGAACTCTAGGTCAATTATTTCAACAAAATCTTTTTCTCTTAAACTCTCTCTCTCTCTTCTCTCTTTTACAATCTAATTAACTTTAAAACCAAGTTTAATCCCAACACGTGTTCAATCCCTTAGGAACGATCCCTTCTCACTTCATACTTGACGGTATAAGTGTTAAGCAGCTTTTATATAAATTTAAAGTATGATGTCCGTTTAGTACCATTTCTAAAACCAAAGTGTTGTGTATTATTTTGTGCACACGCTCGGGTCGCATCACCTTACCTGAAACAAATCGTATTCAGCGAGGTGAGTAACTTACATTACTCGTAGGGAATGAGCATGCATAGACCTAAAGTTTTAAAAGTTTTGTAAATTTATATGAATTGATCCATGTGGTTCATGCTACCAAGCATCTATGTCAAAAGTGAAACTAAAGGAGCATCCTAAGCTACCTTAAAGCGTTTCTAGCACAACCCACAATATTTATACAGTTAAAAAACATAAGGATATATGATACAATACAACAAGATATAGATTCTCAAAGTTACAAACGTGTAATCTAAAATGTGAAAACAACTAAGGTAATTCATGCCACCTAGCGTCTATGTTCTAAAGTGAACTAAGGGATCATCTAAACTGCCTAAGAGGTTGAAATGAAATACAAAATACACAAGTCTCTAAGTTAATTTTAGAACTTTATATGCTAAAATTACAAGTCACAATTAAGCATTGGTTGTCAACTTGGAATTTAATGTGAAATCAAATAGCAGAATATCTTGGATATCAAATCCCGGAATAGAACCAAGACGTAGCAGTTGATCAGGCTACTAACCCCCGGAAACTACCCAAGTGCGCACTAAACATCAACAGTTACTTCGGGCTACTAATCCCCAGGAACAACCCAAGTGCGCACTATATTTATAGAGGGAACTCTTATCCCCCATACTAGAACTTTGCCTTAGCCATGTCAAATTGTGTGATGTCCCAAATGTTTCCAAAATAACTCCAAAATCATGATCTAAACATGTAATCAACATCAAATACCTACTTAAATCATTAATGCGACAAAAAAAAAAAAATTAATTAAATAAAATAATTAATTTCTCTAGATTTTAAATCAACTTCAAATGATTCCTATTCAATATATGTTAATGAAAAACTCAAGGTCATTACATATATCAAGTTAAAAACTTACTTAAATCAATGGAACCATTAAATATATTTTAATTAATTCATTTAATTAAAATTTCTAGATTTCAAAACTCATCCAAATATTCTCATATTAATATATGTTAATGAACATACCATGGCCTAATTTAATATTATGTCACAAGTTGATTCAACACTAGATACAACTATGTGAATTAAATTTCATTCAAAGAAAATAATTAACTAAAAGTTTCAAAGCTCAATCAAATATTCTCAATTTAATATATGTTAAAGATCATATCATACTCATTATATATATCAAGTCAAATGTCGATTTAAATGTATTTAACACTAGAATAGAAACTAATTAAACTAACTAATTAATTTCTCTAGACTTTAAATCAACTTCAAATGTCTCCAAATAATTATATGTCAATGGTACTATCATAATAATCACATATATCAACTCAAAAATTTAATTAAGGAAGTGGAACAATTAAATAGAAATTAATTAATTTTAAATAATTAAATATCTAGATTCTAAAACAACTCCAAATGATTTTATACTAATACAAGTTATTGGTCAAGTCATGGCCTTCAAGAATATCATGTCCTAGCTTAATTTTATGTAAGGTACAACAACCAACTAATTAAAAAAATTAATTATAAGACATGTATACCATTTATAGTAAGCTATAAAAATAATTAAAACACTTACATTATAAACCTAAATCACCCCCTACCTCACAAGAGGATTGTCTCTCTTGAATCCAAAGCAAATAAAGGAATTTTACAATTTTCTTTAAGGGTTATGTAGAGCAAGGTAAGGCAAGTGTTTTGTGTTCCAAGCTTTTGAGTCTAAGGTGAGTGGAAGGAGATCAAAACTAAGGTTTTAAGCCTAGGTTAATGGTTTTCTTCAATGGTGGCTAAGGTTTTATGTGAGGAAAATGATGAAATTAAAATTATGTAAAATGAAATATTAATTCCCTTTGGTGTAATCCTCCACTCACTTGGTTAAAGCAAGTCAATACACCTAGTATTGCACCATGCCTACACACACACAAAAGCTAGACTTTAATTAGGAGCCTACACTTGTTATTAATCCAATGATTCATTCTAGGCTTAATCTAAAGCCTGCACTTGTCAATAATCCAAGCCAACAAGTGCACCAATGCTAGGCCAACAAGTTGGTGAATCTCCACCCTACACATGTCATCATCCAAGGCTTCCAAGTCATAACCAATGAGATGCTTACAAGTGACCCAATGAGAGTGCGACACTTGTCACACTTTTTCGGTAATTACAAAAAGGTCCTTTTTGAAAATATCTTCCAAAATAAATTACAAAAAGGTCCCTAAAAAATAAAATAATTACTTTCTATAATTACAAAAAAATCCCAAAAACAAATAATGTTTCCGAAGAAACTATGCATCCATGCCCTTTACGTAAAAGTTAGCAACTAGCATACTTTTCTAGAAAAGTAAAAATACACAAAGCATGTAATTTAAATATCATGGATGCATGCAAAATCGGAACCAAATCCGAGTACAAAAGGTGAGGTTACGTGAAGAAAATCATTCTCAGAAAAAAGACAAAAAATAAAAAGTGCTGAAAAAAAAATTGTGGAAATGACACGATGCTCATAATGACACGATCCTCACAAGGATATTGTCAATCCAAATGAAAGAGTCTCGGAAACTATTTCTGAGTACTCGAGATGACACAAAGTGACAAAAACCTGAACTTGGAAAAGAAAAATCAACGAAAAAAAATTTATCTGTAAAATTTGAGTAAAAGGGAAGGAAGGAAAATGACCGGGTCATTATAGAATCCAACATTAGTGAGAGTTCTAAGTGGATATCTTGTGCTGAGAGGGCCTCCAGAAATCCAATTGTCCCACTAAAAGGCAGTAACAATTCCATTACCAATTCTATGTTGGATGAGAAGCTTTGTAGGATGCCTAAGCTATAGAATCTTCCTCCAGCTCTAAGAGCAAAGTTGAGGGATCTTGAGAGTCCAAAAGGTCCTTGACTTAATGAGGTGTTTGTTACACCAAGTGATCCATAGCTTATTGTTTTCATCTGTTTGTAAATCCCAAATATACTTTAGGATAACCACATTCCTTCTTAGGTTTACATACCTTCCCCCAAGCTACTTTAGCTCTACTTGACTTCATCTCTGAACCTGACCAAAGGAAGGATCTAAATATTTGGTTGAGCTCATTGATGACTGCCTTTGGGAGGATGAATAAGCTTGATCAGTAGATTTGTGTTGACACCATGACTGCTTTAATGAGCTAAAGTCTTCCTACATAAGAGAGAGTCTGAGCAGACCAATGTATGATTCTATTGGTGATCTTCTCAATAAGAATACTGCAATACTGTGCCTTTAGATTTGTAGAGATAAGTGGAACTCCCAGGTACTTGACTGGGAGTGTGCCAGGACCAATGCCAAGTAAGGATGTGATTTGTGCTTCAGTATGAGGGTAAGTTCCAGAGAAGAAGACATTACTCTTGGAAAGATTGATGTTAAGACCAGACATGCTGCAGGAATAATCCAGTGTTGATTTCAAAATGAAAACAGAAGTAATATCTCCATGGCACAGGAGGAGGAAGTCATCAGCGTAGGATAGATGAGTGACCATCTCTATTCTCATTCTCAACTCTGAACTTTCTAAATTGCCTAAGGCCGAGCGCTTCCCCCATGAGGGAAGGGGTGGCGTGGTATTCCACAGGAGACGTTTTGTAAATATAGCTATTAAGACAAGCATTATCACATTTCGAGATAGTTTTCAACCCAAAATAATTGGCATTTATTTTATTTCCTTTAACTTATAGAAATGCTATATATGCTATGCCAAAAAGCAAGGCCGGTCCAGGATTTATGAATAGGGTGAACTAATATTACTAATTTTATTTATTTTTATTTTATTATTATTATTATTTTTTTTTGGGCTAAAGCCCACCACCCCTCCTTCCGCCCTTGCCAAAAAGTGTTAAAAATTAAATTACTTGCAAACGCTTCTTGAAAATAGTCGAAGTCACCCACAAAGTGTAAGGGATAATTGTAGCTATATCTTTGAAATTCGACCAAGACTAGACTTTATCCACTCACAGTATACTATACATTATTGGATGCAACACCTAATCTCTTGTCAAAAGAATGCCCAAATAAAAGAAAAAAAAAAATTCACAAGCCTTGAATTAAGGAAACTTGGGGTTTGGTTGATTCTTCAAGTGATGTGGTTATTATATAGGCCTCCCAAGATTCTCCAAGAATGTTCTTCACAAATACTTGTCATCTTCAAAGTTCATGAATTAATAGGATGCATTTTCCAAGTTAATGAACTTTGTACATCACACTAATAAATAAGTTTCACTATGAATGAACTTAAGTTGATTCATTATCTTGATTTAATTCATTGAGAATTCTAGAAGTGAAGTAAAAACATATGAATATGTATCTATTTAAGATATATGTATAAAAAATCACTGTACTTTGGTATATGAAAAGTTAATCAATATAAAATATTTATATACATAGTGAAATCAAACTATAAAACATGTCTTACAAAAAGTATCTAATAAAATTTGCGTACTATCACAAACACTTGCGATCTTCAACAAGTGTAAGTCAAATTAATTCTAATAAAAATCCAATCAGTGGTCTAACGGTACCAAATTTCTATTTCTCAGATTAGGAATTCAAGTCTCACTAGAGACATGCGTGTGTGAGTGAGTGCCAATTAAAAAATATATATATTGTCTAATTCTACAAATTCTTTGATTAAACGTAATCATAACTTCTTTTCCTGTTCCATTAAAGAACTAGCATTCCATGTGTCAAAGCATTCCCACGTGAATAATTATCAGTAATATATCAAATTACGAGAATGCAAATTATCCATTCACGAAGAAAACTAAGATAAAAAAGTGGTATATATTATAACCATACTAGAAATACTGCAAAATCTTGAAATCCAAAACATTGAACTCTTCACTAATTAAACACATTAGAGCAACTTTAATGGGCTGTTATTTGGACTGTTATTTTCAAAATATAGCATATGGGTTTAAAATGGGCTCTTCAATGGCATGCCAAATGGGCTGCCAAAATATAACTTTGCCAAATTTTGTGCCAAATATAACACAACATATAGCTATTGCCAAATCTGCTATTGCTCTCTTCCTTCTCTCTTCTCTCTCGCATGGGTTGCCAATTTAGTGTTGGTCTGCCAATTTGGTGTTGTGCTTGTGTGTATATATATATGTCAGTTGTGCTTGTATATATATATATATGTATATGTTTGTTGTGTGTGTGTGTGTAAATATATATATATGTATATATATGTCTGTTGTGCTTGTATATATATGTCAGTATTTTTATTTATTTATTTTTAATACAGCAAATAAGTTAAATAAAATATTAACACTAAAAAAAAAAAATGGTTATTGAAAATTGTAGTTGGGAATGGTAGTTGAAAAATAATGGTTGTTGTGTCAAAAAAAATAGTATTTTGAATGAAATGTACCATTGGAGCAGAATTGCTAAAATATAGCATTTTGGCACTGTAGCTCCTCTTAAAATATGGATTTGGCATGTAAAAATGGCATTTTGTATTGGGGATGGTCTTATTAAACTGAAAATAAAAAGAAAAATTGAATAAAGCACTAAGAGAAGTGTGAAACAAAATTTTACCATATGAGAAACTCATGTATTAATTAACTATAACAAAGTAGATATTATAGGATGTGTTACGTACCTTACAAATTTAATATAGATATAAATATAGACTGATGTAATTTGTTAGTCATATATTATCCGATAGAGAAAATTTTAAAAAGTAGCTACAAGGTTTACTAAATTGTTTGCTTCATTCACTTTTTCCTTTTTTATTTTTATTTTTATTTTTATTTTTTTTATATTTTGCTTATTAAAGTTTTTACCAATAGCAAGGCTGAAATGAAGCGGTAAATATAAACTCTGGTAGTCATATCATGTAAAACCAACTGGCTGATATGAAACGGTAAATATAAACTCTGGTAGTCATATAATGTAAAACCAACTAGAGTGGCCAACCGATACAAGTGAACAATAATTGTTCCAGGGATGTAAACTGGCCAACCGATGAAGTCATTTTGCATAATCTTTTTCATTTTCTTAGTTCTCTTTTTCATCATCTAACAGAGATTGTAATTTTTTTAAATTATTTTTTTTTTTTCCAATTGAGATTTAAAGAACCTAAGGATTATGGGTTAACCGGGTTTCCACAACCCCTTTGGACAAAAGATGAAAATAGAGAGCTTAAAGAGGGAGTAGGTTTGCATAGATGATGCAGGGGGAAAAAATCCAGTGTGCTCTCTCACAAGAGATAGAGGGATAGACTTTTTGATGGTTTGGGGCATGTATAAAAATGGTTATGATGAAATTTTAGTTGGGCATTTTTAGGATTTTGACATATAAATAAATTAAAATTCACTATTACCAGGGAAAAAAAAAAAAGAATTTCACTGAGTCTTTAGTGACCCATTGCCTCCTGATTTAAGCACCATATAGTAGTATGTGGTATGTAAAAGAAAATTATCTGTAGTTCCAGAAAACATATTGAAAAGAGAAAACAATATCCACTAATAAAAAAATATTCTCTAAATTGGTATTCATTCCAACTATTTCTTGGTATAATGTCGGCAAAATTAGGATTTCACTCTCATTGGATTAAAATTATCCATACTTGTATCTCTACAGTCTCTTATTCTGTGCAGCGCCCTATGGGTTGGTTTAAACCTATGTGAGGTCTTCAACAAGGGGATCCTTTATCTCCATACTTGTTTATTTTATGTGTAGAAGCTTTATCTATTTGCATGCAGGTTGCTCTTCAGCATAGAGTGCTATCCGGTATTCGTATATGTCCCTATGTGCCACCTATTTCACATTTATTTTTTACAGATGATGCGATTTTTTTTTGCCAAGCTTCACAATCTGAAATTACATTTCTTAAGGCTCTCTTAAAGAGGTATGAAAGGGCTTCTGGGTAGCAGATTAATTTCTTTAAATCTGCTATTTTTTTCTCCAAAAATACTCGCACTGTAGTTCAGACTACCTTATGTCAGTTGTTAGAAATTCAAGAAGAAGGACTGTGTGCTAAATATTTGGGGATGCCAGCAATTATCGGACGCTCAAAGTGGGATGTTTTTCGTTACATTTTAGAACGAGTGGCGGCTCGCTTAGCGAGTTAGAAATCCCTTTTATTGTCTCAGGCTAGTAAGAAAATTTTAATTAAAGCAATTTTGAGTGCATTACCTACATATGTGATGTCTTGTTTCAAGATGCCCCATAAACTTTGTAACGCCATTCTGACACATGTCCGTCGTTTTTGGTGGGGTAAAACAGGGGAGTCTTCCAATATTCATTGGGTTAAATGGGATCTCTTATGTGCATCAAAAGATGAAAGAGGTTTAGGTTTTTGTAATTTTGAGGCATATAATGAGGCCATATTGGCTAAACATGGTTGGAATTTTATGATTCACCAACAAGGTTTGGCTTTTCAACCTTTTAAAGCTAAATATTTTCACCATTGTTATTTTTTAAAAGCACAATTGAGATCTAATTCTTCATGGGCTTGGCGGAGTATTTGGTCTATGCAACATCTCATTGCAGAGGGCTCTAGATGGATTGTGGGGAATGGCCACTCTATTGATATTTGGAATGATCGCTGGTCCTGGTACCTTCGGCAAGCTGTCCAGGCCGCCCAATTTAGTCTTTCCTAATTTGGTGGCGGAGTTATTCGATCCTTCCGGTCATGGGTGGAATGTGGAGTTGCTTGTTTCTTTATTTTCGTCGTCCACTGTGGCCATTATACTTCATTGTTCCTTTAGTATGTTTTCCAGAGAAGACAAGTTGGCTTGGGATCTCGAGCCAAATGGTGAGTTTTGGTGCGATCCGCCTATCAATTGGCATATCATTTATTGCATCTTGGTAGTGGCAATTCTCAGGAGGATTCTTTTCTGTTGTCATCTAATAGGTTTTTTTAGAAGAGTATTTGGAAATGTGATTTGAAGATGATTTGGTTTAGAAATAATGAGTCGTTATGGATGATTTGAATTGCACTATTTGTCTTTGTAATGATGTTGATGAAGATGTTCAATTTAATTCAAGAAAATAATGCATTTTTTATAATTCCATAATGATTGTGATGATGATGGTCGTTTCACATGCCTAGGTGTTAATGAGATTCTAAAAAATGAGCATGATGAAATTTCTATGATAATCTATGTGCACCATATTTTTGTGATAATGGTTGCTGTGTAATGCATTACATTTGAGGATGTAATTCTATTTCAATAATTCCAATCTTGCTTGTTTCCTTACTCTAATCGAACCTTTGAACCTCAATGCATGCTAATAATGATTCAAGGTTGTGTTTTACATGTTATGATAATGATGAATTGCAATTCATTATGTTATTCATTGTATAATGTTGATGAGTTGGGTTTTACATGTTATGACAATGGTGATGCCAATTTGCCAATCTTTTTTAATGATCATCCGTGGTTTTACTTGATACTTAATGTGTTTTTCGTGGCCCTTGATAATAATTGCTTCTCATTTTTACCGTGCTATGCTTTTACTCATTTTAGGGGTCACATGCCTTTAAGTGACCACATTTTCAAATTCTTTGCGGTGTATAGGGGGTCATATGCCTTTAAGTGATCAACTTTTGAGTTATTGTGCATCATTGGACGCCGGGAATTATTATGGATAGAGTTTTAGTTAAAATTTTGTCATTTTCTTATGAAAAACTCACACTCATTGCATTTCATGTTTAGGTTGCATATAAGGTCATTTTGTGTAAAAGCAAAAATTGCTTATGACATTGAAATGTTAGTTAATATAATCCTGCATTCACGATAATGCCCTTATATGATTTCATTTTGAACAAATGTCATGGCCTTGCTTGCAATGTCTTATCCATTGTCATCATTGTGTCTCATTGCTTAGACATCATATCTTAGGAATGCTAAATCTCATTGCTTAGGGCCAAAATGTTTTAAAAGTCCCATTTTTAGAGGGTTTTGTGCTTCATGATCTAAATTTGCATGTCTTGTGCACATCATTGCATATTTGAGCCATATTAAACTCATTCACTCATAAATATTTAGCTTTCAGCACTTGTGGTCATTACATTGCATCCAGGCACTTGTGGTCATGTTAAGGCACTTTCAGGTTAACATGAGTTATTTTTGCATAGTTATCCTTTCCCAAAACTCTCATTTGTTCCATTTTAATTGGAATGTACACTTGAAGTCTTCTTGAAATTAATTTTCACACAAGTATGCTCATCCTTTCATATTTTCTTATCTTGCTCCATATTGCTATGTTTAGTGTTTTCTTCACCAATACTGTCTATGTTTCCACATTTCGGAACTTTTATTGGAAATTGATGTTTTTGCAGATCATGTATACAAGGACAAAGTGCATAGCCAAAAAGGGGAGAAATGTTATTCCCCAGTCACAACCCCATCTCCACCTCGGGAGAATTCCCTAGCCCCTTCTCAGGAGAGTGCTTCATCTTCTTCTTCAAGGGACCTCTTAAATTTGGATCCAATGGATTCTAAGTCGAATGCTCCTATTATCCGTGAGGCCCTATCTCTAGTTTACGCGTTCAAGGAATTGGCTCCTGAAACTAAGTTTGATGCAGTATGTTTTGCAGAATGAAAGCAAACCAAATGGTTGTATGACCAGATAACCAGTCGAGGCATCTCTGCCACTCTACAACCAGTTTACGATAGGTTCTTTCCACGGTTGGTTGAGCTTTTCTACCAGAATCTTCACCTGGATGATACTGATCACAGTCATTTATTTACATTTAGAGACCATAAAGATAGCTTGTCGATGCCCCCATGACCCTCCAGAGGCTATTCATACTTCGCAGATAATCGATCCTCCATTGCTGCAGTGCCCTTCAGTACAGAAGGTGATACACTCTCTCTGCCCAGATCTATCAAATGTCTACTCTACCTATGCTCCTTGGATTCACCTTCCTCCACAGCTATAGTTCCTTGACATTGTTCTTTTCTGCAATGTATTTCGCTCCGACCATAACACAGAGCGGCGAGGAGAGTATTTGGTTGTGCTCTATGCAATCCATTCAAAATATTAATTCTCTATCCCGGAGTTAATTTAGGGTGTGTTTTACAAATATTGGGACCAGCTAGTTATGGGGCATAATGACAAGGCTAAAGCTTGGAGCCTTTCCTATTGTTATCTGATTTCACAAATTCTCGAGGATTAGAACTATCCATTTGATCCTGAGGAGCCCTCCTGTCTTATTTCCTTCTCTTATTATGGCCCGGACTGGACCAAGAGCTATGACACTTTGATTAGGAATGTTGACTAGGCCGCTTGTGTACGCAAAAATAATGTAGTGAATGTGCGGTTCAACAAAAGCTTTTTAGGTCAAGTTTAAATTTATAAAAACCACTACTACTAATGTAGCAAGAGCGAGTAGGGATCGTCCCAAGGGATTATACGTGTTGGAATTTAACTTCGACTCTAGTGGATCACAAGATTACAAAGGAGAGATTGATTGTTTGATTACACTAAAATTCAATTAATTAAAACGTAATTAAAATAAACTAAGTTAAGATAGGGATTTAAGAGATGAGAAGTGAGGTCTTGGGGTGTATTGGAATTGCCACCAAGCTTGTTCACCAAACCACACACTTTCAACTAATTTGGGGAAAACCTTCTTGTGAACAAAGTATGACTACCAATTGCAATTTTAAGCATGGACCATCAAATTCAATAATGAATTGCCTACCTAACCAACAATTAAACTAAGCGTAGAATAACCCATAAATTCTAAGCATGACCCATCAAACAAGTCACAATTGTAATACACATCAATCTAGAGAATCATGAAATTTGCAATAATAAGTCATGGAATATCAAATCAAGTAAAGATTGTCTACCTACCTACAAGTATGAATTAAATTATAGAACAACCCATCAAGCATAAGTATAATCCATCAAATTAATTGACAAACCCATATAATAAAAACCATGTCTAGCCATCACTAGATCCTTAATTAATCACACATAGACATGCAACTAACATAGAGAAACTAGTGTAGAGATCAATTCCCAAATAATCACACATAAGATAACATGTAATCACAAAGAGAATCAATAGGAAGAATTAAACCATATGAATCGAAGGAGAACCCAAGATTTATTAAATTCACAAGGCTAAAATACTAATCACAAGATATTATTCCCCAAAAAGTATGAAAAAGATAGAGGTTTAGATTACAAACTTGGGGCTCATCTAAGCCCCAAGGAGAAGTCTAGCCAATCATGAAGGAGGTGGATGTGATTTTGGAACCCTCAAGGGCAATCCCCAAACATGGCACCATCTTCTTCCTCTTCTTCTTTGTTGAATTCTAGAAAAAGAGTGTGTATAGATCTTGAGATATGTTCTTGGAGCCTCCACTCTTCTCTTTTCTTCTAACCTTAATCTCTAACTTTTCTAGAGAGAGAAAACAAAAATTACAATAAAAATATAATTGAAGACTAAAGATAAAGATTCCTTACAAAATGGTTCAATTCCCCCTTATAAAAGGTCATTGGAGTAGTGAACAAGTCAGAAAATTAGCCCTCAAAATATCTAATCCCGCAACTATGTAGTAGGTAGAGTTCGGGTGTGCGGGAAGAAAACAGCTCGCTACTAATACATTTTCGATCGATCGAAGAAATCTTCGATCGATCCAAAATATCTTTGATCGATCGAAGAAATCTTCGATCCATCCAAAAATTTTACATTTTTGACCTTTTTTCGGATATTTTTTGAAATCTTCCCAGAACTTTTGTTTGACTCCAAAAAGGCTGTAATAGACCATTTTTAGCCCGTTTGAACCTTATTGACCTGAAATAGACAAAAACACAAATAAGTACTAAAACGGAAAAATAAAGATAGATGAATGGACTAAAATACCCTCGCTTAAGTGCTAAAATGTGTCACATTTAAGCACTCATCAAATGTAGATGTGCTTCCAAAGGCCAAGAGGAGATTCAGACCGCTCTTTTATCGTGATTCTACTAGCTCAGGTCAGGGAAACACTCCATCTTCTTCTGTTACTCAGAATAGGCAGCAGTGAGCGTGATCTTCATCCACTCAGGAGTAGGGGACTCCTATCATTCTGGCTTTTATATAGCAACTAGCTCAAGAGTAGCCATTTATTCCACCCAGCACAGTACCTTGCAAGCTGATTTAAGTCAGATTCAGGGTGCCGTAGCTTAGCTGCATGCCAATTTCATAGATTTTTGAGCAAAAATGAGGAGTGGGATGGCTGATTTTAAAAGAGAGATCAAGAGAGAGATAGCTGATTTTAGAGGAGAGGTGAGGCATAACACCTTAGATTTTCGAGAGGAGATCAAGACAATGATATAGGACATTACCCTCTTGCTGAGGGGCCACATTCCATCTCCATCGCCATCACGGACTCTATGATAGCTCACTTTATCTCTTTATATCTCTCTTTCTCTCTATATCTATCTTTATTATTTGACCTTGTTGGTACATGATCGATTTCTTATTCAGCCAGCCTGTTGGCTGCTCATTTTGAGGCATGCATGCGATTACTTATTCTTTTGATATGCATTTGGAGTATATTTTGATTGCATATGTATGCATCTCCGTGTTGTTTATCAGGTCACTCGATTAACTTGTTTGCTCAAATTATTATAATCCGGGGATTTTCTCTTTATTCCGCTCTCCCTTGTTGTCTTTACTTCATTTTACTGAGATTGCACAGTTTCACGTACCATGCAATCTATGCTTTTAGCAATAATCATTACTTATGTAATGTTTTCAGGCAAGTTGTCGAATCTAAGTTTAGGGGTACATCTTCCTACCTATCAGATCCTTCCATTGCCAAATCTCATTGGCTTTGCCCTTTGGTATACTATTTTCACTTCTTCTACTGTTCTCATAGCACATTGAGGATAATGCTCAATCTAAGTTTAAGGGTAAGGTATCTATGTTGCAATCTTTATTCACTTTCATATATAAGATTGAGAATGAATTGGGCCATGATTTTGATTATGTTTTTAAAGCATGAGTGCCAGATTTGCTAATTGTGAGAGTCTAATACTTCTTGTATGCCTTTGGATGCCATTTAGGGATAAATCTTTGATATCATGCTTTCTTTT
Organism: Cornus florida; assembly: GCF_030987335.1. Taxonomy (NCBI): domain Eukaryota; kingdom Viridiplantae; phylum Streptophyta; class Magnoliopsida; order Cornales; family Cornaceae; genus Cornus; species Cornus florida. The sequence continues at coordinate 30,819,110 of NW_026775571.1, read as the reverse complement.
GTGGTCCACATCATCTTTATTGTAGAACATATTTTGAAGGATTGATTCTAGAGTACTATGTTTGCACAGGTGCATGCTAGCATTCATTTTGTGGTTTATATGCTAATTTGATCACTGTATGGTTTTATCCCAAATTGATCGAGCTAGTAAATGTTGAAAAATCACCATAGTTGACATAATGGCCTTGCATGTTAATAACAGACCTTTTACTGAGTAATCGGGATTCTTGCCTCATTAAGGATTGAATTCTCGCGTCAAAAGGGGAAAGGCTTCATTTGAAATAAAACTCTTTTACTGAGTAATTGGGATTCTTGCCTCATTAAGCATTGAATTCTTGCATCAAATAGTGTAGAGTTGGGATATGAGAAGTGAGAGTTGTGTTGATTTGTAGCCTAGTTAACTTGAGCTTTTAAGTCCTTAGGGGTGCCTTATCACCTAATGCCCTAAAGCAGTCCGGTTTGGGAGTCATTGGCCCAATGCTCGTTTCATAAGTCTTCTAAATAGCTTTAGAGATCTTTGCATCGCACTATGCTCTCATCTTTGATCCTTCTTCTAATATATATATATATATTTTAAGGTTCCAATTATAGTCATGATGTTAGTTTTGGAGATGTGTGCTAATTTGAGGTTGGATCATGAGGTTTTCCTTGATTATGCTAAGATAGCAATATATTTGAATGCCGGTTCACTTAAAGTATGCTAAGATTGATTTTGATAAGCATGGTTAACTTGTTGATGTATCGGAGCAATATTTGCTTGCTTGATGTTAAAATTTTTAGATTAGTTTAGTAATGGATGAAAATTGCATACTTGAGGTAGTCTTCTCTTGATGATTGTTGAAATGTGTTTCAGTGCTTCATTAATGATGTTAGGCCTTTGTTGTTTATGGGTATCATTTCTGGAAACTCTTACGAGACTTCACTCATCCTCTTGAGGTAACCTAGGAGTTTAAAAGGCTTGTTGCGTATGTTAAATGCAGCTGTGATCCCTACAAAAATGGAGTTATCCATTAAATGCTTTTGGTAGTTAGATATTGCATTTTTCTATATCTTTTGTTTATTTCTAAGCGGCTAGCAATATTTAAGTTTAGTGGTGTAATGAATGCTAAAATGTACACATTTCAGCCCTGAATCTTATGCTTGTTAGCACTTTAGTCCTATTATTATTCATTATTTAAGTAATTATCTGCATTATTGTCATTTTCAGGTTACTATAATGAAAAATGGTTCATTCAAGTACACAAAATCCTTTCTGAAGTCAACTAAGTTGCAATGGAGTAGAAACGTTAAAAAGAGGAAATCACACTTATGATCGATCGCAACACTTATGATCGATCATGGGAAATGTACTATTGATTGTGCGTTAGGCTAATATATGTTTTGAGCTGCCTTTTGGTTCCTGAAAAGAAAGAGAGCGAAGGTGCATGAAATTGCTGATTTGGGTGTATGAGGTCTAACTTGTTTTGGCTCTTGAGAGTCACCTATAAAAGAAAATGAAAGACTGTTATTGACATATAGAGATTTTGGGAATCAAATTAGGGCTCTCAACACACACTATCTAGGGTTTGTTTGTAAGAGCTGAAGAAGAAAATGAAGCCAAGCATGGAGATGGACTTTGAGACTATAAAGATGACATCCATTGTCTCTATGAGCGGCTAAATCTTCACTTTAGGCTTGGATGAGCCCTAAGCTTGTGTAATTATACCTCTTATATTTCAATTTTCAGAATATCTAAGTTATGTGTTGTTTGGTCTTGTGAATTCATATTGTCTTCTAATTTATACCAAGATTTGTGTTGGTATAATTCTTCCAATAAATCTTCTAATTGATTACATATTGTCTTTTATGTGGTTGATGGTTGATTGATCTCTATATTAGGTACCTTTTGTAATTATATTCAATGATGGCCATGCACTATTCTCATTTGATACAATTATTCTTAATTTGATAAATTATGTTGACGGGTTGTGCTACACCTTTAAAGTAATTGTAATTAGGTAGACAATTCATGCTTGATGTTGATACTTCATGCTTATTCATTGCAATTGTAATATTCATTTGCTTATTGATGTGTGCTTGTAGCTACATCCACACTCTAACTTGTTCTCCCTATTGATTGACGGTAACTGGTGCGATTGCATACGTTTAGTGGTAAAGTCGATGCCCTAAGTTCCTCTCACTTTTAATTTAATCCAATTTCAATTCCATACAATCTTATTGCATTCCTACTTATTTTAATTTCACAATTAGTTAAACACAACAATAATCATCTTTTCAATCTCACGCTATTAATGTTAATTTCAATCCAAGCCTATAGTTCCTGTGTTCGATCCTTACTCGTTATCCACCAAATTTAGTTGTGTAGTGGCTTTATAAATTTAAAATTGGTGTTTCTTGAGTGTAATATATTACATATCTAAAACCATTCGTCGGGAGAGTGCATCAGATGGGATTTTATAAGAAAAAGTTTGTGCAAACACACACTTGATTAGGCTTTTTTTTCATATGAACATCTTACTTCGGAAGCCGTAGACTAATGGCACGGTTTTTAATGTAATTCTTTTCCCCTCACTTTTCCTTTTGTAGACTAGTGCACGGTTTTTTATGGTGTGTTACAGGTGATCGGGACAAACTAGGTTTGAGTTACACTGTGCAGAAGCTGTTAGTTGATTTAATTGTGATTAACTCCCTAAATGACTTAAATGAGATTACTATGTCAACTTGCCCAATTTTTGTGATTGATTAATTTACCTGAGCAATATGATCAATTAAACATCCACAATCACTAAGATAAATATTGAAAAGTAAAGCAAGTAGAGTTAGAGATATGGCAGCAGGACTATTAGCGACACTATAAGAAAAATAACTTTTTACCACGGTGGAAAAGGCTTTCTACCACAGTTTTGAACCGTGGTAGAAACAGCCATGGTAGTAAAGTAGAGACTTTCTACCACGGTTCCGCACCGTGGTAGAAAGTCTTTCTTTCTAGCACGGTTATGCACCGTGGTAGAAAATTTATTTTCTACTATGGTTCCGCACCGTGGTAGAAAGTCTTTTTTTCTATCACGGTGCAAAACTATGGTTAAAAGTGTTATATAAATTTTTTTTAAAAAAATAGTGTACAGCCCTCTATGAGGCCTTTTTTTTGCCCTACTACTAGCTTTGCAAGGACCCCAGAAGCAAACCCTATAAATAAAAAATAGCATCATAATCAAAATAACTTACAACTGGCCAATAACATCATATTTATATAACCAATTCCAAATCATGTTTTTATACAAAAATATATACAAATTTCAAAGAAGTACATGATCCACACCTTATATCTTTACTTAACCAAAATAAAACAAAAATTCTTCATATCTTCTTGGTCTGTTTTAGTCTCTCTCTTCCATAAATGCAACTTCTTCATGAGCCATACAAAAAATATAACGGCAACAAAAAAAGTAACGGGAACCGCAATCCCTCAATTCTAGCTTTGACCTACAAAATATAATAGTTGAAATAAGAGAATGTAAAGCAAGTTATAAAATTGCTAAAATTATATATGTGCACACACGATTTTAATTTTATAAGAACACAACTTAGTGAAATATGTCTGCACCTAAAGAAACCACAAATCCATATCATAATGTGGCCACAACTCAACCAAAAACTCTAATTTTGATAAGAATTATTGATAAGAATAGTTGCATCACTTGAAGCATTCTTGAAAATTGTATCAATTTAATTGAAGTTGAAGTCACATGTAATAAAAAACTATGGAATCATTTCACGTCCTCGGCAGTTCTCATGAACCCCTTATTTATTCAGTTCTTATATTTAATGTGTCAATGCATGTGAACATGTGGCAGCTCATTGATATTTTGCTATGCCTATACTGCTTTGTTTTGCATGAGTTATGCAACATTTTATTACTAACCTTTTTCTTTCAATGAATAGTCCTTGTCAAACAGTATTGAAGGAGGAAGCAAGTGGGTGGTTAACAAAATCAAAGGTTGGTTTTGTTTTCCGATAATCTGTCACACCCTTCCCTTTCTATGACTTTGGATTTTAAATTAATATATCATATGCTAGTATGTATTTTTTTTTTTTTTAAATCATCACTTGTTACTCACTGTCTTGGTAATTGGTGATCATAAGCTTTTTGGTCCTCTTATAGTTTGCTAGAAATTGACCAATGTTTATTGGTAGCATATTATAGCAAGCTTATGAATGCAGCTATTTATTTTCCTCAAATTGTACCATTATCACTCCCTTTAACTCAAACTACACTTTCTCAGTTTTTTCACAACCATGGAGACCATAATCCCATAGACTCGTGTTTTTAAGAGTTAGACTTGCACCAAATACATTGAATATGCACTCAGATATGAAATTAAAATGAAAGATATAAAGTTGAAATCTGTGACATTTGGTGAAAAAAATATAAAAATTTAGCATTAAACACAGAAAAATTAACGTAGGTTGAGGATTATGTTTGCTTACAATGCGTTGTTCAGGCGTGGTCCCTCGCTCAACTGCAGCAGCTTGTGTATTGGGTGGCAAACTGTGGTGTATCAACTTTTGTGCAAGAGAAGGGAGAGTTGACAAACCCATATAAGCAACCAAAGTTGAATCAGGGTCCGCTGCATTTTCTGCAACAAACAGGCACCAGATACATTGAATATGCACTCACATATGAAATTAAAATGAAAGACGGAAAGTTAAAATCTGCGACATTTGGTGAAAAAAATATAAAAATTTAGCATTAAACACAGAAAAATTAACGTAGGTTGAGAATTATGTTTGCTTACAATGTGCGTTGTTCAGGCGTGGTCCCTCGATGGAAACTGAAGGATATGGGTTTTGATTTTTTGAACAATCTGAAATGATATGCCGATATGGGTTTTTATATAGTTAATAGGTTTTGAAATTTTGATTCTTGAAGACAGATAGATAAACTGAATTATATGGGTTTTGAATTTTTGATTCTTGTAGATTTTGTAGTTTACAGTTGGAGAGAGAGAGAGAAGGCAAGTCTAGAGTTGAGAACGAGAATAGAGATGGAGGCTGAAATGATTTGCCCTAATGTATGTGTGTGGACTGTGCGTGTGTGAGTATATATATTTTTGTATCTAAATATATATATTTTTAAAATAACTAGCGAGAATAAGACCCACGTACGCCTGAGTGAAAATAATTCACTTTCTACCACGGTGCTGCACCGTAGTAGAATAAATTACTACCATGATTTTTCATTAACCGTGGTAGAAAGAGCAACAATAAGACCCACCTACATCTGAGTAAAATAAATTCATTTTCTATCACGGTTATTTTAAAACCGTGGTAAAAAATACAATTACTACCACGGTTTTTCTTTAACCGTGATGAAATAAATTCATTTTCTATCACGGTTATTTTATAACTGTGGTAAAAAATATAATTACTACCACGGTTTTCCGTTAACCGTGGTAGAAAGGCTCTTCTACCACGGTTTTAAAATAACCGTGGTAAAAAATATACTTTCTACTACGGTTATTTTAAAGCCGTAATAGAAAGGGTCTTCTACCATGGTTATTTTAAAACCGTGGTAGATAGTGCGTGGTAAAAAATTATTTTTCTGGTAATGCGAGGAAACCCCAATTGGCATAATAAGCCAATTTTGTGGGAAAAACCTCGTGGACTGTGCAGTTTAAAGCAAAATGATTCACTATTTATGAAACAAAGGACATTAGTCTTTGATTTAGGCTCACACCCTATTGATCTACCAAAAATCAATCGTTGACAATCTCAGGCTTTGTGATGTCCTGTCTGTGATGTTTCCAATTTTCAGCATTGTCATTTTTCCGGAATTTCGTTGATGCGAGGGCAATTTAGTCTTTTCACGTTTTGCGTACGGGATTTTAGTTGGGTCTATTTGCATTATAATTTTTATGTATTGATTGCATGTTAATTGTGCATTTTTATGGGTGTGTGGTATATAATGGAGACAAAAGAAAAAGAGAAAAGAAAAGAAAATAAGCGGGATCCACCCACTAGACCACTTAAGGCCTTGAGATCACATTTTGGTCTCTAAAATCTCTCTCTCTCCCGCAACCCTCTCTTCTTCTCTTCTTTTCTTCATTTTTCTTTTCATTTTTATACCAAACTTTAAGTCTAGATTCCACCTTCGATACTTGGAGTTTTTGGAAGCCGTTTGCGGCAAATCGAAGCCCACGATGAGGCCTTCAAATCCATACCAGAAAGTTCAAATTTGGTGCTCCATAGGAATTTCAAAATTAGAGACCCATTTTAAGGGTTTTGCATCAATTTGAGGTAGGGGTCCTTAATTCATGTAATCTTGTGCTTTAGTAAGTTAATTCTTCATAAATGGTTATTAACATGCTTAATTTATATAGAATCAAGCCAATTGCTTAGTTGATGTGTATATTTGCTAATTGAGTAATTGTGTTATTAAATGATCTATGTGAAGAACATGTCTATGTGTTGATTCTTTATATACCTATCATGCTAGATTTTATTGTATAAAAGTATGTTGTGGTTCATTAAATTTTTTTATGAATTATGCTTTGCTAACTAAATTTTAAGTGATTGTAGAATGATGGGCATAGACATGATATTAATATATTTATACATTGACATTGGGCATGAAAAGGGGAAGAATTGTTTTGATACGAAAAAGAGGAATTTTGGGGAAAGTGTTTTGATGAGAAGTGTTTTGTGAGAAACCCGGTCGCCGCAGGGTACCAAAGGGCCAGAGTGTTAATATAGCCTAGAGGGAACTAGGGAGATTGTCCTAGCGTGGTTAAGCTAGTTGGGCCCCATAATGATGCCGCGGGGGTACCAAGGGTCAGGGACACTAGCCAATCCTTCTCTCGTGTCGCTGTGGGGTCACCAAAAGGCGGGTTATATTAACAGTTGAAAGTAACGGACTTGAATGTTAAAAATGGTGTGCGACATCGGCATACATTACATTCCGTGGGCATTCTATTGTTTATGTTGAGATTGATGATTATGTCGTATCTTCCTGACATAGCATGACCCTGAACTCTTTTGTTCTATTCTTTGGTTGGATTCATGGGGACACAAGAGATGTGTCTTAAGTGCAACCTATTAAGCAATTCGCTCACCCCAATAGATTTAACGTTTTTCAGGACATGGCAAGGAGTTGGCGGATGACAATCCCCCACAGAATTGACGAAGTATTGGAAGCCCTTCATTTTTTTATTTTGTATCTAGGTCATTCAATTGTATCCTTAGTGGATGGAAATGTAATTAAGCCATTGCATATGGCCTTGTGACCTAACCATGAACCATAGCTCTATTTTGATGCAAAATTATTTAAGGTGTAAAGACCATGCCTAAACTTTATGTAATTAATTCATATGACTTTGTTACTGTGATTATATATTGTACTCTCGTCTATGATTGTAGAAAACCTCATTCTTTGTTGCATGGGACAAGTTTGGAGCATTTGCAAGGTTTTCCATTCCAGTGTCTTCTCTCTTTCAAAGTGTCGTATCTCAGCATCAGGTTCTAGGCTCGACAGAGCCATTTCGGTCAACCGAAATGGCACTTCGGTCGACCGAAATAGGGTTCGGTCGACCGAACCATTCACTAGCTCTCAGGATTTCACCTTTTGGTAGACGGATGGAGGATTTTAGTCGACCGGTTCTTGAGGGTTTGCTTCGGCCGACCGAAACTCCACATCGGTCACCGAAGTGCACCTGTTTTGGTTGTTTTGCTCTTCCTTCTTGTTATTCTACTCTCAACTCTTGGGGATTTGTTTTGAGCCCTTATCAAAACTTAATGATGACCCAAAAGGTGACGTTTGATGCTAGAAATGATGAGTTTGATATAGATAACCTCGGGTTCGAGTAAAAACCCGGCTAACGGTTCAAGCTTTCGGGTTCAGGTCGTTACATGAATGGTATCAGAGCTTTAGGTTCGAAAACCTAAGGATGACGGGTAGGGTTGACTTAAGTAGGATGTGAGTTAATTTGGATGCGTTGCATTGTAAAGTGTTTATCGTTTTGAGAAGTACACTTACTTGTTTAGTTGCTTATGTGTTTACGGTTTTGAAAAGCATGCTCACTACAAACTTGCTTATTTGCTTACGTGATTACATGTATATATGTTATATATGTGTAGTATTGATTTAAATGATCCATGAGTAGGTGTTATGTTTTCAGTATGTAATTGTTCAGCATGCGCACTTTTATGTTGTATTAATTCTGTGAGTTATCACTTATGACTAGGGTAGGTATCAGCATTGTGAGTAAGGGTGATGTGAGTTGCACGATCTTTTGAGTCCAGTTTGATTTGAACGTGTCGCTCCATTAGGAGTCTTTTCCTATAAACTGGCATCGATGAAAGGGTTTGATCTTGGGTGTCTTCCCAGATAGAAGTCCTTATTTTCTTTCACGGGCAAGAGTTTGTGTTGTGGTTCCTTGGTATTATGAGTGGACTCTTGGGGTGATGGATTAGTAGGGTATGGTGTGTGAGTCATGGGATCCTTTCACATATGCAAAGTTGATTTGATGTCACAGGATGTGAGGTGGTATGTAGTGTATGACTTGTGAGGTTCAGGTATTGTGCGGGTTAAACACGGTTTGTATTTGGATTTTTATTTAGAAGTTCATTAATGTTAAAATTGCAAATTTGTCTCTTAGATTGCCGTTTTGGGAGTTAAAAGTTGAGGTTGATCTTGAGTTGGTAACAAGATGAGTAGGTTACACCGTTTGTTATGATTTCCAGTCAGGAAGGCAGAAGCTAAGTGTGCTGTTGTTTGGTGACCATAGAGTGTTGGTCACAGATTGTGTTGAGCCAGGACGAGGAGTAACCTCTTAGGCTTGGTGGCCTGTTCTATTTGATTTCTTTGTTTTGTGGTCTTGTGGGCGGGTGTGTGTGAGTGTGTGCAGGTGGCACCAGAAGGCTACCACACTAAGCGAGTTACGGGCACACAACTCAGATGAAATCGATGTGAACATTCTAATGTGTTGGATGGTAGTCATGGTTGTAGGTATGACTTGAGTATCCAGTTAGATACCAATGAGAGACCATTGTTTTGTAGTCGTCGTCTACTACAGTTTTTGTGATCGACCATTTGGCATAGTGTTTATTTTCCTCTTAGGGATTATTTCTGTAGTGTGCCACGTATGGTTCCTTTTTCTTGTAACGGGTTGTTGACTATGGTATTGGGTGTCATAAGTGATGTGTGTTTTCATGTCAAGTTAGCATCACTTTTGAATGAACGGTTGATCCATAGAGGCTCGTTGTTTCCAGGGGATTAGAGTTTGTGCAGTTATCTTGGGAAGGATGATTATGGGGGTATTGGTACTTGAGGTTCTTGAGTTGAGGAGTGGGTCAGTTTAGGAGTGACCCTAGTATTCGAGAAGAAAATGGTGATTGATTGCATTGTTGAGGCTTTTAAGGAATAAACGGGTATGAAGTATTCTGGAACTTTAAGCCCATTTTTGTTTTGAGGATTTGTCAGCATGGCATTGTCGTATGGATGATCTTTTCTAGTGGTATGTAATGGTTGTTGTAGGGGAGTATCAAGAATAATGGTTATTTTCTTGTTAGCATGGTAATGTCTCAAGAATACTTGGGGAAGAATCGCTTAACAATGGCTTGATAGTCCAGTGGGACGATAGGTTTGGATTGTGGTTTGGAAAGAATGGTGGTTGAGGTGCTATGACGTGATGTTTTACATTAATGAGTATAGTGGATTGAGGTATAATCCGAATGTAGGCTAAAAATTATGAGTGTTGTTGTGTGTTGATGGGTATGTGATAGGATTTTGCATCAGTTGAGGTAATGGTGGACGGCTTAATCGTTAGAACCAGATAGATAGGTGTTGCCATGTAGGCATCTTTTTCCTTGAAGAGTCAGTGGGTTATTGTGATTGAGGTCACGGGTCTTGTGCGTATAGTGATTGAGGTAGTGTCGACTTCAAGGGGTAGAGATGGAATAGGTAATCAAGTGTCATTGTATTTCATAGAGTTTCTCATTGGGAGATTGTGACGACCCTGGATTTTTCAACCCAGTGTGTCCTCTGATGACCCAAAACAGATCCAAAATGCGGAAGCAAAAGATAGAACAATGGTCTCTAGAGATACAACACTCCTCTAAGACACCAATGTGACCCTCAACAAGGTCATGACACCCAAAGGAAGAAAATGCGGAAGCAACGTCTCAAAAACGGATAAGAATGACCGTAAGGGCAAAATGGTCATTTCACACTGAAATGGGTCCCACCGTGCACACCATTGGAAAGACAACAAAAAATTAATAAAGATATACTCAAGAATCACTTGATTTGGAGTCCGGACGGCAAAGATATCAAGTTCTGAAGTCAGAGGAAGGGAAACCCTATCCCGGTTCGAACCAAAAACAGACACTACCTTACTAAAACTTGAATATCTTGAGGTACATGAAGAATCTGAAGCTCTAATTAGCACCATTGGAAATCTGATTTCGACGCGATCAATTTAGACTCAAGAACGGACCAATTCGGAGTTAAAACGAAGAAGTTATGATGATTTGAAGTTGGAGGTGTAGTGCTGAACCAAGACACACACACCCGTGAACAGTACTTCGAGCGCTCAAACAAGGACTTCGAGTGCTCAAAAATTGCCCTAAGAAATCTGCCCAAAGTTCGAGCACTCGAACTCCCCATTTAAAGCGCTCGAACTCCTGTAGGCTGCTCTTGAATGCTGACTTGAAATGCAATTTTGAGGACTTTCTAGGCCTTTTTGAGAAAAAAAAACAAAGAAGAAACTACCCTCAAAATCATGTTTTCTAGCCAACCATGTGAAAAGAAAACTTTATTTTTCAAGCAAAAACCCCAAAATGCCCTTATGCTCAGTTTAGGCTCAAAACGGCAAAAAATGTAAGTTTGCACCAAACATACTTTTGACCCCAAGTGCACTTCTAGGTTGAAACGAATATGAACGCAAATGTAATAAGTGATTTTGAGCACACCGGAATGGTCTGCGGCTCGCAAAAATGGTCGAGTCAAAATCCGAACCCCCAACGGCCAAAAAGGGTGAAAATGAATTTGAAATGGGTATTTTGAAAACCAAAATTAGCAAATGATTGGAAATTACCATTTGGCCCTTGGCCACACTTCATGCATGATTAATGAGATCCTACGGAAGAATCAAAACGGAACTCCCACACCCGATGCAAACATAGTGAGACAATAACTTAACATTTTTCAATATTTTCATAATATTTCATGAAGTCAAAGCTACATAGAATACAAATACATGTCATTGGCCTCCGGCCTCATCTCATACATGTCAAATATTTTGTAAGGAGTGTACTCATGTACACATTACATACATGGAATCAAATATACATGTTTTGTCAAATAAGACTACAATTGACATTTCGAGCCAACCTTCACAAAGATGGAAGTCTTCAAGTCCACAAGTCATCCAAGCATAATGGGAGTCTCAAGTTTAATTCTTGTACCTGAAATATGCCCTAGTATCGTAGGGGTGAGTAACATAAACCTACTCGTAGGAACTGAGCATGCATCAACCTACGTTTTACAAGTTTGCATGATTTAATTATTGTGGTTCATTCCACCTAACGTCTATGTCAAAGGTGAGACTCAAGGAGCATCCTAGTTACCTAAGATCATTTCTAACATCAATCACCTCATTCATGCAATTTTAGCAACGTAGGGTCATGCTTAAACAAAGCAACAACATAGGAGCATGCTTACACAAGGCAACAACATATAGATTCTCAAGGTAATAAACTTGAAGTCTAAAATGCAACATCAACTAAATATAACAATTTAGCATAATTAGAATATCTAATACCACACATCAAGACATAGGTTCTCTAGGTTATCAACTAGAAATCTAAAAGTGTGTAATCAACTAAATATAGCTATAATACCCCGTATTTTTTTAAAGAGTTTATTTAAAGTAATTCGGTATTGGGTTAATTATTTAATTATTTAATGTGTAGATTTAATCACCTATTATTTGTGTATGTTAAATTATTTAATTAATTTTATTTATTTGTGCATGTAATATTGATTTTATGTTCTATATATTATAATGATTAGTTTAGAAATTTTATTAGGCATGTTTTATACAATTAATATCAGTTACTTAAAGTATTATATTTGTATTGTAATATATTATTATGTAATAACAATAATAATAATAATAATAATAATAATAATAATAATAGTAATAATACTAAATCAATGTCATGATGTAAAGTTGACATTAGTATGGGATTTCATTTACTAGGGTAGAATTTGATGTCAATTATTTGACTTAAATTGCATAGCCTTAAGTTAGTTTAGGTGGGAATGTTGATAGTTAATATTTAGATTAGATATTTGTATTATATATATATTATGCAAGTTAGTGTATATATATTAGTTAGTTAGCATTCCTTTGATGGAACTCACGTAATAGAAGAAGAAAGAAAAATATAGCAGTGAACTATTCTAGAAGAGTGAAAGGAAAAGAGAGAGAGAGAAGCTTGGACCGGTGTAGGTGATTTTACCCGACTATACACAATCGGCGGATTTTTTTCAAATCCATAAGGCAAGTTATTATCTACTTTTCCCCTTTGAATCCATAAATTAATTATTTAATTTATTTATGTTATTTTGGAGTATGGAAAGCATGCTAGGATTTTAATAAATTATAATTTTAATTTATTAAATTAGTGAAATATTAATTATTTAGGGTGTTAGATAATTTATTATTGGCCTATGTAATTAATTAAAGCTTAGGAATAATTATTTAAAGCTTTAGGAATTTTTATAGAATTTTTTGGGATTTTCTGGGGATTTTCTGTAAATTTCGGTGAGCCTCCGGCGAGGTTTCCGGCCACTGGCAGTGAGGAAGGTGACCGGAGTAATCCGGTGTGATGCGGCATACATTACTTTCCATGCGCGTGCATCAGTAGCCGTAGGATTACTTTAGGATAGTCAGATTAATCCAGTGCAGCGCGTCCACGGAATTAGGATGCAACCACCGAATCAGGAAGTGCCACGCCAGCAGGTACGTTAGTGCGCGCGTGGCAGCGCATGCGTGGCAGCGTGTGTGCGCGCGTGGCTGATGCTAGACGTGTGTGGGAGCGCGTGTAAGCGCGTGCGCGTGTGAGTAAGGTGGCGGCGCATGTAGGAAGCTTTGGGAGGAGCGTGAGGGCGCGTGTGGGGTCTCTGCAGCAACTGAAAAAGTCCAGAATACCCCTAGGGACTGTTTTGTAATTTCCAGAACCTTCAACTTGCATTTTTGGGCTTAGGGTTGGTAGTTACGGGTTTAACAGGACATTAAATTATTATTTTTATTACCCGTTAATTATTATTATGTCCGATTAATATTTCTAGACATTAATGGTATCGTTTACAGTACGAATCGCTATTAACGGATGTAATTAATTTAATTACATATTAAAATATTAATTGTGTTATTATTTTATATGGTATTAATTATTAATGTTAAATTAAATGATTGCATGATTTTGTTCATATAAATTGTCCAGTATGGGATTATTTATGCTGTTAATGAAATATAAATCATTATTATTATGCTGTGTGCATTTCTGGTGGTAAATGGACTACTTAATAAATTATGTCGCATTTATATTATATGGATTTGTTGCCATATAGAACCATATGAGCTGACTAATAAGTTGAGACTCATTTATACCTTATGCATTCGTTGCCATAGACAGATGTGTGGCTGTCGGGGTATGTGGTTTAATATTGTTGGCATGTGTTTCCTAACTGATATGCTCAGTATCTTCATTAGTACATGTTACCACTGTGTAGGACTTATAGTCTGTGTTGTCAGTACCGTGCACCTTGTATTAATAGTTGATTTCCCAGGTAGGGAAATAAGACACTTAACCACCTCGTATGAGTCTAAGTGATCACATCTATTCTGGTTGAGGTCATATTATACATTGTGTAGTTTCATTAGGGTGTATACAGATATAGTATACCTCCGAATAGTGATGATTAATTTATTCGATTCTCTAATTTGTGTCATAATAGAGAGGACTTGCTCGTGGGGTTGACCCACCATTGTTGTTATTTCAGGACACGGTCAGTACCCGTTTCAAGGTAGGCTTAGCAGTGTGGGACCACTATCCGAACTCATCTACTCTTACGGTCTTGTTCAGGGTAGAAGTTTCATATATTATTTTGCTTTCAGTTTTATTTACTTCGGACGTTAAACTTTCAAATTTATATATAGGGATCCTTGACATAGGATTTCCAAGTTGTATAACGGAGTATTGTATTTAATAAAGGATGGATGGATGTTTTATTATCGAGTTATCCTTTCCTGTCTAAGTTCTTTTATTATTATCATTTTGTATTCCATGCTTGTATATTACCAATTGTTTTTGATATCCCTCATTTTTTGTGTATAAGACTAATCAACTTATGCGTGGAAAATGTGGAGGTATTTCAGTTGGTATCAGAGCATTCCAGGTTTGAGTGTCTTAGGGATCTGTGGTTACTATACTTCCGCGTTGTGTATTCTGATAATTAGAGCCTAAGTATTAGGGTTCTTTGTACTCTTTTAGTCGGTCCATTATAATGTACTAACGTTAGATTTTTCTAAATATGACAGAAGGATGGTTAGACGTTGGACAAGGAGTGCGAACAGAAATCGTAGTATTTCCCCAAATCAAGATGAGAATCCGAAATTTTCTCCTCAAGTTGCTGATATCATTGCATGAGCTATAGCAACAAAAGTAGCATCTGCTCTACAAAACCAACAACCTCCTCAGATGGCACCTGCTCCTGAACCGGTATTATAGCCAATGTCATGGGACAAAACTTGTCACTCGTTCCTCAGAGGGAATCCACCATCATTTGCAGGGTCCACGGATGTCATGTTAGCATATCAGTAGAAACAGGAGAGCGAACGTCATCTTCGGATGGTAGTCTGTACTGAAGTGCAAAAACAGATGCTAGCTACTTTTATGCTAATAGGCAATGCATTACAATGGTAGGAGTCTATCACTACCATTGAAGAGAGGACCAGGTTGACATATGCTGAATTTCAGACTCGCTTTGATAGCAAGTATTTTCCTTTGTCAATAAGATCAGCAATGAAGACCGAATTTCTGGCTCTACAACAGGAGGATAAGACCGTGGCTAAATATGAATAGAAGTTCATCAATTTATCTTTATTCGCACCAGAGGAGGTAGATACTGAAGAAAAGACGAGAGACCGTTTTGTTAAGGGGTTAATCTGGCCTATTAAAATGGTGATCGTAGGTAGTCCTGCATATACTACTTACATACAGGTGGTTAATGCCGCTTTACAACACTGCCAGATAAGGAGTGATTACTGGAAATCCAAGGGAGATAAGCGGGCTGATCGAGACTTCACTCACCAGACAGGGGAGAAGGGAAGCAGTAGCGGTACCAAGTTTAATGATCGGGGCAGAGTTCAAGGACATCAACCTTGGAAGAAAAACAAATGAAACACAGATGTGCAGAGAGATGGGGTTCCTAATCAGGGTAGGCAAGTGGGGTACCTTAGACTGGACAGGAAACCGTTTGAGGGAAATCAACAGAGGAGACAGACAGGTCCTTTTCAAGGATGTTGCTATCACTGTAGGGAGATTGGGCATCCAGCCAAGATGTGTCCCAAAGGTAAGCAGGGACAGTATGGGCAGCCGAGACCTAATCAGCCCTTACCTTTACTGGCCCCATAGATACCACGTGGCCAAGTTCAGAACTTTTCGACACTTCCAGCACCACCACTTCCTCAGGGACAACCTCCACAACAGTTGTAGCATGGCAGGGTATATAACATCATGCCATATAATGTGCAGTCTCCTCAGGCTATTGAGGGTATGTTTTCCATACATGGTAGATCTGCTCGTATACTGTTTGACACTGGTGCATCACATTCTTTTGTGTCTAGATCTTTTGTTATCTTATCTGGTATGGTGACTCAGTTTTGTGACCAACCTCTCAATATTTATACACCATTAGGAGTTGGCGCAATTTTACAGGAGTGTTGCGGTGATGTTCTTATAGATATGGGCTTGCTTTGATTTCTTACAAATTTGTTAGTTTTAGATATACATTCTTATGATGTACCATGCTCAGGTTAACTGTTACGAAAAGTCTATTATATTTGCTATACCAGAATAGGAAATGTATCTTCTTGTTGTACCACAACCTGATAGAGGGCCTAACACTTATTTATTCGTTATTGAGGAGGACTCACAGGAAGCGACCGCGGTATCTCTTGACAGTATCCCGGTAGTGCAAGAATTTCAGGATGTATTCTAGGAAATTCCAGACTTGCCACCGAGTCGGGAGATAGACTTCGTCATTGATTTAGCTCCGGGCACTACGTCTATTGCTAAGGCGCCATTTAGAATGGCACCAGTGGAAATGCGAGAGTTAAAAGATCAAATTCAGCAGTTGCTCAGCCAGGGATTTATTCGCAGGAGTACTTCACCATGGGGAGCACCAGTATTGTTTGTTAAGAAGAAGGATGGATCTCTTCGTCTTTGTATTGATTACAGAGAACTGAACAAGGTCATTATTCGCAACAAGTACCCGTTGCCCAGAATTGATGACCTGTTTGATCAGTTGAAAGGAGCTACTTACTTCTCGAAGATTGATTTGAGATCTGTTTATCATCAGCTACGAGTCAGAGAACAAGATGTTCCAAAGACAGCATTTCTCACAAGGTACGGATCTTATGAGTTTCGTGTTATGCCTTTTGGCTTAACTAATGCCCCAGTTGTCTTTATGGACCTGATGAACAGAGTATTCAGAGCGTACTTAGATCAGTTTGTCATTGTGTTCATCGATGATATTCTGGTCTACTCTAAGTCGGAGAAGGACCATGCCAGACATTTACGCACCGTCTTGCAGACACTTCGAGAACATCAGTTGTTTGCAAAGTTTGAGAAGTGCAAATTTTGGCAGAAAAAGGTCAAATTTCTGGGCCATGTAGTGTCAGAAGAAGGGTTAGCAGTAGATCCAGCCAAGGTTGCAGCAGTTATGGAGTGGGGACAGCCTACCTCACCGATAGAGGTTCGCAGTTTTCTGGGATTGGCAGGGTATTACTGCAGGTTCATCCAGGGATTTTCCAAAATTGCGGGTCCACTTACTCATCTGACCAAGAAGAATGTACCATTTGTGTGGGATGATTCTTGTCAGACTGCTTTTACTGAATTAAAGAGTAAGTTAACTTCTGCACCTGTCTTAGCCACAGCTCAGAGTGGAATCGAGTATTTAGTATATACCGACGCTTCTCTGAAGGGTTTGGGTTGTGTGTTGATGTAAGAAGAGCGACCAGTTTCTTATGGGTCCCGGAAGCTTAAGCCTCATGAACTTAATTACCCAACTCATGATTTGGAGTTAGCAGCAGTGGTTTTTGCCTTACGTATATGGAGGCATTATCTTTTGGGGGAGACTTTTCGATTGTTTAGTGATCATAAGAGTTTACAGTATTTGTTCACACAGAGGGAACTGAATATGAGACAGCGCAGATGGTTAGAGTTTATGAAAGATTATCACTTCTCTATTCAATATCATCCAAGGAAAGCGAATGTAGTAGCAGATGCACTCAGCCGCCAACCCTATGTCAGCCTTTCAGCTTTGTTTGCAACAGAGTGGGATACTTTGAAAGCTGTCAATGAGTTAACAGACGCTTTTATGGCATGTGTGGTAGTAACTCCTTCTATCATTCACCAGGTCATTAAAGCTCAACTCACATATCAACAGTGCATTGATCGGGTTTTGGAGTTAGCTTTAGGTGATGTTCCTTTTTATTCCATGGGTACCGATGGAGTATTGAGGTACAAGGGACGTTTAATTGTTCCTTCAGCTGACAATTTAAGAAATGTTGTGATGAGAGAGACATACACTTCTCAGTTCTCTGTTAATCTAGGGGGAGACAAGATGTATCAGGACATGAAACGCCAGTTTTGGTGGGCCGGTATGAAGAGAGATATAGCTATCTTTGTCTCTAAATGCAGCACTTGTCAGATGGTTAAGATTGATCATTAGAGACCGCTAGGATCTTCACAACCACTTCCCATACTAGAGTGGAAATGGGAGAGTATTTCTATGGACTTCATAGAGGGATTACCTACTTCACATCATAATCACAATTCTATTTGGGTCATTGTTGATAGATTGACCAAGTCCGCTCATTTTCTGCCTGTTCGTTTAAACTTTACGTCAGAACAGTATGCTAAGCTTTATATTGCAGAAGTGGTGAAACTTCATGGCATACCATTGTCCATCGTATCAGATAGAGATCCAAATTTTGTATCAGGATTTTAGAAGAGTTTTCAGTAGGCTTTGGGTACAGAACTTTATCTTAGCACTGCCTATCATCCTCAAACAGATGGACAGACTGAGCGAGTTAATCAGATTTTAGAAGACATGTTGCGGGCATATGTTCTTGATTTTAAGGGCAATTGGGAGGAATATTTGCCATTTTCAGAGTTTGCGTATAACAATAGTTATCAGAAAACTATTGGTATGGCGCCATTTGAGGCTCTGTACGGTAGACCGTGTAGGTCTCCTATTTGTTGGCTTGGAGTTGGAGAGAAGAGCTTTTTGGGTCCTGAATTTATTAAAGACACATAAAAAAAGATCGCTATCATTAGGGATCGGATGCGTACAGCTCAGAGCAGACAGAAAAGTTATGCCGACCGTCAAACTCGTGTTTTGGAGTTTAAGGTTGGTGATCAGGTTTCACTTAAAGTTTCTCCCATGAAGGGAGTAATGCGGTTTGGGTCAAAGGGTAAGTTATTGCCCCTTTTTGTGGGTCCTTTTATGATTACAGATTGGATTGGGGCAGTATCGTCTGGCTCTACCAGATAATCTTCACAGGGTACATAATGTTTTTCATGTATCCATGCTGCGAAAATTTCTACGGGAAGAAGACAGATATCAACACATTGATGTGGGTGAGATTGAGTTGCAACCCGATGCAACCTATTTAGAACAACCTTACTGTATTCTCGATCGTGGGAATCAGATACTGCGCATGAAGACTATTCCATTAGTACGTGTGCAGTGGAGTCATCATAGTGAGTCAGAGTCTACTTGAGAACGGGAAGATATTATCCGTGCCAATTATCCAGAGCTCTTTCATATAGATATGCAGTGAATTTCGGGGACAAAATTCATTTGTTAGGGGGGGAGAATGTAATACCCCATATTTTTTTAAAGAGTTTATTTAAAGTAATTCGGTATTGGGTTAATTATTTAATTATTTAATGTGTAGATTTAGTCACCAATTATTTGTGTATGTTAAATTATTTAATTAATTTTATTTATTTGTGTATATAATAATGATTTTATGTTCTATATATTATAATGATTAGTTTAGAAATTTTATTGGGTATGTTTTATATAATTAATATTAGCTACTTAAAGTATTATAGTTGTATTGTAATATATTATTATGTAATAATAATAATAATAATAATAATAATAATGGTAATAATACTAAATCAATGTCATGATGTAAAGTTGACATTAGTATGGGATTTCATTTACTAGGGTAGAATTTGATGTCAATTATTTGACTTAAATTGCATAGCCTTAAGTTAGTTTAGGTGGGAATGTTGATAGTTAATATTTAGATTAGATATTTGTATTATATATATATATATTATATAAGTTAGTGTATATATATTAGTTAGTTAGCATTCCTTTGAGGGAACTCACGTAATAGAAGAAGAAAGAAAAATATAGTAGTGAACTATTCTAGAAGAGTGAAAGGAAAAGAGAGAGAGAGAAGCTTGGACCGATGTAGGTGATTTTACCCGACTACGCGCAACCGGCGGATTTGTTTTAAATCCATAAGGCAAGTTATTATCTACTTTTTCCCTTTGAATCCATAAATTAATTATTTAATTTATTTAGGTTATTTTTGAGTATGGAAAGCATGCTAGGATTTTAATAAATTAAAATTTTAGTTTATTAAATTAGTGAAATATTAATTACTTTGGGTGTTAGATAATTTATTATTGGCCTATGTAATTAATTAAAGCTTAGGAATAATTATTTAAAGCTTTAGGAATTTTTATAGAATTTTTTGGGATTTTTCGGGGATTTTCTGTAAATTCTGGCGAGGTTTCCGGCCACCGGTAGTGAGGAAGGTGACCGGAGTAATCCGGTGTGATACGGCGTACATTACTTTCCATGTGCGTGTATCAGTAGCCGTAGGATTACTTTAGGATAGTCAGATTAATCCAGTGCAGCGCGTCCACGGAATTAGGATGCAACCACCGAATCAGGAAGCGCCACGTCAGCAGGTACGTTAATGCGCGCGTGGCAGCGCGTGCGCGCGCGTGGCTAATGCTAGACGTGTGTGGGAGTGCGTGTAAGCGCGTGCGCATGTGAGGAAGGTGGCGGCGCATGTACGAAGCTTTGGGAGGCGCGTGAGGGCACGTGTGGGGTCTCTGCAGCAACTGGAAAAGTCCAAAATACCCCTAGGGACTGTTTTGTAATATCCACAACCTTCAACTTGCATTTTTGGGCCTAGGGTTGGTAGTTACGGGTTTAACGAGACATTAAATTATTATTTTTATTACCCGTTAATTATTATTATGTCTGATTAATATTTCTAGACATTAATGGTATCGTTTACAGTACGGATCGCTATTAACGGATGTAATTAATTTAATGACATATTAAAATGTTCATTGTGTTATTATTTTATATGGTATTAATCATTAATGTTAAATTAAATGATTGCATGTTTTTCTTCATTTAAATTGTCCATTATGGGATTTTTTATGCTGTTAATTAAATATAAATCATTATTATTATGCTGTGTGCATTTCAAGTGGTAAATGGACTACTTAATAAATCATGTCGCATTTATATTATATGGATGTGTTGCCATAAAGAACCATATGAGCTGACTAATAAGTTGAGACTCATTTATACCTTATGCATTCGTTGCCATAGATAGATGTGTGGCTGTCGGGGTATGTGGTTTAATATTATTGGCATGTGTTGCCTAAGTGATATGCTCAGTATCTTCATTAGTACCTTGAGATGTGTTACCACTGTGTAGGACTTATAATCTGTGTTGTCAGTACCATGCACCTTGTATTAATAGTTGATTTCCCAGGTAGGGAAATGAGACACTTAACCACCTCGTGTGAGTCTAAGTGATCACCGTCTATTTTAGTTGAGGTCATATTATACATTATGTAGTTTTATTAGATGTATACAGATATAGTATACCTCCGAATAGTAATGATTAATTTTTTTGATTCTCTGATTTGGGTCATAGTAGGGAGGACTTGCTCGTGGGGTTGACCCACCATTGTTGTTATTTCAGGACACGGTCAGTACCTGTTTCAAGGTTGAGGCTTAACAGTGTGGGACCACCATCCGAACTCATCTACTCTTACGGTCTTGTTCAGGGTAAAAGTTTCATGTATTATTTTGCTTTCAGTTTTATTTACTTCCGACGTTGAACTTTCAAGTTTATATATAGGGATCCTTGACATAGGATTTCTAAGTTGTATAATGGAGTATTGTATTTAATAAAGGATGGATGGATGTTTTATTATCGAGTTTTCCTTTCCTGTCTAAGTTCTTTTATTATTATCATTTTGCATTCCATGCTTGTATATTTCCAATTGTTTTTGATATCACTCATTTTTTGTGTATAAGCCTGATCAACTTATGCGTGGAAAATGTGGAGGTATTACAATAGCAATTTAGTATGGATGTACTTTACAACATCAAAATGATTTACAAAAATCATAAAACATAGATGTACTTAATAACATCAAAATGATTCATTAAAATCATAAACATGGATGTACTTAACCACATCAAAATCGCCAATAACCAAAACCACAAGTTACAATATAAACATTATTGTTAACTTGGAATTGAATGCGAAAACAAATAGTAGAAGACTTGGACAACTAAGCTCAGAATTCTGCCGAGACGTCAATGGTTATTCCGGGCACTAACCCGCAGGGAAGACCTCCCTAAGTGCGTACTATCTCAATGACTTAGAGGACTCACATCCCCGTACTAGAGCCAAACCCAAGCCATCTCAACTCAACAATGTTCCAAGATTCCAAAATTAAACCAAATAAGTTCACAACTTATATATAACTTAGATAATACATGAAAACATCTTCCATGCACAAGTAGGTTGAAACTACACAATCCATGCCTTAGAGTTTCAATTCTAAAATGACATACATAATGTCAATTACAAAGTGTGCAATTCATTACACATGGCATCAATATATTCCATAAAGAAAACATGTTCTCATGAATATATATACAACAACAAAGTTGTCTAATGCTCAAAACACAACAAGGTGAATACATAACAAGTTCAAGTCCATGATTTGAATATAGAAACAACTTCTAAAATACCAATAGATCCATGGAGCCATTGGATAGAATTTAATTAAACAAAATAATTAAATTCTCTAAATTTCAAATCTATTCCAAATAACCTCAATTTAATCTATGTTAAACAACATAGCATGCTCATTACATATATCAAGTCAAAAGTACAAAATAAGCAAGATACCTTCATATAGAATTTAATTAATTCAATTTTAATTAAATCTCTAGATTTCAAAAGTTATTCAAATTATCCCAAATTAATATATAACAAGCACCAAATCATGGTCATACCATATTTCAAATCTAAAATGGGATACAAGCAAAACACAATTTACTAGAATTTAAATCAAATTAAATCCATTTAATCTCTAGATTTGAAAACTCATCTAAATCATCTCAAATTAACATATGTCAAAGATCAACTCATGGCCATGCCATTTACCAAGTCTAAAATGATTTATATGTAAGATATGATAAATCACTAATTTATCAAATTAGCAAAAGACATGCATACAACTTATAAAAGCATCAATAACATGTAAGAAACAAAAATATAACCCTATAACATCCCCTACCTCACTAGAGAAGTGTCTCTCTAGAATCCAAGGCAAAATCAACACAAAATGGCAAACCCTTCTAGGGTTATGAAGAGAAAGATGAGGGGAACAAAATGTATTCCCAAGTTCAAGCTTGGAAATCAATGGAAGGCTCTCAAAAATCAAGGTCAAAGCTTAAGGCTTTAGGCTCCATCCATTGAGCCTAGGTTTTCTTTACAAGAGAGGGAGGAAAAGAAAAATGATGAAGATGAAATGTGAGTGGAGGGGATAGAGATCCTCCACTCACTATGTGCTCTTACACTACCTCTCACATACACACTAATGCAAGATCAAATTATGAGCCTACACTTGTCACAAATCCAAGGCTCCATCCTAGGCTAAATCTCAAGCCTACACTTGTCAACCATCCAAGCCAATAGGTGCACCAATCCTAGGCCAACAAGTGGTTAAATCTCCACCATCCACATGTCCTCATCCAAGGCCTCAAAGTGTTTCCACACACATGTCAACAAGTGGACCAATGAGAGTGTGACACTTGTCACACTTTCCGAAAAAATATCTTCCTAATTAAATTACAAAATGGTCCCTAAGACGAAAAATAATTACTTTATAACAATTACACAAAACCCCTAAAGTTAGGAAAATTACAAAAAGGTCTTGCATCTATACCCTTTACAAGAAAAGTAAGCACTTAGCATGCTTTTCTACAAAAGTGAAAATACACATAGCATGAAATTTAAATATCGTGGATGCATGCAAAACTGGAATCGAATCCGAACACAAAAAGTAAGGTTATGCCAAAAAGTGACAACCGAGAAAAAGACGAAATGTGAATAGTGTCACAAAGTGAAAATGTGAAAATGACTCGGTCCTCAAAGGAAGTCATCAATCCAAGAAAAAGAGTCTCAAAAACCATTCCCGAGTGCTCAAGATGACACTAAGTGATGAGAAACCGAACTCAGAAGGGAAAAGATCAACAGAAAAAAAATATCCGTGAAAATCTGAGAAAAGGAAAGGAATGAAAATGACCGAGTTATTACAGAGATTATCGGGTAGGATGGGACACAGTGTCTAACGTATAGTGATGGTTCCTAGTACCAATATGTTAAGGGCATTGGTGTTTTTATCTGATTAGTTTTGGTTAACATAGTGTTGCGGAGAAGTGTATGCGAGGTTTTTGTGTTGATTGTGTAGGATAGTCCGGTAATGGGAGAGGTCGCTTAGATCGGTGTTCATGGTTCCGTATGCATTCCAAGCTGGTTTTACTCCTTGGATATAAGGAGTTTATTTCATCTCATGTGAGATTGGGTGTCCATGGTTGGACGAGTGGTGAGTAGTGTATGATAGGGTGTCTGGTTCTTTAAGGTGCGAGTTATTGGTCTCATGTGAGAGCGGGGTTTATTACCCTTCTGTTTATTTTAGTCTTAGCAAGGACGTCGTTTGTTGTGGGTCTTGTCTCTATCTAGGAGTTGTGCGCATCCGTGGTTGGACGGATTTGTGAGTGGGTGTTATGCTGTTAAAGTTCGTTGTTTATTTTGAGAATGGTTTTGACTGGTAGGATATGAGGCACGGGTTGCTGAATGGGGGTTGTGTCTCTAATGTTTGATAATTGCGGTGGCAGCGATATTGTCATGAATGAAAGGTTGAGGATGAATAAGTGATGTGATGTGACTTATGCATACAGATGTTTTTTTTATAGGTGATTGATTTTAACGATGTCTTGAGGACAGGTGTTGGGATTGTCGAATGTTATGCAATCAGAAATGATTATAGATTTCACTGAGGAATAATAGGAGGGATTGACTTTAGTTTTGAGGTTTTTGACATGAGACTGTCGTATTGTGCGTTTTGAAGAAATAAGAATTGGATCGAATGATGTTATGGAATTGTTTACTTGGTATGAGTATTATGAGAAGATTAGAGAGCTTTGATTGTTGGTAGATGATTGGGACATTTGATGTTGTATTGTTTTTATTTATTATGGTTATGTGATTGAGATATGATTGGGATTCTGGGGATAAGTATATGATTATTCAATTATTGAGGTTATGTATAGCAATAGATGGATAGTTAGCGGATCTCATAGTTGTTTTGTGAACTGTATGAGACTGTGTTTGAGGTTTGGACCTGAGGATAGAAACGATGTCTGTGTTGAGATTGGATCGATGATGAGAATGGCCTGGCCAACCATTTCTCTTGAATCAATCCTTCTTCAGCACGATCTCGGGTCAAAAGTTAATGATTGTCTTGAGTTGTTGTAAATAGTGAGAGTACAGTATCGCAAGTTGAGTTGGTGTGATAGTACGGATTCAAGTGGTTGATCTCGGGTGATGAGGTGTGTTAGGGAGGATCAAGTGTCCAATAAGGGGTTGTGATGCAACCATTGACTATTGAAGATTGTGTTTTGAGGGTTTCTAACCTGGGTGCAAGATAATACGTTTCATTATTTTGGTGACTCATGATATGTAGTCATTAGGAAATTCATTGTTTAACCATCTTGAGGTTGTTGATTGTAATGGTTGCCAAATAGTGCGGTTAGTGGTCGCTTGTATTGTTATGTGGTGGTGTAGCTACGTATTTGATAGTAAGTATTTGGTTTGTCAGAGATATGTAGATTAAAGTTGAAATTGATTGAAAGATGGACGGAACTCCTTGTTCGTGGTTTAGTGTGTGTGTTCATTAGAGGATGAGTTGTGGTTGGATATCGTCTTAATTGGTGATTTGGTGACTGTTTTTCTTTTAGGCATGGAGCCTTTCGTGGTAGTGTTGTGTGGACCGATGTCCATTATGAGTCAGGCGTATGGCCTAGTTGGTCTTATGTTATGATGAGGTGAGAAATGAGTACCGTTTTGGGTTTTGGTAATAGTGGTGTGTTCTTGTCTGACGACGTCCGGTGTCAAAGGCAACAATGTCATTGGGTTCAAAGTCCTAGAGTCCGTAAGGTGTTCTTGGAGAGTGTGTGGTTGTTGATCTTCTTCTTAAGGAGGGTAGATTTCGAGGACGAAATCTCATTAAGAAGGGTAGATTGTGATGTTTCCAATTTTCAGCAATTTCGTTTTTCTAGAATTTTGTTGATGCAAGGGCAATTTAGTCTTTTCACATTTTGCGTACGGGATTTTAGTTGGGTCCATTTGCATTATAATTTTTATGTATTGATTACAAGTTAATTGTGCATTTTTATGTGTGTATGGTGTATAATGGAGACAAAAGAAAAAGAGAAAAGAAAAGAAAATAAGTGGGACCCGCCACTAGACCACTTAAGGCCTTGAGACCACATTTTGGTCTCTAAAATCTCTCATTCTCCCGTAACCCTCTCTTTCTCTCTTCTTTTCTTCATTTTTCTTTTCATTTTTGTACCAAACTTTAAGTGTAGATTCCACCTTTGATACTTAGAGTTTTTGGAAGCCGTTTGCGGCAAATCGAAGCCCACGACGAGGCCTTCAAATCCATACCAGCAATTGCAGATTTGGTGCTCCATAGGAATTTAGAAATTGGAGACCCATTTTAAGGGTTTTGCATCAATTTGAGGTAGGGGTCCTTAATTCATGTAATCTTGTGCTTTAGCGAGTTAATTCTTCATAAATGGTTATTAACATACTTAATTTGTATAGAATCAAGCCAATTGCTTAGTTGATGTGTATATTTGCTAATTGAGTAATTGTGTTATTAAATGATCTATGTGAAAAACATGTCTATGTGTTGATTCTTTATATGCCTATCATGCTAGATTTTATTGTATAAAAGCATGTTGTGGTTCATTAAAATTGTTTATGAATTATGCTTTGCTAATTAAATTTTGAGTGATTGTAGAATGATGGGCGTAGACATGATATTGATATATTCATGCATTGACATTGGGTATGAAAAGGGGAAGAATTGTTTTAATACGAAAAAGGGGAATTTTGGGGAAAGTGTTTTGATGAGAAGTGTTTTGAGAAAAACCCAGTCATGGCGGGGGGGTACCAAAGGGCCGGAGTGTTAATATAGCCTAGAGGGAACTAGGAAGATTGCCTTAGCGTGGTTGAGCTAGCTAGGTCCCATAATGACGCCGCGGGGGTACCAAGGGTCAGGGACACTAGCCAATCCTTCTCTCGTGTCACTACGGGGTCACCAAAGGGCGGGTTATATTAACAATTGAAAGTAACAGATTTGAATGTTGAAAATGGTAAGTGACATCGGCATGCATTGCATTCCATGACATTCTATTGTTTACGTTAAGATTGATGATTATGTCATATCTTCCTGACATAGCATGACCCCGAACTCTTTTATTCTATTCTTTGGTTAGATTCACGGGGACACAAGAGACGTGTCTTAAGTGCCACCTACTGAGCGATTCGCTCACCCCAATACATTTAACGTTTTTCAGGACATGGCAAGGAGTTGGCGAATTACAATGCTCCATAGAATTGAAGGAGTATTGGAAGCCCTTCATTTTGTTATTTTGTATCTAGGTCATTCAATTGTATCCTTAATGGGTGGAAATGTAATTAAGCCATTCCATATGGCCTAGTGACCTAACCATGAACCATAGCCTTATTTTGATGCAAAATTATTCAAGGTGTAAAGACAGGCCTAAACTTTATGTAATTAATTCATATGACTTTGTTACTGTGATTATATGTTGTACTCTCGTCCATGATTATAGAAAACCTCAGTCTTTGTTGCATGGGACAAGTTTGGAGTATTTGCAAGGTTTTTCATTCTAGTTTCTTCTCTTTTTCAAAGTGCCGTATCTCAACATCTGGTTCCAGGCTCGACAGAGCCATTTCGGTAGACTGAAATGGCACATCGGTTGACCGATTCATCTTCAAACTCTCAGGAACCATTCACTAGCTCTCAGGATCCTACCTTTCGGTCGACCGATTAAGGATTTCGGTCAACCAGTTCTTGAGGGTCTGCTTCGGTCGACCGAAACTCCACTTCAGTCGACTGAAGTGCACCTGTTTTGGTTGTTTTGCTCTTCCTTCTTGTTATTCTACTCTCGACTGGTGTCTTCTCGGAGGTTGCACAAAACAATGCACAAAACATTGAATTTGGAAATTAGTGTCAAGTGGGCACAATAATTTAAATTTATAAACCGCTTAACACCTATACTATGTAGTATGAGTGAGAAGGGATAGTCCCAAGGGATTAAGTTGTCGTACTAGCTTGAGGAATCAAAATAGTGGTTGGTTGGTTAAATTAAACTAGATGTAAATTAAACTAGAGTTAGCAATAATGCAATAGAGAGAATAAAAGATAGAGAGAGATCTTGGGGTTTAGAGATCACCACTAAGCATAGCTTTTCTACATCTTTAATGAATGATTAATGAGGGGAAGAACATGTATTGCAATATAGTGTGTGTGTGTGTGTGGTTGTTTCAACAAGCATGGATGACGAATTAAGCATATATTCTCTAAACAACATGGTGGATAGCACAACATATCAAATTAAGCCATTAATCATTTCTTTACGCTCACAATCCAAACACATCACAAGGTTAGAGATACATGTTACTTGCTTTTCATAAGTATGGAACATCAACAACAAGTATGGATTGTCCTCCCATTTAACAATTACACTACAACTAAGCTAATGGCATGAAATTAAACTAATTAAACTAGGGGAGAGGCACAATCCATCAAGCAATGAGTATGAACCATCAAATAAAACACAAGAACATGACATTAAGCATTATGTCTTGACAATCTCTAGATCTCTAGCATCAACACACATAGACATGCATCAATAACACAAGAAATAGAGATAAACACATGAACATCTATTCTAGCATACATAGACATATGGATAGAATGAAATGATCAATTGGAAGCATTAAACCATATAAATCATTGAAGAAACAAGATCTATATATATAAAAGTGTCAAGACATGAATTCCAATACAAATCCCCTCAAAAATACATAAATCAAGAAGTAGGAAGCATGCTTAGGGTTAACTCTAGCCCCAAGAGGATGTCTAGCCACTCATGGATGATGTCCTCCAACCCTCAAGGGTAAGCTCCATGGAAGAAATCTACTTCTTGGTTGATGAAGAGTTTCCAATGGTGTCTCTAGCCTCCTTCTCTTCTTTTCTTCCTCACTAAGAGTTAAAAAGTAATCCTTATCCTTATATAGGTAGGTCAAATGACACCCAAAATGAGCTGGGGTCGTACAGCAAATATTCCACAATGATTGGATAAAGGACAACTTTTGTGAGCTTGAAATTAAACTTTTTCGCACTGGAGGAAGTTCGATCGATCAAACCTTGGACTTGGATCGATTAAACATGCCTGAGATCCATCGAACTGAAGTTGGATCTATCCTCAATGGCGGCGCCTTTTTGGATAAAAACAAATTTGAGATATTTTGAAGATATTTTTGGGAAAAGGACAAAAGTGGTTAGTAGGGTGGTACAACTGGATGAGATCAATCATTTGGATAAGGACAAGAATGTTCGATCGATCGAAGAAGGAAGTTGGATCGATCAAACTTTGGAGATCTTTGAATAGAGATAAACATGGCTTAGATCTATCTTGAAGTGTTGAGATCGATGAAAGTTGGATCAATCGAACTCTTCTTGAGATCGATCGAAGTTGCTGAAATTCCACCCTTTGCTTCCTTTTGCTCTACTTTGCTCATTTCTTTGATTAATCCTATAATTGCTTCAATTATGCTCTTATTTGGCTGAGTTAGCTTATTTTGGGGATAAGTACCTAAAAATGGAAATAACACGAAATCAATACAAAACGGTAAAATAAAGTAGATAAAGGTTCTAGAATACCTAAGCTTAAGGGGTTTAAATACGCACTTTTCAGCGCTCAGCACACCCCCAAACTTAAATATTGCTAGTCCCTAGCAATAAACTATAAAGTAAAGGAATGAAATGAACAAATATACAACTATGAACTAGAAAGCAACAAATGGATAACGCCACTTTCGTAAGGAACACGATTGCACTTAGCATATGCAACAAGCCTTTTAAACCCCTACGTTACCCCTAGTGGACGAGTGAAGTCTCGTGAGGGTTTCCAGAAATGATACCCATAAACATTAAGCTCATTCTTCCTAAAGAGGCACTAATATTGCAAACAAGCATTGAGAGAAAACTACCTCAAGTATGCAATTTTTCAAACATTTCCAAGCAATCTTCCAAAATTTCAACATCAAGCAAGCAAATATGGTCCTCTACACATCAGGAAAATGATCATGCAAATCAAAACAACTCTAGAATCCTTTTTGAGTGGACCGGCATCAAATATGTTGCTATCT
Source organism: Cornus florida (assembly GCF_030987335.1). Classification (NCBI taxonomy): domain Eukaryota; kingdom Viridiplantae; phylum Streptophyta; class Magnoliopsida; order Cornales; family Cornaceae; genus Cornus; species Cornus florida. The sequence continues at coordinate 30,788,935 of NW_026775571.1, read as the reverse complement.
TAGCCAACTAAAAAAATGATCACATCCTTACCCTCAAACTAGTACACAAATCTAGTACCGATCATCAAGACAAAAAGTTGACCTTTTATTAAAGCTTTATTGTTCTAGGTGCGCTTATTCTTTTCACTTAATTTTTATTTATTTATTATTTTTTAGGATCAAAATGGAAGCATGGTGCAATGTGTTGATCTATTAACCTTTCTAGTGATTCATGAGATCGAGCGTTAGGTCAATGACTCTCAAACTAGATGTCTTTAGGGCATTAGGCATTCAAACACCCCTATAGACTTACAAGCTCAAATCAACTAGGCTACAAATCAAAACAACCTCCATCTAATCATTTTCCACTTCTCACCATTTGGGAGAAGTCCTCACTTTTTATTACTTTTGTAACTTTTTTTTTTTTTTTTTTTTTTTGTATTCAATTATTAACCTAGAGTTTGAGCCTCCACTTTTCGGCGTGAGAAGGTCAGTGCTTGATGAGGCTAGAATCCCGGCTACTCAATGAAAATGGTTTGTTATCTACCTTTATCAAGAATGAAAGCTTTCAATGTACTACTAGCTCAATTGGGATATAACCAATTCAATAATAAACAAAACATGTACCCCACAAATGAATGCTAGTGTGTGCCTATGTTAGTCTAGAAGACTAGAATGAATCTCAAAACAATTACAAAATTAAGATGATGTAGACCATAAGTGCAAGCAAGATATCAATCTTTTGAAAAATTTACTCATAAATGGTATCCGCAAGGCATACAAGGAGTATTGAACTCTCAAGTCATGCAATATTTAAATTCTAAGCAATATAGTCCTCAAAAGATCAAAATCATAGCTAGATATGGACCAATCAAGGAAAATCCTTCAAATACACAAGTCATGCTCAAAATTTTGAATTTAAAAGAAAACACTGTAACATACACCATTACCCCCCAAACTTAAACGGCACAGTGTCCTCAATATGCAAAGAGAACAAAGGGAAAGAGTATACCAGTGCAATTAAGGCAAAGAATGGCTGGGACTGAAGTATCCAAAGTGGGTAGCATAGCCCCCCAAACTTTCTTTTAACAAAAACTATTGGACTTGATATATCCGTCACTTATCATAGCCCTAGGCATACCAAAATGAGCAAAGATATTGGACTTGATGAATTGAATAACCACAGAGTGGTCATTTGTTTTGGTAGCACATGCTTCCACCCACTTAGAGACATAATCAACGGCAAGAAGAATGTATTGAAAACCATATGACATAGGAAATGGACCTATAAAATTAATACCCCATATGTCAAAAATTTCTATAACAAGAATGTTGGTCAAAGGCATCATATCTGTTTTGGACATTGAACCCATCTTTTGACATCTTTCACATGATTTGCAAAAATTGTAGGCATCTCTATAGATAGTGGGCCAAAAGAGCCCACTTTGAAGAACCTTCAAGGCGGTCTTCTTTGCACTAAAATGCCCACCATAAGCAAGTGTATGACAAAACACAAGGACACTTGGAATTTTGCTCTCCGGAATGCATCTCCTCACAATTTGATCCGGACAATAACAGTACAAGACAGGATCTTCCCAATAGTAATTCCGGATGTTGGCAAAAAAACGATTCTTTTCGTTCTTTGACCAAGAAGTTGGAAGTTTGCCAATTGCCAAATAATTTACAATGTCGGCAAACCAAGGCATTTGTCCATGAAAAACTTGGAAAGGTTATTCATCCGGAAAAGAATCATAAATTGGTGGACTAGGGAAATGTTCTATTGATAACCTAGAGAGATGATCGGCAACCACATTCTCGGTGCCTTTCTTGTCCTTGATTTCAAAATTAAATTCCTGAAGAAGCAAAATCCATCTAATCAGTCTAGGTTTTGTTTCTCTCTTTGTCAAAAGATGTCTCAAGGTAGCATGATCGGAGTAAATAACCACCTTAGAACCTAAAAGATAGGATTGAAATTTATTAAAAGCATACACTACGGCAAGTAATTCTTTCTCGGTAGTGGAGTAATTCAATTGAGCTCCCCAGAAAGTTTTACTTGCATAGTAGATGGCACAGGGAAGCTGTAATAACTCGGATTTGTTAACCCGGTGCGTTAGTGATGAACCAGAAGTTGACCCGATAACGGACTCGAAATGCGGAAGCGAAAGAAGCCAAATGACCTCAAGAGATGTACGTCATCCCTAAGGCCCCAAAATGACTCTCCATGAAGCCACGGAACTCAAATGAGCCAAGCAAATGAAGCAAGAATGCTTAACCCAAAAAGAGATGAACTAAAGGCAAAATGGTCATTTTTCGCTGAAAAGGGTGCCACCGTGCGCACCATTGGAAGGACAACGAAAAATGAACAAAATTGGACTCAAGAATCGTCTGATTCTGAGTCCGGGCAGAAAAGATATGAAATTCAAACACCCGATGCGAAAGTTATGAAGCAATGACTTAACATTTTCCAATATTTTCAAAATAAACTTTGAAAACAAAAGTGCATAGAAAATGAGATACATGTCATTAGCCCCTGGCCACATCTCATACATGTTAAATACATTGAAAAAAGTGCACTTATGTACACTTTACATATATGAATCAACGAATACAAGTTTAAACAAATAGGGCTACAAAAAGATATCTTATGCTAACACTTGCATAAAATTGAAACTTAGAAACTATAAGCCATCTAAGGAGCAATGGAAACTTCAAATCCTGAGTCCTGTACTTGAAATATGCCCCAGTATCATAGGGGTGAGTAACATAAAGCTACTCGCAGGAGATGAGCATGCATCGACCTAGCATTTTACAATTTTATCACCTTATGGTGAAACATGTTAAAGGGGTTCATGCCACCTAACGTTTATGTCAAGATGAGACCCAAGGAGCATCCTAAGCTACCTAGATCATTTATATCATAATCACATTGTTCATGCAATTCAAACAACATGGAAATATGTTATACAAGGCAACAAGATATAGATTCTCAAAGTCTTCAACTTGAAATCCAAAATACGAAAACAAGAAGTGTGGGTTATGCCACCAAACGTCTATGTTCAAAATGAATCTATAAGGTCATTCCTAAACTACATTTGAACATCAAAACACAAATTATGATATCGATGCAATTTAACCAACAATAAAACTTCCAATACAACGCATGAAGCATGCTTTCACAAAGCTACATCTTAAGCTCAAAATAGGAAATCAAATATGGAACAACAAGTTACGATATCATCTAGTTATCAACTTAAAATGAAATACAAAATCAAACAAAGTGGATACTCGGACGTCACGCCGGATCATACCGACAACATAGTTACTTTAGGGTTACTAGCCCATGGGTAACCTCCCTATGTGTGCACTAGACTATATAGAGGGACAATCCCCTATACTAGAACCAAGTTTCCAAAATCAACAAATTGTGCAACAACGTATATATATCAACATGTATATACAAGATATCCACTATTTACTAAGCACAATCCAAATTTTGGAAACTTATACAATACATGCTCAAAATTCACAACTACTATGGCATGTAAGATGTCAAATACAAAGTGTACAATTCCATATACATAGCAATAATATATTCAATAAGGAAAAACATATTCTCATAAATATAAAAGTAACAACTATGTTATCTAATGCTCAAAAGTAATTAAGTTAACATACATCAAATCCAAATCCATGACTTAAATATAGAAACAACTTCCAAAATGTAATTAAATCCATGGAGTAATAAAGTACAATTTAATTAAACATAAATAGTTAAATTCTCTAAATTCCAAGTTAATCCAAATAACCTCAATTTAATATATATTGAAAGACATGTCATGGTCATCATATATATAACATCAAATGACAAGTTAAGTGATTAAAACACTTAAAACAAAATTAATCAAGCTAATTAATTAATTTCCTCTAGGTTTTTAAAAAATTCCAAATGCCCTCAATTTAATCTATGTTAGAGAACATGCCAAGGCCTATTTAAATACCACATTACAACTTGATTTAAATCAACTTTGAAAATTCATGAAAAATTCATTTGACATCTAAATTGGGCAAACCTAATTTATTTTGGAAGTAAAAATATGAGAGTGTAAAACTGAAAATTTAAGCCATGATCCAATGTCAAAAGGTTAGTGAAATAAATCATCTAAAAATATGTTTTTCAGCTGCAATAAAAACATGGATAGCAGATAGTTTCGGATTTTTTAAAAAAATTAGAAATGTTCTAAAATCGTGAAAAAATTCTGAGTAGTGTAAAAGCCAAGTAGGAAGTTCCAGTAAAAATTTAAAGTCAATTGAAGCATCACAGATCCATATAAAAATTCATTTCCGGACCAAAAAGGAAAAGCTACAAATTTCCAACAACTAGCTTGCAACTTCAAAAATTCATAACTAATTCATTTTAAATCCAAATTACATGAAACCAAAACTAAATGAAAGATAATTGAGTATATTTTCATATTCTATATTTAATTTGACAAGATTAATTTCAAGTTAAAACAGTTTAAGGGCAAAATATAAGTCCTTCTCTTCCATGCATGTAAAACACTCAATAATGACATAAAAATACTTCAAAATAATAGATCAATACCTCACTAGAGAATTGAATCTCTAGATACCGAAGCAAAACTAGGAGTTAGGCTAGATCCTTCAAGGGTTTGGAAGAGGAGGATGAGGGGAACAAAAAGTATTCCAAGTTTTATGGTCTAAAGTAAGTAGAAGGGCCTCAAGGATCAAGGTCAATGCCTAAGGCTTCAAGTTCCATCCATGGAGGCTGGGGTTTTCTTGTAAGGAAGAGAAAGAAATAATGTGGTTAAGTGTGAGTGGAAGAAATAGAAATCCTCCACTCACTATGTGCTCTTACACCATGGTCAACACACACATCTATGGTCAATTGCACAAAAACCCTCCTTTAAAACCATAATCCCAAAGTGGCCCAAAGATATTTGGAAGACTAAATTGTGAACCTACAATTGTCACCAATCCATGGCTCCTTCCAAGGCTTAATCCCACACCTACACTTGTCAACCATCCAAGCCAACCAGTGCACGATTCGTAGGCCAACAAGTGGGTGAATCCTGACCCTCCAAATGTCATCATCCAATGCATTAAAGTGTTTCCACACAAATGTCAACAAGTGGACCAATGAGAATGGGACACTTGTCACACTTTTCAAAAATTATAAAAAGGTCATTTTTTAAAATATCTTCCAAATTTAATTGCAAAATGGTCCCCAAGATGAAATATAAATACTTTATTTAGTTACACTAAAACCCCACAAGTTAAGAATAATTACACTAAAGTATGCATTAATGCCCCTTTATGAAAGAAGTAAGCAATCAACATGCTTTTCTAAAAAAGTAAAAATACCACTATCATGGAAATCAAATATCATGAATGCATGCAAAACTTGAATCAAATCCGAGCACAAAAAGTGAGGTTATGCAAGGAAAAAGGATAAACGAGAAAAAGACAAAATGTGAATAGTGTTCGGGAAAATAAAATATGGAAATGACACAATCCCCAAAGGAAGTTGTCAATCCAAGGAAAAGAGTCTCAGAAATCATTCCAGAGCACTCGAGACGACATCAAAGGATGAAAAAACTGAACTCAAAAAGGAAAAGACAACGGAAAAAAAATATCCATTAAAATCTGAGAAAAAAGAAAAAGAAGAAAAATAACCGGGGCATTACATCCTTCCCACCTTAAAGGGATTTCATCCCCGAAATCTAGCCCCAACAAAACAAAAAGGCGAAATCACGATAACTACGGAGTACATCTCTGAGTATCCCTCATAACATGCTACGAAAGCATTCCCAAAACTGATGAAAACGTACAACCCCATGTCATTCGCACCCACGTGCTCACGACAGGACAACCCCTCAAAAGAAAAATGATCACATGGCCACACCACAGGTCGAAACTCACACACAAAACTTAAGGCCATACGAGGGAACGGAAGACAACAATCGAAAGCACCCCTCCTGACGAACCTTCATAAGGAACCAAAAACAACCACCAACAGAACTCCAAGATATCCATGAATCAAATCAAAGTACTAAACAAAGATGACATGGCAGTACGAATAGCGACCAGAACCCGCCCACGACGTACTCAAATGTGTGGTAGCAATGACAATTCCTAGTGTCTGCCCACACTTACTCGTCAGTAAGGTAGCATTGACGACAACTAGCACCCGCCCACAGTATACAACTTGTATGGTAGCATGACAGTATAAGGCACCAATTCATAACCTGCCCCCATTAGGTCTACCCATGAAACCTCTCGATACAAATGACTTTAACGTCAAAAATGATCATTACCAAAAGCACTATGGAAACCAACATTTTGTGAGAGTTGAGATATAGTCCAAAGATATCTGGTCGGACCATCCTGGCTAATCCCAAAACTCTGACAACAATGCCATAGGTATCGCTACGCTTAAGGCCTTAAATCCTAAATACAAAAAGACCAACAATTTTAACATCTCAAAACACTACTATCAACAACATCAATTACGAATCCAAAGTTTGACAAGCGAAACAGCATCTCCAAAATCCCAGATATCATCCTAAAATAGATCAACCATAAGACTACTCACCATAATCAAACATCGGATCAAAATACCTATCACGGATAACTAGATCCTCGAAATACAAGTCCACTAAGTGGCACACACATCAAAATCTTGACAACCAAGGTCATAGAACGAGTCTCTCAAAATCGTACTTGACAACACCAAGCTAAATCAAAATTCCTTAATTTCGATCCATCTATAAACAACCACTGGAACTACGATTCCTCAAGGCCATGCTTAGTCATAACTAGGACGAGAAAACTCCACAAGCAAGCCATATCCAACAACGATCCTCCAAAACTCCTCCTAAGAGTCAACCACATCCAGGCCTCTAAAATTGGAACAAGTCTGCAAAAGACATTCTTAAAAGAGCATCGACCTCACCTCACGAATCAAACAATCCTTAAAGATATGGACATAAGTCTCCGTAAAATGATCTCACACCAATCAACTCACTTGAGCACCACAACCGTCAACAACCATGGCAGGAACTCCCCAAGGGAAAACACGAAAGAAAGGGGACCACCAGTCCTAAAAAGGACAACACCACGACTCCATCTCTGAAATGAAAGACCACAAAGTCAACGACTTCACCCCCTACATGGAAGTAAGTTGACCGAAATCTATCAAATCCTCACCAAGGACTCAAGACAACAACGATGATCCTCATGGACCAACCAACCCCAAAATAGTGCATAACGCAACGGAGGGAAGAGACTCACTCCTTGTGCAGTCCCTAACACGAACCAGCACAAAACCATTGTGGAAACCCGTATACAGACTACGTGCGACCAAGGGAAATGAATGGGAAAACCAAACCTGAAAGTCATGTAAATGACAAGGAATACAACTACCAGAAAGAAAATCTACTTACATAGATGAAAATCAAAAGCACATGTTGCACGTCTCCACATAAACACAAAAGCATGTCATTAAAGCGCAGTAACAACATGGCATTTCGAAGCATATAAGAAAGGCATGCTATTGCCACACAATAAGAAGGCAAATGTGGATAAAACTCCACCTACTCATGCATCACCATATCATAAATCATACTACTAACATGGTAGTAAATGAAACTGCCAAAAACAAAAGTGATGTAACAATGAACCCTATGGACATTGTGTCCTAGAGTGCCTATGTAAAAAAGAAGGACCAGTCCTAGCCATACACTGACTCCAAAAACCAATGTAACAACAACCTGTCTCAAAACAAATGTGAGCCCTTACCACAATGGTAAGACTCTTATAATCCATCTCTGAATCTAAGGGTGACACTATAAGTGAAACTAACAATGCAATGCTCTCTCTACCCCAAGCATTTATCAATCGACTTAACCCCAAAAGCGTTAGCGCGCAAGGAGAACTCAAAGAAAATGGCAACTCTAGCCATACAATCAGAAAACCAAATCGATCACTACGACTAATCCCCAAAACAACCATCGTCATTATCGATCAAAAGGACTACACCTGTCAGAACAAAACCCAACGCTGATTCCATCCGAACTGCACTCGTAGCTTGCCAGTACGGTAGTATGACAGTGCCATGCACCCGCCCACAACGTACCCGCCCATGAAAATTGCAATCTTAGGGAAAGCTTCCAAAATAACCAAGGATCCCAAAAGGTCCAAAACCTAACCATGGCCTAAAATCAACAAATCTAGTACTACGGTTGTGCCTAATGGCTCACCCCACGAGAGCCTAAACAAAAGGTGTCTCTTCACCTACCTCAAAACCAACTCTAGGTCAATAACAACCTAAACTACAATACAACCGTGACTACAATCACCATCAACCTCAACTCGAGCCTCAATGACCAATCTCGTGTCATGCCAAATATACAATATAGTTATGCATATACAAATCTGATCTAGAATACATCATATGTCATGCTCTTTATATAATAATTAAATCATGCTAAACAAACGGCATACAACATGTAGCACGTAAGCACATAAACATGTTATCAAACTAAAACATGTTAGGATGAAGCATATAAACACATATAGCATGGAAACATAAGCATGATATGCACCCAAAACCTGTCGTCCAAGGTATTCAAACCTAGGAGCTCTGATACCACCTGTAACGACCCGAATTTCTCAACTCGGTGCATTAGTGATGAACCGGAAGTTGACCTGATAACGGACCCGAAATGCGGAAGCGAAAGAAGCCAAATGACTTCAAGAGATGTACGTCATCCCTAAGGCCCCAAAATGACTCTCCATGAAGCCACGGAACTCAAATGAGCCAAGCAAATGAAGCAAGAATGCCTAACCCAAAAAGAGATGAACTAAGGGCAAAACGGTCATTTCTCACTGAAAAGGGTGCCACCGTGCACACCATTGGAAGGACAACGAAAAATGAACAAAATTAGACTCAAGAATCGTCTGATTCTGAGTCCGGGTAGAAAAGATAAGAAATTCCAACACCCGATGCGAAAGTTATGAAGCAATGACTTAACATTTTTCAATATTTTCAAAATAAACTTAGAAAACAAAAGTACATTGAAAACGAGATATATGTCATTGGCCTCCTGCCTCATCTCATACATGTTAAATACATTGAAAAGAGTGCACTTACGTACACTTTACATATACGAATTAACGAATACAAGTTTAAACAAATAGGGCTACAAAGAGGCATCTTATGTTAACACTTGCATAAAAATAGAAACTTAGAAACAGTAAGCCATCCAAGGAGCAATAGGATCTTCAAATCCTGAGTCCTGTACCTGAAATATGCCCCAGTATCGTACGGTGAGTAACATAAAGCTACTCGTAGGAGATGAGTATGCATCGACCTAGCATTTTATAATTTTATCACCTTATGGTGAAACATGTTAAAGGGGTTCATGCCACCTAATGTCTATGTCAAGATGAGACCCAGGGAGTATCCTAAGCTACCTAAATCATTTATATCATAATCACATTGTTCATGCAATTCAAACGATACGGAAACATGTTATACAAGAGAACAAGATATAGATTCTCAAAGTCTTCAACTTGAAATCCAAAATACGAAAACAAGAAATATGGGTCATGCCACCTAACGTCTATGTTCAAAATGAATCTATAAGGTCATTCCTAAACTACATTTGAACTTCAAAACACAAATTATGATATCGATGGAATTTAACCAACAATAGAACTTCCAATACAACATATGAAGCATGCTTTCACAAAGCTAAATCTCAAGCTCAAAATAGGAAATCAAATAAGGAACAACAAGTTACGATATCATCTAGTTATCAACTTGAAATGAAATATGAAATCAAACAAAGTGGATACTCGGACGTCACGCCAGATCATACCGACAACATAGTTACTTTAGGGTTACTAGCCCATGGGTAACCTCTCTATGTGCACACTAGACTATATAGAGGAACAATCCCCAATACTAGAACCAAGTTCTAGCCGTAGCCAAACAACGACATCCCCAAGTTTCCAAAATCAACAAATTGTGCAACAACGTATATATATCAACATGTACATACAAGATATTAACTATTTACCAAGCACAATTCAAATTTTGGAAACTTATACAATACATGCTCAAAATTCCGAACTATTATAGCATGTAAGATGTCAAATACAAAGTGTGCAATTCCTTACACATAGCAACAATATATTCAATAAGGAAAAACATATTCTCATAAATATAAAAGTAACAATTATGTTATCTAATGCTCAAAAGTAATCAAGTGAACATACATCAAATCCAAATCCATGATTTAAATATAGATACAACTTCCAAAATGCAATTAAATCCATGGAGTAATAAAGTAGAATTTAATTAAACATAAATAGTGAAATTCTCTAAATTCCAAGTTAATCCAAATAATCTAAATTTAATATATATTGAAAGACATGTCGTGGTCATCATATATATAACATCAAATGATAAGTTAAATGATTAAAACACTTAAAACAAAATTAATCAAGCTAATTAATTAATTTCCTCTAGGTTTTTAAAAAATTCCAAACTCCTCAATTTAATCTATGTTAGAGAACATGCCAAGTCCAATTTAAATACCACATTACAACTTGATTTAATGCTTGATACAAGAATGTGAATTAAACTTTCACTAAAGATAAATATTAAATAAAAGTTGTAATTCTTAATCAAATGATCCAAATTTAATATATGTTAACCAACATATCTAAGCATAATTTCTTAGTATGTTACAATTCAAATCAAAGTTATACATCATCATAAATTTTAAATCTTATACAAAGAAATAAAAATTACTAACTTTCGAAATTTGATACAAGGTATACATATATGTTGTATAATCATGGCAAACACACAATACAACACACAAATAATCCTAAAACATTCCCTACCTTAATTGGAATGAAAATCCCAATTACCACCGAAATGAAATCGCCCCAAATTTTCGGTCCGCAAAACAAATTTTTCAGCTTGCTACCTTTAACTTGTAAAATTCATAAAAAATTCAATTCTAACCCAAATTGAATGAATCCAAAGCCCAATGAAAGCTTAAACACTGTGATTTGATAATATCAATTTAGTTTAACAAAATATTTTCCCAGTTGAAACAGTTTTGACTCACAACTTTGAAACAAATTCTACCCAGAAAACACATTTTCAGCCTGTAGCTTCCAACTTTGAGAATTCATGAAAAATTCATTTGATGTTGAAATTGGGCAAACCTAATTTATTTTGGAAGTAAAAATATGAGAGTATAAAACTAGAAATTTAAGCCATGATCCAATGTCAAAAGGTTAGTGAAATAAATCATCTAAAAATATGTTTTCCAGCTGCAATAAAAACATGGACAGCAGATAGTTTCGGATTTTTAAAAAAAATTAGAAATGCTCTAAAATCGTGAAAAAATTCTGCGTAGTGTAAAACCCAAGGTGAAAGTTCCAGTAAAAATTTTAAGGCAATTGAAGCAACACTAATCCATATAAAAATTCGTTTCCTGACCGAAAAGGAAAAGCTTCAAATTTTCAGCAACTAGCTTGCAAATTCAAAAATTCATAACTAATTAATTTTAAATTCAAATTACATGAAAGCAAAATTAAATGAAAGCTAATTGAGTATATTTTCATATTCTATATATAATTTAACAAGATTAATTTCAAGTTAAAACAGTTTAAGGGCAAAATATAAGTCCTTATCTTCTATGCATGTAAAACACTTAATAATGACATAAAAATACTTCAAAATAATAGATCAATACCTCACTAGAGAATTGAATCTCTAGATACCAAAGTAAAACTAGGAGTTAGGCTAGATCCTTCAAGGGTTTTGAAGAGGAAGATGAGGGGAACAAAAAGTATTCCAAGCTTTATGATCTAAAGTAAGTAGAAGGGCCTCAAAGATCACGGTCAATGCCTAAGGCTTCAAGCTCCATCCATGGAGGCTAGGGTTTTCTTGTAAGCAAGAGAATGAAATAATATGGTTAAGTGTGAGTGGAGGAAATAGAAATCCTCCACTCACTATGTGCTCTTACACCATGGTCAACACATACATCTATGGTAAATTTCACAAAAACCCTCCTTTAAAACCATAATCCCAAAGTGGCCCAAAGATATTTGCAAGACTAAGTTGTGAACCTACACTTGTCACCAATCCATGGCTCCTTCCTAGGCTTAATCCCACCCCTACACTTGCCAACTATCCATGCCAACAAGTGCACCAATCCTAGTCGAACAAGTGGGTGAATCCCCACCCTTCAAATGTCATCATCCAATGCATTAAAGTGTTTCCATACAAATGTCAACAAGTGGACCAATGAGAGTGGTACACTTGTCACATTTTTCAAAAATTACAAAAAGGTCCTTTTTGAAAATATCTTCCAAATTTAATTGCAAAATGGTCCCTAAGATGGAAAATAATTACTTTATTTAATTACACTAAAACCCCACAAGTTAAGAATGATCACACTAAAGTATGCATTAATGCCCCTTTATGAAAGAAGTAAGCAATCAACATGCTTTTCTAGAAAAGTAAAAATACCACTATCATGGAAATCAAATATCATGAATGCATGCAAAATCGGAATCAAATCTGAGCACAAAATGTGAGGTTGTGCAAGGAAAAAGGATAAACGAGAAAAAGACAAAATGTGAATAGTGTTCGGGAAAATAAAATATGGAAATGACACAATCCCCAAAGGAAATTGTCAATCCAAGGAAAAGAGTCTCGGAAATCATTCCAGAGCACTCGAGACGACATCAAAAGATGAAAAAACCGAACCCAAAAAGGAAAAGACAACTGAAAAAAAAAATATCCATTAAAATCTGAGAAAAAAGAAAAGGAAGAAAAATGACCGGGTCATTACATCCATCCCACCTTAAAGGGATTTCGTCCCCGAAATCTAGCCCCAACAAAACAAAAAGGCGAAACCAGGATAACTACGGAGTACATCTCTGAGTATCCCTCATAACATGCTACGAAAGCAATCCCAAAACTGAAGACAACATACAACGCCATGTCATTCGCACCCACGTGCTCACTACACGACAACCCCTCAAAAGAAAAATGATCACATGCCCACACCATAAGTTGAAACTCACATACAGAACTTAAGGCCAGACGTGGGAACGGAAGACAACAATCGAAAGCACCCCTCCTGACGAACCATCATAAGGAACCAAAAACAACCACCAACAGAACTCTAAAATATCCATGAATCAAATCAAAATACTAAACAAAGATGACATGGCAGTACGAATAGCGACCAGAACCCGCCCACGACGTACTCAAATGTGTGGTAGCAATGACAATTCCTAGTGTTCGCCCACACTTACTCGTCAGTAAGGTAGCATCGACGGCAACTAGCACCCGCCCACAACACATAACTTGTATGGTAGCCTGACAGTATAAGGCACCAATTCATAACCTACCCCCACTAGGTCTACCCATGAAACCTCTCGATACAAATGACTTCAATGTTAAAAATGATCATTACCAAAAGCACTACGGAAACCAACATTTTGTGAGAGTTGAGATATGGTCCAAAGATGTCCGGCCGGACCATCCTGGCCAATCCCAAAACTCTGACAACAATGCCATAGGTATCGCTACGCTTAAGGCCTTAAATCTTAAATACAAAAAGACCAACAATCTTAACATCTCAAAACACTACTATTAACAACATCAATTACGAATCCAAAGTCTGACAAGCAAAACAACATCTCCAAAATCCCAGATATCATCCTAAAATAGATCAACTATAAGACTACTCACCGTAATCAAACATCGGATCAAAATACCTATCATGGATAACTAGATCCTCGAAATACAAGTCCACAAAGTGGCACACACATCAAAATCTTGACAACCAAGGTCATAGAACGAGTCTCTCAAAATCGTACTTGACAACACCAAGCTAAATCAAAATTTCTCAATTTCGATCCATCTATAAACAACCACTGAAACTACGATTCCTGAAGGCCATGCTTAGTCATAACTAGGATGAGAAAACTCCACAAGCAAGCCATATCCAACAACGATCCTCCAAAACTCCTCCTAAGAGTCAACCACATCCAGGCCTCCAAAACTGGAACAAGTCTGCTAAAGACATTCTTAAAAGATCATCGAGCTCACCTCACGAATCAAACAATCCTTAAAGATATGGACATAAGTCTCCGTAAAATGATCTTATACTAATCAACTCACTTGAGCATTACAACCGTCAACAACCATGGCAGGAACTCCCCAAGGGAAGACACGAAAGAAAGGGGTCCACCAGTCCTAAAAAGGTCAACACCACGACTCCATCTCTAAAATGAAAGACAACAAAGTCAACGACTTCACCCCATGCATAGAAGTAAGTCGACCAAAATCTATCAAATCTTCACCAAGGACTCAAGACAACAACGATGATCCTCATCGACCAACCAACCCCAAAATAGTGCATAATGCAACAGAGGGAAGAAACTCACTCCTTGTGAAGTCCTTAACATGAACCAGCACAAAACCATTGTGGAAACTCGCATACAGACTACGTGCGACCAAGGGAAACAAATGGGAAAACCAAACCTGAAAGTCATGCATATGATAAGGAATGCAACTACCAGAAAGAAAATCTACTTACATAGATGAAAATCAAAAGCACATGCTGCACGTCTCCGCATAAACACAAAAGCATGACATTAAAACGTAGTAACAACATGGCATCTCGAAGCATATAAGAAAGGCATACTATTGCCACACAATAAGAAGGCAAATGTGGATAGAACTCCACCTACTCATGCATCACAATATCATAAATCATACTACTAACATGGTACTAAATGAAACTGCAGAAAACAAAAGTGATGTAACAATGAACCTTATGGACATCGTGTCCTAGAGTGCCTAGGTAAAAAAGAAGGACCAGTCCTAGTCATACACAGACTCTAAAAACCAAAGTAACAATAACCTGTCTCAAAACAAACATGTGCCCTTACCACAATGGTAAGACTCTTACAATCCATCTCTGAATCTAAGGGTGACACTATAAGTGACACTAACAATGTAATGCTCTCTCTACCCCAAGCATCTATCAATCGACTTAACCCCAAAAACGTCATCGTGCAAGGAGAACTCAAAGAAAATGGCAACTCTAGCCATACAATTAGACAACCAAATCGATCACTACGACTGATCCCCAAAACAACCATCATCATTATCGATCAAAAGGACTACACCTGTCGGAACAAAACCCAACGCTGATTCCATCCGAACTGCACTCGTAGCTTGCCAGTACGGTAGTATGACAGTGCCATGCACCCGCCCACAACGTACCCGCCCACGAAAATTGTAATCTCAGAGGAACCTTCCAAAACAACCAAAGATCACAAAAGGTCCAAAACCTAACCATGGCCTAAAATCAACAAATCTAGTACTACGGTTGTGCCTAATGGCTCACCCCACGAGAGCCTAAACAAAAGGTGTCTCTCCACCTACCTTAAAACCAACTCTAGGTCAACAACAACCTAAACTACAATACAACCGTGACTGCAATCACCATCAACCTCAACTCGAGCCTCAATGACCAATCTCGTGTTATGCCAAATATGCAACATAGCTATATATATACAAATCTGATTTAGAATACATCATATGTCATGCTCTTTCTATAATAATTAAATCATGCTAAACAAATGGCATACCAAATGTAACACGTAAGCACATAAACATGTTATCAAACCAAAACATGTTAGGATGAAGCATATAAACACATAGAGCTTGGCAACATAAGCATGATATGCACCCAAAACCAGTCGTCCAAAGTATTCAAACCTAGGAGCTCTGACACCACCTGTAACGACCCGGATTTCTCAACCCGGTGCGTTAGTGATGAACCAGAAGTTGACCCGATAACGGACCCGAAATGCGGAAGCGAAAGAAGCCAAATGACCTCAAGGGATGTACGTCATCCCTAAGGCCCCAAAATGACTCTCCATGAAGCCACGGAACTCAAATGAGCCAAGCAAATGAAGCAAGAATGCCTAACCCAAAGAGAGATGAACTAAGGGTAAAATGGTCATTTCTCATTGAAAAGGGTTCCACCGTGCACACCATTAGAAGGACAACAAAAAATGAACAAAATTAGACTCAAGAATCGTCTGATTCTGAGTCCGGGCAGAAAAGATATGAAATTCCAACACCCGATGCGAAAGTTATGAAGCAATGACTTAACATTTTCCAATATTTCAAAATAAACTTTGAAAACAAAAGTGCATAGAAAACGAGATACATGTCATTGGACTCCGGCCACATCTCATACATGTTAAATACATTGAAAAGAGTGCACTTACGTGCACTTTACATATACGAATCAACGAATACAAGTTTAAACAAATAGGGCTACAAAGAGGCATCTTATGCCAACACTTGCATAAAATAGAAACTTAGAAACTGTAAGCCATCCAAGGAGCAATGGAATCCTCAAATCCTGAGTCCTGTACCTGAAATATGCCCCAGTATCGTAGGGGTGAGTAACATAAAGCTACTCGTAGGAGATGAGCATGCATCGACCTAGTATTTTACAAATTTATCACCTTATGGTGAAACATGTTAAAGGGGTTCATGCCACCTAATGTCTATGTCAAGATGAAACCCAGGGAGCATCCTAAGCTACCCAGATCATTTATATCATAATCACATTGTTCCTACAATTCAAACAACATGGAAACATGTTATACAAGGCAACAAGATATAGATTCTCAAAGTCTTCAACTTGAAATTCAAAATACGAAAACAAGAAGTGTGGGTCATGCCACCTAACGTCTATGTTCAAAATGAATCTATAAGGTCATTCCTAAACTACATTTGAACATCAAAACACAAATTATGATATCGATGCAATTTAACCAACAATAGAACTTCCAATACAACGCATGAAGCATGCATTCACAAAGCTACATCTTAAGCGCAAAATAGGAAATCAAATAAGGAACAACAAGTTACGATATCATCTAGTTATCAACTTGAAATGAAATACGAAATCAAACAATGTGGATACTCGGATGTCACGCCGGATCAGACTGACAACATAGTTACTTTAGGGTTACTAGCCCTTGGGTAACCTCCCTATGTGCGCACTAGACTATATAGAGGGATAATCCCTCGTACTAGAACCAAGTCCTAGTTGTAGCCAAACAACGACATCCCCAAGTTTCCAAAATCAACAAATTGTGCAACAACGTATATATATCAACATGTATATACAAGATATCAACTATTTACCAAGCACAATCCAAATTTTGGAAACTTATACAATACATGCTCAAAATTGACAACTACTATGGCATGTAAGATGTCAAATGCAAAGTGTGCAATTCCTTGCACATAGCAACAATATATTCAATAAGGAAAAACATATTCTCATAAATATAAAAGTAACAACTATGTTATCTAATGCTCAAAAGTAATCAGGTGAACATATATCAAATCCAAATCCATGATTTAAATATAGAAACAACTTCCAAAATGCAATTAAATCCATGGAGTAATAAAGTAGAATTTAATTAAACATAAATAGTTAAATTCTCTAAATTCCAAGTTTATTCAAATAATCTCAATTTAATATATATTGATAGACATGTCATGGTCATCATATATATAACATCAAATGACAAGTTAAGTGATTAAAACACTTAAAACAAAATTAATCAAGCTAATTAATTAATTTCCTCTAGGTTTTTAAAAAATTCCAAACGCCCTCAATTTAATCTATGTTAGAGAACATGCCAAGGCCTATTTAAATACCACGTTACAGTTTGATTTAATGCTTGATACAACCATGTGAATTAAACTTTCACTAAAGATAAATATTAAATAAAATTTGTAATTCTTAATCAAATGATCCAAATTTAATATATGTTAACTAACATATCTAAGCATAATTTTCTAGCATGTTACAATTCAAATCAAAGTTATACATCATCATAAATTTTAAATCTTATACAAAGAAATAAAAATTACTAACTTTTTAGATTTGACACAAGGCATACATATATGTTGTATAATCATGGCAAACACACAATACAACACACAAATAATCCCAAAACATTCCCTTCCTCAATTGGAATGAAAATCCCAATTACCACCGAAATGAAATTGCCCCAAATTTTCGGTCCGCAAAACAGATTTTTCAGCTTGCTACCTTCAACTTGTAAAATTCATAAAAAATTCAATTCTAACCCAAATTGAATGAATCCAAAGCGCAATGAAAGCTTAAACACTGTAATTTGATAATATCAATTTATTTTAACAAAATATTTTCTCAATTAAAACAGTTTTGACTCACAATTTTGAAACAAATTCTGCCCAGAAAACACATTTTCAGCCTGTAGCTTCCAACTTTGAAAATTCATGAAAAATTCATTTGACACCCAAATTGGGCAAACCTAATTTATTTTGGAAGTAAAAATATGAGAGTGTAAAGTTGGAAATTTAAGCCATGATCCAATGTCAAAAGGTTAGTGAAATAAATCATCTAAAAATATGTTTTCCAGCTGCAATAAAAACATGGACAGCAGATAGTTTCAGATTTTTAAAAAACTTTAGAAATGCTCTGAAATCATTAAAAAATTTTGAGTAGTGTAAAACCCAAGGGGGAAGTTCCAGTAAAAATTTCAAGGCAATTGAACCATCACAGATCCATATAAAAATTCATTTCCAGACTGAAATGGAAAAGCTTCAAATTTCCAGCAACTAGCTTGCAACTTAAAAAATTCATAACTAATTCATTTTTAATCCAAATTACATGAAACCAAAACTAAATGAAAGCTAATTGAGTATATTTTCATATTCTATATTTAATTTGACAATATTAATTTCAAATTAAAATAGTTTAAGGGCAAAATATAAGTCCTTCTTTTCCATGCATGTAAAACACTCAATAATGACATAAAAATACTTCAAAATAATAGATCAATACCTCACTAGAGAATTGAATCTCTAGATACCAAAACAAAACTAGGAGTTAGGCTAGATCCTTCAAGGGTTTTGAAGAGGAGGATGAGGGGAACAAAAAGTATTCCAAGCTTTATGATCAAAAGTAAGTAGAAGGGCCTCAAAGATCAAGGTCAATGCCTAAGGCTTCAAGCTCCATCCATGGAGGCTAGGGTTTTCTTGTAAGTAAGAGAATGAAATAATGTGGTTAAGTGTGAGTGGAGGAAAATCCTCCACTCACTATGTGCTCTTACACCATGGTCAACACACACATCTATGGTCAATTGCATAAAAACCCTCCTTTAAAACCATAATCCCAAAGTGGCCCAAAGATATTTGCAAGACTAAATTGTGAACCTACACTTGTCACCAATCCATGGCTCCTTCCTAGGCTTAATCCCACACCTACTGTAATGACCCGATCATTTGCCTCCCTTTCCTTTTTCTTGAAATTTTACGAATGAATTTTTTTCGTTTAATTTTCTTTTCTGAGCTCTGTTTCGTGTCGCTTAGTGTCATCTCGAGTGGTCAGAATTGGTTTCTGAGACTCTTTCATGTGAATTGACAACTTCCTTTGAGGACCGAGTCATTTTTTCATTTTTCGTTTTTCGGACACTATGCGCTATTTCGTCTTTTCCCTATTCTGTCATTTTCCTTATTTCGTCTTATCTCTGTTTGTCAGTTTTTGGCACAACCTCACTTCTCATGCTCAGAGTTGGTTTTTGAATTCACGTGCCTTCATCTTGAGTGGTTTCCTCGAAATACGTATCTTTACTTTTGCAAGAAAATACTCTGGTTGCTCCCGGTGTCCATTGGGGCATGGATGTAAAGTTCTTTGAAATTATTTTCTTTTCTTGGGGTGTTTTTCGTTAATATCTTTTAAAGATATTTTATTTCAGGGTTTTTTAAGAAAATATTTTTGGAAGATATTTTCATTCTGGGTTATAAGTGCAGTTTTCACTTTTTGGAGGGGCCATTGTGCAATTAATGAAAGTTATTGCAAAATGTCTTGTTTTGAGCCTAGATCCTCGTACAAGATTCATTTTCACATTTCATCAAGTTGTGTACTCTTGGAATTTCCTCCTGGACGATATTTTCCAGTTTCAGGGTTTCTGGCCCCAGTTAGTGCCAAACTTGTTTTGGGCATAACTTTTTGCTTGGGACTCAGTTTTTGATGCCGTTTCTTCCGTTGTTCATATTTTATCATTTGGAATATTTTTCATTCACAAAGTTTTGCCATTTGAGGGCGTCTGCTCAAATTTTACTTTTTCAGACCCGGCGGGGCCCATTCGGGACACTTTTTGAGATTTCTATAAAAGGGGGGTGAGATATTTCATTTTTCATCTTCTCCCCTCTTCATGCACGACCTGGAGCTCCCATGGCAGCCTAAGGGGTGCTGCTATCTTCTCTCTCCTCTTTTGGTTCACTTTTCCTTGATGGAAAGTCTTCGGCCTTAACGTTTGTTGTTCCCCTCACCGTGCTCTACCTTTCCCCCTTATTAGAATTCAGTTTTGACCATTTCTTGAGTTTGGTTTTGAGGTCAAGTTATGATTTTGATGGGGCCTTCATGGGGTTTATGTTCACGGCGTTGTCCCCGACAAAACCTAGTAGTTTCATCGGATTCGGAGCCGTTCCATTTTGATGGCATTTGAGATTTTCATCTCAAATTGAGGTAGAGGATGTTTTAGGTTTAAATTCTTATTATATAGCATGATTGTGATGCTTATACTACTTGTTTGCATGATTAAATATAAAATCTAGAGATTTTATTATTTATTTTTCTTGTACGGGATCTAATTTTCCCGGTTGCTCATGACTTGGTTTAAACATATAGCATGATTTTATATTGCCCCTTGATATGCTCATTATCGTGTATTAAAATTGGAACATTTGAATAAGTATTAATGATTTTATTTAATATTTATCTTAGGTGAAAGATTAATTCACATGGCCTTAACTAGCTTAAAATCAATATGTATTAGCATATTAAATTAGGCCTTTGCATGCTCTCCAACATAGTTGAATTTGAAAGTAATTGGACGTGTTTTGAAAATTAGTAATTATGAATTAATTTGATTAATTAATTTGCCCTGAGTGCACTATTCACTCTATTTAAATTCCAACTTGATATTCTTGACTTACATGCCATATAGCTTCACATATGTTTGATTTAGAATATTCGGTTAGGTTTTCAAACCTTTCATTTAATTAAATTCCTTGTTTAAGATTTAATCCTCATGGTAATATACAACTTGAAATTGAATTGTGGCATGCTAGAAAATTAAGCTTTGGTGTGGTTGTTCATATATATTAAATTGGGATTAATTGCATGAGAATTGCAATTTTTAATTTATATTTAACTTTAGTGAAAGGTTAAGTCACATGGTCTTAAATTGAATGAAATAAACTTGTAATGTGATATTACATTAGTCCTTGGCATATTCTCTAAGATATGTTAAATTGAGAGCATTTGGTTAAGTTTGAAAATTTAGAGATCTTAATTAAAAGAATTAATTAAAATCTATTTTGTGGTCCCAATAGCTTAATTAAGGTTTTAACTTGATATTTGTATTGGCCATGACTTGTTTACTAGTGTATATTAAATTGGGACTATCTGAATTTGTTTTAGAACCTTGGGATTTAAATTAGCATGATTTAATTAAAGTTCTACTTTATTGTTCTAACAACCTAATTGAGTTTTAAAATGGATATAGGTGATGACCTTGCCATGCCCTTTAACATGTATTAAATTGAGGTTAATTGAAACTGAATCGAAAATCTAGAGAATTTAATTATGTTTATCTATTTAAATTCTATCAATTTGCTCCATGATCTAGTTGTGTTTTAGAAGTGGTTTCTATATTCAAATCATGGACTTAGACTTGTTGTATATCCATTTGGTTATGTTTTGAACATTGGATAACATAGTTGCTATGTTTGCATTCATGAGAATATGTTTTCCTTATTGAATATATTGTTACCTTGTGTAATGATTTACACACTTTGTGTTTAACATCTTTCATGCATAGCGTGTAACGAATCGCACACTGAAGATTCGACATTCATCATATCATATTAGTTGTGGATTTAGAGCATGTGTTGTATAGGTTTCCAAATTTGGTTGTGCTTAGTAGATAGTTGATTATCTTGCATATTCCTGTTGATATATACGTTGTTGCACAACTTGTTGATTTTGGAAACTTGGGGATGTCGTTGTTTGACTATAGCTAGGACGTGGTTCTAGTACGGTGGATAGTCCCTCCATATATAGTCTAGTGCGCACATAGGGAGGTTACCCATGGGCTAGTAACCCTAAAGTAACTATGTTGTCGGTCTAATCTGGCGTGACGTCCGAGTATCCACTTTGTTTGATTTCGTATTTCATTTTGAAGTTGATAACTAGATGATGTTGTAACTTGTTGTTTCTTATTTGTCGTTCCATTTTAAGTTACAGGATGTTAACTTTGCGAAATTGTGCTTTATGCGTTGTATTGGAAGTTCCAATGTTGGTTAAATTGCATCGATATTGAAAATCGTGTTTTGACGTTCTAATAAAGCTTAGGATTGATCATATTGATTCATTTATAACATAGACGTTAGGTGGTATGAACCACTACTGTTATTTTGTGCTTTAGATTCTAAGTTGATGGCTTTGAGAACTTAAACCTTGTTGCATTGTATAACATGCTTTTTTGTTGTTGAATTGCATGGATAATGTGATTCTTGTTAACTTGTATTCAAATATGCTTTTGTTATGTTGTATGGATTACTCTAGACCTAGTTCAATTGTATGGAAAATGCAATTCATGTTAATATATGATCAAGCATTCTTCTTGTCGTGTTCTTTAGATTATTCCAACCATATTTCGTTTCATACACGTATGTATATCATGATTCTTGTTGCTTAGACTCTAAGGTAGCTTAGGATGCTCCCCGAGTCTCACTTGGACATAGACGTTAGGTGGCATGAGCCCCTTTAACATGTTTCACCTTAAGATGATGAATTTGTAAAATGCTAGGTCGATGCATGCTCATCTCCTACGAGTAGCTTTTTATTACTCACCCCTACGATACTGGGGCATATTTCAGGTACGAAGACTTGGTTCATGAAGCCTAGCATTCCTTGGATGTCGAGTAGCTTTCAAGTTTCCATTTCATGCAAATGTTAGCATGCAATGTCATTTTGTAGACTTATATGTCAAAATATGTATGTTTGATTTTATGTATGTAATGTGTACTTAAGTACACTCCTTTCAATGTATTTGATATGTATGAGATGAGACCGGAGGCCAATGACATGTATATTGTATTCTATTCAACTTTTGAACTTCATGAAATGTTATGAAAAACTTGAAAAATCGCAAGTCATTACTTCACCACGGTTGCATCGGGTGTGGGAATTCCATTTTCATTCTTTTATAGGGTCTTATTAATCTTGTATGAAGTGTGGCCAAGGGCCAAACGGTCATTTGATCCTGTTTTGCATTTTTGGATTCCATGTTTTCCATTCCAAGTCCATTTTTGCCTTTTTGCCCGTTGGGGGGTCGAATTTTGCATCGGCTATATTTTTAAGCCATGGACCATTGTAGCACGTCTAAATAGGTAAGTTACGTTTGCATGCATAGTCGTTTCCGGGCAAAACATCATCGTTTGTGTTTTGAGCCGCTTGTGAATTCATTTCGTTTTTTTTTTTTTGCATATTCTGATCTAGGGGCATTATGGACCTTTCACCTCAGTTTTATTTTCTTCTTTTGACATAGTCGCTTAGAAAACGTGATTTTAGGGGGGGTTTCTTTTTCATGTTTTTCCAGAAAAGGTCGTCTTGGTGCCGGAAATCGATCGCAAAGTTCAGTTTTCTGTTATGCATATAGCAGCTTTTTAATCCTCTTGCCCTTTTCTGATCTAGGGGCATTCTGGGTACTTTATAGTGTTTATTTTTCATTTTTGTCCACTATTCGGGTAGAAAACGTGATTTTAGGGGGGGTTTCTTCTTCGTATTTTTACCAAAAAAATCATCTTGATGCCGAAAACAACTCACAGATCTGGAAAATCTGGTCGTTCCAAGTTTTTCCGGAAAAAGTGCTGATCTAAGGGGCATTTCGGGTATTTCACTTGTAAAATAAAATCTTCTCTTGACATGGTTATGTAGAAAACATGATTTTGGGGGGTTGGGGGGGGGGGGGGGGGTGGGGTTTGTTCACAACTTTTTGCCAAAAAATGTGGTTTAAGCCCTCAAAACCACATTTGAAGTCCAAAAATCTAGGTAGGTCCTGCCCAGATTTGAACCCAGAAAATTGTTTTTTTTTTAAACTTTGAGGCTTCATATCTTCTTCGTCCCGACTCCAAATCAAATGATTTTTGAGTCTAAGTTTATTAGTTTTTGCTGGTCTATATAACGGTATGCACAATTGCATCAAATTATATCTTAAAAGACCATTTTACCCCTTGTAAAGTACCCTTGCCGCACTGATTTTAAACCCAAAAGTTGGTTTTTATGAAACTTTGACGTTTCATATCTTCTTCGTCTGGACTCCGAATCAAGTGATTCTTGAGTCTAGATTCATTAAATTTTCCCGGTCTATCTAACGGTATGCTCAGTTGCATCCAATTTTATCTAAAAAGACCTTTTTACCCCTTGCGAAGTACCCTTGCTGCATTGATTTCAAACCCAAAAATGTGATTTTTATGAAACTTTGGAGTTTCATATTTTCCTCATCCGAACTCCGAATCAAGTGATTATTGAGTCCATCTTGATTAGTTTTTCGTTGTCCTTCCAGTGGTGTGCTCGGTAGCACCCGAGTCCACAGTTTTCAAAAATGACTATTTTGCCCCTAGGGGCTTATTTGTCATATTTTTGGTCTTTTGCTTCCGCGTCAGTTCTCATTGAGTTTCACGACCTCACGGAAGGTCATTTTAACTTCTTGGAGTCTTGTTTTCTGTTTTTGCTTCCGCATATCGGATCCGTTATCGGGTCAATCTTCGGTTCATCACAGGACACGCTGGCCTAAAAACCAGGGTCGTCACACCTACACTTGTCAACCATTCAAGCCAACAAGTGCACCAATCCTAGGCCAACAAGTGGGTGAATCCTCACCCTCTAAATGTCATCATCAAATGCATTAAAGTGTTTCCACACAAATGTCAACAAGTGGACCAATGAGAGTGGGACACTTGTCACACTTTTCAAAAATTACAAAAAGGTCCTTTTTGAAAATATCTTCCAAATTTAATTACAAAATGGTCCCCAAGATGAAAAATAATTACTTTATTTAATTACACTAAAACCCCACAAGTTAAGAATAATTACACTAAAGTATGCATTAATGCCCTTTTATGAAAGAAGTAAGCAATCAACATGCTTTTCTAGAAAAGTAAAAATACCACTATCATGGAAATCAAATATCATGAATGCATGCAAAACCGGAATCAAATCCGAACACAAAAAGTGAGGTTGTGCAAGGAAAAATGATAAACGAGAAAAAGACAAAATGTGAATTGTGTTCGGGAAAATAAAATCTGAAAATGACACAATCCCCAAAGGAAGTTGTCAATCCAAGGAAAAGAGTCTCAGAAATCATTCCAGAGTACTCGAGATGACATCAAGTGATGAAAAAACCGAACCCAAAAAGGAAAAGACAACGGATAAAAAATATCCATTAAAATCTGAGAAAAAAGAAAAGGAAGAAAAATGACCGGGTCATTACAAAAGCTTTCTTACTCTTTGGCCAAAAAATCACTCCCATGGTATAATTAGAAGCATCACACATAATTTCAAATGGCAATGACCAATTGGGAGGTTGCACGATAGGAGCTGATGACAATAAATCACGTAATTTGTGAAAAATGTCTAGGCATGCTTGATCAAAGACAAAAGGAGTTTCCTTGGCAAGGAGATTGCATAAGGGTCAAGCAATTTTGCTAAAGTCTTTTATGAATTGGCGATAGAAGTCGGCATAACCTAGAAAGGAGCGAACCTCTCTCACCGTTGAGGGTGGTGGTAATTCAGCAATAAGTTCCACTTTCACTTTATCTACCTCAATCCCCCTCCTTGAGATGACGTGACCCAAAACAATACCCTCTTAAACTATAAAATGGCTCTTTTCCCAACTAAGAACTAGGTTTGTTTCACGACATCTCTTAAGCACTAGATCCAAATTTTTGAGGCATACATCAAATGAAGACCCAAAGACAAAAAAATCATCCATGAACACTTCTAGATACTCTTCCACCATGTCCGAGAAAATTAACATCATACACCTTTGGAATATGGTGGGGCATTGCACAAACCGAATAGCTACTTGGTTGTACCCTGAATAGCCATCAAAGAAGCAATAGTACTGTTGTCTGGCCAATCTTTTAAGAATTTGATCAATGAATGGCAAAAGGAAGTGATCTTTTCTAGTGGCAGCATTTAATTTGCGGTAATCAATGCATACACGCCATGAATTGGTGGTACGCTTAGAGATTTCCTCACCCTTTGTATTCTCAACCACGGTAATTCCTGATTTCTTGGGAACTACTTGAGTTGGACTAACCCATTTGCTATCGGAGATTGGGTAAATGATTTCGGCATTTAAGAGTTTGACAACTTCCTTTTTGACTACCTCCTTCATATTGGGGTTAAGTCTCCTTTGGGCATCTCTAAAGGGTTTTGCATCCTCTTCCATAAGTTTGCGATGCATACAAATAGAAAGGTCAATTCTCTTAAGATCCGCCACACTCCATCCTATGGCTTCCTTATTTTCTTTAAGCACATTTAAGAGAGCATCCTCTTGGTCTTTTTCAAGATTTAAAGAAATGATAACCGGAAGAGTCTCTTTTGGTCCTAAGAATGCATACTTGAGATTGGAAGGTAGAGTTTTAAGCTCAAGAGTTGGTTGAGAAACTAAAGATAAGACCGGTGGAGTGCTAGAGAGTGGAGGAAGAGGTTCTATTGGAGTTTTCCAAGATGGAAAATCTAAGCTTGCAACAGATTCCATGAGATTGCTTACTTCATCCATTGATTTTTCATCATCAGACCCACAATATCCATACATTTCAAGAAGATAAGAAGTAAGAGGATCATTGGATAGAAGAAATGAAAGGTTATCCTCAATTGGTTGTTTCATGACCATGGTAGGAATTGATCCCTCAACAATCTCATCCAACACATCTACAAGACAACGCTCGTCTTCATCTATGGGATGTCGACTTGTGTTGAAAACATTAAGCTTGATCATCATGTTACCAAATGAAAGGTCATAACCCTGGATCTATAATTGATGGTTGCATTTGCGGTGGCAAGGAATGGCCTTCCCAAGATAATTGGGATGTGATTGGTGGGATTGGCAACCAGTTTGGTATCAAGAACTACAAAATCAACCGGGAAGTAAAACTTATCAACTTTGATGAGTATATCTCCAACCATGCCCCTAGGTGTTTTGACGGATCTATCTGCCAATTGAAGCACCACCGGGGTTGGCTTCAACTCTTTCAAACCTAGTTAGACATACACGGAGTAAGGAATCAAATTAACACTTGCACCTAAGTCAAGAAGAGCTTTATGAACTTCATGGTTCCCAATCACACATGAGATGGTCGGAGCACCGGGATCTTTGTACTTAGGCGGAGTGTTTTATTGAATAACGGAGCTCACTTGCTCCATGAGGAACACTTTTTTAGGGCTTGGTCCCTTGCTCTTCCTCTTTTATGTGTAAAGATCTTTTAAGAATTTTGCATAAGGTGGAATTTGCTTAATGGCATCCAAAAGAAGAAGATTGATATTTACTTGCTTAAAAACATTCATCATATCATGTATTTTCCCTTCTTGCCTCCTATAAAGCGAAGTTTCTTTTAGAGCATAAGGGAACGGAGCTTTTGGCTTATAAGACTTTGCAATTTGGGAAGATGATAGAGATGATTGAGAATTCTGGTTAGGAATATTTTCATTCAAGGAAGTAGGAGTGGAATTGGGAATTGGATAGGTGACAACTTTAGGTTGCACCGATTCACTATCTTCCTTTAGTAGTTCAACCCTATTGTCCACTTGCTTACCACTTCTCAAGGTGGTGATGGCTTGCACTTGAGCTTGGGAAGAACACCCCGATGCAGGGTTTGCTTCTACACAAAATTGGGCTTTTGGATTCCTCTCGGGTTGACTAGGTAATTTCCCAATTTCTCTTGCATTCAATGCATTAGCTATGGTCCCAATTTGGGATTCTAGCTTTGATATGGATTGAGAGTGGGAATACAACAAGTTGGTAGTCTTTTCTAAGCTACCCAAGGCCACCAAAACCTTATCTTCAAATGTAGAATTGCTAGAAAGCGCATGAGGATAATGAGAGCAAATATGCGAATCATACATTTGAGGATGTGAAAAGTGATTGGTTCTTTGATGAGATGAAGAAGAAACAAATCCTTGGGAACCTCCTTCCCTTTTATGAGGTGGAATATATTTGCCTTGAAATTTTTTAGCTTGATGGAAATGCAAATTTTCTTTCCATATTGGAACATATGCACTTGAGTAAGGGTGAGCGAATGTAGCATTGACTTGTTCAAAGTGCTCATTGGATGCATGTCCATGGGGATAAGCGAAAGTGGTATGTAAAACACTTGAACATGTCATGCATGGCTCACTAAGATGAGAAATATGATGAAAAGAAGGTGACTTTATAACCGATTTTTGACTCAATAAGAATTGATTAAGTTTTTAAGAGAGAGTCTTAACCTCGGCTACAATCTCTAATGGATTCTCTATTTGACATACTTGCAAGTCTCTCTTCTTTTCATTTGAATTATGGTCAAACCGAGAAGTATAATATTTTTGTAAAGAGTTTTCGCTCATTTTCTCGAAAAGGTGCCATGTGTCATCCTTATGTTTCCCAAAATATGATCCTCCACATGATGTATCGACTATGTCCTTATGAATGTCAGATAAGCTCTCGTAGAAATATTGAACCACTTGCCATTTCGAAATGCCGTGATGTGGACATTTGCTTAGTAAGTCATTCAATCTTTCCCAAGCCTCATGCAACACTCCCCTTCCCTTTGAGAAAATTCTCTATTTGAAGCACGCATTACATTAGTCAAACTTATGGGGTAAAATTTTTTCAAAAATTTATTTTGCATTTGTGCCCAAGATGTTATTGAATTTGCCCCCAAAGTATTGAACCAATGCTTTGCTTTATTTTTTTGTGTGAAAGGGAAGAGAAGTAGCCTAAGAACTTCCTCCAGGACATCCATATATCTTACGATGGAGCATATTTCAAAGAATTCATTTAGATGTTTATAGGGTTCCTCATCATCTAAGCCATAAAAGAGTGGACACATTTGAATAGTCTCAGGCTTGATTTCATATTGATTTGCTTCAAAATTAGGCAACACAATACAAGTAGGTGCATGATGCGCATAAAGATTATAATGATCACGAAGGACCATTGGAGGAATTGGAGCTTGAACTCCGGGGTCATGTTGATTAAGAGGTGGGTTTTGCATGAAACGTGGGCCTAAGTAGCCAAGATTACCCTCTAGATTTTCCATGTGAATGCCTAGGATGAGTGATATGACAATGACTACCCAAGACTTCTAGCGACACACGAAACACAACAAAACAAGCAAACACTCTCCTTCACAACAAATCAACAATCAACAAACTTCTTCCACGTACAATGTTCCCATACTCCTATGCTCAAACAATATGCAAGAAAAGTAAATTGCCTCCACGTGGGCTCACGATTTATCTAAGAATTGAAATACAAGCCTCCACGCGGGCCGATGATTTAACTAAGGGATGAGTAAAGAAAAGCTCACAAAGGTCCTTTAGCACTTCAACTCCAAATTTATAGCTTAGCTTAGCAATTTTTTAGATTTTTTTTTTTATAGCATTTTTCCTTGCTTGCTTAGCTCCTTTGCTTGAATGCTCATTTGTTTGCTTCCTAGCTTAATGTTCCTTATCAATTAAGAACAAACACAATAAGTAACAAAAATTGAAAACAAAGTAAAGACACGATTAAAAGAATACTAATTCCTAATTGATTCCCCAAATACGACGTTGCCAATCAATCAATCCCCAGTAACAGCGCCAAAAACTATGGTGTCTTTTATATATATAAAAGTGTCAAGACATGAATTACAATACAAATCCCCTCAAAAATACATAAATCAAGAAGTAGGAAGCATGCTTAGGGCTAGCTCTAGCCCCAAGAGGATGTCTAACCACTCATAGATGATGTCCTCCAACCCTCAAGGGCAAGCTCCATGGAAAAATCTGCTCCTTAGTTGATGAAGAGTCTCCAATGGTGTCTCAGCCTCCTCCTCTTCTTTTCTTCCTCACTAAGAGGTCTCTAAGGTATGGTATGATATGAGATAATACAATATGATCCTCTATGTCCTCCCTTGTACAAAAAGTAATCCATATCCTTATATAGATAAGTCAAATGACACCCAAAATGAGCTAGGTCGTACAGCAAATATTCCCCAATGATTGGATAAAGGACAACTTTTGCGAGCTGGAAATTAAACTTTTTTGCACTGGAGGAAGTTTGATCGATCGAACCTTAGACTTGGATCGATCGAACATGGCTGAGATCCATCGAACTGAAGTTAGATCGATCCACAATGGTGGCGCCTTTTTGGATAAAAATAAATCTGAGATATTTTGAAGATATTTTTGGGAAAAGGACAAAAGTGGTTGGTAGGGTGGTACAATTGGACAAGATCAATCATTTGGATAAGGATAAGAATGTTTGATCGATCAAACTTTTGAGATCTTTGAACAGAGACAAACATGGCTCGGATCTATCTTGAAGTGCTGAGATCGATGAAAGTTGGATCGATAGAACTTTTCTTGAGATCGATCGAAGTCGCTGAAATTCCACCATTTGCTTCTTTTTGCTCTACTTTACTGCTTTCTTTGATTAATCCCAGAATTGCTTCAATTATGCTCTTATTTGGCTGAGTTAGCTTATTTTGGGGATAAGTACCTGAACATGGAAATAACACGAAATTAATACAAAACGGTAAAATAAAGTAGATAAAGGTTCTAGAATACCTAAGCTTAAGGGGTTTAAATACGCACTTTTTAGTGCTCATCATCGACTCTTAGGGATTTGTTTTGAGCCCTTATAAAAACTTAATGATGACCCAAAAGGTGACGTTTGACGCTAGAAATGATGAGTTTGATGTAGATAACCTCGGGTTCGAGTAAGGACTCGGCTAACGGTTCAGGCCTCCGGGTTTGGGTCGTTACACTATCCATCAGCTCTTGACTCCAGGCTTACTCTTGATCTCTGTAGAAGGATTGTTAGCAGATCAAACAACACTCCTTGAATGCTTAGACCCTTTCAAAATGTGATCGTTTCACCCTTTTTCTTCAAGATCTGAATTTGATGTAGAAGAAATAAATATTGTGATACCCCTCGAATCCGAGACATGGGTTGATCAGGCCCAAGCCCAAATCCGAGGGAATATCAAACAATTAATATATAAAAGAACAAAGAATATAAAAAGATTTAAGAATTCAATAATAAAGCTGAAAGAATTACTAAATATAAAATCCTCAAAACAATAATGAATAATAATAATCCAATTCTCTAAAACCTTCAAGAGTACAACTCGGAAATCCATCTAATGAACCCCTAAACAAAAATCCCAACTGAACAGAATAACTGAAAATAAAATCCTAAACTAAAACATAGAGAGAAGTCCTACGTAAACAGATGAATGAGTAACTGTCTCCGACTAGCACGATCAAGCTCTAAGGCTGGAACTGTCCTGAACATGAAAAATAAAAGAGTGGGTCAGGCCCATGAACAAGTTCTAATCTAACTGCACTCCATATAGTGACCCAATATGCAGATACATCCTAGATATCTCACAATATCTATCTAGTCTATAAATATGTATACATATCTAAACTAAGGGACATTTACTGGACTACAAAGGGGTCTCAACCTGAATAGAAGGCAACATGCAAAAACGCACTCAAAGGTGGGCATGAGTACCTAGACCTAACAGGGTACACCTCAACCTATCATAGCCAGCTATGCATCTACTGCATATACGCACCCTAACCAACGAGCCTGAGACTCAAGCTCATGTCGTGGTACCATAACCATATATCTAAAGTCTGTCCACAACCAGAGTATGTCATTCAATTATATATTGATCTAAAATACGATGTATAATCCAGTTAATCACTCAACTTATTCAGTTGATATGACTTAACTACAAACAACAGTTAATCTATGTAGTCACTCAACTTACTCAGTTGATCTGACCTAAATATAAGTAGGATTCAATGTTTACAATCCATTCCCTTATTCCAATAGGATAGGTCTTAGCGTTCTGAGCTAAACCATCTCTAGTATGCCACCATCCCATACCAGTGCATACAATCCACAACATCCATGTAAATTACAGAACCTAAATAACAGTTCAGCAATTAAAGTCCAAAACCATAATCCAGTTCAAAACCATAATCTAGGTAATTGCAGAATAATGTGTAATATTTTAGCAATTAAAGTTCAAAATAATAATCCAGTTAATTACAGATTAATATGTAACATTTCAGCAATTAAAGTTCAAAACCATTACCCAGTTAATTGCAGAATAGTTTAAAATGTCTCAACAATTAAATCCAAATCCTTTTTTTCATGTAATTGCAAAAAAGAACTAATATTTCAGCAATTTAAAATTCAGAGCATGCGTAGGCCAAATCTTTTAATTAGAGGACCCTACTGTGCATTTAAATCAAGTTTTAAACTCATGCTATAATCCGTTAAATCACTAATTCAAAATTAGGCAATTTAAATCATTTCCATCTGTAAATAGTATTCAAAGTTGTTTAATTTCATACTGTTCATTCTACTCACATAACCGTTTAAACTATGCACTGAGAGCTTTTAATAACACCTGTATGGAATGTTAAATACCCCAGTATACTTCCAAAACAGTTCAAAATACACAAATCGTCCAAACAGTGCACCTGAACAAACCCAGAACGCATCAAAACATAGGAGCCTGCTCTCAGAACTTGGGAGCAGGCTCGGTAGAGCATAGAGCTGGCTCTATAACTCTTGGAGCTGGCTCAGGAGGGTTGGGAGCTGGCTCTGGACTCCCCAGAACCGGCTCTGAAGATGAGGGAGCCAGCTCCTTCTTCCATGGAGCCGACTCTCTCCCTCTCTGAGAGCCCTAGTGCGTTTCCGACCGTCTGCTTCGACTCCAGCCACTTCCAACCTTTCTGTTTATTTTTTAAAACTATTCCTAAGAGTCCTAAGTGTGTCCAGTATCATCCCAGACCATTACTTAAACCAGTTTGCATTATTAAGAACCTTATAACACTTACCGATTAAACATGCTTAAGAAATCAACACTGTAACAAAACTTGCAAGAACCGTAATTGAGTTAATTTAACACATACAAATATTCAATTTAACATATAATAAACATGCATAATTCAGTTAATGATCCATTAA
This sequence comes from Cornus florida, assembly GCF_030987335.1. Lineage (NCBI taxonomy): Eukaryota > Viridiplantae > Streptophyta > Magnoliopsida > Cornales > Cornaceae > Cornus > Cornus florida. The sequence continues at coordinate 30,755,494 of NW_026775571.1, read as the reverse complement.
AACCCTAGAACCTATCTAGGTGCACCGAACATAGGCCAACGGGAGAGAGAAAGAAAAGAACTTGCCTGTGATTTCAGTTATGAAATCTAGGCGTCGTCTCTAAGTTTCTGGCAATACTGAATACCATCAAGCCTCCTACTACTCCAGCTCTAATCCACAATCAACCTCCTTGGTCCTCTCTGTTTTCCTCTCAAGCCACTCTCTGTTTCTCTTTGCCTCCAGTACGTGAATAGGGTTCTTAACAAAACCCCTGGCAGACCCCTACTGCTTTATTTATAGGCTTAAGAAATATCAACCCTAATTCTAATTTAATTATAGAGACGGAAAACAAGCAGTTCCTTATATATCTAAAGCGGCCCTATTAAAATGTGACCTTAACGAGAATAAAACCCTAATAAACAATTGGAACAATTAAAACGAATTTAATTAAACAAACCTATTAATGTAAATAAAATAAACAAGACAATTTATTCATTCAATTAAAGTCAAATAAAAACACAATTAAATAAAACCATTACTCAATTAATTCAAATAATTAACCCAAATAAGCAATTAAACAAATATTACTCAATTAATTCAAATAATAAACACAAATAAATAATTAAACAAATAAAAATATACTTAAATAATTTATTAAAATATCAGGACTATCCTTTTAAAATTAGGGGTATTACAAATATATTTTTTGGAAACTCTGAATCTTCAATTATACTCCAATTTCGATGAGATAAAGAACAACACAACTAAATCACTCGTGTACATATGTCTGTGTTCTCAAAACAAAAATAGAAAAATCAGATTTGATTTTCTAAAAAGTATCTCTCAAAAGACTCTCTAAAAATATTGAATTTGCATTCCAAAAGGCATACTCAATGTTGAATAAAAGAGAGATTATATAGAAGTTTGGAAGACCTAAGAATACTTGGAAATCAAGTCAAATTCATGCATAGGATTTTGGAAGGAAGTCTAAACCAAATAGGAATCAAAACAGACCAGGAAGGTAAGTTACCAAAACGAATCAGGAGACCTTGAACTGGCTCAGGGTGATTGAACTGGTTTAGGTTGGCCAGTAAGTTTTCGAAGAAAATAATATAAACTTTCTGTGATACTTCAACTAGTTCAGGGTGGTTGGACCAGTTCAAGTTAGGCAGGATTGAATTCAACAAAAATCCTTAAAAGCTGAACATATTCCAAAATTCTTAAACCAGTTCAAGTTGGGCAGAATGTAAATACTTCCTTAAAACCTGTGTTTCAAACTTCCAAAACTTTCTTCATTTTCTTACACACTCACATACATTTCTAAATCATTGTTCTTCTCATCGTGGAGTATATTAAAGCATGAACACATAAACTTCTTCAAATTCGTTTCTGATCTTCAATCTTAAAATTCTGAACCAAAATTTTATAACTCGATCGAACTTGTTTTGACAACGAAATTAGCCAATAAAAAAATATATATCTCACACTAGGCGTAACGGTCCTGGAGTACCTATTTCTACATGGGGTTGAAGTGATAATATTTTCTATTAAAGGATTGTGCATCTCATTTTTGCTTTTCAGTTAAGCTAAGGTTGAGTTACATGAAGTTGTTCAAAAGCTATGTAATCTTATAAATTTAGTTCATTTATATTGAGGTTAATTGCTTTTTTGCTAACCATTGATGATTAACTTGAGTTCACCCCCATCAGTAACCTGTTTGGTGCCAACTTGAGTTCACTCCATCAGAAAAAAAAAAGGGTTTTAGCTGCCTTCAACACTAGTCCCACTCGGCTTGCATGCCAAAATGTGTGGGTATAATTTTATTTTATTTTATTTATTTTTTATTTTTTATTTTTTTACAGAGTGACGACATAGTCCACTTTCCAAACATGGTATAAGGCGTAGAAAGTTCTTAGGCTATGTTCGGTAGTTTTGAATTCTTGGAATTAGAGAAAATTAATTTAGCATAAATTAAAATTTTCTTTAATTCTACCAATCTCAATTCTAAGGCTCCAATTTTATGCAGTCGAACACACTCTTAATGTTTTGTAAAGGAAACTTGGAAATTCGATGCTTCATTAAATGTAAACTTCTTTCTTTTTCCTAATTAAATGTAAACTGGCTACAAACTAATTGAGAATTGAAATGCAATCTAAGAGCTTAATTGAAAAGTATTAGATTACATTACTTTTAAGGAAAATGAAGTCAAGAGCTCTTTTTAGAATATCATCTTCAATTTGTACATCTTATAACCAAATGTTGTAGTCTAGTGGAAATTCCAATTCGTCAAGTGGGTGTGTATGTGTTTTTTGTCAAAAAAAAAAAAAAAAAAAAAAAAAAAAAAAATATTGAAACTGCATATCTTATATTTATATCAACTGCCGTGTTTTTCTCCTAAATGTTCTCTAAATGTCACTAGCCTTGCATATTAGATTCTTCGTGCTACATTTACTCGCATAGTCATGACCAAAGTACCGTGTCATCACCATGTGGCATATAGTCGGTTGAAATGACCTCTTTGGGTGCAAGAATTATAGTCACTTGCCCTTATGGGACTTGAACCCTTGACCTACATTGGGAGACGAGAAAAAATTAATTACCCTACCACCTTTGGTGCCTTCGTCCTGTTGTAGTTGTGGCTTCATTCAGTTTTAGTTGTACAAACCTACATGAAAACCTAAGGCGTGGCTTTGTTCAGTTTTAGTTGTAGAACAAGAATGCTTTTATGTACATGAAGACATAAGGCATATTCGATATATATGAGGTTCATGTAGAAGAATTATATTGTTAGTTAAACCATTTTATTACCCAAGTAATGACCCAAGAGGGGGAGGGTGAATTGGGTCTTTGCCAAAATTTGCAAACTAATTCAATTATATGATTTATGTTAATGATAATTAAATAAAAATAAAAACAAATAATCTATTATAGACAAATGAAAGTAAAGAGATAAGGAGAGAAAATGAAATGTAAGGCTGTAACGTGCTACAACACTCATGCCGAGATCCATGCCTCAAGTTCTTTAGGTTTTTCATTCGTGAAATCAAAATACAATTTATCCAGCTTCAAACATTTCTTGATTTGTAGTCGATGTCTTGAAAAAAAAAAAAAAAAGCTTTAGTTAAACAATATGAAGATTTGAATGAGACAATAGATCTCACTTTTGCAGTAGTAGAAAGTGAGATCTCTTGTTCTATGTTTTCCTTCTTCCATCTCTTTCACCTGTGTCAATCTTACCAATCTTGCAGTAGATTTTAAGCTTTATGAGGAGGAAGAAGCCACTTGGAACCCTCTATAAAGCCAAGGCTGATATAGGGTTTAACGTCTGCATCACTAAGCTGCTTTGAAAATTTAGCTCTTCCTCCAGGATTGGACCCTGGACCCGTGTTTTTGAATTCTACGAAAGTAACCGTCCTGCAATTAAATTCCTCATTACCTTTTCATTAGCACCAATATAAATATGTATGTAAATTATATACAGGAACACAGTTCTCCAAAGTACAATTCATCATGTTGTACAATAATGGACAACCCTTGGGTCTAAAGTTCGACTCCTCTGGTGTGCGAACAATTCCTTGAGGAGGGTGTGTGAGTATCAATTAGGAAAAAAAAATAATAGGCAACCCAGGTCATACCTCCCATTAACAATATAGTTGAAAATAATTGCTCTGAAAATTTGAAAAACTGATAACTTATAGAGAAATTACATATGTATATTAATATGTAATGTATATATAACTAAACATGGATGATGACTCACTTCTCATCTTTGTTATTCCATCCTTCAGGCTTGATCACATCGCTCATTTCAGTATAGGCAAAAGCCACCTTGGCGAAAGGTTTCCAAGCTCTGCCTAAGTCAGCGTTTCTGCCTGTGCCAGTAATTCTGCAATGAACGAATGAGAAGCCGGAATCTTCATTAGCGGTCTGTCTTCCTTGTGCCGTGATAAATGCCTGAGGGAATTCTATCACATGTATTTCTGAGTTCTGCATCAAAAAAATCCTTACATTGTTAATCTATTAAGACAAAATCAATGTATGTGCATACCTTTAATCATAGGAAAAAAAATTAAATTTTGGTTATCAAACATAAAAACAATTGTTTTTTATGGTGTCGCAATGATTTAACTGAAATCATTGGTCACTTTTATTAATATATTTTTTTTTGAAAATTCAAGCGCATTATCATTATTATTTTATATTATTAATTGTTTATTGTTAGAGATTAATTCTTGATACTAACCACGTAAAGAGATTTTCCAGTGCCATAGATGAAATCGCCGATTCCTTCAATGTAGCAGTTCTGAAAGAAATGCTTGCCTTTGTCATCACAAAGTGTGTCTTGAAATCCAAGGAATCTGCAGTTATAGAATGAGGCCTTGTCCCCGGAGATTCTGAGCGCGACTGCCTGTGCCTGTTGTCCGGGCTTCGGCCTTGGTGCCGAATTCTGAAACACCAACACACAGGAATTTACACTAATCAATAAAGAAGAGAGGAAAACAAATTGTGTATTGTGTAAGTGTATATATACATACATATATATATATATATATATACGGACCTTAAAAATTACACCGGTAGCACTGAAGTAATCAGACTCAACTATCACACTAGCACACATCATAGTTCCTTTGGCTGCTCCTGTATCGCCAAAAACCAAAGTTGGCATATTCTTTGGATCACTAGCTAACAAAGTGACAAATGGCTTCTTTTTATCAATGATGATTTTCTCGGTATAAATTCCGGGCGCAATTGAGATGATCACCCGTTGAGTATTTCCATCTGGGATTTTCTTAATTGCATCCATCACCGTCTTGAATTCGCCATCTTTACCCACCTTCATCACTTTGGGATTGTTCTCAGCCTGCACAAGGGGAGGGTCCAAACCGTTCGTCCGCTCCTTGTGCGGTTTCACATTGGTCTGAAACCAACTGTCCACTTGGGCCCTCTCCGCCGGGATTGGTGGACTGTTGTCGGGTACGGGGACAGGGACGGCAGTGGTGGAGAAAATGCTGAGAATAATTGTAAAGATGACGGCGAATGTCTTTTTCGCCGCCATGTTGTGTGTGTTGGTGTTTTCTTTTGTGTTCTTAATTCTTATTTTCATGCTTGTCGATATATATATATATGTATATGTTAGGCTATACACCTGGAAGGAGAGAAAGAATTGAAATTTGTGATATAGAGGATTTTTCGCTTGTGACACAGTCCATCAAAATGCCCTCCATGTATTATGAATGATCAGAATTAACGATTATTTTCGGCCACCTCCAGTGATAATATGTGGTTATAGTATTTGATAGAGATGGGCATTTCATCAAAAGTTTATCTAATTGCATTGACTATTGATGGAATTTACCAATTGACCATGGCAATGGATTGACACCAACCCCATTTAAATATTTGGATCGGTAGAAAAGTAATTTGAGATGAAAAAGAATTATTCACCATGCATGAAGATTTTTTTTTTGGATTTACACTAGTCAATATTTTTGGAATTAAGTGGGAAGTTGGGTTGCTGAGATAGGGTATGCAGTTGTAATGTCCCAAAAATCTACGTGTCAAAATAATTAGTTCCGCGGCTGCTTACTTTATTAATCCCATCAACATTCATCTCAAATAAACTAAAATTTAATTAGCTAAATCCCATACTAAAACTAATATGATTAAAAAAAAATTACATTAATAAATTACCCTCAAACTTCGTGTAACAACAATATAAGAGCAAAGCGGTCCACATTACTCCTAATAAATTATTTATTATATCAGTCTATTTTATTTTACTTTTTTGTTCTTTTTATGGTGTGTTAAAGGCGATTGGGACAAACTAGGTGTAGCGGCCTTGAACAGCTGTTTCTACATTGGGTTGAAGTAATAATATTTTTTATTAACGGATTGCACATCTTGTACACACAAATTTTGATTCCGAAAATTCACGAATGAAAATAAATGCAATAAACAATAATTTTATTAAATAATATTAGAAAATAAATGAGTACAGTTCTTTATTGGCGATTCTATTATAATTTAGAATCCCCCTCTGATTGAATCTCTTTGGAACGTCGGCGCAAGAGCTTTAGAAGCTTGATCTCGGGCCGGTGGTTGAACTGTACTCATTTTGAGTTCTTCAAAATTGAGGAAAACTCAAAATAGATTTCTGAACGAGAGCCGGTGAAGCTTGATCTCGAACTGTGGATTTGAAAGTCTTCGAAGGAGAACGGCACTTGTGTGCTTGTTGTTCTTCAGAATCTTTGAATGTTGAAGGGCTTTGATGAAGAATGGCATAGGTGTGGCACGCTTGTTATTGTTCTACTTCAGAAACTTTGGAATTTTTGTTGAGTCAGAGCTTCGATTCTGTTTGTCTCTTTCTTTATGTGTCCTCAAAATGTGAGGGGTGGCCTTCTATTTATAGGCCAAAGAATAGGTCGTTTAATTTGGAAACTTCCTAATATTATGTGATTTTTTCATTAATAAGGGATTTGTTTCATTTTATATGAAAAACAATTCAAATTCAAAATTGAATTCATTTGAATTCAACCGTACTTTTCTTTAAAGGTTTGAACCTTTAAGATACATGTGTCCATTGATGGGACCCGTGTTTGTAGAATTTAACTGATTAAGGAATATTTGACTTTTTGACCTATCTGACGGTGATTAGACCATCACAATTTTTAGGTGTCTACAAATTGACTACATTTCAAGGATTAATGACATGAATGCTTGTCATGTATGAGAGGCCATGTATGAGAGGCGAGGCTTGAAGATTTTCTTTTCTAGTTCCCTGCTCGAACTTGTATGAAATATTTTTATATTTTTTAGCCTTTGACTTTCGTCGGATGACTGAGGGAGTGGTAAGATCTTCCTTTCCTTTGATTGCGATGACTAGTAAGTCATGGTGACAAATAAAACCAAGGAACATGACTTTGTTCACGTGCCAACCATCCTTTTCTTTTCATGCAAACATTTTTATATGACACAGCTATGCATATTCATTCACCATTCCATTATAGAAATGGAGTGAAACTTTAGAAAGTGTGAGACGTTTTACCTAGACCTGTCAATGGAATAGATCCTGATCCGAATCCGATCCAATTAGTCGGATATGGATTAGACAAAAAATCCGATAACCCGGTTACGATCCGAATCCGATCCAATTAGTCGGATATGGATTATGTTGATCCGATCCGATAAAAATCCGATCCGATCCGATTGAAATTATATATATATATAATTATTTTTCAATAATTTTACACATATATATATCAATACTCCTATTAGAATTGTATTAGAGGTAACCCAAAAATCCAAAATAATAATAGTGTTATATATAAATATTGTTGTGTTCTCATCCACATGCTAATAAATCTCTTAGTACATATACTAATAAAATCATACTCTTTATAATTATATATTTTAGTAAATATTAATTTAATCCAATTTTGAATCCGATCTGATCCGAGTCCGAGCTAAATAGGATATGGATTGGAACATTTAGTCCGAGAACCCGTTAGTGATCCGAATCCGATAATCCGTTTGCTTAACAAATAAGATATGGATTTGATTGATCCGATTCGAATCCGATCCATTGACAGGTCTAGTCCTACCAATTAGAAGTTGACAATGCAATTTTTTATATAGTGTACCGTTTGGCACCAAAAGAAACTCTTGAAAAGAAGATTTGATGATGCGCAAGGCACAAGTCGAGATACAAGTCCTTGTTTACGGCTCATGAATTTTGTTCTGTCAAAACTGTTGTTTTCCTTCTCCGTATATATATATATATATAAGTGCTCTTAAATTTTCATATGTTTATTGCACAAGTGATTGAAGTCCTTGACTTGGATCAATCCTATGCTCAATAGTTTTATTTCTTTTCTTTTGCACCATCCAATTTTGATGTGAGGAATGGCTTTCATTTATGATGAGAAGATTAATGTGAGCCAAGAGAGGCCTGGTGGTGCGTGGGTCTGCTCCACCAATGGAAAGTTTCCATTCTCTTCACATTTTTTTTTTTAATGCCAATGTTGAATTTCCAAGGCTTGATCAACAGAACCAGCTCATTTAATTTAAATCATTGACTTTTTGGACTGCAAACAAATCTTTAAAAATTTGGCAAAGAGTGAATGGAAATTTGCTTCCATCATAGCATCTTTTGATCATGCTGAAATTTTGAGATATCTTGCTTTGTCACGTGTAGGAAAAGAAAAGACCAAATCTTGCCTTTCTTTTGCAAAGAAGTGCAAGGACAAGTGTGAGAAATATTTATTTAAATAAAAGATTGACAAGGATAAAAATGGATTGGGTATCAAAAAAAAAAAAAAAAAAAAAAAAAAAAAAAATTTATTCAAATGCGCGTCTCAAGTTGAAAGAGCAACCCCATATATAACTGTTTTTTCTTAAACCTTTTTCCTTCTCTCTCATTACCTGGTATGGAACTGACTGAGTGCATGAAATTTTCACCCTTCCAAAGTTGCCACAAATTCTTTTGACTTCTTTAGGAGGGAAGCCACTAATTTAGGTTTTCCTACTAATAAAACCCAACACACCATTCCTAGTTGCTCCATTGATGAGTACTTAAATGTGACGTATTTTAGCACCTAAGTTAGGGTATTTTAATCCATTCATCTATCTTACTTTCATATTTTAGTACTTATTTGTGTTTTTGCTTATTTCAGGTCAATAAGGTTCAAACAGGCTTAGAAGAGCCATTTAGCTCATATTTTGAGTTAAGGAGCAAATCTAGAAAAGTCAGAAAATTGCATCAGTGAAGCTTCGATCGATCGATCGAAGCCCAGTCCCGATCGATCGAAGAAGGCTGCAATCGATTGATATCAAGGCGGTGCCAACTTAGCAATCCAGATAAGGCTAAGAAGATATTTTCACGACATGTCATCTTCAATCGATCGAAGCAAGTGTTCGATCAATCGAAGACTCTTTTAATTGATCGAAGTGACTATTGGCAGTGTGCTATCAAATTCTCGAGCACGCCCAGACTCTACCAACTTTGGGAGCTGTGAATTTCCACCAATAAAATGCAGTATTTCTAACTTGTTGCCTACTCAAAGAGGCTTGTGTATAGATTAATTGAACCAATTTTGTAAAAGAGAGTTCCTCTAGTAGATATTTTTACCAATTATAGTTTTAGTTTCTCTCTGTAGAACTGGGGTTTTATAAAGAAAGTAAGGAGGAAAAAGATGATGGCAACCTTGAAGTTAACCCTTGAGGGTTCCATGGCCACTACAATGAGTGGCTAAATCTTTTTCTTGGGGCTAAAGATAGCCCTTAAGTTTGTTTCTTAAACCTAGCCTTTTGTATATTTTTGGGGCTTTTAGTTGTAATTGATGTTTTGACCATGAATAAATATAGATCTTGTAATTTTTACCTGATTTGTATGAATTAATGCTTTCAATTGATCATTTAATTCTATCCATATGTCTATGTACGCTAGAATGAATGTCCATGTGCTTTTTTCTAGATTTAATCAAATTGATGCATGTCTATGTGTGTTGATGTTATAAATCTAGTGATGGTCAAGGCATGGTGCTTAATTGATTACTTTTGTGGTTTATTTGATGGTTCATACTTATTTCTTGATAGATTGTGCCACCTCCCTAGTTTAATTAACTTAATTTTCATGTCATTAGCTTAGTTTTAGTGTAATAGCTTTAATTTCTTAGATAGGTGGACAATCTATTCTTGTTGTTTGATGTTCCATACTTATGAGTTCAAGAAGTACATTTCTCTGGAGTTTTGTATGTGCACTAATTGTGGTTTAATTGAATGGTTAATGGTTTCATTTGATAGGTTGTGCTACTCACTAGATTGATTAGACAATCTATGTTTATTTGCCATCCATGCTTAGTTTTCAATTGGTCACACACGCACATACATTTTACAACATAAATTTCCCCATTAATTTACAATTGCTAGTTTTTGGCGAAGTGAAGCTTAATGGTGAACTCTAAGCCCCAAGACCTTTCTTTCATATTCCTTTCTCTAATTTCTAGATTGTCACTCAATTGCATTGTTTTAATTGAACCATTAGTTTAATTAATCAAACCAAGCTCCTCTTTTGATCATTCGACCTACTAATCCAACATTGATTCCGAAGTACCGTTCTTTTGCCTTGGGATGATCCCTGCTCAATCTTGCTACGTTTGTAGTTTTTAGTGGTAGTGGCATTTTACAAATTTAAACTTGGCCACATTTCATCACACCTTAGGCTTTGGTTGTTCCACACAACGGGAAACACACCAAGTTTTGGCGCCATTACCGGGAATTGGCAACGCCATTTTGGAATTAATTAGGAATTAGTACTCCTTTGATCTTGTTTTTATTTTATTTTACTTTATTTACTTATTGTATTTGTTCTTGATTGGCTAGGTACTTGGAACCAAGGAAAGTGAAACAAAGGAATTCTAAAGCAAAGAAGCAAGCTAAGCTAAGCAAAGTATAAAAAATAAAAAAAATAAAAACAGAAATTTGCAAAGCAAAGAAAGGCAAAAGTTAAAAATAATATGAAGTTGCTTAAGGATCCTTTCTGAGCTATTCTAACTCTCTTGCTTAGTTAAATCGTTGACTCGCATAGAGGCATTTTATCTTTAATTATTTAGCGTTATCCCCCGTGGAGGCAATTTATTTCTTGCATTTGTGAAAGCATGGGAGTATTGGATCAATGTATGTGGAGGCTTGTTGTTAATTGACTTGTTGCGGAGGAGAAGTGTTTGCTACTTGCTATTTGTTGAGTTGTTGCTTATTTTGTTTTGATTGTGCATGCATGGTTGTAGGTCTTTGAATCCTACTCTTGTCCCATTGAATTTTAATCTTGAATCAATTGTTTGTAATCCAAGGGGAAGGGGTAATTCAAGTAACTCCATTTTATCAATGGAGGAACATAATGAGGAAAACGTTAAAGACCTTGGTCATATACACCAACAAGGTATTCTTCATCCTAATGTGAATCAACATGATAATATGCAAGTTCCATTAGGCATGCCTAGACCTTTTGTTCCACAACCACAAGGCTAAGTTCCAATTGGAATGCCAAGGCCATTCTTTGTGCCACCAACACCTCCCGTTGTTCAAGTAAATCATAGGGCTTATATAGAGCCACCGATTGTGAACACTCCCATGGCTTTGAGAGATCACTATGTGCCAATGAATACAATGCACCCACATACATTCGTCTTCCCCAATTTAGAGCACACCATTCTGAAATCAAGCCACAAACCATTCAAATGCTTCCCAATTATCATGGGCTACCTAATGAAGAACCATATAAGTATTTGGATGAATTTCTTGAAGTTTGTTCTGCCATAAAATATACGGACATGTAGGAAGAAGTTTTGAGGTTAAAACTCTTCCCATTCACCTTAAAAGACAAGGAAAAATATTGGTTTAACAATTTGAGACCTCTTTCCATAACTTCTTGGGCGGAAATGCAGCAAGAGTTCTTAAGAAAGTATTATCCCGTGTCTAAGACCAATGCCATGAGAACTTCGATTCATGAATTTTTATAAGGGGATGGGGAAATGTTTCATAAGGCATAGGAACGGTTGAATGGTTTGTTTATGAAGTGTCGTCATTATAACATTCCCAAATGGCAACTAGTTAAATATTTTTTTGAAAGTTTGTCGTACACCCACAAGGGCATGGTTGACGCCTCAATGGGTGGTTATTATCTTGATAAGCATAAAGATGATGTGTGGCGTTTATATGAGAGCATGAGTGAAAACTCAATGCATCGATCTTTGTCATCTAAAAATGATAGAAATGTAGGTGGAAGGAAGAATGTAAGCTTATATCAAATTAATAATTCTAATGCTATAGTTGTCGAATGGAAGTCTTTATCTCAAAGGTTTGATCAATTTTTGATTAACCAAAATTCAGCTCATCAAGTGTCTTCCTCCCCTAATCATAATCATCATCATTCCAATGAGTCATGCATGATTTGTTCTAGTGTTTTGCATTCTACTTCGAACTGTCCTCATGGACATTGATGTGTCTCTCACAATCGTACGATATTGTGTACGATATAGCTCTATGCAAAAAGGATGTCGAACCCACAGAGAGATAGAATTTGTATTTAGCCTTTAAATTAGGTTTATGGTTTACAAAAACTTGGTTATAGAGTTTGTTGGTTGTCACAATTTAACAAACTTGAATTAAACAAAATATTAAATTAAAACATATTAAACTAAATTGAATGATCAGAGAGGGAAGATCTTAGGGCTTTGACTTCACCACAATTGTTATACTATGGTCAATTGAATCAACTCCGGGATTTTAACCAATTCTGTTTTCAAATGAACTAAACTCAATAACATTCGTTCAGCTCGGAGTTTAAAGAAAGATGTTTTACAAATTTAGCTAACTATAACCTATCTGCGGTTAGTGTGGACTATTCACCTACCTACTCTACCTACTTTAACTACTGTGTGAATGAACCACCTTTCCTAAACATAGATTATGAAAACATTCGTTTGTAAATTCATTGGAACACCATTATATGACCTCTATCCTTGTGTTCGGTAGGGCTCCGCTAGATACCGTACAATAAGGTAGGTTGAGAATAGAACATAAATTATTATATCTAAGACAAGGTAATAACAATTTATATTCTACTAAAGCATGAAAAAACACTTGAGTTGTTTCAAGTGCTCATAGCCATATAATCAAGAAAACATGATATATTGAAATAAACCCAGAGTCAAAACAATCAAACCATAATATAACGTTGGGTTGCATCAGTGCCCTAAGAAAGGGATTAGCTACTCATGACAAGGTTGGATAGCATCTGTGTTAAGTTCATCTCTATCGTCACGGACGACACCTCTCTTATCAGGATCTGCACTTTTAAGGTTGTAGAAACCCTAAAAGCCACCACACCTTCAGCCTTCTGAATAATACGTAAAAGAGATTGGAAATTTGGACCTCTTCTATCAAGGCTTACGCCTTCTTTTATACAAGAAAATATGTATTTGGTCGGCTTTTAGGTCTTTTGGCCCAATCGGAATGAGATACGATGATAAAAAGAGGAATCCAACAGTTTTTAGTCTGATATGTCATTCATTGCTCTAGCTTCAGGATCGGATGCTCAAGCTTTAGGACTCATGCTCAAGTTTCAGGAACAAATGCTCGAGCAATACTAGATGGATGCTCAAGCTTCAGTGAATGGTGCTCGATTATCACATTGAAACTTAGCCAATTTTCTTCAACTATTTTTTGAAGCGTCTTTTTCTTTTAACATTGCTCCATCCAAGCTTCTTGGGCTCGATCACTAGGTACCATACTCAAGCATCTAGGGCTCAATGCTCAAGCATCAGGAGATGATGCTCGATCCTCTATTGATAGTGCTTGATTATGGAAGTGATGCACGAGACCTGGGAGCATAGCCTTCAATTCAAAATTAACCCATTAATTTTCGATGCCTCATGCTCGAGCTTTAAGGTCAAGTCTCGAGCACCTTTGGTTAAGGCTCGAGCACCCTTACAGTTAGGCTTGAGCATCTTTGCAGTAAGGCTCGAGCATTAAGGTACTGATGCTCAAGCATTTGGCCTTGTTGACTTTTCTTCTTTTCTTTGTTGAAATGCGCAAGCCTCAACACTTTGGCTCAAGCTCTAAGGCTTCAATTGCTTCAAACTTCACTAATTCAACTCTCGTCTTGCTCTGAATAACCGGTAATGACTCGGTAAGCTTCGATATCAGCATAAAGTCTCAGTTTTAATCATTTTTCCAGGAAAGTACCTGAAACACACATTACGCATAAATTAGTCTAATAATGGATAGAAGTATCACTTCACACCCTAACATATATGTACTTAGGGGCTTGAATATACATATATTCAGCACTCATCACACCCCTAAACTTATATATTGTTAGTCCCTTAGCAATACAGAACTAAAAAGCCGCTTTTGTGAGAATCACGGTTGCATTTAGCTTATGCAACAAGCCTTTAAACCCCTAGGTTACCCATAGTGGAAGAGTTATAGTGTCGTGAGGGTTTCTAGTGAAGATACCCACAAACTTCGTAATGCCTTTAATGTACAGTTAGCTTATTCAAGCCTGTTTTCAAATCATATCATCCCTGTAGTTCATTCATCAGTCAAATACAGCAAGTATACCAATCATGTAATCAGCTAAACTTTCAACTTCCAATCTTAGTTAAGCAACCATAATCCCCACATAGCAGTTTAATCATTTATTCAACATTTTTAATCTCTAAAGATGTTTTTTGAAAGTGATCTTGCAATTCATCATGTGGTTTATTGTCCATACTTGCATTTAATCCTTGTTATTCCTCAATTCACAAGCAGACTCTTCAAATTCCAACTCCCAAGGCATTTTTAATATATATATTTTTTCTTTTTGGTATGCATTTTTTTCAAAAAGGATACTTATGCAATGTCCAGGTTTATTAAGCTTTCTAAATTACCTTTGCAGCGAACTTTCAGCCAATGACTCCCAGACCAGACGATTTTAGGGCATTAAGTGTTAAAACACCCCTGAGGACTTAATTGTTCAAATAATCTAGGCAACCGAAACCCCTTATGTAACAAGCTTTCAGCCAATAACTCCCAGAATAGACAATCTTAGGGCATTAGGTGTCAGAAAAAACCCTTAAGGACTTAATCACTCAAGCAATCTAAATACAAACCTGAAATTGATCTTTTTCTACTTTTCTTTCCTTTTTTATTATATATATATATATATATATATATATATATATATATATATACTTCTTCACATTGGTGAACATTTTTTTTTCTTTTTGTTGCATACATACCAATTTTTCTTTATTTTTTCTATTTTATGCCTCAGTCATCAAAATCATCAAATCTACCTGATCATTTCAGTCTAACTCAAAACAAGACAAGACTTTCAATTTTTACCCCACACACTTCATATAAGTGTGAATATTGTGCAAAGTGTAGCATCTCAGAGATCAGCATCATTAAACAATAATTATCCTAACAGAGTGAACCACAGGCCACCAATTGATTTCAAAAAATTTTAAAAACTCCTTTTCACAATAATTTAGCATACAAACCATTTCTAACCAACTTCAAACTATAAACAAAGCATATAATCCTCAACAGACTCAAACACAGGCTTATATCAGCAAAGCATATCTTTATGTCAGTAAAAATTTCCAGAATTATTCAATTTATTCAATTAGCTTTACCCCCAAACTTAAAATGCACATTGTCCTCAATATGTGAGAACAAAAGAAAGATAGAAATATATTACCATACAAGTAGACCAGCAAAGATAGGACAAAATAATGCATATGTGAGTAAAAATGAATATTCAGCATCTCCTCCTTCAACATAATGGTTCCTTAAAACCAGCCAGGGTTGTTGTTATTCAAATCACCCCTAAACTTAATCTATACTATCTAACAAAATCAGTAACCTCCAACACACATCAGAGTATCAAGCATATGGAGTAAGCATAGAGCAATATCATAATGCACGAAAATATCAATACAAGGATACTATAATCAAAAAGCATGTATATATATCTAAAAGCAGTACAATGTTTTTAAATAGAAAGACTTAGGGCAATATACATCATATGAAAAAAAAGTACATCAAAAAGAACTACCCTAGTAAAAAAAACTACAAAAAAATCCTAAAACTAATCCATAGGTGGTGGTGGTGGAACAGAAGAAGTGGATGGGTCGGACGGAGTGTGGCGAAGTAACTCCTCCGGTATGCTCAACTACACAGTCAACATCTGACGCAGCACTGTCTGACCATCCTATAGCTCGGCCACCCTAGCTTGTAAAGCTTTAATCTCAGCCTGAGAAGAATTCTCAGGTTGTGCTGCAAAAGTAGGTCTCCTCCTCACATGAGGTCTAGAATCGAAGAGATATATCTCCTCATCCGTAGCCTCATCATCATCGTCGTCGTCCCTGTCCTCAACTACCGCTGCCATCACCACATCAGCAGGGTCTGTCGGTAGAATAATAGGCAGGGGTGGATAGGGTGGAACGTGTAGCTCATAAGGCACACCCCTCGCCTTGGCGTCCCTACGCCGTCGACCCTCTCTGATCTCATCATCAATACCCCACTCCAGCTTCTTCTCCTTGGGTATATACCCGAAGACGTTGTTGCACTGCGTGAAACAGTTTTGCGTGAAACAGTTTTACGTGAAAACAATAACATCAGCCTCATTCGGGGGTATCAGAACCCTCGTAATCTCCATCAGGCATGTGACCAGCCTAGGAAAATGAAGAAAATGAATAGGAGGGTGTCGAGCCTCTCCCATCTCCTCATATAGCTAGTGGAGCTGTACTAAAACTAACTGGGGAATAGACACCCAGTAGCCGACGTGGAATACATAGGTCACATCCACCATCTTAGCACATCGCACTATCTTGTGTCCGATAGGGCGAGCATTGGCCACTAGGGCCGTATCTAAAAACCAGAAATGTCTCGGAAGCTTGGACTTCTGGATCGTCTCTAAGGTGGAGGCATGCTGCCTCTGGCCCAAAGCAC
The DNA here is from genome assembly GCF_030987335.1 of Cornus florida. Classification (NCBI taxonomy): domain Eukaryota; kingdom Viridiplantae; phylum Streptophyta; class Magnoliopsida; order Cornales; family Cornaceae; genus Cornus; species Cornus florida. Next base: position 30,739,012 of record NW_026775571.1, on the reverse strand, counting down.
GGACCATCGCCTCTCGGGTCATGCCCGAGGGAATCTGTGGGAATCTGGCCTAAAGAGTGGCTGGGCACCTGTGATGGCAACCCATAGCCTGAGCAATAGTGTCATAGCTCACTGTCAACTGTATGCCCTCAACAGTGGCTGTGAAGTGGTCCTCCTCATCCTCCTCCTCATCTCCTGCATGGAATCGCAAGGAGTGATAGAAAGCTCGCACCAGCCTGGGGTAAGAAATCTGGGCTGGATGCCTCAAAACCCAGAAAGCTGGCAAGCCTGCAGGGCCTCCACTACCCAAAAAGTATCTTGGTGCCTCTGAAAATCCTCTATAACAAAATCTATCTCATCACAGATCTTGCTATACCGCCATAAATCATCTAACGCTATAGCCGGGGTCCTAATAAATCTCTGCCTCGGCCGTCTCAACATCTCTATAATCTCTGTGCTCCAATGCTCGAGCCTGAGGTACTGATGCTCAAGCCTGCTGCAAGCAATTGCTCGAGCCTCGATCTCGAGGCTCGAGCTTTCTGGTTTTCAACCGAAGTAAAACTCGTTAACAATCCTCCAAAATCACCCCAAATCAATCCAAACTCACCCCAACACTCCTCTACAATCACACAACAACACCCAAACTTCCTATATTTTCACTTCAATCCTTCAAATGACTTAGCCCGTGTTCTTCAAATCCTTTTGGGATTTGGAATTTTTGCAAGGTTGGATGATAGATTAAAGATTAGACTGGATTATATAAGTTTAAAAGGAAGATTCGAAGAGATTTGGGAATCACTTGGAGATAAAATTAGTGTATATATAGAAAATATATACATATATATACATCTATATAAAAACCGAGAGGAATGGAGAGATTTATACGTTTTTGATGTGGAATCGAAGCCTAAAATGACAGACACAAATAATAGGGAGAGAGTGGAGAGATTGGAGAGTTTATGGATACAAAAATAGGCTAGGGTACGAGGGCTTGCATTTGTGGCTCAAGGTATTCTTTTATTTTAAAGTACAGAGGCTCGAGCATCAAGTGTGATGCTCGAGCAAGGCCGCTGAAAACTATAGATTTAACGATGATGAAAGGCTCGAGCTTTAGGTACTGATGCTTGAGCCTTTTCACTGCTGATGCTCAAGCATGGAGCTAATGATACTTGAGCATGGAGACAAATTTTTGGATTTTTGGATTTTTTTCATTTTTTTATTTTCTTTTTCTATTTTATTTAAACCTAAACTAACTTAAAATCAAAATAAAGACTAAAACAAACCTAAGACCTAGAAAAGAAAATAACGAAATCAAAAACTTAAAATAACGAAAAATAAAAATAAACTACGGTACAACACACAAATGCTAAGTTTAACGTCGATAGCTCGACAAAAACCTGACCTCTCTAATACAAGTAAATAGGATCATGAAGTTCCAATGCCTTAACTGTGTCTCTCTGCACACTACCCTCTATGTAGGGTTTAAGTCTTTGTCCATTGACTTTGGACAATTGTCCAGTCTTGCAATCTTGTATCTCTATTACACCATAAGGTGCAATAGAAATAACCATGTATGGACCTTCCCAGCATGACTTTAACTTTCCACGAAAAAGTTTCAGTCGTGTATTAAACAACCAAACCTTCTTCCCAGGCTCAAAAGTCTTACATAAGATATGCTTATCATGAAATGCCTTAGTCCTTGCTTTGTAAACCTTAGCACTCTCATAAGCATCATTACATAATTCTCCAAGCTCAGCTAATTGAAGCTTCCTATTAGAACCAGCAAATGTCATATCAAAGTTAAGCTTTTAATGACCCAGAAAGCTCTACGTTCTAACTCTACAGGAAGATGACACCCTTTACCATAGACAAGACGGTAAGGTAACATACCAATCAGAGTCTTATAAGCAGTTCGGTACGCCTACAAAGCATCGTTCAGTCTATATGACCAATCTTTATGATCTGGCCTAACCGTTTTCTCAATAATTCTCTTAATTTCGCGATTGGATATTTCTACTTGGCCACTTATTTGGGGATGATAGGCAGAAGCAACTTTATGGGTGACGGAGTATCTTTGCATTAAGGTACGAAAATACCTATTACGGAAGTGAGTACCCCCATCACTAATAATAGCTCGTGGGTTACCAAACCGACTAAAAATGTTTGTTTGAATGAACTCAACCACAACTGCGTGATCAGCGATTTTAGTAGCTACTACTTCAACCCATTTAGATACATAGCCAACAGCCATAAGAATATACTCATTTTTATTGGACAGAACAAAAGGACCCATGAAATCAATACCCCAAATATCAAAAACCTCAATAACTAAGATTGGAGTTAAGGCCATCATATTTTTTCGAGAAATTGATCCTAATTGTTGACATTTAAGGCATGATCTGCAGAATAAATATGCATCTTGAAAGAGTGAAGGCCAAAAGAAACCACACTGAAGAATTTTAGCTGTAGTTTTCTTTGCACTGTAATGACCTTCACATGCAAAATTGTAATGACCCGGTCATTTTTTTCCTTTTCCCTTTTTCCTTAAATTTTGCGGATAAATTTTTTCCGTTGTCTTTTCTTTTCTGTGGATGGCTTTTCATCGCTTAGTGTCATCTCGAGTGCTCAGAATTGGTTTCTGAGACTCTTTCATGCGAATTGACAACTTCCTTTGAGGACCGAGTCATTTTCGCATTTTTCGTTTTTAGACACTATGCGTTATTCGTCTTTTCCCTATTCTGTCATTTTCCCTATTTCGTCTTATCTCCGTTTGTCAGTTTTTGGCACAACCTCACTTCTTGTGCTCGGAGTTGGCTTTTGACTTCACGTATCCTTATTATGAGTGGTTTCCACGAAATACGTATCTTTACTTTTGCAATAAAGTACTCTAGTTGCTCCCGGTGCCCATAGGGGCATGGATGAATAAATCTTTGGAATTAATTTCATTTCTTGGGGTATTTTTCATAAATATCTTTTGAAGATATTTTATTTCAGGGGCATCTAAGAAAATATCTTTTGGAAGATATTTTCATTCTGGGGCAGTTTCGCAGTTAACCCTTTTTGTAGGGGCAATTGTGTAATTAACAAAAGTTATTACAAAATGTCTCGTCTGGAGCCTGGATCCTCGTATGGGATTCATTTTCACTTTTTGTTGACTCGTAAATTCATAGAATTCTGTTCTAGTCGTTTTTCTCCAGTTTCGGAGTTTCTGAACCTAGTTACTACCGAAATTGTTCGAGGCAAAACTTTCTGCTCGGGACTAGGTTTTTGACGCCATTTCTTCCATTGTTCATATTTTCTCATTTTAAATCTTTTTCATTCACAGAGTTTTGCCGTTTGAGCGCGTTTGCTTAAAATCCAATTTTCCGAACCCGGCGTGACCCTTTCGGGGCATTTTTTGTGATTTACTATAAATAGGTGCCTTAAAGAAGAAAAATCAGATTTTCTTCTTCTTCCTCCTCCCCTTGCACAACCAAAGGCAGCCATGGATGCCCATGGAGCTGCCATCTTGTCTCTCCTCCTTTAACCTACTTTTCCTAACTGAAAATCCTTCGGCCTTTGCATTTGTTGCTCGTCTCGTCGTGCTCTACCATTACCCCTTATTAGAAACCATTTCTGACCAAATTTTGAGTTTGGAATTTAGGCCAAGTTTGGATTTTCATGGGGCTTCTTGGAGATTCATATAAATCGTGTTGTCCCCGACAAAACCTAGGAGTTTCGTCGGATTCGGAGCCGTTTCGTTTTGATGGCTTTTGAGATTTTCATCTCAAATTGAGGTAGGTGGTGTCTTAGGATTATAGTTGTGTTTTATTGATGATTATATATGCTTATACAACCTGTATGCATGTTTTGTATAAATCTTGGAATTTAATTTTACTTAATTTCTTTGTAAAGGATTTAATGCTCAAGGATATGTATGACTAGGAATTGAATTGTAACATGATAGGAAATTATGCTTGGATATGTTGGTTAACATATATTAAATTTGACTGATTTGATTAAGAATTACAACTTTTATTTAATATTTATCTTTAGTGAAAGTTTAATTCACATGGTTGTATCAAGCATGAAATCAAGTTGTAATTCGGTATTTAAATAGGCCTTGTCATGTTCTCTAACATGGATTAAATTGAGGGCATTTAGAATTGTTTAAAAATCTAGAGGAAATTAATTAATTAGCTTGATTAATTTTGTTTTAAGTGGTTTAATCACTTAAATTGTCATTTGATGTTATATATGTGATGACCATGACATGCCCTTCAATATATATTAAATTGAGGTTATTTGGGATTAACTTGGAATTTAGAGAATTTAAGTATTTATGTTTAATTAAATTCTATTTTATTATTCCATGGATTTAATTGCATTTTGGAAGTTGTTTTTATATTTAAATCATGGATTTGGATTTGGTGTATGCTCACTTGATTACTTTTGAGTATTGGATAACATAGTTGTTACTTTTATATTCATGAGAATATGTTTTTCCTTATTGAATATATTGTTGCTACGTGTAAGGAATTGCACACTTTGTATTTGATATCTTTCATGCCATATTAGTTGCAGACTTTGAGCATGTATTGTATAAGTTTTCAAAATTGGATTGTGCTTGGTAAATAGTTGATATCTTGTATATACATGTTGATATATATATACGTTGTTGCATAATTTGTTGATTTTGGAAACTTGGGGATGTCGTTGTTTGGCTACGGCTAGGACTTGGTTCTAGTACGGGGGATTGTCCCTCTATATATTCTAGTGCGCACATTGGGATGTTACCCATGGGCCAGTAACCCTAAAGTAACTATGTTGTCGGTCTGATCCGGCGTGACGTCCGAGTATCCACTTTGTTTGATTTCGTATTTCATTTCAAGTTGATAACTAGATGATATCGTAACTTGTTGTTCTTTGTTTGATTTCCGATTTTAAGTTACAAGATGTTAACTTTGAGAAATCATGCTTTAAGCGTTGTATTGGAAGTTCCAATGTTTGTTAAATTGCATCGATATCATAATTTGTGTTTTGATGTTCAAATGTAGTTTAGGAATGATCCTATAGATTCACTTTGAACATAGACGTTAGGTGGCATGACCCACTCTTGTTTTTTTTGAATCTTGGATTTGAAGTTGAAGACTTTAAGAATCTATATCTTGTTGCTTTGTATAACATGTTTCCATATTGTTTGAATTGCATGAACAATGTGATTATGTTAGAAATGTTTTAAGGTAGCTTAGGATGCTTCTTGAGTCTCATTTTGACATAGACGTTAGGTGGCATGAACCCCTATGATATGTTTCACCTTAAGGTGATAAAATTGTAAAATGCTAGGTCGATGCATGCTCATCTCCTACGAGTAGCTTTATGTTACTCACCCCTACGATACTGGGGCATATTTTAGGTACAGGACTCAAGACTTGAAGATTTCATTGCCTTGGATCGTTTGGTAGCTTTATGTATCAAACTTGTATTATTTAATTCTACGTATGTAAAGTGTACATAAGTACACTCATTTTAATGCATTTTACATGTATGACATGATGCCAAGGGCCATTAACTTGAAAGGTTACAAGTATGTTTCCTCTAAAACTTAAGTATTGCCATTGTAGCTTATTTGTGAGAAATGGAGGCTTTGTACGCTAAAACTTGTTAATGTAATGTAAAGAGGCTTTAGGCCTTATTGGTACATCTATTTTATCATATTGCATGCACTTGCATACTCACTTTGGCAAACAACACCATCCTTGATGAAACAAAAACTCTAAGTAGCATTTTAGAGAGTTTTACCCTATTCTGTTCCAGGGGCTTTTTGGGTATTTCACAATGCATTTTTTCATTTTTCCTTATTTGTCACATAGAAAACTCAATTTTGAGGGAGGTTTCTTCTTTGTGTTTTTCCATAAAATTCCATCTTGGCCCTCAAAAATCCATATTTGTTCGGAAAATCCTTGCTGCCAGGTTTTGCAGATTTTTAGTGCAAATGTACTTGGTACTATTCATCGACTTTTTTTTGAAAAGTGTGATGACCGGGGGTCTTGTGGGTGTATTTTAAGATTTTATTTTCAATTTAGGCAATTTAAAAACCTCCCAAAGCCTTATTTCCTTTCTTTGGGCAGCAGCTCGGAGAAATTTTTACCCCCTTGACCAAATTTTCTTGGGGGCATTCAGGGCATTTTACAATGCAATTTTTTGTTTTCGTCTGCCATCGGGGTAGGAAACTTGATTTTAGGGGGGGTTTCTTCTTTGAGTTTTTCCAGAAAAGTCCATTTAGATGCCCGTTTTTACTCTCAGTTATAGCAGTAGTGGGTTGATGGCACTGTAGCTGTCAGGGCCTTCGTCGGGCTGCCGCAACGTCGATTTTGTTTTTGACCTTTCTCCCTCATCCAGACTCCAAATCAAGTGAATTTTTTTTAAAATTGATTAACTTTTCATTGTCTATCCAACGATGTGCTCGGTTGCTCCCAGATATTTTTGGATAATTACCAGTTTACCCCTTTTTGCTTTATTGCTCGTTTTTCTTTGTTTTGTCGTTTCTCCTTCGTCCGAAATCTGAATAATGAAATTCTTGAGTCCATCATGATTATTTTTTCATTATCTTCCTAGTAGTGTGCTCGATAGCACTTGATTCCACTTTTTTACAAAATGACCATTTTGCCCTTAGGTTCCTTTTTGTCCGTTTTTGAAACGACACTTCCGCATTTGTTTTCCTTTGGGTTCCATGACCTCATTGAGGGTCACATTGGTGTCTTAGAGACACATTGTATCTCTAGAGACTGTTGTTTCACCTGTTGCTTCCGCATTTTGGATCCGTTATCGGGTCATCTTTTGGTTATCACTAACGCACCGGGTTTACAAAACTTGGGCCGTCACAGGTGGTATCAGAACTCCCAGGTTTGAGTACCTTGGGACGATGGATTTTGGGTGCATATCACATTTTGGTTGCTTTGTTTTACGTGCTTATATGCTTCATGATAACATTTTTTGGTTTGATAACATGTTTAGGTGCTTATGTGCTATACGTAGTATGCTATCTGTTTAACTTGTTTTGATTCCAATATAAAGAGCATGACATATGATGTATGCTAGATTAGATTCGCATATACATAACTGTATTGCATATTTGGCATGACACGGGATTGGTCATTGAGGCACGAGTTGAGGTTGATGGTGATTGTAGTCACGGTTGTATTGTAGTTTAGGTTATTATTGACCTAGAGTTGGTTTTGAGGTAGGTGGAGAGACACCTTTTGTTTAGGCTCTCGTGGGGTGAGCCATTAGACACAACCATAGTACTGGATTTGTTGATTTTAGGCCATGGTTAGGTTTTGGACCTTTTGGGATCCTTGGTTATTTTGGAAGGTTCCTCTGAGATTACAATTTTCATGGGCGGGTACGTTGTGGGCGGGTGCATGGCACTGTCATGCTACCGTACTAGCATGCTACGAGTGTAGTTCGGATGGAATCAGCGTTGGGTTTTGTTCTGACAGGTGTAGTCCTTTTGGTCAGTGATTGATGGTCATTTTGAGGATGATTTTGGAAATCATTTTGATTGTTCGATTGTATAGCTAGAGTGGCTATTTCATTTAAGTTCTCCTTGCGTGATAACACATTTGGGATCAAGTTGATTGATTGATGTTTAGGGTTGGTAAGAGCATTGCACTTTTAGTATCACTTGTAGTGTCACCTTTAGACTGGAAATGGATTGTTAGAGTCTTACCATCGTGTTAAGGGCTCATGTTTGTTTTAAGACAGGTTGTTGTCACATTGGTTTTGGAGTCAGATTGTGGCTAGGATTGGTCCTTTTTTTTATTATTTTTTTTTATCTAAATACTCTAGGACACAATGTCCATAGGGTTCATTGTTGCATCATTTTATCTTCTGTAATTTCGTTTACTACCATGTTAGTAATATGATTTATGTTATTGCGATGCATGAGTAGGTGGAGGTCTATTCACATTTGTCTTCTTGTTGTGTGACATTAGCATGCCCTGCATATATGCTTAGAGATGTCATGTTGTTGTTGTGCTTTAATGACATGCTTTTGTGTTTACATGGAGGCGTGCCGCATGTACCTTTAATTTTATCTGGGAGAGTAGATTTATTTATTTGGTAGTTGCATTCCTTGTCATATGCATGACTTCTGTGTTTAATTCTCCTTTTTATTTCCCTCAGTCGTACGTAGTGTGTACGATTTTGTTGTAAGATTCCTTGTAAAGGAGTTGTCACATTTGTTTGGTCTTAAGCTGTCCATTTCTTTAAGGTGGGAAGAATGCTTCCTTTTCGTGTTCGTCGTGTTGACCCTTGTGGGAGAATGGGATTCCTCTTCTTTCTTGGTTCGTGGTTGGGACTTCATAAGGAGTGAGTCTTTTTTCTTTGTCCCCTTGTGCATAGTTTGGGGTTGGTTGGTCCGTGAGGATCATCGTTGTTGTTTTGAGTCTTTAGCGAGGATTTGATGGATTTTGGTCAACTTACTTCCATGAAGGGGGTGAAGTCTTTGACCTTGTTGTCATTCATTTCAGAGGTGGAGTCGTGGTGTTATCCTTCTTAGGATTAGTGGTTTCCTTTCCTTCGTGTCTTTCCTTGGGGGAGTTTTGCCATGATTGTTGAAGGAGTTGTGATACTCAGAGTGAGTTGATTGGTGTGAGATCATTTTATGGGGACCTGTGTCCGTATCATTGAGGATTTGTTTGATTTGTGAGGTAAGCTCGATACTCTTTTGAGAATGTCTTTTGGAGACTTGCATTAGTTTTTGGAGACTTGGATATGGTTGACCCTTAGGAGAAGTTTTGAAAGATCACCGTTAGATTTGGCTTGTTTATGGAGTTTTCTCGTCCTAGTTATGGCTAGGCATAGTTTTGAGAAATTGTAGTTCCAGTGATTGATTGTGAATTGAAATTAAAGGATTTTGATTTAGCTTGGTGATGCCAAGTACGGTTTTGAGAGATTCGTTTTATGACTTTGGTTGTCAGGACTTGATGTGTGTACCACTTAGTGGACTTGTATTTCGAGGATTTGGTCACCCGTAGTAGGGATTTTGATCCGATGTTTGATTTCGGTGTGGTTTCGTAGTTGATCTGTTTCAGGATGATATCTGGGATTTCGGAGATGATGTTTTGTTTGTTAGGCTTTGGATTCATGATTTAGGTTGTTAACAGGAGTATTTTGAGGCGTTGGAGTTGTTGGTTTTGTTGTATTGAGGACTTAGGACCTTAAGCTTAGTGGTGCTTATGACATTATTGTCAGAGTTTTGGGATTAGCTACCCCAACTCTCACAAGATGCCTGGTTCCCATAGTGCTTTTGGTATTGATGATTCACAACATTTATGTCATTTGTATCGAGAGGTTTTATGGGTAGACCTAGTAGGGGGCAGGTTATGAATTAGTGCCTTATACTGTCATGCTATCTTACTGACGAGTAAGTGTGGGCGGGTTCTGGTCGCTATTCATACTGCCACATTGTCCTTGTTTTGTACTTTGATTTGATCTGTGATGATCTTGGAATTCTTTTTAGGTTATTTTTGGATCGGTATGATGGTTCATCAAGAGAAATGGTTACGGTTGTTGTCTTCCGTTCTTTGTCTGGCGTTGGGTTCTGTGGGTGACCTTTGACTTGTCATGTGGCCGTGCGGTCATTTTTCTTTTGAGAGGTTGTCCAGTCGTAAGCACGTGGGTGCAAATGTCATTGGCTTGAGCGTTGTCTTTCAGCCTTGGGGTTGTTTTCGTTGCAAGTTATTTAGGGTACTCGGAGATGTACTCCATAGTTATCCTAGTTTTGCCTTTTGTTTTGTTGGGGCTGGATTTTGAAGACGAAATCCCTTTAAGGTGGGAAGGTTGTAATGACTTGGTCATTTTCTTCCTTTTCCCTTTTTCCTCAAATTTTGCAGATAAAATTTTTCCGTTGTCTTTTATTTTCTGTGGATGGTTTTTCGTTGCTTAATGTCATCTCGAGTGCTTAGAATTGGTTTCTGAGACTTTTTCATATGAATTGACAACTTCCTTTGAGGACCGAGTCATTTTCATATTTTTCGTTTTTAGACACTATGCGCTATTTCGTTTTTTCCCTATTCTGTCATTTTCCCTATTTCGTCTTATCTCCGTTTGTCAGTTTTTGGCACAACCTCACTTCTTCTGCTCGAAGTTGGTTTTTGACTTCACGTATCCTTATCATGAGTGGTTTCCACGAAATACGTATCTTTACTTTTGCAAGAAAGTACTCTAATTGCTCCCAGTGCCCATAGGGGCATGGATGCGTAAATTTTTGGAATTAATTTCATTTCTTGGGGCGTTTTTCATAAATATCTTTTGAAGATATTTTATTTCAGGGGTATCTAAGAAAATATCTTTTGGAAAATATTTTCATTCTGGGGCAGTTTCGCAATTAACCCTTTTTGTAGGGGCCATTCTGCAATTAACGAAAGTTATTGCAAAATGTCTCGTCTGGAGCCTGGATCCTCATATGGGATTCATTTTCACTTTTTGTGGACTCGTAAATTCATAGAATTCTGTTCTGGTCGTTTTTCTCCAGTTTCGGAGTTTCTGGACCAGATTACCGCCGAACTTGTTCGGGGCATAACTTTCTGCTCGGGACTCAGTTTTTGACGTCATTTCTTCCATTGTTCATATTTTAGCATTTTGAATCTTTTTTGTTCACAAAGTTTTTTCCGTTTGAGCGCATTTGCTCAAAATTCACTTTTCCGGACCCGGCGTGGCCCTTTTGGGGCAATTTTTGTGATTTACTATTAATAGGTGCCTTAAAGAAGAAAAATCAGATTTGTTTCTTCTTCTTCCTCTCCTTGCAAGACCAAAGGCAGCCATGGATGCCCATGGAGCTGTCATCTTGTCTCTCCTCCTTTAACATACTTTTCCTAAGTGAAAATCCTTCGGCCTTTGCATTTGTTGATCGCCTCGTCGTGCTCTACCATTACCCCTTATTAGAAACCATTTCTGACCAAACTTTGAGTTTGGGATTTTGGCCAAGTTTGGATTTTCATGGGGCTTCTTAGAGATTCATATAAATCGTGTTGTCCCCAACAAAACCTAGGAGTTTCGTCGGATTTGGAGCCGTTTCGTTTTGATGGCTTTTGAGATTTTCATCTCAAATTGAGGTAGGGGGTGTCTTAGGATTATATTTGTGTTTTATTGATGATTATATATGCTTATACAACTTGTATGTATGTTTTGTATAAATCTTGGAATTTAATTTTAATTAATTTCTTTGTAAATGATTTAATGCTCAAGGATATGTATGACTTGGAATTGAATTGTAACATGCTAGGAAATTATGCTTGGATATGTTGGTTAATATATATTAAATTTGGCTCATTTAATTAAGAATTACAACTTTTATTCAATATTTATCTTTAGTGAAAGTTTAATTCACATGGTTGTATCAAGCATGAAATCAAGTTGTAATATGGTATTTAAATAGGCCTTGGCATGTTCTCTAACATAGATTAAATTGAGGGCATTTGGAATTGTTTAAAAATCTAGAGGAAATTAATTAATTAGCTTGATTAATTTTGTTTTAAGTGCTTTAATAACTTAAATTGTCATTTGATGTTATATATGTGATGAACATGACATGTCCTTCAATATATATTAAATTGAGGTTATTTAGGAATAACTTGGAATTTAGAGAATTTCACTATTTATGTCTAATTAAATTCTATTTTATTACTCCATGGATTTAATTGCATTTTGGAAGTTGTTTTTATATTTAAATCATGGATTTGGATTTGGTGTATGTTCACTTGATTACTTTTGAGCATTGGACAACATAGTTGTTACTTTTACATTTATGAGAATATGTTTTTCCTTATTGAATATATTGTTGCTATGTGTAAGGAATTGCACACTTTGTATTTGACATCTTTCTTGCCATAGTAGTTGTAGACTTTGAGCATGTATTGTATAAGTTTCCAAAATTGGATTGTGCTTGGTAAATAGTTGATATCTTGTATATACATGTTAATATATATATACGTTGTTGCACAATTTGTTGATTTTGGAAACTTGGGGATGTCGTTGTTTGGCTACGGCTAGGACTTAGTTCTAGTACGGGGGATTGTCCCTCTATATAGTCTAGTGCACACATAGGGAGGTTACCCATGGGCTAGTAACCCTAAAGTAACTATGTTGTCGGTCTAATCTGGCGTGACGTCCGAGTATCCACTTTGTTTGATTTCGTATTTCATTTCAAGTTGATAACTAGATGATATTGTAACTTGTTGTTCTTTGTTTGATTTCCCATTTTAAGTTGCAAGATGTTAACTTTGAGAAATCATGCTTTAAGCGTTGTATTGGAAGTTCCAATGTTTGTTAAATTGCATCGATATCATAATTTGTGTTTTGATGTTCAAATGTAGTTTAGGAATGATCCTATAGATTCACTTTGAACATAGACGTTAGGTGGCATGACCCACTCTTGTTGTTTTCGTATCTTGGATTTCAAGTTGAAGACTTTGAGAATCTATATCTTGTTGCTTTGTATAACATGTTTCCATGTTGTTTGAATTGAATGAACAATGTGATTATGCTAGAAATGTTTTAAGGTAACTTAGGATGCTTCTTGAGTCTCATTTTGACATAAACGTTAGGTGGCATGAACCCCTTTGATATGTTTCACCTTAAGGTGATAAAATTGTAAAATGCTAGGTGGATGCATACTCATCTCCTACAAGTAGCTTTATGTTACTCATCCCTACGATACTGGGGCATATTTCAGGTACATGAGTCAAGACTCGAAGATTTCATTGCCTTGGATCGTTTGGTAGCTTTATGTATCAAACTTGTATTCTTTGATACACCATTATTCAAAGAAGATCACATTTGAAAAGTTTCAAGTTCATAAGGCAATATTGGAACATTTGACTTCAAAAAGTTTTGTTTGGAATGGCAGTTCAACACATTTTTCAACAAAGATTCAAAATCATGACAATTGGAGTCAACAGGTATCATATTAACCTCTAGCATGGCAAGAATCGAGAATTTAGCGCAAACAAGTTCAAAAGAACTTTAACACATGCATTTGGATAGATAGGAAACAAATAGAACAAGTTTTAACTCATTTAAGGGCATTTTGGTTAACTTTGGAATTTTTCAACACTTTTGGGGCAAAATTGGAATTTTTGAAAACTTTGAGGTTCAAACATTTATATGCACTATAGAAAAGCTTCATAACAAGAATTATGCATTGAATAGTCAACAAAGGAAGGAATTATGCAACTCAACTTCTCATTTTCAAAACAAAGTTTAAAAATTCCTTTTCAACATTTTGGAACCAACAAGTGTGATTGTAAAGGCATTTTAGACAATTAAGAATCAATTTGTCAAGCAATGCACCTTAACTGTGAGCTATGAACAATTTAAGATCAAAAACTTTTTAAAAAGATTCCATTTGAAGCACATTTAAGCATTTTGACATGAAACAGTTTCAAATCAGAAAGTATTTACTAGAAAGATGTTTATTTATTTGCTCGCCCTTCTATCTATAAGAGAATTGATCAGTCTCGTGCAAGTGAAGCGACATTAAGGTTCAGTTCCTATTTGGTGAGCAAGTAACCTTAAACACATCCATGCATTTCATACTCAAATCAAACAAATGAAATAAGTGGGGAATCATTCTCACAAGATTTCAACTTTAATGCCATTTTAAGTTTGAAATTTCCAAGAATGCTTTAAGCTCAAGAAGTATCTATTTTCAATTCAAATTTTAAAACAAAACAAATCCATTTTGATATTCAAGCTTTCATTTCAAATCACAAAACAAACATTCCATCTTATGACATTTAAAATTTCATATCCATAGCAACAAATATCAAATTCCATTCACAAATTTAAACTTCAAAACAACTTTCCAAATTTTAATTTTCGTTTTCAATTCAATTCAAATATTGAACTTTAGAACTCTTTTCCAATTTCCAACTTCAATTCAAGTCCACAAAAATAAACCACATGCCATTAAGAATTTAAAACCAAAATTCAAGTTCAATTTTGCAAAACTCCAGCATGGGTTTCCCTTAAAAATGAGCTTTCTAAGAGAATTTTTCAACAAAGATACATTCAATCAAATCTCAAACAAAAAATTCTCAAGCATTCACATAGCTCAACCAAATCAAATCAAAATTTTTAACATCTAATCAACACATCAAAAGGGACAAAGCCCACAAACACAAATCCATATTTAAATTTTGCTCGTTCTCCTTCTATACTACACAAACCATACTACATCCATTTCAACAAATTTTTGCCCATCTGCCATTCAAAAAGGTACGCAGTCCATTGTTCATTTTAAGTCCAAAATCTATTCATTTTTTTATTATTTTTATTTCTATTGATTTTTTATTTTTATTTTTTTGATTTTACAATTTTTGTATTCCATTTTCTATTTGAACTAGCATTTATATACAAACATATATGCAAAAGAAAAGTATATAAAATGAAATATGTAAAAACAAAATGAGAATAAAAATCAAAAATAAAAATAAAATAAAAATGAAATGAAATTCTATATACCCGGTACAAAAATTGGAAGAGGGAAGAGAGAAAGTGATTCGGGAAGAGTCCAAGAAGATTCCGGCCAAATCATGGCCGGAGGTGGTGATCGGAGACTTGCCGGAGTCTCGCCGAAAATTGTAGAGGTCGCCAGAGTGAAGATCAAGCACTCCTTGGCCCAAATCGACCGGAGAGAAGAGATATGAGAACTTCCAATAGAGAAATAGAGTGAGGAGAGACAAGAAACGAGCTCGGCCCTTAGCCAAAGCTTCGCCAGCGAAAATGGTGTTAGGTGGCGTTGATGGGTGTGGTCTCCTTTGCCTTGGGTAGTCGCCGGAGATGACGAGAGAGGGAGATGAAGGTTGTGGGTGTGGATTCACCGAAGATGGGAGGTGGTTTGAGGTAAGGGGTTGAGAGATTAAGAGAAAGATGAGATGAGAGGGTTTTGGTTCGGGGAGAGAGAGAGGGCCGAGAATTTGAGGGAGGTAGAAAGAGAAAGAGAGAAGAAATAAAAGAAAAAGAAAAAGAAAAAGAAAAGAAGTGAGAGAAAAGAATAAAAAAAAAATAGGGTTAGGGGTTAGAAGGCCAACGGCTAAAGCCATTCTCAGAATTTAAAAAGACGCATTTTTTATCGATCGAAGAGATATTCGATCGATCGACCACTTAGTTCGATCGATCCAAATGGACTTCGATCGATCCAAATGGAAGATGAACATTTGGGATTTCAAGTTGAAGTGGGACTTCAATAAATCAAAATGGCCTTTGATTGATCGAAGTGATAATGAAAGTACAGGAAATTATTCAATTTGCCCGAAAACTGGGATGATCAATTCAAAACATATTTAGATGACACAAGAAAGAACAAAATAAGTAATGAAGGAGAAATAGAGTTGAAAAACCCTATGAAATACTAGTATTTAACATCTCTAGTAAGACGTTAGGCTCTTTTAGCCCAGATTAAATATCTTGGTAGACATCTCCTTCTCAATGGGGTGAATCGAACTTCAAATCCCACCCAACAAATCATTCCCTAGGGAAATTGTTGGATTTGATTCAAGTGCATTTGACAGCTTTTGGTTAACAAAACTTTTGGGCTTTCATGCCCGTTCAACATTGCAATTCAAAACCACATCTTTTGAAAACTCTTTTAAAGGCAAACTATTTAATTTTTCAACACAAGGAAATAACTCATTCTTTTCAATTTCATTTTCAAATCATTTTTCAATAACACAAATGTCTTCATGTTTGTCCATAGCATTGGGGGTTGGATTAAAAATGTTCAACTTCACCTTCATATGGCCAAAAGAGATCTTCATTATGCCTGTCCTACAATTGATGTTGGCATTAGTGGTAGCCAATAAAGGACGACTAAGGATAACGGGTATTTGGCTCTTAGGATTGGGAACCGCTTCCATGTCAATGACAATGAAATCAACCAGGAAGAAGAACTTGTCAACCTTAATCAAAACATCTTCAACAATACCCTGAGGCTTTTTAATGGATCGGTTGGCTAGTTACAAAACTACTGACATCGGTTTCAATTCACCTAAGCCCAATTGGACATATACCGAATAGGGAAGAAGATTTACGCTTGCTCCTAAATCTAAAAGAGGCCAATTTATAACATGATCACCTATGGTGCAAGAAGTAGTGGGTGAAGGGGGTTTTTTAAATTTAGGAAGAGTGTTATGTTGTAAGATAGAGCTCACTTGCTCGGTAAGAATGACTTTTCTAGGTGCTTAGCTTTTGCTTTTCCTCTTTAAGGTGCATAGATCTTTCAAGAACTTGGTATAAGCCAGAATTTGTCAAATTGCATCCAAGAAAGGAAGATTGATTTTAACTTGCCTAAACACAGCAATGATTTTATTCATTTTACCCTGTTGCTTTTCAAAAAATATGTATATTTTCAAAGCATTTTTTGAAACATTCTCAACAACTTTGTCTTTTGCACTTAATGAAAGAGGAATAGAATGTGAGACGGGACGGGTGTCAACATTAGGTTGCACTGGTTCACTCTCTTAATTAGAAACACCAACTTGGTTATCAATAACCTTTCCACTTCTCAAAGTGGTCACTGCATTCACATATTCAAGTGTATAACCTTCTGAAGGGGAAGTAGCTTCTATAACAAATTGTTACTTTAGTGGGGGATCTTAAGGCATTTTTCCTTTCTCCCTCGCATTCAAAGTGCTAGCTATTTGCCCTACTTGGATTTCTAGCTTGGCAATTGATTGAGAATGAGAATGAAACAATAGAGTGTTTACCTCCAAGGTACCCAAAGCCGATAAAACTTTCTCCTCAAATGCGAGACTTCTTGAATTACCTTAAAAATGATGGTTGATTTGGAAAATGAGAATTCGAAATTTGATTTCCATTGGGTGCTTGATAAGATGAACGATAGCCTTGAGAATTTTGGCCTTGCATGGGAGGTGAAACATACTTGCTTTGGAAACCACCTTGGGGAGGTTTTGAGCCTTCCCCTTGGCTTTTCCAAGAGAAATTGTGACGACCCTGGATTTTTCAACCCAGTGTGTCTTGTGATGACCCAATACGGATCCAAAATATGGAAGCAAAAGATAGAACAATGATCTCTTGAGATACAACACTCCTCTAAGACACCAATGTGACCCTCAACGAGGTCATAAAACCCAAAGGAAGTAAATGCGGAAGCAACGTTTTAAAAACGGATAAGAATGAACCTAAGGGCAAAATGGTCATTCCACACTGAAATAGGTGCCACCATGCACACCATTGGAAAGACAATGAAAAATCAACAAGAATAGACTCAAGAATCGCATGATTCGGAGTCCAGATGACAAAAATATCAAGTTCTGAATTCGAAGAAAGGGAAACCCTATCCCGGTTCGAATAAAAAACAGACACTACCTTACTAAAACTCGAATATCTTGAGCTAAAAGAATAATCTGAATCTGAAATTGGTACCATTGGAAAGCTTACTTCAACGCGGTCAATTTAGACTCAAGAACGGACCAATTCGGAGTTAAAACCAAGAAGATATGATAATTTGAAGTCGGAGGTGCAGTACTGATCCATGACACACATACACCCGTGAACAGTACCTCGAGTGCTCGAGCAAGGACTTCGAGCTCTCAAAAATTACCCCGAGAGTTCTGCCCAAAGTTAGAGTGCTCGAACCCCCCCTTTAGAGCTCTCGAACTACTATAGGCTGCACTTGAAATGCCAACTTGAAATGCTATTTTGAGGACTTTCTGGGCCTTTCTGAGAAAAAAACAAAGAAACTATCCTCAAAATCATGTTTTCTAGCCAACCATGCCAAAAGAAAACTTTATTTTTCAAGTAAAAACCTCAAAATACCCTTATGCTCAGTTTAGGCTCAAAACGGCAAAAATGTGAATTTGCACCAAACATACATTTGACCCCAAATGCAATTCTAGGCTAAAACGAATATGCACACAAACGTAATAAGTGATTTTGAGTGCGTGGGAATGGTCCGCGGCTCCCAAAAATGGTCGAGTCAAAATCTGACCCCCCAACGGCCAAAAAGGCGAAAATGAATTTGAAATGGGTATTTTGCAAACCAAATTTAGCAAATGATTAGAAATTACCATTTGGCCCTTGGCCACACTTCATGCATGATTAATGAGAACCTACGGAAGAATCAAAATGAAATTCCCACACCCGATGAAAACATAATGAGACAAAACTAAACATTTTTTTCAATATTCTCATTATATTTCATGAAGTCAAAACTACATAGAATACAAATATATGTCATTAGCCTCCGGCCTCATCTCATACATGTCAAATACATTGTAAGGAGTGCACTCATGTGCACATTACATGCTTAAATTCAAATATACATATCTTGACATATAAGGCTACAAATGGCTTTTCAAGCCAACCTTCACAAAAATGGAAATCTTTAAGTTCACAAGTCATCCAAGCATAATGGGAGTCTCAACTTTAATTCCTGTACCTGAAATATGCCCCAGTATCGTAGGGGTGAGTAATATAAAGCAACTCATAGGAAATGAGCATGCATCGACCTACGTTTTACAAGTTTGCATGATTTAATTATTGTGGTTCATTCCACCTAATGTCTATGTCAAAGGTGAGACTTAAGGAGCATCCTAGCTACCTAAGATCATTTCTAGCATCAATCACCTCATTTGTGCAATTTTAGCAACATAGGGTCATGCTTAAACAAAACAACAACATAGGAGCATGCTTACACAAAGCAACAACATATAAATTCTCAAGGTAATCAACTTGAAGTCTAAAATACAACATCAACTAAGTATAACAATTTAGCATAATTAGAATATCTAATACCACACATCAAGACATAGGTTCTCTAGGTTATCAACTAGAAATCTAAAAGTGTGAAATCAACTAAATATAGCAATTTAGTATGGATGTACTTAACAACATCAAAATGATTCACAAAAATCATAAAACATAGATGTACTTAACAACATCAGAATGATTCATTAAAATCATAAACATGGATGTACTTAACAACATCAAAATCGCCAATAACCAAAACCACAAGTTACAATATAAACATGATTGTTAACTTGGAATTGAATGCGAAAACAAATAGTGGAAGACTTGGACATCTAAGCTCAGAATTCTGCTGAGACCTCAATGGTTATTTCGGGCACTAACCCGCAAGGAAGACCACCCTAAGTGCGCACTATCTCAATTAGGGAGAACTCATACCTCCCGCACTAGAGCCAAACTCTAGCCATGTTACTAGTAACCATGTCCCAAGAGAATCCAAAATAATTAAATAAGTCCACAACTTATACATAACTTATATAATGCACGAAAACACCTTCCATGCATAAGTAGGTTGAAACCACACAATCCATGCCTTAGAGTTTCAATTCTAAAATGACATATATAATGTCAATTACAAAGTGTGCAATTCACTACACATGGCATCAATATATTCCATAAAGAAAACATGTTCTCATGAATATAAATATAATAACAAAGTTGTCCAATGCTCAAAACACAACAAAATGAATACATAACAAGTTCAAGTCCATGATTTGAATATAGAAACAACTTCTAAAATACCAATAGATCCATGGAGCCATTAAATAGAATTTAATTAAACAAGATAATTAAATTCTCTAGATTTCAAATTAAATTCGAATAACTTCAAATTAATATATGTTAAACAACATAGCATGCTCATTACATATTTCAACTCAAAAGTATCAAATGAGCAAAATAGCATCATATAGATTTTAATTAATTTAAATTAATCAAATCTCTAGATTTCAAAAGTTATTCTAATGATCCCTAATTAACTTATATCAAGCACCAACTCATGGTCATACCATATCTCAAGTCCAAAATGGGATACATGCAAAACACAATTTATTAGAATTTAAATCAAATTAAATTCTTTAAATCTCTAGATTTGAAAACTCATCTAAATCATCCTAAATTAATATATATCAAAGATCAACTCATGACCAAGCCATTTACCAAGTCTAAAATGAGTTATATGCAATATATGATAAATCACTAATTTATCAAATTAACAAAAGACATGCATACAACTTATATAAGCATCAATAGCATGCAAGATAACAAAAAATACAACCCTAAAACATCCCCTACCTCACTAGAGAAGTTTCTCTCTAGAATCCAAGGCAAAATCAACACAAAATGGCAAACCCTTCTAGGGTTATGAAGAGGAAGATGAGGGGAACAAAATGTATTCCCAAGTTCAAGCTTGTAAATCAATGGAAGGCTCTCAAAAATCAAGGTCAAAGCTTAAGGCTTTCGGCTCCATCCATGGAGGCTAGGGTTTTCTTTATAAGAGATAGAGGAAATGAAAAATGATAAAGATGAAATGTGAGTGGAGGGGATAGAGATCCTTCACTCACTATGTGCTCTTACACTACCTCTCACACATACACTAATGCAAGATCAAATTGTGAGCCTACACTTGTCACAAATTCAAGGTTCCATCCTAGTCTAAATCTCAAGCCTACACTTGTCAACCATCCAAGCCAACAAGCGCACTAATCCTAGGCCAACAAGTGGTTAAATCTCCACCCTCTATATGTCCTCATCCAAGGCCTCAAAGTGTTTCCACACACATGTCAACAAGTGGACCAATGAGAGTGTGACATTTGTCACACTTTTCAAAAATTACAAAAAGGTCATTTTTGAAAATATCTTCCAAATTAAATTACAAAATGGTCCCTAAGATGAAAAATAATTACTTTACAGTAATTACACAAAAACCCCTAAAGTTAGAAAAATTATAAAATGGTCATGCATCTATCCCCTTTACAAGAAAAGTAAGCACTTAGCATGCTTTTCTACAAAAGTGAAGATACACATAGCATGGAATTTAAATCTCATGGATGCATGCAAAACCGGAATCAAATCCATACATGAAAAGTGAGGTTATGCTAAAAAGTGACAACCGAGAAAAAGACGAAATGTGAATAGTGTCACAAAGTGAAAATGTGAAAATGACTCGGTCCTCAAAGGAAGTCGTCAATCCATGGAAAAGAGTCTCAGAAACCATTCCCGAGTACTCAAGATGACACTAAGTAACGAGAAACTGAACTCAGAAAGAAAAAGATCAACGGAAAAAAAAAATCCGTGAAAATCCGAGAAAATGAAAGGAATGAAAATGACCGGGTCATTACAGAAATTTGTATGGTTCCTCTACCCAGGATAACAATGACTTCCATAAGGATTATTCCCTTGATTCACAAAAGTGGCATTCACTTGTTCATGGTGCTCACTATGCACATGTCTGTAATGACTCGGTTATTTTCCTTCTATTCCTTTTTCCCTCAAATTTTACGGATATTTTTTTTTCCGTTGTCTTTTCTTTTCTGAGTTCGGTTTTTCATTTCTTGGTGTCATCTCGAGTGCTCGGGAATGGTTTTTGAGACTCTTTCCTTTAGATTGACAACTTTCTTGTGAGGACTGAGTCATTTCCTCATTTTCATTTTTCGGCACTATTCACTTTTCGTCTTTTTCCCGTATGTCACTTTGTTGGCACAACCCCATCTTTCATGTTCGGATTTGATTCCGGTTTTGCATGCATCCACAATATTTAAATTCCATGCTATGTGTATTTTTACTTTTGTAGAAAAGTATACTAGTTGTGTACTTTCTTCCTTAGGGGTGTGGATGCACACTTATTGGGAATTTCTCTTTCTTTTGGGGTCATTTGTGTAATTACTGTAAAGTAATTATTTTTCATCTTAGGGACCATTTTGTAATTTAATTTGGAAGATATTTTCATAAAGGACCTTTTTGTAATTTTTGAAAAGTGTGACAAGTGTCACACTCTCATTGGTCCACTTGTAAACATTTGTATGGGGACACTTTGATGCTTTGGATGATGGCATGTGAAGGGTGGAGATTCACCTACTGGTTGACCTAGGATTGGTACACTTGTTGGCTTGAATGGTTAACAAGTGTAGGCTTAAGATTAAGCCTACAATGGATGCTTGGATGAGTGACAAGTGTATGCTCCAAATTAAGTCTTGCAATTATTTTTAAGCCACTTTGGGATTATGGTTTTAAAGAGGGTTTTTTTATGCAATTGACCATAGATGTGTGTGTTGACCATGGTGTAGGATCACATAGTGAGTAGAGGATTTCTATTTCCTCCACTCACCCATTTTCGTATTATGTCATTTTATTCCTTACAAGAAAACCCTAACCTCTATGGATGGAGCTTGAAGCCTTAAGCCTTCACATTGATTTTTAAGAGCCTTCCATTGATTTTCATGCTTAACCTTGGGAATACTTTTTGTTCCTCTCACTCTCCTCTACATAACCCTTGAAGGGTTTGCCATTTTGTGTTGATTTGCCTTAGATTCTAGAGAGACTATTCTCTAGCGAGGTAGGGGGTGTTATAATTTATTTTTCAAGTGATTTTACTTGCTTTGTATGAGATATAAGTTATATGCATGTCTTATGTTAATTTGAGAAATTAATGATGTATCATAGTATACTTATAACTCATTTTAGACTTGATATATGGCATGATCATGACTTGATCTTTGTTGTATATTAAATTGGGATGATTTAAGTTTTCAAATCTAGAGATTAAATGGATTTAATTTGATTTAAATTCTAGTTAATTGTATTTTGCTTGTATTCAATTTTAGACTTGAGATATGGTATGACCATAACTTATTGCTTGCTATATATTAAATTGGAATCATTTGAACAACTTTTGAAAATTAGAGATTTAATTAATTTAAATTATTTAAATTATACATGATGATGTCTTACTCATTTTGCCCTTTTGATTTGGTATATGTAATGAGCATGCTATGTTGTTTAACATATAATAATTTGAGGTTATTTGAAAGTGATTTGAAATTTAGAGAATTTAATTATTTTGTTTAATTAAATTCTATCTAATGGCTCCATGGATCTAATTGTGTTTTAGAAGTCATTTCTATATTCAAATCATGGACTTGGACTTGTTGCATATTCACTTGGTTATGTTTTGAGCATAGGATAACATTGTTGTTATAGTTATATTCATGAGAGCATGTTTTCTTTATGGGATATATTATTGCCTTGTGTAATGAGTTGTACACCATACATTTGATATCTTTCATGCCATGGTAGTTGTGGATTTAGAGCATGTATTGTATGTATTTCCAAATTTGGTTGTGCATGGTAGATAGTTGATATCTTGTATATACATGTCGACATATACGTTATTGCATAACTTGTTGATTTTGGAAACTTGGGATGTCGTTGTTTGGCTACGGCTATGACTTGGTTCTTGTATGGGGGATTGTCCGTCTACAGTCTAGTGCACACATAGGGAGGTTGCCCATGGGCTAGTAACCCTAAAGTAACTATGGTGTCGGTTTGATCCAGTGTGATGTTCAAGTATCCACCTTGTTTAATTTCGCATTTCCTTTTAAGTTGATAACTATATGATGTTGTAATTTGTTGTTCCTTATTTGATTTCCCATTTTAAGTTACAAGATGTTAACTTTGAGAACTCGTGCTTTACGCGTTGTATTGGAAGTTCCAATGTTGGTTAAATTGCATGATATTGTGAATTATGCTAGAAATGAATTAAGGTAGCTTAGGATGCTCCCTGAGTCTTACCATTGATATAGACGTTAGGTGGCCTAATCCTTTTGAATTGTTTTAAGTTAATGTAAAAATCTTTAAAGAAATCGAGTCTATGCATGCTCATTCTCTACGAGTAAACTTGTTTACTCACCTCGAAGTTACTGGGGGTTTTGTTCAGGTACAAAGACTTGATTTGTGATGTTCATCATTGCTTGGATGATTGTAGACTTGAAGGTTTTAATTCTAGTAAAGGTTGGCTTGGAATGCCATTTGTGGCCTTTTTTGCCAAAATGTGTATATTTGATTCCATTTACGTAATGTGTGCATAAGTACGCCTTTGTATTGTATTTGACATGTATCAGATGAGGGCGGAAGCCAATGACATGTATTTTGTATCCAAATGTAAAATTTGACTTCATGAAATAATATGAGAATATATGTTTGTAATAATAATAATAATTAATAATTAATTATTAATTATGGTGTATTCCATTTTTACCCTTTTTCTCTCAAGCTAGGGCGACATTGGCGTCTCTAGGGTTACTAGGGTTTCTGGGGACGATGATCACTTCCATGGAGGAGGGGCAACCCTCCTCTACTGTGGGTAGTGTACATGTTCCTTCCTCCCCATCGCGCCGCCCCTCATGGAGTTCTTTACTCCAGAATTCTATGACTAATGGTTTTACGCCATTAACTTATTATAGTGAGAATCGGAATAAGGAGTGTGCGGTTATTGAAGATGAAGATATCGTTGAAGAGTTACAGTACTGGGTGAATTTGGTGGTTTGTTACATCTTAGGAAGTAAGCCTTACTTCCCCTACTTCAAATCATATGTTCAGAAAAGATGGAATAAGGATGTCGTGGTAGTATCGATGAATGATGGGTTCTTCCAGGTCCATTTTCCGTCTAAGGAAGATCTGCTACAAGTTCTATCTCGTTTTCATACGTTCCAAGGTAGAGCCATCATAGTGAAGAAATGGCATAAGAGTATACATTTGGAGCGTGATATCTTAGCTACCGTTCCCATATGGATGAGGGTGTATGACATTCCAGTTCATGCTCGAAGTGGAACTTCAGTTTCTAAAGTGGTGTCAAACACTGCTAAACCTATATATATGGATGATATTGCTCTTTGTAGAGAGAGGGGTTTACATGTTAGAGTTTTAGTAGAGATGGAAGTGAATGATAAATTCCCAGAAGTTATTAACACAACGTTGCATGGGCTGTCTTGTAGAGTACAAGTTGAATATGAATGGATGCCTCAAATATGTGGTCTATGCAAGAAGATGGATCATACTGAGAATTTGTGTCCATTAAACAAGATTAGAATTTCTAAACCTAAGGAGAAGTGGATGGTGAAAAAACCCAAAAAGGATAACATAGCAGTATCCCACGATAAGAGTATCTCAGAGGGGGATAAGGAAATTAAGAGTCCTATAATAAAGATGATTGAAGAGGTGGATGGTTTTACAATGTCAAAAGGCAAAGTTAAGGCAGGGTCTCAAGAATCACAGTTACAAGTGGTCTCCTTGAATGCATTCCAAGTTCTTGATGAATTAACTGAAAGAGAAGAGGGAAGGGAACCTACGATAGACAGTGCTATAACGATTGAAAAGGGTAATGGGGTAGCTGTAATGTCAGTGGAAAATAATCAAGATTGTGCTACTGAAAGGGATCTCCAGATCACAGATAAAGTGCAAAATCTAGTGCAAGAGACAGAGGTGGGGGTTCCAGTGTCACCAGAGGGAGGTACCTTTTCCTCAAAGAAGCAGAAAAAAAAGAATAAAAAGGAGGTAGAGATTGATCCTAGTATGGTTAGAGTCACAAGAGGTATGATTACAGGTGGGGCGATTCCACCAATTTATCTATTTAAATGATAGGATTGTGGAATATTCGAGGTCTCAATAGGCTGGTTATGCAGAAAGAAGTGAAGGCCTGGTCAAGTGACTCCTCGATTGTGTTATGTGGTTTGGTAGAAACTAGGGTCTATAGTAGTAAGTTCTAGAGATTAAAAGTCAGAATTAGGAATAATTGGAGTTGGATAATAATTATTCAGCTGATGTAGGTGGAAGAATTTGGTGTGGCTGGGATCCATTAAGACTTGATGTTTTAGTTTTATAGACCAGTGATCAGATGATGTTGTTACAGGTAGTGGTTAGAGGGTCTAATAGCAAATTCTATATGACTTTTGTTTATGCTAAGAATACTGATACTCAAAGGATATCCTTATGAAAAGACATGGAGGATAGTGCTCAGTTTATTGATGGGCCATGGCTTTTAATAGGGGATTGGAATATAATAACAGTTAATGAAGAGAAGAAAGGGGGGAGACAACATCCGCCTAGAGTATTTCAGGATTTTAATTAGACCATAGATAACTTATGTTTATCAGAAGTGCCAACATCTAATGGTGTGTTTACTTGGTGTAATAACAGGTACTCTAATAGGAGGATTTATGCAAAGTTGGACAGGGGCTTAATGAATGAGGAGTGGGGGCAGGTTTTTCCAAATTCTCATATAATGTTAACCCCTCATTTGACCTCAGATCATTGGGGTTTAAAGATGATGTTTCCTTTACAGATTGCTGAGGGGCCAAAGCCATTTAGATTTCTTTGTGTGTGGAATCAACAACCTGTAGTGAAAGCCATGATTGTTGAGGTTTGGAAGACTAAGACCAGTGGGGATCCAATCAAAAGACTTCTTTACAAGTTAAAGCTCACTAAACAAACAGTTAAAGATTGGAATAAGAATAAGTTTGGTTCTATTTATGAGGAAGCTATTTCTTGTAGGAAGAAGCTAGCTGACATTCAATATCAGTTGAGAGATGATTCAACGAATGAGAGACTTATTCAGATTGAAAAGGAAGGTTGAATGCCTCTTGAAGCTGCTATTTCAAATGAAACAATTTTACTGGCTCAGAAGTCCAGGATCAAATGGGTGAAGGAGCAAAATAGATGTACTAAATTTTATTTCCAAAAAATCAAGCAACACAGAGCAAAGAACAATATCACGGTTATTCAAGAGGATGGGGTTTCCATTACTGATCCAAGTATCATTAAGAGCAAGTTTGTGGATCATTTTCAAAGAGCTTATTCTAATGATCAACCTACCCTTTGTGTTCCAGAAGCTAGATGTATAAGAAACAAATTGTCTGCTGTAGAGATATCTATGTTAGAAGAGGTTATCATTAGAGCATAAATAAAGTATACTATGTTCTCTATGGGACCTGATAGAGCTCTAGGTCCTGATGGATTCATTTCTCGATTTTTTCAACATTTCTGAAGTATTATTGGTGAAGATTTTATTGATGCTATTTTGCAATTTTTCTCCCATCCAGAATTGGGAAAAGGGACCAATAGTACCTTCATTACTTTGATACAAAAGAAGAAAGATTCTCTTAAGGTGGGTGATTATAAGCCAATATCATTGTGTAATGTTTTCTATAAAGTCATTGCAAAGATTTTGGCAAATAGACTTGCTAAGGTGTTGGGTACGATTGTGGATAAAGAGCAAAATGCTTTTATTCAAGGTAGAAAGATTTAGGACAACATTATTATGGCCCATGAGCTTCTGAGAGGGTTTGGTACTAAGAGAGCAAAGCCAACTTTAGCTTGGAAAATTGATTTGAGGAAGGCGTATGATACAGTTCAATGGTCATTTTTGATAAATATAATGAGACTCTTTGGCTTTGGAAATACTTGGATTTCTTGGATTCAAGTGTGTTTATCCTCTGTTTGGTTTTCAATCATTATTAATGGTTCCCCTAATGGTTTCTTTTAGCCTGAAAGAGGGGTTCGACAAGGTTGTCCTTTATCCCCCCTTCTTTTTGCTTTGGTTATTGAATATTTTTCAGGTATGATTGAGGCAGAGGTTAAGAGTGGAACAATTACTCCTTCTCGTGCAGTTTGTAAAGCTGGTTTATCTATCACACACCAGTTCTTTGCAGATGATCTGCTAATGGTAGTCCGAGCTAATATGGCTACTGTCCTATGCTTAAAAAGAACCTTGGTGCAATTTGAAAATCTCTCTGGACTTGCTGTTAACAAAGATAAGTCAGAGCTTTATTTTACCAGGTCTGTGAGAAGAAGATCTATAGTGATACGGGCTTTGGGTTGTAAGGTGGGATCTTTACCATTTAACTATCTGGGCTTACCTATCGCTGATAAGATGTTGAGATGGCAAGATTGTACAAGTTTGATTGACAAAGTTATAGCTTCTACCACTAGATGGAACGGCATGCATTTATCTATGGCTGGGAGAATTGAGCTTAGTAGGGCTGTAATTCTTCCTATAGTGCTCTATTAGACCTCAGTTTATTCGTTACCTGCAATGGTTGTAAACTTAATTGACAGACGAATGAGGAATTTTATTTGGGGGCATGTTTATGACAGTAAGAAGATGCATGGTTTGAGATGGAAGAAGTTAGCAGCTCCTAAAGCAGAGGGTGGGTTGGGAATAAGAAGAATAGCAGACATTGATTCAGCTTCAAAATGCATATTGGCCTGGGATTTTTTACTGTATAAGGATAGAATCTGGGTAGCTTGGTTCGAAAAACACTATCTAAAGCGGGCTTTTTTTTGGAATATTATTCTAAAGATTACTTGTTCATCTATATGGAAGAGTATTATTGCAGTAAGGGATGTAATCAAGCTCAATTGTAGATATAGAATTGGGTCTGGTCTTAATATCAAGGTGTTTTTGGACCCTTGGTGTGATGGGCTGTTCTTAAGGGAGCTGTATAATCACAGATTATTGAATTCTATCAGTAGGAACAAAATGTGTTGTTTAAGTGACCTTATTATTAACAATCAATGGAATGATGAGGTCTTGATGAATGCTTCTCAGGAGGTGCTGCAGGTGTTCCATAATCAGAAGATACACGGTGGAGTGGATGTCTTAACTTGGAAGAATACTTTCAGTTTTCATGCTACTTGGGAGGTTTACAGAATCTAAAGTTCTGAGGTTAGCTGGAGTGGGATCTATTGGAGTGGAGGGAGACCTCGTTGGTCAACTTATTCAATCCTTGTGATGCATCAAGCTATTTTAACTCAGTCTTACATGAAGAGTAAAGGGTATTCTCTAGCTTCTAGATACTCTTTGTGTTTAAGTCATGAGGAAAATTTGGATCATGTTTTTTGCAGTTGTGAGTTCACATGGAGGGTGCGGAATGGTTTATCAGATTGGTGTGGTTGGCAATTGCAGAGATATAATTCAGTTCAAGAGCTAGCTGACATGTTTATTCTGAAATTCAAAGGTAAAGGGAGGAACAAGATGGCAAGGATTCTCTTTACTGCTACCTTTTATTTCACGTGGATGGAAAGAAATGATAGGATACATAAGGATTCCTCTATTGAACCTTTAGATATTGCTAAAGGTATTTTATTTGAAGTTATTGATGTCATGGGGGTAAGCCTTCAAGACATTTGCTAGTCTTTGTTTGGGTTTTGTTTGCTTTTAATTTGCCTTTTTAAGGTGTGTGGTGTTTACTTTGTGTCTACTGGGGGTATGCCCTCAATGTTTCCATGTACTTTTTGTTTATATTAATACATTCGTTCGTTTAGGAAAAAAAATAATATGAGAATATGAAAAATGTTAAGTTATTGTTTCACCATAGGTGCATCAGGTGTGAAAATTTCATTTTTATTCTTTCATAGGGTCGTATTAATCATGTATGAAGTGTGGCCAAGGGCCAAATGATCATTTGACTCCATTTTATAATTTTAGTTTTCAAAATTTCCATTTCAAGTTCATTTTAGACTTTTTGGCCGTCGAGGGGTCGGATTTTCGGGAGCCGCAGGCCATTCCCGCGCTCTCAAAATCACCATTTACTTTTGCGTTCGTTTTGTTTGTGTTTTGAGCCTCCTATGGACTCATTTCACCTCTTTGTTGAAAAATTCGGCTTAAGGGCATTTTGGGGTTTTCACATGAAAAATAAAGTTTTCTTTTGACATGGCTAGATAGAAAACATGATTTGGGTGGGGGGGGGGGGTCTTTCTTCTTTTTGTTTTTTCAAAAAGGCCCAGAAAGTCCTCAAAATCACATTTCAAACTCAGAAATCTGTTAAGCTTGTTACAGAACGAGTGCTCGTACATGGGGCATGAGCGCTCGTAAGTGGGGCAGTGGGTTTTGGCCCTGGGCATGCTCATCTATGAGTGCTCAAAGCCCTTGCACGAGCGCTCATCCGTATTGTTCATGTGTGTGTGGATGTGTGTCTTAGTTCAGTAGTGTA
Organism: Cornus florida; assembly: GCF_030987335.1. Lineage (NCBI taxonomy): Eukaryota > Viridiplantae > Streptophyta > Magnoliopsida > Cornales > Cornaceae > Cornus > Cornus florida. Next base: position 30,709,235 of record NW_026775571.1, on the reverse strand, counting down.
CTTCCAACTTTGGGTCATCTTATCTTCCTTGTTTTAACTCCGAATTGATCCGTTCTTGAGTCTAAATTGACCGAGTCGAAATAAGCTTTCTAATGGTACCAACTAGAGCTTTAGATTCCATTTTTAGCTTGAGATATTCAAGTTTTAGTAGAGTAGTGTCAGGATTTGGTTCGAACCGGGATAGGGTTTCCTTTCCTTCGACTTCAGGACTTGTTATCTTTGCCGTCCGGACTCCGAATCAAGTGATTCTTGAGTCCAACTTTGTTAATTTTTTTTTTCTATTCAATAGTGTACACGGGGGTACCCACTTCAGTTTGGAATTACCATTTTACCCTTTTAGCCTTAAATGCTCAATTTTCTTCATCTTGCCGTTTCTCCTTCGTCCGGACTCCAAATCATGCGATTCTTGTGTCCATCTTGATTCTTTTTTTGTTGTCTTTCCAGTGGTGTGCTCAGTGACATCCAAATCCATATTTTCATAAATGACTATTTTGCCCCGGGGGCTTAATTATTATTTTTTCGATCTCTTGCTTTCGAACTTATCCCTTTGTGTTCCATGACCTCATGGAAGGTTATCTTAAGGTCTTAGAGGTGTTGTGCCTTGGGAGACCGTTGTCTTGTCTTTGCTTCAGCATTCTGGATCCGCTTCTGGTCATCACAGGACACATTAGGTTAAAAAATCCAAGGTCATCACAGGTGGTATCAGAGCTCCTAGGTTTAAACATCTTGGACAACATGTTTTGGGTGCATATCATGCTTACGTTGCCATGCTCTATGTGTTTATATACTTTATGATAACATGTTTTGGTTTGATAACATGTTTATGTGCTTACGTGCTATATGTGGTATGCTATCTGTTTAGCCTGTTTTGATTCTATGGTAAAGAGCATAACATTTGATGTATGCTAGATTTGATTTGTATATGCATGATTGTTTTGCATATTTGATAGGACTTGGGGTTAATCATAGGATGTTTGAGTCGAGGTTGAGTTATTTGATGAGTTTGCACTTAGTGCGATGGCTGGTGTGTTTGGTTTTGTTTAGGCACTCTTCTTTGAGGTTGGTAGTGATTATCCACATTGTTTTACGGTAGTTTAGGTCGTTGTTGGCCTAGCGTTGGCTTTGGATAGGTGGAAGGTCACCTTTTATTTTGGCTTTCATAAGGTGAGTCATTGAGCGTAGCCGTAGGGCTGGATTTGTTGGTTTTGGGCTATGATGAGGTTATGAACCTCTTAGGATCCTTGGTTGTTTAGGATGATTCCTCTGGGATTATGTTTTTCGTGGGTGGGTACGTTTGTGGGCGGGTGCATGGCACTGTCATGGTACTGTACTCGCTAGCTACGAGTGCAGTTCGGATGGAATTAGTGTCGGTTTTTGTTCCGATAGGCATAATCCTTTTGGTTGGCGATGATGTGAGTTTTGTTTTGAGCGTTTAGTGTTGAGATAGTGATTGATGGTCATTTTAAGGACAATTTTGGAGATTAATTCAGTTGTCTGAATGTATGGCTAAAGTAGCCAATTTGTTTGAGTTCTCTTTACGTGGTGATGTTTTTGGGATCGAGTCGATTGATTAATGTTTCGGGTAGAAAGAACATTGCACTGTTAGCATCACTTGTAGTGTCAGCTCTAGATTCGGAGATGGATTGTTAGAGTCTTACCATTGTGGTAAGGGCTCACATTGGTTTTAAGATAGCTTGTTGTTGTATTGGTTTTTAGAGTTAGTTTATGGCTAGGACTGGTCTTTCTTTTTTCGTAGACACTCTAGGACACGGTGTCCATAGGGTTCATTATTGCATCATTTTTATCTTCTGTAGTTTCATTCACTACCATGTTAATAGTATGATTTATGATATTGTGATGCATGAGTAGGTGGAAGTGTGTCCACATTCCTTTCTTATTGTGTGGCATTAGCATGCCTTGTTTATATGCTTAGAGATGCCATGTTGTTACTATGTTTTAATGACACGATTTTGTGCTTACGTGGAAACGTGCTGCATGTACCCTTGATTTTATCTATGTGAGTAGACTTAATTTCTTAGTAGTTGTATTTCTTTGTTATTTGCCTGACTTCTATGTTAGTTTCTCCCTTTTATTCCCTTTTCGTATTTGTCGTGTTGACACTTGTGGGAGAATAGGGTTTTTCCTCCTTTCTTGGTTCGAGTAAGGGATATCACAAGGAGTGAGTCTCTCCTCTTCGTTGCATTGTGCACAGTTTTGGGGTTAGCTGGTTCGTGAGGATCGCCATTATTGTCTTGAGTCCTTGGCGAGAATTTGGTTGATTTTGGTCGACTTACTTCTATGTAGGGGGTGAAGTCTTTAACCTTGTCGTCTTTCGTTTCAAAGATAGAGTCGTGGTGTTGTCCTTCTTAGGACTGGTGGTTCCCTTTCTTTTGTGTCTTTCCTTGGGGAGTTTTTATCGTGGTTGTTGACAGGTTGAGGTGCTTAGAGTGAGTTGATTAGTGTGAGATCATTTTGCAGGGACTTGTGTCCATACCATTAAGGATCTGTTTGATTCGTAGGGTGAGCTCGATGCTCTTTTAAGGATGTCTTTTGGAGACTTGTTTCAGTTTTGGAGACCTAGATGTTGTTAACTTTTACAAGGAGTTTTAAAAGATTGTAGTTGGATCTGGCTGGTTTGTGTGGCCGCGTGGTCATTTTCCTTTTGAGAGGTTGTCCTGTCGTGAGCACGTGGGTGCGAATGACATTGGTACGTTGTCTTTTAGTTTTGGTATTACTTTCGTAGCATGTTGTGTGGGATACTCGGAGATGTACTCCGTATATACCCTGGTTGTGCCTTTGGTTTTGTCTGGGCTAGATTTCGGGGACGAAATCCCTTTAAGGTGGGAAGGTTGTAATGACCCGGTTATTTTCCATCCATTCCTTTTTTCCTCAAATTTTACGGATATTTTTTTTCCGTTGTCTTTTCTCTTTTGAGTTCGGTTTTTTGTTTCTTAGTGTCGTCTCGAGTGCTCGGGAATGGTTTTCGAGACTCTTTCCTTTGGATTGATAACCTTCTTGTGAGGACCGAGTCATTTTCTCATTTTTATTTTTCGGCACTATTCACTTTTCGTCTTTTTCCCGTATGTCACTTTGTTGGCACAACCTCATCTTTCGTGTTTGGATTTGATTCCGGTTTTGCATGTATTCACGATATTTAAATTCCATGCTATGTGTATTTTTACTTTTGTAGAAAAGCGTGCTAGTTGTGTACTTTCTTCCTTAGGGATGTGGATGCACACTTCTTTGAAATTTCTCTTTCTTTTGGGGTCATTTGTGTAATTGCTATAAAGTAATTATTTTTCCTCTTAGGGACCATTTTGTAATTTTACTTGGAAGTTATTTTCATAAAGGACCTTTTTGTAATTTTTGAAAAGTGTGACAAGTGTTACACTCTCATTGGTCCACTTGTTGACATTTGTGTGGGGACACTTTGATGCCTTGGATGATGGCATGTGGAGGGTGGAGATTCAGCCACTTGTTGACCTATGATAGGTGCACTTGTTGGCTTGGATAGTTGACAAGTGTAGGCTTAGGATTAAGCCTAGAATAGATGCTTGGATGAGTGACAAGTGTATGCTCCAAATTAAGTCTTGCAATTATTTTTGGGCCACTTTGGGATTATGGTTTTAAAGAGGGGTTTTTGTGCAATTGACCATAGATGTGCGTGTTGACCATAGTGTAGGATCACATAGTGAGTGGAGGATTTTTATTTCCTCCACTCACCCATTGTCACATTATGTCATTTTATTCCTTACAAGAAAACCCTAGCCTCTATGGATGCAGCTTGAAGCCTTAAGCCTTGACTTTAATTTTTAAGAGCCTTCCATTGATTTTCAAGCTTAACCTTGGGAATACTTTTTGTTCCTCTCACTCTCCTCTACATAACCCTTGAAGGGTTTGCCATTTGGTGTTTATTTGCCTTGGATTCTAGAGAGACTCTTCTCTAGTGAGGCAGAGGGTGTTATAATTTATTTTCCAAGTGATTTTACTTGCTTTTGTATGAGATATAAGTTGTATGCATGTCTTATGTTAATTTGAGAAATTAATAATGTATCATAGTATACTTATAACTCATTTTAGATTTGATATATGGCATGGCCATGACTTAATCTTTATTGTATATTCTATTGGGATGATTTAAATGAGTTTTCAAATCTAGAGATTAAATGGATTTAATTTGATTTAAATTCTAGTTAATTGTATTATGCTTGTATTCTATTTTAGAATTGAGATATGGTATGACCATGACTTATTGCTTGCTATATATTTAATTGGGATCATTTGAACAACTTTTGAAAATTAGAGAATACTTGTAGTTCCTCTCACTCTCCTCTTCATTACCCTTGAAGGGTTTGCCATTTTGTGTTGATTTGCCTTGGATTCTAGAGAGACTTTTCTTTAGTGAGGTAGGGGGTGTTATAATTTATTTTCCAAGTAATTTTACTTGCTTTTGAATGAGATATAAGTTGTATGCATGTCTTATGTTAATTTGAGAAATTAATGATGTATTATAGTATACTTATAACTCATTTTAGACTTGATATATGGCATGGTCATAACTTGATCTTTGTTGTATATTAAATTGAGATGATTTAAATGAGTTTTCAAATCTAGAGATTAAATGGATTTAATTTGATTTAAATTCTAGTTAATTGTATTTTGCTTGTATTCCATTTTAGACTTGAGATATGGTATGACCATGGCTTATTGCTTGCTGTATATTAAATTGGGATCATTTGAACTACTTTTGAAAATTAGATATTTAATTAATTTAAATTATTTTAATTCTACATGATGATGTCTTTCTCATTTTGCCCTTTTGATTTGGTATATGTAATGAGTATGCTATGTTATTTAACATATAATAATTTGAGGTTATTTGAAAGTAATTTGAAATTTAGAGAATTTAATTATTTTGTTTAATTAAATTCTATCTAATGGCTCCATGGATCTAATTGTGTTTAAGAAGTCGCTTCTATATTCAAATCATAGACTTGGACTTGTTATATATTCACTTGATTATGTTTTGAGCATAGGATAATATTGTTGTTATAGTTATATTCATGAGAGCATGTTTATGGGATATATTGTTGCCTTGTGTAATGAGTTGTACACCTTGCATTTGATATCTTTCATGCCATGGTAGTTGTGGACTTAGAGTATGTATTGTATGTGTTTCCAGATTTGGTTGTGCATGGTAGATAGTTGATATCTTGTATATACATGTTGATATATACGTTGTTGCATAACTTGTTGATTTTGGAAACTTAGAGATGTCGTTGTTTGGCTACAACTAGGACTTGGTTCTAGTACGGGGGATTGTCCCTCTATAGTCTAGTGTGTACATAGGGAGGTTACCCATGGGCTAGTAACTTTAAAGTAACTATGGTGTCAGTTTGATCCGGCGTGATGTCAAAGTATCCACCTTGTTTGATTTCGCATTTCATTTCAAGTTGATAACTATGTGATGTTGTAATTTGTTGTTCCTTATTTGATTTCCCATTTTAAGTTACAAGATGTTAACTTTGAGAATTCATGCTTTATGCATTGTATTGGAAGTTCCAATGTTGGTTCAATTGCATGATATTGTGAATTATGCTAGAAATGAATTAAGGTAGCTTAGGATGCTCCCTGAGTCTCACCATTGACATAGACGTTAGGTGGCATGATCCTTTTGAATTGTTTCAACTTAATGTAAAAATCTTTAAAGAAATCGAGTCTATGCATGCTCATTCTCTACGAGTAAACTTGTTTACTCACCCGAAGTTACTGGGGGTTTTCTTCAAGTACGAAAACTTGGTTCGTGATGTTCATCATTGATTGGATGATTGTAGACTTGAAGGTTTTAATTCAAGTGAAGGTTGGCTTGGAATGCCACTTATAGCCTTTTATGTCAAAATGTGTATATTTGATTCCATATATGTAATGTGTACATAAGTACGCCTTTGTATTGTATTTGATATGTATGAGATGAGGCCAGAGGCCAATGATATGTATTTTGTATCCAAATGTAAAATTTGACTTCATGAAATAATATGAGAATATTGAAAAATGTTAAGTTATTGTTTCACCATGGGTGCATCGGGTGTGGGAATTTCATTTTTATTCTTTCATTAGGCCTTATTAATCATGTATGAAGTGGCGCCAAGGGCCAAACAGTCATTTGACTCCATTTTATAATTTTAGTTTTCATAATTTCCATTTCAAGTTCATTTTAGCCTTTTTGGCCGTCGAGGGTTCGGATTTTGACTCGGCCATTTCCAGGAGCCGTAGCCCATTCCCGCGCACTTAAAATCACTATTTATGTTTGTGTGCATAATCGTTTTCATGAAAAACCCTTTCGTTTGTGTTTTGAGCCTCCTATAGACTCATTTCACTTCTTTGTTAAAAAATTTGGCTTAAAGGCATTTTGGGGTTTTCACATGAAAAATAATGTTTTCTTTTGGTATGGTTAGCTAGAAAACATGACTTTGGGGGAGATTTCTTCTTTGTGTTTTTTTCAAAATGGCCTAAAAAGTCCTCAAAATCACATTTCAGACTAAGAAATTTGTTAAGCTTGTTGCAGAACAAGCGCTCGTACATGGGGCATGAGCGATCGTAAGTGAGGTAGTGGGTTTTGGCCCTAGGTGTGCTCATCTATGAGCATTCATAGCCCTTGCACAAGCACTCGTCCGTACTATTTTTAGAAGAAAAAGATCGGTTCATTGAGTTTTCACTCATGCTTTCATATAAACACCACATATCATCTTCATGTTTGTCCAAATAAGAACCTCCCATTGAGGCATCAACTATGCCCTTATGGTTATCCAACAAACTTTTAAAAAAATATTAAACTATTTGCCACTTAGGAATGTCGTGATGAGGACATTTCCTAAGCAAATTATTTAACCATTCCCATGCCTCATGAAACATTTCCCCATCCCCTTGTGAAAATTCAAGAATTGAAGTTCTCATGGCATTGGTTTTGGACACGGGATAGTACTTTCTCAAGAACTCTTGTTGTATTTTCACCCAATAAGTTATAAAAAGAGGTCTCAAATTGTTAAACCAATATTTTGCCTTATCTTTTAGGGTAAATGGGAAGACTTTTAACCTCAAAACTTCCTCCGACATGTCCGTATATTTTACGATGGAAAAAACTTCAAGAAATTCATCCAAATGCTTATATGGTTCTTCATTAGGTAGCCCAAGATAATTAGAAAGGATTTGAATAGTTTATGGCTTGATTTCATAATGATGTGCTTTAAATGGAGGAAAACAAATGCATGTTGGTGTATTGTATTCATTAGGCACATAGTGATCTTTCAAAGCCACGGGAGGATTGACAATTGGTGGCTCTACATAAGCCTTATTATTGGCTTAGACATTAAGAGGTAGAGGTGGTGGTGCATAGTATGCCTTGGCATTCCAAGTCGAACTTGGCCTTGTAGTTATGGAACAAAAGGTCTAGGCATGCCTAATGGAACTTGCATGTTATTATATTGTTGCACATTAGGGTGAAGATTGCCTTGTTAGTCTATATGACCAAGGTCTTCAACATGGTCTTCCATTGATGCAATGGATTCACTTGACCCTACCCCTTCGATTACGAACAATCGACTCAAGATTAAGGTTCAGTGGAACAAGAGTAGGTTTTAAAGACCTATGACCATGCATAGACAATGCAAAACAAAACAATTAACAAACACAACAAGTAGTAGGTACTTCTTATCCATAACACAAATCAATCAATAACAAGCCTCCACATATAATGATCCCATACTCCCATATTTTTCAATTAATGCAAGAAAAGTAAAATGCCTCTATGCGGGCTGACGATAAACAATGAAATAAAATGCATCCACGCGGGTCGATGATTTAACTAAGCAAGAGAAGTTAGAATAGCTCATAAAGGGTCCTTAAACAACTTCAAGAATTTTTAAGCCTTTTGCTTTGCTTAGCTTTTGCAAATTTTTTTATATTTTAGCTTTTTATGCTTTGCTTTGCTTGCTTTGCTTTAAAGTTCCTTTGTTTGCTTTCCTTGCTCCAAGTATGTAGCCAATCAAAAGTAAACATAATAAGAAAACAAAATTGAAAATAATGTAAAACAAGGATTAAAGGAGTACTACTTCCTAATCAATCCCGAGTACGGCATTGCTAATCCCCAGCAATGGCGCCAAAACTTGGCCGCGCGTCATTTATATAGGCCAAAATTAATTGTGTGATTGTGGTCAAGTTTAAATTTATAAAATCCACCACCACTACTAACTACTAACTACTAACGTAGCAAGAGTGAGTAATGATCGTCCCAAGGGATTTGTAATGTACTACGAAATCAATATCGAATTAGTAGGTCAAATGATTAAATAGGAGTTTGGTTTGGTTGAATTAACTAGTGGTTCAATTAAAAGCTGCAAATTAACAACAATCTAGAGATTAGGGTAAAGAGAATAAGAGAAAGGTCTTGGGGCTTAGAGTTCACCACTAAGCTTCACTTCATTAAACGTTAGCAATTGTAAATTTAAGGGGAAATTTATGTTGTAAATCAAATGTGTGTGTGCCATTAATTGAAAACTAAGCACAAATAGTAAATAAGCATAAATTGTCTAATCAATCTAATGAGTAGCACAACCTATCAAATAAAGCCACTAAGTATTCAATGAAACCACAATTAATGCACACACAAAAGTCTAGAAAAATGTACTACTTGCACTCATAAGCATGGATAACCAAACAACAAGAATGGATTGTTAACCTATCTAGGAATTTAAAGCAATTACACTTCAATTACTCTAATGACAAGGAAATTAAACTAATTAAGCTAAGGAGGTAGCACAATCCATCAAAAAATAAGCATGATCCATCAAATAAACCATAAAAGTAATCAATTAAGCATCATGCCTTGACCATCACTAGATTCATAATTCTAACACACATAGACATGCATCAAACTCATAAAACCTAGTGATAAGCACATGACCATTCATTCTAGTATACTGTAACGACCCGGTCATTTGCCTTCCTTTCCTTTTTCTTGAAATTTTACGAATGAATTTTTTTCATTTAATTTTCTTTTCTAAGATCTGTTTCGTGTCGCTTAGTGTCATCTCGGGTGCTCAGAATTGGTTCCTGAGACTCTTTTCAGTGGATTGACAACTTCCTTTGAGGACCGAGTCATTTTCACATTTTTCATTTTTCGACACTATACGCTATTTCGTCCTTTTCCCTATTCTGTCTTATCTCCGTTTGTCAGTTTTTGGCATAACCTCACTTCTCATGCTCGGAGTTGGTTTTTGACTTCACGTGCCTTCATCTTGAGTGGTTTCCTTGAAATACGTATCTTTACTTTTGCAAGAAAGTACTCTAGTTGCTCCCGGTACCCATAGGGGCATGGATGCATAATTCTTTAGAATCTTTTTCATTTCTTGGGGTGTTTTTCGTAAATATCTTTTGAAGATATTTTATCTCAGGGGTATTTAAGAAAATATCTTTTGGAAGATATTTTCATTCTGGGGCAGTTTCGCAGTTAACCCTTTTTGTAGGGGTCATTGTGCAATTAACGAAAGTTATTACAAAATGTCTCGTTTGGAGCCTAGATCCTCGTACAGGATTCATTTTCACATTTCGTCGATTCGTGGACTCTTAGAATTCCATTCTAGTCATTTTTCTCCAGTTTCAGAGTTTCTGGACCTAGTTGCCGCCGAACTTGTTCGGGTCATAACTTTCTTTTCGGGACTCAGTTTTTGATGTCGTTTCTTCCGTTGTTAATATTTTCTCATTTTGAATCTTTTTTGTTCATGGAGTTTTACCATTTGAGCTCGTCTGCTCAAAATCCACTTTTCCAGACCCGGCGGGGCCCTTTCGGGGCACTTTTTGTGATTTTCTATAAATATGGGGTTTGAAAAATTAAAACAGAATTTTCCTCTTCTTCCCCACACGTTCTGGACCAAATCCCACAGCCTTCCATGGCTACCATCTTCTCTCTCCTCTTTTGGTTCACTTTTCTTTGATGAAAAGTCTTCGGCCTTAACGTTTAATGTTTGTCTTGACGCGCACATCTTATGCCCTTATTAGAATCTATTTTCGATGATTTTTTAAGTTCGGGTTTGGAGTCAAGTTGAGATTTTGATGGGGCTTCTTACGGATTCTTGTTCCCGGGGTAGTCCCCGACAAAACCACTCGGTATTGTCGGATTCGGAGCACTTTCGTTTTAGTGGGGATTTGAGATTTTCATCTCAAATTGAGGTAGGAGATGTTTTAGATTTAAATTCTTGTTATATAGCATGCTTGTGATGCTTATACTACTTGTTTGCATGATTAAATATAAATCTAGAGATTTTATTATTTATTTTTCTTGTACGGGATCTAATTTTCCCGGTTGCTCGTGACTTGGTTTAAACATGTAGCATGATATTATATTACCCCATGATATGCTCATTGTCGTGTATTAAAATTAGAGTATTTAAATAAGTACTAAAGCTTTTATTTAATATTTATCTTAGGTGAAAGATTAATTCACATGGCCTTAACTAACTTGAAATCAATATGTGTTAGCATATTATATTGGGCTCTAGCATGCTCTTCAAAATAGATTAAATTGAGAGAAATCGGAATTGTTTTGAAAAATTAGTAATTATTAATTAACTTGATTAATTAATTTGCCCCGAGTGCACTATTCACTCCATTTGAATTCCGACTTGATATTTTTGATCTACATGCCATATAGCTTTACATATATTTGATTTAGAATATTCGGTGAGGTTTTGAAACCTTTCATTTAATTAATTTCCTTGTTTAAGATTTAATCCTCATGGTGATATACATCTTGGAATTGATTTGTGACATGCTAGAAAATTAGGCTTCGGTATGGTTGTTCACGTATATTAAATTGGGATTAATTGCATGAGAATTGCAACTTTTATTTTATATTTAACTTTAGTGAAAGTTTAATTCACATGGTCGTAAATTGAATGAAATAAACTTGTAATGTGATATTACATTAGTCCTTGGCATGTTCTCTAAGATATGTTAAATTGAGAGCATTTGGTTAAGTTTGAAAATCTAAGGATTTTAATTAAAAGAATTAATTAAAATCTATTTAATGGTTCCCTTAGCTTAATTAAGTTTTTAACTTAATAATTGTATTGATCATGATTTGTTTACTAGCATATATTAATTTGGGACTATTAGAAGTTGTTTTAAAACCTTGGGATTTAAATTAGCATGATTTAATTAAAGTTCTACTTTGTTGTTCCAACAACCTAATTGAGTTTTAGAATGGATATAGGTGATGACCATGCCATGTCCTTTAACATGTATTAAATTGAGGTTATTTGGAATTGAATTGGAATCTAGAGAATTTAATTGTGTTTATCTATTTAAATTCCATCAATTTGCTTGATCTAGTTGTGTTTTAGAAGTGGTTTCTATATTCAAATCATGGACTTGGACTTGTTGTATATTCATTTGGTTATGTTTTGAGCATTGGATAACATAGTTGCTATGTTTATACTCATGAGAATATGTTTTCCTTATTGAATATATTGTTGCCTTATGTAATGATTTGCACACTTCGTATTTAACATCTTTCATGCATAGCGTGTAATGAATAGCACACTGAAGATTCGATATCCATCATATCATATTAGTTGTGGACTTAGAGCATGTATTGTATAGGTTTCCAAATTTGGTTGTGCATGGTAGATAATTGATTATCTTGTATATACATGTTGATATATACGTTGTTGCACAACTTGTTAATTTTGGAAACTTGGGGATGTCGTTGTTTGGCTAAGGCTAGGACGTGGTTCTAGTACGGGGGATAGTCCCTCTATATAGTCTAGTACACACATAGGGAGGTTATCCATGGGCTAGTAACCCTAAAGTAACCACATTGTTGGTTTGATCCGGCGTGACGTCCAAGTATCCACTTTATTTGATTTCGCATTTCATTTCAAGTTGATAACTAGATGATGTTATGACTTGTTGTTTCTTTGTTGGTTTCCCATTTTAAGTTGCAAGATGTTAACTTAGAGAAATCATGCTTTACGCATTGTATTAGAAGTTCTAATGTTGGTTAGATGGCATTGAAATTGTAATTTATGTTTTGATGTTCTAATATAGTTTAGGATTGATCCTATAGATTCAATTGGAACATAGATATTATGCCCCATTCGTGATTTCAAGTATACTCCTTGTCATGTTAATTGCATCGTTAATGTAATTCTTGTTAACATATGTCCGAGCATACTTATTGTCATGTTATATGGAATATTCCATCCTTGTATACTTGCATAGATATTATGCCTTATTCTTGATTCCGTGTATAATTCTTATCGTGTTTTTTGGATTATCCCAAACTTGACTTGTTTCATATGTGTATGTGTATCATGATTCTTATTGCTTATGCTCTATGATAGCTTAGGATGCGCCCTGAGTCTCACTTTGACAAAGACGTTAGGTGGCATGAGCCCCTTTGACATGTTTCACTTTAAAGTGATAAAATTGTAAAATGCTAGGTCGATGCATGCTCATCTCCTACGAGTAGCTTTATGTTGCTCACCCCTACGTTACTGGGGTATATTTCAGGTACGAAGACTTGGTTCGTGATGCTTAGCATTCCTTGGATGTCGTGTAGCTTTCAAGTTTCCATTTCATGCAAATGTTAGCATGAAATGTCATTTTGTAGACTTACATGTAAAACTTGTATTCTTTGAATCCATGTATGTAATGTGTACATAAGTACACTCTTTACAATGTATTTGACATGTATGAAATGAGGCCGGAGGCTAATGACATGTATATTGTATCCTATGTATCTTTTGATTTCTTGAAATGCTATGAAAACCTTGAAAAATCGCAAGTCATTGGTTCACCATAGTTGCATCGAGTGTGGGAATTCCGTTTTCGTTCTTTCATATGGTCTTATAAATCATATTTGAAGTGTGGCTAAGGGCCAAATGGTCATTTTACCCCGTTTTGTATTTTTGGATTCTGAGTTTTCATTCCAAGTTCCATTTTTGCCTTTTTGCCCGTTGGGGGGTCGGATTTTGCATTGGTGGTTTTTTTATGTCATGGACCATTATAGCATGTCCTAATAGGTAAGTTACGTTTGCGTGCATGGTCGTTTCCAGGTAAAACCTCATCCTTGGTGATTATGGACTTTTTAATGTGGTTTTATTTTCTTCTTTCAACATGGTTGAATAGAAAACATGATTTTAGGGGGGGGTTTCTTTTCCGTGTTTTTTCAGAAAATGTCGTCTTGATATCGGAAATCGCTTATGAAGTTCAGCTCTCAGTTTTTCAATTTAGCAGCTTTTTGGACCTCCATGACCAGATTTCATGGAGGGGCATTTCGGGCATTCTATATTGTGTTTTTTCTTAATTCTCTCACGGGTCATGTAGAAAACTCAATTTTGAGGAGGGTTTCTTATTTGTGTTTTTGCAAAAAAATTCAACTAGGCCTCCAAATTCAGCCTCTGTTCTGTTTTTTTTTTGAAAAAAAAACACATAGCAGCTTTTGGGCTGCCGGCAGCCGTGTGTGCGCCTAACACGCGGGCGGCGTGCATGGGAGTGCACATGGGCCCGCATGGGGGCTGTCATGGCCCCTTTGTCGGGCCGCCACAACGTCAATTCTTCTTTTGGGCTTTTTTCCTTCGTCCGGACTCCGATTCAAGTGAATTTTTTTTTTAACATGACTAATTTTTTGCTGTCTTTCCAATGATGTGCTCAGTTGCACCCGGTTCTTCCTGGATAATTACCAGTTTACCCTTTTTGCCTTAAGTGCTCGTTTTTCTTTGTCATGCCGTTTCTCCTTCGTCCGGACTTCGAATCATGCGATTCTTGAGTCCATCTTGATTAGTTTTTCATTTTCTTTCCAGCGATATACTCGGTGGCACCCGAATCTATAGTTTTCAAAAATGACTATTTTGCCCCTGGGGGCTTATTTGTCATATTTTCGATCTTTTGCTTCCGCATCAGTTCTTGTTGAGTTCCACGACCTCATGGAAGGTCACTTTGACTTCTTAGAGTTTTGTTTTCTGTTTTCGCTTCCGCATTCAGATCCGTTATCGGATCATCCTTACGGTTCATCACATGACACACTAGCCTAAAAACCAGGGTCGTCACATATACACAGACACATGGATAGAAATAAAAGATCAATTGGAAGCATTAATTCATACAAGTCATGTAAAAACGCAAGATCTATATTTATTTATGGTCAAAATCATTTACAACTAAAATCCCCAAAAATTACAAAATACTAAGTTTAGGAAGTAAGCCTAAGGAATATCTTTAGCCCCAAGAGAAGGATCTAGCCACTTATAGCAGTGGTCATGGAACCCTCAAGGGTTTTTTTCAATATAAGCACTTTGTTTTTGTTGCTCCAAAACCCTAGTTCTAGAGAGAGAAAAATATACTTAATCTATTTCTATAATTGGTAAAATATCCAAAAGTTGGAACCCAATACAAATTGGTTTATTTGACTTAAATACAAGCCTCTTTGAGTAGGCAACAAGTCAAAAATAAGGCCTTTGATTGGTGTAATCTTGCAGCTATAAAAGTTAGTGGAGTTCGGGCACACTCGGGAAATAAAATAGCTCATTGCCAGCAGGATGTTCAATCAATCGAACAGGACTTCCACCGATCTAACACTTGCTTCGATCGATTAAAGTTTACATGACAAGATATTTTGGACAGCTGGCAACCTTCTCCATTGAGCTGTGATCGGTTGATCAACTATACATCAACCTTCGCAATAGCACGAATCATTGTAAAATAGGGCTATTGGTCGGGTAAGTCGAACCACTGGGACTGCGCTAGTCTAAGGCAACCTAAGTGTTTAGAGTCATTCTTAGGATGATGAAGGGGTGTTCATAGAGGTTGTGTTTGTTGTCACTTAACTACAAATTCAGAATGCATAAAACAATAAATTGAAGGAGATTAAAAGAGAAGATTTAGAGAAGGAAGTCTAGGGAAGTGAATCCACTCCAAACCTCTACACAAGCTAATTATATGATTGATTTGGGGAATTAATGTAGAAATGACCTTGATGAATAGCAATTCATGACTACTATATCATCTTCAAGAAATTCAATTAATTAAAATGTAAGAACAACCTATCAAAGCTCCACATGCTTAAATTACCTAAACTATGGTGCAATCCTCAACATGCTCACTAAGCTAGAGATTGTCAAACAAGTAACCAATTGATGAGAGCACATGATAACAAGTCACAAGGTTAATCCATCAAAAGAAATTCTTAAGCAATGAATTAACAAGCTACTCAAAATCATGCCATTAAAACCATTCCATAGTCTTAGCTCCATTGTCACTATGAAACTACAAGCCATACAACCATGAGATTAAATCATCTAAGACAAGAGTATTTAATGCAACATGATCTTTAGAACATTAAAACATCCATTACATTATGTAACATGCTCTAGATTATGGAACTAGTCAAATACACATTTCATTCCCCAAAATAAATCAAAAACTAAACATGCTTACAAGGAGGAGTTTCATCACCTCCCTAGATGGAGGTTTAGTTATCCATGGATACAAAAATGGAAGAGGAAGAAGAAGACTCCATCTCCATTTTCGAGCTCCTACTGTAGCACTCAAGAACACCCTCCTCCTTGCTCTCTTCTCTCTCCTCTATCTTGCTAAAGATCAAAGATAGCAAATGTGTGGCCTTTGGTAGCTTTTTATTCTCCAACAATACCCTCTCTCTCTCCTCCAAGGAACACCTCCAACCACTTCATAAAGAAGGAAGATGGCATTGAGGAAACCAATGTGCAAGTGGCTGAAATTGAGCCATTTCCGAGTGCAATCTGCCTGATTTTTGAGCACTCGAAAAGTGATCTCGAGCACTCTAACTTAGTGCAATGTGCAACATGCTCCTCTTGCTCAGCGCTGACCTATTTTGGGAAAACTGCTATAACTTTGTGTCCCAAACTCTGAATGATGATCTGTTTGAAAATTTGGAGAGCTAATTCAGTGCTTTAAAAACTTCATGTTTTGATGAAGACCCAATTCTCAAGTCTGGTTGGTCGAAAATGAAGATCAAGGCAGAATTGCATTGCTGCCAGGCAGTTCTGCGCACCTCTGGTAATAAGGCCATAACTCTCTGTTCCGAGCTCCGAATGACAAACCGTTTGAAGATTTGGAAATCTGATTCAGAGCTCTAAATCTTTCATGTTATGAGGGAAGTCCAGTTCTTGAGTTTGCTAGGTCAAAAATGGCGACAAAAGTCAGGATCACTGCTGCCAGAAATTCAGAAATGGCATCCTTTTTGTTCAAAATTCCACAAGGCATCATTTTTGCTTCCTTTTTGCACTTTAACCTGAAAATGCATAAAAACATGCAAATGGAGTTAATCTACATAAAATAATCAGTTAATGGACTTTGTTAATGTACTTTAGGGCGCTTGAATATACAATATTCGGCGCTTATCACACCCCCAAACTTACATTTTGCTAGTCCCTTAGCAAAACTACAATGAAAAACATAATGAAAAGACAACCATGGGCATGCTACTACAAAAATATCATCCATGGTAAAATGAGAAAGATACATAGCTCAAATACAACTTGAAACAGACAAAAACTGGAGATGGGGTCATTGGGAAAACTACCTTGCATATATGAAGCATTGATACAAAAAATGGGAAAAACCATTTCAACATGCATGCATCAACATCATAGTCCATATAAATAATTCAATTGTCATCTCTTAAATGGAAATAACTCAAACTCCAGTGAAAGTGAATTGGATTCTCAACATGCGGCTTTTACTTTCTTTTCCAATTCCAAAGCACAAGTTTTCAAATCATTGAATTCCCCTTTAAATGAGGTCCCTAAGGCATGATTTTATTTACAAGACAACCTTTGTTGCTTGTTAAAAATTTATTTCAACTCATAAGTGAAACATAGAATGGTTGTGCAATGCTAAAGTCCCTTAAGCTTTCTAACCAACCTATGTAGCAAGCGTTAGGCCAACAACTCCCAAACTAGATGGCTTTAGGGTGTTAAGTGTAGAGACACTCCAAAGGGCTTAATAGCTCAAGTTGGAAAGGCTACGAACTCTAGCGAACCATGTTTATTACAATTTTTTTTTTGACTGACCGTGCAATGTTAAAGTCCTTTAAGCTTTCTAACCAACCCTTGTAGCAAGCATTAGGCCAACAACTCCCAAACCAGATGGCTTCAGGGTGTTAAGTGAAGAGACACTCCAAAGGGCTTAATAGCTCAAGTTGGAAAGGCTACGAACGTCAACTGGTCATTTTTTCTTTCTTTCTCAGTTTTTTTTTTTTTTTTTTAGACAACTTAAATCATGCCAAAGATATTCATCTATTAGGTTCATCAACTCATATTAACTAGGCCAAGGTCAAGGTTGATCAAGTTGCATGCCTCACAGTTAAGTTTCTAATGTGCATCTGTGCATTGTGAAGCTTATAAGAGTGTAAATCCAGCAAGAATCTAATTGAAACATTTATACAGACTAATTTGAATCTACATGATCGTTTCAACTCAAATTTTTCTTTATTTTCAAAAATTTCAATTGCTTCTATAAACAAGGTATTAAACATATGTTTCATCTCCGACAAGTGTCAAGTTATACTATCATCGCTTAGCAAAAATTATAAAACCAAAAATATGCCAAGAATGCTTTGATGCACCCCCAAACTTAAACTACACAGTGTCCTCAATGTGGGACATGGATGTAAGTTAGAGACAAAAATGACAAAGAGTATAAAAAGGAACAACAATACCCAGGGGAAGGAAACGGCATTTTGATACAAAAACCCCCAAACTTGAATTGGACTGCGCAACCTGGAGAGCATCACGAAGAACAAAAAGAAACAACCACAAACAGTATTAATAGCACAAGCATAAATACAGAAAAAGAATGTACCGAAAGTTTAACAGAACAGAAAGAATTTGCATTGCAAAAAGAGTTTACATGATTACAAAAAGAGTTGTACAGGGATCATGTCGACTAGAGCAACCTATACATAGCAAATTCTTACAGTTCAAAAGGAAAACAAAAGATACAAGAGAAATAGTTACATATGAAACAAAAAGATAAGGTCCACACTCGCAACAAGCTATGGTCCAGAGGGTAAACGGGCGAGGATGGAATGGAGGAGAGATTGAGTCTTACGCCGTTCAGCGGAAGCCAAACGACGGTCCTCAGCTGTGACACAACGGTCTTCAGCAGCAAGACGACGATCTTCTTCGGCACGTGAAGAAGTCTCACACAGAGTCTGAGTGCACACGGACAAAGAATTCTCAAAACGATCCAGTCGCTCATGAATACCGGTAATGCTAGCCCGGATGAAAGCCTGGTCCTGGTGAGAGTCGACCGGAGGCTCTACCCTTGCAACGGCTGCTGCAGTGGAAGCATCCTCAGAAGGAGGAAGAGCGTGGATGAACAAGGGAGCAGGAGGCTGAGGGGTACTAGAATGGCTAAGAACATTTATCCACCGGCGCTGGGTAAAAATTTTAATCTTTTCGCCTTTTGGTTCATGGGGAGGAACAACGAAACCCTTGTGCTGAAGGAGCCGAGTGATGAAAAACGGCAAAGGCAATTTTCGATTTTCAACGCGCGGAACCCGTGTATTATGAGCATTATGCCAAAACTTCATAAATGTGGTCCAAATGAGCTCTGGGATGGAGAACCATTGGCCTTGGTCCATGGCATATAAGGCTTGCAGAAGGAGGCCCCGACGCTCGGTGCTATGCACCAAAGGGCAGACATTGTGCTTGAAGACAGTGTCAATGAACCATAGGTGTTCCAGAAGATTGGTTTTGTGGATAAAAGACCGGGGCCTAGTAGGATCGTCAATAGTGCAAATGGCAGCGGCAATCTGCTCCACAGTTAATGTATCCGGCTCCTCATATAAAGGGAGATTTTCACGATTGACAATGTCATCGGGGCACTCAATGGGGCAACCAGAAACCTGAATGATGTCAGTCATAGTGAAAGCATAGATGGTGCCATCAATGGATGTAGTGAGAGAAATGGGTGGCTCTTCAGGGCATTGGAGATTCTGGTAGAAGAGGCGCACTCCACGGGGGTAGGCAACCCTGGCAAGGGGTGCGCAGATGTGTTGCAGACGCCGGTTAGTCAATTCGGCTTCAGCCTACGAAGTTGTGGGTAGAATGTCAAAGGCATCCGTGAGCGGAAATAAGAGTTCGTAGTTGAGTTGTTTGCGATCCCAAGGATCACGTGGTCGCTCACGAGTGACAGCACGGGCACCCAAAGAGGGTCTAGGAGGGCGAGAAGGACTGGCACGAGACATTTAGAGAGGTGGACTTGGTTGAGGAATTTCAGTGAACACCTGGCGTGCACCACAAAAAGGAGAAGGTGAAAATGAGTGGGGTGGAGGATGAAACCCAAAAATTTTTGGCCCTGCAATTGTAATAACGACTCCCAAACAATCACAAATCTCCATTGCATGCAAGCCCATCCTCCATTGATACCAAAAATGTGAAAGAGAAAGAGAAGGAAGAAACTAACCCCACAATGGAGAACCAAAGGCCCTGTGTGTGTGGGATAAATGGTGGGGATGGGTGGGAGGTGGGTGATGGTGCTTGGGTTAGAGGAGAGTGGGGAAAAAGGTGGAGGAGGTGAAGTTGGGTGTGCATGGGGTGGTGAGGTTTGAGGGTGGTTTGGTTGTGGAGTTGGTGGAGGAGAGGGAGTTGGCAGCCGAGGAGGGGAGTTGAGGTTGAGTGAGATTGGTGGGGCGTTGGGGTTTTTAAAAGAGAGGGGGTAAGCTTGGTTCGAGCACTCGAAGTTGGACTTCGAGTGCTCGAAATATGGGCAGAGAGTTGGGAGCCGAGGGGTGAGAGGACTCAAGCAGTTGCGAGCACTCGAAGCTTGGGTTCGAGTGCTCGAAAATTTGGCAGAGAGGGTTTGGTGTGGGTTGGTGTGGTGGGTTAGGGTGGTGAGCTTGATGGGGTGAGGTGGTGTGTTGGTTTTGTAGTTGGTGTGGGTTGGGGTTGAGAGGGGGTTCGAGCAAGAGAGGGTGGAAGTGGGTATGAGGGTTGGATGCCGGAGGAAGAAAGGTGGTGCATGTATTCATGGGGCTTGCATGCATGCACGCATGCACCTCCATGGTGGCTGAGAGGTGAGGTGGCGAGGTTGGTAGTTGGTTTGTGGTGACACCTGCATGGTCGCATGCATACATGGTGTGTGGTTAGGGTGCTTGGGTTAGGGAGTTGTGTGGTTGGATGTGGGTGCATGGAGGGATGGAGGTTGGGGATAACCGAGAGTTGGGAGGGAGAGAGTTAAGAGTGGTTTGCATGCATGCATGCATGGAGCTTGCATGCATGCAAGGATGCCTTGGGTGGTGAAGTTTGAGGGTGGTTTGGATGGTTGGATGATGGTGTGAGGTGATGGAGCATGCATGGGTTGCATGCTGGGGTGGGGAGGTGTGGTTGGAGGTTGTTTGGTGGGTATGCATGCATGGGCTTGGATGCATGGTGGTTAAGTTTGGAGAAGGAAGTTGGTGGTTTTGATGCAGACAAGGCTGCATGGTGTGTCGGTGGGTTTTGTGTGGTGTGTGAGGTTGGGGAGGTGGTGAGTTGGGAGGGCTGCGTGGGTGTGCATGGGAAGGTGGGTTGGTGTGGGGAGTTGTTTGCATGGTTGTGGGGTGGTGGGTTTGTGGTTTGCATGCATGCATGCATGGAGCTTGCATGTATGCAAGGATGAGAGAGATGAGGATGGTGTGGTTGAAGTTGGTGGGGAGAAGGGGGAAACCGAGAGCATGGGAGTGGGAAGGTTGGTGTTGCTGGAGAGTGCATGGTGCACTCGGCAGGTGGTTGCATGGGAAGGGTTGTGGAGGCATGCATGGATGTCTTGGGGATGGCTATTGAGAGAGAAAGAAGGTGGAGTTCGAGCACTCTAGAGAGGCTTGGCGAGTGCTCGAACTGAGAGCAGTGAGGTGGTTGTTTGGTGCAAGCAATGTCGAGCACTCTAAATGGGAGCTTAAAGTGCTCGAAATGAAGCCAGAGAGGTCGAGGAAAAAGGCAAGGAAGCTCGAGCACTCCAAATTGGAGTTTGAGTGCTCGAAAGTGGGTCAGTAGGCTCAGAATGGTGTGGTTTAAAAGAGCTTGTGAGCTTGAGCAATCGGGGCTTGGGTAGGAGGATGAAGCTGGTTCTTGAAACCATTGAACCATGGAGGGACAGTGAGCATGCCAGTGAGCAAATAACTACAGTGGCATGCCATGCAACATTGAGTCCGATGCATGCAAGGGGTTAAGGCATGCAAGAAATTCTACATGGAATTTGCATGCATGCATGAAGGCAATGCATGCATTGAGAGCTGAATGCAGGCAACAGGATGCATGAATGCAATGCATGCAAGAAAACTATGAACTGTAACCTTAAAAATTGGCGTTAGTATTAATATTATTAACAACAATAATAATAATAGTAAGTTGGCGTAAAATAATAAGTAATATTATTATTATTATTAATATTATTATTATTATTATTTTTTATTTTTTATTTTTTTATTTTTATTTTTTGAAAATTTTCATGTTAGTCCTAAATTCAAGCCGTGCATGGAAAATTTGAAACTTGGCACATTGTTCCAATCCAATGCATGGACGGATAATTTGTCAAACTTTGCAACATCTTGCTAATGAATTGATCAAATTGGAAAAAAAATTTCAAACTTTGCACTTCCCACAATGCATGGATGAGTTTAAGAACATTTCAACAATGTATTGAAGATGAGAGGTTATGCATGTGAGGGCCATGTCGGGAGTCCGAGAAAATTGCCTGATAGATCCGGAAACTTCCGGGAATGAAAACAAGAGTTGAGAAGGTCTAAGAAGCCAGTCTTAAAAATGTGGAACACAACTTAAGATAGTTCCAGAGAAAGTTAAATTTTGGCATTTCTACCCCGTTTCCCAGAAAATTGGCGAGGCACGAGCAATTTCAAGGAGAAGGAAGCTTGGAAATTGAAAGAATTTCTTCCCTTGCTTTGCTAAATTTACTGTCGATAGCTAGACAAAGCTAAAGCAGGCACTAATCCTCATAAATTGGATCCGTCAAGAGGACTTCCTTAACTTTTCAGGTTAGAATTGTGCCGTCAATGCAAGGCTTAAGCCTTTGGCCATTTACCTTGAAGAGTGATCCACTTGCCGGATCATGAAGTTCGATTGCTCCATGAGGAAAGACGGTAGTGACAATGTATGGACCATCCCATCTTGACCGGAGTTTACCGGGAAAGAGTTTCAAGCGGGAATTGAAAAGCCAGACCTTTTGTCCCGGGGCAAAAGACTTTTTGACGATATGTTTGTCATGAAAAGCTTTAGTCTTTGCCTTGTAAATTTTTGCGCTTTCATACGCGTCATTACGCAATTCCTCAAGTTCATTTAATTGCAACGCACGATTAGAGCCGGCTTGTTTGAGATCAAAATTGAACCTTTTTATGGCCCAATAAGCACGGTGCTCTAATTCTACCGGGAGATGACATGCTTTGCCAAAGACAAGTCGATACGGTGACATGCCAATGGGTGTCTTATAAGCTGTCCGGTAAGCCCAAAGCGCATCGTTTAGCCTTACTGACCAATCTTTGCGGTCCGGTCTAACCTTTTTTTCCAAAATGTGCTTAATCTCCCTGTTAGAAATCTCTACTTGACCACTCGTTTGAGGGTGGTAAGGTGTAGCAACCTTATGAATGACGGAATACCTAGCAAGGACGGATTTTAGATAACGATTTCGAAAATGAGATCCGCCATCACTAATGATTGCTCGGGGCGTACCAAAACGATTAAAGATGTGAGACTGAATGAAATGGATCACGACTTTATGATCATCGGTTTTGGTAGCCGCGGCTTCGACCCATTTAGACACATAATCCACCGCTACAAGGATGTACTCATAGCCATAAGAAGATGGAAATGGTCCCATGAAGTCAATCCCCCACACATCAAAAATTTCAACAATTAAAATGTTGGTGAGGGGCATCATGTCTCTTCGGGACATGGATCCAAGTTTTTGACATCGTTCACACGATTTGCAAAAATTGTATGCATCCCGGAACAAGGTAGGCCAAAAGAATCCGCTTTGAAGGACTTTGTTAGTGGTCTTTTTGGCACTGAAATGGCCTCCACAAGCAAGAGTATGGCAAAAATTTAAAATGCTTGTGGCCTCGGTTTCAGGAATACATCGCCGGATGATTTGGTCCGGGCAATACTTGAATAGTTCTGGATCTTCCCAAAAGAAATGCTTGACTTGGGAGAAAAACCAGTCCCTCTCTTGTTTGGACCAATGAGCTGGAATTTTGCCAACCGCAAGATAATTGACAATATCCGCAAACCATGGAAGAGTAGAATGTGAAACTTGAAGAAGTTGCTCATCCGGAAAGGAATCACGGATGGCTGCGAATTCTGAAGATTTCTCAATAAGTAAGCGAGAGAGATGATCGGCGACAACATTGTCGGTCCCTTTTTTGTCCCGGATGTCAATGTCAAACTCTTGAAGTAAGAGGATCCATCGAATTAAACGGGGTTTTGTCTCTTTTTTCGCTAACAAATGCCTAAGAGCGGCATGATCTGAAAAGACGATGACCTTGGCGCCAAGAAGATAAGAGCGAAATTTATCCAAGGCGTACACCACAGCTAGCAATTCTTTTTCAGTGGTGGTGTAGTTCAATTGGGCATCGCAGAGAGTTTTGCTAGCATAATAAATGACATGCGGAAGTTTATCCAAACGTTGGCCCAAAACTGCCCCTAATGCATAGTCGGATGCATCACACATGATCTCAATGGGAAGAGACCAATTAGGGGGTTTCATGATCGGGGCAGAGGAGAGGAGAATGCGAAGTTTGATGAAAGCTTCCATGTAAGCGTCATCAAAATTGAACGGAACATCCTTGGCTAAGAGATTGCACAAGGGCCGTGAGATTTTGCTAAAATCTTTGATGAAGCGACGATAGAATCCGGCATGGCCAAGAAAAGAACGGATTTGACAGACGGAATTCGGAGGAGGAAGATTAGAGATTAACTCAACTTTTGCCTTGTCTACCTCGATTCCCCGCTTAGAAATGACATGTCCTAAAACAATGCCTTCTTGGACCATAAAGTGGCTTTTCTCCCAACTTAGAATGAGATTCGTCTCTTTGCATCTTTGGAGCACAAGAGATAAATTTTTGAGACACGAGTCAAAGGAGGAGCCAAATACGGAAAAATTGTCCATGAAAACTTCTAAGAACCTTTCAACCATATCGGAGAATATGGACATCATGCACCTTTGGAACGTTGCCGGTGCATTGCATAGACCAAAAGGCATGCGTCGATAGGCAAAAGTACCAAAGGGACATGTGAATGTTGTTTTCTCTTGATCTTGGGGGGCGATTGCCACTTGGTTATAGCCAGAATAACCATCAAGAAAACAATAGAAGCTTTGGCCGGCTAACCTTTCTAGGATTTGATCAATAAATGGGAGTGGGAAATGATCCTTCCTAGTTGATGAGTTAAGTTTACGATAGTCAATGCACACACGCCACCCGGTGGTGGTTCGTTGTGGCACGAGCTCGCCCCCTGAATTTTCAACAACGGTGAGCCCAGATTTCTTGGGGACAACTTGTGTGGGGCTCACCCACTTGCTATAAGAGATAGGATAGATGATTCCCGCATCTAGCAATTTGATCACCTCTTCCATGACCACTTCCTTCATGTTTGGATTTAACCGGCGCTGGACCTCTCTAGTAGGCTTTGCGTCATCCTCCATATGAATGCGGTGCATACAAATGGAGGGGTCAACTCCTTTCAAATCTGCCACTGTCCAACCAATAGCTTCTTTATGCTCTTGGAGCACCGCTAAAAGGTTGGTCTCTTGGTCGTTTTGAAGGTCCGAGGCAATAATGACCGGAAGGGTTTGCTTTGGACCAAGAAACACATACTTGAGATGGGCTAGGAGCGGCTTAAGCTCAAGGTGTGGTAGAGATAGCAATGATGGGACCGAAGGAGTGGTGGAAAGTTGGGGAAGTGGTTCTTTTAGAATTTTCCAAGGAGGTACGTCCATGACAGCATTGATATCAAGCAAGGAATTGACTTCTTGAATGGCCTGATCGACATCAAAGTTTGAGAAGTCAAAATGGGACATGCAAGTTTCAAGAGGATCTTTGCCTAGAATGAAGGGGAGAGATTCTTCGACCACTTCATCAATGACATCCACAAGAAAACAATCATCCTCATTGGAGGGATGTTGAGTTGCATGAAAGATGTGGAGTTTGACTTGCATGTTTCCAAAAGCGATGTCCATCACCCCGGTTCGACAATTAATTGATGCATTAGCCGTGGCTAAAAATGGCCTACCAAGGATCACGGGAATGTGCTTTTTTGGGTCATGGACCGGTTCCGTATCAAGAACCACAAAATCTACCGGGAAGTAGAATTTGTCCACTTTGATGATAACATCCTCGAGAATACCTCGTGGATGCTTGACCGATCTATCGGCAAGCTGCAAAACCACGGAAGTCGGCTTAAGATCTCCCAAACCAAGTTGTAGGTAGACTGAGTATGGAATTAAATTCACACTAGCTCCTAAGTCAAGGAGGGCCCTCTCGATTTTGCTGTCACCAATGACGCAAGAGATTGTGGAGGCACCCGGATCCTTATACTTCGGGGGAGTGCTATGCTGAATGATAGCACTAACATTTTCAGTCAACCTCACTTTTTTTGGCAAATGATTTTTAGAAGTGCGCTTTTGAGTGCACAAATCTTTGAGAAATTTTGCGTAGGGAGGGATTTGCTTGATAGCATCCAAGAGGGGCAAGTTAATCTTCACTTGCTTGAAAACTTCCCACATGTCTTGAATTTTACAATTCTTGTTCCCAAAATGTGTCGACTCTTGAAGACGTTGAGGAAACAGAGCTTTTGGCTCATAAGTAGTTTCCACATTTGGGGTGACATGTGTGGGATTTCCGTGAATGGTATTTGGACAAGAATTTGGATTAGAAGAGCTTGAATTTGGATTTTTCAAAGGAGAAACTTCCGCACTTTTGTCACCATCGACCTTGTTGTCAACCACTCTACCACTCCGAAGGGTGGTGATAGCTTGAACTTGTTCATGAGTCGGCCCACTCGGAGGAGGGGTTTCGTCAATCACATGCATTCCTCTAGGATTTTCAAAAGGTTGAGAGGGAAGCTTGCCCTTGTCCTTTTGAAGCAATTGATTCACCGAGTTAGCTATTTGGCCCACTTGATTTTCGAGATTAGCTATGGATTGAGTATGAGAGTGAACCATTTGGAGAGTAGGCTGCAAGGATGTCAAGAGTTGCTTGTTGGCATCCATTATTTGCTTATTTAATGATTCCATCATTTGCTTGTTTGCAGTTACTATCTCGTCAGTTGGACACACAGGAGGTTGATTGGAGACATTTGGATTGTAAGGAGGATGGTAGCTTGAAGAGGCTTCGAAAGGTCTACCTTGAAATTGAGAAGAGGGCTGATTTTGCCGCCCTTGGTTTTGGAAATGGGAATTTTGTGGGGCTTGTTGCCGCCGCGAGAAATTCGGATGATCTCGCCAACCCGGATTGTAGGTGTTGGAATATGGATTGTTCCCGGGCCGCGAGAACATGGCATTAGCTTGCTCTTGGTTGGGATTGGGAAATTGCTCCGGTGTGGGGCAATCTTCCGAGAGATGGAATGGCTCTTGGTTGGGATTGGGAAATTGCTCCGGTGTGGGGCAATCTTCCGAGAGATGGAATGGACTAGTGCATGAAGCACAAACTGAACTTGCCGAATTTTGAGACAATGAAGGAGGAAGATGTGGTGCCATCAATTGGTAGAATTTATGAGCGATGGCATCCACTTGAGATGATTCCTCCCTTATTGACTTTGGTTGACAAGGGTTGGTGTTGTTTGGAGTAGCTGCGGTCGGAGCCCTACGAGAATTGTGTTGAAGTGAATTTTCACTCAAATTCTCAAGTAAGGTCCAAGCCTCATCCATATTCTTGGACATGAACATCCCACCACAAGAAGAATCAACCGTGAATCTATGGGTTTCGGTCAAGCCAGCATAGAAAGCTTGCACTAATTGCCATTTTGGGATCAAATGATGAGGGCATTTTCGAAGAAGATCTTGTAGCCTTTCCCAAGTCTCGTGGAGTTGTTCTCCATCAACTTGAGAAAAACTTAGAATGGAACGCCTCATCTGGTTGGTTTTACTCACCGGATAATACTTCTTAAGAAATTCTTGTTGCAATCGAGCCCAAGAAGTAATAGAGTTGGGAGCGAGGGAGTTCAACCAATATTTTGCCCTATCCTTTAGGGAAAATGGGAAAAGATGGAGATGAAGTGCATTGTCCGGAAAACCTCTCAACGGGATGGTCGAACAGATTTCAAGGAACTCATCAAGATGCTTATATGGATCTTCATTATCAAAGCCATGAAATGATGGAAGCATTTGAATGGTACTAGACTTGATCTCATATTGAGCTGCATCGATGTTTGGCATCACTATACAAGAAGGAGAAGCATAGGTGGTAGGAATGAAATGATCTCTAAGAGTCATTGGTTCTACATTAGGAATTTCAGCCCTTTCATTCCCCGGATTTCCTACGTTATCCCCCATTATATTGAATTCAGTTTCAAGGTCCCTTGTAAGAGTGGGTTCCCTAAGGTTTCGTCTAAGAGTTCTTTCAAGTGAATTTATATCAATAGGCGAGTCAAGTGTGGGTAGAGAGAGTGACCTACGGCCAAACATCAACAATTCACAACAACATCATCATAACAAATCTTTGTCATCAACTCCACATACGATGTTCCCTTTCTCCTCAATTATCAAGATAGAAAATAAATGGCCACGACAAGGACCGATGCTTGGAATTGAAAATACACAATTGAAGTAGCCTCGACAAGGGCTTGCAATTTATCTACTTCTAAGCTTAACACATGCACGATATTCACAATTTTTTGGAATTTTTTAGAATTTTTTTAGAATTTTTTGGGCCAAATTATAATTTCTGGAATTTTCGGCTATTTTCCGGCAACCGGAGCGCCGTTGCCGGTGAAGTCGATGCCGGAAAGAAGGACGGCCGATCCCATGCTTCGCGGTGTACCATCATACGGTGCAACCGGATTCCCAGCCATAGGATTAGTCAACAAGAGGAGAGATGATAAGGTGTAGCGCAGCCCATGAAACGCTCAAGGCTCGCCCAATCCACAGGCACATAAGCTGCACACACCAAGGCTACAGGCGGCAACTGGCTCGTGCTAGCGCGTAGAACGCAATGGCAAACCACACACGCGCGTGCCGGCGCTTGACAGTGTGTGGTATGCACTGCAACCTCCCTCCAGCGCTTGCAGGAGCGTGGGAGCACGTGGCATGCGCTAGGAACCTTCCGGACATGTCCTAGGTGCGGTTTGGACCCAATCCAAACACGTACAAGCCTCTGCAGGTGTTCACAAGCCTTTGATTGACCCTCGCGCAATACTTAGAGCAATTAAATGTTAAAAGCTAAATTCATTGGCTATTTTATTTGTTTTATCTGTCATTTATATGTGTATGTGATGCATGGAATAATTAATTGCTGATAATTATTGTTCATGCATTAGATCCATGATTTTATCTAAATGACTTGATTTATATTAATTAAATTTTAAAAATTAATTGGATTTGATTGCTAATTAATTAAAGGACACTTATTGGGAAACGAAAAATTATTTTTGTAAATTATTTTTAAAGTGTGCCTCAAATTAAATATAATCATTTAAAAGTTCAGTTATGTTCTAAATTTAATTGGATTAAAATCAAGGCATTTTTCATACATTATATCATGGATATGAGTAAATGAAAACCCTAATTATGAATGATTAAAAATTGAGTGGGAGCGAGGATTTTTATACATTACCCCATACCTTCGTTATTATAACCAGTGTAATTAGATCTTCAAAATAAGGCTCCACGTATGATTTGAAGAGTCTAAATATTATAAGAATGGTTATCTCATGAAAATAAAAATATTAAATGTTCATTGTAATCAGATCTTTAAAAATAAGGCCCTACGCATGATTTAATAACGTTATACACTCAATCTAAAATCAATAGTGTTAGCTCCCCAACGGAGTGGTCTACACTAGGTGATTTTAGAAAGGCTAAACATAATTGGGAATCATTTCATATAGATAGACAAGGTATTGTCTTAAGAGATATGGAAATGATGGGATATGCCCACCAATAGCACTAATGAACTTCGCCAACTGAATAAATTATTGGCATATTGGCTATCCGATTTTTCGTGCAATGGTTAAGGGACCCATAAATATTTTAATGGAAGTGCTCGCTTAATAGCAGATGAATATCAACAATAGTAATAATGAACTCCTCCATCAAGATAAGTTATTGACAAATTGATTGTGTGATTTATTGTGACAGCCTAAGTTTTTCAACCTGTGGCATTAGTGATTAACCGAAAGTTAACCCGATAACGGATCCGAAATGCAGAAGCGAAAGGTAAACCAAAGTCTTTAGAGATATAGATCATCCCCAAGTCACCAATATAACCTTCCATGAAGTCACAAAACTCAAAGAAATAACCAAAAGCGAAAGCTAAAATGAAAAGGTCAAATGATACCCTATGGCACCAATGACACCCAAGGGAACAAGATCTAGTTCAAACTAGACCACGTACGCCATTAGATGGCTTAAACAAAATCAACGAAGTCGAGTAAGGACAAACGAAACAATAAAAGCCTGAAGAAACGACAACCAAACAAAAACCTACAAGGTAGCTCCATTTCGGTCAGCCGAAATAGAGTTTCAGTCGGCCGAAGTGAGCTAGGAAAAAAAATGGAATGAGCCTTCATTTCGGTCAATCGAAATGACAAACCGGTCGACCGGTTTGTGGCTCGAGATGAAAATGGCTACTGGAATTGTGATATTTACTGTACAATTAAAACCAAAAGGGCATCGGTCAACCGAAACAAGCCACCGGTCGACCAAAACAGGTCAAAAATCTGAAGAATGAACCTGCTATGCACCAAAACTAAAAAATGAGACTTTAAGTCTCATTTGAATCCCCCATGGCATGATCAATTTATGTTATGTGCTATTGTGTGATGATGTGAACATACACGCAAGTGTAATATGGCATTTTAAACATGTCACAATAGCCTATAGCCTTATTACAATTCATTTACAACATTTGACATGTCAAACCTCCAAAGTTAGGAAAATTACATTTCAAAGGCTAAACTTGAAATTTAAATACATACACTTGAACTTTAAAGTTTGTGGCCCTTGGCCTCATGTCATATACATAAAATGAGAATCAAAAAGTGTGCTTAGGCACACATTACAAGTTTAGAATCAAATATACACATTTGATAGATAAGGCTACAAATGGCATTTCTAGCCAGCCTTTACAATAATGGAACCTTTAAGTCCCCAAATCGCCCAAGCATAATGGGAATCTCAACCTTCATTCTTGTACCTAAAAAATACCCCCAGTAACTTCATGGTGAGTAACATAAAGCTACTTGTAGGAAATAAGTATGCATTGACCTAGTATTTTACAATTTTATCACCTTAAGGTGAAACATGCTAAAGGGCTCATGCCACCTAACGTTTATGTCAAGGGTGAGACTTAGGGAGTATCCTAAGCTACCCTAGATCATTTCTAGTATAAATCACATCATTCATACAATTCTAACCACATAGAAGCATGCTATACAAGCAACAAGATATATATTCTCAAAGTCATCAACTTGAAATCTAAAATGCGAAAATAACCAAAGTGGGTCATGCCACCTAACGTCTATGTTCCAAATGAATCTATAGGATCATTCCTAAGTCACATTTGAACAATATAGCATAGATGTACTGAACAACATCAAAACCTGCAATGATTTATTAGAAATCATAAAACATAGATGTACTTACCAACATCAAAATTTGCAATGATTCATTAGAAATCACAATGCCTGAATGTACTTAACAATATTAAATCGCTAATGACCAAAACCAGAAGTCACAATTGACCATGGTTGCTAACTTGGAATTGAATGCGAAATCAAAAGTGGGAGACTTGGATATTAAAGCTCAGAATTCTGCCAAGACCTCAATGGTTATTTCGGGCATTAACCCGCAGGGAAGACCACCCTAGTGCGCACTATAAAATGGGGAGAACTCATACCTCCCGCACTGAAGCCAAACTCTAGCCATATCTCTGTAACAATGTCCCAAGTGACTCCAAAATAAATAAGTTAACAACTTATATACGTATTAAATAGTACACAAAACTACCTTCATACACAAGTAAGTTGAAACCACACAATGCATGCACTAAGTCCATAACTAGTATAGGACGACAAATGCAGAATCTCTAGAGTGCAATTCGTTACTCGCTATAATAACATCACATGTCAAATCTTTAGTGTGCGATTAGTTACACACTATAACAACATAATTCAATATTGAAAACATGAACTGAAGAATCTAATACAAGTCCAAAATCATGATTTAGATATACAATCAATGTTAAACACATGATTAAATCAATAGTGCAATAGAAACGAAAATTAATCAAGTAAACTAATTAATTTCTCTAAGTTTCAATTCTCAACCAAATGGTCTCTAATTAACATATGTTAAACAACATAGCATGGTCATTGCATATACTGATTCAAAAACTTAATTAGAAATGGAACATTTAAATAGATTTTAATTAATCCCTTTGGCAAGGGCCTGCAGTGCTTTGCAGGCCCCTGCAAACTTCGAACTTCATTGGACCATTTGGCGGGCGCCCGCAGCTCCTTAGTATTGTACCAATTTCCTTCATAATCTGATCTTTACTTCGCCCGATGACATGATCATCCTTCATGGCTATTTTTACAGGGATAACCGGGAGTTCAATGGGATACTGGCTTGGCCAAAATGAAGGTCCCCGGCAACAGCATGCTTTGATTCTTCAATTATTCATCAAAGCGTCTGTTTTAACTGTCTTTGGGGAACTACCTGAAAGTAGACAAAAACACGCAAATGAAGCTAATATATACAACAAGATCAACTAATGGACTTAACTAATGTAAATAAGGGCGCTTGAATATGCAATATTTTGTGCTTATCACACCCCCAAACTTACATTTTGTTAGTCCCATAATAAAACCAAAAATGAAACTCTTGACAAAATGACAACATTTGAAATGCTATCTACATGCATCAACATGGGGCAAGAAAATACACACACACACACACACACCTCACTAGCAACTTGGAATAGACAGAAAATTAGAGACGAAATCATTATGCAAACTACCTTGCATATATGAAGCCTTGACATAACAAAATGGCTAAACATACTTCAAATCTCATGCATCAACATCGTAGTCGATATAAATACTTCAATTGTTATCTCTTTAATAGAAATCAACTCTAATTTCAATGAAAGTGAACCGGATTCCAAATATGTGGCTTTTACCTTCTTTTTCCAATTTCAAAACACAAGTCTTCAAAATATTGAATTTCCCTTTTAAATGAGGTCTCTAAGGCATGAATTTATTCAAAATAATACTTTTTTTTTTACATACATATTTTGGTTGTGCAATACCGAAGTCCCTTAAGCTTTCTAACCAACTCATGTAGCAAGCATTAGGCCAGCAACTCCCAAGCCGGATGGCTTTAGGGCGCTAAGTGTAAGGACACTCCAAGGGCACTCAAGTTGGTAAGGCTATGAACTCCAACGAACCATATTTATTTAATTTTTTATTTTTATTTTTGTGAATGACCATGCAATGCCTAAGTCCCTTAAGCTTTCTAACTAACCCATGTAGCAAGTGTTAGGCCAGCAACTCCCAAACCGGATGGCTTTAGGGTTCTAAGTGTAAGGACACTCTAATGGCTTAATAACTCGAGTTAGCAAGTCCACGAACTTAAACTAGTCATTATCCTTATTCTTCTTCCTTTATTTTTTTTGTTTTTTATTTTAAGATTCAATGCCAAAGATATCCATTCATTAGGGTCATCAATTCAAATCAACTGAGTCAAGGTCAAGGTCAATCTGGTTGCATGCTTCACAATTGAGTTTCCGGTGTGCGTCTGTGCAGTGTGAAGCATAGAAGAGTATGAAATCCGACGAAAATCTAATTAAAGCATTTATACAAACCGGTTTGAATCAACATGAACATTTCAGATTTTTCTTTATTTTCAAAACTCTCATTTGCCCCTATACACAAAGTGTTAAACACATGCTTCATTTTCTAACAAGTTCCAAGATTACTATATCATTGTTTTCCAAAAAATGATTTTTATTACTTTACATGAATAATTAGCGTATGCAAACAAAAATGTAATACAAAAAATGCAATAATGCACCCCCAAACTTGAATGTCACATTGTCCTCAATGTGAGAAAGCAAAGAATGATTAATGAAAAATAGCAAGGGTACAAGAACAATATTACCAAGTGGACAAGGAAATTCAGTGACGGTGTAAAAAATATGCCACCATGGCCCCCAAACTTGATTCTGAAAACCTCTCGACAACACATCTATACATAACAAACATTATATAAATCCAAACAGAGAGAAAAATAAACAACTGTAATTTATTTAACTAAAAAGGTGCCATTTGGGAAGAAAAAGTTGGCTCGGGCAATTTATCGAACACCTGGCGTGCAAGACAAAATGGAAGAGAGCCAAAGGTGGATTAGAGATAGAAAAACCCAAAAATTTTCACCTGAAATTGACAATATCAAACTCCCAAACAATCACCAATCCTCCAAATATATTATCCTGTCCTCTATTGATCCAAAAATTGAAAGAAAGAAAGAGTAGAGGAAACTTACCCAATATGGAGAGTAAAGGACTCCTTGCTTGGTGATGGGAAACTTTGAGGATGAGATGAAGGTGAGATGATGGAGTGGGGGAAGAAGATAAGATGGGAGAGGAGTAGATAGAAGGAAGAATTGAAGAGTTGAGAAGGAAAGGGAGAGAGACTCGGCTAGGATTAAGAGAGGGGGAAAGATATAAAAGGAAATGGGTTTGAAATAAGCCCATTTAAAGAGAGCCGACACAGGGGCGGGCGCCCGCGGGTTCGAGACTACACTGCTTATTTCAGTAGGTGCCCGTAAGGGCTTAGCGGGTGCCCGTGACTTGTCAAGGGTGGGTCTCGGCTGGGGCCCACAAGGTCTTAGCGAGGCCTTACAGAAGCTCGAGCTCACTGCCACTTTTGGCGGGTGCCCGCAGGGGCTTGATGGGCGCCCACGACTGTTGGGCAGACCACCTTCTGAAGTGACTTTTGGCCTAACGGAGGCCGGGCAGGGTCAAAAAATTTCCAAATTTGAAATTGAAGCTTGTATGGACCCTAGATATAGTTTATAACCCCAAGAACGAGAATCGGAGCGTAAATGTAACATCGATGTTTTAGAGGCCCGAATTTCCCCTGATTTTTGGATTAGTTGAGAAAATTGCCCAAATGACCTTGAAAATTTTTGAAAACGGTACCGAGACCTTAAAATGACTAAGAAAACTGAATGTGACTTTTGGAACGCAATTCAAGACAATTTCGGAAGGGTCACATTTTGGCTAAACTTAGCGAATTTATGGAAAATTCTTGGCTAAGGCAACTTAGAAGAGGGAAGCTTGGAAGTTGAAAGAATTGCTTCTTACGAGTGCTAAATTTAATATCGATAGCTAGACGAACCATGATGTCGCATTAGTCCTAGTAAATTGGGTCCATCAATAGGACTTTCTCTACTTTTCGGATAGGTACTATGCCATCAACATAAGGCTTAAGCCATTGACCATTAACCTTAAAGAGAGATCAATCGGTAGGATCTTGGAGTTCGATTGCACCATGAGGAAAGACGAATGTGATGACATATGGACCATCCCACTATGAACGAAGTTTACCGGGATAGAGTCTCAATCTAGAATTGAAAAGCCAAACTTTTTTTCCGGGGGTAAAAGACTTGTTGACAATGTGTTTGTCATAAAAAGATTTAGTCTTTGCCTTATAGATTTTGGTGCTTTCATACGCATCATTTCGTATTTCCTCAAGCTCATTGAGCTGCAATTTACTAGTAGAGCCGGCTTGTTTAAGATCAAAGTTGAGCCTTTTTATAGCCCAAAAAGCACAGTGTTCTAACTCGATTGGGAGATGACAAGCTTTACCAAAGACAAGTCGATATGGTGACATGCTAATGGGCGTCTTATACACTGTCCAATAGGCCCTGAGTGCATCATTTAGTCTTAATGACCAATCTATACTGTCTGGACAAACCGTCTTTTCCAGAATATGCTTGATCCACGATTAGATACTTCCACTTGACCACTTATTTGAGGGTGGTAAGGTGTGGCAACCTTGTGAATGACGGAGTATTTAAGAATGACGGATTTGAGGTAGCGATTTCGAAAATAAGATCCTTCGTCACTGATGATGGCTCTAGGCGTACCAAACCGACTAAAGATATTCGATTGAATGAACTTGACCATGACTTTATGATCGTTTATTTTTGTAGCCTTTACCTCAACCCATTTAGATACATAATCCACCGCTACGAGAATGTACTCATAGCCATAAGAAGATGGAAATGGTCCCATGAAGTCAATTCCCCATACATCGAAAATTTCTATGATTAAAATGGGATTGAGGGGCATCATGTCTCTTCTGGACATGGATATGAGCTTTTGGCAATGCTCACATGACTTATAGAAATTGTAAGCATCCCGAAACAAAGATGGTAAATGAAATCCGTTGTGAAGGACTTTGTCGGCAGTTTTCTTTGCACTGAAGTGTCCTCCACATGCAAGTGTGTGGCAGAAATTTAGGACACTTGGGAATTTAGATTCTGGAATACATCGCTGGATGATTTGATCCTGGCAATACTTGAATAGTTCCAGATCTTCCCAAAAGAAAATTTTGATTTGGGAGAAGAACTGGTCTTTATCTTGTTTTGACCATTTGGATGGAATTTTTCCTACCACAAGGTAGTTGACAATATCTGCAAA
The DNA here is from genome assembly GCF_030987335.1 of Cornus florida. Taxonomy (NCBI): domain Eukaryota; kingdom Viridiplantae; phylum Streptophyta; class Magnoliopsida; order Cornales; family Cornaceae; genus Cornus; species Cornus florida. Next base: position 30,673,282 of record NW_026775571.1, on the reverse strand, counting down.
CCATGGAAGATTGGAATGAGAAATCTGAAACAGTTGCTCATCCGGAAAGGAATCACGAACTGCAGTAAATTCAGAGGATTTCTCAATTTGTAAACGAGAGAGATGGTCAGCGACACCATTGTGTGTCCCTTTTTTGTCCCGAATTTTAATATCAAACTCTTGGAGTAAGAGTATCCATCTAATTAGGCAAGGTTTAGTCTCTTTTTTAGTGAGCAAATGCCTAAGAGCGGCATGGTCCGACAATGACTTTGGATCCAAGAAGGTAAGAACGAAATTTATCCAAGGTATACACCACCGCTAGTAACTCTTTTTTAGTAATGGTGTAATTCAATTGAGCATCAGATAGAGTTTTGCTAGCGTAATAGATGGCATGCGGTAGCTTGTCCACATGCTGGCCCAAAACCGCACCCAATGCATAATCGGATGCGTCACACATGATCTTAAATGGAAGAGACCAGTTGGGCGGTTTCATGATTGGGGCTAATAAGAGCAGAGTACAAAGCTTCTTAAAAGCTTCCAAATATGCTTCATCAAAATTGAAGGGAATATCCTTGGCAAGTAGATTACACAAGGGCCGGGATATTTACTAAAATCTTTGATGAAGCGGCGATAAAAGCCGGCATGACCAAGAAAGGAACGGATTTGTCAGACAGAATTTGGAGGAGGAAGAGTAGAGATCAATTCGAATTTGGCCTTGTCGACCTCAATTCCCCTTTTAAAGATGACATGTCCCAAGACAATGCCTTCTTGAACCATAAAATGACACTTTTCCCAACTTAGAATCAGATTTGTCTTCTTGCATCTTTGAAGCACAAGGGATAAATTGTAGAAACAGGAGTCAAAGGAAGATCAAAAGACGGAGAAGTCATCTATGAATACTTCCAAAAACTTTTTAACCATATTGGAAAATACGGACATCATGCACCTTTGGAAAGTTGTTGGTGCATTGCATAGCCCAAAGGGCATGCGTCTATAGGCAAATGTTCCAAAGGGACATGTGAATGTGGTCTTCTCTTGATCTTGAGGATCAATTGCCACTTGGTTATAGCCAGAATAACCATCAAGGAAATAGTAGTAGCTTTAGCCGGCTAGCCTCTCTAGGATTCGATCAATGAATGGAAGTGGAAAATGATCCTTCCTGGTGGTAGAGTTAAGTTTCCGGTAGTCAATGCACACACGCCACCCAATGGTAGTGCGTTTTCTTGGTCCTTTAAAAGGTCCAATACGATGATGACCGGAAGAATTTGATTTGCACCAAGAAACACATACTTGAGGTGAGCCGGGAGTGGCTTTAACTCAAGTTGTGGTGGAGATTTCAAGAAAGGGACCAGAGGAGTAGTGGAAAGTTGAGGAAGTGGTTCTTTTGGTACCTTCCAAGGAGGAAAGTCCATGATAGCACCAATGTCGAGCAAAGAATTCACTTCTTAGATGCATTGATTGATATCAAAGTTTACAAAATCAAAGTGTGACATACAAGTTTCAAGCGGATTTTTGCTTAGAATGAAGAAGAGATTCTTCGACCATTTCATCTACCACATCAATGAGGAAACAATCATCCTCTTCGGAAGGATGTTGAGTTTGACTTGCATATTTCCAAAGGCGATATCCATCACCCCGGTTTAGCAATTTATCAAAGCATTAGCCGTAGCTAAGAAAGGCCTACCGAGGATCACGGGAATATGTTTCTTTGGATCATAGACCGGTTCCATGTCGAGAACCACAAAGTCTACCGGGAAGTAGAATTTGTCAACTTTGATGATGACATCTTTAAGAATGCCCCGTGGGTGCTTAACTAATTTGTCGGCAAGCTGTAAGACCACGAAAGTTGGCTTAAGATCACCCAACCCAAGTTGTAAATAAACTGAATATGGAATTAAGTTCACACTCGCTCCTAAGTCAAGAAGGGCCTTTTCTATCTTGTTGTCACCAATGGCACACGAGATTGTTGGGGCGCCGGGATCCTTATACTCTAGAGGAGTGTTGTGCTAAATGATCGCACTCACATTTTCAATTAGTCTTACCTTCATTGGTAAATGATTCTTGGAAGTGCGCTTTTGAGTGCATAAATATTTAAGAAATTTTGCATAGGGAGGGATTTTCTTGATAGCATCTAAGAGAGGAAGGATGATCTTTACTTGCCTAAAGACCTCCCACATGTCTTGAATTTTCTAACATTTGTTCCCAAAATGTGTCGACTCTTGGAGACGTTAAGGAAACGGAGCCTTAGGCTCATAAGAAGTCTCTACATTTGGGTTGACAAGCTTGGAATTTTCAGTGCTAGACTTTGGATTTTCATGAGGGAAATTTGGATTAGATGAGCTATGATTTGGATTTTTTGGAGGAAGGATTGTTTCATCTTTTCCTCCATCAACCTTGTTGTCCACAATTCGACCACTACTAAGGGTGGTGATTGCTTGGACTTGTTCATGAGTAGGCCCACTCAGATGAGGGGCTTCGTCAATGACATGCATCCCTCTAGGATTCTCAAATGGTTGAGCGGGAAGTTTTCCCTTATCTCTTTAAAGAAGTTGGTTTATTGAAGTAGCTATTTATCCTATTTTATTCTCAAGTTTAGCTATTGATTGAGTATGAGAATGAACCATTTGGAGAGTGGGCTGCAATGATGTCAACAGTTGCTTGTTAGATTCTAACACTTGCTTATTTAAAGATTCCATCATTTGTTTATTTGCAGTGAGAATTTCATCAGTTAGAAACATAGGAGGTAGAGTAGAGACATTTGGATTATAGGGTGGCTGGTAACTTGAAGAGGCCTGAAATTGCCCATTTTGAAATTGAGAAGAGGGCTGATTTTGATGCCCTTGATTTTGAAACGTCAAATTTTGTGGGGCGGGTTGCCTCTACGAGAAATTCGGATGATCTCTCCATCCCGAATTATAGGTATTAGAATAAGGATTATTTCTGGGCCTGAAAAATATAGCATTTGCTTGCTTTTGATTGTTATTAGGAAATTGCTCCGGTGTGGGGTAATCTTCCGAGAGATGGAAAGGGCTAGTGCATGATGCACACACCCCACTTGCTGAATTTTCAGACAAAGAAGGAGAGAGATATGGTGCCATTAATTGATAGAATTTATGAGCTATGGCATCCACTTAAGACGATTCTTCCCTTAGTGTCTTTGGTTGACATGGATTGGTGTTCTTTGCATTGGTTGAGGTTGGACCCCCATGAGAACTATGTTGCAATGAGTTTTCACTCAAATTCTCGAGTAAGGTCCAAGCCTCATCTGCATTTTTAGATGTGAACATCCCTCCACATGATGAGTCAACCATGAATCTATTTGGGTCAACCCAGCATAGAAAGCTTGCACCAATTGCCATTTTGGAATTAAGTGGTGCAGACATTTCCTAAGGAGATCTTGAAGTCTCTCCCAAGTCTCATAGAGTTGTTGCCTATCACTTTGTGAAAAACTAAGAATGGAACACCTCATTTGGTTGGTCTTACTCGTAGGATAATATTTTTTTAAGAATTCGTGTTGCAATTGAGCCCATGTAGTGATGGAATTTGTAGCATGGGAGTTCAACCAATATTTTGCCCTATCTTTTAAGGCGAATGGGAAGAGATGCAAATGGAGAGCATTTTTAGGGAAGCCCCTTAGCTTGATGGTAGAACAAATTTCAAGGAACTCATCAAGATGCTTATAGGGTTCTTCATTTTTAAAGCCATGAAAGGATGGAAGCATTTGAATTATACTAGATCTAATTTCATATTGGGCTACCTTGATGTTTGGCATCACTATACAAGAAGGAGAGGCATAAGTTGTAGGGATGAAATGGCCCTTAAGAGTCATAGGTATAACATTTTCTCCATTACCGGCCATTGTATTAAATTCAAGTTCAATTCCTCTTATATTTTCAGATTCCCTAAGGTTTCTTCCAGTGAATTTATGTCAATGGGAGATTCGAGAGTTGGTAAGGACAATAACCAACGACCAAACATCAATAACACACTTCACAACCGACACAACAATTCATCACCATAACCTCCAGATACGATGTTCCCTTTCTCCTCAATTATCAACAAGACAGAAAATAAATGGCCACGACAAGGACCGATGCTTTGTAAAATAGTAAAATAGAAATAGCCTCAACAAGGGCTCCAGACTTAAATATCTTTAATTTAACCACATGCAAGATATTCACAATTTTGAAACTAGAACTTCGAAAACTTACCTGAAGTCCTCTAAACTTATGATATTTTCAGTTTTCCCACGGCAAGCCTTGAGTACCTAGAATCTCACTAGAATACTTAAAACACAACAATGGTCAAAACCAAACAAGAAAATATTCATAAGAAACAATATTAACAATCAAACCAAAGTTAATCCTTCAACCTCGGTTACAAAACCGTTAGCAATCCTCTGCAATGGTGCCAAAAATTGATGGGTCTCGTTGACTATCAATAATAATCAACTCTTTGCAATAGGACAAATCATTGTAAAATAGGGCTATTGGACAGGTAAGTCGAACCACTGGGATTGCTAGTTTATGGCAACCAAGATTGTAGAATCACTTTTAGTTTGATGAAAGGGGGTATAACAGTTGGTTTTGTTTGTCACTTTGAAATAGGGATTAAAGAATGCATAAAACAATAATTGCAAGGAAATTAAGAGGAAAGAGATTTAGGTAGAGAGGACTAGGGAGTTGAATCCACTACCTACCCCATAAACATGCTAGATTATGATTAACTTGGGGAAACAACATATATAAGTGGCCACAAAATGTAGCTACACATGGTTGCTCCATTACCTTCAAGAAGTTTATGAAATTAATGGCAAGAATAACCTATCAAAGTTATACATGCTTGAAATACCTAAACTAGGGTATAGCCTTAGACATGCTTACTAAGCTAGAGATTATCAAACCTTCAATCAAATGATAAGAGCACATGAAGTTAAAAACCAAGTATAGTCCATCAAATGAAGGCCCTAAGCTATGGACTATCAAATTTCCTAAGCAACATGCTATTAAACCATTCCACAATCTCATTTCCATTGTCACTATGAAAATGCAAGCCATATTATCATGAGAGAAAACAATCTAAGACAAGATAATAAACTCAAAATGATCATTTATAAACATTAATATCCATTACAACATGTGTATAGCTCTAGATTATGGAAAGACCAAATATATACATCATTTCCCCTAAAATAAATCAAAACTAAGGCATGCTTACAAGGGAGGGCTTCATCACTTCCTTAGAAAGGGAGTTAGTTACCCATAGGAGCAAGGGAGGAAGGAGAAGAGATCATCATCCCCACCATGGTCTTTGGCGGGGGCCTGCAATGCCTTGTAGGCCCCTGTAAACTTCGAACTTCACTAGACCATTTGGAGGGCGCCCGCAGCTCCTTAGCACTGCACCAATTTGCTTCATAATCTGATCTTTGCTCTCCCCGATGACGCGATCATCCTTCATAGCTCTTTTCCCAGGGATAACCGGGAGTTCAATGGGATACTGGCTTGGCCAAAATGAAGGTCCCTGGCAATGGCATGCTTTGATTCTTTAAGAATTCATCAAAGCATCTCTTTTAACTCTCTTTGGGGAACCACCTGAAAGTAGACAAAAATACGCAAATGAAGCTAATGTGTACAATAAGATCAACTATGGACTTAACTAATGCAAATAAGGGCGCTTGAATATACAATATTAGGCGCTTATCACCCTTTAATTAAAATTTCTAGATTTTTATACTTATCCAAATGCTCTCAAATTAAAGTATATTAAAGAACATGCCAAGACTTAATTTAAAAGCATGACAGAAGTTAATTTCATGCAAGGTACGTCCATGAGAATTAAACTTTCACAAAAGATAATTATTAAATAAAAAGTGCAATTCTTATTCAATTAATCCCAATTTAATATATATTGACAAACATATCAAAACCAAAATTTCTAGTATGCCACAATTTAATTCTATGTTATCTATCCACATGAGAATTAAATCTTAACCATAGAAATTAATTAAATTAAATTCTAGAACTTAAACCAAAGCAGGCATACAAGTTGTAAAAGCTTCTAAAATCATTAAAACAACATGAATATAATCCTAAGACACCCCCTACCTCAATTTGAGATGAATATCTCAAAAGCCACCAAAATGAGACTACTCCGAATTCGACGATACTTCGAGGTTTCGTCGGGGACAACACGGTGAACAAGAACCCCAAGGAAGCTCCATCAAAATCACAACTTGACTTCAAACCCAAACTCAAGAAATGGCCAAAACGAGATTCCAATCGTTGGAATCAAAGGCCTCGCCAAGGCAAACATAAAACATTAAGGCACTACGGCATTTCACTAAGGGGAAGAAGCTCAAAAGAGGAGAGAGAAGGTGGTAGCCCTTGGCTGCCATGGAATCCGGCCAAGAGATGGGAGAGAGAGAGTGAAATCTTATTTTCAATTAAAGATCCCCTATTTATAGAAAATTTCAAAAAGTGCCCCGAACGGGCCCTGTCGGGTCCAGAAAAGTGGAATTCACGCAAACGCGCTCAAACGACAAACCTCCGTGTATGAAAAAGAATCGAAATGAGAAAAGATGAACAATGGAAGAAACAGCGTCAAAAACTGAGTCCCGAGCAGAGAGATATGCCCCGAACAAGTTCGGCGCCAACCGGGGCCAGAAACCCTGAAACTGGAGAAAAACAACCAAAAGGAAATTCCAAGAGTACACAAATCGACGAAAACTGAAAATGAATCCCATACGAGGATCCAGGCTCAAAACAAGGCATTTAGTAATAACTTTCATTAATTGCACAATGGCCCCTCTAAAAAGTGAAAACTGCACTAAAGACCCAGAATGAAAATATCTTCCAAAAATATTTTCTTAGAAACCCCTGAAATAAAATATATCTTCAAAAGATATTTATAAAAAATACCCCAAGAAAAAGAAATGTTTTCAAAGAACTTTGCATCCATGCCCTTATGGACACCAGGAGCAGCCAGAGTACTTTTCTGCAAAAGTAAAGATACGTATTTCGTGGAAACCACCTAGAATGAAGATGCATAAAGTCAAAAACTATCTCCAAACACAAGAAGTGTGGTTATGCCAACAAAGTGACAAACGGGGAAAAAAACAAACTAGGGAAAAGGACGAAAAGTGAATAGTGTCCAAAAAGTGAAAATATGGAAATGACTCAAACCTCAAAGGAAGTTGTCAATCTAAAGAAAAGAGTCTCGAATACCATCCTTGGGCACTCAAGGTGACACTAAGTGATGAAAATCCGAACTCAGAACGGAAAAGACAACGGAAAAAAAAAATATTCGTAAAATCTGAGAAAAGGAAAGGAATGAAAATAACCGGGTCATTACAACCTTCCCACCTTAAACGGATTTCATCCCTGAAATCCAGCCCTAACAAAACAAAAGGCGAAACCAGGGTAACTTCGGAGTGCATCTACAAGTATCCCACACAACATGCTACAAAAGCAATCCCAAAACTGAAAGACAACGTACAAACCAATGTCATTCGCACCCATATGCTCACGACAGGACAACCCCTTAAAAGAAAAGTGACCATAAGGCCATACGACAAGTTGAAACTTACACATAGAGCCCAAGGTCAGACAAGGGAATAGAAAACAACAATCGAAAGCATCCCTCCTGACGAACCGTCATAAGGAAACAAAAAGAACCACTAAAAGCTCTCCAAAATAACAACAAATCGACGACGTGGCAGTATGAATAACCACCAGAACTCGCCCACGATATACTCAAATGTGTGGTAGCAATGACAGTGCCTAGTGCCCGCCCACACTTACTCATCAGTAAGGTAGCATCAACGACAACTAGCACTCGCCCACAACACATAACTTTGTACGGTAGCATGATAGTATAAGGCACTAATTCATAACCTGCCCCCCACTAAGTCTACCCATGAAACCCCTCGATACTAATGGCATCAATGTCGCAAAACGATCATGGCCAAAACCAATATTGGAACCAGGCATCTACGAGAGTTGAAATATGGTCTAAAGGCGTTCCAGACCGTCCTAGCCAATCCCAAACTCTAACAACAATGTCATAGGCACCATTATGCTTAAGGCCCCAAATCCTCAATACAACAAAACCAACATCTCCAACGTCTTAAATTACTACTATCAACAACGTCAATCATAAATCCAAAGCCTGATAAGCGAATCAACACCTCCAGAAACCAGAATGAACCTCACAATAAAACATTTCTTCGAAAGTCCTACATATCTCCCTGAAACAGGTCAACTGCAAGACCACACTGTAATCAAACATTAGATCCACATCCCTATCATAGATAACTAAATCCTCAAAAAATAAATCCATCACGTGGCACACACATCAAAATCCTGACAAACGAAGTCACAAAATGAGTTTCTCAAAACCATGTTTGGCAACACCAAGCTAAATCAAAATTCCTCAATTTCAATCCAAGAACAACTACAACTATTGGAACTACGATTCCTTAAAACTACGCCTAGTCATAACTAGGACGAGAAAACTCCTCAAACAAGCCATATCCAATAGCGATCCTCCAAAACATCTCCTAAGAGTCAACTAAATCCAGGTATCCACCAAAGCAAGTCTCCAAAAGACATCCTTAAACTACGTCAAACTCACACGACGAGGCAACCAAATCCTCAATCAGATGAACACAAGTTCCCGTAAAATGATCTCACACCAATCAACTCACTCTGAGCACCACAACCCATTAACAACCACGGCAAAACCCCCTAAGGGAAGACACGAAAGAAAGGGAACCTCTAGTCCTAATAAGGACAATACCACGACTCTGTCCCTGAAATGAAAGACAACAAAGTCAAAGACTTCACCCCTTACCTGGAAGTAAGTTGACCAAAATCCATCAAATCCTCACCAAGGACTCAAAGCAACAATGGTGATCCTCACGGACCAACCAAACCCAAAATCATGCACAAAGCGACGAAGAAAAAAGACTCACTCCTTATGAAGTCCTTAACACGAACCAAGAAAAAGAGGAGAAACCCTACTCTCCCATAATGTCAACACAACAAACATTAAAAGGGAACAGAAAGGGAGAACTAACATGGAAGTCATGCAAATAACAAGGAAATGCAACTACTAAGAAAGTAAATCTACTCACATAGATAAAATCAAGGGTACATGCAACATGTCTCAACGTAAGCACAAAATCACAGTAATAACATGACATCTTTAAGCATATAAAGAAGGTATGATAATACCACACAACAAAAAAAGTAAATGTGGACACAGCTCCACCTACTCATACATCGCAATATCATAAATCATACTACAAACATGGTAGTAAACGAAACTGCAGAAGATAAAAATGATGCAACAATGAACCCTATGGACATCGTGTCTTAGAGTGCCTAAGAAAAAGGAAAGACCAGTCCTAGCCATAAACTGACTCCAAAAACCAATGCGACAACAATCTATCTCAAAACAAACGTGAGCCTTTACCACAATGGTAAGATTCTAACAATCTAACTCCGAATCTAGAGGTGACACTACAAGTGACACTAAAAGTGCAATGTTCTCTCTACCTAATATATTAATCAATTGACTTGATCCCAAAAGTGTCATCACGCAAGAGAACTCAAAGGAAATGGCAACTATGGACATACCAACAACAACCAAATCAATCACTACGACTGATCCCCAAAACAACCATCATCATCATCGATTAAAAAGACAAACAAAACCAACATTGATTCCATCTGAACTACACTTGTAGCTAGCCAGTATGGTAGAATGACAGTGCCATGCACCCTCCCACAAACGTACCCGCCCATGAAAATTGCAATCCCAGAGGAAATATCCCGAACAACCAAGGATCCTAAGAGGTCCATAACCTCATCATAGCCCAAAACCAATAAATCCAGCACTATAGCAACGCCAAATGACTCACCTCACACTCTTTACATTAGAATAAACTCATGCTTAAACAAACGACATACTACATATAGCACATAAGCACATAAACATGTTATCAGACCAATACATGTTATCATGAAGTACATAAACACATAGAGCATGGCATCATAAGAATGATATACACCCAAAACCCGTCGTCAAAGGTATTCAAACCTAAGAGCTCTGATACCACTTGTGACGGCCTAAGTTTTTCAACCTGGTGCATTAGTGATGAACCGAAAGTTGACCCGATAATGATCAGAAATGCAGAAGCGAAAGGTAACCCAAAGTCTTTAGAGATATATATCATCCCCAAGACACCAATGTGACCTTCCATGAAGTCACGGAACTCAAAGATATAACTAAAAGTGAAAGCTAAAATGAAAAGGCCAAATGGTACCCTATGGCACCAATGACACCCAAGGGAACAAGATCTAGTTCAAACTAGACCACGTACGCCATTAGATGGCTTAAACAAGATCAACGAAGTTGAGTAGGAACAAACAAAATGATAAAAGCCTAAAGAAACGACAACTAAACAAAAACCTACAAGGCAGCTCCATTTTGGTCAGCTGAAATGGAGCTTCGGTTGACCGAAGTGAGCCAGGAAAAAGAAAGGAATGAGCCTTCATTTTAGTCGACCAAATGACAAACCAGTCGACTGGTTTGTGGCTTGAGATGAAAATAGCTACTGGAATTGTGATTTTTACTATACAATTAAAACCAAAAGGGCATCGGTCGATCGAAACAAGCCACCAGTCGACCGATATAGGTCAAAAATTTGAAGAATGAACCTGCTATGCACCAAAACTAAAAAGAACACTTTAAGTCTCATTGAATCCCCCACAGCATGATCAATTTATGTTATGTGCTATTGTGTGATGATGTGAACATACACCCAAGTGTAATATGGCATTTTAAACATGCTACAATGGCCTATGGCCTTATTACAATTCATTTACAACATTTGACATGTCAAACCTCCAAAGTTAGGAAAATTACATTTCAAAGGATGAACTTGAAATTTAAATACATACACTTGAACTTTAAGGTTTGTGGCCCTTGGCCTCATGTCATATACATAAAATGAGAATCAAAAAGTGTGCTTATGCATACATTACAAGTTTAGAATCAAATATACATATTTGATAAATAAAGCTACAAATGGAATTTCTAGCCAACCTTTACAATAATGGAACCTTTAAGTCCACAAATCACCCAAGCATAATGAGAATTTCAAACTTGATTCCTATACCTAAAAAATATCCACAGTAACTTCGGGGTGAGTAACATAAAGCTACTCATAGGAAATGAGCATGCATCGACCTAGCATTTTACAATTTTATCACCTTAAGGTGAAACATGCTAAAGGGCACCTAATGTCTATGTCAAGGGTGAGACTCAGGGAGCATCCTAAGCTACCATAGATCATTTCTAGCATAAATCATATCGTCCATGCAATTCAAACCACATAGAAGCATGCTATACAAGCAACAAGATATAGATTCTCAAAGTCATCAACTTGAAATCTAAAATGCGAAAATAACCAAAGTGGGTCATGCCACCTAACATCTATATTCCAAATGAATCCATAGGATCATTCCTAAGTCACATTTGAACAATTTAGCATAGATGTACTTAACAACATCAAAACCTGCAATGATTCATTAGAAATCATCAAACATAAATGTACTTACCAACATCAAAATTTGCAATGATTCATTAGAAATCACAATGCCTGAATGTACTTAACAATATTAAATCGTCAATGACCAAAACCACAAGTCACAATTAAACATGATTGTCAACTTGGAATTGAATGCAAAATCAAAAGTGGGAGACTTGGACATTAAAGCTCGGAATTCTGCTGAGACCTCAATGGTTATTCCGGGCATTAACCCGCAGTGAAGACCACCCTAGTGCGCACTATAAAATGGGGAGAACTCATACCTCCCGTACTAGAGCCAAACTCTAGCCATATTTCTGTAACAATGTCCCAAGTGACTCCAAAATAAATAAGTTAACATCTTATATGTGTATTAAATAGTACACGAAACTACTTTCATGAACAAGTAGGTTGAAACCACACAATACATGCACTAAGTCCACAACTACTATAGGATGGCAAATGTCGAATCTTCAGAGTGCGATTCATTACACGCTATAATAACATCACATGTCGAATCTTCAGTGTGCGATTCGTTACACGCTATAACAACATAATTCAATATTGAAAACATGAACTGGAGAATCTAATACAAGTTTAAAATCATGATTTAGATATACAATCAATGTCATACACATGATTAAATCAATAGTGCAATAGAAATGGAAATTAACCAAGTAAACTAATTAATTTCTCAAAGTTTCAATTCTCAACCAAATGGTCTCTAATTAACATATGTTAAACAACATAGCTTGGTCATTGCATATACCAATTCGAAAACTTAATTAGGCCAATGGAACATTTAAATAGATTTTAATTAATCCCTTTATTAAAATCTCTAGATTTTTATACTTATCCAAATGCTCTCAAATTAAAGTATGTTAAAGTACATGCCAAGACTTAATTTAAAAGCATGACACAAGTTAATTTCATGCAAGGTATGTCCATGGGAATTAAGCTTTCACAAAAGATAATTATTAAATAAAAAGTGCAATTCTTATTCAATTAATCCCAATTTAATATATGTTAACAAACATATCAAAACTAAATTTTCTAGCATGCCGCAATTTTATTCTAAGTTATCTATCCACATGAGAATTAAATCTTAACTATAGAAATTAATTAAATTAAATTCTAGAACTTAAAACCAAAGCATGCATACAAGTTGTAAAATCTTCTAAAAATCATCAATACAACATGAATATAATCCTAAGACACCCCCTACCTCAATTTGAGATGAACATTTCAAAAGACACCAAAATGAAACCGCTCCGAATCCGACGATACTTCAAGGTTTCATCGGGACAACATGGCGAACAAGAACCCCAAGGAAGCCCTATCAAAATCACAACTTGACTTCAAACCCGAACTCAAGAAATGGCCAAAACGAGATTCTAATTGGTGGAATCGAAGGCCTCGCCAAGGCGAACATAAAACACTACGGCACTACGGCATTTCACTAAAGGGAAAAAGCTCAAAAGAGGAGAGAGAAGATGGCAACCCTTGGCTGCCATAGAATCTGGCTAAGAGAGGGGAGAGAGTGAGTGAAATCTGATTTTTCAATTAATGTGACGACCCTGGATTTTTCAACCCAGTGTGTCCTGTGATGTCCCAATATAGATCCAGAATGCGGAAGCAAAAGTCAAACAATGATCTCTAAAGATACAACACGTCTCTAAGACACCAATGTGATGCTTAATGAGGTCACGGAACCCAAAGGAAACAAATGCGGAAACGGTGTTTTAAAAACAGACAAGAATGAACCTAGGGGCAAAATGGTCGTTTCTAATATGAAAGTGGGTACTACTGAGCACACCATTGGAAAGGCAATGAAAAATTAATGAACTTAGACTTAAGAATCACTTGATTCGGAGTCCGGATGAAGAATATATGGCTAACGGAAGAAGAAGGGGCAAAAAGGTCAAAAAGAGCCAACCCTAGGACATCTAACCGGTTAGGAGACCTTTCTAACCGGTTAGGAGACAAAAAATCATGACCACTACACAGCCCAAGCACATCGAATCGGTTACGAGGAATCTACCATTCGCACATTTGTGCTACAGCTCAGCAAAAACCTGGCAGCAGGGGTTTTTTGGCAAAAAATGGGTTTTTCAGGGCCAAAATGACATTTTCTGGAAAAACACAAAGAAGAAACCACCGCTCAAAATTGAGTTTTCTATGTGACAAAGTGGAAGGAATAAAAAAAAAAAAAACTCACTGTGAAATGCCAAAAATTCCCTTCCATGAAATCAGTTCACGAGGGTCCAAAAAACTGCTCAATGAAAAACAGAAGGTTGAACTTTGCAATGGATTTCTGATACTAAGACGACATTTTTTGAAAAAATACGAAGAAGAAACCCCCCCCCCCCCTCCCTAAAATCACATTTTCCAAGTGACCATGTCAAAAACAAAATTTATTTCCCAAAAGAAAACCCCATGCAAGATTATGCAATAAAAACTCAAAATGAGTCCATAACAGGCTCAAATCACCAAGGATGGGGTTTTTTCTCGAAAATGATCATGCACACAAACGTAACTTACCTATTTGGACGTGCTACAATTATCCATGGCTTAAAAATATAACCGATGCAAAATCCAACCCCCCAACAGCCAAAAAGGCAAAGATCGACTTGAAATGGAAAACATGAAATCCAAAAATATAAAATGGGGTCAAATGACTGTTTAGCCCTTGGCCACACTTCATACGAGATTAATGAGACCCTATGGAAGAATCAAAATAGAATTCTCACACCCAATCCAAATATGGTGAAGCAATAACTCAATATTTTTCAATATTTTCATAATATTCTATGAAGTTAAAAATTACATAAGATACAATTTACATGTCATTGGCCTCCGGCCTTATCTCATACATGTCAAATACATTGTAAAGAGTGAACTCATGTACACATTACATATATGGAATCAAATATACACATTTTGACATAAAAGGCTATAAGTGGCATTCCAAGCCAACCTTTACAAGAATTAAAAACCTTCAAGTCTACAATCATCCAAGCAATGATGAAAATCACGAACTAAGTCTTCGTACCTGAAACAGCCCTCCAGTAACTTCAGGGTGAGTAAACAAGTTTACTCGTAGGGAATGAGCATGTATGACTCGAATTCTTTAGAGATTTTTATATTCACTTGAAACAATTCAAAAGGGTCATGCTACCTAACGTCTATGTCAAAGGTTTGACTCAGGTAGCATCCTAAGCTACCTTAAACCATTTCTAGTATAAATCACATCATGCAAGCAATCCCAAACAACATAAGGGCATGCTATATAAAGCAACAAGATAAAGATTCTCAAAGTTATCAACTTGAAATCTAAAATGCGAAAACAACTAAATATAATAATTTAGCATTGGTGTACTTAACAACATCAAAATCGCCAACAACAAAAAACACAAGTCATAATTAAACATAATTGTCAACTTGGAATTGAATGAGAAATCAAATAGTGGAAGACTTGGACATCATGCCTTGGATAAAGCCAAGACCTAAACGGTTATTCCGAGCATAAACCCGCTGGGAAGACCACCCTAGTGCGTACTATCTCAATTGGGGAGAACTCATACCTCCCGTACTCGAGCCAAACTCTAGCCATGTCACTTGTAACAACAATGTCACAAGACTCCAAAATAAACCAAATAAGTTCACAAGTTATACATAATTTGTATAATACACGAAAACACCTTCAATGCACAAGTTTGTTAAAACCATACAATCCATGCCTTAGAGTTTCAATTCTAAAATGGCATACATAATGTCAATTATAAAGTATGCAATTTATTACACAAGGCAACAATATATTCCAAAAAGAAAACAAGTTCTCATGAATATAGACATAACAACAATGTTATCCAATGCTCAAAACACAACCAAATGAATACATAACAAGTCCAAGTCCATGATTTGAATATAGAAACAACTTCTAAAACACAAATAGATCCATGGAGCCATTAGATAGAATTTAATTAAACAAAATAATTAAATTCTCTAGATTTCAAATCAAATTCAAATAACCTCTAATTAATATATGTTAAACAACATAGCATGCTCATTACATATGTCAAATCAAAAGTGCAAAATGAGCAAGATAGCATCGAATAGAATTTAATTAATTTAAATCAATTAATTCTTTAGATTTCAAAAGTTGTTCAAATAATCTCAAATTAATATATGTCGAGCACTACGTCTTGGTCATACCATATATCAAGTCACAAATGGAATACAAGCAAAACACAATTAAGTAGAATTTAAATCAAATTAAATTCATTTAATCTCTAGATTTGAAAATTCATTTAAATCATTCCAATTTAATATATAACTAAGATCATGTCATGACCATGCCATATACCAAGTCTAAAATGAGTTATATGCAAGCTACGACAAATAATTAATTTCTTAAATTACAAAAGACATGTATACAACTTATATATCACTACAAAAGCAAGAAATGCCCTTAGGTAATAAATTATAACACCCCTTACCTCACTAGAGAAGTTTCTCTCTATAATCCAAAGCAAATCAACACAAAATTGCAAACCCTTCACGGGTTATGAAGAGGAGGATGAGGGGAACAAAAAGTATTCCCAAGGTTAAGCTTGGAAATCAATAGAAGGCTCTCAAAAATCAAAGTCAAAGCTTAAAGCTTTAAGCTTCATCCATGGAGGCTAGGGTTTATGGTGAGGAAGGTAATAACATAATGTTAAAAAGTGTGAGTGGAGGAAATAGAAATCCTCCACTCACTTTGTGATCTTACACCATGGTCAATACACACATCTAATGTTAATTGCACAAAAACCCTCCTTTAAAACCATAATCCCAAAGTGGCCCAAAATAATTGCAAGACTTAATTTGGAGCATACACTTGTCACAAATCAATGGCTCCCACCTAGGCTTAATCTTAAGCCTACTCTTGTCAACCATCCAAGCCAACAAGTGCACATATCCTAGGTTAACAAATGGGTGAATCTCCACCCTCCATATGTCATCATCCAATGCATCAAAGTGTTTCCACACAAATGTCAACAAGTGTACCAATGAGAGTGTGACACTTGTCACACTTTTCGAAAATTGTAAAAAGGTCCTTTCCTAAAATATCTTCTAAATTAAATTGCAAAATGGTCCCCAAGACGAACAATAATTACTTTATTTAATTACACTAAAACCCCACAGGTTAATAATATTACAAAAAAGTTATGCATCCATACCCTTTACAAGAAAAGTAAACATTTAGTATAATTTTCTAAGAAAGTAAAAATACACATGGCATGGAATTTAAATATCGTGGATACATGCAAAACCGGAATCAAATCCAAACACAAAAGTGAGGTTGTGCAAGGAAAAATGATAAACGAGAAAAAGACGAAAAATGAATAGTGTCTGGAAAAATAAAAAATGTGGAAATGACACAATCCTTAAAGGAAGTTGTCAATTCAAGGAAAAGAGTCTCGGAAATCATTCCAGAGCACTCGTGGTGACATCAAGTGACGAAAAACCGAACACAGAAAAGAAAAGACAACGGAAAAAAATATATATATATATATCCGTAAAAATTTGAGAAAAAGGAAAGGAAGAAAAATGACCGGGTCATTACAACCTTCCCACCTTAAAGGGATCTCATCCCCGAAATCCAGCCCTAACAAAACAAAAGGTGAAACCAGGGTAACTACGGAGTACATCTACGAGTATCCCACACAACATGCTACGAAAGCAATCCCAAAACTGAAAGACAATGTACAAACCAATGTCATTCGCACCGACGTGCTCACGACAGGATAACCCCTCAAAAGAAGTAACCATACGGCCACGCCACCATTCGAAACTCACACACAGAACCCAAGGTCAAACAAAGGAACGGAAGGCCACAACTGTAAGCATCCTTCCTGACGAACCATCACACGGATCCGAAAATAACCACCAAAAGAACTCCAAGATATCCACGTATCAAATCAAGGTACTAAACAAAGACAACGTGGTAGTACGAGTAGCAACCAATACCCGCCCACGACGTACTCAAATGTGTTATAGCAATGACAGTGCCTAGTGCTCTCCTATATTCACTCGTCAGTAAGGTTGCATTGATGGCAATTAGCACCCGTCCACAACACACGACTTGTACGGTAGCATGACAGTATAAGGCACCAATTCATAGCCTGCCCCCTCTAGGTCTACCTATGAAACTTCTCAATACCAATGACATCAATGTCGAAAATGATCATTACCAAAAGCACTAGGGAGACCAACATTTTGTGAGAGTTGAGATATGGTCCAAAGATGTTTGGTCGGACCATCCTGGTCAATCCCAAAACTCTGACAACAATGCCATAGGTACTGCTTTGCTTAAGTCCTTAAATCCCCAATACAACAAAACCAACAACTCCAACGTCTCAAAACACTACTATCAACAGCATCAGTCACGAATCCAAAGCCTGACAAGCAAAACAACGTTTCCAAAATCCAAGATATCATCCTAAAATAGATCAACTATAAGACTACTCACTGTAATCAAACATCGGATCAAAATCCTTATCACGGATAACTAGATCCTCGAAATACAAGTCCACTAAGTGGCACTCACATCAAAATCCTGACAACTATGATCACAAAACGAATCTCTCGCAACCGTGCTTGGCATCACTAAGCTAAATCAAAATTTCTCAATTTCGATCTATAAACAATCACTGGAACAACAATTTCTCAAAACCACGCCTAGTCATAACTAGGACGAGAAAACTCCACAAGCAAGCCATATCCAACAACGATCCTCCAAAACTTCTCCCTAAGAGTTAACCACATCTAGGTCTCCAAAACTGAAACAAGTCTGTAAAAGACATTCTCAAAAGAGCATCGAGTTTACCTCAAGAATCAAACAAATCCTCAATGATATGGACACAAGTCCCGAAAAATGATCTCACACCAATCCACTCACTCTGAGCACCACAACCCATCAACAACCACGGCAAAAACTCCCTAAGGGAAGACAAGAAAGAAAGGGAACCACCAGTCCTAAGAAGGACAACACCATGACTCTGTCTCTAAAGGAAAAATAACAAGGTCGAAGATTTCACCCCCTACATGGAAGTAAGTTGACTAAAATCAACCAAATCCTCACCAAGGACTCAAGACAACAATGGTGATCCTCACGGACCGACCAAACCCCAAAACCTTGCACAAGGCGATGAAGAGAAGAGACTCACTCCTTGTGAAGTCCCAAACATGAACTAAGAAAAGAGGAGAATTCCTATATAAGGAATTTCACAATGAAACCATTGCAGAGACTGGCACACAAACAATGTGCAACTAAAGGAAATAAAAGGGAAAATCAAATGTGCAAGTCATGCAACTAATAAAGAAATGCAACTACTAAGAAGGTAAATCTACCCACATAGATAAAATCAAGGGTACATGTAGCACGTCTCCACGTAAGCACAAAATCATATCATTAAAGCACAGTAACCATGGCATCTCTAAGCATATAAATACGGCATGTTAATGTCACACAACAAGAAAGCAATGTGGACACACTTCCACCTACTCATGCATCACAACATCATAAATCACACTACTAACATGGTAGTAAACTAAACTGCAGAAGATAAAATGATGCATCAATGAACCATATGGACATTGTGTCCTGGAGTGTCTAGGTAAAAGAAAAGACCAGTCCTAGCCATAAACTGACTCCAAAAACTAATGCAACCACAAATTGTCTCAAAACAAACGTGAGCACTTACCACAATGGTAAGACTCAAACAATCTATCTCTGAATCTAGAGGTGACACTACAATTGACATTAACAGTGCAATGTTCTCTCTACCCGAAACATCAATCGATCGACTTGATCCCAAAAGCATTATCACACAAGGAGAACTCAAAGAAAATGGCAACTATAACCATACCAACAATAACCAAATCAATCACTACGACTGATCTCCAAAACAACCATCATCATCATCGATCAAAAGGACAACACCTATCAAAACAAAACCAACATTGATTCCATCCGAACTGTACTTGTAGCTAGCCAGTACGGTAGCATGACAGTGCCATGCACCCACCCACAAACGTACCCGCCCACAAAAATTACAATCCCAGAGGAATCATCCCGAACAACCAAGGATTCTAATAGGTCCATAACCTCATCATGGCCCAAAAGTAACAAATCCAGCACTACGGCAATGCCAAATGACTCACCTCATGAGAGCCTAAACAAAAGGTGACTTACCACCAACCCAAAACCAATGCTAGGTTGACAACAACCTACACTACCACGAAACTGTGACTACAATCACCATCAACCTCAGCTCATGCCTCAATGACCAATCATGTTTCATGTCAAATATTCAACATAGTTATGCATATACAAATCGAATCTAGCATACATCATAGGTCATGCTCTTTACAAAACAATTAAATCATGCTAAACAAATGACATGTCGCATATAACACATAGGCATATAAAAAAGTTATCAAACTAAAACATGTAATCATGAAGCATATAAGCACATAGAGCATGGCAGCATAAGTATGATATGCACCCAAAACCCATCGTCCATAGGTTTTTGAACCTAGGAGCTCTGATACCACCTGTGACGACCCTGGATTTTTTAACCCAATGTGTCTTGTGATGACGCGATATGGATCTAGAATGTGGAAACAATAGATGAAACAACAGTCTTTAGAGATACAACACGTCTCTAAGACACTAATGTGATGCTCAATGAGGTCACGGAACCCAAAGGAAACAAATGCGGAAGTGGCGTTTCAAAAAATGACAAGAATGAACCTATGGGAAAAATGGTCATTTCCAACATGAAAGTGGGTGCTACTGAGCATACCATTGGAAAGATAACAAAAAATTAATGAACTTAGACTTAAGAATCACTTTATTCGGAGTCCGGATGAAGAAGATATGGCTAACGGAAGAAGAAGGGGCAAAAAGGCCAAAAAGAGCTAACCCTAGGACATCTAACCGGTTAGGAGACCTTTCTAACCGGTTAGGAGGCAAAAAATCATGACCACTACACTTCCCAAGCACATCTAATCGGTTACAAGGAATCTACCATTTGCACACTTGTGCTACAGCTTAGCAAAAACCTGGCAGCAGGGGTTTTTCGGTAAAAAATGAGCTTTTCAAGGCCAAGATGACATTTTCTGAAAAAACACAAAGAAGAAAACCCCCTTAAAATTGAGCCTTCTATGTGACAAAGTGGAAGGAATTGAAAAAAACTTACTGTGGAATGCCCAAAATTCCCCTCCATGAAATCAGGTCATGAGGGTCTAAAAAGCTGCTAAATGAAAAACAAAAGGTTGAACTTTGCAATGGATTTCCGATACCAAGACGACATTTTCTGGAAAAACATGAAGAGAAAACCCCCCCTAAAATCACTTTTTCCAAGTGACCATATCAAGAAAAGAATTTATTTCCCAAAGAAAAACTCCAAAATGCCCTTAAGCAAGATTATGCAATAAAAACGTAAAATGAGTCCATAGGAGGCTCAATCACCAAGGATGGGGTTTTTCTTGAAAATGATCATGCACACAAACGTAACTTACCTATTTGGACATGCTACAGTGGTCCATGGCTTAAAAATATAGTTGATGAAAAATCTGACCCCCCAACGGCTAAAAAGACAAAGATAGACTTGAAATGGTAAACATGAAATCCAAAAATATAAAATGGGGTCAAATAACCATTTGGCCCTTGGCCACACTTCATACGAGATTAACGAGACCCTATGGAAGAATCAAAATAGAATTCCCACACCCAATGCAAATATGGTGAAGCAATAACCCAATATTTTTTAATATTTTCATAATATTCCATAAAGTAAAAAATTACATAGGATACAAATTACATGTTATTGGCCTCTGGCCTCATCTCATGCATTTCAAATACATTGTAAAGAGTGTACTTATGTACACATTACATATATAGAATCAAATATACACATTTTGACATAAAAGGCTATAAGTGGCATTCCATACCAACCTTTACAAGAATTAAAAACCTCCAAGTCTACAATCATCTAAGCAATGATGAACATCACGAACCAAGTCTCCGTACCTGAAATAGCCCCCCAGTAACTACGGGGTGAGTAAACAAGTTTACTCGTATGGAATGAGCATGCATGACTCGAATTCTTTGGAGATTTTTACATTGACTTGAAACAATTCAAAATGGTCATGCCACTTAACGTCTATGTCAAAGGTTAGACTCAGGGAGTATGCTAAGCTACCTTAAAACATTTATAGCATAAATCACATCATGCATGCAATCCCAAATAACATAATGTCCCAAGACTCCAAAATAAACCAAAAAAGTTCACAACTTATACATAATTTATATAATGCATGAAAACACTTTCCATGCACAAGTAGGTTGAAACCATACAATCCATGCCATAGAGTTTCAATTCCAAAATGGCGTACATAATGTCAATTACAAAGTGTGCAATTCATTACACAAGGCAACAATATATTCTAAAAAGAAAACAAGTTTTCATGAATATAAACATAACAACAATGTTATCCAATGCTCAAAACACAACCAAGTGAATACACAACAAATCCAAGTCTATGATTTGAATATAGAAACAACTTCTAAAACACAAATAGATCCATGGAGCCATTAGATAGAATTTAATTAAATAAAATAATTAAATTCTCTAGATTTCAAATCAAATTCAAATAACCTCTAATTAATATATGTTAAACAACATACCATGCTTATTACATATATCAAATCAAAAGTGCAAAATGAGCAAGATAGCATCAAATAGAATTTAATTAATTTAAATCAATTAAATCTCTAGATTTCAAAAGTTGTTCAAATGATCTCAAATTAATATATGTCAAGTACTAAGTCATGGTCATAGCATATATTAAGTCAAAAATGGAATACAAGCAAAACACAATTAACTAGAATTTAAATCAAATTAAATTCATTTAAGCTCTAGATTTAAAAACTCATTTAGATCATTCTAATTTAATATATAACAAAGATCATGTCATGGCCATGCCATATACCAAGTCTAAAATGAGTTATATGCAAGTTACGACAAATCATTAATTTCTCAAATTAACAAAAGACATGCATACAACTTATGTATCACTACAAAAGCAAGAAGTATCCTTAGGTAATAAATTATAACACTATGACGACCCTAGATTTTTCAACCCAGTGTGTCCTGTGATGACCCAAAACGGATCCAAAATGCGGAAGCAAAAGATAGAAAAATGGTCTCTAGAGATACAACACTCCTCTAAGACACCAATGTGACCCTCAACGAGGTCACGAAACCCAAAGGAAGAAAATGCGGAAGCAACGTTTCAAAAATGGATAAGAATGAACCTAGGGACAAAATAGTCATTCTACACTGAAATGGGTGCCACCGTGCACACCATTGGAAAGACAACGAAAAATTAATAAAGATAGACTCAAGAATCACTTGATTCAGAGTCCGGACGGCAACGCCAAATGACTCACTCCACTAGAGCCTAACAAAAGGTGACTCACCACCTACCTCAAAACCAATGCTAGGTCGACAACAACCTATACTACCACAAAACTGTGACCACAATCACCATCAACCTCAACTCGTGACTTAATAACCAATCCTGTGTCATGCCGAATATGCAACACAGTTATGCATATACAAGTCTAATCTATCATACATCATATGTCATGCTCTCTACATTAAAATCCAAAATAAGCTAAAGAGTTAGCATACCACATAAGCACATAAGGATATAAACATGTCATTAAACTAAAACATGTTATCATGAAACATATAAACATATAGAGCATGGAAACACAAGCATGTTATGCACCCAAAACTTGTCATCCAAGGTATTTAAACCAAGGAGCTCTGATACCACCTGTGATGACCCTGGATTATTCAACCCAGTGTGTCCTGTGATGACCCAAAACGGATCCAAAATGTGGAAGCAAAAGATAGAACAATGGTCTCTAGAGATACAACACTCCTCTAAGACACCAATGTGACCCTCAACAAGGTCACGAAACCCAAAGGAAGAAAATGCGGAAGCAACGTTTCAAAAATGGATAAGAATGAACCTAGGGACAAAATGGTCATTCCACACTGAAATGGGTTCCACCTTGCACACCATTGGAAAGACAACCAAAAATTAATAAAGATAGACTCAAGAATCACTTGATTCAGAGTCCGGACGGCAAGGATATCAAGTTCAGAAGTCGAAGGAAGGGAAACCCTATCCCGGTTCGAACCAAAAACAGACACTACCTTACTAAAACTTGAATATCTTGAGCTATAAGAATAATCTGAATCTGAAATTGGTACCATTGGAAAGCTTACTTCAACACGGTTAATTTAGACTCAACAATCGCCTGATTCGGAATTAAAACAAAGAAGATATGATAATTTGAAGTCAGGGGTGCAGTGCAGAACCAAGACACACATACACCCATGAACAGTACCTCGAGCACTCGAACAAGGACTTCGAGCGCTCAAAAATTGCCCCAAGAATTCTGCCCAAAGTTAGAGCACTCAAACCCCCTTTAGAGCGCTCGAACTGCTAAAAGCTTAGTAGAAATCTGAGTTTGAATGTGGTTTTGAGGACTTTCTAGGCCTTTTTGAGAAAAACACAAAGAAGAAACTACCCTCAAAATCATGTTTTCTAGCCAACCATACCAAAATAAAACTGTTTTTTTTCAAGTGAAAACCCCAAAATGCCCTTATGCTCAGTTTAGGCTCAAAACGGCGAAAATGCAACTTTGCACCAAATATGCATTTGACCCTAAATCCATTTCTAGGCTGAAACGAATATGCATGCAAATGTAATAAGTGATTTTGAGCACGCGGGAATGGTCCGCGGCTCCCAGAAATGGTCGAGTTAAAATCCGACCCCCCAACGGCCAAAAAAGCAAAAATGAATTTGAAATGGATATTTTGAAAACCAAAATTAGCAAATGATTGGAAATTACCATTTGGCCCTTGGCCACACTTCATGTATGATTAATGAGATCCTACGGAAGAATCAAAACGGAATTCCCACACCCGATGCAAACATAGTGAGACAAGAACTTAACATTTTTCAATATTTTCATAATATTTCATGAAATCAAAACTACATAGGATACAAATACATGTCATTGGCCTCCAGCTTCATCTCATACATGTCAAATACATTGAAAAGAGTGTACTCATGTACACATTACATGTTTTAATGCAAATATACATATTTTGACATATAAGGCTACAAATGGCTTTTCAAGCCAACCTTTATAAGAAATGAAAATCTTCAAGTCCACCAATCATCCAAGCATGACGAGAATTGCAACCTTGATTCTTGTACCTGAAATATGCCTCAGTATCGTAGGGGTGAGTAACATAAAGCTACTCGTAGGAAATGAGCATGTATCGACCTACGTTTTACAAGTTTGCATGATTTAATTATTGTGGTTCATTCTACCTAACGTCTATGTCAAAGGTGAGACTCAAGGAACATCCTAGCTACCTAGGGTCATTTCTAGCATCAATCACCTCATTCATGCAATTGTAGCAACATAGGGTCATGCTTACACAAAGCAACAACATAGGAGCATGCTTACACAAAGTAACAACATATAGATTCCCAAGGTAATCAACTTGAAGTCTAAAATGCAACATCAACTAAATATAACAATTTAGCATAATTAGAATATCTAATACCATACATCAAGACATGGGTTCTCTAGGTTATCAACTAGAAATCTAAAAGTGTGTAATCAACTAAATATAGTAATTTAGTATGGATGTACTTAACAACATCAAAATGATTCACAAAAATCATAAAACATAGATGTACTTAACAACATCAGAATGATTCATTAAAATCATAAACATGGATGTACTTAACAACATCAAAATCGCCAATAACCAAAACCACAAGTTACAATACAAACATGATTGTTAACTTGGAATTGAATGCGAAAACAAATAGTGGAAGACTTGGACATCTAAGCTCGGAATTCTGCCAAGACCTCAATGGTTATTCCAGGCACTAACCCGCAGGGAAGACCATCCTAAGTGCGCACTATCTCAATAACTTAGAGCACTCACGTCCCCGTACTAGAGCCAAACCCTAGCCATCTCAACTCAACAATGTTCCAAGATTCCAAAATTAAACCAAATAAGTTCACAACTTATACATAACTTATATAATGCATGAAAACACCTTCCATTCACAAGTAGGTTGAAACCACACAATCCATGCCTTAGAGTTTCAATTCTAAAATGACATACATAATGTCAATTACAAAGTGTGCGATTCACTTCACATGGCATCAATATATTATATAAAGGAAACATGTTCTCATGAATATAAATATAACAACAAAGTTGTCCAATGCTCAAAACACAATAAAGTGAATACATTATAAGTTCAAGTCCATGATTTGAATATAGAAACAACTTCTAAAATACCAATAGATCCATGGAGCCATTAGATATAATTTAATTAAACAAGATAACCAAATTCTCTAGATTTCAAATCAAATTCGAATAACATCAAATTAATATATGTTAAACAACATAGCATGCTCATTACATATACCAAATCAAAAGTATCAAATGAGCAAGATAGCATCACATAGAATTTAATTAATTTAAATTAATCAAATCTCTAGATTTCAAAAGTTATTCAAAAGATTCCAAATTAATAAATATCAAGCACCGACTCATGGTAATACCATCTCTCAAGTCCGAAATGAGATACAAGTAAAATACAATTTACTAGAATTTAAATCAAATTAAATCCATTTAATCTCTAACTTTGAAAACTCATCTAAATCATCTCAAATTCACATATATCAAATATCAACTCATGGCCATGCCATTTACCAAGTCTAAAATGGGTTATATGCAAGATATGATAAATCACTAATTTATCAAATTAACAAAAGACATGTATACAACTTATATAAGCATCAATAGCATGCAAGATAACAAAAAATACAACCCTACAACATCCCCTACCTCACTAGAGAAGTGTCTCTCTAGAATCCAAGGCAAAATCAACACAAAATGGCAAACCCTTCTAGGGTTATGAAGAGGAAGATGAGGGGAACAAAATGTATTCTCAAGTTCAAGCTTGGAAATCAATGGAAGGTTCTCAAAAATCAAGGTCAAAGCTTAAGGCCTTAGGCTCCATCCATGGAGGCTAGGGTTTTCTTTACAAGAAAGGGAGGAAATGAAAAATGATCAAGATGAAATGTGAGTGGAGAGGACAGACATCCTCTACTCATTATGTGCTCTTACACTACCTCTCACATATACACTAATGCAAGATCAAATTGTGAGCCTACACTTGTCACAAATCCAAGGCTCCATCCTAGGCTAAATCTCAAGCCTACACTTGTCAACCATCCAAGCCAACAAGTGCACCAATCCTAGGCCAACAAGTGGTTAAATCTTCACCCTCCACATGTCCTCATCCAAGGCCTCAAAGTGTTTCCACATACATGTCAACAAGTGGACCAATGAGAGAGTGACACTTGTCACACTTTTCGAAAATTGCAAAAAGGTCATTTTTGAAAATATCTCCCAAATTAAATTACAAAATGGTCCCTAAGATGAAAAATACTTACTTTACAGTAATTACACAACAACCCCTAAAGTTTAGAAAATTACAAAAAGGTCATGCATCTATACCCTTTACAAGAAAAGTAAGTACTTAGCATGCTTTTCTACAAAAGTGAAAATACACATAGTATGAAATTTAAATATGATGGATGCATGCAAAACCGGAATCAAATCCGAAAACAAAAAGTGAGGTTATGCTAAAAAGTGACAACCGAGAAAAAGACGAAATGTGAATAGTGTCACAAAGTGAAAATGTGAAAATGACTCGGTCCTCAAAGGAAGCCGTCAATCCACAGAAAAAAGTCTCAGAAACCATTCCCGAGTACTCAAGATGACACTAAGTGACGAGAAACCAAACTCAGAAAGGAAAAGATCAACGGAAAAAAATATCCGTGAAAATCCGAGAAAAGGAAAGGAATGAAAATGACCGGGTCATTACAAACACCTCCTACCTCACTAGAGAAGTGGCACTCTAGAATCCAGGGCAAATCAACACAAAATGGGAAACCCTTCACGGGTTATGAAGAGGAGGATGAGGGGAACAAAAAGTATTCCTAAGGTTAAGCTTGGAAATCAATGGAAAGCTCTCAAAAATCAAAGTCAAAGTTTAAGGCTTTAAGCTTCATCCATGGAGGCTAGGGTTTATTGTGAGGAAGGTAATGACATAATGTGAAAAAGTGTTAGTGGAGGAAATAGAAATCCTCCACTCATTATGTGATCCAACACCATAGTCAATACACACATCTAAGGTCAATTGCACAAAAACCCTCCTTTAAAACCATAATCCCATAGTGGCCTAAAAATAATTGCAAGACTTAATTTGGAGCATACATTTGTCACAAATCAATGGCTCCCTCCTAGGCTTAATCTTAAGTCTACACTTGTCAACCATCCAAGCCAACGAGTGCACCTATTATAGGTCAACAAGTGGGTGAATATCTACCCTCCACATGTCATCATCCAAGGCATCGAAGTGTTTCCACATAAATGTCAACAAGTGGATCAATGAGAGTGTGACACTTGTCACACTTTTCAAAAATTACAAAAAGGTCCTTTTTCTAAAATATATTTCAAATTAAATTACAAAATGGTCCCGAAGATGAAAAATAATTACTTTATTTAATTACACCAAAACCCCACAAGTTAATAATATTATAGAAAAGTTATGCATCCATACCCTTTACAAGAAAAGTAAACACTTAGCATACTTTTCTAAGAAAGTAAAAATACACATAGCATGGAATTTAAATATCGTGGATGCATGCAAAACCAGAATCAAATCTAAACACAAAAAGTGAGGTTGTGCAAGGAAAAATGATAAACGAAAAAAAGAATAAGAGTGAATAGTGTCTGGAAAAATAAAAAAGGTAGAAATGACACAATCCTCAAAGGAAGTTGTCAGTTTAAGGAAAAGAATCTCAGAAATCATTCCAGAGCACTCGTGACGACATCAAGCGACGAAAAACTGAACACAGAAAAGAAAAGACAACGGAAAAAAAATATATATATATCCATATAAATCTGAGAAAAAGGAAAGGAAGAAAAATGACCGGGTCATTACAATTAAAGGTCCCATATTTATAGAAAATCTCAAAAAGTGCTCCGAATGGGCCCTCCCGGGTCCAGAAAAGTGAAATTTGCGCAAATGCGCTCAAACGGCAAAACTCCATGAATGAAAAAGAACCGAAATGAGAAAAGATGAACAACAGAAGAAATAGTGTCAAAAACTGAGTCCCGAGCAGAGAGATATGCTCGAACAAGTTCAGCGGCAACTAGGGCCAAAAACCCTGAAACTGGAGAAAAACAACCAAAAGGAAATTCTAAGAGTACACAACTCGACAAAAAGGGAAAAAGAATCCCATACGTAGATCGAGGCTCAAAACAAGACATTTAGCAATAACTTGCATTAATTGCACAATGGCCCCTCTAAAAAGTAAAAACTGCACTAATGACCCAGAATGAAAATATCTTTCAAAAATATTTTCTTAAAAACCCCTAAAATAAAATATCTTCAAAAGATATTTACAAAAAATACCCCAAGAAAAGAAAAAGTTTCTGAAGAACTGTGCATCCATGCCCTTATGGACACCAGGAGCAGCCAGAGTACTTTTACTTAGAATGAAGATACGTAAAGTCAAAAACCAACTCTAAACACGAGAAGTGTGGTTATGCCAACAAAGTGACAAACGAGGAAAAGACAAAATAGGGAAAATGACGAAAAGTGAATAGTGTCTAAAAAGTGAAAATGTGGAAATGACTCGGTCCTTAAAGGAAGTTATCAATCCAAATAAAAGAGTCTTGAATACCATCCCTAGTCACTCAAGATGACACTAAGTGATGAGAATCCGAACTCAGAAAGGGAAAGACAACGGAAAAAAAATATTCGTAAAAATCTGAGAAAAGGAAAGCAAGGAAAATGACCGGCTCATTACATTTATTATGCTACGAAATTGAGGGACCCACATTAATTAAAAGGGATTATTCACTAATAGTGATATGAACTCTTTTTCTATTGAGATTTATTATACTATGTGGTTGACAAACTCATTTTAATTTTAAATATGCATGATAGAATTAATAATTGTCCTTGTATATTGTATGAATGCATTTATATTCAGATATTATGTCTAATCTAGTTTAATATGCTTGCTAACATATTCAATGTATTTGGACCTCGTTTATACGGACTGGAAAATGGAACTTAGATATTTTATTCACAATGTAAGGGTACAAAATGTATTTACTACTCCTATACCTAATCCTTTTTATTTTAAGATATCCAATTTGACATTAATGCTTTTAATAAGTGAAATAAAACAAATAATATGGCTCAGTGCAATATTCTAGAGTTCATCTCGAATACGCTATAAAGCTAATATTTGTATTATTTGTTCTAAGCATCATATTATATCTCAATGAGATATTTTGCTAAGATTAGATAGAGTGCATACCTTAGTACTACGTTAGACTTGAATACCATTAAGATAGCCTAAGGAACTCTAGTAAAAGATTGTGTTTTTAAAATGATTGTTTATTATTTAAAAATTGAACTGGAGGTCAATAGGGCTGACTTGGGTGGTAAGTTTCAAGTTGATATGATTATTGCCTTGTTATAAGACTTGTTCAACTCTTCTAGAGTGAACTAAATAAGGAACCAGTTTAAGTTCATAATCGCTGATATTCTTATAGAATTGGTAACATATAAGGGAATAATCAAAAGTATTGGTATTCCTATCAATCTAACCTAGTCTATACCATCTTCTTCTAGGCTCAAGTGTATAGGCAAATGAAAGAAGAAGGATGATAATAGGACTTGGCTAGTACAAAACATGGGTATCCAAAAGGTTAAAGGAAGTAAGGCAGTATAAGTTGAGGGCGAAGGAAATTGTTTCTTTTGCTGCTAACTAAGACATTAAAGGACGAACTGTCTAAGCAATGACATGACATAGGAAAATATATATTTAATCATTGAGCAATGTTATATGGTTGTACCTATTAATTCCTGATGGATAGATTCTGGAGCCACTAAACATGTTTGTAATTCATTGCAAGGATTTCAGGAATTCAGTAGCCTCAATGATATGGATATATATTTGTCTTTTGACCTGATGCCAAGGTTATAGTTAAGTCAGTGGGAGTATTACATCTAAAATTAGAGAGTATGAGGATATTAGTATTAGAGAACTATCTTTATGCATAGATGTTAGATGCAATTATTCTTGTTTCACTTTTGGTTTATAAAAATTGTGTTGTTACTTTTAGTAAAACTGCTTTTATAAAATTGAATAGATGTGCTATTGTTTCTGGTGCATTGAAAGATGGTTAATATACTATAACCACCTGCTCTTAATATTTGTAAGATGTAGAAACTAATGTTGCATCTTCTAGATTGAATGTGAAGAGAATTTTTGGTACTCCTGACTCATTGTATTTTTAATGTCTATTATTATAATCAGTCAAAATGAGATTCAAAGATTAGTCAAAGAAGGTTTATTACCTAGTAAGGCAGGGAAGCCTAAACCAACTTATGAATCTTTTATTGAATGATTGATAACTCTAAGGGCTTTAATCAGCCAAATGAAATAGACATAAAGAACAATTGGAGTCGGTACACACTGACACGTGTGGTCTTATGAACATCCAAGCTAGATTACTCACGTTTTGGATAAATTGACCTGATGTGACACAAGATTTAAACTTTTGGTATATTATGAGAATGTTAAGACTGATGTGGAGCACAGATTAAGTAAACTTATCAAAACACTTTGATATGATCGTGAATATGAGTATTTCTTGAGATAGTGCAAAGACTATATGGTTAGTGAGGGTGTTGTGTACCAATTTTTCCGTAATTGATGCTCAATGTCTTGAGGTTTCAAATAGGAATAACAGAATTCTGTTTAACATGGTTAGATCTATGATTAAATATGCTTCATTATCTCTTTTATTTTAGAGTTTAGACTTAACAGTATAGATGCACATTATGAATTGCATTCCATCTTAGTCTATCTCGAGGATATCTTTTGAGTTGTGTTTTTAACTAAATCTTAGTTTGAAACACATGCACATATGGGGTAGTCTTGCACATATGCGCTTGATATGGACAAGTAAGTTAGAAGCAGATCACATGCAGGATAGATTTGATAGCTACTCTAAAGGCACTAGGATGGATTATTTTATAATCTCAATGATAAAAGTTGATTGTTTACACTCACTGTTTATCTATAGGAGGATCATATTATGAATCCCATACCTAGTATCATAATGTTAGAGAATATGGTATGAGTGCCAGATGTACCACAAATGAACACATATATTATAGAGATTAAGAATTATAAATGAATTCCCTATTGATGAGTCAACATCATCTAGTACACAGATTCCTGCACCAGTACATTGATGTAGTGGGAGGATTATCATCTAATTTGACAGAATCATGTTTTTAGGTGAGACATTTATGGACATCCCTGTTAACCATGAGTTGGACCCAGTAAGCTACACGGAAGCCTGAATCGATATGGATACAGATCGTTTGGGTAAGTTGCTTTGAAATCAGAGTTAGAATCTATATATTCTAATAAAATCTGGGATCTTATAGAACTTTCTAGTAGGGTGATACCTATGGAAGGCAAGTTAATCTACAAAAGGATACCAGAAGATTTCTTAGTGAATGAACCATATGTGTACAGGTTAATGTCATTATTTTTCTAATTCTATATATTGATGACATCCTAGTCATTTAGAATGATGTGGAAGTTTCGTCATCAGTAAAGAGGTGGTTGTTCAATTACTTTGAAATGAAGGATTTTCAAGATGTAAGCTATATTCCTATGATAAAGCTTTTGCAAGATCAGGTTAAAAGGAAAATAGGCTTATCTTAATAATCCTACATTGATAAAGTTTTGACCAGGTTTGGTATGCAAAACTCCAAGAATGAGTTCTCGTTTTATTGATATGGATTGCTCTCTCTAGTAAGTAGTTTTCCAAGACTAGCAGAGGAGATTGAGCAAATGAGAGTGGAATAATATGCTTCGGCATGTGGGATTCTCATATATGCCATGATCTATACCAAACAGGACATCCACTACATTATAGGGATAGTCAGTAGATATCAGTCCAATGCTGGACTTGATAACTAATCTGTTGTGAAAAATATCATAAAGTACCTTAGGAGAATCATTGATCTCATACTCATTTATAGATGTAATGATGTGGTCTCAGTTAGGTATAGTTCTGATTTTTAATCAGATGTAAATACTATAAGGTCTATGACTTAGTGTATGTTCACTTAATAAAAGGGAAATCAGTTGGTAGATTGTTAAGTAGATTTCAACTACTAACTCAAACCTAAAGGTGGAGTACATTGCAGCCTGATAAGCGTCGAATATTACATATTCAAGCGCCCTTTCTTGCATTAGTTAAGTCCATTATTAGAGGATAATGTACAATTTTAATTTAGTTGTGTATTTCTTTTTGATTTCAAGTATTTTTCTTAAGAATGATCAAAGAAGCGGTTTTGATAACTTTCCATTGAAATACGTGCGCCGTGTCGGGGAGTCATCTTTTGGACCTAATTTTTTCTGTTGCCGTTTTGTGAAGTCATGATTGAGTGTTCATTGTGGAAGTGCATCCATGGTCCGGCATGAAGAAGACTTGCAAGAAGCCTTGTTAATGTAGCAAAGGCAAGCTCCCGCGGGTGCCCGCCGTACCACCGTGGGCGCCCACCGCACCACGGCGGGTGCCCGCCAAACCCCTCAACTCTCTGTCCACTTTCGCGGAGCCTTAGTGAGCCCCCGCAGAAGCTCCTGCAGCCCTCTGCGGGAGCCTGCCGTGCCACCACAGGCGCCCGCCATTCACTCCAGTGGCATCCTCTCGAAGCGAGTCCTCCGCGGGCCCCCGCCGGTATCCAGCGGGCCCCCGCCAACCTGCAGAAAGTAGTTCAACTGCTCTTGTTTTTCAGCATTTTTGTCTCCTTATCTTCATTTTGTGTGGCTTAGCTTGATGCAGAGGGGGGAGCTCGGGATTTTGGGGGTATGGTGAGTAGGTTTTGGTTGGAATAAAGAAAAAGGACACAGCTCATATCTCATATCTCAAGTTTTGGAGGAGGCTAAGGGCTAGAGAGGGCAAGGAGTGTTCTTGAGTTTAGGGTGTTAAAATGGAGAGTGGTTCTTCCTCTTCTTCTTCATACTTTGTAATTATGGGTAACTAACTCCCTAACTCCCATTTCTTATTGTCTTTATCTTGTACTCCCTTGCATTCTTAATTTATGCACATTTTAATTCCTACTTTTAGTGACAATCCAACAAATCCTCTATAAACCCCTTTATCATTCTAAAAGATGATTTTAGTTACTTAGGTTGCCATAAACTAGCAGTCCCAGTGGTTCGACTTACCCAACCAATAGCCCTATTTTATAATGATTTGTGCTATTGCAAAGGTTGATGTATAATTAACAACTGATCACAGCCTTAAAGGCAACAAAGAAAGCCTTTTGGTTTAATCTGATTTAGAGGTTGTGGAGCATATTAGCCTGTTTATCAAGCTATAATGTGACAATAGTGCAGAAGTAGTCCAAACCTATGACCCAAGGTTCCACAGAGGAACAAGGTACACTGAGAGGAAGTATTATGTCCTACATGATATTGTCCGGCAAGAAAATGTACTCGTGGCTAGAATATTGCATTGGAACACAACTTTGTTGATCCATTAACAAAGGTGTCATCGATCATTAGTTTTGATCATCACCTGGATAACATTAGAGTTAGATGCAATTTGAATTGGCTATGAGGGCAAGTGGAAGCTATTGGGATTTATATGCCCTGGCATAGCAAATTCCTATTTAGATTACAGTGACATATGTTCCTGACATATCTGAAATATTTATAATTTACATAATTAGTAAATTCAATATATTATGTTTCGATTCATTATGGAATTGATAGTGTCCACTTGATTACAAGAGATATTTATATATGTATGTGATGGCGATCAATACATGAATATAAATAGTAATCATAAATTGTTCATAGTCGGTAATTATGGATGGACTCATTATTAACTAGACTTGAACTAGATCCGCGTTAGGTTGAGATATATTGCGAGAGCTGTCGTATGCAATTGTTCCCTATCACTGTCATGGCATTTGACTCTTAAGCATGAGAGAAGTATAGACTCTTTTATTAATTAGTAATTACTTTGATTTATTCAGCGAAATCTTCGGAATCCATAGACCGGCACTTTGGGTAATTATGTAATTAATAGTTAGAGAGTTATATTTCAATATTTGCATCATTGCTACTTGTATTTTTTTTTGGTATTAATTATAGTTGATCGCAAAGTAAATTCGAAGGCCTTTGTGTGTTTTAGACAAAAATGATTTATTGTATAATTATTTACTTAAATTATTATTTTTGTCAAACAAATGTTTTATTGTGATTAAGCCGGAAATAATCAAAGGTACCAAAATAAATATATTAATTAAGTAGTCGGATTGATGGTTTTATTTATCCGGTAACTAATTGTGCATAGAGGGGTCAAAGTGCAACATTGACTTAGAGGTTATTTATTATTTAATTGGAGTTCAATTAATTTCTTTTAGTGGAGTAGAAATTAATTTATGAATTAATTAAATTGGGTCCATGGATCGGGCCAATTATTAATTCATTATAGCCAAGAAAATAATAAGCCCAAATGATTCTCACTCATAGCCCAACTTGATATTGGAATCCTATTAGATTTGAGATATGGTAATTAGAGATTGAGAAGGATTTATTATTTCCTTCCCTTATCTTTATGTTGCCTATATATACATGGTCGATGTATATTTTAGGGGAGACTTTGAGAAGGAAAAAATAATATATTTTTCTCTCTCTAGAATTTTAGGGTTAGTGTTCTCATCTAATGGAGGCTGTCACAAGCCTAGTTTTCCAAGGTCATTCATGGAGGCTTATGGGTAATTCCTAAAGACAAAACCATTACCAAGAAGATAGAGATCCAAAGAGAAGGCATCTAGCAAAGGGATCTACAATAAGTGAGAACATTCACTTTAAAGGAGAGATATAAGGTTTACTCAAACCTTGATGTAAGTATTCTATCTATTAATTGAATAATACATCATATTTTATTTTGCATAAAACTAGTCTCTGTGTGATGAATCAAGATCTATGTATGAAAATTCCTCAAAATTTTTTAAAACTTACACGTTTCCCAACATAATCATGCCAATTCCTCTTTTTCCTCCTTAGTTAAAGGCTTGGATGACTAGGCGGCTATGAGCCAATTTATCAATTGTGATGCCGAGGTTTTTCATCGTGGATTTTGGTATGATGTTCACTACAGAACCTCCATCAATGAGGATACGAGTAACTTTTTGTTCTCAGATGTATCCAGACACAAAAGGCGGGCGGTTGTGTGGCTTTGAGACTAACTGCAAGTCCTCGTCGGTAAAGGTGATTGCCGCACAACATGAGGCACAACTCAATATATGGGCTCACTCTTTATCATCTTCCATACCAGTGTAGTTGCCTGGATCTTCTAGAACTGGGATTCTTTCATCAGTTTGTTTAGTCAGCTCATTAACTTTAGCGATGGACACTGTGTAAATAGCTTGAACTTGATCATTATTGAAATATAAAGTGGGGAAGAAATCTTATAATGTGACAGGCTTGTGGGAGCCATTGTTGGGGTACTCATTTGGTTGATCTTCTTCCACAATCACCTATTTTTCTTAATTCATTCTTATTGGGTGATGTTGGAGCTTTTCCTTTACCTTCCTCCTACTGAAGTGGGTTTGTTGCGCCAAGGTGGTCCTTTACTTGTGTGGCTTCTTTCTCATCACAAGAGCCCATCATTCTTTTACTTGTTCAAGTAACTCTGTCTAAGGCATTTGGATAATCACAGGCTCCAATAAACCAAACTGAACGACTTGAAGGCATTCCAATTGCATAATTGGGGTTATTTGCCCAGATAGTCTAGAATAAGTTGGACTAGGACATTCGGATGTGGTGGTGGTATGATTTGTCTCATCCACTTCATCGTCTTCCAACATAATTTTTCCTTGTTTAGCCAAAGCCATTACTAACTCCTTGAATATAAAGCACTTCTCAATCGGATGGCTAACAATACAGTAGTATAGGCAGTTTTTGGGTCATTCACTTACCCCATTTCCTCAGGGCGTTTGCATTTTGGGAGTTTAATCATTTTCGTTTTGAGTAAAAATTCTAGTATTCCTAGCAAATCAGAGTCTGGGAATGGGTACTCTTTCTTCTCTAACTCCTTGAGTGTCAAGCGTGGCTTCTCCAGCCAGAGCTTATCATTCTCTTGGAATTTGTTTTGCTTACCACTTCCTTTATTCATCTCCTTCGTGGAGATCTTCAATGGTACCGCCGTGATGGTCATAGTCTCTTTGTTGCCTTTCTTTGTCGGCTTCTCATCTTTCTTTACTTCTTTCTTATCCTTGCACTGCTTCAAGGTAAGAGTATTGTTTCCACCATGAGTATTGATGTTAATCTCCATGTCATAGGAACGTGTGGCCAACTCTTCAAAGGTACGGGGTTTGGTGCCTTGAAGAATATAGAGAAGTCCCCATTACATACCTTGCATGCACATCTCAATAGAAAATTTTTTTGAGAGTCGGTCCTTGTAGTCCAGGTTTAGCGCACGCCACCTGTTGATATAGTCTATAATAGGTTCATCCTTCCATTGTCTGGTGTTGGTAAGTTCTATCATGCTCATGGTAAGACAGGTATTGTAAAAGCGATTTAAGAATTCACACTCCATCTGGTCCTAGCCATCTATCGACTCAGCCTCTAAGTCAGTGTACCAATTAAAGGCATTTCCCTTAAGGGAATGAACAAATTATTTCACCAAAAGATCACCATCAGTTCCAACATTGTTACAAGTTTCAACAAAATGAGCAATGTGTTGAGGATTGCCCTTTCCATCAAACTGTTGTAACTTGGAAGGTTGGTATTCGACTAGCATTCTCATGTTGTCGATTTGTTTTGTGTAAGGTTTCGAATAAATGAGAGAACTATGAGTTGCCCTACCATATTGTGACCTGATCGTGTTACTAATCATATCTTGAAGTTGTTGGACAGGCAACGAAGTGATAGGGGGGGCAAAGTTGGTTTGGTTTGCCCCCTATTCAGATGTGGTTGCATGGTAAGTCTTGTTTGCCATGGTTGCTTGTGGTGTGAAACCAGGAGGGTGTGTGGGTCCTTAACTTAACTCAGCAGACTTTTGTACTTCGAGCTTATTCATTAATGAAGTAATCTGCAAGTCTTTGTCTTCCACATTCTTGGTGAGTTTCTTGATAGCACAGGCTATAGTCACAAGTTATTCCTCTACTGATGTTGTGTTGGCCTTCATGACTTGCATGTGAGTTGAATGTGAAGGAGTTAGGGAATCAGCATATCTTGGTAAAGTTGCACCTTTGGGAGATACCAGGGATGAGGCTGAGTGTGAACCCGTACTTGAACTGGAATCCAGAATGGATCAAGATAAATGCGGTGACATACTTCTCAGAGAGAAGCCTTCCATACCAGCGAGGTCTTTCTCAGGGCTCGTGGTGTTGATCTTCATGGCTCTCAATGATTCAAGGGTGATGAACGGCTGAGCCTTTCCATTCACAGGCTTAATGGATTTGGCACGCACTGTGCTTGGCTTCTACGCCAAAGAAGTGGCTGCCATTACTTTGCTGTAAGTCGGTCCCATGGAGGTGCTGCTATCACTTAATAGAGCGGCGGTGTTCTTGGCGGCCTTCGAGGTAAGAGCCTTGTTGGTCGTTACAATTGCAACATTCTTACCAGCATTCTTTGAGCCATAAGTGATTTGAATCTTCTTGGAGGCCATTGATGCGAGTAAGAGAAGGTGTTGATGAAGTGATTAAAGAGATAGAGATGAGAGGCAAAGAGGTCCCACCGAGCGTGCCAAAAATTTGTACACACAAATTTTGATTCCGAAAATTTTGGAACAAAAATAAATGCGATAAACAATAATTTTATTAAATAATATCATAAAATAAATGAGTACAGTTCTCTGTTGGTGATTCTATTACAATTTAGACTCTCCCTTTGATTAAATCTCCTTAGAACGTTGGCGCAAGGGCTTCAGAAGCTTGATCTCAGGCCGATGGATGAACTGTATTTGAGTTCTTCAAAATTAAAGAAAACTCAAATGGATTTCAGAACGAGCACCGGTGAGACTTGATCTTGAACGGTGGATTTGAAAGTCTTTGAAGGAGAATGGCACTTGTGTGGTTGTTGTTCTTCAGAATCTTTGAATGTTGAAAGGCTTTGATGAAGAACAACGTAGGTGTGGCACGCTTGTTGTTCTTCTTCTTCAAAAACTTTGGAGTTTTTGTTGAGTCAGAGCTTTGATATTCTGTTCGTCTCTTTCTTTGTGTGTCCTCAAAATGTGAGGGGTGGCCTTGTATTTATAGGCCAAAGAATGGGTCGTTTAATTTGGAAACTCCCCTATATTATGTGATTTTTCCATAAATAAGGAATTTGTTTCCTTTTATATGAAAATTAATTAAAATTCAAAATTGAATTCATTTGAATTTAACCGCACATTTCTTTAAAAGTTTGAACCTTTAAGATTTTGACACATGTCCATTGATGGACCAGTGTTTGTGGAATTTAATTGATCAAGGAATATTTGACTTCTTGACCGATCCGGTGGTAATTAGACCACCACAATTTTTAAGTGTCTACATATCTCTTTTTTGCTTTACATGAAGTTAGGGTATAGAAGTTTTGCTTTCTTGAAGTCCGAGTAGGATGATTGAATGGAAACTACAAAAGCTATGCAATCTCAAAATTTTAGTTCATCTATGTATTGAGGTCAATTTTTTTTCAGTTTTTTAATTGATGATGCCAACTTGAGTTCACTCCATCAGTAACCTATTTGGCGACTTATTTTCCTTGGAAAAAAAAAAAGGGGGTTTGTGATACCCCTCGGATCCGAGACACGGGTTGATCAGGCCCAGGCCCAAACCCGAGGGAATATCAAATAATTAAAGTATTTTAAAGCAAACACAGATAACAAAATGAAATAATAAAGATAGAATAAAGCTGAAACAAATACTAATTATAAAACCCTCCATGTATAACTGAATAATAAAACTCCAATCCTCCAAAACTTCAAGGTTATAACTTGGTAATCCACTGGTGGACCCCTAACCAAAAGTTCAACTGAAACTGAAAACTAAAAATAGATAACGCTAGAAACATCAAGAGAAGTCCTACGTAATCAGCTGAATGTGAGACTGTCCTCAACAAGCACGATCAAGCTCTAAGGCTGGAACCATCCTGTACCTGGAAATAATAATAAAGGAGTGGGTCAGACCCACGAGCAAGTTCTAATCTAACTGCAATCCATATAGTGACCCGATACGCAGATACACCATAGACACCTCACAATATCTATCTAGTCCATACATATAAATATATCCACACTAAGGGACATTCACTGGTCTATAATAGGGGTCTCAACCTGAATAGAAGGCAACATGCGAATACGCACCCAGAGGTGGGCATGAGTACCTAGACCTAACAGGGTGCACCTCAACCTATTATAACCAGCTACGCATCCACCGCATATACGCACCCTAACCAACGAGTCTGAGACTCAAGCTCAACTCGTGGTACCATAAACATATATATAAAGTCTGTCCAAATCCAGGGTATGTAGTTTAACTATTTATTAAACTGACATACAATAGACCAACTAGTCAGTCACTCAACTTATTCAGTTGATATGACTTAACTACCATCTGTTAATCTAGGAAGTCATCCAACTTGGTTACAGCTGATCTGACCTAGTCACAAATAGGATTCAATATCTTTCAATCCATTCCATTAATCCATTAGGTTAGGTTTATGCGTTTTGAGCTAAACCGTCCATAGTATGTCACCGTCCCATACCGGTACATACAATCCTCTATATCCATGTAAATTACAACATATATAACAGTTCAATAATTTACAGACCCAAAACCACCATCCAAATAATTACAGAAAAATATTTAATGTTTCAGCAGTTTAAATCCAAGCATTTAACCATATAATTGCAGGAGACGATTTAATAAATCAACAACTAACATCCAGAGCCTGCATAGACCAAATTTAATATGTCAAGGACTCCATCATGCATGGAATAGGTTAAATAATCATATTATTATCCAATAAATTGCTAAAACAATTTCAGAAGATTGTTTAATGTTTCAGCAATTTAAATCCAAGCATTAACCATATAGTTGCAGGAAACGATTTAATAATTCAGCAACTAGCCTCCTGAGCATGCATAGATCAAAATTAATAATTAAATGACCATATCATGCATTTGAATGCGTTTTAAAACAAGTTTTATAAACACATTGCATTCCATCAAATTGCTGAAATTTAATTCAACAATTAATTTATCTTCCATTTGTTAACAACATAAGAAGTGCCTTAATTTTTACACTGTTTGTCCCGACAATTTAGAATTAAACTTTAATCAATTTAAGGTCTTAATAACACCCAAATTCAGCCTTCTAATCTCTCTGTGGAACCCCAGAATCAATAGATTAAATCCCATGCTCCAATAGTAAAACAAAGTACATAGAAAAATTAAAAAAAAATTAAAACAGAACGTAAAATGAAAAAGGAGCTTGCTCCAAAATTTGGGAGCAGGCTCCTTCAGCCTAGAGCCGGCTCTACTTGTGTGGGAGCCGGCTCCAACTTCTATGGAGCCGGCTCTTACCTCTTTTGAGAGCCTTCAGTCCCCGGTGTTTCGTTTCAGCTTCTCTGCTCCTTCTCCAGCTTATTCCTATCACTCTGTTAGTTTTTAAAACTAATCTCAGGTGTCATATTA
This sequence comes from Cornus florida, assembly GCF_030987335.1. NCBI lineage: Eukaryota > Viridiplantae > Streptophyta > Magnoliopsida > Cornales > Cornaceae > Cornus > Cornus florida. The sequence continues at coordinate 30,631,732 of NW_026775571.1, read as the reverse complement.
ATACACAGTAGCATCCCAATGGCTTGATAACAACAATTAAAATCAATTACAGAGATTATATTTGCTACCAAACTGACCTGCGTTAGGAACAAAACTGAAACTATAATTTTATTCCAACCTCTCTGTTCCTCTTCACAAACTGATCGTAGGAGTCTTATATCATCCTATTAACATCCCCAGGGTTCGTTTACAGAAGATAAAAGCAAGAATCGTAACTAAAATCTCAACAGATTTTAACATGCTTTAATGAACAGAACTGGAAACAACTATACACGAACTGTAAACAGATTTGAATTCAAGGTAAACAGATCATCAACAGAGCATATATTAAACACGTAAGTTTCAATTACTAATTAGTTAAACCCTAGAGATTATCTAGGTGCACAGAACACGAGCCAAAAGGGAAAGAGGAAGATAAGAACTTGCCTGTACAGATTTATAAACAAAACCTTGTTGCCGTTGTTCTAAGCTTTCTGGCAACCACTGCAATAATGTCTAACCTCCTAATACTTTTGCCCTTTCCTTCTCCTAGGTTTGGCCTTGAAACCTTAGTTGAGAACTCAAAACCTCACTCTGTTCTCTCAAAACCTCACTCTGTAACTCTCTGTATCTATGTTACGTGAGTTAGGTTTTTCCAACCCTTAATACAGATTATAACTGTGTATATATAGGCGTAAAAATCCTAAACCCTAATCCTTGTTTAATTAGAGATAGAACCCTAATTCTAATCCTAGCCGGCCTATGAAACTATCTCTGTTACCATAGTGCGGCTTACCTATACATGAATTGCAACCCAAAGTTAACTGTAACCTAAAACATAATTAAATTAAAAATCCAATTAAATAATTAAAGACACTTAACCAATTAATTCCAATTAAATAACCCAATTAATCAATTAAAACACTTAAACAATTAATTCCAATTAAATAACCCAATTAATCAATTAAAACACTTAAACAATTAAATCAAATAATAAATAAAAACAATTAAACCAAAAAAAAATCACCCAAAAATATAATAAAGTAATAAATAAAATGCCGAGACTATCTTTTTAAAATTAGAGGTATTACAGGGTTTTAGCTGTTTTCAACACTAGTTCCACCCGGTTTTCTTGCCAAATTGTGTTTGGGTATAATTTATTTTAAATGAGTGACGACAGAGTCCACTTTCCAAACGTACCGAAAGTTCTTAGGCTATGTTCGCTGTATGGAATTAGAACTTGGAATTAGAGAAAATTGACTCAGCAAATTGAACTAAACTTTTCTTCAATTCCAATTGCAAGACTCCAATTCCATGCAACCAAACACACCCTTAATATTTTGTAAAGGAAACTATGGTAGAACATTAAATGGGAAATTCGATGCTTCATTAAATGATTTTTTTTTTTTCTTTTTCTTGATTAAATGAAAATTGGCTAGAAAATAATTGAGAATTGAAATGCAATCTAAGGGTTGAATTGAAAAGTATTAGATTATTTTGAAAGATATAAAAGTTGAAGAGAGAAATTAAAATATGAAGAATACAAGAATATAATGTGGTTCAACCATTATGACTTACATCCACAACACGCAAAGCCCAAAGGGCTACATATCTTGAATTACATTCTCTCTTAATCCTTGTATACAATGATGATAAATATGAAACATAAGTATATTGATGGAAGATTTTAAAAAATCAATCCCATTAATCACTCCAGTTAATATTTTATAATAGGTTAAAATCTCTCCTATGATATTCTCGTATAAAATATTCTGTCAATAAATAATTTAAGGTTTCCTACTATAAAATTTTCAATAAATAATAATATGATTAAAGAAAATGAAGTGAAGAGCACTTATTCATGTTTTAGAAGAGGATCTTCAATTTGCACATATTATAACCAAATATTTTAGTCTAGTGGAAATCCCAATTGAGCAACTGGGTGTGTGTGAGTGTGAAAAAAAATAAATAAATAAAATAAAATGTATATCTTATATTTATATCAACTGCCATGTTTTTCTCCTAATTGTTCTCTACATGCCACTAGTCTTGCATATTTGATTCTTCCTGCTACATTTACTTGCATAAATGCTCTCTGCATGTCACTAGTCTTGCATATTTGATTATTCCTGCTACATTTACTCGCATGGTTATGACCAAAGTGCCATTTCATCGCCATGTGGCATATAGTTGTTGGGAAACGTGCAAGTTTTTTTAAAAACTTTTGAGGGATTTGCAATCATGGATCTTGATTTATTACATAGAGACAAATTTTATGCAAAAACAAATAAAAGATGATGTATGATTTAATTAACAGATTGAATACTTACATCAAAGGTCTAAGTAAACCTTTTAATCTTTCCTCTAAAGTGAATGCTCTCACTTATTGTAGATCCCTTTAACAAGATCCTTTCTCCTTCTTCTTGATTATAATCTTCCCTTTAGGAATCACCAATATGCCTTGATGAATGACCTTGGAATCTAGGCTTGTGGTAGCCTCCTTTAGAAGAGAAAACAAAACCCTAAAATCTAGAAAGAGATTGTATTCCTTTTTCTTGTTCTCAAAGTCACCCTTAAAATATCCATGGACCCATGTATATATAGGAAAAATAAAAATAAGAATAAGGAAATAATAAATCATTCTCCATCTCTAAATCAACTTTCTCAATTCTAACAGAACTCCAATATCAACTTGGGCTATTGGTGAGAATCCTTTTGGGCTTACTATTTTCTTGGCTCCTATAAATTAATAATTGGTCTGGTCCATTAAACCATAGACCCAATTCAATTAATTCATAAATTAATTTCTACTCCACTAAAAGAAATTAATTGCACTCTAATTAAATAGTAAATAACCTCTAAGTCAATGTTGCACTTTGACCTCTCTATGCTTAATTATTTATCGGATAATTAAAGCCATCAATCTGACAACATAATTAATATAATTATTTTGTTACCTTTGATTATTTCTAGCTCGATCACAATAAAATATTTATTTGACAAAAATAATAATTTACTAAATAAATATATATAGAAAACATTTGTCTAAAACATACGAAGGCCTTCGAATTTAATTTGTGATCAACCATAATCAAAAGAAAATAAATACAAATAGCACTGATGCAAATATTGAGAATATAGACCTCTAACTATTAATTACATAACTACCCAAAGTGTCGATCTAAGGATCCCGAGGTATCCGCCGAACAAATCAAAGTAATTATTAATTAATAAAAGAGTCTATACTTCTCTCATGCTTAAGAGTCAAAAGCCATGACTGTGATAGAGAGCAATTACATACAACAACTCTCGCAATATATCTCAATCTATCGTGGACTCGGTTCAAGTCTTAACTAATTAAATGTCCATCCACAATTACCGACTTTGAACCATTTATGATTACTAATTTATAACATAGTATTAATTGCCATTACATTACATACATATATAAATATATCTTGTAATCAAGTGGACACAATCAATTCCATAATGAATCGAAAAATAATACATTCCATTCACCAAATGTATAATGCTTTAATAATAATATTCAGATAAGGAACCATGACTTTTACAATCCAAAATTAGAATTTGCTATGCTAGGGCACATATATCCTAACAGCTCCCACTTGCACTTATAGCCAATTCGAATCACATCTAACTCCCATGTTCTCCATATAACGATCAAACATCTTGATCAGTAAAGCCTTTGTGAATGGATCAGCAAGGTTATGTTCCGATGCAATCTTGGCCACAAGTATATCTCCTCGCTTTACTATATCACGAACCACAGGATGTTTCCTCGGAATGTGTCTTGTTCCTTTAAGAAATTTTGGGTCCTTGGTTTGGGCTATAGCTACACTATTGTCGCAATGAAGCGTCATAGGCCGATCTATATGCTCCACAACCTCCAGTTCAATTAGAAAGTTTCTCAACCAAACAGCTTCTTTTGCTGCCTCAAAGGCTGCAATGTATTATGCTTCCATGGTTGAGTCAGCAGTACAACCCTGCTTGACATTCTTCCAACTAACTGCCCATCCATTGAACTTGAACACATATCCAGATGTAGATCTCCTGGCATCTAGATTTGATTGAAAATCAGAATCTGTATATCCGACTAGAACCAGGTCATCACATCCATAAACGAGCATGAGATTCTTAGTTCTTCTAAGGTATTTTAAGATATTCTTCACAGCTGACCAATGATCAAGTCCAGGATTGGACTGGTATCTACTGACAATCCCTATAGAGTAGCAGATGTCTGGTCTGGTACAGACCATGGTATATATAAGACTACCAACTGCCGAAGCATATGGTACTCGCCTCATTTGCTCAATTTCCTTATCAGTCTTGGGAGACTGGTCATTAGAAAGAGCCAATCCATGTCTAAATGGCAAAAACCCTTTCTTAGAGTTTTCCATTTCAAACCTGATCAGAACTTTGTCAATGTAAGACTCTTGAGACAAGCCTATTTTCTTTTTAACCCGATCTCGCATAAGCTTGATTCCAAGAATATAGCTTGCTTCTCTAAGATCTTTCATCTCAAATTTATTGAACAACCACCTTTTAACTGATGACAAAGCCTCTACATCATTACCAATGAGTAAGATGTCATCGACATATAAAACGAGAATCATGATGACATTACCCTATTTTTTCTTGTAAACACAAGGTTCAAACACGTTTTGTTCAAAGCCAAATAATTTGACTACCTGATCAAAACAAATGTTCCATGTGCGTGAAGCTTGTTTAAGTCTATAAATAGACCTATTCAACTTACATACACAGTCCTCATGACCTTTAACCATGAAACCGTCTGGTTGCCTCATGTAGATGTCGTGTTCAAAATGGCCATTTAAAAATGCCGTCTTAACATCCATCTGCCATATCTCATAGTCATAATAAGCACTAACGGCCAAAAGAATGCGAATAGATTTAAGCATTGCAACTGGTGAGAATGTATCCTCATAATCAATACATTCACGTTGAGTGAAGCCTTTGGCAACTAGTCTAGCTTTGAATGTCTCAACATTCCCATCCATTCCTCTCTTTCGTTTGTAGATCCACTTGCAACCAATGGGCTGAACCCCACTAGGAAGTTCTACAATATCTCAAACTTTGTTAGAATACATAGATTCCAACTCTGATTTCATGGCATCTTTCCAACGATTCACATCTATATCAGTCAACGCTTCCACATAGCTTACTGGGTCCGACTCATGCTTATCGGGGATGACCTCATAGACCTCACCCCAAAGCGTGAGTTTTTCGGGTTGGATGATAGTCCTCCCACTATGCCGAAGGACTGGTGCAGGAATCGATGTACTAGATGATGGTAATTCAACAGGGACTTCTTGTGTCTCATCATTCTCAGTATTTATATTAGGTGTGTCCACAGGGGGTATATCTGATGTGCCAACCATCTCCTCTAACACTATCTAGCTACTAGGTCTGTGGTTTATAATATAATCCTCCTCCAGGTAAACAGCATGAGTGCTAACAATAACCTTATTGTCCCTGGGATCATAAAATAATCCACCTCTAGTGCCCTTAGGATAGCCAACAAATAAGCATGTATCTGATCTTGCTTCCAACTTGTCTGCCTGTTTCTTACGCACGTGTGCTGGACACCCCCATATATGCATGTGATTTAAACTAGGTTTATGTCCAAACCACAACTCATATAGCGTTCCTGAAACAGACTTAGATGGAACACAGTTCAAAATGTACATCGCTGATTCTAAGGCTAATCCCCAAAATGATAAAGATAATGTAGCAAAACTCATCATAGATCTAACCATGTTAAGCAAAATTATGTTTCTCCTTTCTGCCACTCCATTCTGTTGAGGGCAATCAGGTGCGGATAACTGGCGCACAATACCCTCATTGACCATATGATCCTTGAACTCCCCCAAGAGGTATTCACCTCATCGATTAGATCGAAGTGTTTTGATAAGTTTACCTAATCTACGTTCCACTTCCGCCTGAAACTCACAGAATTTTTCATAAGCTTCTGACTTGTGTCGCATTAGGTAAATATATCCAAAACGTGAATAATCATCAATGAAAGTGATGAAGTACTCAAACCCTCCGCTCGCTTGGATGTTCATCGGACCAACCACGTCTGTGTGGACCAACTCTAATTGTTCTTTAGCTCTATATCCTTTGGCTGAGTAAGCCCTTCGAGTTATCTTTCCTTCAATACAGGATTCACAAGTTGGCATAGGCTCCTTTGCCTCACAAGGTAATAAACCTTCTTTAACCAACCTTTAAATCCTATTTTGATTGATGTGACCAAATCGTAGATGCCAATGATACAATGAGTTTGGAGAAACTGCTTTTCTTTTAACATTCAATCTAGATGAAGTTGCATTTAATTCATAATTTTGCATTTGATATGAGCTAGGAGTTAAAACATATAGACTATCTTTTAATGCACCAGAAGTTATAACACAACCATTTAATTTAATTAAAACATTTTTTTCAAAAGTAAAAATATAGTTTTTGCAAACTAACGAAGAAGCTGAAATTAAATTGCGCCTAACATTTGGCGCATAAAGACAATCTTCTAAAATAAGACTCCTCCCACTATCAAACTGTAATGACCCGGACTTTTTCCTCCTTTTTCATTTTTGATGATTTTTTTTTTTTTCGTCTTTTACTCGTTTATCGTTTTTCCTCGCTTAACCTCACTTCGGGTGTTCGGAATTGATTCCGGTTTTACATGCATTCATGATACTTGATTTTCATGACATTGGTATTTTCACTTTTGTTGAAAAGCATGCTAGTTGCTTTTATTTTTCATAAAGGGCATGAATGCTTACTTTAGTGTAATTATACATAACTTTTGGGATTTTAGTGTAATTATGCAAAATTATTATTTTTCGTTTGAGGGACCTTTTTGCAATTTATTTTAGAAGATATTTTGAAAAAGGACCATTTTGCAATTTTTGGAAAGTGTGACAAGTGTCACTCTCATGGAGCCATTTGTTGGCATTTAGGTGAAGAGACTTGGCATCATGATCTTTTGACATTTGGTGGGTGGAGATTCATCCATGTGTTGGCCTTAGATTGGTGCACATGTAACCATTGGATTGTTGACAAGTGTAAGCTTAGGATTAAGTCTTGGAAGAGGCATTGGATTGTTGACAAGTGTAAGCTTAGGATTAAGTCTTGGAAGAGGCATTGGATTAGTGACAAGTGTAAGGCCATGATCTAGTCTTGCATTGTGTGTGTGTGAGAGGTAGTGTAAGAGCACATAGTGAGTGGAGGATCTCTAGCCCTTCCACTCACCATTTTTCACTTATCCTCTTCATTTTCCTTAGTTCTTCAAAGTTCTAACCTAGCCACCATTGGAGAAAAGCTTGGTTAATAGCTTTCTTCTTCAATTTTGGTGCCCTTCCATTCATCTTAGACTAAGAACCTTAACTTGTAAAAGTTTCCTCTCATTCTCTTCTTTATTAACCCTAAGCTTGTTTTCCATTTAGTGCTTGGTTGCTTGGATTATAGAGATACAATTCTCTATTGAGGTAGGGGTGGTAGTATGTTTATTTTCTAAGTGTTTTGAAATCCTTTGGGGTTTAATATATATTGTATACATGCTTTTAGAATTGTAGTATTGCATACTATAGGAAATCCTTATGATTGACTTAGGATTTCATTGATCAAGCATGTATGTTGTGTATATATCTTGAGTAGGATTGTTGAAGTTGTATAGAATTCTTAATGATTTGAATTACTATGCTATTGTGATGGAAATCCTACATTCTAGTGTATTATTATTGATAATCATGGTTGTTTTAGAAGCTATTTGCTCGAATGCAAACATTTAGCATATATGGCTTATTGTTGAGGCATGCTTAAATTGATAAGTTAATGATATTGTTTTGTGCATAATATCAAGTTAAGAACTTGTCATCTATCATGTCATTCTAGACTTGGAACCCTAAGACATGGTTTGTATGGTTTCAAAGTACTTGTGCATGGACGGTGGTTTATATGCCTTGTTATCTATATATAAGTTTTGAACTTGATATATATACTTTGGATTCTCTTGGGACATGGTTACTAGTAACATGGCTAGAGTTTGGCTCTAGTGCGGGAGGTATGAGTTTTCCCCAATCGAGATAGTGCGCACTTAGGGTGGTCTTCCCTGCGGGTTAATGCCCGGAATAACTGTTGAGGTCTCGGCAAAATTCCGAGCTTAGGTGTCCAAGGATTCTACTTTTTTTTATTTCACATTCATTTCCAAGTTGACAATCAATGCTATTTGTAACTTGTAAATTTTGTTATATGCGGTTTGATGTTGCTAAGTACATCCATTTTGATAGTGTGTTGCTAAGAAACATTTAAGTTAGCTTAAGATGATCCCTTAGAACACCTTGAACATAGACGTTAAGTGGAATGCTCCCTTGTATTCGTCTATATTAATCTTGCAATGATATTGAAACTTTAGGGTATACGCATATGCTTCTCCTACGAGTAACTTGATTACTCACCCTAGTGGTTTGGGTTATTTTTCAGGTAAAGAGACCATGTTCTTGGATGCTCATCATCCTTAGAAGATTTTGAGTTATTTGAAGCATTTTTGTATATTGACATGCACTTGTTTAGCATGCTTTCCTTTTTGGATGTTAATTTTGTATACCATGGATGTATGGTATTGTAAAAGCTAAAATGGCTTCCTTGATGTGTCATGTATATCTAAGAACACTTGAAGATGTCTATTTTGTATGCATACATGAGGCCAAGTGCCATGTACATTTATATCACATGTATGCTAGTTTAATCCCATAGTTGTCTTATGAAATGATGAGAATTCGAGGTTTGACAGGTTGTATTTTGTATATGACATGTTATGTGACCATGAGCTATTGGAACACATGCATTTTCTCATTTTACATATGTGTGCATGTCCACTTTGGCACACAACACCATTCTTGAAGAAATGAACATTAGAGTAGCATTCATTTACATATTTTTGCTAAATGAGACCTCAAGGGCATTTTTGGTATTTCACTTGAAAAATAAATGTTGGTCTTGACATGGTTGACCAGAAAACATGATTTTAAGGGGGTTACTTCACAACTTTTTTCCAAAAAAGTCCCAAAAAGTCCTCAAAATGGCATTTCAAGGTCGCATTTCAGGTGCAGCTACAGGAGTTCGAGCGCTCTAAATGGGAGTTCGGGCGCTCAAAGTTTGGGCAGAAAGTTTTGGCCTCAGGCAGGTACTGTTTGAGCGCTCGAAGTCCTAGTTTGAGCGCTCGAAGTACTGTTCATAGAGTGTTTTTGTGTCTTGGTTCAGCACTGCATCTCCAACTTCAAATTGTCATATCTTCCCCGTTTTAACTCCGAATTGGTCCGTTCTTGAGTCTAAATTGACCACATCAAAATAAGCTTTCCAAAGGTACCAATTAGAGTTTCAGATTCGTTTGGTAGCTCAAGTTATTACAATTTTAGTGGAAGGGTGTCAGTTTTTGGCTCGAACCGGGATAGGGCTTTTCTTCCTTCGACTTCAAGACTTGATATCTTTGCCATCCAGACTCCAAATCAAGTGATTCTTGAGTCTAAATTCATTTATTTTTTGTTTTCTTTCCAACGGTGTGCTTGGTAGTACTCACTTTTAGGATGGAAATGACCATTTTACCCTTGGGTTCCTTTTGTCCATTTTTGAGATCTTATTTCCGCATTTGTTTTCTTTGGGTTCTATGATCTCATTGAGGGTCTCTTTGGTGTCCTAGAAACATGTTGTGTCCTTAGGGATGTTGTTTCATCTTTTGCTTCCGCAATTCGGATCCGTTATCGGGTCATCTTTCGGTTCATCACTGACGCACCGGGTTGAAAAACCTTGGGCCGTCACACAAACTGCTTATGAACCACTCCCACTGCTGTGGCTTCCACCTTGGTATTAGATCCCATATGCAAGTATATCTCTCCTTCATTGAGGCTTCTGGACTCCTGGAATCCCTGCAATGAATTGCAAACATGATTAGTGGCTCCAGAATCTATGCACCAGGAATTTATAGATTCAACCACATTACATGCCTTAACAATGAATATACCTTTTCCTTTGCCTTGTGTGCGAAGTGTTGGGCAGTTAGGTTTCTAGTGACCCGGTTGACCGCAATGGAAGCAGTTTCCTTCGCCTTCAACTCGCACTTTCTTATTTCCCTTATCCTTTTGGATTACTTTGTTTGGCACAACCATAGTTTTGGCACCATCCTTCTTCTGTTTCTTGCCCCTCCTCTTGGGCCTAGAAGTGGATGGTCCAGCAGACTGAGTGTAATTGATAGATACACCCTTACTTTTGATTATCCATTCAAAGGTTACCAACTCATTCAGAAGTTCAGCGAGTGTGTACTCAAGCTTATTCATAGAATAATTAACCCTAAAAGAGTTAAATGAGTCTGGCAATGAAGCGATAATCATGTCAACCTGAAGTTCACCATCCAAGTTGCATCCAAGGATCTCCAGCTCATTTAGAAAACCAATCATTTTTAAAGCATGTTCCCGAACTGAAGTACCTTGGACCATCTTGATGGTCATCAAGTTTGTCATAGCATTTAGGCGTGCACTCTTACCAGTTTGCCCAAACATTTCCTTGAGGTTAAGCATGATGTCTGCAGAAGTGAGATATTGAAGATGTTGACTTTGGAGTACATTCGAGAGTGAAGCAAGAATGTAGCACCTAGTCATCTCATCTGCTTTATTCCATTTCTTAAAACTTCATGCTCCTCAGGAGGATCCTCAGGCAAAGATGGAGAAGCTCTGGGAGTAGTAAGCACATAATTCAACCCCTCGTATGTGAGTACAATATCTAGTTGCCTTTTCCAATCGATATAATTAGGTCCAGTTATTCGATTTTCTTTTAGTATGTTTGCAAGTGGACTGAATGGACTAGTCATGATAAATCTGAAAATAAAAACATTCATATAATAAATAAAGTGAATAAAAATAATCATGCAAGAATAAAATAATTAATTAATTGTGGGTCACTTAACCACATTACATGAAAAATCGGACAATCAATATTTCAATAACTTATCTGGTTGGCGGAATTCATTATTACTTATTGACGAGAACAACTCATTATTTCCATATCTCTTTAGACAATGCCTTATCTATATATAAAATAATTCCCGATTAGATTTAGCCTTTCTAAAATCACCTAGTATAGACCATTCCGTTGGGGAGCTAATACTATTGATTTTAGATTGAGTGTATAACGTAATTAATGCTCTAACGGAAAAACAAATATTAAATATATTGCCATTAATAGCTTAGACTCTTTAAATCATGCGTAGGGCCTTATTTTTAAAGATCTAACTATAATGGTCATTTAATAAATATATTTTCGTGAGACAACCATTCTTGTAATCTAGGCTCTTTAAATCATATGTAGGGCCTTATTTTTAAAGATCTAATCACAATGGTTATAATTACGAAGGCCATGGGGTAATATATAAAAATCCCCGCTCCCACTCAATTTTTAACAATATATAACTAGGGTTTTCAATTCATGATTTAATGCATGAAAAATGTCTTGATTTTAATCCAATTAAATTTAAAAAATATATGAATTTTAAATGATTCACTAATATTTAATTTGAGGCAAAAAAAAAAAAAAAAAAAAAAAAAAAAAAAAAAAAATTTACAAAAATAATTTTTCCGTTTCCCAATAAATGCCCTCAAATTAATTAGCAATCTAATCCAATATATCTTCATAATTTAATTAATATAAATCAAGCCATTTATATAAAAAATCATGGATCCAATGCATGAACAATTATAGTTAGCATTAAATTATTCCATGCATCACATAAATAATTAAATCACAGACAAAAGCAATTTAAATGGCCAATGGATTCAGCTTTTAACATTTACATACTATTCTTGTTGTACGGGCGTCCTTTAATAGTCTGTAAACACCCATAGGAAGCTTGTACGCGTTAGGAGAAGCAAAACACCGCTTGGAACGCGCCTGGAGGGCTCCACACGCACCTGGGGCAGGCTGCAGGACTAGGCACACGCCCCCACTCGCTGGCACGCACTTGGGGCACGTGGGACGCGCCCTCACACGCTCCCACGCGCCTGGGGCGCTTGGGACGCGCCTCCACGAGCGTGGAGAGCAAAAGCAACCTTGGTTGGCGCGTGTAATGCACGCGCCAGCATGTCTTCAATCAGCCACCTCCTGGCGCGTGTGGAACACGCGCCAGGCTCACCTACCTGCGCCACATCTGATCCGGGCTCCTCCGACGCCCCTTCTCGCCGCCGGCGAAGCTCCGGCCACCAGAAAAACACTGAAAAAATTCCAGAAAATCCGAAAAATTCCCAGAAAATTAAATTAAGCCTCAAAAAATTCCAAAAAAATTCAAAAAAATTCCAGAAAATTACTGAAGTATAATTTAACCCTTTCAGACCCCCTTGAAGCTTCATAGCATCCTTTGATGAAGATTACATGGCTTTAATAAATAATTACAATTTGAAATACAATGAAAAAAATTAAATTACATCATTGAATTTTCAAACTGCTAAAACAAAGCCTTAATTACATTCATCCAAAGGTAAAATTACATTCAATATACCTATAAGCTTCATCCATGGCCCAAACACACATCATCATCCATTCACAATTATACATACATCATCATGTATTAATATATATCAACATAATAAATCATACATCAATAAATATATATATGTATATATGATTTGGATCCATGAAGATGATTTTTATAAACACATGATCTCTAGTAATGAATCAAACCATACGCTCTGATACCACTGTTGGGAAACATTGAAGTTTTTTTAAAAACTTTTGAGGGATTTGCAATCATGGATCTTGATTTATCACATAGAGACAAGTTTTATGCAGAAACAAATAAAAGATGATGTATGATTCAATAAACAGATTGAATACTTACATCAAAGGTCTGAGTAAACCATTTAATCTTTCCTCTAAAGTGACTGTTCTCACTTATTATAGATCCCTTTAGCAAGATCATTTCTCCTTCTTCTTGATTATAATCTTCCTTTTAGGAATCACCAATATGCCTTGATGAATGACCTTAGAATCTAGGCTTGTGGTAGCCTCCTTTAGAAGAGAAAACAAAACCCTAAAATTTAGAGAGAGAAAGTGTATTCTTTTTTCTTGTTCTCAAAGTCACCCTTAAAATATCCATGGACCCATGTGTATATAGGAAAAATAAAAATAAGAATAAGGAAACAATAAATCATTCTCCATACCTAAATCAACTTTCTCAATTCTAACAGAACTCCAATATCAACTTGGGCTATTGGTGAGAATCCTTTTGGGCTTACTATTTTCTTGGCTCCTATAAATTAATAATTGGTCCGGTCCATTAAACCATAGACCCAATTCAATTAATTCATAAATTAATTTCTACTCCACTAAAAGAAATTAATTGCACTCCAATTAAATAGTAAATAACCTCTAAGTCAATGTTGCACTTTAACCCTCTATGCTTAATTATTTATCGAATAATTAAAGCCATCAATCCGACAACATAATTAATATAATTATTTTGTTACCTTTAATTATTTCCAGCTCAATCACAATAAAATATTTATTTGACAAAAATAATAATTTACTAAATAAATATATATAGAAAACATTTGTCTAAAACATACGAAGGCCTTCGAATTTAATTTGTGATCAACCATAATCAAAACAAAATAAATATAAATAGCACTGATGCAAATATTAAGAATATAGATCTCTAACTATTAATTACATAACTACCCAAAGTGTCGATCTAAGGATCCTGAGGTATCCACCGAACAAATCAAAATAATTATTAATTAATAAAAGAGTCTATACTTCTCTCATGCTTGAGAGTCAAAAGCCATGACTGTGATAGAGAGCAATTGCATACAACAGCTCTCGCAATATATCTCAATCTATCATGGACTCGGTTCAAGTCTTAACTAATTAAATGTCCATCCATAATTACCGACTTTGAACCATTTATGATTACTAATTTATAACATAGTATTAATTGCCATTACATATATATGTAAATATATCTTGTAATCAAGTGGACACAATCAATTCCATAATGAATCGAAAAATAATACATTCCATTCACCAAATGTATAATGCTTTAATAGTAATATTCAGATAAGGAACCATGACTTTTACAATCCAAAATTAGAATTTGCTATGCTAGGGCACACATATCCTAACAATAGTCGACTAGGACTGGGATCCTCTATGGTATCCAAGTTGTACTACGCTGTTTTAGAGTTCTTCTGTTTTTCCATAGATGCTATCCGAATATAATTACGTGGCGCATATACAAATATATATAGGGCATATGTATACAAAACATATATTTTCTCTATGTTCCTTCTCTCTTTTCACCAACACCGATGAATACATGTTTTGAAGTCATTTATCTTCTAGTATCCATGTCTAATAGTGTGTTTAGTTTATTTTTTCATAAATGGCTGGAGTTTCTTTTCTAATCACCTTAAAATAGATTTCTCTCTTTGTAATCATATATCTCTCTCAACTTAAATCCGTAACATTTAAATATATATATATATATACATATTACTTCAAAAACTTTAATCCAAATTTTCGCTTACTTAAATATAAACTTCACATATTTATAATTATTTAATCCATCATGTTTATACACTTAAATCCATTACACTTATAAAATTAAAATAATAATAAAAAAACCTTAGTTTATTTAGCTCCACAAAACTTTAATCCATTTTTCCACAAACTTGAATATAAATTTCACGCCTTTTAAATCTTCATGTTCACGTACTTAAATCCATGATATATATATATATATATATATATATATATATATATATATATAATAAAACTTCGATTTCTTTAGTTAAGCTTCTGCTTCCTCGGTGAATGTCGTGGTAGAAGATATGATTTCTTGGAACTGAGGTTTATTAGTTTTTAAATAAGTACGTAACTCAACAAGAAATTTCCTTACTTGTCCAATTTCTAATGAATCAAGATAACCATTTGTTCCGGTATAAATAGTCATTATCTGCTCTTCCACCACGAGAGGGGCTGATTGGGATTATTTGAGCAATTCACGTAATCGTTGACCTCTTGCCAATTGATTCTGAGTGGCTTTATCACTTTTCACACTTAATTTGGACTTCATAAGATCTAAGTTAAATTTTTTCCAACACATTTAATTTGGACTTCCCCACCCATAAATCTACATTTCAACACTTTAAAGCAAATAAAACCTTCAAATGATCCAAGCTAAACTTTTTCAACAAACTTAATGTTGACTTCACCATCCTTGTACATACTTTCACCACCATTAAACCTAAACTTCAACACACTTATTGTATGAAAGTTTAATTATATGTTGATGGTACGTTAAAGGTTAAAGGGTGTTTAAGAAAAGTGTATATACATTTTCGTCACATTAATTCATCAACGCCCTGGAATCTGGTTCTTACCATATTTATTTTTCAACTCAACACCCTTAAATATTGTTCTTATCACATTTATTCTTCATCTTGATGACCACTCCGGTGTGTACACAAAAATGTGTTCCTTTAACAATATCAAATGGGCATCATCTTTTAATATTTATAAAAGCCACCTAACACCAATACAATGAAGTATAGTGAGAAGGGATCGTCCTAAGGGATTAAACATGTTGATGCAAAAATCTGCACACTCCGGAGCCGGTGAGGATTCTTGCAAGACAAAAGAGAAGTGATAACCGGTGTGGTGCCGGCCGGGTGAACTCCGACGGTCCAATTAGTCCTTGATGATTGAATCTCCGATAAAGGATTAAATATCGAATTTATGGCGTCCCTTTTTAGGTTAATCGATGACCTCTTTTATAGAATGATTTATTTTCCTTGTCCATTACGGATTGTAAGAGTAATTGGATAGGGTAGTAGTTTTTATTTGTATCTCTTTAAGTTTATCCATACACTTTGAGTCTCCATGTCACGTGGAATTCTTATCTAGTCGAATATTCCATATCAGTAGCCCCCCATTCCCGTAATCTTGCTTGTCAAGCGTCCGGAATGCCAAGTCCTTCCAAGCTAAGCATGCTTGATGATTTCTTTCTTGCCCCTTTTAATAAGGGAGTGGATTCGCTTGAGCTTTGTGAGCTTACCCTTTAATAAGCGAGTAGTTAACCCCTCGTCTTTTTACCGAGGGAATAAGATGAAGTTAACCCTTCGTTCCTTTATAGGGGAATTAATGATAGTCGTGTCCACATAAGGATCCAAGCTTGCTTATCATGTGCAAGGAACACTAATGTTCTATTTCTATTTGCGAAGTTAGCAAAGCAAAAATAAAGGAACCTATGTACAGTTTGAACGGATAATATATATATATATATATATATATATATATATATATATATATATATATATCAGAATTGGTACAATTAAGGCAAAAACTTATCATTGAGCATCATAGGACCAAAATCATCCATAGAGCTAGCTATTGTTCTCTAAAATAAGAAAATGTAATCCTGCTCTTTTTTTTATTTATTTTATGACTACTTAGTCAAACAAAGTATGAGTTAGGGAATTTAAAATAAAGTCGCAATAGCAAAGTCATTATGATGTGGTTTGTACCCACTCATATGACACCAAACAAAGAATTTCTATTTAAGAAAATTTAAATATCAAATGATTATGAACTTGAACATATGGAGAAGTGTAGTCTATGTAAAAGTGGAAGGTTCAGTGTAGTTTAAACAAAAATTATGAAATGCATTCTCTATGATATTTTCTCAAATTCACTTATAAAAGGATGGCATGAATCAAAACATAACAACAAATATGGTGATAAATTGATCACTTGGGGCACCTTTGCAATTATTAGAGCATCAGTTGTGAAAATTCTTTTGTACACAGACTTGAATGCAAGTTTGCAATTGAAAAGTAGTATTACTTAATAATGAAAATAAACTGCAACTAAAAAGTTATAGTTATTCATTTTGGATTTTATACTCGTTTTGTAACCAATGATGCGAAACTCCACTTATAATCAAAGTAACCAAGTTTTCCGCATCAAAAGGTTTTTGGCAAAACATTTATATTCGAAGGAGTAGGCTTCTCTCATAAATGAGATAGGGAAAGAACTATTAACAGTGATAAGGCTCATGTACAAGGACATCATCATTTGAGCTAAAAGGTTATTTGTCTTTCCCTTAGCCATCAACCATTATTTAAAATGAAGTTCAAGGAACATAATACTATATTTTTAATACACACATACTTATATCTGGTATAAGTGAGTTTTATAATAACAAGTTACGTAGCCAAAACTCAACATTCAATATGATATAGTTCTCGACTCAACTAAAATCAATAACTCTTTCCAAAATTATTTGGAATTAAACAAATTAACTTCTATTTTTCCTCGGGGTATACCCCGTGTCACCGTACAACCGCTATTTAAGCTACATGGGCAATATATTTTGAAGCTTAGAATTGTTTAGGCAACCCAAATCGATGGTTGGGCAATGTAATGGATTACTTTATCTTATTTAGCTTGCCCACAATGTAATGGATTTCTTTATCTAGCTTGCCCTCCTCGCACTGGCCACTAAGTTTCAGTCCGTACTTGATGAGGTGTCGAATAAAATTCTCATGAGTTGGACTGTTTTATTATTGAAGAAAAATAAAAATCCATTGAAATGGAAGAGATTTTGGACTCTTTTTTTTTTCTTTTTTTTTTTTTACAGAAATATGGAAAATTGAATTTGAATGGGGTTTAAAAGACTTATGCTAACTTTTATTTCTTGTCTGCTTGTCTTTCCATGCCATAGATACACCACACTCGGTTTTATACTTTCGCCAAACAACTAGCCTTTATTTTTTTTTCATTTTTTGAGACTTTAATTATCAAGTCATCAGTGACCCTAATTACAATGGATCCACAAAGCGTAGTATTCTATCGAAGGGTCCCCAAGTGAACTACATCATTATGTAGGTGAACAATATTTTACAGACAATTGGAAACACATAAAAATTTGTTTCTCTTTAAATAATGTGAGAAAGTGTAGACATATATTTTGATATACACGTAATGCATGAAACTTACCCGGTTAATAGCGATGATGAAATAACTGACAGCGGTCGGGTGGGGCTTTCCAGCAATTTTATCGGATTGAACAATTGTACGGTTTGTACCCTTGCTTTTGGCCACTTAATTCATGAAATGTTCTCTTTCTTTTAGAGATGGCCAGATTGTAAAGGGACTGAATTGCTTTGAAGTGTTTTCGTAGATTTCCCTTGTACCAATCATGATTTCTTGGGATGTTTACGTTCCCACAGACGGCGCCAACTGTTGATGCAAAAATCTGCACACTCTGGAGCCGGTGACGATTCTCTCCAAGAAATGGCTAGGACTATGTTAAATGAACATAAATCTCCTAGAACTCTATGGGCCGAAGCCGTTAGTACCTCATGCTATGTCATAAATAGAGTAATCATTAGAAAAATTCTTAATAAGACTCCTTATGAACTTTGGAACAAAAGGAAGCCAAATATTGGATACTTTAAAGTTTTGGGGTGTAAATGCTTCGTGTTAAATGATAAAGATAGTCTAGGAAAATTTGATCCTAAATCAGATAAAGGTATTTTTCTAGGTTATTTAACTCATAGCAAAGCATTTAGAGTGTTCAGCAAAAGAACACTAGTGGTTGTGGAATCTATACACGTCGTATTTGATGAATCACCATTACCCCCTCTTAGGTGCTCATTGGATGATAATGAAGATGTGATTGAGATTGAAAAGAACATTGAAAATCTTGATTTAAATGGTTCATCTATTGAAGATCACTCCAAAGATGTTCCAAAAGATTGTCACTCCCATGAAGATACTCTTCCTAAGGCTTGGAAGCAAGTGTCTAATCATCCAATAAATCAAATTATTGGTGATCCATCTAAAGGAGTAAGCATTAGATCTCAAATAAGTAATGTTTACAATTATGTAGCTTTTGTTTCCCAACTTGAACCAAAGAATATTCTTGAAGCCGAAAATGATGAATCTTGGCTCTTGGCCATGCAAGAAGAACTTAATCAATTTGAAAGAAATGATGTTTGGCATTTGGTTCCCAGACCTAAAGATAAAACTGTCATCGGCACAAAGTGGGTGTTTAGAAATAAAAAGGATGAATCGGGAACAATTGTGAGAAATAAAGCAAGGCTTGTTACTCAAGGTTATAATCAAGAAGAAGGAATTGATTATGAGGAAACCTTTGCCCCCGTAGCTCGACTTGAAGCTATAAGAATGCTCCTTACATTTGCATCTCATAAAAACTTTAAGTTATATCAAATGGATGTAAAAAGCGCTTTCTTAAATGGCTTCATTGAAGAAGAAGTGTATGTTGAACAACCACCTGGTTTTGAAAGCTATAATTGTCCAAACCATGTTTTCAAATTGACAAAAGCATTGTATGGTTTGAAACAAGCTCCAAGAGCTTGGTATGAAAGACTAAGTGGTTTTTTACTCGCTAATGGGTTTATTTGAGGAAAATTTGACAATACTCTTTTCACTAAAACCATTGACTGCAACTTGTTGGTCATTCAAATTTACGTTAATGATATTATCTTTGGATCAACCAATAGTGTATTATGTGAAAAGTTTGCCTCTTGTATGCAAAATGAATTTGAAATGAGCATGATGGGTGAACTAACGTTCTTCTTAGGGTTGCAAATCAAACAAACACTTGATGGTATTTTTGTTTACCAATCTAAGTATGTTAAGGATTTGCTAAAGAAATTTGGCTTGGAGGAAGTCAAACATGCAATTACTCTAATGAGCTCTTCTTTGAAACTTGACAAGGATGAAAAGGGAATTAATGTGGATATTAAAAAATATAGAGGCATGATTGGTAGTCTCTTATATTTAACCGCAAGTAGACCGGACATCATGTTTAGTGTATGCTTATGTGCTCGTTTTCAATCTTACCCTAAAGAATCTCATCTATGTGCTGTTAAACGCATCTTTCGCTATTTAAGTTATACTACATTCTTAGGTCTTTGGTATCCTAGACATACATCATTTGAACTTGTTGGTTACTCGGATGCTGACTTTGGAGGATGCAAAGTTGATAGAAAAATCACTAGCGGGACTTGTCACTTCATTGGAAAATCACTAGTTTCTTGGTCCTGTAAGAAACAAAACTCTGTCGCTCTATCAACGGCGGAAGCCGAGTATATTGCAACCGGTAGTTGTTGCGCTCAAACGCTTTACATTAAGCAACAACTTGAGGACTTTAGATTTCATTTTGATCATGTTCCTATAATGTGTGATAATAAAAGTGCAATTTGTATTTCAAAAAATCCGATTCAGCATTCTAGGACAAAGCATATAGAAATTAGGTACCACTTTCTTAGGGATCATGTCTCTAAGGGCGACATTGAACTTATGTTTGTCAATACGGAGAAACAATTAGCTGATATTTTTACAAAACCACTCCAAGAAGATAGGTTTTGCTTGCTTATAAGGGAAATTGGAATGTGCTCAGAAGAAGAAATACAGCAGTAAAGCAAAGCAGCAGCAGAGCCAGCTCTATTTAGAAAAAGAGTCGTCTCTTTGAAGAAAAAGAGCCGACTCTACACAAGGTAGAGCAGTCTCCACAGATGATATCAAACTGCTTGCTCTCGGGATCTCAAAAATTTTAAGATAGAGCCTGCTTTATAAAAACAAGAGCCGGTTCTCAAACCTGCATACAAATTGGAATAGGAAGAGCCGTCTCTAGAAAAAGGCAGAGCCGGCTCCTTCAGTGCTAAATTTTTTCCAACTCTCGGGGTCTCCTCTGCAGACAATTGAGCCTGCTCAACAAAAGGGAAGAGCCAGCTCCTAAAAATGCCTTAAACATCCATCTCTCGGCATCTCTGAAAAAGCCCAAAAGAACAGGCTCTACAAATTAATTGAGCCATCTCCAAAAAATTGGGTTGAGCCGTCTCCACATTTCTTCTTGAGCCAGCTGTCCATTATTTTTTTTATATATTTTCTTTTATTTTTTTTTACTTGGCAAGGAGCCGGCTCTAAAAATTCTGAGAGCCGGCTCCATATTTATTTTGAGCAGGCTGCCAACTTAAAGAGCCGGTTCAACAACTTAAGAGCCGGCTCCATTGAACTTCAAGAGCCGGCTCCATCAAAACCCAAGAGCCGGCTCCATCTCCTTAATATAGCCCTTCACGAATTACATCTCTGTTGTATGTCATTTACTCACTGTTGGGCATAATTTCATCCACTTCCAGAGAGCATCTCGGCTAGGGCTTTCTTCATTCTCCTCTAGTCTCTCCAAGCAAGTAAGTTTCCATCTAATTCTTTCTACATTTCATAAATTCATTATTTGTTTATTGAATGTTCAGTAAATAATTTTTAATTTACTCCTTTGATTTCATCATTCCATGAATCCCTTAACTATACAGTAGCTGTGATACCCCTCGGATCCGAGACACGGGTTGATCAAGCCCAGGCCCAAACTCGAGGGATATCAAACAATTAATATTTTAAAATGAACACAGAATACAAATTAAGTAAGAATTAAAATTTAAGAACTGAAAGAAACTAAAAGGAAATCCTTGAATCATAATTAATCAAATCTGATAATCCAAAACTCTATATGTTTACAACTCGGGAATCCATCCATTGGACCCCTTATGAAAATTCTCAAACCAAAATTGAAATAATAGAAATAAAATCCACAACTATCATAGAGAAGATTCCTACATAATCGGAGGAATGAATATATGTATCTGCTCTGCACGTCCAAGCTCTAACCCTGGAACTGACGAACACCTGAAAAATAAAGGAGTGGGTCAGGCCCACATGCAAGTCCTGATCTGCTATAATCCAAACAGTAATCCGATACGCAGATACATCCTAGGAAGACTCCACAATATCTAGAGTAGTCAATATATGTATATAGTACACACTATAGGACGCTCGCTAGTCTAGTAGGTTTGTCTCAGCCTGAATAGAAGGCAACATGCGAATACGCACCCTAGGGTGGGCATGAGTACCTAGACCTACTAGGGAACAACACCTATGTCCAGTTATCCATCCTAGGTGATATACGCGCCCTAACCATGGTCCTGAGACTCAAGCTCATACCATGGCACATAAAATAAATATATAAAGTCCGTACTCCTAATACAAAATATCATCCATCTGTATAGTGGTCTGATATATGTATAACAAATCCATCCTGAAACCACAATAGGTCGTTCAATTTATTTGATTGACATGAAACAAGTAGGTGATGGACTTAACATTTATAGTTAATCCATACCTTAATCCAAATTTGGTAGGACTTAGTGTTTTGAACTAATCCACCCCTAATATGACACCATCCCATACCGGTTCATATATATATCCATATAAGTAGGACTTAACCTTTTTATGGTTAATCTGACTCATTCCAAATTAGGTAGGATTTAGTACTTGAACTAATCCATACCTAGTATGTCACCGTCCCATACCGGTACATATAATCCTCCAATTAAGAAGTTGACAAAAACAGGAATAAGTATTCATCAACCATACTCCAGAATTAGCATAAATATAGTTTAACATGTATATAACCAACTTATGCATTCAATATAAGATCTAGAATCCCAATTACAGTCCGTTAAATTTATTAAGTAGAATTACAGAATCTACCTCTCCAAACAGTACCATAACTGATGCAATGTAAAACAGATTTTAACACCAGTTGATCCCAACTAAGCATACATATAACTATACAACAGTATGCTTATAACACAGCTGCAAAACTTTATTTATAAATCCAAGTCATGCAGAGAAATAAAACTCCAAAAATAGTAGACAATAGAAATTAATTTTCAAATCATCCACCCACGGGTTCACTGTTTAATCTTAGATTAACCCCGTCCTCAATTCCTACTTGTAATCATGCTTCCCAACATTCTTAAAAGTCTTAAACATTAAATTACAACATCCAGTAGCCCTTAAATAATTTTAGAAAATTCAATTTCAGCTAAAAGTCCCTAAAACTTCAATTCTGTGTGTTTTAAGATAGAGCAGGCTCTAAAATTTGGAGCCTGCTCTATTTTTCTTTTGGAGCCGGCTCTAAACCACTTAGAGCCGGCTCAAAGACACTTAGAGCCACCTCTAAATAAGTTTGGAGCCGGCTCTAAGGTATTTGAGAGCCTGCTCTCTTTTCCCCTAGCAGCTGTTGTCCGTTCCAGCTTTATCTTCTCCAATTCTGGTGATTACCAGAGCCTCTGTAGTATGTTTTAATTCTTATTCTAGGTTCAATCTCAGTCCTAGGTATATATTAAACCACTGATATTCAATGATAACATGCATGGAACATAAGTTTTGAAGCAATGATCACAGAACCTTAGTCTGAAACTTTAAGCAACCCACAACAGATTAATTTGGTGACATTCAATACTGTGTTAATTACTTATACAAGGGTTCATTTAATGTCTCAGACTAATTCTCAAGCTTAAATATATATTCACAACAAGAATTTAACACAAGATTCAAAAACAATCCGCAGCAAAATCAAGTAGCAGAAAATCAACAATTCTTACAAAGCAGTTAATTCACGAGAGTAAATGAAATTCATACATGCATATAAAACTTGTTATAAAGTTTATTTAAGTCCATTTTATCCTTGTTTTAATCCCTGGAGTCTTAACTAAGTATGCACAGAACACAGATTAAAGGAATAGAGTGGAACAGAGACTTGCCTTTGAATTTCAGATTTGAAATTCTAATTCACCGTCTCTGTGTGATATGTTTGTGTCCTACACTGTAGTTCCCCACTACCACGCTCCTTCCTACTTGAGTTGCTTTGCTAATCACCCAAGTTCACTCTGTGTTTCCCTTAAATCTTTCTCTTTGTAACGTACGCAAACTCCCTCTCTGTTACTCTGCCCTCACAACTCTCTGTAACACTGTATACCTGAATATGGTGAATAGGGTTTTCAGAAACCCTCGCCAGACGTATACCCATATATTTATAGGGTTATACCAAAACCCTAAATTAATTAAAGCCCTAACTAAATCCCAACCGGCCCATAGAAGTTAATTAAAACCTGTGTCGGCTAATACGTGAATATACAAAAAACACAATCCTACTTTAAACCAATTTAATTAAATAAACCCCATTATCAATTAAGTCAAATAAAACATCATAAAACAAGTTAATTTAAAACAATGTAATAAAAGAAAACCAAACAATTTAATCAATTAATTAAAAACAAAAAAAAAAAAACAAATTTAAATAACCATGGAAGAAACACACAATTAAAATAATTTAAATAAAAGATTAAACAATTAAATAAATGCCAGGACTATCCTTTTAAAATTAGGGGTATTACAGTAGCCTTTTCTCACCTATATGAAATTTGCTTGTTTATGGTATGTCATTTAAAAAAATTTATTCCACAAACTTCCATTTGTCCTTTAATCAATTTGTTGATCCATCATATTTTGATCAAATCTTGTGTTCTTGCATAAATTTTGTCATAAAATTTTTTTTGTTTTGTTTTTGTGTTTTATTATCTAAATTTATTTTTGAATACTTGTGATGACTTTGGTTCATTTGAGTAGTACATTTCATAATTATGTTGAATTCCTACTCTTAGGATGAATTTATATATATCTCAATCCCTAGAGCATGTTATATAAATTATTTTTTAGTTTATCAAGCAAACATTTTAGGATTGTTCCATGCACTGTCTTGTTAAAATTCCATAGGCTTCCATTTAAGTTTAAATTTGAATCCTCTATTATGCCTCCATTTTGGTTCTTCATGTCTAGATAAATTATTTTTCACTCAAAATTCTAATTAAATGTGCAACTTTGACTGGGCCTTTCCATTGGTTCAATTTGTTTTACTGTTAATCTTCTGTCTAAACTTATTTGAGATTTGAATTTTTCATTGCCTTTGAAATTAGATTTTTATTCAGAGAATTCCTCTGTAATTTCAATTTAATTTCTCGAAATGTCCACGGCTTCATCCTCATGTAGAAAGAATCCTTCTCGTGGACAAAAACGGTCTACTCAACATAATGATGAATCAGGCCCTAGTGAACCAAATCCTCCTCCACTTCAAATCTCTGCCACCATGCTACAGAAAAACCCCACATACAAAAGCATATATGACAAATTCTTTCAGTATAGAAAGTGGCCACAGCAATGGTGTTGTCTGACACAATTTGCAATGATCTTCATCTCAACACCTATAGATTGTTTGATGCAATTGGCCTTGGATCATTTGTTGGAATGAATGAAGGATACTATCCAAAATTAGTAAAGTTATTCTACACTCATCTTGAAGAAATGCCTGGAGAAGAAAAACTTAACTGTTATGTGGCTGGAATATATTTTCACCTTGATACAAACAGCATTGCTCGAATCCTTCATCTTCCCTCTGTGGATGGAATTCAATTCTATTCTCATTTCAACTGGTTTAAAGGACAAGGCTTTGATAAACTCGCGGCTATTCGACAAATGAGTTATGATTCAAATGTAACAAATACCAGAGAAGTCAACACCAAACAATTAACTATGGAAGCTTGGCTGATTCACAAGATCATCATGTACTATATTCTTCCCAAATTTGGCAGTCAATCCAAAGTTTCCCACATGGACGTCTTTCTTATCTGGTGTGTCTTAAATGGCAAGCACTTTGATCTTGCATACATTATATTTCATCACCTTCTTACATGCAAAAGAAAGAGAAAGGTCGCTCTATATTATCCCATGGTTCTCTCTCACATATTTATGGCTAAAAAGGTTCTGCTTGATAGTCGTGAAGCAGTCAAACCAAGGCCAAGACACATTCTCACTGCCTCAAATCTTGCGTCAATGGGGCTAAAAAGGGATTACAATGGAGTGTGGTTTTATCCTAGGCAACGAAGGTTGGAAGAGGCTCGAGCTAGAGGATAAGAGATTGAGGATGTTGATGATGGGGATGAAGACGAACATGAAAGTGATGACGATGATGAAAATGAGGAAGTTCTAGTTGAAAATCGTACCAATCGTGCTCTCTTGTTGGAAATTCTCAAAGGGACTCATCAAAACCAAGCCACTCTTGAAAAACAATAAACTCAACTTGATGAAATGCACGTGGCAATCGCTCATCTTAATGAGGATTTTACAGAATTTCGAAACAAATATGGACCTTCTTCTCCTTAGAACAGTTTTTCTCCATTTCAAACCCTCTTTTGTGTGCACTTATTAGCTTTATTTGCTTTAGAGAAGCATTTTTCTGTGTTTTATAAACTATGCCTTTGTCTGTCATATGGTACTCGTGTTCACAGTCTCTTTCTGTTATCTATAAAATGCCATATTTGCTTATCTTTTGCCCTTTAATTCATTCTTCTCTGATATTTCCTGAAATGGCAAGTTATTTTTCTTTATCTATTCATTTAGTCTCCCATTTTTTTTGAGATGACAAAGAGGGAGAAAGATGTGTTACCATGCTAATGTGCTATTATATTGTTTTTTAAGTATCTTGATAGATGTATATTGATAGGGGGAGTCTTCTAAAAATGTCTGTGAAATTTATATGCTTTCAAATTGTCTAAAATTATTACTATAGAATCAAGTTTGATATAATTTTCAAAATATGCTTGTTGATAGAGGGAACATTCTTTCTAATGCAACTCCATGTTGACTATAAACACATCAATGTTTTGTCATCATCAAAAAGGGGGAGATTGTTGGCCTAAGGATTTTATCTAAAGGTCAATCTTATGTTTTGATGATTACAATCCATTAATGATGTTTATGTACTAATATTTTCATTGAGTGAAGTATAGTTATTCAATCATTCAATCCTTAATGATGAGCTAGAAGTTCCATTTCAAGCATTCCAAACACTCAAGCAATGATTTCAAAGAAGTATCAAAGTGTAAGAAAATAAAGAAGAACTCGGTCTTCAAAGATCATTCAAGCTTTTCAGCAAATCTTCATCAAGCCTAGACGATCATGATCAAGAAATGAAGAAAATGGTAGATAGGATGGTGAGATACTAAGGTTCAATGTCAAAGTTTAGTTGAATATATTTTGAAGCTCAAAATTGCAATTCATGCATATCATTCTCATCTCATCTCTCAAAGAACATAAAATTAGCTCATTAAGTTTTTTTTAAACACATTCATATGAGCCTTACATCATACTGGAATTCATTTTAAGCCTCCTACTGAAAGTAGAGAAGGCTCTACAAAAATTAGAGAAGGCTCAGGGGAAAGTAGAGAAGGCTCTACGAAAGTAGAGAAGGCTCTAAAAATCTAGAGAAGGCTCAGAAAATTAGAGCAGGCTCCATTTCAATTAGAGACGGCTCTAAAAGCTTTTTTCAACGAAAAATGAAGTTTCCATCCAAAGAGCAGGCTCCCAAAAAGGAGAGCCGGCTCTCAAGGCTAGGGAGCCACCTCCTCTTGTTTACAAGAGCCGGCTCCTTCTAGGGTTTTGATCTACAACGGAAACTTTTTCATTTATTGTTGTCTAACCACCTGTAACAGCTATATCGACCACTGTTTATCTATAAATACAGAGGTTGGTCTACATCAAAAATTACACTATTACAGAGAGCATTCTACCATTCCTAAAAAGCATTAAAGAAGCATTCGTTGAGCTTTCATTCCCTCTGCTTTCATTTCCTCTCGTACATTTCATTCTACTGTAGTAATTCTGGGCTTCAGATATATATTCATCTTTACTATAGTTGTGAGCAGAACTGTGTACTTCTATTTTTGAGAGATTTATTGTATAATTCATTTCTATTCCAAGTTATTGTAAAAGGGTTGGTGTGACCCAAAAGAAAGTCTAGGAGAAGGGTGTTCTCTTAGCATGGAAGAGAAACATGGTTTTGTTTAAATTGAAGGTTTGCTCTCCACCATTAAGGAAAAGCTCTAGTGATTTTGGGAAGTCTCAAGGGGGACCTTGAGCCGAGGAGTAGGAGTTTCCGAACCTCGCTAAATCACCGAGTCATAGTTTGCAATCTCTCATCTCTATCTCTCTTATACTTGTGCCATACACTCTTGAATATTTTAGTTTCTTTATGCTTAATAGTTTGTTAGATTTAATATTTTTAAATTGCTAAAAAAATTGGCCATTGACTCTATTCACCCCCCCTCTAGAGTCAATTAGCGACTAACATATGTATATTCAAGCCCCTAAGTACATATATGTTAGGGTATAAAGTGATACTTCTATCCATTATTAGACTAATTTATGCGTAATGTGTGTTTCAGGTACTTTCCCGGAAAAATGATTAAAACTGAGACTTTATGCTGATATCGAAGCTTACCGAGTCGTTGCTGGTTATTCAGAGCAAGTCGAGAGTTGAATTGGTGAAGTTTGAAGCAATTGAAGCCTTAGAGCTCGAGCCAAAGTGTTGAGGCTCATGCATTTCAACAAAGAAAAGAAGAAAAGTCAACAAGGCCAAATGTTTGAGCATCAGTACCTTAATGCTCGAACCTTACTGCAAAGATGCTCGAGCCCTACTGTAAGGGTTCTCAAGCCTTAACCAAAGGTGCTCGAGCCTTGACTTGAAGCTCGAGCATGAGGCGTCGGAAATTAATGTGTTGATTTTGAATTGAAGGCTATGCTCCCAGGTCTCGTGCATCACTTCCATGATCGAGCACTATCAATAGAGGATCAAGCATCATCTCCTGATGCTTGAGCATTGAGCCCTAATTGCTCGAGCATGGTACCTAGTGATCGAGCCCAAGAAGCTTGGATCGAGCAATGTTAAAAGAAAAAGACGTTTCAAAAAATAGTTGAAGAAAATTGGCTAAGTGTCAATGTAATGATCGAGCACCATTCAATGAAGCTCGAGCATCCATCTAGTATTGCTCGAGCATTTGTTCCTGAAACTCGAGCACGAGTCCTAAAGCTCGAGCATCCGATCCTGAAGCTAGAGCAATATATGACATATCAGACTAAAAACTGTTGGATTCCTCTTTTTATCATCGTATCTCATTCCAGTTGGGTCAGAAGACCTAAAAGCCCACCAAATACATATTTTCTTCTATAAAAGAAGGCGTAAGCCTTGATACAAGAGGTCTGAAATTCCAATCTCTTTTAAGTATTATTCAGAAGGCTGAAGGTGTGGTGGCTTTTAGGGTTTCTACAACCTTAAAAATGCAGATCCTGATAAGAGAGGTGTCGTCCGTGACGATAGAGATGAACTCAACACAGATGCTATCCAACCTTGTCATGAGTAGCTAATCCCTTTCTTAGGGCACTGATGTAACCCAACGTTATATTATGGTTTGATTATTTTGACTCTGGGTTTAGTTCAATATATTGTGTTTTCTTGATTATATGACTATGAGCACTTGAAACAACTCAAGTGTTTTTTCATGCTTTAGTAGAATATAAATTGTTATTACCTTGTCTTAGATATAATAATTTATGTTCTATTCTCAACCTACCTTGTTGTATGGTATCTAGCGGAGCCCTG
This sequence comes from Cornus florida, assembly GCF_030987335.1. Lineage (NCBI taxonomy): Eukaryota > Viridiplantae > Streptophyta > Magnoliopsida > Cornales > Cornaceae > Cornus > Cornus florida. The sequence goes on along the minus strand of NW_026775571.1, from coordinate 30,602,310 downwards.
CCGAACACAAGGATAAAGGTCATATAATGGTGTTCCAATGAATTTTACAAACGAACGTTTTCATAATCTATGCTTAGAAAAGGTGGTTCATTCACACAGTAGTTAAAGTAGGTAGAGTAGGTAGGTGAATAGTCCACGCTAACCTTAGATAGGTTATAGTTAGCTAAATTTGTAAAACATCTTCCTTTAAACTCCGAGCTGAACGAATGTTATTGAGTTCAGTTCATTTGAAAACAGAATTGGTTAAAATCCCGGAGTTGATTCAATTGACCATAGTATAACAATTGTGGTGAAGTCAAAGCCCTAAGATTTTCCCTCTCTGATCATTCAATTTAGTTTAATTTGCTTTAATTTAATATTTTGTTTAATTCAAGTTTGTTAAATCGTGACAACCAACAAACTCTATAACCAAGTTTCTGTAAACCATAAACCTAATTTAAAGGATAAATACAAATTTTATCTCTCTGTGGGTTCTACATCCTCTTTGCATAGAGCTATATCGTACACAATATCGTACGATTGCGAGAGACACATCAATGTCCATGAGGACAATTGGAAGTAGAATGCAAAATACTAAAACAAATCATGCATGACTCATTAGAATGATGATGATTATGATTAAAGGAGGAAGACACTTAATGAGCTGAATTTTGGTTAATCAAAAATTGATCAAACCTTTGAGATAAAGACTTCCATTCGGCAACTATAGCATTAGAATTATTAATTTGATATAAACTTACATTTTTCCTTCCCCTACATTTCTATCATTTTTAGATGACAAAGATCGATGCATTGAGTTTTCACTCATGCTTTCATATAAACACCACACATCATCTTCATGCTTATCAAGATAATAACCACCCATTGAGGCGTCAACCATGCCCTTGTGGGTGTACGAAAAACTTTCAAAAAAATATTGAACTATTTGCCATTTGGGAATGTTATAATGACGACATTTCATAAGCAAATCATTCAACCGTTCCCATGGCTCACGAAACATTTCCCCATCCCCTTGTGAAAATTCACGAATTGAAGTTCTCATGGCATTGGTCTTAGACACGGGATAATACTTTCTTAAGAACTCTTGTTGCATTTCCGCCCAAGAAGTTATGGAAAGAGGTCTCAAATTGTTAAACCAATATTTTGCCTTATCTTTTAAGGTGAATGGGAAGAGTTTTAACCTCAAAACTTCTTCCTACATGTCCGTATATTTTACGGTGGAACAAACTTCAAGAAATTCATCCAAATACTTATATGGTTCTTCATTAGGTAGCCTATGATAATTGGGAAGCATTTGAATGGTTTGTGGCTTGATTTCACAATGGTGTGCTCTAAATTGGGGAAGACGAATGCATGTGGGTGCATTGTATTCATTAGGCACATAGTGATCTCTCAAAGCCATGGGGGTATTCACAATCGGTGGCTCTACATAAGCCCTATGATTTACTTGAACAACGGGAAGTGTAGGTGGCATAAAGAATGGCCTTGGCATTCCAATTGGAACTTGGCCTTGTGGTTGTGGAACAAAAGGTCTAGGCATACCTAATGGAACTTGCATATTATCACGTTGATTCACATTAAGATGAAAAATACCTTGTTGGTCTATGTGACCAAGGTCTTCAATGTGGTCCTCATTATGTTCCTCCATTGATGAAATGGAGTTACTTGAATTACCCCTTCCCCTTGGATTACGAACAATTGATTCAAGATTAAAATTCAATGGGACAAGAGTAGGATTCAAAAACCTACGACCATGCATGCACAATCAAAACAAAATAAGCAACAACTCAACAAATAGCAAGTAGCAAACACTTCTCCTCCGCAACAAGTCAATTAACAACAAGCCTCCACATACATTGATCCAATACTCCCATGCTTTCACAAATGCAAGAAATAAATTGCCTCCACGGGGGATAACGCTAAATAATGAAAGATGAAATGCCTCTGCGCGAGTTAATGATTTAACTAAGCAAGAGAGTTAGAATAGCTCAGAAAGGATCCTTAAGCAACTTCATATTATTTTTAACTTTTACCTTTTTTTGCTTTGCAAATTTCTTTATTTATTTTTTTTTATTTTTTATGTTTTGCTTAGCTTAGCTTGCTTCTTTGTTTTTGAATTCCTTTGCTTCACTTTCCTTAGCTCCAAGTACCTAGCCAATCAAGAACAAATACAATAAGTAAATAAAGTAAAATAAAATAAAAATAAGATCAAAGGAATACTAATTCCTAATTAATTCCAAAACGGAGTTGCCAATCCCCGGTAACGGCGCCAAAACTTGGTGTGTTTCCCGTCGTATGGAATAACCAAAGCCTAAGGTGTGATGAAATGTGGCCAAGTTTAAATTTGTAAAATGCCACTACCACTAAAAACTACAAACGTAGCAAGATTGAGCAGGGATCGTCCCAAGGCAAAAGAACGGTACTTCGGAATCAATGTTGGATTAGTAGGTCGAATGATCAAAAGAGGAGCTTGGTTTGATTAATTAAACTGATGGTTCAATTAAAACAATGCAATTGAGTGACAATCTAGAAATTAGAGAAAGGAATATGAAAGAAATGTCTTGGGGCTTAGAGTTCACCACTAAGCTTCACTTCGCCAAATACTAGCAATTGTAAATTAATGGGGAAATTTATGTTGTAAAATGTATGTCCGTGAGTGACCAATTGAAAACTAGGTATGGATGGCAAATAAACATAGATTGTCTAATCAATCTAGTGAGTAGCACAACCTATCAAATGAAACCATTAACCATTCAATTAAACCACAATTAGTGCACATACAAAAATCTAGAGAAATGTACTTCTTGAACTCATAAGTATGGAACATCAAACAACAAGAATAGATTATCCACCTATCTAGGAAATTAAAGCTATTACACTAAAACTAAGCTAATGACATGAAAATTAACTTAATTAAACTAAGGAGGTGGCACAATCTATCAAGAAATAAGTATGAACCACCAAATAAACCACAAAAATAATCAATTAAGCATCATGCCTTGACCATCACTAGATTTATAACATCAACACACATAGACATGCATCAATTTGATTAAATCTAGAGAAAAGCATATGAACATTCATTCTAACATACATAGACATATGGATAGAATTAAATGATCAATTGAAAGCATTAATTCATACAAATCAGGTAAAAATTACAAGATCTATATTTATTCATGGTCAAAACATCAATTACAACTAAAATCCCCAAAAATATACAAAAGACTAGGTTTAAGAAACAAACTTAGGGGCTATCTTTATCCCCAAGAAAAAGATTTAGCCACTCATTGTAGTGGCCATGGAACCCTCAAAGGTTAGCTTCAAGGTTGGCATCATCTTCTTCCTCCTTACTTTCTTCACAAAACCCTAGTTCTAGAGAGAGAAACTAAAACTATAATTGGTAAAAATATCTACTAGAGGAACTCTCCTTTACAAAATTGGTTCAATTAATCTATACACAAGCCTCTTTGAGTGGGCAACAAGTCAGAAATACTGCATTTGATTGGTGGAAATTCACAGCTCCCAAAGTTGGTAAAGTCTGGGTGCGCTCGAGAATTTGACAGCACACTGCCAATAGTCACTTCGATCAATCAAAAGAGACTTCGATCGATCGAACACTTGCTTCGATCGATCGAAGATGACGTGTCGTGAAAATATCTTCTTGGCCTTATCTGGATTGCTAAGCTAGCACCGCCTTGATATCAATCGATTGTAGCCTTCTTCGATCGATCAGGATTGGGCTTCGATCGATCGATCGAAGCTTCACTGATGCAATTTTCTGACTTATTTCCAGATTTGCTCCTTAACTCAAAATATGAGCTAAATGGCTCTTCTAAGCCTATTTGAACCTTATTGACCTGAAATAAGCAAAAACACAAATAAGTACTAAAATATGAAAGTAAGATAGATGAATGGATTAAAATACCCTAACTTAGGTGCTAAAATGCGTCACATTTAAGTACTCATCAATGGAGCAACTAGGAATGGTGTGTTGGGTTTTATTAGTAGGAAAACCTAAATTAGTGGCTTCCCTCCTAAAGAAGTCAAAAGAATTTGTGGCAACTTTGGAAGGGTGAAAATTTCATGCACTCAGTTAGTCAGTGTCCATACCAGGGTAATGAGAGAGAAGGAAAAAGGTTTAAGAAAAAAAAGTTATATATGGGGTTGCTCTTTCAACTTGAGACGCGCACTTGAATAATTTTTTTTTTTTTTTTTTTGATACCCAATCCATTTTTATCCTTGTCAATCTTTTATTTAAATAAATATTTCTCACACTTGTCCTTGCACTTCTTTGCAAAAGAAAGGCAAGATTTGGTCTTTTCTTTTCCTACACGTGACAAAGCAAGATATCTCAAAATTTCAGCATGATCAAAATGTGCTATGATGGAAGCAAATTTCCATTCACTCTTTGCCAAATTTTTAGAGATTTGTTTGTAGTCCAAAAAGTCAATGATTTAAATTTAATGAGCTGGTTCTGTTGATCAAGCCCTGGAAATTCGACATTGGCATTAAAAAAAAAAAAATGTGAAGAGAATGGAAACTTTCCATTGGTGGAGCAGACCCACGCACCACCAGGCCTCTCTTGGTTCACATTAATCTACTCATCATAAATGAAAGCCATTCCTCACATCAAAATTGGATGGTGCAAAAGAAAGGAAATAAAACTATTGAGCATAGGATTGATCCAAGTCAAGCACCTCAATCACTTGTGCAATAAACATACGAAAATTTAAGAGCACTTATATATATATATATATATATATATATATATATATATATAAATAAATAAAAGCAAACGGAGAAGGAAAACAATAGTTTTGCCAGAACAAAATTCAAGAGCCGTAAACAAGGACTTGCATCTCGACTTGTGCCTTGCCCATCATCAAATCTTCTTTTCAAGAGTTTCTTTTGGTGCCAAACGGTACACCATATAAAAAATTGCATTGTCAACTTCTAATTGGTAGGACGTCTCACACTTTCTAAAGTTTCACTCCATTTCTATAAATCCATATCCGATTTATTAAGTTAGCCCATGATTAGCTTGATTTCAAAATTAAGGAGGACGATAAACATATGATTGATTGAAAGAATTATTTAGAGGCTGAGAATTGGACTGATTTGAAACTATCCTTAAGATTGTGGGATAGTGTTACCTTGGCTTTGGTTCCATCATGATAGATTTGGATGATCTCTCCATCCCAAGTTATAATTATTTGAATATGGATTATAACCTGGTTTGGAGAATGTGGCATTGGCTTGCTCTTAGGGGAGTTCAGAAGATTGCCTTGTTAGAGGATAATTTTCAACAAGATGTGAAGGATTAGAGCAGATAGAGCACACCTCATGTGGAATAGAGGAGTTATATGCGTCCAAGCGGGGCGTCAATAATAAACCACTAACTAAAGCACGAATTCACAAAGAAAACAGTTAAATAGGGGTATCGATTTAAGAAGATTGCAAAGCTTATGGCAATCAGATTTCAACGACTAATTTTATGTTTGTTAATGTCACAAAATATGGTTTGAAGATTTGTGGTTTATTTGTTGCTTGCATAAAAATTAAATAAAACTGATTCGAATTCAAAGATTAAAATAACAATTAAAGGGAGGCTAGGGAATTGAGTTCAGCAAGACCTTGTAATCATGCTTTAATGTAATTAACTTGGGGAAACAACCACATGTAAAGTTAAAGTGTAGAAGTAGAAAACAACTAGAACAATTTTCTAGAAATTCATACAATTCAATACTAAGCATAACCCATCTGCGGTTGACATGGCTCATCCACCTAAACTAGGGTGTGGTATGAGCCATCTTCCCTAGGCATGGCTTATCAAGGTCTTGACATTACATATTTTAGCACAAGAAATCAATTCTCTGGCATAGACTATCTTTGGTTGGCATAAGCTATCTACCTAACTACATTAATCTAGGGGTGTAGCATAGTCCATCTTCCCTTGGCATAATCTATCTAAATTCATACATAACATGCCTATAATCCCATTTCATAAACTCAATCTTCATTGTCACTTATAAAGATATCAAGAATATAAATATATAATCATAGTTCTAAGACAAAAATTACATGGTGTATATACTTACATATATATATATATATATATATATATATGTATATATATATATTCTGCCCAGATCATACCTCAATTTAATGTAAATACACAAATTGAAAATACATTTTCTTCTTATTCATGAAACTCATCATATACAATAATATTCCCCAAATTAAATGACAAAGACTACATGACTACTTTGATCAGGGCTACCTTAATACCTTAGGAGGGAATTTAGCTCATCCTAGTGGTGGTTGAAGCTCCAATGGTTGAAGAGGAAGCCTCCATCTTCAGCTCCATAGCAGCCACGCCCAAGAACACTCAAGAACCCTAGCTATTCTTCACTTTCTCTCTAGAAATTTACAAAATTTGAATTCTCAAAATGATATATGATCCGAGATACAGCATTATACATGTGTATATAATCCCTTCTGGCAGAATCAGGTTCAGAACCCCTAAAAATCGTGTATTCATATGGAGAGGAGGGAGAAAAGTACCTGAAATTTCAAATCTGCTCAAAGTTCGCAGGTGTGTGTCCGGATGCAAGGAATGGTGTTCGGACGCTGAGTGTCCATAGGCTTGTCATGGCGCGCTGGCCTCTTGTTGGCATGGCTTGTGGTCTTGGGCGTCCGAACGAAAGGCTGAGCGTCCAAACGCAATCCATGTATGTGGATGTAAGTTATAGTGGTTGAACCACATTATATTCTTGTATTATTCATAGTTTAATTTCTCTCTTCAAATTTTATATCTTTCAAAATAATCTAAGCTTAATTTCTCTCTTCAAATTTTATATCTTTCAAAATAATCTAATACTTTTCAATTCAGCCCTTAGATTGCATTTCAATTCTCAATTATTTTGTAGCCAGTTTTCATTTAATCAGGAAAAAAAAAAAAATTTACATTTAATGAAGCATTGAATTTCCCAGTTAATTTTCTACCATAGTTTCCTTTACAAAATATCAAGGGTACGTGTGCTCGGCTGCATGGGATTGAAGTCTTGGAATTGAAATTGAAGAAAAGTTTAGTTCAAATTGCTGAGTTAATTTTCTCTAATTCTAAGTTCCAATTCCATACAGTGAACATAGCCTAAGAACTTTCTGCGCGTTTGTAAAGTAGACTCTGTCGTCACTCTTAAAAAATAAAATTATACCCAAACACATTTTGGCATGAAAACCGGGCAGAACTAGTGTTGAAAGCAGCTTAAACCCCCTTTTTTCTAAGGAAGATTAGTTACCAAATAGGTTACTAATGGAATGAACTCAAGTTAGCATCATCAATTAGAAAACTAAAAATATATAGATGAACTAAATTTATAAGATTGCATAGCTTTGGTAGTTTCCATTCAATCATCCTATTCGGAGTGTTCAAGAAAGCAAAACTTCTATGCCCTAACTTCATGTAACTCAACCTTAGCTTAACCCAAAAGCAAAAAAGAGATTTAGCTAATTAAATTTTAGTTTATTTGAGATGAATGTTGATGGGAATAAAAAAGTACGCAGTCGTGCAACTAAGTGTTTTGACACGTAGATTTTTGGGGCCATTACAAATGCAGACCCCATCTCAGCAACCCAACGTCCCACTTCCAAAAATATTGACAAGTGTAAATCGAAAAAAAAAATCTTTATGCATGGAGAATAATTCTTTTTCATCTCAAATTACTTTTCTACCGATCCAAATATTTAAATGGGTTTGGCGTCAATCCAATTCCATGGTCAATTGGTAAATTCTATCAATAGTCAATGCAATTAGACAACTTTTGATGAAATGCCCATCTCTATCAAATACTATAAGCCTATACCAACATATTATCAGTGGAGGTGGCCGAAAATAATCCTTAATTCTGATCATTCATAATACATGGAGGGCATTTTGATGGACTGTGTCACGAGCGAAAAATCCTCTATATCACATATTTCAAATTTTTCTCTCCTTCCAGCTGTATAGCCTAACATATACACATATATATATAGACACACACAAGAAAATTAAGAATTAAGAGAAAACACCAACACATATAACATGGCGGTGAAAAAGACATTCGCCGTCATATTTACAATAATTCTCAGCATTTTCTCCACCACTGCCGTCCCCGTCCCCGTACCGGACAACACTCCACCAATCCCGGCGGAGAGGGCCAAAGTGGACAGTTGGTTTCAGACCAATGTGAAACCGCACAAGGAGCGGACGAACGGTTTGGACCCTCCCCTTGTGCAGGCTGAGAACAATCCCAAAGTGATGAAGGTGGGTAAAGATGGCGAATTCAAGACGGTGATGGATGCAATTAAGAAAATCCCAGATGGAAATACTCAACGGGTGATCATCTCAATTGCGCCCGGAATTTATACCGAGAAAATCATCATTGATAAAAAGAAGCCATTTGTCACCTTGTTAGCTAGTGATCCAAAGAATATGCCAACTTTGGTTTTTGGCGATACAGGAGCAGCCAAAGGAACTATGATGTGTGCTAGTGTGATAGTTGAGTCTGATTACTTCAGTGCTACCGGTGTAATTTTTAAGGTCCGTGTGTATATATATATATATGTATGTATATATACACTTACACAATACACAATTTGTTTTCCTCTCTTCTTTATTGATTAGTGTGAATTCCTGTGTGTTGGTGTTTCAGAATTCGGCACCAAGGCCGAAGCCCGGACAACAGGCACAGGCAGTCGCGCTCAGAATCTCCGGGGACAAGGCCTCATTCTATAACTGCAGATTCCTTGGATTTCAAGACACACTTTGTGATGACAAAGGCAAGCATTTCTTTCAGAACTGCTACATTGAAGGAATCGGCGATTTCATCTATGGCACTGGAAAATCTCTTTACGTGGTTAGTATCAAGAATTAATCTCTAACAATAAACAATTAATAATATAAAATAATAATGATAATTAGCTTGAATTTTCAAAAGAAAATAGATTAATAAAAGTGACCAATGATTTCATTTAAATCATTGCAACACCATAACAAACAATTGTTTTTATGTTTGATAACTAAAATTTAATTTTTTTTCCTATGATTAAAGGTATGCACATACATTGATTTTTTCTTAATCGATTAACAATGTAATGGATTTTTTTGATGCAGAACACAGAAATACATGTGATAGAATTCCCACAGGCATTTATTACGGCACAAGGAAGACAGACCGCTAATGAAGATTCCGGCTTCTCATTCGTTCATTGCAAAATTACTGGCACAGGCAGAAATGCTGACTTAGGCAGAGCTTGGAAGCCTTTCGCCAAGGTGGCTTTTGCCTACACTGAAATGAGCGATGTGATCAAGCCTGAAGGATGGAATAACAAAGATGAAAAGTGAGTCATCATCTTATATCAATTTCTCTATAAGTTATCAGTTTTTCAATTTTTGAGACCAATTATTTCTAACTATATTGTTAATGGGAGGTTTGACCTGGGTTGCCTATTATGTTTTTTTCCTAATTGATACTCACACACCCTCAAGGAATTGTTTGCACACCAGAGGAGTCGAACTTTAGACCCCAGGGTTGTCCATTATTGTATAACATGATGAATTGTACTATGCAAAACTATGTACCTGTATATAATTTACGTACATATTTATATTGGTACTAATGAAAAGGTAATGATTTAATTGCAGGACGGTTACTTTCGTAGAATTCAAGAACACGGGTCCAGGGTCCAATCCTGGAGGCAGAGCTAAATTCTCGAAGCAGCTAAGTGATGTAGACGTTAAACCCTATATCAGCCTTGGCTTTATAGAGGGTTCCAAGTGGCTTCTTCCTCCACATAAAGCTTAAAATCTACTGCAAGAATAGCATGTTAAGCATTATATGTTTCATTTTCTCTCCTTATCTCTTTACTTTCATTTGTCTATAATAGATTATTTGTTTTTATTTTTATTTAATTATCATTAACACAAATCATATAATTGAATTAGATTGCAAATTTTGGCCAAGACCCAATTCACCCTCCCCCTCTTGGGTCATTACTTACGTAATTAAATGGTTTATTTAATAATATAATTCTTATACATGAACCTCATATATATCGAATATGCCTTATGTCTTCATGTACGTAAAAACATTCTTTTTTTGCGACTAAAACTGAACGAAGCCACGCCTTAGGTCTTCATGTACGTAAAAACATTCTTGTTGTACAACTCAAACTGAATGAATCCACGACTACAACTGGACGAAGCTACCAAAGAGGTCATTTCAACCGACCATATGCCATATGGCGATGACATGGCACTTTGGTCATGACTATGCGAGTAAATGTAGCAAGAAGAATCAAATATGCATGGTGACATTTAGAGAACATTTAGGAGAAAAACATGGCAGTTGATATAAATATAAGATCGCCAGTTCTTTCTGTTTTTTTTTCTTTTTTTTTTTTTTTTTTTTCATCTTGATAAAAAAACGTACTCACACCCACACCCACACCCACTTGAGATTTCCACTAGATTACAACATTTGGTTGTAAGATGTACAAATTGAAGATCCTCTTATTAAAAGGGCTCTTTACTTAATTTTCCTTAATAGTAATGTAATCTAATACTTTTCAATTAAGCCCTTAGATTGCATTTTAATTCTCAATTAGTTTGTAGCCAGTTTACATTTAATCAGGAAACAGAAACAAGGTTACATTTAATGAAGCATCGAATTTCCCAGTTTCCTTTACAAAACATTTAGAGTGTATTCAACTACATGAAATTAGTGCTTTAGAATTGAAATTGGTAATTAGAGAAAATTTTAATTTAATTTACTAAATTAATTTTCTCCAATTCCAAGATTTCAATTCAATACAGCTGAGCATATCCTAAGAACTTTCTGCGCCTTATACCGTGTTTGGAAAGTGGACTATGCCGTCACTCTGTAAAAAAAAAAAAAAAATTTTATGCCCAAACACATCTTGGCATGCAAGCCTAGTGGGACTAGTGTTGAAGGCAGCTAAAACCCTTTTTTTCTGACGAAGTGAACTCAAGTTGGCACCAAACAGGTTACTGATGGGGTGAACTCAAGTTGGCATCATCAATGATCAACAAAAAAGCAATTGACCTCAATATAAATGAACTAAATTTATAAGATTGCATAGCTTTTGTAGTTTCAATTCAATCAACTCTTATACGAACTGTTTAAGAAAGAAAAACTTCTAAAACCTAACTTTATGTAACTCAACCTTAGCTTAACTCAAAAGCAAAAAAGAGATGCGCAATCTGTTAATAGAAAATATTATCACTTCAACCCCCATGTAGAAACAACAAGTCCAACACAGCTACACCTAGTGTGAGATATATATTTTGTAATTGGCTAATTTCGTTGTCAAAACAATTCCGATCGAGTTATAAAATTTCGGTTCAGAATTTCAAGATTGAAGATCGGAAGCAGATTTGAAGAAGTTCATGTGTTCATGCTTATTTACACTCCGGGATAAAGAGAACAATACTTTAGAAAGGTATGTGAGTGTATGAGAACACTTAGGAAGTTTTGAAAGTTTGAAACACAGGTTTTTAGGAAGTATTTACATACTGCCCAATTTGAACTGGTTCAAGAATTTTAGAACATGTTCAGCTTTTGAGGATTTTTTTTTTTTTAATTTAAGTCTGCCCAACTTGAAATGGTTCAACCACCTTGAACCGGTTCAAGCATCACAAAATGTTCATATTATTTTTTTTCAAAAACTTACTGGCCAACTTGAACTAGCTCAATCACCTTGAACCGATTCAAGGTCTCCTTATTCGTTTTGGTAGCTTACCTTCCTGGTCTGTTTTGATTCCTATTTGGTTTAGACTTCCTTCCAAAATCTTATGCATGAATTTGACTAGATTTCCAAGTATTCTTAGGTCTTCCAAACTTCTATATAATTTCTCTTTTATTCAACATTGAGTATGGCTTTTGGAACACAAATTCAATTTTTTTAGAGAGCCTTTTGAGTGATATTTTTCAGAAAATCAAATTTGATTTTTTTGTTTTTGTTTTGAGAACACACACACATATACACGAGTGATTTAGTTGTGTTGTTCTCTATCTCATTGGAATTCGAGTATAATTGAAGATTCAGATATTTCGAAAAGCATATCTATTTCTTCTACATCAAATTCAGATCTTGAAAAAAAAAGGTGAAGCGATCACACTTTGAAAAGGTCAAAGCATTCAAGAAGTATTGTTTGATATACCAGCAATCCTTCTACAGAGATCAAGAGAAAGCCTGGAGTCAAGAGCTATTAGACGGGACATCACAAAGTCGGAGATTATCAGTGATTGGATTTTTGGTAGATTGATAGGGTGTGAGCCTGATTCAAAGACCACTATACTTTGTTTCATAAATAGTGGATCGTTTTGCTTTGGACTGCACAATCTACGAGGTTTTTCCTACACAATTGGTCTGTTATACCAATTGGGGTTTCCTCGCTAAAAGTCCTGGTGCCATATCTCTAACTCTACTTGCTTTACTTTTCAGTATTTATCTTTGTGATTGTGGATATTTAATTAATCATATTGCTTAGGTAAATTAATCAATCACAAAAATTGGGCAAGTTGACATAATAATCTCATCTAGGTTATTTAGGAAGTTAATCATAATTAAATCAACTAATAGCTTCCGCACTACGTACCTTACACCTAGTTCGTCCCGATCACCTGTAACACAGAATAAAAAACCGTGCCACTAGTCTACAAAAAAGAAAAGTGAAGGGAAAAGAATTACATTAAAAACCATGCCACTAGTCTACGGCTTCCGAAGTAAAATGTTCATATGAAAGAAAAGCCTATTCAAGTGTGTGTTCGCACATACTTTTTCCTATAAAATCCCAACTGATGTACTCTCACGACCAATGGTTTTAGATGTGTAATATATTACAATTGAGAAACACCAATTTTAAATTTATAAAGCCACTACCCAACTAAATTTGGAGTATAACAAGTAAGGATCGAACACGGAGACTATAGGCTAGATTGAAATTAACATTAATGAGCGTCATATTGAAAAGATAATTATTGTTCTGTTTAACTAATTGTGAAATTAAACTAATTAGGAATGCAATGAGATTGTGTGGAATTGAAATTGGATTAAGGGCTTCGACTTCACTACAAAGCCTATGCAATTGTACCAATTACCGTCAATTAATGGGGAAAAAGGGTTATAGTGTGTTGTGTGTTGTTTGTTGTCGATCCTACACCGAGTTGGACAAAAGTGATGTGAAAATTTGGCTAAGTTTGAATTTATAGAATGCCACTACCAATACTAACAATTAATGTAGCTAGAGTGAGTAGGGATCGTCCCAAGGGAAAGGAGTGGTACTTTGGAATCAATGATGGAATAGTAGGTCGAATGATTAAAAAAGGGTTTGATTTGATTAAACTATTGGTTCAATTAAAACAATGAAATTAAGTGACGATTTAGAAATTAGAGAAAGTAATATGAGAGGAAGATCTTGGGGCTTAGAGTTCAGCACTAAGCTTTACTTCACCAAACACTAGAAATTATAAATTAATGGGGAAATTCAACTTGTAAAATGTGTGTGTGTGTCACTAATTGAAAACTAAGCATGGGTGGCAAATAAGCATAAATTGTCTCGTCAATCTAGTGAATAGAACAACCTATCAAATGAGACCATTAACCATTCAATTAAACCACAATTAATGCACACACAAAAATCTAGAGAAATATACTCTTTGCACTCATAAGTATGGAATATCAAATAACAAGAATGGATTGTCCACCTACCTAAGAAATAAAAGCAATTACACTACAACTAAACTAGTGACATGAAAATTAAGCTAATTAAACTAATGATGTGGCACAATCCATCAAGAAATGAGTATGACCATCAAATAAACCACCCACAATAGTTGTCAATTAAGCACCATGTTTTAACCATCACTAAATTTATAACATTAACATACATAGACATGCATTAATTTCATTAAATCTAGAGAAAAACAAATAAACATTTATTCTAGCATACATAGACATATGGATAGAATTAAATGATCAATTGAAAGAATTAATCCATACAAATCAAGTCAAAATCACAATATTTATATTTATTCAAGGTCAAAACATTTATTATAACTAAAATCCCCAAAAATATACAAAAGACTAGGTTTAGGAAGCAAACTTAGGGGTTATCCCTATCCCCAAGACAAGGATTTAGCCACTCATTGTAGTGGTCATAGAACCCTCAAGGGCTAACTTAGAGGTTGGCATCATCATCTTCATCCTTGCTTTCTCTCTAAAACTATTTCTTCCTAAAACCCTAGTTTTAGAGAGAGAAACTATTTCTATAATTGGTAAGAAAAACTATATGATATCTCTACAATAATAATTGTTCAATTAATCTATTACAAGCCTCTTTAAGTAGGCACCAAGTCAGAAATATAGCCAATGATTGGAGGAAATTCGTAGCTACCAAAGTTAGGTGAAGTTCGGCACGATCGGGAATTAGACAGCACATTGCCTGCAGTCAGTTCGATCGATCGAAGGGAACTTCAATCGATTGAAGACTTGCTTCGTTTGATTGAAGATGACGTGTCATCAAAATTATCTTCTGGCTGCCTTCCATTTCGATCGATTGTAGCCAACTTCGATCAATCGGGACTTCCTTCGATTAATCAAAGTTCCTCTGGTCTAGTTTTTTTTACTTCTTTCCAATGTTGCTCATTTGCTCCAAAATTGAGTTAAATGGCTCTTATTAGTCAGTTTGAACTTTGTTGACTTGAAATTGGCAAAAACACAAATAAGTATTAAGACATGAAAGTAAGATAGATGAATGGACTAAAATACCCTAACTTAGGTGCTAAAATGAGTCTCATTTGAGCACTTATCACATCCCCAAACTTAGATATTACTAGTCCCTAGCAATGAACTACAAGAAGAAGAGAGAAATAAATAACTAAACAACTATGAACTAGAAAGCAATGAAATGATAATGCCACTTTCATCGGGAACACGATTGCATTTAGCGTATGTAACAAGCCTTTTAAACCCCTAAGTTACCCCTAGTGGACTAGTGAAGTCTCGTGAGGGTTTCCAGAAATGCTACCCACAAACTTTGAGCTCTTTCTCAATAAAGATGCACCAATATACAAAACAAGCATTGGGAGAGAACTACTTCAAGTATGCAATTTTTCAACCCTTTCCAAGCAATCTTCCAAAATTTCAACACCAAGCAAGCAAGTATAGTCCTCCACATATTAAGACAATGATCATGCAAATCAAAACAACTTTAGAATCATTTTTAAGTGAACCGGCATCAAATATGTTGCTATTTAAGCCAACTAAAGAAATGATCACATCCGGCCTCATACTAGCACACAAATCTAGTACCGATCATCAAGACAAAAAATAGACCTTTTATTAAAACTTTATTCAACTTGGTGCACTTATATTCTTTTCCCTCGAATTTTTTTTTTTTTTTTTACTAACCTAGAGGATCAAAGATGGAAGCATGGTACAATGTAGTGATCTATTAAGCTCTCTAGCGATCCATTAGGTCGAGCGTTAGGTCAATGACTGCCAAACTGGAAGGCTTTAGGGCATTAGGTGTTTAAACACCCCTAAGGACTTAGAAGCTCAAATTAACTAGGTTACAAATCAAAACAACCTCCATCTAATAATTTCTCACTTCTCACCTTTGGGGAGAAGTCCTCACTTATATATTTATTTATTTATTTATTTAACCTAGAGTTTGGCCCTCTACCTTTTGGCGCGAGAAATTATGTGCTTGATGAGGCTAGAATCCCAGCTACTCAATGAAAATGGTTTGTTATCCACTTTTTGTTAAGATGAAAGCTTTCAATGCACTACTAACTCAATTGGGATATAACCAAATCTATAATCAATAAAGCATGTACCCCACAAATGAATGCTAATGTGCGTTTGTGCTAATGTAGAATTCTAGAGTGAATCTCAAAACAATCACAAAATCAGGATGATGTGGACCACAAATGCAAGCAAGATATCAAATTTTTGAAAAATTTACTCTTAAGTGGCATCCACAAAGCACACAAGGAATATTAGACTCTCAAGTTAAATAATTTTTAAATTCTAACTATCATGGTCCTAAAAAGATTAAAATCATGGCTCAAGACTCTCAAATCATATCACATGCATAAAAACTAAGTGCGACATATAAAATATGCTAACACACCCCCAAACTTAATCTGTGCATTGTCCTCAATGTGCAAAGAAGTAATAGATAATGGAAAGAGTATACCAAATGGGTGAAGCAAAAGGGACCCGGCAACGGAAGCTTAGCTTTGGAGGGCGCACCCCCAAACTTAGATTCCGAAAACCTGTCTGAAAATAATCACACTAACAACTGTAAAAGCATAAGCATCAATGATAAAATATGAGAGCTGAAACTGAGAACTGGACAAAAATCATGGCATCTAGCAATGTAAAGCTCAGAATATCCAAAACTGATATCAAAATCCCAAAAATCCATATATAGCAAGTAAATCCAAAACCAAATATCCAAAGACCAATGTATAAGTAAATGCAGTGCAAGAAATAATATCCAAAATATCCAAAACCAATGCAAGTGTCAAGATAGTGCAATAATATCTTAGTAACAGTAGTGTATCAGATAATAAGTAGTATAGAGAGAGAATGACGGAATTAGGGAACAGGATCTGGAGTTATCATATCAGCAATGTGCTAGAGCATGGCAGACATCTCAGTGCTGTGGCGAGTGAGAGAAACGGTAAGGTCAGTCTGCAATGCTCCAAGTTCACGTCTTACCTTAGCTACATTTGCTCTCAAGTCATCGTGTCTCCTCAGTAAATCATCATGTCTCCTCACCAGATCATCATGCCGCCTCGTGACATCCTCATACTGCCTAGTCATATCAGCTCTAAAGGAAATAAAGTCTGTGTGTAGCTAAGCGACCTCAGATCTGTAGTTAGAATCAGTGCTGGCATATCAGGATCGAGTGTCGGTCTGTGCTATTGGCTCTGTGGGAGGGACAAGAGATGGGTCAGTCTGCTGAGATGTAATAGGTACATCTGGCTGTGAGCTAGAAGCTGTAGTGGTAATGCGACACCTCTATCTGGGAGGAGATCTATCTGCGGCATCCTCTGTAGATGCCTCCTCTGCTGCTCTCTACTGTGCCTGTTGTCTTTTCATATCACTGTTCTTTCTATTCTTAATGTAAGAATTATAAGTCTTTGTCCACCTGGCCTAATCATAAGCTCTCCTATCTCTCTCTGCATCAGTCTTTGGAATCTTTTTTGGGTCAAACTGATAACCCTGAACCAGTAGTGGTTGAGTAATCAGATGGCCATAAGGTAAAGGCCAAGTCGTAGCTTTAGAATTATGCGTATGATGCAGATTCTTCCAGAACTTGTCCATAAGCTCCCAGATGAACGAAGGAACATAAATCCAATAACCTTGGCTCAAATAGTATAGAGCCTGAAAAATCCCCTCTCGCCTCTGAGTACCATGGCCTGATGGAAAGGCATTGAGGTGCAACATGGAATCAATGAACTAATACTGAGGATCAATGTCAACCCGGTCTGCAAATGTGTTTCCCTCAAAGGCAGCATATGGAGATAGAGTAGCTACTATAGTCAGCTCTGAGGGAAAAGGTAGAGCACTAGGAAACAATGGATCCTGAGATTCAACAGCCAATGGAGAAGAGTGGGGGCATCGGCAAGCAGCCATTATGGGCGACAAAGAAATGTTGATCTCCTGATCGTCAATAGTGGTATGTAATAGAAGTCAGTTATCCGGATCCATCCGAAAATATTGGTAGAACAATGCAACCAACCGGGGATAGACAACTTTGTCTGCTGGTGTCATAATGGCATCAATGCCCCTCCGAACAAGCTCATCATAGGACCACTTGGTCTGGTCTAACTTGAAGAATAGATCACGGTTGAATATGTACTCAGTCTCCAGCTTCTTACGGGAGTAAGACTTATTAGGAACCTCTCGAATAATAGGATGCTCGGCCTCCATGGAAGATGGCTTGGAAGGTACTGCTGTAGATACAGAAGATGAAGACAACGAAGACTCTGCCTCTGCAAAAGGAGGAGGAGGATATGTTACTCTCTGTACTCGTTTTCTAGCAAGAGTCTTTTGTCTACACTGTATTTCCAAAAGCAACAAGAATAAATCAACAAGAATAAGTTTGGTATTTGCCTCCAAAGTACCCAAAGCGGTTAGAACTTTCTCGTCAAATGCGGGACTCTTTGAATTTCTTTGAGAATATGAAGATTGGTTTGGAAAATGAGAGTTTGAAAATTGGTTTCCATGTGATGCTTGGTAAGATAAACAATAACCTTGGGAACCTTGGGCTTGCATTGGGGGCGGAACATACTTGCTTTGGAAACCACTTTGGGAAGGGTTTGAGCCTTCCCCTTAGCTTTTCCAAGAGAAGTTTGGATGGTTCCTCCACCCGGCATTATAGTGAGTGCCATAGGGATTATTCCCTTGGTTAACAAAAGCGACATTCACTTGTTCATGGTGTTCACTTTGCACATGTCCATGGGGACAATTGGAAGTAGAATGTAAAACACTAGAACAAGTCACACATGATTCATTAGATGGATGATGAGTATGATTAGGGGAGGAAGACACTTGATTCACCAAATTTTGGTTGATAAAAAATTAATCAAACCTTTGGGATAAAGACTTCACTTCAGCGGCTATAGAATTAGAATTATCAACTTCATATAAGCCTACATTCTTCCTTCCACCTAAATTTCTACCATTTTTTGGAGGATAAAGATCTATGCATTGAATTTTCACTCATACTCTCATATAAGTGCCATACATCATCTTCATACCTATTAAGATAAGAACCACCCATAGAAGCATCAACTAGCCCTTTATAATTATCCGACAAACTTTCAAAGACGAATGAAACCAATTGCCATTTAGGGATGTCATGGTGTGGACATTTCCTAAGCAAATCGTTCAATCGCTCCCATGCCTAATAAAATAATTCCCTATCCCCTTGTGACAATTCACGAATTGAAGTTCTCATTGAATTGGTCTTTGACACCGGATAGTACTTTTTCAAGAACTCTTGTTGCATCTCCGCCCAAGAAGTTATAGAAAATGGCCTCAAATTGTTAAACCAGTATTTTGCTTTATCTTTAAAGGTGAAAGGGAAGAGTTTAAGCCTCAGAACTTCTTCCGGCATGTCCGTGTATTTCACGGCGGAACACACTTTAAGAAACTTATCCAAATGCTTATAAGGTTCTTCACTTGGTAGCCTATGGTAATTCGGAAGCATTTGAATTGTTTCTAGTTTAATCTCATAATGGTGTGCTCTAAATGGAGGTAATTGAATGCATATTGGTGCATTATACTCATTTAGCACATAATGGTCTCTTCAAGCAAGGGGAGGATTCACAATCGGTGGCTCTACATAAGCCTTATGATTTTCTTGAATAATAGGAGGTGGGGGTGGTGGTACAATGATTGGCTGAGGCATTCCCATTGGAACTTGTCCTTGTTGTTGTGGAATGAAGGGTCTAGGCATGCCTAATGGTACTTGAATGTTATCATGATGTTGATGCACATTAAGGTGAAGAATGCCTTGTTGGTCGATAAGACCAAGGTCCTCAACATGGTACTCATTATGTTCCTCCATTGATAAAATGGAGTCACTTGAATTACCCCTTCCCCTAAGATTACGAATAACTGATTTAAGATGAAAATTCAATGGGATAAGAGTAGGATTCAATAACCTACGACCATGCATGCATAATTAAAACAAACAACAACTAGCAAGTAGCAAATAACAATCACTTCTACTCCACATACATTGATCCTATACTCCCATACTTTAAACAATATGCAAGAAAAATAAATTGCCTCCTCGCGGGTCGACGACTTATCTAAGAAATTAAAACTTGCCTCCATGTGGCCTCACGATTTAACTAAGTAAGAGAGTTAGAAAAGCTCACAAAGGGTCCTTAAACAACTTCAAATTATTTTCAATTTTTGCTTTGCTTTGCAAATTTTTTTTTTTTTTTTTTTTTTTTTTTTTTTAGCTTTAGCTTTTTATGCTTTTGCTTTGCTTAGCTTAACTTGCTTCTTTGCTTCAGAATCCTTTTGCTTCACTTCCCTTGGCTCAATGTACCTAGCCAATCACAAACAAACACAATAAGTAACCAAAGTAAAATAAAATAAAGACGAGATCAAAGGAGTACTAATTCCTAACTAGCTCTAAAATACGGCGTTGCCAATCCCTAGCAACGGTGCCAAAACTTGGTGTGTTGTTTGTCGTCGATCCTACACCGAGTTGCATAAAAGTGATGTGAAATTATAGCTAAGTTTAAATTTATAGAATGCCACTACCACTGCTAACTATTAATGTAGCTAAAGTGAGTAGGGATCGTCCTAAGGGAAAGGAGCGGTACTTTGGAATCAATGATGGAATAGTAGGTCGAATGATCCAAAGAAAATTTGATTTGATTAAACTATTGGTTCAATTAAAACAATGAAATTAAGTGACAATCCAGAAATTAGAGAAAGTAATATGAGAGGAAGGTCTTGGGGCTTAGAGTTCACTAGTAAGCTTTACTTTACCAACAATTAGCAATCGTAAATTAATGTGGAAATTCAAGTTGTAAAATGTGTGTATGTCACTAATTGAAAACTAAACATGGGTGGCAAATAAGCATAGATTGTCTAGTCAATCTAATGAATAGCCAACATATCAAATGAGACTATTAACTATTCAATTAAACCATAATTAGTGCACACACAAAAATCTAGAAAAATGTACTCTTTGCACTCATAAGTATAGAACATCAAACAACAAGAATAGATTCCCTACCTACCTAAGAAATGAAAGCAATTACACTACAACTAAACTAGTGACATAAAAATTAAGCTAATTAAACTAAGGATGTGGCACAATCCATCAAGAAATGAGTATGAATCATCAAATAAACCACAAGAGTTGTCAATTAAGGACCATATTTAGACCATCACTAGATTTATAACATCAACACATAGAGACATGCATTAATTTCATTAAATCTAGAGAAAAAAACATGAACATTTATTCTAGTATACATAGATATATGGATAGAATTAAATGATCAATTGAAAATATTAATCCATACAAATCAAGTCAAAATCACAAAATCTATATTTATTCAAGGTCAAAACATTTATTTTAACTAAAATCCCCAAAAATATACAGAAGACTAGGTCTAGGAAGCAAACTTAAGGGCTATCTCTAGCCCCAAGAAAAGGATTTAGCCACTCATTGTAGTAGTCATGGAACCCTCAAGGGCTAGCTTGGAGGTTGGCATCATCATCTTCATCCTTGCTTTCTTCCTAAAACCCTAGTTTTAGAGAGAGAAACTATTTCTATAATTGGTAAGAAAAATTATATGATATCTCTACAATAATATTTGTTCAATTAATCTATTACAACCCTTTTTGAGTAGGCACCAAGTCAGAAAGACAGCTAATGATTAGAGGAAATTCGCAGCTACTAAAGTTAGGTGAAGTCCGCCGCGCTCGGGAATTAGACAGCACACTGCCAGCAGTCAGTTCGATCGATCAGAGGGAACTTCGATTGATCGAAGAATTGCTTCGATCAATCAAAGATGACGTGTCCTCAAAAATATCTTCTGGCCTTATCCAAAATGCTGAGCCAGCACCGCCTTCTATTTCGACCAATTGTAGCCAACTTCAATCGATCGGGACTTCCTTCGATCGATCAAAGTTCTTTTGGTGCAACTTTCTTGACTTCTTTCCAATGTTGCTCCTTAGCTTCAAAATTGAGTTAAATGGCTCTTATTAGCCTATTTGAACTTTATTGACCTGAAATAGGCAAAAACATAAATAAGTACTAAGACATGAAAGTAAGATAAATGATGGGCTAAAATACCCTAGCTTAGGTGCTAAAATGCGTCTCATTTGAGCACTTATCAGTGTGGATGTGAATACAAGCACACATCAATAGGAAAATGAATATTACAATTGCAATGAATAAGTATGAAGTATCAACATCAAGCATGAATTGTTTACCGTACTACAATTACTCTAAAGGTGTAGCGCAACCCATCAAGATAAAGCATAAATATTCATCAAATTAAGAACAATTGTATCTAATGAGAATAGTGCATGGCCATCATTGAATACAATTTCAAAAGGTACCCAATGTAGAGATCAATCAACTATCAATCACATATAAGACAATATATAATCAATTAGAAGATTAATTGGAAGAATTACACCAACATAAATCTTGGTACAACCAAGTTTGAATTCACAAGACCAAGCAACACATAACATAGAAATCCCCAAAATTGAAAGATAAGAGGTACAATTACACAAGCTAGGGCTCATCCAAGCCCTAAGTGAAGATCTAGCCGCTTATAGAGACAATTGATGTAATCTTGATAGTCTCAAAGTCCATCTCCATGTTTGGCTTTACCTTCTTCTTTAGCTCTTAAGCACAAACCCTAGAGAGGGAATGTATGTTGAGAGCCCTAATTTGATTCCCAAAATCTCTATATGTCAATAATAGTCTTTCATTTCTTTTATACGTGTATCTCAAGGGCCAAAATGAGCTAGACCTCGTACACCCAAATCATCAATTTCGTGCACCCTCGCTCTTTCTTTTTAGGAATCGGAAGGCAATTTGAAACATATATAAGCCCGATGCACGATCAATAATACATTTCCCACAATCGATCGTAAATTTCTCACGTATAATCGATCGATTTTAAGTGTTGTAATCGATCATAAATGTGATTTCCTCTTTTTGACGTTTCTGCTCTGCTTCAACTTGGTTGACTTCAGAAAGGATTTAGTGTACTTGAATGAACCATTTTTCATTATAGTAACTTGAGAATGACAATAAGGCAGATTAGTACTCAAATAATGAATAGTAATAGGACTAAAGTGCTAACAACCGTTAGATTAAGGGTTGAAGAGTGCACATTGCAGCACTCATCACACCCCCAAACTTACATATTGCTATCCTCTTAGAAATAAACAAAAGACATAGAAGAATGCAATATCTAACTACCAAAAGCAGTTAATGGATAACTCCATTTTTGTAGGGATCGTAGCTGCATTTAGCATATGCAACAAGCCTTTTAAACTCCTAGGTTATCTCTAGGGGACAAGGGAGTCTCGTAAGAGTTTCCAGAAATGATACCCACCAACATCAAAAGCCTAACATCATTAATGGAACACTGAAGTATATTTCAACAATCATCAAGAGAAGACTACCTCAAGTATATAGTTTTCATCTATTATTAAACTATTCTAAAATTTTTAACATCAAGCAAGCAAATACTATTCCCATACATTAACAAGCTAACCATGCTTATCAAAATCAATCTTAGCATACATTGAGTGAATCGACATCCAAATATGTTGCTATCTTATCGTAATCAAGGAAAACCTCATCATCCGGCCTCAAACTAGCACACATCTCCAAAACTAAAATCATGACTATAATTGGAACCTTTAAAAAAAATTATTAGAAGAAGGATCGAAGATGAGAGCATAATGCAATACAAAGATCTCTAAAGCTCTTTAGAAGACTTGTGTAACGAGCATTGGGCCAATGACTCCCAAACCGGACAGCTTTAGGGCATTAGGTGATATGGCACCCCTAAGGACTTAAAAGTTCAAGTCAACTAGGTTACAAATCAAAACAACTCTCATTTCTCATATCCCAACTCTACACCTTTTGATGAGAGAATTCAATACTTAATGAGGCAAGAATCCCAATTACTCGGGAAAAGAGTTTTATTTCAAATGAAGCCTTTCACCTTTTGGCGCGAGAATTTAATACTTAATGAGACAAGAATCTCGGTTACTCCATAAAAGGTCTGTTATTAACATATAAGTCCATTATGTCAAGTATGATGATTTTTTAACATTTGCTAGCTTGATCAATTTGGGATAAAACCATACAGTGATCAACTAAACATATACCCCACAAAATGAATGCTAGCGTGCGCCTGTGTAAACATAGTAGTCTAGAATCAATCCTTCAAAACATGTTCGACAAGAAAGATGATGTGGACCATAAAAGCAAGCATGATATTAAAAATTTATCCTTAAATGGCATCCAAATGCATACAAGATATATTAGACTCTCACAATTAGCAAATCTGGCACTCTTGCTTCAAAAACATAATCAAAATTATAGCCCAATCCATTCTCAATCTCATATATGAAAGTGAATAAAGATCGCAACATAGCTACCTTACCCCAAACTTAGACTGTGCATTCTCCTCAATGTAGAAGAAGTGAAAAGAGTATAATAAAAGGGTAAAGCCAATGAGATTTGGCAATGGAAGGATCCGGTTGGTAGGAAGAAGTAACCCCAAACTTAGATTCGACAACCTGCCTGAAAACACTACATGAGCAATGATTATAGCTAAAAGCACAGATTATATGGTGTATGAAATTGTGCGATCTCAGTAAAATAAAGTAAAAACAATAAGGGAGAAAGGAATAAAGAAAAGATCCTTGGATTATAATAATCTGAGCGAATGAGTCAATCTAGCGACCTAATAAACAACACGGAGATGCATACATATGCAATCAAAATATGCTCCAAATGTATATCAAAAGAATAAGTAATCGCATACATGCCTCAAAATGAGTAGCCAACAGGCTGGCTGAATTAGAATTAGATCGTGTACCAACACAATCGAATAATAAAGATAAATATAAAGAGATAAAGTGAGCTATCATGGAGTCCGTGATGGCGATGGCGGTGGAATGTAGCCCCTCAGAAAGTGGGTAATGTCCTGCATCACCGCGCTGATCTCTTAAAAATCTGCAGTGTTGTGCCTCACATCTCCTCTAAAATCAACCATCTCTCTCTTATTATCTCCGATAAAATCAGCAATCTCTCTCCTCATTTCTCCTCGAAAGTCTATGAAATTGGCCTATAGCAGAGCTACAACACCCGGAATCTGAGTCACATCTGCTTGCTAGTTATTATGTTGGGTGGAATGAATTGTTGCTCCTGGGCTGACTGCTGTGTAGAAGCCAGAATGACAGGATTCCCTTACTCCTGAGCAGAAGAAGATGGAGTGTCTCCCTGACCTGAGCTAGTAGAATCACGGTGAAAAAGCAGTCTAAATCTCCTCTTGGCCTTTGAAGGCACATCCACATTCCTAACCAAAGTGTCATAGCTCTTGGTCTAGTCCAGGCCATAATAAGAGAAGGAGATAGAACATGAGGTCTCCTCAGGGTCGAATGGATAGTTCTGATCCTTGAGCATCTGCGAAATCAGATGATAGTAGGAAAGGCTCAAGCTTTAGCGTTGTCATTACGCCCCAGACCCAGCTGGTCCTAATATTTATAGAACACACCCCAAATCAATTCCGGGACAGAGAACCAATATCCTGAATGGATTGCATAGAGCGCAACCAAATACTCTCCTCGCCACTGTGTCTTGTGGTCAGAGTGAAATACATTGTCGAAAATAATAGTGTCAAGGAACCATAGCTGCGGAGGAAGGTTAATACGAGGAGTATAGGTAGAGTGGACATCTGATAGATCTGGGCAAAGGGAGTGTATCATCTTCTGTATTGAAGGGCACTACAGCAATGGAGGATAAATAGTCTGTAAAGTATAAATAGCCTCTAGAAGGTCATGAGGGCAACGACAAACTATCTTTATGGTCTCTATGGTAATGAAATGGGATGCCCATCGATAAATATAAACAAACGACAGTGATCAGTATCATCCAGGCAAAAGTTCTGGTAGAAGAGCTGAACCAGCTGTGGATACAACTTGTCATAAACTGGTTATAGAGTGGCAGAGATACCTCGACTGACTATCCGATCATACAGCCATTTGGTTTCCTCTCATTCGGTAAAACATGTTGTATCAAACTTAGTTTTAGGAGCTAGTTCTTTGACCACGTAAACTAGAGATGGGGCCTCACGAATAATAGGAGTATGCGACTCAGAATCCATTGGATCTGAATTTGAGGGGTCCCTTGAAAAAGAAGAGGAGGCACTCGCCTGAGAAGGGGCTGGGGATTTCTCCCGAGGTGATGGGGTTGTGATTGGGGAACAACATTTCTCCCCTTTTTGGCTATGCACTTCTTCCTTCTATGCATGATATGCAAAAACATCAATTTCCAATATAAGTTCCTAAATGTGGAAACATAGATAGTATTAGTGAAGAAAACACTAAGCATGGCGACATAGAGCAAGATACAAAAAAATGAAAAGACGAGCATGCTTGTGCAATAAGTAATCTTAAGAAGACGTCAAGTGTCCAATTCAAATGGAACAAATGAGAGGTATAGGAAAGCATAACTGTGCAAAAATAACTCATTTTAACCTGAAAGTGCCTTAACATGACCACAAGTGCTGAAAGCTGAATATTTATGTGAAAATGAGTCTAATAAGGCTCAAATATGCAATGATGTGCACGAGACATGCAAATTTAGATCGTGAAGCACAAAACCTTCTAAAAATGGGATTTCTAAAACATTTTGGCCCTAAGCAACGAGATTTAGCATTCCTAAGACATGATGTCTAAGTATGGAGAAATGAGACACAATGGTGACAATGGATGAGACATTGCAAGCAAGGCCATGACATTTGTTGAAAACATATAGTGAGAATAAGATTTAAGGGCACACGTTGAGATGAAAAATAATTGTTGAGAACAAGATTTAATGGCTCTGAGTTAAAGACGAAATCTTGTGAGAACAAGATTTAAAAGCATTGTGATGACTAATAAATGTGGTGAGAACTAGATTTAGCATTGAGATGTGATAAGTGCTGAGATATGCACATATTCAGCCCTAATCTAGTGTATTTTAGACTTTGCATCTATCTATATTTTCCCGTTTTAATTTTAATTTGTGTTTTTGTCAATTTTAGGTCAATAAGGTTTAAACAGGCTAAAAATAGTTCATTAAAGTCCTTTTGGAGTCAAGTAGATGCATCGATAAAAATTCAGAAAAAATAGAAAAATTGCCAAGATAGGGGCATATGATCGATCGCAACTTCCTCACGATCGATCGCAAGGCCACGTCATCGATCCTATTGCCACATCATCGGATAAGCCTAGCCAGCTGATGAGACCACCACATCATCATTGCGATCGATTGTAAGGAAATCACGATCGATTGTAATGCGTAATCAGCAGATGAGTCGGTGGATAAGTTTAGAAGTAGATAAGGTCAAAGACAGCTCATCACGATCGATCGTAAAAATTCACAATCGATCGCAATCAAGATCGATCGTGATTAAACCTAACATCTGTTTTACTCTCGATTTCACTTGGATCTCATCTACCAACATGGCTATGGGATTGCATCAAATTGGGGCTCATTTATAACCTATTTTAGGCTCAAAAGGTTTTGTATAAAAGGGGAATTGAACCACTTTGTAAAGGGTTAGCTAATATTTCATTTGTTAGATTATTTTACATAGAGATCACTTTTAGATATTAGATATTCACTCTCTAGAATAGGGGTTTTGGGAAGAAAGAGATAAGAACGTACATCTCTAGATCTCTAAAGTTTCAAGCAAGAAGACAAAGAGGAAGAAGATGAAGCCATGTTTAGGGATTGCCCTTGAGGGTTTCATGACCACATCCACGTCCTCCATAAGTGGCTAGACTTCTCCTTAGGGCTTGGATGAGCCCTAAGCTTGTAATCTAAACCCTTGTCTTTATCTTTTGGGGAATTTATTGCTGTAATGGATGCTATAGCCTTGTGTATATAATGAAATTTGGGTTTTCCTATGCTTTCTATGGTTGAATTCTTCTTATTAACTCTTCAGATTGGTTGCATGTCTTTGTGTGATTAATTGAGGATTATATCTCTACACTAGATACCTTCGTTAATTGGATTTAGTGATGGCTATGCATGATTTTTATTGGATACACTTGTTGATTAATTTGATGGATTATGCTTATACTTGATGGATTGTACTACACCTTTAGTTTAATTGTCTTAATTTCATTGTCTTAGTTTAATTGTCGTTTAATTGCATTTCAATTCTAGTTAGGTAGACAATCTATGCTTGAATTTGATAATCCATGCTTATTGTTGCAAGTTGTATGATTCTCTAGAATAATGTGTGCTATAATTGTTGATTAATTGAATGGTTTATGCTTTGACTTGATGAATTGCAATACACATTAGTTTACTAGTTGTTAAGTAGACAATTCATTCTTGAATTTGATATCCATGATCATTGTTGCAATTAGTAGACACATTTGGTTTACAACATGATTTCTCCCCAATTAGATGAAGGATTGTGGTTTAGTGAATGAACTTAATGGTGATTCCTATGCCCTAAGACTCCTCTCCTATTTTCAAAACTCTACTATTTTTAGCTTAATTTACATTGCATGTTTTAAGTTGAATTTTAGTTTAATTAAACCCAACCAACTCTCTTTACAATCTCATAAGTACTAAAGTTGAATTTGATTCTAGAACGTGTTTTGATACGGAATATTCGACTAGATAAGAATTCTACGTGATATGGCGACTCAAAGGGTATGGATAAACTTAAGAAGATACAAATAAAAACTACTACCCTATCCAATTACTCTTACAATCCGTAATGGACAAGGAAAATAAATCCTTCTATAAAAGAGGTCATCGATTAACCTAAAAAGGGACGCTATTTAATCCTTTATCGGAGATTCAATCGTCAAGGACTAATTGGACCGTCGGAGTGCACCTGGCCGGCACCACACCGGTCATCACTTCTCTTTTGTCTTGCAGAGACCTATTTTTCCTTTTAACAACTCCATTTTGTTGAGGAGTTCTAGGAGTAGAAAGATTATGATTGTATCCATTTTCATCACAAAATCTTTCTACATCTTGGTTATCGAACTCTCTTCCTCTGTCACTTCTAATGGACTTAATCTTACACTCTTTCTCATTCTCGACTCTCTTACAAAATTTAGCAAAGATTGCATGAGCCTCATTTTTGTGTGTAAGGAAAAATACCCAAGAGAATCTAGAGTAATCATCAACAATGACAAATGCATAGAGTTTTCCACCAAGACTAGCAATTCTCTCCGGACCGAATAAGTCCATATGAATTAATTCAAGTGGCCTTGTAGTTGTTATGTCCTTTTTCCTTTTAAATGATGTCTTAATTTGCTTGCCTATTTGGCATGCGCTACAAGTTTTATCTTTAGAAAAATTAGTCTTTGGGAGGCCTTTGACTAATTCATTTCTAGATAGCTTTGAAATCAATTCCATACTAGCATGACCTAACCTTCTATGCCACAACCAACAATTTTCATTTGAGGATACAAAGCACTTGATATCTTGATCATGTAATTCACACAAAAGCAAAGTGTACACATTACCATTTCTTAGAGCATGAAAAACTTCATTATTATCCTTTTTGACAATGCATTTATCCGATTTAAACAAAACATCATATCCTTTATCACATAGTTGGCTAATACTAAATAAGTTGTGTTTTAAGCCTTTAACAAGTAAAATGTCATCAATAGATAAGGAAGAGGAGATACCAATAGTTCCAATGCCAATGACCTTGCCTTTTGAGTTGTCGCCGAATGTAACATTTCCTCCTTTATGAGGTTTGATAGAGCGAAATTTTGATTGATCTCCCGTCATATGTCTTGAGCATCCACTATCAAGGAACCATTTGTCCTTGGATGAATATGAAGACTTCACGCAAACCTACAAATTGAATTTGAGTAATCTTCTTTTGGTACCCACATTCTTTTAGGTCCATGAGAGTCAGGAAGAAGCACATAAGTCCCTTTAACAACCCAAACTTCTTTTGTCCTACATGGCCTAATAGGACAATGATTGATCTTATGTCCTATCTTTTTACAATAATTGCATGTTGGACTAAAGGAGGAATTTTTAACAAAGTAATTGTTCAAGGGCTTTCTCCTTTTCAATAAACATGAATCTTTGTTATGAGGATCAAATCCAAGCCCATCCTTAGCATTTCGTTGCTTTCCAAGAATGATGCTTAAATTCTCTCTGCCTTTTGTGAATTTGGCTAAGGTTTTAACTTGATCCTCAATAATGACTTTCAATGATTCATTTTCAGAAATTAACTCAATTGAGGCCGCTTCTTTAGCTAATTCTTTTTCCTTTTTCAAGGTTTCATTTTCAAGTTGAGATTTTTCAAGGTTTTGAGAGATGATAAGCTTTTCTCTTCTAAGGCTAGCACACTTTTGAACCATTTTGCCTAATTTATCATGTAATTCTTTAAAGGCATCTAGCAAATAATTGTGTGCATCAACTAATTCATCATATGAAGTTTCTAAATCAAACGAGTCATGATTAGAAGTTACCTCATCTTCATCGGCCATGAGACAAAGATTGACTAATTCATTGAGTTCATCGTCACTTTCGAATCCATTTGAATCATCATCTTCCCATGTAGCTCGCATGGCTTTGCCTTTCTTTTTCCTTTCCTTTTCATTTTTGTTGGCATAGCAATCGGATTTGAAATTTCCCAGTTTTCCACAATGAAAACATATAGGTGCTTCTTTTTTTCCTTGCTCACTTGATGCACCATTTCTTTTGAAGTTGTTACTCTTTTGGAATTTTTTCATTTAAAGAACTCTTCTCACGGTCTTGGTAATGAGAGCAACTTCTTCTTCTTCTTCATCATTAGAAGCCTTATCAATTGTGACTTCTTTGGCAGTAGCTTGAAGAGGTATATTCTTCTTTTGAGCTTCTTTGTCTTCATCTCTATCATTCATCTCTAACTCATAGGCCATTAATGAGCCAATGAGTTCATCTATGGGGAGTGTATTGAGATCCTTGGCCTCTTGGATGGCAGTCTTCTTGGCTTCCTAATTTTTATGCAGAGACCTAAGAATTTTTCTCACATTGTCGGATGATGTATATGATCTTCCAAGAGCCTTCAAAGGATTCACAATGTTAGTAAAACGAGAATACATTTCACTAATAGTTTCTCTGTTGTTCATAGTGAAAAGTTCATATTTATGGACAAGCATATTCATTTTGGATTCCTTTACATGACTGGTCCCTACATAGGTAACTTCAAGTTTATCCCAAATTTCTTTGGCTGTTTCGCAATCCGAAATTCTATTGAATTCGTCTTTGCTTAAAGCACAATAGAGATTAGTGATAGCCTTGACATTACATTGTACAAGCCTACGGTCATTTAGGGTCCATTCAATATCAGGTGTTGGAACAGTTTCACCATTTACTATTTTGGTTGGAACATGGTCTCCTTTTTCCGTGGCTTTCCAGACATCTATATCAACACCTCTTAGGAATGCTCTCATTTTGATCTTCCAATAGTTGTAGTCATTTCCATTAAACCAAGGAGGTCTATTGTTAGATTGACCTTCTTGATGAAAATTTGTATTGGCCATGGTCGTTCTCTAAGATGGTTAGATCTTTTTCTAGAGATTCGGCTCTGATACCAATTGTTAGTCACTAATTGACTCTAGAGGGGGGGTGAATAGAGTCAATGGCCAATTTTTTTTGCAATTTAAAAATATTAAATCTAACAAACTATTAAGCATAAAGAAACTAAAATATTCAAGCAGTGTATGCCACAAGTATAAGAGAGATAGAGATGAGAGATTGCAAACTATGACTCGGCGATTTAGCGAGGTTCGGAAACTCCTACTCCTCGGCTCAAGGTCCCCCTTGAGACTTCCCAAAATCACTAGAGCTTTTCCTTAATGGTGGAAAGCAAACCTTCAATTTAAGTAAGACCTTGCTTCTCTTCCTTGCTAAGAGAACACCCTTCTCCTAGACTTTCTTTTGGGTCACACCAACACTTTTACAATAACTTGGAATAGAAATGAATTGTATAATAAATCTCTCAAAGATAGAAGTACACAGTTCTGCTCACAACTATAGTAAAGATGAATATATATCTGAAGCCCAGAATTACTACAATAGAATGAAATGTACGAGAGGAAATGAAAGCAGAGGGAATGAAAGCTCAACGAATACTTCTTTAATGCTTTTTAGGAATGGTAGAATGCTCTCTGTAATAGTATAATTTTTGATGCAGACCAACCTCTGTATTTATAGATAAACAATGGTCGATATAGCTGTTGTAGGTGGTTGGACAACAATAAATGAAAAAGTTTCCGTTGTAGATCAAAACCCTAGAAGGAGCCAGCTCTTGTAAACAAGAGGATGCGGCTCCCTAGCCTTGAGAGCCGGCTCTCCTTTTTGGGAGCCTGCTCTTTGGTTGGAAACTTCATTTTTTGTTGAAAAAAGCTTTTAGAGCCGTCTCTAATTGAAATGGAGCCTGCTCTAATTTTCTGAGCCTTCTCTAGATTTTTAGAGCCTTCTCTACTTTCGTAGAGCTATCTCTACTTTCCCCTGAGCCTTCTCTAATTTTTGTAAAGCCTTCTCTACTTTCAGTAGGAGGCTTAAAATGAATTCTAGTATGATGTAAGGCTCATATGAATTTGTTTAAAAAAAACTTAATGAGCTAATTTTATGTTCTTTGAGAGATGAGATGAGAATGATATGCATGAATTGTAATTTTGAGCTTCAAAATATATTCAACTAAACTTTGACATTGAACCTTAGTATCTCACCATCCTATCTACCCTTTTCTTCATTTCTTGATCATGATCGTCTAGGCTTGATGAAGATTTGCTGAAAAGCTTGAATGATCTTTGAAGACCGAGTTCTTCTTTATTTTCTTGCACTTTGATGCTTCTTTGAAATCATTGCTTGAGTGTTTGGAATGCTTGAAATGGAACTTCTAGCTCATCATTAAGGATTGAATAATTGAACAACTATACTTCACTCAATGAAAATATTAGTACATAAATATCATTAATGGATTGTAATCATTAAAACATAAGATTGACCTTTAGATAAAATCCTTATGCCAACAACATATATTCTGCACTCATCACACCCCCAAACTTATATATTGTTAGTCCTTTAGCAATACAGAACTAAAAAGCCGCTTTCGTGAGAACCACGGTTACATTTAGCTTATGCAACAAGCCTTTAAACCCCTATGTTACCCATAGTGGACGAGTTATAGTCTCGTGAGGGTTTCTAGTGAAGATACTCACAAACTTCTCACATTAGTGCCTTTAATGTACAGTTAGCTTATTCAAGCCTGTTTTCAAATCATATCATCCCTGCAGTTCATTCATCAATCAAATACAGCAAGTATACCAATCATGTAATCAGCTAAACTTTCAACTTCCAATCTTAGTTAAGCAACCATAATCCCCACATAGCAGTTTAATCATTTATTCAACATTTTTAATCTCTAAAGATGTTTTTTGAAAGTGATCCTGCAATTCATCATGTAGCTTATTGTCCATACTTGCATTTATTCCTTGTCATTCCTCAATTCACAAGCAGACTCTTCAAATTCCAACTCCCAAGGCATTTTTAATATATATATTTTTTCTTTTTGGTATGCATTTTTTTCAAAAAGGATACTTGTGCAATGTCTAGGTTTATTAAGCTTTCTAAATTACCTTTGCAGTGAACTTTCAGCCAATGACTCCCAGACCAGACGATCTTAGGGCATTAAGTGTTAAAACACCCCTGAGGACTTAATTGTTCAAATAATCTAGATAACCTAAACCCCTTATGTAACAAGCTTTCAGCCAATAACTCCCAGAACAGATAATCTTAGGGCATTAGGTGTCAGAACATACCCTTAAGGACTTAATCACTCAAGCAATCTAAGTACAAACCTGAACTTGATCCTTTTCTACTTTTCTTTCCTTTATATATATATATATATATATATATATATATATATATATACACTTCTTCACATTGGTGAACATTTTTTTTCTTTTTTATTGCATACATACCAATTTTTCTTTATTTTTTCTATTTTATGCCTCAGTCATCAAAATCATCAAATCTACCTAATCATTTCAGTCTAACTCAAAACAAGACAAGACTTTCAATTTCTACCCCACAGACTTCATACAAGTGTGAATATTGTGCAAAGTGTAGCATCTTAGAGATCAGCATCATTAAACAATAATTATCTTAACAGAGTGAACCACAGGCCACCAACTAATTTCAAAAATTTTTAAGGACTCCTTTTCACAATAATTTAGCATGCAAACCATTTCTAACCAACTTCAAACTGTAAACAAAGCATATAATCCTCAACAGACGCAAACATAGGCTTATATCAGCAAAGTATATCCTTGTGTCAGTAAAAATTTCCAAAATTATTCAATTTATTCAATTAGCCTTACCCCCAAACTTGCAATGCACATTGTCCTTAATATGTGAGAACAAAAGAAAGATAGAAAGATATTATCATATAAGCAGACCAGCAAAGATAGGACAAAATAATGCATAGGTGAGTAAAAATGAATATTCAGCATCTCCTCCTTCAACATAATGGTTCCTCAAAACCAGCCAGAGTTGCTGTTATTCAAATCACCCCTAAACTTAATCTATAGTATCTAACAAAATCAGTAACCTTCAACACACATCAGAGTATCAAGCATATGGAGTAAGCATAGAGCAATATCATAATGCACGAAAATATCAATACAAGGATACTATAATCAAAAAGCATGTATATATATCTAAAAGCAGTACAATGCTTTTAAATAGAAAGACTTAGGGCAAATATACATCATATGGAAATAAGTACATCAAAAAGAACTACCCTAGTAAAAAAAACTACAGAAAAATCCTAAAACTAATCCATAGGTGGTGGTGGTGGAACGGAAGAAGTAGATGGGTCGGACGGAGTGTGCCGAAATAACTCCTCCAGTATGCTCAACTACACAGTCAACATCTGATGCAGCACTGTCTGACCATCCTGTAGCTCGGCCACCCTGGCTTGTAAAGCTCTATTCTTAGCCTGACAAGAACTCTCAGGTTGTGCTGCAGAAGCGGGGTCTCCTCCTCACATGAGGTCTAGAATCGGAGAGATATATCTCCTCATCCGTAGCCTCATCATCATCGTCGTCGTCCCCGACCTCAACTACCGCTGCCATCACCACATTAGCAGGGTCTGTCGGTAGAATAATAGGCAGGGGTGGATAGGGTGGAACGTGTAGCTCATAAGGCACACCCCTCGCCTTGGCGTCCCTACGCCGTCGATCCTCTCTAATCTCATCTTCAATACCCCACTCCAGCTTCTTCTCCTTGGGCATATACCCGAAGACGTTGTTGCACTGCGTGAAATAGTACTACGTGAAAACAATAACATCAGCCTCATTCGGGGGTATCAGAACCCCCGCAATCTCCATCAGGCATGTGACCAGCCTAGGAAAGTGAAGATGATGAATAGGAGGGCGTCGAGCCTCTCCCATCTCCTCATATAGCCGGTGGAGCTGTACTAAAACTAACTGGGGAATAGACACCCAGTAGCCGACGTGGAATGCATAGGTCACATCCACTATCTCAGCACATCGCACTATCTTGTGTCTGATAGGGCGAGCATTGGCTACTAGGGCCGTATCTAAAAACCAGAAGCGTCTTGAAAGTTGGGACTTCTAGATCGTCTCTAAGGTGGAGACATGCTGCCTCTGGCCCAAAGCACGGACCATCATCTCTTAGGTTATGCCAGAGGGAATCTGTGGGAATCTGGCTTGAAGAGTGGCACCTGTGATGGCAACCCATAGCCTAAGCAATAGTGTCATAGCTCACTGTCAACTGTATGCCCTCAACAGTGGCTGTGAAGTGGTCCTCCTCATCCTCCTCCTCGTCTCCTTCATGGAATCGCAAGGTGTGATAGAAAGCTCGCACCAGCTTGGGGTAAGAAATTTGGGCTGGATGCCTCAAAAACCCAGAAAGCTGGCAAGTCTATAGGGCCTCCACTGCCCAAAAAGTATCTTGGTGCCTCTGAAAATCCTCTATAACAAAATCTATCTCATCACAGATCTTGCTATACCGCCATGAGTCATCTAACGCTATAGCCGGCAACTTAATAAATCTCTGCCTCGACCGTCTCAACATCTCTATAATCTCTGTGCTCTAATGCTCAAGCCTGAGGTACTGATGCTCAAGCCTGCTGCAAGCAATTGCTCGAGCCTCGATCTCGAGGCTCGAGATTTTTGGTTTTTAACCGAAGCAAAACTCGTCAACAATCCTCCAAAATCACCCCAAATCAATCCAAACTCACCCCAACACTCCTCTACAATCACACAACAACACCCAAACTTCCTATATTTTCACTTCATTCCTTCAAATGACCCAACCCGTGTTCTTCAAATCCTTTTGGGATTTGGAATTTCTGCAAGGTTGGATGATAGATTAAAGATTAGACTGGATTATATAAGTTTAAAAGGAAGATTCGAAGAGATTTGGTAATCACTTGGAGATAAAATCAGTGTATATATAGAAAATATATACATATATATACATCTATATAAAAACCGAGAGGAATGGAGAGATTTATACCTTTTTGATGTGCAATCGAACCCTAAAACGACGGACACAAATAATAGGGAAAGAGTGGAGAGATTGGAGAGTGTATGGATACAAAAATAGGACAAGGTACGAGG
Source organism: Cornus florida (assembly GCF_030987335.1). Classification (NCBI taxonomy): domain Eukaryota; kingdom Viridiplantae; phylum Streptophyta; class Magnoliopsida; order Cornales; family Cornaceae; genus Cornus; species Cornus florida. Next base: position 30,565,812 of record NW_026775571.1, on the reverse strand, counting down.
GTTTGCATTTGTGGCTCAAGGGTTTCTTTTATTTTAAAGTACAGAGGCTCGAGGATCAAATGTGATGCTCGAGCAAGGCCGCTGAAAACTCTAGATTTAACGATGATGAAAGGCTCAAGCTTTAGGTACTGATGCTTGAGCCTTTTCACTGCTGATGCTCGAGCATAGAGCTAATGATGCTCGAGCATGGAGACAAATTTTTGGATTTTTGGATTTTTTTCATTTTTTTATTTTCTTTTTCTATTTTATTCAAACCTAAACTAACTTAAAATCAAAATAAAGACTAAAACAGACCTAAGACCTAGAAAATAAAATAACGAAATCAAAAACTTAAAATAACGAAAAATAAAAATAAAAATAAAAATAAAATAAACTACGGTACAACACACAAATGCTAAGTTTAACGTCGATAGCTCGACAAAACCTGACCTCTCTAATCCAAGTAAATAGGATCATGAAGTTCCAATGCCTTAACTGTGTCTCTCTACACACTACCCTCTATGTAGGGTTTAAGTCTTTGTCCATTGACTTTGGATAATTGTCCAGTCTTGCAATCTTGTATCTCTATTGCACCATAAGGTGCAATAGAAATAACCATATATAGACCTTCCCAGCGTGACTTTAACTTTCCAGGAAAAATTTCAGTCGTGTATTAAATAACCAAACCTTCTTCCCAGGCTCAAAAGTCTTACACAAGATATGCTTGTCATGAAATGCCTTAGTCCTTGCTTTGTAAACCTTAGCACTCTCACAAGCATCATTACATAGTTCTCCAAGCTCAGTTAATTGAAGCTTCCTATTAGAACCAGCAGATGTCATATCAAAGTTAAGCTTTTTAATGACCTAGAAAGCTCTGCGTTCTAACTCTACAGGAAAATGACACCCTTTACCATAGACAAGACGGTAAGGTAACATACCAATCGGAGTCTTATAAGCAATACAGTACGCCCACAGAGCATCGTTCAGTCTATAAGATCAATCTTTATGATCTGGCTTAACCGTTTTCTCAATAATTCTCTTAATTTCGCGATTGGATATTTCTACTTGGCCACTTCTTTGGGGATGATAGGCAGAAGCAACTTTATGGGTGACGGAGTATCTTTGCATTAAGGTTCAAAAATACCTATTACGGAAGTGAGTACCCTTATCACTAATAATAGCTCGTGGCTTACCAAACCGAGTAAAAATGTTCGTTTAAATGAACTCAACTACAACTGCGTGATCAGCAATTTTAGTAGCTACTACTTCAACCCATTTAGACACATAGCCAACAGCCATAAGAATATATTCATTTTTATTGGACAAAACAAAAGGACCCATGAAATCAATACCCAAATATCAAAAACCTCAATAACTAAGATTGGAGTTAAGGGCATCATAATTTTTCGAGAAATTGATCCTAATTGCTGACATCTAAGGCATGATTTGCAGAATAAATATGTATCCTGAAAGAGTGAAGGCCAAAAGAAACCGCACTGAAGAATTTTAGCTATAGTTTTCTTTGCACTGTAATGACCTTCACATGCCAAACTATAATGACCCGGTCGTTTTCTTCCTTTTCCCTTTTTCCTCAAATTTTGCGGATAAATTTTTTCTGTTGTCTTTTCTTTTCTGTGGATGGTTTTTCGTCGCTTAGTGTCATCTCGAGTGCTCAGAATTGGTTTCTGAGACTCTTTCATGCGAATTGACAACTTCCTTTGAGGACCAAGTTATTTTCGCATTTTTCATTTTTGGACACTATGCGTTATTTCGTTTTTTCCCTATTATGTCATTTTCCCTATTTCGTCTTATCTTCGTTTGTCAATTTTTGGCACAACCTCACTTCTTGTGCTCGGAGTTGGTTTTTGACTTCACGTATCCTTATCGTGAGTGGTTTCCACGAAATACGTATCTTTACTTTTGTAAAAAAGTACTCTAGTTGCTCCCGGTGCCCATAGGGGCATGGATGCATAAATCTTTGGAATTAATTTCATTTCTTGGGGTGTTTTTCAACAAAATCTTTTGAATATATTTTATTTCAGGGGCATCTAAGAAAATATCTTTTGGAAGATATTTTCATTCTGGGGTAGTTTCGCAGTTAACCCTTTTTGTAGGGGCCATTGTGCAATTAACAAAAGTTATTGCAAAATGTCTCGTCTAGAGCCTGGATCCTCGTACGGGATTCATTTTCACTTTTTGTTGACTCTTAAATTCATAGAATTCCGTTCTGGTCATTTTTTTCCAGTTTCGGAGTTTCTGGACCCGGTTACTACCGAACTTGTTCGGGGCACAACTTTCTGCTTGGGACTCAGTTTTTGATGCCGTTTCTTTTGTTATTCATATTTTCTCATTTTGAATCTTTTTTGTTCACAGAGTTTTACCGTTTGAGTGCGTTTGCTCAAAATCCACTTTTCCGGACCCGGCGTGGCCCTTTCGGGGCACTTTTTGTGATTTACTATAAATAGGTGCCTTAAAGAAGAAAAATCAGATTTGTTTCTTCTTCCTCCTCTCCTTGCACGACCAAAGGCAGCCATGGATGCCCATGGAGCTGCCATCTTGTATCTCCTCCTTTAACCTACTTTTCCTAAGTGAAAATCCTTCGGCCTTTGCATTTGTTGCTCGCCTTGTTGTGCGCTACCATTACCCCTTATTAGAAATCATTTCTGACCAAATTTTGAGTTTGGGATTTAGGCCATGTTTGGATTTTCATGGGGCTTCTTGGGGATTCATATAGATCGTGTTGTCCCCGACAAAACCTAGGAGTTTCGTCGGATTCGGAGCCGTTTCGTTTTGATGGCTTTTGAGATTTTCATCTCAAATTAAGGTAGGGGGTGTCTTAGGATTATATTTGTGTTTTATTGATGATTATATATGTTTATACAACTTGTATGCATGTTTTGTATAAATCTTGGAATTTAATTTTAATTAATTTCTTTGTAAAGGATTTAATGCTTAAGGTATGTATGATTTGGAATTGAATTGTAACATGCTAGGAAATTATGCTTAGATATATTCGTTAACATATATTAAATTTGGCTCATTTGATTAAGAATTACAACTTTTATTTAATATTTATCTTTAGTGAAAGTTTAATTTACATGGTTGTATCAAGTATGAAATCAAGTTATAATGTGGTATTTAAATAGGCCTTGGCATGTTCTCTAACATAGATTAAATTGAGGGCATTTGGAATTGTTTAAAAATCTAGAGGAAATTAATTAATTAGCTTGATTAATTTTGTTTTAAGTGCCTTAATCACTTAAATTGTCATTTGATGTTGTATATGTGATGACCATGACATGTCCTTCAATATATATTAAATTGAGGTTATTTGGGATTAACTTGGAATTTAGAGAATTTAACTATTTATGTCTAATTAAATTCTATTTTATTACTCCATGGATTTAATTGCATTTTGGAAGTTGTTTTTATATTTAAATCATGGATTTGGATTTGGTGTATGTTCACTTGATTACTTTTGAGCATTAGATAACATAGCTGTTACTTTTATATTCATGAGAATATTTTTTTCCTTATTAAATATATTGTTGCTATGTGTAAGGAATTGCACACTCTGTATTTGACATCTTTCATGCCATAGTAGTTGTAGACTTTGAGCATGTATTGTATAAGTTTCCAAAATTGGATTGTGCTTGGTAAATAGTTGATATCTTGTATATACATGTTGATATATATATACGTTGTTGCACAATTTGTTGATTTTGGAAACTTGGGGATGTCGTTGTTTGGCTACGGCTAGGACTTGGTTCTAGTACGAGAGATTGTCCCTCTATATAGTCTAGTGCGCACATAGGGAGGTTACCCATGGGCTAGTAACCCTAAAGTAACTATGTTGTCGATCTGATCCGACGTGACGTCCGAGTATCCACTTTGTTTGATTTCGTATTTCATTTCAAGTTGATAACTAGATGATATCCTATTTTAAGTTGCAAGATGTTAACTTTGAGAAATCATGCTTTAAGTGTTGTATTGGAAGTTCCAATGTTGGTTAAATTGCATCGATATCATAATTTGTATTTTGATGTTCAAATGTAGTTTAGGAATAATCCTATAGATTCACTTTGAACATAGACGTTAGGTGGCATGACCCACTCTTGTTGTTTTCGTATCTTGGATTTCAAGTTGAAGACTTTGAGAATCTATATCTTGTTGCTTTATATAACATGTTTCCATATTGTTTGAATTACATGAACAATGTGATTATGCTAGAAATGTTTTAAGGTAGCTTAGGATGCTTCTTGAGTCTCATTTTTATATAGACGTTAAGTGGCATGAACCCCTTTGATATGTTTCACCTTAAGGTGATAAAATTGTAAAATGCTAGGTCGATGCATGCTCATCTCCTACGAGTAGCTTTATGTTACTCACCCCTACGATACTGGGGCATATTTTAGGTACAGGACTCAAGACTTGAAGATTTCATTACCTTGGATTGTTTGGTAGCTTTATGTATCAAACTTGTATTCTTTGATTCCACGTATGTAAAGTGTACATAAAAACACTCCTTTTAATGCATTTTACATGTATGACATGAGGCCAAGGGCCATTAACTTGAAAGGTTACAAGTATGTTTCCTTTAAAACTCAAGTATTGTCATTGTAGCTTATTTGTGAGAAATGGAGGCTTTGTATGCTAAAACTTGTTAATGGAATGTAAAGAGGTTTTAGGCCATGTTGGTACATCTATTTTATTGTGACGACCCTGGGTTTTTCAACCCAGTGTCTCCTGTGATGAACTAAAAGAATGACCCGATAACGGATCTGTAATGTGGAAGCGAAAGAACTAAGTGGCCACTAGAGATGTACGTCATCCCTAAGGCATCAAAATGACTCCCCATGGCATGATCAAATTGCCTTATATGCTATTGTGTGATGATGTGAACATGCACACAAGTGTAATATGGCATTTTAGACATGCTACAATGGCCTATGGCCTTATTACAATTCGTTTACAAGATTTGACATGCCAAACCTCCAAAATTGATAAAAGTACATTTTTCAAACAAAATGTGGTGTCAAATGAGTACAAGTGTAAAAATAGGCATGCTTAACCCTTGGCCTCATGTCATACATTTCAAATACATTGTAAAAAGTGTACTTATGTACACATTACATATTTAGAACAAAAATACAAGTTTTGCTATAAGAGGCCACAAATCCATCAAGGCAAATGAAGTCTCCAAGTCTTGAATCCTGTACCTGAAATATGCCCCAGTAACGTAGGGTTGAGTAACATAAAGCTACTCGTAGGAGATGAGCATGCATCGACCTAACATTTTACAGTTTTATCACCTTAGGGTGAAACATGTTAAAGGGGCTCATGCCACCTAATGTCTATATCAAGTGAGACTCAGGCATCATCCTAAGCTACTCATGCAGTTGAAATGAACTACGGCATACAAGTACACATGCTCAAGTACACTAAACCGTATTAAAACATGATACTCAACATACAAGCATACATGTTCAAGTACCTTAAATCATGTTAAACAAGATAAGAAATATCTATCATACATACGCAAGTATTCGATATGTGTAGAGTACTCATAGATCAAGTATACAAGCACAACTATACTAAACTAAACTAAATACACATAAGACAAGTATACAGGGCAAAAACATACTAAATGGAATTTGAACTTACGGAGCAAGTATACAAGTTCAAGTTTATTAAACAATGCTAAAACATGTTATACGACATATAAGCATACATTTCCAAGCATACTAAACTACATTAAGACAAGTCATGCAATGTCTAAGTATACCTACACAGGTATACATTTAAATATGGAAAACTCATGAATCAAGCATACAGGCACAAGTATACTAAGCTAAATGAATTACGCACAAGAAAAGCATACACGACATAAGTATACAAAATGAAATCCGATTATACAAATCAAATATACAGTGCATAAGTATACTAAATAGGGTTTAGATACACAACCAAGGATACAAGTTCAAGTATGCTAAATGAGATCTAAATACACAAAACAAGTATACAGTTTCAAGTATACTAAATAAGATTTAAATACCCAAGCAATCATTAATTCTCAAGTTACAAGTAATCCATGATTAACAACTTGAAATTAAATGCGAAATCAAATAGTGGAAAGACTAGGATCCTTGGCTGCAGGCCAATCGAGTTATTCCGGGTTACTAGCCCGCAAGGTACTACCTAGTGCGCACGTGTATACGTTATTCTGGGTAATTACGACCCACAAGGTACTACCTATTGCGCACTTCATATGACTTAGGAGACTCACGAATCCGTACTAGGGCCAAACCCTAGCTATCACATGAATATGATCCTTACAAGTTTCCAAAAACAATAAGTTCAAAACTTATGCAAAATCAATAAGTTAAACCAAACTTATACATCTCAAATAATGTCTAGGAATCAATTTACATGCACAAGTAAGGTTGAATTCATACAAACCATGTCCTAGAGTTCAAGTCTAAATAGCATATGACATGTCATGTTCTCAATATGCAATTTACATACAAAGCAAGAATATTTTACAACAACTGTGCCACATTACCATCCTAATCCACAAGTACTAAATAAGCTCCAATTTAGTAACTAGCTTACAAGGTAAATAATTGTAATATTCTAACAAGTTATATACCTACACAAGATATATTTAAATAAGTCATGCAAGACAATGATATCATATATCATGCTAAGTCAAATTACCATTTTAAGAGGCCCCAAGTACTAATTCTACATCCAATTAGTAATATGCTCACAAGGTAATTAATTTCACTACATTAAAGGGATTTTCAACCTAACATGAAAAGTCTCTAGATTTCATATTAATCCTAAATAAACTCAAATTAATATATGTTAATGGACATAGCATAGTCTTCACATATATTATACTAAAAATCAATTTAAGTGACTACAACACCTAAAAATAAAATTAATTAAGCTAACTAATTAATTTCCTCTAGATTTTCAAACATATCTAAATGTCTTCAATTTAATATATGTTAAAGAACAAGCCAAGGCCTATCCAAATATCACATTACATCATGATTTCATGCTTGCTATCACCATGTGAATTAAACTTTCACAAAAGATAAATATTAAATAAATTTTGTAATTCTTATCCAAATGCCCCAAATTTAATATATGTTAATCAACATACTAAAACTTAATTTTCTAGCATACCACAATTTAATTCCATGTTATATACACAATCTTATGAATTTTATTTCATAAATAGAAATTAATCAAATTAAATTCTAGATCTTAAAAAAAAAAAATGCTCATATAATCATCAATACAACATAAATATAATCCTAAGACACTCCCTACCTCAATTTGAGATGAAAATCCCAAAAGCCACCAAAACGAAACAGCTCCGAATCCAACAATACTTCGGGGTTTTGTCAGGGACAACATCATGAACAAGAATCCCAAAGAAGCCCCATGAAAATCACTACTTGAACTCAAAACCAAACTCAAAATTTGGTCGGAAATGGGTTCTAATAAGGGTAAAAGAAGTGCGTAGTCAACACGAACACAAAACGCAAAGGCACTTCAACTTTTTAACAAAGGGAAGAGGGTTTAAATGGAATAAGAAGGATGGCATCCCCTTTAGGCAGCCATGGGAGCTGCTGGTCGTGCATCAAGGGAGGAGATGACCAAAAATGAAATATCTCACTTCCCTTTTATAGTAAAATCCAAAAAGTGCCCCGGAAGGGCCCCGCCGGGTCAAAAAAAGTAAAATTTGAGCAGACGTGCTCAAATGACAAAACTCTATGAATGAAAAAGATTCAAAATGATAAAATATGAATAACAGAAGAAACGGCGTCAAAAACTGAGTCCCGAGCAAAAAGTTATACCCCAAACAAGTTCGGCACCAACCGGGTCCAAAAACTTCTAAACTGGAGAAAAACGACTAGAACGGAATTCTATGAATCCCGTATGAGAATCTAGGCTCTAGATGAGACATTTTGCAATAACTTTCGTTAATTGCACAATGGCCCCTACAAAAAGGGTTAACTGCGAAACTGCCCTAGAATGAAAATATCTTCCAAAAGATATTTTCTTAGATACCCCTGAAATAAAATATCTTCAAAAGATATTTATGAAAAGCACCCTAAGAATTGAAATTAATTCCAAAGATTTATGCATCCATGCCCCTATGGACACCGGGAGCAACTGGAGTACTTTATTGCAAAAGTAAAGATACGTATTTCATGGAAACCACTCACGATAAGGTTACGTGAAGTCAAAAACCAACTCCGAGCACAAGAAGTGAGGTTTTGCCAACAAAGTGACAAATGGGGAAAAGACGAAATAGGAATAAGGACAAAAAAAAGTGAATAGTGTCGAAAAACGAAAAATGTGAAAATGACTCGGTCCTCAAAGGAAGTTGTCAATCCAAAGGAAAGAGACTCAGAAACCATTTCTGACCACTCGAGACGACACTAAGCGACGAGAAACTGAACTCAGACAAGGAATTTCAACGAAAAAATTCATCTGTGAAATTCTGGGGAAAAAGAAAAGGAAGGAAATGACCGGGTCATTACATTTATCATATTGCATGCACTTGCATACTCACTTTGGCAAACAACACCATCCTTGATGAAACAAAAACTCTAAGTAGCATTTTTAGGGAGTTTTACCCTATTCTATTCCAGGGGCATTTCGGGTATTTCAGAATGCATTTTTTTCATTTTTCCTCACGATTCATGTAGAAAACTCAATTTTAAGGGGGGTTTCTTCTTTGTGTTTTTCCAGAAAATGTCATCTTGGCTCTCAAAAATCCATATTTGTCCCAAAAATCCTTGCTGCCAGGTTTTGCAGATTTTTAGTGCAAATATACTTGGTACTATTCATCGACTATTTTTTGAAAAGTGTGACGACCGATCCGAAACTTCTGGGGGTCTTGTGGGTGTATTTTAAGATTTTATTTTCAATTTAGGCAATTTAAAAACCTCCCGAAGCCCTATTTCTTTTCTTTGGGCAGCAGCTCGGAGAAATTTTTACCCCCTTGACCAGATTTTCTTAGGGGCATTCTGGGCATTTTACAATGCATTTTTTTATTTCCATCCATTGCTGGGGTAGGAAACTTGATTTTAGGGGTGGTTTCTTCTTTGAGTTTTTCCAGAAAAGTCCGTTTAGATGCCCGTTTTTACTCTCAGTTGCAGCTTTAGTAAGTTAATGGCACTGTAGCTGTTACGGCCTTCGTCGGGCCGTCGCAATGTCGATTTTGTTTTTGACCTTTCTCCTTCATCCAGATTCCAAATCAAGTGAATTTTTTTTTTTTAAATTGATTAATTTTTCATTTTCTATCCAATGGTGTGCTCGGTAGCTCCCAGATATTTCTGGATAATTACCAGTTTACCCCTTTTGCTTTATTGCTCGTTTTTCTTTATTTTTTTGTTTCTCCTTCGTTCGGAATCCGAATAATGAAATTCTTGAGTCCATCATGATTAGTTTTTCATTGTCTTCCTAGTGGTGTGCTTGATAGCACTTGAATCCACTTTTTTGCAAAATAACCATTTTGCCCCTAGGTTCCTTTTTGTCCGTTGTTGAAATGACACTTCCGTATTTCTTTTCCTTTGGGTTCCATGACCTCATTAAGGGTCACATTGGTATCTAAGAGACGCATTGTATCTCTAGAGACCGTTGTTTCACCTGCCGCTTCCGCATTTTGGATCCGTTATCGGATCATCTTTTGGTCATCACTGACGCACCGGGTTTACAAAACTTGGGCCGTTACACAAACTATGACAGAAGGTCAGAATGCTATGAAACTCACTCTCAGGAACACATCTTCGAATGATTTGATTAGCATAGTATTTGAATAGCTGAGGATCTTCCCAATAGTATATCTTAATTTTGGAAAAGAATCGATCTTTTTCCTACTTTGACCATGACAAATGAATTTTGCCTATTGCGAGGTAATTCACAATATCAGCAAACCAAGGCAAATCCTTATGAGAAACCTCAAACAGTTGTTTATCCGAGAAGGAATCACAAACTGGAAGTGAAGTTGAGGTTTCCTCAATTAGAATTCTAGAAAGATGGTCAGCTATAACATTCTTTGACCCTTTCTTATCCCGGATTTCGTAATCAAACTCTTGAAGCAAGAGGATCCATCATATCAAACGGGGTTTGGTTTCCTTTTTGAAAAGAAAATGTTTCAAAGCAGAATGATCATCATAGACTACGACTTTCGAACCCAATAGATATGATCTGAATTTATCCAAAACAAAGACAATTACAAGTAACTCTTTTTCAGTAGTGGTATAATTCAATTGTGCATCTGAAAGAGTTTTACTAGCATAGTAGATAACATGAGGTAGTTTATCCATTCATTGTCCCAAGACGACACCCATAGCATAATCAGATGCGTCACACATAATCTCAAATGAAAGAGCCCAATCAAGAGGATTCATGATAGGAGCTAACGAAAGAAGAGAGCGAAGCTTTTGGAAAACTTCAAGGCACGATTCATCAAAGACAAAAGGAGCATCCTTTGCAAGTAGATTACACAAAGGACGAGAAATTTTGCTGAAGTCTTTAATGAAGCGTTGATAGAACCAGGCGTGCCCAAGAAATGATCGCATTCCCCTCACGGAGGTAGGATGAGACAATTTGGAGATCAAATCTACTTTAGCTCTATCAACTTCAATACATCTCTTTGAAATGATATGTCCTAAAATAGTACCCTCTTGAACCATAAAATGGCTCTTCTCCCAACTAAGAATAAGATTCGTTTCCTTACAATGCTGAAGCACTAAGGAAAGATTTTGAAGACAATTTTTGAATGTGGACCCAAAAATAGAAAAGTCATCCATAAAGACCTCGAGAAACTTCTCAACCATGTCCAAAAAGATAGACATCAAACACCTCTGGAATGTTACTGGAGTGTTACATAATCTGAAAGGCATCCATCTATATGCAAACGTATCGAATGGACAAGTGAAGGTAGTTTTCTCTTGATCCTTAGAATCAATGGCCACCTTATTATAACCGGAATAACTATATAAAAGCAATAATAGCTCTGGCTAGCCAATCGCTCTAGAATCTGATCAATGAATGGAAGTGAAAAATGATCTTTTCTAGTAGCGGAGTTGAGTTTCCGGTAATCAATACACACACGCCATCCAGTGGTGGTGCGCTGTGGAACTAATTCACCCTCAGAATTCTCAACTATTATAATACCTGTCATTTTAGGTACTACTTGAGTAGGACTCACCCACTTGCTATTTGATATGGGATAAATTATTCCCGCATCTAGCAACTTCACAATTTCCTTCAACACTACCTCATTCATATTAGGATTCAATCTTCATTGGAGTTCCCGAGATGTTCGAGAATCCTCCTCCAAATGAATCTGATGCATGCAAATTATGAGACTAATTCATTTCAAATCAGCCACACTCCATACAATAACCTCTTTATTTTGCTCAAGAACTTTTAAAAGATTACTTTCTTGGGAACTTGTAAGATTGGAAGCAATGATCATCGGGAGGGTGTCATTTAAACCCAAGAAAGTATACTTGAGTTTTTCTTGTAGTGGCTTAAGCTCAAGTTTAGGTGGAGACTTTAAAGAAGGAATAGGCAGAGTACTAGAAAGTGGTGGAAGTAGCTCTAACCTAGATTTTCATGGAGGAAAATCTATGATTGGAGTGGAATCTAGCAAATAATTCACTTTAACTATTGAAGAATCAATATCAAAATCTTCATAATTGAAGTGATTTAGACACACTTCTAAAGGATCCATGGATAAAATAGTTGGGAGTGATTCCTCAACTAACTCATCAATAACATCAAGGAAGAAGCATTCACTATCATCGTGGGGATGATTAATAGCATTAGCTTGACTTTCATGTTTCTAAAAGATAAATCCATGGCTTCAGTCCTACAGTTAATGCAAGCATTCACTGTGGCTAGAAAAGGTCACCTAAGAATAATTGGAATATACTTTTTGGAATCGTGGATCGGTTCTGTATCAAGAACTAGAAAATCGACTGAAAAATAGAACTTGTCCACTTTTATGAGTACATCTTCAATAATACCTCGTGGTTGTCTGACAGAATGGTCAGCAAGCTGTAAAACAACCGATGTAGGTTTTAACTCTCCCAAACCTAACTTCTCATACACCAAGTAAGGAATAAGATTAAAACTTGCTCCAAGGTCAAGAAGTGCTCGCTCTGTCACATTGTTTCCAATGGTGTAAGAAATTGTTGGAGCTCCAGGATCTTTAACCTTTAGAGGAGTGTTGTACTTAAGAATAGCACTAACATGCTCGGTGAGACAAACTTTCTTAGGAACTTGGCTTTTGGATTTTCTCTTTAGAGTGCACAAGTCCTTTAGAAATTTGGAATAGGCTAGAATTTACTCTATAGCATCAAGCAGAGGAAGATTGATTTTGACTTGTTTAAAGACCTCCATCATATCTTGAATTTTCTCCCCTTGTTTACCAAAGTGGGAGGGTTCCTTGAGACGTTCAGGATAAGGCGCTTTTGGCTCATAAGCTGTCTCATGGTTAGGAACAGATGAAGAAGTGACTGCATCTTCAACTCCTTTTGTGGATTGTGGAATAGCACTTAAGGAAACATCCTTAGGATATGGATTATGAATGATAGGAATAATTGGAATCCTAAGCCTTTTTTTTTCCTCCCGTCCTTTCTCAACTTGGTTATCAACCACTTTACCACTCCTCAATGTAGTGATAGCCTGAACCTGCTCATGATGAATACCTAAAGAATTGGTTCCATCAATCATGTAAGTTTGCCCTCTCAGGTTGGCTATTGGCTGACTAGGCAGCTTTCCATCTTCTCTTCGAGATAGAGTACTCGTTATTTGCCCAACTTGTGCCTCTAGCTTTGCTATGGCTTGAGAATGAAAATTAAGAAGTTAGGTGTTGGCTTTAATTCACCAAGAGCATTGATTACTTGTTCCTCAAAAGCAAAATTTCTAGAAGGAGGTGGAAGATTAAAAGCTTGAGTAGATTGATTCCTAAATTGAGGTGGACGGTAAACACCAAATTAGTTGAAAGAATTATTTTGTGACATAGGATTAGATGAATTTTGATACTGCCCCTGAGATTGGGAAACAGTATTTCCTTGATTTGGATTATGCCATGACAGATTGGGATGATTTCTCCGGCCAGGATTATATGTAAAAGAATAAGGATTAGGATTATAAGCTGGCCTAGAGAATACAGCATTCACTTGCTCCTATGGGATCTTAGATGATTGTCCCAGCATAAGGCAAGCATTAACAAAATGGTTAGAATTAACACAGATGGAACAAACTTCCTTTGGTAAGGCAGTTTGCGGATTAGGAACAAAAGCAAAGCCATATGATAGGATTTGATTGAACCTACGGTTCAAGGCTTCTATTTGAGCGGCTAACTCACTAGATTTATCTACCTCATAAAGTTTTTCAACCTTATGCATTCTAGGTGAAGACCTAAACCTAAAGGAAGAATCATGTTGCACTGAGTTTTCACTTAGGGCCTCAAATAGTTCCCAAGCATTAGCAAGACTCTTACGCAGAAAAGCTCTATTGTTGGAAGCATCAACTATGTTTCTATACGAGTCTTTAAGACTATCATAGAAGAGCTGTATTAAGTGCCATTGAGCAATATCATGGTGTGGACACTTTCATAGAAGATCATTATATCTCTCCCATGCATCATGGAGCTATTCTCTTGAGATTTGGGAAAACGCCATGATTTCTCTCCTCATTTGTGTCGTTTTACCCACAGTGTAATACTTCTTCAAGAACTCCTGTTGCAACATGTCCCATGAAGATATGGAATTTGTTAGAAGGGACTGTAACCAAGTTCTTACTTTATCTTTGAGAGAGAATTGGAAGAGACGCATTCTGAATGAATCATTGGATAAGTAGTCAACTTAGTAGTTGAACACAATTCCAAAACACATCCAAGTGCTTATAAGGATCTTCTATTGCATACCCATGGAAGGTAGGAAGCATTTGGATCATAGCAGGCTGGATCTCAAAATGGTTGCATCAGCATCCGAAAAAACAAAGCACGAAGGGGAAGTATATGTGAAAGGAATGAAATGATCCCTCAATTGTGGTTGTTGTAGAGGAACAGGTGGAACCCGTTCTCCATTATCATTACCATTATTACCCGATGCATTATGTTGCTCAGCCATGTTATCAGAAGAACTATCAATATTATTCAAATGTTTTTTAAGCTTTCTTAATTGACTTAAAGTTCTCTCTATTTTAGGATCATGCACTAAAGGTTTTGACCTAGTTTGGCGAGTTAACATGCACTGATTCCACTAATCCTAACAGTAACAAAAAGAAAATATTCCAAATAACAGAAAAACAATAAGAACTCACAAAAGGTTTAATAAATTGAAGCTTTTCCCCCTTAAGCGTCTTTGTCCTCACCGCTAATTTGTACCTGAAAAGAAAAAGAAGTACAATGAGATATCAGAAGTCCGAAGACCGGTAAACCAAAATAACTAATTAAAAACTAAACAAAAACAATCTCCCTCGCCAGGGCGCCAAAAATTTGATGTGTCTCTCGCAATCGTATGATATCGTGTAGGATATAGCTCTATGCAAAAAGGATGTCGAACCTACAGAGAGATAGAATTTGTATTTAGCCTTTAAATTAGGTTTATGGTTGACAGAAACATGGTTATAGAGTTTGTTGGTTGTCACGATTGAACAAACTTGAATTAAACAAAATATTAAATTAAAGCAAATTAAACTAAATTGAATGATCTAAGAGGGAAGATCCTAGGGCTTTGACTTCACCATAATTGTTATACTTTGGTCAATTGAATCAACTCTGGGATTTTAACCAATTCTGTTTTCAAATGAACTGAACTCAATAACATTCGTCCAGTCTGGAGTTTAAAGAAAGCTGTTTTACAAATTTAGCTAACTATAACCTTTCTGCGGTTAGCGTAGACTATTCACCTACCTACTCTACCTACTTTAACTACTGTGTGAATGAACCACCTTTCCTAAGCATAGATTAAGAAAATGTTCGTTTGTAAAATTCATTAGAACACCATTATATGACCTCTATCCTTGTGTCCGGCAGAGCTCCGCCAGATACCGTACAACAAGGTAGGTTGAGAATAGAACATAAATTATTATATCTAAGACAAGGTAATAACAATTTATATTCTACTAAAGCATGAAAAACCACTTGAGTTGTCTCAAGTGCTCATAGTCATATAATCAAGAAAACATAATATATTGAAATAAACCCAGAGTCAAAACAATCAAACCATAATATAACATTGGGTTACATCAGTGCCCTAAGAAAGGGATTAGATATTGATGACAAGGTTGGATAGCATCTGTGTTGAGTTCATCTCCATCGTCACGGATGGCACCTCTCTTCTTAGGATCTGCACTTTCAAAGTTGTAGAGACCCTAAAAGCCACCACACCTTCAGCCTTCTGAATAATACGTAAAAAAGATTGGAATTTCAGACCTCTTCTATCACGGCTTACGCCTTCTTTTATAAAAGAAAATATGTATTTGGTGGGCTTTTAGGTCTTCTGGCCTAACTGGAATGAGATACGGTGATAAAAGAGGAATCCGGCAGCTTTTAGTCTGATATTTCATACATTGCTCGAGCTTCAGGATCGGATGCTCAAGCTCTAGGACTCATGCTCGAGTTTTAGGAACAAATGCTCGAGCAATACTGGATGGATGCTTAAGCTTTAGTGAATGGTGCTCGATCATCACATTGACATTTAGCCAATTTTCTTCAACTATTTTCCAAAGTGTCTTTTTCTTTTAACATTACTCGATACAAGCTTCTTGGGCTCGATCACTAGGTACCATGCTCGAGCATCTGGGGCTCAATGCTCGAGCATTAAGAGATGATGCTCAATCCTCTGTTGATAGTGCTCGATCATGGAAGTGATGATCGAGACCTTAGAGTATAGCCTTTAATTCAAAATAAACTCATTAATTTCTGACGCCTCATGCTTGAGCTTTAGGGTCAAGGCTCGAGCACCCTTATAGTAAGGCTCGAGCATCTTTGCAATAAGGGTCGAGCGTCAAGGTACTGATGCTTGAGCATTTGGCCTTGTTGACTTTTCCTCTCTTTTTTGTTGAAATGCGTGAGCCTCAACACTTTGGCTCGAGCTCTAAGGCTTCAATTGCTTCAAACTTCACTAATCCAACCCTCGGCTTGCTCTGAATGACTGACAACGACTCAATAAGCTTCAATATCAGCATAAAGTCCCGATTTTAGTCATTTATCTGGGAAAGTACCTGAAACACACATTAAGCATAAATTAGTCTAATAATGGATAGAAGTATCACTTTAGGCCCTAACATATACGTACTTAGGGGGTTGAATATGCATATATTTAGCACTCATCAGACATGTGCAAAGTGAACGCCATGAACAAGTGAATGCCGTTTTTGTTAACCAAGGGAACAATCCCTATGGCACTCACTATAATGTCGGGCGGAGGAACCGTCCAAATTCCTCTTGGAAAAGCCAAGGGGAAGGCTCAAACCCTCCCCAAAGTGGTTTTCCAAAGCAAATATATTCCGCCCCCTATGCAAGGTCAAGGTTCCTAAGGTTATCGTTCATCTTACCAAGCACCACATGGAAACCAATTTTCAAACTCTCATTTTCCAAACCAATCATCATATTCTCAATGTAATTCAAGAAGTCTCGCATTTGAAGAGAAAGTTGTATCTGCTTTAGGTGCTTTGGAGGCAAATACTCAATTACTTCATTCTCACTCCCAATCGATTGCAAAGTTAGAAACCCAAGTCGGGCAAATAGTTAGCACGTTGAATACAAGGGAGAAAGGGAAAATGCCTTTGAATCCCCCACCAAAGCAACAATTTGTTGTGGAGGCCAATTCCACTTTGGAAGGTTATACATTTGAATATGTGAATACAGTAACCACTTTGAGAAGTGGAAAAGTTATTGACAACCAAGTTGGTGTTTCCAATGAAGAGAGTGAATCGATGCAACCCAAAGTTGACACCTGCCTCGTCTCACATCCCACTCCTCCTTCATTGATTATGAAAGATTCCATTGTTGAAAATGTTTCAAAGAATGATTTTGAAAAAGCGTTTGAGCCCAAGGCTCCATTTCCGGATGCTTTAAAAACATCCACCTCTATTGAAATACAACAAAGCACGGCTAATAAAATCATTAATGCGTTTAGGCAAGTAAAAATCAATCTTCCTCTCATGGATGCAATTCGACAAATTCCGGCTTATGCCAATTTTTTGAAAGATCTTTGCACCCTTAAGAGGAAAAACAAAAGCCAAGCACCGAGAAAAGTTGTTTTAACCGAACAAGTAAGCTCTATCTTGTGACAACACCTTCCCAAAATTTAAAGACCCCGGTTCACCGACTACTTCATGCATTATTGTTGACCATGTTATCATTCGGGCTCTTCTTGATTTAGGAGTGAGTGTGAATCTTCTCCCTTATTCAGTTTATGTTCAATTAGGCTTAGGTGATTTGAAACCGACATCGGTAATTTTGCAACTAGCCAACCGTTCAATTAAGAAGCCCTAGGGTATCATTGAAGATGTTTTGATTAAAATTGACAAGTTCTTCTTCCCGGTTGATTTTGTTGTCATTGACACGGAACCGGTCCCAAATCCTAAGAGCCAAATTTCCGTTATCTTTGGCCGTCTCTTCTTGGCTACCGCTAATACCAACATCAATTGTTGGACGGGGATAATGAAGATTTCATTTGGTCACATGAAAGTGAAGTTGAACATTTTTAATCCAACCCCTAATTCTATGGACAAACATGAAGATATATGTGTTGTCGAAAAATGTTTTGCAAATGAATTTGACAAAAATGAGTCTTTGTTTGGTGTTGAAAAATGAAATGGTTTGTCTCCCAAAAAGATTTCAAAAAAATTTGTTCCAAAAGTTTTATTAACCAAAGGCCATCTATTTCACTTGAACCAAATCCAACAAGTTCCTTAGGGAATAGTTTGTTGGGTGAGGTTTAAAGTTCTATTCACCCCGCTGAGGAGGGGAAGTCTACTACGATCTTTGATCCGGGCTAAAAGAGTCCAACATCTTGCTAGAGACGTTAAAGACTAGTGGTTTATAGGGTTTCCTAACCCTATCCCTCCTTCATTTCTTGTTTTGATTTTTTCTACGTCGTCTAGATAAGAGTTGAATTGAAAAATCCAGTTTTCGGTCAATTTCTTGCATTTTCTACATTTCTAGTAAAGTTTCAATCGATCGAAGCCCAGTTAGATTGATCGAAATTCCACTTTAATCGATCAAATGTTGTAAATTTATAGCTTTTCATCTCCCATTTCAATCAATCAAAGCTCATTTTAATCGATCGAAATCCATCTCAATCGATCGAAGAAAGTGTTCAATCGATCGAAAACTTTTCGATCGATCGAAATTGCGTCTTTTGAATTTTTGAAAAATAGTTTGGCCGTTGGCCTTCTACCCCAAACCCTAATTTTTTTATTTTATTTTTTATTTTTCTCTTTCTTCTTTTCTTTTTCTTTCTTTCACTCTCTACCCCCTCTTATCTCTTTCTTCGTCTTCTCTCTCTTTCTCTCCCGGCGAAACCCTCACTCCCTCTCCCTGATTTCTCTCTCTCTCTCTCTTATCTCTCAATCTCAAGTTCTCTCCCCTCTTAACCTCCCACACTGGTAAGGCCATCCCACCCTACCTTCTTTTCTTTTCTTGCTGGCGAACCACACCCAGCCTCCAAGCTCTATTTTTACTGGTGAGGGTTTTTAGTCAAAAGGGGCCAAACCCATCATCTATTGGCTCTATTCTCTCGGATTCACTCATATCCGTCATCTAAGACCGATTTAGGCCAAGGAGAAGCCGTTCCAAGCTTCGGCGATTCTCCAAAATTTTCAGCGAAGCTCTGGCGAGCTTTCGGTCATCTCCTCCGGCCGCGGTGAGGCCGAAAATCCTTCGTTTTGCTCCAAATTCTTCATTTCAATTTTCTCTACTCTCTTTTGGATTGGGTATGTTCAATTTTTTTATCTTTTATTTTATTTTTATTTTATTTTTATTTATTTTATGTTTTGTTTTGTTTTTATTTTATTTAGTCTATTCCATTTTTATTGTTCAAATGTATATATGTTTGTGAATATTTAAAAAAAAAAAAAAAATTCATAAATGAATATTAAAAAATTGTAAGACAAATAAAAATTGAAAAATCAAAAGAAATAAAAATGAATATTGAAAATTGTTTAAAAAAAATGGAGCAATAAACTTTGGATTGCATACTTTGATTTTGATTAAACGATGATGGGAACACATTGAAAAATGGAGAATGGATTGTGGTTGTTGATGTAGTTAGAAAGAGAATGGGAAATTTTAAACATGGTTTAGTGCTTGCTGTGGGTGGTGTCCCTTCTTGATTGTTAATTGAATGTTGAAATGCATATGTGTTTGTGTTTGAAAAGTTTAGGAATAACCATTTTTAAGGTGAACCCATGCCGGATTTTTCAAAAATTACATTTGAACTTTGATTTTACACTCCAAAAGGCATGTGGTTCATTTTTTTTTTTATCTTAAAATAGAATTTGAAAAAGAGTTTTGAAGTTACCTATTTGACTTGAATTGAAAAGAAAGAAAATTTCAACTTTTTGGAGAATTGTTTTGAAAATCCAAGTTGCTTTGAAATGTGTAGTTCTTGACTTTAGAAATATCATGATTGCAAAATTTTGTTTGTTGATTTTAAAATGAAAATTTGAATGTCAAAATGAACTTGTCATCTCGAGATTTGAAATGAAAGGAAAATCTTCTTGAACTTTAAATATTTTAACAGGTCTTCTAGTAATGGCATTGAAAATTTTGAAATGTTGTGAGCATAACCCCGACTTGTTTCATTTGATTGTCTTGAGTATGATGAAATGCATGGATGTGTTGATTTTGAATTATCTTAACTGCATACAAGTATGTTTTGACTTGAATTTTGTACTTTTGAACTTGAAAATGTAAAGTCTTGTCTTAAATGTACAAAAGTGTTTCAAATGGACCTCTTTGAAAATTTTGATTTCCAATTGACTTAAGCTTATGATTCAAGTGCATTGTTTTGGAAAAATGAACTTTAAACTTTTAAAATGCTTTGTGATCACACTTGTTGGATTCAGATGATTAAAAAGGAAGTTTTTAAACTTCGTTTTGAAAATGAGAAGTCGAGTTGCTTGATTCCTCCTTGTGTTGTTCATTCATTGCATGATTCTTGTCATGAAGTTTTTCTACAATGCAATTGAATGTTTTGACTCCAAAGTTTTCAAAAATTCCAATTTTGCCCCAAAAGTGTCGAGTAATTCCAAAGTTGACCAAAGTGCCCTTGTTTGAGTAAAAACTTGTTCCATTTGACTCATTTCCATCCATTTGCTTGTTTTAAGTGCCTTTGAACTTGTTTGTGATGCAACTTTTTATTCTTGCCATGCTAGGGTACAAGTATGATGTCTTTTGACCTTCCTTATCATGATTTTGATCTTCTCTTGCAAAATGAGATAAATTGCCATTCCAACCCAACTTTTTGAAGTCAAATGATTCCATTGTTGATTATTAACCTTGAAACTTGTCAAATGTGTTCCTATTTGAATAATTGTGTACACTTTAGAATAATTGTAACTTGTTGCTTGTATATAAACCATTTTGCACACACTTATGTCATATTGATAGTTTTATGTATATTTTGAATATTTCTTCTTAGAATTGATCTTTGATTAAGTTTAGGGGGTAAGAAATGGATGTTTAGAATATAAAATGCATGATTGTGATGTGATTTCTATTCTTAGGCCTTTGTATCACTTTTTGAGCTTAACTTGACTTTTGAAATGCAATTTGACATGAGTCCGAGGATATATTTTCTTTGTCTTGAAAATTATAGGTTTAAATGCCATTTGTTTGATATCATACCCTTGTGATCCATTCTTGAGAGCCAAGTAAGGGCTTATGACCGAGATTCTTTTCGGTCCTGATGTTGATTCCCTAATGGTAAGCTTCTTATATTCTCTCAGTTTTTGGCCATTATTTGCTTCATTTAAGCTTTAAAGGGGGTCGCGATCCAGAAACGATCATTTTTTTACTTATCTATTGCTTAGAGGGCGTTACGAGCCATGAGTGATCATAGGATGTTGATTTTGTTTCAATGGAGTACAGGATATTTCTTTGTCTGGAGTTTGTTGATATATGTGCATCATTCAAATATATGCCATCTAGTTACATACCATGTCCATAATTCATTCTTGAAATTTGTCTGTCATAACATGCCTTGGATTAAAGTGTTTTGCAACCATACATTCCACTTATTCTTTATTACATGATATGCATGCTTCCTGAGTCATAGGTTGACATTTGCCAGGATTATATGCTCTATGTTATCCTGGTTGCTCCATTTGATCTTATCTGTTGAAGTTGTAGACATTCTTGCTTAGGAATTGATACGATGTCATCCTAGGGTCTACTTGTCATTACAGAATCTACTTAAGTTTTAGGTTTGTGAATGCACGTTGCATCATTTATGCACATCACAACCTATGCTTACCTCGTTGATCATATTTCTACTCCAAATATTCCAAATGTGACTTTTCTGCCCTTTATGCCAACATTGCATTGTTTTGCATTTCTGCGATTGCTTATTATGCTTTGATCTATTCTATCTAGCTGAGGCAAGTTGAATGATAATTGTGAAGCTTTCTTAATCATTTCTTGCGCAAGCATGATCCTATTTGTCTATTATTTGTTTCTACTTGATTTAAGCATGCTTTTGTGTTTTATTATCAGTTGATTACATTAATCTCTACCTGTGCACTAATTTATTCTTGTTGCTTTTGTAGATGCTGCGTAGATAAAAGACTCTTGCCAGAAAGCGAGTACATAGAGATTCACAGCCTCCTCTTCCTCCAGTGGCAGAGTCTTCTTCGTCTTCCTCTTTTGCTATTATAGCATCTACAGCAGTCCATTCAGAGCCATCTTCTATAGAGGCGCAGCATCCTATTGTCCGAGAAATACATACTATCTCTTACTCTTGTCGAAAGCTAGAGCCCGAGTACAGATTCGACCACAATTTATTTTCCCAGTCAAAGTAAACCAAGTGGTCCTATGATGAGCTTATTCGTAGGGGCATTAATGTTATCATAACACCGGCAAACATTGTAGTTTATCCCCGGGTGGTTGTATTATTCTACCAGTACCTCTGGTTGGATGAGGATGATAGACTCTTATTACATACGACTATAGATGGCCAGGAGATCGACATTTCTCTCCCGGCTATAGCTGCTGCTTGCCGATGCTCTGTTCATCTCCATTGGTTACTGATTCTTAGGATCCATTGTATCCTAGTGATCTACTTAATCCCTCTGAGCTAACTGTGGTAGTGACTTTATCTCCACATACTGTCTATGAGGGCAACACATTTGCAGACTGGGTTGACATTGATCCCCGGTATTGGTTTATTGATTATGTGCTGCACCTTAATGCTTTCTCATCAGCCCATGGTACACAGTGGCGAGAGGGGATTTTTCATCAGGCAGGGCTATTAGATTTTTGTTCCTACAGTCATCTGGGAACTCATTTTTAAGTTCTGGAAGAATCTAATTCATACACATAATTCTAGAGCTGCGACTTAGCCTTTACCTTATGGCCACCTGATTACTCAGTTGCTACTTGACCAGGGTTATCAGTTTGACCCAGATAAGATTCCAGAAGAGGATGTACAGAGAGCTAGAAGAGCCTATGACCAGGCTAAGTGGACAAAGACATATAATTCTTGCCTCAAGAATAGAAAAAACAGGGATCTGAAAAGAATGCACGAGCAGAAGAGAGCAGCAGAGGATGCAGCTACAGAAGATACAGCCGATAGATCTCGTTCCAAACAGAGGCGTCGCACTACTACTTCAGCTTCTACCTCACAGCCAGATGTACCTATTGACTCTCAACAGGCTGACCCCTCTTATGTCCCTCCCATAGAGCCTATAGCACAGACCGACACTCGATCCCGACATACCAGCGCTGATTCTAGTTACAGATCTGAGGTCACTCAGCTGCACATAGACTTCATTTCCTTCAGAGCTGATATGACCGGGTGGCATGAGGATATCACGAGGCGGCATGATGATCTGATGAGGAGACATGATGACTTAATGGGGAGGCATGATGATTTAGTCAGGCGATCTAATAACTTAAGGGCAGAAATTACCGAGGTGAGGCGAAACCTTGGAGTATTGCGGACCGACCTTACGACATCCCTCACTCGACATAACTGAGAGATGTTTGATATACTGCAGCACATTGCTAATATGATGACTCCAGATCCTACTCCCTGATTCCATCATTTTTTCTTTCTATTATTCATTATATGTTCTGATACACTATTATTACTGAGATATTTTTTCATTATCTTGATATTTGCACTGGTTTTGGATACATTGGATATTATTTTTGCATTACATTTGCTATACATTGATTTTTGGATATATGGTTTTGGATTTATTTGATATATATGGATTTTTGGAATTTTGATATCAGTTTTGGATATTCTGAGCTTTACATTACTAGATGCCATGATTTTTACCCAGTTATCAGTTTCACCTCTCATTTATATCATTGATGCATATACTTTGACGGTTGCTATTGTGACCATTTTCAGACAGGTTTTCGAAATCTAAGTTTGGGGGTTCACCTTCTACAGCTAAGCTTCCGTTACCGGGTCGCATTTGCTACACTCATTTGGTAAACTCTTTCCATTATCTGTTGCTTCTTTGCACATTGAGAGCAATGCACAAATTAAGTTTGGGGGTGTGTTAGCATATTTTACATGTCGCACTTAGTTTCTATGCATGTGATATGATTTGAGAGTCTTGAGCCATGATTTTGATCTTTTGAGGACCATGATACTTAGAATTTAAAAATTGCTTGACTTGAGAGTCTAATACTTCTTGTATGCTTTGTGGATACCATTTAGGAGTAAAAGATTGGTATCTTACTTGCATTTGTGGTCCACATCATCTTGATTTTGTGATTGTGTTGAGATTCACTCTAGGATTCTACACTAGCATAGGCACACACTAACATTCATTTGTGGGGTACAGGCTTTGTTGATTATTGATTTGGTTATATCCCAATTGAGGTAATAGTGTATTGAAAGCTTTCATTCCTGACAAAGGTGGATAACAAACCCTTTTTCCTAAGTAGTCAAGATTCTAGCCTCATCAAGCACTGAATTTCTCACGCCGAAAGGTGGAGAACCCAAACTCTAGGTTAAAACAAAAAAAAAAAAAAAAAAAAAAAAAAACAAAAATTGTTGCAAAAGTAAATAAAAATAGTAAAGACTTTTCCCAAAAGGTGAGAAGTGGGAAATGATTAGATGGAGGTTGTTTTGATTTGTAGCCTAGTTGATTTGAGCTTGTTAAGTCCTTAGGGGTGTCTCTACACCTAGTGCCCTAAGACCGTCTGGTTTGGGAGTCATTGACCTAACGCTCGACCTCATGAATCGCTAGAAAGCTTAATAGATCAACACATTGCACCATGCTTCCATCTTTGATCCTCTAAGTTAGCAAAAAAAATAATAATAAAAATAAAAATTCAAGTGAAAAGAATAAATGCACCTAGTTGAATAAAGCTTTAATAAAAGGTCCATTATTTATCTTGATGATCGGTACTAGATTTGTATGCTAGTTTGAGACCGGATATGATCATTTCTTTAGTTGGCTAAGATAGCAACATATTTGATGTCGGTTCACTTAAAAAGGATTCTAGAGTTGTTTTGATTTGCATGATCATTGTCTTAATGTGTGAAGGACCATATTTACTTGCTTAATGTTGAGATTTTGAGATTTTGGGAGATTGCTTGGAAAGGGTTGAAAAATTGCATACTTGAGGTAGTTCTCTCCTAATGCTTATTTTGTATATTGGTGTCTTTTTAGTGAGAAAAAGCTCAATGTTTGTGGGTATCATTTCTGGAACCCCTCACGAGACTTCAATCGTCCACTAGGGATAACCTAGGGGTTTAAAAGGCTTGTTGCATACGCTAAATGCAATCGTGTTCCCTACGAAAGTGGCGTTATCATTTCATTGCTTTCTAATTCATAGTTACTTAGTTGTTTATTTCTTTCTTCTCTTTGTAGTTCATTGCTAAGGACTAGCAATATCTAAGTTTGGGGGGTGATGAGTGCTTAAATGTGACGCATTTTAGCACCTAAGCTAGGGTATTTTAGCCCATTCATCTATCTTACTTTCATGTTTTAGTACTTGTTTGTGTTTTTGCCTATTTCAGGTCAATAAGGTTTAAACAGGCTTAGAAGAGCCATTTAGCTCATATTTTGAGTTAAGGAACAATTTTGGAATGGAGTCAGAAAATTGCATCAGTGAAGCTTCGATCAATCGAAGCCCAGTCCCAATCAATAGAAAAAGACTACAATCGATTGAGATCAAGGCAGTGCCAGCTCAGCAATCCGGATAAGGCCAAGAAGATATTTTCACGACACGTCATCTTTGATCGATCGAAGCAAGTGTTCGATCAATCGAAGTCTCGTTCGATCAATTGAAGTGACTGCTGGTAGTGTGCTGTCTAATTCCTGAGCGCGCCCGGACTCTACCAACTTTGGGAGGTGCGAATTTTCACAAATCAAATGCAGTATTTCTGACTTGTTGCCTACTCAAAGAGACTTGTGTATAGATTAATTGAACCAATTTTGTAAAGGAGAGTTACTCTAGTTGATATTTTTACCAATTATAGTTTTAGTTTCTCTCTTTAGAACTAGGGTTTTGTGAAGAAAGTAAGGAGGAAGAAGATGATACCAACCTTAAAGCTAACCCTTGAGGGTTCCATGGCCACTACAATGAGTGGCTAAATCCTTTTCTTGGGGCTAGAGATAGCCCCTAAGTTTGCTTCTTAAACCTTGCCTTTTGTATATTTTTGGGGATTTTAGTTGGAATTGATGTTTTGACCATGAATAAATATAGATCTTGTGATTTTTACATGATTTGTATGGATTAATGATTTCAATTGATTATTTAATTCTATCTATATTTATATGTATGCTAGAATGAATATTCATGTACTTTTCTCTAGATTGAGGAAATTAATGCGTGTCTATGTGTGTTGATATTATAAATCCAGTGATGGTCAAGGTATGATGCTTAGTTGATTACTCTTGTGGTTTATTTGATGGTTTATACTTATTTTTTGATGGTCTGTGCCACCTCATTAGTTTAATTAGCTTAATTTTTATGTCATTAGCTTAGTTGTAGTGTAATAGCTTTAATTTCTTAAATAGGTGGATAATCCATTCTTGTTGTTTGATATTCCATACTTATGAGTTTAAGAAGTATAGTTCTTTAGATTTTTGTGTGTGCACTAATTGTGGTTTAATTGAATGGTTAATGGTCTCATTTGATAGGTTGTGTTACTCACTAGATTGATTAGACAATTTATGCTTATTTGCCATTTATGAATTTCCCCATTAATTTGCAATTCCTAGTGTTTGGTGAAGTAAAACTTAGTGGTGAACTCTAAGCCCCATGACCTTTCTCTCATATTACTTTCTCTAATTTCTAAATTGTCACTCAATTGCATTATTTTAATTAAACCATTAGTTTAATTAATCAAACCAAACTCCTCTTTTGATTATTCGACCTATTAATCCAACATTGATTTCGAAGTATCATTATTTTCCCTTGAGACAATCCCTACTTACTCTTGATACATTAGTAGTTTGTAGTGGTAGTGTCATTTTACAAATTTAAACTTGCCACAATTCATCACACCTTGTGCTTTGGTTATTCCACACGACGGGAAACACACCATCCATCTTTTCTCCGGTTAGTTTTGTGCTTCTCTGAAATGTTCGCACTTGTAAGGAGGTTAAGAGACATGCAATATTATTTTCTAGCTCTCCTTCTTTGTTTGTTGACGCAGGTCTCATTTTTTTTTTTTTTTTCATTTGACATGATTTTTTCTCTTTACTGATGCAGATATATATGCGAGCTTCACTGTAAATCCCACGAATAATACAAGGTGCTGCCCTTAGAAGATAATCTCTCGGCATCGAATCAGTGAGTATTTTTTTATTTTTGTCTTTCTCTTGATGTTGTATCGGGGACCCCTTGTATCATTTATTTCATCACCGCTTGTCACTTTCTTTTTTAGGGATTTGATTGCATTCCCATCGCTTCCAAAAGCCATACTTATGGGGACCAAAATATTTCTTGATCGGTTGTTGATATCCTTTTGGACCAAAGTATTACTCGATCGGTGTCCTATTTGTTGATATTTTGTTTTCTGCATCTTCTTGTATTTCCTTGGTGTAAAGGTTCCGATGGCAAATTTTTTGTTTTTTTTTTAGTCAACTTTGCTGACAAACATAGATATACTGGGTTTGCTTGCTGAATTCCTTTAATCCAAGGTCACCAATCAACTAATGCTTTATTCGCGTATCGGTTTCTTGGCATGAACTAGTTTGTTGTTCATGTTTTAGACTTCAAAATCAAGAATCCAGATGGCTTGTAGAGATACCTTGATTGTTGCTTGGGAAATGTTTTAGAGAAACTTTAGCTCCCCAATTCTTTATTGTCATTCACTGGCTGGTATGAGATTGATGCACGCTCACTGTGAAGGGTGGTTAGTTGGCTTGAACCCATTGTCATCATATTAAAATCATTCTGATCTTCTAAATACATCGGTGTACAACCTTTGCAACGCTGCAAGTGATACATCACCCAAAGAGTAAATGACGTCTTTCAGAAACAAAACTTCCCCAATATTTTTCAAGTTTTGATTGAACATGCACTAGTTATATCCACACTATATGGATGACGACTCATGGTTCTTAAAGAAAGAGACCAAACATCGCACTTCGTGTATAAATTGAAAGCTTGCATCTATCACTAATGTTACCACTTAAGCCTACACCCTTTCATGGAGATGATTGCATGCTGACAAAATATATATATATTTTTTTGCATTGATTTCTTTTGTGGCATTCTTTGCTTCCAAATTCAGGTCTCATCAATCTCAAGGCTAAACAGCTGAAGACTCCTTATAGTGCCTGCATTTTCGAATTTTTTTTTTTTTTTACACTATGAATTTTATGCTACGAAATTTCATTACTCCCATGTTCACCATATTTGTTTATAAGATAATCATGAATTGGGAATCCTTATTTAATTAATCATTTGCACCAAACATGTCTAGTGTATCTGCTCACTTATGGAGGCTTGCCTACATTCGATCCGACTCATCGTGCATTGGCTCTATCTAGTAGCTCGCCTGCATCTGGTTCAGTTTACCGTGCATTGATTTTGTCATCCACTACTAGTTAATCGCGGAGCCTCGTCTGCTTCTGATTCGGTTTACCGTGTGTGACACTCCCGAATCTCTGGATGCGGGTTGGTCAGGCCCATGCCCGAACACCCGAGGATATCAAAAACAAATTGCAATAAACGAACACAGAATACAATTATGATAAATAGGAATAAATAAAAATTGCTGAAAGAAAACTAAAATAACAATCTAATAATGAAAACCTCAGAATAATTTTTTTATATCTAAGAACTATTCTGGTACATCCAATACAAATACAATTCAGGAATCCATCTAGTGGACCCCTATTCAAAACCCAACTAAAGATACACTAAACGAAAAAGGAAAATCCAAAACTAAATATAAACAATAGTCTTATGCAGTCGAAAGAATGAGTGACTGTCTCTGCTCAGCACGAACAAGCTCTAAGACTGGAATCATCCGATACCTGAAAAATAATAGTGAGTCAGACCCACGAACAAGTTCTATTCTAACTACAATCCAAATAGAAACCCGATACGTAGATACATCCTAGATATCTCAACAATACCTATTTAGTCCATACATATATATATCCATACTAAAGGACTCTCACTAGACTACAATGGGGGTCTCAACCTGAATAGAAGGCAACATGCAAAAATGTACCCAACGGTAGGCATGAGTTCCTAGACCTAACAGGGTACACCTCAACCGTCATAGCTAGCTATGCATCCCAATGCATATACGCTCCTAACCAACGATCTTGAGATTCAAGCTCATATCATGGTACCATATTCATATATCTAAAGTCTGTCCAAAACCAGAGTTTCCCATTCAATTGTTCATTGATCTGACATAAGCTTTATAATCCGGTTAGTCACTCAACTTATTCAGTTTATCTACTTAACCACAAATAAAATTTAAAAGACACTCAAATTACTCAGTTGATCTGACTTGAATATAGGTAGGATTCAATATTTTACAATCCATTCCCTTATTCTAATAAGGTAGGTCTTAGCGTTTTGAGCTAAACCATCCTTAGTACGCCACCGTCCCATATCGGTACATACAATTCACAACATCCATGTAAATTACAGAACATAAATAACAGTTCAGCAATTAAAGTCCAAAACAATAATCCATGTAATTACAGAATAGAGTTTAATATTTCAGCAATTAAAATCCAAAACCTTAATCCATGTGATTGCCGAATAGAGTTTAATATTTCCACCATTAAAATCCAAAGCATGCATAGATCAAGTCTGATAAATAAGTGGCCCTATTATGCATCCAAAACCAGGTTTATAATCATGCTACAGTTCGTTAAATTGTTAAAACAGAATTAAACAATTTAATCCTTTCTATCCGTTAACAGCATACAAGATTGTTTAAACTTCCCTACTGTAAAATACATTAGCATAAAAACATTAATTCTATAGTGTGGGTCCTAATAGATCATAATATAATGTTTAGAGTCCACACTATAGTCCATTATATTGTTAGACACAGTTTAAGCAACTAAATCCTCTCTACCCGTTATATCCATGAACAACATACAACTTGTTTTAAACCTTCATACTGTTTACAAATCATTAGCATATAAATAAAAATTATGCATCCTAGGGCTTTAATACACCATGAATTATTATTTAGAACCCTCTTAATATCCCAAAATAGTTCAGGATACCAAATTTAACCAAACAGTGCGCAAATCACCTCCGATACACATAAAAAAAAGAGTGCCTGCTCATAAGAATTCAGAGCAGGCTCAAATCACATTGGCGCCGGCTCCCTAGACCTTGGATCCGGCTCTATGAAGAGGGGAGCTAGCTCCCACTTCCATGGAGCTGGCTCTCTCCCTCTCTGAGAGCTCTGCACTTCTTTGCTTCGTCTACTTTGTCTCCGGCCATTTCCAACCCTTATGTTATTTTTAAATATTGATCTTAACTAGCTAAAATACATCCACTAACATCCCAGTCCTTTATTTAAATCAGTTTGCATCAAGAACAACAACGAAAACAGTTAACGATTCAATATGCTTTAAGGTCCGACGATTCAATCTAATTTTGCAACAACTATACCAGTTAAAATTAGACACATACAGGCGAATAATCTAACATAGACTAAGTATGCAAGATTCAGTTAATATCCAATTAAAAACCCTAGAGATCATCTAGGTATGCACAGAACACAAGTCAAGGGGAGAGAGACAGAATAGAACTTGCCTGTGTGGTTTTGAATCAAAACCTCATCGCCATCTTCCTAAGCTTTCCAGCGACGTCCATTCACTATCAACCTCCTACTGCTCAACCTTCCCTCCTCCTAGGTTCGTCCTTTAAGCCACAGCCGAAACCCTAATTGCTATCTCTCCAATTCCCTTTCTGTTTCTCTCTATAAATGTAATACCCCTAGTTTAAAAGGATATTCCTGGGATTTTTTAAATTTTATTATTTAACTGCATTTTATTTGATTATGTGTGATTAGTTGAATTAATTGATTAAATTATTTTGTTTTCTTTTATTAAATTGTTAATTTTATTATTTAACTGCATTTTATTTGATTATGTGTGATTAGTTGAATTAATTGATTAAATTATTTTGTTTTCTTTTGTTAAATTGTTTTAAATTAAATTGTTTTATGATGTTTTATTTGACTTAATTGATAATTGGGTTTATTTAATTAAATTGGTTTAAATTAGGATTGTGTTTTCTGTATATTCACGTATTAGCCGACATAAGTTATAATTTAGGTTATTCTTGGGCCGACTAAGTGTTGCATTAGGGCTCAAATTATACAAGGATTAGGGTTGGACTACTACGCCTATATATATGACCTTATGTGGGTTTAGAGTTTGAGGAAAAATACAAAAAACTCTATTCCTGTATACAGTGATACAGAGAGTTGTGAGAGCAGAGAAATAGAGAGGGAACTTGAGTATTATACAGAGAGGTTCAAGGAAGGTTGGACGGGGTGTTTTCTGGGTTGAACCAAGAGTGTCGAAGGAGTAAGACAGTAGTCGACGACGTTGACGGACAATTCAGAGACGGAGGTTTAGAGTTTCAAGGTCTGAAACTCAAGGCAAGTTTCTGTTCCACTCTATCTCTTTATTATGTGTTCTGTACATGCTTAGAAAGACTCTAGGGATTAAACCAAAATTAAAATGGATTAAATAAATGTTTAAATTTATCTTGAATGCATGTTTAAACTGTAATAAATCTCGTGAACCAAACTGGTGTAAGTTCTTAAAGTTTCTGTGATTTGTTGCATGCCGTTCTTGAGTTTAAGCTTGGTTTAATTGGGATTATTGTTGTATGTCAGGGGCTTTCAAATAAATCTGGGACATTAAATAAACATCAGAATAGGAGTTTAAAATACTACAGAGGCTTTGGACTTCGCCGGAGGCGAAGAAGACGAACGGGTTAGGGCATGCGACTCTCAAAATAGGAGAGCTGGCTCACCAAAAGGGTAGAGCCGGCTCTAGGACTTGTAGAGCCGGCTCTACATGGGGTAGAGCCGGCTCCACATGAAGTGGAGGCGGCTCAACTAAGGGGGGAGCCGGCTCCAACTTTCTAGAAGCGGCTCCAACCACTTTTCTAGAGGTTTTGCGTGGTTCTGGGTCCAGTTTGGCCAGTAGGAAGGTTTCTAGGTTGGTTCAGGGAATGTGGATGATCTGTATAATTATTCCAGAGATGTATAAACTGTTGGGAAGCATGTTGATGATATTATGTTGAAGTATGCACAAAGATAAGGTTCAACATTAAACTTGTTTGGAAAACAGTGGATGAAAGGATTGAAACTAGTATATTGTTCTTACTATTTTCTGAAACAATTGGGGTTCTTTGTCTAAATTAAAGACATTAAACATGTCTTAACTGTGTACAAGTATATAGTTATTTATCTGGAAACATAAATCTATTTAGCTGGAATTAATTGATGATTACCTTTTCCGTTGATTGCATTAATTATGGTTCTGTTTAGAGGAATTAAATGTGCAGTTTTATTTCATGTATTTAAATGACTGGAATTGAGATTCTAAAATTGTTATTGGATGCATAATTTAGTTATACACATGTTAAACTGTAATTATGCAAATTTTGGAGTATGGTTGATTAGTATCTGATACTGTTTCCATCAACTGTGTTAACTGGAGGAGCTAAATGTACAGTCTTTTCATTTATATCAAGAACTGTAATGGGATATCTAAATCTTATATGGGATGCAGAAATTGGTTGTGTACATGCTAAACTATATTTATGTTTATTCTCGGATGTGGTTAACAAGTAATTTTACGGTGTTATTAACTACGGAAACTGGAGGATGGTATGCGCCGGTATAGTACGGTGTCATACTAGGTACGGATTAGTTCAGACACTACGCCCTACCTAAATTTGGATTAAGGGATGGATTAATCATAAAGATTAAGTCCATCGCCAACATATGTCATATCAATTGTGAATTGAATGATCCACGATGGTTTCGGGATGGATTTGTTATACATATATCAAACCATTACACAGATGGATGGTATTATGTATTTGGAGGAGTACGGACTTTTTTATGTATATTATATGGTGCCATGGTATGACCTTGAGTCTCATGACCATGGTTAGGGCGCGTATATCGCCTAGGATGGATAACTGGACATATGTGTTGTTCCCTGGTAGGTCTAGGTACTCATGCCCACCTTAGGGTGCGTATTTGCATGTTTCCTTCTATTCAGGCTGAGACAAACCTACTGGACTAGCGAGCGTCCTATAGTGTGTACTATATACTTATATGGACTACTCTAGTTATTGTTGAGTCTTCCTAGGATGTATCTGCGCATCGGATTACTGTTTGGATTGTAGTAGATCAGGACTTGCATGTGGGCCTGACCCACTTCTTTATTTTTCAGGTGTTCGTCAGTTCCAGGGTTAGAGCTTGGACGTGTAAAGCAGATACAGATATTCATTCCTCCGACTATGTAGGAATCTCCTTTATGTTAGCTTTGGTCTTTATTTCTATTATTTTCAGTTCCGGTTTGAGAATCTTTAATAAGGGGTCAAATGGATGGATTCCCAAGTTATAAACCTACAGGGTTTGGATTTAACGGATTTTAAATAATTATATTATTTTAAGGATTTTCAATTAGCATTCTTTCAGCTTATTATTTTTAATTCTTATTTTATCTTGTATTCTGTGTTCGATTACATATTAATTGTTTGACATCCCTCGAGTTTGGGCCTGGGCCTGATCAACCCGTGTCTCGGATCCGAGGGGTATCACAGTTGGTATCAGAGCACTACAGGTTCAAGTGTCTCTAGGATTCAATCGTATAAGACTTCCGCGTAGCGTTTTCTCTTGATTAGAGCTTAAGTATTAAGATTCATTGTATTCTTTTCGGTTCAGTTTGGTCATGCTGGTGCCTATCTTTTTGTGTTAACAGAATGGCTAACGCAAGAACCAGACGGAACAATCGGCAACGAAAGGAAGCAGCCTGTAGGCAGCATCAGGAGGATGAAGGTCAGTTTTATGAAAAGCAGGAGGAAGTTCAGCAAACTGGGGATTAGGGAGGAAATCCAGAGTTTCCTCCTCACCTTAATGACCTTATTGCTCGGGCAATAGAGGCAGGGGTAACGGCTGCACTTGGGAATTAACCTCAGGTACAGTCGGCACCACTATCAGCACCAGTGGTTCAAACGGATTCTTGGGGAAAGGCTAGGAGCTCTTTCACAAAGGGGAGTCCACCTGTGTTTTCAGGCTCCACCGATGCGAGAGTAGCTCACCAGTGGAAACAGGACATTGAGCGTCATCTTCGTTTGGTTCAGTGCATGAAGGTTCAGAAGCAGATGCTTGCTACTTTCAAGCTAGTTGGGGATGCACTATAGTGGTGGGAGTCAGTTACCACCCCAGAGGAGAGGATGAAAATGACTTATGATGAGTTCAGTGCTTGCTTTGACGAGATATATTTTCCCTATGCGGTCAGGGTAGCTATGAAGACCGAGTTTCTAAGTCTGCAGTAGGGAAACATGATAGTGGCGGAGTATGAGTAGCAGTTCACACGCTTGTCTCTTTTTGCACCGGAGGAGGTGGATATAGAGGAGAAGAAGCGTAACAGTTTTATCAAGGGACTGATGTGGTCTATCAAGAGAGCTATTACAGGTAGTCCAGCCTATACTACCTATGCTCAGGTGGTAGACGCTGCTCTACAACAGTATCAGTTGACTGTGGACATCAGACAAGCTCGTGGTGAGAAGCGGGGTGATAAAGACTCTACTAATCAGTCAGCTGAAAGGGGAATGGCAATGGTCACTGGCAGAATGACAAAGGCAAGTTCCAGGGACAACAGCCTTGGAAGAAGCACAAAGGTGGTTCAGATGCTTATCGGAATGGGGCACCTATTCAGAGGCAACAGAATGGGGGACCACAGGCAGGACAGGGTCAGCCACAGGCTAACCGATAGAGGAGGCCATTTGGTACTTTCCAGGGTAGTTGTTACACTTGTGGAGAGTATGGTTATACCACCAGGCAGTGTCCTAGAGTAGGACAGGGACAGGGATAGTATGTGCAGTAGGGGCAGAGGGTGCCAGTGCCTCTACCAGCTCCACAGGTTCCACGGATTCAGGGACAAACACATCTGGCTTTACCGGCACCGCCGCAGACTCAGGGACAGGCACCACAACAGTTGCACTATGGCAGGGTGTATAACCCCATGCCACAAGATGTTCAGGCACCTCAGACTATTGAGGGTAAGTTTTTTATTCATGATTTACATGGACGTGTTTTATTTGATACGGGTGCTACATACTCATTTGTAGCTAAGACTTTTGTTACTTTATCTAGGATGAGGACGAGGGTATGCACTAGACCTCAGGGTATTTCTACACCATTGGGTGATACAGCTATTATACATGAGAGTGATGGGCCTGTGACATTAGATATTGGCAGACTCAGATTTCTAGCCAATCTACTGGTCCTAGACATGCACACTTATGATGTGATACTTGGGATGGATTGGTTGTCTCACTACCATGCCCAAGTTGATTGTTTTGATAGATCTATTATTTTTACCATACCTGGTCAGGATATGTATGTAGTAGCTATGCCACGTTCTAAAGGAGGTGGTAGCACCTATTTGTTCGATGTGGAGGAGAAAAAGGATGAGGGGACTACTGTGTCATTGGATAACATACCAATTGTAGAGGGTTTCCCGAATGTATTTCAGGAGATTCTAGGGTTGCCACCTAGTCGCGAGATCGATTTTGTGATAAACTTAGCTCCAGGCACTGCGCCTATTGCTAGGGCACCCTATAGGATGGCACCAGTAGTGATGAGAGAGCTAAGGGATCAGATTCAGCAGTTACTCGGCTAGGGTTTTATTCGTAAGAGTACATCACCTTGGGGAGCACCGGTTCTATTTGTGAAGAAGAAGAAGGATGGTTCACTTCGTCTGTGTATAGATTACAGGGAGTTGAACAAGGTTACGGTTCGTAACAAGTATCCTTTGCCCAGGATTGATGACTTGTTTGATCAGATAAGGGGAGCCACATACTTCTCCAAGATTGATCTGCATTTTGGGTATCATCAGCTAAGGGTTAGGGAGCAGCATGTTCCTAAGATAACATTTCTCACGAGATATGGTTCTTATGAGTTTTGTGTTATGCCGTTTGGGACGACTAATGCACCTGCAGTGTTCATGGACTTAATGAATAGAGTCTTCCGGGCTTATTTGGATCAGTTTGTTATTGTCTTTATTGATGACATCTTGATTTATTCTCGGTCGGAGGACGATCATGCTAGACATCTTTGCATAGTCTTGCAGACGCTTCGTGAGCACCAGTTATATGCCAAGTTCGAGAAGTGTGAATTTTGGCAGCAGGAGGTGAAATTTTTGGGTCACGTGGTGTTAGAAAAGGGGATAGCAGTGGATCCGGCCAAGGTTTCAGCGGTGGTTGAGTGGGGACAGCCTACATCACCTACTGAGATTCGGAGTTTTCTCGGTCTGGCAGGATATTACAGGAGATTCATCCAGGGGTTCTCCAAGATAGCAGGACCACTCACTCATCTGACCAAGAAGGGTGTACAGTTCATGTGGGATGAAATCTGTCAGCAAGATTTTGATGAGCTGAAAAGGAAGCTGACTTCTGCACCGGTTCTGGCTACTCCGCAGAGCGGGATGGAGTATCTTGTTTACACGGATGCTTCGTTGCAGGGTCTTGGATGTGTATTGATGCAGGAAGAGCGGCCGATTTCTTATGGATCTCGGAAACTTAAGCCTTATGAGCTTAATTATCCAACACATGATTTGGAGTTGGCAGCAGTGGTCTTTGCCTTGCGTACTTGGAGGCATTATCTATTGGGTGAGTCCTTCAGATTATTCAGTGATCACAAGAGTCTGCAGTACTTGTTCACTCAGCGGGAGCTGAATATGAGACAGCGCAGGTGGTTGGAGTTTGTAAAAGACTATCATTTTTCTATACAGTACCATCCAGGGAAAGCGAATGTAGTGGCGGATGCACTCAATCGCCGACCTGTTGGTAGTCTTTCTGTTCTATTCACTACTGAGTGGAATGCTTTGAAGAGTGTAGATGAGTTGCAGACGCTTTTATGGCTTGCATGGTGGTTACACCTTCCATCATTCGCAAGGTTTTACAAGCACAACTCACCGATCAGCAGTGTGTCGACAAGGTCGCAGAGATAGCTTCTGGAGAGGTTCCATTATACTATGTTAGGGCTGACGGAGGTTTGAGGTACAAGGGGCGTATAGTAGTACCTTCTGTTGATGGTTTGAGGAAGGATGTGTTGACTGAGACTCACCACTCTGAGTTCTCTGTTCATCCAGGAGGCGATAAGATGTATCAAGATATGAAGCGGCAGTTTTGGTGGGCAGGTATGAAGAGGGACATTATTCTTTTTGTTTTTCAGTGTAGTACTTGTCAGATGGTAAAGATTGATCATCAGAGGCCGCCAGGAGCTCTACAGCCACTACCAATTCCGGAGTGGAAATGGGAGAGCATATCTATGGATTTTGTGGAAGAGTTGCCAAATTCTTTCAAGGGACATAATTCCATATGGGTCATTGTGGATAGGTTGACCAAGTCAGCTCATTTCTTGCCTATTTGCACTGACTACACTTCGGAGCAATTGGCAAGGCTTTACATTTTATAGATTGTGAAGCTACATGGCATTCCATTGTCTATTATATCGGACAGGGATTCGAGCTTTGTATCTGGATTTTGGAAGAGTTTTCAGCAGGCTTTAGGTACGGAGTTACACCTTAGTACTGTTTATCATCCTCAGACTGACGGACAGACTGAGAGGGTGAATCAAATTATGGAAGATATGTTTCGGTCGTGTGTTTTGGATTTCAAGGGCCACTGGGAGGAATATTTGCCACTTGTGGAGTTTGCTTATGACAATAGTTTCCAGAAGACTATTGGGATGGCACCTTTTGAGGCGTTATACGGTCGACCGTGTCGATCACCTGTTTGTTGGATGGAGGTTGGAGAGAATCGATTCTTAGGTCCTGAGTTCATCAAGGATACCTCTGAAAAGATTGCTCTTATTCGAGATCGCATGCGTACTGCTCAAAGTAGGCAGAAGAGCTATGCTGATCGTCGCACTCGTGCTTTGGAGTTTTGGGTTGGGGATCAGGTTCTTCTCAAAGTATCTCCTATGAAGGGTGTTATGCGCTTTGGGAAGAAAGGGAAGTTGTCTCCGCGATTTGTCGGTCCATTCATAATTACGGATAGAGTTGGAGCTGTTGCTTATCGGTTGGCACTGCTGGATAATTTGGACCGCGTACACAATGTATTCCATGTGTCCATGTTGCGGAAATTTCTGTGAGATGAGGATCAGTATCAGCATAACGATGTTGGGGAGATTGAGTTGCAGCCGGATGCAACTTATTTGGAGCCACCATGTCGTATTGTTCACCGTCGGGATGAAATCCTTCCCAATAAGGTTATCCCTTTGGTTCGTGTGCAGTGGAGTCATCACAATGAGGCTGAGTCCACTTGGGAACGGGAGGATGTCATTCGCTCGCAGTTTCCTGAAATATTGGAAGAAGGTAAGAACGAATTCCGAGGACAGAATTCCTTTTGTTAGGGGGGAAGAATGTAATACCCCTAGTTTAAAAGGATATTCCTGGGTTTTTTTAAATTTATTATTTAACTGCATTTTATTTGATTATATGTGATTAGTTGAATTCATTGATTAAATCATTTTGTTTTCTTTTATTAAATTGTTAATTTTATTATTTAACTGCATTTTATTTGATTATGTGTGATTAGTTGAATTAATTGATTAAATTATTTTATTTTCTTTTGTTAAATTGTTTTAAATTAAATTGTTTTATGATGTTTTATTTGACTTAATTGATAATTGAGTTTATTTAATTAAATTGGTTTAAATTAGGATTGTATTTTCTGTATATTGACGTATTAGCCGACATAGGTTATAATTTAGGTTATTCTTGGGCCGACTAAGTGTTGCATTAGGGCTCAAATTATACAAGGATTAGGGTTGGACTACTACCCCTATATATATAACCTTATGTGGGTTTAGAGTTTGAGAAAAAATACATAAAACTCTATTCCTGTATACAGTGATACAGAGAGTTGTAAGAGCAGAGAAACAGAGAGGGAACTTGAGTATTATACAGAGAGGTTCAAGGAAGGTTGGACGGGGTGTTTTCTGGGTTGAACCAAGAGCGTCGAAGGAGTAAGACAGTAGTCGACGACGTTAACGGACAATTCAGAGACGGAGGTTTAGAGTTTCAAAGTCTGAAACTCAAGGCAAGTCTCTGTTCCACTCTATCTCTTTACTCTGTGTTCTGTACATGCTTAGAAAGACTCCAGGGATTAAACCAACATTAAAATGGATTAAATAAATGTTTGAATTTATCTTGAATGCATGTTTAAAGTGTAATTAATCTCATGAACCAAACTGGTGTAAGTTCTTAAAGTTGCTGTGATTTGTTGCATGCCGTTCTTTAGTTTAAGCTTGGTTTAAATGGGATTATTCTTGTATGTCGGGGGCTTTCAAATAAATCTGGGACATTAAATAAACACCAGAATAGGAGTTTAAAATACTACAGAGGCTCTGGACTTCGCCGGAGGCGAAGAAGACGAACGGGTTAAGGGATGCGACTCTCAAAAGAGGGGAGCCGGCTCACCAATCGGGTAGAGCCGGCTCTACATGGGGTAGAGCCGGCTCCACATGAAGTGGAGGCGTTAAGGGATGCGACTCTCAAAAGAGGGGAGCCGGCTCACCAATCGGGTAGAGCCGGCTCTACATGGGGTAGAGCCGGCTCCACATGAAGTGGAGGCGGCTCCACTAAGCGGGGAGCCGGCTCCAACTTTCTAAAGGTGGCTCCAACCCCTTTTCTTGAGGTTTTGCGTGGTTCTGGGTCCGGTTTGGCCTGTAGGAAGGTTTCTAGGTTGGTTCAGGGAATGTGGATGATCTGTATAATTATTCCAGAGATGTATAAACTGTTGGGAAGCATGTTGATGATATTATGTTGAAGTATGCACAAAGATAAGGTTTAACATTAAACTTGTTTGGAAAACAGTGGATGAAAGGATTGAAACTAGTATATTGTTCTTACTATTTTCTGAAACAATTGGGGTTCTTTATCTAAATTAAAGACATTAAACATGTCTTAACTGTGTACAAGTATATAGTTATTTATCCGGAAACATAAATCTATTTAGCTGGAATTAATTGATGATTACCTTTTTCGTTGATTGCATTAATTATGGTTCTGTTTGGAGGAATTAAATGTGCAGTTTTATTTCATGTATTTAAATGGCTGGAATTGAGATTCTAAAATTGTTATTGGATGCATAATTTAGTTATACACATGTTAAACTGTAATTATGCAAATTTTGGAGTATGGTTGATTAGTATTTGATACTGTTTCCATCAGCTGTGTTAATTGGAGGAGCTAAATGTACAGTCTTTTCATTTATATCAAGAACTGTAATGGGATATCTAAATCTTATATGGGATGCATAAATTGGTTGTGTACATGCTAAACTATATTTATGTTTATTCTCGGATGTGGTTAACAAGTAATTTTACGGTGTTATTAACTACGGAAACTGGAGGATGGTATGCG
Organism: Cornus florida; assembly: GCF_030987335.1. Taxonomy (NCBI): domain Eukaryota; kingdom Viridiplantae; phylum Streptophyta; class Magnoliopsida; order Cornales; family Cornaceae; genus Cornus; species Cornus florida. The sequence goes on along the minus strand of NW_026775571.1, from coordinate 30,525,462 downwards.
CCGGTATGGGACGGTGTCATACTAGGTACGGATTAGTTCAGACACTACGCCCTACCTAAATTTGGATTAAGGGATGGATTAATCATAAAGATTAAGTCCATCGCCAACATATGTCATATCAATTGTGAATTGAATGATCCACGTGGTTTCGGGATGGATTTGTTATACATATATCAAACCACTACACAGATGGATGGTATTATGTATTAGGAGGAGTATGGACTTTTTTATGTATATTATATGGTGCCGTGGTATGACCTTGAGTCTCATGACCATGGTTAGGGCACGTATATCACCTAGGATAGATAACTGGACATAGGTGTTTTTCCCTGGTAGGTCTAGGTACTCATGCCCACCTTAGGGTGCGTATTTGCATATTGCCTTCTATTCAGGCTGAGACAAACCTATTGGACTAGCGAGCGTCCTATAGTGTGTACTATATACTTATATGGACTACTCTAGTTATTGTTGAGTCTTCCTAGGATGTATCTGCGAATCGGATTACTGTTTGGATTGTAGTAGATCAGGACTTGCATGTGGGCTTAACCCACTTCTTTATTTTTCAGGTGTTCGTCAGTTCTAGGGTTAGAGCTTGGACGTGCAGAGCAGATACAGATATTCATTCCTCCGACTATGTAGGAATCTCCTTTATGTTAGCTTTGGTCTTTATTTCTATTATTTTTAGTTCCGGTTTGAGAATCTTTAATAAGGGGTCAAATGGATGGATTCCCAAGTTGTAAACCTATGGGGTTTGGATTTAACGGATTTTAAATAATTATATTATTTTAAGGATTTTCAATTAGCATTCTTTCAGCTTATTATTTTTAATTCTTATTTTATCTTGTATTCTGTGTTCGATTACATATTAATTGTTTGACATCTCTCGGGTTTGGGCCTGGGCCTAATCAACCCGTGTCTCGGATCCGAGGGGTATCACAATATCACTGTACATGCATAGGGTTTTTCCAACCCTTTTGAAGACGTATAATAATATATTTATAGGCACCAATAAAAACCTAGGTCCAATTCTAATCAGAGATGGAAAACCTAATTAACTCATAGTCTAGTCGGCCAATACGTGAGTCATAAAAGACTAAAACCCTAATTTTACATTACAATTAGAAATACTAATTTAATCCAATTAATTCCATATAAATAACCTAATAAACCATTTAAAATAAATAAAACAAGTAATTCAATTAAAGGAAAGAAGAATACAATTAAATTAACAATAACACTTTAATCCAATTAAAGAAAAATACAATACAATTAAATTAACAATGAAACAAACAATTCAATTAAAACAAACAATCAATCAATTAATTAAAATAAATAGGCAACTAAACACTTAAACAAATAAAAATGCAATAAAAATAAAACTTAAATGCCGAGACTATCCTTTTAAAATTAGGGGTATTACACCGTGCCAGACTTTGTCTTGTACTATTTACTGCTCACCCACCTAGGCCTTTTTACATCTAACCTGATTCATTGTACAACGACTATGTCTGGTACTATTGGTCAACCATAGGGGCTCGCCTACATTTGATTCAGTTTACCGTGCATTGATTTTGTCATGCACTACTGGTCAATCGCGGAGCCTCGTCTGCATCTGATTCGGTTTACAGTGCTAGACCTTATCGTGTACCACTTACTGCTCACCTATAGAGGTCTTCCTGTATCGAACCTAATTCACTGGATAATGACTATATCTGGTACTATTGGTCAATCACAAGGGCTTGCCTGTATTTGATTCAGTTTATCGTGCATTGATTTTGTCATGCATTACTAGTTAATTGCGAAGCCTCGTCTGCATCTGATTCGGTTTACCGTGTCAGACTTTATCTTGTACTATTTACTACTAACCCACCAACGCCTTTCTACATCTAACCTGGTTCATTATACAGTGACTATGTCTCATACCATAGGGGCTCGCCTGCATCTGATTTGATTTACCGTGCATTGATTTTGTCATGCACTACTGGTCAATTGCGGAGCCTCGTCTGCATCTGATTTGGTTTACCATGCCAGACTTTGTCTTGTACTATTTACTGCTTACCCACCAAGGCCTTTCTACATCCGACCTGATTCATTGTTCAACAACTCTATCTAGTACTACGTACTGGTCAACTGCGAAGGCTTGGGTTGGGTCATGCAAAGCTTCGATTGAAGAGATTAACTTGTAAATATTTCAGAAGAAAGATGCCATTGGGAACCTTGAAGGCGAACAAAATGCACTTGAAGAGGCCCATGTTATGGCGGATGCCGATATTAGGACTGTAAGCACCTTGGAGAAGTTGTTGGAGAGTGAGCAACAAGAAATCCAAAACCTTCATTGGTTATTTTAATATAATCTATTTTTATTTCTTTATTTATTATTATTTTTTTTGCTATGTATTTAAGTTAACTCTTACTAATTTTCATTTTGATTAATAAAAGCATCGAGAGTTTTATTTATTTCGTCGTTCACAGTTTAAACTCTTGTGGGCCAGGAGTAATAAGAAGATTTTTTTTTTGTCTTTTTTGGATGGATGACTAAACTTGGAACAAACCACCAAGTTGCCTACGTACCCTTACATGGATCAAGTCAATGACCTAGTTCTGCAGAAAATAATTGTATATATATATATATATATTGGTGGGCCATACACAATTTTAGCTCATACAAGCCAGGAGCATCTATCCTTCTCATGGATAATATCGTTTCAAGAACTTGGCATTGTTTGGACCAACCCTTATGTCATCCTCATCAATGATTTTGTAGGTGCCATTATCTAGCACCACGTATGGTCCATCCCAATTAGAGTTGAATTTCTTACCCATTCGATGGGGTATGATTATGGGTCTTCGTACGGCGAGTACTAGGTCCGATCACCAACTTGAAAAGATAGAGGACGGACCTTCTTGTTGAAGGAGCTTGAGAGACAAGCTTGATAACACTCTAATCTTTGTTAAGCTTCAAGTCTTCTTTCATCTAATGCCTCCAACTCTTGAAGATGAAGTTATGCGTTCTCTTCATTTGTTTGTCCTTCTTGGATGGCAATCCTTAGTGAAGGGATTTGTTGCTCTAGTGGTAGGACTGCTTGAACACCATATACGAATGAATAAGGCATTGCTTGAGTGGGGGTACGATATGTTGCTCAGCATGCCTAAAGAGCTTCCCCAATTCTTTCCTACCAATCTTTTTTCTTTCTTTTTTTTTTATTTTTTTTTTTTTTTTGGAGACTACTTTCTTTAACAGATTGCAAAGAGTCTTGTTGAAAGCTTCCGCTAGTCCATTTGCTGGCGCGTTGTACATGGAAGACTTGTGCTATTTAAAACCAAACTTTTCACATAAGTCACTCATCAACTTAGTTTTGAAAGGTAAACATTATCAGTGATGATGTGATGGGGCACACCATATCGAAAGATGATATTGGTTTTAATGAAGTCTACCACTGTTTCTTTATTTTGCTGCTTGATCAGGATCGCTTTGGCCCATTTTGAGAAGTAATTAGTCGCGGCAAGGACATATACATGACCTTTGGAAGATTTCAATAACGGTCTGACCATGTCTAATCCCTATGCATCAAATGGCCAAGACGCAATTGTGGGATATAATAGTTCAGGTGGTTGATGGATGAAATTGGCATGTAATTGACAAGCCTAGCACTTTTTTGCATAATACATGCAGTCTTTAACCATAGTTGGCCAGTAGTATCCCATTCTTTTTACTCGGAAGTAGAGCTTAGGACCTGACTGATGAGCCCCGCAGACCCTCGAGTGTGCTTCCACTATTGCTTGAGTTGCTTTATCTTCTCCGGACAATGAAGAAAAAGACCTTCATATGAGTGCTAAAATAATGTGTCTTTGTAAAAGATAAATCAAGGTGCTCTTCGGCGTACCTTAGTTCTATGTCAAGGATCTTCAGGAAGCAACTTGTATTCCAAGTAATAAATGATGGGTCGTCTCCAATCTTCAGTTTCCATGATCCGAATAGAGATTACATTTATTTCTTCCAACTGGCGCTCGAGCAACTGCGGCAATACCCACTGTTGGCATACTGGGACGGTAATTGCCTCGGCTTTTCCCAATGCCATTGTTGTGGCCAAGTTAGCCAAAGCATTCGCTAAATGATTTTCTTCCCTTGGGACATGTTCTAAAACAACGTTGTCAAATCTACTAAGTACATTGGAAGCGTACTAAAAATATGGAATCAAGTTATCATTTTTGACTTTATATTCCTTAAGAAGTTGGTTGATTATTAACTTGGAGTCACTATAAACTTCAATGTTTGAAATCTTCATTTCATTTGCCATTTAGAGACCAATTATCAAGGCTTGATACTGGGCAACATTATTTAAGCATTTTTCAAGAAACGCAAAAGCACATAGGAAAATTTGTCTTTTCGGGGAAACGAATACCACGCCTGCCCCTGCTCCTTCGGATCGTGCCACACCATCAAAGAACATCATCTATGGTGGGAAGGCATCAACAAAGAACACTTCTTTGTTAGGAAAGTCTTCAGAAATTTCCCAATCAGCCGGTATTAGATAATCTGCTAAGAAATCAACAAGGGCTTGTCCATTGACTGCTTTTCGTGGGATATACAAAATCTTAAACTTGTTGAACAAAATCGACCACCTTGCCAGTCACCCAGAGAGAACAGGTCTTGACATGACATACTTGAGGGGGTCGGCTTTGGCAACCACGTGTACAGTGTGAGCTAAAAAATAATGTCTCAATTTCTGGGAAGCAAATACTAAAATGAGACAAGTCCTCTCAACTGAAGGATATTTGAGCTCTGTTGTAGTTAGCCTTCGACTCAAATAGTATAAAACCTTTTCCTTATTCCCCTCATTGTTTTGTGCGAGGAGAGCCCCAAGCGATTCCTATTGAGCAGCATTGTATAATATAAGCGGTTTTTAAGGCGTGGGAGCTCCTAACACTGGGCAATTAAGTACGTATTTCTTGATGTTGTCTAAACAATTCTGACAAGCTTGGTCCCAAGTGAAAGGGGCATCTTTCTTCAAAAGTCGGTTAAACAGCAGGCATCGTCCGGCCATATTTGAAATGAACCGACGAATGAAAGTAAGTTGTCCTTGGAGGCTTCGCAGTTCACATAGGTTTTTGGGTGGCGGCATTTTCTGAATGGCATCAATCTTGGATGGGTCGACTTCAATGCCACGATGTCGGACAATGTATGGCCATGCATCGTTTGCATATGCCAAAATTGATTGTGTGATTGTGGTCAAGTTTAAATTTATAAAAGCCACTACCACTATTAACTACTAACTACTAACGTAGCAAGAGTGAGTAGGGATCGTCCCAAGGGAGTTGCACGATACTACAAAATCAATATCGGATTAGTAGGTCGAATGATCAAATAGGGGTTTGGTTTGGTTGAATTAACTAATGGTTCAATTAAAAGCATACAAATTAACAACAATCTAGAGATTAGGGTAAAGAGAATGAGAGAAAGGTCTTGGGGCTTAGAGTTCATCACTAAGCTTCACTTCACTAAACGTTAGCAATTGTAAATTTAAGGGGAAATTTATTTTGTAAATCAAATGTGTGTGCGCCATTAATTAAAAACTAAGCATGGATGGCAAATAAGTATAAATTGTCTAATCAATTTAGTGAGTAGCACAACCTATCAAATAAGGCCATTAACCATTCAATGAAACCACAATTAATACACACACAAGAATCTAGAGAAATGTACTACTTGCACTCAAAAGCATAGATCATCAAACAACAAGAATGGATTGTTAACCTATCTAGGAATTTAAAGCAACTATAATACAATTACTCGAATGACAAGGAAATTAAACTAATTAAGCTAAGGAGGTAGCACAATCCATTTAGAAATCAGCATGAGCCATCAAAAAAACCACAAAAGTAATCAATTAAGCACCATTCCTTGACCATCACTAGATTCATAATTCTAACACATATAGACTTGCATCAAACTCATAAAACCTAGTGATAAGCACATGATCATTCATTCTAGCATACATAGATATATGGATAGATATAAATGATCAATTGGAAGCATTAATTCATACAAATTATGTAAAAACACAAGATCTATATTTATTCATAGTCAAAACATCATTTATAACTAAAACCCCCAAAAATTATAAAATACTAAGTTTAGGAAGCAAGCCTAGGGACTATCTCTAACCCCAAGAGAAGGATCTAGCCACTCATAGTAGTGGTCATGGAACCCTTAAGGGTTTTCTTCAATGTATGCACCATCTTCTTCCTTTTTGCTTTGCTCCAAAACCCTAGTTCTAAAGAGAGAAAAATATACCTAAGCTATTTCTATAATTGGTAAAATATCTAAAAGTTGGAACCCCATACAAATTGGTTCATTTAATTTAAATACAAGCCTATTTGAGGAGGCAACAAGTCAAAAATTAGGCCTATGATTGGTGCAATCTCACAGCTACAAAAATTGATGGAGTTCGGGCGCGCTCGAGAAATAAAGTAGCGCACTACTAGCAAGAAGTTCGATCGATCGAATAGGACTTCAATCGATCCAACACTTGCATCAATCAATCGAAGCTGACGTGGCAAGATATTTTGGACAGCTGGCAACGTTATCCATTGAGCTGGCACCACTTTCTTTTCGATTAATTGTAGCTTTCTTCGATCGATTGGGACTTCCTTCGACCGATCGAAACATTAACAGTGCAGATTTTTTGACTTTTTCTGAATTTTCTCCTAGGCTCCAAAATTGAGCTTAAAGGCTCTTTTTAGCCTGTTTGAACCTTATTAACTTGAAATAGACAAAAACACAAATAAGAACTAAAACATGAAAGTAAGATAGATGAATGGACTAAAATACCATAGCAATGGTGCTAAATGCATCACATTTAAGCACGTATCATACCCCCAAACTTAGATATTGATAGTCCCTAGCAATGAGCTATGAATAAATGAAAGAAATAAACAACTATAAAACTATGAATTAGAAAGTAATGAAAAGATAACGCCACTTTCGTAGGGAACACGATTGAATTTAGCATACGCAATAAGCCTTTTAAACCCACAGGTTACCCCTAGCGGACGAGTGAAGTCTCGTGAGGGTTTCTAGAAATGATACCCACAAACATTAAGCTCTTTCTCACTAAAGAGTTGCCAACATACAAAACAAGCATTGGGAGAAAATTACCTTAAGTATGCAATTTTACAACCATTTCTAAGCAATTCTCCAAAATTTCAAAACCAAGTAAACAAGTATGGTCCTCCACACATCAAGACAATGATCATTCAAATCAAAACAACTCTAGAATCCTTTTTAATTGAACTGGCATCAAATATATTACTATCTAACCCAACTAAAGAAATGATCACATCTGGCCTTAAGCTAGCACACAAATCTAGTACCGATCACCAAGACAAAGAATTGACCATTTATTAAAGCTTTATTCAACTAAGTGCACTTATTCTTTTCACTTGATTTTTTTTTTTTTTTTTTTTTTTTTTTTTTAAGGATCGAAGATGGAAGAATTGTGTAATGTGTTGATCTCTTAAGCTTTTTAGAAGATTCATGAGGCGAGCATTAGGTCAATGACTCCCAAACCAGACAGCTTTAGGGCATTAGGTGTTAAAACACCCCTAAGGACTTATATGCTCAAATCAACTAGGCTACAAATCAAAACAATCTCCATCTAATCATTTCCTACTTCTCACCTTTTGGGAGAAGTCTTCACTTTATTTGCTTTTGCAAATTTGTGTTTTTTTTTTTTAACCTAGAGTTTGGGCCCTCCACCTTTCGGCACGAGAAATTCAATGCTTGATGAGGCTAGAATCCCGGCTACTTAGTGAAAAGGGTTTGTAATCCACCTTTGTCAAGAATGAAAGCTTTCAAAGCACTACCAGCTGAATTGGGATATAACTAAATCAATAATCAACAAAGCATATACCCCACAAATGAATGCTAGTGTGCCCCTGTGCTACTGTAGAATCCTAGAGTGAATCTCAAAACAATCATAAGATCAAGATGATGTGGACCACAAATGCATGCAAGATATCAATCTTTCAAAAAATTTACTCCTAAATGGCATCCACAAGGCATACAAGGAGTATTGGACTCTCAAGTCAAGCAATTTTTAAATTTTAAGTATCATGGTCTCCAAAAGATCAAAATCATGGCTCAAACTCTCAATATATACCATATGCATAGAAACTAAATGCGATAACACACCCCCAAACTTAATCTGTGCATTATCCTCAATGTACCAAGAAAGCAACAGATAATTGAAAGAGTAAACCAAATGGGTGTAGCCAAAGAACCCAGCAACGGAAGTTTAGCTTTGGAAGGCGCACCCCCAAACTTAGAATCCAAAAACCTGTCTGAAAATGGTCACACTAGCAACGGTCAAAGCATACACATCAATGATATGACTGAGAAATGGAACTGAGAACTGGGCAAAAATCATGGCATATAGCAATATAGAGCTTAAATTATCCAAAATCGAAATCAATAATATCATAAATCCAAAAATCCATATATGAAAGATAAATCCAAAAACCATGTATCCAATGTAATGCAAAATATCCAAAATAAATGCAAAGTATCAAAGTATCAGTGTGTCAGAGCAGATAAGGAGTAATAGAAAGAGAAAATGGTGGAATCAGGGTGCAGCATCCGGTGCCATCATGTCGGCAATGATCTGGAGCATATTGGACATCTCCCGGCTATGTTGAGTGAGCGAAGTCTCAATGTCAATCTGCAATGTCGCAATATCTCTCCTCACCTCAGAAATGTAGGTCTCAAGTTGTTAGATTGCCAGACTAAATCATCGTGCCTCCTCACCAAGTCATCATGACACCTCGTAATATCCTTGTGCCGTCTGGTCATGTCAGCTCTGAAAGAAATAAAGTCTATATATTGCTGAATGAAATCAGATCTGTAGCTGGAGTCTGAACTAGCATGAAATGATCGAGTATCGGCCTAAGGCATCGACTCTAGAGAAGGGACATGTGAGGGGCCGGCTTGTTGGGTTGGAATAGGTACATATGGCTGTGAGGTAGATACGGAAGTAGTAGTGGGTCGCCGCTGTCTAAGTGGTGATCCTTGAGATCCCTCAACTGCATCCTCCTCGGCTCTATGCTGATCTCGCTTCCTTTTCTGCTCTATGTTCTTTTTATTCTTGGTGCAAGAATTAAAGTTCTTTGTCTACTTCGCCATATCATACACCCTCTATAACGACCTGGATTTCATAACCCGGTGCGTTAGTGATGAACCGAAAATTGACCCGATAACGGACCCGAAATGCGGAAGCGAAAGAAGCCAAATGACCTCAAGAGATGTACATCATCCCTAAGGCCCCAAAATGACTCTCCATGAAGCCACAAAACTCAAATGAGCCAAGCAAATGAAGCAAGAATGCCAAACCCGAAAAGAGATGAACTAAGGGCAAAATGGTCATTTCTCACTGAAAAGGGTGCCACCGTGCACACCATTGGAAGGACAATGAAAAATGAATAAAATTAGACTCAAGAATCGTCTAATTTTGAGTCTGGGCAGAAAAGATATGAAATTCCAACACTCGATGCGAAAGTTATGAAGCAATGACTTAACATTTTCCAATATTTTCATAATAAACTTTGAAAACAAAAGTGCATAGAAAACAAGATACATGTCATTGGCCTCCGGCCTATTCTCATATATGTTAAATACATTGAAAAGAGTGCACTTACATACACTTTACATATACGAATCAACGAATACAAGTTTAAACAAATAGGGCTACAAAGAGGCATCTTATGCTAACACTTGCATAAAAAACTTCGAAACTGTAAGCCATCCAAGGAGCAATGGAATCTTCAAATCCTAAGTCCTGTACCTGAAATATGCCCTAGTATCGTAGGGGTGAGTAACATAAAGCTACTCGTAGGAGATGAGCATGCATCGACCTAGCATTTTACAATTTTATCACATTATGGTGAAACATGTTAAAGGGGCTCATGCCACCTAACGTCTATGTCAAGATGAGACCCAGGGAGCATCCTAAACTACCTAGATCATTTATATCATAATCACATTGTTCATGCAATTCAAACAACATGGAAACATGTTATACAAGGCAACAAGATATAGATTCTCAAAGTCTTCAACTTGAAATCCAAAATACGAAAACAACAAGTGTGGGTCATGCCACCTAACGTGTATGTTCAAAATGAATCTATAAGGTCATTCCTAAACTACATTTGAACATCAAAACACAAAGTATGATATCGATGCAATTTAACCAACAATGGAACTTCCAATACAATGCATGAAGCATGCTTTTACAAAGCTACATCTTAAGCTCAAAATAGGAAATCAAATAAGGAACAACAAGTTTCGATATCATCTAGTTATCAACTTGAAGTGAAAGACGAAATCAAATAAAGTGGATACTCGGACGTCACGCCAGATCAGACCAACAACATAATTACTTTAGGGTTACTAGCCTATGGGTAACCTCCCTATGTGCGCACTAGACTATATAGAGGGACAATCCCCCGTACTAGAACCAAGTCCTAGCCGTAGCCAAACAACGACATCCCCAAGTTTCCAAAATCAACAAATTATGCAACAACGTATATATATCAACATGTATATACAAGATATCAACTATTTACCAAGCACAATCCAAATTTTGAAAACTTATACAATACATGCTCAAAATTCACAACTACTATGGCATGTAAGATGTCAAATACAAAGTGTGCAATTCCTTACATATAACAACAATATATTCAATAAGGAGAAACATATTCTCATGAATATAAAAGTAACAACTATGTTATCCAATGCCCAAAAGTAATCAAGTGAACATACATCAAATCCAAATCCATGATTTAAATATAGAAACAACTTCCAAAATGCAATTAAATCCATGGAGTAATAAAGTAGAATTTAATTAAACATACATAGTTAAATTCTCTAAATTTCAAGTTAATCTAAATAACCTCAACTTAATATATATTGAAAGACATGTCAGGGTCGTCATATATATAATATCAAATGACAAGTTAAGTGATTAAAACACTGAAAACAAAATTAATCAAGCGAATTAATTAATTTCTTCTACATTTTTAAACAATTCCAAATGCCTTCAATTTAATCTATCTTAGAGAATATGCCAAGGCCTATTTAAATACCACATAACAACTTGATTTAATGCTTCATACAACCATGTGAATTAAATTTTCACTAAAGATAAATATTAAATAAAATTTGTAATTCTTAATCAAATGATCCAAATTTAATATATGTTAACCAACATATCTAAGCATAATTTCCTACCATGTTACAATTCAAATCAAAGTTATACATCATCATAAATTTTAAATCTTATACAAAGAAATAAAAATTGCTAACTTTCTAGATTTGATAATGTTGTATAATCATGGCAAACACACAATAAAACACACAAATAATCCTAAAACATTCCCTACCTCAATTGGAATAAAAATCCCAATTACCACCGAAATGAAATCGTCCCAAATTTTTGGTCCGCAAAATAGATTTTTCAGCTTGCTACCTTCAACTTGTAAAATTCATAAAAAATTCAATTCTAACCCAAATTGAATGAATCCAAAGCCCAGTAAAAGCTTAAACACAGTAATTTGATAATATCAATTTAGTTAAAAAAAATATTTTCCCAATTGAAACAGTTTTAACCCACAATTTTGAATCAAATTCTGCCCAGAAAACACTTTTTCAGCCTATAGCTTCCAACTTTGAAAATTCATGAAAAATTCATTTGACATCCAAATTGGGCACACCTAATTTATTTTAGAAGTAAACATATGAGAGTGTAAAACTGAAAATTTAAGCCATGATCCAATGTCAAAAGGTTAGTCAAATAAATCATCTAAAAATATGTTCTCTAGTTGCAATAAAAACATGGACAGTAGATAGTTTCAAATTTAAAAAAAAAAAATAGAAATGCTGTAAAATCATAAAAAAATTCTGACTAGTGTAAAACCCATGGGGAAAGTTCCAGTAAAAATTTCAAGGTAATTGAAGCACCACAGCTCTATATAAAAATTCATTTCCGGACCAAAAAGGAAAAGCTTCAAATTTCCAACAACTCGCTTGCAACTTCAAAAATTCATAACTAATTCATTTTAAATCCAAATTAAATGAAACCAAAACTAAATGAAAGATAATTGAGTATGTTTCCATATTCTATATTTTATTTGACAAGATTAGTTTCAAATTAAAATAGTTTAGGGGCAAAATACAAGTCCTTCACTTCCATGCATGTAAAACACTCAATAATGACATAAAAATACTTCAAAATAATAGATTAATACCTCACTAGAGAATTGAATCTCTAGATACCAAAGCAAAACTAGGAGTTAGGCTAGACCCTTCAAGGGTTTTGAAGAGGAGGATGAGGGGAACAAAAAGTATTCCAAGCTTTATGGTCTAAAATAAGTGGAAGGGCCTCAAAGATCAATGTCAATGCCTAAGGCTTCAAGCTCCATCCATGGAGGCTAGGGTTTTCTTGTAAGGAAGAGAATGAAATAATGTGGTTAAGTGTGAGTGGAGGAAATAGAAATCCTCCACTCACTATGTGCTCTTACACCATGGTCAACACACACATTTATGGTCAATTGCACAAAAACCCTCCTTTAAAACCACAATCCCAAAGTGGCCCAAAGATATTTGCAAGATTAAATTGTGAACATACACTTGTCACCAATCCATGGCTCCTTCCTAGGCTTAATCCCACACCTACACTTATCAACCATCCAAGCCAACAAGTGCACCAATCCTAGGCCAACAAGTGGGTAAATCGTCACCCTCCAAATGTCATCATCCAATGCATTAAAGTGTTTCCACACAAATGTCAACAAGTGGACCAATGAGAGTGGGACACTTGTCACACTTTTCAAAAATTGCAAAAAAGTCATTTTTGAAAATATCTTCCAAATTTAATTGCAAAATGATACCCAAGATGAAAAATAATTACTTTATTTAATTACACTAAAGTATGCATTAATGCCCCTTTATGAAAGAAGTAAGCAATCAACATGCTTTTCTAGAAAAGTAAAAATACTAGTATCATGGAAATCAAATATCATGAATGCATGCAAAAGCGGAATCAAATCCGAGCATAAAAAGTGAGACTATGCAAGGAAAAATGATAAATGAGAAAAAGACAAAATATGAATAGTGTTCGGAAAAATAAAATATGGAAATGACACAATCCCCAAAGGAAGTTGTCAATCCAAGGAAAAGAGTCTCAGAAATCATTCCAGAGCACTCGAGACGACATCAAGTGATGAAAAACCAAACCCAAAAAAGAAAAGATAACGGAAAAAAAATATCCGTTAAAATCTGAGAAAAAGAAAAGGAAGAAAAATGATCGGGTCATTACAACCTTCCCACCTTAAAGGGATTTTGTCCCTGAAATCTAGCCCCAACAAAACAAAATGGCGAAACCAGGATTGCAACGGAGTACATCTCTGAGTATCCCTCACAACATGCTATGAAAGCAATCCCAAAACTGAAGACAACGTACAACCCCATGTCATTCGCACCCACGTGCTCACGACAGGACAACCCCTCAAAAGAAAAGTGATCACATGGCCACACCACAAGTTAAAACTCACACACAGAACTTAAGGCCAGACAAGGGAACGGAAGACAATAATCGAAAGCACCACCCCTGACGAACCATCATAAGGAACCAAAAATAACCCCCAACAGAACTCCAAGATATCCATGAATCAAATCAAAGTACTAAACAAAGACGACATGGCAGTACGAATAGCGACCAGAACCCGCCTACGACGTACTCAAATGTGTGGTAGCAATGACAATTCCTAGTGTCTGCCCACACTTACTCGTCAGTAAGGTAGCATCGACGGCAACTAGCACCCGCCCACAGCACACAACTTGTACGGTAGTATGACGGTATAAGGCACCAATTCATAACCTGCCCCCACTAGGTCTACCCATGAAACCTCTCGATATATATGACTTCAATGTCAAAAAAGATCATTACCAAAAGCACTACGAAAACCAACATTTTGTGAGAGTTGAGATATAGTCCAAAATGTCCGGCCGGACCATCCTGGCCAATCCCAAAACTCTGACAATAATGCCATAGGTACCGCTACGCTTAAGGCCTTAAATCCTCAATACAAAAAGACCAACAATTTTAACATTTCAAAACACTACTATCAACAACATCAATTACGAATCCAAAGTCTGACAAGCAAAACAGCATCTCTAAAATCCCAGATATCATCCTAAAATAGATCAACTCTAAGACTACTCACCGTAATCAAACATCGGATCAAAATCCCTATCACGGATAACTAGATCCTTGAAATACAAGTCCACGAAGTGGCACACACATCAAAATCTTGATAACCAAGGTCATAGAACGAGTCTCTCAAAATCGTACTTGACAACACCAAGCTAAATCAAAATTCTTCAATTTTGATCCATCTATAAACAACCACTGGAACTACGATTCCTCAAGGCCATGCCTAGTCATAACTAAGATGAGAAAACTCCACAAGCAAGCCATATCCAACAACGATCCTCCAAAACTCCTCTTAAGAATCAACCACATCCAGGCCTCCAAAACTGGAACAAGTCTCCAAAAGACATTCTCAAAAGAGCATCGAGCTCACCTCACAAATTAAACAATCCTTAAAGATATGGACGTAAGTCTCCGTAAAATGATCTCATACCAATCAACTCACTTGAGCACCACAACCGTCAACAACCACGGCAGGAACTCCCCAAGGGAAGACACGAAAGAAAGGGAACCACCAGTCCTAAAAAGGACAACACTACGACTCCATGTCTGAAATGAAAGACAACAAAGTCAACGACTTCACCCCCTACATGGAAGTAAGTCAACCAAAATCTATCAAATCCTCACCAAGGACTCAAGACAACAACGATGATCCTCATTAACCAACCAACCCCAAAATAGTGCACAACACAACGGAGGGAAGAGACTCACTCCTTGTGAAGTCCCTAACACGAACCAGCACAAAACCATTGTGGAAACCCGCATACAGACTACGTGCGACCAAGGGAAATGAATTGGAAAACCAAACCTGAAAGTCATGCATATGACAAGGAATACAACTACCAGAAAGAAAATCTACTTACATAGATGAAAATCAAAAGCACATGCTGCACATCTCCATATAAACACAAAAGCATGTCATTAAAGCGCAGTAACAACATGGTGTCTCAAAGCATATAAGAAAGGTATGCTATTGCCACACAACAAGAAGGCAAACGTGGATAGACCTCCACCTACTCATGCATCACAATATCATAAATCATACTACTAACATGGTAGTAAATGAAACTGCAGAAAACAAAAGTGATGCAATAATGAACCCTATGGACATCGTGTCCTAGAGCGCCTAGGTAAAAAGAAAAAACCAATCCTAGCCATACACTGACTCCAAAAACCAATGCAACAACAACCTGTCTCAAAACAAACGTGAGCCCTTACCACAATGGTAAGACTCTTACAATCCATCTCTGAATCTAAGGGTGACACTACAAGTGACACTAACAATGCAATGCTCTCTCTACCCGAAGCATCTATCAATCGACTTGACCCCAAAAGCGTCATCGTGTAAGAAGAACTCAAAGGAAATGGCAACTCTAGCCATACAATTAGACAACCAAATCGATCACTACGACTAATCCCCAGAGCAACCATCATCATTATCGATCAAAAGGACTACACCTGTCGGAACAAAACCTAACACTGATTCCATCCGAACTGCACTCATAGCTTTCCAGTAGCATGACAGTGCCATGCACCCACCTACAACGTACCCGCCCATAAAAATTGCAATCTCAGAGGAACCTTCTTAAACAACCAAGGATCCCAAAAGGTCCAAAACCTAACCATGGCCTAAAATCAACAAATCCAGTATTACGGTTGTGCCTAATGGCTCACCCCACGAAAGCCTAAACAAAAGGTGTCTCTCCACCTACCTTAAAACCAACTCTAGGTCAACAACAACCTAAACTACAATACAACCGTGACTACAATCACCATCAACCTCAACTCGAGCCTCAATGACCAACCTCAACAAATATGCAACACAGTTATGCATATACAAATTTGATCTAGAATACATCATATGTCATGCTCTTTACATAATAATTAAATCATGCTAAACAAACGATATACTATATGTAGCACGTAAGCACATAAACATGTTATCAAACTAAAACATATTATCATGAAGCATATAAACACATAGAGAATGGCAACATAAGTATGATATGCACCCAAAACCCGTCGTCCAAGGTATTCAAACCTAGGAGCTCTGATACCAACTGTAACGACCCGGATTTCTCAACCCAATGCGTTAGTGATGAACTGGAAGTTGACCAGATAACGGACTCGAAATGCGGAAGCAAAAGAAGCCAAATGACCTCAAGAGATGTACGTCTTCCCTAAGGCCCCAAAATGACTCTCCATGAAGCCACGGAACTCAAATGAGCCAAGCAAATGAAACAAGAATGCCTAACCCGAAAAGAGATGAACTAAGGGCAAAATGGTCATTTCTCACTGAAAAGGGTGCCACAGTGCACATCATTGGAAGAATAACGAAAAATGAACAAAATTAGACTCACGAATTGTCTGATTCTAAGTCCGGGCAGAAAAGATATGAAATTCCAACACTCGATGCGAAAGTTATGAAACAATGACTTAACATTTTCCAATATTTTTATAATAAACTTTGAAAACAAAAGTGCATAAAAAATGAGATACATGTCATTGGCCTCCGGTCACATCTTATACATGTTAAATACATTGAAAAGAGTGCACTTACGTACACTTTACATATACGAATCAATGAATACAAGTTTAAACAAATAGAGCTACAATGAGGCATCTTATGCTAACACTTGCATAAAATAGAAACTTAGAAACTGTAAGCCATCCAATGAGCAATGGAATCTTCAAATCTTGAGTCATGTACCTGAAATATGCCCCAGTATCGTAGGGGTGAGTAACATAAAGTTACTCGTAGGAGATAAGCATGCATCGACCTAGCATTTTACAATTTTATCACCTTACGGTGAAACATGTTAAAGGGGCTCATGCCACCTAATCTCTATGTCAAGATGAGACCCAGGGAGAATCCTAAGTTACCTATATCATTTATATCATAATCACATTGTTCATGCAATTCAAACAACATGGAAACATGTTATACAAGGCAACAAGATATAGATTCTCAAAGTCTTCAACTTGAAATCCAAAATATGAAAACAACAAGTGTGAGTCATGCCACCTAACGTCTATGTTCAAAATGAATCTATAAGGTCATTCCTAAACTACATTTGAACATTAAAACACAAATTATGATATCGATGCAATTTAACCAACAATGGAACTTCCAATACAACGCATGAAGCATGCTTTCACAAAGCTACATCTTAAGCTCAAAATAGGAAATCAAATAAGGAACAACAAGTTACGATATCATTTAGTTATCAACTTAAAATGAAATACGAAACCAAACAAAGTGGATACTCGGACGTCACGCTAGATCAGACCGACAACGTAATTACTTTAGGGTTACTAGCCCATGGGTAACCTCCCTATGTGCGCACTAGACTATATAGAGGGACAATCCCCCGTACTAGAACTAAGTCCTAGCCATAGCCAAACAACGACATCCCTAAGTTTCCAAAATCAACAAATTGTGCAACAACGTATATATATCAACATGTATATACAAGATATCAACTATTTACCAAGCACAATCCAAAATTTGGAAACTTATACAATACATTCTCAAAATTCACAACTACTATGGCATGTAAGATGTTAAATACAAAGTGTGCACCTCAACTTAATATATATTGAAAGACATGTCAGGGTCATCATATATATAACATCAAATGACAAGTTAAGTGATTAAAACGCTTAAAACAAAATTAATCAAGCTAATTAATTAATTTCCTCTAAATTTTTAAACAATTCCAAATGCCCTCAATTTAATCTATCTTAGAGAATATGCCAAGGCCTATTTAAATACCACATTACAACTTGATTTAATGCTTAATACAACCATGTGAATTAAACTTTCACTAAAGATAAATATTAAATAAAATTTGTAATTCTTAATAAATTGATCCAAATTTAATATATATTAACCAACATATCTAAGCATAATTTCCTACCATATTACAATTCAAATCAAAGTTATACATCATCATAAATTTTAAATCTTATACAAAGAAATAAAAATTACTAACTTTCTAGAATTGATACAAGGCATACATATATGTTGTATAATCAGGGCAAACACATACTACAATACACAAATAATCCTAAAACATTCCCTACCTCAATTGGAATAAAAATCCCAATTACTACCGAAATGAAATCGCCCCAAATTTTTGGTCCGCAAAACAGATTTTTTAGCTTGCTACCTTCAACTTGTAAAATTCATAAAAAATTCAATTCTAACCCAAATTGAATGAATCCAAAGCCCAGTGAAAGCTTAAACACTGTAATTTGATAATATCAATTTAGTTTAACAAAATATTTTCCCAATTGAAACAGTTTTGACCCACAAATTTGAAACAAATTCTGCCCAGAAAACACTTTTTCAGCCTGTAACTTCCAACTTTGAAAATTCATGAAAAATTCATTTGGCATCTAAATTGGGCAAACCTAATTTATTTTGGAAGTAAACATATGAGAGTGTAAAACTGGAAATTTAAGCCATGATCCAATATCAAAAGGTTAGTGAAATAAATCATCTAAAAATATGTTTTCCAGCTGCAATAAAAACATGGACAGCAGATAGGTTTGGATTTTAAAAAAACTTTAGAAATGCTCTAAAATAGTAAAAAAATTCTAACTAGTGTAAAACCCATGGGGGAAGTTCCAGTAAAAATTTCAAGGTAATTGAAACACCACAGCTCCATATAAAAATTCATTTCCAGACCAAAAAGGAAAAGCTTCAAATTTCCAACAACTAGCTTGCAACTTCAAAAATTCATAACTAATTTATTTTAAATCCAAATTAAAAGATACCAAAACTAAATGAAAGCTAATTGAGTATATTTTTATATTCTATATTTAATTTGACAAAATTAATTTCAAATTAAAATAGTTTAAGGGCAAAATACAAGTCCTTCACTTCCATGCATGTAAAACACTCAATAATGACATAAAAATACTTCAAAATAATAGATTAATACCTCACTAGAGAATTGAATCTCTAGATACCAAAGCAAAACTAGGAGTTAGGCTAGACCATTCAAGGGTTTTGAAGAGGAGGATGAGGGGAATAAAAGTATTCCAAGCTTTATGGTCTAAAGTAAGTGGAAGGGCCTCAAAGATCAATGTCAATGCCTAAGGCTTCAAGCTCCATCCATGGAGGCTAGGGTTTTCTTGTAAGGAAGAGAATGAAATAATGTGGTTAAGTGTGAGTGGAGGAAATAGAAATCCTCCACTCACTATGTGCTCTTACACCATGGTCAACACACACATCTTTGGTCAATTGCACAAAAACCCTCCTTTAAAACCATAATCCTAAAGTGGCCTAAAGATATTTGCAAGACTAAATTGTGAACATACACTTGTCACCAATCCATGGCTCTTTCCTAGGCTTAATCCCACACCTACACTTGTCAACCATCCAAGCCAACAAGTGCACCAATCCTAGGCCAACAAGTGGGTGAATCCTCACCCTCCAAATGTCATCATCCAATGCATTAAAGTGTTTCCACACAAATGTCAACAAGTGGACCAATGAGAGTGGGACACTTATCACACTTTTCATATATTGCAAAAAGGTCCTTTTTGAAAATATCTTTCAAATTTAATTGCAAAATGGTTCCCAAGATGAACAATAATTACTTTATTTAATTACCCTAAAACTCCACAAGTTAAGAATA
Source organism: Cornus florida (assembly GCF_030987335.1). Taxonomy (NCBI): domain Eukaryota; kingdom Viridiplantae; phylum Streptophyta; class Magnoliopsida; order Cornales; family Cornaceae; genus Cornus; species Cornus florida. The sequence continues at coordinate 30,505,547 of NW_026775571.1, read as the reverse complement.
ATTACACTAAAGTATGCATTAATGCCCCTTTATGAAAGAAGTAAGCAATCAACATGCTTTTCTAGAAAAGTAAAAATACCACTATCATGGAAATCAAATATCATGAATGCATGCAAAACCGGAATCAAATCCGAGCACAAAAAGTGAGGTTGTGCAAGGAAAAAGGATAAACGAGAAAAAGACAAAATGTGAATAGTGTTCAGAAAAATAAAATTTGGAAATGACACAATCCCCAAAGGAAGTTGTCAATCCAAGGAAAAGAGTCTTAGAAATCATTCCAGAGCACTCGAGATGTGATGAAAAACTGAACCCAAAAAGGAAAAGATAACGAAAAAAAATATCCGTTAAAATCTGAGAAAAAAAAAAGGAAGAAAAATGACCGGGTCGTTACACCTTCCTAGCTCTCTATGCATCAGTCTCTCGGATCTTGTCTAGGTCAAAAGAATAGCCCTGGTCAATCAGAAGCTGTGTAATCAAGTGGCTGAATGGTAAAGGCCAAGCATCAGCTCTAGAATTATGCTTGAAGATCAGATTTTCCCAAAACTTGTGAATGATCTCCCAAATAAGAGCAGGAATAGAAATCCAGCAACCCTGGCTCAGATAGTATAAAACCTATAGAATTCCCTCTCACCTCTGTGTGCCATGGCCTGAAGGAAAGGCATTGAGGTGCAACACAGAGTCAAAGAACCAGTATCGAGGATAAATATCAACCCGGTCTCCAAATATATTGCCTTCAAAGGTAGCCTGTGGGGATAATGTCATAACCATGGTCATCTTAGAGGGATAAATAGGAATGATGGGGTATAATGGATCCTTAGAGTCAGCGACCAGTGGAGAAAGATGGGGGTATCGGCAAGCAGCAGCTATGGCAAGAATGGAAATGTCAATATCTTGACCATTAATAGTGGTATGCATCAACTATTTGTCATCCTCATGCATCCAAAAGTACTGGAAGAACAGAGCAACCAATCGGGGATAGATGACGGTGTTTGCCGATGTCATAATCGCATCGATGCCCCTTTGGATGAGCTCATCATAAGACTATCGTGTCTACTCTAACTCGGAGAATAAATCTCTGTCAAATCTGAACTCTGCCTCTAATTTCCTACCTGAGTAAGAGAGATAAGGTTCTACTCGGACAATAGGACCCTAAGCCTCTATAAAAGATGGCTCTGAGTGGACTGATGCAGATGCTGTAGCTGCAAAAGATAAAGACTAAGGTGACTCCACCTCAGGAGATGAAGGAGGCTGTAGAGCTCTGGTTACTATTTTTCTAGCAAGAGTCTTCTGTCTACGCTGCATCTGCAAAAGCAACAAGTATAGAAATTCGTGAATAGGTATAGGATAAGTTAAGCATCTAATAAGAAAATATAAAACATGTTTCGATCAAGTAAAAATAGAAAATAGACAAATAGGATCATGCTTGTGCAAGAAGTGATCAAGATAGCTTCAAGAATATCATTCAACATGCTTCAACTAGACAGAATAAATCATCACACAATAAGCAATCGCAGGTATGCAAAACAATGTAATGATGGTATAGAGGGTAGAAAAGTCACTTTTGGAAGCATTTGAGCAAAATAGGATAAGAAAAGGACAAGCATAGGATGTGATGTGCATAAATGATGCAACGTGCATTCACAAACCTAAAACTCAGGAAAATGCTGCAATTTTATGACAAGTAGAACCTAGGATGACATCGTATCAATTCCTAAGCAAGAATGTCTATAATTTCAATATTTAAGATTAATGGAGCAAGTAAGATAACATAGAGGATATAAGCATGGAAAATGTCAACCTAGAACTCAAGAAACATGTATATCATGAAGAAAAAAAAAACTAAGTGAAATGCACAGTTGCAAAACACTTCAATCCAAGGCACGTTATGACACACAAGTAAAAAAAGAATCCTGGACATGGAATACAACTAAATGGCATATATCTGAATGATGCACAAATATCAACAAACTACAGTCAAAGAAATATCCCGTACTCCATTTCAACAAAATCAACAACCTATGATCACTCATAGCTCGTGACACCCTCTGAGCAATAAAGAAATAGAAAATTGATCGCTTATACCTCATGACCCCCTTTAAAGCTTAAATGAAGCAGAGAATGGTCAAAGATTAATAATAATAAGAAACTTACCATTTTTGGATCAAAACATAACTGGTAAAGAACTTCGGTCTCAAGCCCCTGCTTGGCTTTCAGAAATGGATCATAAGTATATAGAATCAAGCAAATGGGATTTTGCAAACATTTTACAAAACATAACAACACATTCCCAAACTTACTTCAAATTGCATTTTAAAATGTCAAGTCATGCTCACAAATAGGTACTAATGCCAAAGAACAACAATGACATCCCAAGCATGAATTTTGAACTCTAAACAGTCATTTCACTCCCCTAAACTTATTCAAAGGTCAATGCCAACAGTTTTAGTCAAAAGGTGCACATAAACTCTCAGAACCATCAATGTGACAAAAGTGTGTGCAAAATATGTATATACAAGCAACAAGTTGCAATTTATTCCACAATGTACACCATTATTCAAAGAAGATCACATTTGAAAAGTTTCAAGTTCATAAGGCAATATTGGAACATTTGACTTCAAAAAGTTTTGCTTGGAATGGCAGTTCAACACATTTTTCAACAAAGATTCAAAAGCATGACAATTAGAGTCAACAGGTATCATATTAACCTCTAGCATGGAAAGAATCGAGAATTTAGCGCAAACAAGTTCAAAAGAACTTTAGCACATGCATTGGATATATAGGAAACAAATGGAACAAGTTTTAACTCATTTAAGGGCATTTTGGTCAACTTTGGAATTTTTTAACACTTTTAGGGCAAAATTGGATTTTTTGAAAACTTTGAGGTTCAAACATTTATATGCATTATAAAAAAGCTTCATAACAAGAATTATGCATTGAATAGTCAACGAAGGTAGGAATTATGCAACTCGACTTCTCATTTTCGAAACAAAGTTGCACCTTAACTATGAGCTATGAACAATTTAAGATCAAAAACTTTTTAAAAAGATTCCATTTGAAACACATTTAAGCATTTTGACATGAAACAGTTTCAAATCAGAAAGTATTTACTAGAAAGATATTTATTTACTTGCTCACCCTTTTATCTATAAGAGAATTGATCAGTCTCGTGCAAGTAAAGCGACATTAAGGTTCAGTTCCTATTTGGTGAGCAAGTAACCTTAAACACATCCATGCATTTCATACTCAAATCAAACAAATGAAATAAGTAGGGAATCATTCTCATAAGATTTCAACTTTAATGCCATTTTGAAATTTCCAAGAATGCTTTAAGCTCAAGAAGTATCTATTTTCAATTCAAATTTCAAAACAAAACAAATCCATTTTGATATTCAAATCACAAAACAAACATTCCATCTTATGACATTTAAAATTTCATATCCATAGCAACAAATATCAAATTCCATTCACAAATTTAAACTTCAAAACAACTTTCCAAATTTTAATTTTCTTTTTCAATTCAATTCAAATATTGAACTTTAGAACTCTTTTCCAATTTCCAACTTTAATTCAAGTCCACAAAAATAGACCACATGCCATTAAGAATTTAAAACCAAAATTCAAGTTCAATTTTGCAAAAATCCGGCATGGGTTCCCCTTAAAAATAAGCTTTCTAAAAGAATATTTCAACAAAGATACATTCAATCAAATCTCAAACCAAAAATTCTCAAGCATTCACATAGCTCAACCAAATCAAATCAAAATTTTTAACATCTAATCAACACATCAAAAGGGACAAAGCTCACAAACACAAATCCATATTTAAATTTTACCCGTTCTCCTTCTATACTGCACAAACCATACTACATCCATTTCAACAAATTTTTGCCCATCCGCCATTCAAAAAGGTACGCAGTCCATTGTTCATTTTAAGTCCAAAATCCATTCATTTTTTATTATGTTTATTTTTATTGATTTTTTATTTTTATTTTTTTGATTTTTCAATTTTTATATTCCATTTTCTATTTGAACTAGCATTTATATACAAACATATATGCAAAAGAAAAGTAAATAAAATGAAATTTGTAAAAACAAAATGAGAATAAAAATCAAAAATAAAAATAAAATAAAAATGAAATGAAATTCTATATACCCGGTACAAAAATTAGAAGAGGGAGGAGAGACAGTGATTCGGGAAGAGTCCAAGAAGATTCCGGCCAAACCGTGGCCGGAGGTGGTGATGGGAGACTTGCCGGAGTCTCACCGAAAATTGTAGAGGTCGCCGGACTGAAGATCAAGCTCTCCTTGGCCCAAATCGACCGGAGAAAAGAGATATGAGAACTTCCAATAGAGAAATAGAGTGAGGAGAGACAAGGAACGAGCTCGGCCCTTAGCCAAAGCTTCGCCGGCGAAAATGGTGTTAGGCGGCGTTGATGGGTGTGGTCTCCTTCGCCTTGGGTAGTCGCCGGAGACGACGAGAGAGGGAGATGAAGGTTGTGGGTGTGGATTCACCGAAGATGGGAGGTGGTTTGAGGTAAGGGGTTGAGAGATTAAGAGAGAGATGAGATGAGAGGGTTTTGGTTCGGGGAGAGAGAGAGGGCCGAGAATTTGAGGGAGGTAGAGAGAGAAAGAGAGAAGAAATAAAAGAAAAAGAAAAGAAGTGAGAGAAAAGAATAAAAAAAAAAAAATAGGGTTAGGGGTTGGAAGGCCAATGGCCAAAGCCATTCTCAGAATTTAAAAAGACGCATTTTTTATCAATCGAAGAGATATTCGATTGATCGACCACTTACTTTGATCGATCCAAATGGACTTTGATCAATCCAAATAGAAGATGAACATTTGGGATTTTAAGTTGAAGTGGGACTTCGATCAATCGAAATGGGCTTTGATTGATCGAAGTGACAATGAAAGTGCAGGAAATGATTCAATTTGCCTGAAAACTGGGATGTTCAATTCAAAACATATTTAGACGACACAAGAAAGAACGAAATAAGTAATGAAGGAGAAATAGAGTTGAAAAACCCTATGAAATACTAGTATTTAACGTTTCTAGCAAGACGTTAGGCTCTTTTAGCCCAGATTAAATATCTTGGTAGACATCCCCTTCTCAATGGGGTGAATCAAACTTCAAATCCCACCCAACAAATCATTCCCTAGGGAAATTATTGGATTTGATTCAAGTGCATTTGACGGCTTTTGGTCAACAAAACTTTTGGGCTTCCATACCCGTTCAACATTGCAATTCAAAACCACATCTTTTGAAAACTCTTTTAAAGGCAAACTATTTAATTTTTCAACACAAGGAAATAACTCATTCTTTTCAATTTCGTTTTCAAATCATTTTTCAATAACACAAATGTCTTCATGTTTGTCCATAGCATTAGGGGTTGGATTAAAAATATTCAACTTCACCTTCATGTGGCCAAAAGAGATCTTCATTATGCCTGTCCTACAATTGATGTTGGCATTAGTGGTAGCCAATAAAGGATGACCAAGGATAATGGGTATTTGGCTCTTAGGATTGGGAACCGCTTCCATGTCAATGACAATGAAATCAACCAGGAAGAAGAACTTGTCAACCTTAATCAAAACATCTTCAACAATACCCCAAGGCTTTTTAATGGATCGGTCGGCTAGTTACAAAACTACTGACATCGGTTTCAATTCACCTAAGCCTAATTGGACATATACCTAATAGGGAAGAAGATTTACGCTTGCTCCTAAATCTAAAATAGGCCAATTTATAACATGATCACCTATGGTGCAAGAAGCAGTGGGTGAAGGGGGTTCTTTAAATTTAGGAAGAGTGTTGTGTTGTAAGATAGAGCTCACTTGCTCGGTAAGAACGACTTTTCTAGGTGCTTAGCTTTTGTTTTTCCTCTTTAAGGTGCATAGATCTTTCAAGAACTTGGTATAAGCCAGAATTTGTCGAATTGCATCCAAGAGAGGAAGATTGATTTTAACTTGCCTAAACACATCAATTATTTTATTCATTTTACCCTATTGCTTTTCAAAAGATGCGTATACTTTCAAAGCATTTTTTGAAACATTCTCAACAACTTTGTATTTTGCACTTAATGAAAGAGGAATAGAATGTGAGACGGGACGGGTGTCAACATTAGGTTGCACTGGTTCACTTTCTTAATTAGAAACACCAACTTGGTTATCAATAACCTTTCCACTTCTCAAAGTGGTCACTGTATTCACATATTCAAGTGTATAACCTTCTGAAAGGGAAGTAGTTTCTATAACAAATTGTTACTTCAGTGGGGGATCTTAAGGCATTTTTCCTTTCTCCCTCGCATTCAAAGTACTAGCTATTTGTCCTACTTGGATTTCTAGCTTGGCAATTGATTGAGAATGAGAACGAAACAATAGAGTGTTTGCCTCCAAGGTACCCAAAGCCAATAAAACTTTCTCCTCAAATGCGAGATTTCTTGAATTACCTTAAGAATATGATTGTTGATTTGGAAAATGAGAATTCAAAATTTGATTTCCATTGGGTGCTTGATAGGATGAACGATAGCCTTGAGAATTTTGGCCTTGCATGGGAGGTGGAACATACTTGCTTTGGAAACCACCTTGGGGAGGTTTTGAGCCTTCCCCTTGGCTTTTCCAAGAGAAATTGTGACAACCCTAGATTTTTTAACCCAGTGTGTCCTGTGATGACCCAATACGGATCCAAAATGCGAAAGCAAAAGATAGAACAATGGTCTCTAGAGATACAACACTCCTCTAAGACACCAATGTGACCCTTAACGAGGTTACAAATCCCAAAGAAAGTAAACGCGGAAGCAACGTTTTAAAACGGATAAGAATGAACCTCGGGGCAAAATGGTCATTCCACATTGAAATGGGTGCCACCGTGCATACCATTGGAAAGACAATGAAAAATCAATAAGAATAGACTCAAGAATCACATGATTCGGAGTCTGGACAACAAAAATATCAAGTTCTGAAGTCGAAGGAAGGGAAACCCTATCCCGGTTCGAACAAAAAACAGACATTACCTTACTAAAACTCAAATATCTTGAGCTAAAAGAATAATCTGAATTTGAAATTGGTACCATTGGAAATCTTACTTCAACGTGGTCAATTTAGACTCAAGAACGGATCAATTCGGAGTTAAAACGAAGAAGATATGATGATTTGAAGTCGGAGGTGCAGTGCTGAACCAAGACACATATACACCTGTGAACAGTACCTCGAGTGCTCGAGCAAGGACTTCGAGTGCTCCAAAATTGCCCCGAGAGTTCTGCCCAAAGTTAGAGCACTCGAACCCCCCCTTTAGAGCGCTTGAACTATTATAGGCTACACCTGAAATGCCAACTTGAAATGCAATTTTGAGGACTTTCTGGGCCTTTTTGAGAAAAACACAAAGAAGAAACTATCCTCAAAATCATGTTTTCTAGCCAACCATGCCAAAAGAAAACTTTATTTTTCAAGTGAAAACCCCAAAATGCCCTTATGCTCAGTTTAGGCTCAAAACGGCAAAAATGTGAATTTGCACCAAACATACATTTGACCCCAAATGCACTTCCAGGCTGCAACGAATATGCACACAAACATAATAAGTGATTCTGAGCACGTGGGAATGGTCCGCGGCTCCCAGAAATGGTCAAGTCAAAATCCGACCGCCCAACAGCCAAAAAGGTGAAAATGAATTTGAAATGGGTATTTTGAAAACCAAATTTAGCAAATGATTGGAAATGACCATTCGGCCCTTGGCCACACTTCATGCATGATTAATGAGATCCTACGGAAGAATCAAAACGAAATTCCCACACCCGATGCAAACATAGTGAGACAAAACTTAACATTTTTTCAATATTCTCATAATATTTCATGAAGTCAAAACTACATAGAATACAAATACATGTCATTGGCCTCCGGCCTCATCTCATACATGTCAAATACATTGTAAGGAGTGCACTCATGTGCACATTACATGCTTAAATTCAAATATACATATCTTGACATATAAGGCTACAAATGGCTTTTCAAGCCAACCTTCACAAAAATGGAAGTCTTCAAGTCCACAAGTCTTCCAAGCATAATGAGAGTCTCAACTTTAATTCCTGTACCTGAAATATGCCCCAGTATAGTAGGGGTGAGTAACATAAAACTACTCGTAGGAAATGAGCATGCATCGACATATGTTTTACAAGTTTGCATGATTTAATTATTGTGGTTCATTCCACCTAACGTCTATGTCAAAGATGAGACTCAAGGAGCATCCTAGCTACCTAAGATCATTTCTAGCATCAATCATCTCATTCGTGCAATTTTAGCAACATAGGGTCATGCTTACACAAAGCAACAACATAGGAGCATGCTTACACAAAGCAACAACATATAGATTCTCAAGGTAATCAACTTGAAGTCTAAAATGCAACATCGACTAAGTATAACAATTTAGCATAATTAGAATATCTAATACCACACATCAAGACATAGGTTCTCTAGGTTATCAACTAGAAATCTAAAAGTGTGAAATCAACTAAATATAGTAATTTAGTATGGATGTACTTAACAACATCAAAATGATTCACAAAAATCATAAAAAATAGATGTACTTAACAACATTAGAATGATTCATTAAAATCGTAAACATGGATGTACTTAACAACATCAAAATCGCCAATAACCAAAACCACAAGTTCCAATATAAACATGATTGTTAATTTGGAATTGAATGCAAAAACAAATAGTGGAAGACTTGGACATCTAAGCTCGGAATTCTACCGAGACCTCAATGGTTATTCCGGGAACTAACCCGCAGGGAAGACCACCCTAAGTGCGCACTATCTCAATTGGGGAGAACTCATACCTCCCGCACTAGAGCCAAACTCTAGCCATGTTACTAGTAACCATGTCCCAAGAGAATCCAAAATAATCAAATAAGTTCACAACTTATACATAACTTATATAATGCATGAAAACACCTTTCATGCACAAGTAGATTGAAACCACACAATCCATGCCTTAAAGTTTCAATTCTAAAATGACATACATAATGTCAATTACAAAGTGTGCAATTCACTACACATAGCATCAATATATTCCATAAAGAAAACATGTTCTCATGAATATAAATATAACAACAAAGTTGTCCAATACTCAAAACACAACAAAGTGAATACATAAAAAGTTCAAGTCCATGATTTGAATATAGAAACAACTTCTAAAATACCAATAGATCAATGGAGCCATTAAATAGAATTTAATTAAACAAGATAATCAAATTCTCTAGATTTCAAATCAAATTCAAATAACCACAAATTAATATATGTTAAACAACATAACATGCTCATTACATATTTCAACTCAAAAGTATCAAATGAGCAAGATAGCATCATATAGAATTTAATTAATTTAAATTAATCAAATCTCTAGATTTCAAAAATTATTCTAATGATCCCTAATTAACATATATCAAGCACTAACTCATGGTCATACCATATCTCAAGTCCAAAATGGGATACAAGCAAAACACAATTTATTAGAATTTAAATCAAATTAAATCCTTTAAATCTCTAGATTTGAAAACTCATCTAAATCATCCCAAATTAATATATATCAAAGATCAACTCATGGCCATGCCATTTACTAAGTCTAAAATGAGTTATATGCAAGATATGATAAATCACTAATTTATCAAATTAACAAAAGACATGCATACAACTTAGATAAGCATCAATAGCATGCAAGATAACAAAAAATACAACCTTAAAACATCCCCTACCTCACTAGAGAAGTGTCTCTCTAGAATTCAAGGCAAAATCAACACAAAATGGCAAACCCTTCTAGGGTTATGAAGAGGAAGATGAGGGGAACAAAATGTATTCCCAAGTTCAAGCTTGGAAATCAATGGAAGGCTCTCAAAAATCAAGGTCAAAGCTTATGACTTTAGGCTCCATCCATGGAGGCTAGGGTTTTCTTTACAAGAGATGGCGGAAATGAAAAATGATAAAGATGAAATGTGAGTGGAGGGGATAGAAATCCTCCACTCACTATGTGCTCTTGCACTACCTCTCACACACACACTAATGCAAGATCAAATTGTGAGCCTACACTTGTCACAAATCCAAGGCTCCATCCTAGTCTAAATCTCAAGCCTACACTTGTCAACCATCCAAGCTAACAAGTGCACCAATCCTAGGCCAACAAGTGGTTAAATCTGCACCCTCCATATGTCCTCATCCAAGGCCTCAAAGTGTTTCCACACACATGTCAACAAGTGGACCAATGAGAGTGTGACACTTGTCACATTTTTCAGAAATTGCAAAAAGATCCTTTTTGAAAATATCTCCCAAATTAAATTGCAAAATGATCTCTAAGACGAAAAATAATTACTTTACAGTAATTACACAAAAACCCCTAAAGTTAGGAAAATTACAAAATGGTCATACTTCTATACCCTTTACAAGAAAAGTAAGCACTTAGCATGCTTTTCTACCAAAGTGAAAATACACATAGCATGGAATTTAAATCTCATGGATGCATGCAAAACCAGAATCAAATCCGTACACGAAAAGTGAGGTTATGCTAAAAAGTGACAACCGAGAAAAAGACGAAATGTGAATAGTGTCACAAAGTGAAAATGACTCGATCCTCAAAGGAAGTCGTCAATCTACGGAAAAGAGTCTCAGAAACCATTCCTGAGTACTCAAGATGACACTAAGTGACGAGAAACCAAACTCAGAAAGGAAAAAATCAACGGAAAAAAAAAAAATCCGTGAAAATTTGAGAAAAGGAAAGCAATGAAAATGACCAGGTCATTACAGAAATTAGTATGGTTCCTCTACCCAGGATTATAATGACTTCCATAAGGATTATTCCCTTGATTCACAAAAGTGGCACTCACTTGTTCATGGTACTAACTATGCACATGTCTGTAATGACCCGGTTATTTTCCTTCCATTCCTTTTTTCCTCAAATTTTACGGATATTTTTTTTTTCCATTGTCTTTTCTTTTTTGAGTTCGGTTTTTCGTTTCTTGGTGTCATCTCGAGTGCTCAGGAATGGTTTTAGAGACTCTTTCCTTTGGATTGACAACTTTCTTGTGAGGACCGAGTCATTTCCTCATTTTCATTTTTCGGCACTATTCACTTTTCGTCTTTTTCCCGTATGTCACTTTGTTAGCACAACCTCATCTTTCATGTTCGGATTTGATTCCAGTTTTGCATGCATCCACGATATTTAAATTCCATGCTATGTGTATTTTTACTTTTATAGAAAAACATACTAGTTGTGTACTTTCTTCCTTAGGGGTGTGGATGCACACTTCTTCGAAATTTCTCTTTCTTTTGGGGTCATTTATGTAATTACTGTAAAATAATTATTTTTCATCTTAGGAACCATTTTGTAATTTAATTTGGAAGATATTTTCATAAATGACCTTTTTGTAATTTTTGAAAAGTGTGACAAGTGTCACACTCTCATTGGTCCACTTGTTGACATTTGTGTGGGGACACTTTGATACTTTGGATGATGGCATGTGAAGTGTGGAGATTCACCCACTGGTTGACCTAGGATAGGTGCACTTGTTGGCTTGAATGGTTGACAAGTGTAGGCTTAAGATTAAGCCTACAATGGATGCTTGGATGAGTGATAAGTGTATGCTCCAAATTAAGTTTTGCAATTATTTTTAAGCCACTTTGGGATTATGGTTTTAAAGAGGGGTTTTTATGCAATTAACCATAGATGTGTCTGTTGACCATGGCGTAGGATCACATAGTGAGTGGAGGATTTCTATTTCCTCCACTCACCCATTTTCACATTATGTCATTTTATTCCTTACAAGAAAACCCTAGCCTTTATGGATGGAGCTTAAAGCCTTAAGCCTTGACATTGATTTTTAAGAGCCTTCCATTGATTTCCAAGCTTAACCTTGGGAATACTTTTTGTTCCTCTCACTCTCCTCTACATAACCCTTGAAGGGTTTGCCATTTTGTGTTGATTTGCCTTAGATTCTAGAGAGACTCTTCTCTAGTGAGGTAGGGGGTGTTATAATTTATTTTCCAAGTGATTTTACTTGGTTTGTATGAGATATAAGTTGTATGCATGTCTTATGTTAATTTGAGAAATTAATGATGTATCATAGTATACTTATAACTCATTTTAGACTTGATATATGGCATGATCATGACTTGATCTTTGTTGTATATTAAATTGGGATGATTTAAATGAGTTTTCAAATCTAGAGATTAAATGGATTTAATTTGATTTAAATTCTAGTTAATTGTATTCAATTTTAGACTTAAGATATGGAATGACCATAACTTATTGCTTGCTATATATTAAATTGGAATCATTTGATGATGTCTTGAAATTCTACATGATGATGTCTTGCTCATTTTGCCCTTTTGATTTGGTATATGTAATGAGCATGCTATGTTGTTTAACATATAACAATTTGAGGTTATTTGAAAGTGATTTGAAATTTAGAGAATTTAATTATTTTGTTTAATTAAATTCTATCTAATGACTCCATGGATCTAATTGTGTTTTAGAAGTCATTTTTATATTCAAATCATGGACTTGGACTTGTTGCATATTCACTTGGTTATGTTTTGAGTACAGGATAACATTGTTGTTATAGTTATATTCATGAGAGCATGTTTTCTTTATGGGATATATTGTTGCCTTGTGTAATGAGTTGTACACCTTACATTTGATATCTTTCATGCCATGGTAGTTGTGGACTTAGAGCATGTATTGTATGTATTTCCAAATTTGGTTGTGTATGATAGATAGTTGATATCTTGTATATACATGTCGACATATACGTTGTCGCATAACTTGTTGATTTTTGAAACTTGGGGATGTCGTTGTTTGGCTATTACTAGGACTTGGTTCTAGTATGGGGGATTGTCCGTCTACAGTCTAGTGCTCACATAGGGAGGTTACCCATGGGCTAGTAACCCTAAAGTAACTATGGTGTCGGTTTGATCCAATGTGATGTCCAAGTATCCACCTTGTTTAATTTCGCATTTCATTTCAAGTTGATAACTATATGATGTTGTAATTTGTTGTTCCTTATTTGATTTCCCATTTTAAGTTACAAGATGTTAACTTTGAGAACTCGTGCTTTACGCGTTGTATTGGAAGTTCCAATGTTGGTTAAATTGCATGATATTGTGAATTATGCTAGAAATGAATTAAGGTAGCTTAGGATGTTCCCTGACTCTCACCATTGACATAGACGTTAGGTGGCATAATCCTTTTGAATTGTTTTAAGTTAATGTAAAAATCTTTAAAGAAATCGAGTCTATGCATGCTCATTCTCTACGAGTAAACTTGTTTACTCACCCCGAAGTTACTGGGGGTTTTGTTCAGGTACGAAGACTTGGTTCATGATGTTCATCATTGCTTGGATGATTGTAGACTTGAAGGTTTTAATTCTAGTAAAGGTTGGCTTGGAATGCCACTTGTGTTCTTTTTTGTCAAAATGTGTATATTTGATTCCATTTATGTAATGTGTGCATAAGTACGCCTTTGTATTGTATTTGACATGTATGAGATGAGGCCGGAGGCCAATGACATGTATTTTATATCCAAATGTAAAATTTGACTTCATGAAATAATATGAGAATATATATTTGTAATAATAATAATAATTAATTATTAATTATGGTGTATTCCATTTTTACCCTTTTTCTCTCAAGCTAGGGCGACATTGGCATCTCTAGGGTTACTAGGGTTTCTGGGGACAATGATCACTTCCATGGAGGAGGGGTAACCCTCCTCTACTGTGGGTAGTGTACATGCTCCTTCCTCTCTATCGCGCCGCCTCTCATGGAGTTCTTTACTCTAGAATTCTATGACTAATGGTTTTACGCCATTAACTTATTATAGTGAGAATCGAAATAGGGAGTGTGTGGTTATTGAAGATAAAGATATCGCTGAAGAGTTACAGTACTGGGCAAATTTGGTGGTTTGTTACGTCTTAGGAAGTAAGCCTTACTTCCCCTACTTCAAATCATATGTTCAGAAAAGATGGAATAAGGATGTCATGGTAGTATCGATGAATGATTGGTTCTTCTAGGTCCATTTTTCGTCTGAGGAAGATCTGCTACAAGTTCTATCTCGTTTTCATACGTTCCAAGGTAGAGCCATTATAGTGAAGCAATGGCATAAGAGTATACAATTGGATCATGATATCTTAGCTACCGTTCCCATATGGATGAGGGTGTATGACATTCCAGTTCATGCTCGAAGTGGAACTTCAGTCTCTAAAGTGGTGTCAAACACTGCTAAACCTATATATATGGATGATATTGCTCTTTGTAGAGAAAAGGGTTTATATGTTAGAGTTTTAGCAGAGATAGAAGTGGATGATAAATTCCCAGAAGTTATTAACACAACGTTGCATGGGCTGTCTTGTAGAGTACAAGTTGAATATGAATTGATGCCTCAAATATGTGGTCTATGTAAGAAGATGGATCATACTGAGAATTTGTGTCCATTAAACAAGATTAGAATTTCTAAACCTAAGGAGAAGTGGGTGGTGAAAAAACCCGAAAAGGAGAACATAGCAGTATTCCACGAAAAGGGTATCTCAGAGGGGGACAAGGAAATTAAGAGTCCTATAATAGAGATGATTGAAGAGGTGGATGGCTTTACAATGCAAAGGAAATCAAAAGGCAATGTTAAGGCAGGGTCTTAAGAATCACAGTTACAAGTGGTCTCCTTGAATTCATTCCAAGTTCTTGATGAATTAACTGAGAGAGAAGAGGGAGGGGAACCTACGATAGACAGTGCTATAGCAATTGAAAAGGGTAATGGGGTAGCTGTAATGTCAGTGGAAAATAATCAAGATTTTGCTACTGAAAGGGATCTTCAGATCATGGATAAAGTGCAAAATCTAGTGCAGAAGACAGAGGTGGGGGTTCCAGTGTCACCAGAGGGAGGTACCATTTCCTCAAAGAAGTAGAAAAAAAAAAAAAAAGAATAAAAAGGAGGTAGAGATTGATCCTAGTGTGGTTAGGGTCACAAGAGGTACGATTACAGGTGGGCCGATTCCACCAATTTATCTGTTTAAATGATAGGATTGTGGAATGTTCAAGGTCTCAATAGGCTGGTTATGTAGAAAGAAGTGAAGGCCTGGTTAAGTGACTCCTCGATTGTGTTATGTGGTTTGGTAGAAACTAGGGTCTATAGTAGTAAGTTCCAGAGATTAAAAGTCAGAATTAGGAATAATTGGAGTTGGGTTAATAATTATTCAGCTGATGCAGGTGGAAGAATTTGGTGTGGCTGGGATCCATTGAGACTTGATGTTTTAGTTTTATAGACCAGTGATCAGATGATGTTGTTACATGTAGTGGTTAGAGGGTCTAATAGCAAATTCTATGTGACTTTTGTTTATGCTAAGAATACTGATACTTAAAGGATATCCTTTTGAAAAGACATGGAGAATGGTGCTCAGTTTATTGATGGGCCATGGCTTTTAATGGGGGATTAGAATATAATAACAGTTAATGAAGAGAAGAAAGGGGGGAGACAGCATCCGCCTAAAGTATTTTAGGATTTTAATCAGACCAAAGATAACTTATGTTTGTCAGAAGTGCCAACATCTAATGGTGTGTTTACTTGGTGTAATAACAGGTACTCTAATAGGAGGATTTATGCAAACTTGGATAGGGGCTTAATGAATGAGGAGTGGTGGCAGGTTTTTCCAAATTCTCATATAATGTTAACCCCTCATTTGACCTCAGATCATTGGGGTTTAAAGATGATGTTTCCTTTACAGATTGCTGAGGGGCGAAAGCCATTTAGATTTCTTTGTGTGTGGAATCAACAATCTGTAGTGAAAGCCATGATTACTAAGGTTTGGAAGACTAAGACCAGTGGGGATCCAATCAAAAGACTTCTTTACAAGTTAAAGCTCACTAAACAAGCAATTAAATATTGGAATGAGAATAAGTTTGGTTCTGTTTATGAGGAAGCTATTTCTTGTAGGAAGAAGCTAGTTGACATTCAATATCAGTTGAGAGATGATTCAATGAATGAGAGACTTATTCAGATTGAAAAGGAAGGTCGAATGCCTCTCGAAGCTGCTATTTCAAATGAAACAATTTTACTGGCTCAGAAGTCCAGGATCAAATGGGTGAAGGAGCAAGATAGATGTACTAAATTTTATTTCCAAAAAATCAAGCAACACAGAGCAAAGAACAATATCATGGTTATTCAAGAGGATGGGGTTTCCATTACTGATCCAAGTATCATTAAGAGCAAGTTTGTGGGCTTATTATAATGATCAACCTGCCCTTTGTGTTCTAGAAGCTAGATGTATAAGAAACAAATTGTCTGCTGTAGAGATATCTATGTTAGAAGAGGCTATCATTAGAGAAGAAATAAAGTATACTATGTTCTCTATGGGACCTGATAGAGCTCCAGGTCCTGATGGATTCATTTCTCGATTTTTTCAACATTTCTGGAGTATTATTGGTGAAGATTTTATTGATGCTATTTTGCAATTCTTCTCCCATCCAGAATTGGGAAAAGGGACCAACAGTACCTTTATTACTTTGATACAAAAGAAGAAAGATTCTCTTAAGGTGGGTGATTATAAGCCAATATCATTGTGTAATGTTTTCTATAAAGTCATTGCAAAGATTTTGGCAAATAGACTTACTAAGGTGTTGGGTACGATTGTGGATAAAGAACAAAATGCTTTTATTCAAGGTAGAAAGATTTAGGACAACATTATTATGGCCCGTGAGCTTCGGTGAGGGTTTGGTGCTAAGAGAGCAAAGCCAACTTTAGCTTGGAAAATTGATTTAAGGAAGGCGTATGATACAGTTCAATGGTCATTTTTTATAAATATAATGAGACTCTTTGGCTTTGGAAATACTTGGATTTCTTGGATTCAAGTGTGTTTATCCTCTGTTTGGTTTTCAATCATTATTAATGGTTCCCCTAATGGTTTCTTTCAGCCTGAAAGAGGGGTTCGACAAGGTTATCCTTTATCCCCCCTTCTTTTCACTCTAGTTACTGAATATTTTTCGGGTATGATTGAGGCAGAGGTTAAGAGTGGAACAATTACCCCTTCTCATGCAGTTTGTAAAGCTGGTTTATCTATCACACACCAGTTCTTTACAGATGATCTGCTAATGGTAGTCCGAGCTAATATGGCTACTGTCCTATGCTTAAAAAGAACCTTGGTGCAATTTGAAAATCTCTCTGGACTTGCTGTTAACAAAGATAAGTCAGAGCTTTATTTTACCAGGTCTGTGAGAAGAAGATCTATAGTGATACGGGCTTTGGGTTGTAAGGTGGGATCTTTACCATTTAACTATCTGGGCTTACCTATCTCTGATAAGATGTTGAGATGGCAAGATTGTATAAGTTTGATTGACAAAGTTATAGCTTCTACCACTAGATGGAACGGCATGTATTTATCTATAGCTGGGAGAATTGAGCTTAGCAGGGCTGTAATTCTTCCTATAGTGCTCTATTGGACCTCAGTTTATTTGTTACCTGCAATGGTTATAAACTTAATTGACAAACGAATGAGGAATTTTATTTGGGGGTATGTAGATGACAGTAAGAAGATGCATGGTTTGAGATGGAAGAAGTTAGCAGCTCCTAAAGCAGAGAGTGGGTTGGGAATAAGAAGAATAGCAGACATTGATTCAACTTCAAAATGCATATTGCCCTAGGATTTTTTACTGTCTAAGGATAGAATCTGGGTAGCTTGGTTCAAAAAACACTATCTAAAGTGGGCTTTTTTTTGGAATATTGTTCCAAAGATTACTTGTTCATCTATATGGAAGAGTATTATTGCAGTAAGGGATGTAATCAAGCTCAATTGCAGATATAGAATTGGGTCTGGTTTTAATATCAAGGTGTTTTTGGACCCTTGGTGTGATGGGCTGTTCTTGAGGGAGCTGTTTAATCACAGATTATTGAATTCTATCAGGAGGAACAAAATGTGTTGTTTAAGTGACCTTATTATTAACAATCAATGGAATGATGAGGTCTTGATGACTGCTTCTCAGGAGGTGCTGCAGGTGTTCCATAATCAGAAGATACACGGTGGAGTGGATGTCTTAACTTGGAAGAATACTTTCAGTTTTCATGCTGCTTGGGAGGTTTACAGAATCTAAAGTTCTGAGGTTAGCTGGAGTGGGATCTGTTGGAGTGGAGGGAGACCTCGTTGGTCAACTCATTCAATCCTTGTGATGCATCAAGCTATTTTAACTCAGTCTTACATGAAGAGTAAAGGGTATTATCTAGTTTCTAGATACTGTCTGTGTTTAAGTCATGAGGAAAATTTGGATCATGTTTTTTGCAATTGTGAGTTCATATGGAGGGTGTGGAATGGTCTATCAGATTGGTGTGGTTGGCAATTGCAGAGATATAATTCAGTTCAAGAGCTGGCTGACATGTTTATTATGAAATTCAAAGGTAAAGGGAGGAACAAGATGGCAAGGATTATCTTTTCTGCTACCCTTTATTTCACGTGGATGGAAAGAAATAATAGGATACATAAGGAGTCCTCTATTAAACCTTTAGATATTGCTAAGGGTATTTTATTTGAAGTTATTGATGTCATGGGGGTAAGCCTTCAAGACATTTGCTAGTCTTTGTTTGGGTTTTGTTTGCTTTTAATTTGCCTTTTTAAGGTGTGTGGTGTTTACTTTGTGTCTACTGGGGGTATGCCCTCAATGTTTCCATGTACTTTTTGTTTATATTAATACATTCGTTCATTTAGGAAAAAAAATAATATGAGAATATTGAAAAATGTTAAGTTATTGTTTCACCATGGGTGCATCGGGTGTGGAAATTTCATTTTTATTCTTTCATAGGGTCTCATTAATCATGTATGAAGTGTGACCAAGGGCCAAATAATCATTTGACTTCATTTTATAATTTTTGTTTTCAAAATTTCCATTTCAAGTTTATTTTAGCCTTTTTGGCCGTCGGGGGGTCGGATTTTGACTTGGCCATTTTCGGGAGCCGCAGGCCATTCCCGCGCGCTCAAAATCGCCATTTACTTTTGCGTGCGTGATTGTTTTCATGAAAAACCATTTTGTTTGTGTTTTGAGCCTCCTATGGACTCATTTCACCTCTTTGTTGAAAAATTCGGCTTAAGGTCATTTTGGGGTTTTCACATGAAAAATAAAGTTTTCTTTTGACATGGTTAGCTAGAAAACATGATTTCGGGGGGGGGGGGGGGGGGGGGCTTTCTTCTTTTTGTTTTTCCAAAAAGGCCCAGAAAGTCCTCAAAATCACATTTCAAACTCAAAAATCTGTTAAGCTTGTTGTAGAACGAGCGCTCGTACATGGGGCACGAGCGCTCATAAGTGGGGCAATGGGTTTTGGCCCTAGGCATGCTCATCTATGAGTGCTCATAGCCCTTGCATGAGCGCTCATTCGTACCGTTCATGTGTGTATGGATGTGTGTGTCTTAGTTCAGTAGTGTACTTCCAACTTTGGGTCATCTTATCTTCCTTGTTTTAACTCCGAATTGATCCGTTCTTGAGTCTAAATTGACCGAGTCTAAATAAGCTTTCCAATGGTACCAACTAGAGCTTTAGCTTCAATTTTTAACTTCAGATATTCAAGTTTTAGTAGAGCAGTGTCAGGATTTAGTTCGAACCGGAATAGGGTTTCCTTTCCTTCGACTTTAGGACTTTTTATCTTTGCCGTCCGGACTATGAATCAAGTGATTCTTGAGTCCAACTTTGTTAATTTTTTGTTGTCTATTCAATAGTGTACACGGGGGCACCCACTTCAGTTTGGAATTACCATTTTACCCTTTTAGCCTTAAATGCTCATTTTTCTTCATCTTGTCGTTTCTCCTTCGTCCGAACTCCAAATCATGCGATTCTTGTGTCCATCTTGATTAGTTTTTTGTTGTCTTTCCAGCGGTGTGCTCCGTGGCATCCGAATCCATATTTTTTGAAATGACGATTTTGCCCCGGGGGCTTAATTGTTATTTTTTTGATCTCTTACTTTCGCACTTATCCCTTTGTGTTCCGTGACCTCATGGAAGGTTATCTTAGGGTCTTAGAGGTGTTGTGCCTTGGGAGACCGTTGTCTTGTCTTTGCTTCCGCATTCTGGATCCGCTTCGGGTCATCACAGGACACACTAGGTTAAAATATCCAAGATCGTCACAGGTGGTATCAGAGCTCCTAGGTTTAAACACCTTGGACAATGGGTTTTGGGTGCATATCATGCTTACATTGCCATGCTCTATGTGTTTATATACTTCATGATAACATATTTTGGTTTGATAACATGTTTATGTGCTTACGTGCTGTATGTGGTATGCTACCTGTTTAGCCTGTTTTGATTCTATGGTAAAGAGCATGACATATGATGTATGCTAGATTTGATTTGTATATGCATGATTGTTTTGCATATTTGACAGGACTTGGGGTTAATCATAGGATGTTTGAGTCGAGGTTGAGTTGTTTGATGAGTTTGCACTTAGTGCAATGGTTGGTGTGTTTGGTTTTGTTTAGGCACTCTTCTCTGAGGTTGTTGGTGATTGTCCACATGGTTTTACAGTAGTTTAGGTCATTGTTGGCCTAACGTTGGCTTTGGATAGGTGGAAGGTCACCTTTTATTTTGGCTTTCGTAAAGTGAGTCATTGAGCGTAGCCGTAGGGCTGGATTTGTTGGTTTTTGGCTATGATGAGGTTATGAACCTCTTAGGATCCTTGGTTGTTCGGGATGATTCCTCTGGGATTGTGTTTTTCATGGGTGGGTACGTTTGTGGGCGTGTGCATGGCACTGTCATGCTACTGTACTCGCTAGCTACGAGCGTAGTTCGGATGGAATTAGTGTCAGTTTTTGTTCCGATAGGCATTGTCCTTTTGGTTGGCGATGATATGAGTTTTGTTTTGAGCGTCTGGTGTTGAGATAGTGATTGATGGTCGTTTTGAGGATAATTTTGGAGATTGATTCAGTTATTTGATTGTGTAGCTAAAGTAGCCATTTTGTTTGAGTTCTCTTTGCGTGATGATGCTTTTGGGATTGAGTCGATTGATTGATATTTCGGGTAGAGAGAACATTGCACTATTAGCATCACTTGTAGTGTCACCTCTAGATTCGGAGATGGAGTGTTAGAGTCTTACCATTGTGGTAAGGGCTCATATTAGTTTTAAGATAGGTTGTTGTCGTATTGGTTTTTAGAGTCAGTTTATGGCTAGGACTGGTCTTTCCTTTTTCGTAGACACTCTAGGACACGATGTCCATAGGGTTCATTATTGCATCATTTTTATCTTCTGTAGTTTCATTCACTACCATGTTAGTAGTATAATTTATGATATTGTGATGCATGAGTAGGTAGAAGTGTATCCACATTCCTTTCTTATTGTGTGACATTAGCATGCCTTCTTTATATGCTTAGAGATGCCATGTTGTTACTATGTTTTAATGACATGATTTTGTGCTTACGTGGAAACGTGCTGCATGTACCCTTGATTTTATCTATGTGAGTAGACTTAATTTCTTAGTAGTTGTATTTCTTTGTTATTTGCATGACTTTTATGTTTAGTTTCTCCCTTTTGTTCCCTTTTCGTATTTGTCGTGTTGACACTTGTGGGAGAATAGGGTTTTTCCTCCTTTCTTAGTTCGAGTAAGGGATATCACAAGGAGTGAGTCTCTCCTCTTCATTGCATTTTGCACAGTTTTGGGGTTGGCTGGTTCGTGAGGATCGCCATTGTTGTCTTAAGTCCTTGGCGAGAATTTGGTTGATTTTGGTCGACTTACTTCCATGTAGGGGGTGAAGTCTTTGACCTTGTCGTCTTTCGTTTCAAAGACAGTCGTGGTGTTGTCCTTCTTAGGACTGGTGGTTCCCTTTCTTTTGTGTCTTTCCTTGGGGAGTTTTTACCGTGGTTGTTGACAGGTTGAGGTACTTAGAGTGAGTGGATTGGTGTGAGATCATTTTGTGGGGACTTGTGTCCATACCATTGAGGATCTGTTTGATTCGTAGGGTAAGCTCGATGCTCTTTTAAGGATGTCTTTTGGAGACTTGTTTCAGTTTTGGAGACGTAGATGTGGTTAACTCTTAAGAGGAGTTTTAAAAGATTGTAGTTGGATCTGGCTGGTTTGTGTGGCCGCGTGGTCATTTTCCTTTTGAGAGGTTGTCCTGTCGTGAGCACGTGGGTGGGAATGATATTGGTTCGTACGTTGTCTTTCAGTTTTGGTATTGCTTTCGTAGCATGTTGTATGGGATACTCGGAGATGTACTCCGTATATACCATGGTTATGACTTTGGTTTTGTATGGGCCAGATTTCGGGGACGAAATCCCTTTAAGGTGGGAAGGTTGTAATGACCCGGTTATTTTCCATCCATTCCTTTTTCCTCAAATTTTACGGATATTTTTTTTTCCATTGTCTTTTCTCTTTTGAGTTTGGTTTTTCATTTTTTAGTGTCGTCTCGAGTGCTCGGGAATGGTTTTTGAGACTCTTTCCTTTGGATTGACAACTTTCTTGTGAGGACCGAGTCATTTTCTCATTTTTATTTTTCGGCACTATTCACTTTTCGTCTTTTTCCCGTATGTCACTTTGTTGGCACAACCTCATCTTTCGTGTTCGGATTTGATTCTGGTTTTGCATGCATCCACGATATTTAAATTCCATGCTATGTGTAATTTTACTTTTATAAAAAAGCGTGCTAGTTATGTACTTTCTTCCTTAGGGGTGTGGATGCACACTTCTTCGGAATTTCTCTTTCTTTTGGGGTCATTTGTGTAATTGCTGTAAAATAATTATTTTTCATCTTAAGGACCATTTTGCAATTTAATTTGGAAGATATTTTTATAAAGGACCTTTTTTGTAATTTTTGAAAAGTGTGACAAGTGTTACACTCTCATTGGTCCACTTGTTGACATTTGTGTGGGGACACTTTGATGCCTTGGATGACGGCATGTGGAGGGTGGAGATTCAGCCACTTGTTGACCTAGGATAGGTGCACTTGTTGGCTTAGATGGTTGATAAGTGTAGGCTTAGGATTAAGCCTACAATAGATGCTTGGATGAGTGACAAGTGTATGCTCCAAATCAAGTCTTTGCAATTATTTTTGGGCCACTTTGGGATTATGATTTTAAAGAGGGGTTTTTGTGCAATTGACCATAGATGTGCCTGTTGACCATGGTGTAGGATCACATTGTGAGTGGAGATTTTTATTTCCTCTACTCACCCATTGTCACATAATGTCATTTTATTCCTCACAAGAAAATCCTAGCCTCTATGGATGGAGCTTGAAGTCCTAAGCCTTGACTTTAATTTTAAGAGCCTTCCATTGATTTTCAAGC
Source organism: Cornus florida (assembly GCF_030987335.1). Classification (NCBI taxonomy): domain Eukaryota; kingdom Viridiplantae; phylum Streptophyta; class Magnoliopsida; order Cornales; family Cornaceae; genus Cornus; species Cornus florida. The sequence goes on along the minus strand of NW_026775571.1, from coordinate 30,482,274 downwards.
TTAACCTTAGGAATATTTTTTGTTCCTCTCACTCTCCTCTACATAACCCTTGAAGGGTTTGCCATTTCATGTTTATTTGCCTTGGATTCTAGAAAGACTCTTCTCTAGTGAGGTAGGGGGTGTTATAATTTATTTTCCAAGTGATTTTATTTGCTTTTGTATGAGATATAAGTTGTATGCATGTCTTATGTTAATTTGAGAAATTAATGATGTATTATAGTATACTTATAACTCATTTTAGACTTGATATATGGCATGGCCATGACTTGATCTTTGGTGTATATTAAATTGGGATGATTTAAATGAGTTTTCAAATCTAGAGATTAAATGGATTTAATTTGATTTAAATTCTAGTTAATTGTATTTTGCTTGTATTCTATTTTAGAATTGAGATATGGTATGACCATGACTTATTACTTGCTATATATTTAATTGGGATCATTTGAACAACTTTTGAAAATTAGAGAATACTTGTAGTTCCTCTCACTCTCCTCTACATAACCCTTGAAGGGTTTGCCATTTTATGTTGATTTGCCTTGGATTCTAGAGAGACTCTTCTCTAGTGAGGTAGGGGGTGTTATAATTTATTTTTCAAGTAATTTTACTTACTTTTGAATGAGATATAAGTTGTATGCATGTCTTATGTTAATTTAAGAAATTAATAATGTATCATAGTATACTTATAACTCATTTTAGACTTGATATATGGCATGGCCATGACTTGATCTTTGTTGTATATTAAATTGGGATGATTTAAATGAGCTTTCAAATCTAGAGATTAAATGGATTTAATTTGATTTAAATTCTAGTTATTTGTATTTTGCTTGTATTCCCTTTTAGACTTGAGATATGGTATGACCATGACTTATTGCTTGCTATATATTAAATTGCGATCATTTGAACTACTTTTGAAAATTAGATATTTAATTAATTTAAATTATTTTAATTCTACATGATGATGTCTTGCTCATTTTGCCGTTTTGATTTGGTATATGTAATAAGCATGCTATGTTGTTTAACATATAATAATTTGAGGTTATTTGAAAGTGATTTGAAATTTAGAGAATTTAATTATTTTGTTTAATTAAATTCTATCTAATGGCTCCATAGATCTAATTGTGTTTTAGAAGTCGTTTCTATATTCAAATCATGGACTTGGACTTGTTGTATTTTCACGTGATTATGTTTTGAGCATAGGATAACATTGTTGTTATAGTTATATTCATGAGAGCATGTTTTCTTTATGGGATATATTGTTGCCTTGTGTAATGAGTTGTACACCTTGTATTTGATATCTTTCATGCCATGGTAGTTGTGGACTTAGAGTATGTATTGTATATGTTTCCAAATTTGGTTGTGCATGGTAGATAGTTGATATCTTGTATATACATGTCAATATATATGTTGTTGCATAACTTGTTGATTTTGGAAACTTGGAGATGTCATTGTTTGGCTACAACTAGGACTTGGTTCTAGTACGGGGGATTGTCCCTCTACAATCTAGTGCGCACATAAGGAGGTTACCCATGGGCTAGTAACTTTAAAGTAACTATGGTGTCGGTTTGATCCGGCGTGATGTCCAAGTATCCACCTTGTTTGATTTCGTATTTCATTTCAAGTTGATAATTATGTGATGTTGTAATTTGTTGTTCCTTATTTGATTTCCCATTTTAAGTTACAAGATGTTAACTTTGAGAATTCGTGCTTTATGCATTGTATTAGAAGTTCCAATATTGGTTAAATTGCATGATATTGTGAATTATGCTAGAAATGAATTAAGGTAGCTTAGGATGCTCCCTGAGTCTCACCATTGACATAGACGTTAGGTGGCATAATCCTTTTGAATTGTTTCAAGTTAATGTAAAAATCTTTAAAGAAATCGAGTCTATGCATGCTCATTCTCTACGAGTAAACTTGTTTACTCACCCCGAAGTTACTGGGGGTTTTGTTCAAGTACAAAGACTTGGTTCGTGATGTTCATCATTGCTTAGATGATTGTAGACTTGTAGGTTTTAATTCAAGTAAAGGTTGGCTTGGAATGCCACTTATAGCCTTTTATGTCAAAATGTGTATATTTGATTCCATATATGTAATGTGTACATAAGTATGCCTTTATATTGTATTTGACATGTATGAGATGAGGCTGGAGGCCAATGATATGTATTTTGTATCCAAATGTAAAATTTGACTTCATGAAATAATATGAAAATATTGAAAAATGTTAAGTTATTGTTTCACCATGGGTGTATCGGGTGTGGGAATTTCATTTTTATTCTTTCATTGGGTCTCATTAATCATGTATGAAGTGGTGCCAAGGGCCAGACAGTCATTTGACTCCATTTTATAATTTTAGTTTTCAAAATTTCCATTTTAAGTTCATTTAAGCCTTTTTGGCCGTTGAGAGGTTGGATTTTAACTCGGCCATTTCCAGGAGCCACAGCCCATTCCCGCGCACTTAAAATCACTATTTACATTTGCGTGCATGATCGTTTTCATGAAAAACCCTTTCGTTTGTGTTTTGAGCCTCCTATAGACTCATTTCACTTCTTTGTTGAAAAATATGGCTTAAGGGCATTTTGGGGTTTTCACATGAAAAATAATGTTTTCTTTTTGTATGGTTAGCTAGAAAACATGACTTTGGGGGAGATTTCGTCTTTATGTTTTTTTCAAAATGGCCCAAAAAGTCCTCTAAATCACATTTCAAACTAAGAAATCTGTTAAGCTTGTTGCAGAACGAGTGCTCGTACATAGGGCACAAGCGCTCGTAAGTGGGGTAGTGGGTTTTTGCCCTAGGTGTGCTCATCCATGAGCACTCATAGCCCTTGCACAAGCACTTGTCTGTACTATTCATGTGTGTGTGGATGTGTGTCTCTTGCTTCAGCAATGCACGTCTAACTTCGGGTCATCGTATCTTCCTTGTTTTAACTCCAAATTGGTTCATTCTTGAGTCTAAACTAACCACGTCAAAATAATATTTCCAATAGTGCCAACTAGAGCTTCAAATTCCATTTGTAGCTCAAGATATTCAAGTTTTAGTAGAGTAGTGTCAGGATTTGGTTCGAACCGGGATAGGGTTTCCCTTCCTTCGACTTCAAGACTTGTTATCTTTGCCGTCCGGACTCCGAATCAAGTGATTCTTGAGTCCTTCTTTGTTAATTTTTCATTGTCTATCAAATAGTGTACACAGGGGTACCCACTTTAGTTTGAAATTACCATTTTACCCTTTTAGCCTTAAATGATCATTTTTCTTTGTCTTGCCGTTTCTCCTTTGTCCGGACTCCAAATCATGTGATTCTTGAGTCCATCTTGATTAGTTTTTTGTTGTCTTTCCTGCAAAGTGCTCGGTGGCATCCAAATCCATATTTTAGAAATGACTATTTTGCCCCTGGGGGCTTAATTGTTATTTTTCCGATCTCTTGCTTTCACACTTATTTCTTTGGGTTTTGTAACCTCATGGAAGGTTATCTTAGGGTCTTAGAGGTGTTGTGCCATGGGAGACCATTGTCTTGTCTTTGCTTCGGCATTCTGGATTCGCTTCGGCATTCTGGATCCGCTTCAGGTCATCACAGGACACACTGGATTGAAAAATCCACGGTCGTCACATGTCCATGGGGACAATTGGAAGTACTGTGCAACACACTAGAACAAGTCATGTAAGATTCATTGGAATAATGATGATGATGATTAAGAGAAAAAGACATTTGATAGGCAAAATTTTGGTTGATCAAACATTTGAGTTAAGGACTTCACCTCGGTAACTATGTCATTAGAATTGTCCACTTGATATAAGCTTGAATCCTTCCTTAATACATTTCTACTATTTTTAGAAGACAAAGATCGGTGCATTGAGTTTTCACTCATGCTTTCATATAAACGCCACATATCATCTTCATGTTTATCCAAATAGGAACCTCCCATTGAGGCATCAACTATGCCCTTTTGGTTATCCGACAAACTTTAAAAAAAATATTAAACTATTTGCCACTTAGGAATGTCGTGATGAGGACATTTTCTAAGCAAATCATTTAACCGTTCCCATGCCTCATGAAACATTTCCCCATCCCCTTGTGAAAATTCAAGAATTGAAGTTCTCATGGCATTGGCTTTGGACACGGGATAGTACTTTCTCAAGAACTCTTGTTGTATTTTCACCCAATAAGTTATAGAAAGAGGTCTCAAATTGTTAAACCAATATTTTGCCTTATCTTTTAGGGTAAATGGGAAGACTTTTAACCTCAAAACTTCCTCCGACATGTCCGTATATTTTACGATGGAAAAAACTTCAAGAAATTCATCCAAATGCTTATATGGTTCTTCATTAGGTAGCCTAAGATAATTAGGAAGGATTTGAATAGTTTGTGGCTTGATTTCATAATGATGTGCTTTAAATGGAGGAAGACAAATGCATGTTGGTGTATTGTATTCAATAGGCACATAGTGATCTTTCAAAGCCACGGGAGGATTGACAATTGGTGGCTCTACATAAGCCTCATTATTGGCTTGGACATTAAGAGGTAGAGGTGGTGGTGCATAATATGCCTTGGCATTCCAAGTCAAACTTGGCCTTGTAGTTATGGAACAAAAGGTCTAGGCATGCCTAATGGAACTTGCATGTTATCATATTGTTGCACATTAGGGTGAAGATTGCTTTGTTAGTCTATATGACCAAGGTCTTCAACATGGTCTTCCATTGATGCAATGGATTCACTTGACCCTACCCCTTGGATTATGAACAATCGACTCAAGATTAAGGTTCAGTGGAACAAGAGTAGGTTTTAAAGGCCTATGACCATGCATAGACAATGCAAAACAAAACAATCAACAAACACAACAAGTAGTAGGTACTTCTCATCCACAACACAAATCAATCAACAACAAGCCTCCACATATAATGATCCCATACTCCCATGTTTTTCAATAAATGCAAGAAAAGTAAAATGCCTCTATGCGGGCCAATGATAAACAATGAAATAAAATGCATCCACGCGGGTCGACAATTTAAGTAAGCAAGAGGAGTTAGAATAGCTCATAAAGGGTCCTTAAACAACTTCAAGAATTTTTAAGCCTTTTGCTTTGCTTAGCTTTTGCAAATTTTTTTTTATATTTTAGCTTTTTATGCTTTGCTTTGCTTCGGTTTAAGATCTCCCAACCCAAGTTGTAAGTAGACTAAATATGGAATCAAGTTTACACTAGCTCCTAAGTCAAGGAGGGCTCTTTCTATCTTGTTGTCACCAATGACACACGAGATAGTTGGGGCATCCGGATCCTTAAACTTTGGAGGGGCACTGTGTTGAATGATTGCACTCACATTTTCAGTCAACCTCACCTTCTTTGGCAAATGATTTTTGGAGGTGCGCTTTTGAGAGCACAAATCCTTGAAGAATTTTGCATAGGGAGGGATTTGCTTGATAGCATCCAAGAAAGGCAAGTTAATCTTTACTTGCTTAAAGACTTCCCATATGTCTTGAATTTTACAATTTTTGTTCCCAAAATGTGTCGACTCTTGGAGTCGTTGAGGAAATAGAGCCTTAGGCTCATAAGAAGTCTCCACCTTTGGGGAAACAAGCTTGGAATTTTCAGCATTAGACTTTGGGATTTTAGGAGTGAGATTTGGATTAGAAGAGAGGAGATTTGGATTTGTGGGAGGTAGAAATTTGTCAGTGCTACTTCCATCAACCTTGTTATCCACAACTCGACCACTCCGAAGAGTACTGATTGCTTGGACTTGTTCATAAGTTGGCGCACTCGAAGGAGGGGTTTGATCAGTCACATGAATCCCTCAAGGATTCTCACATGGTTGAGCGGGAAGCTTCCCCCTGTCTCTTTGAAGAAGCTGGTTCATTCAAGTGGCTATTTGGCCCACTTGATTCTCAAGTTTAGCGATAGGCTGAGTATGAGAATGAACCATTTGGAGAGTGGGCTGCAATGATGTCAAGAGTTGCTTGTTGGATTCCATCATTTGCTTGTTTAGAGATTCCATCATTTGTTTTTTTGCAGCCAAAATCTCATCAATTGGAAACACAGGAGGTTGATTAGAGACATTTGGATTATAAGGGGGATGGTAACTTGACGAGGCCTGAAATGGCCTATTTTGGAATTGAAAAGGGGGCTGATTTTGATGCCCTTGATTCTGAAAGTTCAAATTTTGTGGGGCAGGTTGCCTCAACGAGAAATTTGGATGATCTTTTCAGCCTGGATTGTAGGTATTAGAGTATGGATTATTTCCTGGCCTTGAGAACGTTGCATTTGCTTGCTGTTGATTGGGATGTTGGAATTGTTCTGATGTGGGACAATCTTTTGAGAGATGGAAAGGACTCGTGCATGATGCATACACTACACTTGCAGAGTTTTGACACAATGAAGGAGAAAGGTGTGGTGCCATAAAATTTGTGAGCTATGGCATACACTTGAGAGGATTCTTCTCGCATTGGTTTTGGTTGACAAGAGTTGGTGTTCTTAGCATTGGTTGAGCTCGGAGTCCTACGAGAATTATGTTGTAGTGAGTTTTCACTCAAGTTCTCAAGTAGGGTCTATGACTCATTCGCACTTTTGGACATGAACATCCCTCCACATGATGAGTCAACCATGAATCTATGGGTACCAGTTAAACAAGCATAGAAAGCTTGCACCAATTGCCATTTTGGAATTAGGTGGTGCGGACATTTCCTAAGGAGATCTTGTTATCTTTCCCAAGTCTCATAGAGTTGTTCCCTATCGCTTTGTGAAAAGCTAAGAATGGAACGCCTCATTAGGTTGGTTTTACTCACTGGATAGTATTTTTTAAAAAATTCTTGCTGTAATTGACCCCATGTAGTGATGGAATTTGGAGCAAGGGAGTTCAACCAATATTTTGCCCTATCTTTTAAGGCAAATGGGAAGAGGTGCAAATGGAGAGCATTTTCAGGGAAACCCCTAAGCTTGATGGTAGAACAAATTTCAAGGAACTCATCAAGGTGCTTATAGGGATCCTTATGTTCCAAGCCATGAAAGGAAGGTAGCATTTGAATTGTACTAGATTTGATTTCATATTGGGCTGCATCGATGTTTGGCATAACTATGTAAGAAGGAGAAGCATAAGTGGTGGGGATGAAGTGGTCCCGAAGAGTCATGGGAACCACGTTTGGAATTTCAGCTCTATTATTATGGATTCCCTCATTTTCGACATTTTCTTCATTATCAGCCATTGTATTAAATTCGAGTTCGATTCCTCTTATATTTGCAGATTCCCTAAGGCTTCTTCTAAGAGTCCTTTCAAGTGAATTTATGTCAACTGGCGAGTCAAGAGTTGGAAGGGAAAGTGATCTACGGCCAAACATCAATAACTCACAAGACAATCAAAACAACAATGCATTACCATAACCTCCATATACGATGTTCCCGTTCTCCTCAATTATGAAGACAGAAATGTAAATAGTCACGAATAGGACCGATGCTTATAGCCTCGACAAGGGCTTCCCAACTTAACTAAATCTAATCTAAACACATGTAAGATATTCACAACTTTGAAACTAGAGCTTTGAAAATTTACCTGAAGTTGTCTAGACTTACAAATTTGCTAGCTTTCCTCAGCAAGCCTTGAATACCTAGAATCTCACAAACACTTAAAATGTCACAATGATCAAAACCATGTAACAAAATATTCACAAGACACCATACTAACAATCAAACCAAAGGTAATCCTAAAACCTCGGTTCCAAAATCATTTGCAATCCCCGGCAACGGTGCCAAAAATTGATCGGTATGACAATTATACATCAACCTTTGCAATAGCACAAATCATTGTAAAATGGGGCTACTGGTCGGGTAAGTCGAACCACTGGGACTGCTAGTTTATTGCAACTAAGATATCTAGAATCACTTTTTAGAATGACAAATGGGTATATAGAGTTTTGTTGGTTTGTCACTAAAATTAAGAATTGAACAATGCATAAAACAATATTGTGCTAGAAGTAAAGAGATAAAAGCAATTAAGAAGGGACTAGGGAAATGAATCCACTACCCATCAATAAGTATGCTAGAATATGATTTACTTGGGGAAACATATATATATAACCGTGGAATACAGCAACATAACATTGAAACATTATCTTCAAGAAATATATTAAATCAAGATACAAGAGTAACCTATTAAGGCACTACATGTTTTGGTTACCTAAACTAGGATGTAACCTTAGACGTGATCGCCAAGCCATAGATTATCGAGCCCTTAATCTCATAATAAAAGCACATGAACTAGAAATCAAGAAGAATCTATCAAAGGAAAGCCCTAAGCAATAGATTATCAAAATTCCTAAATATCATGCCAATAAAATCACTTCCATGAACTCATCTCCATTGTCACTATAAAAATGTAGCAATATAATCATGAGAGAAAAACAATCTAAGAAAAGATATTTAACTCAAAATGATCATTTATAGATAATGAATTTCATTACATCAGATGAAGTGCTCTAGTTCATGGAAAAGTTACATATATACATTATACCCGAAATATAAATCAAATCAAAACAATGCTTACAAAATGGGGCTTCATCACCTCCCTAGATAGGGAGTTAGTTACCCATGGATGCACTAAAGGAAGGAGGAAGCTTAGAAAGAACTTCCATTTTCGCATCTCCTACTTTCAACCACACAAAACCTCTATCCTTCCAATCTCTTTCTCTCCCTCTCTCATCTCTCTCCTTTAGCCCAATATGTGATGCTCCATAATCCAAGCTTCCCCCCTTCTTTTGTAGACAAGATGTCTACTAAACCACCCAAAAACCGAGGTCCATGTCCCCTCAATGTCTTTCACCAACAACCCCATTAAGGAGGGAATCCAAATTAAAAGGTTCAAGGAAACAAGTGGGTCTGCAGTATGTTTACGAGCGCTCATAGATCGCAGCATGAGCACTCGTAAATGCCTTAGACAAAATCTTCTTGGATCGAGAACATGGACGAGCGCTGGAAGAAGGAGTTACGAGTGCTCGTAGCTGTTGAGATTTCTACTGCTGAGATTTGGAGCGCTCGAAGGTGACTTAGGAGTGCTTGTAGGTGACTTGGAACATTCTGCTTGAAATTGGAGAGCTCGAAGGTCATACGAGTGCTAGTGTGACATGGTAGAAAACACTTGGATGCTAATGTATGCTGTACGAGCGCTTGAAAAAGGAGCTACGAGCGCTCGTGAATGTGACAGTTTGTATCTTTTCCTTCTTCTGCTTTGGACTTCTCCTATATGGGATTAACATTGGCCCATTTTATTCTCTTTTTCATTGAAGAAGGCCTCTTGGACCTTCTTTAGCAGATTCTCCTCGGAAATCTCCGGATGCAACGGCCCAAAATGATTTGCTCTTCAACAAGCCTTCGAAAGCTTTCATTTTATATCCTTTTGGAAGACAAACCTGAAAATACACAAAAACACAAAATTAGAGATAATCTATACAATTAAACCAATGATGGACTTAACTAATGCAAATAAGGGCGCTTGAATATGTAATATTCGGCGCTTATCAATTAGCCATGTTATTAGAGGAACTTTCTACTGTATTCAAATGTTTTTTAAGTTTTCTTAATTAAATAATAGTTCTCTCTATTTCAGGATCATATACTAAAGGTTTTGACCGAGAATGACGAGTTAACATGCATTAATTCTGCTAATCCTAAAAGTGACAAAAATAAAATTTTCTAAGTAGAAGAAAACAACAAAAACTCACAGAAGGTTTAATAAACTGAAGCTTTTTATCCTTTAAGCATCTTTATCCCCACTGTTAATTTCTTGTACCTGAGAAAAGAGAGAATTAAGGTGAGATATCAGAAAGTCTGAAGACTGGTAAACCAAAAATAAAACTTAAAAACTAAACTACATAACAAATCTCCCCGGCAACGGAGCCAAAAATTGGTGTGCTGTGTTAGAATTAATTTATAAAATAACCACTCGCAATAGAACAAATCCTTGTAGGATAGCACTATAGAGAGGGTGTCGAACCCACTGGGAGATGAGTATTTCGGCTTTTAATTAAGTCATATTGGTTTACAGGTAACTGGTTGAATTGTTTGATTAGTTGTCACGACTAAAAACAAACTAAAATTAAACTAAAATTAAGCTGGAGTGATCAGATGGAGAAAGGTCTTAGGGCTTTGACTTTACCGCAATTGTCATACTATGGTTAACTATTTCAACTTTTGGGATTTAACAAATTATGTCTTAAATGAATTGAACTCAATAACATTCATTCAATTCGAGTTTTAAAGAAAAAGTTTTATAAAATTCAGTTAATTATAACCTATCTGCAGTTAGCATAGACTATCCACCTACCTACTCTAACTACTTTAACTACTTTGTAAGTAATCCATCTTTCCTAAGCATAGACTATGAAAACATTCTTTTATAAAAATGTTGGAACACCATTATATGAACTCTATTCTCATGTCCGGTAGGGCTTCGCCAGATACCGTCCAATAGGAATAAGTTAAGAATAAAGAACAAACAATTATATCTAAGACAAGGTAATAACAATTTGTAATATATTTAAAGCATTAAATCCAATTAAGTTATCTCAATTGCGTATAGTCATATAATCAAAAACATAATATACATTAAAATATCCTAGAGTTAAGAGCAGTCACACCATAATACTAGATTGGGTTACATCAGTGCCCTAAGAGAGGAATTAACTACTCATGACGATGACAAATGTCATCTGTGTTGGAGTTATCTCCATCGTCACGGATGGCACTTCTCTTCTCAAGACCTTCACCTTCTAAGGTTGTGGATGTAATGACTCGGTCATTTTACTTCCTTTCCTTTTCCTTAGATTTTCAGAGATAATTTTTTTCCGTTATTCTTTTTCCTTCTGAGCTCAATTTCTCGCCACTTAGTGTCATCTTGAGTGATCTAGAATGATTTTCGAGACTCTTTTCTTTGGATGAACAACTTCCTTTGAGGACTGCGTCATTTCCATATTTTCATTTTTCGGACACTATTCACTATTTTATCTTTTTCTCTGTTTCGTCTTTCCCCCATTTATCACTTTGTTCGCGTAACCACACTTCATGTATTCGGAGTTGGTTTTTGACTTCACTTATCTTCATTCTAAATGGTTTCTATGAAATGCGTATCTCTACTTTTGTAAAAAGGTACTCTGGTTGCACCTGGTGTCCATAGGGGTATGGATGCAAAGTTCTTTGAAAGCTTATTCTTTTCTTGGGGTGTTTTTCATAAATATCTTTTGAAGATATTTTATTTCAGGGGTATGTAAGAAAATATCTTTTGGAAGATATTTTCATTCTGGGGGCAGTTTCGTAGTTTTCACTTTTTGGAGGGGCTATTGTGCAATTAATGAAAGTTATTGCTAAATGCCTCGTTTTGAGCCTGGATCCTTATACGGGATTCATTTTCACTTTTCATCGAGTCATGTACTCTTAGAATTTCCTTCTGGTTGTTTTTCTCCAGTTTCAGGGTTTCTGGCCTCGGTTGCTGCCAAACTTGTTTGGGGCATATCTCTCTGCTCGGGACTCGATTTTTGACGTCGTTCCTTCTATTATTCATATTTTCTCATTTTGGTTCTTTTTTGTTTACAGAGTTTTGCCGTTTGAGCGCGTCTGCTCAAATTTCACTTTTCCAGACCTAGTGAGGCCGTTCGGTACACTTTTTTGAGTTTTTATTTTTTTATTTTTTTTATTTATAAATAGGGGGTCTTAGAAAGAAAAATCAGATTTTTCTCTCTCTCTCTCCCCCCTCTCTCTTGGCCAGATCTCATGGCAGCCATGGCTACCATCTTCTCTCTCTTCTTTTGAGCTTCTTCCCTTCAATGAAATTTTATACTACCTTAGTGTTTTGTGGTTGTCTTGGCGAGGCCTTTGATTCCACCGATTGGAATCTCGTTTTGGCCATTTCTTAAGTTCGGGTTTGAAGTCAAGTAGTGATTTTCATGGGGTTTGCTTGGGATTCTTGTTCACCGTGTTATCCCCGACAAAACCCCGAAGTTTTGTCGGATTCGGAGCACTTTCATTACGGTGGGGATTTGAGATTTCATCTCAAATGGAGGTAGGGGATGTTTTAGGATTTTTGTGTTTTCCATGATTATACAACTTGTTTGCATGTCTTGTATCAAATCTAGAAAATTAGTGATATTTAATTCTTTATATAAGATTAAATCTACATGGATGTATAAGGCCTAGAATTGAATTGTGGCATGATGATAAATTAAAATTTGATATGCTTGTTAATATATATTAAATTGGAATTATTTGAATAGGAATTGCACTTTTTATTTGGTTTTCGGGTTGAGCATTCTGGTTTTTGCTCATCTAACCGGTTAGATGGGGTCATCTAAACGGTTAGAGGTGCTTGGGTAGTGTTATGGACGTGATTTTTGGCCTTCTAACCGGTTAGAAAGGCCGTGTAACCGGTTAGATGTTCTTGGGTTAGCACCTTTTGACCTTTTTGCCCCTTCTTCTTCCGTTAGCCATATCTTCTTCATCCGGACTCTGAATCAATTGATTCTTGAGTCTAAATTCATTAATTTTTCATTGTATTTCCAATGGTGTGTTTGGTAACACCCACTTTTATGTTGGAAATGACCATTTTTCCCCTGAGTACATTCTTATCCATTTTTGAAACGTTGCTTCCGCATTTGTTTCCTTTGGGTTCCGTGACCTCATTGAGTGTCACATTGGTGTCTTAGAGTCATGTTATATCTCTAGAGACCGTTGTTTTATCTTTTGCTTCCGCATTTTAGATCCGTTATCGGGTCATCTTTCGGTTCATTACTGACGCACCGGGTTGAAAAACTTGGGCCGTCACAAACAAGATTGGATTAATAGGTCAAATGATCAGAAGATTGTTTGTTGGTTAATTAAACTATAATGTAAATGAATTCAATACTAAACAACTAAAGTAAATAAAAGGGTAGAGAATAAGAGAGAGAGGTCTTGAGATCTGGAGGTCACCACTAAACACCACCATTCTAGACATTCAATGTGTAACGAATAAGAGGAAACATGTGTTGCAATTCAAAGAGGTGCGATTTATTAAATCAATAAGCATGGATTGACTAATTAAGCATACATTGTCTATACAACCTAGTGAATAGTATAATATATCAAACTAAGCCATTAATCCTTCTTTTAAGCTTACAATTAACACACTAACAAGTTAAAGAATTATACTACTTGCATTCATAAGTATGGAACATCAAATAACAAGCATGGATTTGTCCTCACATCTAAGAAAATAAAGCAACTACACTACATCTAAGCTAAGGACATGAAAATTAACTAATTAAACTAAGGTAGAGGCACAATCCATCAAGAAATGAGTATGAACTATCAAACAAACCAGAAGAGTATTCTATTTAAGCACTATGCCTTGACAATATTTAGATTCATAGCATCAATACACATAGACATGCATCAATATCATAAAACCAAGAGATAAACATATGAACATCTACTCTAGCATACATAGACATATGGATAGAATAAAATGATCAATTAGAAGTATTAATCAACATAAATTATTGTAAGAACAAGATTCATATATAAATCAAGTGTTAAGACAACATTACAACACAAATCCCCTCAAAATACAAAGCATTAGGGTCTAGAAGACATGCTTTGGGCTAACTCTAGCCCCAAGAAGATGTTTAGCCACTTATTGATGTAGTTATCCAACCCTCAAGGGCCATCTCCTTGGTAGAAATGCTCTTCTCCTTGATGAAAACCCTAGAAGAATGGAAGAACTCCTAAAATAGTGTATGTCTCTCTAAGCTCAAGCCGCTTCTCCAAGATATGTTGATATGATAATATGATATGAAGATATGATGTAAAAATGGCTTAAAATCCTTTTATAGGTTGCTCAAGTGTGACACCCAATGGTCAGGTCTAGTACACTAGGATCTCTTCAATGATTACACCATGAGCCATCTTTTAATGAGTTGGACACTATTTTAATTCGGACTTGAGGAGGTTCGATCGATCGAATTTAGATGAGATCGATCGAACTATGGCCAGATCCATCGAATTTAGGCCAGATCGTTTAATCCTTGGCGGCGCCTTTTTGGAATAAGAAAAATCTGAGATATTTTTGGGATATTTTGGGAAAAAGACAAAATTGGTAGGTAAGGATAAGATCAAGGAAGTTCGATCGATTTGAAGAAAGTTGGATCGATCGAAGATGGAAATTCTTTAAGGATAAGGACAAGGGGTCTGATCCATCTTGGTGAAGTGAGATCGATCGAAAGTATTCCTGATCTATCGAAGATTGTTGATTTCTAACACTTTGCTTCCACTTTGCTTCCACTTTGCTTCGTTCTTCTATTCAGCTTGAGAGTGCTTCTTTTATGCTCTAATTTGGCTGAATTGACTTATTTTGGGGATAAGCACCTGAAAAGGGCAATAATATGAAATTAGTCTAAAATGAAAAAGTAAGATAGATAAAGGTCCCAGAATACTCGAGCTTAAAGGGTTTAAATACGCACTTTTCAGCACTCATCACGTTCCTTTTTTCTTTTATGAATCATGCCTGGAAGCTTTCCATAAGCATTGCTCTTTTCTTTCTTCAGCTCCTATTATGAATCCTCCAAATTGGGCTCTTCCATTCGAGATCATGTGTGACGCATTTGATTATGCTATGGGTGCTATTTTAGGATAACGAGTAGATAAGCATCCTCATGTTATCTACTATGCGAGCAAAACTCTTTTAGAAGCACAATTGAATTACACCACTACTGAAAAAGAGTTGCTTGCAGTTATCTTTGCTTTGGACAAATTCAGATCTTATCTATTGGGTTCCAAGGTAGTGGTCTATTCTAATCATTCTGTTTTGAGACATCTTCTATCCAAAAAGGAAACCAAGCCCCGTTTGATTCGATGGATCTTCTTACTTTAAGAGTTTGATTATGAGATCCGGGATAAGAAAGGGTCAGAGAATGTGGTAGCTGACCATCTTTCTAGAATTCTTATTAAGGATACCTCAACTTCACTTCTAGTTTGTGATTCCTTCCCAGATGAACAGCTGTTTGGGGTTTCTCATACGGATTTGCCTTGGTTTATTGATATTGTGAACTACATTGTAATTGGCAAAATTACTTTATCTTGGTCAAAGCAGGAAAAAGATCGATTTTTCTCCCAGATTAAGATATACTATTAGGAAGATCCCCAGCTTTTTAAATACTGTGCTGATCAAAGCATTCATACATGTGTTCCTGATAGTGAGTTTCATAGTATTTTGACCTTTTGTCACAGTCTAGCTTGTGGAGGTCATTTTAATACAAATAAAACTGCAGCCAAAATTCTTCAATGTGGTTTCTTTTGGCCTTCACTCTTTCGGGATGCATACTAATTGTGTAGGTCATGCCTTCGATGTCAGCAATTAGGATCAATTTCCAGAAGAAACATGCTGCCCTTAACTGCGATCTTAGTCATTGAGATTTTTGATTTATGGGGTATTGATTTCTTGGGTCCTTTCATTTAGTCAAATCATAATGAATATATTCTTGTAGTTGTAGATTATGTGTCTAAATGGGTTGAAGTAGTGGCTACTAAAACTGCCGATCAAGCAGTCGTGGTTGAATTCATTTAAACGAACATTTTTAGTCGGTTTGGTATGCTACGAGCTATTTTTAGTGATGGAGGTGCTCACATCTGTAATAGGTATTTTTGTACTTTGGTACAAAGATACTCCATCACTCATAAAGTTGCTATTCCCTATCATCCCCAAACAAGTGGGCAAGTTGAATTATCCAATCGTGAAATTGAAAGAATTCTTGAAAAAATGGTTAAGCCAGATCGTAAAGA
This sequence comes from Cornus florida, assembly GCF_030987335.1. Lineage (NCBI taxonomy): Eukaryota > Viridiplantae > Streptophyta > Magnoliopsida > Cornales > Cornaceae > Cornus > Cornus florida. Next base: position 30,466,497 of record NW_026775571.1, on the reverse strand, counting down.
TTGGTCTTTAAGACTAAATAATGCTTTGTAGGCTTACCGAATAGCTTTTAAGACTCTGATTGGTATGTCACCTTTCCATCTTGTCTATAGTAAAAGGTGCCATCTTCCTGTAGAATTAGAACACAGAGCTTTCTGGGCCAGAAAAAAGCTTAACTTTGATTAAACTCTACTGGATCTAACAGGAAGCTTCAACTAACAGAGCTTGAAGAATTGCGTAATGATGCTTATGAGAGTGCTAAGGTTTACAAATCAAAGACTAAGGCATTTCGTGACAAGCATATCTTGCGTAAGACTTTTGAGCCCGGGAAGAAGGTTTAGTTGTTTAATACGTGACTGAAACGTTTTCCTGGTAAACTGAAGTCATGTTCAGAAGGTCCATATATGGTTATTTTCATTTCACCTTATGGTGCGATTGAAATACAAGATTGCAAGACTGGACAACAATCCAAAGTCAATGGACAGAGACTTAAACCCTACATAGAGGGTAGTGTGTAGAGAGGCACAATGGAGACAATAGAACTCATGATCCTATTTACTTAGACTAGAGAGGTCAGTTTTCGTCGAGCTATCAACGTTAAACTTTGCATGTTGTCGAGCTATCGACGTTAAACTTAGCATTTGTTTGTTGTACCATAGTTTTGTTTTATTTTTAGTTTTTATTTCTGTTCGTGATTTAATTATTTTCTAGATTTAAGTTAATTTTTATGTTTATTTTATTCTTAGTATAGTTTAAGTTTAGGTTCAATAAGAAAAAGAAAATAAAAATTGAAAAATAGAAAAATCCAAAAAATTATCTCAATACTCGAGCCTTTACATTAAAGCTCGAGCAACAGCTACTAAAGGCTCGAACTTGTACATGCTAAGCTCGAGCCCCCCATCATCGTTAACTTTTGGGTTTTCAGCAACCACGCTCAAGCCTTCATCTTAGGACTCAAGCCTTTGTACTTTAATTTATAAGGAAACCTCAAGCCGAGGTTGAAACCCTCGTGCCTCCTCTCATTTTTGCCTCCTTTCTCTCCCAAATCTCCATAAACTCTATAAATTCATCATCGTCATCATTCTAGGCTTCGATTCCAAATAAAAAAGGTAAGAATCTCTCCATCCCTCTCGATTTTATATAGATATATATATATATATGTATATATTTTCTATATATATGAATTGATTTTGTCCCAAAATAATGCCCAAATCTCTTTAAAAAATCTTTTTAATCTTTTATAACCCAATGTAATCATGAATCTATCATCTAACCTTGTAGAAATTTTGAATCTCATTTGGATTTGAAGAACATGGGTTGAGTAATTTTGAATGGTTGAGGTTCAAATAGAAGAAGTTTGGGGTTGTTGGGTGATTAAGAAGAAACTTAGGGTGGATTTGGAGTTCTTTTTTTTATTGATTTTGGAGGATTTGTGGACAATTTGGCTTTGGTTAAAAACTAGGAAGCTCGAGCTCTCATATTTGGGCTAGAGCCTTTGCTTGCAACAAGCTCGAGCATTGGTACTTTAAGCTCGAGCCTTAGTTGAAGTAAAGCTCGAGCTATTGGATCTTAAGCTCGAGCCTTAGAGCACAGATTTGGGATTTTATTAGACAGTGTTGAGAGGTTGAGCCGGGGTGTTGGATATTAGCGATGCCTCGACGTCCGTGACAGAGAGTTGTTCGGACTCCAGCGATGGCATTAGATGATGCATGGTGGAATAACACCATCTGCCTTGAGACAGATTTTGTGCTGGAGGACTTCTAGCACCACAGAGATACATTTTAGGTGGTAGAGGTCCCACAGGCTTGACAGTTGTCGGGATTCTTGCGGCATCTAGCATAGATTGCTTATCCTCGACTGGTGCGAGTATTCTACCGTACATTGCAGCTACATGCCGGTGATGATACCCGTAATGGGGAGGATTATTTTACCGCCACTGTCGAGGGCAAAAAGCTGACAGTGAGCTGTAAGGCTATTGCACAAGCTATGGGTTTCCACCATAGATGCTCGGTTACTCTACAGGGCCAGTTCCCATAGATTCCGCTGGTTTTTCTAGAGAGGCAATGGTCCGAGCACTCGGCCAGGGGAGACATTCCACCACTTGGGAAATGATTTGGAAGTCATAGCTTCTGAGACATTTTTGGTTTTTAGATACGGTCTTTGTGGCCAATGCTTGCCCTATCAGATATAAGATAGGGCGATACACAGAGATGGTGGATGCACACTATGCATTCCACGCCGGCTGCTAGGTGTCCATACCCCAGTTGGTGTTCATGCAGCTATGTTAGCTTTATGACGAGATGGGAGAGGCCCAACGCCCTCTTACCCACCACTTACATTTTCCCAGGCTTGTTACTCGCCTGATGGACATCTCGGGAGTTCCCATACTCCCGAATGAGGCTACAGTTACATTTTTCACCCAGTACTATTTCACTCAGTAGAACAATGTCTTTGGCCATAATACCAAAGACAAGGAAGGGTGAGTGGAGGGTTGACGATAAGATCCGAGAGAATTGCTGGCAATTGGATGTTGAGGCACGTGGTATGCCATATGTACTGCATGTACCACCTTATCCACCTCCACCTACTATTCTTTCTACCGATCGTGCTGATGCAGTAATGGTGGAGGAAGATGAGGATAAGGATGATGATGAGGCCACAGAGGATGAAATGGATCTCTCCAATAGCCAGGCCCCACCTAAGAGGAGGCCCGTTCCTGTAGCCCAGCTTGAGAGTTCTTCTCAGGCTGAGATTAGAGTACTACAGGCACACATTACAGAGCTACAGGATGGACAAGCAGTGCTGCGATAGATGCTGACTGCGCAGTAGAGCATATTAGAGGAGTTATTGCACCACACTCTATCTGCCCCTTCTACATCTACAGATACTCCTCCACCATAGATAAACTAGCTGACTAGGGCTTTTCTATAGTTCTTTTTGTTAGATAGGCACTTTTGTAGACTAGTGCAGTTTTTTGGATGTATTTATTTCTTTATGTTGTATATCTGCCCTAAGTCTGTTATTTTGAAAGCATTGTACTGATCTTTATCGTTTATATAGATGTTTTTTGCTTATACTATTCTTGGGTTATTATTTGTGCTTTATATGATATTTCTCTATTCTTACTCCATATATTTTACTCTGATATGTGGTGGAGTTTGTTGATTTTGCCAGATAATACAGATTAAGTTTGGGGGTGATCTCTCTTTTTACACTTCTAAGCTTCATTCAGATCTATCTTTGCTGGTCTACTTGTATAGTAATATGTTTCTAACTTTCTCTTGTTCTCCCATTGAGGACAATGTGCACAATAAGTTTGAGGGTAAGGAAATTATTGGGAAAAATTCAAAAATTTTGCTAACACATAGATAAGGATTTGATATTTGATGTGATATGATATTTGATGTTATAAGCATGAGTTTGAGTCTGTTGATTGTCGTATATTTTGTTGTAGTCTGATATTAGTTAGAGATGGTTTGTATGCTAAAATATTGTGAAAAGAGATTCTTAAAATGATCCACTTTGTTAAGATGATCCTTGTTTAATGAAACTATTCTCCGAGATGCTACACTTTGCACATATTCACACTTGCACGAATTCTGTAGGGTAAACACTAGAAGTCTTGTTTTGTTTTGAGTTAAACTGGGATGAGTAGGTTGATTTGATAATTTTGATAACCAAGGCATTGAAAAAAAAAATAGATAGAGAAAAGAAAAAACTAGAGTGGTATGTATGCAATGCAATAATAAAAAAAAATTCTTCACCAATGTGAATGAAAATTTTTTTTTTAAAAAAAAAGGGTAAAGAAAAGAAGTAGAAAAGGATTAAGTTCAGGTCTGTACCTAGATTGCTTGAGTAACTAAGTCCTTAGGGGTGTGTTCTGACACCTAATGCTCTAAGACCATTTGGTCTGGGAGTCGTTGGCTGAATGCTTTATTAGGTTGCCTAGATTACTTGAATAATTTGGTTTGGAGGGGTGCTTTATCACTTAATGCCCTAAGACTATCTGGTCTGGGAGTCTTTGGCTAAAATTTCGTTGCATGGGTGATCTAGAAAACTTTATAAACCTGAACATTGCATAGTATCCTCTTTGAAAAATTGCATACCTTGAAAAAATAATAAATGCCGTGGGAGTTAGAATTTGAAAAGTTTGTCTGTGGATTGAGTGGATTGAGGAATAGCAAGAAATGAAAGCAAGCATAGATAGTAAGCCATACGTTTAATTGTAGGATCACTCTCAAAAAGTGTTTTTGAGATTAAGACTGTTGAATGAATGATTAAATTGACATGTGGGGACCATGGTTGCTAAATTGAAATTGGAAGTTGAAAGTTTTTCTGACTACATGATTGGCTATACTTGCTATATTTGATTGATTAATGATCTGCAGGGATAATATGATTTAAAAATAGGCTTGAATGAGCTTATCGTGCAATTAAGGCATTATTTTGAGATGTTTGTGGGTACTATCACTGGAAACCCTTATGAGACTACAACTCGTCCACTAGGGGTAACTTAGGGGTTTAAAGGCTTGTTGTATAGGCTAAATACAACCGTAATTCCCATGAAAGCGGCTTTTTAGTTCTGTATTGCTAAGGGACTAGCAATATATAAGTTTGGGGGTGTGATGAATGCTGAATATTGTATATTCAAGCCCTTAAATATATATATGTTAAGGTCTAAAGTGATACTTCTATCCATTGTTAGACTGATTTATTTTTAATGTGTGTTTATAGGTACTTTCTCAAAGAAACGGTTAAAATTGGGACTTTATGATTAAAAGACTGATATCAAAGCTTACAGACTCATTACCGGTCATTCAGAGCAAGCCAAGAGCTTAAATGGTGAAGTTTGGAAGAATTCAAGGTCCAAAGCTCTAGCCCAAGTCTTGAGGCTCGAGCCCTGCAAGTAAGAGAAGAAAAATTAACAAGGCATTAAAGCTCGAGCCTTATACCTTAGAGCTTGAGCCTTACCTTCAGGGTACTCGAGCCTAACCACAGGATGCTTAAGCCTTGACCCTTAGGCTCGAGCACAAAGAGTTAGAATTTGAAGAGTTTATTTCCACAGAAGAACCAAGCTCCCAGGGCCTCGTGCCAAACCTCAAGGATCGAGCACCATTACCCAAAGCTCGAGCCTTGACCCTTAGGCTAGAGCACAAAGAGTTAGAATTTGAAGAGTTTATTTCCACAGAAGAACCAAGCTCTCAGGGCCTCGTGCCAAACCTCAAGGATCGAGCACCATTACCCAAAGCTCGAGCCTTAAGTACCTAAAGCTCGAGCCTGGTACCTAGTGCTCGAGCCCATGAAGCTTGGATCGAGCAATGTTAAAAGAGATGATGCCTAAAAATATTCTAAGTGTTGAAGAAAAGGATGCTTCGGAAAATAGTTGAAGAAATTGGGGTAAGTGTCAAAGTGAAGATCGAACACCATTCATTAAAGCTCGAGCACCAATCCAAAGAAGCTCAAGCCTTATTCCCAAAGCTCAAGCCCGAACCTCAAAGCTCAAGCTCTACTTCCTAAAGCTCGAGACTTCCATGACACATCAGATTTAAGTTACGGGATTGTTCTTTTTACAAGTCATATCTCATTCCAGATGGGCCTGAAGACCTAAATGTCCACCAAGCCTTTATTTTCTTCTATAAAAGAAGGTATAGGCCTTGATAGAAAAAGTCCATTTTTCTCATATTGTTTTAGAAGGCTGATACTGTGGTGGCAACTTTTAGGGTTTTCACAACCTTAGAAGGTGAAGATCCTGAGAAGAGAAGAGCCGTCCGTGATGATGGAGACAACTCCAACACAGATGACATCTGACATCATCATGAGTGGCTAATTCCTCTCTTAGGGCATTGATGTAACCCAATCTAGTATTATGGTTTAACTGTTCTTAACTCTGGGATATTTTACTATATATTATGTTTTTGATTATATGAGTATGAGCAATTGAAATAATTCAATTGGATTTAATGCTTTAAATAGATTACAAATTGTTATTACCTTGTCTTAGATATATTTGTTTATTCTCTATTCTCAACCTATTCCTATTGGATGGTATCTGGCAGAACCCTACCAAACATGAGAATAGAGGTCATATAATAGTGTTCCAACGTTTTTATAAAAGAATATTTTTATAATCTATGCTTAGGAAAGATGGATTAATTATAAAGTGCTTAAAGTAGTTAGAGTAGGTAGGTGGATAGTCCATGCTAACCGTTGATAGGTTATATTTAACTGAATTTTATAAAATATCTTTCTTTAGAATTGAACGAATATTATCGAGTTCAATTCATTTAAGACATAATTTGTTAAATCCCTAGAGTTGAAATAGTTAACCATAGTATGACGATTGTGGTGAAGTCAAAGCCTGAAGACCTTTCTCTCTCTGATCACTCTAGCTTAATTTTAGTTTAATTTCAATTTTGTTTTTAGTCGTGACAACTAATCAAACAATTCAACCAGTTACCTGTAAACCAATAGGACTTAATTAAAAGCCGAACGTAAATACTCATCTCCCTGTGGGTTCGACACCCTCTCTATAGTGTTATCCCACAAGGATTCATTCTATTGCGAGTGGTTATTTTAAAAATTGATGGTAATACACCACACCAATTTTTGGCGCCGTTGCAGGGGAGATTTGTTACTTAGTTTAGTTTTTAATTAGTTTTATTTTTGGTTTACTAGTCTTCGGAAATTATGATATCTCACCTTAATTCTTTTTCTTTTTAGGTACAGGAAATTAGCAGTGGGGACAAAGACGCTTAAGGGATAAAAAGCTTTGTTTATTAAACCTTTTATAAGTTTTTTGCTATTTTCTTTTACTTGGAAAATTTTATTTTTGTCACTTTTAGGATTTGTGGAATTAATGCATGTTAACTTATCATTCTCGGTTAAAACCTTTAGTGCATGATTATAAAATAAAGAAAACTATTAGTCAACTAAGAAAACTTAAAAATATTTGAATACAATAGGAAGTTCCTCTGATAACATGGCTGATAATCGTGATGCACCATGTAATGGCAATGGTAATGGAGGACGGGTTCCACCTGTCCCTCCACAACCACAATTAAGGGACCATTTCATTCATACCATATACACTTCTCCTTCATGCTTTGTATTTCCGGATGCTGATGCAACCCATTTTGAGATCAAGCCTGTTATGATCCAAATGCTTCCTACCTTCCATGGGTTTGCAACAGAGGATCCTTATACGCACTTACATGTATTTTTTGAATTATGCTCGACTACCAAGTTGACCACTCTTACCAATGATTCATTCAGAATGTGACTTTTCTAATTCTCTCTCAAGGACAAAGCAAGAACTTGGTTGCATTCCCTTCAACCGAATTCCATTTATACATTGGATATGTTGCAACAGGAGGTCTTGAAAAAGTACTGCACAGTGGGTAAAACCTGTTAAATGCGAAGAGAAATCATGACGTTTTCCTAACTCCCGAGAGAACAGTTCCATGATACATGGGAAAGATATAATGATCTTCTAAGAAAGTGTCCACACCATGATATTGCTCAATGGCACTTAATACAGATTTTCTATGATAGTCTCTCTGATTCTTATAGAAATATGGTTGATGTATCTAGTAATGGATCCTTTCTGCGTAAGAGTCTGGCTGATGCTTGGGAACTATTTGAGGCCCTAAGTGAGAATTAAATGCAACATGCGTTTTCCTCTAGATCTAGGTTTTCACCTAGAATGCATAAAATTGAAAAACTCTACGAGGTAGACAAATCTAGGGAGTTAGCCACTCAAATAGAAGCCTTGAACCATAGGTTTGATCAAATTCTATTATCTGGTTTTGCTCCTATTGCTGATCCACAAGCTGCCTTGCCCAAGGAGTTTGTTCAATCTATGCTAATCCTTTCTATTTTGCTAACACTTGCCCTATGATGGGACAATCATCTGAGATCCCACATGAGTAAGTGAATGCTACATTCTCTCAACCAACTTACAATCCATATGCTTCTACATACAATTCTGGCTGGAGAGATCATCCAAATATATCATAGCGTAATCAAAGTCAAGGAACCACTGTTCCTTAATCACAGGGACAATATCAAAATTCATCTAATCCTATGCCATAAAATAACACTTTCAATCAATCTGGTATTTATCATCCACCTCAGTTTAGGAATCAACCCACTCAAACTCTTAATCTTCCACCTCCTCTAAGAAATTCTGCTTTTGAGGATCAATTACTCAATGCTTTTGTTGATCTTAAAGACAATACCTAACTTCTTAATTCTCATTCACAAGCCATAGCAAAGCTAGAGGCACAAGTTGGGCAAATAGTGAGTACTTTATCTCAAAGAGAGGATGAAAAGCTACCTAGTCAGCTAGTAGCCAACCCGAATAGGCAAACTTACATGATTGATAAAACCAATTCCTCAGGTATTCATCATAAATAAGTTCAGGCTATTACTACATTGAGGAGTGGTAGAGTGGTTGATAATCAAGTTGAAAAAGGACAGGAAGAAAAAGAGAGGCTTAGGGTTCCCATTGTTCCTATCATCCATAATCCACATCCCAAGGATGTTTCTTTAAGTTCTATTCCACAATCTACCATAGGAGTTGAAGGTGGAGTCACTTCTTCATCTGCTTCTAATCCTAAGATAGTTTATGAGCCAAGAGTGCCTTATCTTGAATGTCTCAAGGAACCCTCCCACTTTGGTAAACAAGGGGAGAAAATTGAAGAAATGATGGAGGTCTTAAAATAGGTCAAAAATCAATCTTCCTCTACTTGATGCTATAAAGAAAATTCCAGCCTACTCCAAATTTTTAAAGGACTTATGCATTCTCAAGAGAAAATCCAAAAGCCAAGTTCCTAAGAAAATTTATCTCGCTGAGCAAGTCAGTGCTATTCTTAAGTATAACACTCCTCTAAAGGTTAAAGATCCTGGAGCTCCTATAATTTCTTGCATCATTAGAAATAATGTGATAGAGCGAGCACTTCTTGATCTTGGAGCAAGTTTGAATCTTGCTCCTTACTCAGTGTATGAGAAGTTAGGTTTAGGAGAATTAAAACCTATATCGGTTGTTCTACAGCTTGCTGACTATTTTGTCAGACAACCACGAGGTATTGTTAAAGATGTACTCATAAAAGTGGACAAGTTCTTTTTTTCGGTCGATTTTTTAGTTCTTGATACAGAACCGGTCCATGATTCAGAAAAGTATATTCCAATCATTCTTGGGAGTCCTTTTCTAGCCACAATGAATACTTGCATTTACTGTAGGACTGGGGCCACGGATTTATCTTTTGGAAATATGAAAGTTAAGCTAAACATCTTCAATGCTATTCATCATCCCCACGATGATAGTGAATGCTTCTTCCTTGATGTTATTAATAAGTTGGTTGAGGAATCACTCCCAACTATTTTATCCGAGGATCCTTTAGAAGCTTGTCTGAATCACTTTAATTATGAAGATTTTGATATCAAATCTTCAATAGCTGAAGTAAATTCCTTGCTCAATTCCACTCCTATCACAGATTTTCCTCTATGGAAATCTATACTTGAAACTCTTCCTCCACTTTCTAGTACTCCACCTATTTCTTCTTTAGAGTCTCCACATAAGCCTGAGCTTAAGCCACCCCCGAACAAGCTCAAGTATGCTTTTTTGGGTTTAAATGACACCTTCCTGGTGATTATTGCTTCTAATCTTACAAGTTCCCAAGAAAGTGGTCTCTTAAATGTTCTTGAGTAAAATAAAGAGGCTATTGGTTGGAGTCTGGCTGATTTAAAAGGAATTAGTTCCACAATTTACATACAGCAGATTCATTTGGAGGACTATTCCTGAACATCTCGGGAACTCCAAAGAAGATTGAATCCTAATATGAAGGAGGTGGTTTTGAAGGAAGTTGTGAAGTTGCTAGATGTGTAAATAATCTACCGCATCTTAGATAGCAAATGGGTGAGTCCTACTCAGGTAATACGTAAAAAGACAAGTATTACAGTAGTTGAGAATTCTGAGGGAGAATTAGTTCCACAACGCACCACTATTGGATGGCATGTGTGTATTGATTACCGAAAACTTAACACCGCTACTAAAAAAGATCATTTTTCTCTTCCATTCATTGATCAAATTCTAGAGCGAATAGCTGGCCAAAGCTATTATTGCTTTTTAGACGGATATTTCGGCTATAATCTGGTGGCCATTGATTCTAAAGATCAAGAGAAAACTACTTTCACTTGTCCATTTGGTACATTTGAATATAGACAAATGCCTTTCGGATTGTGTAATGCGCCAGCAACATTCCAGAGGTGTATTATTGCCCAAGAATTGACTCTAGAGGGGGGTGAAAATAGTCAATGGCCAATTTTTGCAATTTATAGAAATATAATTTCCAATCAAAAATTTAGCTAATTATGCAATAGTCAAGATATGAAATCAAGATATCAAAGTAAATAATTTATAGCACAATTGTAAAAGTGATAAGGGAAGAGAAATTGTAAACATTGACTTGGTGATTTTAGCAAGGTTCGGAAACTCCTACTCCTCGGCTCAAGACTCCTCTTGAGACTTCGCAATCCACTATGGCTTCTCCTTGCAGGTGAACAGCAAACCTTTACATGAAGTATGACCTTGCTTCTTTTCCTTGCTAAGAGAACAACCTTCTCTTAGTCTTCCTTTGGGACACACCAACCCGGTGGGTTAATGAAGTATAAGAAATATCTCTCAAAGATTGATGTACAAACTTTAGCTCATAACTAGAGTATATATGAATATAAGTGAAGCTCAAACTCTATAAATGATATGAATGAGAGAAAATGATATAAGTGAAGAACAAAAGATCTAATGAACTCAATAAGATCTCTCAAGTGTAGAATAGAACAAAAGCTCTATGAAGATTCGAATTAGAGCAAAATCTCTTTGAATCCTTAGTTAAATCTCTCAAGATTTATTTATGAGTGAATGAGACAGATGAAGAGAAGATTTGAGAACAAAAGCTCTCTTTAATGCAATATGAAGTCTTTTAAATGATGTCTCTTAATTATTCAGACATTCCCCACTCTATTTATAGAGTTTGCAAGCTCAATATAGCTGTTAAGAGTTGAATGCACAAGGGTCGAGGAGAATAGAGCCATTGCAATTTGAAATATGCAGATTCAACAGGAACCGGTCCATATGTAGTAGAAATCCGTTGACATTTTCGCTTAAATCGGTCTACGTGTGTACAAACCGGTCGATGTGAAAGTTATGTTCCTGAAATTCAGTACTGCCTAGATACTGGTCGACGTGAAGTTAGAACCGATAGACGTAAAACCTGGTGCATTGATAGTTTTGATAGATAACAGCTTATACAAAGGACTTTCAGTACAGGACATTTGTACACAACTTATTTACATTGAAAACATTTAAATAAATGTCTTTAAAATATTTATATGGCCATTTACTTTAAGTTTACAATGTAAAAAAGGAAATACCCCCCATTTGGATTCAATAAAAAATAATAGAAAATTGAAATCCAACTAAATCAAAATGTAGAAATTTAGTTTTAGTGCAAATTTGGATTTCCAACACTTTTGGTAAAAATGAATCTTTATGTTGACCAATGTAGACTTGGTCAAAAATTCTAATAAAATCAGTTTTGGCTAGTTGAAGTATAAAGAGTTATTACCGGAAAAAATTATTTTGATATAATCATTATTTCAAAAATCCATTTTTCACGCTTAGCCAAAAGCATAATTTTTTACGACGCGCATTCAGGGGTCCTAATGTCCATTACCAACTCATGGTAATGAAGGCTTCTCGTGCCATAACTGTTAACCAATATGAATTTTATGATTGATGTGCATGGTATTAGCATTTCTAGCACAAGTGATTAGTTCTTTCAAAGCTTTTGCAAGCTTGAACTAACTCACTCTTTAGCACTGACTTCATGTGCAATTATATATGAATGAAGTGCATAGTCTATTGCTAATATATATAAGAACATATGAATGATGATATGATATACATGGTCCTATAGAGATGAGCTTCAAATGGATTCATAAATACTTTGACATTGAATCCTAAACACTCACCATCCTATTTACCCATTTCTTCAAGCTTTATCCATGATCTTTAGGCTTTAAGGTAGTCTTACTTTCTTCCTTTATTTGAGTTACTTTCTTGCTCATTGTAGTCCAAGCTATCTTTGGATGGACTTTGCATTTGCTTCCTTGCAACTTCAACTCTTCTTTATATTCATTTATTTCATTGATGTGATCTTTAATAATGGAATATTTGGAATGATCTTTATAGCTTCATTGAAGTCATTCTTTGAATGTGAATAATCTATATAACACTCAATGTAAGCATTAGTCCTTAAACATCATTAATGGTTTATTATCATCAAAACAACTAGATTGTCCTTGGATGAAATCCTTAAGGTCAACAATCTCCCCCTTTTTGTTGATGACAAAACATTGATGTGTTCATAAGAAAATGGAGTAGCATTTGAAAAATGCTCCCCCTATCAAAGTGCATTTACTGAATATAATGTCATAAAATAGCATACTTGAACATTTTACATTCATTTTTGACATTTATATGCATTTATGATCATTTTAAGCTCTAAGAAATTTCTATAAATCTCCCCCTATCAACATGCTTCCATCAAAAAGGATATATCATGTAAATATAAGCATAATGATATATCTAACACCAAATATTTGATTGTTAAGCATTTGAATCACATCACACATATATCTCCCCCTTTGTCATCTCAAATGGTGGGAGGTCTAAGTAACTTCATTTAGCATAGCGAAGTAGTTGTAATCAAGAAATGGCAATATAATATAAATGACTATAATGTGCTTTAGAATGAAATATATTAGCAATTATATCATAAGAAGCCAATTTCATTGATTGCATGAGTTCAATGCATCATTAAGGTTCATGGCATATACAAAAGTATACACACATATATATAAAATGAAACATGGACTAAAATAAGTGAAAAGAAAAACAACCTTTGTAGAAACAAATCTAGGAACTTAAGTATGCTTCAATCCAAAAATAAATTTTCCCATTTAATATTTTCAAGAAGGTGGGAAAAATCATCAAAGTCATGAAAGCTCATGAGTATAAATATAATGACCAACAAGTCATTTTGTAGCATGCTTTTCAATTTCAAGATAAGTCAATGAAGCTTAGCAAAACATGCAATATTCCTTCACAAGAGATTACCGATAATCTCCCCTATCAACATGCTTCCATTTACATCATATATCATTCAATAATTATACAACTAATGGAATAATGAAGCAATGATAGGTAAAGTATACTTAAGATATATCATGAAGCAAGTCATACTTAAAAACCCTTAATTCATTAATGAAAATGATAAGATGTATCATTTGAAGTTTATGGGTTTCCCAAAGGTATATAAGTAAATAACAAGATGCAATAATTCATGAAAACCAATGTGAGATGTTACAGCCAAGATTTGCGAATGTAAGTATGTGCATAATACTAACACATTGGAGCAAGTATGGCCAAAATCATCAATAATAAGGCCTTGATACCGAGAGATTTTCTTTTATAAGCATATGAGTGAAAGATAACAATCATACATGGCATAAAAAATATAAAGTATATATGAGTAGTGACACTACTTCTAGTTATATGCAATGATTTTCTACTAATGCAAAAGCATATTTTCTTTAATATATATGATTAGAGATAATTTGCTTTATGATTTTCCATGTGAATAAACTCAATAATTATCTTAAACATATTTCTTAAGAGGTGATGCCAATGCATCTCATGAAGTTCTAAAGTGCTCAAAATAAATACATCTAAATAGAGTAGCACTTGATATCACATTGGTCATCTAAGCTTAGAACACAACATGTTCTTCGAATGATATATTCCCAAGATTAGTGTGTCAACTAAATGTATAAAAATTAATTTTCATGATGCTAAAGGAGTTTCAATCCTTAGAAGCAATCAAGTTTACTTATCATGCTAATTTCAATTTATTTGCATGTTTGAGGTAAACTTCTTTGTACAAAACATAAATGTTGATTTAAAAATAATATCATCCATGTAAGTGTAATCAGCATAATGTCATAAGTGGTTTTGCAAATGATGAGATATATATCTATATATATTAATTTGTCAAAAACCATCACTATTGAGAAAATCACAAAGCCTTTTGAAAAGAGCTCTAGGAGCTATTTTTTTTTTTTTAACCACATAAGGCTATAGATCATTTTAAACATGTAATTCAAAATATATGCATTTCAATTTCGGGTGATTTTTCCTCAAAAAACCTTTTAGATATAAATTCATATGCACAAAGATATATATTCAATTTCTTCTTCTTGGTGTAACCTTTGGGAGTAGTCTATCTTAGTTACCAATGATAACTCAAGATACTTATCATGATGAGATTACACGGTAAAGGAATATGGTTAAAAATATATCAACTTTTAAGAAAGAATTAATTCCTTTAATTTGCACAATAGAGTATTCACCAATGAATGATCAATTGGATGGTAGTGAACAATTTTTTAATTCTTAGGAAGGCATCATAAATTGTCATTCTTCATTTTCATGAGATGGCTCTTCTAATGAGATTTGTTCCTTTAGATTTTCAAGTGAGAACTCATTTGATTTTTCATTACCTTAAGTCCATCTAAACCTTTTCAAGATGAACAACCTCATTTTCTATATGTATGGAAATGATCCAATAAAGTGGATTAAGCATTTAAGATCACAAAAACATATAGATGATTTTTTAGACATTACTAATTTGATAGATTTGATAAGGTTTAAATGAAATGGCATTGATGGTCTACATGAGATAGTGTATGCTTTCCTTTGATGGCATATCTTCCAAAAAACAAATCTTTCACAAAGATTGGGCATAGTTAATCTAATGATCATTTGAAAGATAGAAAATTATTTTGTGTTAACATGTTCATAACTCATATGCCAGAACAAACTACTTTCATGCAAAAATATCAAAATCTGTAATATAGACATTTTTACAACAAGTAACATTTATGTCAAGATCACCAACCACATTAATTATGCTATGAAAATAATCATGTACTACTTTTTATCTTGCATAATCAAGTCATATGCAAGCTAATTAACTAAAATCACATTTGTGATGAAGAAGGAGATATTTACCAAAGCAATTAATTTCATTAGCTTTGGCATGATTTCTCAATGTAGCGGATCCATCATCCTTTTGTTAGCAATGGGAAATCATGACTTAATTTTTCTTTATGTGCTTTAGCCATCCATATTTGTGAATCCACTTGTTCTTGAAGGAAGAGGTCTTTAACCTACAAAGCATACTCAAGTGGCATTCTTTGGTAGACAATTCTTTTAGAGTCCTCACTAGTTAGTACACATGATATGGTTCCTTTTAGAACTTAATTCAGTAAAGCGCAAATGTGGTACTCTCATTAATTAACATGCTTCAAGCAAAATTAGAATTTTAAATGTCTCTAGCATGCTATTATATTTGTCAATTCAATAAGTATGTATGATTATGGCAAAATACAACCTAATAAACTAATATGAAAAAAGTAATTGAGTGGAAAGCATAATTTCATATATGGATCATAATGTAATTCCATGAGCATTATGTATGATCAAATTCAAGACTTGACAAGAAGGAACAATATTCTTCCTAAGTAGGCAACATTAAATAAAGTGCCCCTTTTTGAAATCCTTAAAGGATTTACTAATTTGAAGGAAGATGCACTTCTTTTCATAATCAAATTTATATTCCAAAGAATACTAGCTCATTTAAAAGTGAAATTCTCTTCTTTTTCTTTTTTCTTTTTTAATTTTTAATTTTTATTTTTTATTTTTTTTAGTTTAAGATACACACTTTTTAGAGAAATTTTCTTCTAATTCAAGTGAAAATCTTTAAATGCAATTTCAAGTAATGTAATACAAGAAGAATTATTTTATAATCAATGAAGGCATGTATTGAAACAAATTGCATAAATAATGAGTAATTATACCTAGAAGATAAAATATCTACAATGTAAATCATGTTCAATGGTCAAGTATAATTCTCGTTTTAAGGATTCTCCATATATAATGATCATTGGCATAAGAATACATTTTCATTTTTTATGCTCATAGATGATTTTTCAACACATCATGGAAGTATATAGTCAAGCAATTTTGAGCATGAAAATATCCTTTAGCATTTACCAATTACCTTGCCCTTCGAGTTGTTCCAAGGTGTGATGCTTCCTTCATAATCCTTGAATAAAGAAGATGCCATCAACTAACTCTACAAGGAAAGGTTACAAATTCTCCTTTTGGTACCCAAATTTTCTTGGGTCCATATGAGTTAGGCAATGGAACATAAGTTCCTTTTGGAACCCAAATCTTCTTTGACCTTAACTTCTTTCTGAATAGACAATCATTAATCTTATGCCCTAATCTTTCACAATAATTGCATTTAGGATATTGAAAAGAACTATTGTCAAATGAATCATTTAAGAACTTTCTCTTTTTTAAGAAACTTGTATCTTTATTATAAGAATTATATCCTATCCCATTTTTTAAAAAGACACTTCTTTGCCCACCAATCATAATACTTAAGTTCTCCTTTTTGTTGGTAAACTTTACTAAAATGTCATTTTGATCATCAATGATTTTCTTTAAAAACTTATTTTCGAAAATAAGATCAATTGATGACGACTTTTTAGAGAGTACACATTTCATTTCATTTTTCAATCACTCATTTTCACTTTAAATCTTTTCTAATTCTTGCACAAGATAATGATTTTCCTTTTTCAAAGAGCCATTTTCTATTGGAACTTTTTCATGTCGTTGAGAGATAACATAGTTTTCCTTTTTAAAAGAAGCATATTTCACAAGCATTTTTTCTAACACACCTTGTAACTCTTTAAACGCATCATGCAAATCATTATGCTCATCAACTAATTCATTATAGGAAGTTTCTAAATCAAAAGATTCATGATTACAATTTACCTTATCCTGGTCGGCCATTAGACAAAGAGCAATAGCTTTATGATACTCAACCATCTCTTTAATGCTACTTAATTCTTTGCTAGTAGCTTTAAGAACTATACTATTATTTTGATTTGTTTCATTTTCTTCAATATATGAAGATAAGTAGGTTCTACCAAGAGAATTAGTAATGTTAGTAGAACTAGAGTGCATCTCACTAATTGATTCATTTTCATTTATGCTAGAAGATACATCTTTATCAACAATCATATGCATATATGATTATTTATTGCATATATGATTCTTTATCATGAATTGATCCAACATAGGCTAATTTAAGCAAGTCCCAAATTTCTTTAGCCATTTTACAAAAGATAATTTTATTGAACTCATTTTTGCTCAATGCGCGAAAGATAACATATGGCTAAAGCATTACATTGAATTAATCTATGATCATTTTCATCCCATTCACTTTTTAATTATGGAATTTCATTTTCTTCAATAACTTTAGTTGGGATATGACTACTATTTTCTACAACTTTCCATAAATCAATATCAATACTTTTTAGGAATGTAACAACCCAGGTTTTCTTCAACCCAGTGGGTAAGTGATGAACCGAGGATTGACCCGATAACGGATCCGAAATGCGGAAGCGAAAGATGAAACAACGGTCTCTAGAGCTACAACGCATCTCTAAGACAACAATGTGACCCTCAATGAGGTCACGGAACCCAAAGGAAAACAAATGCGGAAGTGTCGTTTCAAAAATGGACAAAAAGGAACCTAGGGGCAAAATGGTCATTTTGAAAAAAAGTGGATTCAAGTGCTATCGAGCACACCACTGGGAAGACAATGAAAAAATAATCATGATGGACTTAAGAATTTCATTATTCGGATTCCGGACGAAGGGGAAAGGTCAAAAACAAAAATGATGTCGTGGCGGCCCGACGAGGACAACCCACCACTGCTGCAACTGAGAGTAACGGGCATCTAAATGGACTTTTTTGGAAAAACTCAAAGAATAAACCCCCCCTAAAATCAAGTTTTCTACCCCGTAGGTGAGTAAAAACAAAAAAAAATGAATTGTAGAATGCCCCCAAGAAAATCAGGTGAAGAGGAAAAAAAAAATCAGAGCAACTGCCCAAGTTATGGAAATAGGGCTTCGGGAGGTTTTTAAATTGTATAAATTGAAAATGCAATCTTAAAATACATCCACAAGACCCTTGAAAGTTTCAGATCAGTTGAGACGATTTTCAAAAATAAGTCGATGAATAGTACCAAGTACATTTGTACTAAAAGTTTGCAAAACCTGGCAGCAAGGATTTTTCGGAAAAATATGAATTTTGGAGGGCCAAGATGTCATTTTCTGGAAAAACACAAAGAAGAAACCCCCCTCAAAATCAAGTTTTGTACGTGAATCAAGAGGAAAAATGAAAAAAATGCATTGTGGAATACCCGAAATTCCCCTGGAACAGAATAGGGTAAAACTCCCAAAAAATGCTACTTAGAGTTTTTGTTTCATCAAGGATGGTGTTGTTTGCCAAAGTGAGCATGCAAGCATATGTAAAATGATAAAATAGATGTGGTACAATGGCCTAGGGCCTCATGGCATGTCATATGCAAGATATAACCCTTCAATGCATTAAACCACATACCTTCCATAGGCAACAATGAAGCTAATATTAGCATACATATCACAAAAGTGTCTTTGGCCCTTGGCCTCATTACAACACATTTTAAGAGTATCAAAAGGAGCACTTAAGTGTACATTACATAGGTTAGACAATAAATACATGTTTTTTGTCATAGTAAGCAAAATGGACAAGATATGCTAACAAGTGCATATTCTAACATAGCAAAAATACTCCAAGTAGTCTAGCAAGTCTAAGATTGTTGTGCATCCCATAATATGGCTTCTTTACCTGAAACTGAAAAACACTCGGTAAGTTCGAGGTGAGTAAACAAGTTTACTCCTAAGGAATGCATAAATTTAACTTGTTACAAGATTTGCATTTTTACATAATTCAATCCATACTATTAAAGTGACATTAAAACTTTCAACATAGCATAATGAGATGCAAATTCACAAAGTTAACAACTTGGAATTTAAATGCGAAATCAAACCAAAGTGGATACTTGGATGTTGCTCGGATTATAACTGTACTCTTGAGATCAATTTAGGGCTATTAACCCATGGGTATCTTTCCCCTAGTGCGTACTATAGTTTAGGGAGCTCTCTATTTCCCGTACTAGAACCAAGTCCTAGTCATTTCAAGTTCTTGATGATATCCCAAGTTTCCAAAGTCAACAAGTAGAGCAACAAGTCATGATATGTGATAAAGCGCAATGAGTTCCATGGATTACATGACTAAATCATTAGTTTAACATGGTGGAAATTAAATAGATCAACAAAGTAATTTCTCTAGATTTCAAGAATTATCCAAATTATTCCAATTTTATATATGATAAGGAGTAATTCATGGCCATGCTTTATATCAAGTCATAAATGAATTACAAGCATGGTATAATTAATTTGAATTTAAATCAACATAAATCAATTAATTCTCAAGATTAAAAAACTCATTTAAATAATGCCAAGTTAATACACAACAAAGATCAAGTCATAGTCATGCCATTTATCAAGTCTAAAGTGAATTACATATAAGTTACAATTAGTCATTTATTTCTTAGTTCAATACAACACATACATATAACTTGGATATCACTATAAGAACAATTAAATACTTGAAAAAATTAAATTAAACACCCCCTACCTCAATAGAGAATTGAATCTCTATAATCCTATGTAACAAAGCTCAAAATGGAAAACCAATCAAGGGTTTTATAGAGGGGAGTGAGAGGAACCTAAAGTATTCTAAGCTCAAAGTTCTAAGGTGAGTGGAAGGGCACCAATAATGAAGTCAAAGCTACTAGTCAAGCTTTTCTCCAATGGTGGCTTACTTAGGGTTCTTGAGAGGAAAGTGATGAATGAATTAAAATGTGTAAACCCTAAGCTAAATTGGTGGGCTTCTCCACTCACTAGGTGCTCTTGCACTACCTCTCACACACACACTAATGCAAGACTAAAGGTGAGTCCTACACTTGTCATGAATCTAAGTAAGCTTCCAAGATTAAAAATCAACCCTACACTTGTCAACCATCCAAGCCAACTAGTACACCAATCCTAGGCCAACAAGTGGGTGAATCTCCACCCTCCACATGTCATCATCCAAGGCATCGAAGTGTTTCCACACAAATATCAACAAGTGGACCAATTTAAATTGCAAAAAGGTCTTTTTTGAAAATATCTTCCAATTTAAATTGCAAAATAGTCCCTAAGACAAAAAATAATTACTTTAATTAATTACCCAAAAACCCCTCAAGTTTAGGATAATTACAAAAAGTTATGTCTTCATGCCCTCTACATGGAAAGTAAGCATTTAATATGCATTTCTACAAAAGCAAAAATGTAGATGTCATGGAATTTAAATATCATGGACGTATGCAAAGCCAGAATCAAATCCGAGCACAAAAAGTGAGGTTATGTAAGGAAAAATGAAAAATGACTAAAAGACGAAATAGTGAATAGTGTCCAAAAATGAAAAATTTGGAAATGACTCGGTCCTTAAAGGAAGTTGTCAATCCAAAGGAAGAAGTCTCAAAAATCATTTCCGAGCAC
Source organism: Cornus florida (assembly GCF_030987335.1). Classification (NCBI taxonomy): domain Eukaryota; kingdom Viridiplantae; phylum Streptophyta; class Magnoliopsida; order Cornales; family Cornaceae; genus Cornus; species Cornus florida. The sequence goes on along the minus strand of NW_026775571.1, from coordinate 30,445,898 downwards.
TCGAAACGACACTATGTGACGAGAAACCAAACACAGAAAAGAAAAGACAATGGAAAAAATTTATCCGTAAAACTCGAGGAATCGGAAAGGAAAAAAATGTCCGGGTCATTACAATTCCCACTTTAAAGAAATTTCATCCCCAAAATCTAACCCCAATGAAACAAAAGGCGAAAGCAGGATAACTACAAAGTACATCTTCGAGCATCCCACACAACACGCCACACCAGCGACCTTAAAGCTGAAAGGAACACACAAACCAGTGTCATTTCACCCACGTGCTCATGACAAGACAACATCTCAAAGGAAAAGTGACCATATGGCCACACCACAAGTCAGAACTCACACACAGAACCTAATGTTAAACAAGGGAACGAAACACAGCAATCGAAAGCATCCCTCCTGATGAACTACTGTAAGGAACCAAAAATAACCCCCAAAGGAACTCCAAGATAACCACGTATTAAATCAAGGTACCAAACAAAGACGACGTGATAGTACGAATAGCAACCAGAACCCGCCCACGACGTACTCAAATGCATGGTAGCAATGATAGTACCTAGTGCCTGCCCACACTTACTCGTCAGTAAGGTAGTATCGACGGCAACTAGCACTCGCCCACAACACACAACTTGTACGGTAGCATGACAATATAAGGCACTTGTTTATAATCTGCCCCCATTATGTCTACCCATGAAACCTCTCAATACCAATGACATCAATGTTGGAAAAGATTATTATCAAATACACTACAGAAACCAGGCATCTTGTGAGAGTTGGGGTAGTTAATCCCAAAACTCTAACAACAACGTCATAGGCACCGCTACGCTTAAGGCCTTAAATCCTCAATACAACAAAATCAACAACTCCAAAAATCAAAATGAACCTCACCACAAGTCATTTCATCGAAAGTCCTACGTATCTCCCTGAAATAGATTAACTATAAGTCCACACTGTAATCAAACATTAGATCTACATCCCTTCCATGGATAACCAAATCTTCGAAAAACGAGTCCACCACATGACACACATATCAAAACCCTGACAACCAAAGTTACAAAATGAGTCTCTCAAAACTGTGCTTGGCATCACCAAGCTAAATTTAAGTTCCTCAATTTCAATCCACAACCAATCACTGGTACCATTCTGTCACGCCCCAAATTTTCTAAATAAATTCCTCGATTTATTCAAATCCAAATACATCATTATTACACCCAGGATCTAAAAAGAAATATCATTTTATTGATACAAAATCAGTTCCTCAAAACCACGCCTAGTCATAACTAGGACTAGAAAACTCCACAAATAAGTCATATCCAATAGCGATCCTCCAAAACTTCTCTTAAGAGTCAATCACATCTAGGTCTCTTAAAATCGAAACAAGTCTCCAAAAGACTTTCTCAAAAGAGCTTCGAGCTCACCTCACGAATCAAACAAATCCTCAATGATATGGATGCAAGTCCCCGTAAAAATGATCTCACCCCAATCAATTCACTCTAAGCACCACAACTCCTGTCAACACCCACGGCAAAACTCCCTAAGGGAAGACACAAAAGAAAGGGAACCACCAGTCCTAAGAAGGACAACACCACGACTCCACCTCTAAAATAAAAGACAAGGTCAAAGACTTCGCCCCCTATATGGGAGTAAGTCGACCAAAATCCACCAAATCCTCACTAAGGACTCAAGACAACAACGGTGATCCTCACGAACCGATTAACCCTAAAACTGTGCACAAGGCAACAAAGAGAAGAGACATACTCCTTGTGAAGTCCCTAACGGAAACCAAGAAAAAGAGGAGAAACCCTATTCTCCTATAAGTGTCAACATGATGAACACGAAAAGGAAGCATTCTTTCCACCTTAGGGAAGTGGATAGCTCAAAACAAACCAAATGTGACGACTCCTCTTCAAGGAATGTCACAATGAAACCATTGTGGAAACCCACATACACATGACGTGCAATCGAAGGAAACAAAAAGGAAATCTAAACATGGAAGTCATGCAAATAACAAGGAAATGCAACCACTAAGTAAGTAAATCTACTCATATATATAAAATCAAGGGCACATGCAACACATCTCCACATAAACACAAAAGCATGTCATTAAAGTATAGTAAGAACTTGGCATTTCTAAGCATATAAATAAGGCATGTTAATGCCACACAACAAGAAAGCAGATGTGGACACACCTCCACCTACTCATGCATCACAGTATCATAAATCATACTACTAACATGGCAGTAAATGAAACTATAGAAAATAAAATGATGCAACAATGAACCCTATGGACATCGTGTCCTAGAGTGTCTAGGTAGAAGGAAGATCAGTCTTAGCCATAATCTGACTCCAAAAACCAATGCGACCATAAGCTATCTCTAAAACAACGTGAGCCCTTACTACAACGGTAAAACTCTAACAATCCATCCTTGAATGTAAAGGTGACACTACAAGTGACACTAACAATGCGGTGCTCTCTCTCTACTTAAAATATTAGTTAATCAACTCGATCCCAAAAGCGTGATCATGCAAGGAAAACTCAAACGAAATGGCTACTCTAGCCATACCATCGGATAACTGAATCAATCTCCAAAATCGTCCCCAAAACGACCATCAATCACTGACCAAAAGGATTACGCCTATCGAAATAAAAGCCTACACTGACCCTATTTGAGTTGTACAATAGCAGGCCAGCACAGTAGCATGACAGTGCTAAGCACCCGCCCACAACGTACCCGCCTACAAAATTGTAATCTCAGAGGAATCGGTTATAACCAACGAAGGAGCCTAAGAGGTTCAAAACCTCTTCATGACCTCAAACCAACGAATCCAGCACTACGGCTGTGCCTAATGGCTCAATCCACGAGAGCCTAAACAAAAGACGACCTTCCACCTATCCAAAGCCAACGCTAGGTCAACAAAGACTTAAACTACCATAAAACTAAATTGATAATTGTTAACAGCATCTAAGAAGAGTGCCTAAACAAAACCAAAACATACCAAACATTGCACTAAGTACAACTCACCAAACAACCCAACCTCGAGTCAACACCCATGACTAATCCCAAGTTCTGTCAAATATACAAAACAAACATGCATATACAAATCAAATCTAGCATACATCATGTGTCATACTCTTTACAATAGAATTAATCATGTTAAACAAATGGCTTACCACATATAGCACATAAACACATAAACATATTGTCAAACTAAGCACGTAAACAAGTTAAAATACTAAAACATGTTATTATGGCATATGAATAAATCAAAGTACACCAACAAAAGTATGATATGCACCCAAAACCCATCGTCCTAAGGTTTTCGAACCTAGGAGCTCTGATACCACTTGTAACGACCCAGGTTTTCTTCAACTCGGTGGGTAAGTAATGAACCGAGGATTGACCCGATAACGGATCCGAAATGCGGAAGCGAAAGGTGAAACAATGGTCTTTAGAGGTACAACGCATCTCTAAGGCAACAATGTGACCCTCAATGAGGTCACGGGACCCAAAGGAAAACAAATGCGGAAGAGTTGTTTCAAAAACGGACAAAAAGGAACCTAGGGGCAAAATGGTCATTTTATAAAAAAGTGGATTCAAGTGTTATTGAGCACACCACTGGGAAGACAATGAAAAACTAATCATAATGGAGTCAAGAATTTCATTATTCGGATTCCGGACGAAGGAGAAAGGTTAAAAACAAAAATGATGTCGTGGCGGCCCGACGAGGACAACCCACCACTGCTGCAACTAAGAGTAAAAACGGGCATCTAAATGGACTTTTTTTGAAAAACTCAAAGAAGAAAGCCCCCCTAAAATCAAGTTTTCTACACTGCACTTGGACAGAAACAAAAAAAAATGTATTATAGAATGCCCAGAATGCCCCCAAGAAAATCAGGTCAAGAGGAAAAAAAAATCCGAGCTACTGCCCAAGTTTTGGAAATAGGGCTTCGGGAGGTTTTCAAATTGCCTAAATTAAAAATTCAATCTTAAAATACACCCACAACACCCTCGGAAGTTTCGGATCGGTCGAGACGATTTTCAAAAAAAAGTCGATGAATAGTACCAAGTACATTTGTACTAAAAGTTTGCAAAACCTGGCAGCAAGGATTTTTTGAAAAAATATGGATTTTTGAGGGCCAATATGTCATTTTCTGGAAAAACACAAAGAATAAAAGCCCCTTAAAATCAAGTTTTCTACGTGATTCGTGAGGAGAAATGAAAAAAATGCATTGTGAAATACCCGAAATTCCCCTGGAACAGAATAGGGTAAAACTCCTTAAAAATGCTACTTAGAGTTTTTGTTTCATTAAGGATGGTGTTGTTTGCCAAAGTGAGCATGCAAGCATATGTAAAATGATAAAATAGAAGTGGTACAATGGCCTAGGGCCTTATGGCATGTCATATGTAAGATATGACCCTTCAATGCATTAAACCACATATCTTCCATAGGCAACAATGAAGCTAATATTAGCATACATATCACAAAAGTGTCTTTGGACCTTGGCCTCATTACAACACATTTTAAGAGTATCAAAAGGAGCACTTAAGTGCACAATACATAGTTTAGACAACAAATACATGTTTTTGTCATAGTAAGCAAAATGGACAAGATATGCTAACAAGTGCATATTCTAACATAGCAAAAATACTCCTAGTAGTCTAACAAGTCTAAGATTGTTGTTCATCCCATAATATGGCTTCTTTACCTGAAAAACACCCGGTAACTTCGGGGTGACTAAACAAGTTTACTCGTAGGGACAGCATAGATTTAACTTATTGCAAGATTTGCATTTTTACATAATTCAATCCATACTATTAAAGTGACATTAAAACTTTCAACATAGCATAATGAGATACAAATTCACAAAGTTAATAACTTGGAATTTAAATGCGAAATCAAACCAAAGTGGATACTTGGATATTCCCCAGATTAAAACCGTACTCTTGAGATCAATTTAGGGCTGTTAACCCATGGGTACCTTTTCCCTAGTGCGCACTATAGTTTTGGGAGCTCTCTATCTCCCGTACTAGAACCAAGTCCTAGCCATTTCACGTTCTTGATGATATCCCAAGTTTCCAAAATCAACAAGTAGAGCAACAAGTCATGATATGTGATAAAACACAATGAGTTCCATGGATTACATTACTAAATCATTAGTTTAACATGGTGGAAATTAAATAGACCAACTAAGTAATTTCTCTAGATTTGAAGAATTATCCAAATTATTCCAATTTAGTATATGATAAGGAGTAATTCATGGCCATGCTTTATATCAAGTCATAAATGAATTACAAGCATGGTATAATTAATTTGAATTTAAATCAACATAAATCAATTAATCCTCTAGATTTAAAAGCTCATTTAAATAATGCCAAGTTAATACACAACAAAGATCAAGTCATAGTCATGCCATTTATCAAGTCTAAAGTGAATTACATACAAGTTATAATTAGTCATTTATTTCTTATTTCAATACAAGACATACATATAACTTGGATATCACTATAAGAACAATTAAATACTTGGAAAAATTAAATTAAACACCCCCTACCTCAATAGAGAATTGAATCTCTATAATCCTATGTAACAAAGCTCCAAATGGAAAACCAATCAAGGGTTTTATAAAGGGGAGTGAGAGGAACCTAAAGTATTCTAAGCTCAAAGTTCTAAGGTGAGTGGAAGGGCACCAAAAATGAAGTCAAAGCTACTAGTCAAGCTTTTCTCCAATGGTGGCTTACTTAGGGTTCTTGAGAGGAAAGTGATGAATGAATTAAAACGTGTAAACCCTAAGCTAAATTGGTGGGCTTCTCCACTCACTAGGTGCTCTTGCACTACCTCTCACACACACACTAATGCAAGACTAAAGGTGAGTCCTACACTTGTCATGAATCTAAGTAAGCTTCCAAGATTAAAAATCAACCCTACACTTGTCAACCATCTAAGCCAACAAGTACACCAATCCTAGGCCAACAAGTGGGTGAATCTCCACCCTCCACATGTCATCATCCAAGGCATTAAAGTGTTTCCACACAAATGTCAACAAGTGGACCAATGAGAGTGTGACACTTGTCACACTTTTCGAAAATTGCATAAAGGTCTTTTTTGAAAATATCTTCCAATTTCAATTGCAAAATGGTCCCTAAGACGAAAAGTAATTACTTTAATTAATTACCCCAAAACCCCTCAAGTTTAGGATAATTACAAAAAGTTATGTCTTCATGCCTTTTACAAGGAAAGTAAGCATTTAATATGCATTTCTACAAAAGCAAAAATGTAGATGTCATGGAATTTAAATATCATGGATGTATGTAAAGCCGGAATCAAATCCGAGCACAAAAAGTGAGGTTATGCAAGGAAAAATGAAAAATGACTAAAAGACGAAATAGTGAATAGTGTCCAAAAATGAAAAATGTGGAAATGACTCGGTCCTTAAAGGAAGTTGTCAATCCAAAGGAAGAAGTCTCAGAAACCATTTCCGAGCACTCGAGATGACACTATGTGACGAGAAACCAAACATAGAAAAGAAAAGACAACGGAAAAAATTTATCCGTAAAACTCGAGGAATAAGAAAGGAAGAAAATGTCCGGGTCATTACAAGGAAGGCCCTTATTCTAATTTTCTAATAAATATAATCATTTCCACCATAACAACGAGGTTTATCATTGGGTTGTCCTTCTAAGAGTGTGATACTACCATTGTTGGCCATGATCGTACTCTAAGACGGTTAAGAATTGACTCTAGAGGGGGGTGAATAGAGTCAATGGTCAATTTTCATAATTTATAAAAATACAATTTCTAATCAACAATTTAGATAATTATGTAATAGTCAAGATATGAAATCAAGATATCAAAGTAAACTATTTGTAGCACAATTGTAAAAAAGATAAGGGAAGAGAAATTACAAACATTGACTCGGCAATTTTAGCGAGGTTCAGAAACTCCTACTCCTCGGCTCAAGACTCTTCTTGAGACTTCCCAATCCACTATAGCTTCTCCTTATGGGTGGCGAGCAAACCTTTACATGAAGCAAGACCATGTTTCTTTTCCTTGTAAAGAGAACAACCTTCTATTAGTCTTCCTTTGGGTCACACCAACCCTGTGGATGAAACCAACCCATACAATAGATAGTAACAAGAACAATGAAGTACAAGAAATATCTCTTAAAGATTGTTGTACAAACTTTAGCTCACAACTAGAGTATATATGAATATAAGTGAAGCTCAAACTCTATAAATGATATGAATGAGAAAAGATGATATAAGTGAAGAACAAAAGCTCTAATGAACTTAATAAGATCTCTTAAGCGTAGAATAGAACAAAAGCTCTATGAAGATTCGAATTAGAGCAAAGTCCTTTGAATCCTTAGTTAAGTCTCTCAAGATTTTTTTATGAGTGAATGAGAGAGATGAAGAAAAGATTTGAGAACACTCTTTAATGCAATATGAAGTCTTTCAAATGATGTCTCTTAATTATTCAGACATTCCCCACTCTATTTATAAAGTTTGCAAGCTCAATATAGCTGTTAGGAGTTTAATGCACAAGGGTCGAGGAGAATAAAGTCGTTGTATTTTGAAATCTGCAGATTTGACAAGAACCGGTCGACATGTACTAGAAATCGGTCGACGTTTTCGCTCAAATTGGTCAACATGTGTACAAACCGGTCGACATCAAAGTTATGTTCCTGAAATTCAGTACTACCTAGATAGCGGTCGACGTGAAGTTAGAACCGAAGACAACTTATGCGTAGGACTTTTAGTACAGGACATCTGTACACAACTTATTTGCTTTGAAAACATTTAAGTAAATGTCCATTTACTTTAAGTTTACAATGTAAATAAGGAAGTACCCCCTATTTGGATTCAATAAAAAAATACTAGAAAATTAAAATCCAACTAAATCAAAATGTAGAAATTCAGTTTTAGTACAAATTTGGGTTTTCGACACTTTTGGTAAAAATGAATCCTTATATAGACCAATGTAGACTTGGTTAAAAATTCTAATAAAATCAGTTTAGGCTTGTTAAAGTATAAAGAGTTATTACCGGGAAAAGCTATTTTGAAATAATCATTATTTCAAAAATTCATTTTTCACACTTAGCCAAAAACACAATTTTTCATGATGCGCATTAAGGGATCCTAATGTCCATTACCAACTCATAGTAATGAAGGCTTCTCATACCTCAATTGTGAACCAATATGAATTTTATGATTGATGTGCATGGTCTTAGCATTTCTAGCACAAGTGATAAGTTCTTTCAAAGCTTTTACAAGCTTGAACTAACTCACTCTTTAGCAATGACTTCATATGCAATTATATATGAATGAAGTGCATAGTCTATTGCTAATATATATAAGAACGTATGAATGATGATATGATATGCATGGTCCTGTAGAGATGAGCTTCAAATGGATTCATAAATACTTTGACATTGAATCCTAAACACTCACCATCCTATTTACCCATTTCTTCAAGCTTTGTCTATGATCTTTAGGCTTTGAGGTAGTCTTGCTTTTGTCCTTCATTTGAGTTGCTTTCTTACTTATTGTAGTCTAAGCTATCTTTGGATGGACTTTGTATTTGGTTCCTTGTAACTTCAACTTTTCTTTGTATTCATTTCTTTCATTGATGTGATCTTTAACAATGAAATACTTGGAATGATTTTTATAGCTTCATTGAGGTCATTCTTCGAATGTGAATAATCTATATAACACTCAATATAAACATTAGTCCTTAAACACTATTAATGGTTTGTTATCAGCAAAATAACTAGATTGTCCTTGGATGAAATCCTTAAAGGTCAACATGTATGATGTCTATCTTTTCGGACATAGTTGAAAAGTTTCTCGAGGTCTTTATGGATGACATATCTGTTTTTGAATCCACATTCAAAAACTGTCTCCAAAATCTATCCCAAGTGCTTCAATGTTGTAGGGAGACTAATCTTATTCTTAGTTTGAAGAAGTGCCATTTTATAGTTTAAGAAGGGATCATTTTAGGACATATCATTTCAGAGAAAGGTATTAAAGTTGATATAGCCAAAGTAGATTTGATCTCTAAATTGCCTCCTCCTACTTTCGTAAGGGGAGTGCAATCATTTCTTTGGCACGCCTGGTTTTATCGATGTTTCATGAAAGATTTTAGCAAAATATCTCTTCCGTTGTGTAATCTACTTTCAAAGGACGTTCCTTTTATCTTTGATGAATCATGCCTGGATGCTTTCCACAAGGTTCGCTCTCTTCTTTTTTCAACTCCTATCATGAATCCTCCAAATTGGGCTCTTCTAGTCAAGATCATGTGTGACGCATCTAATTATGCTATGGGTTCTATCTTAAGACAACGAGTAGATAAGCTTCCTCATGTTATCTACTATGTGAGCAAAACTTATTCAGAAGCACAATTGAATTATACCACTACTAAAAATGAGTTGCTTGCAGTTGTCTTTGCTTTGGACAAATTCAAATCTTATCTGTTGGGTTCCAAGGTAGTGGTTTATTCTGATCATTCTGCTTTGAGACATCTTCTATCCAAAAAGAAAAGCAAACCCCATTTGATTCGAAGGATCCTTTTGCTTCAAGAGTTTGATTATGAGATCCGGGATAAGGAAGGGTCAGAGAATGTGGAAGCTGACCATCTTTTGGGAATTCTTATCGAGGACACCTCAACTTCACTTCCAGTTTATGATACCTTCCTGGATGAATAGCTGTTTGGGGTTTCTCATACGGATTTGCCTTGGTTTACTGATATTGTGAACTACCTTATAATAGGCAAAATTCCTTTATTTTGGTCAAAACAAGAAGAAGATCGATTCTTCTCCCAGATTAAGATGTACTATTAGGAAAATCCCCAGCTCTTCAAATACTATGCTGATCAAATCATTCGTAGATGTGTTCCTGAGAGTGAATTTCATAGTATTCTGACCTTTTGTCATATTCTAGCTTATGGAGGTCATTTCAGTGCAAAGAAAACTGCAACTAAAATTCTTCAATGCGATTTCTTTTGGCCTTTACTCTTTCGAGATGCATACTTGTTCTGTAGGTCGTGCCTTCAATATCAGCAGTTAGGATCAATTTCCAGAAGAAACATGATGCCCTTAACTCCGATCTTAGTCATTGAGGTTTTTGATGTATGGGGTATTGATTTCATGGGTCATTTTGTTTAGTCAAATCATAATGAATATATTCTTATGGCTGTAGATTATGTGTCTAAACGGGTTGAAGTAGTGGCTAGTAAAACCGCCGATCATGCAATCGTGGTTAAGTTCATTCAAACGAACATTTTTAGTTAGTTTGGTATGCCATGAGCTATTATTAGTGATGGAGGTGCTCACTTCTGTAATAAGTATTTTCGTACTATAGTACAAAGATACTTCATCACTCATAAAGTTGTTATTCCCTATCATCCATAAATAAGTGGCCAAGTTGAATTATCCAATCGTGAAATTAAAATAATTCTTGAAAAAATGGTTAAGCCAGATCGTAAAGATTGGTCTTTAAGATTAAATGATGCTTTGTGGGCTTACCGAACAACTTTTAAGACTCTGAGTGGTATGTCACCTTACCATCTTGTGTATGGTAAAGGTTATTATCTTCTATTAGAATTAGAACATAGAGCTTTCTGGGCCATAAAAAAGCTCAACTTTGATATGAACTCTACTGGATCTAACAGGAAGCTTCAACTAACAGAGCTCGAAGAATTGCGTAATGATGCTTATGAGAGTGTTAAGGTTTACAAATCAAAGACTAAGGAATTTCATCAGAAACATATCTTGCGTAAGACTTTTGAGCCCGGGAAGAAGGTTTGGTTGTTTAATATGCGACTGAAACTTTTTCTTGGTAAACTGAAGTCACGTTGGGAAGGTCCATATATGGTTATTTCTGTTACACCTTATGTTGTGATTAAAATACAAGATTACAAGACTGGACAATTGTCCAAAGTCAATGTACCGATACTTAAACCCTACATAGAGGGTAGTGTGTAGAGAGGCACAGTGGAGACAGTAGAACTTCATGATCCTATTTACTTGGACTAAAGAGGTCAGTTTTCGTCAAGCTATCGATGTTAAACTTAACATGCTATCGAGCTATCGATGTTAAACTTAGCATTTGTTTGTTGTACCGTAGTTTTGTTTTATTTTTAGTTGTGATTTAATTATTTTATAGGTTTAAGTTAATTTTTATGTTTATTTTATTCATAGTATAGTTTAAGTTTAGGTTTAATAAGAAAAAGAAAATCAAAATCAAAAAATCAAAAAAATTGTCTCAATGCTCGAGCCTTCACATTAAAGCTCGAGCATCAGCTACTAAAGGCTCAAGTCTATACACGCTAAGCTCAAGCCCTCCATCATCGTTAACTTTATTTCAGTGGCCATACTCGAGCCTTCATCTTAGGGCTCGAGCCTCTGTACTTTAATTTATATAGAAACCCTCGAGCCGAGGTTGAAACCCCTCGTGCCTCTTCTCATTTTTGACTCCTTTCTTTCCCAAATCTCTACAAAATCTATAATTCATCATCCTCATCATTCTAGGCTTTGATTCCAAATAAAAAAGGTAAGAATCTCTCCATCTGTAATGACCCGGTCATTTTCATTTTTTTCTTTTTACTTAAATTTTACGGATAAATTTTTTCCATTGTCTTTTCTCTTCTGTGTTTGGTTTCCCATCACTTGGTGTTATATCGAGTGCTCAGAAATGGTTTCTGAGACTCTTTTCTTGAGATTGACAACTTCCTTTAAGGACCGAGTAATTTTCACATTTTCACTTTTGTGACACTATTCACATTTCGCCTTTTTCCCGTTTACTGTTTTACTTTGCATAACCTCACTTTTTGTGCTCGGATTTGATTCCGGCTTTGCATGCACCCATAGTATTTAGTTTCCATGATATCTATATTCTCACTTTTGTAGAAAAGCATGCTAAGTGTTTACTATTCCTGTAAAGGGTATGGATGCATAACTTTTTTGTAATATTCTTAACTTGTAGGGTTTTAGTGTAATTAAATAAAGTAAATTTTTTTTTTTTGTCTTGGAGACCCATTTGTAATTTAATTTAGAAGATATTTTGGAAAAGAACCTTTTTTGCAATTTTCGAAAAGTGTGACAAGTGTCACACTCTTATTGGTCCACTTGTTGACATTTGTGTGCGGACACTTTGATCTTGATGCCTTGGATCATGACTTGTGGAGGGTGAAGATTGAACCACTTGTTGACCTAGGATATGTGCACTTGTTGGCTTGGATGGTTGACAAGTGTAGGCTTAGGATTAAGCCTAAAATGGATGCTTGGATGAGTGACAAGTGTATGCTCCAAATTAAGTCTTGCAATTAATTTTAGGCTACTTTGGGATTATGGTTTTTAAAGAGGGGTTTTTGTGCAATTGACCAAGACTTGTATGTGTTGACCTTGGTGTAAGACCACATAGTGAGTGGAGGATTTCTATTTCCTCCACTCACATTCTATCACACCTAATTTCTATCTCCTCTCTCTCTTGTAAAGAAAACCCTAGCCTCCATGGATGGAACTTGAACCTTTAAGCTTTGACCTTGATTTTGAGGGCCTTCCATTGATTTCTAAGCTTGACCTTGGGAATACTTTTTGTTCCCCTCATCTTCCTCTTCATAACCCTAGAAGGGTTTACCATTTTGTGCCTGTTAGCCTTGAATTCAAGAGGAACAATCCTCTTGTAAGGTAGGGGGTGTTATAATTTATTTTTCTAAGTGGCTTTACTTACTTTTGTATGAGATATAAGTTGTATACATGTCTTTTGTAAATTTAAGAAATTAATGATGTATCATAGCTTATATATAACTCATTTTAGACTTGGTATATGGCATGACCATGACTTGATCTTTGATATATATTAAATTGGGATGATTTAAATGAGTTTTCAAATCTAGAGATTAAATGGATTTAATTTGATTTAAATTCTAGTAAATTGTATTTTGCTTGTATTCCATTTTAGACTTGATATATGGTATGACCATGACTTAGTGCTTGATATATATTAATTTGGGATCATTTGAACAACTTTTGAAAATTAGAGATTTAATTAATTTAAATTATTTAAATTCTATATGATGATGTCTTGCTCATTTTGCTGTTTTGATTCAATTTATGTAATGAGCATGCTATGTTGTTTAACATATATTAATTTGAGGTTATTTGAAATTGATTTGAAATCTAGAGAATTTAATTATTTTTGTTTAATTTAATTCTATCTAATAGCTTCATGGATCTTAGTGTGTTTTAGAAATTGTTTCTATGTTTAAATCATGGACTTGGACTTGTTGTATATTCACTTGGTTATGTTTTAAGCATAGGATAACATTGTTGTTATATTTATATTCATGGGAGCATGTTTTCTTTATGGGACATATTGTTGCCTTGTGTAATGAGTTGCACACCTTGCATTTGATATCTTTCATGCCATAGTAGTTGTGGACTTAGAGCATGTATTGTATGTGTTTCCAAATTTGGTTGTGCATGGTAGATAGTTGATTATCTTGTATATACATATTGCTATATATGTTGTTGCACAACTTGTTGATTTTGGAAACTTAGGGATGTCATTGTTTGACTATGGCTAGGACATGGTTCTAGCACGGGGGAATGTCCTCCTATAGTCTAGTGCGCACATAGGGCGGTTACCCGTGGGTTAGTAACCCTAAAGTAACTTTGGTGTCGGTCTGATCCGGCGTGATGTCCAAGTATCCACCTTGTTGATTTCGTAATTCATTTCAAGTTGATAACTAGATGATGTTGTAACTTGTTGTTCCTTATATGATTTCCTATTTTAAGTTACAAGATGTTAACTTTGAGAATTCATGCTTTATGCGTTGTATTGGGAGTTCTAATGTTGGTTAAATTGCATCGGTATTGTGATTTGTGTTTTGTTGTTCTAATGTAGCCTAGGACAATTCCTTAGACTCATTTGGAACAAAGATGCTAGGTGGCATGAACCATCTTAGTTGATTCGTAGGTTAGATTTCAAGTTAATGGCTTTGAGAATCTATATTTTGTTGCTTTGAATAGCATGTTCTTATGTTGTTTGGAATTGCATGAATGATGTGATTTATGCTAGAAATACTCTAAGGTAGCTTAGGATGCTCTCTGAGTCTCACTTCGACAAAGACGTTAGGTGGCATGACCATTTTGTATTGTTCAAGTTAATGTAAAAATCTATAAAGAAATCGAGTCGATGCATGCTCATTCCTTACGAGTAAATTTCTTTACTCACGCCGAAGTTACTGGGAGTTTTGTTCAGGTACAAAGACTTGGTTCGTGATGTTCATCATTACTTGGATGATTGTAGAAATGAAGATTTTAATTTTTGTAAAGGTTGGCTTGAAATGCCACTTGTAGCCTTATTTGTCAAAATGTGTATATCTGATTCCATTTATATAATGTGTACATAAGTACACTCTATGCAATGTATTTGACTTACATGTAATGAGGCCAAGGGCCAAATACACTTATGTGATATGTATGCAAATTTTTAACTTTATTGTTGCTTATGGAAGTTAGGAGATTTCATGCATTGAAGGGTTATATTTTACATACAACATGCCATGAGGCCGTAGGCCATTGTAGTACGTCTACTTTATCATATTATGTATGCTTGCATGTTCACTTTGGCACACAATACCCTTCTTGATGAAACAAAAATTTAAGGTTGCATTTTTTGAGTTTTTACCCTATTCTGTTCCAGGGGCATTTTGGGTATTTCAAAATATGTTTTTTTTTTTTTTTTTTTTTTTTTCATTTTTGGCCATGTTGTCAAGTATAAAACTCGATTTCAGAGGGGGTTTCTTCTTTGTGTTTTTTCCAAAAAACATCATCTTGGCCCTCAAAAACCCATTTTTTTCCAAAAAATCCTTGCGGCCAGGTTTTTGTTGATTTTTAATACAAGTGTGATGATCAATCTGAAACTCTCAGGGGTCTTGTGGGTGTATTTTAAGATTGTATTTTCAATTTAGCCAATTTAAAAACCTCCCGAAGCCCTAATTCCTTTTCTTGGGCAGTAGCTAGGACTGATTTTCATCCTCTTGACCTGATTTTCTTGGGAGCATTCTGGGCATTTTTCAATGCATTTTTTTTTGTTCCGTCTATGCACTCGGGTAGAAAACTCGATTTCGAAGGGGGTTTCTTCTTTGATTTTTTCCAAAAAAGTCCGTTTAGATACCCGTTTTTACTCTTAGTTGCAGCAGCAGTGGGTCAGCAGCACTGTAGCTGTCGTGACCCTCTTCTTGTTTTTGACCATTCTCCCTCGTCTGGACTCCAAATTGAGTGAATTTTTTTTTGAACTTGACTATTTTTTTGCTGTCTTTCTAACTGTGCTACGTTTCACTTAGATCTTCCTAGATAATTACCAATTTACCCTTTTTGCTTCGTATATCCGTTTTTCGTTGTTTTGCCATTTCTCCTTTGTCCGGATTCCGAATCATGCGATTCTTAAGTCCAGCTTGATTGGTTTTTTTTATTGTCTCTCCAATGGTGTACTCAGTAGTATCTGAATCTATATTTTCAGAGATGGCCATTTTGCCCCTAGGTTCATTCTTGTCCGTTTTTGAGACGTCGTTTCCGCATTCGTTTTCATTAGGTTTCGTGACCTCATTGAGGATGACATTGGTGTTTTATAAATGTGTAGTATTCCTAGAGACCATTGTTACACCTTTTGCTTCTGCATTATGGATTCATCATTGGATTTACGTTTGGTTTATCTTAGGACGCACTGGCTTAAAAACCAGGGACGTCACACTATCCCTCTCAATTTTATATATATATATATATATATATATATATATATATGTATATATTTTCTATATAGATGAACTGATTTTGTGTCAAAATAATGGTCAAATCTCCTAAAAAATTCCTTTTGATCTTGTATAACCCAATCTAATCATGAATCCATCATCCAACCTTGCATAAATTCTGAATCTTATTTGGATTTGAAGAACACAGGTTCGATAATTTTGAAGGGTTGAGGGGGAAATAGAGGAACTTTAGGGTAATTAGGTGATTAAGAAGAAACTTGGGGTGGATTTGGAGTTATTTTTGATCAATTTTGTAGGATTTGTGGACAAGTTGGCTTCGGTTGAAAACCAGGAAGCTCGACCTCTCATATTTGGGCTCGAGCCTTTGCTTGCAGCAAGCTTAAGCCTTGGTACTTCAAGCTCGAGCCTCAGTTAGAGTAAAGCTCAAGCTATTGGATCTTAAGCTCGAGCCTTAGAGCACAGATTTGGGATTTTATTCGACAGTGTTGAGAGGTTAAGCCGGGGTGTTAGATATTAGCGATGCCTCGACGTTCGCGATAGAGAGTTATTCAGACTCTGGCGATGGCAATGGATGATGCAAGGTGGTATAGCACTATCTGCCATGAGATAAATTTTATGCTAGAGGACTTACAGCACCACAGAGATACATTTTGGGCAGTAGAGGCCTTACAGGCTCTACAGCTGTCGGGATTCTTGCAGTATCCAGCACAGATTGCTTATCCTCGACTGGTGCAAGCATTCTACCGTACATTGCAACTACATAGGGGCAATGATGCCCGTGATGGTGAGGATTATTTTATCGCCACTGTCGAGGGCGTAGAGCTAACAGAGAGTAATAAGGCTATGGCACAGGCTATGGGTTGCCACCATAGATGCATGGCTGTACTATAGGGCTAGTTCCCACAGATTCCCTCTAGCCTTTCTAGAGAGGCGATGGTTCGAGCACTCAGCCAGGGGAGGGATTCCACCACTTGGGAGATGATCTAGAAGTCACAACTTCTGAGATATTTCTAGTTTTTAGATAAGGTCCTTGTGCCATTGCTCACCCTATTGGACATAAGATAAGGCGATGCGCAGTGATAGTGGATGCACACTATGCATTCCATGCCGGCTGTTCGGTATCCATACCCTACGATGAGATGGGAGAGGCCCGACGCCCTTCTACCTACCACTTACATTTTCCCAGGGTTGTTACCCACCTGATGGAGATCTCGGGAGTTACCATACTCCTGAAAGAGGCTACAGTTATTGTTTTCACCCAGTACCGTTTCACTGAGTGGAACAACGTCTTTGGCCATATGCCTAAGACAAGGAAGGGTGAGTGGGGGGTTGATGATGAGATTCGAGAGGATCGACGACACTTGGATGCCGAGACACGGGATGTGCCATATGTACTGCATGTACCACCTTATCCACCTCCACCTATAATTCTTTCTGCCGACCATGCTGATGTAGTGTTGGTGGAGGAGGACGATGACGAGGCCACGGAGGATGAGATGGATCTCTCCAATAGCGAGGCCCCACCTAGGTGGAGGCCCATTCCTGTAACCAAGCTTGAGAGTTCTTCTTAGGCTGAGATTAGAGTGCTACATGCATAGGTTACAGAGCTGCAGGATGGTTAGGCAGTAATGCGACAGATGCTGACTGCGCACCAGAGCATATTAGAGGAGTTATTGCACCACACTCCATCTGCCCCTTCTACATCTACAAATACTCCTCCACCATAGATAGACTAGCTGACTAGGGCTTTTCTATAGTTCCTTTTGTTAGATAGACACTTTTGTAGACTAGGGTAGTCTCTTGGAATATGTGTACAATAAGTTTGGGGGTAAGGAAATTATTGGGAAAAATATAAAAATTTTGCTAACACAAAGATATGATATGATATTTGATGTTATAAGCATGAATTTGAGTCTGTTTATTATCGTATATTCTGCTGCAGTCTGATGTTGGTTAGAAATGGTTTGTAAGCTAAAATATTGTGAAAAGAGATTCTTGAGAATTTTGAAATCAGTTGGTGGCCTGTGGTCCACTCTATTAGGATGATCTTTGTTTAATGAAATTAATCTCTGAGATGCTACACTTTGCATATACTTACACTTGCATGAATTCTATGGGGTAAATGTTGGTCCTAAGTTGCCTTAAGGAATGTTTTCCTATTAATGTCAAAAAGTATTGCTTCAGCCTCAGCCTCAGACAATTCTATAATAGTACATTGCAATGCTTTAGCCTCGAACAGTGAAGGTTCAGCACTACAATTTTAGCTACCCCTCCTCACAGGAGTACTATGATATTTTCTCAATGACATTTTATTTATATATATATGTTTGCTTAGGTACCTACAATTGGACCTACATTGTGTGGAATACAACCTCATCTCTGTCACAGTGATGAGTAAAGTTAACTCTATTTTGAGGGTGGTATGGTCTTTTCCAGCTATGCCCAAGAATGGGACACGTTTTAGTGGTCCTAGAAAAGAATGTGACACATCTCAGTGGTCCTAGAGAGCTGAAATATGCATTTCTTGGAGGCTAAGTTTTGACATAAATGGAATTCGATACTCAAACCTATAACTTGTTGCAGTTAGTAGAACGGTGACAAATTTAGCTGAGGTGGCAAGCCTGCATTTGTCCATTGCTCTGAAAATATTTAAACTATACTCTCCCAATCATTAGTGGAAGGTGATAGGTGTATATTCGTGGTGTGTGAGGCATTAAGTAATTCAGAGTCACTATAAGTATGCTGCTATAAGGCTCCTTAGGGTTTAAGCCTCTAAAATTCGCATCGCACATTGAGTTGCTCGTGAGAACCCTCAAGTATACTATGTTAAACAATTTTTTCACTACTATTTGATGATGATCCATGCAAGAAAAACTCATTGAATCAACTCTAAGGCATGCTCTGTTTGCTGAGATGAGGCTACTGTCAAATATGCTGATCCAAGGGCTGTTTTTGTCGAGACCCGAGCTTTTATTCAACCCAGTGGGTAAGTGATGAACGAGGCTTGACCCGTTACCGGATCCAGAATGCGGAAGCGAATGATAAAACTATAGTACTTTGAGAGGTAAATCATCTCTAAGACACCAACGTGACATTCCATGAGGTCACGGACGCTAAGGAGAGCAAAAGAAGAAACTAAAGTTAAAACGAATCAAATCTGTCAACTAAGGGCAAAATGGTCAACTCACAAAAAAAGGAGAAACTTGACTCTAAACAAGTCAAACAAGGTGTATATAACCTAAAATTATCATTTTCCAACACTCCAAGAGGTTCTAATAACTTTGGATAAAAATCCCACCAAATGCCCATTCCCGGTTTAAGCAAAAACTGACCCTACCTCACTAAAACATGAATATCTCTCACTATGTTCTGAATATGACGATGGGATTTGTACCATTGGAAATTAGACTCAAAATTCATGAATTTAGGCTCAAGAATCACCCCATTTGGATTAGGAATGAAGGACTTATGGCCTTTCAAAGTCGGAACAGTAGTGCTGAAATTGAACTGAAGCAACTGGAGTATGTAGGCTATTTCGGTCGACCAAAATGGAGTTTTGGACGACCAAAATGAAAGAACTAAGAGCTAAAAACATGAAGGAATGTGTTGGTTGTTTCGGTCGACCGAAATGAGCCATCGGTCGACCGAAATGGTCCTAAACAATAGAAAAGGCTACTGGATTGTGATTTTTATTGTTCATTGGCAATTCCATTCGCCATTAGTTGACCAAAATGGAGTTTTGGTCGACCAAAACACCACGAAAAGCTGTTGATGAACTTGCTAACAGCCTAAGGTGCTAAGGTCCAACTTCTACTTTGAAACCCATGACGCTTTGGTCCAAAATGAATGTGCAAATCAGATTTTCAATGAGTTTTGTTAAAGTGAACATGTCAACAACTTTGATATGAGTAAATGAATATAAAACAATGGCCCATGGCCCCATACACATCATTTACAAGATTTTTATGTGTCAAACCTCAAAAGTTGGTTTAAATACATTTTTGATGCAAAGGTTGATACCAAAAGAGTACTAGTACATAAGTATACATGTTTGGCCCTTGGTCTTATTACAAACACATCTAAAGAGTACCAAAAGATGCACTTAAGTGCACATTACATGTCTTGAACAACAAATACAAGTTTTGACATAGTAGGCAAAATAGAACAAGATATGCTAACAAGTGCATATTCTAACATAGCAAAAATACTCCAAGTGGTCTAGCAAGTCTAAGGTTGTTGTACATCCCACAACATAGCTTCTTTACCTAAAAAACACCCAGTAACTTTGGGGTGAGTAAACAAGTTTACTCATAAGAAATGCATAGGTTTATCTTTATACAAGGTTTGCAATTCAATACAATTAATCCATGCTATTAATGTGACATTAAAATTTTCAACATAGCACAATAAGATGTAAATTCACAAAGTTAACAACTTGGAATTTAAATGCGAAATCAAACCAAAGTGGATACTTGGATATTACCCGGATTAAAACCGTACTCTTGAGATCACTTTAGGGCTATTAACCCATGGGTACCTTTCCCCTAGTGCACACTATAGTGTAGGGATCTCTCTATCTCCCGTACTAGAACCAAGTCCTAGCTAAGTCATGTTCTTGATAATATCCCAAGTTTCCAAAATCAACACGTTGAGCAACAAGTCATGATATGTGATAAAACACATCAAGTTCCATGAATTTGAATGACTAAATCATTAGATCAATAAGATAGAAATTAATTAAACTAGTTAAGTAATTTCTCTAGATTTCAAGAGTTGTCCAAATGATTCCAATTAAATATATGACAAGGTGTAACTCATGGATATGCCATATATCAAGTCAAAAATGGAATTTTAGCGTGGTACAACTAAGTAGGATTTAAATCAATTTAAATCAATTAATTCTCTTGATTCAAAAGCTCATTTAAATCATGCCAAATTAATATACAACAAAGATCAAGTCATGGTGATAAGCGCCGAATATTATATATTCAAGCGCCCTAAATTGCATTAGTAAAGTCCGTTGTATGTTAATTTATGTAGATTATCTTCATTTCTATGTTTTTATGCATTTTCAGGTTCATTGGCCAAAATGGAACAAGAATAAGGCCTTGTGGAATCTTGAGCAACAAAAGGTGCCAATGCTGAATTCTGGCAGCAGTAGAACCTGGGATTTGCTCGCCATTTTGACCTTCCAAACTCGAGAACTGGACTTCCCTCATAACATGAAAGATTTAGAGCTCTGAATCAGCTTTCCAAATCTTCAAACGGTTTGTCATTCGGAGCTCGGAGCAGAGAGTTATGGCCTTGTTACCAGAGGCGCGCAGAACTGCCTGGCAGCAATGAAATTCTGCCTTGATCTTCATTTTCGACCAACCATCCTTGAGAATTGGATCTCCACCAAAACATGAAATATTTAGAGCTCTGAATTAGCTTTCTAAATCTTCAAACGGTTCATCATTCGGAGTTTGGAGTGCAAAGTTATGGCTGTTTAACCAAAGTAGGTCTGGGCGGAGCAAGTGAAGCATGGGCATTTTTACACTAAATTCGAGTGCTCGAGGCCTTGCTTAGAGTGCTCGAATTTTGGGCAGAATGCCCTTTGGAAATGGCTCATTTCAGCCCACTTGCACCTTGGTTTCTTCACTTTGCTTTCCTCTTTAATGAAGTGGTTGGAGATGTTGGTTGGTGACCTTTTGGTGGTAGATAAGGCAAGGAAGGCCACACATATCATTATCCCATATTCTACAAGATTAGAAGAGAGAGAAGAGAGCAAGGAGATAGAGTTCTTCAAGCTTGAAGAAGGGAGCACGAAAATGGAGGAGGTCTTCAAGCTTCTTCCTTCTTCCATTGCTCCTATGGGTAACTAAATCTTCTCTAGGGAGGTGATGAAGCCCCTCCCTTGTAAGCATGTTCTAGTGTAGATTTTACTTTTGGGATTTCAATGTATTATTGTTGGTGATTTTATGATCTAGAGCATCATATGTGTTGTAATGAATTCTAATGTCTATACATGATTATTTTGAGCTATTCATCTTGTCTTAGATGGTTTCTCTTCCTAATCATATTGCTTGCATTTCCATAGTGACAATGGAAGTTAGATCATAGAATGGTTTTAATGGCATGGAGTTTGAGAACTTTGATAAATCATTGCTTAGGATGCCCTTTGATGGTTTATACTTGATTCTTAACTTTGTGTGCTCTCATCATTTAATTAAGGGCTTGATAATCTTTGGCTTAGGGAGCATGTTGAAGACTACACCCTAGTTTAGGTAGTTCAAGCATGTGAATCTTTGATGGATTATTCTTGTTTTTGATTTAATGAACCTCTTGAGGATAGTATAGAAACCAAGGGTTGTTATGTGTCATTACCATCATTTATGTTGATTTTCCCAATTTAATCTCAATCTAGAATTTGTATAGGGTTGGAGCGGATTCATTTCCCTAGTTTTTCTCTATTTGTATTTCGTTTCTTTTTAATTCTTGCAAGTTTCTAATTTATGCAATTTCAATATTCTTAGCTTAAGTGACAAATAACAAAACCTTTATAAACCCTTCATCATTCTAGAAAGATTCTAGACACTAAGGTTGCTGTAAGACTAGCGCAGTCCCTGTGGTTCGACTTACCCGACCAATAGCCCTATTTTACAATGATTCGTGCTATTGCGAAGGTTGATGTATAGTTGATCAACCGATCACATGGCCATGCCATTTATCAAGTCTAAAGTGGATTTTATGCAAGTTACCATTAATCATTGGTTTCTCAATTTAATACAATCATATATACAACTTATACATCATTATAAAAAATAAAAAAAACAATAATTGACTTGTGTAATAAACTATAACACTCCCTACCTCAATAGAGAATTGAATCTCTATAATCCTATGCAACAAAGCTCAAAATGGAAAACCAAGCTAGGTTTTATATAAAGGAGAGTGAGAGGATACTATTGTTTTCCAAGTTCAAAGTTCTAAGGTGAGTGGAAGGTTATCAAAATGAAGCTCAAAGCTTTAATTCAAGCTTAGCTTCAATGGAGGTTTTCTTAGAGTTCTTGAGAGGAAGATGGTGAATGCATTAAAATGAAATAGAATTCCTAAGTTAAAGGTGGTGGGATTCTCCACTCACTAGGTGC
Organism: Cornus florida; assembly: GCF_030987335.1. Lineage (NCBI taxonomy): Eukaryota > Viridiplantae > Streptophyta > Magnoliopsida > Cornales > Cornaceae > Cornus > Cornus florida. The sequence goes on along the minus strand of NW_026775571.1, from coordinate 30,422,994 downwards.
TCTTGCACTACCTCTCACACACACACTTGCAAGACTACACTTGTCATGAATCTAAGTGAGCTTCCAAAATCAAATATCAACCCTACACTTGTCAACCATCCATGACAACAAGTGCTCCAATCCTAGGCCAACAAATGGGTGAATCTCCACCTCCCATGTGTTATGAGATTAAGCCTTCAAGTGGTTCCACCACAAAACCAATAAGTGGCACCTTAGGAATGTGACACTTGTCACATTTTCCAGAAATTGCAAAAAGGTCCATTTTAAAAATATCTTCCAAATTAAATTGCTAAATGGTCCCTAAGATGAAAAATAATTACTTTACTTAATTTCCCAAAAACCCCTCAAGTTATGCATAATTACAAAAAGTCTTGTTTTCATGGCTTTTACAAAGAAAGTAAGCATTTAACATGGTTTTCTACAAAAGTGAAAATGTAGATATCATAGAAATGAAATATCATGGATGTATGCAAAGCCAGAATCAAACCCGAGAACAAAAAGTGAGGTTATGCAAGGAAAAATGAAAAATGAAAAATGACTAAAAGACGAAATAAGGAAAAAGACAAAAAAAGAAATTTTCGGAAAAAGAAAAGAAGGAAAATGACCAGGTCATTACAGTTTTGAAGAGTGATTTGGTGTTTCAAGCCTCTGTGGTCGATTATGAGAGTTGGCACAGGTACAATTCATCTTCTTACACTTATTCGAACTGCATTTGTGTTGAGAATATGCTAAAAATGAATTCGGACAGTGTGGTCACTAGTTAAGCTTGGGTTTTTGAAGAAATCTTGGATTCAAGTGTTATTTGATTATACTTAGCTATTTCTTGTTAATCTATGCTGTTAGCTAGTATATTTTGATGAATCGAGATTATTAAAGTCAAGTCTGTAGTAAAACTATGACATACCTTGATTTTGAGTAATCTATGCCGAAGCTGTTCTGTATTGAAGCTAACTTGTGCTAAGGCTATTCTGTACTAAGGGTATCTGTGCATAGGTTATTCTGTGCTGAGGCTGTCTGTGCCGATGCTATCTGTGCCGAAGCTTTTTGTGCTAAAGCTAGTAGTTGCTGAACCAAGGACTTGGACTAAATTTATGATATATTCATGCTGTGTTTGACTATACAAAGCTATGAATATGAGTACAATAGTGAAAGAAGACTATATGAGGCGTTGGTGACTCTTTATCTTTAAAAAAAATTTCAAGGTTAATTGGTTTTTGTCATTAAAGGCAAAATGGGGAGATTGTTGGTCCTAAGTTGCCTTAAGGAATGTTTACCTATTAATGTCAAAAAGTATTGCTTCAGCCTTAGCCTCAAACAGTACTACAATAGTACATTGCAATGCTTCAACCACGGACAGTGAACGTTTAGCAATTTGAGAAGCGCTGAAAAGTGCGTATTTAAACCTAAGCTTAGGTATTCAAGGACCTTTATCTATCTTATTTTCCCGCTTTAGATTGATTTCGTGTTATTTTCATTTTCAGGTACTTATCCCCAAAAGAAGCTAACTTAGCCAAATAAGAGCAGAAATGAAGCAATTCTGGGATGAATAAAAAAAAGGAGCAAAGTAGAGCAAAAGGAAGCTCAAAGGTGGAATTTCAGCAACTTCGATCGATCCAACATCATTCTTTAATCGATCGAACTCCCATTGATCTCAGCACTTCAAGATAGATCCAGGCCATGATGTCATTCTTAGAGATCCCAAAAGTTCGATTGATCCAACATCATTCTTTGATCAATCGAATATTCTTATCCTTATCCACATGCCAGATCTTATCCAGCTGTACCACCCTACCAACCACTTTTGTCCTTTTCCCAAAACTATCTTCAAAATATCTCAGATTTGTTTCTATCCAAAAGGTGCCGCCATTGAGGATCGATCCAACTTCAGTTCGATAGATCTCAGCAATGTTCGATCGATCCAACTTCAAGTTTGATTGATTGAACTTTCCGAATCTCAAGAAAAATCTTAATTCCAGCTCATTAAAAGTTGTCTCATAGCCAATCATTAGGGAATATTTGGTGTACGAGCCCAGCTCATTTACGGTGATTTTTGACCTACCTATATAATGAATATGAGCCATTTTTTTATGGATATCTTTAGAGAATTTTCATTCTCATTCATTTTACATTTAGAGGCTTAGAGGAGGAGGAGGCTAGAGACATCATTGGAGACTCTTCATTAACCAAGGAACAGATTTCTTCCATGGAGCTTGCCCTTGAGGGTTGGAGAACATCATCTATGAGTGGCTAGACATCCTCTTGGGGCTAGAGTTAGCCCTAAGCATGCTTTCTACATCTTGAATTGTGTATTCTTGAGGGGATGTATATTTTGATACACGTTTTGATACTTTTATATACATAGATCTTGTTTATTCAATTATTTATATGGTTTAATGCTTCCAATTGATCATTTCATTCTATCCATATGTCTATGTATGCTAGAATAGATGTTCATGTGTTTACCTCTATTTCTTGTGCTATTGATGCATGTCTATGTGTATTAGTGCTATAGATCTAGAGATTGTCAAGACATAGTGCTTAATGGAATGCCCTTGTCGTTTATTTGATGGTTCATGCTCATTTCTTGATGGATTGTGCCTCTCCCTTAGTTTAATTAGTTTAATTTCATGTCATTAGCTTAATTGTAGTGTAGTGGTAGTTTAGATGTTAAATGGGAGGACAATCCATGCTTGTTGTTTGATGTTCCATACTTATGAATGGAAGTGGCATATTTCTCAAATTTTGTGTTGTGTTTGGTTGTGAGCTTAAAGAAAGAATTAATGGCTTAATTTGATATGTTGTGCTATCCACTATGTTGCTTGGACAATATATGCTTAATTTGTCATCCATGCTTGTTGAAACAACCACACACACACCATTGTTACAATACATGCATTTCCCCTCATTAATCATTCATTAAGGGTGTAGAAGAGTTGTGCTTTGTGGTGATCTCTAAACCCCAAGATTTCTCTCTCTTTTATTCTCTCTATTGCATTATTGTTGACTTTAGTTTAATTGCATCTTAGTTTAATTCAACCACCAACCAACCTTTTGATCACTCAACCTACTAACCCTAATTTTAATTCCACAACCTTTTACGACCCTCACAATCCCTTGCGATGATCCCTACTCACCCTAGCTAAATTTTTAGTAAAAGGTAGTACTGGCAAATTATAAATGTAAAACTTGGCCACACTTATCTTAGTCCACTTTGCACACAAACTTTGGTTACGCCGGACGACACCACCAAGTTTTTGGCGCCGTTGTCGGGGATTGATTGATTGGCAATGTCGTATTTGTGGAATCAATTAGGAATTAGTACTCTTTTGATCGCGTCTTTAATTTGTTTTCATTTTTATTTGGATTACTTATTGTGTTGGTTCTTGTTTGACTAGGAGCATTGAGCAAGAAGGTGAGAGAAGGAGCATCCAAGCAAAGAAGCTAAGCAAAGCATGGAAAAAGCCTAAATTCTAAAAAACTACTAAGCTAAAAGCTAAAATTTGGAGTTGAAGTGCTATAAGACCTTTGTGAGATCTTTCTAACTCAATCTCTAGTTAAATCGTCGGCCTGCGTAGAGGCTTGTATTTCAATTCTTAGATAAATCGTGAGCCCGCGTGGAGGCAATTTACTTTTCTTTGCATGATTGTTCAAGCATAAGAGTATGGGATCATTGTATGTGGAGGAAGTTTGTTGATTGTTAATTTGTTGGGAAGGTGAAGTGTTTGTCATTAATTGCTTATTTGTGTTATATTGTGCATGTATGGTCGTAGGTTATTAAACCCTACTCTTGTCCCTCCTAATTTGCATCTTAAATCGGTTATTCGTAATCCTAGGGGAAGAGGTAGTTCTCATCACTCCATTTTGCCAATGGAGGATTTGAATGACGACCACGTGGAGGACCTTGGTCACATAGACCAACAAGGTATCCTCCACCCCAATGTGCATCATGATAACATGCAAGTACTATTAGGCATGCCAAGGCCATTTATTCGTCCAACATAACAACAAGGCCAAGTTCCATTGGGAATGCCAAGGGCAATCTATGCTCCACCACCACCCACCATTCAAGGCAATCAAGGTGCCCATGTTGCACCTCCAATTGCTAATCCTCCCCTTGCTTTAAGAGATTACTATGTGCCCAATGAATGCAATGCACCCATATACATTCAATTGCCACCATTTAGAGCACACCACTATGAGATCAACCCACAAACTATTCAAATGCTTCCTAACTATCATGGACTTCCAAGTGAAGAACCTTACAAGCATTTGGATGAGTTTCTTGAAGTATGTTCCACCGTAAAATATACGGACATGCCGGAAAAGGTCTTAAGGCTTAAACTTTTTCCATTCACCCTAAAAGATAAGGCAAAATATTGGTTTAACAATCTTAGGCCTTTTTCAATAACGTTTTGGGTAGAAATGCAACAAGCGTTCTCGAAGAAGTACTATCCGGTTTCGAAGACCAATGCCATGCGAACCTCAATTCTAGAGTTTTCATACGGGGATGGAGAAACCTTTCATGAGGCGTGGGAACGCTTTAATGAATTACTTAGGAAATATCCACATCATGACATGCCCAAATGGCAATTAGTTCGATATTTCTTTGAGAGCTTATCTGACAATCATAAGGGCATGGTTGATGCTTCCATGGGTGGCTCTTACATTGATAGGCATGAGGATGACGTGTGGCGTCTTTTAATGATTACCATAAGGATTGTTCCCTTGATTAACAAATGTTGCATTGACTTGGTCATGATGCTCATTTTGCATATATCCATGGGGACAATTGGAAGTAGAATGTAAAACACTTGAACAAGTCATACATGTCTCATTAGATACATGATGGAAATGGTTAGGGATGGAAGATACTTGATTTACCGAGTTTTGGTTGATTAAGAATTGATCAAACCTTTGAGATAACGATTTCATCTCAGCGGCTATTTCATTGGAATGGTCGACTTGATGTAAGCCAACACTCTTCCTTCCACTTGAATTCCTACCATTCTTAAAAGATAGAGTTCGATGCAAATAATTATTACTCATGCACTTATAAAGACACCACACATCATCCTCATGCCTATCAATGTAAGAGCCACCCATGGAAGTATCAACCATGCCCATATGATTGTCCGATAAGCTCTCAAAGATATATTGAACTAATTGCCATTTGGGAATATGATGATGTGGACACTTCCTAAGCAATTCATTAAATCATTCCTATACCTCATGGAACGTTTCCCCATCCCCGTGTGAAAACTCTCGAATTAAGGTTCGCATGGCATTGGTCTTAGAAACCAGATAGTACTTCCTCAAGAATGCTTGTTGCATTTCTGCCCAAGAAGTTATTGAAAAAGGCCAAAGATTGTTAAACCAATATTTTGCCTTGTCTTTTAGGGTGAATGGAAAAAGTTTAAGCCTTAAGACCTCTTTCGGCATGTCCGTATATTTTACGGTGGAACATACTTCAAGAAACTCATCCAAATGCTTGTAATGTTCTTCACTTGGAAGTCCATGATAGTTAGGAAGCATTTGAATGGTTTGTGGCTTGATCTCATGGTGGTGTGCTCTAAATGGTGGCAATTGAATGCATATGGGTGCATTGTATTCATTGGGCACATAGTGATCTCTTAAAGCAAGGGGAGGATTAGCAATTGAAGGTGCGACATGGGCACCTTGATTTCCTTGAACAATGGGTGGTGTTGGAGCATAGATTGGCCTTGGCATTCCTAGCAGAACTTGGCCTTGTTGTTGTGGTGAATGAATGAATGGCCTTGTCATGCCTAATGGTGCTTGCATGTTATCATGATGCACATTGGGGTGGAGGATACCTTGTTGGTCTATGTGACCAAGGTCCTCCACATGGTTGTCATTCAAATCCTCCATTGGCAAAATGGAGTGATGAGAACTACCTCTTCCCCTAGGATTACGAATAACCGATTCAAGATGCAAATTAGGAGGGACATGAGTAGGATTTAATGACCTACGACCATGCATGCATAATGCAACACAAACAAGCAATTAATGACAAACACATCACCTTCACAACAAATTAACAATCAACAAACTTCCTCCACATACAATGATCCCATTCTCCCATGCTTGAACAATCATGCAAAGAAAAGTAAATTGCCTCCATGTGGGCTCACGGTTTATCTAAGAATTGAAATACAAGCCTCCACGCAGGTCGACGATTTAACTAGAGATTGAGTTAGAAAGATCTCACAAAGGTCCTATAGCACTTCAACTCCAAATTTTAGCTTTTAGCTTTGCAAATTTTTTATAAATTTAGCCTTTTTCCATGCTTTGCTTAGCTTCTTTGCTTAGATGCTCCTTTGTTCAATGTTCCTAGTCAAACAAGAACCAACACAATAAGTAACCAAAATAAAAATAAAAATAAAGGAAAGACACGATCAAAAGAGTACTAATTCCTAATTGATTCCACAAATACGACATTACCAATCAATCAATCCTCGGCAACGGCGCCAAAAACTTGGTCGTTCGCCGAAATCAAAGTTTCCAAAAGGACTAAGATGAGTGTGGCCAAGTTTTACATTTATAATTTGCCACTACTACCTTTCACTAAAAATATAGCTAGGGTGAGTAGGGATCGTCCCAAGGGATTGAGGGTCGTAAATGATTACGGAATCAAAATTAGGGTAAGTAGGTCGAGTGATCAAAAGATTGGTTGGTGGTTGAGTTAAGTTAAGGTGCAATTAAACTAAAGTAAACAATAATGCAATAGAGGTAAAAAAAGAGAGAGAAATCTTGGGGTTTAGAGATCACCACTAAGCATAGCTCTTCTTCACCCTTAATGAATGATCAATGAGGGGTAAGGCATGTATTATAACAATGGTGTGTGTGTGGTTGTTTCAACAAGCATGGATGACAAATTAAGCATATATTATCTAAGAAACATAGTTGATAGCTCAACATATCAAATTAAGCCATTAATCCTTTCTTTAAGCTCACAACCAAACACGACACAAAATTTGAGAAATATGCCACTTGCATTCATAAGTGTGGAACATCAAACACAAGCATAGATTGTCCTCCCATTTAACATCTAAACTACCACTACACTACAATTAAGCTAATGACATGAAATTAAACTAATTAAACTAAGGGAGAGGCACAATCCATCAAGAAATGAGTATGAACCATCAAATAAACCACAAGAGCATTGGTGTGGGCTAGTCGCATCCCCCCCCCCCCTCCCCCCGACCGAGTTTATGTGCAAGTGAGTGTGGCCAAGTTTTACATTTATAAATGCCACTACTACCGCTAACTAAAAATATAGCAAGGGTGAGTAGGGATCGTCCCAAGGGATTGTGAGGGTTGCAAAAGGTTATGGAATCAAGATTAGGGTTAGTAGCTCGAGTGATCAAAGGATTGGTTGGTGGTTGAGTTAAGCTAAGATGCAACTTAAACTAAAGTAAACAATAATGCAATAGAGGTAAAATGAGAGAGAGAGAGATCTTGGGGTTTAGAGATCACCACTAAGCACAACTCTTCTACACCTTTAATGAATGATTAATGAGGGGAAAGGCATGTATTGTAACAATGGTGTGTGTGGGGTTGTTTTAACAAGCATGGATGACAAATAAAGTATATATTGTCTAAGCAACATAATGGATAGCACAACATATGAAATTAAGCCATTAATCATTTCTTTAACCTCACAACCAAACACATCACAAAATTAGAGAAATATGCCACTTGCATTCATGAGTATGGATCATAAAACAACAAGCATGAATTGTCCTCCCATTTAACATCTAGCTACCACTTCACTACAACTAAGCTAATGACATGAAATTAAGCTAATTAAACTAAGGGAGAGGCACAGTCCATCAAGAAATAAGTATGAACCATCACATCAATCACAAGGACATTCCATTAAGCACTATGTCTTGACAATCTCTAGATCTATAGCATTAATACACATAGACATGCATCAACAACACAAGAAATAGAGGCAAACATATGAACATCTATTCTAGCATTTATAGACATATGGATAGAATGAAATGATCAATTGGAAGCATTAAATCATACAAATCATTGAATAAACAAGATATATATATATAAATATGTCAAAACAAGTATCACAATACAAATCCCCTCAAAAATACATAAATCAAGATGTATAAAGCATGCTTAGGGCTAACTCTAGTCCCAAGAGGATATCTGGCCACTCATGGATGGTGTCCTCCAACCCTCAATGGCTAACTCCATGGTAGAGATTTGCTCCTTGGTTGATGAAGAGTCTCCAATGGTGTCTCTAGCCTCTTCCTCCTCTAAGCCTCTAAGTGTGTTTAAGAATGAGTATGTCAATCCCTTTGTGTCTATGCTCCAAAAAGTGGCTCTATTCCTTATATAGGTAGGTCAAAAATCACCCAAAATGTGCTAGGCTCATACAACAAATATTCCTCAATGATTGTATATGAGACAACTTTTAGTGAGCTGGAATTTGGATTTTCTCGGGATTTGAAAAGTTCGATCGATCAAACTTTGAGGTTTGATCGATCGAACATGGCTGAGATCTATCGAACTAATGTTGGATCGATCCTGAATGGTGGCACCTTTTTGGATAAAAACAAATCTGAGATATTTTGAAGATATTTTTGAGAAAAGGACTAAAACGGTTGGTAGGGTGGTACAGCTAGATAAGATCTGGCATCTGGATAAAGACAAGAAGGTTTGATCGATCGAAGAATGATGTTGGATCGATCGAACTTTTAGGATCTCTGAAAATGACATCATGGCTTGGATCTATCTTGAAGTGCTGAGATCGATGGAAGTTCGATTGATCGAAGACTGATGTTGGATCGATCGAAGATGCTAAAATTCCACCTTTGTGCTTTCTTTTGCTCTACTTTGCTCATTTCTTTGATTCATCCCAGAATTGCTTCATTTCTGCTCTTATTTGGCTGAGTTAGCTTATTTAGGGGATAAGTACCTAAAAATGGAAATAACACGAAATCAATCTAAGGCGGGAAAATAAGATAGATAAAGGTCCTAGGATACCTAAGCTTAAGGGATTTAAATGCACACTTTTCAGTGCTCGTCACACCCCCAAACTTAAATATTACTAGTCTTTAGCAATGAACTAGAAAGTAAAGGAATGAAATGAACAACTGTACAAGTATGAATCTAGAAAACAATAAATGGATAACGCCACTTTCGTAGGGAACACGATTGCATTTAGCATATGTAACAAGCCTTTTAAACCCCTAGGTTACCCCTAGTGGACGAGTGAAGTTTCATGAGGATTTCTAAAAATGATACCCACAAACATTAAGCTCAATATCACAAAAGAGGCATCAATATTGCAAACAAGCATTGAGAGAAAACTACCTCAAGTATGCAATGTTTCGAACATTTCTAAGCAATCTCCTAAAATTTCAACATCAAGCAAACAAGTATGGTCCTCCACACATCATGAAAATCAAAACAACACTAGAATCCTTTTTGAGTGGACCGGCATCAAGTGTTTTGCTATCTAAGCCAACTAAAGAATTAATCACATCCTTACCCTCAAACTAGCACACAAATCTAGTATCAATCGTCAAAACAAAGAGTTGACCTTTTATTAAAGCTTTATTCATCTAGGTGCACTTATTCTTTTCACTCGATTTTTTTTTTTTATCCCTAAGGATCAAAGATGGAACCATGGTGCAATGTGTTCATCTATTAAGCTTTCTAGTGATCCATGAGGTCGAGCGTTAGGTCAATGACTCCCAAACCAGACGGCTTTTGGGCATTAAGCGTTCAAACACCCCTACGGACTTACAAACTCAAATCAACTAGGCTACAAATCAAGATAACTTCTATCTATTCATTTCTCACTTCTCACCTTTTGGGAGAAGTCCTCACTTATTTTTATTACTTTTGCAACTTTTTTTCTTTTTTTTTTTTCAAATTATTAACCTAGAGTTTGGGCCCTCCACCTTTCGGCACGAGAAATTCAATGCTTGATGAGGCTAGAATCCCGGCTACTCAATGAAAAGGGATTGTTATCCACTTTTGTCAAAATGAAAGCTTTCAATGCACTACTAGCCCAATTGGGATATAACCAATTCAATAATCAACAAAGCATATATCCCACAAATGAATGCTTGTGTGCGCCTGTGCTAGTGTTGAATCCTAGAGTGAATCTCAAAACAATCACAAAATCAGGATGATGTGGACCACAAGTGCAAGCAAGATATCAATCTTTCGAAAAATTTACTCCTAAATGGCATCTACAAGGCATACAAGGAGTATTGGACTCTTAAGTCAAGCAATTTATAAATTTTAAGCGATATAGTCCTCAAAAGATCAAAATCATCACTACCATCAATCTCAAATCTCAATCATGCATTTAAAGTTCAAACTTAAGTAGAATGCAACAAAGTCACCTTACCCCTAAACTTAAACCACACATTGTCCTCAATGTGCAATGAGAACAATGGAAAATATGGAAAGAGTATAACGTGTTGGCAAAGACATGAAGCTCGGTTGCGATTCATTTTGAAAGACGTCTCCCCCAAACTTAGAATCAACAACCTACTTGAATAATCGCACTAGCAAACTCACATCAAATAGCAAATGGGATAAGAATAACCAAGGCATGCAATCTAAGGCAATGTAGTACAAGATGAAAGAGAGATATGAGATCAAGCCCTAGCTGAAGCATGAAAGTATGCATGACTACACATAAGGGCACAATGGTGAATAGTTTAATTTTTTTTTTTTTTTTTTTTTTACATAAACAAAAGAAATATGAACAATGATTGCTAAGTTTAACGTCTTTAGCTAGACGGAATGCTGCTTTAAATAAATAAATTTGAAATCCAAAAAGGGAAGAAAAAGTCAAACCAAAGATGTTCAGATCGATCAGGTCAAATCTATCTCAAAAACTTTTCGATCGATCGAACATGCATAATCCTGCAGAAATGTTCGAACGATGGGATAGAGGGCTCTTTGGATGCAGGCTGGATGCAGGTAGAAAATTTTTTTAACTGTTGAGACTCAAGATCGATCCAATAATGAAGTTGGATTGATCAAAAATATGAAGATTGATCTAAGAATGTTTTCGATCGATCTGACAGAGAGCTGAAAATATGCAGGTTGATGCAGGCTCTAAAATTTTCTAAGTGTTGAGACTCCAGATCGATCGGACAAGAAGTTGGATCGATCGAAAATGTGATGATCAATCTAGGAATGTTTTTGATCGATCAGACAGAGAGCTAAAAATATGCAGGTTGATGCAGGCTCAAAAATTTTCTAAGTGTTGAGACTTCAGATCGATCAAACCTCCATTTGAGATCGATTGAAAAAAGTAAATTTTTTCCATTTTGCATTGCAACCCTAGATATCTTCATAAACATGGTCTATTAGATGTGCGGCCTCTAAATGTCTTTGAAAGACTTGGCCCTCAATGTAGGGTTTTAATCTCTATCCATTAACCTTGAAAATGTTCCCCTTTTTCAAACTTCGAATTTCAACCGCCCCATGAGGTGCAACAGAGATGACTTCATAAGGACCCTCCCATTTGGTTCTCAACTTTCCCGAAAAGAGTTTTAACCTAGAGTTGAAAAGCCAAACTTTTTGACCGGGCTCAAAATACTTCTTTACAATGTGCTTATCATGAAAAGCCTTAGTTCTTTCTTTGTACAGTTTCGCATTATCATAGGCATTATGTCTCAACTCTTCCAACTCACTCAATTGCAATAACCGGTTCTCTCCGGCTTTGTCAAGGACAAGATTGAGCTTTTTAACCGCCCACAAGGCTTTATGCTCCAACTCAACTGGAAGATGGCAAGGCTTTTCATATACAAGTCTATAAGGAGACATGCCAACGGGAGTCTTATATGCCGTTCGGTAAGCCCACAAAGCATCATTTAACTTCCGTAACCAATCTTTTCGGGTGGTGTTAATCGTTTTCTCAAGAATATGCTTGATTTCCCGGTTAGACACTTCTACTTGCCCACTTGTTTGAGGGTGGTAAGGAGTGGCCACTTTATGAGTAACGAAGTACTTAAGAAATAAATGGCTTAAGAATTGGTTGCAAAAATGCTTTCCTCCGTCACTTATCATAGCCCTATGCATACTAAAACGAGCAAAGATAATGGATTTGATGAATTGAATAACCACCAAATGGTCATTTATTTTGGTAGCACAAGCTTCCACTCACTCGGAAACATAATCAACGGCAAGGAGAATGTATTGAAAACCATAGGACATAGGAAATGGACCCATAAAATCAATGCTCCAAATGTCAAAGATTTCTACAACAAGTATATTGGTCAAGGGCATCATGTCTCTTCTTGACATGGATCCCATCTTTTGACATCTCTCACACGACTTGCAAAAATTGTAGGCATCTCTATAGATAGTGGGCCAAAAGAGCCCACATTGAAGAACTTTCAAGGCAATCTTCTTTGCACTAAAATGCCCCCCACATGCAAGCGTATGACAAAATACAAGAACACACTTGGAATTTCGCTCTCCGGAATGCATCTCCTCACAATTTGGTCCGGACAATAACGGTACAAGACAGGGTCTTCCTAATAATAATTCCGGATGTTGGCAAAGAAACGATTTTTTTCGTTCTTTGACCAAGAAGTTAGAAGTTTGCCAATTGCCAAATAATTCACAATGTCGGCAAACCAAGGCATTTGCCCATTTATAATTTGAAAAAGTAGCTCATCCGAAAAAGAATCATGAATTGGTGGGCTAGGGGAAGGTTCTATCAATAACCTTGAAAAGTGATCGGCAACCACGTTCTCGGTGCCTTTCTTGTCCTTAATCTCAAAGTTAAATTCCTGAAGAATCAAAATTCATCTAATCAATCTAGGTTTTGTTTCTCTTTTTGTCAAAAGATGCCTCAAAGCAGCATGGTCAGAATAGACAACAACTTTAGACCCTAAGAGATAGGATCAAAATTTATCAAGGGCATATACTACAGCAAGTAACTCTTTCTCGGTAGTGGAGTAGTTCAATTGAGCTCCCGAGAAAGTTTTGCTTGCATAGTATATGGCACATGGGAGCTTCCCTACTCTTTGTCCCAAAACTACCCCTATGGCATAATCAGAAGCATCACACATAATTTCAAATGGTAATGACCAATTGGGGGGTTGCATAATAGGAGTGGATAACAATAAAGCACGCAATTTATGAAAGGCATCTACGCATGCTTAATCAAAGACAAAAGGAGTTTCCTTGGCAAGAAGATTGCACAAAGGTCGAGCAATTTTGCTAAAGTCTTTGATGAAACGGCGATAGAAGCCGGCATGACCTAGAAAGGAGTGAACTTCTCTCACTGTTAAAGGTGGAGGTAATTCAGAAATAAGCTCAACTTTTGCCTTATCTACCTAAATCCCCCTCCTTGAGATGACAGGACGCAAAACAATACCCTCTTGAACCATGAAATGGCTCATTTCCCAACTAAGTACAAGGTTTGTTTCACGACATCTTTTAAGCACCAAATATAGATTTTTGAGGCATGCATCAAATGAGGACCCAAATACAGAAAAATCCTTCATGAAAGCTTCAAGATACTCTTCCACCATGTCTGAGAAAATTGACATTATACACCTTTGGAATGTAACGGGAGCATTGTACAACCCTAAAGGCATCCGTCTATAAGCAAATGTGCCGAATGGACAAGTAAAGGTGGTTTTCTCTTGATCCAATGGGTCAAAGGCTACTTGATTATAACCCAAGTAGCCATCAAGAAAGCAATAGTATTGTTGCCTAGCCAATCTCTCTAGAATTTGATTAATGAATGGCAAAGGGAAGTGATCGTTTCTAGTGGCGGCATTTAATTTGCAGTAATCAATGCATACTCGCCATAAATTGGCGGTACGCTTAAAGATTTCCTCACCCTTTGCATTCTCAACCACGGTAATCCCTAATTTCTTGGGAACCACTTGAGTAGGGCTCACCCATTTGCTATCAGAGATTAGGTAAATGATTCCAGCATCTAAGAGTTTGACAACTTCCTTTTTGACTACTTCTTTCATATTTGGATTAAGTCTCCTTTGGGCGTCCCTAAAAGGCTTTGCATTCTCTTCCATAAGTACGCGATGCATGCAAATAGAAGGGTCAATTCCCTTTAGGTCCGCTACACTCCACCCTATGGCTTCTTTATTTTCTCTAAGCACATTTAAGAGAGCATTTTCTTGGTCTTTTTCAAGACTTGAAGAGATGATGACCGGGAAGGTGTCTTGTGGGCCTAGGATTGCATACTTGAGATTGGAAGGTAGAGTCTTAAGCTTAATAGTTGGTGGAGAGACTAGAGATGGGATTGGTGGAGTTCTAGAGAGTGGAGGGAGAGGTTCAATTAGAGTTTTCCAAGGTGGAAAATCCAAGCTTACAATGGATTCCATGAGATTACTTACTTCATTTGTTGATTTTTCATCATCAAACCTATAATTGCCATACATTTCAAGAAGATAAGAAGCAAGAGGATCATCGGATAGAAGAGAGGAAAGGTTATCCTCAATTGGTTGTTTCTTAACCATGGTTGGAATTGGTTCTTTAACAACCTCATCCAACACATCTATAAGACAACACTCGTCTTCATCTATGGGATTTCGACTTGTATTGAAAACATTAAGCTTGACCATCATATTACCAAAAGAAAGGTCCATAACCCAGGATCTACAATTGATGGTTGCATTTGCGGTGGCAAGAAATGGCCTTCCCAAGATAATTGGGATGTGGTTGGTCGGATTGGCAACCGGCTCGGTATCAAGAACTACAAAATCAACCGGAAAGTAGAACTTATCAACTTTAATGAGAATGTCCTCAACCATGCCCCTAGGTGTTTTGACGAATCTATCGGCCAATTGAAGCACCACCGAAGTTGGCATCAACTCATTCAAGCCTAATTGGACATACACGGAGTAGGGAATCAAGTTAACATTTGCTCCTAAGTCAAGAAGAGCTCTACGAACTTCATAGTTCCCTACCACACAAGAAATGGTCAGAGCACCGGGATCTTTGAACTTAGGTGGAGTGTTATATTGAATGATGGAGCTTACTTGCTCCGTGAGAAACATTTTTTTAAGGCTTTGTCCTTTGCTCTTCCTCTTTTGTGTGCAAAGATCTTTCAAAAATTTTACATAAGGCAGAATTTGCCTAATTGCATCCAAGAGTGGAAGATTTATGTTGACTTGCTTAAAATTTTTCATCATGTCATGAATTTTTCCTTCTTGCCTCCCATAAGGCGAAGTCTCTTTTAAAGCATAAGGGAAGGGAGCTTTTAGCTCATAAGACCTTGCAACTAGAGGAATTGATAAAGAAGCTTGAGGATTCTGATTAGGAACATTTTGATCTAAGGAAGTAGGAGTAGGATTGGCAACGGGACGGGTCACAACTTTTGGTTGCACTAGTTCACTAACTTCCTTTGGTTATTCAACCCTATTGTCTACTTATCTACCACTTCTCAAAGTGGTGATGGCTTGCACTTGAGCTTGGGAAGAACACCCCGATGTAGGGTTTGCTTCCACACAAAATTAGGCTTTTGGATTCC
This sequence comes from Cornus florida, assembly GCF_030987335.1. Classification (NCBI taxonomy): domain Eukaryota; kingdom Viridiplantae; phylum Streptophyta; class Magnoliopsida; order Cornales; family Cornaceae; genus Cornus; species Cornus florida. Next base: position 30,407,468 of record NW_026775571.1, on the reverse strand, counting down.
TCTCGGGTTGACTAGGTAATTTCCCAACTTCTTTTGCATTCAATGCATTAGCTATGGTCCCGATTTGGGATTCAAGCTTTGATATAGATTGAGAATAGGAATGCAACAAGTTGGTGTTCATCTCTAAGCTACCTAAAGCTACCAAAACTTTATCTTCAAATGTGGGATTCCTAGAAGGTGCATAAGGATAATGAGTGCCAACTTGGGAATCATACAATTGAGGATGTGAAAAGTGGTTCATTCTTTGGTGATGAGAAGAAGAAACAATTCCTTGGGAACCTCCATTCCTCTTATGAGGTGGAGTGTATTTGCTTTGAAATTTTTTGATTTGGTAAGGACTTGAATTCTCATTCCACATTGGAACATGTGCACTTGAATAAGGATGAGCAAATATAGCATTGACTTGTTCAAAATGTTCATTAAACACATGTCCATGGGGACAATTGGAAGTAGTATGTAGAACACTTGAACATGTCATGCAAGGCTCACAAGAATAAGAAAAATGATGAAGAGGAGATGAATTGATAGTCAGCCTTTGACTTAACAAGAATTGATCAAGTTTTTTAGAAAGAGTCTTAACCTCGGCTACAATTTCTTTTGATTCTTCAATTTGACACACTTTTGCACTTTTATCTTTTTCATTAGAATCATGATCAAACCGAGAAATGTAATATTTGTGCAAAGAATTTTCACTCATTTTCTCAAAAAGGTGCCAAATGTCATCTTCATGTTTTTCAAAATATGAACCTCCACATAATGTATCAACTATGTCCTTGTGCATGTCGGATAGGCTTTCATAGAAATATTGGACAAATTGCCACTTTGGAATACCATGATGTGGATATTTTCTTAGTAAGTCATTCAATCTCTCCCAATCCTCATGCAACAACTCCCCTTCTCTTTGAGAAAATTCATGAATAGAAGATCGCATAACATTGGTTAAACTCACGGGGTAAAATCTCTTTAAAAATTCATTTTGCATTTGTAACCAAGAAGTTATTGAATTTGCCCCCAAAGTGTTGAACCAATGCCTTGCTTTGTTCTTAAGTGTGAAGGGAAAGAGAAGTAGTCTAAGGACATCTTCCAGGACATTCATGTACCTCATGGTGGAGCATATTTCAAGAAATTCATTAAGATGTTTATATGGCTCCTCACCATCTAAGCCATAAAAGAGTGGACACATTTGAATGGTCTCGGACTTGATTTCATATTGATTGGCCTCAAAATTAGGAAGCCTGATGCAAGTAGGTGCATGGTATGCATGGAGATTATAATAATCACGAAGGACCATTGGAGGAATTGGAGCTTGAACTCCGGGAGGGAATTGATGAAAAGGAGGATGTTCTATAAGATTCGGGTCATAATAACCTAGATGACCCTCTAAATTTTCCATTGGTTGTGATGGGGTTGGTCAAGACCGCATGCAATTCTAGGAACAACAACAATGAAAACAACTAAGCAAACACTTTGCCCCCACAACAAATCAATCAACAAACTCCACATACATTAATCCCATACTCCCATGCTTGAACAAGCCACCACGCGGGCTGACGATTTATCTAAGAGTTGAAATACAAGCCTCCACACGGGCCGACGATTTAACTAGAGATTGAGTTAGAAAGATCTCACAAAGGTCCTATAGCACTTCAACTCTAAAAAAATTTAGCTTATAGCTTAGCAATTTTTTTATAATTTTAGCCTTTTTCCATGCTTTGCTTAGCTTCTTTGCTTGGATGCTCCTTTACTCACCTTCTTGCTCAATGCTCCTAGTCAAACAAGAACCAACACAATAAGTAATAAAAAAAAAAGAAAAAGTAAAGACACGATCAAAAGATTACAAATTCCTAATAGATTCCACAAATATGACGTTGCCAATCAATCAATCCTCGGCAACGGCGCCCAAAACTTGGTGTGGGCTAGTCGCATACCCCCCGACCGAGTTTGTGTGCAAGTGAGTGTGGCCAAGTTTTACATTTATAAATGCCACTACTACCGCTAACTAAAAATATAGCAAGGGTGAGTAGGGATCATCCCAAGGGATTGTGAGGGTCGCAACAGGTTGTGGAATCAAGATTAGGGTTAGTAGGTCGAGTGATCAAAGGATTGGTTGGTGGTTGAGTTAAGTTAAGATGCAACTTAAACTAAAGTAAACAATAATGCAATAGAGGTAAATTGAGAGAGAGAGAGATCTTGGGGTTTAGAGATCACCACTAAGCACAACTTTTCTACACCTTTAATGAATGATTAATGAGGGGAAAGGCATGTATTGTAACAATGGTGTGTGTGTGGTTGTTTCTATTGGGAAACGTGCAATATTTAAAAACTTTTCGAGGGATTTTAATTCATAGATCTTGATTCATCACATAGAGACAAGTTTTATGTAAAAATAAAACATGATGTATCATTCAATTAAAAGATTGAATACTTACATCAAGGTTTGAGTAAACCTTAGATCTCTCCTCTAAAGTGAATGTTCTCACTTATTGTAGATCCATTTTGCTAGACACCTTTTCCATGTATCTCCATCTTCTTGGTAATGGTCTTGCCTTTAGGAATCACTCATAAGCCTCCATGAATGACCTTGGAAAACTAGGCTTGTGGGAGCCTCCATTAGATGAGAACACTAACCCTAATTTTCTAAAGAGAGAAAATTTATTCCTCTTTCCTTCTTTCCAAAAATCACCCCCAAAATATACATAGACCATGTATATATATAGGCAACATAAAGATAAGGAAAAGGAAACTATAAATCATTCTCAATCTCTACTTCACATATCTCAGATCTAATATGATTCCAATATCAAGTTGGGCTATGAGTGAGAATCCTTTGGGCTTATTATTTTTATTGGCTACAATGAATTAATAATTGGCCCGGTCCATGGACCCAATTAAATTAATTCATTAATTAATTTCTACTCCACTAAAAGAAATTAATTGAACTCTAATTAAATAATAAATAACCTCTAAGTCAATGTTGTACTTTGACCCCTCTATACATAATTAGTTATCGGATAAATAATGCCATCAATCCGACTATTTAATTAATATATTTATTTTGGTACCTTTGATTATTTCTGGCTTGATCACAATAAAACATTTGTTTGACAAAAATAATAATTTAAATAAATAAATATATAATAAATCATTTTGTCTAAAAGCATACGAAGGCCTTCGAATTTACTTTGTGATCAACCATAATCAATACAAAATAAATACAAGTAGGAATTATGCAAATATTGAAAATATAACCCTCTAACTATTAATTACATAACTACCCAAAGTGTCGGTCTAAGGATCCCGAAGAATCCGCCGAACAAATCAAAGTCATTATTAATTAATAAAAGAGTCTATAATTTTCTCATGCTTAAGAGTCAAATGCCATGACGGTGATAGGGAGCAATTGCATACGACGGCTCTCACAATATATCTCAACTTAACACGGATTCAGTTCAAGTCTTAATTAATTATGATTCCATCCATAATTACCGACTATGAACAATTTATGATTACTATTTATATTAATGTATTGATCACCATCACATACATATATAAATATTTCTTGTAATCAAGAGGACACTATCAATTCTATAATGAATCGAAACATAATACATTGAATTCACCAATGTACAAAACATAAATATTTCAAAAACGTTAGGAACATATGTCACTTGAATCCAAACAGGAATTTGCTATGCCAGGGCATATAAATCCCAACAGCCCCCACTTGCCCTCATAGCTAATTCAAATTGCATCTAACTCCAATGTTATTCAGATGTTGATCAAAACTATTGATCAATGACACCTTTGATAATGGATCAATAAAGTTGTGTTCCAATGCAATGTTCTAGCTACAAGTACATTTTCTTGCCAGACAATATCATGTAGAACATGATACTTCCTCTCAGTGTATCTTGTTCCTCTATGGAACCTTGGGTCATTGGTTTGGACTACTTCTGCACTATTGTCGCAACATAGCTCAATAGGCAAGCTAGTATACTCCACAACCTCTAAATCAGTGAGATCAAACCAATAGGCTTCCTTTGCCGCCTTTAAGGCTGCAATATATTCCACCTGCAGGTTTGAGTCAGTAGTTGAAATCTGCTTAACAATCTACCAACTGATTTCCCTTTCATTAAGTGAACATACACTAAGTCATGAACCTCATAGTATCTACTTCTGATTGAAAATCAGAATCAGCATACCTGACTAGGACCATATCAACACATCCATAAATGAGTATGATATCATTGGTTCTCCTTAGGTACTTAATGATATTTTTCACAACAGACCAGTTATCAAGTCCAGAATTGGACTGATATCTACTGACTATCCCTTCTATGTAGCGGATGTCCTGTTTGGTATAGACCATAGCATATATAAGACTCCCATATGCCAAAGCATATAGTTCCAGTCTCATTTGCTCAATCTCCTCTGCTAGTCTTGGAAAACTACTTACTAGATAGAGCAATTCATATCAATAAAGCAAGAACTCATTCTTTGAGTTATGCATACCAAACCTGGTCAAAACTTTATCAATGTAGGATTATTAAGATAAGCCTATTTTCCTTTTAACCTGATCTTGTAAAAGCTTGATCCTAGGAATATAGCTTACATCTTGAAAATCCTTCATTTAAAAGTAATTGAACAACTACCTCTTTATTGATGACAAAACTTCCACATCATTCTAAATGAGTAGGATGTCATCAATATATATAGGATCAGAAAAATAATGACATTCCCTTGTACACTTATGATTTATTCACTAAGAAATCTTCTGGTATCTTTTTGTAGATTAACTTGCCTTCCATAGGAATCACCCTACTAGAAAGTTCTACAAGATCCCAGAATTTATTAGAATACATAGATTCCAACTCTGATTTCATAGTAACTCGCCAAAACGATCTATATCCATATCGGTTCACGCTTCCGTGTAGCTTATTGGGTCCAACTCATGTTTAACAGGGATGTCCATAATGGTCTCACCTAAAAACATGATTCTGTCGGATTAGATAATTATCCTCCCACTACATCAATGTAACGATGAAGGAATCTATGTACTAGACGATGCTGACGCATCAATAGGGAATTCATCTATAATTCTAAATCTCTATACAAAATGTGTTCATATGTGGTACATCTGGTACTCATACCATATTCTCTAACACTATGCTACTAGGTATGTGATTCATAATATGATTCTCCTATAGATAAACAGTGAGTGTAAACAATCAACTTTTATCATTGAGATCATAAAATAATCCGTCCTAGTGACGTTTAGAGTAGTTATCAAATCTATCATGCGTATGATCTGTTTCCAACTTACTTGTCCATATCAAGCTCACATGTGCAAGACTACCCCATATGCGCATGTGATTCAAACTAAGATTTAGTCAAAAACACAGCTCAACGGTATCCTTGAGATAGACTAAGATGGAATGCAGTTCATAATGCGCATCGATGTCATTAACGCTAAACTCTTAAATGAAAGAGATAATGTGGCATAACTGATCATAGATCTAACCATGTTAAGTGGAATTATGTTATTCCTATTTGACACCTAAATGCATTTAGCATCAATTGCGGAAAACTGGTACACAACACCCTCATTGACCATATAGTCTTTGCACTATCTCAAGAAATACTCATATCCTCGATCAGATCGAAATGTCTTGATAAATTTACCTAATCTGTGCTCCACATCAGTCTTGACCCTCTCGGAATATACCAAAAGTATAAGACTTGTGTCGCAACAGGTAAATTTATCCAAAACGTGAGTAATCTTGCTTGGATGTTCACAAGACCACACGTCTCTATGTGTACCGACTCTAATTGTTCTTTATGTCTATTTCATTTGGCTGATTAAGCCCTTAGAGTTATCTATCCTTCAAAACAGGATTCACAAGTTTGGTTTAGGCTCCTCTGCCTCACTAGGTAATAAACCTTCTTTGACCAATCTTTGAATCTCATTTTGATTTATTACAACCCAAAAATTGACACCAAAAAATACAATGAGTCAGGAATAACAAATTTTCTCTTAACATTCAATCTAGAGATGCAACATTAGTTTCTACATCCTGCAAATCTTAAGAGTTTGTGATTATAGTATATTAACCATCTTTCAATGCACCAGAAGCAATCGCATATCTATTCAATTTTATAAAACCAATTTTACAAAATAACAACACAGTTTTTATAAACCACAAGTGAAACAAGAATAAGATAGCGTCTAACTTCTGTACATAAAGATAGTTCTCTAATACTAATATCCTCATACTCTCTAATTTCAGATGCAAAACTTTCACTGACTTAGCTACAACCTTGACATCAGGTCAGGTACAAATATATTCCATATCATCGAGGCTTCTGGATTCCTGAAATCAACAAATTGCAAAAATGTTTAGTGGCTCCAGAATCTATCCATCAGGAATTAATAGATACAACCACATAACATAGCTCAATGATTAAATATATATTTTCCTATGCCACGTCATTGCTTAGACAGTTCGTCCTTTAGTGTCTTTGTTAGCAGCAAAAGAAACAATTTAATTTGCCCTCAACATACATTACCTTATTCCCTTTAACCTTTTGGATACCCATGTTTTGTGCTAGCCTAGTCCTATTATCATCCTTCTTTTTTACTTTGCCCTTCCACTTGGGCCTAGAAGAAGATGGTATAGACTAGGTTAGATTAATAGGATCGCCTATACTTTTGATTATTCCTATATCTGTTACCAATTCTATAAGAATATCAGCGAGTGAGAACTCAAACTGATTCCTTATTTAGTTCACTCTGGAAAAACTGAACCACTTTGGTAACAAGGTAATAATCATGTCAACTTGAAACTTACCACCCAAGTCAGCCCTATTAATCTCCAGCTAATTTTTAAATAATAAACAATCATTTTCCAAAATTCCATTTCATACTGGAGTTCCTTAGGCTATCTTGATACTATTCAAGTCTGACATAGTACTTTGGCATACTCTCTATCTAATCTCACCAAAACATCTTATTGACATTTAACATGATGCTTTAAGAAAATAAAATAATTTAAATGTTAGCTTTAGAGCGTATTCGAGATAAACTCTAGAATATTACACTAAGTCATCTCATTTGCCCTATTTCACTTATTCAAAGCATTAATGTTCTCTTGGGTATCTTAAAGTAAAAGGATTAGGATTAGGAGTAATAAATACATTTGTACCCTTACGTTGTGAATAAAATATCTAAGTTCCTTTCCTAGTCAATATTAATAAGGTCCAGTTACATTGAATATGTAAGCAAGCAGATAAACTAAATTAGACATAATTAATCTGAATATAAATGCATTCATACAATATGCAAGGTGAATTATTAATATTGTCATGCATATTTAAAATTAAAATGAGTTTGTTAACCACATAATATAATAAATCTCAATCGAACAAGAGATCATTATCATTATTGGTGAACAATCCCTTTTAATTAATGCGGGTCCCTCAACTCTGTAGCGTAATAATCAACCAATCAATATGTCAATAATATGTAGAGATTCATTTGTTATTAGGTGAGCACTTCCATTAAAATAATAATATGTGGGTCCCTTAACCACTGCATAAAAAATCGGATAACCAATACACCAATAACTTATTCGGCTGACGAAGTTCATTATTGCTATTAGCAGGCAAATCCCATCATTTCCATATCTCTTAAGACAATGCCTTGCCTATCTATATGGAATGATTCCCGATTTAGTTTAGCCTTTCTAAAATCACCTAGTGTAGACCACTCCGTTGGGGAGCTAACACTATTGATTTTAGATTGAGTGTATAATGTTATTAAAGTTCTAATGAAAAATAAAACATTAAATATCTTGTCATTATAATCTAGACTCTTTAAATCATGCGTAGGGCCTTATTTTTAAAGATCTAATTACAATGAACATTTAATATTTTTATTTTCATGAGACAACCATTCTTGTAATATTAAGACTCTTCAAATCATGCGTGGGGCCTTATTTTTGAAGATCTAATTACAATGGTTTTAATAACGAAGGCCATGGGGTAATGTATAAAAATTCCTGCTCCCACTCAATTTTTAATCATTCATAATTAGGGTTTTCATTTTATTCAAATACATGATATGATGCATGCTAAACGTCTTGATTTTAATCCAATTAAATTTAGAAAATATTTGGACTTTAAATGATTCACTAATATTTAATTTAAAGCACACTTTAAAAATAATTTATAAAAATAAATTTTCGTTTCCCAATAAGTGCCCTCAAATTTATTAGTAATCAAATCCAATTAATTTTCATAATTTAATTAATATAAATAGAGTCATTTAATTAAATATCATGGATCCAATGCATGAATAATAATTAATCAACAATTATCTATCCCATGCATCACATAAATAATCAAACTATAGACAGAAGCAATTTAAATGGCCAATGGATTCAACTTTTAACATTTAATTACTCTAAGTATTGTACAGGCGTCCTCCAACAGCTTGTAAACACCTGTAGGGAGCTGGTACGCGCTTACGGAGGCAAAACTGCACTTGGAATGCACCCGGAGGGCCCCACACGCGCTCACACGCGCCTGGGGCATGCACCAAGTAATGGCACGCACTCCCACGCGCCCCCACTCACCTCCACGCGCGTAGAAACAATTTCCCTTGGCTGGCGCGTGAGATCCACGCGCCAGCCCATGTCCACCTCCTGGCACATGTTCCACACGCGCCAGGTGCACTTCCTTGCACCGAATAAGATAACTTCCCATCATCCAAAAGCTCAGATTCCAGTTGCACCATATAATTGTGTTCCGCGAAGCATGTGATCATCAGTCCTTCTATCTCTGGCCAATACCTCGCCGCCGACAATTTTCCGGTCTCCAGAAAAACGCCGAAAATTCCAGAAAATATTAGAAAAATTCCCAGAAAATTAAATTAAGTCTCAAAAAATTCCAGAAAAATTCCAAAAAATTCAGAAAAATTCCAAAAAAATTACTGGAGCATAATTTAACCCATTCAGACCCTCTTGAAGCTTCATAGCATCCTTTGATGAATATTACATGGCTTTAAAAATATTTACAATTTGAAATACAATGGAAAAAATTAAATTACATCATTGAACGTTCAAACGGCTAAATCAAAGCCTTAATTACATTCATCCAAAGATAAAATTACATTCCAATAACCTATAAGCTTCATCCATGGCCCAAACATTCATCAACATTCATCCAATCACAAATATACATACATCATGATCATATAAAAAAATATACATACGCATATAAAAATTTGGATCCATGAATGTTGATTTTCATAAAATCATGATCTCTAGTAATGAATCAAACCATGCTCTGATACCACTGTTGGGAAACGTGCAATATTTAAAAACTTTTCGAGGGATTTTAATTCATAGATCTTGATTCATCACATAGAGACAAGTTTTATGTAAAAAAAAAAACATGATGTATCATTCAATTAAAAGATTGAATACTTACATCAAGGTTTGAGTAAACCTTAGATCTCTCCTCTAAAGTGAATGTTCTCACTTATTGTAGATCCCTTTTGCTAGACACATTTTCCATGTATCTCCATCTTCTTGGTAATGGTCTTGCCTTTAGGAATCACTCATAAGCCTCCATGAATGACCTTGGAAAACTAGGCTTGTGGGAGCCTCCATTAGATGAGAACACTAACCCTAATTTTCTAGAGAGAGAAAATTTATTCCTTTTTCCTTCCAAAAATCACCCCCAAAATATACATAGACCATGTATATATATAGGCAACATAAAGATAAGGAAAAGGAAACTATAAATCCTTCTCAATATCTATTTCACATATCTCAGATCTAATATGATTCCAATATCAAGTTGGGCTATGAGTGAGAATCCTTTGGGCTTATTATTTTTATTGGCTACAATGAATTAATAATTGGCCCGGTCCATGGACCCAATTAAATTAATTCATTAATTAATTTCTACTCCACTAAAAGAAATTAATTGAACTCCAATTAAATAATAAATAACCTCTAAGTCAATGTTGTACTTTGACCCCTCTATGCATAATTAGTTATCGGATAAATAATGCCATCAATCCGACTACTTAATTAATATATTTATTTTGGTACCTTTGATTATTTCTGTCTCGATCACAATAAAACATTTGTTTGACAAAAATAATAATTTAAATAAATAAATATATAATAAATCATTTTGTCTAAAAACATACGAAGGCCTTCGAATTTACTTTGTGATCAACCATAATCAATACAAAATAAATAAAAGTAGCAATGATGCAAATATTGAAAATATAACCCTCTAACTATCAATTACATAACTACCCAAAGTGTCGGTCTAAGGATCCCGAAGAATCCGCCGAACAAATCAAAGTCATTATTAATTAATAAAAGAGTCTATAATTTTCTCATGCTTAAGAGTCAAATGCCATAACGGTGATAGGGAGCAATTGCATACGACGGCTCTCACAATATATCTCAACCTAACACGGATTCAGTTCAAGTCTTAATTAATTATGATTCCATCCATAATTACCGACTATGAACAATTTATGATTACTATTTATAATAATGTATTGATCGCCATCTCATACATATATAAATATTTCTTGTAATCAAGAGGACACTATCAATTCTATAATGAATCGAAACATAATACATTGAATTCACCAATTGTACAAAACATAAATATTTCAGAAACGTTAGGAACATATGTCACTTGAATCCAAACAGGAATTTGCTAAGCCAGGGCATATAAATCCCAACAGTTTCAACAAGCATGGATGACAAATTAAGCATATATTTTTTAAGCAACATAGTGGATAGCACAACAAATCAAATTAAGCCATTAATCCTTTCTTTAAACTCACAACCAAACACATCACAAAATTAGAGAAATATGCCACTTCCATTCATGAGTATGGATAATCAAACAACAAGCATGGATTGTCCTCCCATTTAACATCTAGCTACCACTACACTACAACTAAGCTAATGACATGAAATTAAGCTAATTAAACTAAAGGAGAGGCACAATCCATCAACAAATAAGTATGAACCATCAAATAAACCACAAGGACATTCCATTAAGCACTATGACTTGACAATTTCTAGATCTATAGCATTAATATACATAGACATACATCACCAATACAAGAAATAGAGGCAAACACATGAGCATCTATTCTAGCATACATATTTGTATGGTTTAATGTTTCCAATTGATCATTTCATTCATCAACAATACAAGAAATAGAGGCAAACACATGAGCATCTATTCTAGCATACATAGACATATGGATAGAATGAAATGATCAATTGGAAACATTAAACCATACAAATCATTGAACAAACAAGATCTATATATATAAATATGTCAAAACAAGTATCACAATACAAATCCCCTCAAAAATACATAAATCAAGATGTAGAAAGCATGCTTATGGCTAACTCTAGCCCCAAGAGGATGTCTAGGCACTCATGGATGGTGTCCTCCAACCCTCAAGGGCTAACTCCATGGTAGAGATTTGCTCCTTGGTTGATGAAGAGTCTCCAATGGTGTCTCTAGCCTCCTCCTCATCTAAACCTCTAAGTGTATCTAAGAATGAGTATGTGAATCCCTTTGTGTCTATGCTTCAAAAAGTGGCTCATATTCCTTATATAGGTAGGTCAAAAATCACCCAAAATGAGCTAGGGTCGTACAACAAATATTCCTCAATGATTGGATATGAGACAACTTTTAGTGAGCTGGAATTTGGATTTTCTCGAGATTTGAAAAGTTCAATCAATCGAACTTTAAGGTTGGATCGATCGAACATGGCTGAGATCTATCGAACTGATGTTGGATCGATCCTGAATGATGGCGCCTTTTTGGATAAAAACAAATCTGAGATATTTTGAAGATATTTTTGGGAAAAGGACAAAAGCGGTTGGTAGGGTGGTATAGTTGGATAAGATCTGGCATCTGGATAAGGATAAGAAGGTTCGATCGATCGAAGAATGATATTGGATCGATCGAACTTTTAGGATCTCTGAAAATGACATCATGGCTTGGATCTATCTTGAAGTGCTGAGATCGATGGAAATTCGATGAATCGAAGATGCTGAAATTCCACCTTTGTGCTTCATTTTGCTCTACTTTGCTCCTTTCTTTAATTCATCCCAGAATTGCTTCATTTCTGCTCTTATTTGGCTGAGTTAGCTTATTTAGGGGATAAGTACCTGAAAATGGAAATAACACGAAATCAATCTAAGGCGGGAAAATAAGATAGATAAAGGTCCTAGAATACCTCAGCTTAAGGGGTTTAACTACGCACTTTTCAGCGCTCATCAAGCATTCCATTAAGCACTGTGTCTTGACAATTTCTAAATCTATAGCATTAATACACATAGATATGCATCAATAGACAAGAAATGGAGACAAACATATGAACATCTATTTTAGCATACATAGACATATAGATAGAATGAAATGATCAATTGGAAGCATTAAACCATTCAAATCATTGAATAACCAAGATTTATATATATAAAAGTGTCAAAACATATATCACAATACAAATCCCCTCAAGAATACACAAATCAAGATGTAGAAAGCATGCTTAAGGCTAACTCTAGCCCCAAGAAGATGTCTAGCCACTCATGGATGATGTCTCCCAACCCTCAAGGGCAAGCTCCATGGAAGAAATCTGCTCCTTGGTTGATGAAGAGTCTCCAATGGTGTCTCTAGCCTTCTTCTCCTCTTTTCTTCCTCACTAAGTATTTTTCTCTCCAAGTATGTGTGTCTAATGATCTCCTCAAAAAGTGGCTCATATTCCTTAAATAGGTAGGTCAAAAATCACCCTAAATGAGCTGGGCTCATACAACAAATATTCCTCAATGAATGGATATAAGATAACTTTTAGTGAGCTGGAATTTGGATTTTCTCGGGATTTAGAAAGTTCGATCGATCGAACTTGAGGTTGGATCGATCGAATATAGCTGAGATCTATCGAACTTGAGTTGGATCGATCCTCAATGGCGGTGCCTTTTGGATAAAAAAAAATCTGAGATATTTTAAAGATATTTTTGGGAAAAGGACAGAAGTGGTTGGTTGGGTGGTACAGTTGGATAAGATCTGGCATGTGGATAAGGACAAGAATGTTGGATCGATCGAAGAATGATGTTGGATCAATCGAACTTTTGGGCTTTCTGGATCTGACATCATGGCCTGGATCTTTCTTGAAGTGCTGAGATCGGTGGGAGTTCGATCGATCGAACTTTTCTTGAGATCGATCGAAGTTGCTGAAATTCCACCATTGAGCTTCCTTTTGCTCTACTTTGCTCCTTTATTTGATTCATCCCAAAATTCCTTCATTTCTGCTCTTATTTGACCAAGTTAGCTTATTTTGGGAATAAGTACCTGAAAATGCAAATAACACGAAATCAATCTAAAGCGAGAAAAAGATAGATAAAGGTCCTTGAATACCTAAGCTTAAGGGGTTTAAATGCGCACTTTTCAGGCCTTATCAACTGATGAGCATGTTGTCCTCGATATCGTATTGCCATTTGAATATCTATGGGACCTTATACTTGTAGCAAAATAACAAGAGGACTGGGAATTATGAACATAAACATATATAATATATATATATATATATTATTTAAGTATAATTATTATTTCTTTTATTTAGTAGTCATTATAGGAATAGGATTAGGGTATTAATGTGGTTATTGATGGTCGGTCGACGATCTCAATAATAATCAACCCTTTGCAATAGCACAAATCATTGTAAAATAGGGTTATTGTTCAGAGAAGTCAAACCACTAGGATTGCTAGTTTATGACAACCAAGGTCATTAAAACCACTTAGTTTGATGAAGGAGGTGTAGAGTTTTTGTTTGGTTTGTCACTAGGTGACTTGGAATTAAAATGTGCATAAAACTATAAATTAAAGGAGATTAAGAGGAAAGAAACTTAGGTAGAGAGGACTAGGGAAGTGAATCCACTACCTACCATATAAACATGCTAGAATATGATTTACTTGGGAAACAACATATATAAGTGGCCATGATTTGTAGCAACACAAGGTTGCTACATTATCTTCAAGAAATTCATGAAATCAAGAGGCAAGAATAACCTATCAAAGTTTTTGCATGCTTGAACTACCTAAACTAAGGTGTAGCGTTAGACATGCTCACTAAGCTAGAGATTATCAAGCCTTAAATCAAATGATACATGCACATGAAGTTAAAAATCAAGAATAGACCATCAAAGGAAAGACCTAAGCCATGGACTATCAAGCTTCTCAAACACCATGCCATTAAAACCATTCCACAATCTCATTTTCATTGTCACAATGAAAATACAAGCCATACAACCATAAGAGCATAGAATCTAAGATAAGATAGTAGATTCAATATGATCATTTATATCAATTTAGGTTCATTACATCAAGTACAAGCTCTAGATTATAAAACAACCACATATATATACATCATTCCCCAAAATAAACTAAAACTAAGGCATGCTTACAAGGAAGGAATCATCACCTCCCTAGAGACGGAGTTAGTTACCCATTAATCCAAAGGAGGAGGAGGTTGAAGTGAACTCACCCTCCATTTTTGCACCTAAGACAAGCTCCAACCCAAAACCTCTCTAGAACAATATTTCTCTCTCTAGAAATATCCTACAATGTGAGTTCTCTCTATTACATTGAATCAAGCCCTTAATAATCAACCATAGCCATCCAACAACTCTATTTTTGTGGCCTAAAACTCCTAGACAAGTGCAGAGTAATCCCCCCAATTAAGGGGATAACATTAGGTGAAATAAAGAGGGCCATACTCTCTTGTCTGCAAATTGGCGGGCACCCACGCATTGTCAAGGGGGCTCAAGGGTGGCACTTCGCGGGGGCCCATGAGCAGGGTATGGCCCCGCGAAAATCAAAGCATTCTGCCTCAATCAGCGGGCGCCCGCAATGCTGCAAGCTTGGACGTGCAATACTTCTTGAATTGGATTCAGCACGGCCCAATAACACGATGATTGCTCTTAGCACTTTTTGCAGGGGTAACCATGAGTTCAATGGATCACTAGCTTGGCCAAAATGAAGGCCCCCGGCAACGGCACACTCTGATTCTTCAATAACACAACAAAGCCGCACTTTTAACTTTCTTTAGGGAACCAACCTGAAAGTGAACAAAAACACACAAATGAAGCTAATATGTACAATATGATCAACTAATGGACTTAATTAATGCAAATAAAGGCACTTGAATATGCAATATTCGGCGCTTATCACACCCCCAAAATTACATTTTGCAAGTATCATAACAAAAAAAAAAAAGATGAAGATCTTAACAAAATGATAACATTTAAAATGCTATCAACATACATCAATTATGGTGCAAGAAAATACATACACAAGTCACTAGCAACTTGGAACAGGCAGAGTATTGGAGACAGAATCATTTTGCAGACTACCTTGTATATATGAAGCCTTGATATAACACAATAGCTAAACACATTTCAATTCTCATGCATCAACATCATAGTCTATTTAAATACTTAAATTGTCATCTCGTTAATAGAAATCAACTCTAACTTCAATGAAAGTGAACCGGATTCCCAATATCATTGAATTTCCCTTTTAAATAAGGTCTATAAGGCATGGTTTATTCAAAATACACATTTCTATTGCTTTTTTCTTTTTTCTTTTTTTTTTTTAGGATTCAATGCCAAAGATATCCATTCATTAGGGTCATCAATTCAAATCAACTGAGTCATGGTTAAGGTAATTCAGGTTGCATGCCTCACAATTAAGTTTCCGGTGTGCATCTATGCAGTGTGAAGCATAGAAGAGTATGAAATTCGACGAAAATCTAATTGAAGCATTTATACAAACCGGTTTGAATCAACATGATCATTTCAAATTTTTCTTTATTTTCACAACTATCATTTGCCTCTATACACAAAGTATTAAACACATGCTTCAATTTCCAACAAGCTCCAAGATTACTCTATCATTGCTTTCCAAAAAATTATTTTTTTTTACTTTACATGAACAATTAGCACATGCAAACAAAAATGCAATAATAATGTAATACCAAAAATGCAATAAAGTACCCCCAAACTTGAATGTCACATTGTCCTCAATGTGAGAAGAGAAATAATGGAATTAGAATTGAAAAAGAAGGGTACAAAGAGCAATAATACCAAGCGGAGGAAAAATCAATGGCGGTGTAAACAGACCACCATGCGAATTCCAGAAGTAACGCCCCCAAACTTGATTCTAAAAACCTGTCAAAACACATCTATGCATAACAAGCATCATATAAATCCAAACAGAAATAAAACTAAGCAACTGTAATTTATTTAACTATAAATGAAGTGAAGTGTTCATGCAAAATAGCGACCCAATTACAGTTATGAGTTCAAAATACGAACTGAATGTAATACCAAAAGCGGCCCAAAATAAATACAAATAGTACTACTAAAAAGCAAAATAAATACTGAAAGCATAAAATCACTCGATCGAAGTGGAGGATGAGCCACCGGCGCCGCCTGACGGGCGGTCAATCAAGGACTATAGCATGGCCTACAACACCTTCTGTCCCACCTAAGTCTCCTTACGGAAGTCCGTAAAGGTGCTATCCATGGTCTCATTTCGCAGCTGAATGGCATCAAGACGGGTGCTGAGAGAGTCGAACTCGGCACGGGATATAACATGTGGTGGTGGTGCAACAGGTGCGGGAGCAGCCAGTGCAGGAGTAATAGGGATGGCTGGACCTCCCCAATCAAACACACCACTAATACGGGCTTGACAAGAGGTCTTAAACTGGATGGTGCTCGACCTCCAAGAACTAATGTCAAAAAAATACCTCGGTGCTCTTTTCTTCTCTGTGGGGGACCTTAAACTATTTATTCTTGATGAGCTTGGTGACCAAGTACAGAAAAGGAAGTGCCCAAGTGAGGGCATTATCCGACTACGCCACAAAAAGGTCATTGTAGACCTTGAGACGCTGGTCCCAGATGAACTGCGGGACACAAAACCATTGTTCCTTCTCAGTGGCATAAAGGGTGTGTAGAAAAACCCCTTTACGCTCAGAATGGTTAGGAATAGGAAGGACATTTTTGGCAATGACGGAGTCCATGAATCATAGCCGGCATGGAGGTACGTCTTATTCGTGCTTGATTTTCGATTGCCGCTATAATGGTTGTGGCAAATTTCCTCGACAATATCTGACAATTGCAGACGAACTGGAGGATCAACGTACAGAGGCAGGCTCGCCTCATCCACCGGAGATGCTAATGGACAATCCAAGGCTATGACAAGGTCATAAATGTTAAATCCCAATTCTGCGCCATCAATGGTGGTCTTAATGATGTCTAGGTCCGCACATGAATAAAACATGTTGGAGTAGAATTGGTGGATTATGCGCGGATAGAAATAGCTAGCGCGTGGCTTGAATAGAGATTTTAGGCCACGGTCCGTCAATTCTTTGACCGCCCATGCCATTTCCAGATTTTTGTTGAAGCCATCTTTGATAATAAATTTGGCCTCGGGTTTAATGGACCTCTCAGCCCAATTTGGCATGGGGAGTTCCTCGGATGGCCCCACAGATGGGCGAGCGTGCTTAGAAGAGGTTTTGGGTGCCATTTGGAAGAAAAAGGTTGTTCAGGCAATTTATTGAACACCTAGCATGCAAGACAAAATGGAAGAGAGCCAAAGGTGGATTAGAGATAGAAAAACCCAAAAATTTGACTTACAATAAACAAACTACAAGCCCCAAACAAATATGACACCTCTAGACAATCAATCCCAACCTCCACATGATGAAAAATTGAAAGAAAAAGAGGGTGCTAGAAACTTACCCAAGGTGAATGAGGAACCAAAACAATCCCTCTTGCTTGGTGAGAGATGGATGGAATTAGGAGGATGAGAGAAGTGGGTTGGGTAGAAGGATGATAGAGATGGGAGAGGAAGAGATGGAGGTGAGAAATGAAGGGTTAAGAGGGTGAGGGTGAGAGGGGCGCCACTGGAATAAGAGAGGGGGAAAGAAGGATTTTTTAAATGGGCCTTAGAAATTGCCTTTAAAACCACTTACCCGAGGCATGGGCTGGTACCCGCGATTCTTCAAGCTTACTGCCTCCTTCGGCGGGCGCCCGTGGCGTGTCAAGGGCTTGGCCCAGGGCTCGCAGTAGGATACACGGTGGGGGCCCGCAATGCTTGGTGGGGTCCCGTGAGAATAAGACTCACTGCCTATTTTGGCGGGCGCCCGCAATTGCTTCTGGGCATTCCGCCTTCTTAAAGTGATTGCTGGCCTAACGGAGGCCGGACCGGGGTCAAAAAATTCCCAAATTTAAAATTTAAGCTCTTATTGACCCTAGACACCTTGTAGAACCTTTGGAACGAGAATCGGAGCTCATTTGCAAGAGCGCAATTTTTTATGCCTTAATTTCCCGTTATTTTTGGATTTTTTGAGCAAAATGCCAGAATAATCTTGAAAAATTCCGAAAATGGTACCGAGACCTTAAAATGACTAAGAAGACCAAATGTGACTTTTGGAACGCAATTTGAGATAATTCCAGAAAAGGTCACATTTTGGTTATACTTAGCTAATTTTCGAAAAATTCTTGGCTAAGGCAACTTGGAAGAAGGAAGCTTAGAAGTTGAAAGAATTGCTTTCCAAGAGTGCTAAATTTAAAGTCGATAGCTAGACAACCATGATTACGCATCAGTCCTCGTAAATTGGGTCCATCAATAGGACTTTCTCTACTTTTCAGATCGGGACGATGCCATCAACATAAGGCTTAAGCCGTTGGTCGTTAACCTTAAAGAGAGATCGATCGGTAGGATCATGAAGTTCAATTACACCATGAGGAAAGATGGATGAGATAACATATGGACCATCCCACCGTAAACGGAGTTTACCGAGAAAGAGTCGCAAGCGAGAAATGAAAAGTTAAACTTTCTGTCCAGGGGCAAAAGACTTGTTAACAATGTGTTTGTCATGAAATGCTTTAGTCTTTGCCTTATAGATTTTGGCGCTTTCATACGCATCATTTTAAATTTCCTCAAGCTCATTGAGCTACAATTTACGAGTAGAACCGGCTTGCTTAAGATCAAAGTTGAACCGTTTTATACCCAATAAGCACGGTGCTCTAACTCTACCGAGAGATGACAAGCTTTACCAAAGACAAGTCGATATGATGACATGTCAATGGGCGTCTTATACGCTGTCCGGTGGGCCCAAAGTGCATCGTTTAGTCTCAATGACCAATCATTGTGATCCGGGCGAATTATTTTTTCCAGAATATGCTTGATCTCATGATTAGATAATTCTACTTGACCACTCATTTGAGGGTGGTAAGGTGTGGCAACTTTGTGAATGATAGAGTATTTAAGAAGGACGGATTCAAGATAGCGATTTCAAAAGTGAGATCCTCCGTCACTGATGAGGGCTCTTGGTGTACCAAACCAACTGAAGATGTTTTTCTTGGAACGAACTTGACCACAACTTTATGATTGTTGGTTTTGGTATCTTTGGCCTCAACCCATTTAGACACGTAATCCACCGCTACAAGAATGTACTCATAGCCATAAGAAGATGAAAATGGTCCAATGAAGTCAATTCCCCACACATCAAAAATTTCTATAATGAAGAAGGGGGTAAAGGGCATCATGTCTCTTCTGGACATGGATCCGAGCTTTTGGCAATGCTCATATGACTTGGCAAAATTATAAACATCCCGAAACTAAGACGGCCAATAAAATCCACTTTGAAGGACTTTGTCAGTAGTTTTCTTGGCACTGAAGTGTCCTCCACATGCAAGAGTGTGGCAGAAATTTAGGACACTTGAGAATTCAGTTTTGGGAATGCATCGCGGATAATTTGGTCTGCACAATACTTGAATAATTCCGGATCTTCCCAAAAGAAATTTTTGACTTGGGAGAAGAAACGATCTTTCTCATGTTTTGAACATTTGGATGGAATTTTTCCTACCGTAAGGTAGTGGACAATATCCGTAAACCAAGGAAGATTTGAATGAGAAATCTGAAACAATTTCTCATCCGGAAAGGAATCACGAATTGCAGCAAATTCAGAGGATTTCTCAATGAGTAAACGAGAGAGATGGTCAGCGACAACATTGTATGTCCCTTTTTTGTCCCGGATTTCAATGTCAAACTCTTGGAGTAAGAGTATCCATCGAATTAGATGGGGTTTGGTCTCTTTTTTAGCGAGCAAATGCCTAAAAGTGGCATGGTCTGAAAAGACAACAACCTTGGATCCAAGAAGGTAAGAACGAAATTTATCCAAGGTGTACACCACAGCTAGCGACTCTTTTTCAGTGGTGGTGTAATTCAATTGAGCATCAGATAGAGTTTTGCTAGCGTAATAGATAGCATGCGGAAACTTGTCCACACGCTGGCCCAAAACCGCACCCAATGCATAATTGGATGCATCACACATGATCTCAAATAAAAGAGACCAGTTAGGCGGTTTGATGATTGGGGTTGATGAGAAAAGAGTACAGAGCTTCTTGAAAGCTTCCAAACAGGCTTTATCAAAATTGAAGGGAATATGCTTGGCAAGAAGATTACACAAGGGCCGGGATATTTTGCTAAAATCTTTGATGAAGCGGCGGTAAAAGTCGGCATGACCAAGAAAGGAATGGATTTAAGGGACAGAATTTGGAGGAAGAAGATTAGAGATCAATTCAACTTTGGCCTTGTCGACCTTAATTCCCCTTTTGGAAATAACATGTCCCAAGACAATTCTTTCTTGGACCATAAAATGACTCTTTTCCTGACTTAGTATCAGATTTGTCTCCATGCATCTTTGAAGCACATTGGATAGATTTTGGAGACATAAGTTAAAGGAAGATCCAAAGATGGAAAAATCATCCATGAATACTTCCAAAAACTTTTCAACTATATCAGAAAATATGGACATCATGCACCTTTGGAAAGTTGTCGGTGCATTGCATAGCCCAAAGGGCATGCATCTATAAGCAAAAGTTCCAAAGGGACATTTGAATATGGTCTTCTCTTGATCTTGAGGATCAATTGCCACTTGGTTATAGCTGGAATAACCATCAAGGAAATAATAGTAGCTTTGGCTGGAAAACCTTTCTAGGATTTGATCAATGAATGGGAGTGAGAAATGATCCTTCCTAGTGGTAGAATTGAGCTTCCGGTAGTCAATGCATACACGCCACCCGGTGGTGGTGTGTTGTGGCACGAGCTCTCCTGTTGAATTTTTAACAATAGTAAGGCCGAATTTCTTGGGAACAACTTGGGTGGGGCTCACCCACTTGCTATCAGAGATGGGGTAGATGATTCATGTATCTAATAGCTTGATCACTTCTTTCATGACCACTTCCTTCCTGTTTGGATTAAACCGGTGTTGTACCTCTCTAGAAGGTTTTGCGTCGTCCTTCATATGAATGCGATGCATACAAATAGAAGGGTCAATTCTTTTCAAATCAGCCACTACCCAGCCAATAGCTTCTTTGTGCTCTTGTAGCACCGCTATGAGGCTATTTTCTTGGTCCTTTAAAAGGTACGACGTAATGATGACTAGAAGAGTTTTATTTGCACCAAGAAACATATACTTGAGGTGGACCGGGATCGGCTTTAACTCAAGTTGTGGTGGAGATTTCAAGGAAGGGACCAGAGGAGTAGTTGAACGTTGAGGAACTGGTTCTCTTGGCACCTTCCAAGGAGGAAAGTCCATGATAGCACCAATATCTAGCAAAGAATTTACTTCTTGGATGGATTGATTGATATCAAAGTTTGCGAAGTCAAAGTGAGACATGCAAGTTTTAAAAGGATCCTTGCTTAGAATTAAGGGGAGAGAATCTTCGACCACTTCATCTACCACATCAATGAGAAAACAATCATCCTCTCCGGAAGGATGTTGAGTTGCATGGAAAATGTGGAGTTTGACTTGTATATTTCCAAAGGCGATATCCATCACCCTGGTTCGGTAATTTATTGAAGCATTAGCCATAGCTAAGAAAGGCTTACCGAGGATCACGGGAATATGTTTCTTTGGATCATGGACCGGTTCTGTGTCAAGAACCACAAAGTCTACCAGGAAGTAGAATTTATCCACTTTGATGATGACATCATCAAGAATGCCCCGTGGGTGCTTGACCGATCTATCGGCAAGCTGCAAAACCATGGAGGTTGGCTTAAGATCACCCAACCCAAGTTGTTAGTAAACTGAATATGGAATTAAGTTACACTCGCTCCTAAGTCAAGGAGGGCCCTTTCTATCTTGTTGTCATCGATAACACACGAGATTGTTGGGGCGCCCAAATCCTTATACTTTGGAGGAGTGCTGTGCTGAATGATCGCACTCACATTTTCAAGTAGGCTTACCTTTTTTGGTAAATGATTCTTGGCAGTGCATTTTTGAGTACACAAATCCTTGAGAAATTTTACATAGGGAGGGATTTTCTTGATAGCATCCAAGAGTGGATGGTTAATCTTTACTTGCCTAAAGACCTCCCACATGTCATAAATTTTACAACTTTTATTCCCAAAATGTGTCGACTCTTGGAGTCATTGAGGAAACGGAGCCTTAGGCTCATAAAAAGTCTCCACATTTGGGGTGACAAGGTTGGAATTTTCAGTGCTAGACTTTGGATTTTCAGGAGTGAAATTTGGATTAGATAAGATAGGATTTAGATTTTTGGGAAGAAAGATTGTTTCATCTTTTCCTTTATCAACCTTATTGTACACAATTCGACTGCTCAGGCCAGATCGTCACACCCAAACCAAAGTTTGTGCAAAAGAGAGTGGTGTTTTGGAATATGGTGAGTGTAGCCAAGTTTTACATTTATAATATGCCACTACGACCTTTCACTAAAAATATAGCTAGGGCGAGTAGGGATCGTCCCAAGGGATTGGTGGGTCATATTAGGCTGTGGAATCGAGATTAGGGTTAGTAGGTCGAATTATCAAAAGATTGATTGGTGACTGAATTATGCTAAGATGTAATTTAAACTAAAGTAAACAATTAAATTTAATGGAGAGAAAATGAGAGAGAGAGAGATCTTGGGATTTAGAGGTCACCACTAAGCATAGCTTTTCTATACCCTTAATGAATGATTAATGAGGGGAAAACATGTATTGCAACAATAGTATGTGTGTGTGGTTGTTTCAACAAGCATGAATGACAAATTTAGTATATATTGTCTAAGCAACATGATGGATAAAACAATATATCAAACTAAGCCATTAATCCTTTCTTTAAGCTCACAATCCAAACATATCACAAGGTTAGAAACATATGGTACTTGCTTTCATAAGTATGGAACATCAAACAACAAGCATAGATTGTCCTCCTATTTAACATCTAAACTACAACTACACTATAATTAAGTTAATGACATGAAATTAAACTAATTAATCTAAAAGAGAGGCACAATCCATCAACAAATGAGTATGAACCATCAAATAAACTACAAGAGTATTCCATTAAGCACTATGTCTTGATAATCTCTAGATCTATAGCATTAATACACATAGACATGCATCAATAATACAAAATCTAAAGACAAACACATGAACATCTATTCTAGCATACATAGACATACGGATAAAATGAAATGATCAATTGAAAGTATTAAACTACACAAATCATTGAATAAATAAGATCTATATATATAAAAGTGTCAAAACATGTATCACAATACAAATCCCTTCAAAAACACATAAATCAAGATGTAGAAAGCATGCTTAGGGCTAACTCTTGCCCCAAGAGGATGTCTAGCCACTAAGGATGGTGTCCTCCAACCCTCATGGGCTAACTCCATGGTAGAGATTGCTCCTCTTCTTGGTTAATAGAAGAACTCCAGGCTTATGTCTTTAGCCTCCTCTTTTCTTTTCTTTCTTACTAAGAATATGGAATTTGTGTCTTTAGTGTTTCTATCTAGTATATCTCAAGAATGGCTCATATTCCTTATATAGGTAGGTTAAATGTCACCCCCAATGAGCTCTGGGCTCGAACACCAATATTCCTTCCAATGATTGGACATGAGACAACTTTTAATGAGTTGGAAATTCGATTTTCTCAGGCTTGAGGAAGTTCGATCGATCAAACTTGTGGTGAGATCGATCGAACATGGCTGAGATCTATTGAATTTAAGCTGGATCGATCCTCTATGGCGGCGCCTTTTTGGATAACGACAAATCTAAAATATTTTGAAGATATTTTTGGGAAAGAGACAAGTATGGCAAGTAGGGTGGTACAACTGGATAAAATGGAATCTTTTCAATCGGTTGGAAGAAAGTTGGATCGATCGAACTTTGTGGGATCTTTGGATAAGGACAAAAGAGCTTGGATCCATCTTGAAATGCTGAGATCAATGAACTTTCGATCGGTCGAATATTTTCTGAGATCGATCGAACTTGCTGAATTTCCACCACTTGCTTCCTTTTGCTCCCACTTTGCTCCTTTCTTTGATTCATCTCAAGATTGCTTCAATTATGCTCTTATTTAGCTGAGTTGGCTTATTTTAGGGATAAGTACCTGAAAATGAAAATAATACAAAATTAATATAAAGCGGGAAAACAAAATACATAAAGGTCCTAGAATACCTAAGCTTAAGGAGTTTAAATGCGCACTTTTCAGCGCTCATCACACCCCCAAACTTATATATTGCTAGTCCCTAGCAATGAACTAGAAAGTAAAGGAATGAAATGAAAAACTATACAACTATGAACTAGAAAGCAATAAATGGATAACGCCACTTTCGTAGGGAACAAGTTTACATTTAGCATATGCAACAAGCCTTTTAAACCCCTAGGTTACCCCTAGTGGACGAGTGAAGTCTCGTGAGGGTTTCCAGAAATGATACCCATAAACATTAAGCTCATTCTCACAAAAGAGATACCAATATTGCAAACAAGCATTGGGAGAAAACTACCTCAAGTATGCAATTTTTCAAACATTTCCAAACAATCTTCCAAAATCTTAACATCAAACAAGCAAATATGGTCCTCCACACATCAAGAAAATGATCATGCAAATCAAAACAACTCTAGAATCCTTTTTAAGTGGACCGGCATGAAGTATGTTGCTATCTTAGCCAACTAAAGAAATGATCACATCCTTACCCTTAAACTAGCACACAAATCTAGTATCGATCATCCTTACGCTTATTCTTTTCACTCGATTTTTTTTTTTTTTTTTTTTATACGATCAAAGATGGAAACATGGTGCAATGTGTTGATCTATTAAGCTTTCTAGCGATCCATGAGGTCGAGCGTTAGGTCAATGACTCCCAAACCAGACGGCTTTAGGGCACTAGGTGTTCAAACACCCCTAAGGACTTACAAGCTCAAATCAACTAGGCTACAAATCAAAACAACCTCCATCTAATCATTTCCTACTTCTCACCTTTTGGGAGAAGTCCTCAATTTTTTTTTTTTTTTTGAATAGACAAGTTCAATTATTAACCTAGAGTTTGGGCCCTCTAGCTTTCAGCGTGAGAAGTTTAGTGCTTGATGAGGCTAGAATCCCGGCTACTTAGTGAAAAGGGATTGTTATCCAGTTTTATCAATAATGAAAGCTTTCAATGCACTACTAGCTTAATTGGGATATAACCAATTCAATAATCAACAAAGCATGTACCCCATAAATGAATGCTAGTGTGCGCCTGTGCTAGTGTAGAATCCTAAAGTGAATTTCAAAACAATCACAAAATCAAGATAATGTGGACCACAAGTGCAAGCATGATATCAATCTTTCGAAAAATGTACTCCTAAATGGCATCCACAAAGCATACAAGGAGTATTAGACTCTCAAGTCAAGCAATTTTTAAATTTTAAGCAATATAGTCCTTAAAAGATCAAAATCATAACTAGTTATGAACCAATCATAGAAAATTCCTCAAATATACACGTCATCCTCAAAATTTGGAATTGAAAGCAAATACTGTAATTAACACCATTACCCCCCCCCTTAACTTAAATGGCACAATGTCCTCAATGTGCAAAGGGAACAAAGGAAAGAGTATAACAAGTGCAGCTAAGCAAAGAATGGTCGGGACACAAGTATCTAAAGTAGGTGCCATAGCCCCCCCAAACTTGGGATTAACTGTGGTCCTGAAAAGATGGCATTGGATAAAAGTTCATTAGATAACAAAGGGGATAATAATAGGTGCACAGTGGACATGCAAGTGTAAATGGGATAACAAATTAAAGTAAGGAGAGAAGAAAAGGGGTGGTCCTGAAAAATTCGGGCAGTGCTCTCTCTCACTGAAGTCACTGGGTGGTGCGGTGGTTAGTCGCCTCCCCGACCGAGTTTGTGTGTAAGTAAGTGTGGCCAAGTTTTACATTTATAAATGCCATTACTACCGCTAACTAAAAATATAGCAAGGATGAGTAGGGATCTTCCCAAGGGATTGTGAGGGTCGCAAAAGGTTGTGGAATCAAGATTAGGGTTAGTAGGTCGAGTGATCAAAGGATCGCTTAGAGGTTGAGTTAAGCTAAGATAAAAACTAAAGTAAACAATGATGCAATAGAGGTAAAATGAGAGAGAGAAAGATCTTGGGGTTTAGAGATCACCACTAAGCATAACTCTTCTACACCTTTAATGAATGATTAATGAGAGAAAAGGTATGTATTGTAACAATGGTGTGTGTGTGGTTGTTTCAACAAGCATGGATGACAAATAAGCATATATTGTCTAAGCAACATAGTGGATGGCACAACATATCAAATTAGCCCATAAATCCTTTCTTTAAGCTCACAACCAAACACATCACAAAATTAGAGAAATATGCCACTTGCATTCATAAGTATGGATCATCAAACAACAAGCATGGATTGTCCTCCCATTTAACATCTAGCTACCACTACACTACAACGAAGCTAATGACATGAAATTAAGCTAATTAAACTAAGGGAGAGGCACAATCCATCAAGAAATAAGTATGAACCATCAAATAAACCACAAGGGCATTCCATTAAGCACTATGTCTTCACAATCTCTAGATCTATAGCATTAATACACATAGACATGCATCAACAACACAAGAAATAGAGGCAAACACATGAACATCTATTCTAGCATACATAGACATATGGATAGAATGAAATGATCAATTGAAAGCATTAAACCATACAAATCATTGAATAAACAAGATCTATATATATAAATATGTCAAAACAAGTATTATAATACAAATCCATAAATCAAGATG
Source organism: Cornus florida (assembly GCF_030987335.1). Classification (NCBI taxonomy): domain Eukaryota; kingdom Viridiplantae; phylum Streptophyta; class Magnoliopsida; order Cornales; family Cornaceae; genus Cornus; species Cornus florida. Next base: position 30,380,262 of record NW_026775571.1, on the reverse strand, counting down.
TAGAAAGCATGCTTAGGGCTAACTCTAGCCCCAAGAGGATGTCTAGCCACTCATGGATGGTTTCCTCCAGCCCTCAAGGGCTAACTCCATGGTAGAGATTTGTTCCTTGGTTGATGAAAAGTCTCCAATGGTGTCTCTAGCCTGCTCCTCCTCTAAGCCTCTAAGTGTGTCTAAGAATGAGTATGTGAATCCCTTTGTGTCTATGCTCCAAAAACTTGCGCATATTCCTTATATTGGTAGGTCAAAAATCACCCAAATTTAGCTAAGCTAGTACAGCAAATATTCCTCAATGATTGGATATGAGACAACTTTTAGTGAGCTGGAATTTGGACTTTCTCGGGATTTGGAAAGTTCGATCGATCGAACTTGAGGTTGGATCGATCGAACATGGCTGAGATCTATCGAATTGATGTTGGATCGATCCTGAATGGCGGTGCCTTTTTGGATAAAAACAAATCTGAGATATTTTGAAGATATTTTTGAGAAAAGGACAAAAGCGGTTGGTAGGGTGGTACAGCTGGATAAGATCTGGCATCTGGATAAGGACAAGAAGGTTCAATCGATCAAAGAATGATGTTGGATCGATCGAACTTTTGGGATCTCTGAAAATGACATCATGGCTCGGATCTATCTTGAAATGCTTAGATTAATGGAAGTTCGATCGATCGAAGACTGATGTTGGATCGATCAAAGATGCTGAAATTCCACCTTTGTGCTTCCTTTTGCTCTAATTTGCTCATTTCTTTGATTCATCCCAGAATTGTTTCATTTCTGCTCTTATTTGGCTGAGTTAGCTTATTTAGGGGATAAGTACCTCAAAATGGGAATAACACGAAATTAATCTAAGGCGGGGAAATAAGATAGGTAAAGGTCCTAGAATACCTAAGCTTAAGGGGTTTAAATGTGTATTTTTCAGCGCTCATCACTGGGATGCACCTGATGGAGTCAATCACAGATAGATATATCAATACATATATATGACATCCAAAAACAAAGTATGCATAAATGAGAAATAAAGAATAGTATAGTACATCCAATGTCTAGGCCAACAGACTGGCCGCAAGTATATAACAGAAGCAAAAATAAGACAAATATCACATATATAATAGGAGAAGAAGATATGGAAATCATGAAGAGGAGGTAGGACGAGCAGGGCATGCTCTGCGGATGTCTCTCGATAGATCACGTAATGCAGCTATGACATCCATGTGGAGTGAAGAAATATCAGCCTGGATGGAAACCATGCCGTCCTCCAGAGTCTGAAGACGCTCTTCGAAGCTGAGTATCTGAACTGGAGCCTCAGGTGCTACTGGAGCGGGAGAATGATGATCCTGAGCCTGCTCCTTATCGTGAACGGGCGACCTAAATGGAGAGTGATGCTCTGGGTCCTCTACGAGTTGCTCCAAGTCAATATCCATATACATGGTAGCTAGATCAACTGGTACATCATTCGCTGCCTGCTCTAACTCCTCTCTCTCTAGCTCCTCAGCTGCCTCCACAGCGTCGTCCTGTAGAATCTTGATAAGAGCCTTATAAATTTTATCCCAATCCTTCTTCATGAATGAGTAGGCCCCAGACTCAGTGCGCTCCCGTGGCTGGAAGGGATAGCGCTGGTCTCTCATAATCTGTGTGATGAGATGGCCGAATGGGAGATACTTAGCCCGTTTAGGCTTGGCCTTGCTGATATGATCAACATATAGCTTCAACATAGTGCACTAGATGAGCGCAGGAATGGAATGCCAATGCCCTGTATAGACGGCATACAGAGCTGTAAGATAATCGTCGTGCCTCTATATCTTGTGGCAGGCCATATAAACATTTCAAAATATCACCGAATCAAAGAACCATAGGTCATCTGGCAGATAAGTCCAAGTGGCGAAAGTCTCACCACCTGCATATTGACCTGTGAGTGCAACAGCCATGTCTGCATATGAGGGCCTCCATAGGGTAGGATATATATCCTGGAGATCGGAAGGGCAGACGTGTCGACAGCGGCAAGATCTGGAAAGAGTGTCCACAGTGATACTGATAGGGTGGCCGTCAATGGTAGTCCGCAGCTCCGCCAGGTTACTCGGGGCAGGTCGGAGGTTCTGGAAGAACATTCAGACCAACCTCGGGTACATTGGGTATGTGACAGGGGCTAGTATGGCTGAGATGCCCCTCTGGTCTATATCATCATATACTGCTCTGGTAAGAATAGAACGGGAGAAGTAGTCTATATCGAAGACCGACTCATGCGCCACCTGAAGGCGTGAGTATCTAGGCAATAGTCGGTCTAAGTCCTGAGCTGGCTGAGCTGGTGGTAGTGATGGAGATGGTATGTGCTCAGCCTCAACACCAGCCTGTGAAGAAGATGCCTCAGCCAAAGACTGTAGTCTACTGTCAGCGGATGGAGACTAAGGTGGAGTAGGCTCTGCTGGCTCCTTCTGAATATGAGAGGGCTCTGGCTCGGACTCATGAATGGGGTTTTGGATGTGAGATGGACCTTCCTGGTCGTCTAATCTCCGCCTGGCCCTGCGGTGATATTGACCACGAGCAATAGTCTTGACCCTCGCCATCGCCTGCAAAATAAAAAGAAAACTTGTAAAAAGGAAATGAGTGCTGGTATAAAGAATTAAAGCACAGTTTATAGAATCATGTATGTCAAATAGGATAAACAAGGGAGATAAGGAACATGAATCTATGCAAGTGACAAAGAATAAGTGACATGATGTGAAGCATGCTAGACAGTATAAGTATGGAATGCATCCAATATGGAAAATACAGGCATTGGGCATGTATGAGATAGCATGAAACACAAGAGATGGTGTGTGAAATGTGTGATGCAAATCTGTGAGGTTCGATCGATCACAAAAATGTGAGATCGATGCAAGTTCGATCGATCTTGAATAAGTGAGATCGATCTGTTATAGATCGATCTGAGAAAAAGTTCGATCGATCGAACTGTGAGGTGAAATTCGAAAAGTCACAGATCTATGATGTGGATGGCACGGGGGCCTCACAAACAAGCTTGTGGGCCCCTCTACACAACAAATCAACAATTTTGGTCACTTTCCTTGGCCAGTGACCCCCAAAATCAAGAATTAAAACCAAAAAATATAAAACCTATATATACATATATATACACATATATACATAGCTTCAATGCTTCATCAATGGCAAGATTCATCATCAAAACACCTTAGATCTAACATGGAAGGCATGGATTCATGAACATTAAGCTTAAAATCAAAAGAGGGATTTCAAATCTTACCTAAAACCAAGAGATGATCGAGATGAAAGGGAGATAAGATCTAAGATCCGAGATGCAGTGGAGAGATTCGAGATGAGATGGACTCGCCAGAGGTTGGGAAGTGAGTTGCAGCAACGAGGGACGAAGGTGAGGGTGTTAGATCGATCTGTGGTATCGATCTAATAACCCTAGGTTTGGTTTTTTTAAAAACATTCCGTTACCGGTTCGATCGATCGAACTGAAATCGATCTCTCCTCACTAAAAGGCAAAATTATTTTTTTTTTTTGAAGCTTTTGAATTTTTTAAAATCAAAAATTAAAAATGAAAAATATTTTTTTTCGATTTTTGAAAAATAAAACTAAATAAAATAAAAATAAACAAAAATAAAATAAAATATATATATATATTTTGGAATATAAAATAAAATATATATTATTTATTATATAATTTTTCTTATTTTTTTATTTTTTTAAAATTTAAAATTCAAAACAACAACAAAAAAAAAAAAAAAAAAAAAAAATCAAACTTAAAACAGTAAAGAACAAAGATCGAACCCTCTAAGATCGATTTTAGATGAACTCCGATCGATCGAACATGCAAAAACCTGCAGACATGTTCGATCGATGGGATAGAGAGGCCTTTTGATGCAGGTTGGATGCAGGTTCAAAAATTTCTAAGTGTTGGGACTGCAGATCGATCCAAGATGAAGTTAGATCGATTGAAGAACTAAAGATTGATCTAGGAACAAGTTCGAATGATGGGATAAAGAGCTGAAATATGCAGGTTTTCTTCGAACAATTGGACAGAGAGGTGATTGGATGCAGGTTTGATGCAGGTATGGAGTTTGATCGATCGAACCTCCTTGGAGATCGATCAAACTTATGCAAAATGCTTATTTTCAACATGAAAGTGCATGCAATCCTAAAGCAAATATCTAGACTTCGCATTCGCAAGAAATGAAATTTAAAATAGAAATAAGGGAGGAATAGGGTTATGACACCCTACGAAATGTACTAGTCTTTAACGTCTCTAGCAAGATGTTGGGCTCTTTTAGCCTTGGTCAAACATCTTATAGGGCATCCCCTCTTTGATGAGGTGATAAGTGCTTTGAACTCCACCCAACAAATGGTTCCCTAGAGAACTTGTTGGATTAGGCTCAAAAGAAATTTTTGGTCCTTGGTCAAAATGATCTTTGGGCTTCCATGCCCTTTCAAAACAAGATTTTGAAACTACTTTCTTGGAATTCAGGGTTGAAGATGAACTTTTTGGAGTTTTGGTTTCACACAAAGACTATATTCCTTCACATTCAAGGTCATGATATTTCTCTACAACATTCACTTCTTTATGCTTGTCAAATGAATTGGGGGTCGGATTGAAGATATTCAAATTCACCTTTATGTGGCCAAATGAGATCTTCATTATCCCCGTCCTACAATTAATGTTGGCATTCGCGGTTGCCAAGAAAGGATGGCCAAGGATAATGGGAATTTGGCTCGTAGGATTCGGGACCAGTTCTGTGTCAATGACAACAAAATCAACGGGGAAGAAAAATTTATCAATCTTTATCATTACGTCCTCAATGATACCCCTAGGCTTTTTGATGGATTGGTCGGCAAGTTGCAAAACCACCGACGTCGGTTTCAAGTCTCCTAAGCCTAATCTGACATATACCGAGTACAGAAGAAGGTTAGCACTTGCTCCTCAGTCTAAAAGATCCCGATTAATGATATGATCTCTAATGATGCATGAAGTGGTAGGTGAATCGGGGTCCTTAAACTTTGGAAGAGTGTTATGTTGCAAAATTGAGCTTCCTTGCTCGGTTAAGACCACTTTCCTAGGTGTTTGGCTTTTATTCTTCCTCTTTTGGGTGCATTAGTCTTTCAAAAAGTTGGCATAAGCTAGAATTTTCTTGATTGTATCCAAAAGTGGAAGATTGACTTTCACTTGCCTAAACACATCCATAATTTCATTTGTTTTGGCCTTTTTCTTGTCAATTGAAATGGATCCTTTTAAGGCATCCGGAAATGGAGCTCTTGGCTCAAAAACCTTTTCAGAAATTTTCTTTGAAGTCTCTTTAACACAAGAAGTTTTGAAATCATTTTGCAAATTTTTCTTTTCAAAATCACCTTTCAAATCACTTTTCAACACATTCTCATTTGAAAGATCATGCATATGCAATGAAGGAGGAATAGGATGAGAAACGGGACGGGTGTCAACTTTGGGTTGCACTGGTTCACTCTCTTCATTGGACATGCCCACTTGGTTGTCCACAATCTTCCCACTTCTCAAGGTAGTCACCGAATTGACATGCTCTATTGTGTGACCTTCCGATGAGGAATGAGTCTCCACAACACATTGTTGCTTGGGTGGGGCATTCAAAGGCATTTTCCTTTTCTCTCTAGCATTTAAAGTACTAGTTATTTGCCTTACTTGGGTTTCTAGCTTAGCAATGGATTTGAGAATAAAAATGAAGCAATTGAGTATTCGTTTCTAGAGTTCCTAGAGCGGTCAAAACTTTCTCTTTAAAAATGGGACTCCTAGAATTTCCTTGAGAATATGATGGTTGATTTGGAAAATGAGAATTAGAAAATTGATTTCCTTGTGATTGAAATGATGATCTATAACCTTGGGAACCTTGGCTTTGCATCGGAGGTGGAACATACTTCCCTTGGAAACCACCTTAGGGAGGGTTTGAGCCTTCCCCTTGGTTTCTCCAAGAGAAGTTCGGGTGATTCGTCCAACTAGGATTATAGTGATTGCCATAAGGATTGTTCCCTTGATTAACAAAAGTTGCATTAACTTGTTCATGATGCTCACTTTGCACATGTCCATGGGGACAATTGGAAGTATAATGTAAAACACTTGAACAAGTCATACATGTCTCATTGGATGCATTATGGGAATGGTTAGGGATGGAAGATACTTGATTTGTTGAGTTTTGGTTGATCAAGAATTAATCAAACATGTGAGATAAGGATTTCATCTCAGCGGCTATTTTATTGGAATGGTCAACTTGATGTAAGCCAACACTCTTCCTTCCACTTGAATTCCTATCATTCTTAGAAGATAAAGTTCGATGCAAAGAATTTTCCCTCATGCTCTCATAAAGACGCCACACGTCATCCTCTTGCCTATCAATGTAAGAGCCACCCATGGAAGCATCAACCATGCCCTTATAATTGTCGGATAAGCACTCAGAGAAATATTGAACTAATTTCCATTTGGGCATGTCATGATGTGGACACTTCCTAAGCAATTCATTAAATCTTTCCCATGCCTCATAGAACGTTTCCCCATCCCCATATGAAAACTCTCGAATTGAGGTTCTCATGGCATTAGTCTTAGAAACCGGATAGTACTACTTCAAGAACTCTTGTTACATTTCTGCCCAAGAAGTTATTGAAAAAGGCCTAAGATTGTTAAACCAATATTTTTCCTTATCTTTAAGGGTGAATGGAAAATTTTAAGCCTTAAGACCTCTTCCGGCATGTCCGTGTATCTCACGGTGGAACATACTTCAAGAAACGCATCCAAATTCTTGTAAGGTTCTTCACTTGGAAGTCCATGATAATTAGGAAGCATTTGAATGGTTTGTGGTTTGATCTCATAGTGGTGTGCTCTAAATGGTGGCAATTGAATGCATGTGGGTGCATTGTATTCATTGGGCACATAGTGATCTCTTAAAGCAAGGGGAGGATTAGCAATTGGAGGTGCAACATAGGCACCTTGATTGCCTTGAACTATGGGAGGTTATGGAGCATACATTGGCCTTAGCATTCCCGATAGAACTTGGCCTTGTTGTTATGGTGGGTGAATGAATTACCTCAGCATGCCTAATGGTACTTACATGTTATCATGATGCACATTGGGGTGGAGGATACCTTGTTGGTCTATGTGACCAAGGTTCTCCACATGGTCCTCATTATGTCCTTCCATTGATGAAATGGATTGACTAGAACTTCGTCTTCCCCTGGGGTTTCGAACAACGGATTCAAGATGAAAATTAAGAGGGAAAAGAGTAGGTTTCAATGATCTACGACCATGCATGCACAACAAAACACAACAAGCAACAAGTATTGAACAATCACTTCACCTTCGCAACAAATCAACAATCAACAAATTTCCTCCACATACAATGTTCCCATACTCCCATGCTATCAACAATATGCAAAGAATAATAAAATTGCCTCCACGTGGGCTCACGATTTATCTAAGAATTGAAATACAAGCCTCCACGCGGGCCGACGATTTAACTAGAGATTGAGTTAAGAAAGAGCTCACAAAGGGTCCTTTAGCACTTCAATTCAATTTTCAATTTTAGCCTTGCAAAAAAATTTAGATTTTAGCTTCTTCCTTGCTTTTGCTTAGCTCCTTGCTTAAAATGCTCCTTTGCTCACCTTCTTTTCACTGCACCTAGTCAAACAAGAACCAACACAATAAGTAACCAAAATGAAAATGAAAACAAAGTAGAAACATGATCGAAAGAGTATTAATTCTTAATTGATTCCACAAACGGCGCCAAAAACTTGGTCAGGCCTAGTCGTCACACCCAAACCAAAGTTTATGCAAAAGAGAGTGGTGTTTTGGAATATGGTGAGTGTAGCCAAGTTTTACATTTATAATATGCCACTACGACCCTTCACTAAAAATATAGCTATGGCGAGTAGGGATCGTCCCAAGGGATTGGTGAGTCGTATTAGGCTGTGGAATCGAGATTAGGGTTAGTAGGTCGAATTATCAAAAGATTGATTGGCGACTGAATTATGCTAAGATGCAATTTAAACTAAAGTAAACAATTAAATTTAATGGAGATAAAATGAGAGAGAGATCTTGGGATTTAGAGGTCACCACTAAGCATAGCTTTTCTATACCCTTAATGAATGATTAATAAGGGGGAAAACAAGTATTGCAACAATAGTGTGTGTGTGTGGTTGTTTCAACAAGCATGGATGACAAATTAAGTATACATTGTCTAAGCAACATGATGGATAGCATAATATATCAAACTAAGCCATTAATCCTTTCTTTAAGCTCACAATCCAAACACATCACAAGGTTAGAGATATATGCTACTTGCTTTCATAAGTATGGAACATCAAACAACAAGCATGGATTGTCCTCCATTTTAACATCTAAACTACAACTACAATATAATTAAGCTAATGACATGAAATTAAACTAATTAATCTAAGGGAGACGCACAATCCATCAACAAATGAGTATGAACCATCAAATAAACCACAAGAGCATTTCATTAAGCACTATGTCTTGACAATCTCTAGATCTATAGCATTAATACACATAGACATGCATCAATAACACAAAATCTAGTGACAAACACATGAACATCTATTCTAGTATACATAGACATATGGATAGAATGAAATGATCAATTGGAAGCATAAAACCACAAAAATCATTGAATAAACAAGATCTATATATATAAAAGTGTCAAAACATGTATCACAATACAAATCCCTCAAAAACACAAAAATCAAGATGTAGAAAGCATGCTTAGGGCTAACTCTAGCCCCAAGAGGATGTCTTGCTACTCATGGATGATGTCCTCCAACCCTCAAGGGCTAACTCCATGGTAGAGATTGCTCATCTTCTTGGTTAATGGAAGAACTACAAGCTTGTGTCTCTAGCCTCCTTTCTTCTTTTCTTCCACACTAAGAATATGGAAATTATGTCTCTAGTGTATCTATCTAGTATATCTCAAGAATTGCTCATGTTCTTTATATAGGTAGGTTAAATGTCACCCCCAAAGAGCTGGGCTCGTACACTAATATTCCTTCCAATGATTGGACAAGAGACAACTTTTAATGAGTTGGAAATTGGATTTTCTCGGGCTTGAGGAAGTCCGATCGAACTTGTGGTGAGATCGATCGAACATGGCTGAGATCTATCGAATTTAAACTGGATCAATCCTCTATGGTGGCGCCTTTTTGGATAGAGACAAATCTGAGATATTTTGAAGATATTTTTGGGAAAGAGACAAGTGTGGTAGGTAGGGTGGTACAACTGGATAAGATGGAATCTTTTCGATCGATCGGAAAAAAGTTGGATCAATCAAACTTTGTGGGATCTTTGGATAAGGACAAAAGAGCTTGGATCCATATTGAAATGCTAAGATTGATGAAATTTCGATCAATCGAATATTTTCTGATATCGATTGAACTTGCTGAATTTCCACCACTTGCTTCCTTTTGCTACCACTTTGCTCATTTATTTGATTCATCTCAAGATTGCCTCAATTATGCTCTTATTTAGCTAAGTTAGCTTATTTTGGGGATAAGTACCTGAAAATGGAAATAATACAAAATTAATCTAAAGCGGGAAAATAAGATAGAGAAAGGTCCTAGAAAACCTAAGCTTAAGGGATTTAAATATGCACTTTTCAGCGCTCATCATTGACCACTCCAAATGGTGGTGATTGCTTAAACTTATTCATGAGTAGGCCCACTAGGAGGAGGGGCTTCGTCAATCACATGCATCCCTCTAGGATTCTTAAATGGTTGAGCGGGAAGTTTTCCTTTATCTCTTTGAAGAAGTTAGTTCATTGAATTAGCTATTTCTCCCACTTGATTCTCAAGTTTAGCTATTGACTGAGTATGTGAATGAACCATTTGGAGAGTGGATTGCAATGATGTCAACAGTTGCTTGTTAGATTCTAACATTTGTTTGTTTAGAGATTCCATCATTTGCTTATTTGCAGCGAGAATTTCATCAGTTGGAAAAATAGGAGGTGGAATAGAAACATTTGGATTGTAGGGTGGACGGTAACTCAAAGAGGCCTGAAATTGCCTTTTTGGAAATTGAGAAGGAGGCTAATTTTAATGCCCTTAATTTTGAAACGTCGAATTTTATGGGGTGAGTTGACTCCACGAAAAATTCGATTGATCTCTCCATCTCGGATTGTAGGTATTGGAGTAAGGATTATTTTCGGGCCTGGAAAACATAGCATTTTCTTACTCTTGATTGCTACTAGGAAATTGCTCTGGTGTGGGGAAATCTTTCGAGAGATGGAATGGGCTAGTGCATGATGCACACACTGCACTTGCTGAATTTTGGGACAAAGAAGGAGAGAGATGTGGTGCCATTAATTGATAGAATTTATGAGCTATGGCATCCACTTCAGAAGATTCTTCCCTCAGTGTCTTTGGTTGACAGAGATTGGTGTTCTTTGCATTGGTTAAGGTTGGAGCCCTACGAGAATTATATTGCAATGAGTTTTCACTCAAATTCTCAAGTGAGGTCCAAGCCTCATCCGTATTCTTAGACATGAACATCCCTCCACATGATGAGTCAACCATGAGTCTATGTGGGTCAGTTAAACCAGCATAGAAAGCTTGCACCAATACCATTTTGGAATTAGATGGTGCGGCCATTTCCTAAGAGGTCTTGTAGTCTTTCCCAAGTCTCATGGAGTTGTTCCCCATTGCTTTGTGAAAATCTAAGAATGGAACGCCTCATTTGGTTGGTCTTACTCACAGGATAGTACTTTTTTAAGAATTCTTGTTGCAATTGAGCCCATGTAGTGATGGAATTTGCAGCAATGGAGTTCAACTAATATTTTGCCCTATCTTTTAAGGTGAATGGGAGGAGATGCAAATGGAGAGCATTTTCAGGGAAGCCCCTTAGCTTGATGGTAGAACATATTTTAAGTAATTCATCAAGATGTTTATAGGGGTCTTCATTTTCAAAGCCATGAACGGATGGAAGCATTTGAATTGTGCTAGATTTGATCTCATATTGGGCTGCCTTGATGTTTGGCATCACTATACAAGAAGGAGAGGCTTAAGTTATAGGGATGAAATGGTCCCTAAGAGTCATAGGCACAACATTTGAAATTTTAGCCCTATCATTATTAATTTCCTCATTCCAAACATTTTCTTTATTACCGGCCATTGTATTAAATTCAAGTTCAATTCCTCTTATGTTTGCAGATTCCCTAAGGTTTCTTCTAAGAGTCCTTTCAAGCAAATTTATGTCAATGGGAGATTCAAGAGTTGGTAAATATAATGACCTACGGCCAAACATCAACAACACACTTCACAACAAGCATAACACTTCTTCACCATAACATCCACATACAATGTTCCCTTTTTCCTCAATTATCAACAAGATAGAAAATAAAGGATCACGACAAGGATCGATGCTTTGTAAGACAGTAAAATTGGAATAGCCTCGACAAGGGCTTCACAAGTTAAATATCACTAAGTTAAACACATGCAAAATAATCATAATTGATGAGACTAGAACTTTGAAAAACTTACCTGAAGTCCTCTAAACTTATGATATTTTCAGTTTTCCCTCGGCAAGCCTTGAGTCCCTAGAATCTCACAAGAAAACTTAGAACATAATCTCACCCAAAACAAACAAGAAAATATGCACAATCAAACCAAAGTTAATCTTTGAACCTCGGTTACAAAATTGTTTGGAATCCCCAGCAACGGCGCCAAAAATTGATGGTCGGTTAACGATCTCAATAATAATCAACCCTTTGTAATAGCACAAATCATTGTAAAATAGGGCTATTGTTCGGGTAAGTCGAACCACTGGGATTGTTAGTTTATGGCAACCAAGGTCATTAAAACCACTTAGTTTGACAAAGGAGGTGTAGAGTTTTTGTTTGGTTTGTCACTAGGTGACTTAGAATTAAAATGTGCATAAAACAATAAATTGAATGAGATTAAGAGGAAAGAAACTTAGGTAGAGAGCACTAGGGAAGTGAATCCACTACCTACCATATAAACATGCTAGAATATGATTTACTTGGGGAAACAACATATATAAGTGGCCATGATATGTAGCAACATAAGGTTGCTACATTATCCTCAAGAAATTCATGAAATCAAGAGGCAAGAATAACCTATAAAAGTTTTTGCATGCTTGAACTACCTAAACTAGGATGTAGCCTTAGACATGCTCACTAAGATAAAGATTATCAAGCCTTCAATCAAATAATACAAGCACATGAAGTTAAAAATCAAGAATAGACCATCAAAGGAAAGACCTAAGCCATGGACTATCAAGCTTCTCAAACACCATGCCATTAAAACCATTCCACAATCTCATTTTCATTGTCACCATGAAAATACAAGCCATACAACCATGAGAACATACAATCTAAGACAAGATAATGGATTCAACATGATCATTTATATCAATTTAGGTTCGTTACATCAAGTGCAAGCTCTAGATTATGAAACAACCACATATATATACATCATTCCCCAAAATAAACCAAAACTAAAGCATGCTTACAAGGAAGGGCTTCATCACCCCCCTAAAGAGGGAGTTAGTTACCCACGGATGCAAATGAGGAGAAGGTTAAAGTGAATTCACCCTCTATTTTCGCACCTAAGACAAGCTCCAACCCAAAACCTCTCTAGAACAATATTTTTCTCTCTACAAATATCCTACAATGTGAGTTCTCTCTATTACATTGAATCAAGACCTTAATAATCAACCATAGCCATCCATTAACTCCATTTTCATGGCCCAAAACTCCTAGACAAGTATAGAGCAATCCCCCCAATTAAGGGGATAAGATTAGGTAAAATAAAGAGGGCCATGCTCTCTTGTCTGCAAATTGGCAGGCGCCCGCAGCGCAGGGCGGGCGCCGGCGCGTTGTCAAGTAGGCTCGAGGGTGGCACTTCGCGGGGGCCCGTGAGGCATAGAGGGGTCCTGCGAAAATCAAAGCATGTTGCCTCAATCGGCGGGCACCCGCAACGCTGCAACCTTGAACCTAAAATACTTCTTGAATTAGATTCAGCACGGCCCGATGACACGATCATTTCTCTTAGAACTTTTTGCAAGGGTAACCATGAGTTCAATGGATCACTAGCTTGGCCAAAATGAAGGCCCCCGACAATGGTATGCTCTGATTCTTCAATAACTCAACGAAGCCTTACTTTTAACTATCTTTAGGGAACCAACCTGAAAGTAAACAAAAACATACAAATGAAGCTAATATGTACAAGATAATCAACTAATGGACTTAACTAATGCAAATAAGGGCACTTGAATATGCAATATTCGGCGCTTATCACACCCTCAAACTTACATTTTGCAAGTCCCATAGCAAAACCAAAAATGAAGATCTTAACAAAATGACAACATTTGAAATGCTATCAACATACATCAATTATGGTGCAAGAAAATACACACACAGCTCACAGCAACTTGGAACAGACAGAGTATTGGAGATGGAATCATTTTTTAGATTACCTTGTGTATATGAAGCCTTGATATAACACAATGACTAAACACATTTCAATTCTCATGCATCAACATCATAGTCTATATAAATACTTCAATTGTCATCTCTTTATTAGAAATCAACTCTAACTTCAATGAAAGTGAACCGGATTCCAAATATGTGATTTTTACCTTCTTTTTCTAGTTTCGAAACACAAGTCTTTAAATCATTGAATTTCCCTTTTAAATGAGGTCTCTAAAGCATGATTTATTCAAAATACACATTTTTATTGCCTTTTTTTATTTTTATTTTTTAGGATTCATGCCAAAGATATCCATTCATTAGGGTCATTAATTCAAATCAACTGAGTCACGGTCAAGGTAAATCAGGTTGCATGCCTCACAATTAAGTTTCCGGTGTACATCTGTGCAGTTTGAAGCATAGAAGAGTATGAAATCCGACGAAAATCTAATTAAAGGATTTATACAAACCGATTTGAATCAACATGATCATTTCAGATTTTTTCTTTATTTTCACAACTATCATTTGCCTTTATAAACAAAGTATTAAACACATGCTTCAATCTCCAATAAGTTCTAAGATTACTCTATCATTGTTTTCCAAAAATTATTTTTATTACTTTACATGAACAGTTAGCGCATGCAAACAAAAATGCAATAATAATGTAATACCAAAAATGCAATAATGTACCCCCAAACTTGAATGTCACATTGTCCTCAATGTGAGAAGATAAAGAATGGAATTGGAATTGAAAAAAGAGGGTACAAAGAGCAATAATACCAAGTGGAGGAAAAATCAGTGGCGGTGTAAACAGACCACCATGCGAATTCTAGAAGTAACGCCCACAAACTTGATTCTAAAAACCTGTCAAAACACATCTATGCATAACAAGCATCATATAAATCCAGACAGAGATAAAACTAAGTAAATATAATTTATTTAACTAAAAATGAAGTGTTCATGCAAAATAGCAACCCAATTGCAGTTATGAGTTCGAAATACGAACTGAATGTAACACCAAAAGCGGCCCAAAATAAATCCATATAGTACAACTAAAAAGCAAAATAGATACTGAAAGCATAAAATCACTCCATCGGAGTGGAGGATGCGCCACTGGCGCCGCTTGACGGACGGTCAATCAAGGACTGCAGCATGGCCTGTAACACCTTCTGTCCCTCCTGAGTCTCCTTACGAAAGTCCGTAAGGGTGCCATCCATAGTCTCAACTCGCAGCTGAATGGCATCAAGACGGGTGTTGAGAGAGTCAAACTCGGCACGGGACACAGCATATGGTGGTGGCGCAACAGGTGCGGGAGCAGCCGGTGTAAGAACAACAGGGATGGCTGGACCTCCCCAATCAAACACACCGCTAATGCGGGCTTGACGAGAGGTCTTAAGCTGGATGGTGCTCGACCTCCAAGCACTAATGTCAAAAAGAAAGACCTCGGTGCTCTTTTCTTCTCTGCGGGGGACCTTGAACTGTTTATTCTTGATGAGCTTGGTGACCAAGTATAGAAAAGAAAGTGCCCAAGTGAGGACATTATCCAACTGCGTCACAAAAAGGTGATTGTAGACCTTGAGAAGCTAGTCCCAGATGAGCTACGGGACACAAAACCATTATTCCTTCTCAGCGGCATAAAGGGTGTGCAGAAAAACCCCTTTATGCTCAAAATGCTTAGGAATAGGAAGGGCATTTTTGGCAATGACGGAGTCTACGAACCAGAGCTGGCACGGAAGGTATGACTTATTCGTGCTTGATTTTTGATTGCCGGTATAATGGTTGTGGCAAATTTCCTCAACAATGTCTGACAATTGTAAATGAACTAGAGGATCAATGTATAGAGGCAGGCCCACCTCATCCACCGAAGATGCCAATGGACAATCCAAGGCTGTGACAAGGTCATAAATGTTGAATTCCAATTTTGCGCCATCAATAGTGGTCTTAATGATGCTCGGGTCCGCACATGGATAAAACATGTTAGAGTGGAACTAGCGAACAATGCGTGGATAGAAATAGCTAACGTGTGGCTTGAATATAGATTTTAGGCCACGGTCTATCAATTCTTTGACAGCCCACGCCATTTCTGGATTTTCATCGAAGCCGTCTTTGATGACAAATTTGGCCTCGGGTTCAATGGGCCACTCAGCCCAATTTGGCATAGGAGGTTCCTCAGATGGCCCCTCAGATGGGTGAGTGCACTTAAAAGAAGGTTCGGGCGCCATTTGGAAAAAGAAGTTTGTTCAGGTAATTTATCGAACACCTGGCGTGCAAGAAAAAATGGAAGAGAGCCAGAGGTGGATTAGAGATAGAAAAGCCCAAAAATTTGACCTACAATAGACAAACTACAAGCCCCAAACAAATATGGCACCTCTAGACAATCAATCCCAGCCTCCATATGATGAAAAATTGAAAGAAAAAGAGGGTGCTAGAAACTTACCCAAGGTGAAGGAGGAACCAAAACAATCCATCTTGCTTGGTGAGAGATGGATGGAATTAGGAGGATGAGAGAAGTGGGTTGGGTAGAAGGATGATGGAGATGGGAGAAGAAGAGATAGAGGTGAGAAATGAAGGGTTGAGAGGGTGAGGGAGAGAGGGACGCCGCTAGAATGAGTGAGGGGGAAATATGGATTTTGAAATGGGCCTTGGAAATAGCCTTTAAAACAACTTAACTGAGGCATGGGCGGGCGCCCGCGGTTCTTCAAGCTTACTGCCTCCTTCGGCGGGCGCCTGCAATGTTCACTACCTGTTTTGGTGGGCGCCCGCAGATGCATGGCTGCCGTGATTGCTGGCCTAACGGAGGCCGGGCCGGGGTTGAAAAATTCCCAAATTTGAAATATAAGCTCTTATTGACCATAGACACCTTACAGAACCTTTAGAATGAGAATCAGAGCTCATTTGCAAGAGCGATATTTTTTATGCCTGAATTTCCGTGATTTTTGGATTTTTCGAGAAAATTGCCGGAATGACATTGAAAAATTTCGAAAATGGTATTAAGACCTTAAAATGACTAAGAAGACTAAATGTGACTTTTGGAACTCAATTCGAGACAATTCTAAAAAAGGTCACATTTTGGCTATACTTAGCTAATTTTCAAAAAATTCTTGGCTAAGGCAACGTGGAAGAGGGAAGCTTAGAAGTCGAAAGAATTGCTTCCCAAGAGTACTAAATTTAAAGTCGATGGCTAGACGACCATGATTGCACATCAGTCCTCGTAAATTGGGTCCGTCAATAGGACTTTCTCTACTTTTTAGATCAGGACGATGCCATTAACATAAGGCTTAAGTTGTTGGCCGTTAACCTTAAAGAGAGATCTATCGGTAAGATCATGAAGTTAATTGCACTATGAGGAAAGACGGATGAGATAACAAATGGACCATCCCACCGTGAACGGAGTTTATCGGGAAAGAGTCGCAAGCGAGAAATGAAAAACCAAACTTTCTGTCCAGGGGCAAAAGACTTGTTGACAATGTGTTTGTCATGAAATGCTTTAGTCTTTGCCTTATACGCATCATTTTGAATTTCCTCAACTCATTGAGCTGCAATTTGCGAGTAGAACCGGCTTGCTTAAGATCAAAGTTGAACCGATTTATGGCCGAATAAGCGCGGTGCTTTAACTCTACCAAGAGATGACAAGATTTACCAAAGACAAGTCGATATAGTGACATGCCGATGGGCATCTTATATGCTGTCTGGTAGGCCCAAAGCGCATCGTTTAGTCTCAATGACCAATCTTTGCGGTCCGATTGAACCATTTTTTTCCACAATATGCTTGATCTCACGGTTACATACTTCCTCTTGACCACTCCTTTGAGGGTGGTAAGGTGTGGCAACCTTATGAATGACAAAGTGTTTAAGAAGGACGGATTTGAGATAGCAATTTTGAAAGTGAGATCCTTCGTCACTGATGAGGGCTCTTAGCGTACCAAATCGACTGAAGATGTTCTCTTGGCATGAACTTAACCACAACTTTATGATCATTGGTTTTAGTAGCTTTGGCCTCTACCTATTTAGACACGTAATCCACCGCTACGAGAATGTACTCATAGCCATAAGAGGATGGAAACAGTCCCATGAAGTCAATTCCCCACACATCAAAAATTTCAATGATTAAGATGGGAGTAAGGGGCATTGTGTCTCTTTTGGACATGGATCCAAGCTTTTGGCAACGCTCACATGACTTGCAGAAATTGTAAGCATCCTGAAACAAAGATATCCAATAAAATTCACTTTGAAGGACTTTGTCAGCAGTTTTCTTGGCACTGAAGTGTCCTCCACATGCAAGAGTGTGGCAGAAATTTAAGATAATTGAGAATTCAGTTTTGGGAATGCATCGCCGGATGATTTGGTCCTGGCAATACTTGAATAATTCTAGATCTTCCCAAAAGAAATTTTTCACTTAAGAGAAGAAACGGTCTTTTTCTTGTTTTGACCATTTGGATGGAATTTTTCATACCTCAAGGTGGTTGACAATATCCGTAAACCAAGGAAGATTTGAATAAGAAATCTAAAATAATTGCTCATCCAGAAAGGAATCACAAACTGCAACAAATTCAGAGGATTTCTCAATGAGTAAACGAGAGAGATGGTCAGCAACAACATTCTCACTCCCTTTTTTGTCCCGAATTTCAATGTCAACTCTTGGAGTAAGAGTATCCATCGAATTAGACGGGGTTTGGTCTTTTTTTTTTAGCTACCAAATGCCTAAGAGCAGCATAGTCTGAAAAGACAATGACCGTGGATCCAAGAAGGTAAGTGTAATACCCCCACGTTTCCCACGCTTAAGTTGATCAGGCTTATACACGAAAAATGAGAGGTATCAAAAACAATTGGTAACATACAAGCATGGAATACAAAATGATTATAATAGAAGAACTTTAGACAGAAAATGAAAACTAAATGATAAAACATCCATCCATCCTTTATTAAATACCACACTCCTTTATACAACTTGGAAATCCTTTATCAAGGATCCCTAGATAAAAACTTAAGAGTTCAATGTCGGACGTAATTAAAACTGGAATCATAATAATACATAAAACTTCTACCCTGAACAAGACAGTAAGAGTAGATGAGTTCGGATGGTAGTCCCACACTGTTAAGCCTCAACCTTGAAACGGGTACTGACCAGGTCCTAAAAGAACAACAATGGTGGGTCAAACCCACGAGCAAGTCCTCTCTACTATGACCCAAATCAGAGAATCGAATAAATTAATCATTATTATTCGAAAGTATACTGTATCCGTATACACCCTAATGAAACTACACAATGTATAATAAGACCTCAACCAGAATAGACGGTGATTACTTAGACTCACACGAGGTGGTTAAGTGTCTCCTTTCCCTACCTGGGAAATCAGCTATTAATACACAGTGCACAGTACTGACAACTCATACTATAAGTCCTACAAAGTGGTAACATATCTCAAAGTATTAATGAATATACTGAGCATATCACTTAGGCAACACATTCTAGTAATATTAAACCACATACCCCGACAGCCACACATATGTCTATGGCAACGAATGCATAAGGTATAAATGAGTCTAAACTTATTAGTCAGCTCACATGGTTCTATATGGCAACACATCCATATAATATAAATGCGACTTAATTTATTAAGCAATCCACTTATTACCTGAATGCACACAGCATAATAATGATGATTTATATATCATTAACAACATAAATAATCCCATAATGTATAACGGACAATTTATATGAATTAAAACCATGTAATCATTTAATTTTAGCATTAATGATTAATACCATTTAATCACTTAGGCAACACATGCCAATAATATTAAACCACATATCCCGACAGCTACACATCTGTCTATGGCAATGAATGCAGAAGGTATAAATGAGTCTAAAGTTATTAGTCAACTCACATGGTTCTATATGGCAACACATCCATATAATATAAATGCGACTTAATTTATTAAGCAGTCCACTTATTACCTGAAATGCGCACAGCATAATAATGAAGATTTATATATCATTAGCAACATAAATAATCCCATAATGTATAACGGACAATTTATATGAATTAAAACCATGTAATCATTTAATTTTAACATTAATGATTAATACCATTTAATAAAATAATAACATAATTAATATTTAACAATGTCATTAAATTAACTACATCTGATTAATAGCGATCCGTACTGTAAACGATACAATTAATATTTAGAAATATTAATTGGACATAATAATAATTAACGGGTAACAAAATAATAATTTAATGTCCCGTTAAACCCGTAAGTACCAACCATAGGCCCAAAAATGCAAGTTTAAGGTTCTAGAAATTACAAAACAGTCCCTAGGGGTATTCTGGACTTTTCCAGCTTCTACAGGGGTCCCTCACGCTCCCCCACGAGCCGCCCAAAGCCTCCCTACGTGCTGCCACCTTTTCCCCATTCGCACACGCGCTTACACGCGCTACCAGGCGCGTCTGGAGTCAGCCATGTGCTTGCACGCGCTACTACGAACGCGCTGATGCGTCCTGCTGACGCAACATGTGCTAGTTGGTCAATCGTACCGCGTCTCTGTGGGCGTGCTATACTGGATTAATCTACCGATCCTAAATTAATCCTACGGCTGTTGATGCGTGTACCTCGAGATACAATGTTCTGCGTTACATGCAATTGAACTACTGATTGTTATTAAATCTAACGGCTGCTGATGCACGCGCATACTAACCCTTGTACGCTACATCACGCCGGATCACTCCGGTCACCTTCCTCACTGCCGGTGGCCGGAAACCTCGCCGAAGTCTCGCTGGAATTTACAAAAAATTCCCGAAAAGTCTTAGAAAATTCTAAAAAATCCTTAAAGCCTTAAATAATTATTTTTAGCTATATTTTAATTGCATAGGCTAATAAACAATTATCTAACACCTTTAATAATTAAAATCTCATTACTTTAATAATCTAAAAATTAATTTATTGAAATTCCTAGCATGGTTTCTAATCTCTAAATAGCCGAAATAAATTAATTGAATAATTTATGGATTCAAAGGGGAAAAGTAGATAAAAACTTGCCTTATGGATTTGAAACAAATCCACCGGTTGCGCGTAGTCGGGTAAAATTACCTGCACCGGTCCAAGCTTCTTTCTCTCTCTTTTCCTTTCACTCTTCTAAAATAACTCACTGTTATTGTTTCTTTCTCTTCTACTTACGTGACTTGCTTCAAATTGGAAAGCTAGCTAAATATATATACTAACTAAATATAATATAAATATTACAAATATCTAAATTTACATTAACTATCAAAACCTCCCACCTAATTTAATTCAAGGCAATGAAATTTAAGTCAAATAATTGACATAAAATTCTACCCTAGTAAATGAAATCCTATCCTAAAATCAATTTACATCATAACATTATTTTATTATTATTATTATTATTATTATTATTATTATTATTATTATTATGTTTACATAATAATACACTACACTATAAATGTACTAGATTAATTAACTAACATTAATTAACATAAAACATAACAAATATAATATATAAATTAACATTATAATATAAAGAACATACAATTAATATTACATGCACAAATAAATAATATTAATTTAATAATTTAGCATACGTAATTAAAAAGGTGAATAAATCTACACATTAAATAATTAATCTAAGACAGAAATAATTTAAATAAACTCTTTAAAAAATACGGGGTATTACAGTAAGACGTAAAATTGTGCCAACTCCCAATGGTGTATAAATATTGAGAGGTTGGTCACAAAACTGAGTCACCATACCAGATAAGATAACAAAAGATCTAGACACAAAAGAATGTGATGCACCAGTGTTCGCACTCCGAGTCCCACGTCTAACCATCCTTTTGTCGAATTAGACAAAATCTAACATCAGTATATTAAAATGGACCGACTAAAAGAGTACAAAGAACCCTAATACTTAGGCTTTAATTATCATAATACACAACGCAGAAGTATAGTAACCACAAATCCCTAAGACACTCGAATCTGGAATGCTCTGATACCAACTGTAATACCCCCACATTTTCCACGCATAAGTTGATCAGGCTTATACGTGAAAAATGAGAGGTATCAAAAACAATTGGTAACATACATGCATGGAATACAAAATGATTATAATAGAAGAACTTTAGACAGAAAATGAAAACTAAATGATAAAACATCCATCCATCCTTTATTAAATACCACACTCCTTTATACAACTTGGAAATCCTTTATCAAGGATCCCTAGATAAAAACTTAAGAGTTCAACGTCAGACGTAATTAAAACTGGAATCATAATAATACATAAAACTTCTACCCTGAACAAGACCGTAAGAGTAGATGAGTTCGGATGGTGGTCCCACACTGTTAAGCCTCAACCTTTAAACGGGTACTGACCAGGTCCTGAAAGAACAACAATGGTGGGTCAAACCCACGAGCAAGTCCTCTCTACTATGACCTAAATCAGAGAATCGAATAAATTAATCATTATTATTCGGAAGTATACTATATCCGTATACACCCTAATAAAACTACACAATGTATAATAAGACCTCAACCAGAATAGACGGTGATCACTTAGACTCACACGAGGTGGTTAAGTGTCTCCTTTCCCTACCTAGGAAATCAGCTATTAATACACGGTGCACAGTACTGACAACTCATACTATAAGTCCTACACAGTGGTAACACATCTCAAGGTATTAATGAATATACTGAGCATATCACTTAGGTAACACATGCCAGTAATATTAAACCACATACCCCGACAGCCACACATCTGTCTATGGCAACGAATGCATAAGGTATAAATGAGTCTAAACTTATTAGTCAGCTCACATGGTTCTATATGGCAACACATCCATATAATATAAATGCGACTTAATTTATTAAGCAGTCCACTTATTACCTAAAATGCACACAGCATAATAATGATGATTTATATATCATTAACAACATAAATAATCCCATAATGTATAACGGACAATTTATATGAATTAAAACCATGTAATCATTTAATTTTAGCATTAATGATTAATACCATTTAATCACTTAGGCAACACATGCCAATAATATTAAACCACATATCCCGACAGCTACACATCTGTCTATGGCAATGAATGCAGAAGGTATAAATGAGTCTAAAGTTATTAGTCAGCTCACATGGTTCTATATGGCAACACATCCATATAATATAAATGCGACTTAATTTATTAAGCAGTCCACTTATTACCTGAAATGCGCACAGCATAATAATGAAGATTTATATATCATTAGCAACATAAATAATCCCATAATGTATAACGGACAATTTATATGAATTAAAACCATGTAATCATTTAATTTTAACATTAATGATTAATACCATTTAATAAAATAATAACATAATTAATATTTAACAATGGCATTAAATTAATTACATCTGATTAATAGTGATCCGTACTGTAAACGATACAATTAATATTTAGAAATATTAATCGGACATAATAATAATTAACGGGTAACAGAATAATAATTTAATGTCCCGTTAAACCCGTAATTACCAACCATAGGCCCAAAAATGCAAGTTTAAGGTTCTGGAAATTACAAAACAGTCCCTAGGGGTATTCTGGACTTTTCCAGCTTCTACAGAGGTCCCTCACGCTCCCCCATGCACCGCCCAAAGCCTCCTTATGCGCTGCCACCTTTTCCCCACTCGCACACGCGCTTACACACGTTACCAGGCGCGTCTGGAGTCAGCCACGCGCTTGCACGCGCTGCCACGCGCACGTTGATGCGTCCTGCTGATGCGGCATGTGCTAGTTGGTCAGTTATACCGCGTCTCTGTGCGCGTGTTGCACTGGATTAATCTACCGATCCTAAATTAATCCTACGGCTGTTGATGCGTGTACATCGCGATACAATGTTTTGCGTTACATGCAATTGAACTACTGATTGTTATTAAATCTAACGGCTGCTGATGCACGCGCATACTAACCCTTGTACGCTATATCACGCCGGATCACTCCGGTTACCTTCCTCACTGCCGGTGGCCGGAAACCTCGCCGGAGTCTCGCTAGAATTTATAGAAAATTCCCAAAAAGTCTTAGAAAATTCTAAAAAATCCCTAAAGCCTTAAATAATTATTTTTAGCTATATTTTAATTATATAGGCTAATAAACAATTATCTAACACCTTTAATAATTAAAATCTCATTACTTTAATAATCTAAAAATTAATTTATTGAAATTCCTAGCATGGTTTCTAATCTCTAAATAGCCGAAATAAATTAATTGAATAATTTATAGATTCAAAGGGGAGAAGTAGATAATAACTTGCCTTATGGATTTGAAACAAATCCACCGGTTGCGCGTAGTCGGGTAAAATCACCTGCACTGGTCCAAGCTTCTTTCTCTCTCTTTTCCTTTCACTCTTCTAAAATAACTCACTGTTATTGTTTCTTTCTCTTCTACTTACATGACTTGCTTCAAATTGGAAATCTAGCTAAATATATATACTAACTAAATATAATATAAATATTACAAATATCTAAATTTACATTAACTATCAAAACCTCCCACCTAATTTAATTCAAGGCAATAAAATTTAAGTCAAATAATTGACATAAAATTCTACCCTAGTAAATGAAATCCTATCCTAAAATCAATTTACATCATGACATTGTTATATTATTATTATTATTATTATTATTATTATTATTATTATTATGTTTACATAATAATACACTACACTATAAATGTACTAGATTAATTAACTAACATTAATTAATATAAAACATAACAAATATAATATATAGATTAACATTATAATATAAAGAACATACAATTAATATTACATGCACAAATAAATAATATTAATTTAATAATTTAGCATACGCAATTAAAAAGGTGAATAAATCTACACATTAAATAATTAATCTAAGACAGAAATACTTTAAATAAACTCTTTAAAAAATACAGGGTATTACAGTAAGAACGGAATTTATTCAAGGTGTACACCACAGCTGGCAACTCTTTTTCAGTGGTGGTGTAATTCAATTAAGCATTAGATAGAGTTTTGCTAGCATAATAGATAGCATGCGGAAGCTTGTCCACACGCTAGCCTAAAATCGCACCCAATGCATAATCGGTTGCATCACACATGATCTCAAATGGAAGAGACCAGTTAGGCGGTTTCATGATTAGGGCTGATGAGAGAAGAGTACGAAGTTTCTTAAATGCTTCTAAACAGGCTTTATCAAAATTGAAGAGAATATCCTTGGCAAGAAGATTACACAAGGGCCAAGATATTTTGCTAAAATCTTTGATGAAGTGGCGATAAAAGACGGCACGACCAAGAAAGGAACGGATTTGACGGACAGAATTTGGAGGAGGAAGATTAGAGATCAATTTGACTTTGGCCTTGTCGACCTTAATTCCCCTTTTGGAAATAACATGTGATAAGCGCTGAATACTGTATATTCAAGCGCCCTAAATTACATTAACAAAGTCCAGTTATTAATTATTTTATGTAGATTAACTCCATTTGCATGTTTTTATGCATTTTCAGGTTAAAGTGCAAAAAGGAAGCAAAAATGATGCCTTGTGGAATTTTGAACAAAAAGGATGCCATTTCTGAATTTCTGGCAGCAGTGATCCTGACTTTTGTCGCCATTTTCGACCTAGAAAACTCAAGAACTGGACTTCCATCATAACATAAAAGATTTAGATCTCTGAATTAGCTTTCCAAATCTTCAAGCAGTTCATCATTCGGAGTTCGGAGCAGAGAGTTATGATCTTCGTAACAGAGGTGCGCAGAACTGCCTGGCAGCAATGAAGTACTGCCTTTCTCCCCATTTTCGACCAACCAGACTTGAGAATTGGGTCTTCATCAAAACATGAAGTTTTTAAAGCACTGAATCATCTCTCCAAATCTTCAAACAGATCATCATTCGGAGTTCGGGGCACAAAGTTATAGCAGTTTTACCAAAGTAGGTCAGCGCTGAGCAAGAAGAGCATGTTGCACATTGCACTAATTTAGAGTGCTTGAGACCACTTTTCGAGTGCTCGAAAATCAGGCAGATTGCACTCGGAAATGGCTCAATTTCAGCCACTTGCACATTGGTTTCCTCAATGCCATCTTCCTTCTTTATGAAGTGGTTGGAGGTGCTCCTTGGAGGAGAGAGAGGGTTTTGTTGGAGAATAAAAGGCTACCAAAGGCCACACATTTGGGAGGCTGGATTTTGGGAAGATAGAGGAGAGAGAAGAGAGCAAGGAAAGAGAGTTCTTCAAGCTAACAAAGGGAAGCTCGAAAATTGGAGATGGAGTTCAAGCTTCTTCTTCATTCTAAGGCTCCAATGGGTAACTAACTCTTCTTCTAGGGAGGTGATGAAGCCTCCCTTGTAAGCATACTCTAGTTTTGTTCTTAATTTGGGGAATGAAGTATGTATGTGGTATTTTTCATAAGCTAGAGCTTTACACATGTTGTAATGGATCTTAAATTCTATTAATGATTATGTTGAGTTTTATCATCTTGTTTTAGGTTATATTCTCTCATGATTTTATAGCTTGCATCTTCATAGTGGGAATGGAGATGAGATTATGAAATGGTTTTCTTGGCATGTCTTGTGAAGGTTTTGATAGTCCATTCCTAGGAACGATGAACCATACTACACCCCTAGTTTAATGTAATTAAGTAGATGGTTCATACCAACCGTGGATGGATTATACTTAGTCTTTGATTACATGTGCATTTACCATACAAAGTAAGGGATTTGATAGGCCATTCCTAGGGGATTATACTTAGATGGTTTATACTTAGCTCTTGATTGTATGAACTTCTTGAAGATAGTGTAGTTATCATGCATCTCTACATATCATGGTCACTTACATAAGTAGCTCCCCAAGTTAATTGCAAGCTAGCATGTTTATGAGGTGTGGTGGATTCATTTCCCTAGTCCTCTCCACCTAAGTTTCACTCCTTTTAACCTCCTTCCATTTATTATTTTATGCATCTTTACATTTCTAGCTTAATGACAAACCAATCAACAACTCTTTATTACACCTTATCACTCTAAAATGACTCTAGACACTTAGGTTGCCATAGATTAGCGTAGTCCCAGTGGTGCGACTTACCCGACCAATAGCCCTATTTTAAATGATTCGTGCTATTGCGAAGGTTGATGTATAGTTGATCAACCGATCAATTTTTGGCGCCGTTGCCGGGGACTTGCAAACGGTTTAGCAACCAAAGTTTAGGGTTAAATTTAGTTTAATTGTGCATATTGTGTCTTGTGAATATTCCTTGTATGTTTTGATCATCTTCGTGTTGTAAGATTCTAGGGACTCGAAGCTCGCCGTGGGATTGCTAGCAAATTGTAAGTCTAGAGGACCCCAGGTAAGTCTCGTGACTTCTAGTTTCGAATTGTGAATATCGTACATGTGTTAATTTTAGAAGTAGTTAATTTAGTTGTGAAGCCCTTGTAGAGGCTATTATCTTGTTTAATTTCGTGTACAAGCATCGGTCCTTGTCGTGGCCATTTATTTTCTGTCTTGATAATTGAGGAGAAAGGGAACATCGTATGTGGAGTATTGATGATGAATTGTGTTGTTGAATATATGCTTTGTTATTGATGTTTGGCCGTAGGTCACTCTCTCTACCCACACTTGACTCGCCTATTGATATAAATTCACTTGAAAGAACTCTTAGACGGAACCTTAGGGAACCCACTCTTACAAGGGACCTTGAAACTGAATTCAATATAATGGGGGATAATGTAGGAAATCCGGGGAATGAAAGGGCTGAAATTCCTAATGTAGAACCAATGACTCTTAGAGATCATTTCATTCCTACCACCTATGCTTCTCCTTCTTGTATAGTGATGCCAAACATCGATGCAGCTCAATATGAGATCAAGTCTAGTACCATTCAAATGCTTCCATCATTTCATGGCTTTGATAATGAAGATCCATATAAGCATCTTGATGAGTTCCTTGAAATCTGTTCGACCATCCGGTTGAGAGGTTTTCCGGACAATGCACTTCATCTCCATCTTTTCCCATTCTCCCTAAAGGATAGGGCAAAATATTGGTTAAACTCCCTCGCTCCCAACTCTATTACTTCTTGGGCTCAATTGCAACAAGAATTTCTTAAGAAGTATTATCCGGTGAGTAAAACCAACCAAATGAGGCGTTCCATTCTAAGCTTTTCTGAAGTTGATGGAGAACAACTCCACGAGACTTGGGAAAGGCTACAAGATCTTCTTCGAAAATGCCCTCATCATTTGATCCCAAAATGGCAATTAGTGCAAGCTTTCTATGCTGGCTTGACCGAAACCCATAGATTCATGGTTGATTCTTCTTA
Organism: Cornus florida; assembly: GCF_030987335.1. NCBI lineage: Eukaryota > Viridiplantae > Streptophyta > Magnoliopsida > Cornales > Cornaceae > Cornus > Cornus florida. Next base: position 30,352,468 of record NW_026775571.1, on the reverse strand, counting down.
TGGTGGGATGTTCATGTCCAAGAATGCGGATGAGGCTTGGACCTTACTTGAGAATTTGAGTGAAAATTCACTTCAACACAATTCTCGTAGGGCTCCGACCGCAACCACTCCAAACAACACCAACCCTTGTCAACCAAAGTCAATAAGGGAGGAATCATCTCAAGTGGATGCCATCGCTCATAAATTCTACCAATTGATGGCACCACATCTTCCTCCTTCATTGTCTCAAAATTCGGCAAGTTCAGTTTGTGCTTCATGTACTAGTCCATTCCATCTCTCGGAAGATTGCCCCACACCGGAGCAATTTCCCAATCCCAACCAAGAGCAAGCTAATGCCATGTTCTCGCGGCCCGGGAACAATCCATATTCCAACACCTACAATCCGGGTTGGCGAGATCATCCGAATTTCTCGTGGCGGCAACAAGCCCCACAAAATTCCCAATTCCAAAACCAAGGGCGGCAAAATCAGCCCTCTTCTCAATATCAAGGTAGACCTTTCCAAGCCTCTTCAAGCTACCGTCCTCCTTACAATCCAAATGTCTCCAATCAACCTCCTATGTGTCCAACTGACGAGATAGTAGCTGCAAACAAGCAAATGATGGAATCATTAAATAAGCAAATAATGGATGCCAACAAGCAACTCTTGACATCCTTACAGCCTACTCTCCAAATGGTTCACTCTCATACTCAATCCATAGCAAATCTCGAAAATCAAGTGGGCCAAATAGCTAACCCGGTGAATCAATTGCTTCAAAAGGACAAGGGCAAGCTTCCCTCTCAACCTTTTGAAAATCCTAGAGGAATGCATGTGATTGACGAAACCCCTCCTCCGAGTGGGCCGACTCATGAACAAGTTCAGGCTATCACCACCCTTCGGAGTGGTAGAGTGGTTGACAACAAGGTCGATGGAGACAAAAGTGAGGAAGTTTCTCCTTTGAAAAATCCAAATTCAAGCTCTTCTAATCCAAATTCTTGTCCAAATACCATTCACGGAAATCCCACACATGTCACCCCAAATGTGGACACGACTTATGAGCCAAAAGCTCCGTTTCCTCAACGTCTTCAAGAGTCGACACATTTTGGGAACAAGAATTGTAAAATTCAAGACATGTGGGAAGTTTTCAAGCAAGTGAAGATTAACTTGCCCCTCTTGGATGCTATCAAGCAAATCCCTCCCTATGCAAAATTTCTCAAAGATTTGTGCACTCAAAAGCGCACTTCTAAAAATCATTTGCCAAAAAAAGTAAGGTTGACTGAAAATGTTAGTGCTATCATTCAGCACAGCACTCCCCCGAAGTATAAGGATCCGGGTGCCCCCACAATCTCTTGCGTCATTGGTGACAGCAAAATCGAGAGGGCCCTCCTTGACTTAGGAGCTAGTGTGAATTTAATTCCATACTCAGTCTACCTACAACTTGGTTTGGGAGATCTTAAGCCGACTTCCGTGGTTTTGCAACTTGCTGACAGATCGGTCAAGCATCCACGAGGTATTCTCGAGGGCGTTATCATCAAAGTGGACAAATTCTACTTCCCGGTAGATTTTGTGGTTCTTGATACGGAACCGGTCCATGACCCAAAAAAGCACATTCCCGTGATCCTTGGTAGGCCATTTTTAGCCACGGCTAATGCATCAATTAATTGCCGAACTGGGGTGATGGACATTGCTTTTGGAAACATGCAAGTCAAACTCCACATCTTTCATGCAACTCAACATCCCTCCAATGAGGATGATTGTTTTCTTGTGGATGTCATCGATGAAGTGGTCGAAGAATCTCTCCCCTTCATCCTAAGCAAAGATCCTCTTGAAACTTGCATGTCCCATTTTGACTTCTCAAACTTTGATGTTGATCAAGCCATTCAAGAAGTCAATTCCTTGCTTGATATTAGTGCTATCATGGATGTACCTCCTTGGAAAATTCCAAAAGAACCAATTCCCCAACTTTCCACCACTCCTCCGGTCCCATCATTGTTATCTCCGCCACAACTTGAGCTTAAGCCGCTCCCGGCCCATCTCAAGTATGTGTTCCTTGGTCCAAAGCAAACCCTTCCGGTCATTATTGCCTCGGACCTTCAAAAAGACCAAGAGACCAACCTTTTAGCGGTGCTCCAAGAGCATAAAGAAGCTATTAGTTGGACGGTGGCAGATTTGAAAGGAATTGACCCCTCCATTTGTATACACCGCATTCATATGGAGGATGACGCAAAGCCTACTAGAGAGGTCCAGCGCCGGTTAAATCCAAATATGAAGGAAGTGGTCATGAAAGAGGTGATCAAATTGCTAGATGCGGGAATCATCTATCCTATCTCTGATAGCAAGTGGGTGAGCCCCACACAAGTTGTCCCCAAGAAATCCGGGCTCACCGTTGTTGAAAATTCAGCGGGTGAGTTCGTGCCGTAACGAACCACCACCGGGTGGCGTGTGTGCATTGACTATCGTAAACTCAATTCATCAACTAGGAAGGATCATTTCCCACTCCCATTTATTGATCAAATCCCAGAAAGGTTAGCCGGCCAAAGCTTCTATTGTTTTCTTGATGGTTATTCCGGCTATAACCAAGTGGCAATCGCCCCCCAAGATCAAGAGAAAACAACATTCACATGTCCCTTTGGTACTTTTGCCTATCGACGCATGCCTTTTGGTCTATGCAATGCACCGGCAACGTTCCAAAGGTGCATGATGTCCATATTCTCCGATATGGTTGAAAGGTTCTTGGAAGTTTTCATGGACGATTTTTCCGTATTTGGCTCCTCCTTTGACTCGTGTCTCAAAAATTTATCTCTTGTGCTCCAAAGATGCAAAGAGACGAATCTCATTCTAAGTTGGGAAAAAAGCCACTTCATGGTCCAAGAAGGCATTGTTTTAGGACATGTCATTTCTAAGCGGGGAATCGAGGTAGACAAGGCAAAAGTTGAGTTAATCTCTAATCTTCCTCCTCCGCATTCCGTCCGTCAAATCCGTTCTTTTCTTGGCCATGCCGGATTCTATCGTCGCTTCATCAAAGATTTTAGCAAAATCTCACGGCCCTTGTGTAATCTCTTAGCCAAGGATGTTCCGTTCAATTTTGATGACGCTTGCATGGAAGCTTTCATCAAACTTCGCATTCTCCTCTCCTCCGCCCCAATCATGAAACCCCCTAATTGGTCTCTTCCCTTTGAGATCATGTGTGATGCATCCGACTATGCATTAGGGGCAGTTTTGGGCCAACGTGTGGATAAACTTCCGCATGTCATTTATTATGCTAGCAAAACTCTCTGTGATGCCCAATTGAACTACACCACCACTGAAAAAGAATTGCTAGCTGTGGTGTACGCCTTGGATAAATTTCGCTCTTATCTTCTTGGCTCCAAGGTCATCGTCTTTTCAGATCATGCCGCTCTTAGGCATTTGTTAGCTAAAAAAGAGACAAAACCCCGTTTTGAGAATTCCATCCATTTTGCATCATGTTGCAATGTATCAAGGCTTGGAAAGTTTTCCATTGATCTATATATAAAAAAATAATAATAATAAAAAAAAATAATAATAAAAATTATATATATATATATATATATATATATCAATAAATAAATAACTAAATAAATAATCATTAATCACCTCTTTATATATATACATATTTTTATCATACTCATAATCATAATGCATGCAGCTTTGATGCCAACATGATGCACAGTTTATTCATGCATGCAAAGGAACTCGCATTGTATTAAGTTCAGGTTCCAGAACTTGCATTGCATGAAATGGTCAAGAAATGTTAGAGTTCAGGTTCACATGTTGCATTAAAGCACCATTGCATTGCATTCATGCATTTTTTTAATCCTTATGCAAGCTTTGAGTGCTCCAGTTTTCCTCCCAAGCTTCATTCATCTGAACTCCTCTTCCCCACCACTCAAGCCACTGCTTGCAATAGCTTGATTGCTCTTCAAATGCCCTCATAAACTTTGCACTCACATGCACTCATCAGTGGAGCTCACTGTCCAGGCTTCGAGCCCTCGAAGTTGAGCTTCGAGTGCTCGAAATTCTCTCACCCACAGACCCCAACTCTCTGCCTTACTTTCGAGCAATCCCAACCCCCTTCCGAGTGCCCAAGTTTCTTAACCCAACTCACTACCCAAATTTCGAGCACTCGAAGCCAAGCTTCGAGTGCTCGACCTCCATCAACAAACCACCCCCCCAACCCATGCAGACCAACTTCCACAAACCACCAAACTGCATCCATCTTACAACCTCTCTCGGCTGCCTTCAATTCGAGTGCTCGTAGGCTCAGTTCGAGCACTCGAATCAATCAACCCACAACCCTGCATGCATGCATGCAAGCCCATGCATGCATGCCCCTCAACCAGCCACCCTCCAATCACCTCACCAACTCCACCTCAACCCCACCTCCCCATCCCGACATCATCTCTCTCCACACCACCAAACACACACCTCTCGGCATTCCCCAACCCAACCCTCACCACCCTGCATGCCACCACATATCCAATGCCATGCATGAACAACCTTCCAACCCTCAACCCCATCAACCATGCAACCCACTCCCATGCACAACCCCACCCCCACGCTCATCAACCAAACCAACCCAACAACCCACCTCCATCTCCTCTCAACCCACATCCATGCATGCCCATGCATGCACGACCACCCAACACCATCCGAACCCCATGCACACACCAACACAAGCAACCCACCCTCATCACCATCTCTCTTCTCAGCCTCCACCAAACCACTCCATCTCACTCTTAACTTCAACCTCACCCCCACCCATGCATTGCAACCCACCTCTCTCTCTCATCAAACCCCACCATGAAACAAGCCACCAACAAACCTCTCTCTCTCGGCAACTTCGAGCTCCATCAACCATCCCTCTCACAACCAAACCCAACCTCACCACCAAAATCCTCTCTCTCCAACAGCATCACCACCATGCTCACAACAACCCCTTCTCGGCATCTCTACAGACCAACTTCCACAACCCACCACCTCATGCATGCCTCCTTGCCCAGCCACCTCACCACCATCATCAAACCCTGCAACCCTCATGCATCCACACTCCATGCTTGCCCCCAACAACCAACCAACCCCCACTTCACACACCACCACCTCTCATGCCACAGCAAACCTCACTGCCAAGACTTCGAGCACTCGAAGTCCCATTTCGAGTGCTCGAAGTGTAGAGCACCATGCCCCATCCTCAGCCGAGGCCACTGCCCCAATTTCGAGCACTCGAAAACACCCTTCGAGTGCTCGAACCAAGCTTCCCTCTCTCTTTTAAAACCACACAACCTCTCTCTCTCGACCCAAGCTCCCTCCTCTCCTTTTAACCCCCAGCCCTCCTCTATTTCACCCACACCAACTCACCCAAACCTCACCTCTCTCTCTCTCTAAACCCTCACCACCTCCATCAACCATCACCACATTTCCTCTCTCATCCATACTCTCTCCAAACCCCCTCACCCCCACCTCTCCTCACCTCCCCCCACAACCACCACCTTTCTCTCCCCCATGCAATTCACCCTACTCACCCACCTATCCCTCATCCACAACCACCAACCCATCATCTCCCCTCCCTCTTCCTACCATTCTTCTTACTCTAGGATAGAGTGTAATTCAGGTCAGTCTCTTCTTCCTTTGTTTTTCCTGCCTTTGTTCATTCATTATGATTTTACAAGGAGGATGGGCTTGCAATGTTGGTGTTTTGTTGTGTTGATGATTTGTTGATACTAGCTCTATGCTAGAGCTTCGTTGCTTGTAAAAAATTTTTGGGTTTGCTCCTCCATCCTGCTCACTTTCACCTTCTCCTTTTTGTGGTCCACGCCAGGTGCTCGCTGCAAGTCCTCAACCAAGTCCACCTCTCTAAATGTCTCGCGCCGGTCCTTCTCGCCCTCCTAGACCCTCTTCGGGTGCCCGTGCTGTCACTCGTGAGCGACCACGTGATCCTTAGGATCGCAAACAACTCAACTACGAACTCTCATTTCCGCTCATGGATGCCTTTGACATTCTACCCACAACTTCGTGGGCTGTAGCCGAATTGACTAACCGGCGTCTGCAGCACATTTGCGCACCCCTTGCCAGGGTTGCCTACCCCCATGTAGTGCGCCTCTTCTACCAGAATCTCCAATGCCCTAAAGAGCCACCCATTTCTCTCACTGCATCCATTGATGGCACCACCTATGCTTTCACTATGACTGACATCATTCAGGTTTCTGGTTGCCCCATTGAGTGCCCCGATGACATTGTCAATCGTGAAAATCTCCCTTTATATGAGGAGCCGGATACATTAACTGTGGAGCAGATTGCCGCTACCCTTTGCCCTGTTGACGATCCTACCAGGCCCCGGTCTTTTAATCGCAAAACCAATCTTACGGAACACCTGTGGTTCATTGACACTGTCTTCAAGCATAATGTCTGCCCTTTGGTGCATAGCACCGAGCGTCGGGGCCACCTTTTGCAAGCCTTATATGCCATGGACCAAGGCCAATGGTTCTCCATCCCAGAGCTCATTTGGACCACATTTATGAAGTTTTGGCATAATGCTCATAATGCACGGGTTCCGCGAGTTGAAAATCGGAAATTGCCTTTGCCGTTTTTCATCACTCGGCTCCTTCAGCACAAGGGTTTCATTGTTCCTCCCAATGAACCAAAAGGCAAAAAGATTAAAATTTTTACCCAGCGCCGGTGGATCAATGTTCTTAGCCATTCTAGTACCCCTCAGCCTGCTGCCCCCCTGTTCATCCACGCTCCACCTCCTCTTCTTTCTGAGGATGTTTCCACCGCCGCAGCCGCTGCAAGGGTAGAGCCTCCAGTCGACTCTCACCAGGATCAGGCTTTCATCCGGGCTAGCTTTGCCGGTATTCATGAGCGACTGGATCGTTTTGAGAATTCTTTGTCCGCGTACACTCGGACTCTGTGTGAGACTTCTTCACGTGCTGAAGAAGATCGTCGTCTTGTTGCTGAAGACCGCCGTGTTGCCACTGAGGAACGTCGTTTGGCCTCCGCTGAATGGCGTAAGACTCAATCTCTCCTCCATTCCATCCTCGCCCGTTTACCCTCTGGACCGTAGCTTGTTGCGAGTGTTGGACCTTATCTTTTTGTTTCATATGTACCTATTTCTCTTGTATCTTTTGTTTTCCTTTTGACCTGTAAGAATTTGCTATGTATAGGTTGCTCTAGTAGACATGATCCCTGTACAGCTCTTTTTTGTAATCATGTAAACTCTTTTTGCAATGCAAATTCTTTCTGTTCTGTTAACTTTCGGTACATTCTTTTTCTGTATTTATGCTTGTGCTATTAATGTTGTTTGTGGTTGTTTCTTTTGGTTCTTCATGTTGCTCTCCAGGTTGCGCAGTCCAATTCAAGTTTGGGGGTTTTTGTCTCAAGATGCCATTTTTTCCCCTTGGGTATTGTCGTTCCTTTTTATACTCGTTGTCTTTTTTTTGTCTCTAACTTACATCCATGTCCCACATTGAGGACACTGTGTAGTTTAAGTTTGGGGGTGCATCAAAGCATTCTTGGCATAGTTTCGGTATCATATTTTTGTAAAGCAATGATAGTGTAACTTGGAACTTATCAGAGACAAAGCATATGTTTAATACCTTGTGTATAGAAGCAATTGAGAAATTTTTGAAAATAAAGAAATTTGAATTTGATGTGATCATGCAAATACAATGTAGTCTGTATAAATGCCTCAATTAGATTCTTGCTGGATTTACACTCTTATAAGCTTCACAATGCACAGATGCACATTGGAAACTTAACTGTGAGGCATGCAACTTGATTGACCTTGACCTTGGCCTAGTTAATTTGATTTGATGAACCTGATAGATGAATACCTTTGGCATGTATCTAAAAAAAAAAAAAATGACTAGTTGACGTTCGTAACCTTTCCAACTTGAGCTATTAAGCCCTAGGAGTGTCTCTACACTTAGCACCCTAAAGCCATCTGGTTTGGGAGTTGTTGGCCTAACGCTTGCTACAAGGGTTGGTTAGAAAGCTTAAGGGACTTAAACATTGCACGGTCATTCAAAAAAAAAAAATTGTAATAAACATGGTTCGTTGGAGTTCGTAGCCTTTCCAACTTGAGCTATTAAGCCCTAGGAGTGTCTCTACACTTAACACCCTAAAGTCATCTGGTTTGGGAGCTGTTGGCCTAACGCTTGCTACAAGGGTTGGTTAGAACGCTTAAGGGACTTCAGCATTGCACAACCATCTTATGTTTCACTTCTGAGTTACAATAAATTGTCAACAAGCAACAAAAGTTGTCTTGTAAATAAAATCATGCCTTAGGGACCTCATTTAAAGGGGAATTCAATTATTTGAAAACTTGTGCTTTGGAATTGGAAAAGAAAGTAAAAGCCGCATGTTGAGAATCCAATTCACTTTCACTAGAGTTTGAGTTATTTCCATTTAAAAGATGACAATTGAATTATTTATATGGACTATGATGTTGATGCATGCATGTTGAAATGTTTTTTCCCAATTTTTGTATCAATGCTTCATATATGCAAGGTAGTCTTCCCAATGATCCCGTCTCCAGCTCCTTATCTGTTTCAAGTTGTATTTGAGCTATGTTTATGTTTATCTTTGCCATGGTGAATATTTTTGTAATTGTATTCCCATGTTTTCATTCCATTGAGCTTTGCATTTTGGTTTTGCTAAGGGACTAGCAAAATGTAAGTTTGGGGGTGTGATAAGCGCTGAATACTGTATATTCAAGCGCCCTAAATTACATTAACAAAGTCCAGTTATTAATTATTTTATGTAGATTAACTCCATTTGCATGTTTTTATGCATTTTCCGGTTAAAGTGCAAAAAGGAAGCAAAAATGATGCCTTGTGGAATTTTGAACAAAAAGGATGCCATTTCTGAATTTCTGGCAGCAGTGATCCTGACTTTTGTTGCCATTTTCGACCTAGTAAACTCAAGAACTGGACTTCTATCATAACATGAAAGATTTAGATCTCTGAATCAGCTTTCCAAAACTTCAAGCGGTTCATCATTCGGAGTTTGGAGCAGAGAGTTATGATCTTCATAACAGAGGTGCATAGAACTGCCTGGCAGCACTGAAGTACTGCCTTTCTCCCCATTTTCGACCAACCAGACTTGAGAATTGGGTCTTCATCAAAACATAAAGTTTTTAAACCACTGAATCAGCTCTCCAAATCTTCAAACATATCATCATTCGGAGTTCGGGGCACAAAGTTATAGCAGTTTTACCAAAGTAGGTCAGCGCTGAGCAAGAAGAGCATGTTGCACATTGCACTAATTTAGAGTGCTCGAGACCACTTTTTGAGTGCTCAAAAATCAGGCAGATTGCACTCGGAAATGGCTCAATTTCAGCCACTTGCACATTGGTTTCCTCAATGCCATCTTCCTTCTTTATGAAGTGGTTGGAGGTGTTCCTTGGAGGAGAGAGAGGGTTTTGTTGGAGAATAAAAGGCTACCAAAGGCCACACATTTGGGAGGCTGGATGTTGGGAAGATAGAGGAGAGAGAAGAGAGCAAGGAAAGAGAGTTCTTTAAGCTAACAAAGGGAAGCTCGAAAATTGGAGATGGAGTTCAAGCTTCTTCTTCATTCTAAGGCTCCAATGGGTAACTAACTCTTCTTCTAGGGAGGTAATGAAGCCTCCCTTGTAAGCATACTCTAGTTTTGTTCTTAATTTGGGGAATGAAGTATGTATGTGGTATTTTTCATAAGCTACAGCTTTACACATGTTGTAATGGATCTTAAATTCTATTAATGATTATGTTGAGTTTTATCATCTTGTTTTAGGTTATATTCTCTCATGATTTTATAGCTTGCATCTTCATAGTGGGAATGGAGATGAGATTATGAAATGGTTTTCTTGGCATGTCTTGTGAAGGTTTTGATAGTCCATTCCTAGGAACGATGAACCATACTACACCCCTAGTTTAATGTAATTAAGTAGATGGTTCATACCAACCGTGGATGGATTATACTTAGTCTTTGATTACATGTGCATTTACCATACAAAGTAAGGGATTTGATAAGCCATTCCTAGGGGATTATACTTAGATGGTTTATACTTATCTCTTGATTGTATGAACTTCTTGAAGATAGTGTAGTTATCATGCATCTCTACGTATCATGGTCACTTACATAAGTAGCTCCCCAAGTTAATTGCAAGCTAGCATGTTTATGAGGTGTGGTGGATTCATTTCCCTAGTCCTCTCCACCTAAGTTTCACTCCTTTTAACCTCCTTCCATTTATTATTTTATGCATCTTTACATTTCTCGCTTAATGACAAACCAATCAACAACTCTTTATTACACCTTATCACTCTAAAATGACTCTAGACACTTAGGTTGCCATAGATTAGCGCAGTCCCAGTGGTTCGACTTACCAGACCAATAGCCCTATTTTACAATGATTCGTGCTATTGCGAAGGTTGATGTATAGTTAATCAACCGATCAACATGTCCCAAGACAATGCTTTCTTGGACTATAAAATGACTCTTTTCCCAACTTAGAATCAGATTTGTCTCCTTGTATCTTTGAAGCACAAGGGACAGATTTTGGAGACATGAGTCAAAGGAAGATCCAAAGACGGAAAAATCATCCATGAATACATCTAAGAACTTTTCAACCATATTGGAAATTATGGACATCATGCACTTTTGAAAAGTTATCGGTGCATTGCATAGCCCAACGGGCATGCATCTATGAGCAAAGGTTCCAAAGGGACATGTGAATGTGGTCTTCTTTTAATCCTGAGGATCAATTGCCACTTGGTTATAGCCAGAATAACCATCAAGGAAACAATAGTAGCTCTGGCCTGCAAGCCTTTCTAGGATTTGATCAATGAATGGGAGTGGGAAATGATCCTTCTTAGTGGTAGATTTGAGCTTCTGGTAGTCAATGCACACACATCACCCAGTGGTGGTGCGTTGTGGCACTAGCTCTCGCTGAATTTTCAATAACGGTGAGGCCAAATTTCTTGGGAACAACTTGGGTGGGGCTCACCCACTTGCTATCAGAGATGGGGTAAATGATTCCCACATCTAGTAGCTTGATCACTTCTTTTATAACCACTTCCTTCATGTATGGATTCAACTGGCGATATACCTCTCTAGAAGGTTTTGCGTCATCCTCTATATGAATGCGATGCATACAAATAGAACGGTTGATTCCTTTCAAATCAGCCACTGCCCAGCCAATAGCTTCTTTATGCTCTTGTAGCACTGCTAAGAGGCTGGTTTCTTGGTCCTTTAAAAGGTCCGATGCAATGATGACTGGAAGACTTTTATTTGCACCACGAAACATATACTTAAGGTGGACACCGGGAGCGGCTTTAACTCAAGTTGTGGTGGAGATTTTCAAGGAAAGGACTAGAGGAGTAATCGAAAGTTGAGGAAGTGGTTCTCTTGGCACCTTCCAAGGAGGAAAGTCCATGATAGCACCAATATCGAGCAAAGAATTTACTTCTTGGATGGATTGATTGATATCAAAGTTTGCGAAGTCAAAGTGAGACATGTAATTTTCAAGAGGATCCTTGCTTAGAATAAAGGGGAGAGAATCTTAGACCACTTCATCTACCACATCAATGAGAAAACAATCATCTTCTTCGGAACGGTGTTGAGTTGCATGAAAAATGTGGAGTTTGACTTGCATATTTCTAAAGGCGATATCCATCACCCTAGTTTGGCAATTTATTGAAGCATTAGCTATAGCTAAGAAAGGCCTACTAAGGATCACGGGAATATATTTCTTTGAATCATAGATCGGTTTCGTGTTAAGAACCACAAAGTCTACCGAAAAGTAGAACTTTTCCACTTTGATGATGACATCTTCAAGAATGCCCTATGGGTGCTTGACCGATCTGTTGGTAAGCTGCAAGACCGCAGAGGTTGGCTTAAGATCTCCCAACCCAAGTTGTAAGTAAACTAAATAAGGAATCAAGTTCACGCTCGCTCATAAGTTAAGGAAGGCCCTTTCTATCTTGTTATCACCAATGACACACGAGATTGTCGGCACACCCGGATCCTTATACTTTAGAGGAGTACTGTACTGAATTATCGCACTCACTTGTTCATTTAGTCTTACCTTCTTCGGTAAATGACTTTTGGAAGTGTGTTTTTGAGTACACAAATCCTTAAGAAATTTGGCATAGGGAGGAATTTGCTTGATAGTATGCAAGAGAGGTAGGTTGATCTTTACTTGCTTAAAGACCTCCCACATGTCCTGAATTTTACAACTTTTGTTCCCAAAATGTATCAACTCTTGGAGACGTTGAGGAAACGGAGCCTTAGGCTCATTAAAGGTCTCTACATTTGGGGTGACAAGCTTGGAATTTTCAGTACTAGACTTTGGATTTTCAGGAGTGAAATTTGGATTAAATAAGATGGGATTTGGATTTTTGGGAGGAAGAAGTTGTTCATCTTTTCCTCCATCAACCTTGTTGCCCACAATTCGAGCACTACGAAGGGTGGTGATTGCTTGAACCTATTCATGAGTAGGCCCACTCGGAAGAGGGGCTTCGTTAATCACATGAATCCCTCTAGGATTTTCAAATGGTTGAGCAGGAAGTTTTTCCTTATCTCTTTGAAGAAGTTAGTTCATTGAATTAGCTATTTGTCCGACTGGATTCTCAAGTTTAACTATTGACTGAGTATGTGAATGAACCATTTAGAGAGTGGGTTGCAATGATGTCAAGAGTTTCTTGTTAGACTTTAACATTTGCTTGTTAAGGGATTCCATCATTTGTTTATTTGCAGCAAGAATCTCATCAGTGGGAAACACGGGAGGTAGAGTAGAAACATTTGGATTATAGGGTGGACGATAACTCGAAGAGGCCTGAAATTGCCTATATGGAAATTGAGAAGAGGGCTGATTTTGATGCCCCTGATTTTGAAATGTTAAATTTTGTGGGGCGGGTTGCCTCCATGAAAAATTCGGTTGATCTCTCTATCCCGGATTGTAGGTATTATAGTAAGGATTATTTTCAAGCCTGGAAAACATAGCATTTGTTTGCTCTTGATTGTTACTAGCAAATTGCTCCGGTGTAGGGCAATCTTTTGAGAGATGGAATAGGCTAGTGCATGAGGCACACACCGTACTTGCTGAATTTTGAGACAAGGAAGGGGAGAGATGTGTGCAATTAATTGATAGAATTTGTGAGCTATGGCATCCACTTGAGAAGAATCTTTCCTCATTGTCTTTGGCTGACAGGATTGGTGTTCTTGGCATTGGTTGAGGTTGGACCCATACGAGAATTATGTTACAATGAGTTTTCACTCAAATTCTCAAGTAAGGTCCAAGCCTCATTCATATTTTTAGACATGAACATCTCTCCACATGATGAGTCAACCATAAGTCTATATGGTTCAGTTAAACCATCATAAAAAGCTTGCACCAATTACCATTTTGGAATTAGGTGGTGCGGACATTCCCTAAGGAGGTCTTGAAGTCTTTCCCAAGTCTCATGGAGTTGTTCCCCATCGATTTGTGAAAAGCTAAGAATGAACGCCTCATTTGATTGGTTTTACTCACCGGATAGTATTTTTTTAGGAATTCTTATTGCAATTGTGCCCATGTAGTGATGGAATTTGCAGTAAGGGAGTTCAACCAATATTTTGCCCTATCTTTTAAGGCAATTGGGAAAAGATGCAAATGGAGTGGATTTTTAGGGAAGCCCTTTAGCTTGATGGTTGAACATATTTCAAGGAACTCATTAAGATACTTATAGGGGTCTTCATTTTCAAAGCCATAAAAGGATAGAAGCATTTGAATTGTGCTAGATTTGATTTCATATTGGGCTGCATCGATGTTTGGCATCACAATGCAAGAAGGAGAAGCATAAGTGGTAGGGATGAAATGGTCCCTAAGAGTCAAAGGTACCACATTTGGAATTTCAGCCCTATCATTATTGATTCCCTCATTGCCGACATTTTCTTCATTTCCGGCCATTGTATTAAACTCAAGTTCAATTTATCTTATATTTTCAGATTCCCTAAGGTTTCTTCTAAGAGTCCTTTCAAGTGAATTTATGTCAATTGGGGCTTTAAAAGTTGGCAAAGATAATGATCTACGTCCCAACATCAACAACACAATTCACAACAAGCATAACACTTCTTCACTATAACATCCACATACAATGTTCCCTTTCTCCTCAATTATCAACAAGACATAAAATAAATGGCCACGACAAGGACCGATGCTTTGTAATATAGTAAAATAGGAATAGCCTTGACAAGGGCTTCACAATTAAAAAATACTAAGTTAAGTACATGCAATATATTCACAATTTTGAAACTAGAACTTTGAAAAACTTACCTGGAGTCCTCTAGACTTACGATATTTTCCAATTTTCCCTCGACAAGCCTTAAGTCCCTATAATCTCACAAGAATGCTTAAAACACAATGTCACCAAAACCAAATAAGAAAATTTTCACAAAACACAATATTCAAAATCAAACCAAAGTTAATCTTTGAACCTCGGTTTCAAAACCGTTTGCAATCCCCAGCAGTGGCGCCAAAAATTGGTCAGTTGATAAACGTCTACCAAAATTAATCAACCCTTGAAATAGCACAAATCATTGTAAAATAGGGCTATCATAGGGGTAAGTCGAACCACAAGGATTGCAAGTTTATGGCAACCAAGGTCTTTAAAATCACTTTGTTTGCTAAAAGAGGTGTAGAGTTTAGTTTGTTTGTCACTTGGAACTAGGAATTAAAATGTGCTTAAAACAATAAATTGAAGGAGATTAAAAGGGGAGGAAATTAGGTAGAAAGGACAAGGGAAGTGAATCAATTACCAACCCTATAAACATGCTAGCTTAATAATAACTTGGGAAACAAATTAGATAAATGGAAATGATATGTAGTAATTCAAGATTACTACATTATCTTAAAGAAATTCATAGAATCAAGAATCAAGAATAATACCTCAAAGTTCCACATGCTTGAACTTCTTAAATTAGGGTGTAGCTATGACATGTTCACTAAGCTAGGGACTATCAAACCCCTCAATCACTATGGTAGTAGCACATGAAATCAAGAACCAAGAAAAATCCATTAAAGGGATACCCTAAGCTATGGACTAACAAGCTTCTCATACAACATGCCAACAAACCCGTCTCACAATCTCATTTCCATTGTCACTATGAAAATGCAAGCCATATGATCATGAGAGGAAACAATCTAAGACAAGATAATCAACTTAAAATGATCATTTATAGACATTAATATCCATTACAACATGTAAAGTGCTTTAGATTATGATAATACCATATACACACCCAATTTCCTAATTTAAAATCAAAACAAGTGCATGCTTACAAAGAAGGGTTTCATCACCTCCCTAGAAAGGGAGTTAGTTACCCATGGATGCAAAGGGACAAGGTGTGGATGAGATCTTCCCCTCTATTTTCGCACTTAGCAGCCAAGAGTAACTCACAAACTCTCAAGAGCAATATTTCTCTCTTTAGAACCTTTACAAAGTGAGATATCTTATTACAATGGTTCAAGCCTTCTATATAGCAAAAAATAGCCTTCCAACCACTCAAAATTCGTGGCCCAAAATCGCTAGAGAAGTGCAAAGCAATCCCTTGAATCAAGGGATAAAATTGGGGGAAGCAATGCAGTCTACGATGTGTTGTCTGCAAAATGGCGAGCACCCGCAGTGCAGGGCCGGCGCTCGCAAAATCTGAAACTTTCTGGACAAAATAGCGGGCACCCGTAGTGCATGGCGGGCACCCGCAATGCTCCTAGGCACAACTTTGCTTCTTGAAATGATTTTGGCCTGGCCCGATGATGCGATCATCCTCCTTAGCACTTTTTGCAAAGATAATCATGAGTTCAATGGATCACTGGCTTGGCCAAAATGAAGGTCCCCGGCAACGGCATACTTTCATCTTCAAGAACTCATCAAAGCCTCACTTTTAACTATTTTTGGGGTACCAATCTGAAAGTAAACAAAAACATGCAAATGAAGCTAATATATACAATATGATCAACTAATGGACTGAACTAATGCAAATAAGGGCGCTTGAATATGTAATATTCAGCGCTTATCACCCTAGAGCTTGAGCCCAAGTGTAGAGGCTCGAGCATCACAACAAAGAAAAGAAGAAAAGTTAACAAGGCCCAAAAGCTCAAGCCTTGTACCTTAGTGCTCGAGCCTTACCATAGGGTGCTCGAGCCTTAACTAAGGGTGCTCGAACCTTGACCCTCAAGCTTGAGCATGAGGCATCAAAAATAAAAAAGTTGATTCAATTGAAAGGCTATGCTCCTACGTCTCGTGCCTCACCTCTAGGATCGAACACCATCCATTAAGGATCGAGCACCATCCACTGATGCTCAAGCCTTGAGTCCTAAATGCTTGAGCCTAGTACCTAGTGCTCGAGCTCATGAAGCTTGGATCGACTAATGTTAAAAGAGTTCAACCCCAAAAATATTCTAAGTTGAAGAAAAAAACGCTACAGAAAATAGTTGAAGAAAATTGGCGAAGTGTCAAAGTGAAGACCGAGCACCATTTATTGAAGCTCGAGCATCCATCCAGAGAGGCTCGAGCCTTGTTCCTTAAGCTCGAGCTTGAACCTTAAAGCTCAAGCCTTTGTTCCTAAAGCTCGAGCCTTCCATGACATGTCAGATTAAAGTTGCGAGATTGCTCTCTTTATCAGCGGTATCTCATCCTAATTGGGCCAGAAGACCTCAAAGCCCAACAAATACTTATTATCTTCTATAAAAGAAGATGTAAGCCTTGATAGAAGAAGTCCAAAATTTTAATCTCTTTTTGATGGTGTTATTCAGAAAGCTGAAGGTGTGGTGGCTTTTAGGGTTCCTACAACCTTAGAAGTGAAGATCCTGAGAAGAGAAGTGTCGTCCGTGACAATGGAGATGAACTCAACACAGATGATATCCAGCCTCGTCATAAGTAGCTAATTCCTCTCTTAGGGCACTTATGTAACCCAACCTAATATTATGGTTTGATTGTTTTAACTCTTGGATTATTTTTAATATATGATTATTTTCTTGATTATAAGACTATGAGCACTTGAGACAACTCAAGTGGTTTTCATGCTTTAATAGGTTATAAATTGTTATTCCCTTGTCTTAGATGTAATAGTTTATTCTCTATTCCCAACTTATCTTGTTGTGCGGTATCTGGCGGAGCCCTGCCGGACACAAGAATAGAGGTCATATAATAGTACTTTCATGTTTTTTACAAAACAATGGTTTCATAATCTATACTTAGGAAAGGTCGTTCATTCGCAAAGTAGTTAAAGTAGGTAGATTAGGTAGGCAGATAGTCCACGCTAACTGCAGATAGGTTATAGTTAGCTAATCTTGTAGAACATCTTTCTTTAAAACCCGAATTGAGCAAATATTATTGAGTTCAATTCTTTTGAAAAATATCATTGTTAAATTCCCAGAGTTAGTATAATTAACAATAATATGATGGTTGTGGTGGAGTCAAAGCCCTAAGACTCTCTCTCTCAAATCATTTAAATTAGTTCAATTCGCTCTAGTTAAATATTTTGTTATAATTTTAGTTTGTTAAATCGTGACAACCAAAAAACTTTCCGACCAAGTTACCTGTAAATCATAAAATGAAATTAAAGACTAATGCAAATCTCATCTCCCTGTGGGTTCAACATCCTCTTTACGTAGAGCCATCCTACACGGAATCGTTCTATTGCGAGTGGGTTAATTTATTATTGCGAGACACAACAATTTTTAGCGTTGTTGCCGGGGAGATTATTTTTGATTAGTTTTTAGTTAGTTATTTTGGTTTACCAGTCTTTGAACTTTCTGATATCAATTCTTAATTCTTTTTCTTTTCAGATACAAATTAGAAATGAGGATAAAGATGCTTAAGGGAGAAAAGCTTCGGTTTATTAAAACTTTTATGAGTTTTTACTGTTTTTCTATTACTTGGAATATTTTATTTTTGCTACTGTTAGGATTAGTGGAACTAGTGTTTTTTAACTCACCAAAATAGGTCAAAACCTTTAGTGCATGATCCTGAAATAGAGAGACCTTTGAGTCAGTTAAGAAAACTTTAAAAACATTTGAATAATATAGATAGTCCTTCTGAAAATATGGCTGAACAACGTAATGCACCTGGTAATAATGGTAATGGTAATGGAGAACGGGATCCACCTGTTCCTCCACCACAACCACAATTGAAGGACTATTTCATTCATACCACATATACTTCCCCTTCGTGCTTTGTTTTGCTGGATGCTGATGCAACCCATTTTGAGATCAAGCCTGCTATGATCCAAATGCTTTCTACCTTTAATGGGTATGCAATAAAGGATCCTTATAAGCACTTGGATGTGTTCTTGGAATTGTGTTCAACTACCAAGTTGACCACTCTAACTAATGATTCATTCAGAATGCGGCTTTTCCAATTCTTTCTCAAAGACAAATCAAGAACTTGGTTACAGTCCCTTCCAACAAATTCCATATCTATAAGGGACATGTTGCAATAGGAGTTCTTGAAGAAATACTACATTGTGGGTAAAACCACACAAATGAGAAAAGAAATCATGGCATTTTCCCAAATCCCGGGAGAACAACTCCATGATACATGGGAGAGGTATAATGATCTTCTAAGAAAGTGTCTACACCATGATATTGCTTAATGGCACTTAATATAGATCTTCTATGATAGTCTTACAGATTCATATAGAAATATGGTTTATGCTTCCAGTAATGGAGCTTTTCTGCGTAAGAGTCCGGCTGACGCTTGGGAACTGTTTGAGGCCCTAAGTGAAAACTCAGTACAACATGCTTCTTCCTCTAGGTCTAGGTCTTCACCTGGAATGCATAAGGTTGTAAAACTTTATGACGTAGATAAATCTAGTGAGTTAGCCGCTCAAATAGAAGCCTTGAACCATAGGTTTGATCAAATCTCTTCATCTAGCTTTGCTCCCGTTCCTAATCCACAAACTGACTTGCCAAAGGAAGTTTATTCCATCTGTGTTAATCCTAACCATTTTGCTGATGCTTTCACTATGCTGGGACAATCATCTAAGATCCCATAGGAGCAAGTGAATGCTACATTCTCTAGGCCAGCTTATAATCCATATTCTTCTACATATAATCCTGGCTAGAGAGATCATCCCAATCTGTCATGGCATAATCAAAATCAAGGAAACATTGTTTCCCAATCTCAAGGGCAGTATCAAAATTCATCTAATCCTATGCCACAAAATAATTCTTTTAATCAATCTGGTATTTACCATCCACCTCAATTTAGGAATCAACCCACTCAACCTCCTAATCTTCCACCTCCTCCTAGAAATTCTGCTTTTGAGGAACAAGTACTCAATGCTCTTATTGAGATTAAATCCAATACCCAACTTCTTAATACTCATTCTCAAGCCATAGGGAAGCTAGAGGCACAAGTTGGGCAAATAGCAAGTACTCTATCTCGAAGAGAAGACGAAAAGCTGCCTAGTCAACCAATAGCCAACCCCGAAAGGGCAGACTTACATAATTAATGAAACCAATTCTTCAAGTATTCATCATGAGTAAGTTTAGACTATCACTACATTGAGGAGTGGTAGAGTGGTTGATAACCAAGTTGAAAAAGGACAAGAGGAAAAAGAAAGGCTTAGGATTCCCATTGTTCCTATCATTCATAATCCACATCCCAAGGATGTTTCCTCAAATGCTATTCCACAATCCACAAAAGGAGTTGAAGGTGGAGTCACTTCTTCATCTACTCCTAACCTTGAGACAACTTATGAGCCAAAAGCACCTTATCCTGAATGTCTCAAGGAACCCACCCACTTTGGTAAACAAGGGGAGAAAATTTAAGATATGATGGAGGTCTTTAAACAGGTCAAAATCAATCTTCCTCTACTCGATGCAATAAAGAAAATTCCAGCCTATTCCAAATTTTTAAAGGACTTGTGCACTCTTAAGAGAAAAATAAAAAAGCCAAGTTCCTAAGAAAGTTTGTCTCACCGAGTAAGTCAGTGTTATTCTTAAGTACAAAACTCATCTAAAGGTTAAAGATCCTAGTGCTCCTATAATTTCTTGTATCATTAGAAATAATGTGATAGAGCAAGCACTTCTTGATCTTGGAGCAAGTGTTAATCTTATTCCTTACTCAGTGTATGAGAAGTTAGGTTTGGGAGAGTTAAAACCTACGTCAGTTGTTCTACAGCTTGCTGACCGTTCTGTCAAACAACCACGGGGTATTGCTGAGGATGTACTCATAAAAGTGGACAAGTTCTATTTTTTGGTCAATTTTCTAGCTCTTGATATGGAACCAATCCACGATTCCAAAAAGTATATTTTAGTCATTCTTGGGCATCCTTTTCTAGCCACAATGAATGCTTGCATTAATTGTAGGACTGGAGCCATGGATTTATCTTTTGGAAATATGAAAGTCAAGTTAAACATCTTCAATGCTATTCATCATCCCCATGATGATAGTGAATGCTTATTCTTTGATGTTATTGATGAGTTGGTTGAGGAATCACTCCCAACTATTCTATCCAACGATCCTTTAGAAGCTTGTCTAAATCACTTCAATTACGAAGATTTAGATATCGATTCTTTAATAGCTGAAGTGAATTGTTTGCTCAATTCCACTCCTATCACAGATTTTTCTCCATGGAAATCTAGGTTAGAGCCTCTTCCACCACTTTCTAGTACTCCGCCTATTCCTTCTTTAGAGTCTCCACCTAAGCTTGAGCTTAAGCCACTACTGGAAAAGCTCAAGTATGCTTTCTTGGGTTTAAATGACACCCTCTCAGTGACCATTGCTTCCAATCTTACAAGTTCTCAAGAAAGTAGTCTCTTAAAACTTCTTGAGCAAAATAAAGAAGCTATTGGGTGGAGTGTGGCTGATTTGAAAGGAATTAGCCCCACAATTTGCATGCATCAGATTCATTTCGAAGAGGATTCTTTAACATCACGGGAACTCCAACGAAGATTGAATCCTAATATGAAGGAGGTAGTTTTGATGGAAGTTGTGAAGTTGCTAGATGCGGGAATAATCTACCCCATCTCAGATAACAAGTGGGTGAGTCCTACTCAGGTAGTACCTAAAAAGATAGGTATTACATTAGTTGAGAATTCCGAAGGTAAATTAGTTCCACAGCTCACCACCACTGGATGGCGTGTGTGTATTGATTACCGGAAACTCAACTCCGCTACTAGAAAATATTATTTTGAATTCCATTCATTGATCAGATTCTAGAGCGATTGGTTGGGCTAGAGCTATTATTGCTTTTTAGATGGATATTCCAATTATAATCAGGTGGCCATTGATCCTAAAGATCAAGAGAAAACTATTTTCACTTGTCCATTCGGTATGTTTGTGTAATGACTCGGTCATTTGACTCCCTTTCTTTTTCCTGAAATTTTAAGGATAAATTTTTTTTTTTCCGTTTAATTTTCTGTTATGAGCTTTGTTTCTTGTCATTTAGGGTCGTCTCGAGGGCTCAAAAATGATTTCTGAGACTCTTTCGTTTGGATTGACAACTTCCTTTGAGGACCGAGTCATTTCCACATTTTTTTGTTTTTCGACACTATGCACTATTTCGTCCTTTTCCCTATTCTGTCTTATCCCCGTTTGTCAGTTTTTGGCACAACCTCACTTTTCATGTTTGAATTTAGTTTTTGACTTCACATACCTTGATCTTTAGTGGTTTCCATGAAATACGTATCTTTACTTTTTCAAGAAAGTACTCTGGTTGCTCCCTATGTCTATAGGGGCATGGATGCACAGTTCTTTGGAATTGTTTTTTTTTATGGGGTGTTTTTCATAAATATCTTTTGAAGATATTTTATTTTAGGGGTATCTAAGAAAATATCTTTTGGAAGATATTTTCATTCTGGGGCAGTTTTGCAATGAACCCTTTTTGTAGGGGTCATTGTGCAATTAACGAAAGTTTATTAGAAAATATCTTGTCTGGAGTTTGGATCCTCGTACAGGATTCATTTTCACATTTCGTCGAGTCGTGTACTCTTAGAATTCCGTTCTGGTCATTTTTCTCCAGTTTCAGAGTTTCTGACCCCGGTTGCTGCTGAACTTGTTCGGGGCATAACTTTCTGCTTGGGACTCAGTTTTTGACGCCATTTCTTCCGTTGTTCATATTTTCTCATTTGAAATCTTTTTTCTTCATGGAGTTTTTCCGTTTGAGCGCGTTTGCTCAAAATCCACTTTTCCGGACCTGGCGGGACCCTTTCGGGGTGCTTTTAGGGTTTTTCTATAAATAGAGGACTTAAAGAGAAAAATTCAGATTTTTTTCTCTCTTCCCTCTCTTGGCCGGCCATCCATGGCAGCCATGGCTACCGGTCTTCTTCTTCATTTTTTGGCCACTTCCCTCGAGTGAAAACTCTTCGGCCTTAACGTTTAATACTTGTCTTGATGACGCGCACCTTTTGCCCTTATTAGAACCCGCTTCTGACCAAATTTTGAGTTCAGGTTTGAAGTCAAGTTGTGATTTTCATGGGGCTTCTTGGGGATTCTTGTTCATCATGTTGTCCCCGACAAAACCCTTCGATATCGTCGGATTCGGAGTGGTTTTCATTTGGTGGCTTTTGAGATTTCATCTCAAATCGAGGTAGGGGGTGTTATAATTTATGATTCTTGTTATATAGCATGCTTGTGATGCTTATACAACTCATATACATGACTTTGTATCAAATCTAGAGATTTTATTTAATTAATTTCTTGTATGAGAATTGATTTTCCCAGTTGCTCATAGCTTTGTTTAAACATGTAGCATGATATTAAATTACCCCTTGACATGATCATTGACATATATTAAATCTAGATCATTTGGACAAGTAACGAAGATTTTATTTAATATTTATCTTGAATAAAATATTAAATCATGTGGCCTTAATTAGCTTGAAATCAATATGTGTTAACATATTATATTAGGCCCTAGCATGCTCTCCAACATAGATGAAATTGAGAGTAATCGGATGTGTTTTGAAATCTAGTAATATTTAATTAATTTGATTAATTAAATTATTCCGAGTGTACTATTCACTCCATTGAAAATTTGGCTTCATATTATTGATGTGCATGCCATGTAGTTTCACATATATTAAATCGGGAATATTTGATTAGGTTTTGAAGCCTTTCATTTATTATTTTTCTAGTATTAGAGTTTAATACTCATGGTCGTACATTGCATGGAAATCATTTGTATCGTGCTAGTAAATCAAGTCTTGACATGTTGTATAACATATATTAATTTGAGATCATTTAGATGAATTTCAAAACCTAGAGATTTTAATTAAATGAGTGAATTAAAATCCATTTCATGGTTCATTGGTCTTGATTAAGTTTCTAACCTTGTATTCGTGATTTCTTTGACAAGTTCCTTCACGTGTATCAAATCGAAAAATAATCGTATAAGTTTTGAAACTTATATTTAATTAATTCCTTTGTATGGGACTTAATTCACATGGTTGTATCTTACTTAGAACTTGTGACTTGTCATTGGGCTTGCCTTGTAATCTTGTTAATTTAATCGCTTAAGTAGATTAAACTTCCTTATATGCTTCCATCGTGTTAATCATATCTTGACATTGAATCCTTGTTAAACTTGTGAACTGTACTTGTATGTCATAGATTTCTATCTTTTATCAAGTATCGTGACCTCTTGTATCTTAGTTTCATTAATTTATTTAATGAACATGCACATTTGTCTTAGAATGGTTTAATTATACTTATGTTGTTTAGTATGTAATTAAATCATTAATCTTATACTTGTGGTATACTTACTTCATGGATTCTTCGTGCTTTATAACTTGGTTGTAGTCTTTGTAGATGCATACCATGATTTCTTGACATTTCACATGCCATCATAGTTGATGAACTTAGGGCATGACTTGCGTGTTTCCAGAATCTTGGTTGTGCATGAAACATGGTTAATGTATTTCTTGTATTTTCATACAATCTTGACTTGCACAACATGTTTATTTTGGAAACTTGGGATATCAATCAAGAAATGACATAGCTAGGACTTGGTTCTAGTACGGGAGATAGAGAGCTCCCTATACTTCAGTGTGCAATGGGGGAAAGTACCCTTGGGTTAGTAGCCCTAAAGTGATCCCAATGGAACTGTTTTCTATAGTGCGCAGTAGGGGAAGGTACCCATGGGTTAGTAGCCCTAAAATGATCCCAAGAGTACGGTTTTAATCCGGGCGATATCCAAGTTTTTCACATTGGTTGATTTCACTCCTTTAAATTTCTAGTTGCTATGCCTAGAAGATTTAAACTTTCGTGTTATGTGAAATGCACCAATCTTATTTCATTGCATAGGTTTTATGCGTCATTCGTGATTCCAGTCCTTAAATTTCAAGTGTTATTCTTGAAGATTTAAGAATCTCTTATGTTATATGAAATGTTCTAATCTTGTTTCATTGCATAGATTTTATGCGTCATTCGTGATTCCAGTCCTTAAATTTCAAGTGTTATTCTTGAAGATTTAAGAATCTCTTATGTTATATGAAATGTTCTAATCTTGTAAATTGCATAGATTTTATGCCATGTCCTTGCATAGATACTATGCTTTGTTCTTGATTCATGTATAACTCTTTTCGTGTTTAATGGAATGTTCCATCCTTATTTAATCGCATAGATATTATGCATTGTTCTTGTTTTTGTGTATAACTCCTATCGCGTAAATTAGAATGCTCTAATCTTGTTACTTGCATAGATATTATGCCTTATTCGTGATTCAAGTATACTTCATGTCGTGTATTCCAATCTTGTTAAACCGCATAGATATTATGCCTTGTTCTTGATTCTGAGTATGCTTCTTGTCATGTTAATTGGTATGTCCCAATCATGTACGTTGCATTGATAATGTGATACTTATATTCTAGCATCCATCTTGTCGTGTTCTTTGGATTATCCCAAACTTGACTTGTATCATATACGTGTGTATATCATGATTCTTGTTGATATTGTTCTATGGTAGCTTAGGTGGCATGATCCATTTTGAACTATATCATGTTAGTCCTAAAAATCTGAAAGAAATTGAGTCGATGCATGCTCATTTTCTACAAGTAAACTTGTTTACTCACCCCGAAGTTACTGGGGGGCTGTTTCAAGTACGAAGACTGGTTAGTGATGTTTAGCGCTCATTGGGATGACTTATAGCGTTTAAGTTCCATTTCATGCAAGTGTTAGCATGAAATTCCATTTTTTGTAATCATATATATCAAACATGTATTCTTTGATTCGTGTATGTAATGTGTACATAAGTACACCCTTTTCATTGTATTTAACATGTATTAAATGAGGCCAGAGGCCAATGACATGTATCTTGCACTCTATGCACTTTCGTTTTCAAGGACTTTTACGAAAATATTGAAAAATGCTAAGTCATTGTTGCATAACTTTTGCATCGGGTGTGGGAATTCTATTCTTTCTGTTTCATAGGGTCTTATAAATCATGTTTGAGGTGTGGCCAAGGGCCAAACACCATTTTGTTCTAAGTTTCACATTATGGTTTCATTTATTGCATTTTTAGGCATTTTCGGCCGTTGAGAGGCCATATTTTGCATTCGAGGTATTCTGAAGCCGCGGACCACTGGGGTCATCCTAAATGTCTTTTTATGTTTTCATTCATGTCCACATTGCACAAAACCCTCAAGTTTCAACATTTGACCTATTTTTGGGCGATTTTATGAATTTTTATAAAAAAAAATTCATCCATGGGGTGTCCATTCGAGTTCCTCCTTGCTTTGGCTTGTTTTAGACATTTGAACGAGCCTAGGAAATGTTTTGAAACATGTCCGGACCATGTAGAAAGCATGTAGAACCATAGAGATAGATCGGACACCATTTCATCACATTACAGCAGCTTTTAATTACTGCAGCAAATGTGTCGGCCGGCTAATGAAGCCCTATCGGTTGACCGACGATGCTCGAGTTCCCATTCCAGTAGCCTTTTTAAGGAAATGGCCGTTTTGGCCAACCGAAAATGGGGGTTCGGTCGACCGATCCTCCCTGGGAACATTTTTGCATCTTTTCCTTGGACAGCTTTGTAGTTCCAACTTTGGGGAATCATAACTCCTTTATCTCTGATCCAAATTGGTCCATTCTTGAGTCAAAATCCAAAACCTTGAAGTTAGCTTTCCAATGGTACCAACCATTCATCAAAACTCTTCCTGTAGTAAGAGTTATTCTAGTTCTAGTAAGATAGGTTCGTGGTAACTCTAAACGGAGAAGGCCATTTGGTTTTAATTTCATATCTTTTCCGTTCGGACTCAGAATCATGCGATTCTTGAGTCTAACCTTGTTCATTTTTTGTTGCCTTTCCAATGGTGTACACAGAGGCACCCATTTTAGTGTGAAATAACCATTTTGCCCTTGGTTCATTTCTTTTTGAACTAGGCATTCTTGCTTCATTTCATGGTTCAATTGTGTTCCATGACCTCACGGAAGGTCATCAAAGTGTCTTAGAGGTGTGTTGTACCTTGAAAGACCGTTATCTCATTTCTTTTACTTCCACATCTTGGACCCAGTCTGGGTCGTCACAGAATGCATTAGGTTGAAAAATCCAGGGTCGTTACAGTCTGCATATAGACAGATGCCTTCCGGATTGTGTAATGCACCAGCAATATTCCAGAGGTGTATGATGTCTATCTTTTCGTACTTGGTTGAAAAGTTTCTTAAAGTCTTTATGGATGACTTTTCTATTTTTGGGTCCACATTTGAAAACTGTCTTCAAAATATTTCCCTAATGCTTCAGCGTTATAGGGAAACCAATCTTATTCTTAGTTCGGAGAAGAGCCATTTTATGGTTCAAGAGGGTATTGTTTTAGGACATATCATTTCAGAGAGAGGTATTGAAGTTAATAGAGCTAAAGTAGATTTAATCTCCAAATTTCCTCCTCCTACTTCCTTAAGGGGAATGCGATCATTTCATGGGTACGCCGGTTTCTATCAACGCTTCATTAAAGATTTTAGCAAAATTTCCCATCCTTTGTGTAATCTACTTACAAAGGACACTCATTTTGTCTTTGATGAGTCATGCCTTAAAGCTTTCCAAAAGCTTCACTCTTTTCTTTCTTCAGCTCCTATCATGAATCCTCCGGATTGGGCTCTTCCATTTGAGATTATGTGTGATGCATCTGATTATGCTATGGGTGCTGTCTTGGGACAACGAGTGGATAAGCTTGCTCATGTTATCTACTATGCAAGCAAAACTCTTTCAGATGCACAATTGAATTATACCACTACTGAAAAAGAGTTACTTGCAGTTGTCTACGCTTTGTATAAATTTAGATCATATCTAGCTATTGGGTTCTAAAGTCGTAGTCTATTCTGATCATTCTTCTTTGAAATATCTTATTTCTAAAAAGGAAACCAAACCCCATTTGATTCGATGGATCCTCTAGCTTCAAGAGTTTGATTATAAAATCCGGAATAAGAAAGGGTCAGAGAATGTTGTAGCTGACCATCTTTTTAGAATTCTGATTACAGATACTTCAACTTCACTTCCAACTTGTGATTCCCTCCTAGATGAATGACTGTTTGAGGATTCTTATAAGGATTAACCTTGGTTCGCTGATATTGTGAATTACCTCGCAATAGGCAAAATTCCTTTGTCCTGGTCAAAGCAGGAAAAAGGATCGATTCTTCTCCCAAATTAAGATGTACTATTAGGAAGATCCTCAGCTATTCAAATATTGTGCTGATCAAATCATTCATAGATGTATTCCTGAGAGTGAGTTTCATAGTATTCTAACCTTCTGTCATAGTTTGGCATGTGGAGGTCATTTCAGTGCAAAGAAAACTATAACTAAAATTCTTCAATGTGTTTTCTTTTGGCCTTTACTCTTTCGGGATGCATACTTATTCTATAAGTCATACCTTAGATGTCAGCAGTTAGGATCAATTTCTAGAAGGAATATGATGCCCTTGACACCAATCTTAGTTATTGAGGTTTTTTATGTTTAGGGTATTGATTTCATGGGTCCTTTTCTTCTGTCCAATAAAAATGAGTACATTCTTGTGGTTGTTAACTATGTGTCTAAATAGGTTGAAGAAGTGGCTACTAAAACCGCCGATCACGCAATCGTAGTTGAGTTCATTCAAACAAACATTTTTAGTTAGTTTAGTATGCCACGAGCTATTATTAGTGATGGTGGTTCTCACTTCTATAATAGGTACATCTATACCTTGGTCCAAAGATACTCCATCACTCCTAAAGTTGCTTCTGCCTATCATCCCCAAACAAATGGCCAAGTAGAAATATCCAATCGTGAAATTAAGAGAATTCTTAAGGAAATGGTTAAGCCATATCGTAAAGATTGGTCTTTTAGACTGAACGATGCTTTGTGGGCTTACTGAATAGCATATAAGACTCCGATTGGTATGTTACCTTACCGTTTTGTCTATGGTAAAGGGTGCCATCTTCCTGTAGAGTTAGAACGTAGAGCTTTCTGGGCCATAAAAAAGCTCAACTTTTATATGACATCTGCTGGTTCTAACAAGAAGCTTTAATTAACTGAGCTTGAAGAATTATGTAATGATGCTTATGAGAGTGCTAAGGTTTACAAAGCAAAGACTAAGGCATTTCATGATAAGCATATCTTGCGTAAGACTTTTGAGCCTGGGAAGAAGGTTTGGTTATTTAATACATGACTGAAACTTTTTCCTTGAAAGTTAAAGTCACGTTGGGAAGGTCCATACATGGTTATTTCTGTTACACCTTATGGTGCAGCAGAGATATAAGATTACAAGATTGGACAATTGTCCAAGGTCAATGGACAAAGACTTAAACCCTATATAGAGGGTAGTGTGTAGAGAGGTACAGTTGAGGTAGTAGAACTTCATGATCCTATTTACTTGGACTAGAGTGGTCAGGTTTTCATCGAGCTATCGACGTTAAACTTAGCATTTATATGTTGTACCATAGTTTTATTGCATATTTATTTTCATTTGTGATTTAATTATTTTTCTTGGTTTTAGTAATTTTTAGGGTTATTTTATTTTGCTTATAGTTTAGTGTTAGGTTGAAAAAGGAAAAGAAAATAAAAATTAAAAAATCCAAAAATTTGTCATAATGCTCGAGCCGAAACTTTGGGGCTCGAGCATCAGTACCTCAAGCTCAAGCCTTCCATCATCGTTAAGTTTAGGGTTTTCAGCGGCCATGCTCAAGCCTTACACTTATGGCTCGAGCTTCTGTACTTTAAAATATTAAAAAAACCTTAAGCCACAGATGAAACCCTCACGCCTTTGGTCTTCTTGCCTCTAATCTCTCCCAAAATCTCTCAAATTTGATCCGTTTCTTCATCTTCGTCATCTCAGGCGTTGATTCCAACTCCAAAAGGTAAGAATCCCTCATTCCTTTCAGTTTTATATATAATATATATATATATATGTATACATATGTATATATTGTTTATATGTGCATAGATTTCATTCCAAAATAACTCCCAAATTTCTTAGAATTATTCGTTTTGATCCTTTATAACCTTATCTAATCACAAAATCATTCAAACACTTGCAGAAATTATGAATCTAAGCTAGATTTGAAGAACACAAGTTAGGGTGATTTGAGGTGTTTCGGGAAAATTGGTTGAAGTTTAGGGGTTGTGAGCAATACAAAGGAGTTTGGGGATCATTTCAAGAGAATTTTAATCGATTTTGGACAATTTGAGAGTGATTCTGCTTCGGTTGAAAACCAGGAAGCTTGAGCCTTCAGATTGAGGCTTGAGCATTTGCTTGCAGCAGGCTTGAGCATCAGGATTCTAAGCTCGCGCCTTAGCCAGTACCAAGCTCGAGCATTATATCCCAGGCTTGAGCCTCAGAGCACAGAGTTAGGAGTTTATTTGGACATTCATTAGAGGTTGTTTTAGAGCTCTTGGATTATAGAGATGCTGAGACGGCCGAGGCAGTGGATTGTTAGGATGCCGACGATGGCATTAGATGATTCCTAGCGGTACAGCAAGATCTGCTGTGAGACAGATTTTGTTATAAAGGATTGTCTGAGGCACCGCGATACCTTTTGGGCGATGGAGGCCCTTTAGGCTCGCCAGCTTTTGAGATTCTTGAGGCATCAAGCCTAGATTGCCTATCCCAGGCTGGTGAGAGCATTCTACAGATCCTTACAGTTCCATACAGGAGATGAGGAGGAGGATCACTTCACAGCCACTGTCGAGGGTATACAGCTAACAGTGAGTTGTGATAGTATTGCTCAGGTTATGGGTTGCCATCACAGGTGCCTAGTCACTCTTCAGGGGAGATTTCCTGAGATTCCCTCAGGCACGACTCGGGAGGTGATGGTCCATGCTATGGGCCAGGGGAGACATACCATCACTTGGGAGACGATCCAGAAGTCATAGCTTCCGAGACGTTTCTGGTTTTTGGATCCGGTCCTCATGGCCAATACTTGCCCTATCAAACATAAGGGTGGGTGATGTACTGAGATGGTGGATGCGACCTATGCATTTTATGCTGGCTACTGGGTGTATATTCCCCAGTTAGTTTTTGTACAGCTCTGCCGTCTCTACGACGAGATGGGAGAGGCTCGACGCCCTCCTATTCATTATATTCACTTTCCCAGGCTTGTCACATGCCTGATGGAGATGTCGAAGGTTCTGATACCCCTGAATGAGGCTACTATGACCATCTTCACCCAGTACCGTTTCACGCAATGGAACATCTTCGGGCACATGCCGAGGATGAGGAAGCTGGAGTGGGGTGTTGACGATGAGATCCGAAAGGATTGACAGCGCATGGATGCCAAGGCGCGGGGTGTGCCATATGTTCTGCACTTTCCACCTTATCCACCCTCACCTACTATTCTTTTTACCAACCCTGCTGATGTGGTGATGACAGCGGCGGATGAGGACGAGGATGACAACGATGATGATGAGGCAACGGATGAGGAGATAGATCTCTTCGATTCCAAGCCTCAGGTTAGGAGGAGGCCTGCTCCTTCAGTGCAGCCTGAGAGTTCTTCTTAGGCTAAGATTAAAGTTTTACAGGCTAAGGTGGCCGAGCTGTAAGATGGTCAGAAGGTGCTGCGGAAGATGCTGACTGCGCAGCAGAGCATATTGGAGGAGTTACTTCGCCGCACTCCGTCTGCTCCATCCACTTCTTCCGATCCACCACCACCACCTATGGATTAGTTTTTAGGACTTTTCTATATTTTTGTTGACTAAGGTAGTCTTTTTGCTGTATTTATTTCCATATGATGTATATCTACCCTAAGTCATTATTTTACATGCATTGTACTAATTTCTAATATATATACATGCTTCTTGGTTATATTATCCTTGTGTTTATATTTCTCTATGCTTACTCTATATACTTGATACTCTGATGTGTGTTGGAGTTTATTGATTTTGCCAAATACAACAGATTAAGTTTGGGGGTGATTTTGAGAGGAACCACTATGTTGAAGGAGACGATGCTGGAAACTCATTTTTACCCATCTGTGCAGTATTTTGTCATATCTTTGCTGGTCTACTTGTATGGTAATATCTTTCTAACTTTCCTTTATTCTCACACATTGAGGACAATGTGCACACTAAGTTTGGGGGTAAGGTTGTGTTTGTGTTGAAAAATTTTAAATTTTTGTGTACACAAGGATTTGATTTTATGGTTGATGATATAAGCATGTGTTTGAGTCTGTTGATGGTTATATACTTTGTTTCCAGTCTGATGTTAGTTGGAAATGGTTTGTATGCTAAATTACTGTGAAAGGGATTACTTAAAAATTTTTGAAATCAGTTGCTGGCCTGTGGTCCACTCTGTTAGGATAATTGTTATTTAATGATGTTGATCTCTGAGATGCTCCACTTTGCACAATGTCACACTTGCATGAATTCAGTGGGGTAGAAATTGGAAGTCATTTTTTGTTTTAAGTTAGACGAATATGATTAGGTAGATTTGATAACTTTGATAACCAAGGCATATATATATATATATAAATATAAATATAAATAAAAATAAAAAAAGAAATAGAAAATTTTGGTATGTATGCAAAGCAACAAAGAAAAAAATTCTTCACCAATGCGAATGAAAAATAAAAAAATTATGATGGAAAAAAAAAAAAGAAGAAAAAGAAGAGCAGAAAAGGATCAAGTTTAGGTTTGTACTTAGATTACTTAAGTGATTAAGTCTTTAGGAGTGTGTTCTGACACCTAATGCCCTAAGATCGTCTGGTTTGGGAGTCATTGGCTGAAAGCTTGTTACATAAGGGGTTTAGGTTGCCTAGATTACTTGAACAATTAAGTACTTAGAGGTGTTTCAACATTTAATGCCCTAAGACCATCAGGTCTGGGAGTCATTGGCTGAAAGTTCGTTACAACGGTGATTTAGAAAGCTTAATAAACCTGAATATTGCACAGTATCCTTTTTTAAAAAACATGCATGCCCAGGAAAATAAAAAATAAAAAATGCCTTGGGAGTTGGAATTTGAAGAGTCTGCTTGTGAATTGAGGAATAGCACGGACTAAATGCAAGTACGGACAGTAAGCCACACGTTGAATTATAGGATCACTTTCAAAAAGTGTTTTGGAGATTAAGATTGTTGAATAAATGAATAAACTGATATGTGGAGACTATGGTTGCTTAATTGAAATTGGTAGTTAAAAGTTTTTTCTGATTATATGATTGGTATACTTGCTGTATTTGACTAATTAATGAACTACAGAGATGATATGATTTGAAAATAGGCATAAATAAGCTTATAGTGCATTTAAGGCACTGATTTGAGAAGTTTATAGGTATCTTTACTGGAAACCCTTAAGAGACTATAACTCATTCACTAGGGGTAACCTAGGGGTTTAAAGACTTGTTGCATAAGCTAAATGCAACCGTGATTCCCATAAAAGCGGCTTTTTAGTTCTGTATTGCTAAGGGACTAGTAATATGTAAGTTTGAGGGTGTGATGAGCACTGAATATATGTATATTCGAGCCCCTAAATACGTATATGTTAAGGCCTAAAGTGATACTTCTATCCATAATTAGACTGATTTATATTTAATGTGTGTTTGTAGGTACTTTCCCAGAAAAATGGTTAAAACCAGAACTTTATGATGATATCGAAGCTTGCAAAGTCGTTGCCGTTCATTCAGAGCAAGCTGAGAGCTTAAATGGTGAAGTTTGAAGAAATTCAAGCCTTAGCCCAAGTGTTGAGGCACAAGCATCACAACAAAGAAAAGAAGAAAAGTCAACAAGGCCCAAAAGCTCGAGCCTTGTACCTTAGTGCTCGAGCCTTACCATAGGGTGCTCGAGCCTTAACCCTTAAGCTCGAGCATGAGGCATCGGAAATAAAAAAAAAATTAATTTAATTGAAAGGCTATGCTCCCAGGTCTCGTGCCTTACCTCCAGGATTTAGCACCATCCATTAAGGATCGAGTACCATCCACTGATGCTCGAGCCTTGAGTCCCAAATGCTCGAGCCTGGTACCTAGTGCTCGAGCCTATGAAACTTAGATTGAGCAATGTTAAAAGAGTTCAACCCTAGAAAATATTCTAAGTGTTGAAGAAAAAGATGCTTCGGAAAATAGTTAAAGAAAATTGGCTAAGTTTCAAAGTGAAGATCGAGCACCATTTATTAAAGCTCGAGCATCCATCCAGAGAGGCTCGAGCCTTGTTCCTTAAGCTCGAGCCTGAACCTTAAAGCTCGAGTCTTTGTTCCTAAAGCTCGAGCCTTCCATGACATGTCAGATTAAAGTTACTGGATTGCTCTCTTTATCAGCGGTATCTCATCCCAGTTGGGCCACCAAATACTTATTTTCTTCTATAAAAGAAGGCATAAGCCTTGATAGAAGAGGTCTGAAATGTTAATCTCTTTTGATGGTGTTATTCAGAAGGCTAAAGGTGTGGTTGCTTTTAGGGTTCTTATAACCTTAGAAGTGAAGATCCTAAGAAGAGATGTGTCATCTGTGACGATGAAGATGAACTCAACACAGATGATATCCAGCCTCGTCATAAGTACCTAATTCCTCTCTTAAGAAACTTATGTAACCCAACCTAATATTATGGTTTGATTGTTTTAACTCTGGGATTATTTTTAATACATGATTATTTTCTTGATTATATGACTATGAGCACTTGAGACAACCCAAGTGGTTTTTATGCTTTAATATGTTATAAACTATTATTCCCTTATCTTAGATGTAATAGTTTATTCTTTATACCCAACCTATCTTATTGTGTGGTGTCTGACGGTGCCCTGCCGGACATAAGAATAGAGGTTGTATAATGGTACTTTCATGTTTTTTACAAAAGAATGTTTTCATAATCTATGCTTAAGAAAGGTGGTTCATTTACAAAGTAATTAAAGTCGGTAAACTAGGTAGGCGGATAGTCCACGCTAACCGCAGATAGGTTATAGTTAGCTAATCTTGTAGAACATCTTTCTTTAAAACCCAAATTGAACGAATGTTATTGAGTTCAATTCTTTTAAAAAATAACATTGTTAAATTCTCAGAGTTAGTATAATTAACCATAATATAATGGTTGTGGTGAAGTCAAAGCCCTAAGACTCTCTCTCTCTCTCTAATCATTTAAATTAGTTTATTTCACTCTAGTTAAATATTTTGTTATAATTTTAGTTTGTTAAATTGTGACAACCAAAAAACTTTCCAACCAAGTTACCTGTAAACCATAAAATGAAATTAAAGACTAATGCAAATCTCATCTCCCTGTGGGTTTGACATCCTTATTACGTAGAGCTATCCTACACAGAATCGATCTATTGCGAGTGGTCAAGTATTTGGTGGGCTTTTTGGACTTCTGGCCCAACTGGGATGAGATACTGCTGATAAAGAGAGCAATCCCACAACTTTAATCTGACATGTCATGGAAGGCTCGAGCTGTAGGAACAAAGGCTCGAGCTTTAAGGTTCAGGCTCGAACTTAAGGAACAAGGCTCGAGCTCGCACTGTGCGTTAGCCCAAGTTGGTAAAGGGGTGTTGATGATAGTGGCCTCACAACCCTGTTCATACTCATCAAGCTTGTTGAAGAATAAAGCATCGGTGTAATAGGCCTCGAAAATTGCAAAGGGACGGTCTGAACAAGGCACTATAATGACCTTGTTGTTCTAGATTCCCTTGAAGCATTGGTGGTAGATGGAAGGCACAATTCCAAAATGGTGCATCCACACGCGCCCTAATAGAATGTGGTAGGAAGTATCGCTATCGATGACATGGACATTGGTGGATACTTGGAATTTGTTGACTGCATAGTCGATGTTGATATATCCCATCGTGTGATGAAGGTCATTTCCATACCACCTCGATTGTTTCCTTAACCAAATGATCTTCTGGGATACCTGCCTTGTGAAAGGTAGAAAGAGGCATGACGTTGATGGACGAACCATTATCGAGGAATGCGTGCTTGAATTCAACCCCCTTAATAGAGGCTAAAACATACAGTGGCCTATTTTACGTCCCTTAGCTTTGTTTGTTTGCCTCTGTAAAGGAGAGAACCTTTACATCTGTAAAGGAGAGAACCTTTTTCATGCCAGTTGGCATGGTTTTGGCTGTGGCTACAACAAGGTATGTGCTCACCTCTAAGCTTGATGGCTCTGCGCTGTGGTCTGGATTTATTTCTTCGAACTCATCGTAACAAGAGATGGTTCCTGCTCGATGGTTGGGGTATGGATATCTACAAACATTTTTGTGAAGGGTAACCTCTAGGTCGCCTATTGCCATTCGTCACTGGAACAGTCTGCACAGTCCCCAGCAGCTAATGGTGGGATGAGTGTTGCTATAGTAGTAGGCGCATAAATCATCTCTAGCCCTGTCTACTGGGGTGGGCTCTCTATGTGGGGTTGGTAACACAACAGTGCCACCCTTAACTCACTAGGCAAGCGTGTTTCTCACTTCCTCAATGCAGACGGGGAAAGGTGGTGCCTCTTCTCCCATGAGCTTCGGTTGAAGGGCCTTGTCGAACCGTTTTCGTAGGCGCTCTTTGTGATACCCCCGGATTTTCGGATGCGGGTTGGCCAGGCCCACGCCCGATTACCCGAGGATATCAAAACAATTAGCAATTTAATGAACACAGAATACAATATAGAAAACAAGAATGAATAAAATTTTGCTGAAAAGAACCTAGAATGATAATCCAATAATTGAAAACCTCAGAATAAATAATTTCATTGATAATTAAAACTATTTTGATACAACTGATCCACCACGAATGGAAATCGTTCTCCAATTTATACAACTCGGGAATCCATCTAGTGGACCCCTAAAATATCCAATGGTACTCAAAAGAATGGAACAAAACCCAAGTCTTAACATGAAATAAAATCCTACGCCATCAGTAGAGTGAATAACTGTATCTGCTCAGCACGATCAAGCTCTACAGCCCAGAACTGATGAACACCTGAAAAAAATAATAAAAGGGTGGGTCAGGCCCACAAGCAAGTTCTAATCTAACTGCAATCCATACAGTGACCCGATACGCAAATACACCATAGATACCTCACAATATCTATCTAGTCTATACATATATATATCCACACTATGGGACCTTCACTGAACTACAGTAGGGATCTCAACCTGAATAGAAGGCAACATGCGAATACGCACCCAAAGGTGGGCATGAGTACCTAGACCTAACAGGGTACACCCAACCTACTATAACCAGCTAAACATCCACTGCATATATGCACCCTAACCAACAAGTTTGAGACTCAAGCTCAACTCGTGGTACCATAAACATATATATCTAAACTTCGTTCCTAACCATTCACAAGAAATCCAATAAGTCATTCGGCGTATTCAACCATACCGACTTATATATATATAACGAGGATTTATTTAACAACTCGTTCCCTTATTTCAAAATAGGTAGGACTTAGTATTTTAAATCAGTCTGTCCCTAGTATGCCACCGTCCCATACCGGTGCATACAATCCACAAAGTCCATATAATTGATAGAACCAGTCATACTGTTCACCAATTAAAATCCATAAGGTAGGAATTAGCATTTTGAGCTAAACCATACCTAGTATGCCACCGTCCCATACCGGTGCATACCATCCTCCATATCCATGTAAATTACAACATTCAAATGATAAGCAAGTAATTTACAATGCAAAACCAAACCCAGATAATTGACAGAATTTTAATGTGAGAATTCAGCAATTAAAATCCAATACATAATTCCAAATAATTGGTCAAATTTAATATAAGAATTCAGCAATTATAATCCAATATATGATTCCAAAGAATTGACTGAATTAAGTATAAGAATTCAGCAATTATGTTCCAATACATAATTCCAGGTAAATTACAAGGCATAAATAATAAGCACGTAATTTATAGTCCAAAACCAACCATCCACATCGTTGCAGAATAGTATTTAGTATTTCAACAACTTAAAACCAAAACCATGTAAATTACAGACTATGAATGATAGTACAGTAATTTAAAATCTAAAACCAATATCCAATTAATTACAGAAGATTTTTAAATGTTTCAGCAATTTAAATCCAAACCATTAACCATATAGTTGCAGGAGATGATTTAATAAATCAACAACTAACATCCAGAGGCTGCATAGATCACATCTAACACATCAATGACCCTATAATATATTTAAAACCATTTTATAAATATATTAAATCCCATCGGAATGCCTAAAAATAAGCTTAAGTATTTAAAACTTCATCTATCCACTAACCGTATACAATGTACATAAGTGTTATACAGTTTGGTCCGTTAATTTAGAATTAACCTTAAATCAATTTAGGGTCTTAATAACACCCAAAATTAACTATTTAATCCCCCCGTGAAGTCTTATTAAATTTCTAAAATTTAATCAAGCCATTTAGTTCCTTTCTCTGTTAGTAGCATACACCGTTGTATATTTTTACACTGCTTCATCCTTTGTCTTAAAGACTTAAACCATGCAACAATAAGTTTAATAACACTTAAAATTAACTACTTAGATCCTCTGTTAAGTCCCTACAGTTCATTAGAATCACTCAGAAGCTCAAACAGTGCTCAAAACACCAAACAGAGCCCTAGAAAACACTTTCTGGACGTAAAACAAATTGGAGCCGGCTCTTGGAATGGAAGAGCCGGCTCTTCTCCTATTGGAGCCGGCTCCAATTCCCTAGGATCTGGCTCTTGCTGAAGGGGAGCCGGCTCTTGACTTTCTAGAGCCGGCTCTCTCCCTCTTGAGAGCCTCCAGTTCATCCCTGCTCCGTTTCCGTCAATCTGCTCCTTCTCCAATCAATTCCTACCCCTCTGCTTGTTTCTTAAACTGATCTAAAGGATCTAATACCCTCTTGATAGCATCCCCAAGGTTTGATTATAGCAATTTAAATCAATTAACAGAAGTAAACTTGTGCAAAAACTGAAACCTCATGCATAGATTACAATGAAGCTAAATGCAACAGAGATCTAAAATAGAAATAGCA
This sequence comes from Cornus florida, assembly GCF_030987335.1. Taxonomy (NCBI): domain Eukaryota; kingdom Viridiplantae; phylum Streptophyta; class Magnoliopsida; order Cornales; family Cornaceae; genus Cornus; species Cornus florida. The sequence continues at coordinate 30,314,118 of NW_026775571.1, read as the reverse complement.
ACCTTCCTATGAGATTTACATAACTCCCATAGTCTTTCCATACTTAGTTTACAGTAGTTGCAATAAAAAAACAGAGACAAAACTACGACAAGAACCCTCATGCTTAAAGGACATAAAACTGAACCAACTTGCATGCACTGTAACAGATATTGCAGAAATCATCACAGAAATAATTCAAAGCATACATATGATTAATTTGATGTATAACATACATGAATGATTTAGTTTTCAATTTCCTTAAAACCCTAGAGCATATCTAGGTGCACAGAACACGGCTCAAAGGGAAAGAGGAAGATAGAACTTGCCTGAATAGGTTTGCAAACAAACCCTTGTTGCTGTTGGTATCAGTTTTTTCGACATCCACTGAAACTTGTCTAACCTCCTAGAACCTCTGCTCCTTCCTTCTCCTTGGTTAAACCTTGGAACCCCAGTCGAAATTCTCACAAACAGCTCTGTTCTCACCAAAACTCTCTCTGTAACTCTCTCTAATTGGCAGACTTTTCCGTGTAAAAGCTACGACAATATGTAACCCTAGGTTTAACATATACTGAGGTATTTATAATTGCAAGATTAAAACCCTAATCCACAGAGCCCTAACTTCGTCGGCCCACAAAGTAACCCAGTTTAGATACATATCAGATGCTTACGAGACGGCTCCAAAAACCCTAACTAAAATGTATCTAAAACCCCAGTTAATGAGAATTACATAATTACCCTGTTCAAAAAATTAAATACTTAATAAATAATTAATTTAATAAAACCCATTAATTAAATCAAATAAGCAAGCAACGAATCACTTAAAACATATAAAATAAATAAAACAATTAATTACACCCTTAATTAAAATAAACAAACAATTGGACACATAAGCATATAGATACAAAATCAATTTAAAATGCACAAAAATAAAATTTAAATTCCATTTTTATCCCTTTTGAAATTAGGTGTATTACACTCTTCAAGGGCAGCTGTGGGCATTGGCCTTCGATTAGAAACCTTTGGAGCCTCAAACTTTGGGGCCTCATACTTTTGAGTCTCACACTTAGCAGAAGGGGATAGCTTGAGATCCTTAAGATTCCTAGCTGCAGTCTTGAGCTCGACGAAGCTTGTAATATGTATATTGACCAAGTGAAGCTTGTAAACCTGTAGTATGCCTTGGATGCAAATATCAACTAGGTCCATTTTATTGCTGCCCTCAAAACATTCGATAGTGCGATCAATGAATCTATTTTTCGATGATAACTAAGAGATCAAAATATCCAGGATATATCACCAAATAATATAAGGAATACAGAAGAGTGGATTGAGGGAGAGAGAACCAGCCCAATTTGAGGATTGAAACGATAGTAGAGAAGACGAAGTGTGGAGTATGGTTAGAGCCTCGAAATTCTTATGCCCTTTTTTCTACCTTTTTGCTACCTTTTTATAGTCCTTAAGTCATTCAGGTGGTATTTGTTGGGCCTCTGGATTAGATGAGTCAGGCCCATGTCCCTTTATGGATCATGATGCCCTAATCCTTGTTCCTTTGATTTTCCTGCCAAGTGTACGCTTTTCCTTGAATGACTTAAATGGGGCTAGTTGTAAAGGTTTCTGTACTTACTTCAGCCTGTGTCCCACTCTTATCCTCAAATTGGGTACTGCCTTAGCAAGACTTAGCTAATTTTCCATCCTTCATTCCAAAGTCCCTTCTGCATTTCCCCTGCCTCGAAGACTCATACCATTACTTTTCGTTGTTTATTTTACTTGGGAGAATGTGGCATTAGTCAGATCGAGGTTCAAGGAACGTCGATCGACAGTTTATGTCTTGGTCAGGTCGACATTCAAGGCTCTTCGATCAATAGTTTGTGGCTTGGTTTGATCGAGGTTCAAAGCTAGTTGATTGACAGTTTATGGCTTGGTTAGATCAAGGTTCAAGGCCTGTTGATCGATAATTTGTGGCTTTGTCAGATCGAGGTTCAAGGCCCCTCAATCGACAGTTTGTGGCTTGGTCGGATCGAGGTTCAAGACCTGTTAATCAATAGTTTGTGGCTTGGTCAGATCGAGGTTCAAAGCCCATCGATCGATAATTTATGGCTTGGTCAGATCGAGGTTCAAGGCTCATCGATTAATAGTTGCTTTTGATGGGTTCCCAACATTGACCAAGTATTGTCATTTTGTCCTTTTGTTTAAAGCTGGTACTAGTGTGCTGTTAGCTTGATTTGACTTTTGCTGACGTGGCATAAGCCACATCCACACTACATTAGCTCAGAAGGGGGCACAGGTTGGTACTTGATACGAATGGTAATTATTTTTTCCTCCCAAATTAGGGTGAATTGAAATTTTAAAAAATCTTATAATTGCAGGAGTACAATCCACTCTCTCACATACATCTGATGTGAGAGAGTCCATTGTCAACTATAAGCAATGTCTAGCGTTGCTCATTGGGACACTTCTAAAATACCATGAATGAACTATAGGAAGTCGCGGCATACGTCATTTTTTGGCAAAATACCATAGTTTAGGGCTTCAAAATGGGATTTTTCTGTCCTATAGGAAGCATGTCACAAGATTTTTGTTCATTATCTAAATGAACTCGGATTATACTCATATTTTATATTTAGTAATTTTACTTGATTAGGTTACTTTCCCTATTTTCCAAGACTTTATTTTTAGGCTTATTTTTTAGTATTAGTATCATTTCAAGATTAGGTTTCCTTTTGTTATAAAGATTCGTGTTGCAGTTAGTTTCCTTATGAATTAGGATTTTTTTTCATTATTAATATATTTATGCAGATATCAGAATCATTCAATCAACTATAAATACAATTATCAGTTTTTCTCTGATTTATGTCTTGTTTTGTGGATTCAAAACACCATCCTTTATGGATTCAAAGTAACCCGTTCCTCGTTAACAAATTTATCGCTTACGCTTATGTTATAAATACAAAAAAACACTAAACTAAACTCAAAATTAACAGAATGATAAGAGTGTCATGAAGATGCCAACAACTACTCCTTCAAGCGCTTGAAAACCACAAACATTTTATGGCGATGAGGAAGATTTTCTTTGATCATCGGCACTTCCATAAAAAAATTTATCCATGCATGCAAGCACGGGAACGTGTGAGCTGCAAGTAGCTTCAATCCTAATATAGCTTCAAAAACTCCCAACCAGTTAGCAAACACTCTGAAGGATATGTCAACTATGCCAATCCACTCTCCACGGAAGAATTTCTTCTCTCCTAGATCTTTTTCTAGTGTTTTTAACATTTCTAAGCTGTCCTTCATTGCATTTTCTTGTTCTTCTCCGGTGGTTCGAAACATTGTCCAAATTAGAGGACCCTATGTGTAGAATCAATAATGAATTATTTGATTTCTTCTATATAGAAACTAAACACATTTTTAGTTAGGGAATAAGTAAAACTTAACATATACTATGATTTCAAAATTCTTATCATCTTTCTATTTTGGGACATATCAAAATACATGTTTCATTCCAAAAATATATGTACTATTTTTTTTTATAGCAATCCTAAACTATGCTTTTGACATTGATTTGATCAAATAAGTGTACCAATTATGGAGTAACCCTTTTATCTTTTAACAAAGACAAATTTGAAAATGCACTCAAGAATAATTCAAACATTTTGGGGACAAAGTATATCTTATCTTGTACCATTAATTTGAAAATGCACCCAAAATTTAAGCATTTTTTCTAAATTTAATTAGGGTTGTACTTGGATTAAAGTGTTAACAACTCGAGCCAACCTGAACCCGAATTCTAATATTATTTTCATATATATTTTTAGTTTTAAATACATTATATATAATATTTAAACTATAATTACTTTTTTTCTTTCCAACTTCTTTTGTTAAATCTTAACTTATTGTATGTTAACATTTAGGAGAATTAATTTTCTAAAAATTTGTTTGCAATTTATTAAATATCTACAAAAAGTCTTTAAAAGTGTAATTTAATCTAAAACTAATTTAAGATCATATTAAATTTTCAGTGTAAGAATTAGCCATATGAGTAACCCGAATTAACCCAAAATTTTTACCCGGAATCAAAGCCCGAGTTGCAAGCCCGAATTTAAAAGTAGAATGATGGGTTGGGCTTGGGTTAAGTAGTTAAGGTTAAGGATAGGGTTAATGTTTGGCTTGGGTTTAGCATTTCATATGGTGAGTTGGGGTCCAGTTATACCTCAAACTCGTCCAACCTGCCCGAGTTGCAGCCCTAATATAAGGGTGCATTTTCAAATTTATCTTTATTAAAAGATAAAAGGGTTACTCCATGATTGGTACACTTATTTAATCAAATCAATGTCAAAAGCATAGTTTAGGATTGCTATAAAAAAAAAATTAGTACAAATATTTTTGGAATGAAACATGTATTTTGAGATTTCCCAAAATAAAAAGATAACAAGAATTTTGAAATCATAGTATATGTTAAGTTTGACTTATTCCCTAACTAAAAATTTGTTAAGTTTCCATATAGAATAAATCAAATAATTTATTATTAATTCTACACATAGGGTCTTATAATTTGGACAATGTTTCGAACCACTGGAAAAGAACAAGAAAATGCAATGAAGGACATCTTATAAATGTTAAAAACACTAGAAAAAGCTCTGGGAGAGAAGAAATTCTTCGGTGGAGAGTGGATTGGCATAGTTGACATATCCTTTGGAGTGTTTACTTACTGGTTCGCAGTTTTGAAGCCATATTAGGATTGAAGCTACTTGTAGCTCACACATTCCCGTGCTTGCATGCATGGATAAAAAATTTTATGGAAGTGCCGGTGATCAAAGAAAATCTTCCTGATCACCATAAAATGTTTGTGGTTTTCAAGCGCTTGAAGGAGTAGTTGTTGGTATCTCCATGACACTCTTATCATTTTGTTAATTTTGAGTTTAGTTTAGTGTTTTTTTGTATTTGTAACGTAAGCGTAAGCGATAAATTTGTTCACAAGGAACGGGTTACTTTGAATCCATAAAGGATGGTGTTTTGAATTCACAAAACAAGACATAAATCAGAGAAAAACTGATAGTTGTATTTATAGTTGATTGAATGATTCTGATATCTGCATTATATATGTTAATAATGAAAGAAAATCTAAATTCATAAAGAAACTAACTGCAACATGAATCTTTATAACAAAAGGAAACCTAATCTTGAAATGATACTAATACTCGAAAATAAGCCAAAAAATAAACTCTTGAAAAATAGAGAAAGAAACCTAATCAAGAAAAACTACTAAATTTAAAATATGAGTATAATCCGAGTTCATTTAGATAATGAACAAAAATCCTGTGACATGCTTCCTATAGGATAGAAAAATCCCGTTTTGAAGCTCTAAACTATGGTATTTTGCCAAAACTTGACGTACGTTGTGACTTCCTATAGTTCATTCATGGCGTTTTAGAAGTATCCTAATGATCAACGCTAGACATTGCTTATAGTTGACAGTGGACTCTCCCACATCAGATGTATGTGAGAGAGTTTATTGTACTCCTACAATTATAAGATTTTTTATTTTTTATTTTTTATTTTTTAATTTCATTTCACCCTAATTTGGGAGGAAAAAATAATTACCATTCGTATCAAGTACCAACCTGTGCCCCTTCTGAGCTAATGTAGTGTGGTTGTGGTTTATGCCACTTCAGCAAAAGTGATAAGCGCCGAATATTGTATATTCAAGCGCCCTAAATTGCATTAGTAAAGTCCGTTGTATGTTAATTTATGTAGATTATCTTCATTTCGATGTTTTTATGCATTTTCAGGTTCATTGGCCAAAATGGAACAAGAATAAGGCCTTGTGGAATCTTGAGCAACAAAAGGTGCCAATGCTGAATTCTGGCAGCAGTAGAACCTGGGCTTTGTCGCCATTTTCGACCTAGCAAACTCAAGAACTAAACTTCCATCATAACATGAAAGATTTATATCTCTGAATCAGCTTTCCAAATCTTCAAGTGGTTCATCATTCGGAGTTCGGAGCAGAGAGTTATGACCTTCGTAACAGAGGTGCGCAGAACTGCCTGGCAGCACTGAAGTACTGCCTTTCTCCCCATTTTCGACCAACCAGACTTGAGAATTGGGTCTTCATCAAAACATGAAGTTTTTAAAGCACTGAATCAGCTCTCCAAATCTTCAAGTGGTTCATCATTCGGAGTTCGGGGCACAAAGTTATAGCAGTTTTACCAAAATAGGTCAGCGCTGAGCAAGAGGAGCATGTTGCACATTGCACTAAGTTAGAGTGCTCGAGATCACCAAGCGAGTGCTCGAAAATCAGGCAGAATGCCCTTCGGAAATGGCTCATTTCAGCCCACTTGCACATTGGTTTCCTCAATGCCATCTTCCTTCTTTATGAAGTGGTTGGAGGTGTTCCTTGGAGGAGAGAGGGTGTTGTTGGAGCATAAAAAGCTACCCAAGGGCCACACATTAGGAATCTTTGATCTTTAGCAAGATAGAGGGGAGAGAAGAGAGCAAAGGAAGGAGAGTTCTTGGAGCAAGAAAGGGGAGCTCGAAAATGGAGATGAGGATCAAGCTTCTTCTTCAATCTAGGGCCACCATGGGTAACTAAACCCTCTTCTAGGGAGGTGATGAAGCCTCCCCTTTTGCTTATGTTCTAGATTAGGATCTATTTTGGGGATTAAGATGTATCATTTTTGGTCTTTTCATAATCTAGAGCATATTACTTCTTGTAATGAATTCTAATGTTTATAAATGATTGTTGTAAGTGATTTATCTTGTCTTAGATGGTTTCTTGTAGTAATCATAATGCTTGCTTCTTCATGGTGACAATGGAGATAGGATTATGAATAATTTTCAAGGCATGTTGATAGAGAAAATGGATAGTCCATTGCTTAGGAACTTTCTTTGATGGGTCATGCTAGTTTCTTACCTCATGTGCTTTATCATTTGATTACAAACTTGATAGTTCTTGCTTGAGTGAGTATGTTGAAGGCTACATTTTAGTTTAGGTAGCTCAAATGTATTAATTTTTGAGGGATTATTCTTGTTTAATGATTTAATGAACTACTCTAAGGGTATATGGTAATCTAGTGTTGCTATATATTCCGTGACCATTTTATACATTGTACTTCCCCAATTTAGCCTTAATCTAGCATGTACTTAGGGTGTAGTGTGGATTCATCTCCCTAGTCTTTTCTACTTGTATCTCACTCCTTTAATTTCCTTGCAATTTATTGTTTTATGCACTTCAATTACTAGCTTAGTGACAAACACACAAACCCTTTATAAACCCCTCATCACTCTATAAGAATTCTAGACGCTTAGGTTGCCTTAAACTAGCGCAGTCCCAGTGGTTCGACTTACCCGACCAATAGCCCTATTTTACAATGATTCGTGCTATTGCGAAGGTTGATGTATAGTTGATCAACCGATCAATTTTTGGCGCCGTTGCCGGGGACTTGCATACGGTTTAGCAACCAAAGTTTTAGGGTTAAACTTAGTGTGATTGTTAATATTGTGTTGTGCATATTTCTCGTGTGGTTTAACCATTTTTATGTTGTAAGATTCTAGGGACTCGACTCTCGCCGTGGGAACGCTAGCAAAGTGTAAGTCTAGAGGACCCTAGGTAAGCCTCTTGACCTTTTAGTTTCGCATTGTTATATTTTGTGCATGTGTTAAGCTTAGAAGTAGTTAATTCATTTGCAAGCCCTTGTTGAGGCTATATTATTGTTTTAATTTTGTGTTCAAGCATCGGTCCTTGTCGAGGCCATTTATTTTCTGTCTTGATAATTGAGGAGAATGGGAACATCGTATATGGAGTTGATGATAAAGATTTGTTGTGATGCTGTTGTTGTGAATTGTTGATGTTTGGCCGTAGGTCACTCTCTCTTCCCACACTTGACTCACCTATTGATATAAATTCACTTGAAAGAACTCTTAGACGGAACCTTAGGGAACCCACTCTTACAAGGGACCTTGAAACTGAATTCAATATAATGGGGGATAACGTAGGAAATCCGGGGAATGAAAGGGCTGAAATTCCTAATGTAGAACCAATGACTCTTAGAGATCATTTTATTCCTACCACCTATGCTTCTCCTTCTTGTATAGTGATGCCAAACATCGATGCAGCTCAATATGAGATCAAGTCTAGTACCATTCAAATGCTTCCATCATTTCATGGCTTTGATAATGAAGATCCATATAAGCATCTTGATGAGTTCCTTGAAATCTGTTCGACCATCCGGTTGAGAGGTTTTCCGGACAATGCACTTCATCTCCATCTTTTCCCATTCTCCCTAAAGGATAGGGCAAAATATTGGTTGAACTCCCTCGCTCCCAACTCTATTACTTCTTGGGCTCAATTGCAACAAGAATTTCTTAAGAAGTATTATCCGGTGAGTAAAACCAACCAAATGAGGCGTTCCATTCTAAGCTTTTCTCAAGTTGATGGAGAACAACTCTACGAGACTTGGGAAAGGTTACAAGATCTTCTTCGGAAGTGTCCTCATCATTTGATCCCAAAATGGCAATTAGTGCAAGCTTTCTATGCTGGCTTGACCGAAACCCATAGATTCATAGTTGATTCTTCTTGTGGTGGGATGTTCATGTCCAAGAATGCGGATGAGGCTTGGACCTTACTTGAGAATTTGAGTGAAAATTCACTTCAACACAATTCTCGTAGGGCTCCGACCGCAACCACTCCAAACAACACCAACCCTTGTCAACCAAAGTCAATAAGGGAGGAATCATCTCAAGTGGATGCCATCGCTCATAAATTCTACCAATTGATGGCACCACATCTTCCTCCTTCATTGTCTCAAAATTCGGCAAGTTCAGTTTGTGCTTCATGTACTAGTCCATTCCATCTCTCGAAAGATTGCCCCACACCGGAGCAATTTCCTAGTCCCAACCAAGAGCAAGCTAATGCCATGTTCTCGCGGCCCGGGAACAATCCATATTCCAACACCTACAATCCGGGTTGGCGAGATCATCCGAATTTCTCGTGGCGGCAACAAGCCCCACAGAATTCCCAATTCCAAAACCAAGGGCGGCAAAATCAGCCCTCTTCTCAATATCAAGGTAGACCTTTCCAAGCCTCTTCAAGCTACCGTCCTCCTTACAATCCAAATGTCTCCAATCAACCTCCTGTGTGTCCAACTGACGAGATACTAGCTGCAAACAAGCAAATGATGGAATCATTAAATAAGCAAATAATGGATGCCAACAAGCAACTCTTGACATCCTTGCAGCCTACTCTCCAAATGGTTCACTCTCATACTCAATCCATAGCTAATCTTGAAAATCAAGTGGGCCAAATAGCTAACTCGGTGAATCAATTGCTTCAAAAGGACAAGGGCAAGCTTCCCTCTCAACCTTTTGAAAATCCTAGAGGAATGCATGTGATTGACGAAACCCCTCCTCCGAGTGGGCCGACTCATGAACAAGTTCAAGCTATCACCACCCTTCGGAGTGGTAGAGTGGTTGACAACAAGGTCAATGGAGACAAAAGTGAGGAAGTTTCTCCTTTGAAAAATCCAAATTCAAGCTCTTCTAATCCAAATTCTTATCCAAATACCATTCACGGAAATCCCACACATGTCTCCCCAAATGTGGAAACTACTTATGAGCCAAAAACTCCTTTTCCTCAACGTCTTCAAGAGTCGACACATTTTGGGAACAAGAATTGTAAAATTCAAGACATGTGGGAAGTTTTCAAGCAAGTGAAGATTAACTTGCCCCTCTTGGATGCTATCAAGCAAATCCCTCCCTATGCAAAATTTCTCAAAGATTTGTGCACTCAAAAGCGCACTTCTAGAAATCATTTGCCAAAAAAAGTGAGGTTGACTGAAAATGTTAGTGCTATCATTCAGCACAGCACTCCCCCGAAGTATAAGGATCCGGGTGCCCCCATAATCTCGTGTGTCATTGGTGACAGCAAAATCGAGAGGGCCCTCCTTGACTTAGGAGCTAGTGTGAATTTAATTCCATACTCGGTCTACCTACAACTTGGTTTGGGAGATCTTCAGCCGACTTCCGTGGTTTTGCAACTTGCCGATAGATCAATCAAGCATCCACGAGGTATTCTCGAGGACGTTATCATCAAAGTGGACAAATTCTACTTCCTGGTAGATTTTGTGGTTCTTGATACGGAACCGGTCCATGACCCAAAAAAGCACATTCCCGTGATCCTTGGTAGGCCATTTTTAGCCACAGCTAATGCATCAATTAATTGCCGAACCGGGGTGATGGACATTGCTTTTGGAAACATGCAAGTCAAACTCCACATCTTTCATGCAACTCAACATCCCTCCAATGAGGATGATTGTTTTCTTGTGGATGTCATCGATGAAGTGGTCGAAGAATCTCTCCCCTTCATCCTAAGCAAAGATCCCCTTGAAACTTGCATGTCCCATTTTGACTTCTCAAACTTTGATGTTGATCAAGCCATTCAAGAAGTCAATTCGTTGCTTGATATTAATGCTATCATGGATGTACCTCCTTGGAAAATTCCAAAAGAACCACTTCCCCAACTTTCCACCACTCCTCCGGTCCCATCATTGTTATCTCCGCCACAACTTGAGCTTAAGCCGCTCCCGGCCCATCTCAAGTATGTGTTCCTTGGTCCAAAGCAAACCCTTCCGGTCATTATTGCCTCGGACCTTCGAAAAGACCAAGAGACCAACCTTTTAGCGGTGCTCCAAGAGCATAAAGAAGCTATTGGTTGGACAGTGGCAGATTTGAAAGGAATTGACCCCTCCATTTGTATGCACCGCATTCATATGGAGGATGACGCAAAGCCTACTAGAGAGGTCCAGCGCCAGTTAAATCCAAACATGAAGGAAGTGGTCATGAAAGAGGTAATCAAATTGTTAGATGCGGGAATCATCTATCCTATCTCTGATAGCAAGTGGGTGAGCCCCACACAAGTTGTCCCCAAGAAATCCGGGCTCACCGTTGTTGAAAATTCAGCGGGCGAGCTCGTGCCACAACAAACCACCACCGGGTGGCGTGTGTGCATTGACTATCGTAAACTCAACTCATCAACTAGGAAGGATCATTTCCCACTCCCATTTATTGATCAAATCCTAGAAAGGTTAGCCGGCCAAAGCTTCTATTATTTTCTTGATGGTTATTCCGGCTATAACCAAGTGGCCATCGCCCCCCACGATCAAGAGAAAACAACATTCACATGTCCCTTTGGTACTTTTGCCTATCGACGCATGCCTTTTGGTCTATGCAATGCACCGGCAACGTTCCAAAGGTGCATGATGTCCATATTCTCCGATATGGTTGAAAGGTTCTTGGAAGTTTTCATGGATGATTTTTCCGTATTTGGCTCCTCCTTTGACTCGTGTCTCAAAAATTTATCTCTTGTGCTCCAAAGATGCAAAGAGACGAATCTCATTCTAAGTTGGGAGAAAAGCCACTTTATGGTCCAAGAAGGCATTGTTTTAGGACATGTCATTTCTAAGCGGGGAATCGAGGTAGACAAGGCAAAAGTTGAGTTAATCTCTAATCTTCCTCCTCCGAATTCCGTCGGTCAAATCCGTTCTTTTCTTGGCTATGCCGGATTCTATCGTCGCTTCATCAAAGATTTTAGCAAAATCTCACGGCCCTTGTGTAATCTCTTAGCCAAGGATGTTCCGTTCAATTTTGATGACGCTTGCATGGAAGCTTTCATCAAACTTCGCATTCTCCTCTCCTCTGCCCCAATCATGAAACCCCCTAATTGGTCTCTTCCCTTTGAGATCATGTGTGATGCATCCGACTATGCATTAGGGGCGGTTTTGGGCCAACGTGTGGATAAACTTCCGCATGTCATTTATTATGCTAGCAAAACTCTCTGCGATGCCCAATTGAACTACACCACCACTGAAAAAGAATTGCTAGCTGTGGTGTACGCCTTGGATAAATTTCGCTCTTATCTTCTTGGCTCCAAGGTCATCGTCTTTTCAGATCATGCCGCTCTTAGGCATTTGTTAGCGAAAAAAGAGACAAAACCCCGCCTAATTCGATGGATCCTCTTACTTCAAGAGTTTGACATTGACATCCGGGACAAAAAAGGGACTGACAATGTTGTCGCCGATCATCTCTCTCGCTTACTTACTGCGAAATCTTCAGAATTTGCAGCCATCCATGATTCCTTTCCGGATGAGTAACTTCTTCAAGTTTCACATTCTACTCTTCCATGGTTTGCGGATATTGTAAATTATCTTGCGGTTAGCAAAATTCCAGCTCATTGGTCCAAACAAGAGAGGGACCGGTTTTTCTCCCAAGTCAAGCATTTCTTTTGGGAAGATCCGGAACTATTCAAGTATTGCCCGGACCAAATCATCCGGCGATGTATTCCTAAAACCGAGGCCACAAGCATTTTAAATTTTTGCCATACTCTTGCTTGTGGAGGCCATTTCAGTGCCAAAAAGACCGCTAACAAAATCCTTCAAAGCGGATTCTTTTGGCCTACCTTGTTTCGGGATGCATACAATTTTTGCAAATCGTGTGAACGATGTCAAAAACTTGGATCCATGTCCCGAAGAGACTTGATGCCCCTCACCAACATTTTAATTGTTGAAATTTTTGATGTGTGGGGGATTGACTTCATGGGACCATTTCCATCTTCCTATGGCTATGAGTACATCCTTGTAGCGGTAGATTATGTGTCTAAATGGGTTGAAGCCGCGGCTACCAAAACCGATGATCATAAAGTCGTGATCCATTTCATTCAATCTCACATCTTTAGTCGTTTTGGTACGCCCCGAGCAATCATTAGTGATGGCGGATCTCATTTCCGAAATCGTTATCTCAAATCCGTCCTTGCTAAGTATTCAGTCATTCATAAGGTTGCTACACCTTACCACCCTCAAACGAGTGGTCAAGTAGAGATTTCTAACCGGGAGATTAAGCACATTTTAGAAAAAACGGTTAGACCGGACCGCAAAGATTGGTCATTAAGGCTAAACGATGCACTTTGGGCTTACCGGACAGCTTATAAGACACCCATTGGCATGTCACCATATTGACTTGTCTTTGGCAAAGCATGTCATCTCCCGGTAGAATTAGAGCACCGTGCTTATTGGGCCATAAAAAGGTTCAATTTTGATCTCAAACAAGCCGGCTCTAATCGTGCGTTGCAATTAAATGAACTTGAGGAATTGCGTAATGACGCGTATGAAAACGCAAAAATTTACAAGGCAAAGACTAAAGCTTTTCATGACAAACACATCGTCAAAAAGTCTTTTGCCCCGGGACAAAAGGTCTGGCTTTTCAATTCCCGCTTGAAACTCTTTCCCGGTAAACTCCGGTCAAGATGGGATGGTCCATACATTGTCACTACCGTCTTTCCTCATGGAGCAATCGAACTTCATGATCCTGCAAGTGGATCACTCTTCAAGGTAAATGGCCAAAGGCTTAAGCCTTGCATTGACAGCACAATTCTAACCCGAAAAGTTGAGGAAGTCCCCTTGACGGATCCAATTTATGAGGATTAGTGCCTGCTCTAGCTTGGTCTAGCTATCGACATTAAATTTAGCAAAGCAAGGGAATAAATTCTTTCGATGTTCCAAGCTTCCTTCTTTTTGAAATTGCTCGTGCCTTAAAAAAAAAATTTCTAGGAAACGGTTTAGAAAAGCCCAAAATTTGATTTTTCTTAGACTTTCTCAACTCTAATTTTCATTCCCGGAATTCTCCATCGCTTTCTAGCAATTTCATTAGATTTTTCAAATGCGATTCATGTGCATATTTTCTCATTTTTACTAAAAAGTTTGAAAATTTTCTCAAAATTCTTCATGCATTTGAGATGTTTAAACAGTTGCAAAATTGCAAGGTTTCAAAACAAAACTTTCAAAATTTCCCATGCATTGGAATGGAATGAATTTGCAAGTTTAAAAATTTTCTCCAGAAATTTCATTCATGCATTGTGTGATGTTGCCAAGGTTTGAAAATTTTCTTACATCCACCCATGCTTTGTGTGATGTTCTGAAAGTTGGCATTTTTTCCATGCATTAGATATTGCAAAGTTTGAAAAAAAAAAAAAAAAAAAAAAAAAAAAAAATTCCATGAATTGTGTGATGTTGCATTGAAGAGATATTCACCATTTCCAAAATTTTCAAATTCATTCCAAGTCTGGAAATTCTCCAAAGATGATGCAATTTGAAAATTTTCTTCAGTTCATTCAAGCATTATGAGACAATTTGAAAATTTTCAGAAATTCTTCCATTCCATTCCATTGCATTTCCAAGTCGCCACCTTGCAAAATTCCTGGAATGATGTTGCAAATACATCAACATGCATGAAAATGCATGCAATAGTGCTCACTGTCTCCCATGGAATGAGATTGCAAATGCAAATGCATGGAATTTCCATGCATAGACTCCATTTTGAACAGCTTCCATTTCCATGTTGCTCACATTCCATATTCCTTTGCAACAATTTCAACTTCCATGGTGCTCACTGTCTTGCATGTTGTTCCCTTCACTCCTTGCTTCAGTCCTCCCAGTCGAGCTCACCCTAACATACTGAGCCATTTTCGAGCACTCTATATTCTAGTTTGAGTGCTCGAATTTCATGCCCCAACACACCCAGCTCACTGCTCTCATTTCGAGCACTCGAGCTCCCTCTTCTGAGTGCTCGAACTCCCCATACAAACCACCCGCGCCTACTGTCTCCATGCAGAGCACTCGACCACCCCCTTGCGAGTGCTCGAAGCACCTCAACCCAACACAGGCACCTCAATCCATGTAGAGCTTTCGAATCACTAACCTCAACCCTCCTGCATGCATGCATGCACGCCCATGCATGCATGCCCCTCAACCAACCCAACCCATCTCCATCACCATCTCTCTCTCGCCAACACACCCAACACTCACCACCTCACCAACCTCACACAAACCATGCAGCCTTGTCTGCATCACAACCACCCCACCCCAACCCATGCAAAACAACTTCCACCTCCTCACCAACCCAGCCTCAACCATGACAACCATCCCAGCCACCCCCATGCACCAAAACCTCCACCAACTATCACATGCATGCATGCCCAACCAAACTCCATGCACACCCCATGACATCCATGCATGCATGCAACCTCCATGCATGCATGCCAAACCAAACTCCCTCACTATCCCACCCCCAAGCTCACCACCCTCTCGGCATTTACAACCCACCACAACCATCCCAGCCGCCCCCATGCCCCAAAACCTCCACCAACTAACCCACCTCCCAACCTCTACCAACTCACACAACCTTCCTCATCTCCTCTCGACATCATGCATGCACACCCCATGCATGCATGCCATCCACAACCCACCTACGCCTAACCAACTTACCTCTCGGCACCACCTCTCTCAGCCACCCCATGCATGCCCCTCAACCAACCCCCTCCAACCACTTCTCCACTCTCCACTCTCCACCACACAACCCACCCCTCCCCACCCAAGCATGCAAGCCATGCATGCTCCCCACCACCTTTCTTCCCCCAGCAACCAACCTCCTCTCAACCCCAACCCACACCAACCCACCTCCTCCATGCACACACCACACCAAACACACCCACACACCATGCAGCCTTGTCTGCACCCAAAACCACCACCTTCCTTCCTCCACACTTCACCACCCCACCATGCAACCCACACTAACTACAAAACCCACACCAACACACACCCAACCCTCTCTGCCAAATTTTCGAGCACTCGAACCCAAGCTTCGAGTGCTCGCAGCTGATTGAGTCCTCTCACCCCTCGGCTCCCAACTCTCTGCCCCATTCTAGAGCACTCGAAGTCCAACTTCGAGTGCTCGAACCAAGCCTTCCTCTTTTAAAACCCACTCCCCCCAACCACACACCAAACACCACCCCACCACCTTCCCCCTCCCGGCACCCAACCTCCTTCTCTCTCTCTCACAAGCACCCATCCTCAACCCAACACCCACACCACTTCTCACTCACCTCAATACCCCACCCCCCCATCCTCTCACCTCCCTCTTCCTGCCTTCCTTCTTGCTCTCGGATACCCTGAAATTCAGGTTTGTGTCCTCTTCATTTGTTTTTCTTTTCCTTTGTTCATTCATGGTGTTTTACAAGGAGGATGGGCTTGTAATGTTGGAGTTTGGTTCTGTTGATGCTTTGTTGTTGGTTTGTTGATAATAGGGCTTGTTTGTTTGTCAAAAATTTTGGGTTTCCTCCTCCTCCCCACTCATTTTCACCTTCTCCCTTTTGTGGTGCACGCCAGGTGTTCGCTGAAATTCCTCAACCAAGTCCACCTCTCTAAATGTCTCGTGTCGGTCCTTCTCGCCCTCCTCGACCCTCTTTAGGTGCCCATGCTATCACTCGTGAGCGACCACGTGATCCTTGGGATCGCAAACAACTCAACTACGAACTCTCATTTCCGCTCACGGATGCCTTTGACATTCTACCCACAACTTCGTGGGCTGTAGCCGAATTGACTAACCGGCGTCTGCAACACATTTGCGCACCCCTTGCCAGGGTTGCCTACCCCCGTGTAGTGCGCCTCTTCTACCAGAATCTCCAATGCCCTGAAGAGCCACCCATTTCTCTCACTACATCCATTGATGGCACCGCCTATGCTTTCACTATGACCGACATCATTCAGGTTTTTGGTTGCCCCATTGAGTGCCCCGATGACATTGTCAATCGTGAGAATCTCCCTTTATATGAGGAGCCGGATACATTAACTGTGGCGCAGATTGCCGCTGCCATTTGCACTATTGACGATCCTACTCGGCCCCGGTCTTTTATCCGCAAAACCAATCTTCCGGAACGCCTATGGTTCATTGACACTGTCTTCAAGCACAATGTCTGCCCTTTGGTGCATAGCACCGAGCGTCGGGGCCTCTTTCTGCAAGCCTTATATGCCATGGACCAAGGCCAATGGTTCTCCATCCCAGAGCTCATTTGGACCACATTTATGAAGTTTTGGCATGATGCTCAAAATACACGGGCTCCGCGAGTTGAAAATCGGAAATTGCCTTTGCCGTTTTTCATCACTCGGCTCCTTCAGCACAAGGGTTTCGTTGTTCCTCCCCATGAACCAAGAGGCGACAAAATTAAAATTTTTACCCAGCGTCGGTGGATCAATGTTCTGAGCCATTCTAGTACCCCTCTGCCTCCTGCCCCCCTGTTCATCCACGCTCCACCTCCTCCTCCTTCTGAGGCAGTTTCCACCGCCGCAGCCACTGCGAGGGTAGAGCCTCCGGTCGACTCTCACCAGGACCAGGCTTTCATCCGGGCTTCCATTGCCGGTATTCATGAGCGACTAGATCGTTTTGAGAATTCTTTGTCCGCGTGCACTTAGACTCTGTGTGAGACTTCTTCACGTGCTGAAGAAGATCGTCGTCTTGCTGCTGAAGACCGTCGTGTCGCTGCTGAGGACCGTCGTTTGGCTTCCGCTGAACGGCGTAAGACTCAATCTCTCCTCCATTCCATCCTCGCCCGTTTACCTTCTGGACAGTAGCTTGTTGCGAGTGTGGACCTTCTCTTTTTGTTTCATCTGTAACTATTTCTCTTGTATCTTTTGTTTTCCTTTTAAACTGTAAGAATTTGCTATGTATAGGTTGCTCTAGTCGACATGATCCCTGTACAACTCTTTTTGTCATCATGTAAACTCTTTTTGCAATGCAAATTCTTTTTGTTCTGTTAACTTTCGCTACATTCTTTTTCTGTATTTATGCTTGTGCTATTAATGCTGTGTGTGGTTGTTTCTTTTTGTTCTTCATCTTGCTCTCCATGTTGCGAAGTCCAATTCAAGTTTGGGGGTTTTTGTCTCAAAATGCCGTTCCTCCCCCTGGGTATTGTTGTTCCTTTTATACTCTTTGTCATTTTTGTCTCTAACTTGCATCCATGTCCCACATTGAGGACACTGTGTAGTTTAAGTTTGGGGGTGCATCAAAGCATTCTTGGCATATTTTTGGTTCCATAATTTTTGCTAAGCAATGATAGTATAACTTGATACTTGTCGGAGATGAAACATATGTTTAATACCTTGTGTATAGAAGCAATTGAAATTTTTGAAAATAAAGAAAAATTTGAGTTGAAATGATCATGTAGATTCAAACTAGTCTGTATAAATGTTTCAATTAGATTCTTGCTGGATTTACACTCTTATAAGCTTCACAATGCACAGATGCACATTGGAAACTTAACTGTGAGGCATGCAGCTGATTAACCTTGACCTTGGCCTAGTTAATCTGATTTGATGGACCTGATAGATGAATATCTTTGGCATGATTTAAGTCAAAAAAAAAAAAAAAAAAAAAAAAAAAAAAAAAAAAAAAGAAAAGAAAAATGACCAGTTGACGTTCGTAGCCTTTCCAACTCGAGCTATTAAGCCCTTTGGAGTGTCTCTACACTTAACACCCTAAAGCCGTCTGGTTTGGGAGTTGTTGGCCTAACGCTTGCTACAAGGGTTGGTTAGAAAGCTTAAAGGACTTAAACATTGCACGGTCATTCAAAAAAATTGTAATAAACATGGTTAGCTGAAGTTTGTAGCCTTTCCAACTTGAGCTATTAAGTCCTTTGGAGTGTCTCTACACTTAACACCCTAAAGCCGTCTGGTTTGGGAGTTGTTGGCCTAACGCTTGCTACAAGGGTTGGTTAGAAAGCTTAAGGGACTTTAGCATTGCACAACCATTCTATGTTTCGCTTATGTGTTGAAATAAATTGTTAACAAGCAACAAAAGTTGTCTTGAAAATAAAATCATGCCTTAGGGACTTCATGTAAAAGGGAATTCAATGATTTGAAAACTTGTGCTTTGGAATTGGAAAAGAAAGTAAAAGCCACATGTTGAGAATCCAATTCACTTTCACTGAAGCTAGAGTTGATTTCCATTCAAGAGATGATAATTGAGTTATTTATATAGACTTTGATGTTGATGCATGTATGTGGAAATGTATTTAGCCAATTTTTGTATCAATGCTTCATATATGCAAGGTAGTTTTCCCAATGACCCCATCTCCAGTTTTTGTCTGTTTCAAGTTGTGTTTGAGCTATGTATCTATCTCATTTTACCATGGATGATATTTTTGTAGTAGCATGCCCATGGTTGTCTTTTCATTGAAGTATTCATTGTAGTTTTGCTAAGGGACTAGCAAAATGTAAGTTTGGGGGTGTGATAAGCGCCGAATATTGTATATTCAAGCGCCCTAAATTGCATTAGTAAGGTCCGTTGTATGTTAATTTATGTAGATTATCTTCATTTTGATGTTTTTATGCATTTTCAGGTTCATTGGCCAAAATGGAACACGAATAAGGCCTTGTGGAATCTTGAGCAACAAAAGGTGCCAATGCTGAATTCTGGCAGCAGTAGAACCTGGGCTTTGTTGCCATTTTCGACCTAGCAAACTCAAGAACTAGACTTCCATCATAACATTAAAGATTTAGATCTCTGAATCAGCTTTCCAAATCTTCAAGTGGTTCATCATTCGGAGTTCGGAGCAGAGAGTTATGACCTTCGTAACAGAGGTGCGCAGAACTGCCTGGCAGCACTGAAGTACTGCCTTTCTCCCCATTTTCGACCAACCACACTTGAGAATTGGGTCTTCATCAAAACATGAAGTTTTTAAAGCACTAAATCAGCTCTTCAAATCTTCAAGTGGTTCATCATTCGGAGTTCGGGGCACAAAGTTATAGCAGTTTTACCAAAATAGGTCAGCGCTGAGCAAGAGGAGCATGTTGCACATTGCACTAAGTTAGAGTGCTCGAGATCACCAAGTGAGTGCTCGAAAATCAGGCAGAATGCCCTTCGGAAATGGCTCATTTCAGCCCACTTGCACATTGGTTTCCTCAATGCCATCTTCCTTCTTTATGAAGTGGTTGGAGGTGTTCCTTGGAGGAGAGAGGGTGTTGTTGGAGCATAAAAAGCTACCCAAGGGCCACACATTAGGAATCTTTGATCTTTAGCAAGATAGAGGGGAGAGAAGAGAGCAAAGGAAGGAGAGTTCTTGGAGCAAGAAAGGGGAGCTCGAAAATGGAGATGAGGATCAAGCTTCTTCTTCAATCTAGGGCCACCATGGGTAACTAAACCCTCTTCTAGGGAGGTGATGAAGCCTCCCCTTTTGCTTATGTTCTAGATTAGGATCTATTTTGGGGATTAAGATGTATCATTTTTGGTCTTTTCATAATCTAGAGCATATTACTTCTTGTAATGAATTCTAATGTTTATAAATGATTGTTGTAAGTGATTTATCTTGTCTTAGATGGTTTCTTGTAGTAATCATAATGCTTGCTTCTTCATGGTGACAATGGAGATAGGATTATGAATAATTTTCAAGGCATGTTGATAGAGAAACTGGATAGTCCATTGCTTAGGAACTTCCTTTGATGGGTCATGCTAGTTTCTTACCTCATGTGCTTTATCATTTGATTACAAACTTGATAGTTCTTGCTTGAGTGAGTATGTTGAAGGCTACATTTTAGTTTAGGTAGCTCAAATGTATTAATTTTTTAGGGATTATTCTTGTTTAATGATTTAATGAACTTCTCTAAGGGTATATGGTAATCTAGTGTTGCTATATATTCCGTGACCATTTTATACATTGTACTTCCCCAATTTAGCCTTAATCTAGCATGTACTTAGGGTGTAGTGTGGATTCATCTCCCTAGTCTTTTCTACTTGTATCTCACTCCTTTAATTTCCTTGCAATTTATTGTTTTATGCACTTCAATTACTAGCTTAGTGACAAACACACAAACCCTTTATAAACCCCTCATCACTCTATAAGAATTCTAGACGCTTAGGTTGCCTTAAACTAGCGCAGTCCTAGTGGTTCGACTTACCCGACCAATAGCCCTATTTTACAATGATTCGTGCTATTGCGAAGGTTGATGTATAGTTGATAAACCGATCAAAAAGTCAAATCAAGCTGACAGCACACCAGTACCAGCTTCATATATAAGCCTTAGTCCTAAGGCTTATATAAGGAAAAAAGGATTCAGGAAACACTCCAAGAATTTTGGGGACAAAGTATATCTTATCTTGTACCATTAATTTTTTTATTATTAATTTTTTTGGAAGGTATATTGTACCATTTATCTGTGGAAATAGAAAATGAGGCAAGTTTAAACTGATATTTTAAAATTTTTCTAGTTTAAATATATTATTTCTTACTTCACAAAAAAAATTTTAAAAAAATTTAAAAAAAAATTGTTATTCCTAACATGTAGAACCTAAAATGTTGAGTACTCTATATATTTTTATTTTAAATTAATTTTTATGAAAAAAAAAGGTAATTAAAGTGAAAATATTTACCTTATCTTCCACAAATTTGAGCCAAAAACGAGCCAAGGCCCTGTCATAAGGATCAGCAGGCAGCAAGGGGTTTTGTGGCCTTGTCTATTCGATGTATTTGAGGATGATCAAGGACTCACAAATTGGTTTTCCACCATGAACAAGCACTGGGATCTTCTTGTGAACTGGGTTGTGTTGTAGAAGAAGAGCACTTTTATTGACAAATCTTCTTCAATGTATTCATAATTTCTTATGGTATGCCCTATAGTTTCAGAGCCAATATTACTGTGTAACTAAATGAACTATGGTATAATATTCCAAGTAGTTTCACCTCTTCCATTTGTGAAAGTTCAATGGACAAGCTTGCTTTGGGCATAAAGCTAGAGTTAAGAGGCTGTATGTATATCATATATCGTATATGTATGTGTGCCTGTTTATTATATTATATGCCAAAACATTTACATGTTGAATTTGTTGGGAAACGTGCAAGTTTTTAAAAACTTTTTGAAGGATTTGCAAACATGGATCTTGATTCATCACATAGAGACAAGTTTTATGTAAAAACAAATAAAAGATGATGTATCATTCAATAAACAGATTGAATACTTACATCAAAGGTCTGAGTAAACCTTTTAATCTTTCCTCTAAAGTGAATATTCTCACTTATTGCAGATCCCTTAGCAAGATCCTTTCTCCTTTGTCTTGATTATAATTTCCCCTTTAGGAGTCACCAATATGCTTTGATGAATGACCTCGAAATCAAGGCTTGTGGTAGCCTCCTTTAGAAGAGAAAGCAAACCCTAAAATCTAGAGAGAGAAAGTATATTCCTTTTTCTTATTCTGAAAGTCACACCTAAAATATACATGGACCCATGTATATATTGGCAAAATAAAAATAAGAAAAAGGAAACAATAATCATTCTCCATCTCTAAATCAAATTTCTCAATTCTAATAGGACTCCAATATCAACTTGGGCTATTGGTGAGAATCCTTTAGGCTTACTATTTTCTTAGCTCCTATAAATTAATAATTGGTCTGGTCCATTAAACCATGGACCCAATTCAATTAATTCATAAATTAATTTCTACTCCACTAAAAGAAATTAATTGCACTCCAATTAAATAGTAAATAACCTCTAAGTCAATGTTACATTTTGACCCCCTTTATGCATAATTATTTATCGGATAATTAAAGCCATCAATCCGACAACATAATTAATATAATTATTTTGTTACCTTTGATTATTTCTGGCTCGATCACAATAAAATATTTATTTGACAAAAATAATAATTTACTAAATAAATATATATAGAAAACATTTGTCTAAAACATACGAAGGCCTTCGAATTTAATTTGTGATCAACCATAATCAAAACAAAATAAATACAAATAGTACTGATGCAAATATTGAGAATACAAACCTCTAACTATTAATTACATAACTACCCAAAGTGTCGATCTAAGGATCCCGAGGTATCCGCCGAACAAATTAAAGTAATTATTAATTAATAAAAGAGTCTATACCTCTCTCATGCTTGAGGGTCAAAAGCCACGACTGTGATAGAGAGTAATTGCATACGACAGCTTTCGCAATATATCTCAATCTATCATGGACTCGGTTCAAGTCTTAACTAATTAAATGTCTATCTATAATTATCGACTTTGAACCATTTATGATTACTAATTTATAATTTAGTATTAATTGCCATTACATATATATATAAATTTATCTTGTAATCAAGTGGACACAATCAATTCCATAATGAATCAAAAAATAATACATTCTATTCACCAATTGTATAATGCCTTAATAATAATATTCAAATAAGGAACTATGACTTTTACAATCCAAAATAAGAATTTGCTATGCTAGGGCACACATATCCCAACAGCTCCCACTTGCACTTATTGCCAATTCGAATCACATCTAACTCCCATGTTCTCCACATGACGATCAAACATCTTGATCGGTAAAGCCTTTGTGAATGGATCAGCAAGGTTATTTTCCGATGAAATCTTGGCTATAAGTATATCTCCTCGCTTTACTATATCACGAACCACATAAGGTTTCCTTTGAATGTGTCTTGTTCCTTTATGAAATTTTGGGTCCTTGGTTTGGGTTATAGCTGCACTATTGTCGCAATGAAGCATCATAGGCCGATCTATATGCTCCACAACCTCCAGTTCAATTAGAAAGTTTCTCAACCAAACAGCTTCTTTTGCTGCCTCAGAGGCTGCAATGTATTCTGCTTCCATGGTTGAGTCAGCAGTACAACCCTGCTTGATATTCTTCCAACTAACTGCCCCTCCATTAAACTTAAACACATATCTAGATGTAGATCTCCTGGCATCTAGATCTGATTGAAAATCAAAATCCATATATCCGACTGGAACCAGATCATCACCTCCATAAACGAGCATGAGACTCTTAGTTATTCTAAGGTATTTTAAGATATTCTTCACAGTTGACCAATGATCAAGTCCAGGATTGGACTGATATCTACTGACAATCCCTACAGAGTAGCAGATGTCTGGTCTAGTATAGACCATGGCATACATGAGACTACCAACTGCCGAAGCATATGGTACTTGCCTTATTTGCTCAATTTCCTTATCAGTCTTGGGAGACTACTCATTAGAAAGAACCAATCCATGTCTAAATGGCAAAAACCCTTTCTTAGAGTTTTCCACTCCAAACCTGGTCAGAACTTTGTCAATGTAAGACTCTTGAGACAAGCCTATTTTCTTTTTAACCCGATCTCACATAAGCTTGATCCCAAGAATATAGCTTGCTTCTCCAAGATCTTTCATCTCAAATTTATTGAATAACAACCTTTTAGCTGATGACAAAGCCTCTACATCATTACCAATGAGTAAGATGTCATCAACATATAAAATGAGAATCATGATGACATTACCTTATTTTTTCTTGTAAACGCAAGGTTCAAACACGTTTTGTTCAAAGCCAAATAATTTGACTGCCTGATCAAAACAAATATTCCATGTGCATGAGGCTTACTTAAGTCCATAAATGGACCTATTCAACTTACACACACAGTCCTTACGACCTTTAACCACGAAACCTTCTGATTGCCTTATGTAGATGTCTTGTTCAAGATGGCCATTTAAAAATGCCGTTTTAACATCCATCTGCCATATCTCATAGTCATAATAAGCACTAATGGCCAAAAGAATGAGAATAGATTTAAGCATTGCAACTGGTGAGAATGTATCCTCATAATCAATACCTTCACGTTGAGTGAAGCCTTTGGCAACCAGTCTAGCTTTGAATGTCTCAACATTCCCATCCATTCCTCTCTTTCGTTTGTAAATCCACTTACAACCAATGGGCTGAACCCCACTAGGAAGTTCTACAATTTCCCAGACTTTGTTAAAATACATAAATTCCAACTCTGATTTCATGGCATCTTTCCAACGATTCACATCTATATCGGTCAACGCTTTTGCACAGCTCACTGGGTCCGACTCATGCTTATCGGGGACGGCCTCATAGACCTCACCCAAAAGTGTGAGTTTGTCGGGTCGGATGATAGTCCTCCCACTACGCCGAAGGACCGGTGCAAGAATCGATGTACTAGATGATGGTAATTCAACAGGGACTTCTTGTGTCTCATCATTCTCAGTATTTATATTAGGTGTGTCCATAGGGGGTATATCTGATGTGCCAACCATTTTCTCTAACACTATCTGGCTACTAGGTCTGTGGTTCATAATATAATCCTCCTCTAGGTAAATAGCATGAGTGTTGACAATAACCTTATTGTCCCTGAGATCATAAAATAATCCACCTCTAGTGCCCTTAGGATAGCTAATAAATAAGCATGCATCTGATCTTACTTCCAACTTGTCTGCCTGTTTCTTACGCACGTGTACTGGACACTGATGAGAGCTGAAAAGTACACATTTAAGCCCCTTAAGCTTGAATATTCTAGGACCTTTATCTATCTTATTTACCCGTTTTAGTACTTATTTGTGTTTTTGTCTATTTCAGGTCAATAATGTTAAAAAGGGCTAAAAATGGATTCTTAAGGCCTTTTTGGAGTTAAACTAAGTATTGGTGAAGATTTGGAGCTAAAAGAGGCTGATGCTGAAAAGCTGCTAAGTGAGATCGATCGCAGAAAAGTGAGATCGATCAAAGTTGGATCGATCGAACTTTTTCTCTGATCGATCCAACTTCTCTGATCGATCCAACTTTTTCTCTGATCGATTGAACATTGCTGGCAGTGAGCTGTCACTATTTCGTGCACGCCCAAAAGTCCACCTACCACATAGTACGGGATTAGATATTTTTGGGGCTATATTCTTGACTTAATGGCTAAGAAAAGGACCTTCTATATAAAGGGAAGTGACCTATTTGTAAATAAGCTTTTTATAATTTTATTTCTACATTGTAATTTTTATTTCTTTCTCTAGAAAAGTTAGAGATTAGGATTAGGAGAAAAGAGGGAAGTGGAGGCACATCCCAAGATCCATCTTTAGATCCACTCTCTCTCTCCATCTCTAGAGCTTCAAAGAAGAAGAAGAAGAAGAGGAAGAAGAAGATGGAGCCATGTTTGGAGCTTGCTAAATCTACATCCACCTCCTCCATGATTGGCTAGATTTACACTTAGGGCTTGGATGAGCCCTAAGTCTTGTGTAATTGGTTTTTATAAATGAAAATTTGACTAGAAAAGCTTCCAAAACCACATTCGTATTTTGACCTTGCAAAGCGACCTCTCACATTAAAAAGTCCATTTTCTAAACACTTGGAAAGGGGCCCGTCAGATTTTGGCGCCATTGCCGAGGATTAACGGTTTTGTTGGAATTAGACTAGACAATAGTGTTCATTTGATTGCTTCTATTTTTTTTATTATTTTATTTTCCATTGTATATTTTTTTCTCTTGTTCTCATTATTATGTGTTCAATTAGGTACTTTACTACAAGGTAGGCAAACTTTGGAACTTGAAGCACTAATTAGAGGTTAAAGCTAATATTAAAATTTGGAGTTGAAGTGTTAAAGGACCGTTGTGAGCAATTCTTGGAACTCTTGTATTTTAATTGTTTCACTTCTTTGCATGCTTGTGATAGCCCTTGTTGAGGCTTATTTCATTGCTAAATTTTAAATCCAAGCATAGGCCCTTGTTGAGGCCATTATTTGTTGCATTTGGATTTTAATTGTGAATGGAGGAATTGTTTGATCCAAGTTTGGGGGAGAATTACTTTCCTTCACCTTATGCCCCTCTATCATATTTTAATCCTTATGAGATTGAGTCTAATTCATTTTATGCATCATCTTATTATGGATTTGATCACTCATTTAATCCTTCTTATGACTATTATCCTCCCCCACCATTTTATGAAGAACCAAATCCACCACTTTCTAAGTACTCACCCAGATTTGAAGAAAAAGTGTTAGCTTTACTTGATGTGCATATTTCACACACTTCACTTGTTAATTCTCATTCTCAAATGTTAGCCAAGCTTGAAGCTCAAGTTGAGCAAATTGCAAGTACTCTTTCTCGTCAAGAGGAGGAGGAAGAGGCAAATGAAAAAATGGAAAGAACTTCAATGTATATAGATGAGGATGATGAGAGTGAAGAGGATGAGACAAGTGAGTTAATGCCTAGCACTCTATCTTGTATAGAGGAGGAAGTGACAAGTGAGTTAGTGGCTAATATAATAGAGCATAACATGATTAATGAGGACTTTCCTTGTTTTGATTATGATTTTATCTATGACCATGCTACTCTAGAGAGAGAGGGGATGTTAACCACACTTGAGGTAGGAGAGAAGGAGGAGGAACTTGTTGAAGAGGGCCTTCCTTCTATTATCTCCAAGGACCCTCTTGAGGAATGCCTTTTCGAAATGTACAAAAATTGTGGTTTTGACTTTGAAAGCTCCAAAAATGAAATAAACTCTCTAATGGACTCCTTAGTTAACTTGGAAGGTGAGGAGATGGTGATTTTTAAGGAGGAGAAGAGGGATGAAGAGAAGATGTTTGTTGATATTCCAAATGAGTCTTTGAAAGACAATGCCTCACCAATTATCAAAATGAATAATCATTTCAATGTGTTTCAAGAACACAACAAAGAGGCAAGCCTAACCATTATTGATTTTATGTTCAAGACCGTGGATGAAAGGAATAATATCATCTCTGTCATTTCTTTTCAAGTCATTCTTCTGGAGGATGATTTTATTGTTGTAAGTGGGACATTAAATGAGAAAAGTGAAAAGAGGATCAATAAGGATGTCTCATATCCTATTTTTTATTCGTTTGATTAATGAGTTGACCCCACGTCTTGCTAGAGACGTTAAACACTAGTATTCGTAGAGTTTCACAACTCTATTCCTCCCTCATTTCTTTTTATTTTTTAATTTTGTGTGCATTCTTTTATCTATTTTTTAATCTCCATTCTTGTTACCATCATTGGGGCTTAGCATAAGGATTGCATGAGCTTTTATGTCATAATTGAGCATTTTGCATAAGTTTGATCGATCTCAAATAAGAGTTCGAACGATCCAACTTCATTTCTGCATCAACCTGCATCCTAATCACCTCTTTGTCCAATCGATCTTGGAAAACCTACATATTTTAGTTCTCTGTTCGATCGATCAGAAGACCTTCGATCGATCCAAACATCAAGTTCGATCGATCTGTGGTTTTGACACTTGGAAAAAATTTTGAGCCTGCAGAACTTGCATCCAAACTAACTCTCTATCCCATCGTTCGAGTTTGTTTTTAGATCGATCACAGAACATTCGATCAATCCAACTTCACAGTTTAATCGATCTTGGGTTTCCACACTTAGAAAATTTTTGGACTTGCATCCAACTTGAAAATGCATGCTCTCGGGATCTCCAAAAATTTCACAGTTCGATCGATCGAAGATTCAAGTTCGATCGATCTCAAGTTCTAGCACTTAGCCAATTTTCTGAGCCAAAAACCTGCATATTCTTACTCTCTATCTGATCGATCGAACTCTTGTTCTGATCGATCTCAATTCTTCATTTCATTATTTTTACTTTATTTTGACATTTCAAATTTCAAAATCCAAAAATATTTTCATTTTTATTTTATTTTATTTTTCAAAAAGTTTTCAAAAATACAAAAATATTTTTGCTTATTTTATTTTATTTTCAAAAATTCCAAAAAGATTTTAATTTTATTTTATTTCCTTTTCATTTTTACTTTTGTTTTCAAGATTTATTTCAAAATTTAAAAAAATATATAAAAAAAAAAAAGAAAAAAAATACAATCTTTCAAAATAGCATCCCGTCTTGCTAGAGATGTTAAACTTAACACCCACATGATACATTGTGTCTTTTATCTCTTGTATAGTTCATGTTCGTTTGCATTTTTATTTCTTTATTTTTCTTCATTTTGTTTCATTGAACATATTTTCAAAAAAAAAAAATTTGCATTCTTTATTTCATTGCATTTTCATTTATTGCATCTTTATTTCTTTGCATTTTATTGTGTTTGTGTACATACTTGTTATGTCATAAAAAAAATAAAAAATAAAAAAATGAAAAACAAAACGTAAGAAAATTTTGTATATACTTGCATTGTACATATTTTTTTCATTTCTTGCATTGTACATATTCTTTCATTGTATTTTACTTTCTTTATTTTTCTTTTTGCATTTTGTTCATGCATCTTATTCTTTGTTTTTCTTGTTTTTTTTTTTTTTTTGTATATACTTGCTTTCATTAAATGAAAAATATATTAAAAAAAAAAATTCACCATTGTGCCCTTATGTGTAGTCATGCTTATTTTATGATTTATTTTGGGCTTGATCTCATATCTCTCTTTCATCTTGTGTTATATTGCCTTAGATTGCATTATTTGATTATCCTTATCCCATTTGATATTTGATGTGAGTTTGCTAGCATGTTTATTTAAGTAGGTTGTTGATTCCAAGTTTGGAGGAGACATCTTTCGAATTGGATCGCTACCGGGCTTCATGTCTACATCACCACGGTATACTCTTTCCATCTTTTCCATTATTCTCATTGCACATTGAGGACAATGTGCGGTTTAAGTTTGGGGGTAAGGTGTTTTGTTGCATTCTACTTAAAGTTAAACTTTAAATGCATGATTGAGATTGGAGATCCATGTTAGCTATGATTTTAATCTTTTGATGACTATATTGCTTAAAATTTAAAAATTGCTTAACTTGAGAGTCAAATACTCCTTGTATGCCTTGTGCATGCCATTTAGGAGTAAAGATTGATATCTTGCTTGCACTTGTGATCCACATCATCCTGATTTTGTGATTGTTTTGAGATTCACTCTAGTTTTCTACACTAGCACAGGCGCACACTAGCATTCATTTGTGGGGTATATGCATTGTTGATTATTGAATTGGTTATATCCCAATTGAGCTAATAGTGCATTGGAAGCTTTCATTCTTGATAAAGGTGGATAACAACCCATTTTCACTAAGTAGCCAGGATTCTAGCCTCATCAAGCACTGAAAAAAAAAAATAGAAAAAAAAAAAGAGAAAAAAAAAAAAAAAGAGAAGAAAAAGTTGCAAAAGCAATAAATAAAAAAAAAAGTGAGGACTTCTCCCAAAAGGTGAGAAGTGGGAAATGATTAGATGGAGGTTGTCTTGATTTGTAGCCTAGTTGATTTGAGCTTGTAAGTCCGTAGAGGTGTTTGAACACCTAATGCCCTAAAGCCGTCTGGTTTGGGAGTCATTGACCTAACACTCGATCTCATGAATCGCTAGAAAGCTTAATAGATCAACACATTGCACCATACTTCCATCTTTGATCCTATGAAAAAAAAAAAAAAAAAAAAAAAAAAAAAGGGTGAAAAGAATAAGAGCACCTAGATCAATAAAGCTTTAATAAAAGGTCCACTTTTTGTCTTGATGATCGGTATTAGATTTGTGTGCTAGTTTGAGGGTAAGGATGTGATTAATTCTTTAGTTGGCTAAGATATTAACATACTTGATGCCGGTCCACTCAAAAGGATTCTAGAGTTGTTTTGATTTGCATGATCATTTTCTTGATGTGTGGAGGACCATATTTGCTTATTTGATGTTGAGATTTTGGGAGATTGCTTGAAAATGTTTGAAAAATTGCATACTTGTGGTAGTTTTCTCCCAATGCTTATTTGCAATATTGGTACCTCTTTTGAAAAAATGAGCTTAATATTTGGGGTATCATTTTTGGAAACCCTCACGAGACTTCACTCGTCCACTAAGGGTTTAAAAGGCTTGTTGCATGTGCTAAGTGCAATCGTGTTCCCTACGAAAGTGGCGCTATCATTTTATTACTCTCTAGTTATAGTTGTTCTTTTCATTTTCTTACTTCATAGTTCATTGCTAGGGACTAGCAATATTTAAGTTTGGGGGTGTGATGAGAACTGAAAAGTACACATTTAAACCCCTTAAGCTTGAGTATTTTAGGACCTTTATCTATCTTATTTACCCGTTTTAGTACTTATTTGTGTTTTTGTTTATTTCAAGTCAATAATGTTAAAATGGGCTAAAAATGGATTCTTAATGCCTTTTTGGAGTTAAACTACGTATTGGTGAAGATTTGGAGCAAAAAGAGGCTGATTTGGAGCTAAAAGAGGCTGATGCTGAAAAGCTGCCAAGTGAGATCGATCGTAGAAAAAGTGAGATCGATCGCAGAAAAGTGAGATCGATCAAAGTTAGATCGATCAAACTTTTTCTCTGATCGATCCAACTTCTCTGATCGATCCAACTTTTTCTCTGATTGATCGAACATTGCTGGTAGCGAGCTGTCATTATTTCGTGCGCGCCCAAAAGTCTACCTACCACATAGTACGGGATTAGATATTTTTGGGGCTATATTGTTAACTTAATGGCTAAGATAAAAACCTTCTATATAAAAGGAAGTAACCCATTTGTAAATAAGCTTTTTATCATTTTATTTTTACATTGTAATTTTTATTTCTCTCTCTAGAAAAGTTAGATATTAGGGTTAGAAGAATAGAGGTAAGTGGAGGCTCATCTCAAGAATACATCTCTAGACCCACTCTCTCTCCATCTCTAGAGCTTCAAAGAAGAAGAAGAAGAAAAGGAAGAAGAAGATGGAGCCATATTTGGATCTTGATTCCAAGATCACATCCACCTCCTTCATGATTGGATAGATCTACACTTAGGGCTTGGATGAGCCCTAAGTCTTGTGTAATCTAAACCCTTGTATTTCTATTTTTGGGGATTTATATATATTGTTGTGATTAGTGTTCTAACCTTGTGAATTTCATGAATCTTGGTATATTTCTATGATTTCTATGGTTTAATTCTTCCTATTAATTCTCTAGTTTATTTAAATGTCTATGTGTGATTAAATTAGGAATTATTTCTCACATGATTCATATGGATTAATTCTTTCTATTGATTCTCTATGTGATTACACGTTGTCTTATGTGTAATTATTTGGGAATTAATCTCTACACTAGTTTTTCTATATTAATTACATGTCTATGTGTGGTTAATTGAGAATCTAGTGATGGCTAGACATGTGGTGTATTTGGATTGTGAGCTTAATGAAAGGATTAATGGCTTGTTTTGATCTATTGTGTCTTTCACATGTTGTTTAGATAATATATGGTTCATTGATTAGATATATTGTGCCTTTCACATGATGTTTAGACAATACATGCTTAATTGGTCATCATTTCTAATTGAATCAACCAATTACACACACACACACACACCAATATTGGATAGACATGGTTTTTCATTGAATGGGTTTGTCAATTAATTTGATGGTTTATACTTGTGCTTGATGGGTTGTTCTACAATTTAATTCATGCTTGTAGGTAGGTAAACAATCTATACTTGTTTAGATACTCCATAGCTTATTATTGCAAATTCCATGATTCTCTAGATTGATGTGTGCTACAATTGTTACTAGTTTGATAGGTCACGCTTAAACTAGATGGGTTGTGCTACAATTAGTTTAGGTAAGACAATTCATGCTTAAATTAGATGGTCCATGCTTAATATTGCAATTGGTAGTCGCATTATGTTCACAACAATGTATTCCCCATTAATGGAAAGCAAGTGGTTAATTACATGAGCTTAGTGGTGATTCCAACACCCTAAGTCCTCTCTTCTCATCCCTTAAATTCCTATCTCAACTTAGTTTTATTTTAATCGCATTCTAATTAATTATTTTCTAGAATAATCAACCCAACTCTCTCTCTTTTGCAATCAATTGGTATGCTATAGTTGAAGTTCAATTCCAACACGTATAATCTCTGTGGACGATCCCTACTCACTATACTTCATTAGTTGTAGTAGTGGTTTTTATAAATGAAAATTTGACTAGAAAAGCTTCCAAAACCACATTCATATTTTGATCTTGCGAAGCGACCTCTCGCATTAAAAAGACCATTTTCTAAACACTTGGAAAGGGGCCCGTCAGACACCCCCATATATGCATGTGATTTAAACTAGGTTTCTGTCTAAACCACAGCTCATATGGCATTCCCGAAACAGACTTGGATGGAACACAGTTCAAGATGTACATCGCTGATTCTAAGGCTAATCCCCAAAATGATAGAGGTAATGTAGCAAAACTCATCATAGATCTAACCATGTTAAGCAAAGTTTTGTTTCTCCATTCTGCCACTCCATTCTGTTGAGGGCAATCAGGTGCGGATAACTGGCACACAATACCCTCATTGACCATATGATCCTTGAACTCCCCCAAGAGGTATTCACCTCCTCGATCAGATCGAAGTGTTTTGATAAGTTTACCTAATCTACGCTCCACTTCTGCCTGAAACTCACGGAATTTTCCATAAGCTTCTGACTTGTGTCGCATTAGGTAAATATATCCAAAACATGAATAATCATCAATGAAAGTGATGAAGTACTCAAACCCTCTTCTTGCTTGGGTGTTCATAGGACCACACACGTCTGTATGCACCAACTCTAATTGTTCTTTGGCTCTATATCCTTTGGCTGAGTAAGCCCTTTGAGTCATCTTTCCTTCAATACAGGATTCACAAGTTGGCACAAGCTCCTCTGCCTCACAAGGTAATAAACCTTCTTTAACCAACCTTTGAATCCTATTTTGATTGATGTGACCCAATCGTAGATGCCAATGATACAATGAGTTTGGAAAAACTATTTTTCTTTTAACATTCAATCTAGATGAAGTTGCATTTAATTCATAATTTTGCATTTGATATGAGGTAGGAGTTAAAATATATAAACTATCTTTCAATGCACCATAAGTTATAACATAACCATTTAATTTAATTAAAACATTTTTTTCCAAAAGTAAAAATATAGTTTTTGCAAACCAACAAAGAAACTGAAATTAAATTGCACCTAACATTTGGCGCATAAAGACAATCTTCTAAAATAAGACTCCTCCCACTATCAAACTGCATATGAACCACTCCCATTGCTTTAGCTTCCACCTTGGCATTAGATCCCATATGCAAGTATATCTCTCCTTCATTGAGGCTTCTGGACTCCTGGAATCCCTACAATGAATTGCAAACATGATTAGTAGCTCCAGAATCTATGCACCAGGAATTTATAGATTCAACCACATTACATGCCTTAACAATGAATATACCTTTTCCTTTGCCTTGCGTGCAAAGTGTTGGGCAGTTAGGCTTCCAGTGACCCGGTTGACCGCAATGGAAGTAGTTTCCTTCACCTTCAACCCGCACTTTCTTCTTCCTCTTATCCTTTTGGATCACTTTATTTGGCACAAGCACAGTTTGGGCACCATCCTTCTTCTTTTTCTTGCCCCTCCTCTTGGGCCTAGAAGTGGATGGTCTAGCAGACTAAGTGTAGTTGATAGATGCACCCTTACTTTTGATTATCCCTTCAAAGGTTACCAACTCATTCAGAAGTTCAGCGAGTGAGTACTCAAGCTTATTCATATAATAATTAACCCTAAAAGAATTAAATGAGTCTGGCAACGAAGCTGTTGTGACCCGGATTTTCATCAACCCGGTGGGTCAACGATGAACCGAAGATTAACCCGATAACGGATCCAGATGCGGAAGCAAAAAATAAGACATTGGTCTCACAAGGCACAACACACCTCTAATACCCAAAGATGACCTTCCATTAGGGCAGGGAACTCAAAGAAACAAAGTGTGAAGGCAAAAGATCAGAAAAATAATAATTAAGCCCCCAAGGGCAAGGTAGTTATTTCTGAAGGTATGGATTCAGATGTCACCGAGCACACCACTAGAAAGACAATGAAAAACAAATCATGATGGACTAAAGAATCGCATGATTCGGAGTCCGAACAAAGGAGAAACGACAAAATGAAGAAAAACGAACAAAACCCGTTAATCAAGGGAAAAATGGTCAATTTGCAAATGTGAAGGGAGATTTGACTCTAAAGAAGTCAAATAAGGTCCACACAACCTAAACCAATCATTTCCCAACATTCCAAGGAGTTCCACGAACATTGGACAAGAATCCCACGAAATGCCCCTTCCCAGTTTAAATAAAAATTGACACCCTCTCACTAAAACATGAATAACTCTCACCAAAATTGGATTTTGAATGCATGGTTGGTGTCATTGGAAATATGACTTCAAGTTCGTGAATTTAGGCTTAAGAATCACCCCATTTGGGTTAGAAACGAAGAAGTTATGGCCATTCGAAGTTAGAAGTTCAGTGCTGAAACTCAACAGAGGCTAGTCTAGGGATCTAGCTATTTCGGTCAACCGAAATGACCCATCGAAGGACCATAATGGACAAAATTTGTGTTGAAATCATGTTTTCAAGGCTTGGTTGTATCGGTAGACCGAAATGAACCATCGGTCGACCGAAATAAGCCATCGGTCGACCGAAATGGCCCTGAACAATGAAAATAGCTACTGGAAATGCATGTTTTGAAGTTCAATCAAAAACCAAAAGGCTTCGGTCGACTGAAATGCCATTTCGGTCGACCGAAATGACTCGAGAAAGTGAAAAAAATTCATGTTATAAACTCAAGGCTGAAAGTCCACTTGGAATCCCCCATGGCATGTTCAATTCACATAATATGCTAGTGTGTGATAATGTGAACATGCACGCAAGTGTAATGTGGATATTTAAACATGCTATAATGGCCTACGGCCTCATTACATTCCATTTACTAGATTTGACATGTTAAACCTCCAAAAGTTGGAAATATTAGATTTCAAAGGTAAAACGTGAAGTTTACATACATAGACTTGAACTTAAAGGTTTGTGGCCCTTGGCCTCAAGTCATACATGTCAAATACATTGAAAAGAGTGTACTTATGTACACTTTACATAATCATCCAAGCAAATGAAGTCTGCAAGTCTTGAGTCATGTACCTGAAATATACCCCAGTAACGTAGGGGTGAGCAACATAAAGCTACTCGTAGGAGATGAGCATGCATCGACCTAGCATTTTACAAAATTATCATCTTAAGGTAAAACATGTCAAAGGGGCTCATGCCACCTAATGTCTATATCACAATGAGACTCAGGGAGCATCCTAAGCTACCCTAGAGTACTAACAAAAAGAATCATGATATATACTCATATGAAACAAGTAAAGATTAGGGACCACCCACGAACACGACAAGAAGCATACTCAGAATCAAGAACTAGGCATAATATCTATGCAAGTAAACAAGGATAGAATACACGACATGAAGTATACTTGAAATTAAGAACGAAGCATAATATCTATGCAAGTAGACAAGGATGGAACACTCCATAAAACACAAAAAGAAGTATACTTGAAATCACGAATAAGGCACAATATCTACACTAATGACAAGATTAGAACATTCTAATTTACACGATAGGAGTCATACAAGAAATCAAGAACAAGGCATAATATCTATGCAAATAACAAGATTGGGATAATCCAATTAGCAAGACAAGAGTTATACACGAAGTCAGGAACAAGGCATAATATCTATGCAAATGAACAAGGATGGAACATTCCATAAAACACGAAAAGAGTCTTAAATCTTCAAGGAATACAACACTTGAAATTTAATGAATGAAATCGCGAATGAAGCATAAAATCTATGCAATGAAACAAGATTGGAGCATTTCACATACACGACAGGTTTAAATCTTCAAGGAATAGTAACTTGAAATTTAAAGAGTGAAATCAACCAATGTGGGAACTTGGATATCACCTGGATTAAAATCGTACTCTTGGGAACACTTTAGGGTTACTAACCCATGGGTACCTTCCCCTACCGCGCACTATAAGATAACCATTTTGTTGGGATCACTTTAGGGCTACTAACCCAAGGGTACCTTCTCCCAATGCGCACTGAAGTATAGGGAGCTCTCTATCTCCCGTACTAGAACCAAGTCCTAGCCATGTCATTTCTTGATTGATATCCCAAGTTCCCAAATCAACATGTTGTGCAACCAAGATAGTATCAAAATACAAGAAATGCATTAACCACGTTTCATGCACAACCAAAATTTTGGAATACATAAGTCATGCCCTAAGTTCCCAACTATGATGGCATGTGAAATGTCAAGAAATCATAAAGTGCATCTATATAGACTACAAATTAGGATTTAAAACACAAGGAATCTATTGATGCAAATATATCGCAAGTATAAGATTAATGATTTAATTATTTACTAAGTAATACATGAATAATTAAATCATTCCAAGACAATTGTGCTAGTTCATTAAATACATTAATGAAGTCAAGTTACAAGAAGTCTAGATACACGATGAAAAGCTAAAAGCCTCACGAAATACAAGTTACAACCATACGAATTAAGTTTCATTCAAGAAAATTAATTAAATATAAGTTTCAAAACTTATCCAATTATTCTCAATTTGATACACGTGAAGGAACTTGTCAAGGAAATCATGAATGCTAAATTAAAAACTTAAGCAAGTACAAGGAACCATTGAATGGATTTTAATTAATCATTTTAATTAAAATCTCTAGATTTGAAACTAATCCAAATGATCTCAAATTTATATATGTTATACAACATGCCAAGACTTAATATAAAAGCATGATACAAGTGAATTCTAAGCAAGAGAAGACCACAAGTATTAAACTTCAATACCAAAACCTAGTCAAATATACGTGAAACCACATAGCATGCACATCATGAATATCAAGTCGGAATTCCAATGGAGTGAATAGTACACTCGGAAAAAATTAATTAATCAATTTATTAAATATTCTCTAGATTTTAAAACCTCTCCGATTACTCTCAAACTTACCTATGTTGAAGAGTGAATTAAAGCCTAAGATAATATGCTAACACACATTGATTTCAAGCTAGGTAAGGCCATATGATTTAATATTTTATTCAAGATAAATATTAAATAAAATCTTCATTACTTGTCGAAATGATCTAGATTTAATATATGTCAATCAACATATCAAGGGGTAATATAATACCATGCTACATGTTTAAAACAAGCTATGAGCAACCGGGAAAATCAAATCCAATACAAGAAAAATAAATAATAAGATCCCTAGATTTTATATTTAAGCATGGAAACAAGTTGTATAAGCATCAATATCATGCTATATAACAAGAATTAAATATAGAACATCCCCTACCTCAATTTGAGATGAAAACCTCAAATCCCCACCGAAAGAAAAGTGCTCTGAATCCGACGATACCAAAGGGTTTTGTCAGGGACAACACCATGAACAAGAATCCGCTAGAAGCCCCATGAAAATCACAACTTGACTTCAAACTTGAACTCGAAAAATGGTCAGAAATGGCTTTTAATAAGGGTGAAAGATACGCATCGCCAAGAGAAACATTAAACGTTAAGGCCGAAGACTTTTCCTTACAGAAAAGTGGACCAAAGGAGGAGAGAGAAGGTGGCAGCCATGGCTGCCATGGATTCCGGCCAGAAGAGAGGAGAGAGAGAGAAAAGTCTGACTTTTTCTCTTAAGGCTTCCTATTTATAGAAAATCTCAAAAAATGCCCCGAAAGGGCTCCTCCGGGTCTGGAAAAGTGGAATTTGAGCAGACGCGCTCAAACGGCAAAACTCTATGAAGGAAAAAGATTCACAATGAGAAAATATGAACAATGGAAGAAACAGAGTCAAAAACCAAGTCCCGAGCAAGGAGATATACCCCGAACAAGTTTGGCGGCAACTGGGTCCAGAAACTCTGAAACTGGAGAAAAACGACCAGAACGGAATTTTATGAGTACACGACTCGACGAAATGTGAAAATGAATCCCGTACGAGAATCCAGGCTCTAGACAAGATATTTTGCAATAACTTTTGTTAATTGCACAAGTCAACCCTACAAAAAGGGTTAACTGCAAAACTGCCCCAGAATGAAAATATATTCCAAAAGATATTTTCTTAGATACCCCTGAAATAAAATATCTTCAAAATATATTTATGAAAAACACCCTAAGAAAAGAAAATAATTCTAAAGAATTGTGCATCCATGCCCCTATGGATACCGGGAGCAACCAGAGTACTTTCTTGCAAAAGTAAAGATACGCATTTCGTGGAAACCACTCAAGACCGAGATATGTAAAGTCAAAAACTAACTCCGAACATGAAAAGTGAGGTTGTGCCAAAAACTGACAAACGGGGATAAGACAGAATAGGGAAAAGGACGAAATAGTGCATAGTGTCGAAAAATGAAAAATGTGGAAATGACTCGGTCCTCAAAGGAAGTTGTCAATCCAAACAAAAAAGTCTCAAAAACCATTTCCGAGCACTCGAGATGACACTCAATGACAAGAAACAAAGCTCAGAACAGAAAATTAAACGGAAAAAAAATTCATCCGTAAAATTTCAGGAAGAAGGAAAGGAAGGAAAATTTTTGGGTCATGACAGAAGCGATAATCATGTCAACCTGAAGTTCACCGTCCAAGTTGTATCCAAGGATCTCAAGTTCATTTAGAAAACCAATCATTTTTAAAGCGTGTTCCCGAACTGGAGTACCTTGGACCATCTTGGTGGTCATCAAGTTTGTCATAGCAGTTTGGCGTGCACTCTTACCAACTTGCCCAAACATTTCCTTGAGGTTAACCATGATGTCTGCAGAAGTGGGATAATGAAGATGTTGACTTTGGAGTACATTCGAGAGTGAAGCAAGAATGTAGCACCTAGTCATCTCATCTGCTTTATTTCATTTCTTAAAAACTTCATGCTCCTCAAGAGGATCCTCAGGCAAAGGTGGAGAAGGTCGGGGAGTAGTAAGTACATAATTAAACCCCTCATATGTGAGTACAATATCTAGTTGCCTTTTCCAATCGATATAATTAGGTCCAGTTAATCGATTTTCTTTTAGTATGTTTGCAAGTGGACTGAATGGACTAGTCATGATAAATCTGAAAATTAAAGCATTCATACAATAAATAAAGTGAATAAAAATAATCATGCAAAATAAAATAATTAATTAATTGTGGGTCTCTCAACCACATTGCATGAAAAATCGGACAATCAATATGCCAATAACTTATCCAGTTGGCGGAATTCATTATTGCTTATTGTCGAGAAAAACTCATTATTTCTTTATCTCTTTAGACAATGCCTTATCTATATATGAAATAATTCCCGATTAAGTTTAGCCTTTCTAAAATCACCTAGTATAGACCATTCCGTTGGTGAGCTAATACTATTGATTTTAGATTGAGTGTATAACATAATTAATGCTCCAACGAAAAAACAAATATTAAATATATTGCCATTATTAGCTTAGACTCTTTAAATCATGTGTAGGGCCTTATTTTTAAAGATCTAAGTATAATGGTCATTTAATAAATTGATTTTCGTGAGACAACCATTCTTGTAATCTAGACTCTTTAAATAATGCGTGGGGCCTTATTTTTAAATATCAAATCACAATGGTTATAATTACGAAGGCCATGGGGTAATGTATTAAAATTCCCGCTCCCACTCAATTTTTAATTATATATAATCAGGGTTTTCTATTCATGATTTAATGCATGCAAAACGCCTTGATTTTAATCCAATTAAATTTAGAAAATATCTGAATTTTAAATGACTCACTAATTTTTAATTTGAGGCATTCTGTTAAAATAATTTACAAAATAAATTTTTTTTTTTGTTTCCCAATAAATGCCCTCAAATTAATTAGCAATCAAATCAAATTTATCTTCATAATTTAATTAATATAAATCAAGCCATTTAGATAAATAAAAAAAATCAATGGATCCAATGCATGAACAATAATAATCAGTATTAAATTATTCCATGCATCAAATAAATAATTAAACCACAAACAAAAGTAATTTAAATGGCCAATGGATTCAGCTTTTAACATTTAAATACTATTCTTGCTGTATGGGCGTCCTTCAACAATCTGTAAACACCTACAGGAAGCTGGTACGCGTTAGGAGAAGCAAAATGCCGCTTGGAACGCGCCTGGAGGGCCCCACACACGTTTGCATGTGCCTGGGGCATGTAGAAGGGCAAGGCATGCGCCCCCACGCGCTAGCATGCGCCTAGGGCGCATTGTGGCACATAGGACGCGCCTCCATGCGCGTGGAGGGAATATGGCTTTGGCTAGCGCGTGAATCTCACACGCCAGCATGTTCTTCAAGCTTCAGCTCCTGGCGCGTGTTCCTCACGCGCCAAGCTCACCCTTGGTGCAAAGCACCATATCCCAGCCTCCTCTGACACCTCTTCTCGCCTCCGGCGATGCTCCGGCCACCGAAAAAAGGCCAAAAAATTCCTGAAAAATATGAAAAAATCCCAGAAAATTAAATTAAGCCACAAAAAATTCCAGAAAAATTTCAAAAAATTCCAGAAAATTACTGAAGCATAATTTAACCCTTTCGGACCCTCTTGAAGCTTCATAGCATCTTTGATGAAGATTACATGACTTTAATAAATATTTACAATTTGAAATACAATGGAAAAAATTAAAGTACATCATTGAATTTTCAAACGGCTAAATCAAAGCCTTAATTACATTCATCCAAAGATAAAATTACATTCAATATACCTATAAGTTTCATCCATGGCTCAAATACAGATCATCATCCATTCACAATTATATATACATCATCATGTATCAATATATATATCAACATAATAAATCATGCATCAACACACATCAGTAAATATATATATGTATATATAATTTGGATTCATGAAGATAATTTTAATAAACACATGATCTCTAGTAATGAATCAAACCATACTCTGATACCACTGTTGGGAAACGTGCAAGTTTTTAAAAACTTTTAAGGGATTTGCAAACATAGATCTTGATTCATCACATAAAGATAAGTTTTATGTAAAAACAAATAAAAGATGATGTATCATTCAATAAACAGATTGAATACTTACATCAAAGGTCTAAGTAAACCTTTTAATCTTTCCTCTAAAGTGAATGTTCTCACTTATTGCAAATCCCTTAGTAAGATCCTCTCTCCTTCGTCTTGATTATAATTTCCCCTTTAGGAATCACCAATATGCCTTAATGAATGACCTTAGAATTAAGGCTTGTGGTAGCCTCCTTTAGAAGAGAAAGCAAATCCTAAAATCTAGAGAGAGAAAGTATATTCATTTTCTTGTTCTAAAAGTCACACCTAAAATATACATGGACCCATGTATATATAGGCAAAATAAAAATACGAAAAAGGAAACAATAAATCATTCTCCATCTCTAAATCAAATTTCTCAATTCTATTAGGACTCCAATATCAACTTGGGCTATTGGTGAGAATCCTTTGGGCTTACTATTTTCTTGGCTCCTATAAATTAATAATTGGTCCGGTCCATTAAACCATGGACCCAATTCAATTAATTCATAAATTAATTTTTACTCCACTAAAAGAAATTAATTGCACTCTAATTAAATAGTAAATAACCTCTAAGTCTATGTTGCACTTTGACCCCTCTATGCATATTATTTATCGGATAATTAAAGCCATCAATCCGACAATATAATTAATATAATTATTTTGTTACCTTTAATTATTTCTGGCTTGATCACAATAAAATATTTATTTGACAAAAATAATAATTTACTAAATAAATATATATAGAAAACATTT
Source organism: Cornus florida (assembly GCF_030987335.1). Classification (NCBI taxonomy): domain Eukaryota; kingdom Viridiplantae; phylum Streptophyta; class Magnoliopsida; order Cornales; family Cornaceae; genus Cornus; species Cornus florida. The sequence continues at coordinate 30,271,932 of NW_026775571.1, read as the reverse complement.
GTCTAAAACATACGAAGGCCTTCGAATTTAATTTGTGATCAATCATAATCAAAACAAAATAAATACAAATAGCACTGATGCAAATATTGAGAATATAAACCTCTAACTATTAATTATATAACTACCCAAAGTGCCGATCTAATGATCCCGAGGTATCCGCTGAACAAATCAAAATAATTATTAATTAATAAAAGAGTCTATACCTCTCTCATGCTTGAGAGTCAAAAGCCATGACTATGATAGAGAGAAATTGCATACGACAGCTCTCGCAATATATCTCTGTAATGACCCGGTCATTTTCCTCCCTTTCCTTCTTACTGAAATTTTACAGATAAATTTTTTCGTTTAATTTTCTTTTCTGAGTTTAGTTTCTCGTCTCATAGTGTCATCTTGAGAACTTGAAAATGGTTCCTGAGACTCTTTCGTTTGAATTGATAACTTTCTTTGAGGACCGAATCATTTCCACATTTTCACTTTTCGGACACTATTCACTTTTGTCCTTTTCCCTATTTCGTCTTTTTCCCTATTCTGTCCTTTCCCCGTTTGTCACTTTGTTGGCAAAACCTTACTTTTCATGCTTGGAGTTAGTTTTTGACTTCACGTGTCTTCATTCGAGGTGGTTCCCACAAAATACGTATCTTTACTTTTGCAAGAAAGTACTCTGGTTACTCCCGGTGTCCATAGGGGCATGGATGCATAGTTCTTTGGAATTATTTTCTTTTCTTGGGGTGTTTTTCGTAAATATCTTTCAAAGATATTTTATTTCAGGGGTTTTTAAGAAAATATTTTTTGAAGATATTTTCATTCTGGGTAGTTAACCCTTTTTGGAGAGATCATTGTGCAATTAACGAAAGTTATTGCAAAAATACCTCCCCTGGAGCTTGGATCCTCGTGCGGGATTCATTTTCACATTTCGTTGAGTTGTGTACTCTTAGAACTCCGTTCTGGTCATTTTTCTCTAGTTTCAGAGTTTCTAAACCCGGTTTATACCGAACTTGTTTGGGGCATATCTCTCTGCTCGGGACTCAGTTTTCGACGCCGTTTCTTTCATTGTTTATATTTTCTCATTTAGAATCTTTTTCATTAACAAAGTTTTTCCGTTTGAGCGCGTTTGCTCAAAATTCACTTTTCCGGACTCGGCGGGACCCTTTCGGGGCACTTTTTGAGATTTTCTATAAATAGGGGGGTCTTAAGTCAAAAAGTCAAACTTCATCATCTTCCTCCCCTCTCTTGGCCGGATTCCATGGTAGCCATGGCTGCCACCTTCTCTCTTCTCCTTTGATCCACTTTTCCTTGGTGAAAAGTCTTCGGCCTTAACGTTTATTGTTCCCCTCGACGTGCTCTACCTTTCACCCTTATTACAATCCATTTCTGAAAATTTCTTGAGTTCGGGTTTGAAGTCAAGTTGTGATTTTCATGGGGCTTCCTTCGGATTCTTGTTCATCTGTCCCCGACAAAACCCTTCGGTATCGTCAGATTCGGAGCACTTTTATTTATGTGAGCTTTTGAGATTTTCATCTCAAATTGAGGTAGGGGGTGTTATAATTTATTTTCTTGTTATATTGCATGCTTGTGATGCTTATACAACTTGTTTACATGCTTGGATATCAAATCTAGAATTTTTAATTATTTATTTTCTTGTATGAGATTTGATTTTCCCGGTGGGTTATAGCATGTTTTAAACTTATGACATGATATTAAATTACTCCATGATATGGTCATTGACATATATTAAATTTAGAGCATTTGGACAAGTAATGAAGTTTTTATTTAATATTTATCTTGAGTAAATATTTAATTCATGTGTCCTTAACTAGTTTGAAATCAATGTGTGTTAGCATATTATATTAGGCCCTAGCATGTTCTTCAATATAGATGAATTTGAGACTAATCGGAGGTGTTTTAAAATCTAGAGAATATTTAATTAATTGATTAATTAATTTATTCCATGTGTACTATTCACTTCATTTGAATTCCGACTTGATATTCTTGATATGTATGCCATATAGTTTAACATATATTAAATCTAGAATATTTGATTAAGTTTTGGAACTTTTCATTTATTATTTTTCTAGTATTAAAGTTTAATACTCGTGGCCGTACATTGCATGGAAATCACTTGTATCGTACTAGTAAATCAAGTCTTGACATGTTGTATAACATATATTAAATTGAGATCATTTGGATGAATTTCAAAACTTGGAGATTTTAATTAAAAGGATTAATTAAAATCAATTAGGTGGCTCCTAGGTTTAGATTAAGTTTCTAACTCGACATTCATGACTTCCATGACAAGTTCCTTCACGTGTATCAAATTGAGAATAATTTGATAAGTTTTGAAACTTATATTTAATTATTTCCTTTGTATGGAATTAAATTCACATGGTCATGTCTTGTATGAAATGAACTTGTAACTTGACCTTGAACTTTCCTTTGACATGACCCTTGACTTGTCTTGTAATCTTGATAATTTAATCCCTTAAGTAAATTAAATTACCTTATATGCTTCAATCGCGTTAATCATGCTTTAATATTGAACTCGTGTTAAACTCATGAATTGGACTTGTATTTCATGTACTTTCATCTTTTTATCAAGCATCGTGACTCCTTATATCTAGGTTTCATTAATGTACTTAATGCATTAATGAACTTGCACATTTGTCTTGGAATAATTTAATTACTCATGTGTTGCTTAGTAGGTAGTTAAATCATGTATCTTATACTTGTGGTATATTTATTTCAATGGATTCCATGTGCTATATATATATATATATATATATATATATATATATATATATATATCTTGGCTCTAATCTATATAGATGCATACTACAAATTCTTGACATTTCACGTGCTATCATAGTTGAGAACTTAGGGCATGACTTGTGTGTTCCAAAATCTTGGTTGTGCATGAAACGTGGTTAATGCATTTCTTGTATTTTGATACAATCTTGGTTGCACAACTTGTTGATTTTGGGACTTGGGATATCAATCAAGAATTGACATGGCTAGGACTTGGTTATAGTACGGGGGAATGTCCTCCTACACTATAGTGCGCACTAGGAGAAAGGTACCCATGGGTTAGTAGCCTTAAAGTGATTTCAAGAGTATGGTTTTAATCTGGGCGATATCCGAGTTTCCACATTGGTTAATTTCACTCTTTAAATTTCAAGTGCTATTCCTTGAAGATTTAAACCTTGTCGTGTTATGTAAAATGCTCCAATCTTGTTTACTTGCATAGATATTATGCCTTGTTCTTGATTTCATGTATAACTCTTTTCGTGATTCATGAAATGTTCCATCCTTGTTTAATTGCATAGATATTATGCCTCGTTCTTGATTTCGTGTATTACACCTATCGTGTTAATTGGAATGCTCCAATCATGTTAATTGCATTGATAATGTAACTTTTGTTGACTTGTATCAGAGTATGCTTCTTGTCGTGTTAATTGGTATGTCCTAATCATATTCATTGCATTGATAATATGGTCCTTGTATATCTAGTATCCTGTTGTCGTGTTGTATGGATTATTCCAAATCTTGTTTAAGTGTATTGATAATACAATCCATGTTGAGCTATATTCTAATATCCTTCTTGTCATGTTCCTTGGATTATCCCAACCTTGACTCATTTCATATATGTATATATATATCATGATTCTTGTTTTTTACACTCTAAGGTAGCTTAGGATGCTCTCTGAGTCTCACCTTTGACATAGACGTTAGGTGGCATCATCCTTTTGAACTGTTCCATGTACTCTAAAATTTTGAAAGAAATCAAGTCGATGCATGCTTATTCTCTATGAGTAAACTTGTTTACTCACCCCGAAGTTACTGGGGGATTTGTTCAGGTACGAAGACTTGGTTCGTGATGCTTGTCGTTCATTGGGATGGCTTATAGTTTCGAGTTTCCATTTCTTACAAATGTTAGCATGAAGTGCCATTGTTGTAGCCTTTTGTATCAAACTTGTATTCTTTGATTCCATTTGTGTAATATGTACATAAATACACTCTTTTCAATGTATTCAACATGTATAACATGAGACCAAGGGCCAAGCATGTTCATATTTGCACTTGTACTCATTTGGCATTACCTTTTGTTTAAAAATGTAACTTTTCCAACTTTGGAGGTTTGGCATATCAAATCTTGTAAATGGAATGTAATGAGGCCGTAGACCATTGTAGCATGTTTAAAATGTCATATTACACTTGCGTGTATGTTCACATCATCACACATTAGCTTATAATGTAATTGATCATGCCATGGGGGATTCATATAAGACTTAGGGTCTTTTCTTCATTTTTGATGCATAACAGGTTCATATGCACATTTTAAAGCCATTTCGGTCGACCGAAATGCCAGTTCAGTCAACCGATTCTCTTTTGATTTCAATTGTTCAGCTAAAACTCCAACTCCAGTAGCCTTTTTCGCTATAAAGGCTTATTTCAGTCGACCGATTCTCTACTTCGGTCGACCGAAGCACCATTTTTCATCTCGAGCCTCAAACCAGTCGACCAATTTGTTATTTCAGTCGACCGAACTAAAGGCTCTTTTCCCCTACTTTTCTTGGCTCATTTCGGCAGACCGAAGCTCCATTTCAGTCGACCGAAATGGAGATGTCTTGTGGATCTTGCTTGGTTTGTTGTCTAGACAGGTTAACCTTGTTTCATTCGTTCCCACTTGACCTTGTTGATCTTGTTCAAGCCATTTAATGGCGTACGTGATCTAGTTTGAACTAGATCTTGCCCTCTTGGGTGTCATTGGTGCCATAAGGTATCATTTAACCTTTTTATCCTAGTCTCCGCTTCCAGTTATTTCCTTGAGTTCCGTGACTTCATGGAAGGTCACTATGGTGTCCTAGGGATGGTTCGTATCTCTAGAGACCTAGGTTTATCCTCTGCTCCCACGTTTTTGTTTCCTTTGAGTTCCTTGACCTCATGGAGAGTCATCTTAGTGTCTTAGAGGTGTGTTATGCCTTGGAAGACCACTGTCTTGCTTCTTACTTCCGCATCTGGATCCGTTATCGGGATAATCTTCGGTTTATCACTGTTGCTCCAGGTTGAATCAAAACCCGGGTCACGACAACCTCAATCTATTATGGACTTGGTTCAAGTCTTAACTAATTAAATATCCATTCATAATTACCGACTTTGAACCATTTATGATTACTAATTTATAACTTAGTATTAATTGCCATTACATATATATATAAATTTATCTTGTAATCAAATGGATACAATCAATTCCATAATGAATCAAAAAATAATACATTCCATTCACCAATTGTATAATGCCTTAATAATAATATTCAGATAAGGAACTATGACTTTTACAATTCAAAATAAGAATTTGTTATACTAGGGCACACATATCCCAACAGAATTCAGATAGAGTGGAGAAGTTATCTTCCTTTATTTAAATAGTATATCATTTAATTAGTTTTTATTTTTTGAGCTGCTAAAGTCAAAAGGTGTGATGTGGTGGCTGCTTTGCGCCTAAAGGTCAACTTGGTGGTACTAGTTGCCAAAAAAGAAAAAAAAAAATGCTATTAGTGATCTATATTTTTACAACTACCTAAGCAATTATATTTGTATTATGTTTTCCCAACAAGTCCAAGACAATTAAAATCATAGTCAGAGACATTTTTTTTCACGAAAAACTAAATAACAGTTGTTTGTTTGTTAGGTTGATTGAGACCATATACTCCTAAACCATGTAATAATTTATCATTCCAAGTTATAGATTTGTTTTTGGGACTTGCATGCAGTACTTCAAGACTGATATTATTATTTTTCTTTATGGTTTTCTATCTTTTCTGTAACAAGGAACTCTTCCAACATGGTGAGCGTTGGTACATCAGCTTAGAAAAAACATTTTGTCAGTCAATAAGCTCAAAAAACCTTTATGTGAAGTGTGAACTAATTGTAAAATATGTCAACAAACACATAATATTGGCCAAAAAAAGGATGCACCAAAAGTTATTTTTTCCTCCCAAGAAAAATTTTCAGGCAGCAAAAAATTTTCAATTGTAAAGAATCAAACCTCCAATCCCATCTTTCAATCTGGAGAACCATGCTTTAAGTACTAATACATGACTTACTTTCACAAGAATAGTTTAATCAGTAATAGATTACTCTGACTCGCCCAAATTTATATGCTGGTCATGATCCCAAGACAATTTTCTACTACTAATTCCTCATTTTTTCTTCATTACCAAATAGTAAAACACAAGGTACATAAAAGCCACTCACCTATGATAGAACACAACGAACACAGAGAAAACTCAAGATCAGCATATATAAATGATAGTCCATATATGTATCATAGAGACGTTGCGAATTCGGAAGTTTTAAAAACTTTTAGAAGGATTTTCAAATAAAGATCTTGATTGATATGTATAAACAAGTTTTATTCATGAAGAACGTGATGATCCATTCATTTAGAAATAGAAAACTTACATCAAGATTTGAGTAAACCTTAAATCTCTCCTCTAAAGTGAATGTTTTCACTTATTATACGTCCCTTTACTAGATACCTCTTTCTTGAATCTCCATCTTATTAGTAATGATCTTATCTTTAGGAATTACCCATAAACCTCCATGAATGACTTGGAGAGCATAACTTGTGTAAGCCTCTATTAGATGAGAACACTAACCCTAAAATTTTAGTGAGAAAAAATATTTTTTTTGTCTTCCAAAAATTAATGCACAAAGGCAGAATCTAAAATATACATGGGCCCATATATATATAGGCAAAATAAAAAACAAAAATTGAAGACAATATATTTTTCTCATTCTCTAAAATTCACTCTTTAAAATTCACGTAATATCTCAAATCTAATTGGCCTCTAATATCAAATTAGGCTATGAAGGGAATCCTTTGGGTTTATTATTTTCTTGGCTACAATGAATTAATAATTGGCCCGGTCCATTATACTATGGATCCGATTTAATTAATTAATAAATTAATTTCTACTCCACTAAAATAAATTAATTGAACTCCAATTAATAAATAACCTCTAAGTCAACGTTGCATTTTGATCCATCTATGCATAATTAGTTATCGGATAAATAAAGTTATCAATTCAACTACTAAATTAATATATTTATTTTGTTACTTTTGATTATTTTCAGCTTAATCACAACAAAAATTTATTTGACAAAAATAATAATTTAAATAAACAAATATATAGAAAATCATTTTGTCTAAAACACACAAAGAACTTTGAATTTACTTTGTGATCAATCATAATCAATACAAAATAAATACAAGTAACAATGATACAAATATTGAAAATATAACTCTCTAAATATTAATTACATAATTATCCAAAGTGCTGGTCTATGGATTCTGAAGAATCCGCCGAACAAATTAAAACAATTACTAATTAATAAAAGAGTCTAATTTTCTTATACTTAAGAGTCAAATGACATGACAATGATAAAGACTAATTGCATACAATAGCTCTCGTAATATATCTTAATCTAACGTGAATCCGATTCAAGTCTTAGTTAATTAAGAGTCTATCCATAATTGCCGACTATGAATTATTTATGATTATTATTTATATTTATGTATTGGTCGCCATCATATATATATAAATATCCCTTGTAATCAAGTGTATACTATCAATTCCATAATGAATCGAAACATAATATATTGAATTCACTAATTGTATAAAGTATAAATATTTTAGATATGTTAGGAACATATGTCACTTTAATCCAAATAAAAATTTGCTAGGGCATACAAATCCCAACAGAAGATGGCAACAACTTCTCTATGTGGATCTTGAAAGACATGAACATTTCATCAGGATCAACAAGGTTGTCGTCGATAACAGGTGATTCCTTAAAATTTTTAATTCATGCATGAAAGCAAGGGAACATGTCGGCTTCAAGTAGCTTCATCCCTATTACGTCCTCTATAATTGTATGTCCTTAGGAAATGTGCGAATATTGTTGAGTTGTGAAGCGGATTTGCTTTTGGCTCCGGTCACATTGGAATTTTGATTCAATTTTTGTCTCGTGGGGCTTGGACCTAGATAGATTCCAATCTCTATTGGAATCAGATATAGAAGGATGGTAGGATTTGTATTATTCAAAAAGAGCACGGAAGATCAAAGATAGAGAGTGAGAGAGACAGAGAGACACAGTAGGTCTTAAGAGATTTGTAATCTTCTCCTCCCTCTCTTTTTTTTTTTCACATAGTAAAATTCACTTTACACCGATCTTCATCGTGAATCCAAGCTTTTTTAATAATTTAAGTCTCAAATGATAATTTAATTTTTAATGGGCAGTCAATTTCTGCCATGCATAAGGTGTCAAGCTAGTAGATGGGGGTTTGCTATCTTAAATTTCAAAATAGATTTTCATTATTCTAATAGATATTGTTATATAATTACATTGAGATAGATAAGTAGATGGATAAATAAATAATATACAAAGTACCCCAATATAAGAGCGTGACATGCAACAAGCATCTATCATGTATTGAATTTGAATATTTGGTGCTGGTTGTGATGGACTTTCCACGGCACACTTGGTTCATTATTAGAGATCCATGAGGATGATTTCATCATCAAACCAATATGAAGCAACGAAAATATTTTATTTTATCTTTTTATTTTTTCCAAGTGAAATACCCAAATAACGAAGTAATGTGAATTTACCAATCAAAATAAAGAGACTATGTAATGCTCTGGAACCACTCTGATTCTATGAAAATTGAAACAGATTCTAATAAATCAACTTTGATTGGTTTTTTTTTTATGCTTTCGTGCTCTCACTGTGGCTTCCGATTGGATTCGTTTTAGAAAAACTGGAACCAATCTAATTCTATGAAAATTGAAACAGATTCTAATTAATTAAATTTGATTGTTTTTTCGCGCTTTCACTGTGACTTTCGCACACGCTCTATGTAATCGGGTGGTATTTTTTATTTGGTCGTACAACCAGTTCAATGCGCGCTCACAATGGTCAAAGGAAGATTTGAGCATCGATAGCTTGTGAGTTAAAGATTATGGAGATAAATTTGTATAGTTGGAGGTATAGTTCTCATTTTCAACAATTAATGGGATAGTCTTCAACAATTATTTGGGATATCAGTATTCATTTTTTTTTTTTTTTTTTTGGTTTAATGGTAACAATCAAAACACTGACTCCGTCTCTCCCTCATAAATTACCATGCTACGTGACTTCTTCACAAATGACGATAATTTATTAAGTGCAATATAAGATTGTGAAATATAAAATATAATTGATATATATGGTGATCAAAACGAAGTATAAATCAAGTTGTAATCTTCTATTTATATTTGAATCTCAATGAATTTCGATTTCAAGTGAAAATTTAAAGTGAAATTACTCACAACAACTTGATTCGGTAATAAATAACATATTGTCAAAATAAGTGTGTGGGGGGTTACTTAGAGTAGGTTTGAAGTTCAATTAGAGTACTTAGGATTTTTCAGAAATCCAATTGGTTGCACTTCACATTAGAACCAATTGCATTTCCTTATGTAAACCAATACTCAGTAAAAGTCCAATCTGTTGCACTTTCAAGTTGAATTTTTCTGAATTAAAAAGGAAAGTTTTGTTTTTGCCAAATTTTAATACCTTTTAAAGTCTAAAATAAAGGGATGTTTTAGCACGAAATTGAAAAAAAATTCTAACCCTACTAGGTCTCATTAATCTTCTATATAAATTCTCATTCACACACAACTGATTATGGCTTTTACATTCAAGATTTCAAAACCGTAAAGAGCTGAGTTTTTCAAAATTTGATATTTTTTTGTTATTGAAAGAACACACTTATACATTTGAGTGATTTAAATTGTTGTTTATCATTCGAAATATTACTATGTATACATAAGGAATGCCTTTTAGTTTCAGAGCCCATATAACTACAACCAAATCGACTAGGCCATGTTCCAAGTAGCTCCACCTCTTCCATATTGTTTTGACAGATAGTGAGCTCCTCTCCCATTGAGTCAATTTATATTGATTACACACATAGACGCTACTATGTTTAATAGGACTATGAAGTCCTACTATTCATAAATAATTCCAACAAGGGTCTATAACTAAGATAGTCAATCTTTTACCCTTTTCATATATCTGTTGGGAAACGTGCAAGTTTTAAAAACTTTTCGAGGGATTTTGATTCAAAGATCTTGATTCATCACATAGAGACAAGTTTTGTGCAAAAATAAAATATGATGTATCATTCAATAAATAGATTGAATACTTACATCAAAGGTTTGAGTAAACCTTAGATCTCTCCTCTAAAGTGAACGTTCTCATTTACTGTAAATCCCTTTGCTAGATGTCATCTCCTTGGATCTCCATCTTCTTGGTACTAGTTTTGCCTTTTGGAATCACTCATAAGCCTCCATGAATGACCTTGGAAAACTAAGCTTGTGGGAGCCTCCATTAGATGAGAAAGCAAAACCCTAAAATCTAGAGAGATAAAAAATATATATTCCTTTTTCTTTTCCAAAAGTCTCTCCTAAAATATACATGAACCCATGTATATATAGGCAACATAAAAATCAGAAAAGGAAACTATAAATCATTCTCCATCTCTAATTCACATATCTCAAATCTAATAGGATTCCAATATCAAGTTGGGCTATGAGTGAGAATCCTATTGGGCTTATTATTTCTTGGCTATAATGAATTAATAATTCACCCGGTCCATGAACCCAATTAAATTAATTCATTAATTAATTTCTACTCCACTAAAAGAAATTAATTGAACTCCAATTAAATAATAAATAACCTCTAAGTCAATGTTGCACTTTGACCCTTCTATGCATAATTAGTTATCGGATAAATAAAGCCATCAATCCGACTACTTAATTAACATATTTATTTTGGTACCTTTGATTATTTCTGGCTCGATCACAATAAAACATTTTTTTGACAAAAATAATAATTTAAATAAATAAATATATAATAAACCATTTTGTCTAAAAACACATGAAGGCCTTCAAATTTACTTTGTGATCAACCATAATCAATACAAAATAAGTACAAGTAGCAATGATGCAAATATTGAAAATATAGCCTCTAACTATTAATTACATAATTACCCAAAATGCCAGTCTAAGGATTCCGAAGATTCCGCCGAACAAATCAAAGTAATTACTAATTAATAAAAGAGTCTATATTTCTCTCATGCTTAAGAGTCAAATGCCATGACAGTGATTGGGAGCAATTGCATACGACGGCTCTCACAATATATCTCAACCTAACGCGGATCCAATTCAAGTCTTAATTAATTATGAGTCCATCCATAATTGCCGACTATGAACAATTTATAATTACTATTTATATTCATGTATTGATCGCCATCACATACATATATAAATATCTATTGTAATCAAGTGGACACTATCAATTCCATAATAAATCGAAACATAATACATTGAATTCACCAATTATATAAATTATAAATATTTCAGATATGTCAGGAACATATGTCACTATAATCTAAATAGGAATTTGCTATGCCAAGGCATATAAATCCCATCATCTCCCACTTGTCCTCATAGCCAATTCTAATTGCATCTAACTCCAATGTTATCTAGGTGACGATCAAAACTATCGATCGATAACACCTTTGTTAATGGATCAACAAAGTTGTGTTCCAATGCAATGTCCTAGCCACGAGTACATTTTCTTGCCGGATAATAGCATGTAGAACATGATACTTCTTCTCAGTGTACCTTGTTCCTCTATGGAACCTTGGGTTATTGGTTTGGATTACTTCTACACTATTATCGCAATATAGCTTGATAGGCAGGCTAGTATACTCCATAACCTCTAAATCAGTGGGATCAAACTAAAAGGCTTCCTTTGCCGCCTTTAAGGCTGCAATATACTCCACCTGCAGGTTTGAGTCAGCAGTTGAAATCTGCTTAACAATCTACTAACTGATTTCCCTTCCATTGAGTGAACATACACTAAGTCATGAACCTAATAGTATCTACTTCTGATTGAAAATCAAAACTAGCATACCTAACTAGGACCATATCATCACATCCATAAATGAGTATGAGATCATTGGTTCTTTTAAGGTACTTCATGATATTTTTCACAACTGACCAGTTATTAAGTCTAGGATTAGACTGATATCTACTGATTATCCCTACTATGTAGCGGATGTTCTATTTGTTATAGACTATGACATATATGAGACTCCCATATGCCAAAGCATATTATTCCAGTGTCATTTGCTCAATCTCCTCTGCTAGTCTTGGATAACTACTTACTAGAGAGAGCAATCCATGTCAATAACACAATAACTCATTCTTTGAGTTTTGCATACCAAACTTGGTCAAAACTTTATCAATGTAGGATTATTAAGAGAAGCCTATTTTCTTTTTAACCTGATCTTGCAAAAGCTTGATCCTAGGAATATAGCGTACATCTTGAAAATCCACCATTTCAAAATAATTGAACAACTACATCTTTAATGATGACAAAGCTTCCACATCATTATAAATGAGTAGGATAACAACAATATATAAAATTAGAAAAATAATGACATTACCCTGTACACATATGGTTCATTCACTAAGAAATCTTCTGGTATACTTTTGTAGATTAACTTGCCTTCTATAGGTATCACTCTACTAGAAAGTTCTACAAGATCCCAGATTTTATTAGAATACATAGATTCCAACTCTGATTTCATAACAACTTGCCAAAACGATCTGTATCCATATCGGTTCACGCTTTCATGTAGCTTACTGGGTCCAACTTATGTTTAACAGGGATGTCCATAAAGGTCTCACCAAAAAAATATGATTCTGTCAGATTGGATGATAATTCTCCCACTACAACAATGTACCGATGTAGGAATCTATGTACTAGATGATGTTGATGCACCAATAGGGAATTCATATATAATTCATAATCTCTATAATAAGTGTGTTCATATGTGGTACATTTGGTTCTCATACCATGTTCTCTAACATTATGCTACTAGGTATGTGATTCATAATATGATCCTCCTATAGATAAATAGTAAGTGTAAACAATCAACTTTTATCATTGAGATTATAAAATAATTAATCCTAGTGCCTTTAGAGTAGCTATCAAATCTATCATGCATGTTTACAACTTACTTGTCCATATCAAGCGCATATGTGCAAGACTACCCCATATATGCATGTGATTCAAACTAAGATTTAATCAAAAACATAGCTCAAACGGTATCCTTGAGACAGACTAAGATGGAATGCAGTTCATAATACGCATCGATATCATTAACGCTAAACTCTTAAATGAAAGAGATAATGTAGCCGAACTGATCATAGATCTAACCATGTTAAGCGGAATTCTATTATTCCTATTTGACACCTAAATCCATTTAGCGTCAATTGAGTCAATTGCGGAAAACTAGTACACAACACCCTCGTTGACCATATAGTCTTTACACTATCCTAAGAAATACTCATATCCACGATCAGATCGAAGTGTTTTGATAAGTTTACCTAATATGTGTTCCACATCAGTCTTGACACTTTCGGAACATACCAAAAATTTAAGACTTATGTCACATCAGATAAATTTATCCAAAATGTAAATAATCTTGCTTGGATGTTCATAAGACCACACGTGTCTGTGTGTACTGATTTCAATTATTCTTTATGTCTATTTCATTTGGCTGATTAAGCCCTTAAGGTTATCTATCCTTCGAAACAGGATTCACAAGTTTGGTTTAGGCTCCCCTGCCTCACTAGGTTATAAACCTTCTTTGACCAATTTTTGAATCTTATTTTGACTGATTACAACCCAAAAATAGACACTAAAAATACAATAAGTCAGGAATAACAAATTTTCTCTTAACATTCAATCTAGAAAATGCAACATTAGTTTCTACATCCTACAAATATTAACAGCTTGTGGTTATAGTATATTAACCATCTTTCAACGCGCTAGAAGCAATCGCACATCTATTCAATTTTATAAAAGCAGTTTTACAAAATAACAACACAATTTTTATAAACCAAAAGTGAAACAAGAATGAGATTGCGTCTAACATCTGTGCATAAAGATAGTTCTTTAATACTAATATCCCCATGCTCTCTAATTTCAGATGTAATACTCCCACTGACTTAGCTACAACCTTGGCATCAGGTCAAAAGACAAATATATATCCATATCATCGAGGCTTCTGGATTCCTGAAATCCTTGCAACGAATTGCAAAATGTTTAGTGGATCCAGAATCTATCCATCAGGAATTAATAGATACAACCACATAATATGGTTCAATGTTTAAATATACATTTTCCCATGCCACATCATTGCTTTAGACAGTTGATGAGCACTAAAAAGTACACTTTTAAACCCCTTAAGCTTGAGTATTCTAGGACCTTTATCTATCTTATTTTCCCGTTTTAGTCTAATTTCATGTTATTGCCCTTTTTAGGTGCTTATCCCAAAAATAAGCCAATTCTGCCAAATAAGAGCATAAAAGAAGTTAAGTGGAGCAATTCTGAGATGAATCAAAGAGAGGAGCAAAGTGGAGCAAAGTAGAGCAAAATGAAGCAAATGGTGGAATTTCAACATCTTCGATTGATCTCAGATAAAGGTTCGATCGATCCAACATAATCGATCTCAGCACTTCAAGATGGATCTGAGCCATGATGACATTTTCAGAGATCTCAAAAGTTCGATCAATCCAACATCATTCTTTGATCGATCGATCTACCTTGTCCTTATCCAAATGATTGATCTTATCTATTTGTACCACCCTACCAACCACTTTTGTCCTTTTCCCAAAATATCTTACAAAATATCTCAGATTTGTTCTTATCCAAAAAGACGCCGCCATCCTTAATCAATCCAGCCTAAATTCGATAGATCTCAGCCATGTTAAATCGATCCAAGGTCAAGGTTCGATCGATCGAACTTGCTCTAGTGCGAAAAAGTTAAATTGCCAGCTTACAAAAAGTTGTCATCGATCCAATCATTGGGAGAATATTGGTGTGCATGTCAGATCATTTTGGGGCTATATTTCTGACTTAATGGCTAAGAAAAGGACCTTATATATAAAGGGATATGAACTATTTTTGAATAAGAGCTTTTATCATTTTATTTCTACATTGTAATTTTACTTTCTCTCTCTAGAAAGTTAGAGATTAGGGTTAGAAGAATAGAGGGAAGTGGAGGCTCATCTCAAGAACACATCTCTAGACCCACTCTCTCTCCATCTCTAGAGCTTCAAAGAAGAAGAATAAGAAGAGGAAGAAGAAGATGGAGCCATATTTGGAGCTTAATTCCATGACCACATCCACCTCCTCCATAATTGGCTAGATCTACACTTAGGACTTAGATAAGCCCTAAGTCTTGTGTAATCTAAACCCTTGTATTTCTATTTTTGGGGATTTATATATATTGTTGTGATTAGTGTTCTAGCCTTGTGAATTTCATGAATCTTGGTATAATTCTATGATTTCTATGGTTTAATTCTTCCTATTAATTCTCTAGTTTATTTACATGTCTATGTGAGATTAAATTGGGAATTATTTCTTATATGATTTATATGGATTAATTCTTTCTATTGATTCTCTATGTGATTACATGTTATCTTATGTGTAATTATTTGGGAATTAATCTCTACACTAGTTTTTCTATATTAATTGCATGTCTATGTGTGGTTGATTGAGAATCTAGTGATGGCTAGACATGGGTTTTTCATTGAATGGGTTTGTCAATTAATTTGATGGTTTATACTTATGCTTGATGGGTTGTTCTAAAATTTAATTTATGCTTGTAGGTAGGTAGACAATTTATGCTTGTTTAGATACTCCATGGCTTATTATTGCAAATTCCATGATTCTCTAGATTGATGTGTGCTACAATTGTGACTAGTTTGATGGGTCATGCTTAAACTAGATGGGTTGTGCTACACTTAGTTTAGGTAAGACAATTCATGCTTTAATTTGATGGTCCATGCTTAATATTGCAATTGGTAGTCGCATTTTGTTCACAACAATGTATTCCCCATTAATGGAAAGTAAGCGGTTAGTTACATGAGCTTAGTGGTGATTCCAACACCCTAAGTCCTCTCTTCTCATATCTTAAATCCCTATCTCAACTTAGTTTTATTTTAATTGCATTTTAGTGTAGTCAAACAACCAACCCTCCTTTGCAATCTTGTGATCCACTAGAGTCAAAGTTAAATTCCAACACGTATAATCCCTTGGAACGATCCCTACTCATCTTGCTACGTTAGTAGTAGTGTTGGTAGTGGTTTTTATGAATGTAAATTTGACCTAAAAGGCTTTTCTTGAACCGCACATTCACTACATCAATTTGGCGTATAAGAACGGCACCCGTCAAATTTTGGCGCCGTTGCCGGAGATTAACGGTTTTGTTGGAATTAAACTAGACAATAGTGTTCATTTGATTTCTTCTATTTTTATTTTATTTTTTTTCATTGTATATTCTTTTCTCTTGTTCTTATTATTATTTGTTCAATTAGGTACTTGACTACAAGGAAGGCAAACTTTGGAACTTGAAGCAATCATTGGAGCTTAAAGCTAAAATTAAAATTTGAAATTGCTTAAGAACCGTTGTGAGCAATTTTTGAAACTCTTGTATTTCAATTGTGCACTTCTTTGCATGGTTGTGATAGCCCTTGTTGAGGCTCATTTTATTGCTTAAATCTTTGTCCAAGCATAGGCCCTTGTTGAGGCCATTATTTATTGCATTTGGATTTTGAATGTGGATGGAGCCATTGTTTGATCCAAGTTTGGGGGGAAATTATATCCCTTCACCTTATGCCCCTCCATCATATTTTAATCCTTATGAGATTGAGTCCAATTTATTTCATGCATCATCTTATTATAGACTTGATCACTCATTTAATCCTTCTTATGACTATTGCCCTCCAACACCATTTTATGATGAACCAATTCCACCACCTTCTTGGTGCTCACCTGGATTCGAAGAAAAAGTGTTAGCTTTACTTGATGTGCATATTTCACACACTTCACTTATTAATTCTCATACTCAAATGTTAGCCAATCTTGAAACTCAAGTTGAGCAAATTGCAAGTACTTTTTCTCGTCAAGAGGAGGAAGAAGAGGCAAAAGAAAAAATGGCAAGGACTTCATGGTATATAGATGAGGATGATGAATGTGAAGAGGATGAGACAAGTGAGCTAATGCCTAACACTTTATCTTATATAGAGGAGGAAGTGGCAAGTGAGTTAGTGGCTAATCCAATAGAGCATAACATGATTAATGAGGACTTTCCTTGTTTTAATTATGATTTTATCTATGACCTTGCTACTCTAGAGAGTGAGGAGATGTTGACCACACTTGAGGTAGGAGAGAAGGAGGAGGACCTTGTTGAAGAGGGCCTTCCTTCTATTATCTCCAAAGATCCTCTTGAGGAATGCCTTTTTGAAATGTATAAAAATTGTGGTTTTGACTTTGAAAGCTCCAATAATGAAGTGAACTCTCTAATGAACTCCTTAGCTAACTTGGAAGGTGAGGAGATTGTTAATTTTGAGGAAGAAAAGAGGGATGAAGAGAAGATGTTTCTTGATATTCCAAATGAGTCTTTGAAAGACTTTGCCTTACCAAGTACAAGGCCGCTGATCATCAATTTTATTTTCAAGACTGTGGATGAAAGGAACAACATCATCTCTTTCATTTCTTTTCAAGTCATTCTTTTGGAGGATAATTTTATTCTTGTAAGTGGGACATTAAATAAGAAAAGTGAAAAGAGGGTCAATAAGGATGTTTCATATCCGGTTTTTGATTCATTTGATTAGTGAGTTGACCCAACATCTTGCTAAAGACGTTAAACACTAGTATTTGTAGAGTTTCACAACTCTATTCCTCCCCCATTTCTCTTTATTTTTCATTTCTTGCGACGTCTAGATATTTGTTTTGGGTTCATAAGCATTGCTAGGAACTGTGATAGGATTGTATGAGCTTTCAAGTTGAAATTGAGCATTTTGCATAAGTTCGATCGATCTCAAATGAGAGTTCGATCGATCGAACTTCATTCCTATAGCAAACCTGTATCCAAATCACTCTCTGTCTCATCGATCCAAGAAAATCTTCAGATCTCAGTTCTCAGTTAGATCGATCAGAAAACCTTTGATCGATCCAACATTTCGTGTTAATTCCATTTTCAGGCACTTATCCCGAAAATAAGCTAACTTAGCCAAATAAGAGCTTAAAAGGAGCAATTATGAGATTAAACAAAGAAATGAGCAAAGTGGAGAAAGAAATAAGCAAAAAGGAAGAAAGGTGGTTATTCAAGATTCTCGATCGATCCAACATGGATCGATCTCAGCACTTCAAGATAGATCCAAACCTTGACCCAAAACAGAAAGCCCAAAGTTTGATCGATCTAACACTATACTTCGATTAATCGAACACCTTTGTCCTTATCCAAATGATTGATCTTATCCACAGCTGTCCACCCACCTACCACTTTTGTCCTTTTCCCCATAAATATCTTCAAAATATCTCGGATTTGTCTTTTCCCAAAAACCTCACCCAGTTGGATCGATCTAGCCTTAGTTCGATAAATCTCAGCCAAGTTTGATCGATCCAAGTACAAGGTTCGATCGATCGAACTTCCTCCAGTGCGAAAAAGTTAAAATCCCAGTGCACTAAAGTTGGTCTCTCTCCGATCATTAGAGAATATTGGGTGCACGACCCCAGCTCATTTGGTGTGTCACTTGACCTACCTATAAAAGGAATATGATGCACTTTTTGAATGGAAATACAAGAGAGGGATAGAATTAGAGAAGAGGCAATTCTTAGTGTAGAAGGAAAGGAGGAGAAGGCTAGAGACACCATTGGAGAGTTCTTCATCAACAAGGAGCAGATTTCATCCATGGAGCTTGCCCTTAAGGGTTGGAGAAGCATCACCATAAGTGGCTAGACATCCGTTTGGGGCTAGAGTTAGCCCCAAGCATACTTTCTTTACCTTAATCTTGTGTATTATTGAGGGATTAGTGTTATAATACTTGTTTTGACACTTTGATTTATATAGATCTTGTTAATTCAATGATTTGTATGGTTTAATATTTCTAATTGTTCATTTCATTCTATCCATATGTCTATGTATGCTAGAATAGATGTTCATGTGCTTATCTCTAGATTTTGTGCTATTGATGCATATCTATGTGTGTTGATGCTATGGATCTAGAGATTGTCAAGACATAGTGCTTAATAGAATGTTATTATAGTTTAATTGATGGTTCATACTTATTCCTTGATGGATTGTACCTCTCCCTTAGTTTATTTTCATGCTAGTAGTGTAGATGTAGTGTAGTTGAAGTGTAGATGATAAATGGGAGGACAATCCATGCTTGTTGTTTGATGTTCCATGTTTTTGAATGAAAATAACATATATCTCTAACCTTGTGGTGCATTTGGATTGTGAACTTAATGAAAGGATTAATGACTTATTTTGATCTATTGTGCCTTTCACATGTTTTTTAGACAATATATGCTTCATTGATTAGATATATTATGTCTTTCACATGATGATTAGAAAATACATGTTCAATTGGTCATCCTTGCTTGTTGAATCAACCAAACACACACACACAAATGTTGCAACACACCCTACCCTCATTAGTCACTTATAAATGGTATAGAAATGCATTGCTTGGTGGTGACCTCTAAACGCCAAGACCTTATTCTATCTCTTTTACTTACTCTTTATTGCATTCATACTTAGTTTAATTTAGTTGCTCTCTAGTTTAAACAACCAACCAACCAACCATTGTTTGATCATTCGACCTACCAGCCCTAATTGCAATTCCATAACAAAATTTGACCTAGCACAAACACACAATCCCTTGGGACGATCCTTACTCGCCCTAACTATATTTTTAGTGAAGGTAGTAGTGGCTTTTATAAATGTAAAACTTGGCCATCGCCTTAATGAACACTCTCCAAACTTGACCGTAGTGTGACGGAATCGGCCAGTTTTTGGCGCCGTTGCTGGGGATTGATGGATTGATTGATTGATTGATTTGATTGGCAACGTCGAATTTGTGGAAATCAATTAGGATTAGTACTGTTTTGATCGTATCTTTACTTTATTTTTATTTTTCTTTTGATTACTTATTGTGTTTGTTCTTGATTGACTAGGTGCATTGAGTTGAAGAGAAGTCAAGCAAAGGAGCAATTAAGCAAGCTAAGCAAAACAAAGGAAAAAGCTAAAAATAAAAAAATTGCTAAGCTAAGCTATTAATTTGGAGTTGAAGTGCTATAGGGCCTTTGTAAGACTTTCTTGACTTAATCTCTTAGTTAAATCGTGAGCCCGCGTGGAGGCATTGCATTTCATTTGTAGATAAATCGTGAGCCCGCGTGGAGGCAATTTTTTTCATTG
The DNA here is from genome assembly GCF_030987335.1 of Cornus florida. NCBI lineage: Eukaryota > Viridiplantae > Streptophyta > Magnoliopsida > Cornales > Cornaceae > Cornus > Cornus florida. Next base: position 30,251,543 of record NW_026775571.1, on the reverse strand, counting down.
CATTATTGTTGTTTCACACATGGGATTTGTGTTTGTGGAAGAAGTTTAATTGCATTGTTGCGAAGGCATAGTGTTTGTCATTTGTTGAGTTTAGCATTGTGCATGCATGGTCGTCGTTCATTGAGACCTACTCTTGTCCCTTTAGACTTACATCTTCAATTTACCGTTAGAAACCCTAGGGGAAGAAGAAGTTCAAATAGAACCAATCTATCAATGGATGACCATAATGATAATCATATTGAGGACCTTGGTCACATAGATCAACAAGGTATCCTCCATCCTAATGTGCACAATGATAACATGCAAGTACCACTAGGCATGCCTAGACCATACATTCACCAACCTCAACAACAACAAGACCAAGTTCCATTGGGAATGCCAAGGCCAATGTATGCTCCACAACCTCCCATCATAAATCAAGGAATTCAAAATCAAGTTGTTCATGTTGCACCTCAAGTTGCTAACCCACCAATTGCTTTAAGAGACCATTATGTGCCAAATGAGTTTAATGCACCCACATGCATCCAATTGCCACTATTTAGAGCACATCATTATGAAATCAAAGCACAAACCATTCAAATGCTTCCTAACTTTCATGGACTTCCAAGTAAAGAACCTTACAAGCATTTGGATGAGTTTCTTGAAGTTTGTTCTACCGTGAAATACATGGACATGCCGGAAGAAGTCTTAAGCCTTAAACTTTTTCCATTCACCCTTAAAGACAAGGCAAAATATTGGCTCAACAACCTTAGGCCTTTTTCAATCACTTCTTGGGCAGAAATGCAACAAGAGTTCTTGAAGAAGTACTATCCAGTTTCGAAGACCAATGCCATGAGAACTTCAATTAGAGAGTTTACACATGAGGATGGGGAAACATTTCATGAGGCATGGGAACGCTTTAATGAATTGCTTAGGAAGTGTCTACACCATGACATGCCTAAATGGCAATTAGTTCAATATTTCTTTGAGAGCTTATCGGACACTTATAAGGGCATGGTTGATGCTTCCATGGGTGCTTCTTACATTGATAGGCATGAGGATGATGTGTGGCATCTCTATGAAAGCATGAATGAAAATTCATTGCATAGAACATTGTCTTCAAAGAATGGTAGAAATACACAAGGTAGAAAAAGTGTTGGCTTATATCAAGTCAACAACTCTAATGACATAGCCGCCAAGATGAAATCTTTATCTCAAAGGTTTGATCAATTCTTGATCTACCAAAACTCGGTGAACCAAGTATCTTCCTACCCTAACCATTCTCATCGTGCATCCAATGAATCTTGTATGACTTGTTCTAGTGTTATTCATTCCACTTCTCATTGTCCTCATGGACAAGTGCAAAATAAACCTAATGAGCAGGTCAATGCAACTTTTGTGAATCAAGGGAACAATCCTTATGGTACTCATTACAATCCAAGTTGGAGAAATCATCCAAATTTCTCTTGGAAAAACCAAGGGGAAGGCTTAAACCCTCCCCAAGGCGGTTTTCAAGGGAAATACATTCCACCTCCAATGCAAAACCAAGGATCCCAAGGCTATAGGCCATATCAATCACAAGGGAATCAATTCTCGAATTCTCATTTTCCCAATCAATCATATTCCCAAGGTAATTCTAGAAGTCCCGCCTTTGAAGAAAAAGTTTTGAATGCTTTAGGCACTCTTGAGGCAAACACACAATTGTTTCATTCTCACTCTCAGTCTATTGCAAAGCTAGAAACCCAAGTAGGGAAAATAGCTAGCACTCTTAATGCTAGAGAGAAGGGAAAGATGCCCATGAATGCCCCACCAAAGCAACAATGCATTGTGGAAACCCAATCCTCATTGGAAGGGTGTACCATAGAACATGTTAATGCGGTGACTACCTTGAGAAGTGGTAGGGTTGTGGACAATCAAATTAAAATGTACAATGAAGAGAGTGAACCGGTGCAACCACAAGTTGTCACCCGTCCGTTTCACATTTTATTCCTCCTTTATTGCACGTACATGACCATATGAATGAGAAAGCTTCAAAATGTGATTTGAAAAGTAATCTTGAAAATGATTCATTGAAGAAAGTCTCGCAAAATGAATTTGGAAAAGATTTTCTGAAAAATGATGTTGAGAAAGCTTTGTTGAAAAGTGATTTGAATAATGATTTGAAAACTTCTTGTGTGGAAGAGAGTTCAAAAGAAAATTCTGAAAAAGTTTTTGAGAAAGCTCCATTTCCAGACGCCTTGAAAGAGTCCATTTCAAAAGAAAAGCAAAAGGCTAAAGCCAATGAAATCTTAGAAATGTTTCGGCAAGTAAAAGTTAATCTTCCACTTTTGGATGCAATCAAGCAAATACCGGCTTATGCCAAGTTTTTAAAAGATCTTTGCACCCAAAAGCGGAAGAACAAAAGCCAAGCACCAAGGAAAGTGGTTTTGACCGAGCAAGTAAGCTCAATTTTGTAACACAACACTCTTCCAAAGTTTAAGGACCTTGGTTCACCCACTGCATCATGCATCATTGGTGAGCATATCATTAATCGGGCGCTTCTTAACTTAGGAGCAAATGTTAACCTTCTTCCATACTCGATTTATGTCAAACTGGGCTTAGGAGAATTGAAACCGACGTTGGTAGTTTTGCAACTTGCCGACCAATCCATTAAAAAGCCTAAGGGTGTCATTGAAGATGTTTTGATTAAGATTGACAAATTCTTCTTCCCCGTTGATTTCGTTGTCATTGACACGAAACCGGTTTCCAATCCTAAGAGCCAAATTCCCGTTATCCTTGGCCGTCCCTTCTTGGCAACCTCAAATGCTAACATCAATTGTAGGACGGGGGAAATGAAGATCTCTTTTGGCCACATGAAAGTGAAGTTGAATATATTCAATCCAACCCTTAACTCATTTGACAAGTATGAAGGAGATGTTAATGTTGTGGAAAAATGTCATGATCTTACTTGTGAAGAAATTGAGCTTTTAGGTAAGGCTAAAATTTCAAAGGAACCATCTTCAACATTGCATTCTAAGACCATTATTTCAAATTCTTGCTTTGAAAGGGCATGGAAGCCCAAAAATTTAGATTGCATTGACAAAGGGACAAAATCTTCTTTTGAATTTGATCCAACAAGTTCTTCCAAGGACCATTTGTTGGGTGGAACTCAAGATATCTCTCACCCCAATAAAGAGGGGATGCATAACAAGATCTTTAATCCAGGCTAAAAGAGCCCAATGTCTTGCTAAAGACGTTAAAGACTAGCAAAAGCATTCGTAGGGTGTCAGAACCCTATTCCTCCCCCATTTCTATCTTATATTTCATTTCTTGCGAAGTCTAGATATTTATTTTTGGTTCATATGCATTAAAAGGAACTTTGGTGAGGATTGCATGACTTTTTATGTTGGAATTGAGCTTTCTGCATAAGTTCGATCGATACCATACCTGAGTTCGATCGATCGAACTTCCATCTGCATCCAACACTTAGAAAAAATTTTGACCTGCATCCAAATCACCTCTCTGTTCCATCGATCTAGGAAAACCTGCATATTTCTGCTCTCTGTCTGATCGATCATAATGCCTTCGATCGATCCAACTATCCTGTTCGATCGATCTTGAGTTTTGACACATAGAATATTTTTGAGCCAGCAGGACCTGCACCCAAAACAACTCTCTGTTCCATCGTTCGAGTTTGTTTGCAGATCGATCATAGAACATTTGATCGATCCAACTTCACAGTTTGATCGATCTCCAGTTCTAACACTTAGCCAAATTTTTGAACCAAAAACCTGCATATTTTTACTCTCTGTCTGATCGATCGAACTTTTGTTCTGATCGATCTCAGTTCTTTATTTCATTGTTTGACTTTATTTTGAATTTTCAAAAATTCGAAATTCAAAATCCAAAAATATTTTTATTTTTATTTTCCAAAAATACCAAAAAGATTTTATTTTATTTATTTTATTTTATTTTATTTTTCAAAAATCCAAAAATATTTTCCATTTTTCAATTTTAATTTTTAATTTTAGTTTTTATTTATTCAAAAAAAAAAATTCCAAAAATACTTTGAAGAGAGAAGTTCGATCGATCTCAGTTGAGATTCGATCGATCGAATTATGTCTGGGATGTTTTTAAAAATAGATCCGAGGGTTTTCGAGATCGATTCATTAGATCGATCCAACCCCTCTTTCTCAAACCCTAACCCCCTTTCTCTCTCTCTCGTCGCCGCCACTATTCTTCATCTTCTCCGGCGAGATCCAAGCATCTCTCTCTTCTCTTACTCTCTCTCTTCTCTCGGTTCTCAACCCCTCTTCGTATTTCATCTCTTCTCTATTCGGTTGAGGTAAGATCTGAGCATCAATGTTCATATTTATGATATATTGATGCTCAAATCTTCCATTGTTGAAGCTTGAAACATGATTGTATATATGTGTATATATTTTATGTTTTTGTTCAATTTTGGAGTATGGGCCATGTTTGGATGTGGATTTTTGTTGATTTGTTGTGTTGTAAGGCCTACGAATACGTTCGTGTGGGCCCCATGCTTCCATCGTCACAGATCTGAGACCTTTCAGTTTTCACATCGTATAGTTCGATCGATCGAACTTGTGTTCTGATCGATCTCACTTACTTTCGATTGATCCAACTTTTGTGATCGATCTCACTTCTTTTCTGATCGATCAAATTTCACAGATCTTACACACACACTTCATTCATCATATTTTGCATTCATGCTATCTTATATATGCCCAATACCTGTGATATTCCACATTGGATGTATTTCATACTTATATTGCTTTGCATGATTCATATTCTATCACCTGCATAGATTCATGTCATATATGTTTTGTCTATCTTATTCGACATGCATGTTTCTATTATGCCCTTTTAATTCTTTATTCCAGTACTAACTTTTATCTTAAGATCTCCTTTTGCAGATCATGGCTCAAAATGACAGTTCCTCTGCTTCAGACGCACCTGCAGCTCATTATCAGATAGCTAGACTTGAAGCACAAATGTAGCTTCTGGAAGACACCCTGCTTGCCATTAGAGCTGACTTTGCTCGCTTCCGTGCGGAGATCATAGCTGTAATTGAAGACTTAACCAGGGCTATCCGCGGAGCTCACTCTGCTAGCCCTGACTCCTCTACTTGAGACTCCCAGTCTCTTTATCTTTTTTATGCTCTATATCTATGTTATGTGTCTGCTACACATGTGACATTATTATTATTTTTGCAGCCGGGTCTATCGGCTTTGAACATTGGATGTGTTGCACTTAATTATTTTTTTTATCTATGATGGATGTTGCATGCTTTTATTGATATATCTATCCATTTGACTCCATTAGGTGCATCCCAGTGACTTCAGTGAGAGAGTGCTACCCGATTTTCAAGACCACCCTTATACCTCTCTCACTTCTTTATCTGATTATCCCATTTACACTTGCATGTCCACTGTGCACTGATTATCTTATTTTGTCTTCTGATGAGTTTATCTAAGTGCGATATTTTCAGGACCTCAGTTTATCCCAAGTTTGGGGGGGCCATGCCACCCACTTTGGATACTACAGTCCCAATCATTCTTGTTTAGTTGCACTGGTATACTCTTTCCTTTTTTCTCTTTGCACATTGAGGACATTGTGCCTTTTAAGTTTGGGGGAATGGTACTGTGCAGTGTTTGCTTTAAATTGCATATCTTTTGAGCATGACTTGTGTATTTGAGGGAAATTTCTATGATTGGTCCATGACTAGCTATGATTTTGATCTTTTGAGGACTATATTGCTTAAAATTTAAAAATTGCTTGACTTGAGAATCCAATACTCCTTGTATGCCTTATGGATGCCATTTAGGAGTAAATTTTTTGAAAGATTGATATCGTGCTTGCACTTGTGGTCCACATCATCCTGATTTTGTGATTGTTTTGAGATTCACTCTAGTGTTCTACACTAGCACAGGCGCACACTAGGATTCATTTGTGGGATACATGCTTTGTTGATTATTGAATTGGTTATATCCCAATTGGGCTAGTAGTGCATTGAAAGCTTTCATTCTTGATAAAGGTGGATAACAATCCCTTTTTCACTAAGTAGCCGAGATTCTAGCCTCATCAAGCACTGAACTTCTCGCGCCGAAAGGTGGAGGGCCCAAAGTCTAGGTTAATAATTGATTCAAAAAAAGAAAAAAAAAATTGCAAAAGCAATAAAAAAATAAAAAAGTGAGGACTTTTCCCAAATGGTGAGAAGTAGGAAATGATTAGATGGTTGTTGTCTTGATTTTTAGCCTAGTTAATTTGAGCTTGTAAGTCCGTAGGGGTGTTTGAACACCTAGTGCCCTAAAGTCATCTGGTTTGGGAGTCATTGACCTAACGCTCGATCTCATGAATCGCTAGAAAGCTTAAGAGATCAATTCATTGCACTATGCTTCCATCTTTGATCCTATAATAAAAAATATCGAGTGAAAAGAATAAGCGCACCTAGAACAATAAATCTTTAATAAAAGGTCCACTTTTTGTCTTGATGATCAATACTAGATTTGTGTGCTAGTTTGAGGGTAAGGATGTGATCATTTCTTTAGTTGGCTAAGATAACAACATATTTGATGCCGATCCACTAAAAAGGATTTTAGAGTTGTTTTGATTTGCATGATCATTTTCTTGATGTGTGGAGGACCATACTTGCTTGCTTGATGTTGAAAATTTGGGAGATTGCTTAGAAATGTTTAAAAAATTGCATACTTGAGATAGTTTTCTCCCAATGCTTGTTTGTAATATTGGTGCCTCTTTTGAAAGAATGAGCTTAATGTTTGTGGGTATCATTTTTGAAAACCCTCACGAGACTTCACTCGTCCACTAGGGGTAACCTAGGGGTTTAAAAGGCTTGTTGCATGTGCTAAGTGCAATCGTGTTCCCTACGAAAGTGGTGCTATCATTTTATTGCTTTCTAATTTATACTTGTATAGTTGTTCATTTCATTCCTTTACTTTCTAGTTTATTGCTAGGGACTAGCAATATTTAAGTTTTGGGGGTGTGATGAGCACTGAAAAGTGCGTATTTAAACCCGTTAAGCTTAGGTATTCTAGAACCTTTATCTATCTTACTTTACCATTTTAGATTAATTTCGTGTTAATTCCATTTTCAGGCACTTATTCCCAAAATAAGCTAACTTAGCCAAATAAGAGCTTAAAATGAGCAATTCTGAGATTAAACAAAGAAAGGAGCAAAGTGGAGAAAGAAATAAGCAAAAAGGAAGAAAGATGGTCATTCAAGATTCTCGATTGATCCAAGATGAAGGTTCGATCGATCCAACATGGATTGATCTCAGCACTTCAAGATAGATCCAAACCTTGACCCAAAACAGAAAGCCCAAAGTTCGATAGATCCAACACTATGCTTCGATCGATCGAACACCTTTGTCCTCATCCAAATGATTAATCTTATCCACAACTGTCCACCCACCTATCACTTTTGTCCTTTTCCCCATAAATATCTTCAAAATATCTCGGATTTGTCTTTTCCCAAAAACCTCACCCAGTTGGATCGATCCAGCCTTAGTTCGATAGATCTCAGCCAAGTTCGATCGATCCAAGTACAAGGTTCGATCAATCGAACTTCCTCCAGTGCGAAAAAGTTAAAATCCCAGCTCATTAAAGTTGCTCTCTCTCCAATCATTAGAGAATATTGGGTGCACTACCCCAGCTCATTTAGTGTGTCACTTGACCTACCTATAAAAGGAATTTAATGCACTTTTTGGGGGGATATACAAGAGAGGGATAGAATTAGAGAAGAGGCAATTCTTAGTGTAGAAGGAAAGGAGGAGAAGGCTAGAGACACCATTGGAGAGTTTTTCATCAACAAGGAGCAGATTTCATCCATAGAGCTTGCCCTTGAGGGTTGGAGGAGCATCACCATGAGTGGCTAGACATCCTCTTAGGGCTAGAGTTAGCCCCAAGCATGCTTTATTTACCTTAATCTTGTGTATTATTGAGGGATTAGTGTTGTAAAACTTGTTTTGACACTTTGAATTATATAGATCTTGTTTATTTAATGATTTGTATGGTTTAATGTTTCCAATTGTTCATTTCATTCTATCCATATGTCTATGTATGCTAGAATAGATGTTCATGTGCTTGTCTCTAGATTTTGTGTTATTGATGCATGTCTATGTGTGTTGATGCTATGAATCTAGAGATTGTCAAGACATAGTGCTTAATAGAATGCTATTGTAATTTAATTGATGGTTCATACTTATTCCTTGATGGATTGTACCTCTCCCTTAGTTTATTTTCATGCTAGTAGTGTAGATGTAGTATAGTTGTAGTGTAGATGATAAATGGGAGGATAATCCATACTTGTTGTTTGATATTCCATGCTTTTGAATGAAAATAGCATATATCTCTAACCTTGTGGTGCATTTGGATTATGAGCTTAATGAAAGGATTAATGACTTGTTTTGATCTATTGTGCCTTTCACATGTTGTTTAGACAATATATGCTTCATTGATTAGATATATTGTGCCTTTCACATGATGTTTAGACAATATATGCTCAATTAGTCATCCTTGCTTGTTGAATCAACCAAACACACACACACAAATGTTGCAACACACCTTACCCTCATTAGTCACTTATGAATGGTATAGAAATGCATTGCTTGGTGGTGACCTCTAAACCCCAAGACCTCTCTCTATCTCTTTTACTTACTCTTTATTGCATTCATACTTAGTTTAATTTAGTTGCTCTCTAGTTTAAACAACAACCAACCAACCATTGTCTGATCATTCGACCTACTAGCCCTAGTTGCAATTCCACAACAAAATTCGACCTAGCACAAACACACAATCCCTCGGGACGATCCCTACTCGCCCTAACTATATTTTTAGTAAAGGTAGTAGTGGCTTTTATAAATGTAAAACTTAGCCATCGCCTTAATGAACACTCTCCAAACTTGACCGTAGAGCGACGGAATCGGCCAAACATCAAGTTCGATCGATTTGTAGTTTCAACACTTAGAAAAATTTTAAGCCTGCATCAACCTGCATATTTCAGCTCTCTGTCAGATCGATCAAAAACATTGCTAAATCGATCTAAAGTTCTTCGATCGATCCAACTTCATTATTGGATCGATCTTGAGTTCCAACACTTAGAAAATTTCTGAACCCAAAAACCTGCATATTCTTACTCTCTGTCTAATCGATCGAACTCTTGTTCTGATCGATCTCAATTCTTCATTTCATTATTTTGACTTTATTTTGACTTTTCAAATTTCAAAATCCAAAAAAATTTTCATTTTTATTTTTTTTTTTCAAAAAGTTTTCAAAAATACAAAAATATTTTAGTTTATTTAGTTTTTAATTATTATTACTTTCAAAAAAAAAATGCATTCTTTATTTCATTGCATTTTTATTTCTTTGTATTTTATTGTGTGTGTGTATATACCTGTTATGTCATAAAAGAAAAATAAAAAAGATGAAAAAAAAAAGTAAGAAAATTTTGTATATACTTGCATTGTACATATTCTTTTTCATTTCTTGCATTGTACATATTTTTTCATTACATTTTTCCTTTATTTTTCTTTTTGCATTTTGTTCATGCATTTTATTCTTTATTTTTCTTGCATTTTGTATATACTTGCTTTCATTAAAAAGAAATATAAAAAATCACCATTGTGCCCTTTTGTGTAGTCATGCATACTTTATGATTTATATTAGGCTTGATCTCATATTTTTTTTCATCTTGTGTTATATTGCCTTAGAATGCATAATTTGATTATTCTTATCCCATTTGATATTTGATGTGAGTTTGCTAGTGTGGTTATACAAGTAGGTTGTTGATTCTAAGTTTGGGGAAGACGTCTTTCAAATTGGATCATGACCGGGCTTCATGTCTACATCACCATGGTATACACTTTCCATCTTTTCCATTGTTCTCGTTACAAATTGAGGACAATGTGCAGTTTAAGTTTGGGGGTAAGGTGTCTTGTTGCATTCTACTTAAAGTTGAACTTTAAATGCATGATTGAGAATTGAGATTGATGTTAGCAATGATTTTGATCTTTTGAGGACTATATTGCTTAAAATTTAAAAATTGCTTGACTTGAGAGTGTAATACTCCTTGTATGCCTTGTGGATGCCATTTAGGAGTAAATTTTTCGAAAGATTGATATCTTGTTTGCACTTGTGGTCCACATCGTCCTGATTTTGTGATTATTTTGAGATTCACTCTAGGATTCTACACTAACACAGGCGCACACTAGCATTCATTTGTAGGGTACATGATTTGTTGATTATTGAATTGGTTATATCCCAATTGGGCTAGTAGTGCATTGAAAGTTTTTATTCTTGATAAAGGTGGATAACAACCCCTTTTCACTAAGTAGCTGGGATTCTAGCCTCATCAAGAACTGAATTTCTCGCGCCGAAAGATGGAGGGCCCAAACTCTAGGTTAATAATTGAATACACAAAAAAAAAAAAAAAAAAAAAAAAAAAAAAAAAAAAAAAACAGAAAAAGAAAAAGTTGCAAAAAGTAATAAAAAGTGAGGACTTCTCCCAAAAGGTGAGAAGTGGGAAAAGATTAGATGGAGGTTGTCTTGATTTGTAGCCTAGTTGATTTGAGCTTGTAAGTCTATAGGGGTATTTGAATGCCTAATGCCCTAAAGCCATCAGGTTTGGGAGTCATTGACCTAACGCTCGACCTCATGAATCGCTAGAAAGCTTAATAGATCAACACATTGCACCATGCTTCCATTTTTTATCCAAAAAAAAAAAAAAAATGAGTGAAAAGAATAAGCACACCTAGATCAATAAACTTTAATAAAAGGTCCACTTTTTGTCTTGATGATCGGTACTAGATTTGTGTGCTAGTTTGAGGGTAAGGATGTGATTAATTCCTTAGTTGGCTAAAATAGCAACACATTGATGCTTGTCCACTCAAAAAGGATTCTAGAGTTGTTTTGATTTGCATGATCATTTTCTTGATGTGTGGAGGACCATACTTGCTTGTTTGATGTTGAGATTTTAGGAGATTGCTTAGAAAGGGTTGAAAATTTACATACTTGAGGTAGTTTTCTCCCAATGCTTATTTGCAATATTGGTGCCTCTTTTGTGATAATGAGCTTAATGTTTGTGGGTATCATTTCTGGAAACCCTTACGAAACTTCACTCGTCTACTAGGGGTAACTTAGGGGTTTAAAAGGCTTGTTGCATGTGCTAAGTGCAATCGTGTTCCCTACGAAAGTGGCATTATCTATTTTATTGCTTTCTAGTTATACTTGTATAGTTGTTTATTTCGTTCCTTTACCTTATAGCTCATTGCTAGGGACTAGCAATATTTAAGGTTGGGGGTGTGATGACCACTGAAAAGTACACTTTTAAACCCCTTAAGCTTGAGTATTCTAGGACCTTTATCTATCTTATTTTCCCGTTTTAGTCTAATTTCATGTTATTGCCCTTTTTAGGTGCTTATCCAAAAAATAAGCCAATTCTGCCAAATAAAAGCATAAAAGAAGTTAAGTGGACCAATTCTGAGATGAATCAAAGAGAGGAGTAAAGTGGAGCAAAGTAGAGTAAAAGGAAGCAAAGGGTGGAATTTCAATATCTTCGATCGATCTCAGATAAAGGTTCGATCGATCCAACATGATCGATCTCAGCACTTAAGATGGATCTGAGCCGTGATGACATTTTCAGAGATCTCAAAAGTTTGATCGATCCAACATCATTCTTCGATCGATCGATCTACCTTATCCTTATCCAAATGATTGATCTTATCCATTTGTACCACCCTACCAACCACTTTTGTCCTTTTCCCAAAATATCTTACAAAATATCTCATATTTGTTCTTATCCAAAAAGACGCCGTCATCCTTGATCGATCCAGCTTAAATTCGATAGATCTCAGCCATGTTCGATCGATCCAAGGTCAAGGTTTGATCGATCTAACTTCCTCTAGTGCGAAAAAGTTAAATTGCCAGCTCACAAAAAGTTGTCATCTATCCAATCATTGGGAGAATATTGGTGTGCGTGCCAGATCATTTTGGGGCTATAGCTCTGACTTAATGGCTAAGAAAATAACCTTCTATATAAAGGGATATAACCATTTTTGGAGAAGAGCTTTTATCATTTTATTTCTACATTGTAATTTTACTTTCTCTCTCTAGAAAGTTAGAGATTAGGGTTAGAAGAATAGAGGGAAGTGGAGGCTCATCTCAAGAACACATATCTCTAGACCCACTCTCTCTCCATCTCTAGAGCTTCAAAGAAGAAGAAGAAGAAGAGGAAGAAGAAGATGGAGCCATATTTGGAGCTTGATTCCATGACCACATCCACCTCCTCCGTGATTGGCTAGATCTACACTTAGGGCTTGGATGAGCCCTAAGTCTTGTTTAATCTAAGCCCTTGTATTTCTATTTTTGGGGATTTATATATATTGTTGTGATTAGTGTTCTAGCCTTGTGAATTTCATGAATCTTGGTATATTTCTCTGATTTCTACGGTTTAATTCTTCCTATTAATTCTCTAGTTTATTTACATGTCTATGTTTGATTAAATTGGGAATTATTTCTTACATGATTCATATGGATTAATTCTTTCTATTGATTCTCTATGTGATTACATGTTGTCTTATGTGTAATTATTTGGGAATTAATCACTACACTAGTTTTTCTATATTAATTGCATGTCTATGTGTGGTTGATTGAGAATTTAGTGATGACTAGACATGGGTTTTTCATTGAATGTGTTTGTCAATTAATTTGATAGTGTATACTTGTGTTTGATGGGTTGTTCTACAATTTAATTTATGCTTGTAGGTAGGTAGACAATTTATGCTTGTTTAGATACTCCATGGCTTATTATTGTAAATTCCATGATTCTCTAGATTGATGTGTGCTATAATTGTGACTAGTTTGATGGGTCATGCTTAAACTAGATGGGTTGTGCTACACTTAGTTTAGGTAAGACAATTCATGCTTTAATTTGATGGTCCATGCTTAATATTGCAATTGGTAGTCGCATTTTGTTCACAACAATGTATTCCCCATGAATGGAAAACAAGCAGTTAGTTACATGAGCTTAGTGGTGATTCCAACACCCTAAGTCCTCTCTTCTCATCTCTTAAATCCCTATCTCAACTTAGTTTTATTTTAATTGTATTTTAGTGTAATCAAACAACCAACCCTCCTTTGCAATCTTGTGATCCACTAGAGTCAAAGTTAAATTCCAACACGTATAATCCCTTGAGACGATCTCTACTCACTCTTGATACGTTAGTAGTAGTCTTGGTAGTGGTTTTTATAAATGTAAATTTAACCTAAAAGGCTTTTCTTGAACTGCACATTCACTACATCAATTTGGCGTATAGGAATGGCACCCGTCAACAGTTCGTCTTTTAGTGTCTTAGTTTGTAATGACCCGGTTATTTGACACCCTTTCCTTTTTCCTGAAATTTTACGGATAAATTTTTTCCTTTTAATTTTCTATTCTGAGCTCTGTTTCTCATCGCTTAGTGTCGTCTCGAGTACTCAAAAATGGTTTCTGAGACTCTTTCATTTGGATTGACAACTTCTTTTGAGGACCGAGTCATTTCCACATTTTTCATTTTTCGACACTATGCACTATTTCATCCTTTTCCGTATTCTGTCTTATCCCTGTTTGTCAGTTTTTGGAACAACCTCACTTATCATGTTCGAAATTAGTTTTTGACTTCACATATCTTGATCTTGAGTGGTTTTCACGAAATACGTATCTTTACTTTTTCAATAAAGTAGTCTGGTTGCTCCCGGTGTGCATAGGGGCATGGATGCACAGTTCTTTGGAATTATTTTCTTTTCTTGGGGTGTTTTTCATAAATATCTTTTGAAGATATTTTATTTTTTCAAGGGTATCTAAGAAAATATCTTTTGGAAGATATTTTCATTATGGGGCAGTTTTGTAGTTAACCCTTTTTGTAGGGGTCATTGTGTAATTAATGAAAGTTATTGCAAAATATCTTGTCTAGGCTTGGATCCTCATACGTGATTAATTTTCACATTTCTTCGAGTCGTGTAGTCTTAGAATTCCATTCTGGTCGTTTTTCTCCAGTTTCAGAGTTTCTAACCCTAGTTGCCGCTGAACTTGTTCGGGGTATAACTTTCTGCTCGGGACTCGGTTTTGACGACATTTCTTCCATTGATCATATTTTCTCATTTGGAATCTTTTTCATTCACGGAGTTTTTCCGTTTGAGCGCATTTTCTCATAATCCACTTTTTCGGACCCGGCGGGACCCTTTCGGGGCGCTTTTAGGGTTTTTTTATAAATAAAAGACTTAAAGAAAAAAATTCATTTCTCTCTCCTCCCTCTCTTGGCCGGCCATCCATGGCAACCATGGCTGCCAGTCTTCTTCATCATTTTCCGGCCAATTCCCTCAAGTGAAAACTCTTCGACCTTAACGTTTAATGCTTGGCTTGATGACGCGCACCTTTTGCCCTTATTAGAACCCGTATTGACCAAATTTTGAGTTCGGGTTTGAAGTCAAGTTGTGATTTCCATGGGGCTTCTTAGGGATTCTTGTTCATCGTGTTGTCCCCGACAAAACCCTTCGATATCGTCCGATTCGGAGCGGTTTTCATTTGGTGGCTTTTGAGATTTCATCTCAAATCGAGGTAGGGGGTGTTATAATTTATGATTCTTATTATATAGCATGCTTGTGATGCTTATACAACTCATATAACATAGATGTGTTTAACAACATCAAAATGATTCACTAAAATCATAAAAATGGATGTACTTAACAACATCAAAATCGCCAATAACCAAAACCACAAGTCACAATATAAACATGATTGTTAACTTGGAATTGAATGCAAAAACAAATAGTGGAAGACTTGGACATCACGTCTCGGACTAAACCAAGAACAAAATGGTTATTCCGGGCATTAACCCGCTGGGAAGACCACCCTAGTGCGCACTATCTCAATTAGGGAGAACTCATACCTCCCGCAGTAGAGCCATGTCACTTGTAACAATGTCCCAAGACTCCAAAATAATCAAATAAGTTCACAACTTATACGTAATTTATATAATGTACGAAAACCACCTTCCATGCACAAGTAGGTTGAAACCACACAATCCATGCCTTAGAGTTTAAATTCTAAAATGGCATATATAATGTCAACACAAAGTGTACAATTCCTTACACAAGTCAATCATATATTCAATATTGGAAACAAGTTCTCATGAATATAAATTTAACAACAATACTCTTCAATACTTAAAACATAATCAAGTGAATACTCAACAAATCCAAATCCATGATCTCAACATAAAAACAACTTCTAAAATATGATTAAATCCATGGATAAACAAGATAGAATTTAATTAAATCAAAATAATTAAACTTTCTAGATTTCACATCATTTCCAAATGGCCTCAATTTAATATATGTTAAAAGACATATCATGATCATTACATATATTCACACAAAAGCTTAATTAGGCCCTTGAAACCACAAAATAGATTTTAATTAATTCTCTTAATTAAAGTCTCTAGATTTTTAAACTCAACCAAATTCTCTCAAATTAAAGTATGTTAATAGACATGCCAAAACTTAATTTAGATGCATAATACAACTCAATTTTATGCAAGGTACGACCATGAACTTTAATCTTTCACAAAAGATAAATATTAATTAAAAAGTACAATTTTTATTTAATTAATCCAAATTTAATATGTGTTGACCAACACATTAAAACAAGATTTTCTAGCATGCCACAATTCAAATCCAAGTTACACATCATCATGAATTTTAAATCTTATACAAAGAAATAAAAATTACTAACTTTCTAGATTTGATACAAGGCATACATATATGTTGTATAATCATGGCAAACACACAATACAACGCACAAATAATCCTAAAACATTCCCTACCTCCATTTGAGATGAAATCTCAAATCCCCACCAAATGGAAACCACTCCGAATCCAACAAAACTCCTAGGTTTTGTTGGGGACAACACCACGAACAGGAATCCGAAGAAAGCCCCATCAAAAACACGTCTTGACTTCAAACCCAAACTCAAGAAATGGCCAAAACTGAGTTCTAATAATTGGGAATGGTAGAGCACGTCGAGGGGAACAATAAACATAAAGGTACTGCACCTTTTCAACCAAGGGAAGTGACCGGAAAAGAAGAGAGAAGCATGGCAGCCATGGCTGCCATGAGATCCTGCCAAGAGAGAGGAGAGAGAGAAAAATCTGATATTTTCTCTTAAGTGTTCCCATTTATAGAAAATCTCAAAAAGTGCCCTGAAAGGGCCCCGTAGGATCCGGAAAAGTGAAATTCAAGTAGACGCACTCAAACGGTGAAACTCTTTGAATGAAAAAGATTTAAAATGAGAAAATATGAATAACGGAAGAAACGGCGTCAAAAACCGAGTCCCGAGTAGAAAGTTATGCCCCAAACAAATTTGGCGCAAACGAGGGCCAGAAACTCTGAAACTGGAAAATATCGACTAAGAGGAAATTCCAAGAGTACACGACTCAACGAAAAGTGAAAATAAATCCCGTACGAGAATCCAGGCTCAAAACAAGACATTGAGCAATAACTTTCATTAATTGCACAATGGCCCCTCTAAAAAGTGAAAATTGCAAAACTGCCCCAGAATGAAAATATCTTCCAAAAAGATATTTTCTTAGAAACCCCTGAAATAAATATCTTCAAAAGATATTTATGAAAAATACCTTAGGAAAAGAAAAAGATTCGTAAGAACTGTGCATCCATGCCCCTATGGACACCGGGAGCAACAAGAGTACTTTCTTGTAAAAGTAAAGATACGTATTTCATGAAAATCACTGAGAATGAAGATACGTGAAATCAAAAACCAACTCCAAACATAAGAAGTGTGGTTATGCCAACAAAGTGATAAACGGGGAAAGGACAAAATAGGGAAAAGACGAAATAGGGAAAATGACGAAAAGTGAATAGTGTCAAAAAATGAAAAATGTGGAAATAACTCGGTCCTCAAAGGAAGTTGTCAATCCAAAAAAAAGAGTCTCGGAAGTCATTTCAGAGCACTCGAGACGACACTAATCGACAAGAAACCAAACTCAGAAGGGAAAAGACAATGCAAAAAAAATTATCCGAAAATCCGGGTCATTACAGTTTTAGTGAAATAGTATCAAATTTTGTTTAAACTTAGAATGGGAGTCTTGTGGGATTCTTGGCCAAAGTTCTTAGAACCTCTTGCAATGTTGTGAAATGATTATTTTAGGTTGTATGGACTTCATTTGACTTGTTTGGAGTCAAACTTCCCTTTTTATTTGTAAATTAACTATTTTGCCCTTAATTAACGGATTTTGCTCATTTTGACTCTCGTTTGCTCTTTCGTTCTCTTTGAGTTTTTTTGACTTCATGGAAGGTCACGTTGGTGTCTTGGGGATGATTTATATCTCTATAAACTTTGGTTTTATCTTTCGCTTCTGCATTTCGGATCTGTTACCGGGTTAACTTTTGGGTCATCACTGACGCACTGGTTTGTAAAAATTAGGGTCGTTACAATATCACCCCTCTCACTTCTGTACTTACCAAACCCAATACAACTACCACCATTACACAAAACCCAACAAATGAACAAACAAGAAAACCCATGGCAAACGAACCATCGCTTCTCAAACCCACCACCAAACCCGTAACAAATGAACAGTCATCGCCTCTTAAACCCACCACCAAATCCACGGCATCTCCCTTAACCCAGATTTTGCAAAGATTGAAGCTTTCATTGAAGATGAACGCGCGCGCTTCTTCGGATCCTTCTCGCTTAGGAGTGAAGGTTGTGGTGGTGTTAGCGCCGCCTTTGTGGCGACCACCGTCGAAGTTGTTCCTGGACAATTTGGGGGTATATAGATACATATATATATATATACACACACACAGCCCCTTTCTCTCTCCTCCATAACCCATTCACCCCCTTTATCTCTCCTCTCTCCCCTCTTCATTCTCTCTTCCTCCTCTTTTTGTCGCTCTAACACCACCCACCATCACCACCACCACCGCCCCACCCCTCTCTCTCTCTCTCTCCACTCACCATTGCAATCTCAGCGACTCCACCCCCGCCACTTACCATCGCCATCGTCACCACCACCACCCACCTTCACTTCCACAACCCACGACATTAATCCCCAATTTGGCCCTTAAATCCACGCTCAATTGGTGCAACAAGCGCTGAAAAGCGAGATCGTGGTGGTCGTCGAGTCCGACAAGAACGTCGAGACCTTCTACGGCTACTTGGCGGCCATCATAGTTAATGAGTGCGACATCAAAGCTGCCATCGCCAAAACAGAAGATGAAATCGACCAAGTCAAATCGAAGGCGTCTTATTCTCATTATATCTGATTCACCGGTGCGATTCATCCTTGACGATAGCCCATCATTGCCGCCGCTGCCTCCTTGTGTGTGTATGAAAATATATATATGTATGTGTGTGTATATATATATATATATGTATGTATGTGTTTGTATATATATGTGTGTGTGTGTATAAAATAGAAAAAATGGAAGGATATAGGGGTAGTTGGTGTTGGGCCGACAAGAGGAGGAAGAGAGAGAACGAAGAGAGGAGAGAATGAAAGAAATGAGTCTAATTAACTACTTGGGTAAAGCATTATACAAGGTTTGAAAGGTAATTTCAACATTCAAATTGGTTAATATAAAAGTCAAAGGTCAACAATGTTAATTCATTACATGTATAGGTGTTGGCATCCTTTACCCTTTTATAAAAGACAAAACCCATAAAAAAAATAATATGACAGTAAATTCATTAAATAGTACTACTGTATTATTTCTTTTCTTTCCTATTCTAGATTACTATTATTTATTTTATTTTCTTTTCCTTGTTTAATCAAGATACATAGTTAACACTATTGTCTCATTTTCTTTCTTTTATTTCTGCTACCCGAGTTTATCAATTCGTTTTTTTTCCATGGTATAATTGTATAAAAGAGAGCCTCATATGACCAAAAAACAAAAAAAAATGTGAATACCATGAATTCTATCTTGATCATTTTGATCCCAAACTGCGCGTTTTATGTTTAAGCGGGAATGCCAAAATTTGAAGCACTTTGGGGGCAGTAGAGAGAGAGAGGGGGGGGATTGCCTAGACGCAGCGACCCCCAAAGTTCCGACCAAATCAACCATGGAAGAAGCCATATATCGAATAGTCTCAGATGTAGAAAACCACCATTCTCTGGCCGACCTGAGCTCGCAAACACCCATCTCCGAATCAACCCTCTTAGCTCTCCAAACCCTCTTAGACTACACTCTCAACAGCAACGACCCACTTGACATTGACCGTCTCTACGATCAACTCTCATCAAAGAACCTCTCGCCGTCGTCACTCGTCCGTCCAATCACAGCGGCAATGGACTCCGGCCCCACCCACCTCTCTGTCTTGGCCTCAAAAGTCTATCTCTCTCTACTTCTCTCCCCAAACGCACCTGTTTTCACACTTTTCACTCCCATGGCTTTTCTCTCTCTGCTTCGCTCCGTCCGCAGGTCTCTCAAGAACCCAAATTCGGGATCGCTGCCTCCTCCTTCGGCTGAAAATCGGACCCGGAAGAAGAAGGGCGGTGGTCGTGCAGGGCCTTCACGGAATCGGTGTAGAAACGATGAGAATGATGGAGATGAGAACGAAGGGAGACCATTTGATGTTAGAGAATTGTCCCCTCTTCTCGAAAGGTTAGAACTTGTTCTGGGTTTGATTCATTTGGATCGATTTTTGGATAGTTTGAAGTCTTTGATTCAAACTGTGGCTGAAATTCCTGTAATGGCACTTGAATTGTGTGGGAATTCAGGGATTTATACAAAGCTTTGTGATTTGTGTTTGCGAATTTTAAGCGAACTCCTAAGACCCGAGCATGGCGATCAGGCAATTACTGCAGCTGAGGTGTTGAAGTTACTGTCTCCTTTGATTCTTATGCTTAAATCGCAGGCACGGACATTTGCATTGGGGTTTGTAGTGAATCGAATGATGGGAATGGCTAAGGATTCTGATGAAATCAAGAAGGCAATTGTGAATCTTCCCAAGTATTTAGTCCAAAAGGCACCGGAGAGGTCTGAGCCTCGGGCTGCAGCTGTGGAATCGATAATGGAGATTGTTCGAGCTATGGAATTCGAGGATCAAGTTGTGTTTGCTGATTATGTAGTGAAGATGGCCCAAGGTAAGGCTCACCTTAGGCTCTTGGCTGTTGATCTTATTTCAATGTTAATGATGTCATTGAGAGATCCATTGGGTCTGGGGGTGAATTCAGAGAATGGGGTTGAGAATTCTTGGGGCCTGGGGTGTTTGGAGGCTTTGATTCAGCGATGTTCGGATGCAACTGCTGGGATTCGAGCTCGGGCTCTGACAAATCTGGCACAGTTGGTGGGGTTCTTATCAGCCGATGATAGGAGTAGGGCAGTGTTGAAGGAAGTAATAGGGTTTGGTGATGAGGGGTGTAGTAGGCAAGAAGGTGGGATGAAAGATCTTTTAAGGAAGAGGTGTACGGATGAGAAGGCAGCGGTGAGAAAGGCTGCACTTCTTCTGATTTCCAAGTTAACAGCTCTTTTAGGTGGTGCCTTCGACACAGTCGTGCTGAAGACAATGGGCATGGCATGTTCGGATCCACTTGTTAGCATAAGGAAAGCGGCAATTTCAGCTCTCTCAGAGGTCTATTTACTGTTTTTCTTTAGTAATTGTTTCCTTGTCCTGCTGATGTAGTATTGTAGCTCTAGTTAGTTGCTTATCATGACAATTGTACAACATTGAAATGGATTGTGATGCCATGTAAACGACTCTATCTGACTTCTATAGGTAAACACTTCGCAAAACTAATACACATTTCTACACATCACTTCTAAAATATGGTCAGCCTGTGAACTTTTTCATATGCCTTTGATAAACAGGTCTAACTGCACAGGCTTAGAAGTTAGAACACTTTCTGCTTGCAAGTAGTGATACACTTCACAAAACTAATACACATTTCTACACATCACTTCTAAAATATGGACAGCCTGTGAATTTTTTCATATGCCTTTGATAAACAGGTCTAACTGCACAGGCTTAGAAGTTAGAACACTTTCTGCTTGCAAGTAGTGATTCTTTCAACTTCTTTGAATTCTTGCCTATATTTCTGAAGCATTATGATCTATTTTTATATAATGCAGTGTGTAGTATAAGAGCAATGTATCACCCAACCTGTAATTGTCATTCTTAAAAAATTCTAATGAGTATTCAATTTGTATTACTCCTTCCGTTCGATGAGAAACACAACACACAGGCCATTCCATTTCAAAAGGCAGAAAGAAAATTTAACTGTATTATCTACTGCTGCTCTCATTTATGGTCCCTTGTTCCTACCGTTAGAGTGTTTTGATTTTTGACATGGTTCCTATGCTGCCAATCAAGTTAGTAGTGATTGTTAAGGCCGTGTAGTTGGTTTATACAATATAAATGGGCCGAGTTTTAAGCTGTTGTAGCCCTCCTCTATGCCTATTTATGGATTTCTATTTTGTTGCAAAAGTGTATTTAATTATTAATTTATCTTTGTAAGATCCAAACCTACGACTTATACTGTTCTACCTTGTGTTGTTAAGTGTATTTGTTTTGAAAAACAATTTGGTTAAAATATTTTCTTTTTTTGTTTCATTTTTCAAAATATCAACAATTTATATTTAATGTGTGCATTTGGCTTCCTTCCTGCCCTTGTTTAAAACGTGTTCCTTTTTGGTTAGTTTTCCATTATAAATCTTATTTATTCTGACATGTCTGTTTGCATGCGTTACTCAATGTAATGTTGGATTCTTTGTTGACTTTGTAGGTCTTTAGGACATTTTCAGATGAATTTGTGACTAAGGAGTGGCTACATTCTGTTCCACGTTTAATAACTGATAATGAATCTAGCATTCAAGAAGACTGTCAGAATTTGTTTCTTGAACTGGTATTGGACAGGGTGTCTAGAGCTGGATCTACTAATTCTCTGCATAGAGAAACCAGTTATGATCCAAATAACACGAAAAAAAGTTTCGAAAGGGAGTTTGAGTTGTTATATCCCAATGGTGTTTTGGGTCTATTGAAAGAGATCTGTAATGGGGAGGTGATACCTTGGGTGAAGAAGATCTGCTCAAACCTAGGAAAGAAGAAACTGCTCAAGCCAAAAATTGCTATTGCACTTCAGAATATTATAAGGACATCCGAGTCTATGTGGTTGAGCTATTCCATGCCAATAGAGAAGTGGACAGCCCCTCCTGGTGCTTGGTTTCTTCTGTCAGAGGTCTCAGCATTCCTTTCAAAAGCAGTAGACTGGGAGTTCCTCCACCACCATTGGCAACTCCTTGACAAGTTTGGACTGGGGCCTGAACTTAAGAGCCCTCTTAGACAAGGAGGTGTGGATGAAGAGATATTGGGCTTAGACTCGAATTCAGTTTCTTGGGCTGGAGACCGAGTCTTCCTCTTACAAACAATCTCTAATGTTTCTGTGGAGCTGCCTCCTGAGCCTGCAGCAGATTTAGCTCATAACTTGCTCAAACGAATTGAAGAGTTCAACATGCATTCAACAGAGGTATCTATAATGTGTTATCATCTATAAATTTACAATTTGCAACAATTTTTCAGGTGTTTCTCCCTTCAAATTCTATTTTTATTGGGTGCTACACTGGCTTGCCAATGGTGTGGCTTTATAGGTGTAAACAACACATGAATTTGTTTGACTTTCTCTAATGAAGCTCAAGCCATCTTTATAGGAGCTTAAATGCTGTAGATTGAGTTTATCAGATAACTGCTCAAACAGAGTAAGGGATTCAACACGCTATTGCTTGATATGCACTTATTTGTTTTCAGTGAAGTTACGCAGTAAAAGCAAAATTCCATAACAATTCTCCTCTTTGCTTTGCCATGATCCTCTTTGAGGCGGTACACTAGGTCACAACTTACAACTGGACTGTCACTGTGATTCTGAATTTTGTTATGCACATGAAGAGGCTTAGCTTACCTGAATAAATTATAAAGTGATGTTAGTTATAAAATAAAACAAAAAATTAAAGTGATGTTATTGGATCTGCTGCTTATCTAGCATGTCAACCTTGAATTGATTAATAATATTAATAGTATTCTACGTAAAAAAGTTCTAAACATCTTGGTGTTCGAGTTAGGAAGTTCCATTCTTGCTGATCTCAGGCATGTGGCTCGTTTATCTTTCACAAAAGAGACTCAATGACTCGTCATCCTTTCCACTTCTAGCAACAAATCATATGCTCCAATTACTTTCCCCGTTGTTACAGCGAACACATCATGCAGTCTATGAATTGTAAACTATTGTTGACATATTAAATTTGTATCAGTGTGGAAATTGTGAAATATATTTTCCAAAGATGAATGTAGCTGGGGACTGAAGGCATAATGTGCATGGAGGATGGTAACCTATATAGAGTTGAACACGAAGAAGAATTTGTTTTGTAACTCAAGATGCTGGGGCTTTAACATTGTTGACTTGAGTGCAACAAAGTTTCCTTGCTCAGTAGAAATGCTGTTGCACATGGATGACCAATTGTGTGCTTGATGGCAGGTTAATGCTCATGTAAAAGCACTCAGAACATTGTGCAAGCGGAAGGCTATGAATCCGGAGGAGGCTGATGGCCTTGTTATGAAATGGGTACAACAACTCCTCTCTAAAGCTTCACAAATTCTAGAAATGTATATGTCAAAGGAATTAGAAGCAAATAAAGACAGTAGCTTTCTTACACCGCCTAGAAGTGGGACAAGGAAGGGCAAGAGAGCATCAACTGCCATGTCCAAATTATTATCACGAGCAATTACTGCAGTTTACACTATTGGGTCTTTGGTCATTGTTTGTCCGTCAGCTGATTTAAAAGCCACGATTCCACTTTTACACACCATTATTACTTCGGAGAGTTCTGACCTGAAAGATAATAAATTACCGGGCCCTGCAGTTTCTATAAAGCAGATGGCCCCTTCCTTGTACATTCATGCTTGGCTAACAATGGGGAAGATCTGCCTTGCAGATGGGAAACTTGCAAAGCGTTATATTCCTCTGTTTGTGCGGGTAGGTTTTCAACTCTATTTAATTGTTTCCTAATCAACTGATTACTCTAATTAACAACTTATGTGATAAAGTTCTGCTACTTTCGGAGAAGCACAAGTTTTACATGACTCCATATCTGTTTAACATGTGGTCACTGTATCTTCTATCTTTATATTCACATGACATTTTTGCATAGGCTTTATTATACCACATATATTTCTACATCAACAAATATTAATAATTTCCCTAGTAATTTAACATTTACAACATAATAATTTGTTAATTTCGATTCAAATCACTCCCACTGGATATTCATGACCTCAATTTTCCTTCCAGCTTACTCTCTGAATTATTTCCAGTTTCTGAATTATAAGTTTCTTTTATGCATTTGTTGCTGCAGGAGCTTGAAAAGACTGACTGTGCATCCCTTCGCAATAATATTGTGGTGGTGATGGCAGATTTTTGTGTACGGTATACAGCTCTAGTTGATTGGTGAGTCTCCTCCTCCTTTTTTCCTTTTCTCCCCCCTTTCCTTTATAAAGGAACTTGTATAGGTTTGGATTCTCTTTGCTATTCTCACTACCTATTCTTAGAGACAACAGCTACATATCAAAGATCACCAAGTGCCTCCGTGATCCATGTGAACTTGTCAGAAGGCAGACATTTATATTGCTCTCAAGATTATTACAGGTTTATTTTTGTTACAGTAAAATTTTGTTGTCCATTTATGAAGATCAATTATCTAGCAACTGACATCTTTTGTTTTCCTACTTGTATTCAGAGGGACTACGTGAAATGGAGAGGAGTGCTTTTCCTTCGGTTTTTATTCTCTCTTGTTGACGAATCAGAAAAAATAAGAGAACTAGCTGATTACCTCTTTGGCAATATATTAAAAGGTTGCTTTGCTTTCAAAGGTCTCCATTTGAATTATTCCGGAACTGATGGTCTAAGTTTGTTATTGTGTCTGACTTTTCCGTGTAACGTCTTTGCAGCAAAGGCACCACTTCTAGCTTATAATAGTTTTGTGGAAGCCATTTTCGTTCTAAATGATTGCAATGCCCATACTGGAAATGGTAATTCTCGGAGCTCACGAACTGAGAGCCGAATTTTCTCTATTAGGTATTTATGTTCAAGTCTTCTAAACTTAAGGATAACCGATGTTAATTCTAATGAAGAACTAATTAGTTTATATATTGTTCATCATCCAGAGGTAGTGATGAAAATTCGAGGTCTAAAAGAATGCACATCTACATTTCATTGCTGAAACAAATGGCTCCGGAGCACCTTTTAGCCACTTTTGCAAAGGTATGTGCGGAGATCCTGGCGTCTGCATCTGATGGTCTGTTGAATATACAAGATGCTACTGGACAGTCAGTTCTGCAGGTATAAAATCTATGCTCTCTCTCTCCCCCTCCGGAAATACAATTACTTAGGATCCCACCTCATTGGAGTTTAGCTCGTATTCAGGTGTTGCATGTGTCATCAATGAAAGTGAAAAACTGAGTGGTGCTTCCATCATTTTACCATATATTCACCACTATAAATTACTAAAAGGGATGGTGTTTTCTAGTTATTGGTGTCAGAAAATTCCATGTTCTGGACTATTTTGATAGTTAGTAGGTTGGTGTTTGCAACAAAAAGAATTTGTTACACAAGGACTAGAGCTTTCCTTGATGTGTTTGGCCCATTAGATGTCACTTTCTGGTTCTAATCCTCTTTCTTTTAAATGTTTTAATACTTTTTATCGCTGCATTTCTTTGTTGTTACTCATTTTTCACGGACAAATTACTTCAAAATGTTGAGGAAACAGGATTCTTTCCATATTCTTGCTTGCAAAGAGATCCGAATTCCAACCAACCGTGGATCATCATCTGACATGGCAGAGATGGATGAAGAAGGTGGAGATGCATCTGCTGCTGCTAGAGGAAGAGTTATAACTCAAGCAGTCAAAAAGGGCCTCATCCAAAACACCATCCCCATATTCATAGAGCTGAAACGTCTCTTGGAGAGCAAGAACAGCCCTTTAATTGGTTCCCTCATGGAATGCCTCCGAATCATTCTCAAGGACTACAAGAATGAGATTGATGACATATTGGTTGCCGATAAGCAACTTCAGAAGGAGCTCATTTACGACATGCAAAAGTACGAATCAATGAAGGCCAAATCAACAGTTGCTGAAGCTGTTGCAACTGTGCAAAGATCAAACACATTCCATTCACCTGGAATCCCTAAGGTTTCAAATGGAGCAAGCATACAGAATAAGATCCCCGAGAAGTTAAGAAGTAATAAAAAAGTGGCATCAGCCGTGGCAGATGCAGTAGCTGCAGTTACAGCTAGGTCCGTGCTGAGGGAAGTGAATCAAGGTGAATCAACACCGCCACTCAGTGCCATGAGTGTGCCGAAGCTCAAGTCTTCCGTTGGAGGAATGGTTTCTCAAGGAGATCGGCCTGCAGCTGTGTTGGAATCTGTAAGAAGAAGACAAGCTTTTGATTCTGATGAAGAGAACTGATTGCTCGTCTAATACATTTATCCACCTTTGAGTCCTAGAAATTGAAGAAAGGCTTTTGAGGCTGTAGTGTATACAAGAAATTCTCTGTTCAATGTTTAATTTTTCTGGGAGGAAGAAAGAATATGTGAAATAAGTACAAGTGAGATGTATGTTACAACTAGAAGCTGTTTCTTCTGGATTATTTGTAGATATATGTATGTGTGCATATTTGTAGTGCCATCAGTTTTCTTCAGTCTGGCAAGGATCACACTTGGGGCTCAATCATAATTGTTGGGGCTGCAACTGATTCAAGTCGAGCTTGAATTGTTCACGAACAGTTCAGTTTATTTGCACTTTCACGAATGAGTCAAAAATTGTACGTGAAATGGGCCAAACATATAATATGGGAGCTTATTCCATGCCCATTGCCTTATTATGAGTTTTGGATGGGTGTAATTCATAGAAAATATTGAAACAATCTTGAAATTGTTGAAAATTTTGTATCAATATTTTTACTTATTATGAGTCATATGACTTATAGAGTCTTTTTAATTTAATTATTGTTTCTTTGGAATTTTTATTGTACGAAAATAGTTTTTTTTTGTTTATTTGTTTAATAAAAAATTTAGTTATAAGAATATAAATAAATACCTAGTTCTTTAGATATTGTGAGGGTTTTGACAAGAGTGATAGATATTTGAAGTAAGGTGAATGATGATTTTTTAGGCTTCATACTTTGAAGAGAGGGGAACAACATCAACTAGCTGGAAATTACGAAAAAAAAAAAAAAAAAAATACTAATCTAACACCATAGTGTCACAAGTTTCATAACTTTAGGACTTGTTTGGTAATTGTTTCAATTTTGCGTCTCCGTTTTCATCCAAACAACGTTTTTATTGTGATGTGTTTTCATTTTTTTTATTTTTATTTATTATTATTATTATTGGAAGGAAGTTTGGTAAAGTAAGATTTATGGTAAGATTTTCAAAAGCAAAAATATGGAAGTATGTTTGATAAAAGGAAAATGATTATTGCATTGAATAGTTGCAGTGAATTACTAGACCTACTATTTTAATTGGTCAATTGTGCAACAAATAAGGAAGTACAACCCTTCACTTAGTTGTATTTGATATAAATAACGAATTAATTTTCAGTTAGGTAATTCACTCAAAGTGTTCAGTATGTGTATCACTACTCCTCATAAAAAGGTGTTGCATAATGACTAATTTAAAGCTCTTAAATTATGGTTGCAAATGGAGCTGTTCATGAATAGCTTGGGGCTCGGCTCGAGCTTGTTTGCTTAGCAAAGGAGCCGAGTTCGAGCTTGTTTAGTAAATGAGCCAATCCCAAATAATGTTGGGTTCGTCTTGTGTTGGCTTATGAACATGAGCTCGTGTAAGCTCGTTTGTGTTTGTGAATATATGTTCATATATGTTCATTAACCGTGAGCTCATTATAGGGCTTGTTTATATGCATTTATTACTAAACGAGCTTAGTCAATTTTAAACGGTCAATTTGTTTTTTTTAAATGAGCCTAGCTGAGTTGGTTTAAAAACCATAACAAGCCCGAGCTAAATTTTTGGAGCTCATCATGATCCCGAGCCAAGCCTATAACAAACGAGTATGAGCCTAAGCACCTTAAAGCTTGGCTCGGCTCATTTGTAGCCCTACCTGCTACATTAAAAAAAAAAATTTAGTTGCCACTCATATACACATGCCTCTATGGAGGCTCGAATCCCCCATCTCCCTTTGGAAAGTAAGAGCCTGATACCATTAGGAAAGGTGAAGCTAAAAATTAAATTCAAGGGGGCACAATGTGAAATTTTTTTTTACTAAACATGACAACAAATATAAATTCTTCAAATAAAGAGGCATAGAAAAAAAAATTATTACAAAATAATATGTCAATCAACCAGTAACATAAAAAGAGAAACAGTTGACAAAAATAAAAAAATAAAAAAAAAAAACGAAAGAAAAATGAGACAACTTTGAAAGGGAAAAATAATAGAATTTGATTCAAAAAGGAAATTTTAACTTTTTGGTAAGGAAATTAAATGAATTTAAAGAGTAAAAGAAAAAAAAAATAGAAACTCAAAGAGATAATTTTAGAAAATAAAAAATTTAGGGGGCATTATTTGTATTTTTTCTTATATACATACAAAAATATATAAATTCAGTACATATATTATAATAAATGGGGCCAGTCCAAGAAAAACACAACACTTTGCACCACCTGCAACATGAGACTCCAACAAAAATACTTGCTAAAACATGTCCTTAACGAGTAAGTTTCAAAGTTCAAGTATAGGATGCTCAATTTTTGGTACCCCATCGTGGTAATTTTAGTCCACCCTTTACCAATTTATTCTCTCATTTGTTGGCACGCACATGTAGCTTTTTCTCCAATGAAGTTATTCATTATTGATTATTGATTCTCTTGAGTAATTATTCAATTTTTGTCATCATTTGTGATTCGACCTTAACTGGGTACACTTTACAGTGTATTCCAACAATTGATGCAAAGGGTGGTGCCTCAACTTCTCACCTTACATGGGTGTGCAATTTTATTTATTTATTTAATTTTTTTGCCATAATTTAAAAAATAAAAAAAGAAAATTTCTCACACCACTTGTTAGGTAAGAAGCTATAAAACCATTTATTGTGATTACATGATTCAACAAAATTATAAATTCTTTTTTTGTGCGAATTGCAAAAAATTCTCTTTGAGTATTAAATAGTTGCGAAATTTTTTTCTTACAAATATTTTTTGACAAAAAACTTCTCTCAACTATCCCGAGAGAGTTTTTTTTAACTAATATTCATTTAAGTGATTGTTTGAGGTAATTTTTTAAACGAAATTACTCCCCTCAACAGATTATTCTTCAGATAATTTATTTATTTATTTTCTCTCTTTTCTCTTTCCCAATCAAGGAAGGTATGTGAAACAACAAAGAAAATTTTCCCAAAAAAAATAAAAAATTGAAAACCAATAAAATCATATTTAAGCTATGTATAATTAACAAAATAAAATTGACTACAACCAGAGAGAGAGAAGATCCACCATTGCGTTGGAATAGAAGATGAAAAAATCAAACAGTTCAATAACTCCTTCAGTGCACTTGATCTTTAGGGCCATTATTATAACAATTAATTATTTTAAGGAAAATAATTAATAATTTGCCATGTTTCCTTAGGTCAATATCTTTCTTTTCAATTATGACTGTAAGGTAAGTTGAACTAAAATTGGTAATTAAAAAGTAATATAATTTCTTTTTCAAATCAATTCTTTTTTTTTTTTTTTTTTTTTTTTTTTTTTAATATTTACTTACATCGAGAAGAAATACCCCAATGTAACTTTTTGAGACAAAATTATTTTAGTTGATGTACTCAAGTTAAAGACCTAAAAATATTGAAAGTTTTTAACGTAAAAGGATATCGTTACTCTATATTCAATTCACATTCAATTCACAAGAATCTAATTATAAACGATATTTAAGTAATTTAACTTGAGAGAAATGCATTATCATCTCATCATATATTATTTTCTCATCATATATTATTTTTTGATTCTACCATTGGGTTTGTCGATATGTTAGCTTTGTGTTTGAAAGAATGAGAAGACTTACTTAATGCGAGAAAAAAGAGAGAAAAAATAAATAATTTGTTAAGGGGTAATTTTGTCAAATTTTTTTTCTTCAGACAACTACTAAAATGGACATTAGTTAAAAACACCCCTTAATAGTTGAAGGAATTTTTTACCAAAAATATTTATAAGGAGTTTTTTTGCAACTTCATAATAGTACAGGTTTTTTTGGCAATTCGCCCTTTTTTATTTATTATATATTTTTTATTGATTTGATAAAAGTATGTTAATCGTGCGGTCAAAATGGTTTGTATTATTCCACTATGTGTCACAAACTCACAATATATCCTTTCACATCATGGCATGTTCTTGTTGATTTCCAAACCGAGTATAAATAGTTGACGGATACGATTGGTATTGCGTTTCGGGACACCCCATCTCTCTCTCTATCTCCTGTATCAGGTACGCCCTTGCTCTGCCTGGTATGTCTTTGTGAATGGTAATCTGAAACGATCTTAGTATTTTAAACCCTAATCTTTATGCATCTCCCAAGTAATTTCGCATTAGATTTGGCATTCTGAGAGTTTGCTAATACACATTCACACGAACAAATCGGAAAAAATAAACCCTAATTTTACATTACTGTTTTGTTTGTGATTTAGGTGAATATATCGCCATATGAAACCCTAGATCTTCATATATGTGTCCCGAATTGTTACACGAAAGCCTGGTGCTTTCATCGTTAATATTGAAGTTAATTGGGTTTGGATTTTGGGTTTGAGAGCTCGGACTTGAGTTCTAGGGCTTAATTTTGGGTAAGCCAGTTTGACAATTGAAGTGGGTTTTAGGTTATGGAGAGTAACAAGGACGAAGCTTTGAGATGCATAGGAATAGCAAAAGAGGCGATCCAGTCGGGGAACAAGCAGCGTGCGCTGAAATTCATTGGAATTGCGCGACGGCTTAACCAAAGTTTACCTGTTGATGATCTTTTGGCCGCATGTGAAAATCTAGATACAGAGTCACCTGGTCCTGCTAATCAAGAAAAACACGTAAATGATACTAGGAATGGGCCAGGTCCGGCCAAGTTTGATGAGGTATTGAATGGGGAGCGTAATTATTCTGAAGAGCAAGTGCAGTTGGTTAGGCAAATAAAGAGAAGTAAGGATTACTATGCAATTCTTGGTTTGGAAAAGAGTTGTTCGGTTGAGGAGATTCGGAAGGCGTATAGGAAATTGTCGTTGAAAGTTCATCCGGATAAGAATAAGGCACCGGGTTCTGAGGAGGCATTTAAGCACGTTTCCAAGGCGTTCAAGTGCTTGAGTGATGATGATTCGAGGAGACAGTATGATCACACGGGTTTGGTTGATGAATTTGAGTACAATCAACAGTATAATGTCAGGCGGCGGAGGAGGAGAACAACTGCGCATGATTTGTTCGATGAAGATTTTGATCCTGATGAGATATTCAGGTCCTTCTTTGGACAGGCTGACATGTTTCGAACATCTCATGTTTACAGGACTAGAGGGACGGCTGCTCCACAGAGAGAAGATTTTGGTGGAACAGGGCCAACTTTGATGCTGCTTCTTCAAATATTACCATTTTTGCTAATTATCTTGCTCGCCTATCTACCCTTTTCAGAGCCTGATTATTCTTTGCAGAAGAATTATTCCTATCAGTTTCCCAAGACGACTGAGAAACATGGTGTGGAGTTTTTTGTTAAATCACAAGAATTTGATCAGAATTTTCCCCTTGGAAGTCCTGCTCGAGTTAACATTGAGAGCAATGTGATTAGGGATTACAAAAATATGCTTGGGCGCTACTGTCACATGGAACTCCAGAGGCGTCAATGGAGCAGGAACTTGCCAACTCCACACTGTGACAAGCTTCATAACTTTGGAGTAGCATAAAGGTCAGCTAAAGCTGTTAATTTTCTTTTGCTACTTAGTTCTGTGATATTCACTTATAAATAAAAAGGTGTGAAGTGTATCAAATGTACTTATATGTATATGGTGGTGAAATATTGTACCAGCAGCTTATGTTTACCATATGCCTTGCTCTGAATGTTCTCTTTTCTCCTCATGTCATGTGTAATTCAATTTTATGTGGTAGACTTTGACTTAACAATGATATTTTAAGGCTTCAATCCTTGTTTTAATGAAAATTACTTGTGATTCTCAACCTTTACGTTCAACAAATGGTTACAAAAATATATTAACGTAGATAATTTACATCCTAAATAGATACAGGATGGAAAAATTCAAGAAAGGCAACACTTGAACAGATGGTAAGAATGATGGAATTCATGACTGAGGAAATAGGAACATAACCCAAGGCTCTGATGCAGAGGAGTGCAAAGCCGTGATCTAGACCTTGTGGTCTAGATCACGATTATTTAATTAATTAACTTCAACTAATTTTTGAATTTAAACTCTATTCATGATTATTTAAAACTAAACTAACATAATAGCAATTAATCCTTCCAATCCGTCGTGCACTTATAAAAAAAAATCCTTCCAATCCGCCATGTAATCAACCATATAACCAATCAATGATTTATGTAAAAGCAGTATATAACAGATTGGACACAAAGGTTTTTTACGTGAGAACCCCTTACAGAAAAACTACTCAACCAACTCTAGTCAGATTAAATCCATTATATGATAAAGGTATTTGCAACTAGGTTAACAGTTGTTCTGACACAGGCTGATGCCAAACTCTCCACTCGAGTCTCCTAACCACCCGTCTGCTTTGTCAATAGATCTGCTCCTCACGCGATTTGCTTCTCCACAAGCACTTGATATCTGGTTCAATCGTACAATCCAAGTGATCCATATGATTACGCTTTGCACAGTGTTGAGTCGTTGTGGACTCAAAACTGAGACTCTTAACAAAGATGAACAATGAATATTTATCTATTTTTTATAAGTAAAAAACTAAAACAGTCAATGTGAAATAAACTAAAACAGTAACAATGAATATGGTAAAATTCTCTAACAAAGAATTGCTGAAATATACTCGGTATGCTTGAGAGATTATTATGTAGCATCCACCTTTTTTTTCTCAACACTAGAGGTTCTTATATAGAGCATAGAATCCTGAAAACATAGGATTTTAAAAGATTAATCCTGAAGAAGAAACTTTGTTTTGCTCGATTGATCCAGCCTGAGTGGCAAATTAGTAAATTGACACCAGGCCAGTGGCCCTTGATTGATCGAAGTGCCTTGTCCTATATTGATTAGCATTTGGATTTAGAAAAGTTTTTGAAAACAATTTTATGTATATATTTTTTTTGATAAGTAAGAATTGTATTAAAAGCGTTCAAAAGGGAACGCATCCCTCAAAAGCTACACAAGGCCAAATAGGGCCTTTTGACCCTGAAGGAGTCCAAAAAAACAAGTAGTTCCTTTTAAGGATTTACACTTCTATGTATATCAAAGACGATTTTGCTAAATGAAAGATGAAATGTATAAAACTCTAATTGGTGAGAGCATACACAAGTGTCCAATTTACCTTTATATCCTTGGCTTTGAAGATTACCTTTTTGCCCTTAATTGT
This sequence comes from Cornus florida, assembly GCF_030987335.1. NCBI lineage: Eukaryota > Viridiplantae > Streptophyta > Magnoliopsida > Cornales > Cornaceae > Cornus > Cornus florida. The sequence goes on along the minus strand of NW_026775571.1, from coordinate 30,217,915 downwards.
TACTTCAATTCCAATTTTCCCTTGAGCTAGAGGCAACAAACTTCTTTTTTTGAACAGTTACAAGAGGTAACATACTGACACCAACTAACATTCAAATTCTAACTAAAAATAAAAACAAAGATACAGATTAAGTCTTTGACATGAAATTTGCCAACTCACATCCTATTGACCTAACATTCAAGTTTACTATACTCAAACTTGTACTTGTAATTTTTTCTTTTGTGAATCTGGTCTGATTGAAATACCTATATAAATTGTTCTTTTAGTTTTATGGTAAGTATTTGGCCGTCAGATGCATAGGCATATGAAGGCTTGGCAGCTTGCAATTTGTATCTTTCTTCTTCCTCCACCCCTCTCTTCGTTTGGGGGAATTGGCTTCAATTTATCATACTCGAACTTGTATTTGTATTATTGTTTTTTCTTTTGTGAATCTTGTCTGATTGAGATACCTATATAAACTGTTCTTTTAGTTTTCATGGTAACTATTTGGCCATCAAATGCCAAAGGCATGTGGAAGGCTTGGTGGGTTGCAATCTTCCACAACATACACATAGCGATGTTCATAGATTCTTTATACCCTGGTTTTTGTTATAAGGATGATTCACAACTCCTTTTTATATAGTATTTAAGTGTTTTTGTTTTCATTTTTGGTTTTTGGTGCTAAAACCCATATATGGGACTGTGATATCATTTAATTTACTTTATGAGTATGCTAACTCAATAGTCCAAATTGATTGATAGTTTTACCTTACCATCAATTTTACAGAATACCATCCTTAATCGAAATGTACTAGTGGTTAATATTTATCGTAAGGGTAGGAGTCTACTAACAATTTGCAAAGAAATTCCAAGAAGTGGTTTCTTCATAGGTTTAATAAGCGTGCATTTTTTGTCATGATTATAAGTGGTGGAATGCTGTATTCTTCAATGTATAATGATATAGACCAAAAATGGTAAATACTATAATCAGAATAACAGGTTTAGGAAATGTCCCTCTGGAGATCAAATAAGTGAATGCTCACCTGTATAGAAGCTAGATAAAGTAGAAACAGAACCATTGTTTGATTTTAGAAGCTCAACTTGAGGGATAGAATTTCCAAGGTATATGGAAATAACATAATATTAAATTGAATACACTGCAAAGGCGAGTCCAATCTATTTGGAGGGGAGGATGGATTCAGGGGCGAATGTATTTAACATGGGTAGAAATATGGTGCAAATTTAAATCGATGAATATAAAGTAACTTTTTTCACAACCTTCTCAACTTCTTTTACGTATTTTTGTATGCCCCTTGACCAACTCATTCACTATCTGGAAATCATGTTAGACATCATTGGCTTCTAGGGTCCAATTCCACAGTAAATCCTCATAAGATCATATAAGATCTTGATTCCTTGGATATCATCCTCATCCAAATCTTTGGTTGCACCATCAGGAACATAAGGCCGCATGATAGGAGCTTCAACTGTGCTGTGGCCTAGTCCAAGGACGTGCCCTATTTCACGCAAGCCAACTTTCCGAATGCCAAATGCACCTGGTACAGCTACAACTACACACCTCTCATCTTCATCAAAGTGAAGCCTTCCATTGCCCAGTCCAAAAGCATGAGCCAAGACTCCGCCGGGGCTGTCAAATGGGGATCTGTCCTCGTGGTCACGCCTATAGAAACCAATCTTCAATTTTGCATTTTCGTAGTTTCGAGTGTAATGGAATTTGAATTTTGTCACCGAAGACCATTTCTGAAAAGCTTGTGACATGGCCTTCACGGCCTCACGATGGTTACCGGTTGGGAATTCGTAGGTGAGGTGAAGCTCAGAATCTGGCCTTCTCGACTTGTCGGGGAAGAAAGAATAATGGGAGACTATATGAGGGTTTGTGCCATTGACGAGGCCTCATCAACATTGACACTATATTAGTATCTAAGACTCCGGTAACATTAAGATGGTAATTGAGCTGGTAAGTTTTGATTGCTAACTCTAAGAGATCATCAAAGACATCGTTGTTAGCATGGATTTGATGATCATTTGAAGGGTGGTTCAAATAACCAAAATTTTCAAGATACTTTTTGAGATGATGTAGCACTTTTACCTTGTCACCTTTGTGACATCCGTGCATACCCTTGAGGAAATCAAGGCATGATGGTTGCAAACTCTTTTGTATCAAATGAGTTTGCATGGACAAGAGAGGAAGGAATAGGAAGAGGAGGGAGATGAATGAGAAGATGTGAAAAGCTTTTGTTGCCATGGCTTAGTTTTAAGAAACAAATTTTTCTTTATCATGCATTTGCTCAGATGCTCAACAAGTCTATTTATAGATGATTAGAGGTGCCTAAGGGTATTTCTGACCCTCTGAAATATAATCATTTACTACTTTTGAGGAAAAATAATCATAAAATTATACTTATGTTACTTGGACTCTTCAAAAGTTGTGAAGTACCCGTGTTGGACACATATTGCTCGGACATGGGTATGGGATATGTGTCCGACACTTTTGGTTGGACGTGTACTTAAAAACATATCCAATCATTCAATTTTATTATATTATTACTTTAAAATGAGTTAAATGTCTATATTGAACACTATGCTATATAAAAACTTTACTCTACTCTAGAAAATACAATAAAATAATTAAATAAAATGAATATTTGCAGTGTCCATGTGTCCTTTTGTTTGGAGATTTGACACGCCCGGCACATGGATACATACCCGTACCCGACACACATACCCGAGTCCGTCTAGCATAGAATTATACTACAGATTCTATCCCTTTTAGAAGGCAAAACTTACTAGATTGTTTTACTATTTTATCTAACCACTGTTTAGGGATTCAGCTTTTAATTTTTCATTCCTCCTTTGAGAATGCCGCTATAATAAACACATCTTACACAGCTGCAAATGATGCAGTGATAGGACGAAAATAGGATAAAAATAAGCTTTCATTTGATTGAAATTAAAAAAAAAGGAGAGGATTGTGAGAAATTTTTTTGGCTATAAAGTACAAATAATAGGTTGGATTTAAAAATGAAACCAGAACTTTAAAATTGTAGGAACAGGTTCAGTGCCAAAAAGAGGAACTCCTGTAATATAAATATTGTGCATAGAACCCACTTTTGTTCCAAAAACACTGATGACGTATCCAAATGTGCAAATAAGGACTTCACGTTCAATTTTCCTTTAATGGTGAAAAGAAATGACATAAATTCTTTATTGGAATAGAATAAGAAAAACCAAGGTTTGTGGCTCATTGGTGCTTCTTCACCTTCCAAAGTAGAAAGTCGGGTTCGAGTGCCTATAGAGGCATGAGTGTGTTTGAGTTCTTGCTAGGATAATAAAACAAATAAATAAATGTAGAATAAGTTAAAAGACCAAAAAAACATTATTAGGGACGTATGAGTGATTTTTAAATTTTTTTGAAAACCCCATTTTGCCCCTTTAAGGTCAAGATGCTAGTGGATGCAAGTAAATTAAAAAATTATTATTATTATTATTTCTTCACATTCTTTCTGCAAAAATACTAGGCATGTTACCATGTCAAGCCCTATTCTGATATTCTCTACAACCCTCTGATTGTCAAGCCCTATTCTGATATTCTATACAACCTCTGATTGTCAAGCCCATTAAATTCAGTGTAACTAACACAATATCCACCAATTATAAAACAATTTAAATCTTGAAAATTACTGCAGCCTGGGAATTTGTAATTGAAAAGCTTTTTTCTAAATGGTTTCCATTGAGATACCAAAAAAAAATTTTAAGTGGCTCACCTGAACGAGACATTTTTCGACCTTCTTGGGTAGACTCTGAGCATCAGGACAAGCACCACGTTCTGTGCTCATCAATTGGCAAAAACCTGACTGCTAGTTTTTGGAATTCCTTTCCTCCATTCTCTTAAACATTAGTAAAAAAATAATATGAAATTTATATCCAAATATTTGAAGAAGGATAAAATAGAATACTTGTAAGCAACACTGGTTTCCAGCGCTGCAGCACCATAGCTAGCTGTTGGCCTTGCTTGTGGGTGAGTATTGTTCAAAGCTCTTTGTGATTGGAACCCTCCACTCCAATCATATTCAAGGGGTGTGTGATCCATTTTATTTATTTATTTAATAGCTGTGCTTGTTAGGAGACTATTGCTTCTGTCAGACATGATTTTTCCCCCTTTGTCAGGCATGATTAAAACTGCAGGAATGACTGCAGTATGTGCAGGAACTTTTGAGGGAAAATTTAAGGGAAAAAATATCATTGCTACCTGACTCAGGTAGTGACTGTAAATGTTATCAAAAAGTTCAGGAGAAAACTTTAAAAACTAGTTAAATGGGTTTGGTTTTTTTTTTTTTTTTTGCCCCATTAAATAGGATGTTTAAATAAGCAGAATTTGAGGTGGCAATATGGGCATGTGAGCATAAATCATTCTTCCTGTCAAGCACCTGATTTTTTTCGTTGTTATATAGATCTTATCTACTGGAGATTGAAGTGTTGCCTTAAATTTTCACTCATAGATTGAGGGGTCATGTACCTTACTGGATCATAGACGCCTGTATTTCAAAAGATACAAACATTTGGGCCCTTTTGGTTCATTTTTTTGAAAAGAAGTCTCAAGAACTCAAAAAATAGAAAACGGTTTTCAGTTAACTAAAAAAGACTGTTCTTTGGAAACAACTGTTTTTTTTTATTTATTTAGTTTTCTTTTCTTTTCTTGTACTCTAGTTTTTAGTGAACAGTTTTAAACAACCAAACAGATTTTGGTATGGTTTTCTTATTTTCAGTTTTCTGAAAACAGATACTGAACCAAACAAGTTTCTTTTTGGGGGTGGGGGGTGTTGTAGTTGCGCTTACATTTTTCTTTATTAAATCCGACTTTGAATTCCATATTTGTAGAATACCTATTTTAGACTGAATGACCAGAGTTTAATTGTTGATGAAGCACATAATATACAACTTACATTTTGATCATCATATTTAGACAGTGATGCAGCAAATAAGATTGCCATTTACTTACCAACAAGGACTGTAGCCTAGTGGTAAAGTAGAAGGTTAAGGGTTCAAGTCCCCACAGGGGCAAAAAGTGAGTGTGTGAGTTTCTTGCCAAGGTAAAACAAAAAAAATTGCCATTTACTTTGTGTTCTACTCCAACTCGGGTTATTTTAAGAAGACTTTGCTCTATAGAGGGTTATCATTCATGGTTAATTTGGCATGTCTGCAGCATAGAGACTAAAGTCTTGGTTAAAATGTTCATGTTCAGATAAATTTGTTTGTTTACCCGTGGTATGTGAATGTTTGCCTATTTGGTGTTGGATATATGCCAGGCTTGATGAAACTTGTATTTCTTTTTCAGATTGAGCCGGTTTTGTGGCTGGAATTTCAGAGACTTGAATGGCAATACCATATATGATAATGAGCCTGAACTCAAGACAGTGGCTGGTATATATGGCATATGGTCGGGTTCAGTTGCACATGTGAACCAGGGACTTTGCCTTACGTTACCCATCTGCCGAGATGTTCCTGTATGGTGGTAAATAGAGTTCCTACGATATCAGCATTTGGTTTATGGTTATACTTATTGTGCACTTTTTATGCCTATCATCTAGTTAACGCCTTGCAGGCAGAGGATAGATTAAGTATCAGTGCAAAATGGAACTTTTCAATTTTCAATAAGATACAATTATATTTTTGAAGGATATGTCATTTGTCAAGCTTTGATGATGACTTAAGTGTGTGCTTGATGTTTAGTACCTCAGATACGTCATAACTAAATCTATGTATTCTGATGCTCTTGTAATGCATTTTGTGTATACCCGCCATGCAATGCTTTCTCATTTTAGCTCTTCTGTGACACGACTGAGGTCTGTAAATTCCCGGGTTATTGATTGCTCGAGTGTTATCTTGATTCTGTTCTTCATGGTTATTTGCAATGCTTGTAGTTATGTCGCTATAGACACACTGTAGTTTTTGTACATGCTAGTGTTTCAACTGTAAGTTTTAGGCTTTGGTTGGACCATGTGAAGCTTGTTTTTCAAGATGTTGAGCAATTAAGAAACTGATGCTCTCCTAGGAAAGAGGTTTACTTTCTTTTGGTTTGTTAGAGTTCATTGTTTGGTAGGAGTTGATGGAAAAAAAAGGTTTTTGAATTTATTTAACCATGATACTCATGATACTCATTACGTGGAGCAATTTAATAAATGAGACTAATAATAATAATAGTAATAATAATAATTGTAGTAGTAGTATAGATTAATTATCTATTGGTATAGTAATAATAATTATTGCTACTATAATAACTCTACTTTTCGTCATTTATATATGGAATTTATTCAGTGCTTTCCATTTTTCCATTATATGAGTCAAATGACATGCCCTAAACTGCCATAAAAGCATGTTTTAGACATGCAAATTTGAGGCATTGCCCTATAGAAGTACAGACTTCATTTGCTTCCAGGGTCCAATTCCACAGTAAATCCTCATAGATCATATGAGATCCTGATTCCTTGGATGCCATTTGCATCCAAATATTTGGTTGCACCATCAGGAATATGATGTGCCCTATTTCATGCAATGTCAAATGAACCTGGTACAGCTCCAACCACCCATCTCTCGTCTGCATCAAAGTGAAGGCTTCCGTCGCCCGGTGGTGGTCTGGAAGCATGAACCAGGATTCCGCCCTGGCCGTCAAACGGGGATCCGATGATCATTTCCGAGAAGCTTGTGACATGGCCTTCGCGGCCTCAGGACGGGTACCAGTTGGGAATCCGAAGGTGGGTGAAGCTTAGAATCCGACCATCTCGACTTGTCGGGGAAGATAGAATAATGGGAGCCTACACGGGGAGGGTTTGTGCCATTGATGAAATCGGGCACCCTCGAGGAGATCAAGTGGTGATGGTTTTCCATCTTTGGTATCAAACAAGTTTGAATCGGGACAAGGGAGGAAGGAGGAGTAGTTAAGAGGAGGGAAATGAATGAGAAGATGTGAAAAGCTTTTGTTGCCATGACTAAATTAAATGAACAACTTGTTTTTATTTGCTCATATGCTCAACAAGTACATACTATCATTTAATTCCTTACAAGGAAAAGAATCATCTAATTAAACTACAGATTTTGTCCCTTTTAGAAATACTTGAACTATTTCATCTGAACAAAAATTAGTTAAGGGATTCAGCATTTAATTTTTCCAATGCCTCTATAATAAACACAATTGACATTGTTGCAAATGACGCAACCATCACCAATAATTACTAGCTTAAATGGTATAAGCTTTCTTTTTTGAATCTTGATAGGAAAAAAAAAATATAGCACATTACGTAAGCAAATTTCCATCCAGCTGCCATGAACTTCTTTTTAATCAAAACCAGAGAGAGATTTGGTGGTTTACCAATGAGATTTGAAGGTGCAAATTCTCTTGGATATTTTTCCAATTATCTAATTTATTTCTAATTATGAATTTATAATGATTTATAACCATCATTATTTTATTTGTAATTCTGCATTATAATATAGAAATGGTTACAACTTAAACCTCTACAAAAAAGTCCTCTTCCATATGACATTAGGCTTCGTTTGTTTTGATATAATATATATATTTTTATTTTTTGGTGTTTGGCAAAGGTCTAGTCGAGGTTGAGGTCGAGTCCATCAAACGAATTTGTAAAATAACTTGCCGATAATTAATGAATAACTTATTTTCGTTAAATTTTAATTAAAAAATATTTCAAATCAAAACAAACCTAGCCGTATATTTCTTGAAAGATATTGTCATCTCTCTAAATTCTATCATGGATTTTTTTTTTTTTTCAAATCTACTTTACAAGTTTGACTGCAATGAGACAATGTAGCCGTGAGAATTTGCGTCTAGGAGGTTTAGAAAAATGCATAAAACGTCTCTCCATCTCAGAAGCCAATTTCTCTCCCCTCAATCTCTGCTATCACTTTCCAATATGGAAAAACTTTTTTCATTTTTAATCATTAATTTGTTCATTTTTATATGCACTTGATGTCTCTTTAATGTAAATTTGTATGCTATTCATGATATAAATAGCCAAAGATTTCTATTTGTCAATTTTTTTGTTATGTGATATTATGTAAATTATAAAATAAAAATAAAAATAAAAATACTTGGAATCATCAGGTCTAAAGTTCGACTCCTCTTAAGTGCAAATAATACCTGAGGTTTCGGTTGGTGATGGAATCAATTAGAAAAGAAAGGAAAAATAAAATTTTAAAATTTTTTGGAGTTTGGATAGATGGAAAAAGAAAAGTGATGGAATAGTTTTGCACACCATGTTATTTCCTCCCAAAATTTTTTCTGTACAAAACATGCGAAAATAATATTTTCACGTGAAAGGAATGCCTTTTTATTTGACATTTCTATTTTACCCAACAACTTTATCGAGCAAACTTCTTTCTTTATTTTTCTAGTGAGTTTCAAATAGACAAATTCACTACAAAACAACTATTTCTTTGTTTTCTGCTGGATTTCTAAGAGATGAGTTTTCTACAAAAACAACTTATTTCTTTGTTTTTCCACAACTTTTCATATATAATTGGCAACAACAACATATAATCAAATCTCTCCCAAAAATTAGTATTACCCATCACTTTTTCATTTTCGTCTTTTTTTTTTTTTTTTTTAATTTTTTAATTTTCTTTCTCATAAACTAATAAGTAGTCTCTACTTATACCTAAAAAAATATTATGAAGACTTATTTTAAATATAAACAATAAAAATGAATATATAAATAATTATATATTAAATTTAATAATCCATTATTTTACTATTTCTTTGCTAAAAATAGACATCTTCAAACACAAATTCATTAATTTTTTTTAGTATTTGAAATCATAAGGGTAGTTTGGGTATGCATAATCACTTTCCTTTCACTTTTATGCTATCCAGACTAACAAACTAATATTTTCCTACGTGAATAAATTTTCATGCTAACCAAATGAATGCTAGAAAATAGCTTTTCTTTTAATTCACTTCACTTTTCTTTCATTTTTCATTTCTATTCTTTTCTTACTTATTTCTATCTAACCAAATGAAGCCCAGAGAGGTGCGACTACCAACTAAGAAAAAAATGTGAACAAAAAAAAAAAAAAAAAAAAAAAAAATTTGGCCATGAAGATTCAGGTGACTGTTGCCTTAAGGTAGTATTGAAAGACTTGAAATTTAGATGCATGAAAGGAAATGACACTAACAGTAAATGACAAGCTAATGAAATTGATATTGAAATGAAGTTCTGCTGTTTGGATGGTTTTTCCATGAAGCCCCAAGCGGGCCAAGCCAGCCTAATATATGTATGTCTTTGAATGGAGGTAGTTCCTTGTATAAGTCTGTGAAGTTAGGCCTGGAAATAAAAGAAAGTATAACGGGTGAATCTACATTGTAGATGCTTAGAGGGGTGTTCGGGCATCCGTGGAGGCATCGGTGTGTGTTTGCATAACCTTCCCCCCCCAAAAAAAAAATTCCTCACCAAAAAACATTTTCCATAAAAAATCCCAAATATAAAAGTATGCTGGCAAGCTGGGATGGGAATAGATTTTGAACTCCCGCAAGAGAGAAAAACTAGTAGTAGAACATTATACTCTACACATTCTCCAAGGGCAGGGAGGGGTTTCCCGACCGTGAGAGCACGGTGTAGTTGGGTGCTCCATGAACCTGCAACACTTATGCCTCCACGACTTGCCACAGCAAGAAAAACTCATTGGGAAATTTTCACCAACTGTTTTGACATAAAGATAGAAAACAAGAAGTTTGCTATTCACACCAAAACTGTAATGTAATACCCTAGAAAATGGCCAGAGAGATATTGGTGAGAGAGCAGAGTTGTTTTTTAAAAAAATTTCTGCTACTATATTGGTAAGAACTTTGATGAACCAAAAATAGGAAGCATGCATATATCTCTAAAAGAAGGTAAAGTAGCAATCTCCTAAAGACTGACCCTAAGCCGAAAAATTGATGAGTATCGTAAAGGTTCAACGACTCAGAGGCCAAAGTGCCGACTTCATCTGCTTTCCATTTCAAATTATTTCATCATCTATAGCTTCAAACAGGTAAACATTGCTCAAACTATTTAGCTTGTGGTGGCCTCACAGTTTAGCACAAAATCCTCAACCATCCTCTACTACAAAGTCCAAACATTTCACTCCTCGGGGTGGCAGATCGTCGAGAACCGCTCACCACTTCACTGGAAGAGACTTATGCTACCTCACTCCAAGTAGAGGTCAATGCCAACATCTAAACCACTCTGAAATTAAACTGTATTATCATGCATGTCCATAGGCCCATTAACATGAGAATGAAGAATAGCTATGCGCAGATCAAAATGAATTCCTACAGCAGCCACTTAAGGAATTGACCCAAAAAAAAAAAGAAGTTATATTCAAGTAGAACTGAAATAAAATATCAATCCTATAGTAACATGACTGTTATTGAGTTTATCTATGCTTCAAATTAAAGATTAAGAAGATCTTGCAGAGTCGGAGTTGCACAAAAATAATCAATTATTCAGCTAAATGCATGCATAATTAGTAAAAGATGTATTAATGCTGTCTAAGCATTTTGTAACCAAAAACATTGAATTAAGATCATAACATTCCCAACAAAAGAAACTGTTCATAAAGACCTAGTTCAAAAAGGTCGTGGTGTGATAGCAGAGGGTGGAAATGAGAGCAAGTAAAAGACGAGGGGATGTGTAAGCAAGCCACTTCAACAATGAAGTAGATATTCTACAATTGATATGTTCCACATTTACCTTGATGTAATTTTGAAAGGTCCAATTTTGCTTTGATATAGTTTCAACAACTGAGGAGCTTCCTCCTCATAAAAGGTCACAAATTTCTTGAGGAACAAACTCTCTGTGGACTCCAACAATGTCGGTAGGCTAATGGGTTTCTTAATCAAACCTTTCGACAACAAAACTTGAAGTACTGAACACCTGGGAATTATCATCTCACCCAAGCTCAATGACATTAATTTTGGACGATGCGCAATTACAGAAGACTCCCAACCCATTGTGTTGACATAAAAATTCAGCACCCCCATTATCTTCTCCTCGGATATCATCATACAGCAGGGATGTTTTGTAAAAGCCAACATTGTTTCTTCCTCAGACCATCCCCACCTCTCATAAACCTCCATCTTCCTTTTCCATGTTGATTTGCTCATTGCCGTCATTGCCTTAATCGCCAAAACAAACACTAATTTTGAAGGGTTGAAACCCAATTTCTTACAATCATCCACTACCTCATTGAATCTATCAGGCTTCATCATGAGTGACCTAGGCTCAGTAGTAAGTAAGAACACAATACTCGAATCTGGCAAGCCATGTTGTCTCAAATTTTCAATGTTGGGGAATGTAATAGCATTGTGATCATGAGCTACAATCTCAGGAAATCGTTTGAAGGCCGTGATAAACTTGTCATTTGAATAAAGTAATTTACTCTTCAACAAATTGAAAGATGGTATGATTTGGTTCTTCAAGCTCCGTATCAATACATTTGGTTTACTGGATACTATCTTCGCCAGCTCAGTGCTGGAAATGCCGATGGAGTAAAAGAAGTCCATTTTGGGCAAAAGGGTGTCCTTGGGATCCGATAAGAGAATTGTTGGGCGTTTTCTGATGACAGCTGAGATCTGGGTTTTGCTGAATCCATGGTTCGTGAACAAGTTGATAACTGAATCTGGTTTGTCTAGGGTTTTAAAATGGACGTATTTGGAAGATGAAATAGCAGTTTCTGGACTCAACCCACATGAATTGATGAGGTAATTGACTGTAAATGAGTGTTGATTTGTGGAAGTTGAGATGGATTTCAGAGATGATGATGAAAACAGTTTATTATGGATTGTTGAATCTAAAATAGAAGAGCATCTAAAACCAACTGAGAGTGTTGTTCTGTAAATATAAATCATTGGTAATGAAAGGTGATTGCGAGTGCTATGAGCAACGGAACTCACCTGATCGTTGTTAATCTTACCAGGTGCCCTTCAACCTTCTCTCGGACCGTCGTGATGATGATATGAGTTCCTTCACTTTCTACTTTTATAGGAACAGCCAAAGTTACATTTAACCTAAAAAAAAACACAAAATTAGGATTTGGGCTGGGCTTGTAACACAAACTTGGTGGGGCACCAATGACATTTGAAGAAGGTACAAATTCTTTTAGATGTTTTCCAATTATCTAATTTATTTCTAATTATGAATTTATAATGATTTATTACCCTCATTATTTTATTTGTAATTCTGCATTATGATATATGATATATAAATTAGAAATGGATTTGTGGACAATTACCTTGAAATCGAGACACTGTATTAGTCAACTAGTGTAGGTGCAAAGATTCGCTCGATTTTGACAAGTCAACGAATTCTCTATAATTACTACACTCAAAATAATAATATAGAACAAGCCACGAACTAGAGAAATTATATAGAGATAAGGGGTATTTTGATGATATGACCGAACCTAAGATTACCTAGATTGCCTACGTATCCCATATGGAGCGTGTGAATCAGGTCGGAACGTAGTTCTGACAATGAGAATTGGATCTCTCTTTTTTGGGGGCCTTGCCCTTTTTTCTGTCTCCCCCTTATTGAGGGTCCTGAGCCCTTTTTATATAGGAAAAACCATAATAGATTCCTTTTAGGACTCGCATTGCTTATCCCTTAAGAATCTGAATTACATCATACTTTCCTTATAACAAGGATTTACATTATTTGGTTTCCATAGATTATAATTCTTCTTCTAATAATACTGTTACTAAAAATGGGTTTAGTAACATATTCGTAATTGGGCTTGGGGTTTTATCATCTCGGGCCTTCTTAATAAGTTCAGCCCATTATGCTTAGTTAACCTGGCCCAAGCTTCTTGTAGAGGCCCAATTTGAAGGTTGAATAGTCTCAGTATCTGTGGTGGTCCCCTTATGTGCTGATATGTCTTGTTTTAATTGGAATGGGAGATTTTTGCCCCAACACTTTGCCCCCAATCCCCTCTAGTTTGACGTGGTAGCCATAACTAGAGGGAATTGAAAAATTGAGACAGTATGCCTTGAAGGCAGTGACTTATTTGTCTTCTTGGAAAGTACGAAGACCCAAAATCAAGGTTTCTGAGGAGGTTGTAGTTGAGGTGCCCCCATGCTCAAAGGTGGCGTCTTATGTTGAGCCTTCTTCTATTTAAGCTATTGGTGCTTTTATTTTTTCAGATTGACGACGATCACTCTTGGCGATTAGCTTAGGTGACTAGCCTTAATGAATAATGATGGTGATCATTTTTAATGATCATTTTGGAGATCAAAATAGTGTTTTTCTTGAGCAATTAGCTTCAACTTTCCCGATTAGCATTCCGAGGTAATTTATTTTTATCCTCAGCACTGCTCTGTGCTTCAGAAGTTTTGATATGAAAATTTAAACCGTTGACTTCTTTGAGTTTGAGGTAATTTTCATGTCATTTTGTTCCGTGGCACTTTTATGCCTTAAAGAAATTTTGAGGTACTCGGACTCTTGAGGTCTGAAGGCAAATGTTTATTCCTCGGCAGCTCTTGTGTCTTAGAGGAAACTTGAGCTCCTCGGACTCGTAAGGTCCGAGGGCATGTAGTTCCTTGGCCATGAGCCTGAGAGGAACTGTATTGTACCGGACTCTGGAGAGCTGAGGCATGTAGTTCCTCGGCTATGAGCCTGAGAGGAACTGTAATGTATCGGATTCTTCCAGTCCGAGGTAGTAAGTTCATCGGCTATGAGCCTGAGAAGAACTGTAAAGTACTGGACTCTCGAAGTTCGAGGTATGTAGTTCCTCGGTTATGAGCTTGAGAGGAACTGTAATGTATCGGACTCTTCTGGTCCGAGGTAGTAAGTTCGTCGGCCATGAGCCTGAGAGGAACTGTAAAGTACCGGATTCTCAAAGTCCGAGGTATGTAGTTCCTCGGCTATGAGCCTGAGAGGAACTTTATTGTATCGGACTCTTAAGGTCCGAGGTAGTAAGTTCATCGGCCACAAGCCTGAGAGGAACTGTAAAGTACCGGACTCTCGAAGTTCGAGGTATATAGTTCCTCGGCTATGAGCCTAAGAGGAATTGTAATGTATCGGACTCTCGAAGTCTGAGGTGTGTAGTTCCTCAGCGATGAGCCTGAGAGGAACTGTAATGTACCGGACTCTGGACGTCCGAGGCATGTAGTTCCTCGGCTATGTGCCTAAGAGGAACTATATTGTACCGGACTCTTAAGGTCTGAGGGCATGTAGTTCCTTGGCCATTAGCCTGAGAGGAACTGTAATGTATCGGACTTTCGGAGTCCGAGGTGTGTAGTTCCTCAACGATGAGCCTGAGAGGAATTGTAATGTATAGGACTCTCGAAGTCTAAGGTGTGTAGTTTCTCAGCGATGAGCCTGAGAGGAACTGTAATGTACCGGACTCTGGAGGTTCGAGGCATGTAATTCCTCAGCTATATGCCTAAGAGGAATTGTATTGTACTAGACTTTTGAGGTTCGAGGGCATGTAGTTCCTTGGCCATGAGCCTGAGAGGAACTGTAATGTATTGGACTCTCGAAGTCCGAGGTGTGTAGTTCCTCAGCGATGAGCCTGAGAGGAACTGTAATGTACCGGACTCTGGAGGTCTGAGGCATGTAGTTCCTCGGCTGTGAGCCTGAGAGGAACTGTAAAGTACTGGACTCTCGAAGTTCGAGGTATATAGTTCCTCGGCTATGAGCCTAAGAGGAATTGTAATGTATAGGACTTTCGAAGTCCAAGGTGTGTAGTTCCTCAGCGATGAGCCTGAGAGGAACTGTAATGTACCGGACTCTGGAGGTCTGAGGCATGTAGTTCCTCGGCTGTGAGCCTGAGAGGAACTGTATTTAGGCCAAATAGTCTGGGCTTAAAAAAAAGAGAATATGTTTTCTTTTCTTAATATCTCTTTAGGGCTGCTTATATTGCCCCCATTATGGAAGGTATTGCCCCCATGAAGGAAAGAAAAATATGCCTCGTTTGATGGCGGCGATGTAGATAATTTTCATGTAATTATACGCATTGGCACTCTCTGTGCTTTGGAGAAGTTTACATGAAAATTTAACCTTCGACGTATTTGAGTTCGAGGTAATTTTCATGTAATTTTATTCATCGGCATTGTTTTGTACCTTAGAGAATTTTTTCATGAGAATTTAAACTTCGACGTATTTGAGGTAATTTTCATAAAATTTTATTCCTCATTGCAGCTCGTTATGTGTTAGGGGAATTTTGAAGTCCTCGGACTCTTGAGGTCCGAAGATGAATTTTATTCCTCTTTACAGCTCGTTATGCGTTGGAGGAATTTTGAAATCCTCAGACTCTTGAGGTTCGAAGATGAATTTTATTCCTCTTTGCAGCTTGTTATGCGTTAGAGGAATTTTGAAGTCCTCGGACTCTTGAGGTTCGAAGATGAATTTTATTCCTCTTTGTAGCTCGTTATGCTTTAAAGGAATTTTGAAATCTACGGACTCTTGAGGTCCGAAGATTAATTTTATTCCTCGGCGGCCCTGTGTGCGCTAGAGGAAGTTTGAAATCCTCGGACTCTTGAGATCCGAAGACGAATTTTATTCCTAGGCAGCTCTTTGTGCCTTGGAGGAAATTTGAAGTTCTCGGACACTTGAGGTCTAAGGACGAATTTTATTCCTCGGCAGCTCTTTGTGCCCTGGAGAAAATTTGAGATCCTCTAACTCTTGAGGTCCGAAGACGAATTCTATTCCTAGGTAGCTCTTTGTGCCTTGGAGTAGATTTGAAGTTCTCAGACACTTGAGGTCCGAAGAAGAATTTTATTCCTCGGCAGCTCTTCGTGCCTTAGAGGAATTTTGAAGTTCTCGGACACTTGAGGTTCAAAGAAGAATTTAATTCCTCGGCAGCTCTTTGTGCCTTGGAGGAATCTTGAAGTTCTCAGACACTTAAGGTCTGAAGAAGAATTTTATTCCTCGGCAGTTCTTCATGCCTTAGAGGAATTTTGAAGTTCTTGGACACTTGAGGTCCGAAGAAGAATTTTATTCCTCGGCAGTTCTTCGTGCCTTAGAGGAAATTTAATCCATTCGGACTCTTGAGGTTCTTTGGACACAGGGCTTGGAGATGGCTCGTGGGCTGCCTTTGTTACCAATAGGCCCTCTTTGCGATGTTTGAATGTTTCCTTATCTTAAAGGAGTCGATATATGTGGCAAGTGTTTTGAACTAAAGTTTTCGTGTTCTGCATTTTTTATATTTTTTTTAAAACAAAACCAACTATGGAGTTTAAGCAGAACATAAATATAAGCAAATAAAAAGTGATAATAGCAGGTAACTTTTGTATCAGAACCCAAGAAGCTATTGAAACAACCCATACATCTAATCAAGAAATCTTAGTACTCTGGGTACTTCTCCAAGAGAAAATAATTTTAATTTTGAAAGACATTTATGCCAATTTGATGAGTACTCCACTGCTCTGAAGATCATGATTAAAATCAAATAATATAATCCAGGTAAACCAAGATTTTGATATATACCCTTGGGGATCAACAGGATAGTGGTTTTGCATAAACTCAATGTCCCAATATGCGAGTATAAATTCTATAGATTTATCGCCTTCTTAATTTCTACAAGAAAAACCTTGGCCTTAATCATGGCTCGTTGGTTTCGATTCACTATAGAAATCAAGAAGAAAACATTAATTGAAGAGACGATCGTACTTTGATCGATGATTAAACCATTGGAATACCTTTTAAGTCCTTTGATTATTTGCTGCAAAATTGTACAGGACTACTCCTTTGGCGATCCCTAATTTGCGATTTTGGTGTTGAACTTTGTTTGCATTTTTTTAACACTATCTGAATGTATATGGACTTGGCACGGTCTATTAAACAAACATTAAATATTTTCTGCCAAAGTGTAAAATCAATGAGTAACAAGTAATATATAATGAAGTAAATTGGATTTTCAACTGTAATGATTTTACTTATCTTTTTGAAGAGAATATACTGCCTCTGTTGGTATTGTGATTGTTGGGCAAATATTATTTCGACCGCAACACAGATTGTCCACATGAAGAGTGTTCTTTGTTGTGGTTGCAGGTTGGAGTTGAAAAGTGGTTTGGTTCATATTCCCTTTGTATACGTATGTCCTAGATCAATTGAATCCGAATTCAAATGACCAAGGCCAACTTATTTGCTAAGTAATTTTGGTATGCAAACATGATGGCTTGTTTATACTTTACCCACTGGTTGTTGCAGGTTTACCAGTGAGAGCTCATGTACAACATCGGCTAATGGGGGCAAAGCTCAGTAAAAACACCAACCACAAACTTAAAGAGGCCATAACAAATCTACCACAAGTGAATCCAATGACGCCGTTCTCATTAGTAGTCTAATCCACCGGATCTTTTTCCGAAGAATCCGTTGGAGAACCTGCAGGAGAGTCCAACGCTTGGACTGGCGTTTTCTTCGACGGCTATGGAGCCTCCGCCTCCGCCTCCAGTACTGATTCGGGTGTCAGAGCAGCCTTGAATAATTCCATCGGCATCAAAACCTTACCGATCGAGAAAATTGTCAATGGCAGTACGTCAATTATAGTCCCTGTTATTTTTGCTGTAACTATCTTCGTCTTTAACATCACACCTTCGCCGTCGTTCTGAACCGTGAAATCATGCTTTCTAGCTCTGTCGGTGGTCTGAGTGTTCATAGGACCGTTGTTGGAATTCAATATTGACAACGATTGATACACCGAAACACCATGATACTCCAGCAGAGCCTGCTTCCTCGCCACGGTCAAGTTCTTGTACTTCGGCAAGAAGTTCATGAAAGCATCGTCGATGGGACAAACACCGTCAATCCACCATCAATATTGTCCTAGTACATATTTTCAACATCGGAAGCTAGTAAAGTGTCAGCAAAGACTTTGCAGCTGTGAGCCAACATAAGAAGTGTTAGATTCATTGTGCTTGGGCCAGGAGAAGGAGCTTCAGGCTTCGGCGATGGCAAGATCTTGACGATCTGGATGACGAAGATGTTGCACAGAATCTCATGAACTGACTTGAAGAAAATAGCATCGAGATTGCCGTTATTGTCTTCGACTCCGAAGCCGACTTTGCCACGTTTGAGACCTGCGATGTTGACTAAACTGGATGGGCCGGAAGCCAAGCTGCTGGCTTGGGGTATGGTGGCAGCTAAGGCGGTGCCATTGGTAACCTGGTGGAGCTTCTTGGAGCCGAAGTAATCCAAGAGCAAGTAAAAAGAGAGAATATTTTTTAGGGCAGAGACAGAGGGGTGTTTGGAGAACAGATCTGACATCCTGGTGTTGTTGACGGTGTAGACGGTGATGGTCTCTCGGTTGTTGATATTGGTGGTAAGGTGTGTCACCGTTAGATAGTGATTGAACGTCGACAATTCTGGAAACTCGTCGAGTATCCGAGTAATAACGTGCACTTGGATGGAGCCAGAGAGAAGGAAGAGCATAATAGAAAGGACTTTAGTCCCGGCGACGGCAGGACGAAGACAGAAGGTCTTCTCACAATTTCTAGCTTCCCTTTTTTTTTGAGAGATAAAAAGAGAGTGGAGTGGACTAGAAAGAATCACTTTGCGTTCTGAAAAGGTTGGGTTGAAACCCATCTGTTTATTTGACGAGTGCAACACAAACGCATCAGAGTTGGGTGTCTGAAAATCCATTTGAATGCCGCCGATTGTTCCAGAGAGGGATCTGGCCGTGTGAGGAACACGAACTTCGGACATTTGCGCTTGTTGCGTAGAGGGATTTGGCCGTGTGAGGAACACGGGCTTCGGACGTTTGCGCTTGTTGCGCAGAGGGATCTGGCCGTGTGAGGAACACTGGCTTCGCGTCACATTGTTAGACTAGTAATTTTTAATTTCAAGTCACAGGAATTCGTGAATGCATCATGACTTGGTGGCAACAAGCGCAATGTGACGCGATGCAGAATGCTGCCATGGTGGTGTTGTTGCTGGCCTTATGGAGGTCAGATATACAGATGTGGACCACCTTGTGTTTTATGATGCTGCCACCCTTTGATGGCATTTCATCTTATGCAAAATTCAATAACCAATCACTCATGAAGGAAATTTCTCTTTTCAGATTCAGCTATAGTATTTCGTGGTATGGATTTTGAAGAAACATGAAAAACATATTGTTTGCAGCATGTGTGAAATTATATATATATATGCATATATAATATTGATATATATATATATATTTATATATAATTTTTACTAAAGATTTAACTGTAAAAATCAAGTTGGGAAACTTATCTGATTAGAGACCCATCACCATGTTGTGTCTGCAAAGGTTTGGGTACGCTGGAACACGCGTTGTGCATCGGGTTGGATTGTCTGAAAATCTCACCGGCCAGATCTTTGTGTGAGAAACATGTGGATCCTTTGGCCGTCGATACGCGGTGGCGGTTGGAAAAAGGTGGATAAAAGTCACGTCGGAGATTTTAATTTGAAGTGTTGTAACTTTGGTGGGGATATATTTCTAAAGGTTTCCCACAAATGGCGCCAAAGTGTAGGTGCAAAAATTCGCTCGACTTTGACAAGTTAACGAATTCTCTATAAAGACCACACTCAAAATAATAATATAGAACAAACCACGAACTAGAGAAATTATATAGAGATAAGGGGTATTTTGATGATATGACCGAACCTAGGATTACCTAGATTGCCTACGTATCCCACATGGAGCGTGGGAATCAGGTCGGAACGTAGTTCTGACAATGAGAATTGGATCTCTCTTTTTTGGGGCCTTGCCCTTTTTTTTTGTCTCCCCTTTATTAAGGGTTCTGAGCCCTTTTTATATAGAAAAAACCATAATAGATTCCTTTTAGGACTTGCATTGCTTGTCCCTTAAGAATCTGAATTACATCATACTTTCCTTATAACAAGGATTTACATTATTTGGTTTCCGTAGATTATAATTATTTTATTTTATTATTTATTTATTTATTTATTATTTTTTTTTCTAGTTGGTACTCACACACACATGCCTCCACGGAGACTCGAACCCCTTACCTCTCTTTGAGAAGTAGGAGCTTGATACCGCTAGGCCACATGCCTGTTGGTTAGATTATAATTCTTCTTCTAATAATACTGTTACTAAAAATGGGTTTAGTAACATATTTGTAATTGGGCTTGGGGTTTTATTATCACTGGCCTTCTTAATAAGTTCAGCCCATTATGCTTAATAACCTGGCCTAAGCTTCTTGTAGAGGCCCAATTTGAAGGTTGAATAGTCTCAGTATTTGTGGTGGTCTCCTTATGTGCTGATATGTCTTGTCTTAATTGGAAGGGGAGATTTTTGCCCCCACACCTGGGAAAACTCGAAACGGGTTTGGGCAACGGCGAGGCCGATTTAGTGATGAACCCGTGTTGCCCCATCCCGATTATATATATATCTTTAAATATATATTTTATATATATATAAAAAATAAATTTAAATTTAAGATCCTTGTTACTTTGCTATATTAGTATTTACTATTTAGTAATTTAAAAGTTGGGTCACTTTATTTATTAGCCTAATTTGAGCGCATTGGGACAATTTTTTTTACTAAATAATAAAACTGGTATGACCCGTTCTGTCTCGCAATTAAACTTAGTACACGGTGCGGAGTCAATATCAGAATATATCAATTATAAACTTATTCCGGAGTAGGGGCGAAGTTGGTGTGAAGAATTTTCTAACGGAACGGGGTAGGGTATATCCAAACCCGTTACAACTCTACCTCGTTATCATACCTAAAAAAGAGCCCTCTTTCATATGACATGACGTGTGCATATCTCTAGAAATATATTTTCATCCCTCTAAATTCTATGTCATGTTTGGGAGTACCAAATTCGTGACTTAGATTCAAAATCAAAAAGAATTTAAAACCTATAACGATTTTAGAACAATGCATTACACGTTTCTTCATTTCCAAAGCAAATATTTTTCCTCCCCAATTTCTGTTATTACTTTCCAAAATAGAAAAACTTTTTCATTTTTTAATCATTTTGCTCATATCATGTTCATTTTTATACTTACTGGATGTTCATGTAAATTATAACTTTCATGAATCCCATCACGTTGTCATTCTAATGTAAATTTGTATGTTGCTCATGATATAAATTGTCAAAAATTTCTGTTTGTCAAATTTTTGTATATGTGATATTGTGTAAATTATAAAATATAAATGAAATAAAATTTTCCCTACAAGTTAATTAGCTGTATTCAAGTTTACTCAGTCAAGTAAATCTTTCTATTTACTGTAAAATGCAATAATTTAGAAACTTGAGAACTATTTGTTTATATATCTATTGTTTGCTCAATTATAAATCGATTGACCAATTTAGAGCTTGAAAATAGACTCAAAGAGAACAAAAAATTTCTTGCACCC
This sequence comes from Cornus florida, assembly GCF_030987335.1. Classification (NCBI taxonomy): domain Eukaryota; kingdom Viridiplantae; phylum Streptophyta; class Magnoliopsida; order Cornales; family Cornaceae; genus Cornus; species Cornus florida. The sequence continues at coordinate 30,196,569 of NW_026775571.1, read as the reverse complement.
GACAATTCTGTCGTCGGTCATGTGTCCTTTATAACAGTCCATCACTTACAACCACTTGAACCAACTTAGAGCTTCAAAATAGACTCAAAGAGAACAAAAAATTTCTTAGGTTTTTTGGGCCTTTCGTTATTAATTCCCAAATTCCTTTACAAAGCTACAGTTAATTGGATATTTTGGTTCTAAGATATTAATTTGTATGGATGATAATATTTGTTAAATTCACCAACTTTTAACTTAAAAAAAATGAGTTCGTCACTCCTTTTTTTGCATAAACCAGGAGAAAAGGTTACGATAGCAAAACCACATGATAGGTAGTGTAACAAGCTGCTAATTTTAGTGCAATCTATAAAGTTGGATATTGTTAATATTATGAAGCATGTTTTTGAAATATATGGCAAGAAAAAAAAATCATATTGCATCTTCAAATTTTAGTATTTTATTCCAATGCAATGTAAGCAATATGACCAATTAAGTTGTTGGAATCTATTCTTATTCTTGATTGCACAATGCTCGCGCTCACATATGTTTTGCTGCCCTGCATTTTCCTTAATATTTCTCTTGTATGAGAAGTATGCAGTTTGATGGTGAATTGTTGCACTGATTCCAATCTGAACCATAATTTTTAACTTCCAGGACTGAAGAACTTAAGGCCTCAACTTTATTCTGCTGCTAAGTACTGTGAGAAGTCTTATCTCCACAGTGAACAGAAAGAGATGTAAGGCTTCTACAATTAACTGTGAATTACTGCATATAATTGTTCTTTGAAGTATAACTATGGTGGTTGTAGCAAATCACGGTGAACTTCTGAGTTGTTCTCCATTAGTTTTATAAGAGAGATCCGAGTGATTATACGCCCTTGTGCTGTGTAGGCTATAGAAGCATTAGGGAATTGATTGATGTTTTCACAATTTAATAACTATATATGTAGCTTTAACATCATATTAAAATGAAAAATGAATATTCAATTTTTTTTTTTAAGTTTCATATCGTATACATTTGTTTTGCAAATGTTGGGGTTTTATATACGTGGCTCTTACCTAGATGATCAAGTTTCCGAACCATTAGGAGTGGTGGGTTGTAAATGTGTCCTTTATATCAGTCCATCACTTACAACCCACTTGAACCAACTTCCACATTAGAGTTAGGGTTGACTCCATTAATATAGCAACTTAATTATCCACATGACAGTCCTGTAGTCGGCCACATGTCCACAATTTTGCCCAACATGTGTAACAAATTAAATCAGTAAAATACCTGGTCTAATTCGATCACCCAGATGAAAATTTGACTGGAGTGCTGCATCCTCACCCATACTCAAGCTATTTAGTGCTCCACACCCACCCATTTATACACACTTTAACTCCCATTCAAATCCGATATGGGACAAGTCCCACTTGTAACACGTTCCATCTTGAAAAAATCTCTAATTTTAATGAACAGAGAACCTCTACATAGAGAGGAGCAGAAACTTCGATGTACAGAGAGCACCGGTTAACTATGCGGAGTGAGGAGCACCATTTTACCACAAATGAAAAACGTCATACCAATGTCTTAGAATTCTAGTAACTTTCCATAATTTCTTGCTTTCACTTCCACAATTCTAGAGTGAGTGGTTGCTGCCTTATGCTCGTATATTAGCTTTATGGCATATTTATGCTGAACCACATCATTGTCATTTTGCCACCTCCTCATTGGCCCACATCGCAGCTTTACATTGGCAAGCTATTATTAGACCATATTGCTTATGTGGCTAGCACATCACATTAGTGTGTAACCATCTATATAATATGGTTTAGGTAAAATTGAGTATGGTGGAGTTTTGGGGTGCATTTTACAGACTCAGAAAATTGATTCTTCTCTAAAATGGACTTTTTAAACTAATTACACCAACATGGAAATTCACTATTCAGTCTTTTATGATAAACAAAGTATCCTCTTGTTCATTATTATCAAAGTACCCATCTTTACTTTTCCAAAATTATACAAGAACGATCTCTAATAGGAATGGTAATACTGACACAATGCTAATACCATTTAAAAAACTGGGTTTGGATTTAAATTCCATAGAAACAACTAATAAGGTGTTTTTAGTACATAAATTCCATTCAAACTTCACACTCCTGTGGTTCCTTAATTTTGGATTAGGGACTGGTATATCTTTTTAAACTATAAATTACAATCCAATGTTAAACTTTTTGATCTAAAAGAAACAACACAATCCCAGTGACAACAACCAAACCTCTAAAATGAAATGGCTTTCAACCAGCAGAAGCCACCATCAGTTACAAACTCCCATCCCCAACCACCTGAAACCACCATTCACCCCACTCCATCGTCCCCATTATCACCTTACTAGACCACCCAATGCATCAAAACATACCACTGTTGTGATATCCCTAATTTTCAAGTCATGGGTTGATCAAGTCCACATTAAAAATTAGCAAATATCAAACAACTAATAATAAGCAAGCACAAAATACAAATGGAATAAATAATAAAATAAATAAATAATTGCTGTAAGGAAATTAAATAATAAATAAATAATCTTCTGATTCCAACACTTTGAATAAATCCAACATGCTAAATAAAAAATATCTTAAGCTTCCAAAGTACAACCCGAGAATCCATACAAGGACCCCTAAATAAAATCCATAACTGAAATGATATAAAACAGTCTAAGTTTGAATAATAAATTAAACTAGGATAATGTCCTACATCAACAATCCGGAAGAGTGGTCTTTGATCCGCATGAACTACTCTACGCTTGGTACTGACGAGGACTTGAAAAATGTAACAAAGGGAGTCAAAACCTAAGAACAAGTCATTTCTACAACAACCCAATTAGAGATCCAATAAACGATACATCCCTAGTCAAACTCATGCATTAGCTACATAGTCGATATATATATATACACACACACACACACTAAAGACTTTCACTAGACAGTAGGGTAGACTCAACCGGATATTGGGTATCTCATGAAAATCACACACAAGGTGGTCATGAGTCCTCCTTCTATCAGGGTACACACATCTCGTACATCCAGCTATCCATCTCAACCGGCAATATATGCCTCAGCCGTAACCACTGACTCCAAGACCTCAAGCTCGTATCAGGGCACATAAATATATATATATATATATATATATATATATATATATATATATATATATATATATATATATAGCCATATCATGACAATGGCACACCAATCATAAATTACCATAACCATATCCTGACAATGGCACGACAACATATAAAATATTGTAGCCATATCCTGAAAATAGCACAATGAAGTATCCTAACCATATCTTGACAATGGTATAACATAGAATGGATCTAACTTATCAGCCAGTCCACCTAAACTTATTAAGACATCAAAATCGTATCCTAACAATGGTCTCATATTGATGTGTGTTAGTTTATTACCACTTGCAATAGCACGAATCTTTGTAGGATAGTACTATATAGTGGGTGTCGATCCTACAGGGAGAGGAGTTTTCTTTGCTTTGTTTTTAACTAATATCTTAGTTTACAGGTAACTGGTTGAATTGATTGATTGGTTGGTTGTCACAAACATAAAATAAAATAAAACTAAATTAAATTAAAGTGATTAGAGAGAGCGATGTCTTAGGGCTTTGACTTCACCACAATCTTCATACTATAGTTAACTATTTCAACTCTGGGGACTTAACAAATTATAATTCAAATGAATTGAACTCAATAACATTCGTTCAACTTGAGTTTTAAAGGAAGATGTTTTATAAATTGCAGTTAATTATAACCTATTTGTGGTTAGCATGGACTATTCACCTACTTACTTTAACTAATTTTATAAACAATCCATCTTTCCTAAGCATAGACTATGAAAATATTCATTTATAAAACATTGGAAAATCATTACATGATCTCCATTCTTATGTCCGGTAGGGCTCCGTCAGATACCATCCAATAAGAATGGGTTGAGTATAGTTAATGAACAGTTATATCTAAGATAAGATAATAACAATTCAAAAACTATTAAAACTTTAAAGATCCAATTGAGTTGTCTCGATTACTCATAATCATGTAATTAGAAATATAATATATATTAAAAATATCCCAGAGTTGAAACAATCAAACCATAGAAATCAGATGGGTTACATTAGTGCCCAAGAGAGAAATTAGCTACTCATGACGATGTAGAATATCATCTGTGTTGTTGTCGTCTTCACCGTCACGGACTATACTTCTCTTCTCAGGATCTTCACATTCTAAGGTTATGAAAACCCTAAAAGCCGCCACTACAATATCAGTCTTCTGAATAATGCGAAAACAAAAAACTCCTTCTATCAAGGCCTGTGCCTTCTTTTATAGAAGAAAATAAAGGTTTGGTGGGCTTTTAGGTCTTCTGGAGTGAGATACGACTTAGAAAAGAATAATTCCGTAACTTTAAATTTGATTTGTTCTGGAAGGCTCGAGCTTAAAAAGTGGTGCTCGAGCTTTGGGGCTTAGGCTTGCGCTTTTAGGAGCAAAGCTCGAGCTTTTTGGAATTATTGCTCGAGCTTCAAAAGATAATGCTCGATCTTTAATTTTATATTTAGTCAAATTTCTTCAACTATTTTCTGAAGCATCTTTTCCTTCAACATTTAGAATATTTTGGGATTCTGTTCTTTTAACATTGCTTGATCAAAGCTTCATAGGGCTCGAGCTTTTGGTTTCGAGCTCGAGCTTTTGGTACTCAAGGCTTGAGCTTTGAATAATGGTGCTCGATCCTTGAGGTCTGGCATGAGGCCCTGGGTGCTTAGTTTTTCTTTAAAATCAACTCTTCAAATTTCGACGCCTCATGCTCGAGCTTGAGGGCTAAGGCTTCAGCACCCTGAGGTAAGGCTCGAGCACCACTGAGTAGGGTTCGACTCTGAAGGTACAAGGCTTGAGCTTTAATGCCTTGTTAATTTTTTTTCTTTTTCTTGCATGGCTCGAGCCTTAGGACTTAGGCTCGAGCTTTGGTACTTGAATTCTTCCAAACTTCACCATTTAAGCTCTCGACTTGCTTTGAATGACCGACAATGACTTTGTAAGTTTTGATATTAGTCTTTTCATCATAAGGTCCCAGTTTTAACCGTTTCTCTGAAAAAGTATCTATAAACACACAATAAACATAAATCAGTCTAACAATGGATAGAAAAATCACTTTAGGCCTTAACATACGTATATTTAAGGGTTCGAATATGCAATATTCAGCGCTCATCACACCCCCAAACTTACATATTGCTAGTCCCTTAGCAATACAGAACTAAAGAGCCACTTTCGTGGGAATCACGGTTGCATTTAGCTTATGCAACAAGCCTTTAAACCCCTAGGTTACCCCAAGTGAATGAGTTATAGTCTCGTGAGGGTTTCTAGTGTTGATACCCACAAACATCTCAAACAGTGCCTTAATTGCACAATAAACTCATTCAAGCCTATTTTCAGATCATGATATCCCTGCAGTTCATCAATAAATCAAATATAACAAGTACAACCAATTATATTAATCATAAACACTTTTAACTTCCAATTTAAATCTAGCAGCCATGGTCCCCATGTGTTAGTTTAATCATTTATTCAACAATCTCAATCTCCAAAACTCTTGAATAGTGAACTTTCAGTTAAACATGTGGCTTACTATCCATACTTGCATTTGTTCCTTGCTATCCCTCAACTCTTAGGTAAACTTTTCAAATTCCAACTCCCAAGGCATTATATATTTTTCTATTCGTATGCATTTTTAAAAAAGGATAATATGCAATGTTCAGGTCTATTAAGCTTTTTAAATCACCCATGTAACAAACTTTCAACCAATGATTCATAAACCATACAGTTTTAGGGCATTCAGTGATAAAGCACCCCTTCGGACCTAATTATTCAAGTAATCTAGGCAACTTAAACCACTTATGTAATAAGCTTGCAGCCAATGACTCCCAAACCAAATGGTCTTAGGGTATTAGGTGTCAGAACACACCCCTAAGGACTTAATTGCTCAAGCAATCTAGGTACAGACCTGAACTTGACCCTTTTCTACTTCTTTTTTTCCTTTTTTTTTTTTTTTTTTTCCTTTTCTCTCTTATATATATATATATATATATATATATATATATATATATATATATATATATATATATACCTTGGTTATCAAAATATCAAATTCACCTGCTCATCTCAGTTTAACGCAAAACAAAATAAGACTTCTAGTTTATACCCCACAGAATTTATGCAAGTATGAATATGTGTAAAGTGAAGTATTTTAGAGATCAATATCATTAAACAATAATCACCCTAACAAAGTGAACCATAGGCCACCAACTGATTTAAAATTTTTTTAAGAATTTATTTTCAACATTATTTTGGCATATAGACCATTTCTAACCAACATCAGACTGCAAAAAAAATACCTGAAAATCAACAGACTCAAAATCATGCTTGTAATATCAAATTTTAGAACCTTGTGTTATTCCATCAAAATTTTGAATTTTCCCTTACCCCCAAACTTAGTGTGCACATTGTCCTCAATGTGTGAAAATAAAAGAGAGTTAGAAAGATATTACTATAAAACCAGACTAGCAAAGATATACCAAAATAAAGCACAAAAGGGAAAAATAGAGAAATTACCCCCAAACTTAGTCTGTAGTACCTGGCAAAATCAACAAACTCCAACACACATCATAGTATCAAGTATATAGAGTAATAGTAGAGAAATATCATATGAAGCTCATATATCAACACAAGTATAAGATAGGCAAAAAACATGTATATAAATGATCAGAATCAGTACAATGCTTTTTAAATAATAGACTTAGGGCATAAATACAGCATAGAGAATGAAACACATCAAAAATACTGCCCTAGTCAACAAAAGTGCCTATCTAACAAAAGAAAATACAAAAAAGCCCTAGACAGCTAATCTATATGAGGTGGAAGAGTATCGGTAGAAGTAGAAGGGGCAGACAGAGTGTGGTGTAATAGCTCCTTAAGAATGCTTTGCTGTTTACGCAGCATCTGTCTCAGCACTGTTTGTCCATCCTGCAGCTCTGCCACCCTGGCCTGTAACTCTCTAATCTCAGCCTGAGAAGAAATCTCAGCCTGCGCTGCAGGAACTAGCCTCCTTCTAGGTGGTGCCTGGCCATCAGAGGTATCCATCTCATCCTCTGTAGCCATATTGTCATCCTCATCCGCTACTTTAGTAGTAACTTCTATATAACCCTCATCTCCAAACTCCATTGCATTGTGGTGACTAGCCGGCATATGTATCCAAACCTTATTCCATTCATTCATTCCAAATATAGGAGATTCATCACAAGACTCCTCCTTTTTATCCACTATAAAACCCTGTAGCTCTAATAGCCTGGTAATCATAAATGGAAAAGGTAACTTATAGGTAGGAACATTCTTATGTGGTCCAATTTCTGACCAAAACTTCAGTAGCTGGCAGAAAATCATACCAGGAAACGAATACCAATGCTCAAACTGAATAGCACAGAGTGCCTGAAGAAAGTTAGTATTCCGAAAATTCTTATGCCTAAGAGGATGAACATTAGTAGAGATAATAGAATCCAAAATCCATAACCTCTTTGGAATCTTAGCCTTGGTAGTACTACTACGCTTTCTCCTTAAAAACCTACTATCACACAACTTTTGAATAAAATTTTCTACAATTGGTACCTTAGGGAAAGGTGTGAAATTAGGACAACTACGCCTCTCATCAACCTGCGGAGGAAGCTTATGATAACATTCTAAAGCTGCAGTAATGGCACAAGGGTTAACAATCAACACATGCCCATCTATTATAGTTCGAAGCTCCCAAGGGTCATCCTCACTATAGACAAAATTGAGATAAAATAAATGAACAAGATGATGATAAGAAAGCTTAGTAACAGGAACCATAAGTTGCAGATGCTTATAACTAAAGGACTTCGTAGCCCATCTAGTGCGAGGATTAGTGATAAACGCCTGATAATCAAATGTCGTTTCATAGGAAATTGGAATTGCCTTCTAAGCACTTGGCAAAACATCTTTAGTCACCCTAGCACGTATAAAAGGAGCAGGACGAACCATCTCAACTTTCAATTAATAGTACCCTCCAAGAAATCCCCTAAAATCACCAAAATTCTCCAATTTTTGCAATTTGGAAACTAAAGCTCGAGCTTGACCTTCTAAGCTCAAGCTTGAACCAATGCTCGAGCTTTAAGTTGCAGAGCTCGAGCTTTACCTGAAACTCCACCAAAACCAATCTCAGAAATCAATACACAGATCAACCAAAGAGTCCTTTAGATAACCATTGTATGTAGATAACTTATGAAAATCCAAATAATCATTCATCTAAAAGGAAACTCATGCTTTCATAATCCAGATCTAGAAATTTAATCAACTAAGACAGAAACAAAGGAAAGAAGATGGAGATGAAGGTTTTTACTTGATTAACATCTGCAAATCTGGAAAGAGAATGTCAAGCATCATGGTAGATTAATATGGAAAAGAAACTTGGAGACAAACTTCATAAGAAAGGTATGAGAGAATAGAAGAAGAGAAGAAGGAGAACTCAGGCTTTTAAAAAACTTTTAAAACCCAAAGCTCGAGCTTTAAAACTTGAGAGCTCGAGCCTATCGCCAAAAACCTTTAAGTTAGCAATGATGGATGGCTCGAGCTTAGTGTGCGCAAGCCCGAGCTTTTGATAACTGATGCTCGAGCTGCAGCTTTAAGTTAACAATGATGGATGGCTCGAGCTTAGTGTGTGCAAGCCCGAGCTCTTGATAACTGATGCTCGAGCTGCAGAATGAAAGCTTGAGCTTTGAGACAAATTTTTGTATTTTTCTGTTTTTTCAATTTTTATTTCTTTTTCTTAATAAACCTAAACCTAAACTATGTTAGAAATAAAATAACAATAAAAATTCACTAGAACCTAAAAATTAAAGCAAAACTAAAAATAAAAAGAAAGTATAGTACAACATACAAATGCTAAGTTTAACGTCGATAGCTCAATGAAAATTGACCTCTCTAGTCCAAGTAAGTAGGATCATGAAGTTCTATTGCCTCCACTGGGCCTCTCTGCACAGTACCCTTAATGTAGGGTTTAAGTCTCTGTCCATTGACTTTGGACACTTGTCTAGTCTTGCAATCTTGTATTTCTATTACACCATAAGGTGTAACAGAATTAACCATGTATGGACCCTCTGCAGTAGTCCTGGATTTATAAATCTTAGCACTATCATAAACATCATTACATAATTCTTCGAGCTTAGTTAGTTGAAGCTTCCTGTTAGAACCAGCAGAGTTCATATCAAAATTGAGCTTTTTTATACCCAGAGAGCTCGATGCTCTAACTCTGTAGGAAGATGACACCCTTTACTATAAACGAGACGGTAAGGTGACATACTAATCAGAGCCTTAAAAGCTGTTCGATAAGCCCACAAAGCATCATTAAGTCTGAAAGACCAATCCTTACGATCTGGCTTAACCGTTTTTTCAAGAATTCTCTTAATCTCACGATTAGATATTTCAACTTGGCCACTCGTTTGGGGATGATAGGGAATGACAACTTTATGAGTGATGAAGTATTTTTGTACCAAAGTACGGAAGTACCTATTATAGAAGTGAGCACCCCCATGAGTAATAATAGCTCGTGGCATACTAAACTGACTGAATATGATGACTTCGTGATCGGCGGTTATAGTAGCCGCTGCCTCAACCCGTTTAGACACATAATCAATAGCCACAAGAATATACTCCTTTTTATTTAACTGGATAAAAGGACCCATGAAATCAATACCCTATACATCAAAAACCTTAATGATTAAGATTGGAGTTAAAGGCATCATGTCTCTTCTAGAAATTAATCCTAACTGCTGACATCAAAGACATAACCTACAAAACACATATGTAACCCGAAAGAGTGAAGGCTAAAAGAAACCACACTGAAGAATTTTAGCTGCAATTTTCTTTGCACTAAAATGACCTTCACATGCCAAACTATGATAAAAGGTCAGTATTCTATGAAACTCACTTTCAGGAACACATCTACGAATGATTTGGTCAGCACAATACTTGAAGAGTTGGGGATCTTCCCAATAGTACATCTTAATATGAGAGAAGAATCGATCTTTTTCATACTTTGACTAAGACAAAGGAATTTTGCCTATTGCAAGATAATTCAGAATATCAGTAAACCAAGGTAAATCCCCATAAGAAACCCCAAACAGTTGTTCATCCGGAAAGGAATCAAAAACTGGAAGTGAAGTTAAGGTATCCTCAATCAGAATTCTAGAAAGATGGTCAGCTACCACATTCTCTGACCCTTTCTTATCCCGGATCTCATAATCAAACTCTTAAAGCTAGAGGATCCATCGAATCAAACGGGGTTTAGTTTCCTTTTTGGAGAGAAGATGTTTCAAAGCAGAATGATCAGAGTAGACCACTACTTTGGAACCCAACAGATATGATCTGAATTTGTCCAAAGCAAAGATAACTGCAAGCAATTCTTTTTCAGTAGTGGTATAATTCAATTGTGCATCTGAAAGAGTTTTACTCGTATAGTAGATAACATGAGCAAGTTTATCTACTCGTTGTCCCAAGATAACACCCATAGCATAATCAGCTGCATCACACATGATCTTAAATGGAAGAGCCTAGTTTGGAGGATTCATGATAGGAGCTAAAGAAAGAAGAGAGCGAAGCTTATGGAAAGCTTTTAGGCATGATTCATTGAAGACAAAAGGAGCATCCTTTGCAAGTAGATTGCACAAAGGACGAGAAATTTTGCTGAAATCTTTAATGAAATGTCTATAAAACCTAGCGTGCCTAAGAAATGATCGCACTCCCCTTACGGAGGTAGAATGAGGTAATTTAGAGATTAAATCTACTTTAGCTCTATCAACTTCAATACCTCTCTCTGAAATGATATGTCATAAAACAATCCCCTCTTGAACCATAAAATGGCTCTTCTCCCAACTAAGAATAAGATTTGTTTCCCTATAATGTTGAAGCACTAGGAACAGATGATGGAGACAGTTCTCAAATGTGGATCCGAAAATAGAGAAGTCATCCATAAAGACCTCAAGAAACTTTTTAACCATATTCGAAAAGATAGACATCATACACATTTAGAATGTTACTGGAGCATTACACAATCCGAAAGGCATCCGTCTATATGGAAATGTACCGAATGGACAAGTGAAAGTAGTTTTATCTTGATCCTTAGAATCAATGGCCACCTGATTATAGCCGGAATATCTGTCTAAAAAGCAATAATAGCTCTAGCTAGCTAACCGCTCTAGGATCTGATCAATGAATGGTAGTGGAAAATGATCATTCCTAGTAGCGGAGTTAAGTTTCCGGTAATCAATTCACACACGTCATTAAGTGGTAGTGGGCTGTGGAACTAATTCTCCCTCGGAATTCTCAACTACCGTAATACTTGACTTTTTTGGTACTATTTGAGTAGGACCCGCCCACTTGTTATCTGAGATGTGGTAGATTATTCTCGCATCTAGCAACTTCACAACTTCTTTTATAACCACCTCCTTCATATTGGGATTCAATCTTTTTTGGAGTTCCCGAGATGTTCAGGAATCCTCCTCCAAATGAATTTAATGCATGCAAATTATGAGACTAATTCCTTTCAAATCAGCCACACTCCACCCAATAACATCTTTATTTTGCTCAAGAATTTTTGAGAGACTACTTTATTGGGAACTTTTAAGATTGGAAGCAATGATCACCGGGAGGGTGTCATTTAAACCCAAGAAAGCATACTTGAGCTTGTCCGATAGTGGCTTAAGCTCAAGCTTAGGTGGAGACTCTAAGGAAGGAATATGCGGAGTACTAAAAAGCGAAGGAAAAGGCTTAAGTCTAGATTTCTATAGAGGAAAATCTGTGATAGGAGTAGAGTTGAGCAATGAATTCATTTTAGCTATTAAGGATTCGATATTGAAGTCTTCATAATTGAAGTGATTCAGACAAGCTTCTAAAGGATCCTTAGATAGAATAGTTAGGAGTGATTCCTCAACCAACTCATCAATGACATCAAGGAAGAAACATTCACTATCATCGTGGGGATGATGAATAGCATTTAAGATCTTAAGCTTGACTTTTATATTTTCAAAAGATAAATCCATGGCTCTAGTATTCGCTGTGGCTAGAAAAAGACGCCTAAAAATGACTGGAATATACTTTTTGGAATCGTGGACCGGTTCTGTATCAAGAACTAAGAAATCGACCGGAAAATAGAACTTGTCCATTTTTATAAGTACATCTTCAACAATACCTCGTGGTTGTCTGACAGAACGGTCAGCAAGTTGTAGAACAACCGACGTAGGTTTTAACTCTTCCAAACCTAACTTCTCATACACCGAGTAGGGAATAAGATTCACACTTGCTCCAAGATCAAGAAGTGCTCGCTCTATCATATTGTTTCCAATGATGTAAGAAATTGTAGGAGCACTAGGATCTTTAACCTTTATAGGAGTGTTGTACTTAAGAATAACATTGACTTGCTCGGTGAGACAAATTTTCTTAGGAACTTAGCTTTTAGATTTTCTTTTAAGAGTTCACAAGTCCTTTAGAAATTCGGAGTAGGTTGGAATTTGCTTTATAGTATCAAGCAGAGGAAAATTTATTTTGACCTGTTTTAAGACCTCTATCATATCTTAGATTTTCTCCCCTTGTTTACCAAAGTAGGAGGGTTCCTTGAGACGTTCAGGATAAGGCGCTCTTGGCTCATAAGTTGTCTCAAGATTGGGAGTAGATGAAAAAGTGACTCCACCTTTAACTCCTGTTGTGGTTTATGGAATAGAGCTTGAGGAAACATCATTGGGATGTGGATTATAAATGATAAGAACAATAGGAGCCCTAAGCCTCTCTTTTTCTTCCTGTCCTTTTTCAACTTGATTATCAACCACTTTACCACTCCTCAATGTAATGATAGCTTGAACCTGCTCATGATGAATACCTGAGGAATTGGTTTCATTAATCATATAAGTTTACCATTTCGGGTTGGCTACTGCCTGACTAGGCAGCTTTCCATCCTCTCTTCGAGATAGAGTACTCGCTATTTGCCCAACTTGTGCCACTAGCTTTGCTATGGCTTGTGAATGAGAATTAAGAAGTTGGGTATTGGCTTTAAGATCAACAAAAGCATTAAGTGCTTGATCCTCAAAAGTAGAATTTCTAGGAGGAGGAGGAAGATTAGGAGTTTAAGTGGGTTGATTCCTAAACTGAGGTGGATGATAAATAGAAGATTGATTGAAAGAATTATTTTGTGGCAGAGGGTTGGATGAATTTTGTTACTATCCCTGTGATTGTGGAACAATAGCTTATTGACTTTGATTACGCCATGATAGATTAGGATGATCTTTCCAGCCAGGATTATTTGTAGAAGAGTATAGTTTATAAGGTAGTCTGGAGAATACAACATTCATTTGCTCCTGTGGGATCTCAGATGATTGTCCCATCATAGGTTAAGTGTCAGCAAAATGGGAAGGATTAGCACAGATTGAACAAACTTCCTTTGGCAAGGCAGTTTATAGATTAGCAACAGGAACATAGCCATATGATAAGACTTGATCAAACCTTCGTTTCAAAGCTTCTATTTGAGCAGCTAACTCACTAGATTTTTCTACCTCATAGAGTTTTTCAACCTTATGCATTCCAGGTGAAGACCTAGACTTAGAGAAAGAAGTATGTTGCATTGAATTTTCACTTAGGGCCTTAAACAGTTCCCAAGCGTCAGCCAGACTCTTTCGAAAAAAAGCTCCATTACTAGATGCATCAACTATGTTCATATGAGAATCAGAAAGACCATTATAGAAAATCTGTACTAAGTGCCATTTAGCAATATCATGGTGTGGACACTTTCTTAGAAGATCATTATATCTTTCCTATGAATCATGGAATTGTTCTCTCAGGATTTGAGAAAATGCCATGATATCTCTTCTCATTTGTGAGGTTTTTCCCACTGTGTAGTACTTTTTTAAGAACTCTTATTGCAACATGTCCTATGTAGATATGAAATTTGTTGGAAGGGACTACAACCAAGTTCTTGCTTTGTCCTTAAGAGAAAATTGGAAAAGTCGCATCCTGAATGAATTATTGGTAAGAGTGGTCAACTTGGTAGTCGAACACAATTCCAAAAATACATCCAGGTGCGTATAAGGATCTTCTGTTGCAAACCCATGGAAAGTAGGAAGCATTTGGATTATAGCAGGCTTGATCTCATATTGGGTTGCATCAGTATCATGGAATACAAAGCACGAAGGGGAGGTATATATGGTTAGAATAAAATGATCCCTCAATTGTGGTTGTGGAGGAATAGGTGGAACTCGTTCTCCATTACCATTACCATTACCATTGCCATTACCATTACCATTACCCAGTGCATCACGATTATCAGCCATGTTATTAGAGGAAGTTCTTTCTGAATTTAAATGCTTTTTAAGTTTTCTTAATTGATTAAGAGTTCTCTCTATTTCAGGATCATGCACTAAAGGTTTTGACTGAGTATGGCGAATTAACATGCACTAATTCCACTAACCCTAATAGTAACAAAAATAAAATTTCCAAGTAACAGAAAATAGCAAAAACTCACAGAAGGTTTTATAAATTGAAGCTTTTTATCCCTTAAACATCTCTGTCCTCACTGCTAATTTCCTGCACTTGAAAAGAAAAATAATTAAGGTGAGATATCAAAAACTCCGAAGACTAGTAAACCAAAAATAAAACTAATTAAAAACTAAACAAATCTCCCCGGCAACGGCGCCAAAAATTGATGTGTGTCAGTTTATAACACTTGCAATAGCATGAAAATTTGTAGGATAGTACTATATAGAGGGTGTCGATCCCACAGGGAGAGGAATTTTCTTTGCTTTATTTTTAACTAATATCTTGGTTTACAGGTAACTGGTTGAATTGATTGATTGCACTACAAGAAATGATGCTATTTGGGAGGAGTTATTTGGGATGGACTAAATTCAATCCCAAAAAGGTAGGTTTTTGGGACAAAAGAGAATTGCTGTCCCAATTCACCTAAAAACAGAGCTGGCGCTAGTAAACAAAAAAAAAAAAAAAAAGCGCCAACAGTTTGGAGGGAAATAAATTTGGCGGAATTGTATTTTTTGCGCCTAATCATCATTACACATTACACGTGTTAGTCATTCACTTATCTCTTCCTTTCTGAATTTCAAATAAAAAAATAAAATAACAATAATAAAAAAAAAAACTACGTCGTTTGGATTTTACAAAACCCACCCTCTTCAACTCTTCAGTACTTTCTGAATGCTGCACGGATAGCTCTCTCTAACCCCATGGCTAGATCGCCTTTTTCTATCTGTAATCTATAGGCGCCAACTCTCTCAGCAACTCTTCTCTCTGCACCATACCATTTTTCTTCTATTATTCCTTCTCTTCTTCGATTATTCCCAATTTATTTCTTCTCTTTCTCTCTCAATTAATTTGTGCCCTAATTTGTGAAGAGCACCAACAGCCTATCGATCTATCACACGTTCCTGAATATTGAAACATATTTCGATTTGTCTTGGTAGGTAAGAGATTCTGATTTTAGTATAGTCTATTCCTTTCTATATTTGTTTTGCTTTTTAACATGTTCACACAAATATGTGTTGGTTGTGAACTGAATCAGAAGGTGGGCTCTACTCATGTCCTAATATATTTTCCTAAACTACTTCTTAATTCCATCCTTCCTTCCTACAGCAGTATCCAGCCATTTCTCACCGCCGTCGACCTCTCTGTGGGTGTACTGTTTCTGGACTTTTGGGGACAAACTGAGGCTGATTAGGTGATTTTTTTTTTTTTTTAACTTTAGCTCTTTCACTCAATTAATTTTTTATTTATTTTTTCTTTTTTGTATTCTATAGATCGACACTCAAATTATAGAGAAAAGTTTCATTTAGAGAAAGAGTGTGCAAAACGCCTCAGTTTCTTTACGTAACGCTAGCGTTTAAATTGAAGGTAATCGGCCTGTTCTTTGAAGGTAATTTTTCCAATCAATTGAAGGATTTGTGGGATGTATTTTAATTTGTATGCCTCTGTGTTTTTTTTTTTGTATTTTGTGTGTAAAACCTTTGAAGGATTTGTGTGTCTTTATATTTGTATGACTCTGTTTGTGCTTTTTTCTTCTTTTATTTTGTGCGTGTTAGAATTAAAAATATAACCCCAAGAAAAAAAAATTGTGTTCTGATACTGAGTTGGATGGGTTTGATCGAGTGAATGATCTTGTGTTCATTCTACTTTGAGATCCATTCTAGTTAATCATGATTGCATAAAATCTATATGAAATAATGGTACTTCTATATGTTTAATTATTATTATTTTTGGTCTTCCCAAGTAATTCTATATTAACTATTAATTATGGATTCTTAATTGTTTGGAGTGCATTGATTGATTGTGTGTTTTGTTTTTGGAGTCCTTAGAAGTTATTTGTGTGGAACACAAGATTACGGGACTAGGGATGGAATTTTTTTTTCTTTTTTTTCTTTTTTTTTTTTTTATGCTGGGTTAGAATTAGCTGGTCTATTACTATGATTTTGTTATTCACTACAACAAAATGTAAAAGTAGTGACAAAAGTTTTAATAATTTTGTTTTAACTTGTTCATAACGTAAAAAATATCATGTTGCATTCTTTTAAATAACACAGACAAAAGGAACAAAAAAGGAACCTTAATGGGGTAGGACCACGGATGAGGAAATTGAAAGAGTTATACATACACATATATCTTCAACATGCATCAATTCTAGTGTATCGATAATTGCTTTTGTTTTTGGAGAACCAATTACATGGATAAGTCTTGGATTCATCGTCATGTTAGGGGTAGTGAGGAGTATAACAAAGGCATAAGAGACTTCATAAAGTTGGCTAACAGACATAAAGATGAAGATAGTGCAAAGTATGTGTACAAGGACAAATGTTATTTTGAAACTGTACATTTTAATCCATCACTCTTCCTTTTCCAGTTGACTTGGTTCTAGCTTCACAAGATGTTTAAGAGAGGGTTTTGTTTTGTTTTGTTTTTGTTTTTTTAGTTAGTATTATCTACTTTTTTCTTTATTTTAATTATCTATTGTCTGGTTATTTTAATAATTCTCCCTCTTTCTTAATTGTTACTCTCTAATCTATTGATTTTTTGATTCGTTATAAAAGATTTTATTCGCCTTTTCCTATAATTTACTATGGCATCCAATGAACCTCGTCGCTCTTTGAGATCTAACAATGAACTCACCCAAAATGCTCCTGCATCGTCCCAGCCACAACCAATAGTGGAAGGTGATATTTTCTAATCTTTACATTTACTACACTTGGTCTTTAAATTTACTAAAAGTAGGTCTCAAAATACTTTTACAAGTTACTTTCATGTCTTTTAATATTTAGGTTCTTCAAGAGAATTTCCGAAGCGTGGAAAAGCTGTAAACAAAAAAAAAATAAAAAAAAATAAAATCAAAGAGTACAATGGGGGGATCATTCCAATTAAGTTTAATGATAATTATTCAAAACTGGTGGAGGAACATTCAGATTTATAGGAGAGAGAGCTTGGGATCATTTTTCGTGATTACATTCCACTATGCTATAATAATTGGCTGAAGATTCCAAAATCTTATAAACAGTTCTTATATTGTAAAATAAAGGGTTGTCTTAATTAATCAGGATGCTATTATTTTTATGAATCTTACTGCTTATACTTCTTTAAAATGATATTTATTTATGGCTTATTCATGTGAAAAACTATATGAAGAATTCGGAGTTGATTGCTAAAACAATTCAAAAGCTAAGGAATGCGCAGATAACTCATTAGTCGTTGCCATAGGAAGTATAGGTACCGTTTGAAAGAACATTTTAACCAATTTGAAACAGAAGAAAGTGCATGCCGTAACACACATCCTGAAGTATCTTACGGGGACTGGCAGATCTTGTGTAATAGGTGGATGTCAAAAAAATTTCAAGTTAAGTTTACTACAATTTTTCAATTTATATTGTCTTCATAAAATTTCAACGTTTCATTATTTCCTTCATTTGTTGTGTCATTTTTTTAATTACTTTGTAGGAACTTAGTGCCCAAAACAAAGAAAACAGGTCAAAGAATGATGTGATACATTATGCTGGGTCAAAGTCCTTTGCCAAAATGCATTTTGAGAAGGTATGTAATAACTAACACTATACTTAGATTTCTTTATTTCTTTTCATTTAACAACCATACCTTATAATATATAAAAATAATTATGAAGAAACAAAAGGAAGCTACTTTAAATGATGAAGATAGTGATGAAGAGAATGAGGATCGTATCGTAAGACCTGCCATCAAAATGTACAAGAATGCACATATCAAGGAAGGGACTGGATGGATTAATGATGATGCCTGCAAAGCATATGTAAGTTATGAAATGTTTTTTTATTTTTATTTTTCATAGAACTTAAATCATCTAACTTAACATGAAGGTCTGCCACTTTTCATGGTCTTCTCTATATCTTCATCTCTCTACTTACACATATATATAATAATGATTAGGAGTTTTGATTTTTTTTTTTTTTTTTTTTTTTTTTTTTTTTTTTTTTTTTTTTTTTCAGACTGCAATTTGAAATTGATTTTTGAATTTGAACTGTGGTTAATGAAGTTTATGGTTTGGATTGTGAGAGAAAGATGGGAATTTGGACTAAGTTAAGCTAGCTGCATTGTGTGAAGCTGTTACTCTCTTAACATAAATATATTTCAAAAAAAATCTATTTGTTCAAGCAATGGCATTTCATAAATCTAGGTTTGACTTTTTAATATTAATTTCCGTGTCACCCCTTGTCCCCAGAAATCTTCTCTATTGTTAGAACTTATAAGTGGTTGGGAAATATAGGAATGATTTATATTTTTCTACAAATATTTTTTGTTGGGTAAGTGATCCAATATGATCAACAAACAAGGGTACTTGCTTCATTTGAAAAGATCTGGCATTGTTTCGTTAGCATCAGATCTACTTAATTGGCTGCCCTTACTGATCATGTATGAGTAGAGAAGAGATGTGACTTAGGCCTTTAATTTTTTTTGCCATGACCTCTCTATGTTTGTGTAACTCTGTTTTTGTGTGTTAGTGATGTTGTTGCTGGAGGAATTTTTATCACTGTATAGCAAACTTATCACTCTTTTCAATTATTTGAACTAAAATTCTCATCATCCTTAAAATTAGAGTGCTTCAATTTTGCCTTAATTCCAAATAAAATTGGTTTTCCTGATGAAAGCAATATAAATTATTACTTATCTATGTTGAATCAATTTCTCTATTAAATTACTTCATTGACATTTCAAAATGCAGGATAATATGGTGGCCCAATCAAAGGAATCTATTAATGTGGATGCTAGTAGTCCAATTCTAGTGGATGAACAAATATTGGAGAATTGTCTTGGAAAAGGAAAGGGTACTTATTTCCGTGGGTTTGGTCATGCAAAGAAGACTCCATGAGGACGTAAGAGGAATGCCAATATTGTAGAATTGGTGGCAGAATTGGAAGCCGAGAGGAGGGGGGCTGATAAAACTAAAGAAAAATGTGATGGAATGATGGAGTCTATAAATGATTTAAAGGCAACTATGGCTAGTCTTGCGGAGAATCAAAACAGAATGTCTACTAAGCATAAGTTCACACAATTTGGCACGCATCAACCTCCGTTTGGTAGCCCACAACAACAGGAACAACCGTCAACTTATGGACCATTTGGCTATCTATTGAATAGTCCTCAGCCACCTATGTTTGGAGCATTTGGTCATCCGTACCAACCATTTCAATCCGAGCCTGCAATACATGATCAATGATTTGAGACATTGAAGTTTAGAAACTAAGTTTTTGATAACATTTCCTAATAGCCAGGCACACAAATAGGTGGCAGCTACTGCACCTCTGCCATATTTGCAAATTGTCCAATGGCAGTATAAGAAAGTCAAGTCAAGGCCAAGAAAGTTTTTTGATTAGAAACTAATTTTTTGGGATTATATATGATGTTTTTTGGTATTGTTTGGAGAATTGCTAGAAGTGTGATTTGAACTACCTATATATATATTTTAATTAATGGTTATTATTAGTGTTGACATTAAATTTAGTTTGTGTAGAAATAGATTATAAATGGATGAAGTAGCAGGCTATGAATTGAATATAGCATATGCCAACATCAACCGTCCCAAATACCAATTTGAGATGGCATAAACATCTGTCCCAAATACTTAATTGGGATAGAAAAATTTTTCGTCCCTAATGCTCAATTGGGACTGAATAAAATTCCTTCTCAAATGCTAAATTCCATCCCTAATGCTCAATTAGGACGGATAATTATCCTCAGTCCCGAATACTCAATTGGGATGGAGTTTTATTCTGTCCCAATTAGTCCATTCCTAAAACCCTTTTAGGACGTTGCATATGGAGATGGTTGCATCAGCTGTCCCAAAAAGGTATTAGGGACAGTTTGGGCACCTATAGGGAAAGTTTTTTGGGTCCTTAATAGCACCATTTTTTGTAGTGTTAGTTGGTTGTCCCGAACATAAAATAAAATAAAACTAAATTAAATTAAAGTGATCAGAAAGCGCGAGGTCAGGGCTTTGACTTCACCACAATCTTCATACTATGGTTAACTATTTCAACTCTGGGGATTTAACAAATTATATTTCAAATGAATTTAACTAAAATAACATTCGTTCAATTCAAGTTTTAAAGAAAGATGTTTTATAAATTGCAGTTAATTAAAACCTATCTGTGGTTAGCATGGACTATCTACCTACCTACTTTAACTAATTTTCTAAATAATCCATCTTTCCTAACCATAAACTATGAAAACATTCATTTATAAAAAACATTGGAACACCATTACATGATCTCTATTCTTATGTCAGGCAGGGCTCCGTCAGATACCGTCCAATAAGAATGGGTTGAGTATAGTTAATGAACAGTTATATCTACGATAAGGTAATAACAATTCAAAAACTATTAAAATTTTAAAGATCCAATGGAGTTGTCTCAATTGCTAATAATCATGTAATCAGAAATATAATATATATTAAAAAAATCTCAGAGTTGAAACAATCAAACCATAGTAATTAGATGGGTTACATCAGTGCCCTAAGAGAGGAATTAGCTACTCTTGCCGATGTAAAATATCATCTGTGTTGTTGTCGTCTTCATCATCACGAACGACACTTCTCTTATCAGGATCTTCACCTTCTAAGGTTATAGAAACCCTAAAAGCCGCCACCACAATATCAGCCTTCTGAATAATATGAGAACAAAGAATTCCTTCTATCAAGGCATGTGCCTTCTTTTATAGAAGAAAATAAAGGTTTGGTGGGCTTTTAGGTCTTCTGGCCCATCTGGAGTAAGATACGAATTAAAAAAGAATAATCCTATTGTTGACCTTACAAATTTCATCTAAGGACAATCTAAAGGTTTTGATGATAGGACTAATATTTACATTGAGTGTTATATAGATTATTCATATTCAAAGAATAACCTCAATGAAGCTATAAAGATCATTCCAAGTATTCCATTATTCAAGATCACATCAAGGAAAGCAATGGATACAATGAAGACATCAAGTTGCAAAGAACCAAATGCAAAGTCCATACAAAGATAACTTGGACTACAATAAGTAAGAAAGCAACTCAAAGGAAGAAAGAAAGCAAGACTACCTTAAAGCCTAAAGATCATGGACAAAGCTTGAAGAAAAGGGGTGGATAGGATGGTGAGTGTTTAGGATACAATGTCAAAGTATTTATGAATCCATTTGAAGCTCATCTCTATAGGACCATGCATATCATATCATCATTCATATGTTCCTATATATATTAGCAATAGACTATACACTTCATTCATATATAATTGCACATGAAGTCATTGCTAAAGAGTGAGTTAGTTCAAGCATGCATAAGCTTTGAAAGAACTCATCACTTATGCTAGAAATGCTAAGACCATGCACATCAATCATATAATTCATATTGGTCAACAATTAAGGCATGAGAAGCCTTCATTACCATGAATTGGTAATGGGTATTAGGACCCCAGAATGTGCGTCATGAAAAATTGTGTTTTTGGCTAAGTGTAAAAAATAAATTTTTGAAATAATGATTATTTCAAAATAATTTTTTCCGGTAATAACTCTTTATACTTCAACTAGCCTAAACTGATTTTATCAAAATTTTTGACCAAGTCTACATTGGTCTACATAAGGATTCATTTTTACTAAAACTGTCGGAAATCCAAATTTGTACTAAAACTGAATTTCTACATTTTGATTTAGTTGGATTTCAATTTTCTATTATTTTTTATTGAATTCAAACGGGGGGTACTGCTTTATTTACATTGTAAACTTAAAGTAAATAGATATTTACTTAAATGTTATCAATGGAAATAAGGTATGTGCAGATGTCCTGTACACAAACTGTCTCATCTGTTAACTTAAAACAAAATTTCCTAAAGCAGCAGTTTCATTTCGGCAGACTGAAATGTATAGGCAAATCATTCTGGACGACCAGTTTAGATATTAGCTATGCAATAAGGGCTCAAGCTATTTCGGTCGACCGAAACAAAAGCATAACCATTTCGGCCTACCAAAATAAAAAGGTGTAGGGCAACCTCAAGTCATTTCAGACGACCGAAACACAATAGTGTTTCATTTCGGTCGACCGAACTAGCACAGATTCAAATCTGAATGGCTATTTTGCCTTAAACCGCGTACACAACAACTATATTTTTGAATTAGCTATAGAAACTCTATAAATAGAGTTAAGGGACTTCGGGATTTCATGTTGCTACATTTGAGAGACATCTTCCAGCATCATAAGAGCTTTTGTTCTTCATTCATATCATACTTTCTCATCCCATATCATTCATAGAGTATTGAGCTTCAATCTATTCATCTATACTCTAGTTGTGAGCTTGGATTTATATATCAATCTTTGAGAGATATATTTGTATGCAACAAATCTGATCTTCATTTGTAAGGGCTGGTGTGGCCCAAGGAAGAAGAAGCAAGCTATCTTCAATTTGTAAGGGTTGGTGTGACCCAAAGAAAGACTAAGGGAAGCTTGTTCTCTTAGCAAGGTAAAGCAAAGAGTCGTTTCATGTAAATGTTTGCTCTCCACCCAAAAGGAGAAGTCATAGTGGTTTGGTACTATTACTCCAATACCAGCGCTTTTTTCTTAAGCGCTGGTACTATTACTCCAATACCAGCGCTTTTTCCTTAAGCGCTGGTACATTACCCCAATACCAGCGCTTTTTTCTTAAGCGCTAGTACAATTACCCCTATACCAGCGCTTTTTTTAAAAGCGCTGGTATTAGCCTAATCTGTTGTAGTGGCTACTATAAATTAATAATTGGTCTGGTTCATTAAACCATGGACCCAATTCAATTAATTCATAAATTAATTTCTACTCCACTAAAAGAAATTAATTGCACTCCAATTAAATAGTAAATTACCTCTGAGTCAATGTTGCACTTTGACCCCTCTATGCATAATTAATTATCGGATAAATAAAGCCATCAATCTGACTACTTAATTAATATATTTATTTTGATACCTTTGATCATTTCCTACTTGATCATAATAAAGCATTTGTTTGACAAAAATATTAATTTAAATAAATAAATATATAGGAAATCATTTTGTCTAAAAACATACGAAGGCCTTCGAATTTAATTTGTGATCAACTATAATCAATACAAAATAAATACAAGTAGTACTGATGCAAATATTGAGAATATAACCCTCAAACTATTAATTACATAATGGTGGCTTGTCGTCGACCCAATCCAAAGTTTGTGCAAAAGAGAGTGGTGTTAGACAATGGTCAAGTTTTACATTTATAATTTGCCACTACTACCTTTCACTAAAAATATAGTTAGGACGAATAGGAATCGTCCCAAGGGATTAGTGGGTCGTATTAGGTTGTGGAATCGAGATTAGGGTTAGTAGGTTGAGTGATCAAAAGATTGGTTGGTGATTGAATTACACTAAGATGCAATTTAATCTAAAGTAAACAATTAAATGCAATAGGGAGAAAATAAGAGAGAGAGATCTTGGGATTTAGAGGTCACCACTAAGCATAACTTTTCTACACCCTTAATGAATGATTAATGAGGGGGAAAACATGTATTGCAATATTAGTGTGTGTGTGTGTGGTTGTTTCAACAAGTATGGATGACTAATTAAGTATATATTGTCTAAGCAACATGGTAAATAGCATAATATATCAAACTAAGCCACTAATCCTTTCTTTAAGCTCACAATCTAAACACATCACGAGGTTAGAGACATATGCTACTTGCTTTCATAAGTATAGAACATTAAACAACAAGCATGGAATGTTCTCCCATTTAACATCTAAACTACAACTACACTACAATTAAGCTAATGACATGAAATTAAACTAATTAATCTAAGGGAGAGGCACAATCCATCAAGAAATGAGTATGAACCATCAAATAAACCACAAGAGCATTCTATTAAGCACTATGTCTTGACAATCTCTAAATCTATAGCATCAACACACATAGACATGCATCAATAACACAAGAAATAGAGACAAACACATGAACATCTATTCTAGCATACATAGACATATGGATAGAATGAAATGATCAATTGGAAGCATTAAACCATACAAATCATTGAATAAACAAGATCTATATTTATAAAAGTGTCAAAACATGTATCACAATATAAATCCCCTCAAAAATACATAAATCAAGATGTAGAAAGCATGCTTAGGGCTAACTCTAGCCCCAAGAGGATGTCTAGCCACTCATGGATGGTGTCCTCCAACCCTCAAGGGCTAACTCCATGGTAGAGATTGCTCCTCTTCTTGGTTGATGGAAGAAATCCAAGCTTGTATCTTTAGCCTCCTCTTTTCTTTTCTTCCTTATTAAGAATATGGAAAAATTGTGTCTCTAGTGTATCTATCTAGTATCTCTCAAGAATGGCTCATATTCCTTATATAGGTAGGTTAAATGTCACCCCCAATGAGCTGGGCTCATATACCAATATTCTTTCCAATGATTGGACATGAGAGAACTTTTAATGAGCTGGAAATTGGATGTTCTCTGGCTTAAGGAAGTTCGATCGATCGAACTTGTGGTGAGATAGATCGAATATGGCTGAGATCTATTGAATTGAAGCTGGATCGATCCTCTATGGCGGCACCTTTTTCGATAAAGACAAATCTGAGATATTTTGAAGATATTTTTGGGAAAGAGACAAGTGTGGTAGGTAGAGTGGTACAACTGGATAAGATGGAATCTTTTCGATCGATCGGAAGAAAGTTGGATCGATCGAACTTTGTGGGATCTTTGGAGAAGGATAAAAGAGCTTGGATCCATCTTGAAATGCTGAGATCGATGAACTTTCGATCGATCGAATATTTTCTGAGATCAATCGAACTTGATGAATTTCCACCACTTGCTTCCTTTTGCTCCCACTTTGCTCATTTCTTTGATTCATCTCAAGATTGCTTCAATTATACTCTTATTTAGCTGAGTTAGCTTATTTTGGGGATAAGCACCTGAAAAATGGAAATAATACAAAATAAATCTAAAGCGAGAAAATAAGACAGATAAAGGTTCTAGAATACCTAAGCTTAAAGGGTTTAAATGCGCACTTTTCAGCGCTCATCACACACCCAAACTTAAATATTGCTAGTCCCTAGCAATGAACTAGAAAGTAAATGAATGAAATGAACAACTATACAACTATGAACTAGAAAGTAATAAATGGATAACGCCACTTTCGTAGGGAACACGATTACATTTAGCATATGCAACAAGCCTTTTAAACCCCTAGTGGACAAGTGAAGTCTCGTGAGGGTTTCCAGAAATGATACCCACAAACATTAAGCTCATTCTCACAAAAGAGGCACCAATATTGTAAACAAGCATTGGGAGAAAACTACCTCAAGTATGTAATTTTTCAAACATTTCCAAGCAATCTCCCAAAATTTCAACATCAAGCAAGCAAGTATGGTCCTCCACATATCAAGAAAATGATCATGCAAATCAAAATAAGTCTAGAATTCTTTTTGAGTGGACCGACATCAAATATGTTGCTATCTAAGCCAACTAAATAAATGATCACATCCTTACCCTTAAACTAGCATACAAATCTAGTACCGATCATTAAGACAAATAGTGGACCTTTTATTAAAGTTTTATTCATCTAGGTGCGCTTATTTTTTTCACTGAATTTTTTTTTTTTTTTTTTTTTTTTTTTTTTTTTTTTTTTTTTTTTTTCGGATCAAAGATGGAAACATGGTGCAATGTATTGTTCTATTAAGCTTTCTATCGATTCATGAGGTCGAGCGTTAGGTCAATGACTCCCAAACCAGACGGCTTTAGGCACTAGGTGTTTAAACACCCCTAAGGACTTACAAGTTCAAATCAAGACAACCTCCATCTAATCATTTCCCACTTCTCACCTTTTGGGAGAAGTCCTCACTTTTTTATTCCTTTTACAACTTCTTCCCCTTTTTTTTTTAGCAAGTTCAATTATTAACCTAGAGTTTGGGCCCTCCACCTTTTGGCGCGAGAAGTTCAGTACTTGATAAGGCTAGAATCTCGGCTACTCAATGAAAAGGGTTTGTTATCCACCTTTATTAAAATGAAAGCTTTCAATGCATTACTAGCCTAATTGGGATATAATCAATTCAATAATCAACAAAGCATGTACCCCACAAATGAATGCTAGTATGCGCTTATACTAGTGTAGAATCCTAGAGTGAATCTTAAAACATTCACAAAATCAAGATGATGTGTACCATAAGTGCAAGCAAGAGATCAATCTTTTGAAAAATTTACTCCTAAATTGCATCCATAAGGCATACAAGGAGTATTGGACTATCAAGTCAAACAATTTTTAAATTTTAAACTATATAGTCCTCAAAAGATTAAAATTATAGCTAGTGATGGACCAATCATAGAAAATTCCTCAAATACACAAGTTATGCTCAAAATTTTGAATTGAAAGCAAATACTGTAATTAACACCATTACCCCCCCAAACTTAAATGGCACAATGTCCTCAATGTGCAAAGAACAAAGGAAATAGTATACCAGTGCAACTAAGTAAAGAATGGCCGGAACACAAGTATCCAAAGTAGGTGGCATAGCCCCCCCAAACTTGGGATTAACTATGGTCTTGAAAAGATGGCACTGGATAAAAGTTCATTAGATAACAAAGGGGATAATAACAGGTGCACAGTGGACATGTAAGTGTAAATGGGATAAGAAATTGAAGTAAGGAGAGAGGAAAAAGGGTGGTCCTGAAAAATTCGGGCAGTACTCTCTCTCACTGAAGTCACTGTGATGCACCTGATGGAGTCAATCACAAACGGATATATCAATATGTATATATGACATCCAAAAACAAAGTATGCATAAAAGAGAAATAAAGAATAGTACACTACATCCAGTGTCTAGGCCAACAGACTGGCCGCAAGTATATAATAGTAACAAAAATATGACAGATATCACAGATATATAACAGGAGAAAAGATATGGGAATCATGAAGAGGAGGTAGGACGAGCAGGGCGTGCTCCACGGATGTCTCTGGATAGATCACGTAATGCAGCTATGACATCCGTGCGGAGTGAAACAATATCAGCTCGGATGGAAACCATGCCGTCCTCCAGAGTCTGAAGACACTCTCCGAAGTTGGGTATCTAAAATAGAGCCTCAGGTGCTGCTGAAGCGGGAGAATGATGATCCTGAGCCTGCTCCTCATCGTGAACGGGCGACCCAACTGGAGAGTGATGCTTTGGGTCCTCTGCGAGCTGCTCCAAGTCAATATCCATATGCATGGTAGCCGGATCGACTGGTACATCATCCGCCGCCTGCTCTGCTGCAGCCGCTGCCTACCCTAACTCCTCTTTCTCTAGCTCCTCAGCTGCCTCCACAGCGTCGTCCTGTAGACTCTTGATAAGAGCCTTGTAGCTCTTATCCCAATCCTTCTTCTTAAATGAGCAAGCCCCAGACTCAGTGTGTTTCCGTGGCTGGAAGGGATAGCGCTGGTCCCGCAATATCTGTGTGATGAGATGGCCGAATGGGAGATGCTTGGCCCGTTTGGGCTTGGCCTTGCTGATATGATCAACATATAGCTTCATCATAGTAATCCAGATGAGCGCAGGAATGGATAGCCAGTGCCCTGTATAGAAGGCATATAAAGCTGTAAGATAGTCACCGTGCCTCTGTATTTTGTGGCCGGCCATAAAAACATTTCGGAATAGCACCGAATCAAAGAACCACAGGTTGTCTGGCAGATAAGTCCAAGTGGCGAAAGTCTCGCCACCTACATAGTGACCTGTGAGTGCAATGGCCATGTCTGCATATGAGGGCCTCCATAGGGTAGGATATTTATCTTGGAGATCGAGAGGGCAGACGTGTGGATAGCGACAAGATCTGAAAAGAGTGTCCACAGTGATACTGATAGGGTGGCTGTCAATGGTAGTCCGCAGCTCCGCCAGGTTACTCAGGGTAGGTTAGAGGTTCTGGAAGAACATCCGGACCAACCTCGGTTACACTGGGTATGTGACAGGGGTTAGTATGGCTGAGATATCCCTCCGGTTTATATCATCATATGCTGCTCTGGTAAGAACAGACCGAGAGAAGTAGTCTATATCAAAGACCGACTCATGCGCCACCTGAAGGCGTGAGTATCTCGGCAATGGCCGGTCTAAGTCCTAGGCTGGCTGAGCTGGTGGTGGTGATGAAGATGGTATGTACTCAGCCTTAGCACTAGCTTGTGAAGAAGATACCTCAATCGAAGACTGTAGTCTACTATCAGTAGATGGAGACTGAGGTGGAGTAGGCTCTGCTGGTTCCTCATGAATATGAGAGGGCTCTGGCTCGGACTCGTGAATGGGGTCCTGGATATGAGATGGACTTACCTGGTCGTCTAATCTCTGCCTGGCCCTACAGTGATAATGTCCACGAGCAACAGTCTTGACCCTAGCCATGGCCTGCAAAATAAAAGGAAAACTTGCAAAAAGGAAGTCAGTGCCAGTATAAAGAATTAAAGCACAGTTTATACAATCATGTATAATAGACAAAACAGATAAGGAACATGAATCTATACAAGTGACATGACGTGAAGCATGCTAGACAGTATAAGTATGGAATGCATCCAATGTGAAAAAAATAGGCATTGGGCATGTATGAGATAGCATGAAACACAAGAAATGGTGTGTGAAATGTGTGATGCAAATCTGTGAAATTCGATCGATCAAAAAAATGTGAGATCGATGCAAATTCGATCGATCTTGAATAAGTGAGATCGATCTGTTACAGATCGATCTGAGAAAAAGTTCGATTGATCGAATTGTTAGGTGAAATTCGAAAAGTCACAGATCTGTGACATGGATGGCACGGGGACCTCACAAACAAGCTTGTGGGCCCCTTTACACAACAAATCAACAATTTTGGTCACTTTCCTTAGCTCGTGACCCCCAAAAGCAAGAATTAAAACCAAAAAATATATAACCTATATATACATATATATACACATATATACATAGCTTCAAAGCTTCATCAATGGCAAGGTTCATCATCAAAACATTATAGATCTTACATGGAAGGTATGGATTCATGAAGATAAAGCTTGAAATCAAAAGAGGGATTTCAAATCTTACCTAAAACCAAGAGATGAGATGAAAGGGATATGAAATCTGAGGTCTGAGATGAGGGAGAGAGATTCGAGATGAGGTGGACTAGCCGGAGGGTTCGCCGGAGGTGGGGAAGTGAGTTGCAGCGGCGAGGGACGAAGGTGAGGGTGTTAGATCGATCTGTGGTATCGATCTAATAATCCTAGGTTTGGTTTTTTTAAAAATATTTCGTTACCAGTTCGATCGATCGAACTGAAATCTCAGATCGATCTAACTGTGATCGATCTCTCCTCACTAAAAGACAAAATTGTTTTTATTTTATTTATTTATTTTAAATTTAAAATTCAAAACAAAAAATCAAACTTAAAACTGTAAATCAAAGAACAGAGATCGATCTCTCCAAGATCGATCTCAGATGAACTCCGATCAATCGAACATGCAAAAACCTGCAGACATGTTCGATCAATAGGACAGAGAGGCTTTTTGATGCAGGTTGGATGTAGGTTCAAAATTTTTCTAAGTGTTAGGACTATAGATCGATCCAAGATGAAGTTGGATCGATCGAAGAATTAAAGATCGATCTAGGAACAAGTTCGATCGCTGGGACAGAGAGCTAAAATATGCAGGTTTTCTTCGAACGATTGGTCAGAGAGGTGATTGGATGTAGGTTGGATGCAGGTATGGAGTTCGATCGACCGAACCTCTTTGGAGATCGATTAAACTTATGCAAAATGCTCATTTTCAACATGAAAGTGCATTCAATCCTAATCACAGTTCCTAGCATTGTATATGAACCTAAAGCAAATATCTAGACTTCGCAAGAAATGAAATTTAAAATAAAAATGAGGGAGGAATAGGGTTGTGACACCCTACGAAATGTACTCATCTTTAACGTCTCTAGCAAGACGTTGGGCTCTTTTATCCCGGATCAAACATCTTGTAGTGCATCCCCTCCTTGATGGGGTGATAAGTGCTTTGAACTCCACCCAACAAATGGTTCCCTAGAGAACTTGTTGGATTAGGCTCGAAAATTTTTTTTGGTCCTAGGTCAAAATGATCTTTGGGCTTTCATGCCTTTTCAAAACAAGATTTTAAAACTACTTTCTTGGAATTCAGGGTTGAAGATGAACTTTTTGGAATTTTGGTTTCACACAAAGACTCTATTCCTTTACATTCAAGGTCATGATATTTCTCTACAACATTCATTTCTTCATGCTTGTCAAATGAATTGGGGGTCGGATTAAAGATATTTAACTTCACCTTCATGTGGCCAAATGAGATCTTTATTATCCCCGTCCTACAACTAATGTTGGCATTCGCGGTTGCCAAGAAAGGACGGCTAAGGATAACGGGAATTTGGCTCTTAGGATTTGGGACCGGTTCCGTGTCAATGACAACGAAATCAACGGGGAAGAAAAATTTATTAATCTTAATCAATACATCCTCAATGATACCCCTAGGCTTTTTGATGGATCGGTCGGCAAGTTGCAAAACCACCGGCGTCGGTTTCAAGTCTCTTAAGCCTAATTTGATATAACCGAGTACAGAAGAAGGTTAACACTTGCTCCTAAGTCTAAAAGAGCACGATTAATGATATGATCTCCAATGATGCATGAAGAGGTAGGTGAACCGGGGTCCTTAAACTTTAGAAGAGTGTTATGCTGCAAAATTAAGCTTACTTGCTCGGTTAAGACCACTTTCCTAGGTGTTTGGCTTTTGTTCTTCCTCTTTTAGGTGTAAAGATCTTTTAAAAACTTGACGTAAGCCGGAATTTGCTTGATTGCATCCAAAAGTAGAAGATTGACTTTCACTTGCCTAAACACATCCATAATTTCATTTGTTTTGGCCTTTTGTTTGTCAATTGAAATGAATCCTTTTAAGGCATCCGGAAATGGAGTTCTTGGCTCAAAAACCTTTTCAGAAATTTTCTTTGAAGTCTCTTTAACACAAGAAGTTTTGAAATCATTTTACAAATTTTTCTTTTCAAAATCACCTTTCAAATCATTTTTCAACACATTTTCATTTGAAAGATCATGCATATGCAATGAAGGAGGAATATGATAAGAAACGGGACGGGTGTCAACTTTAGGTTACACAGGTTCACTCACTTCATTGGACATGCCTACTTGGTTGTCCACAATATTCCCACTTCTCAAGGTAGTCACCGCATTAATATGCTCTATTGTGTGACCTTCCGATGAGGAATGAGTCTCTACAACACATTGTTGCTTGGGTGGGTCATTCAAAGGCATTTTCCCTTTCTCTCTAGTATTTAAAGTACTAGCTATTTGCCATACTTGGGTTTCTAGCTTAGCAATGGATTAAGAATGAGAATGAAGCAATTGAGTATTTGCCTCTAGAGTGCCTAGAGAATTAGAAAATTGATTTCCTTGTGATTGAAATGATGATCTATAACCTTGGGAACCTTAGCTTTGCATCAGAGGTGGAACATACTTCCCTTGGAAACCACCTTGGGGAGGGTTTGAGCCTTCCCCTTGGTTTCTCCAAGAGAAATTCGGGTGATTCCTCCAACTAGGATTATAGTGATTGTCATAAGGATTGTTCCCTTAATTAACAAAAGTTGCATTGACTTGTTCATCATGCTCACTTTGCACATGTCCATGGGGACAATTGGAAGTAGAATGTAAAACACTTGAACAAGTCATACATGTCTCATTGGATGCATGATGGGAATGGTTAGGGATGGAAGATACTTGATTTGCCGAGTTTTTGTTAATCAAGAATTGATCAAACCTTTGAGATAAGGATTTCATCTCGGCGGCTATTTCATTGGAATGGTCAACTTAATGTAAGCCAACACTCTTCCTTCCATTTGAATTCCTACCATTCTTAGAAGATAAAGTTCGATGCAAGGAATTTTCACTCATGCTCTCATAAAGATGCCACATATTATCCTCATGCCTATCAATGTAAGAGCCACCCATGGAAGTATCAACCATGCCCTTGTAATTGTCCGATAAGCTCTCAAAGGAATATTGAACTAATTGCCATATGGGTATGTCATGATGTGGACACTTCCTAAGCAATTCATTGAATCTTTCCCATGCCTCATGGAACGTTTCCCAATCCCCGTGTGAAAACTCTCGAATTGATGTTCTCATGGCATTGGTCTTAGAAACTGGATAGTATTTCTTCAAGAAATCTTGTTGCATTTCTGCCCAAGAAGTTATTGAAAAAGGCCTAAGATTGTTAAACCAATATTTTGCCTTGTCTTTAAGGGTGAATGGAAAAATTTTAAGCCTTAAGACCTCTTTTGGCATATCCGTGTATCTCACGGTGGAACATACTTCAAGAAACTCATCCAAATGCTTGTAAGGTTCTTCACTTGGAAGTCCATGATAATTAGGAAGCATTTGGATGGTTTGTGGTTTGATCTCATAGTGGTGTGCTCTAAATGGTGGCAATTAAATGCATGTGGGTGCGTTGTATTCATTAGGCACATAGTGATCTCTTAAAGCAAGTGGAGGATTAGCAATTGGAGGTGCAACATGGGTACCTTGATTACCTTAAACTATGGGAGGTTGTGGAGTATAGATTAGTCTTGGCATTCCCAATGGAACTTGACCTTGTTGTTGTGATGGGTGAATGAATGGCCTCGGCATGCCTAATGGTACTTGCATGTGATCATGATGTACATTGGGGTGGAGGATACCTTGTTGATCTATGTGACCAAGGTTCTCCACATGGTCCTCATTATGTCCTTCCATTGATAGGATGGATTGACTAGAACTTCCTCTTCCCCTAGGGTTTCAAATAACGGATTCAAGATAAAAAATTAGAGGGACAAGAGTAGGTTTCAATGATCTACGACCATGCATGCACAACAAAACACAACAAGCAACAAGTAATGAACACTTATTTCACCTTCGCAACAAATCAACAATCAACAAACTTCCTCCACATACAATGTTCCCATACTCCCATGCTATCAACAATATGCAAAGAAAAGTAAAATTGCCTCCACGCGGGCTCACGATTTATCTATGAATTGAATTACAAGCCTCTACGCGGACCGACGATTTAACTAGAGATTGAGTTAAGAAAGAGCTCACAAAGGGTCCTTTAGCACTTCAATTAGCCTTGCAAAAATTTTTAGATTTTAGCTTTTTCCTTGCTTTTGCTTAGCTCCTTGCTTGAAATGCTCCTTTGCTCACCTTCTTTTCAATGTACCTAGTTAAACAAGAACCAACACAATAAGTAACCAAAATAAAAATGAAAATAAAGTAAAGACACGATCAAAAGAGTACTAATTCCTAATTGATTCCACAAATACGACGTTGCCTTAAATCAATCCCTGGTAACGGTGCCAAAAACTTGGTGGCTTGTCGTTGACCCAATCCAAAGTTTGTGCAAAAGAAAGTGGTGTTAGACTATGGTCAAGTTTTACATTTATAATTTGCCATTATTACCTTTCACTAAAAATATAGTTAGGGCGAGTAGGGATCGTCCCAAGGGATTGGTGGGTCGTATTAGCTTGTGGAATCGAGATTAGGGTTAGTAGGTCGAGTGATCAAAAGATTGGTTGGTGATTGAATTATACTAAGATGCAATTTAATCTAAAGTAAACAATTAAATGCAATAGGGAGAGAATAAGAGAGAGAGATCTCGGGATTTAGAGGTCACCACTATGCATAGCTTTTCTACACCCTTAATGAATGATTAATGAGGGGGAAAACATGTATTGCAATATTAGTGTGTGTGTGTGGTTGTTTCAATAAGCATGGAGACTAATTAAGTATATATTATCTAAGCAACATGGTAAATAGCACAATATATCAAACTAAGCCATTAATCCTTTCTTTAAGCTCATAATCCAAACACATCAGAAGGTTAGAGACATATGCTACTTGCTTTCATAAGTATGGAACATCAAACAAACATCTAAACTACAACTACACTACAATTAAGCTAATGACATGAAATTAAACTAATTAATCTAAGGGAGAGGCACAATCCATCAAGAAATGAATATGAACCATCAAATAAACAACAAGAGCATTCCATTAAGCACTATGTCTTGACAATCTCTAGATCTATAGCATTCATACACATAGACATGCATCAATAACACAAAATCTAGAGATAAACATATGAACATCTATTCTAGCATACATAGACATATGGATAGAATGAAATGATCAATTGGAAGCATTAAACTACACAAATCATTGAATAAATAAGATCTATATTTATAAAAGTGTCAAAACATGTATCACAATACAAATTCCCTCAAAAATACATAAATCAAGATGTAGAAAACATGCTTAGGGCTAACTCTAGCCCCAAGAGGATGTCTAGCCACTCATGGATGGTGTCCTCCAACGCTCAAGGGCTAACTCCATGGTAGAGATTGCTCCTCTTCTTGGTTGATGGAAGAACTCCAAGCTTGTGTCTCTAGCCTCCTCTTTTCTTTTCTTCCTCACTAAGAATATGAAAAAATTGTGTCTCTAGTGTATCTATCTAGTATCTCTCAAGAATGGCTCATATTCCTTATATAGGTAGGTTAAATGTCACCCCCAATGAGCTAGGCTCGTACTCCAATAATCCTTCCAATGATTGAACATGAGACAACTTTTAATGAGCTAGAAATTGTATTTTCTCGGGCTTGAGGAAGTTTGATCGATCAAACTTATGGTGAGATCGATCGAACATGGCTGAGATCTATCGAATTGAAGCTGGATCGATCCTCTATGGCGGCGCTTGTTTTGGATAAAGACAAATCTGAGATATTTTGAAGATATTTTTGGGAAAGAGACAAGTGTGGTAGGTAGGGTGGTACAACTAGATAAGATGGAATCTTTTCGATCGATCGGAAGAAAGTTGGATCGATCGAACTTTGTGGGATCTTTGGATAAGGACAAAAGAGCTTGGATCCATCTTGAAATGCTAAGATCAATGAACTTTCGATCGATCAATGAACTTTGGATCCATCTTTGGATAAGGACAAAGAGCTTGGATCTTTGCTTCATTTTGCTCCCACTTTGCTCCTTTCTATGATTCATCTCAAGATTGCTTCAATTATGCTCTTATTTAGCTGAGTTAGTTTATTTTGGAGATAAGCACCTGAAAATGGAAATAATACAAAATTAATCTAAAGCGGGAAAATAAGATAGATAAAGGTTTTAGAATACCTAAGCTTAAAGGGTTTAAATGCGCATTTTTCAGCGCTTATCATATAACTACCCAAAGTGCCGATCTATGGATTCCGAAGTATCCGCC
Source organism: Cornus florida (assembly GCF_030987335.1). Taxonomy (NCBI): domain Eukaryota; kingdom Viridiplantae; phylum Streptophyta; class Magnoliopsida; order Cornales; family Cornaceae; genus Cornus; species Cornus florida. The sequence continues at coordinate 30,160,699 of NW_026775571.1, read as the reverse complement.
GAACAAATCAAAGTAATTATTAATTAATAAAAGAGTTTATACTGATAAGCGCCAAATATTTTATATTCAAGCGACCTTATTTGCATTAGTTAAGTCCATTAGTTGATGATACTGTACAGTTTAGCTTTATTTGTTTATTTCCGTCTTCTTTCAGGTCAATTTCCCCATTTATGGTTAAAGAAGCAATTTTGTCAATATTTTGAAGAATCAAAGCGCGTTGTTGCTAGGGACCGTCTTTTGGGCCAAGTTATTTTAGTCCTCATGCATGTAAGTCTTGCAGCATCATATTCAGAATGATGATCGTGTTGTCTGGCCAATCCAAAGTGGCCAAAGAGAAGACTGCATGTTTTGAACACAGGCCTCCACGGGCCCCCGCTAAATACACCAGTAGCCAGCTTTCCTTCGCGGGGCCCCGCAAACCTCTGGGGGCCCTCGCCAAGCCTCCTCGGGCGCCCATCGCGCCACTGCGGGCGCTCGCCATTTTGTCCAGAGAGCTTCACCCGGATGCCAAGCACCCACGGGCGCCTGCTAATATGCAGATAGCAGGTCACCTGCTCCTGAATTCAAGCTGATTCTTGTCTTCTATGCATTTTCTGTGGTTCTAATGGCTCTAGGGTGGTTGGAGCTTGTGATGGAGTGGATGGGGAGTAGATTTTGGGTAGATAAAGGATGGGAGGCTTATTTTTTTGGGAGATATCTTATTATTGTAAAGTTCTAGAGAGAGAAAGAGGGTTGAGAGGTTTTGGGGTGTTCTTGGAGCTCAAAGGGCAACAATGGAGAGTTTTTCTTCTTCATCCTCTTCATTCCTTGCAGTAATGGGTAACTAAACCTCTATTTAGGGAGGTGATGAAGCCTCCCCTTGTAATCATGTACTAGATTAGGCTCTATTTTGGGGATAATAATGTATAATTTTTGGTCTTTTCATAATCTAGAGCATATTACTACTTGTAATGAATTTTAATGTTTATAAATGATTGATGTAAGTTAATTATCTTGTCTTAGATGGTTCTTATATTAATCATAATGCTTGAATTTTCATGGTGACAATGAAAATAAGATTATGAATGGTTTTCATGGCATGTTGATAGAGAAACTTGATAATCCATTGCTTAGGTATTCCCTTTGATGGTTTATACTTGATTCCTAACTTCATGTGCTTTATCATTTGATTAAAGGCTTGATGATCTTTTGCTTAAGATAGTATGTTTGATGCTACGCCCTAGTTTAGGTAGTTCAAATGTATAAACTTTTGATGGATCATTCTTGTTTTGATTTAATGAACTTCTTGATGATTATAAGGCAACCATGTGTTGCTGTATAATTCTTCACTATCATATATATATATATTGTCTATCCCCAATGTAGTCTTGATCTAACATGTGTTCAGGGTTTAGTGCAGATTCACTTCCTTAGTCCCTTTGTAATTGTCTTTGCCTCTCTACTTCTTAGCATTACTGTTTTATGCAATTTTCAATTCATAATTTTAGTGACAAACCAACGAATCTCTATACCCCCCTTCATTATTCTAAAAATGATTCTAGACACCTAGGTTGCCATAAACTAGTAGTCCCAGTGGTTTAACTTACCCGACCAATAGCCCTATTTTACAATGATTTGTGCTATTGCAAAATGGTTGATTTATAATTGTAATCGATTCGTCGATCAATTTTTGGTACCATTGCCAGGGACTACAAACGGTTTTGCAACCGAGGTTTTAGGATTACCTTTGGCTTGATTATCAATATTGTGTTTTGTGAATATTTTCTTATGTTATTTTGATCATTGTGACATTTTAAGTGTTTGTGAGACTCTAGATATTCAAGGCTTGCTGAGGAAAGCTAGCAAATTTGTAAGTCTAGACGACTTCAGGTAAGTTTTCGAAGCTCTAGTTTCAAAGTTGTGAATATCTTGCATGTGTTTAGTTTAGATATAGTTAAGTTGTGAAGACCTTATTGAGGCTATTTATCTTTCTTTTCAATTACAAGCAACGGTCCTTGTCGTGGCTATTTACATTTCTGTCTTGATAATTGAGGAGAAAGGGAACATCGTATGTGGAGTTAATGGTGGTGAATTGTTGTCTTGATTGTGCTATGTGTTGTTGATGTTTGGCCGTATGTCACTTTCCTTACCAACTCTTGACTCACCAGTTGACATAAATTCACTTGAAAGAACTCTTAGGAGAAACCTTAGGGAATCTACTAGCATAAGAGAACTTGAAATTGAATTTAACACAATGGCTGAAAATGCAGGAAATGTCGGAAATGAGGGAATCAATAATGATAGGGCTGAAATTCCAAATGTGGTTCCCATGACTCTTAGGGACCATTTCATCCCTACCACTTATGCTTATCCCTCTTGCATAGTGATGCCAAACATTGAGGCCGCTCAATATGAAATCAAATCTAGCACCATCCAAATGCTTCCATCTTTTCATGGCTTTGAAAATGAGGACCCTTATAAGCACCTTGATGAATTCCTTGAAATATGCTCTACCATCAAGCTTAGGGGCTTCCCTGACAATGCTCTCCATTTGCATCTCTTCCCATTCTCATTAAAAGAAAGGGCAAAATATTAGTTGAACTCCCTTGCTGCAAATTCCATCACCACATGGGGTAAATTGCAACAAGAATTCTTAAAGAAGTATTATCCAGTAAGTAAAACCAACTTAATTAGGCGTTCCATTCTTAGCTTTTCCCAAAGCGAGGGGGAACAACTCCATGAGACTTGGGAGAGACTACTAGACCTCTTTAGGAAATGTCCGCACCACCTAATTCCAAAATGGCAATTGGTGCAAGTTTTCTATGCTAGTTTGACCGACACCCATAGATTCATGGTTAACTCCTCATGTAAAGGGATGTTCATGTCTAAAAGTGTGGATGAGGTGTGGACCTTACTAGAGAATCTGAGTGAGAATTCATTACAACACATTTCTCGTAGTGGTCCAACCTCAACCAATACAAAGAACACCAACCCTTATCATCCGAAGACAATGAGGGAAGAATCATCTCAAGTGGATGCCATAGCTCATAAATTCTATCAATTGATGGCACCATATCTATCTCCTCCCTTGTCTCAAAATTCAGCTAGTGCGGTGTGTGCATCATGTACTAGTCCATTCCATCTCTCGGAAGATTGCCCCACACCGGAGCAATTCTCCAATCCCAATCAAGAGCAAGCAAACGCCATGTTCTCAAGGCCCGGAAATAATCAATATTCCAATACTTACAATCCGGGATGGAGAGATCATCCGAATTTCTCGTGGAGGCAACAAGCCCCACAAAATTTGAATTTTCAGAATCAAGGGCATCAAAATCCGCCCTCTTCTCAATATTAAAATAGGCAATTTCAGGCCTCTTCAAGTTACCGTCCTCCGTATAATCCAAATGTCTCCACTCCATCTCTTGCGTTCCCAACTGATGAGATTATGCCTGCAAATAAGCAAATGATGGAATCCAATAAACAACTCTTGTCATCTTTGCAGCCCACTCTCCAAATGGTTTATTCTCATACTCAGTCCATAGCTAAACTTGAGAATCAAGTTGGACAAATAGCTAACTCCATGAACCAACTCCTTCAAAAGGACAAGGGTAAACTTCCCGCTCAACCATTTGAAAATCCTAGAGGGATGCATGTGATTGACGAAGCCCCTCCTCCGAGTGGGCCGACTCATGAACAAGTCCAAGCAATCACCACCCTTAGGAGTGGTCGAGTTATGGATAACAAGGTTGATAGAGAGAAAGATGGAACAACCCTTCCTTCCAAAAATCCAAATCTTCTCTCTTCTAATCCAAAGTTCACTCCGAAAAATCCAAAGTCTAATGCTGAAAATTCCAAGTTTGTCAACCCAAATGTGGAGACTTCTTATAAGCCTAAGGCTTCGTTTCCTCAATGTCTCCAAGAGTCGACACATTTTGGGAACAAGAATTGCAAAATTCAAAACATGTGGGAAGTTTTCAAGCAAGTAAAGATCAACTTGCCTCTCTTGGATGCTATTAAGCAAATCCCTCCCTATGCAAAATTTCTCAAGGATTTGTGCACTCAAAAGCGCACTTCTAAAAATCATTTGCCAAAGAAGGTGAGATTAACTAAAAATGTGAGTGCAATCATTCAACACAGTGCTCCTCCAAAGTATAAGGATCCGGGCACCCCAACTATATCGTGTGTCATTGGCAACAACAAGATAAAAAGAGCCCTCCTTGACTTAGGAGCTAGTGTAAATTTGATTCCATATTCAGTTTACTTACAGCTTGGGTTGGGAGATCTAAAGCTAACCTCCGTGGTCTTGCAGCTTGCCGACAAATCGGTCAAGCACCTACGAGGCATTCTTGAAGGTGTCATCATCAAAATGGACAAATTCTACTTTCCGGTAGACTTTGTGGTTCTTGACACGGAACCGGTCCATGACCCAAAGAAGCATATTCCCGTGATCCTTGGTAGGCCATTTTTAGTTACGGCTAATGCTTCAATTAATTGCCGAACCGGGGTGATGGACATCGCCTTTGGAAACATGTAAGTCAAACTCCACGTCTTCCATGCAGCTAAACATCCTTCCGATGAGGATGATTGTTTTCTTATTGATGTGATAGACGAAGTGGTCGAGGAATCTCTCCCCTTCATTCTAAGCAAGGATCCTCTTGAAACTTGCATGTCTCACTTTGACTTCTCAAGCTTTGACATTGACCAATCTATCCAAGAAGTAAACTCTTTACTTGACATTAATGCTATCACTGATCTTCCTCCTTAGAAAATACCGAAAGAACCACTTCCTCAACTTTCCATTACTCCTCTGGTCCCTTCCTTGAAATCTCCTCTATAACTCGAGTTAAAGCCACTCCCGGCCTACCTCAAGTATGTGTTTCTTGGTGCAAATCAAACTCTTCCAGTCATCATTGCATCGGACCTTCTTAAGGACCAAGAAACCAACCTTTTAGCGGTGCTTCAAGAGCATAAAGAAGCTATTGGCTGGGCAGTGGTTGATTTAAAAGGATCGACCCCTCTATTTGTATGCATCACATTCATATGGAGTACGACACAAAGCCTACTAGAGAGGTCCAGCACCGGTTGAATCCTAATATGAAAGAAGTGGTCGTGAAAGAAGTGATCAAATTACTAGATGCGGGAATCATCTACCCCATCTCTGATAGCAAGTGGGTGAGTCCCACTCAAGTTGTCCCCATGAAATCCGGCCTCACCGTTGTTGAAAATTCTGCGGGAGAGCTCGTGCCATAACGCACCACCACCGAGTGGCGTGTGTGCATCGACAACTGGAAACTTAACTCTACCACTAGGAAGGATCATTTTCCACTCCCATTCATTGATCAAATCCTAGAGAGGTTAGCCGGACAAAGCTTCTATTACTTCCTTGATGGTTATTCCAGCTATAACCAAGTAGTAATTGATCCGCAAGATCAAGAGAAGATCACATTCACATGCCCCTTCAGAACCTTTGCTTATAGACGCATACCTTTTGGGCTATGCAATGCTCCGACCACGTTCCAAAGATGCATGATGTCCATATTTTTCGATATGGTTGAAAAGTTCTTGGAAGTTTTCATGGACGATTTCTCTATCTTTGGCTCCTCCTTTGACTCATGTCTCCACAATCTATCCCTTGTACTCCAAAGATGCAAGGAGACAAATCTAATTCTAAGTTGGGAGAAAAGCCATTTTATGGTCCAAGAAGGCATTGTTCTAGGACATGTCATTTCTAAATGGGGAATTGAGGTGGACAAAGCCAAAGTTGAGTTAATCTCCAACCTCCCTCCCCCAAATTCTGTTCGTCAAATCCGTTCTTTTCTTGGCTATGCCGGCTTCTATCGTCGCTTCATCAAAGACTTTAGCAAAATTTCTCGGCCCTTGTGTAATCTTCTTGCCAAGGATGTTCCGTTCAATTTTGATGAACCTTGTATGGAAGCTTTCATGAAACTTCGCACTCTTCTCTCATCCGCCCCAATCATGAAACTGCCTAATTGGTCTCTTCCATTTGAGATCATGTGTGATGCATCCGATTATGCATTAGGTGCGGTTTTGGGCCAACGTGTGGATAAACTTCCATACATCATCTATTATGCTAGCAAAACACTCTCCGACGTCCAGTTAAATTACACACCACTGAGAAAGAATTGCTAGCTATGGTGTATGCCTTGGATAAATTCCGTTCCTATCTTCTTGCATCCAAGGTCATTGTTTTCTCGGATCATGCCGCTCTTAGGCATTTGCTCGCTAAAAAAGAGACCAAACCCCGCCTAATTCGATGGATACTTTTACTTCAAGAGTTTGACATCAAAATCCGGGACAAAAAAGGGACTGACAATGTTGTTGCAGACCATCTCTCTCGCTTACTCATTGAGAAATCCTCTGAATTTGCTGTAGTCCGTGATTCCTTTCCGGATGAGCAACTTTTTCAGATTTCCCATTCAAGTCTTCCTTGGTTTACGGATATTGTCAACTATCTAGCAGTAGGCAAAATTCCACCCAATTGGTCTAAACAAGAGAAAGATCGGTTCTTCTCCCAAGTCAAGCATTTCTTTTGGGAAGATCCGGAATTGTTCAAGTACTGCCTGGATCAAATCATCTAGAGATGCGTTCCCGACAATGAAACCACAAGTGGCCTAAATTTCTGCCACACTCTTGCTTGTTAGGGACACTTTAGTGCCAGAAAGACCGCTGACAAAGTCCTTTAAAGTGGATTTTATTGGCCATCCTTATTTCGGGATGCTTACAATTTCTGTAAATCTTGTGAGCATTGCCAAAAGCTCGGATCCATGTCCAGGAGAGACATGATGCCCCTCACTCCCATCCTTATTATTGAAATTTTTTATGTGTGGGGGATCGACTTCATGGGACCATTTTCATCTTCTTATGGCTCTGAGTATATCCTTGTAGTGGTGGATTATGTTTCCAAATGGGTTGAAGCCGAGGCTACCAAAACTGATGATCATAAAGTCGTGATCTAGTTCATTCAATCTAACATTTTTAGTCATTTTGGTACGCCATGAGCAATCATCAGTGATGGTAGATCTCATTTCCGAAATCGTTACCTTGAATCCGTCCTCTCCAAGTACTCTGTCATTCATAAGGTTGCCACACCTTACCATCCTCAAACGAGTGGTCAAGTGTAAGTATCTAATTGGGAGATTAAGCATATCCTAGAAAAAATGGTTCGACCGGACTGCAAAGATCGGTCATTGAGACTAAACGATGCGCTTTGGGCTTACTGGACAGCTTATAAGACACCAATTAGCATGTCCCCATATTGACTTGTCTTTGGCAAAACCTGTCATCTTCCAGTCGAACTAGAGCACCGTGCTTATTGGGCCATAAAAAGGCTCAACTTTGATCTCAAACAATCCGGCTTTACTCGCAAATTGCAGCTCAATGAGCTTGAGAAACTTCGCAATGATGCGTATGAAAGTTCTAAAATCTATAAGGCAAAGACTAAAGCTTTTCATGACAAGCACATTGTCAAAAAGTCTTTTGCCCCTGGACAAAAAGTTTAGCTTTTCAATTTTAGATTGTGACTCTTTCTCGGTAAACTCCGTTCACGATGGGATGGTCCATATGTTATCACCACCGTCTTTCCTCATGGAGCAGTCGAACTTCAAGATTCGGCTGATGGATCTCTGTTTAAGGTTAATGGCTAATGGCTTAAGCCTTACATTGACAACATTGTCCCTATCAGCAAAGTAGAGAAAGTCCTATTGGCGGACCCAATCTACGAGGATTAATGCGCCATGCAATGCTTGCTTCGTCTAGCTATTGACGTTAAATTTACCCCTCATAGGAAACAATTCTTTCATCTTCCGAGCTTCCTTCTTCCAATTGCCTAATTCCCCGAATTTTTAGGAAATTCAGTAAGTTTAGCCAACAATATGCATGCTTCCGGAATTGGTTCATCGGGCACTCCGGCGGTTGCATTTGGTTGTCTTCATCATATACAGATCATTGTTCAACTCTTGGACATATTCACGGTCATTTGGGCATGTTTCCCGTTTTATCCAAAGTTCTTATAGCATTTGACCCTTATGGATGTAGCTTATGAGTTTGTCTCATTCCATTTAATTCTACGCGGGTACTAGGTTCTCTAACGGGTTTTCACCCATGTTTGAAGTCAAGGTGATCACATCCGGGCCTTGCAAAACTGAGTTATGCTGCACAAGGCAGCTTTACAAGAGGCCCCGCGAGAGCCTGTGAAACTTGCCAGTGTGCTCAACAACTCCGCGGGGCCCCGCCGTGTCTCGCAGGCCCTGGCAAATCCTCTCGCAGGCCCCCGCCATTCTTGGCGGGGCCCCGCCCAGCTTACCAGTAGCCCCTCGTAGCAACGCAGGCGCTCGCGGCTTCCCTCTACTGGATTTTTAAATAGGCTTTCAAGCCCATTTATGCTTTATAAATTCTTCTTCTCCCTTTACACTCTCGCCCCAACCCCTCTCCAACCCTCAAATTCTTCCATCTTCTTCCAATCTTTCTCTAACCTTCTCATTCATCCATCTCCCCATTCATCCTCCCATCCCTCATCCCTCACTCTCTCATCATTCAAGCATAAGGGAATCTTGTTTCTCCAAGTTTGGGTACGTCTTTTTTCCTTTCTTTTTCTTTAAATTTTTGCATTAAGGAGGATGGGATTCTAGTTGTGGAGGATTGGTGATTGTTGGGTGTGCTTATATGTTCATTTTCAGGTTAAATTTTTGGGATTTTCACATCTTTAACCTTATTTTGTCCCTCTTTCCATTTCTTGTGCACGCCAGGTGTTTGTAAAAAGTCCTGAACCAATTTTCTTCCTCCCAATGGCTTCTAGAGTGGCCTCCAAGCGTGCTAGATCATCCGAGGGCCCTTCTAATGTACCTCCAACCCCAAATTGGGCTGAATGGCCAATCGTTCCCGAAGCCAAGTTCGCTATCAAAGATGGTTTTGGCATAATCATGAGATGGCGTGGTCCGTCCGCGAATTGAAGGAGCGTGGTCTTGAAACTTTCTTCAAACCACGTGCTCACTCCTACTACCCACGCGTGGTCCGTCTCTTCTATGCCAACATGTTCTATTCATGTGCGGAACCGGACAGAATCAAAACCACCATTGATGATTATGAGTATAAATTCACCCTTGATAACCTTGCTATGGCTATGGATTGCCCATTGGACTCTCCCGTGGATGGGGCTGGCTTGCCTCTCTATGTTGCTGCTCCCAATGCCACCTTGTCCGACATTGTGGGGGAGATTTGCTACGGGTAATTCACCGACACTCAAACCACAAGCACCAACTAGTCCTTTTTGCCATACCGGTCGTGGTTTCTTGATTCGATCTTTGCTAAGAATGTCCTTCCTGTGCCAGGCCATTCCGAACGTAAGGGGGATTTTCTGAAAACCCTCTACAATGTTGAAAAGGGGTATTGGTTTTGCATCCCACAGCTTATCTGGGACCAAATGCTAAAAATCTACAATGAATTACTCTTAGTTAGGTCACGTACTACCACCACATGGGCATTCCCTTTTCCTTACCTTATCACAAGGATGCTTAAAGATGCTGGATTCAAAGCACCCCAGTGTGAAGCTAAAGAAAAGACGGTTCTTGATATTTCTCTTGGGGTCTGGAAGTCGAGCACAGCTCAGCTTCAGACATCCCGTTAGGCCCGCATTGGGGGCAAGTTGGATTGGGGTGCTCCAGCACCCCCTGTGGCTCCTGCTTCGCCTGTTCATGATGCCCCTACACCTCCGCCGTTAGATGTCATGACCCGAGCTGACTATCTCGCCCTGAATGCTCGTCTTGATGCATTTAGCTTGCGCTTTGACACCATAGAGGGCACCATCCAGAAGACTCAGGAGAATCAAGAAATTTTACAGGCTATACTCCAGTCATTAATTGACCGTGCGCCTGGCGCACCTGGTGCTTCCTCTTCCACTATGATGGTGGAGTGATTTTATGCTTTCAGTTTTTTTTTTTTTTTTTTTTTTTTTTTTTTTTTTTTTTTTTTTTTTTTTTTTCCCCTAGTACTATTTTAGCCTTCTTTTGGGCCGCATTTGGCATTTATTTTCCAGTTTCTTTTGAACTTATAACTGCATTCCATTTTGCTTCTTTGCATGGATATTCGCTTTGAAATAAATTGCAGTTATCGCTAGTAATTTTTGGATTCATATGATTCTTGCTCTGTATAGATGCTTTTGACAGGTTTTTGAATTCAAGTTTGGGGGTATGCTCATGGAATTCATGAAGTGGCTTATTTTTGCACCGCCGCTCCATTCCTCCTCAACTTGGTACTATTGTTCTTAGCACTCTCCATTTTTATTTTTATTTTTCTTTTCCTTTGTCTTCTCACATTAAGGACAATGTGATATTCAAGTTTGGGGGTGCATGTGCTTACATTCTTATGGTTTTTGTTCATTTTTTATGCATGTTAATTAATAAAATCATGTTGATTGGGAGCGATGATAGTGTAATTTGGGAACTTTTGGAATCGAAGCATGTGTTTAATACTTTGCATATAGAAGCCAAGAGATTTTTGAAAATAAAGAATTTTTTTGAAATAAGCATGTTGATTCATTTCGGTCTGTATAAATACTTCAATTAGATTTTCACAGGACTTCATACTCTTTTATGTTTCACTTTGTACATTTGCAAACAGGAAACCTAATTGTGAGGTATGTAACCCAATTGACCTTGACTAGGACTCAGTTGATCTGAATTGATGACACTAATGAATTGATACCCTTGGCACAGTTTCTAAAAAAAAAAAAAAATTAAAAATAATAATAATAATAACAATAATAATAATAATGATGATGATGACCATTTTAAGTTCGTAGCCTTTCCAACTCGAGTTATTAAGCCCTAGGAGTGTTTCTACACTTAACACCCTAATGCCATCTGGTTTGGGAGTTGTTGGCCTAACACTTGCTATATGGTTTGGTTCGAAAGCTTAAAGGACTTAGACATTGTATGGTCATTCAAAAATAAATAAATATGGTTCGTCGAAGTTCGTAGCCTTTCCAATTCGAGTTATTAATCCCTAGGAGTGTCTCTACACTTAACACCCTAAAGCCATCTGGTTTGGGAGTTGTTGGCTTAACACTTGCTACATGGGTTGGTTAGAAAGCTTAAAGGATTTTGACATTGCATGACCATAGTAAGTGATCTCTTGAGTTGATCAATAAAATCGTCATTAAGCAACAAAAGTTGTTTTGTGAATAAAGTTAAGCCTTGGGGACCTCATTTAGAAGGAGATTTAAGGATTTGAAAGCTTGTGTTTTTGGGATTGGAAAAAGAGGGTAAAAGCCGCATATTGGGAATCCGGTTCACTTTCACTGAAGTTAGAGTTAAATTCCATTTTAGAAATGACAATTGAAGTGCTTATATAGGTCTTAATAAGCAGTGCGTAAAAGTTGAAACTTATTTTGCCATGTTGTATATCAAGGCCTCATATATGCAAGGTAGTCTACTTAATGAGTCTGTCTTGAATTTTCTGTTGTTCTAAGTTACATTTGAGCTTTGTAGATATTTTTACACTTGATGATTGATGCATGTTGTTAGCATTTCATATGTTGACATTTTTGTTAGATTCTATATTTTAGGTTTGCTATGGGACTAGCAAAATGTAAGTTTTGGGGTGTGATAAGCGCCGAATATTACATATTCAAGCACCCTTATTTGCATTAGTTAAGTCCATTAGTTGATGATAATGTACAGTTTAGCTTTATTTGTTTATTTCCGTCTTCTTTCAGGTCGGTTTCCCCATTTATGGTTAAAGAAGCGGTTTTGTCAATCTTTTGAAGAATCAAAGCGCGTCGTTGCTAAGGACCGTCTTTTGGGCCCAGTTATTTTAGTCCTCATGCATGTGAGTCTTGCAGCATCATATTCAGAATGACGATCGTGTCGTCGGGCCAATCCAAAGTGGCCAAAGAGAAGACTGCATGTTTTGAACACAGGCCTCCGCGGGCGCCCGCTGCGCCGCCGCGGGCGCCCGCCAAATACACCAGTAGCCAGCCTTCCTTCGTGGGGCCCTATAAACCTCTGCGGCCACCCGCCGCGCCACCACGGGCGCTCACCATTTTGTCTAGAGAACTTCACCCGGATGCCAAGCACCCGCGGGCACCCGCCAATATGCAGATAACAGGTCACCTGCTCCTGAATTCAAGCTGATTCTTGTCTCCTATGCATTTTCTGTGGTTCAATGGCTCTAGGGTGGTTGGAGCTCGTGATGGAGTGGATGGAGCGTAGATTTTGGGTAGATAAAGGATGGGAGGCTTATTTTTTGGGAGATATCTCATTATTGTAAAGTTCTAGAGAGAGAAAGAGGGTTGAGAGGTTTTGGGGTGTTCTTGGAGCTCAAAGAGCAACAATGGAGAGTTCTTCTTCTTCATCCTCTTCATTCCTTACAGTAATGGGTAACTAAACCTCCATTTAGGGAGGTGATGAAACCTCCCCTTGTAATCATGTACTAGATTAGGCTCTATTTTGGGGATAATAATGTATAATTTTTGGTCTTTTCATAATCTAGAGCATATTACTACTTGTAATGAATTCTAACGTTTATAAATGATTAATGTAAGTTAATTATCTTGTCTTAGATGGTTCTTATATTAATCATAATGCTTGAATTTTCATAGTGACAATGGAAATAAGATTTTGAATGGTTTTCATGGCATGTTGATAGAGAAACTTGATAGTCCATTGCTTAGGTATTCCCTTTGATGGTTTATACTTGATTCCTAACTTCATGTGCTTTATTATTTGATTAAAGGCTTGATAATCTTTTGCTTAAGATAGTATGTTTGATGATACGCCTTAGTTTAGGTAGTTCAAATGTATAAACTTTTGATGGATCTTCTTGTTTTGATTTAATGAACTTCTTGATGATTATAAGGCAATCATGTGTTGCTGTATAATTTTTGACCATCATATATATATATATTGTCTATCCCCAATGTAATCTTGATCTGACATGTGTTCAGGGTTTAGTACGGATTCAGTTCCCTAGTCCCTTTGTAATTGTCTTTGCCTCTCTACTTCTTAGCATTACTGTTTTATGCAATTTTCAATTCATAATTTTAGTGACAAACCAACGAATCTTTATACCCCCCTTCATTATTCTAAAAATGATTCTAGACACCTAGGTTGCCATAAACTAGTAGTCCCAGTGGTTCAACTTACCCGACCAATAGCTCTATTTTACAATGATTTGTGCTATTGCAAATAGGGTTGATTTATAATTGTAATCGATCCGTCAATCATATACTTCTCTCATGATTGAGAGTCAAATGTCATGATAGTGATTAGGAGCAATTGCATACAACGGCTCACACAATATATTTCAACCTAATGCGGATCTAGTTCAAGTCTAAGTTAATAATGAGTCCATCCATAATTACCGACTATGAACTATTTATGATTACTATTTATATTTATGTATTGATCGCCATCACATACATATATAAATATCTCTTGTAATCAAGTGGACACTATCAATTTCATAATGAATCGAAACATAATACATTGAATTCACCAATTGTATAAAGTATAAATATTTCAGATATGTTAGGAACATATGTCACTTTAATCCAAATAGGAATTTGCTATGTCAGGGCATATAAATCCCAACAGTATCAACATGAGGCAACATGAATCAAGATGTCTATGAAATTGAACAAGGTTGGGACATTCCATACAACACGACAAGATTTAAATCTTCAAGAGATACTACTTGAAACTTAAAGAGGGAAATCAAGAGCAAAGCATGTTGTCTGTGTAATTTAAACAAGGTTAGAATATTCCATATAACACGAAAAGGTTTTAAATTCTTAAGGAATACAACACTTGAAATTTAAAGAATGAAATCAAGGCAAAGCATAAAGTCTATGCAATTAAAGAAGGTTAGAATATTCCATATAACACAAAAATGTTTTAAATCCTCAAGGAATATAACACTTGAAATTTAAAGAATGAAATCAAGGCAAAGCATAAAGTCTATGCAATTAAACAAGGTTAGAATATTCCATATAACACGAAAAGGTTTTAAATCCTCAAGGAATACAACACTTGAAATTTAAAGAATGAAATCAAGGCAAAGCATAAAGTCTATGCAATTAAATAAGGTTAGAATATTCCATATAACATGAAAAGGTTTTAAATCCTCAAGGAATACAACACTTAAAATTTAAAGAATGAAATCAAGGCAAATCATAAAGTCTATGCAATTAAACAAGGTTAAAATATTCTATATAACACGAAAAGGTTTTAAATCCTCAAGGAATATAACACTTGAAATTTAAAGAATGAAATCAAAGACGAAGTATAAAATCTATGCAATGAAACAAGGTTGGAATATTCCATAAAACACGACAAGATCTTAGAACTTCAAGAGACAACACTTGAAATCTAAGGGTTTAAATCAAACAATGTGGATACTCGGATATCGCCCGGATTAAAACTGTACTCTTGGGATCACTTTAGGGCTACTAACCCATGGGTACCTTCTCCTAGTGCGCACTATAAGATAGGGAGCTCTCAATATCTCCCGTACTAAAACCAAGTCCTAGCCATGTCAAATCTTGATTGATATCACCGAGTTTCAAAAATCAACAAGTTGTGCAAGTCAAGATAGTATCAAGATACAAGTAATACATTAAACATGTTTCATGTACAACCAAGATTTTGAAAAACACACAAGTCATGCCCTAAGTTCTCAACTATGATGGCATGTGAAATGTCAAGAAATCATAGTATCCATCTACATAGATTACAAACTAGGATTTAAAACACAAGGAATCCATTAATGTAAATATACCACAAGTATAAGATTAATGATTTAATTATTTACTAAGCAATACATGGATAATTAAATCATTCCAAGACAATTGTGCTAGTTCATTAAACATATTAATGAAGTCAAGTTACAAGAAGTAAAGATACATGATGAAAAGCTAAAGGCCCCATGAAATACAAGTTGCAACCATGTGAATTAAGTTCCATACAAAGAAAATAATTAAGCATAAGTTTCAAAACTTATCTGATTATTCTCAAATTGATACACGTGAAGGAACTTGTCAAGGAAATCATGAATACCAAGTTAGAACTTAATCAAACTCATGGAACCATTGAATATGTTTTAATTAATTCTTTTAATTAAAATTTCTAGATTTCAAAACTCATCCAAATGCTCTCAAGTTAAAGTATATTATATAACATGCCAAGACTTGATTTAATAGCCTAATACAAGTGATTTTCATGCAAGCTACAACCATGATAATTAAACCTTCATACAAGAAATATAATAAATGAAAGGTTTCAAAATATAATCAATTATTCCCGATTTAATATGTGTGAGAGTATATGGCATGCACATCAATAATATCAAGTCGGAAATCCAATAGAGTAAATAGTGCACTTGGAATAAATTAATTAATTATCTTTAGATTTTAAAACACCTCCGATTACTCTCAAATTCACATATGTTGAAAAAGTATGCTAGGGCCTAATATACTATGACATCACATTTTGATTTCAAGCTAGTTAAGGCTACATGAATTAAATTTTCATTCAAAAAAAATATTAAATAAAAGCTTCAATACTTGTACAAATTCTCTCAATTTATATTCTAACCTTGTCAAATTGAGGTTATGTCGGGGACAATGAGAGGAACAACTTTACTCTTTGAGGTACCATGAAAATCCAAACCCGAACTTGAAAGCCGAACTAAAAAGTGGTCAGAAGTGGATTCTAATAAGGGGGAAAGGTGGAGCACGACGAGACCTATGATAAACGTTAAGGCGGAAGAGTTTTTACAAAGGAAATCAAATGGAGAAGAAGAAAGAGTGGTGGCAGTCCCTTGGGCTCCCACGGATGCCGACCAAGAGAGGAAGAAGGTCTGAAATGTTGTCTTTAAAAATTAGGGCAACCTAGTTATAGAAATCCCAAAAAGTGCCTCGAAAGAGCCCCGCCAGGTCCGAAAAAGTGGACTTTGAGCAGACGCACTCAAACGGAAAAACTCCATGAATGAAAAAGAACGAAAATGAGGAAATATGAATAACGGAAGAAATGGCGTCGAAAATTGAGTCCCGAGTAGAGAGATATGCCCCGAACAAGTTTAGCGGCAACCGGGGTCAAAAATCCCTAAAACTGGGGAAAACGACCAGGAGGAAATTCTAAGAGTACACGACTCAACAAAATGTGAAAATGAATCCCATATGAGGATCCAGGCTCAAAATGAGGTATTTTGCAATAACTTTTGTTAATTGCACAATGGCCCCTACAAAAAGGGTTAACTGCACTAACGACCCAGAATGAAAATATCTTCAAAAAAGATTTTCTTAAAAACCCCTGAAATAAAATATCTTCAAAATATATTTATGAAAAACACCCTAAGAAAAGAAAAAAATTCTGAAGAATTGTGCATTCATGCCCTTATGGACACTAGGAGCAACCAGATTACTTTTCTACAAAAGTAAAGATACGTATTTCATGAAAACCACATAGAATGAAGATACATGAAGTCAAAAACCAACTCCGACCATGAAAAGTGAGGTTGTGCCAAAAAAGTGGCCAACGGGAAAAAAGACAAAATAGGGAAAAGGACGAAAAGTGAATAGTGTCGAAAGAATGAAAATGTGGAAATGACTCAGTCCTTAAAGGAAGTTGTCAATCCAAACGAAAGAGTCTCGGAAACCATTTCCAAGCACTTGAGACGACACCCAGTGATGAGAAATAGAACTTAGAAAAGAAAATTAAACGGAAAAAATTTATCCGTAAAATTTTAGAAAAAGGAAAGAGAGGAAAATGATTGAGTCATTACAATTCATTTTTTCTCAACTTTAAGGTCACTATATAGTAATTTTGTTTTAATTTGGTCACCAAATATAATTTTTCCTTTTTTGAAGTAAGATTGTTTTTTGTATTAATGTGTTGATGTAATTAATTGCTGAAATTAATTTGGGTTTGTTTATTTTTGGTGATTTAGGTTATACTCTTATTTTATCTAAAGTACACTGCCTCGAAGTCCATTATGGTGGTAACTTTGATAACACAGAGGAAATGAATTATATTAGTGGGTCTTTTACTAACATTGGAGTAGATCTTGATCGTATGTCAATGATAGATTTCAAATGCATTTCAGAGTTGGTTGGTTGTCCTCGAAAAAGTGGTATGTTCTACAGATGTTTCATTGATGGGACTATGACAAAATTAACCACTGACAAAGATTTTATTGACATGACAAGTAAGTATAAAAAGTTCTCACTGATTAAGGTTTTTGTGGTTTCACCAACTGAAGATGAGCATATGCCACAAAGTGATGGGACTGCAGTAGATGGAGATGTTGAAATTATAGAAGTAGATGCGATTGGTAATGGAATAGATGGTGATGAAGGGAATGCTAATGGAGTAGATGGTAATGAAGGGAATGCTATTGGAGTAAATGGTGATGAAGGGAATGTTAATAGAGTAGATGGTGATAAAGGGAATACTAATGGAATAGATGGTAATAATGCTACAACTCAAGCTAATTTCTTTGACTTTTATGATGATACATTTTTTGATGGATGAGGAAGATGCAACAGATGGAGATGATGTTGAATATGCACCAGATGAAGATGAATTCAAGGAAGATGCAACAGATGTTCAAAATGAATTTTATGTTGATAATGAATATATACCTATTATGATGAAAATGCTCAAGATGGAGACAATGATAAACAGTTTGAGTATGCTGCAAGTGAGGAGTTGTTAAGTTTAACAAGTTCAAATGGTGAGCAGGATTATGGTTGTATTGTAACTTCTCATCAATACTTTTATGTTAGTAGGGATTTAGGAATCAAGAAACTTCAGATTGGTCAGAAGTTTGGTTGTGTAGCTAAATTTAGAGAAGCAATAAGGTATGTAGCAATACAAGGAAAGTTTTGTTTAGCATTTAAGAGGAATGATAGAGATAGAGTGACTGTAATATGTAAGTCAGGATGTGGATGGAGGATTCATGGATCTGTAAACAATGATGATTACTCATTTAAAATAAGAACATTCAATGATAAGCATAATTATAATGGTGTAAGGGTGAATAAATAATTGACATATTCTTACATAGTTAAGCATTATGTAAGGAAAGTTAGGGCTGATCCTAATTGCTCATTACATGGAATGGAATATACTGTTCAGAGGGATCTTGATTATATTGTGCGTAAACAGAAAGTGGGAAGGGCAAAGAAAATGGCTTTAAAAATTATTGAGGGCAACCATGAAGAACAATTTTTAAGAGCTAGAGATTATTGTCAATTGATTCTTGAAACAAATCCTGGAAGTGTTGCTCATGTAAAAACAATGCCATATAGTGATGAAGGTTAATCATTCTATAGGATGTTTTTTTTTCCATAGAGTCAACGTTGAGAATATTCAAAGAAGGATGTAGACCATTTATTGGCCCGGATAAATGTTTCCTTAAGGGACCATATCATGGCCACCTGCTGTGTGCAGTTGGTAGGGATGCCAACAATGGCTTCTTCCCTATTGCAATTTCTTATGTTGAGTCAGAATTGAGAGACTCTTGGAAATGGTTCTTAAATGAACGAATGGGTTTGGTTGGCAACTATGAAGACTTCACATTTATCTCAGATAGACAGAAGGTATCCAACTTGTTATTTTTAATATCATATATTATATTCTTGCATATGTTTATTTACTGATTTATGTTTTTGCAAGGACTAGCTGAAACATTTGAAAACGAGTACCCTGGAGCAGACATTAGGTTTTGCCTGAAACATTTGTATGATAATTTCAAACTCAGATTTAGAGGTGGTGCAAGAATAAGGAGTTTATATTGGAATGCAACCACTGCATACACTTACTCTTAGTTTGATCTTACAATGCAAGAAATGAAGGCTGTTGACAAGAATGCATTTGAGTGGTTAATGAAAATTCCTAAGAAGGTGTGGGCAAGGTCATCATATACTGGGAAGAGTAAGAGCAGTTTATGTGTTAAAGACTTACAAGCTCAAATCGACTAGGTTACAAATTAAAAGTACCTCCATCTAATCATTTCCCACTTCTCACCTTTTGGGAAAAAGTCCTCACTTTTTTATTTGCTTTTTGCAAACTTTTTTTTTTTTTTTTTAACCTAGAGTTTGGGCCCTCTATCTTTCGGCGCGAGAAATTCAGTGCTTGATGAGGCTAGAATCCCGGCTACTTAATGAAAAAGGTTTGTTATCTTCCTTGTCAAGAATGAAAGTTTTCAATGCACTACTAGCTCAATTGGGATATAACCAAATCAATAATCAACAAAGCATGTACCCCACAAATGAATGCTAGTGTACACCTGTGCTAGTGTAATGACCTGGTCATTTCCTTCCTTTTCTTTTTCCTTAGAATTTCACGGATGAATTTTTTTCGTTGAAATTTCTTGTCTCAGTTCAGTTTCTCGTCGCTTAGTGTCATTTCGAGTGCTTAGAAATGACTTCTGAGACCCTTTCGTGTGGATTGACAACTTCCTTTGAGGACCGAGTCATTTTCGCATTTTCACTTTTCGGGCACTATTTACTGTTTTGTCATTTTCCCTGTTTCGTCTTTTCCCCGTTTGTCACTTTGTTGGCAAAACCTCACTTCTTGTGTTCGGAGTTGGTTTTTGACTTCACTTGTCTTCATCTTGAGTGGTTTCCACAAAATACATATCTTTACTTTTGCAGAAAAGTACTCTGGTTGCTTCCGGTGTTCATAAGGGCATGGATGCATAATTCTTTGGAATTATTTTCTTTTTTTGGGGTGTTTTTCATAAATATATTTTGAAGATATTTTATTTCAGGAGTATCTAAGAAAATATCTTTTGGAAGATATTTTTATTCAGGGACAGTTTTACAGTTAACCCCTTTTGTAGGGGCCATTGTGCAATTAACGAAAGTTATTGCAAAATATCTCGTCTGGAGCCTGGATCCTCGTATGGGATTCATTTTCACATTTCATCGAGTCATGTACTCTTAGAATTTCCTCCTAGTCGTTATTTTCCATTTTCAGGGTTTCTAACCCCGGTTTGCGCCAAACTTGTTTTGGGCATATCTCTCTGTTCGGGACTTAGTTTTCGACGCTATTTCTTCCGTTGTTCATATTTTCTCATTTTGAATCTTTTTCATTCACAGAGTTTTGCCGTTTGAGCGCGTCTGCTCAAATTTCACTTTTTCAGACCCTACGGGGCCCGTTCAGAGCACTTTTTGAGATTTTCTATAAAATGGGGATGAGATATTTTGATTTTTATCTTCCCCACTCCCTATGCACGACCTGAAGCTTCCATGGCAGCCCAAGGGAGGCTGCCATCTTCTCTTTCCTCATTTGAGCTTCATTTCTTTGTCAAAATATAGTCGTGCCTTAGTATTTGTTGTTCGTCTTGACGACGCGCATCTTTTGCCCTTATTAGAACCCGTTTTTGGCCAAATTTTGAGTTTGGTTTTGAGGTCATGTTGTGATTTTCATGGGGCTTCTTAGGGATTCTTGTCCACGGCGTTGTCCCCGACAAAACCTAGGAGTATCGTCGGATTCGGAGCACTTTTCTTTTGGTGGAGATTTGAGTTTTCATCTCAAATTGAGGTAGGGGATGTCTTAGGTTTATATTAATGTTGTATTGAATTTTTTATGAGCATATACAACTTGTTAGCATGCCTTGTTCAAGTTTTAGAGATTTAATCTAATTATTTCTTTGCATAAGATTTAATTCACATGGATGTATGTTGTTTAGAATTAAATTGTGGCATGCTAGTAAATTAGGCCTTGGTATGATAGTTAACATATATTAAATTTGGAGCATTTGAATAAGAATTGCAAAACTTATTTAATATTTATCTTTGGTGAAAGATTAATTCACATAGTTGTATCAAGCATGAAATCAACTTGTAATGTGATATTAAAGTAGGCCTTGATGAGTTCTTTAACATATATTAAATTGAGGACATTTGGACATGTTTGGAAATCTAGAGGAAAATTAATTAATTAGTTTAACTAATTTTATTTTAAGTGTTGTAGTCACTTAAATTGATTTTGGGTATGAAATATGTAAAGACTATATTATAAGCTTTAACATATGTTAATTTGAGCCTATTTGGAGTTGAATTGAAATCTAAGGATTTTCATGTTAAGGTGATAATTTCATGAAATGTAGTTTAATTAATTACCTTGTGAGCATGCTACTAACTTGTTGTAGAATTAGTACTTGTGGTCTCTAAAGATGGTAATTTGACTTAGCATGACACGTGATATCATTGTCTTGAATAGCTTATTTAAATATATCTTGTGTAGGTATATAGCATATTAGAATATTACAATTGTTTACCTTGAAAGCTTGATACTAAATTGTAACCTATTTAGTACTTGTGGCTTAGGATGGCAATGTGGCTCAATTGTTGTAAAATATTCTTACTTTGTGTATAAATTGCATATTGAGGACATGACTTGTCATATGCTATTTAGACTTGAATTCTAGGACATGAGTTGTGTGAATTCAATCTTACTTGTGCATGGAATGTGGTAACTTGCATATGATTTTGTATAAGTTTTGAACTTATTGGTTTTGGAAAGCTTGTGAGGACATACTTTATGTGATGGCTAGGGTTTGGCTCTGGTACGAAGACAAGAGTCTTCTAAGTCATAAGTGCGCACTAGGTAGTACCTTGTGGGTCGTAATTACCCGAAAATACTTGTTTGGTCTAGCGACCACATGTCCTAGTCTTTCCACTATTTGTTTTTGCATTTAATTTTAAGTTGTTAATCATGGATAACTTGTAGCTTGAGAATTGATGCTTGCTTTGGATATTTGAATCCTGTTTAGTATACTTGAACTTGTATACTTGCTTACGAGATAAACTTCATTTAGTATATTTGTGCTATGTATACTTGTTATATGCAAAATCCTATTAATTTAGTATACTTGTGTTGTGTACTTGGTTTATGAGTTTTTCCATGTTAAATGCATACTTGTGTAGAGATGCTTAGACATTGCATGACTTATTTCAATATAGTTTAGTATACTTGGAAATGTATGCTTGTATGTCGTGTAACATGTTTTGACATTGTCTAGTATACTTGAGCATGTATACTTGTATGCCATTGTTCAATTGAATTGCATGAGTAGCTTAGGATGCACCCTGAGTCTCATTGTGACATAGACGTTAGGTGGCATGAGCCTCTATGACATGTTTCACCTTAAGGTGATATAATTGTAAAATGCTAGGTCGATGGATGCTCATCTCTTATGAGTAGCTTTATGTTACTCACCCACGTTGTGGGGACATTTTTCAGGTTTGAAGACTTGGTTCGTGGTGGTCATTGCTCTTTGGATGGCTTATAGCTCTTAAGTTTCCATTTCATGCAAGTGTTAGCATGAAATGCCTTTTTTGTAACCTTATGTATCAAGATTTATATTCTTTGATTCCATGTATGTAAAGTGTATCTAAGTACACTCTTTTCAATGTATTTGACATGTATGAGTTAAGGCCATGGGCCAATGACATGTAACTTGAATTTTTTACACTTTTGTTTTCAAGGCTTGTTATGAAAATGTTAAAAATGCTAAGTCATTGTTTCATAACTTTTGCATCAGGTGTGGGAGATTCATTATATTTCTTTCATAGGGTTTTTATGATCATTCTTGAGCTATGGCCAAGTGCCAAACACCATTTCATTTTAATTCTCACATTTTAGTTCCATTTTACGAAATTTTAGGCATTTTTGGCCATTGAGAGATCATATTTTGTATTTGGGATCTTTTGAGGTCGCGGACTATTGGAACGCGTCTTAAATGTCATTTTACGTTTGCGTGCATGCTCACATCTCACAAAACTCGTAAGCTTTGACTTTTGAACTATCTATGGATAAATTATGAGTCTTTATAGAGAAATTCATGCACTAAAGCATGTTTTAAGTTTTCTTTTGTTTTAGCATGTTGTGGATGCTCTTTTGAGGCTAAGGAATGTTTTTAAGCATGCACGGATCATGTGGGATGCTTGCACCACTTTAGAAATGGACCTAGGACCCTTTTTCAAGCTTGGTAGCAGCTTTTTGAGTCATTTCGGTCATCCGTCCGAGGACGACCGATGGCTTTTGGTATTTGAGTAAGCATCAAAAACTCACTTTCCAGTAGCCATTTTCAGCTTTCACGGTCATTTCGGTCGACCGATGACTCATTTTGGTCTCTTGAACCAACCAAGCCTTAAAAATATATTTTTAGCTGAAATTTTGTCCATTTCGATCGTCCAATGGGTCATTTCGGTCAACCGAAATAGCTAGATCCCGAGCCTAGCTTCAGTCCAGTTTCAGCGCTGCTGTTCCGACTTTGAATGGCTATAACTTCTTCGTTTCTAACCCAAATGGGGTGATTCTTGAGCCTAAATTCATGAGCTTGAAGTCAGATTTCCAATGACACCAACCATGTATTAAAACTCCAACTGTGCTGAGAGTTATTCATGTTTTAGTGAGAGGGTGTCAGTTCTTGCTTAAACCGGGAAGGGGCGTTTTGTAGGATTCTTGTCCAATATTCTTAGAACCTCTTAGAATATTGTGAAATGAATAGATTAGGTTGTATTCACCTTGTTTGACTCATTTAGAGTCAAGTTTCTCATTTTAATCATGAGTTGACCATTTTGCCCCTTGGTTCACAAATTTTACCCTTTTTGACTTTTGTTTCCGCTTTTGTTCTCTTTGAGTTCCGTGACCTCATGGAAGGTCATCTTAGTGTCTTAAAGGTGTGTTGTGCCTTGAGAGACCATTGTCTTGTCTTTTGCTTCCGCATCTGGATCCGTTATCGGGTCAACCTTTGGTTCATCACTAACGAATCGAGTTGAAAAACTTGGGCCATCACAGCTAGTGTAGAATCCTAGAGTGAATCTCAAAACAATCACAAAATTAAGATGATGTGGACCACAAATGTAAGCAAGATATCAATTTTTTGAAAAATTTACTCCTAAATGGCATCCACAAAGCATACAAGGAGTATTGGACTCTTAAGTCAAACAATTTTTAAATTCTAAGTATCATAATTCTTAAAAGATCAAAATCATCGCTAACAAGGATTTCACATCTTAATCATGCAATTAAAACTCCAACTTAAGTAGAATGCAATAGAGTCACCTTACCCCCATACTTAAACCACACATTGTCCTTAATGTGCAATGAAAACAATGGAAAATATGGAAAGAATATACCGTGTTGAAAAGACATAAAGCCCAGTAGTGATCCATTGGAAAAAAGTGCACCCCCAAACTTGGAATCAACAATCTACTTGAATAACCACACTAGTAAACTCATATCAAATATTAAATGGGATAAGATAAGTAAATCAAGCAGTCTAAGGCAATATAGCACAAGATGAAAGAGAGATACGAGATCAAGCCCAATAGAAAATATGAAAATAGCATGACTACATATAAGGGCAAAATGGTGAAATTTTTTATATTTTTCATTTAATGAAAACAAGTATATACAAAATGTAAGAAAAATAAAGAATAAAATACATGAACAAAATACAAAAAGAAAAATAAAGAAAGTAAAATGTAATGAAATAATATGTACAATGCAAGAAATGAAAAACAAAAAGTAAGAAATGATGCAAGGACAAAATAATGAAAATAAAAGCTCTTCTTTTTTTATATATTTTTTTATTAACATAACAAGTATGTACACACACACAAAAATAAAAAAAATAAACATGTAAGGAATGAAGATGCAAGGAAATAAAAGATACAATTTTTTTTTTTTTTTTTTTTTTTTTGAACAGTGCTCGATCGATCGAAAATCCTTCAATCGATCGAGCTAGGCCGTGATCGATTGAAAACATGAACATTATTGCCCTGGGGTCAAAAATTTCTGATGCAATTTCGATCGATTAAGACCATTTTCGATCAATCGGAATAAGCGTTGATCGATTGAAAAAGTTTTTGATCGATCGAACTGCCTGGGCACAAATTGCTGAATTTCAAAAAAAATTCAAAGGCAGAAATTTTCTAAGGCCCCAAAATGCATGAATATGGTCTAAAAACTTGATTTTTGACAATGAAGTGCAATGGAACATATCTAGATGCCGCAAGAAGTGAAAAATAAAAAGAAATGGGAGAGGAATAGAGTTATAAAACTCTATGAATACTAGTGTTTAACGTCTCTAGCAAGACGTTGGGTCGACTCACTAGTCGAACGTATCAAAGACCGGATATAAAATATCCTTATTGACCCTCTTTCTAATTTTTTCATTTAATGCCTCACTTACAACAATGAAATCATCCTCCAAAAGAATGACTTGAAAAGAAATGAAAGAGATGATTTCGTTCCCTTCATCCACGGTCTTGAAAACAAAATCAATCATGGTTGGCCTTGCCTCATTTTTGTGCTTTTGAAGTGTATTCAAATAATCACTTCCTTTGTGAATTTTCAAGTCAATGTCTTTCAAAGACTCATTTGGAATATCAAGAAACACTTTCTCTTCATCCTTTTTCTCTTCTTCAAAAATCACCATCTCCTCACCTTCCAAGTTAGCTAAGAAGTCCATTAGAAAGTTCATTTCATTTTTGGAGCTTTCAAGGTCAAAATCATAATTTTTAAATATTTCAAAAAGGCATATGTCAAAAGGGTCTTTGGAGATAATAGAACGAAGGCCCTCTTCAACAAGTTCATCCTCCTTCTTATTTCCTACCTCTATAGTGGTCACTATCTCCTTACTCTCTAAAGTATCAAAGGCCGAGATAAAATCATGATCAAAACAAGGAAAGTCCTCATTAATCATGTTGTGCTCTATTAGTCTAGCCATTGATGGACTCATTAATTCCTCAAATTGCTCACTTGCCACTTCTTCCTCTTCACTCTCATCATTCTCATATATATAAATTGAAGTTCTTGCCATTTTTTCATTTGCCTCTTCCTCCTTCTCTTGACGAGAAAGAATACTTGTAATTTGCTCAACTTGAGCTTCAAGCTTGGCTAAGATTTGAGAATGATAATTAATATCTTGAGTTTGTGAATTAAGCCCATCAAGTAAAGCTAACACTTTTTCTTGAAACTCGGGTGAATAAGGTGATGGAGGTGGTTCTTCATAAAATGGTGGGGGAGGGTAATAGTCATAAGAAGGATTAAAAGAGTGATCAAGTCCATAATAAGATGATGCATGAAATGAATTGGACTTAATCTCATAAGGATTAAAATATGATGAAGGAGCATAAGGTGAAGGGATATAATTTTCGCCCAAACTTGGATCAAACAATTTCTCCATTCACAATTAAAATCCAAATGCAAGAAAAATTTTGGCCTTCACACGGGCCGATGCTTGGACAATGATAAAACAATTTAATTAGCCTCAATAAGGGCTATCACAAGCATGCAAAGAAGTGCACAATTAAAATACAAGAGTTCCAAGAATTACTCACAAAGGTCCTTAAGCAACTTCAAATTTTAATGTTAGCTTTAAACTCCAATGATTGCCTTAAGATCCAATAATTGCCTTCTTTGTAGTCAAGTACCTAATTGACAAATAATATCAAGAATGAGAAATGAATATACAATGGAAAATAAAATAAAAATAAAATCAATCAAATAAACATTATTGTCTAGTTTAATTCTAACAAATCCGTTAATCCTCGGAAATGGTGCCAAAATTATGATGCGACCCGAGCGTGTGCAAAAAACAATGCACAATACTTTGAGTTTGGAAATTAGTGTCAAGTGGGTGGTGTGTCGCCAACCAAAGCTTAAAATTTATAGAGAACCACAACTAACTTTAACGAAAAATATAGCTAAGGTGAGTGGGTATCGTCCCATGGGAAATGAGGTGTGTTTGTGTCGGAAATAAATGTCGGATTAGTCGGTCGAGTGATCAATAATTGATGGTTGTGGTTGGCTAATTAAGCTACAATGCAATTAAAATTAATGTAAGTAAAAGAGAGCAATCTAGAAAGTAGAGAAATGATATAGGAAAAAGGACTTGGGGCTTTAGAGTTCACCTCTAAGCGTAACTTCACTAGACACTAACAATTGTACATTAATGGGGAAATTAAATTGTAACTTGGGTGTGTGTGTGACATCTATTGATACTAAGTATGGATGGCAAATAAGTATAGCTTATCTAGCCAATTTAATGAAAAGCACAACCTATCAAATGAGACCAATTTTCATTCAATAAAATCACAATTAATGTACACACAATTATCTAGAGGCATACATCCTTTGCATTCATAAGTATGGATCATCAAGAAACAAGAATAGATTGTCCATTTATCTAAGAATTTAAAGCAACTACACTACATCTAGTCTAGAGACATGAAATTTAAACTAATTAAACTAAAGGTGTGGTACAATCCATCAAGAAACAAGTGTGAACCATCAAATAAATCACAAGAATGTTCAATTAAGCACTATGTTTTGATTATCTCTAGATTAACATCATCAACACACATAGACATGCATTAATTCCATTAAATCTAGAGAAAATCACATGAATTATCCATTCTAGCATACATAGACATATGGTTAAAGATAGAGAATCAATTAAAAGCATTAAAATCCACACACATCAAGTAGAAACCACAAGATATATATATTAATCCAAGATCAAAACATTTGTTACAATTAAATCCCCAAAAATATACAAAAGACTAGGTCTAGGAAGCAAACTTAGGGACTATCTATAGCCCTAAGTGAAGGATTTAGTCACCCATGGTAGTGGATATGGAACGCTCAAGGGCTAGCTTGGAGGTTGACATCATCATCTTTATCCTTACTTTCTTCCTAAAACCCTAGTTCTAGAGAGCAAAATTTATTATTCTATAATTGGTAATCTAAAACTATCTAGCTATTACAATTCTTGTTCAATGATATCAATTACACTCCTTTGAGTAAGGACCAAGTCAGAATAATAGCCTCTCATCGGAAGAAATTCGCAACTTGCACAGTTAGGTAGAAAATAGCGCGCTCGGGAATTAGACAGCTCACTGCCAGCAGCATTTTCGATTGATCAAAAACTAAAGATTCGATCAATCAAAGTTGACATGGCACCTAAAATAACTTCCAGAGTCTATCCCATTAGCTGAACTGGCACCGACTTCATTTCGATCGATTGGAGACCATTTCGATCAATCGAAGCTCCCCTTCGATTGATTGAAGTTCCTCTAGTGCATTTTCTTGGCTTTTTTCCAACTTTGCTCCTTAGCTCCAAAAATGATCTAAATGGCTCTTATTAGCCTATTTGAACATTATTCACTTGAAATAGGCAATAACACAAATAAGTATCTAAGACATGAAAGTAAGATAGATGAATGGACTAAAATACCCTAACTTAGGGGCTAAAATGTGTCACATTTGAGCACTCATCAGTGGGCATCATACTTTAAATTTATAAACCGCTTAACACCTATACTATGTAGTATGAGTAAGAAGGGATCGTCCTAAGAGATTATACATGTTGGAATTTAATTTCGACTCTAATGTATCAATTGATTACAAGGAAAGATTGATTGATTACTCTAGAAAATAATTAATTAAACTACAATTAAAATTAACTAAGTTGAGATAGGGATTTAAGAGATGCAAAGTGAGGTCTTGGGGTGCATTAGAATTGTCACCAAGCTCGTTCACCAAACCACACACTTTCAACAAATTTGGGAAAAACCTTCTTGTGAACAAAATGGGACTACCAATTGTAATATTAAGCATGGCCATCAAATTCATGTATGAATTGTCTACCTAACCGACAAATAAACTAAGTGTAGCACAACCCATTAATTCTAAGTATGACCCATCAAACTAGTCACAATTGTAGCACACATCAATCTAGAGAATCATGGAATTTGCAATAATAAGCCATGGAATATCAAATCAAGTATAGATTGTCTACCTACCTATAAGCATGGATTAAATTATAGGACAATCCATCAAGTATAAGAATAATCCATTAAATTAATTCACAAACCTATCTAGTAAAAACCATGTCTAGCCATTACTAGATTCTCAATCAATCACATATAGACATGCAATTAATATAGAAAAACTAGTATAGAGATCAATTCTCAAATAATCACACATAAGACAACATGTAATTATATAAAGAATCAATAGAAAGAATTAATCCATAGAAATCAAAGGGGAACCCAAGATTCATTAAATTCACAAGGCTAAAACACCAATCACAAGATATTATTCCCCAAAAAGTATGAAAGAGATAGAAGTTTAGATTATAAACTTAGGGCTCATCCAAGCCCCAAGGAGAAGTCTAGTCAATCATGGAGGAAGTGGGTGTGATTTTGGAACCCTCAAAGGTAATCCCTAAACAGGGCTCTGTCTTCTTTCTCTTCTTCTTTGTTGAATTTTAGAGAGAGAGAGAGTGAATAGATTTTGAGATGTGTTCTTGGTGCCTCCACTCTTCTCTTTTCTTCTAACCCTAATCTCTAACTTATCTAGAGAGAGGAAAATAAAATTACAATGAAATAAAATTGAAGACAAAAAGATATATTACAAAATGGTTCAATTCCCCCTTTATAAAAGGTCTTTGGAGTAGTGAACAAGTTAGAAAATAAGTCCTTAAAATATCTAATCCCACAACTATGAGGTAGATAGAGTTCAGGCGCGCGGGAATAAAACAGCTCGCTACCAGTACATTTTCAATGGATCAAAGAAATCTTCAATCGATCCAAAAAAATCTCGATCCATCCAAACATTCAGCATTTTTAACCTTTTTTATGATTTTTTTGAAATCTTCTTGGAACTTTTGCTTGACTCCAAAAAGGCTGTAACAGACCATTTTTAGCCCGTTTGAACCTTATTGACCTGAAATTGACAAAAACACAAATAAGTACTAAAATAGGAAAATAAAGATAGATGAATGGACTAAAATACCCTCGCTTAGGTGCTAAAATGTGTCACATTTGAGCATTCATCAGACCACACAAAAGTAATGGTGGAAGACCCCATTTTAGAGGCATACAGGTGGTATAGGTGGTAGTAGGGATGAGACTGTTAGTACTAGGGCTGATCCTGGTGGTGATAGTGCTGCAGGTGGCTCTGTTGGTACTAGTAGGTGATAGAGTGTATTTATGGACTTGTCGTTGTCAAATACACTCTACACAAAAATAAAATACCTACAACAACTTAACTAAAAATGTCTAATGGTAAGTAGGGTTGAACCACGTATTCAAGTGAGTCTTTGTTTTGGAACATGAGATTTTAAAAACATTAATTTTGGAGTTTGTCACAAATGATTGAAATAAAATTACTACTGCACAAACATCAAATAGGTAAGTGAGAATCAACAATAAAAGAAAGCATGTAAATAAAACTAACTCGCATTAAATTAAATGAAAAGAAAAACTTTAAGAAAACATCTTGCAATAAATGAGAAAATTTACAATAAAAATTACAAAGAAAGAAACTTCAATAAAAACTAAAAACTATCTCTAACATTCCATTCTCTCACTATCTCCTGAAGTGTGTAATTTATAGCCAAAGGGAGTAACCCACTTGTAGGCTATGATGATGGCTTTGCCCATATTTCTTCTTCATTTCCTCACGCCACCTTTCTTCTTCTTTCTCTCTCCTCCTTTTCTAATTCATCATCATTCTTTTCCTATTCTGCACTTCTTCTCTTCTTTTAATTTTTCTCTTTTATTCTTCTTCAATGATGATGTGGCAGGTGATGACATGGTAAGTGATTGATTATGTAGCAAAAATATAACACCATTTTGTTGTGCCTTGGACTTGAACTAGAGACCTCTTAGAAAGAGATTTGTACAGCACACCAACTTTCTTACAATGCTCCTTGTGTATATTTTTGTCTATAAATAAATATAATCATCCTTTTGCAACCAATTCTTCACTTATTTTCTATTTTTGTTTCCTTTCTTCTCATTCATGCATTAACACCTACAAAACACAAAACAAACATATAAGAATATTTAAATAATATAAAACTCTAATTAAAAGCTTATTTTGGTGCATGAAATAATAGGTTTTGTGCACTTATCAGTAGGGGTGGTAGAGGTAGAGGTGGAAGATGTGCTAGTAAAGATAAGGGTAAAGGTCTTACTAGGGGTGGCAGAGGTAGAAGTGGTGTTGTTGCCACTACTGTAGTTGATTTTGATGCTGCTAGGGCTGCAAGTATTGGGGCAGGTGGTTTTAAGGCTGCAAGTGGTTTCATGGCTACTGCTAGGAATGCAGGTGGATTTATGGATGCTGCAAGGGCTACAAGTAATATTATGGCTGCTGTTAGGGCTGTATGTGGTTTTAGGGCAGTAAGAGGTGGTTCTAGCATAAGATATGATGTTGGTGATCATTCACAGGTATATAAATTTTGTAACTATCATTTTGGTTTTAACTTGTTTGATATATAATTTTGCTTCATGTAACTTTAAAAATCATTTTGTTTTAATAGGCATCATCATCTAACCGCCAACATCAAGTGGTTGAAATTAATGGATTTCCCATCAACACAAGAAACACAAGATTGATTGGTGATGAAGAAAATTTTTGTGAATGATGTAAGTAACTGTCTTTAGACATAAATATTTTTTCAGGTTGTTGTTGATGGAACATCAACTGATGGTTGCCTTTAATAATTTTGCAGGTTGGTTGATAGATCTTAAAATCATAGTTGCAAATGCATAGCTGCTTTTCTGAACCTCATTATTTTTGCAAGATAAACCTCATAGTTTTTGTTTATTGACCTCTTTATTGATTGATGTAATTTTTGTATGAGGGATCTTAAAGTAATGGTTATAACTTTGCAATGGATGATGTTATTTTTGTGGACCTCATACATGGTTGTAACTTTGCAATGGATGATGTTATTTTTGTATGATGCATAGTCCTTTTGAATGCCTCTTCTCAGTTATGAACAGGATGATATTGTGCATTTTGAGTAGGTTATTGCAATGTGAATGGAACAATGCCATATGCAATGTTATGATGATATTGTGCACTTTGAGTAGGTTATTGCAATGTGAATGGAACAATGTCATACGCAATGTGAATGGAATAATGTCATATACAATGTGAATGGTTCAATTACAACATTGTGTAACTATTTCATTCTACCTCTTATATTCATAAAATATGAAACACAGTACAAACGATTACATTCCACCACTTAATAAAATAGAAGTACCAGAGAAACAAAAATAACTCTTTATCTCCTTAACAAAGAACACACTACAGCAAAAACACAAAAGATGATACAGGCTGCAATAAGAACCATCATAAATTTAACTCTTTCTCCATGGCTTCTACATGCAACCTCAACTGAGTAATATCATATTCTAATACCTTTTCAACATGTTGCCGAGTCTCAAATAAGTTGCCTTCACTCTGAATGGTTTATGATGAAATTGGATAACACCATCTCCAAAATCCACATTCTTTGTTGCGACATTTATAGTATAGTTTTCCCAAGTTGTTATTATCGTTCTTTCCTGTTACCAATACTTCAGCCAATTCCCGACAATCACAATAAATATTATTATACCTCAGATCTTGATCACCACCAGATCGAATGCTTAAGGCTGACATTATGTGATTAAAATCTGCAAATTATACCAAAATTGAATTTGAATATCTGTGATTAATATAATAGTATGCATTGAGAATAAATTTTTGTACCTTCAATTACGGTTTCGATTATGGTGTTGAATGATAAGAAAATGGATTACGGGGCTTTCCTTTTAGGGCTTCGATTGCACAGAGTAAAAGGGAAGGTGGATTACGACTTTCCTTTCCTTTTAGGGTTTCAGAGCTTCGCGGCCTCCCCTTTCCCTTCAAAGCTTCTGATTTTAAAGATGGATCCTTTGCACACACGATTATATATATACAAACAGTACACATGCTTTTATATATATATATACACACACAAAGGAAAAAGGGAAGGGGAAGGTGTGGGGGGTATTTTAGGAATTTTCTTTTTTTTGGATAAGCATATGTTGCTCACGCGCTCCAACCCATATGGTAGGTTAATTGCTTTAAAAGGAAATGGAGCAATGCGATGACTGATTATATTTCACGGGAGTATTTAATTCTTATAGAAGTTTTTTTTAGACAAAAATAATAGTACAAAAAAAATTATGTGATTTTTTTCCTTAAAAATAAATAATAGATGGAGCATGGCGAATATCAACTCTCAAAAAAAATTCAAATTCTATTACTATAACTTCAAAAGTCAAAACCCATTTCCCCACATAAAAAAGAGTTCCACACTCTCAAGTGTCACATTCAATGCTGATATCAGTCTCTTGCATTTGAAGTTTGTACATGTGATGTGGGTTAATAATCTGTACAGATTCATACCACCTTTGACCACAGATTCATACCATCTTTGACTGTTCATACAATAAATTTTTTTTATAAAGAGAACAACATAGAAAGAAAGAAAATTAAATATTAAATTCATATGATAAGATATATATATATATCAAATCAGAATAAAGACTAGCCACGTGCACGCATGAATTTTTTCTTGAACGAAGAAAAAGCCAAAAAAAGAAAAAAAAAAAAAAAAAAGAGAGGAACAAAATAAAGCCAAGGGAGACATAAAGAAAGCTCCCTGGCCACCGCGCACCGACAACCAGGTGTCTGAAGTTCACACTGGCCGCATCAGAAACTAAAAAGACCACATTACCCTCGGACAACAACTCATTCAAATAACTAAATTCAACCGAAACTGTCCCTACTGATCTGTTTATTTTGTAAATTAAAGTCACATTAACAGCATTATAAACGGGCTTAGTTGGTAACTTGGTAGAGCGTAGTGTTTGAGTCCCCTTCCTTTTTTATTTTTTTATCAGGAGTGAAAAAATTAAAAAAATAGCATTAGAAACTCAAAAAGGCAACATTACCCTCAAACGCCATAGTCCTGTGAAGAACTAGTAATTAAATTGCTAAGGGTATTTTTGTACTTCACGACATACTCAATGACCATAATACCCTCGAAACATTATGCAAGACCATTTTCATACATGAACTCTATATTATACGTACACACTGTACATACACTCCAGTCCAATAATCAAAGCAAAGAAAACAAAACAAAAACAATGAAAACAAAATTAAGCAAAGAAAACATATTAAAAACAGACTCATCAATCACCGGAATCATTGTCACCGCCGAGAATGGAGAACCGGTTGTAGAGAAGAAACAGTATGAGGCAGAGGAAGAGAGCAACACCGACGGGTGACCCGCTGACCCGGTGGATGGAATCGGGTTCTCCGGTACTGAAGAAGATGCTGGAGATGAAGGAGCCGGAATCGGAGGAGAGGAAGTGGATGACGAGAAGGAGGACGACTGGGAGGAGGAGGAGGCCCACCGGGCTCAGGAGCTCGGAGATGAAGTCTGTTATGGCCTCACCGTGATCCCCGAGGAACATCGGAACCGCCACGACCACCGCCACGACCACCGCCAGTATGACGCCGTATGGGACTCCTCGGCGCTCTTCAATCATTTTACTTTTGCTTTTATCTGTGAACGGGGATTGTGCTTTGGCCTGTTGACTCTGTTTACTGTTTAGTAGTGTGAATGAGTAGATGGAGTTGGTGCTCAAATAATATATATACACACACCAAAACAAAGTATAGCTTTGAATAAAATTAGAAAAATAAATAACGTGTGTCACAATAATAGAAACGATACGTGTCTAGTTTTAATTTAAAATAAAAAAATTAAGATTAATAATTATTATTATTATTTACATATTTTAAATTTAAAATGGATATATATTCTTTTTTATAAGTATAAAATGGACACGTTTTATTTTATAGTATAACTTTGAATAATATTTGAAAAATGCTTGAATAACTATGTCCAAGTACATGGTTCATTCCCAATTTCGTGCATTTATTATATAAATACTTCTAGTTGTTGGTTAAAAATTACATAACAAGTTGGCACTTGAGTCTTTTAATTCTTGAATAATGATTTAATTGATGACAAATGAAAAGCTAATTTCACTAGCTGATTTACAAGTTCCGGATTACTTTCGAACTGTGCTTGTGCAAAACTAGAACATTAAGGTTCTCCAAAGCAAGGATGGAAGCGCCTTACATTCTTTAAGCTTAACAAGTAAGCAATACTTTGCGTTTTTCTAAGTTTGACAAGCATATTAGGAAATGGGACAATTGATATTGAATATTCGACTGATTAAGAGGTTTAAGTGACATAGAAACACAAAGGGCATGGATAAATTGAATGAGATAAAGATAACAACTACCACCCTTTTTAATGACTTACAATTCGTGATGAACAATGAAAATGAATGGGTTTCATGACATAACATGACTACTATTAAAACTTCTATAAAAAGATTCGTTGATCAACCTACAAAGGTAGGTTACAAATTTCATATTAAGTTCTTTTTCGGATATTCAATCGTCAAGTATTAACTTGATTATCGGAGTGCACCCGACCGGCATAGTGCCAGTCGTTACTCTTCTTGTCTTGCAAGAAACAGCCGCTGGCTCAGAATCCTGCAGATTTTTGCTTCAACTATGGTTCCACACATATATTACTATTACATTAATACTCGCTGTAGTATTTGTTTTGCTCCGTAAGACTCGACACCAATCTTACCCATCACATATACTGGCAATAAAATATATATCCTCACCGGATGATGACTACCACCACACACCATCAGCCGCAATCGCTGGCTACCGCGACCTCTTGACCGAGATCCTCTTCTAAAAATCCGCTACCAGACCAAATTCGAGTTGATTTCGTTCAGCAACAACAATCTCTGTGGAGCCCCTTTCAAATCTCTCTCGATTACGCTGGTGATCATTCAGGTATCACAATGCCTTTTGAATTTATATTTTTATCCTTCAATGACACGTGGGAGCTTGCTCCATGGGGGCATCACGCCGTATCATTGACGAGCCATTCAAAGTCCTTGGGATTTTTCTATCTTCAATTGGCCACGTCTTGCTGATTGTAAATTATGGGTAAGTCTTGGATTTTCCTTCTATTTTGGTGGTGTTAAAGGTCTAAATAAATTGATCATGGTTAATACATCAACTGCTAGCTAAATTTTTTAACCCAATAAAATTATTCTCTGGACTTTTAAATCCTTCAGCATCTGAGAGATGTTCAAATCATTTAGAAGAGCATCTAAAGTACTACGTATATAAAACAGATAAAAATAAATTAGTTCACCTTTATTAGTTAGAAGAGCAATGTTAATGTTTTATTTTGTTTTACTTTTAAAACATGTTAATATCCGTAGTCTGAGGAATAAATGAATAGTCTAACCAACAGGAAAACAAAGTCCATCCACTAGCAGAAAGATAAGCCCTTTCCAACACTTTTGTTGTGGTATACACCTTTGTTCACAATAATTTCTCTTGTAAAATAAGATTCTCAATGAGTTTCAAGTGAGTGATGTGATTGTATTTCACAAGCTTAGCTATGACATT
Source organism: Cornus florida (assembly GCF_030987335.1). NCBI lineage: Eukaryota > Viridiplantae > Streptophyta > Magnoliopsida > Cornales > Cornaceae > Cornus > Cornus florida. The sequence goes on along the minus strand of NW_026775571.1, from coordinate 30,124,331 downwards.
TCAAGTCCTTTATTACAAATTAAAGGAGCATTTTTTTTTGGTTATCATCTTATAATCTATTAAACCGTTGCTGAAGAATTTCGCACCTCTTTGGAAATTAATTTCAAAAGAAGCATCTATTATCAATAAAATAGGTATGTTTACTCTTAAAATTTATGTAGTAGAATATAAATTTTATTGGATTGCCTACCATATATTGATATCAAAGTCTATTTTTGTCTGAATGAGTATTTGGATGATAAAGGAATGGTTACCATTATTTATTTCAATGATTAAATCATTAATAGGGATTATGGAATAGAATTCTACTAGAAGTTTACCAGTTCTATTGACCGTAATGTTTCTCTATGTTTTTCAATTTTCATGCGCTATGTCCTATGTACTGCCTTTGCTTGGATCTTTTAGATTATTTACCATTTGAATTGTCATGATGTTTCTATACATCATCATAAGCAAGATGACTGAAGAAAAGAAGGATAGAAGATCTTCAGGAACATCAACACCAATACTATTATATATGCAGAAAAACCATTGTATTCATCATGACTATAGGCCTTGTTTGGATGGAACAAAGTATCCAGGAGAACTACTACTGAAATCAAAACTCATACAAAGTGGTTAGGGGAGAGAGAGAGCGAAATCTTTATAAATACAAGCTTTCAACTCAACAACACTCCCAGTTTGTTTCCATCTCTTGTGATGCTAACAAATTTAACAATTTTGTTCATATTCCTTCTGACATTGACAATATTGACGAAAAAAGTAGTGTTTGATCAGCTTCACTACGACGCCTGGTTCTAGTTTTTTCTTTAATGAAGCTACAAGCAATAAGGAGAAATAATGCATGACATCTTTTGCAAAACTGAGTATAAACGAAGAGGGCCTCTACAGGTATGGCTACATAAAAAATAAATTAAAAATAAATTTCCATTCTAGAATATATATATATATATATATATATATATATATATATATATATATATATATTACCAAAGTGCATAGTATTTCACAGCAATGAAATATATGACCTCCAGTATTTTATGCTATCTTTTAATAAATAAATAAAAATGGTCCCTGTGAGCTTTTACTTCTGTCTTTACTATTTTTGAAGTTTCTTATACAAGTCACAGCATGCAAAGCTTAATTTCTATGCCAAAGATGTTGCAGCTTAGGTCATATGTTCTCTGTTGTCTATGGTTTAATTACTTCAGTAGGGAAGCAATTTCTTTGGAGAACCTTTAACATACTATTCAGGTTTTCCTTGCAACACCCTTTGACTGTCTTAGAGAACTTAAATGCATTTCTATTTGAAAGAAATAAAGGTAGTAATGGTTGGTGTGTACAATTGTACAAATGGAGTAACATTTCAATAATTATATAATAGAGGCTGAACTTGAGGATCTGAGCTAGGTTCACTGGGCAATACCTCGCCTTTGATGACGACGGGCTAAGTTATGATATTATATTTCGGAAGCTAAATAGAGCTCTCACAAGTGAAGAATGGAATCTGAAATACCCTCACTCACTCTGATTCTGATTTTCCCTGTGAGGCATTTCTGTCATTGCCCATCCGTATTAAGACATAGAGTACAACTCGCTATGTAGAAGGGCTCCCAAATGTTTTACTTTTGAATTGAATACGAGGAATTTGGAGCACTGATTTCAAGAGTTTTAGGTTTCTTAGAAATTGAAGCTCATCAAAGCTAATCTCAATAAACTGGATGCTTTAAAAAGAAAAAAGTAAAAAGAAAAAAAAAAGAAGGTGACAGATGGTGGTGATAATTAAGCTAAGTAAAGTTCAAAACTAGTGTGCCCCCTTTATCAAAAGGGAAAGCCAAGTAAAACTCGAAATTACTACCAACCTTCCTTATTGAGTGGAGCTCATAATTGTCGACCCGTACTAAAAAAAAGATTGATATTAAAGTGTCTCGTATTATAAGGACTCGGGATAAATGAATCGCGTAATCGTCATTCCTATATTATAAGGGATTGACATTAAAATGCCACGTACTATAAGGGCCCGGACTGAATTAATCCCTTAATTCTCATCCGTATAATATTATAAGGAATTGACATTAAAGTGCCTCGTACTAATTAAAATTACATGCTAAATGGAACATTTAAATATAATTTTTTGGAACAAAAGTGTCATTTCAATTATTTCTTCTCGGCAAAAAACACCCATAAAGTTTTAATTTGGTACAAATAGGTCCCTTTAAAAAATTTAAACCTTAAGTTGACTAAATTACCCTTACTGAACCATTTTATAAAATATATAAAAATAAATAATTTTGTAAAATGACCAAAAATGACACTATTGGAGGATGTCCCTCTCATGTAAAAAACATCCATAAAGTTTCAATCTGGTGCAAATAGATCCCTCTGACAAATTAAACCATAAGTTGACTAAATTACCCTTATTGAATCATTTTATAATGAAAAAAAAAATTATTATAAAATGACCGAAAATGACACTATTGGAAGATGCCAGCAATGGATTAATAAAGATAAAAATATAAAATAAAAATAAAAGTATAAAAGAAAAGTAAAGATAAAAATAGAAAATAAAAAACAAAAATAAAGTGCAAATTAAAGAAAACAAAAATTATTCAAACTTCGAAAACCAGCACACTGATATTAGGATTTTATTTATTTATTTATTTATTTTTAATAGTGTTGGTACGGAAAAAATTTTTAAAGAAAAAAAAAATTTAGTAGAAAAGAGTAAACTGAAATCTGAAAAAATTCAAATCATTGTTCTAGAAATTCTTAAAGTTTTTTTAAAAAAATGTTTAGAGATATATATTGAGAAAAAAGTTCTAATATATATATATATATATATATATATATATATATATATATATATATATATATATATATATAGGGTAATGTACACATAACACCCTATACTATGAGATCAGTAGCATATATATCCCCTTAGGTATTTTTTATCAGAAGAGTAAAAAGGGCAAAATGAGTATTATAACACTAATTTATGTCAGATGAAGTAATTTTGAACAATGTAAAAAGACTAGGGGTGTTTTTTACACACTTTTTCAAATAAGAAATAAAAGTGTTATACGGAATATACTTTAGGATGTTTTCTGCATTTGTCTCATATATATATATATATATCTATATCTATACTATTATTAAATGTGCAAAGTGTTTCAGTGTTTCAGTATTTATTTATTTATATAAAAAAATATTTATTAATTGATATAAAAATAGTTTTTGTAAAAATAGTTTCTATAAAACTTTAAAAATTACCTAATAAATCAATCACATTCTATATAAAACTCTTATTTTTAGTTATTTTTTATAGATAATTATAGTTGCTATAAAACTCTAAAAATTACCTAATAAAATCAATCACATTCTATATAAAACTCTTATTTTTAGTTATTTTTTATAGATAATTATCACAATATAACCTGCCTGACCCAATTATGATTATGTCATTATCAGAAAAGGACACATGTCATCATCCTATCCATCCAAGAAGCCTATAAATAGAAATCCAGAATTCCAGAGTAAAATACAGAAGCTCTACCAAAGAGAGTTTTAGTATTTCAGTATTTATTTATTTATATAAAAAATATTTATTAATTGAGTTGAATTTCAGAGTAAAATACAAAAGCTCTGTCAAGAGTTTTCAGTATTTATTTATTTATATAAAAAAATATTTATTAATTGATATAAAAAGAGTTTTTATTTATATTATTATTAGATGTGTAAAGAGTTTCATTATTTATTTATATATAAAAAATATTTATTAAATAATATGAAAAGAGTTTTTACTAATAAAAAAAAATCTATAAAATAGTAAAATCTACATAATAAGATTTAAATTAACCTATTTATCTATTTATTATTATCCATTTTTAATAAAAGAAAATCTAATTAGACAAGATTTATTAATATAAAAAATATTTATTAATTGATATATAAAATAAAATAATTTTTATAAAACTCTACCACAAATTAGCTTTTATTATGAGTATCTTACTAAAATTAAAACTAATTAGATAAGTATATATTTAAAGAAATTAAAATAATTTCAATAAAACTCTATTACAAATTACCTATTTTATTATCAATAAAATTCTATCAACAAAGACATATTTAAAGAGTTTGTATAAAACTTTAACACAAATTACCAATTTATCAATTTATCATGAGTTTTTTAATAAAAGGAAACCTAATTAAACAAATATTATTAATATAAAAAATTATTTATTAACTGATACAAAAAGAGGTTTTTAAAGAGTTTTTAAAACACAAATTACCTATTTATCTATTTATTTTGAGTTTTTTTTACTAAAAGTAAATCTAATTAGACAAGAATTATTAAAATAAAAAATATTTATTAATTGATATAAAAAAAGTTTTTAAAAGAGTTTATATTAAACTCTAACACAAATTACTTATTTATTTATTTATTACAAGTTTTTTAATAAAAGAAAATCTAATTTACCTAATAAAACCAATCATATTCTATATAAAACTCTTATTTTTAGTTTTTTTTTTATGGATAATTATAGTTTTTATAAAAATCTAAAAATTACCTAATAAAATCAATCATATTCTATATAAAACTCTTATTTTTAATTTTTTTTATGGATAATTATTACAATATAACCGGCCCGGCCCCAATTATGATTATGTCATTATCAGAAAAGGACACATGTCATTATCCTATTCATTCAAGAAGCCTATAAATAGAGGCATGGAGGAAGGAGGAAGGCGTACAGAAATTTAGAATTCTAGAGTAAAATACAGAAGTTCTGCCAAAGAGTTCCAGTATTTATTTATTTATATAAAAAAATATTTATTAATTGATATAAAAAGAGTTGAATTCCAAAGTAAAATACAGAAACTCTGTCAAAGAGTTTGAGTATTTCAATATTTATTTATTTATATAAAATATTTATTAATTGATATAAAAAGAGTTTTTATCTATACTATTATTAGATGTGTAAAGAGTTTCAGTATTTATTTATGTAAAAAAATATTTATTAAATAATTTGATAAAATACTAAAATCTACATAATAAAATTTAAATTATCCTATTTATGTATTTATTATTATCAATTTTTTAATAAAATAAATCTAATTGGACAAGAATTATTAATATAAAAAATATTTATTAATTGATATATAAAAGAAAATAATTTTTATATAACTCTACTCTGAGTTTCTTAATAAAATTAAACCTAATTAGACAAGTATATATTTAAAGAAAATAAAATAATTTCTATAAAATTATATTACAAATTATCTATTTTTTTTTCTATAAAACTCTATCAACAGAGTTTCTATAAAACTGTAACACAAATTACCTGTTTATCTATTTATTATGAGTTTTTTAATAAAAAGAAACCTAATTAAACAAGTATTATAAATATAAAAAATTATTTATTAACTAATACAAAAAGAGGTTTTAAAAGAGTTTTTAAAAAACTTTAACACAAATTATCTATTTATCTATTTATTATTAGTTTTTTTAATGAAATTAAATGTAATTAGACAATAATTATTAAAATAAAAAATATTTATTAATTGATATAAAAAGAGTTTTTAAAAGAGTTTATATTAAACTCTAACACAAATTACCTATAAGTTTTTTAATAAAAGAAAATCTGAGTAGACAAGAATTATTAATATAAAAAATATTTTTAATTGAAATAAAAAATAAAATAATTTTTCTAAAATTCTACCACAAATCACCTTTTGTTATTAGTTTTTTTAATAAAAGCTAATCTAATTAGATAGGAATTATTAAAATATAAAAATATTTATTAATTCATGTAAAAAGAGTTTAAAAATATTTTCTATAATACTCTAACACGTATTACAAATTACAATTTTTTAATAAAAGAAAATCAAATTTTTAGAGTAAAATACAGAAGTTATACTAAAATGTTTCAGTATTTATTTAATTATATAAAAAAAATATTTATTAATTAATATAAAAAAGATTTTATTTATACTACTATTAAATGTGCAAAGAGTTTCAATATTTAAGTATCTATTTATAAAAAAATATATTTATTAATTGATATGAAAAGTCTTTTTTTTAAAGAAACGAAAAAAAAAAAAAAAAAAAAAAAAAAAAAAAAAAAAAAAAAAAAAAAACTCTATCAAACTCCAAAATCTATCTAATAAAATTAAGATTAACCTATTTATTGATTTATTATTATGAATTTTTTAATAAAATAAAATTGAATTAAACAAGAATTATTAATATAAAAAATACTTATTAACTGATATATAAAATAAAATAATTTTTTTAAAACTCTACCACAAATTAACTTTTATTATAAGTTTCTTAATAAAATTAAATTTAATTAGACAAGGATATATTTAAAGAAAATAAATTATTAAATGTGCAAAGAGTTTCAGTATTTCAGTATTTATTTATTTATATAAAAAATATTTATTAATTGATATGAAAAGAGATTTTATAAAAAAAAATAAAGAAATAAAAGAAATAAAAAAAAAGCTCTATAAAATTCTAAAATCTACCTAATAAAATTCAAATTAACCTATTTATCTATTTATTATGATGAATTTTTTAATAAAATGAAATCTAAAGTTTTAGTATTTATTTATTTATTTAAAAATATTTATTAAATGTGGAAAGAGTTTCAGTATTTCAGTATTTATTTATTTATATAAAAAAATATTTATTAATTGATATGAAAAGAGTTTTTATAGAAAAAACTTCTATAAAACTCTAAAATCTACCTAATAACATTCAAATTAACCTATTTATTATTATAAATTTTTTAATAAAAGAAAACCTAATTTTCTAAGTAAAATACAGAAGTTGTGCCTAGGTGTTTAAGTATTTATTTATTTATATAAAAAAATATTTATTAGTTGATATAAAAAAAGTTTTTATCTATAGTATTATTACATGTGCAAAGAGTTTCAGTATTTAACTATCTATTTTTATAAAAAAAGTATTTATTAATTGATATGCAAAGCGTTTTTATATATATATATAAAATGTCAATCAAACTCTAAAATCTATCTAATAAAATTTAAGTTAATTTATTTATCTATTTATTATTATGAATTTTTTAATAAAAGAAAATCTAATTAGACTAGAATTATTAATATAAAAAATATTTATTAATTGATATATAAAATAAAATAATTTTTCTAAAACTCTACCACAAATTAACTTTTATTATGAGTTTCTTAATAAAATTAAATCTAATTAAACATTGATATATTTAAAGAAAATAAAATAATTTTTATAAAACTCTATCACAAATCACAAATTTTATTTTCAATAAAACTCTATCACAGTAGATAAAGAGATAATATTTAAAGAGTTTCTATAAAATTTTAACTCAAATTTTCTATTTATATATTTATTAAGTGTTTTTTAATAAAATGAGATCTAATTAGACAAATATTATTAATATAAATAATTATTTATTAATTGATATAAAAAGAGTTTTTAAAAGAGTTTTTATAAAACTATATCACAAATTACCTATTTATCTATTTATTATGAGTTTTTTTAATAAAAGAAAATCTAATTAGACAAGCATTATTAAGATAAAAAAATATTTATTAATTAATATAAAAGAGGTTTGAAAAGAGTTTCTATAAAACTCTAACACAAATTACTTATTTATCTATTTATTATGAGTTTTTTTAATAAAAGGAAATCTAATTAGACAAGAATTATTATTATAAAAAAATATTTATTAATTGATATAAAAAGTGTTTTTTAAAGAATTTCTATTAAACTGTAACACAAATTACCTATTTATTTATTTATTATAAATAGATCTCCAGAAAATATAATAATTTTTATAAAACTCTACCACAAATTATATATTTTATTTTCTTTAAATTTCTATCACATATAACTTGTTTTAATCTATTTATTGTGAGTTTTTTTATGAAAGAAATCTAATTAGACAACGATATATTTAAAGAAAATAAAATATTTTTTTAAAAGAGTTTATATAAAATTCTACCACAAATTACCTATTTTATTTGCAATGAAACTCTATCACATTAGATAAGGATATATTTAAATAGTTTTTATAAAACTCTAACACAGATTACCAAAACTTTACCACAAATTAAGTATTTTATTTTCTTTAAAACTCTATCACATTTAACCTATATTTATCTATTTATTATGAGTTTCCTAATAAAATAAAATATAATTAAATAAGGATATATTTAAAGAAAATAAAACAATTTCTATAACTCTATTACATTAGACAAGGATTTATTTAAAGAAAATATATAATAATATAATAATACATATAAATAAAATATAAATGTTAAAGAATTTGGACATTTCAGTATTTATTTTTTAATATAAAAAATATTTATTAATTAATACAAAAAGAGAACTCTATCACATATAAGTATATAACCCTTGTATTTATCTATTTTTTATGAGTTTTTTAATAAAAGAAAATCTAATTTTACAAAGATATATCTAAATAAAATAAAATAATTTTTATAAAATTCTACCACGAATTACATATTTAAAGAAAATTAAATATAACTTAGGGTCTTCCAAAAACCACAAACTCCATATAATAAATTTTTATATCAATTTCAATATAATGTATAATTAGTATAATTGAATATATATATATATATATATATATATATATATATATATATTCTCTTGAATATATTATGACTATTTTCTTTCATATATATATAAATATATATATATTCTCTTGAATATATTATGACTATTTTCTTTCTTTTCTAGTTATTTATTTATTATTTATTTAATTGTCTATTTGGAATAGATTCTTTTATTTTTTTCTTTTATCCTAATCAATTAAGAAGTACGACTATACAAGGACAGTTAGTTGCGGGACCGTAATTAACACTTAGCACTCCTCATATGATAGATGTCCATACATAGAGATTTATATATATCCTACCCACAGGTCCATGAAAAGAGGCTATTCATTCACCCTTCTGCAGTGACTCTCTTCCTCTTCCTCTCGTGTAGCTTACTGGTCATGTTTACAACTAGTAATTCTAGTTATACACCGGATTGTGGGGTATATGCCATGGGCAAGAATAGCCTAATGTCACGGGCTTAGAGTTTCAGCACCACTCTATCTGCTCCCGTGCGGCACCAAGACGTTGCTTCCACTCTCGCAAGTACTTAATCAGCCTAACTCCCGTGTACACCTTAGCCAACACACTCCCCTCGTGCGCTTACTAGTGTTGTAGTTGCCCTCGCCCTCTTCTCACTTGGCTTGCACACTCACACACATTAAGGCACTTAAGTTGGCAAGGAAAGAACACTTCTATTACTTCAAAGAATGCTTTGTACAAGGCTAGCACTCAAGCTCTCTACAAGACTCTCAAGACTCACTCTAGGACTTGTTGTCTACAGAATGAAGTCCTACCTCTATTTATAGGCATCCCCATCCCCAATGGATGGCTAGGATGCATTTTAACCGGTGGTGGAGATCGACTCTCTAGAATCTTCTCCCACCTTCTTCACACTTCCATACTTATTCATAAATATCTACAATATTCTAGAACTCTCCATACTACTCCACACAACTCTGGAGAACTCTAGAACCTTCCACACACTTCTACATATTTCTACACATATCTAGAATCTTCCACACAACTCTAGACTACTCCGGAAGACTCTAGAAACTCCATTTGCCATGCAGTTGCCATGCAGCGTCCTCCTCAGCGTCTGCGTGTCGCCTGCGTGGCACAACCTCCATAGGCGGGGCGTGACACTAAGGTCATTATTCTAGACTAGTATTGACTTTGTTTTGCTGTTCTGGGCTAATGGACTTGTTTATTTATGGGTTTTATTATTGTTTTGTGATTGGGCTGTCCACTGTTTGTGGGTCAGTCATCCTTAAGGCTTGTTCTATATAAATACTGCAATTACTTATTTTTATAAAATCACCCTTACCTTCCAAAGGTACAAATGCATCATTCATGTTATCTAAGCATTGTAAAAAATGAAAATAAAAAAATGTTATTAAGCATAAAGCGTCATGGAGATATTTTTTCTAGCTACATCACACACACACACACACACAAATATAACATAGAGTTTGACACATCCCACAACATTAAGAATCTGATTGGGACCATTTGGAATGGGACATCCCAACCAAAAATTATTGGAGCAACTCTAATATATGACTCCCTTTTAATAATTAAAAAAAAAAAAAAAAAAACTTTTCCGGGTGGTTAGATGGAATTTGGTAGGATTGCAAATTGCAACAAGCTTCATTATACATGATATGATTTTCAAGTTATTTAAAAAAAAAAAAAAAAAAAAAAAAAAAAAAAAAAAAAAAAAAAAAAACAAAACCCTATTAATCGGTTTGCTTTTGGTAGATTCAGGCCTAACTTGAATGTTTCTTGTTTAAGTTCGACCTTATGATGGTGCTAATTTAGGGCAATAAATCTGACTGTCCAGCCACCATTTGGTAAAACATTGCAAACTTATCTAGCTGGCTTCACCTAGAAGGCCTCATTCATTTTCCAAACCATACCGCTCATTATTTGTTGAATCGTGCTCGTATTTGCAAAGTGGGCTAACTGGGTCATAATTAATTGCAGTCAGTAAGTTTTATCAATTTTCTAATTTGTTTTCAAGAGTTCATCTTTTAAACCTAACCTTAATCACTATTTATTATTTTTTTTAAAACCTAACCTTAGTTAAGTTCTCCACTAAATGTCACGGGAGTAAGAATCCTCTGCAATTACAATACGGTATTGTAACAACATGAACTGCTATTATCGCTCACAAGTGTGAGCAATCACAATCATCATTGCTGTTATAACAAAGAATACTATTGTCTCCGATGATAGTTTGGCCAAAATTGCAAAATGTTTGGCTAAAGTTGCAAAATGTGATCATCCGCAAAATATTGTAAAAAAGGTTCATTTAATTGTTTGAAGGTTGGTTTGGCTAAAGTCGCAAAATCTGGTCATGCAAAATAATGTAAAAAAAAGTTCATTTAATTTTCATTTTCAAAAATTTGTTTTTTTGAGGTAGTTAAAAGCACATGCAGATGGAATGCTAATTACTAATAATGTTTTAGAATTTAATGATAATGGACCAAGGTTTAGCAGTGGAATGTCACAGAAACTTTAAAATAAGAAATTAGATAAAAATATTAAAACTTTAGACAGTAAAGTTATACTCCGTATTAAAATAGTACTAAATTAACTCAATGAGCCGCGGTGGGACATTGAATTGCTAAATGCGGTTACCTTGATAATAAAAAATAAAAAATAATCACAGTAACTATAACCCGTGCCCAAGACACCATCGCCTCCATTGTCTTCTCCACTTCCGTGCGAGTAGTTACCACGAGGGTCTATAAAGATGTAACACAACAAAATAAACTTGTTATACTTGCAAACCCCAAAAATATTTCAATATTGAAATAGGAGAAATGTGATCGTTACTTATATATAAACATCCTCTTCCTAATGGATGGTAAAAAATTAGTTTTGAGAACTCTCCATCTAATGCATACTATTTACAAATTCTTTATTCTTTTACAATCTTCTCCATCATACAAATTTCTATCAAACTCTTCAATATTTTAGAATCCTCATTCTTATTATTTATAGGGAATTTTATGTATAAGTGGAGGGAGTTACCAAGCATCTATTACAAAGTCATGATGAATGTTTCAGTATTTACTATAAATCATGAACGAAGATTTTTTAATTAAACCCCTTTTATAAGGAAGAATTGTGAAAAGACCCCAACAATTGTAAAAAGACCCCAAAACTCGTAACAATTGTGATTAAACCCCAAAGTCTATATTTTGTTTTGTGTTTATTATATCTGTTATTAGAGCCATTTTACAAAAAAACTGGGACCAACCAATTTATAAATTTTTTCATGAACCCCACTGACAATAACAGTCTGGGTCCAAAAATAGAGAATCAAATCAGGATTCTCAACCAAGTTAACCAAAAAATTAAACAAATTTATGTAAGAAGAGAAGTTCAAGAGTTATCCAGAAAAGTAGATTATATCAAACAAGATCTAGAAGACAAATTAGATTTAAAAAGAGAAATTTAAATCTAAATAAGAAATTTGACTAATGTTAGCACAAAATTGGAACACTAGAAATACGCAGGTGTGCTAGAGTCTCGGAAGACTCATTGAAAATCGGACAAAAGAAAACCCTTTTGAGATGATCAAGTGATTGTGGAAGATTCTGATTTTCCTTCGGTGAAAGGACTTTTAACAAGACTATAATGCTAACTAGTGAATTAAAGTGCAAGTGCATGAAAGTAAAGGAATTAAAACAAACTTGTATTGAAATTGCATGAATAAAATGACAAGTATTGAAGTTGTTTGATATCGTAAAGAGGGCTTCAAATGTATTCGTAAGTAGGTTATTTATAAACTTTACAAGCCTTACAAGAAGGACCCATGTTTTATGATAAACTAACTTCTAAACCCATGATCTGCATGCCTTCTTCTAGCTTTGGTTTGGTGATGCCATGTGTCCCATGAATTATGGAATGTGAAACCATTTACTCGTGACCTAGTAACTTGCAAACCTACGTTCCCAAGCTTTTTTTTGTAATTTTCATATGACACGTGTTAACATATAATTCATTTTTAGCACCTTTCTTAGCCCACTTTCCTATATTATAGGAACTAATTATTCACCTGGAAGTTTCACTATCTGCCACGTGTCCATTATATCTTGATCTATTATTAACAATTTCTTAGCCAACTCCCATTGTTTTAGGGCTTGATATGTGTCCACCTTGTATACTAGGCAAGTGTCCCATGAATCGATTTAATGGACCATTGAATCGACCATTATTTTAGGGCATGTTCTCTTATTTAATACAGTTCCATCAATGCGTCTAATGACAATACAATGTCTAACAAAGCTTTGTCCACCAACTTACGGGCCCAAGGTTTATGGTTTTTTAGTGAGACCAATGTGACCCCTCCATATCCCTAGAAGCTTATTGGTTGTATGTCATTAGAACATTAATTGGCAATTTGGAAACATCTCTTCAATCATTTCATCCAAAACATGAATGTTTCATATCGGCTTAGGATCATCGTTACTATCGATGCATCATTTGACCGCACAATGTCTAGAATCTTTATGACAAAAATATGCGATTAAGTCGTCTAGAGGGGATTAGGTCTTTATGCAAAATTGTAATAATCTTGCCCATTCTTCCTGGAAACTTGCCTAGTTATGGGCAAAATGGATTGTGGTTTATAATTTGGAAACATCCTCTGAATAAATGAACATTCATGTCAGGATCTAGTGAACCTCATCTTCAATCATTCCTCCCCATCATAGCACATTTTTAGGACATTCACACAGACTATATTGGTCCATTTGAATCACAAACATGGGTGGAGACTTTATAATACTCATTCAAGGACGCCAAAATGTCTCGATTTACCTTTCATCCCAAACTTGGGTAAAAACCTTATAATACTCAACTATGAGCACCCTAATGCTCATTCCCCTCCTCACAATCCTTTCATTTCAACTTTGGGTGAAAACCCAATAATACTCATTTAGGGATACTAAAATATCCCTGTCTATCTTTGTATTCAACTCATCATGGGTGGAAACCCTACAATACTCATTCATAGGCAGAATGAGCTCTTTGTCTATCATTAATCATCCTTTTGGGTGGGCACTCTTACAACACTCATTCAAGTAGGTACTTTGATGATTGCTTTCCTCCCCCATTCAGAAACTCCATGGGGCCTCTATGTGACATTCAATCAACCTTTTGGGTGGAGACCCCTTACAATACTCGTCCAAGTAGGTACACTGATCCTCGCTTCTTTCCCTTGCGAGCAAAGGCCCTAAAACTCACATTTTTAACCACACAAGGTTTAATTCATCTCTCAGCATGGACGGAGGTCTTTAATCTCATTTAGAGTCAACATTGACTCACCCTCCGCCCCCTTTTATTTCACCAATCTAAACTATGTTTTGACTTGATTCCCATACCTTGGAATATGTAGGTAGCTTAAGGCACTCCTTAAGTTCAGTCATGTGCCTCATCTCAGTTATCATTCCTCCACCAGGACTATCACCCATCACTCAATCTCCATCTTACCACACATCATCTCCATCATCATGTTCCACAAAATGACTAAAAACCTGTATGTATGTACCTCCTATTTGATCATTACATAATCATATGAATAGGAATGGAATTTAGCATAGAGTATAAGTAATTGTACTTGGTACGGGCATCGTGGAGTGTCTAACACCTTCCCCAAGCGTAAAGAAACCCCTGAATCCCATCTTTGGTGAAGCAAACCACGAGTCATTCAGGGACCCCAAATTCAATCCAAATTCTTCCCAATCTTTGGTGACCTAACACACCAAAACTCAATGTTAGATGGCGACTCCTTAAATCTCTGAATTTAGCCCTATCAATTCAATTCATTTCTAAATCACACCCGTTGCACATAAATGTCAAACATGACAACTGACCTCCAACTTAGGGGGGGATAACGCTCTCGAGTGGGTTTTCCCTACCCATTGGGGAGCGGAAAAAATCCGGGTGCGACAAATTTTGACTATTTAAACTTGGAGTTTGCTCGCAATAGGTGAGTATGTTGTAATGACGAATAACGATAAGAAGAAAGAAGATGATTGGTTCGAGGTGGAGGAATCTTTGTTTAAGGTGGAGCTATAGAGGAGCACGTAAAGATAGAATTTTAGTCAATGTAGAGATTGTTAGGGTGTACCTCAAATTAGTTTCCTTTTTCGTTTAAGAATTTTCAAAGGGCCATACTTGTGGAGAAATTTGTTTCTCACTAGGATGCTTTTATTTTAGAGTTAGTGATTGATATAGTAATTCTTTGTAGGTAATTTGTGGAATTCTTGTCCAATAAAAATTTGGTAATCGAAGACTCTCTTCTATAAATAAAGGTGAGATTGAGATAATAAAGAAAAACAAATTGTATCCACACATGGATAAGCAGAATGCCAAAGCTAAACAAAAGTACAAAAGAACAGAAATCTCAAGACAACCCAACAGACTCAAGCATTAGAACATATGGAGGGACCCAGGGTATATGACTATATGTCCCACTAACCTACAATCCCCAACTGGACCTGTAATTATTAATTTTTGGGTAAATTCTATTAACACTCCCTTACGTGAAATATGAATATTTTGATTTTAACTTTTACGCGTATTTTGAAGAGTAACTTCACACTTCACTTATATTTTAAATGTCACTTTTCAAAGGTTTTAGGGTAAAATGTAAGAAACCCCCCTGGACTATTGGGAAACTTGCAACTAACCCCTTGGACTTCTAAAAATGCAAGAAACCCCCCAGACTGTGCAAAATTATTGCAGATGACCCTATCCGTCCAATGTCTGGTAATATATGACCGTTAAAATTGGTTTGTTAATTTTAAATGACCATATTGCCCATAGAAATATGAAAGGACAATCATGTCCCTAATTTCTAACCGTTGACCCAAAACCCATTCCTTATAATTGAACCGCCCTAAACAAACCTTTATGAAAAAATTCCCCAAATTGACAACTCTGCAACCTTCTAAGGTTTATCTTCGTTTTCAATTAGCTGTTCATCTTACTGAATTTGGTGGTTAGAAACAAGATACCATCATCATGCTTTCGTGCTGATCAGCTGTGCATCTTGGTAAGGGTTGTTATCCATCTGTAGGTTTGTATTTTGGAAAGAGTGAACAAAATTTTTTTCACTTTGTTTATCATCGTGCTCTAAGCGTATCCATCTCATTTTCTGTCTGTATGTATGTTTGTTGTGTATTGTTCAGTATATATATATATATATGGTATTATATGGTATTATTTTCTCTATTAATTTTCATTTCTATGGTATTATTTGCAGAAAATGAGTTTTGAATTGTCTGTAAGTCGTAGTTTTTGGGGTGTGATGCGAAGGGGTCCTTTGATGTGACAAAAGGGCAACTGTGTTCATATCTGAGTCGACCGACAATCCTAGCAAGCTCTATTTCAATTGCAAGAATAAGGAATGTAATTTTTTCCAATGGTGGACTCATTCAACAGGTTTCGGTGAAGCCATTGAAGATAAAAATGAAGCTCGAGTAGGTCATGTTGTGCCTCTAAGTTCGTTCATTGCAATTGCTAAGTCAATGTTTGTTGGAAGCATGTTCTTCTTTGGGTTGTCAGTTATAATCTTATTTGGTTGCCTTTTTATGAATTGAGTTTTTTGGCTGGGACTTAATAGTGTTGTATGTTGAAGATCAATTTTAGGAGTGGAATTTTTTTGTTAGGATTTGGTAGTGTTGTATCTTTATGTATCATTTAAACCTCTTGTAATAGTTTAAGTATGTTGAATGAAAATGGTATTTATTTTGTTTAATGATAGTGCAATGCAATTGTGTTTATTTTCTGGTTGTATGTGTTTTGCAATGACAAAAAATGCAAGAAGGTGTTTTTGGCTGTTTGATGAATGACAATGCAATGCAATTGTATCTCTTTTCTGGTTGTATATGTTGTGCAATGACAAAAAATGCAGGAAGGTGTTTTTGGTTGTTTGATGAATGAGAGTGCAGTGCACTTGGTTGTTTGATGAATGACATTGCAGTGCACTTACTACAGTTAATGAAATTACATTTGGTTGTTTGGTGAATGATAATGCATTGCATTTTCTAGTTTGTATGGTGTACGTAAGGTTGTTTTCAATACACTTAGTGCAGTTAATGAAACCTGTCATGAGGGAGTGATGAGCAATGCAGTTATTTCAGTTAATATTCTGGTTGCATGTTATATGCAGAATTGTAATGCAATCACTGAAATATCTGCACTTAGTGTAGTCAATGCAGGCTATTATAGTGTGGGGAAGCAATGTCATACTTGGTGAAGCACTTAGTGCAGTCACTGAAATATTTGTAGTCACTGTGGGGAAGCAGTTAGTGCTATCATATTTTCAATTCAATTGCACTACCTTGTCTTAAAATGTGCACCTATTAAATGCATAGCTTTAGACACTGCAAAGGACCTGTTAGATAAAACAATCATACATAGCCTATCATACATTCAATTGCAGCAAAAAAAAAAAAAAAAAAAAAAAAAAAAAAAAAAAAAAAAAAAAGAAAAAGAAAAAAAAAGAACACTTTATACAGATAAAATAGCCATACATTCAAAAAAGTTTAGAACAGTTACACTGATAAAACAACCATGCATTCAGAAAAGTTTAGAATAGTTACACTGATAAAACAATCATACATTTAGAAAAGTTACATAAGAAGACTATTTTGAGCTAGTCTTTCACATAAGCATAGAGTGACAACACCAAAAAAGCCAGCATATGTAGTCTTCACCCCATTATCTTTAACAATCACCAAAAAATCAAACTCTTCAAGTCAGCAACAATAAAGTGACAACTGCATCATCAACTCTGTGGCCATATTAACTACCAACATGTATACTCACTATCCATCATTGAGTTGTCAATCAACCAAGAAATTTGCTAACCATTTTGTTAACAACAACAAACAAACCATATCATTAAATCTGAATATGGTATGTTTTGAACTTAAAAAAATATGATATGTTTTGAACCTAAAAATATGGTATGTTTTGAGTCTTCAAGTCAAGAACAGTGTCATAACATGCAACAACAAAACCATTATCAACTCTGTGGCCATATTAATTACCAACATGTATACTCACTATCCATCATTGAGTTGTCAATCAACCAAGAAATTTGTTAACCATTTTGTTAACAACAACAAACAAACCATATCATTAAATCTGAATATGGTATGTTTTGAACTTAAAAAAATATGATATGTTTTGAACCTAAAAATATGGTATGTTTTGATCCTGAAAATTAAATTATACCTATAAGAAGTTGATGGCTGAGTTTGTGACAGCTGAGAATATGGTATGTTTTGAACCTGAAAATAAAATTGGTTGAGAAACAAGCGAGTTTGAACATAAACAAAGTATAGCAAGTGTGTGTCCATAACATAACATTGGACATACCTCTTGGTTTGAAGGTGCTAGAGCAGGAACTTTAACTCCTCTATCTCTCCCTCTTCCAGCCCTTCTTCCTCTTCCTCTTAGTGGCATCCCAGCAGGTCCTCTTGCTCTCCCTCTTTCAATATTTGGTGGTTTACCTCCCCTCCTTGGTGGAGGTTTGTCAATGACCAAAGGCTCAGGTAATTTGCAAGTCCTTGAGTTATGCATATTCTCTTTGCACTTGGTATGTTTTAGACCAACCATTAACCTGCTAAACCTGGTTGAACCATTGGGATCATCATTCTTCTTATTTATAGCCTTTTTTTGGCCTACCAATAGGTTTCCTATAGTGTGGTGGAAGCAATGGGTCAATGGTGCCAGTTTTCATTAACCTTTCCATTGGAATGGGAAGGATCATACCACTATAACACTTCATATAGGTTTCCCTCTGATAAAATGGGTGAACATATGCCTCAGGAGAGTCTCTCTTAATGAAAATACATGCCACAGCATGCCTATATGGGATACCAGTCAAGTTCCAAACTTTACAGTTGCAGGTTCTTTTATCAATGTCAACTGCCTCACTAATGCCATAGCATTAAACCTCATACTTGTTCTCACCAGTAGAATGAACTTTACACATGGTAGCTTCTTATTTGATTTTGTTCAATGCCTTTTGTATATCTGGACATAAGAAGCCAAATTGTGTATACATCCACTCCCTCTTACACTGGAACCTTAGCATTAGATGTCTTCTAATCTATTCAAGCATGTAGATTATTGGTCTATCCCTTGCTTCAAGAATTACAGCATTCCAACTTCCACAAATGTTATTAATGAGCACATCATTTTTTGAAGTTTCTGTAAAGGATGACCTTGCCCACAATTTAGTTGGCACCTTTGTTAATCAATCATAAGCTTTAACATTCAAGTCTATGATTTTTCTTATATATTGTTGAAACTTTACTTCAGTGTATGCCTTTGCAGCTTCCCATAATTCTATCTTTAGTTGCTGGCGTTTGAACCTCAGCTTAAAATTCTCATAAAGATGTCTCACACAAAACCTGTGATCTGACCCTTCCATAAGTGAATTAAAGGTTTCTACTAAACCCTATAAATGAGACATGAAAATGTCAATAAATGCAAGTGTGTGATTACAAGTGTGTGTGTGTGGATACAAGTGTGTGACTGTAAGTGAGTGAGTGCAAGTGTGTGTGGACATAAGTGTGTGACTGCAAGTGTGTGACTGCAAGTGTGTGTGGATACAAGTGTGTGACTGTAAGTGTGTGTGGACACAAGTGAATTCAAACAAAGGAGATTTATACTTTGTCGGTCAAATTAATAAAGAGAGCTGGTATTGGCTCTCCATAATTATCTTCTGATACTTCATCCTCTTTATCTCTTAAAATGAAATTACAAAAGAATCCTTACATCACACTAAGTTTAGTTCTTATATTTTTCATACCAAAATTCTTACAAGAGATGACTCAATCAAATTCTTTTTAATCTTTCCTAAAATTTTAAATTTGGTCCAATCCCCTATCTCCTATATATATTTATACCTGGGACTATTTTATAATTCTAGGACTCCTTTACAATTCTAACTCCTTTAATTCATTAATGTTTTCTCTCAAATTTTCTCTTAGATTAAAATTTGATAAAGCTAAGTGTGGATATATTGGCATGGCTATATATATATATAATAATAATAATAAAATAAAAGATTGAAATGTATAATACTTAAATTTTAAATTGTTGACAATAAAGTAGTTTTGAAACTCTTGTTGAAAAGACTAGTTCAAATAAAGACCATATAGAATTTTGAGTTGTCAATCAAATCATTTGTTACGTAATATGATCAATTTTATGTGCTTATGAATTCATAAATAAGCAATTGTAAATTGTCAAAAAAAAAAAAAAATTCATGTAATTCATGTTCATTTTTAACTCTACTATTTTAATCTATATTTGTTTTATAATTCAAGTTTCATTGAGTTATTTTTTAGCAATTTGTGCTTATTTCTAGTTGGCCGTTTCTTTTTGGTGTTTGTGTTATTGTAACAATCGTTGTTGTTGTATTTTGTTTATTGTGAACTTTAGGAAGGTGTGTTTGTGACTTTAGGAAGGTATGCTTGTGTAACTGCGTTGGATCCTCAATTCACTATATATATATATATATACTCATAACTATAAAACCAACAAATACCCTCAAATTGTTTTTTGGAAAAATTATATTTTGGTAACCAAAATTAAACATAATTGCTTTATAATGACCTTAAAGTCAAGAAAAGAGGCCTAATGACCAATGTTAAAACTTAATTAATATTAAGTGACCATTTAACGATAATTTGGTCAAAAATACTTACGTGTTTGATAAATATTTTAAAAATAAAGTTTAGATGACAAAATTGCCATCCAATACAACCCATTAACAGTTGGCAAAATTCTGAAATTAATTAACAATGGTCATTATTTCTTAAACTATAACTCAGTAGTATTAAAAAATTCCTAAAATTACAATCTTATATATTAAGGAAGATCTCTCAAACAAATCAACTTGTAAACTATAATAACTATGTATTAAAAAATTCCTAAAAATTACAATCTTTTTATTTTAAGGAAGACCTCTCAAACAAATCAACTTGTAAAGTATAATAACTATACCTACTCTCCCATCACCCCCATAATGGGTTGTCTCTTTGTTAGTCAATTTAAGTAAGTATTTATTTAGCTTAATGTATAAAGTAAATTTGTCCCCTTACATAATAATATATTATAAGAAGGTCATTTAGGTAATAAACCATCAAATGGTCACTCACGAGTAATTAAATTTTAGGTTTCGTAACTATAAATCTTTTCTTGATTTTATGGTCACTTTATACCAATTATGTTTAATTTTGGTCACCAATTTTTTTTTTTGGTGTAGGTACTATTGTCTTAATTTTACTAATGTTGTTTAATGGCTTCCATTTTGGTAAATAGAGATTTGGCAACCAGAATCCAAACTCTAATAAGATAGGGCAATTATGGTATTAAAAATCATATGAATCAAAGTGGAATCCTTTGGTAATTTCATTTGGAGAAAAAGGGAATTGAGCACCAGAGCATAATGATCAGCTCTCCTAATAAATAGGGACATTTTTGTCCTTTAAGATTATAAATATTTTGTATTAAATTATATTAAAAAATTAGGACTAAATAGGTCAATTCACATGTGTTAGAGTCCAAAAAATAATCTGGGATCTAAGTGAAAGTTAAAACCAAAATATTCATTTATGTGATATTTGACCTAACTTAAAGGGGTGTCAATATAATTTGCTCATATTTTTTTAATTGGAAAATAAACACACACCCACTAATTTTTAACTCGTAGTTTTGCCTCTTGATTTCAAATAAGTCTCGAAAATCATTGATGTTTCTTTTGGAGAACTGTGACCCTTTGTGAGTCACAGTCCTCCAAACAGACACAATTCTCCAAACCAGATTTTTCTTTTTGGGCCTCCAAACAGACGCAACTCTCCAAATCAGATTTTTCTTTTTGGGCCAAAGGTAGTATAAGGAAATTCTTGTCCCAACAACAATTTTTGTATCTTAAGTACGCATGGTGACACTTGGACGGAACAGCTAAATGAATGTTTTGAACAATTTTGATTAGTCATGTAAGATACAAGAAAATGGAGCATCTACTTTCTTATATTATTAGGGAAAAAAATGATAGAACCTCTCTTCTCCCATTCACAATTAAAACAGTAGTCTTTTTGTACTAGCGACAACAAAACTATTCCCATTACAAAGCAAAAAAAACACTCTGCTTCTATAATACAAGAAGCCATTGCTTCCATAATACTCCCTCCTGGTACATCTTCACTCCTATGTCCACTTGCCTTGTATAGAGCCTTCAGCTCATGTCTTTTGGCAGCCCACAACGTTCTATAAAACCTACAAAAGAAACACACAAATAAGATTAAGCATGTTCGAATTTGTACAATTTTGAAATGAAGACAGAATTACATAGACCAAACCTTTTATATTCACAAAGTGACTGTTCACCAATGGCACCTAACTATTAATCATGTTAGTCATAATTGGAATCCCTACACATGAAAGCACTATTAACAAACACTTAATATCCTCAATTTGGCTTTCTGATTTACCGGGAAAATATATATATATATATATATATATATATATATATATATATATATATATATATATATATATGAATTTACAGCGAAAAAAAAACTTGGCTCTCTGCATAGGAGGGAGTGAACACCTTCCAAAAGTATTAAGTTGTAAAATTTGCATTCTTCTTGTGTGCATCTTCATTTGTATATCCACTTAACACCGGTAGCCGCAGCCCATCCAATTTTCTGTCTGTCAACTCTGTCCAATAGCTATAAAAATGAATGGCAACAAGAAAATTAATAGGCTGCATATCATGCTTCAAACTCAATTACTTTAATTAAACAAAAAAAAAAAAAAAAAAAAAGACAAAAACAAAAATTGTAAACATAACCATCGTACTAGCCTTGGAACAGTCTAAATTTCATGGTTTTCACATAAAAATCATTTTAGGTTTCAAACAAGGCAATACTGGAAATAAATCCATACCTGTACACTGAATTGGTGATCTGATCTTCGCGACTTATTACACACGTGTATTGCAGATCTGGTATTGGTTCCAATGATGTGCACCTTAGCACGTCCAATACTTCCAAAGATTCCAGTGCCTCAAGGCCCTCAATCTTGCACAAGTTCTCGCAATCGCACAAATTCAAATATTTCAATGATTTCAATCCATCAAGCCCTTGGATCGTAGCAAGTTCTGAACAATTACTAATAAATAATATTTCCAACTTCTTTAAGTTTGACACATCAACCATGTTTTCAAAAGTAGCTAGCATCCCGCACGCAAATATGTACAAACTTGTCAAAGATTCTAATTTTCCAAGCCCTTGAACCTGTGCTAGCTTATCACAATTCTTGAGCAACAAACTTGACAAAATCTTCAAATTTGATAGGTCTGGCAATGTTTCTAATGCATCACACATTGCAATAGATAACTCAACTAGACTAGAGGGTAACCCCAATATACATTGGAGATCCTCACAGGATCGTATGTCGAGCACCTTCAGCAGAGAAAGGAGGCCAATATCTTTCGGTAAGGACTTAATTTTGGTATCATCCAAGGTCAGTTTCTCCAATTTGAGTAATCTCCCAATATCTCTGGGCATATCCACAAGATTATGGCACTCAAAAAATTGCAATTCCTGTAAATCAACCAGACTTATAAGGTCAGGGATTTCACCGACATTCAGAATCCTTAAACTTGAGGGAAGAAGCTCTGGCTGCAACTGAAGCTCTGTGCAGCCTCCTATGTTAAGAGTTTGGAGCTGAGTGAACCCCGAAATGCTCGCTGGTAGACTTTGAATTTTGGAACCATAAAAGCTTAAGAATCTCAAAGATGATAGTCTTTCCATATTACTAGGAAAGTCTGCGTCCAACTTACTACACTCTGTGAAGTCCATCACTTCCAAATTCTCCAACATACAAATTTCATCAGGTAACTTCCTTATATTAGTATGTGAAATGTCAAGCACTTTCAATTTCTTTAGATTGCCAATGGATGGGTCAATATTTTCTAAACTTGTACAACGTGCAAGAATCAATATCTCCAAAGCAGCATCTGATGAAAAGTTAGGAGTGCTCGTCAAAGCACAATCAGCCAATTGTAGAACTTTTAACTTTTTCGACATCTGTTGAAAAAAAAAAAATTAAAAAAAAAAAAAATTGAACAACACAAATAGGATTAATTTCAAACAAGACACAAGAAACAAAAGTAGAGGTATTATACAATATACCTGGATTTGATTCCAAACCGCCCATTTTTCTGTGATGCCACTCTTTGATAGATCAAGAATGACTAGATTCTTCATATAAAAATTCAATGGTTCAAAATCCCGAGGGCAACCACGCCAAATAAGCCATCTTAAGGACAACAGAACATCAGTAAAATCCCCATTAAGGTCTGCCCCATCCACTCGGAGATACCTTAGATTTTTTAGTTTAATGAATTTCTTATTTGTAAAGCAACGCTTCTCTTCAGACTTTAAGTTAAAGCGAAGACTTAAGGCCTCAACCTTTTTGGTTCCCTGCCAATGAAAAGAAAAGAAAAGAATGTTTTCAGATTTAACAACTGATTATGCTTAGTCAAATAAGAGAAATAAAATTTAGTGAACTTAGATTTTACCTCCCCTTCCTCTAATATTTCCAAGGCTTCCACGTGATTCCACAATCTACTACGGTATTCCTGATAAATTTCTTCATTGACGATTTTCTTCCCAAGAGCTATAAGTTGATTGTGCATCCACAACTTATTAGCATCTCCCACTTTCACAAGAGACATGAGATCAAGGTCTTCAAATCCTGTCTTTGGATGATAACCACAATCATCCCACATGTAAAATACAGTTGTTTTATCCATCCCAGCAAAAAGGCATGCAATATCTAGAAATATTTTCCGTTGGTCATTTTTTAATGCTTCGTAATCTACACTCAACTTTTTCAAAACATCATCATCCGGTGTTTCTGCAAACTTCTTCAATGCATCTTCCCACATCTCACGCTTCCCATATTTAGACAAATCTAAAGACTCGAGAGCTAGAGGAAGTGCTCCCGCAGTGGATGCAATCTTTCTAGAGATACTAATAAATTCTTTTGGAGGAAACTCCATGTGGAATGCACACTTGCTGAAAAACTGAAGAGATTGCACATCATTCATAAATGGGAGTTCATAAGTCCATTCAACTTTAAGAGCATTTAAAACGCCTTTGTTTTTGGTTGTAACAATGATCTTACTTCCTCTACCAAAGCAATCACGCTCTCCCACAAGATTAACAAATTGTTGACTGGAATTCACATCATCAAGAACAATGAGAACTTTCTTGTTACAAAATGTTGATTTAATAATGGCTATTCCTCTGTCTACATTAGCAAAGCAAGGGCTCCAATCTAATGTGTCAGCGAGAAGTTGGTTTTGCAAACAAACAAGACCTTGGGGAGTTTTTCCCATTTCTTGAACATCTGCAAGGAAGCTACAACAGTCAAAGTTCTCCGAGAGTTTGTTGTAGATGAATTTGGCAACAGTTGTCTTGCCAATACCACTCATGCCATGGATACCAACAACTTGTACATCGTCGGAGGCAATATTTAATAGTCTCATCATTTCATTTTCGTGATGATCCATTCCAACCAAGTTTTTAGTTACGTCCATGAATTTCGTCTTCAGTACTGACAACACTTTTGGAACAATTTGATCTCTTATTAGTTTTCCTTGAAGCCTGATTAATGCCAAGGGGGTGCCAAATGAAACAAAATAATTAGTGACTGAAAGGAAATTAAAGTAAACAACAAAACAAAACAAAAACAAAAATTGATGATTTATTTTATTTTGTTTTGCTTTGTTTTGTTTTTTTCTGGATAGGTTATTTCATAAGCTCAACTCTAACAAAGACCCACTAGTCACAAACGCCTCTAAGTTGAACTTGAATCCTCAGTCTTCCATTTGGAAGGAGGAGGAAATGGCACATGAGTTGAAGAGTCTTGGAAAAAATGATGATTTCTGCTTTTTTACAATCTGTTTGATTTTAAGATAAAGAGTTATTTACTTCAAACTTATTGAAGAAATTATTCTGATTTGAAGTAATTTTCTAGAGAATAGTTGACTCCCAAAACCAATCATCTTAGAGTTTTAGTCATATTTTTGTCCCACTGATTTGATATTGAATTGTAATATATCCTAGCACATTGTCTGAAAATTCTTGTAAGAGTTTATAAAATAGTGAATTCCAACACGATTACGAAGCTGTTATGCTAGTATTTTAATAAGGGTTTTTTTTAGCAGGAGTGTATTTCTTACTCATCAGCTTCTGTTTTGAGATCCCAACCATTGAGATGTCCAACCTCCTTTAATGCCTTCTTCCATAGCTCAATAATCTCGTCATTGAAAGTCCCAGATTCCTTGTGCTTCTTGAAGGCCTCATCGTACATACTCCCAGGTGATTGATGCTTCACTTCCGAGGGTGTGACATCATAGAAGACGGGTAAAATCAATTGTCCCATTCTTCTCTTGCACTCCAGCATCAGCTGTAGCTCCATAAGGCACCATTTACTGGAAGCATAAGTTTTGGAGAAGATTGGAATTGAGATCCTTGACTCCTTGATTGCTTTGAGGAGTTCAGGGAGGATCTCTTCTCCTTTGCGGAGCTCTTCATCGTCTCGAAAGGTGCGAACTCCTTTGTCAGTGAGAAAAGTGTACAGGAAATCCGTGAAGCCGTGGCGTGTCTGGGCCTCTGAAACTCAAGAAGACTTGGTATTCGCCTCCTGGGGCTGGAAGTGATGTAGAAGAAGAGTGCAATGCAGTATCTGCTTCTTCCTCAAAGTGCATTACAGATGCAGTATTCCCATTTCTTGGACATGCCTCAGAGCAATCCCTTTGAGATACAGTCCTCCTCTGTCTTTTCCGCCTCATCGATCAGCAACAATTAATATTCAAATACAGGACGCTCAGATAGGTAGATAGATCTTTCTCTCTTGTGCAATGGATCTGCAAATTAAGACATCCAAAATGTACAGCAGAGTTATCTACCCTAGTATGTCAACTTTAACCCAACCATAATAATAATAATAATAACAGGGGCGGGTTCCCCCAAAACCATTTAGAAAATCCTCCTCCCACCCCATCTCCGTCCCCGTTTAACTTCCCCCACCCCATCTTGTTTAAAGTTTAAACTCCCACTACACTTTTTTTCTTACTTTTTCCACTTTTTCATTTTTTTTTTTTTCTAAGTAAATAAATCAAGCATCACTACACTGCTGCTACACAATAGACATCAAAGCGGGAGAAAAAGATGAAGAAAACACACAAAAATATAATCTTAGAGTTCCTATTACTTCAGCAATCGGCATCAAATGTAAACATAAATGATTGCACATATGGTGATACAATTTAGATAAAGGCAGTGTCAATATTTATGTGGAGAAAATCCAAAATGAATTCAATTATGCAAAAATTAACAGAAACATAATCACTATACAAGGAATATGATCAAAATTAGAAGGTTGAAATCATCAAAAAAAAAAAAAAAACAAGTCTGAAATCATCCATTAGTTAATAAGAAGGATAGAAAATAAAATCAAGATGATTGAGTCTTAAATTTTCCACCACTCAGTGTTCAAAAAACTCCACTCATTTGGTCATAATGCAATTAATTGGTTCATTGAGTGAAATTACCATTTCATTTTGGAACAGAGCAACAGATTACATGAACCTCAAAATCCCTCATTTCTCTCTTTTCATCCATTTATAGGGAGCCAAACAAAGGACACAATAAAATAGCAGGAAATCAAATGACCTTTCTTACCAAGCGTTTTTCAATTTTGGATACAAAACTCCACATAGGGTTCTTGAATCAAGGAGGAGGAGGAGGAGGAGGAGGAGGAAGAGAGAGAGAACTGACCGGATCGCACGATGGTTGGTAAGGATGACGGAACGACAGTGGTCGGTGACGGTGTCAGGTGATGGTGGTCAGCAATGGGGGCAAGGGACTGAACGAGAATGCAACAGAGAGTGTGTCTCGAGGGCAGAATGGGTGATAAATGTTTGACTTTAGGGTTTTAGGTGTTTTACGCAGATGCAATCATAAAGTAACAAGGGGCATTTGGTGCGGGGCGAGAAAGTCAGGTGGAAAGTTGTTACTTGTTGAAAAGTCTTGGAACACAGTAGTACAAAGAGGGTCGACAATTACCTCCAGTTCGATGATTTTGAGTTTATCCTTCATTATAATTTCTCCTCTTCGTAAGAGTTTATCCAGTTCTGAAAATTTTGAGTTTTCTCCACGGTTGTAGGACAAGCCCATTTTCGGCGACTCAATGGATTGTTTGGGCATGCAGCGGGCTAGTCAAAATTGGTAGGGTGTAATTTTGCTAGTGAGTGGGCTCGCGGCATTCAGCAAGTCGGTTATTTTCTTTTTGAGTCTGGATGGTGCCGCTTCTGCTGCAGCTCTTTTGTCTTATTCTAGCAGGGCCTTTCATGGTGCACCAAACCTAAAAATAAGTTATTTTTAGCTTTTTTTTAAATAAAAAATAAAATAAATGTATTAAATAAAAAATATATTGTTTAGACACTGTTTATCAAAAATAAATTTTATTTGGGTCAAAAATAAATTTTATTTGGGCCAAAAATAAATTAAAAAAGCTTTTTTTTTTGGTTTGTTTTTCCCTTTAAAATTTGTTTTTCTTTTTATTTTTTTTGCTTTAAATTTTAAATGTGTACCACAAATAATGCATTTGGCCATTAAAACACTGTTTGGCCGACACAAATAGTGCCTTAACGGCTATAATTTTTAAAAATATATAAATAATGGAGAGAGATAAATATAATGATGATTTTCAGATGAGTAAATGAGTTTCATTATATAAGATGAAAAATATAGTCGTTAAAAATATAGTCGTTTAGGAAAAGTTAAAAATAAATAAATAAATAAATAATAAAAAATAATAATTTTAATTTATTATTATTATTTTTTTTGGAGAGCAAATATTCGGAGAGTTTGATGGAGTGCATGTTTCTGGAAAGCGAAAGCTACTAACGTGCCTCTTGGAATTGCTGACGTAACTCTTGGAAAAGCTAATGTGGCGTTTTTAGAGAGTCAAAATCCGGAGAGGCTGGTGCAGATGGCCTAAGTTTTTTTATGGGATAACTTTCCTTCACTCTGATGTCAGTTGTGCCTTTGGTGCGGGGCGAGAAAGTCATATGGATTTGTATGCCTATCGATAAAGTTTCCCTTGTGGGCCTCTCTCCACTAACTTTCTTTGTGATCGGTTGGTCAATTAACATCAACCTTCGCAATAGCATGAATCATTGTAAAATAGGGCTATTGGTCGGGTAAGTCGAACCACAGGGACTACGCTAGTCTAATACAACCTAAATGTCTAGAATCATTCTTAGAATGATGAAGGGTGTATAGAGGTTTTGTTGGATGTCACTTAAGCTAGGAAATTAAAAGTGCATAAAACAGTAAATTGCAAGAATTCAAGGGAGTGAGTACAAGTAAAGAAGGCTAGGGAAATGAATCCACCTCCATCCCTCTACACATGCTAGGTTAAGATTAATTTAAGGGGAAAACAACATATATGATAGTCATGATACATAACAATACTAGGTTGCTATAATATCCTTAAGAAGTTCATTTAATTAGAAAGGCAAGAATAAACCATCAAAGGTTCACATGATCAACTACCTAAACTAAAATGTAGCTTAGAACATGCTTACTAAGCCAAGGATTATCAAGCCCTAATTTAAATGGTGAATGCACATAAAGCTAAGAATCAAGTATAGCCCATCAAAGGGAAACCCTAAGCCATGAACTATCTAGGTTCTCCAACTCCATGCCATTAAAACCATTCCATGATCTAACTTCCATTGTCACCATGGAAGTGCAAGCAATATGATTAAGAAAGGCAACCATCCAAGACAAGATGAATAACTCACAATAATCATTTAAAACATTCAACATTCATTACAACAAAAATGAGGCTCTTGACCATGGAAAGACTATCAAAAATACATTGTAATCCCCAAAAATAAACTATACTAACACATGTTTACAAGGGAGGGGTTTCATCACCTCCCTAGATGAGGTTTAGTTACCCATTGGTGAGCTAGAAGAAGGAAGAAGCATCATCCTCATCTCCATTTTCGAGCTCCTACTGTAGCACTCAAGAACACCCTTCTCCTTGCTCTCTTCTCTCTCCTTTCTCTTGCTCAAGATAAAGCTTAATGATATATGTGGCCTTTGGGTAGCCTTTTATGCTCCAACCATACCCTCTCTCCTCCAAGGAACACCTCCAACCACTTCATAAAGAGGGAAGATGGCATTGAGGAAACCAATGTGCAAGTGGGCTGAAATGAGCCATTTCCGAAGGGCATTCTGCCTGATTTTCGAGCGCACGCTTGGTGACTTCGAGCACTCTAACTTAGTGCGATGTGCAACATGCTCCTCTTGCTCAGTGCTGACCTATTTTGGGAAAACTGCTATAACTTTGTGCCCCGAACTCCGAATGACGATCTGTTTGAAGCTTTGGAGAGCTGATTCAGTGCTTTAAAAACTTCATGTTTTGATGAAGACCCAAATCTCAAGTCTGGTTGGCCGAAAATGGGGAGAAAGGCAGTACATCAGTGCTGCCAGGCAGTTCTGCGCACCTCTGTTGTGAAGATCATAACTCTCTGCTCCGAACTCCGAATGATGAACCACTTGAAGATTTGGAAATCTGATTCAGAGCTCTAAATCTTTCATGTTATGAGGGAAGACCAGTTCTCGAGTTTGGAAGGTCAAAATGGCAAGCAAAGACCAGGCTCTACTGCTGCCAGAATTCAGCATTGGCACCCTTTTGTTGCTCAAGACTCCACAAGGCCTTATTCTTGTTCCATTTTGGCCAATGAACCTGAAAATGCATAAAAACATAGAATTGGAGTTAATCTACATAAAATAATTAATAACTGGACTTTGTTAATGTAATTTAGGGCGCTTGAATATACATTATTCGGCGCTTATCACACCCCCAAACTTACATTTTGCTAGTCCCTTAGCAAAACTACAATGAAAAACATAAAGAAAAGACAACCATGGGCATGCTACTACAAAAAATATCCTGCATGGTAAAATGAGATAGAAACATAGCTCAAATACAACTTGAAACAGACAAAAACTGGAGATGGGGTCATTGGGAAAACTACCTTGCATATATGAAGCATTGATACAAAAATTGGCTAAATACATTTCTACATACATGCATCAACATCAAAGTCTATATAAATAACTCAATTATCATCTCTTGAATGGAAATCAACTCTCGCTTCAGTGAAAGTGAATTGGATTCTCAACATGCGGCTTTTACTTTCTTTTCCAATTTCAAGGTACAAGTTTTCAAGTCAATGAATTCCCTTTTACATGAAGTCCCTAAGGCATGATTTTATTTTCAAGACAACTTTTGTTGCTTGTTAACAATTTATTTCAACACATAAGCGAAACATAGAATGGTTGTGCAATGCTGAAGTCCCTTAAGCTTTCTAACCAACCCTTGTAGCAAGCGTTAGGCCAACAACTCCCAAACCAGATGGCTTTAGGGTACTAAGTGTAGAGACACTCCATAGGGCTTAATAGCTCAAGTTGGAAAGGCTACGAACTCCAACGAACCATGTTTATTACTAGTTTAATTTTTTTTGAATGACCGTGCAATGTTTAAGTCCCTTAAGCTTTCTAACCAACCCTTGTAGCAAGCGTTAGGCCAACAACTCCCAAACCAGATGGCTTTAGGGTGTTAAGTGTAGAGACACTCCTAGGGCTTAATAGCTCGAGCTGGAAAGGCTACGAACGTCAACTGGTCATTTTTTTTTTTTTTTTTTTTTTTTTTTTTTTTTTTTTTTTTTTTGAATAAACATGCCAAAGGTATCCATCTATCAGGTTCATCAAATCAGATTAACTAGGCCAAGGTCAAGGTCAATCAAGTTGCATGCCTCACAGTTAAGTTTCCAATGTGCATCTGTGCATTGTGAAGCTTATAAGAGTGTAAATCCAGCAAGAATCTAATTGAGGCATTTATACAGACTACATTGTATTTACATGATCATTTCAACTCAAATTTTTCTTTATTTTCAAAATTTTTCAATTGTTTCTATACACAAGGTATTAAACATATGTTTCATCTCCGATAAGTGTCAAGTTATACTATCATTGCTTAGCAAAAATTATGGAACCAAAAATATGCCAAGAATGCTTGATGCACCCCCAAACTTAAACGACACAGTGTCCTCAATGTGGACATGGATGCAAGTGAGAGACAAAAATGACAACGAGTATAAAAGGAACAACAATACCCAGGGGGAGGGAATGGCATTTTGAGACAAAAACCCCCAAACTTGAACCGGACTGCGCAACCTGGAAAGCAATATGAAGAACCAAAAGAAACAACCACAAACACATTAATAGCACAAGCATAAAGACAGAAAACGAATGTATCGAAAGTTAACAGAACATAAAGAACTTGCATTGCAAAAAGAGTTTACATGATGATAAAAAGAACTGTACAGGGATCATGTCGACCAGAGCAACCTATACATAGCAAATTCTTACAGTTTAAAAGGAAAACAAAATATACAAGAGAAATAGTTACAGATGAAACAAAAGAGAAGGTCCACACGCGCAACAAGCTACTGGCCAGAAGGTAAACGGGCGAGGAGGGAATGGAGGAGAGATTGAGTCTTACGCCGTTCAGCAGAAGCCAAACGACGGTCCTCAGCGGCGACACGGCGGTCTTCAGCAGCAAGACGATGATCTTCCTCAGCACGTGAAGAAGACTCACACAGAGCCTGAGTGCACGCGGACAAAGAATGCTCAAAACGATCTAGTCGCGCATGAATACCGGCAATGGAAGCCCGGATGAAAGCTTGGTCCTGGTGAGAGTCGACCGAAGGCTCTATCCTCGCAGTGGCTGCGGCGGTGGAAACTGCCTCAGAAGGAGGAGGAGGTGGAGCGTGGATGAACAGGGGGGCAGGAGGCGGAGGGGTACTAGAATGGCTCAGAACATTGATCCACCGGCGCTGGGTAAAAATTTTGATTTTGTCGCCTCTTGGTTCGTGGGGAGGAACAACGAAACCCTTGTGCTGAAGGAGTCGAGTGATGAAAAACGGCAAAGGCAATTTCCGATTTTCAACTCGCGGAGCCCGTGCATTATGAGCATCATGCCAAAACTTCATAAAGGTGGACCAAATGAGCTCTGGGATGGAGAACCATTGGCCTTGGTCCATGGCATATAAGGCTTGCAGAAAGAGGCCCCGACGCTCGGTGCTGTGCACCAAAGGGCAAACATTGTGCTTGAAGACAGTGTCAATGAACCATAGGCGTTCCGGAAGATTGGTTTTGCGGATAAAAGACCGGGGCCGAGTAGGATCGTCAATAGGGCAAATGGCAGCGGCAATCTGCGCCACAGTTAATGTATCCGGCTCCTCATATAAAGGGAGATTCTCACGATTGACAATGTCATCGGGGCACTCAATGGGGCAACCAGAAACCTGAATGATGTCGGTCATAGTGAAAGCATAGGCGGTGCCGTCAATGGATGTAGTGAGAGAAATGGGTGGCTCTTCAGGGCACTGGAGATTCTGGTAGAAGAGGCGCACTACACGGGGGTAGGCAACCCTGGCAAGGGGTGCGCAAATGTGTTGTAGACGCCGGTTAGTCAATTCGGCGACAGCCCACGAAGTTGTGGGTAGAATGTCAAAGGCATCCGTGAGCGGAAATGAGAGTTCGTAGTTGAGTTGTTTGCGATCCCAAGGATCACGTGGTCGCTCACGAGTGACAGCACGGGCACCTGAAGAGGGTCGAGGAGGGCGAGAAGGACCGGCACGAGACATTTAGAGAGGTGGACTTGGTTAAGGAATTTCAGCGAACACCTGGCGTGCACCACAAAAAGGAGAAGAGGAAAGTGAGTGGGATGGAGGAGCAAACCCAAAATTTTTAACAAAGAAACAAGCACTAGCATTGACAAAGCAACAACAAATCATCAACAAAACCAAACTCCAACATTACTAGCCCATCCTCCGTGTAAAACACCATGAATGAACAAAGGAAAAGAAAAACTAAGGAAGAGGACACAAACCTGAATGTCAGGGTATCCGAGAGCAAGAAGGAAGGCAGGAAGAGGGAGGTGAGAGGATGGGGTGGTGAGGTATGGAGGTGGGTTGGTTATGCAAGTGGATGCTGAAGGTGGTGGGTGGAGGAGTTGGCTGCGAGGATGATGGGTGTTGGATGTTCATGCATGCAAGGTGTGGTGCATGCTGGTGGTTGTGCACTTGGTTGTGAGTGGGAGAGAGAGAAAAGCTGGTGTGGTGTGTGAGAGGGTCGAGCAGGTGGTTGGGGAAGGTAGAGAGAGAGAGAGGTGAAAAGTGGGTGCAATAAGGGTGGGGAAGTTGGAGCCAAGAGAGGGGGAAGAAAGTGAGGTGGTAGCTTCGGGGTTTAAAAGAGGGAGAGTGAGAGCTTGGTTCGAGCACTCGAAGGCCCACTTCGAGTGCTCGAAATGGGGGCAGAGAGTTGGGTGAGGGGCTCGGGTGTGGGAAGGGGAGTTCGAGCACTCGAGGCTGGGTCTTCGAGTGCTCGAAATTTGAGCAGTGTGAGGGTTTGAGGTTGGTTGTGATGGTTGGTTGTGATGGTTGGTAGGAGGGTGGTGAGCTGAGTGGTGAGGGGTGGAAGGGGTGGCATGCATGCATGGGCCTGCATGCATGCATGGCCGAGAGGGTGGATGCAGGAAGGTGGTAGTGGTGCATGGTGTTGGAGGGTGTGTTGTTGTTGTGTTGCCGAGAGAGAGAATGTGGGTTTGAGAGGTGGCATGCATGCATGGACGTGCATGCATGCATGCAGGGCGGTGATGTATGGTTGAGAGAGAGAGAGATGGTGGGTTTGGATGTGGGGGTTGGGTGCGTTGGGTTGAGGAGAGAGATAGGAGTTGAGGTTGTAGTTGAGGCATGCATGGTTGCATGGTTCTATGTGTGCGAGGTGGTGAGGTGGTGCAAGCATGGGTGAGTGGGAGGGAGGTTGATGGTGGGGTTGATCGAGCACTCGGCATACAGGTTTTGTGGGTTGATGAGAGTTGGGTGGCATGTTTGGTTTGGTTTGGGAAGAGAGAGAGAGGAAGGTTGGTGTGCATGGTGTGAGATAGAGTTGAGGGTTTGCATGCATGCATGGGCATTCATGCATGCATGGGAGGAGGGTTGATAGATGGAAGGTGATTGCTGAGTGGTGGGTTTGGCATGCATGCAGTGTGGTGAGCTGGGTGGTGAGGGAGGTGGGTTTGGTGTGTGGATGGGGAGTTGGCTGCGAGAATGGGAGTTGGAGCACTCGAAATGGCCTTTTCGAGTGCTCGATATTGTGGCAGAGAGTGAGGGTTGGCTGGGAGGTGGCTGCGAGCACTCCAAAGGAACTTGAGAGGGCTCGAAAATGAGGCAGTGAGCTCATTAGGCAACATGGAGATGGAATTTGCAATGTGAGCAACATTATGCAAATTAGATGGAAAAATTTTTGCAACTGCTGCACCTGAGGCCAAGCAATACATAGATGGATTTTCAGACCTTGGATGCATTTTTCCAAACCAATGCATGGATGGAAATCAAGAACTTGGCAACTTCATGCCATGCATGGAAAATTTGGAAAATGCTTCAACTGTGCAAATTTTTTGTTTACAGCATGGAAAATTTTTTTTTTTTGTTTTCAATGAGTGCATGGATGAAATGGATTGAAATTTTGCATGGATGGAAAAAATTGAAATTTTTCATAGGAAATGAAATTTTTTTCATGGAAACTTTTCATGGAAATTTTTTTTCTTTAATGATGCATGCATGAATTGAAATTGCATGGATGAATTTTTTTTTTTTTTTTTTTTTTTTTTTTTTTTTTAAACTTTGCACTGCACACAATGCATGGATGAGTTTAAGAAAATTTTCAAGCTTTTTGCAACATGATGCAAAATGGATAGAATTCTCAAAAATGAAAATTTTAAGCATAGAGAATGTTTGAAAATTTGCATGTCAGTCCTAAATTCAAGCCATGCATGGAAAATTTGAAACTTGACACATTATTCCAATCCAATGCATGGATGGATTTTTAGAAAAATTTGGAAAACTTTTCAACTTCTTTCTAATGCATGGATCAAATTGGAAATTTTTTCAAAATGTAACACCTCTCCAATGCATGGATAGAAAATTTTTGGAAAAATTGTCAAATTGCTCAACATTTCTAATGCCTGGATGAAAATTTTTCAAACTTTGCATTTCATTTCCAATGCCTGGAAAGTTTTGAGAAAATTTTCAAACCTTGCAGCTTCTCTCTAATGCATGAAAATTTTTGAGGAACCATGATTCAACAATGCATTGAAAAGGAGAGGTTGTGCACATGAGTTGCATGCCAAAGATCCTATGAAATTGCTCAAAAGCGATAGAAATTTCCGGGAATGAAAATTAGAGCTAAGAAGGTCTAAGAGGCCAGTCTAAAATTGTGAAACACAACTGAAGACCATTTTAGAAAAATCAAATTTTTGGCTTATCGAAACCATTTCCCAGAAAATTTCAAGGCACGAGCAATTTAAGAAGGTAGAGAAGCTTGGAACATCGAAAGAATTTATTCCCTTGCTTTGCTAAATTTAATGTCGATAGCTAGACGAAGTTAGAGCAGGCACTATTCCTCATAAATGGGATCCGTCAAGGGGACTTCCTCAACTTTTCGGGTTAGAATTGTGCTGTCAATGCAAGGCTTAAGCCTTTGGCCATTTACCTTGAAGAGTGATCCACTTGCAGGATCATGAAGTTCGATTGCTCCATGAGGAAAGACGGTAGTGACAATGTATGGACCATCCCATCTTGACCGGAGTTTACCGGGAAAGAGTTTCAAGCGGGAATTGAAAAGCCAGACCTTTTGTCCCGGGGCAAAAGACTTTTTGACGATGTGTTTGTCATGGAAAGCTTTAGTCTTTGCCTTGTAAATTTTTGCATTTTTATACGCGTCATTACGCAATTCCTCAAGTTCATTTAATTGCAACGCACGATTAGAGCCGGCTTGTTTGAGATCAAAATTGAACCTTTTTACGGCCCAATAAGCACGGTGCTCTAATTCTACCGGGAGATGACATGCTTTGCCAAAGACAAGTCGATATGGTGACATGCCAATGGGTGTCTTATAAGCTGTCCGGTAAGCCCAAAGTGCATCGTTTAGCCGTAATGACCAATCTTTGCGGTCCGGTCTAACCGTTTTTTCTAAAATGTGCTTAATCTCCCGGTTAGAAATCTCTACTTGACCACTCGTTTGAGGGTGGTAAGGTGTAGCAACCTTATGAATGACTGAATACTTAGCAAGGACGGATTTGAGATAACGATTTCGGAAATGAGATCCACCATCACTAATGATTGCTCGGGGTGTACCAAAACGACTAAAGATGTGAGATTGAATGAAATGGATCACGACTTTATGATCATCGGTTTTGGTAGCCGCGGCTTCAACCCATTTAGACACATAATCCACCGCTACAAGGATGTACTCATAGCCATAAGAAGATGGAAATGGTCCCATGAAGTCAATCCCCCACACATCAAAAATTTCAACAATTAAAATGTTGGTGAGGGGCATCATGTCTCTTCGGGACATGGATCCAAGTTTTTGACATCGTTCACACGATTTGCAAAAATTGTATGCATCCCGGAACAAGGTAGGCCAAAAGAATCCGCTTTGAAGGATTTTGTTAGCGGTCTTTTTGGCACTGAAATGGCCTCCACAAGCAAGAGTATGGCAAAAATTTAAAATGCTTGTGGCCTCGGTTTCAGGAATACATCGCCGGATGATTTGGTCCGGGCAATACTTGAATAATTCCGGATCTTCCCAAAAGAAATGCTTGACTTGGGAGAAAAACCGGTCCCGCTCTTGTTTGGACCAATGAGCTGGAATTTTGCCAACCGCAAGATAATTGACAATATCCGCAAACCACGGAAGAGTAGAATGTGAAACTTGAAGAAGTTGCTCATCCGGAAAGGAATCACGGATGGCTGCAAATTCTGAAGATTTCTCAATAAGTAAGCGAGAGAGATGATCGGCGACAACATTGTCGGTCCCTTTTTTGTCCCGGATGTCAATGTCAAACTCTTGAAGTAAGAGGATCCATCGAATTAAGCGGGGTTTTGTCTCTTTTTTCGCTAACAAATGCCTAAGAGCGGCATGATCTGAAAAGACGATGACCTTGGAGCCAAGAAGATAGGAGCGAAATTTATCCAAGGCGTACACCACAGCTAGCAATTCTTTTTCAGTGGTGGTGTAGTTCAATTGGGCATCACAGAGAGTTTTGCTAGCATAATAAATGACATGCGGAAGTTTATCCACACGTTGGCCCAAAACCGCCCCTAATGCATAATCGGATGCATCACACATGATCTCAAAGGGAAGAGACCAATTAGGGGGTTTCATGATCGGGGCAGAGGAGAGGAGAATGCGAAGTTTGATGAAAGCTTCCATGCAAGCGTCATCAAAATTGAACGGAACATCCTTGGCTAAGAGATTACACAAGGGCCGTGAGATTTTGCTAAAATCTTTGATGAAGCGACGATAGAATCCGGCATGGCCAAGAAAAGAACGGATTTGACGGACGGAATTCGGAGGAGGAAGATTAGAGATTAACTCAACTTTTGCCTTGTCTACCTCGATTCCCCGCTTAGAAATGACATGTCCTAAAACAATGCCTTCTTGGACCATAAAGTGGCTTTTCTCCCAACTTAGAATGAGATTCGTCTCTTTGCATCTTTGGAGCACAAGAGATAAATTTTTGAGACACGAGTCAAAGGAGGAGCCAAATACGGAAAAGTCATCCATGAAAACTTCCAAGAACCTTTCAACCATATCGGAGAATATGGACATCATGCACCTTTGGAACGTTGCCGGTGCATTGCATAGACCAAAAGGCATGCGTCGATAGGCAAAAGTACCAAAGGGACATGTGAATGTTGTTTTCTCTTGATCTTGGGGGGCGATGGCCACTTGGTTATAGCCGGAATAACCATCAAGAAAACAATAGAAGCTTTGGCCGGCTAACCTTTCTAGGATTTGATCAATAAATGGGAGTGGGAAATGATCCTTCCTAGTTGATGAGTTGAGTTTACGATAGTCAATGCACACACGCCACCCGGTGGTGGTTCGTTGTGGCACGAGCTCGCCCGCTGAATTTTCAACAACGGTGAGCCCGGATTTCTTGGGGACAACTTGTGTGGGGCTCACCCACTTGCTATCAGAGATAGGATAGATGATTCCCGCATCTAGCAATTTGATCACCTCTTTCATGACCACTTCCTTCATGTTTGGATTTAACCGGCGCTGGACCTCTCTAGTAGGCTTTGCGTCATCCTCCATATGAATGCGGTGCATACAAATGGAGGGGTCAATTCCTTTCAAATCTGCCACTGTCCAACCAATAGCTTCTTTATGCTCTTGGAGCACCGCTAAAAGGTTGGTCTCTTGGTCTTTTTGAAGGTCCGAGGCAATAATGACCGGAAGGGTTTGCTTTAGACCAAGGAACACATACTTGAGATGGGCCGGGAGCGGCTTAAGCTCAAGTTGTGGCGGATATAACAATGATGGGACCGGAGGAGTGGTGGAAAGTTGGGGAAGTGGTTCTTTTGGAATTTTCCAAGGAGGTACATCCATGATAGCATTAATATCAAGCAAGGAATTGACTTCTTGAATGGCTTGATCAACATCAAAGTTTGAGAAGTCAAAATGAGACATGCAAGTTTCAAGGGGATCTTTGCTTAGGATGAAGGGGAGAGATTCTTCGACCACTTCATCAATGACATCCACAAGAAAACAATCATCCTCATTGGAGGGATGTTGAGTTGCATGAAAGATGTGGAGTTTGACTTGCATGTTTCCAAAAGCAATGTCCATCACCCCGGTTCGGCAATTAATTGATGCATTAGCCGTAGCCAAAAATGGTCTACCAAGGATCACGGGAATGTGCTTTTTTGGGTCATGGACTGGTTCCGTATCAAGAACCACAAAATCTACCGGGAAGTAGAATTTGTCCACTTTGATGATGACGTCCTCAAGAATACCTCGTGGATGCTTGACCGATCTATCGGCAAGTTGCAAAACCACGGAAGTCGGCTTAAGATTGCCCAAACCAAGTTGTAGGTAGACCGAGTATGGAATTAAATTCACACTAGCTCCTAAGTCAAGGAGGGCCCTCTCGATTTTGCTGTCACCAATGACGCACGAGATTGTGGGGGCACCCGGATCCTTATACTTCGGGGGAGTGCTGTGCTGAATAATAGCACTAACATTTTCAGTCAACCTCACTTTTTTTGGCAAATGATTTTTAGAAGTGCGCTTTTGAGTGCACAAATCTTTGAGAAATTTTGCATAGGGAGGGATTTGCTTGATAGCATCCAACAGGGGCAAGTTAATCTTCACTTGCTTGAAGACGTCCCACATGTCTTGAATTTTACAATTCTTGTTCCCAAAGTGTGTCGACTCTTGAAGACGTTGAGGAAACGGAGCTTTTGGCTCATAAGTAGTTTCCACATTTGGGGAGACATGTGTGGGATATCCGTGAATGGTATTGGGACAAGAATTTGGATTAGAAGAGCTTGAATTTGGATTTTTCAACGGCGAAACTTCTTCACTTTTGTCTCCATCGACCTTGTTGTCCACCACTCTACCACTCCGAAGGGTGGTGATAGCTTGAACTTGTTCATGAGTCGGCCCACTCGGAGGAGGGGTTTCGTCAATCACATGCATTCCTCTAGGATTTTCAAAAGGTTGAGAGGGAAGCTTGCCCTTGTCCTTTTGAAGCAATTGATTCACCGAGTTAGCTATTTGGCCCACTTGATTTTCGAGATTAGCTATGGATTGAGTATGAGAGTGGACCATTTGGAGAGTAGGCTGCAAGGATGTCAAGAGTTGCTTGTTGGCATCCATTATTTGCTTATTTAATGATTCCATCATTTGCTTGTTTGCAGCTACTATCTCGTCAGTTGGACACACAGGAGGTTGATTGGAGACATTTGGATTGTAAGGAGGACGGTAGCTTGAAGAGGCTTGGAAAGGTCTACCTTGATATTGAGAAGAGGGCTGATTTTGCCGCCCTTGGTTTTGGAATTGGGAATTCTGTGGGGCTTGTTGCCGCCACGAGAAATTCGGATGATCTCGCCAACCCGGATTGTAGGTGTTGGAATATGGATTGTTCCCGGGCCGCGAGAACATGGCATTAGCTTGCTCTTGGTTGGGACTAGGAAATTGCTCCGATGTGGGGCAATCTTCCGAGAGATGGAATGGACTAGTACATGAAGCACAAACTGAACTTGCCGAATTTTGAGACAATGAAGGAGGAAGATGTGGTGCCATCAATTGATAGAATTTATGAGCGATGGCATCCACTTGAGATAATTCCTCCCTTATTGACTTTGGTTGACAAGGGTTGGTGTTGCTTGGAGTGGTTGCGGTCGGAGCCCTACGAGAATTGTGTTGAAGTGAATTTTCACTCAAATTCTCAAGTAAGGTCCAAGCCTCATCCGCATTCTTGGACATGAACATCCCACCACAAGAAGAATCAACCATGAATCTATGGGTTTCGGTCAAGCCGGCATAGAAAGCTTGCACTAATTGCCATTTTGGGATCAAATGATGAGGACACTTCCGAAGAAGATCTTGTAACCTTTCCCAAGTCTCGTGTAGTTGTTCTCCATCAACTTGAGAAAAGCTTAGAATGGAACGCCTCATTTGGTTGGTTTTACTCACCGGATAATACTTCTTAAGAAATTCTTGTTGCAATTGAGCCCAAGAAGTAATAGAGTTGGGAGCGAGGGAGTTCAACCAATATTTTGCCCTATCTTTTAGGGAGAATGGGAAGAGATGGAGATGAAGTGCATTGTCCGGAAAACCTCTCAACCGGATGGTTGAACAGATTTCAAGGAACTCATCAAGATGCTTGTATGGATCTTCATTATCAAAGCCATGAAATGATGGAAGCATTTGAATGGTACTAGACTTGATCTCATATTGAGCTGCATCGATGTTTGGCATCACTATGCAAGATGGAGAAGCATAGGTGGTAGGGATGAAATGATCTCTAAGAGTCATTGGCTCGATATTAGGA
The DNA here is from genome assembly GCF_030987335.1 of Cornus florida. Taxonomy (NCBI): domain Eukaryota; kingdom Viridiplantae; phylum Streptophyta; class Magnoliopsida; order Cornales; family Cornaceae; genus Cornus; species Cornus florida. The sequence goes on along the minus strand of NW_026775571.1, from coordinate 30,082,592 downwards.
ATTTCAGCCCTTTCATTCCCCGGATTTCCTACGTTATCCCCCATTATATTGAATTCAGTTTCAAGGTCCCTTGTAAGAGTGGGTTCCCTAAGGTTCCGTCTAAGAGTTCTTTCAAGAGAATTGATATCAATGGGCGAATCGATTGTGGGTAAGGAAAGTGACCTACGACCGAACATCAACAATAAAGCATATACTCAACAAAGCAATTCATCAACCACAACTCCACATACGATGTTCCCTTTCTCCTCAATTATCAAGACGGAAAATGTAAATGGCCACGACAAGGACCGATGCTTTAACACAAAATTTAAACAGGATAAGAGCCTCAACAAGGGCTTCACAACTAAACTAAAACTAAATTTAACACATGCACAATATTCACAACTCGAAACTAGAAGTCACGAGACTTACCTGGGGTCCTCTAGACTTACAATTTGCTAGCATTCCCACGGCGAGCTTCGAGTCCCTAGAATCTTACAACACTTAAAACACAAAGGTGGTCAAAACACACAAGGAATATTCACAAGACACAATATTCACAATCAAACTAAATTTAACCCTAGAAACTTTGGTTGCTAAACCGTTTGCAGTCCCCGGCAACGGCGCCAAAAATTGATCGGTTGGTCAATTAACATCAACCTTCGCAATAGCACGAATCATTGTAAAATAGGGCTATTGGTCGGGTAAGTCGAACCACAGGGACTACGCTAGTCTAATACAACCTAAATGTCTAGAATCATTCTTAGAATGATGAAGGGTGTATAGAGGTTTTGTTGGATGTCACTTAAGCTAGGAAATTAAAAGTGCATAAAACAGTAAATTGCAAGAATTCAAGGGAGTGAGTACAAGTAAAGAAGGCTAGGGAAATGAATCCACCTCCATCCCTCTACACATGCTAGGTTAAGATTAATTTAAGGGGAAAACAACATATATGATAGTCATGATACATAACAATACTAGGTTGCTATAATATCCTTAAGAAGTTCATTTAATTAGAAAGGCAAGAATAAACCATCAAAGGTTCACATGATCAACTACCTAAACTAAAATGTAGCTTAGAACATGCTTACTAAGCCAAGGATTATCAAGCCCTAATTTAAATGGTGAATGCACATAAAGCTAAGAATCAAGTATAGCCCATCAAAGGGAAACCCTAAGCCATGAACTATCTAGGTTCTCCAACTCCATGCCATTAAAACCATTCCATGATCTAACTTCCATTGTCACCATGGAAGTGCAAGCAATATGATTAAGAAAGGCAACCATCCAAGACAAGATGAATAACTCACAATAATCATTTAAAACATTCAACATTCATTACAACAAAAATGAGGCTCTTGACCATGGAAAGACTATCAAAAATACATTGTAATCCCCAAAAATAAACTATACTAACACATGCTTACAAGGGAGGGGTTTCATCACCTCCCTAGATGAGGTTTAGTTACCCATTGGTGAGCTAGAAGAAGGAAGAAGCATCATCCTCATCTCCATTTTCGAGCTCCTACTGTAGCACTCAAGAACACCCTTCTCCTTGCTCTCTTCTCTCTCCTTTCTCTTGCTCAAGATAAAGCTTAATGATATATGTGGCCTTTGGGTAGCCTTTTATGCTCCAACCATACCCTCTCTCCTCCAAGGAACACCTCCAACCACTTCATAAAGAGGGAAGATGGCATTGAGGAAACCAATGTGCAAGTGGGCTGAAATGAGCCATTTCCGAAGGGCATTCTGCCTGATTTTCGAGCGCACGCTTGGTGACTTCGAGCACTCTAACTTAGTGCGATGTGCAACATGCTCCTCTTGCTCAGTGCTGACCTATTTTGGGAAAACTGCTATAACTTTGTGCCCCGAACTCCGAATGACGATCTGTTTGAAGCTTTGGAGAGCTGATTCAGTGCTTTAAAAACTTCATGTTTTGATGAAGACCCAAATCTCAAGTCTGGTTGGTCGAAAATGGGGAGAAAGGCAGTATATCAGTGCTGCCAGGCAGTTCTGCGCACCTCTGTTGTGAAGATCATAACTCTCTGCTCCGAACTCCGAATGATGAACCACTTGAAGATTTGGAAAGCTGATTCAGAGCTCTAAATCTTTCATGTTATGAGGGAAGACCAGTTCTCGAGTTTGGAAGGTCAAAATGGCAAGCAAAGACCAGGCTCTACTGCTGCCAGAATTCAGCATTGGCACCCTTTTGTTGCTCAAGACTCCACAAGGCCTTATTCTTGTTCCATTTTGGCCAATGAACCTGAAAATGCATAAAAACATAGAATTGGAGTTAATCTACATAAAATAATTAATAACTGGACTTTGTTAATGTAATTTAGGGCGCTTGAATATACATTATTCGGCGCTTATCACTTTGTTTTGCTTGTTATCTCTTCTTATGTTGCTTTTTCTATCTTCAGCCATGGCCATCCTCTTTTTGGTTTCCCACGGTAGGTCAACAGCGGGACGTTTCTTCCATTTGGTCGTGCCTATGTGTGAAATATAATTTTAACTAATTTTGTTGTCAAAACAAATCCGATTGAGTTGTAAATTTTTGTTCGCTTTGGCAAGACTCAAGATCGGAAGCAGAATTGCAGAAGTGGTCATGCTCGTGCTTCAATACACTCTGCGATGATAAGAACAACACCTTCATATAATATGTGAGTGTGTGAGGAATAGGGCTGCAACTCAGACAGGCCAACCCGAAATAACCCGAGCCCAGCCCGAAATTTTGTGGGCTTAGGTAATGTTTTTCTAATTTCAGTTTGGGCCTGAGCTATATACTTTGAACCCGAATTCAATTTGGGCTGGGCTTGAGTTGATATGGATAAAACCCGAAGCTTAACCTGAGCCCAAAAATATTATATATATTTATAATTATGTTTAAGTCACAAGTGTAATAGTCAAGTTGGTAGTGTGTTTGGAATTTATGCTTAAGGTTTTAGGTTCAAGTTATAGGTGCAACATTAATTGATTTATTTTTTACACACAAATTCGTTTAAGGTGGACTCAATGCGAGCTCGGGCTTGGCAAATTATGTATGGGCAGGGCTTGGGCAGCTCGGGCTGGGCTTGGGTTAAAGATTTTCTATATGGGCCTAGCCCGAGATAAGTGCCAAGCCCGCCCAACCCGCCCGAATTACAGCCTTAGTAAGGACAATTGGGAGTTCAAAATTAGGCTTTGAGAAATGCTTTTACATTCTGCCTAACTTGAACCACTTTAGCAAATCTTGACCCGGTTCAACTTTTAAGGCTTTTCAAGATGTTCAAGTCTGACCAACTTGAACCGGTTCAGCCTCACTTGAACCGATTCAACTTTTTACATCGATTTCTTAAAATTTTCTACTAGCCAACTTGAACCGGTTTAGCACCACCGATTCAGCCCCACTTGAATCGGTTCAAGTCTTTGAGACCTTTTTGATAACTTTGTTTCCTGGTCTGTTTTATTCCTATTTTGGGTAGACTTCTTCTATGTTGATTATGCACAAAATTAGCTATTTTCCAAGTGTATTTAGGTCTTCCAAAATTCTATATAATCTCTCATTTACTCAAAATTAAGTACAGCTTTTGGGAACATAAATTCATTACTTTGAGAAAACATTTTTTAGAGATATTCTTTAGCAAAATCAAACCTGATTTTTCTAATTTTGTTTTGAAAGCACACACATATACACAAGAATGATTTAGGATTGTTGTTCTCTATTTCATCGGAATTGGATCTTAATTGAACATTCATAAATTTTGAGAAGCATGATTTATTTCTTTTACAACAAATTCAGATTCGAAGAAGAAGAATTTTGGATTACACCTGAAGGGATCAAAGCGATTGCAAAGTGTTATTGATTTACCAACAATCCTTCTACAAGGTTTAAGGCATAAGTCTGAAGTTGAGAGCTGTTGGATAAGAAGTCGCGAAACTAGATGTAATGACCCGATCATTTTTCTTCTTTTCCTTTTCCTCAAATTTTACGGATAAATTTTTTTCGTTGACTTTTCTTTTCTGTGTTTGGTTTCTCGTCACGTAGTGTCATCTCGAGTGCTCGAAAATGGTTTCTGAGATTCTTTCCTTTAGATTGACAACTTTCTTTAAGGATCGAGTCATTTTCACATTTTTCGTTTTTCGACACTATTCACTTTTCGTCCTTTTCCCTATTTTGTCTTTTCCCCGTTTGTCACTTTGTCGGCATAACCTCACTTTTTTGTGTTTGGAGTTGGTTTTTGACTTCATTTATCTTCATTCTAAGTGGTTTCCACGAAATACATATCTTTACTTTCGTAGAAAAGTACTCTGGTTACTCCCGGTGCCCATAGGGGCATAGATGCATAGTTCTTTAGAAACATTTCCTTTTATTGGGGTGTTTTTCGTAAATATATTTTGAAGATATTTTATTTCAGGGGTTTTTAAGAAAATATTTTTGAAAGATTTTTTCATTCTGGGTCATTAGTGGAGTTATCACTTTTTGGAGGGGCTATTGTGCAATTAATAAAAGTTATTACAAAATGCCTTGTTTTGAGTCTAAATCCTCGTACGGGATTCATTTTCACTTTTCGTCAATTCGTGTACTCTTAGAATTCCCTTCTGGTCATTTTTCCCCTGTTTTAGGGTTTCTGGCCCCAATTGTGGCCGAACTTGTTCGGAGCATAACTTTTTACTCGGGACTCAGTTTTTGACGTCGTTTCTTCCGTTGTTTATATTTTCTCATTTCGATTATTTTTTGTTCATGGAGTTTTGCCGTTTGAGCACATCTGCTCAAATTACACTTTTCCAGACCTGACGGGGCACTTTTAGGACACTTTTAGGGTTTTACTATAAATAGAGTGTTTTAAAGTGAAAATCCACTTTTTCCATCTTCTTCCTCCCTCTTGGCCGGCAGCCATGGAAGCCCATGGGGCTGCCACCTTCTCTCTCTTCTTTTGGACTTCTTCCCTTTGTTAAAAAGTCGTGGTGCCTTTGTGTTTTATATTTGTCTTGACGACGCGCATCTTTCCCCCTTATTAGAATCCATTTTGGCCATTTTTTTGAGTTCAGGTTTGAGGTCAAGTTTGGATTTTGGTATGTCCTCTTTGGAATTTAATGTTCACTGTGCTGTCCCCAACATAACCTAGGAGTATCGTCAGATTTGGAGCATTTTTCTTTCGGTGGGGATTTGAGATTTCATCTTAAATTGAGATAGGGGGTGTTATAGTTTATTATCTAAGGGTTTTACTTACTTTTGTAATGAAATATAAGTTGTATGCATGTCTTATGTTAATTTGAGAAATTAATGTTTAATTGTAACTTGTATGTAACTCACTTTAGACTTGGTATATAGCATGGCTATGACTTGATCTTTGTTATATATTGATTTGGGATGATTTAAATGAGTTTTCAAATCTAGAGAGTTAATGAATTTAATTTGATTTAAATTCTACTTAATTGTACCTTACTTGTATTCCATTTTAGACTTGATATATGACATGGCTATGGCTTAATCCTTGATATATATTAATTTTGAAGCATTTGAACAACTTTAGAAATCTAGAGATTTAATTAATTTAAATTAATTAAAATCTACATGATGGTGTCTTGCTCATTTTGCACTTTTGATTTGATATATATAATGACCATGTTATATTGTTTCACATATATTAATTTGAGGTTATTTGGAATTGATTTGAAACCTAGAGAATTTAATTATTTTTGTTTAATTAAATTCATACTAATTGCTCCATGGATTTAATTGTGTTCTAGAAGTTATTTTCATATTTAAATTATAGACTTGGACTTTTTGTATACTCACTTGGTTATGTTTTGAGCATTGGATAATATTGTTGTCTAGTGTAATGAGTTGTACACTTTGTATTTGACATCTTTCATGCCATAGTGGTTGTGAACTAAGAGCATGTATTGTATGTGTTTCCAAATTTGGTTGTGCGTGGTAGATAGTTGATTATCTTGTATATACATGTTGATATATACGATATTGCACATCTTGTTGATTTTGGAAACTTGAGGATGTCGTTGTTTGACTACGGCTAGGACATGGTTCTAGTACGGGGGATTGTCCCTTTATAGTCTAGTGCGCACTGATGTGTCTCTCGTAATCGTACAATATCGTGTAGGATATAGCTCTATGCAAAGAGGATGTCGAACCAATAGAGAGATGGAATTTGTATTAGCCTTTAAATTAGGTTCATGGTTTACAAAAAACTTGATTATATAGTTTGTTGGTTGTCACGATTTAACAAATTTGATTTAAACAAAATATTAAATTAAAGTGAATTAAACTAAATTGATTGATCAGAGAGGGAAAATCTTAGGGCTTTGACTTCACCATAATCGTTATACTATGGTCAATTGAATCAACTATGGGATTTAAACTGATTTTGTTTTCAAAGGAACTGAACTCAATAACATTCGTTCAGTTCAGAGTTTAAAGAAAGATGTTTTACAAATTTAGCTAACTATAACCTATTTGCGGTTAGCATGGATTATTCACCTATCTACCCTACCTACTTTAACTACTGTGTGAATGAACCACCTTCCCTAAGTATAGATTATGAAAACGTTCGTTTGCAAAATACATTGGAATACCATTATATGACCTTTATCCTTGTGTCCGGCAGGGCTCCGCCAGATACCGTACAACAAGGTAGGTTGAGAATAGAACATAAATTATTATATCTAAGACAAGGTAAGAACAATTTATATTCTACTAAAGCATGAAAAACTACTTGAGTTGTCTCAAGTGCTCATAGTCATACAATCAATAATACATTATATATTAAAATAAACCTAGAGTCAAAACAGTTAAACCATCATATAATGTTGGGTTACATCAGTGCCCTAAGAAAGGGATTAGCTACTCATGACAAGGTTGGATAGCATCTGTGTTGAGTTCATCTCCTTCGTCACGGATGGCACCTCTCTTCTCAGGATCTGCACTTCTAAGGTTGTAAGAACCCTAAAAGCCACCACACTTTCAGCCTTCTGAATAGCACCATAAAAGAGATTGAAATTTTGGACCCCTTCTATCAAGGTTCACACCTTTTTTTATAGAAGAAAATATGTATTTGGTGGGCTTTTAGGTCTTCTGGCCCAACTGGGATGAGATACGTTGATAAAAAGAGAAATCCCGTAGCTTTTAGTCTGACATGTCATGTAATGCTCGAGCTTCAGGAACGGATGCTCGAGCTTTAGGACTCATGCTCGAGTTTTAGGAACAAATGCTCGAGTAATACTGGGTGGATGCTCGAGCTTCAGTGAATGGTGTTCGATCACCACATTGATACTTAGCCAATTTTGTTGGACTATTTTTTCGAAGCGTCTTTTTTCTTTAACGTTGCTCAATCCAAGCTTCATAGGCTCGAGCACTAGGTACCATGCTCGAGCATCTGGTGCTTATTACTCAAGCTTCAAGGGATGATGCTCGATCCTTTGTTGATAGTGCTCGATCATGGAAGTGAAGCATGAGGCCTGGGAGCATAGCCTTCAATTCAAAATTAACTCATTAATTTCCGACGCCACATGCTCGAGCTCCAGGGTCAAGGCTCGAGCACCTTTTGTTAAGGCTTGAGCACCCTGGTAGTAAGGCTCGAGCATCTTTGCAATAAGGCTCGAGCATCAAGGTACTGACGCTCGAGCATTTGGCCTTGTTGACTTTTTTTCTTTTCTTTGTTGTGATGCTTGAGCCTCAACACTTGGGCTCAAGCTCTAAGGCTTCAATTGCTTCAAACTTCATCAATTAACTCCCGGCTTGCTCTGAATGACCCGTAACGACTCTGTAAGCTTCGATATTAGCATAAAGTTCTGGTTTTAATCATTTATCTAGGAAAGTACTTGAAAACACACATTAAACATAAATTAGTCTAATAATGGATAGAAGTATCACTTTAGGCCCTAACATATACATACTTAGGGGCTCGAATATGCATATATTCAGCATTCATCACACCCCCAAACTTACATATTGCTAGTCCCTTAGCAATACAGAACTAAAAAGCCGCTTTCGTGGGAATCACGGTTGCATTTAGCCTATGTAACAAGCCTTTGAACCCCTAGCTTACCCCTAGTGGACGAGTTATAGTCTCGTGAGGTTTCCAGTGAAGATACCCACAAACTTCTCACATCAGTGCCTTAAATGCACAGTAAGCTTATTCAAGCCTGTTTTCAAATCACATCATCCCTGCAGTTCATTAGTCAGTCAAATACAACAAGTATACCAATCATGTAATCAAAAAAACTTTCAACTTCCAATCTCAATTAAGCAACCATAGTCCCCACATATCAGTTTAACCATTTATTCAACAATTTTAATCTCTAAAGATACTTTTGGAAAGTGATCCTGCAATTCATCATGTGGCTTACTGTCTATACTTGCATTTATTCCTCGTTATTCCTCAATTCATAAGTAGACTCTTCAAATTCCAACTCCCAAGGCTTTTTTTTTCTTTTTCTTTTTGGTATGCATTTTGTTTCAAAAAGGATACTTGTGCAATGTCCAGGTTTATTAAGCTTTCTAAATTACCCTTGTAGCAAACTTTCAACCAATGACTGCCAGACTAGACGGTCTTAGGGAATTAAGTGTTAAAACACCCCTAAGGACTTAATTGTTCAAGAAATCTAGGCAGCCTAAAACACTTATGTAACAAGCTTTTAACCAATAACTCCCAGACCAGACGATCTTAGGGCATTAGCTGTTAGATGTGATGGCCCAAGTTTTTCAACCAAGTACATCAGTGATGAACCGAAAGTTAATCCGATAACGGATCCGAAATGCAGAAGTAAATGATAAACCAAGGTCTTAAGATATAGGAATCACTCCTAATACAGTAATGTGACCTTTCATGAGATCACGGGACTTAAAGAGAGCAAAAGCGAAAACAAAGGTAAAAAAGGACAAAATTCGTTATCAAAGGGCAAAACGGTCAATTCATAATTAAAGAGAGAAACTTGACTCTAAACAAGTCAAACAAGGTGAATATAACCTAATCTAATCATTTTAAGACATTCCAAGAGGTATTAAGAACATTGGCTAAGAATCCCACAAAATACCCTTTCCCGGTTGAAGTGAAAACTAACACTACTCCACTAAAACATTAATATCTCTCACTGTGTTTGGAATCTAAGAATGGAATACATACCATTGGAAAGCTGACTCAAAATCCTTGTGTTTAGGCTTAAGAATCACCCCATTTGGATAAGGAACAAAGAAGTTATGGCCTTTCGAAGTTAGATTATCAGTGCTGAATTGAAATCTGGAAGTGCTGGTGCACAGGGGCTATTTCGGTCGACCGACTTAGAGTTTTGGTCAACCAAAACTCACAAAATGTTTTCTAAAGATTGATTTTTACTGTTTATTTGGTCTCAAAAAGGTATCGGTCGATTGAGATGGAGTTTCGGTCGATCGAAACTCCTCGAAATGCTGATGAAAGCTCCTCCAAACATATGGAATTGCAATGGAACCTATGGGATTAATTCTACCCACATGCATAGATCAAAAATTGATTCATTTTAAGGAAGATTGAACATATGAACATGTCATTTACAAGAATTTCATGTGGTAAACCTCCAAGATGGTTAAAATACATTTTTGAAACAAAAGTTGGCACCAAGTGGATACAAGTACTAATTTGAACATGCTTCGCCCATGGCCTCCATATATACATGCTTTTAATATCAAAAGTATGTACTTAGGTATCATTACATATCAAAGTAGCTACATTAACTTCTAAAATACCATATATCCATGGTATGCAAAAATATGACATCAAAGTTAAGCATGCTAAATACTTGCATGTCAATATACAAAAATGTTCCAAATTGCTCATAAGCCTCTAAGGATGATGAGCATCCAAGAACATGGTCTTCTTACCTGAAAAACAACCCAAACCACTAGGGTGAGTAATCAAATTACTCATAGGAAGAAACATATGCGTATACCCTAAAGTTTTAATATCATTGAAAGATCAATATAGACGAATACAAGGGAGCATTCCACTTAACGTCTATGTTCAAGGTGTTCTAAGGGATCATCTTAAGCTAACTTAAATGATTCTTTAACAACACATATTAATATAAATGTACTTAACAACATTAATTCGCTAATAAGAAGAATTACAAGTTACAATTAAATATTGGTTGTCAACTTGGAATTTAATGCGAAATCAATTAGTGAAGACTTGGACATCACGTCTCGGACTAAACCAAGATCAAAATGGTTATTCCGGGCATTAACCCGCTGGGAAGACCACCCAAGTGCGCACTATCTCAATTGGGGAGAACTCATACCTCCTGCACTAAAGCCAAACTTTAGCCATGTCATTGTAATAATGTCCCAAGATAATCCAAAATCACAAACAAGTTCAAAACTCAAACACTATAATTAAGGCATATAAACCACATTCCATGCACAAGTATTTTACCACACAAACCATGTCTTAGGGTTCCAAATCTAATATGGCATAATGAATGACAAGTATTTATCATAACATAATGTATAAAACAATATCATTACTTATCAATTTAGATCATGTCTCAACAATAAGCTTTATCTACTAATCATCAACAATTTAGCAAGAAGCTTATAAAATAACCACAATAAGTCCTTGACAAGCATATAGAATTATCACCACCATAAGATAACAATTTAAACCAATAGAAATTGCATATGACATTTATAATTCTACAAGAGTTCTATGTTACTACCACATGTGAAAACACTAGAATTTAGCACATTACTAAATCATACAACCTTTTTACACATGGTATATACAAATTATACATGCTTAATTCAATAAACCCTAAGTCAACAAGTGAGGGTTTCCTATAATATGCAAGACTATCATATTAAAAGCATGCATACAATATATATTAAACCCCAAAGGACTTAAAACACTCAAAATATAAACATACTACCACCCCTACCTCAATAGAGAATTGAATCTCTATAATCCAAGCTCAAAATGTAAAACAAGTTTAGGGTTAATGAAGAGGAGACTGAGGGGAAACTTTTGTGCTCCAAGGTCTTAAGTCTAGGGTGAATGGAAGGAGGCTAAAAATGAAGTCAAAGTTATAAACCAAGCTTTTCTCCAATGGTGACTAGGTTAGGGTTCTTAGAGAACAAGTGAAAATGAAAGGGCTAAGTAAAAATGATGAGTGGAGGAATACTAGATCCTCCACTCACTATGTGTTCTTGCACTACCTCTCTCACACACACAATGCAAGACTAAATCATGGTCCTGCACTTGTCACAAATCAATGGCTCCTTCCTAGGCTTAATCCTTAGCCTACATTTGTTAACCATCTAAGCCAACAAGTGCACCAATCCTAAGCCAACATGTAGGTGAATCTCCACCCTCCAAATGTCTAAAGATGATACATCCAAGTCACTCCACCCCATTGCCAACAAGTGGCACCATGAGAATGTGACACTTATCACATTTTTCAAAAATTACAAAAAGGTCCTATTTCAAAATATCTTACAAATTAAATTACAAAAAGGTCCCTAAGACGAAAAATAATTATTTTATGTAATTACACAAAAACCCCAAAAATAAGGAATAATTACAATAATGAATGCATCCATGGCCTTTATGAAAAAGTACGTAACTAGAATGCATTTTTTACAAAAGTAAAAATACAAATGTCATAGAAATCAAATATCATGAATGCATGCAAAACCGGAATCAAATCCGAGCACAAAAAGTGAGGTTATGCAAGGAAAAATGATAATTGGGAAAAAGACGAAATGGGGAAAAGACAAAATAAGAAAAAAACGAAAAAAGAAAAAGGAAAAAAAGACCGGGTCATTACAACCTACCCTCCTTAAAATGATTTCGTCCTCGAAATCAAGTCTTACCTGAAAGAGATAACAAATGGGGATATCAAAAGTGAACCTCCTGTTCGAGCTCCAAGGTAGCCTCCTCAACACCGTGGTGTTTCCACAAGACCTTAACCAATGGAATGGTCTTGGTCCGCAAGACCTGCTCCCGTGAATCAAGAATCTGGACTGGACCCTCCTCGTAGGTCACATCCTCATCAACAACAACATCTATCCACTCTAAAACATGTGATGGATCCGGTTCATACTTCCTCAACATAGATACGTGAAAGACGTCGTGAACCCTATCCAGGTCTGGCAGCAAAGCCAAATGATAAGCAACTTCACCGACGCGCTCCAAAATCTGAAATGGACCAATGAACCTAGGAGGCAACTTGCCTGTCTGCCGAAATTTCAAAAGTCCCTTTCGTGGGGAAATCTTAAGAAAGACGTGGTCCCCTACCTCAAAAGACAAGAATCTCCTCCTCTTATCAGCATAACTCTTCTGCCTACTCTGAGCTGTAGCCAACCGCTGCCGAATCTGTAATGACCTGAATTTTTCAACCCAGTGTCTCCTGTGATGACCCGAACTGGATCCAGAATGTGGAAGAAAAAGATGAAACAATGGTCTCAAGAGACACAACACATCCCTAAGACACCAATGTGACCCTCAATGAGGTCACGGAACCCAAAGAAAATAAATACGGAAGCAACATTACAAAAAGAGACAAGAATGAACCTAGGGGCAAAATGGTAATTTCCAACCTAAAAGTGGGTTCTACCAACCACACCATTGGAAAGACAACGAAAAATCAAGCAAGATTGACTCAAGAATCGCATGATTCGGAGTCTGGACGAAAAAGATATGGCTCACGGAAGAAACAGGGACAAAAAGGTCAAAAAGAGACAACCCATGAACATCTAACTGGTTAGGAGACCTTCCTAACCAGTTAGGAGACCAAGAAACATGACCAAGACACTACCCCAGGTCATCTAACCATTTAGAAGACCCCATCTAATCGGTTAGATGTGAAGAGGGTAGTAAGGTGCAACCCAAAAACCTGGCAGCAGTGGTTTTTTAGGAAAAAGTGGATTTTTGAGGGCATAGCTGACATTTTCTGGAAAAACATAAAGAAGAAGTCCCCCTCAAAATCGAGTTTTATAAATGACATATGGAGAATTACAAAAAAAAAAGCAATTTAAAATGCCCAAAATGCCCCTCCATGAAATCTGATCATGGAGGTCCAAAAAGCTGCTAAATTGAAAAACTGAGAGCTGAACTTCGTAAGCAATTTCCGATACCAAGACGACATTTTTTGGAAAAACACAAAAAAGAAACCCCCCCTAAAATCATGTTTTCTATTCAACCATATTGAAAGAAGAAAATAAAACCACAGTAAAAAATCTAAAATGCCCCTAGATCAAAATATGCAATAAAAGTGCAAAATGAGTCCGTAAAAGGCTCAAAACACAAACGATGAGGTTTGGCCCAGAAACGACCATGCACACAAAAGTAACTTACCAATTTAGACACGCTACAATGGTCCATAGCTTAAAAATACCGCCGATGCAAAATCCGACCCCCCAACGGCCAAAAAGGTAAAAATGGAGTTGGAATGGAAAACATGGAATCTAAAAATATAAAATGGAGTCAAATGACCATTTGGCCCTTAGCCACACTTCATACAAGATTAATAAGACCCTATGAAAGAATGAGAATGAAATTCCTACACCCGATGCAACCATGGTGAAGCAATGATTTGCGATTTTTCAAAATTTTCATAATATTTCATGAAGTTAAAAAGTACATAGAATACAATATAATGGTCATTGGCCTCCGGCCTCATCTCATATATGTCAAATACATTGTAAAGAGTGTACTTAAGTACACATTACATACATGGAATCAAAGAATACAAGTTTTACATGTAAGGCTAAAAAATGACATTTCATGCTAACATTTGCATGAAATGGAAACTTGAAAGCTACACGAGATCCAAGGAATGCTAAGCATCATGAACCAAGTCTTCGTACCTGAAATATGCCCCAGTAACTTTGGGGTGAGCAACATAAAGCTACTCATAGGAAATGAGCATGCATCGACCTAGCATTTTACAAATTTATCACCTTAAGGTGAAACATGTTAAAGGGGCTCATGCTACCTAACGTCTATGTCAAAGTGAGACTCAGGGAGTATCCTAAGCTATCTTAGAGTCTAATCAACAAGAATCATGATATATATACATATATGAAACGAGTCATGTTTGGGATAATTCAAAGAACATGACGAGAAGGATGCTTGAACATAGATTAACATGAATTGCATTTTCAATACAATTAAGCAAGATTTGGAATAATCCATACAACACGACAAGAAGATACTAGAATACACGGATCACATAAAGCAATGCAATTTACAGGATTGGAATATACCAATTAACACAATAGGGATAATACACGAAATCAAGAACATGGCACAATATCTATGCAATTAACCAGGTTAGAATATTCTGATTAACACGATAAGAGTTATACAAGGATTTAAGAACAAGGCATAATGTCTATGCAAGTTAAACACGGATTCAAGAACAAGGCATAATATCTATGCAAGTTAAACACGGATTCAAGTATAAGGCATAATATTTATGCAAGTTAAACACGGATTCAAGTACAAGGCATAATATCTATGCAAGTTAAACACGGATTCAAGAACAAAGCATAATATATATGCAAGTTAAACACGGATTCAAGAACAAGGCGTAATGTCTATGCAATTAATAAGGATGGGACATTCCATAAAACACGAAAAGAGTCATACATGAAATCAAGAATAAGGCATAATATCTATGCAATTAAACAAGAATAGGACGTTACATGAAACACGAAAAGAGTCATACATGGAATCAAGAATAAAGCATAATATCTATGCAAGTGAATAAGATTGGAACATACCAATTAACATGATGAGAGTTATACATGGATTCAAGAACAAGGCATAATATCTATGCAATTAACAAGGATGGGACATTCCATGAAACACGAAAAGGGTCTTAGATCTTCAAGGAATAACACTTGAAATCTAAGGGGTTAAATCACGAATGAAGCATAAAATCTATACAATGAAATAGGATTGGAGCATTTCACATACACGACAAGTTTAAATCTTCAAGGAATAGCAACTTGAAATTTAAAGAGTGAAATCAACCAATGTGGAAACTCGGATATCGCCCGGATTAAAACTGTACTCTTGAGATTACTTTAGGGCTACTAACCCATGGGTACCTTTCCCCTAGTGCGCACTATAGTGTAGAGGGACATTCCCCCGTACCAAAACCGAGTCCTAGCCATGTCAATTCTTGATTGATATCCCAAGTTCCAAAATCAATAAGTTGTGCAAGTCAAGATAGTATCAAGATACAAGTAATGTATTAAGCCACATTTCATGCACAACCAAGATTTTGGAACATACAAGTCATGCCATAGATTCTCAACTATGGTGGCATGTGAAATGTTAAGAAATCATCAAGTGCATCTATAATAACTACAAACTAGGATTTAAAACACAAGGAATCCATTAATGTGAATATACCTCAAGTATAAGATTAATGATTTAATTATTGGTTTAACAACTCTTGAACAATTAAATCATTCCAATGTAAGGGTGCAAGTTCATAAACCACATTAATGGAACTAAGTTGCAACAAGTCATGATACATGATAATTAGGCAAAAGCCCCATGAAATACAAGTCTAATTCATTAGAATACTAAGTAGAAATTAATTAAGCTAATTAATTAATTTCTCTAGAAATTAAAGTTGTCTAAAAATTCTCAAAATAACATATGTGAATGTCCATTCCATGGTGATTGCAAATATCACATCAATTTCACAAAGTGAACAAGATATCATCATGTATAATTTAATTAATTTAAAATTAACTAAATCCCTAGATTTCAAAGGTTGTTCAAATGATCTAAAATTAATATATAACAAGGACCAAGTCATGGCCATGCCATATATTAAGTCAAAATTGGAAAACAAGTATGGTACAATTAAGTAGAATTTAAATCACATTTAAATCAATTTCTAGATCTTGAACCAAAAGTGAGCATATGAGTTGTATAAACATCAATAGCATGCAAGATAACAAGAATATAACCTAAAACACCACCTACCTCAATTTGAGATGAAGACCTCAAATCCCCACTGAAAAAAAGTGTTCCGAATCCGCCGAAATCGAAGGGTTATGTCGGGTACAATACGATCTACATGAATCCGAAGGAAGCCCAATGAAAATCACAACTTGACCTCAACTCCAAACTCAAGAAATGGTCAGAAATGAATTCTAATAAGGGTGAAAGGTGCGCGGCGTCAAAACAGGCATTAAACGTTAAAACAGGCATTAAACGTTAAGGCCAAAGACTTTTCATCAAAGAAAAATGGATCAAAGGAGGAGAGAGAAGGTGGCAGCCATGGGAAGGAGCTTGGCTGGCCATGGGAGAGGAAGAAGAAGAAGAAAAGTGATTTTTTTTTTGTTCTTAAGTCCCATATTTATAGTAAGTCTCAAAAAGTGCCCTGAAAGAGCCCCGCCGGGTCCGGAAAAGTGGATTTTGAGCAAACGCACTCAAATGGCAAAACTCTATGAATTAAAAAGATTCAAAATGATAAAATATGAACAACGGAAGAAACGACATCAAAAACCAAGTCCCGAGCAGAAAGTTATGCCCCGAACAAGTTGGGCGGCAATTGGGGTCTAGAAACTCTGAAACTGGAGAAAGACGACCAGAACGGAATTCTAAGAGTCCACGACTCAACAAAATGTGAAAATGAATCCCGTACGAGGATCCAGGCTCCAGACGAGACATTTTTGCAATAGCTTTCGTTAATTGCATAATGGCCTCTACAAAAAGGGTTAACTGCGAAACTGCCCAGAATGAAAATATCTTCCAAAGGATATTTTCTTAGATACCCCTAAAATAAAATATCTTCAAAAGGTATTTATGAAAAACACCCCAAGAAATGAAAAAGATTCTGAAGAATTGTGCATCCATGCCCCTATGGACACCGGGAGCAACCAGAGTATTTTCTTGCAAAAATAAAGATACGTATTTCGAGGAAACCACTTAAGATAAAGGCACGTAAAGTCAAAACCAACTCCGAGCATGAGAAGTGAGGTTGTGCCAAAAACTGACAAATAGAGATAAGACAGAATAGGGAAAAGATGAAATAACGCACAGTGTCCGAAAAGTGAAAATACAGAAATGACTCGGTCCTCAAGGAAGTTGTCAATCCACGGAAAAGAGTCTCAGAAACTATTTTTGAGCACTCGAGATGATACTATATGACAAGAAATAGAGCTTAGAAAAGAAAATTAAATGGAAAAAATTTATCTGTAAAATTTCAGGAAAAAGGAAAGGAAGGCAATGACCGGGTCGTTACAGAATCAACTTAATTTTCTCTGTAGTCTCAAAGACAATATCGGGACCTAAGGTGACTGTATCACCTACCTCGGTCCAACAAACTGGAGATCTGGAAGGTCTGCCGTATAACGCCTCAAAAGGTGCCATACTAATACTGGTCTGGTAACTATTATTGTAGGCAAATTCAACCAAGGGTAAGTAGTCTTCCCAACTACCCCCAAAATCCAAAATGCAAGCCCGTAGCATATCCTCCAATATCTAAATAGTACGCTCGGACTGACCATCAGTATGAGGATGGAATGCTGTGCTGAAATGAAGCCTCGTGTCAAGAGCCTCCTGAAAACTCTGCCAAAAGTGAGACGTGAACCTAGGATCCTTATCCGAAACAATGGATACCGAAACCCCGCGAAGCCTGACAATCTGCCCCACGTACAGTCCACTCAGTTTCTCTGTGTCATCTATCACTGCCATAGGCAAAAAGTGAGCCGTCTTAGTCAGTCTGTCAACAATAACCCAAACGACATCATTCCCTGCCTTGGATCTCGGAAGTCTCATCACGAAATCCATAGTGATGTGCTCCCACTTCCATTCTGCCACTGGTAGTGGTTGCAACAAACTTACCGGTCTCTGATGCTCTGCTTTCACTTGCTAACAAGTAAGGCATTTAGCCACGAACTGAGAAACATCCTGTTTCATGCCTTTCCACCAAAACTGTCTCCGCAAATTGTGATACATCTTCGTACCACCTGGATGAATTACGAGTCAAGAATGGTGAAAATTCTGAAGAACAACGTCACGATAAGACAGAGGAACAACCATCTTCCCTCGGTACCTGAGACCACCGTCTGAATGCAAGGTCCAACCCTCTACATTCTTGCCACCTGAAATTCGATCGTGGATGGACTTCATCTCCCCATCCTTCTGCTGTGCCTTAATAACTCTGCTAACAAGAGCCGGTTGAGCCACAAGGCTAAACAAAATAGCCGGTGAAACATCCTCATACAACTGCAAACCAATATCTACAAGCTCTTCTAGCATCTTCCATCTGTGAATGGAAATGCTAGCAAGAGTACCCCGTGACTTCCTACTCAATGCATCGGCCACCACATTGGCCTTCCCCAGATGATACTGCAACTCAAAGTCGTAGTCCTCATGAACTTAACCCATCTACGTTGTCTCAAGTTTAAATCCTTCTGAGAGAAGAGATACTTGAGACTCTTGTGATCGGAGAAAACCTCAAACTTCTCCCTGTACAAATAATATCTCCACCCCTTCAGGGCAAAGATAACTGCTGCCAACTCCAAGTCATGTGTCGGATAGTTTAACTCGTGAGCCTTCAACTGTCGAGACCCATAAGCAACCACCCGCTCTGTCTGCATTAAGATGCAACCCAATCCTTCTCGCGAAGCATCACAATAGATTACATAACCCAAACCACGTTCAAGTATGATCAAAACTGGAGCCGATGTCAATCTGACCTTTAACTCTTGGAAAGCAAAATCATAAGCCTCATTCCATACGAACTTGACTCCCTTGCGAGTAAGTCGAGTCATAGGTGCCGTTAGACGAGAGAAATCCCGTACAAATCTCCTGTAATAGCCGGCTAGGCCAAGAAAACTTCAAACTTCAAACACTGTCTTTGGACATTCCCAATCCATCATAGACTCAATCTTCGATGGATCCACTACAACACCGCTCCGTGACACGACTTGTCCAAGGAACTTAACTTTCGGTAGCTAAAATTCGCATTTCTCGAACTTGGCATACAACTGATTATCCCTAATGATTTGCAACACCATCCTCAAATGATACTCATGCTCCTCTATCGAAGCCGAGTATACTAGGATGTCATCAACGAACACCACCACAAATCTGTCAAGATAGTCACTGAATACACGGTTTATCAAATCCATAAAAGCTGCTGGAGCATTGGTCAAACCAAATGGAATCACCAGAAACTCATAATGGCCATACTGTGTGCGAAAAGCAGTCTTGGATATATCCTCATCCTTAACCCTTAACTGATAATAACCTGATCTCAAATCAATCTTTGAAAGCATGTCACTCCCTTCAACTGATCAAACAAGTCATCAATCCTAGGCAAAGGATACCTGTTCTTGATCGTAACATGATTGAACTTGCGATAATCGATGCAAAGTCTCAAAGACCCATCCTTCTTCTTCACAGAAAGAACCGGTGCTCCCCATAGTAAAGCACTAGGACGAATAAAGCCCTTAGCTTTCAAATCATCTAACTGACTTTTCAGCTCATCAAGTTCTGCCGGTGCTATACGGTACGGTACCATAGAGATGGGACCAGGAATGACATCAATGGCAAAAATAATTTCCCTTAAAGGAGGTAACTGTGTCAGTTCCTCTGGAAAGACATCAACAAACTCCTCAACAACTGTCGAAAGAACACGGCCCAAACTGCTATCCTCGTCAGCTAGCAAACTAGCTAAGTAGGATCTGTGGCAACTCCAGTCACCAATACTGAAAACCATCGTTGGGTGGGAATCACTTTGATCTCCCACGAAATGGAAACAATCTCCCTTGGGAATGCAAACGGACACCCTCCCGCGGAAGCAATCGATCGTACCCTGAAAGAATGATAACCAATCCATCCTGAGAATGACGTCAAAGCCCGTCATATCGAGAACAATGAAATCGAACTCTAAGGTCCGCCCAGCTATCCCAATAGCACAACCCCGACAAACATGATCCAAAGACACTGGACCCCCAACTGGTGTGTCAACACAAAGAAGACTGTCCCTAAGTGTGACCTCCAGACCCAATGAATGTGTAAATGATGCAGAAACGAAAGAATGTGATGCACCCGTGTCAACAAGAACCCGTGCCTAAGAACTGAAAACTAAAAAGATACCTTGAACTGAAGAGGTGCCTGCGGAAGCATTCGCCTGTGGAAGAGCGTAGGTTCATCCCTGAGTCCCTGAGCCCTGCTGTGAACTGCCATGATAGCCTGACTGATGTACAGAAACAGTAAATGTAGCACCCCTGGCTGGATAAGTGCCAATTGGCACCACTGGCTGTGGTGCATGAGGAACTCTGAAACCAGACTGAACCACTACAGACTGTGACGGTACCATCTATGAATCTGTGCCACTACGTGACTTATTCAACAACCTTGGACAATCCTTCTTGAGATGACCTGGCCGTTTGTAATAGAAGCAAGCTCCCTGCCCTGTCTTTGTAGAAACTAAAGTCTGACTGGCCTGTGCTCGAAGCTATGGGTAGCGAGACTTGATGTGCCCCGGCTGCTGACAATGGTAACAAACCACTCCCTAGGCTGATCCCGATGATATAGGAACTGTACGTGCAGAACGATTCTACTGCGATGCACCCTGTGAGTGAGTATTGTTCCCTACCTTGGCCTTCTTCCACTGACTCCCAAAAAATGATCGATTATCTCCGCGAGGCTGCTTGTGTGAACCTCTGATCCATAACTGATCCCGTTCCTCTGCTTCAGCTAATATAGCCCTCTGGATCACTTTTCTGTAAGTCTAATCAAGAATTGAGACCTGTGGCCTGATGTCAAGATGTAGCCCACCCTGAAACTTCATTGCCCTAGCCTCGTTTGTTGCTACCATATCCTCGGCATAACAAGAGAGAGAAGTAAATCGTGTCTCATACTTAATGACACTCATAATGCCCTGACAAAGATCTGTGAATTGTGTCCTTATCTCCCGCCTCATAGCCCTAGGAAAGAAGTGCTCGAAGAATAAATCTTTGAACTCGTTCCAAGTCATCAACTCAATGTTGTGGACATTGGTCATAGACCTCCACCAAATATCTACATCCCCCATGAACAAAGAAGCAGTTAAGGAAATCCTCAACCTGTCCGTGGGAACCGCCATACTGTCTAAGTTGCGAACCATAAGGTCCAACCAAGCTTCTGAGACTAGCGAATCTGAACTCCCCGCAAATGGATCAATCTTGACCTCTGTAGTCGCATAGAGTACTCTAGTGCCTCATTGACTATTGGTGCCAGTACAGGAAACTGTATCCCTGCCACCTGCCTGCGCATTAACTCCTGTAAGGATTCAGCAATCCCCTGATTGATTCCCTAAGCAACATGCTCTTCGTAAGTCGGTGCCCGTGGCGGATTAGCATTCATGCCACGAACTGGGATCCTGGGCCTCCCTAGACCCCTTGTGAACTCGGTGTCGGCCACCTGTTCCTCAGTGCCCTGACGTGAAGACTATCCACGTGTGACAACCATGGTGTTAAACGTACACAAGGAAAGAGGTCAACAGTAACATAAGTTATTATGACTGAGTGCAACTCACACTATGAATGCACGAAACACGAAGCAATACATTGTATGCAGCATATAGTCATGCTAAAGCAATCAAAGAAAGCTGTGTAAACAATTAAGCACTTAAGCAAATAAGCATACATGTCAAACAAAGATACTCTTAACCACATAGGCATATAAGCATAAAGACATGTCATACTACCAAACGTGAAATCAAGAAACACATAAACATGTTATAAAGCCAAAACATGTTATCAAAAGCATGTGAACAAATCAAAGTAAATCAACAAAAGCATGATATGCACCCAAAACCCATCGTCCTAAGGTGTTCAAACCTAGGAGCTCTGATACCACTTGTAACGGCCCAAGTTTTTTAACCCGGTGCGTCAGTGATGAACTGAAAGTTAATCCAATAATGGATCCGAAATGCGGAAGCAAATGATAAACCAAGGTCTTAAGAGATAGGAATCACTCCTAAGACACTAATGTGACCTTTCATGAGATCACGGGACTTAAAGAGAGCAAAAGCGGAAACAAAGGTCAAATAGGACAAAATTTGTTATCAAAGGGGCAAAACGATCAATTCACAATTAAAGAGAGAAACTTGCCTCTAAACAAGTCAAACAAGGTGAATAAAACCTAATCTAATCATTTCAAGACATTTTAAGAGGTTTTAAGAACATTGGCTAAGAATCCCACAAAATGCCCTTTCCTGGTTGAAGTGAAAACTGACACTACTCCACTAAAATATAAATATCTCTCACTGTGTTTGGAATCTAATAATGGCATGGGTACCCTTGGAAAGCTGACCCAAAATCCTTGAGTTTAGGCTTAAGAATTACCCCATTTGGATAAGGAACAAAGAAGTTATGGCCTTTCGAATTTGGACCATCAGTGCTGAATTGAAATCTGGAAGTGCTGGGGCACAGGGGTTATTTCGGTCGACCGACTTAGAGTTTTGGTCGACTGAAACTCATAGAATGTTTTTTAAAGGTTGATTTTTACTGTTTATTTGGTCTCAAAAAGGGATCGGTCGACCGAGATGGAGTTTCGGTCGACCGAAACTCCTTTAAATGCTGCTGAAAGCTCCTCCAAACATATGGAATTGCAATGGAACCTATGGGATTCATTCTATCCACATCCATAGATCAAAAATTGATTCATTTTAAGGAAGATTGAACATATGAACATGTCATTTACAAGAATTTCATGTGGCAAACCTCCAAGATGGTTAAAATACATTTTTGAAACAAAAGTTGGCACCAAGTGGATACAAGTACTAATTTAAAAATGCTTGGCCCTTGGCCTCCATACATACATGCTTTTAAAATCAAAAGTAAGTACTTAGGTATCATTACATATCAAAGTAGCTATATTAACTTCTAAAATACCATACATCCATGGTATACAAAAATATGACATCAAAGTTAAGCATGCTAAACACTTGCATGTCAATATACAAAAATATTCCAAATTGCTCATAAGCCTGTAAGGATGATGAGCATCCAAGAGCATAGTCTCCTTACCTAAAAAAACAACCTAAACCACTAGGGTGAGTAATCAAGTTACTCGTAGGAAGAAGCATATGCATATACCCTAAAGTTTTAATATCATTGCAAGATCCATATAGACGAATACAAGGGAGCATTCCACTTAACGTCTATGTTCAAGGTGTTCTAAGGGATCATCTTAAGCTAACTTAAATGATTCTTTAACAACAAATATCAATATCAATGTACTTAACAATATCAATTCGCCAATAACAAGAATTACAAGTTACAATTAAACATTGGTTGTCAACTTAAAATTTAATGCGAAATCAATTAGTGGAAGACTTGGACATCACGTCTCGGACTAAACAAAGATCAAAATGGTTATTCCGGGCATTAACCCGCTAGGAAGACCACCCTAGTGTGCACTATCTCAATTGGGGAGAACTCATACCTCCTGCACTAAAGCCAAACTTTAGCTATGTCATTGTAACAATATCCGAAGATAATCCAAAATAAAAAACAAGGTCAAAACTCAAACACTATAATTAGGGCATATAAACCACCTTCCATGCACAAGTATTTTGAAACTACACAAATCATGTCTTAGGGTTCCAAATCTAATATGGCATAATGAATGACAAGTATTCATCATGATATAATATATAAAACAATATCACTACTTATCAATTTAGATCATGCCTCAACAATAAGCTTTATCTACTAATCATCAACAATTTAGCAACAAGCTTATAAAATAACCACAATAAGTCATTGACAAGCATATAGAATTATCACCACCATAAGATAACAATTTAAACCAATAGAAATTACATATGGCATTTATAATTCTACAAGAGTTCTATGTTACTACCACATGTGAAAACACTAGAATTTAGCACACTACTAAATCATACAACCTTTCTACACATGGTATATACAAATTATACATGCTTAATTCAATAAACCTTAAGTCAACAAGTGAGGGTTTCCTATAATATGCAAGACTATCATATTAAAAGCATGCATACAATATATATTAAACCCCAAAGGACTTAAAACACTCAAAATATAAACATACTACCACCCCTACCTCAATAGAGAATTGAATCTTTATAATCCAAGAAACCAAGCTCAAAATGTAAAACAAGTTTAGGGTTAATGAAGAGGAGAGTGAGGGAAAACTTTTGTGTTCCAAGGTCTTAAGTCTAGGGTGAATAGAAGGAGGCTAAAAATGAAGTCAAAGCTATAAACCAAGCTTTTCTCCAATGGTGGCTAGGTTAGGGTTCTTAGAGAACAAGTGAAAATGAAAGGGCTAAGTGAAAATGGTGAGTGGAGGAATACTAGATCCTCCACTCACTATGTGTTCTTGCACTACCTCTTACACACACACAATGCAAGACTAAATCATGATCCTACACTTGTCACAAATCAATGGCTCCTTCCTAGGCTTAATCCTAAGCCTAAACTTGTCAACCATCCAAGCCAACAAGTGCACAAATCCTAGGCCAACATATGGGTGAATCTGCACCCTCCAAATGTCTAAATATGATACATCCAACTCACTCCACCCCATTGCCAACAAGTGGCACCATGAGAATGTGACACTTGTCACATTTTTCAAAAATTACAAAAAGGTCCTATTTCAAAATATCTTACAAATTAAATTACAAAAAGGTCCCTAAGACGAAAAATAATTATTTTATGTAATTACTCCAAAACCCCAAAAATCAGGAATAATTACAATAATGAATGCATCCATGCCCTTTATGAAAAAGTACGCAATTAGAATGCATTTTCTACAAAAGTAAAAATACAAATGTCATGGAAATCATATATCATGAATGCATGCAAAACTGGAATCAAATCCGAACACAAAAAGTGAGTTTATGCAAGGAAAAATGATAAATGAGAAAAAGACGAAATGGGGAAAAGACAAAATAAGAAAAAGACGAAAAAAGAAAATCACCGAAAAAAGGAAAAGGAGGAAAAAGGCCGGGTCGTTACATCAGAACACACCCTTAAGGATTTAATCACTCAAGCAATCTAAGTACAAACCTGAACTTGATCATTTTCTACTTTTCTTTCTCTTTTTTTTTTTTTTTCTTTTTTTTTTTCATATATTCTTTTTTTTTTTTGTTCATTTACATTGGTGAACATTCTTTTTTCTTATACATACCAATTTTTCTCGATCTTTTTTTATGCCTCAATCATCAAAACTATCAAATCTAGCTGATCCCTTTAGTCTAACTCAAAACAAAACAAGACTTCCAATTTTTACCCCACAGACTTCATGCAAGTGTGAATATTATGCAAAGTGTAGAATCTCAGAGATCATCATCATTAAACAATAATTATCCTAATAAAGTGAACCACAGGCTACCCACTGATTTCAAAAATTTTAAGGACTCCTTTTCATAATATTTTAGCATACAAACCATTTCTAACCAACTTCAGACTGCAAACAGAGTATATAATCATCAACAGACTCAAACACATGCTTATATCATCAAATAGCAAATCACATCCTTGTGTAAGCAGATTAAGCCAAAAATTAAAATTTCTAAGCCAACCTTACCCCCAAACTTATAATGCACATTGTCCTCAATGTGTGAGAATAAAAGAGAGATAGAAAGATATTACCAGAGAAGCAAACCAGCAAAGATAAGACAAAAACAATGCACAGGGGAGTAAAAATGAGTTCCCAGTATTTTCTCCTTCAACATAGTGGTTTCTCAAAACCATTCAATGGTACTGTCAAATAAATCACTTCCAAACTTAATCTGTAGTATTTGGTAAAATCAATAAACTCCAACACACATCAGAGTGTAAAGTATATGGAGTAAGCATAGAAAAGTATAAACACAAGGGTAATAGAACCAAAAAGCATGTATAAATGTCAGAAATCAGTACAATGCTTTTTAAAAGAAAGACTTAGGGCAGATATACATCATATTGAAATAAGTAAAGCAAAAAGAACTGCCCTAGTCAACAAAACTACAGAAAAATCCTAAAAACTAATCCATAGGTGGTGGTGGAACAAAAGAAGTGGATGGATTGGACGGAGTGTAGCGAAGTAACTCCTCCAGTATGATCTGCTGTGCAGTCAGCATCTGACGCAGCACTGTCTGACCGTCCTGCAGCTTGGCTACCCTGGCCTGTAAAGCTCTAATCTCAGCCTGATAAAAACTCTCAGGCTATACTGCAGAAGCGGGTCTCCTCCTTACCTGAGGCTGGCTATAAGAAAGATCCATCTCATCCTCTGTAACCTTATCATCAGCTCTCCTGTCAATAACCGCTACATATCCCTTATCACCAAACTCTATCGCATCTCTCCGATTTGCTGGCATATGGGACCAAACTTTATTACATTCCCTCATTCTGAATTATGGAGATTCTTCACATGATTCCTCTTTTGGACTCATAACAAACCCCTGCAGCTCTAATATCCCGGTAATCATATATGAAAAAGGCAGCACATGTGTAGGAATATCCTTATGTGGTCCAATCTCAGACCAAAATGCTAGTAGTTGACAGAAAATCATCATAGGGAATGAATACCAGTGCTCAAATTGAATAGCATAAAGTACCTGGAGAAAATCAGTATTCCTAATAGTCTTATGCCCAAGAGGATGGACATTAGCAGAGATGATAGAATCTATAATCCATAACCTCTTGGGAATTTTGGCTTTGGTAGTACTACTATGCTTTCTCCTAGCAAATCGACCATCACACAATTTTTGAATAAAACTTTCTACAATTAATACTCTAGGGAAAGATGTGAAAACAGGACAGCTACGTCTTTCGTCTACAACCTCAGGAAGCATATTATAACATTCTAGAGCTGCAGCAATAGCATCAGGATTAATAATCAATTCATGCCCATCATCCTTAGTCCTAAGTTCCCAAGGGTCATCCTCACTATAAACCAGATTAAGGTAAAACAAACGAACAAGACGAGGATAAACAATTTGAGTAATAGGGACCATGAGATAAAGAAGATGCCTGTAGCTGAAAGACTTCATAGCCCACCTAGTGCGTGGGTCATTGATGAATGCTCAATAATCAAAGGTCGTTTCATAAGAAATTGGAATCTCTTTCCAAGCACTTGGCAAATCATCCTTACTCACCCTAACATGCTTAGAAGGTGTAGAATGAACAATCCCTATCTTTAATAAATAGTATCTTGCACTAAAATCCCTACAATCACCGAAAATTCCTAAAACCTTGCAATCTGGAAGCTAATGCTTGAGCAAGTGATACCGATACTCGAGCCTCAACCAATGCTCGAGCCTTAAGCTGCGGATGCTCGAGCTTCACCTGGACTTCATCAAACAGAGTTGTAAAATTTAGTTCATAAATCAAGCACAAGTTGATCAAGAATAATGAATCGAAAATAAATGTGTAAAGAATCATGCATCCAAGTAGCAACTCATTCTTCCCTTTTTAGATCTAGAACTTAATGAATCCTTGGAAGAAATAATGGAAGGAAGAAGAACAAGAATTGTTACCTCTATGTATGTAATGTCTCTTACAGATCTATTATGAGAGTATGAAATTTTACCAGACACACATATGGAGAGAAAGTAGAAGGATTTTATAAGGAAATTTTAGCCCTCTAATGTTAGGAATCAGAGTTCTAAGTATCCTGATTTTAAACTTTTAGATCCGAAGGTTTGAGCTTCAAGAGTATAAGCTCGAGCATACCGACATAAATCCTTGCAAATCATGATGATGGAAAGCTCGAGCTTTAGGTATGGATGCTCGAGCTTTTAACTACTGATGCTCGAGCATGGAGCTAATGATGCTCGAGAATGGAGACAAATTTTTGGATTTTTGAATTTTTGAATTTTTATTTTCTTTTTCCATTTTATTCAAACTTAAACTAACCTAAATCTAAATGGAGACAAAAACAAACCTAAAACCTAAAAATGAAAAATAACTAAATCAAAAACTGAAAATAATAAAATAAAAATCAAAATAAACTACAGTACAACATACAAATGCTAAGTTTAACGTTGATAGATCGACATCATGCTAAGTTTAACGTCGATAGCTCGATGAAAACTTGACCTCTCTAGTCCAAGTAAATAGGATCATGAAGTTCCATCGCCTCAACTATATCTCTCTACACACAACCCTCTATATAGGGTTTAAGTCTCTATCCATTAACCTTGGACAATTGTCCAGTCTTGCATATTAGAACCAGCAGATGTCATATCAAAGTTAAGCTTTTTAATGGCTCAGAAAGCTTTGTGTTCTAACTCTACAGGAAGATGGCACCCTTTACTATAGAGAAGACGGTAAGGTAACGTACCAATCGGAGTCTTATAGGCAGTACAGTTAACCCACAAAACATCATTCAGTCTATAAGACCAATCTTTACGATCTGACTTAACCATTTTCTCAAGAATTCTCTTAATTTCATGATTTGATATTTCTACTTGGCCACTTGTTTAGGGATGATAGGCAGAAGCAACTTTATGAGTGACGGAGTATCTTTGCATCAAGGTACGGAAATACCTATTACAGAAATGAGCACCCCTATCACTAATAATAGCTTGTGGCATACCAAACTGACTAAAAATGTTCGTTTGAATGAACTCAACCACAACTGCATGATCAGCGGTTTTAGTAGTTACTGCTTCAACCCATTTAGACACATAGTCAACAGCCACAAGAATGTACTCATTTTTATTGGACAGAACAAAAGGACCTATGAAATCAATACCCCAAACATCAAAAACCTCAATAACTAAGATTGGAGTTAAGGGCATCATATTTCTCCTAGAAATTGATCCTAGTTGCTGACATTTAAGGCATAATCTATAGAATAAATATGCATCCCAAAAGAGTGAAGTCAAAAAGAAACCGCACTAAAGAATTTTAGCTGCAGTTTTCTTTGCACTGAAATGACCTCCACATGTTAAACTATGACAGAAGGTCAAAATACTATGAAACTCACTCTTAGGAACACATCTACGAATGATTTGATTAGCACAATATTTGAATAGCTGAGGATCTTCCCAATAGTACATCCTAATTTTGGAAAAGAATTGATCTTTTTCCTGCTTTGACAAAGACAAAGGAATTTTGCCTATTGCGAGGTAATTCACAATATCAGCAAACCAAGGCAAATCCTTATGAGAAACCTCAAATAGCTGCTCATCCGAGAAGGAATCAAAGTCTGGAAGTGAAGTTAAGGTTACCGCAATCAGAATTCTAGAAAGATGGTCAGCTACAACATTCTCTGACCATTTCTTATCTCGGATTTCATAATCAAACTCTTGAAGCAAGAGGATCCATCGAATTAAACGAGGTTTGGTTTCCTTTTTGGATAGAAGATGTTTCAAAGCAGAATGATCAAAATAGACTACAACTTTGGAACCCAATAGATATGATCTGAATTTATCCAAAGCAAAGACAACTGTAAGTAACTCTTTTTCAGTAGTAGTATAAGACACATGAGTTTTACTAGCATAGTAGATAACATGAGGAAGTTTATCCACTCGTTGTCCTAAGACAAAACCAATAGCATAATCAGATGCGTCACACATAATCTCAAATGGAATAGCCCAATCCGGAGGAGTCATGATAGGAGCTGAAGAAAGAAAAGAGCGAAGCTTATGGAAAGCTTCAAGACATGATTCATCAAAGACAAAAGGAGCATCCTTTGCAAGTAGATTACATAAAGGATGTGAAATTTTGCTGAAATCTTTAATGAAGCGTCGATAGAACCCAGCGTGCCCAAGAAATGATTGCACTCCCCTTACGGAGGTAGGAGGAGGCAATTTGGAGATCAAATCTACTTTAGCTCTATCAACTTCAATACCTCTCTTTGAAATGATATGTCCTAAAACAATACCCTCTTGAACCATAAAATGGCTCTTCTCCTAACTAAGAATAAGATTCATTTCCCTACAATGCTGAAGCATTAGGGAAAGATTTTGAAGACAATTTTCGAATGTGGACTCGAAAACAGAGGAGTCATCCATAAAGACCTCAAGAAACTTTTTAACCATGTCCAAAAAGATAGACATCATACACCTCTGGAATGTTGCTGGCACATTACATAATCCAAAAGGCATCCGTCTATATGCAAACGTACCGAATGGACAAGTGAAAGTAGTTTTCTCTTAATCTTTAGGATCAATGGCCACTTGATTATAGTCGGAATATCTGTCTAAAAAGCAATAATAGCTTTGGCTAACCAAATGCTCAAGAATTTAATCAATGAATGGAAGTGAAAAATGATCTTTTCTAGTAGCAGAGTTGAGTTTCCGGTAATCAATACACATACGCCATCCAGTGGTGGTGCGCTATGGAACTAATTCACCCTTGAAATTCTCAACTACTGTAATACCTATCTTTTTGGGTACTACTTGAGTAGGACTCACCCACTTGCTATCAGAGATGGGGTAGATTATTCCTGCATCTAGCAACTTCACAACTTCCTTTAAAACTACCTCTATCATATTAGGATTCAATCTTCGTTGGAGTTCCCGAGTTGTTCAAGTATCCTCCTCCAAATGAATCTAATGCATGCAAATTATGGGACTAATTCTTTTTAAATCAGCTACACTCCACCCAATAGCCTCTTTATTTTGCTCAAGAACTTTTAAAAGACTACTTTCTTGTGAACTTGTAAGATTAGAAGCAATGATCACCGGGAGGGTGTCATTTAAACCCAAGAAAGCGTACTTGAGCTTTTCCGGTAGTGGCTTAAGCTCAAGCTTAGGTGGAGACTCTAAAGAAGGAATATGTGGAGTACTAGAAAGTGGTGGAAGAGGCTCTAACCTAGATTTCTATGGAGGAAAATCTATGATGGGAGTGGAATCTAACAATGAATTCACTTCAGCTATTGAAGAATTAATATCAAAATCTTCATAATTGAAGTGATTCAGACAAGCTTCTAAAGGATCCTTCGACAAAATAGTTGGGAGTGATTCCTCAACCAACTCATCAATAACATTAAAGAAGAGCATTCACTATCATCATGGGGATGATGAGTAGCATTGAAGATGTTTAGCTTGACTTTCATATTTCCAAAAGATAAATCTATGGCTCCAGTCCTACAGTTAATACAAGCATATGCTATGGCTGGAAATGGTCGCCCAAGAATGACTGGAATATACTTTTTGTAATCGTGGACCTGTTCTATATTAAGAATTAGAAAATCGACTGGAAAATAGAACTTGTCCACTTTTATGAGTACATCTCCAACAATACCTCGTAGTTGGCTGATAGAACGGTCAGCAAGCTGTAGAATAACCGATGTAGGTTTTAACTCTCCCAAACCTAACTTCTCATACACCAAGTAAGGAATAAGATTAACACTTGCTCCAAGGTCAGTGCTCGCTGTATCACATTGTTTCCAATGGTACAAGAAATTGTAGGAGCTTTAGGATCTTTAACCTTTAGAGGAGTGTTATACTTAAGAATAACACTAACATGCTCAGTGAGACAAACTTTATTAGGAACTTGACTTTTGGATTTTCTCTTAAGAGTGCACAAGTCCTTTAGAAATTTGGAGTAGGCTGGAATTTTCTTTATAGCATCAAGCAAAGGAAGATAGATTTTGACCAGTTTAAAGACCTCCATTATATCTTGAATTTTCTCCCCTTGTTTAGGGTTCCTCGAGACGTTCAGGATAAGGCGCTTTTGGCTCATAAGCCTTCTCAGGGTTAGGAACAGATAAAGAAGTGACTCTATCTTCAACTCCTTTGTTGGATTCTGGAATAGCACTTGAGGAAACATCCTTGGGATGTGGATTTTGAATGATAGGAACAATGGGAATCCTAACCCTTTCTTTTTCCTCCTGTCCTTTCTCAACTTGGTTATTAACCACTCCACCACTCCTCAATGTAGTGATAGCCTAAACTTGCTCATAATGAATACCTAAGGAATTGGTTTCATTAATCATGTAAGTCTGCCCTTTCAGGTTGGCTGACTGAGTAGGCAACTTTCCATTCTCTCTTTAAGATAGAGTATTTGCTATTTGCCTAACTTGTGCCTCTAGCTTTACTATGGCTTGAGAATAAGAGTTAAGAAGTTGGGTATTGGCTTTAATTTCACCAAGAGCATTGAGTACTTGTTCCTCAAAAGTAGATGAATACTTAGGAGAAGGTGGAATATTAGGAGCTTGAGTGGGTTGATTCTGAAACTGAGGTGGACAGTAAATACCAGATTGATTGAAAGAATTATGTTGTGGCATAGGATTGGATGAATTTTGATACTGCCCCTGAGATTGGGGAACAGTATTTCCTTGATTTGGATTTCGCCATGACAGATTTAGATGATCTCTCCAGCCTGGATTATATGTGGAAGAATACGGATTATAAGCTGGCCTAGAGAATGCAGCATTCATTTGCTCCTGTGGGATCTCAGATGATTGTCCCAGTATAGGGCAAGCATCAGTAAAATGGTTAGAAGTAACACAGATGGAACAACTTCCTTTGATAAGGCAGTTTGTGGATTAGCAACAGGAGTAAGGCCAGATGATAGGATTTGATCGAACCTACAGTTCAAGGCGTCTATTTGAGCGGCTAACTCACTAGATTTATCTACCTCATAAACTTTTTCAAGTTTATGCATTCCAGGTGAAGACCTAGACCTAGAGGAAGAAGCATGTTGTACTGAGTTTTCACTTAAGGCCTCAAACAGTTCCCAAGCATCAGCCGGACTCTTACGCAGAAAATTTCCATTGCTGGAAGCATCAACCATATTTCTATAAGAGTCAGAAAGACTATCATAGAAGATCTGTATTAAGTGCCATTGAGTAATATCATGGTGTGGACACTTTCTTAAAAGATCATTATATCTCTCCCATGCATCATGGAGCTGTTCTCCCGGGATTTGGAAAATGCCATGATTTCTCTACTCATTTGTGTGGTTTTACCCACAGTGTAATATTTTTTCAAGAACTCCTGTTATAACATGTCCCATGAAGATATGAAATTTGTTGGAAGGGACTACAACCAAGTTCTTGCTTTATCTTTGAGAGAGAATTGGAAAAGACGCATTCTAAATGAATCATTGGATAGAGTGGTCAACTTGGTAGTTGAACACAATTCCAAAAACACATTCAAGTGCTTATAAGGATCCTCTATTGCATACCCATGGAAGGTAGGAAGCATTTGGATCATAACAGGCTTGATCTCAAAATGGGTTGCATCAGCATCTGGAAAAACAAAGCATGAAGGGGAAGTATATGTGGTAGGAATGAAATGATCCCTCAATTGTGGTTATTGTGGAGGAACAGGTGGAACCCGTTCTCCATTACCATTACCACCCAGTGCATTATGTTGCTTAGCCATACTTTCAGAGGAACTATCAATATTATTCAAGTGTTTTTTAAGCTTTCTTAATTAACTTAAAGTTCTCTCAATTTCAGGATCATGCACTAAAGGTTTTAACCTAGTTTAGTGAGTTAACATGCACTGATTCCACTAATCCTAATAGTAGCAAAAATAACGTATTCCAAGTAACAGAAAAACAAAAAGAACCCACAAAAGGTTTAATAAACCGAAGCTTTTCTCCCTTAAGTGTCTTTGTTCTCACCGCTAATTTGTACCTGAAAAGAAAAAGAAATAAGGTGAGATATCAGAAAGTCTGAAGACCGGTAAACCAAAATAACTAATTAAAAACTAAACAAAAACAATCTCCCTGGCAATGGCGCCTGTGACGACCCTGGTTTTTAGGCCAGTGTGTCATGTGATGAACCGTAAGGATAATCCGATAACGGATCCGAATGCGGAAGCGAAAATAGAATACAAGACTCGAAGAAGTCAAAGTGACCTTTTATGAGGTCGTGTAACTCAACAAGAACTGATGTGGAAGCAAAAGATCGAAAATAGGACAAATAAGCCCCCAGGGGCAAAATAGTCATTTTTAAAAACTATAGATTCGGGTGCCACCGAGCACACCACTGGAAGGACAACGAAAAACTAATCAAGATGGACTCAAGAATCGCATGATTCAGAGTTCGGACGAAGGAGAAATGGCATGACGAAGAAAAACGAGCACTGAAAGCAAAAATGGTAAACTGGTAATTATCCAGGAAGAATCGAGTGCAACCGAGCACATCGTTGGAAAGACAGTGAAAAATTAGTCAAGTTCAAAAAAAAAATTCACTTGAATCGGAGTCCGGATGAAGGAAAAAAGCTCAAAAGAAGAATTGACGTCGCGGCGGCCCGACGAGGGGCTATGGCGCACACGGCACCCATGCGCGAGCCCACCGGCGTGCATGCCGGCGCCCAAAGACATGGCATGGTGGCAGCCCTTGGCTGCTGCTACATTTTTTTTTGATCTGCCCAGAACTAAGGCTTGAAACGGAGGTCAAGACGAGTTTTTCTGGAAAAATACGAAGAAGAAACCCTACCTAAAATCGAGTTTTCTACCTGACTTCGCCAACGGAATCGAAAAAAACTCACTGTGAAATCCCAAAAATGCCCCTAGATCAGAACTGAACAAGAGGGTCATAAAGCTGCTAAATGAAAACTGGAAGCTGAAAATTCACGAGGGATTTCCGGTACCAAGACGACATTTTCTGGAAAAACACGAAGAAGAAACCCCCCCTAAAATCATGTTTTCTATTCAACCATGTCAAAAGAAGAAAATAAAACTGATGTGAAAGGTCCATAATGCCCCTAGATCAGAATATGCAAAAAAAATGCGAAATGAATTCACAAGAGGCTCAAAACACAAACGATAAGGTTTTGCCCAGAAACGACCATGCACGCAAACGTAACTTACCTATTTAGACGCGCTACAATGGTCCATGGCTTAAAAATATAGCCGATACAAAATCCGACCCCCCAACGGGCAAAAAGGCAAAAATGGACTTGGAATGGAAAACATGGAATCCAAAAATGTAAAATGAAGTCAAATAACCATTTGGCCCTTGGTCACACTTCATACAAGATTAATAAGACCCTATGAAAGAATGAAAATGGAATTCCCATACCCGATGCAACCATGGTGAAACAATGACTTGTAATTTTTCAAGGTTTTCATAATATTTCATGAAGTTAAAAAGTTGTATAGAATACAATACACATGTCATTGGCCTCTGGCCTCATCTCATACATGTCAAATACATTGAAAGGAGTGCACTTATGTACACATTACATACATGGAATCAAATATACATATTTTGACATATAAGTCTACAAAATGACATTTCATGCTAACATTTGCATGAAATGGAAACTTGAAAGCTACACGACATCCAAGGAATGCTAGGCTTCACGAACCAAGTCTTCGTACCTAAAATATGCCCCAGTATCGTAGGGGTGAGTAACATAAAGCTACTCGTAGAAGATGAGTATGCATCGACCTAGCATTTTACAAATTTATCACCTTAAGGTGAAACATGTTAAAGGGGCTCATGCCACCTAATGTCTATGTCCAAGTGAGACTCGGGGAGTATCCTAAGCTACCTTAGAGTCTAAGCAACAAGAATCATGATATACATACGTGTATGAAATGAATCATGGTTGGGATAATCCAAAGAACACGACAAGAAGAATGCTTGAGCATAGATTAATATGAATTACATTTTCAATACAATTGAACTAGGTCTAGAGTAATGCATACAACATGACAAAAGCATATTTGAATACAAGTTAACAAGAATCACATTATCCATGCAATTCAACAACAAAAGAGCATGTTATACAATGTAACAAGGTTTAAGTTCTCAAAACCATCAACTTAGAATCTAAAGCACAAAATAACAGTAGTGGTTCATGCCACCTAACGTCTATGTTATAAATGAATCAATAGGATCAATCCTAAGCTTTATTAGAACGTTAAAACACGATTTTCAATATCGATGCAATTTAACCAACATTGGAATTTCTAATACAACGCATAAAGCATAATTTCGCAAAGTTAACATCCTGTAACTTAAAATGGAACGACAAATAAGAAACAACAAGTTACAACATCATCTAGTTATCAACTTAAAAATGAAATGCGAAATCAAACAAAGTCGATACTCGGACGTCACGCCGGATCAGACCGACAACATAGTTACTTTAGGGTTACTAGCCCATGGGTAACCTCCCTATGTGCGCACTAGACCATATAAAGGGACTATCCCCCGTACTAGAACCACGTCCTAGCCATAGTCAAACAACGACATCCCCAAGTTTCCAAAATCAACAAGTTATGCAACAATGCATATATCAACAGGAATATGCAAGATAATCAATGATCTACTAAGCATAACCAAATTTGGAAACCTATACAATACATGCTCTACATCCACAACTAATATGATATGATGAATGTCGAATCTTCAGTGTACGATTCATTACACGCTATGCATGAAAGATGTTAACAACGAAGTGTGCAAATCATTACACAATGCAACAATATATTCAATAAGGAAAACATATTATCACGAATACAAACATAGCAACTATGTTATCCAATGTTCAAAACATAACCAAATGAATATACAACAAGTCTAAGTTCATGATTTAAATATAGAAACCACTTCTAAAACACAACTAGATCATAGAGCAAATTGATAGAATTTAAATAGATAAACACAATTAAATTCTCTAGATTTCCGATTCAATTTCAATTAACCTCAATTTAATACATGTTAAAGGGCACGGCAAGGTCATCACCTATATCCATTCTAAAACTCAATTAGGTTGTTGGAACAACAAAGTAGAACTTTAATTAAATCATGTTAATTTAAATCCCAAGGTTCTAAAACAACTTCAAATAGTCCCAAATTAATATATACTAGTAAACAAGTCATGGCCAATACAAACATCAAGTTAAAACCTTAATTAAGCTAATGGGACCACAAAATATATTTTAATTAATTCTTTTAATTAAAATCTCTAGAGTTTTAAACTTAACCAAATGCTCTCAATTTAACATATCTTATAGAACATGCCAAGGACTAGTGAAATATCACATTACAAGTTTATTTCATTCAATTTACGACCATGTGAATTAAACTTTTACTAAAGTTAAATATAAAATAAAAGTTACAATTCTCATGCAATTAATCCCAATTTTATATATGTGAACAACTATACCTAAGCTTAATTTTCTAGCATACCATAATTCAATTCCAAGTTGTATATCACCATGAGGATTAAATCTTAAACATGGAATTTAATTAAATAAAAGGTTTCAAAACCTAACCGAATATTCTAAATCAAATATATGTGAAGTTATATGGCATGTAAATCAAGAATATCAAGTCGAAATTCGAATGGAGTGAATAGTGCACTCGGGGCAAATTAATTAATCAAATTAATTAATTTTCAAAACACCTCCAATTACTTTCAAATTCAACTATGTTGAAGAGCATGCTAAGGCCTAATATAATATGCTAACACATATTAATTTCAAGCTTGTTAAAGTCATGTGAATTAATCTTTCACCTAAGATAAATATTAAATAAAATCTTTAATACTTATTCAAATGTTCCAATTTTAATACACGACAATGAGCATATCAAGGGGCAATATAAAATCATGCTACATGTTTAAACCAAGTCATGAGCAACCGGGAAAATTAGATCCCGTACAAGAAAAATAAATAATAAAATCTCTAGATTTTATATTTAATCATGCAAACAAGTAGTATAAGCATCACAAGCATGCTATATAACAAGATTTTAAACCTAAAACATCTCCTACCTCAATTTGAGATGAAAATCCCAAAGGCCCACCAAAATAAAAGCGCTCCGAATTTGACGATACCGAGAGGTTTTATCGGGGACAACACCGTGAACATAACCCCCATCAAAATCATAACTTGACCTCAAAACCAAACTCAAGAAATGGTTAAAACTGAATTCTAATAAGGGGGAAAGGTAGAGCACGGCGAGGGGAACAACAAACGTTAAGGCCGAAGACTTTCCATCAAGGAAAAGTGAATAAAAAGAGGAGAGAGAAGATGGCAGCACCCCTTGGGCTGCCATGGGAGCTCCAAGTCATGCATGAAGAGGGGAGAAGATGAAAAATGAAATATCTCACCCCCTTTTTATAGAAATCTCAAAAAGTGCCCCGAACGGGCCCCGCCGGGTCTGAAAAAGTAAAATTTGAGCAGACGCGCTCAAATGGAAAAACTTTGTGAATGAAAAAGATTCAAAATGATAAAATATGAACAACGGAAGAAACGACGTCAAAAACTGAGTCCCGAGCAGAAAGTTATGCCCAAAACAAGTTTGGTAAAAACTAGGGCCAAAAACCCTGAAACTGGAAAACATCGACCAGGAGGAAATTCCAAGAGTACACAACTTGATGAAATGTGAAAATGAATCCCGTACGAGGATCCAGGCTCAAAACAAGACATTTTGCAATAACTTTCATTAATTGCATAATGGCCCCTCCAAAAAGTGAAAACTGCACTTATGGCCCAAAATGAAAATATCTTCCAAAAATATTTTCTTAAAAACCCCTAAAATAAAATATATTCAAAAAACATCCCAAGAAAAGAAAATAATTTCAAACAACTTTGCATCCATGCCCCTATGGACACCGGGAGCAACCAGAGTACTTTCTTGCAAAAGTAAAGATACGTATTTCGTGGAAACCACTCAAGATGAAGGCACGGGAAGTCAAAAACCAACTCCAAGCATGAGAAGTGAGGTTGTGCCAAAAACTGACAAACGGAGATAAGACGAAATAGGGAAAATGACATAATAGGGAAAAGACGAAATAGCGCATAGTGTCCAAAAATGAAAAATGCGAAAATGACTCGATTCTCAAAGGAAGTTGTCAATTCACATGAAAGAGTCTCAGAAACCAATTTCAAGCACTCGAGATGACACTAAGCAACACGAAACAGGAAAAAGGAAAGGAAGGCAAATGACCGGGTCGTTACAGCGCCAAAAATTTGATGTATCTTTTGTAATCATACGATATCGTGTAGGATATAGCTTTATGCAAAAAGGATGTCGAACCTATAGAGAGATGGAATTTGTATTAGCCTTTAAATTAGGTTCAGGGCTCTGCCAGGGCTCTGCCAGATACCGTGAAGGATATATCTTTGTATCCGACAAGGCTCTGCCAGATACCGTACAACAAGGTAGGTTGAGAATAAAACATAATTTATTATATCTAAGACAAGGTAATAACAATTTATATTATACTAAAGCATTAAAAACCACTTGAGTTGTCTCAAGTGCTCATAGTCATATAATCAAGAAAACATTATATATTAAAATAAGCCCAGAGTCAAAACAATCAAACCATCATATAATGTTGGGTTACATCAGTGCCCTAAGAAAGGGATTAGCTACTCATGACAAGGTTGGATAACATCTATGTTGAGTTCATCTCCTTCGTCAGGGATGGCACCTCTCTTCTCAGGATCTGCACTTCTAAGGTTGTAGGAACCCTAAAAGCCACCACACCTTCATCCTTTTGAATAACACCGTAAAAGAGATTGAAATTTTAGACCCCTTCTATCATGGCTCACGCCTTCTTTTATAAAAGAAAATATGTATTTGGTGGGCTTTTATGTCTTCTGGCCCAAATGGGATGAGATACGCTGATAAAAAGAGAAATCTTGTAGCTTTTAGTCTGACATGTCATGCAATGCTCGAGCTTCAGGAATGAATGCTCGAGCTTTAGGACTCATGGTCGAGCTTCAGGAACAGATGCTCGTGCAATACTGGATGGATACTCGAGGTTCAGTGAATGGTGCTCGATCACCACATTGATACTTAGCCAATTTTGTTGGACTATTTTTTCGAAGTGTCTTTTTTCTTTAATATTGCTTGATCCAAGCTTCTTAGGCTCGAGCACTAGGTACCATGCTCGAGCATCTGGGGCTCATTGCTCGAGCTTCAAGGGATGATGCTCGATCCTTTGTTGATATTGCTTGATCATGGAAGTGATGCACGAGACCTGGGAGTACAGCCTTCAATTCAAAATTAACTCATTAATTTTTGATGCCACATGCTCGAGCTTCAGGGTCAAGGCTCGAGCACTTTTGTTAAGGCTCAAGCACTTTGGTAGTAAGGCTCGAGCATCTTGGCAGTAGGGCTCGAGCATCAAGGTACTAATGCTTGAGCATTTGGCCTTGTTGACTTTTCTTTTTTTCTTATTGTGATGCTCGAGCCTCAACACTTGGGCTCTAGCTTTAAGGCTTCAATTGCTTCAAACTTCATCAATTTAACTCTTAGCTTGCTTTGAATGACCGACAACGACTCTGTAAGCTTCGATATCAGCATAAAGTTCCAGTTTTTATCATTTATCTGGGAAAGTACCTGAAAACACACATTAAGCATAAATTAGTCTAATAATGGATAGAAGCATCAATTTAGGCCCTAACATATACGTACTTAGGGGCTCGAATATGCATATATTCAGCGCTCATCACGCATATAGGGAGGTTCCCCTGGGCTAGTAACCCTAAAGTAACTATGGTGTCGGTCTGATCC
Organism: Cornus florida; assembly: GCF_030987335.1. Taxonomy (NCBI): domain Eukaryota; kingdom Viridiplantae; phylum Streptophyta; class Magnoliopsida; order Cornales; family Cornaceae; genus Cornus; species Cornus florida. The sequence continues at coordinate 30,042,201 of NW_026775571.1, read as the reverse complement.
GATGTGATGTCCAAGTATCCACCTTGTTTGATTTTGTGTTTCATTTCAATTTGATAACTAGATGATGTTGTAACTTGTTGTTCCCTAATTGATTTCCCATTTTAAGTTTCAAGATGTTAACTTTGAGAATTCATGCTTTATGTGTTGTATTGGAAGTTCCAATGCTGGTTAAATTGCATCGATATTGTGATTTGTGTTTCATTGTTCTAATGTATCCTAGGATGATTCCTTAGACTCATTTTAGCTTTCGTATCTTATTGCGTTGTATAACATGCTTCTATGTTGTTGAATTGCATTAATGATGTGATTTATACTATAAATGAGCTATGGCAGCTTAGGATGATCCCTAAGTCTCACTTTGACATAGACGTTAGGTAGCATGATCCTTTTGAATGTTTCATATTAATATAAAAATCTGTAAAAAGTTGAGTCTATGCATGCTCATTCCCTACGAGTAACTTGTTTACTCACCCTAAAGTTATTGGGTGATTTGTCAGGTACGGACGTCTTGGTTTGGGATACACAATATCCCTGGATCATTTCGATGAATTGAAGTTCTTTAAGTGTATTCTTGTTCATGATTCATGCAAATGTTAGCATGAAATGCTATTTGTAACTCATATGTCAAAATTTGTATATTTGATTCCATATATGTAATGTGTACGTAAGTATACCTTTTGCAATGTATTTGACATGTATGAAATGAGCCCAGTGACTAATGACAATGATTTTGTATCCTATGTAATTTTTGACTTTATGAAATATTATGAAAATATTGAAAAAAATGGCAAGTCATTGTTTTACAATGTTTGCATCGGGTGTGGGAATTCCATTTTTAGTCTTTTATAGGGCCTCATTAATCATGTTTTAAGTGTGGCCAAGGTCCAAACGGTAATTTGAAATCATTTGTTAATTTTGGTTTTCAAATTTTTCATTTCTTGTTCATTTTTGTCTTTTTGGCCATTGGGGGATCGGATTTTGCATCGGCGGTATTTTTAAGTGGTGGATCATTGTAGCGCATCCTATAGCTAAGTTACGTTTGTGTGCATAATCGTTTTCAAGAAAAACCTCTTCCTTGGCGATTTGAGCCTCTTATGGACTCATTTTGCTTGTTTATTGCATAATCAAGTTTAAGGGCATTTTGGGGTTTTCCTTTCAGAAATAAATTCTGGACTTTACATGGTCACTTAGAAAATATGATTTTAGGGGGCTTCGTGTTTTTCCAGAAAATATCGTCTTGGTACCAGAAATCCCTCGCGAAATTCAGCTTTCTGTTTTTCATTTTAGCAGCCTTTTAACCCTCATGACCTGATTTCATGTAGGGGCATTCTGGGCATTTTACAGCGAGTTTTTTTTGTTTTCTTCTGTGGTGTCGAGTAGAAAACTTAATTTTGGGGGGAGGGGGTTTCTTCTTTGTGTTTTTCCAAAAAATGTCATCTTGGCCCTTAAAAACCCATTTTTTCCCGAAAAACCCCTGTTGTCAGCATGTACGGGTGGTGAATCTCGAAACCGGTTATGTGTACTTGGGCAGAATACGTGACCTCCGTTTTTGCCTCCTAACCGGTTAGGAAAGTCTCCTAGCCGGTTAGATGGTCTTAGGTTGACTCCTTTTGACCTTTTTGCCCTTTTTCTTCCGTTAGCCATATCTTCTTCGTCCGGACTCCAAATCAAGTGATTCTTGAGTCTAAGTTGATTAATTTTTTGTTGTTTTTCCAATGGTGTGCTCGGTAGTAGCTACTTTCATTTTGGAAATGACCATTTTTCCCCTAGGTTCATTCTTATCCGTTTTTAAAACGTCATTTTTGCATTTATTTTCTTCGGGTTCCGTGACCTCATTGAGGGTCACATTGGTGTCTTAAAGACGTTTTGTGTCTCTAAAGACCATTATTTTATTTCTTGCTTCCGCATTTAGATCTTTTATCGGGTTAATCTTCGGTTCATCACAGGATACACTGGGTTTATAAAAATCCAGGGTCGTCACAGGTGGTATCAGAGCTCCTAGGTTCAAAAACCTTAGGACGATGGGTTTTGGGTGCATGTTATGCTTGTGTTGCCATGCTCTATGTGTTTATATGCTTCATGATAACATGTTTTGGCCTGATAATATGTTTATGTGCTTATGTGCTCTATGTGGCATGCCGTTTGTTTTGCATGATAATATTATAATATAAAGAGCATGAGATATGATGTATGTTAGATTTGATTTATATATGTATGATTGTTTTGTATATTTGATAGGACTTGGGATTAGTTATGGGATGTTTGAGTTGTGGTTGAGTTGCTTGGTAAGTTGGCACTTGGCGCGATGGTTGGTCTGTCTGGTTATGTTAGGCACTCTTCTTAGATGTTGTTGGCATTTTCCAGTTTGGTTTTATGGTAGTTTAGGTTATTGTTGACCTAGTGTTGGCTTAGGATAGATGGAGGATCACCTTTTGTTTACGCTCTCGTGGGGTGATCCATTGGCATAGCTGTAGTACGGGATTTGTTCGTTTGGGGCCATGATGAGGTTATGGACCTCTTAGGCTCCTTGTTTGTTTGGGAAGGTTCCTCTAAGATTGCAATCTTCGTGGGCGGGTATGTTTGTGAACGGGTTCATAGCACTGTCATGCTATCGTATTGGCTAGCTACGAGCGTAGTTCGGATGGAATTAGTTTTGGTTTTTGTTCCGATAGGCGTAGTCCTTTGGGTTGGTGATAATGCGAGTTTTGTTTTGAGCATCTGGTGTTGAAACGGAGATTGATGGTCATTTTGGGGACGATTTTGGAGATTGATTCGGTTATCTGATTGTATGGCTAGAGTAGCCATTTCATTTAAGTTTTCCTTACGTGATGATGCTTTTAGGATCAAGTCGATTGATCGATGTTTTGGGTTAGTGAGAGCATTGCATTGTTAGTGTCACTTGTAGTGTCACCATTAGATTCGGAAATGGATTGTTAGAGTCTTACCATTGTGGTAAGGGCCCACGTTTGTTTTGAGATAGGTTGTTGTCGCATTGGTTTTTGGAGTCAGATTATGGCTAAGACTGGTTTTCCTTTTACCTAGTCACTCTAGGACAAGATGTCCATAGGGTTTATTGTTGCATCATTTTATTTTCAACAGTTTCGTTTACTACCATGTTAATAGTATGATTTATGATATTGTGATGCATGAGTAGGTGGAAGTGTATATACAATTGTCTTCTTGTTGTGTGGCATTAGCATGCCTTACGTATATGTTTAGAGATGCCATGTTGTTGCTATACTTTAATGACATGCTTTTGTGTTTACGTGGAGACGTGTTACATGTACCCTTGATTTTATCTATTTGAGTAGATTTACTTACCTGGTAATTGCATTTCCTTGTTATTTGCATGACTTCCATGTTTGGTTTTCCCTCTTGTTTCCTTCGGTCGCACGTAGTTTGTATACCAGTTTTTGTAGTGGTTTCATTGTGAAATTCCTTATAGAAGAGTTGTCATATTTATTTTGTCTTGAGCTATCTACTTCCCTAAGGTGGGAAGAATGCTCCATTTTTGTGTTTGTCATGTTACCACTTGTGGGGGAATAAGGTTTCTCCACTTTACTTGGTTCGCGTTAGTGACTTCATAAGGAGTGAGCCTCTTCTCTTTGTCGCCTTGTGCATGGTTTGGAGTTGGTCGGTCCGTGAGGATCACCGTTGTTGTCTTGAGTCCTTGGTGTGGATTTGATGGATTTTGGCCGACTTACTTCCATGTAGGGGGTGAATTCTTTGACCTTGTTGTCTTTCTTTTCAGAGATAGAGTCGTGGTGTTGTCTTTCTGAGGACTGTTGGTTCCTTTCCTTCGTATCTTCCCTTGGGGAGTTTTACCGTGGTTGATGACAAAATTTGTTGTGCTCAGAGTAAGTGGATTGGTGCAAGATTTTTTTACGGGCACTTATGTCCATATCATTGAGGATTTGGTTAATTTGTTGTGTGAGCTTGACGCTGTTTAAGGATGTTTTTTGGAGACTTGCTTTGGTTTTGGAGACTTGGATGTGGTTAACTCTTAGGAGAGGTTTTGGGGGATCGCTGTTGGATATGGCTTGTTTGAGGAGTTTTCTCATCCTAGTTATGGCTAGGCGTAATTTTGAGGGATCGTAGTTCCAGTGATTGTTTATGGATTGAAATTGAGGAATTTTGATTTAGCTTGGCGTAGCAAAGCACGGTTTCGGGAGATTCGTTTTGTGACCTTAGTTGTTAGGATTTTGATGTGTGTGCCACGTGGTGGACTTGTTTTTTGATGAATTAGTTCTCCGTGATAAGAATTTTGATCCGATGTTTGATTACGGTGTAGTCTTGTAGTTAATCTATTTCAGGATGATATCTGGGAATTTGAGGCATTAGAGTTGTTGGTTTTGTTGTATTGATGATTTAAGACCTTAAGTATAATGGTGCCTATGACATTATTGTCAGAGTTTGGGATTGGCCGGGATGGTCTGGAATGTCTTTGGACTATATTCCAACTCTCACAGATGCCTGGTTCCCATATTACTTTTGGCTATGATCGTTTTGCGACATTGATGTCATTTCTATCGAGAGGTTCATGGATAGACCTAGTGGGGGGCAGGTTATGAATTAATGCCTTATACTGTCATACTACCGCATAAGTTGTGTGCTGTGGGCGGGTGCTAGTTGCCGTCGATGCTACCTTACTGATGAGTAAGTGTGGGCGGGCACTAGGTACTGTCATTGCTACCACACATTTGAGTATGTCGTGGGATGGTTCTGGTCACTATTCATACTGCCATGTCATCTTTGTGCAGTACCTTGATTTGATGCGTGGTTATCTTGGAGTTCTTTTGGTGGTTGTTTTCGGATCCGTATAATGGTTCGTCAGGAGGGATGCTTACGGTTGTTGTCTTCCATTCCTTTATCTGATCTTGGGTTCTGTGTGTGAGTTTCGATTTGTCGTATGGCCATATGGTCATCATTCATTTGAGAGTGGTCGTCATGAGCACGTGGTGCAAATGACATTGGTTTGTAGGTTCTTCTTCAATTTTGGGATTGCTTTTGTAGCATTTTGTGAGGGATACTCGGAGATGTACTCCGTAGTTATCGTGGTTTTGCCTTCTGTTTTGTTGGGGCTGGATTTCGGGGATGAAATCCCTTTAAGGTGGGAAGGTGTAATGACCCGGTCATTTTTCTTCCTGTCCTTTTCCTTAAATTTTACGGATAAATATTTTTCTTTGTCTTTTCTTTTCTTTATTTGGTTTCTCGTCAAGTAGTGTCAACTCGAGTGCTCGAAAATGGTTTCTGACACTCTTTCCTTTGGATTGACAATTTCCTTTAAGGATCGAGTCATTTCCACATTTTTTGTTTTTCGACACTATTCACTTTTTGTCCTTTTCCCTATTTTGTCTTTTCCCTGTTTGTCACTTTGTTGGCATAACCTCACTTTTTTGTGTTTGAAGTTGGTTTTTGACTTCATATATCTTCATTCTAAGTGGTTTCCACGAAATACGTATCTTTACTTTTTTAGAAAAGTACTCTAGTTGCTCCAAGTGTCTATAAGGGCATAAATGCATTGTTCTTCAGAAACATTTCCTTTTCTTGGGGTGTTTTTCATAAATATCTTTTGAAGATATTTTATTTCAGGGGTTTTTAAGAAAATATTTTTAGAAGATATTTTCATTCTGGGTTATTAGTGCAGTTATTACTTTTTGGAGGGGCCAATATGCAATTAATGAAAGTTATTACAAAATGCCTTATTTTGAGCCTAAATCCTCGTACGGAATTCATTTTCACTTTTTGTCGAGTCGTGTATTCTTAGAATTCCCTTCTGGTCGTTTTTCCCTAGTTTTAGGGTTTTTGCCCCAATTGCCGCCGAACTTGTTCGGGGCATAACTTTCTCCTCGGAACTCCGTTTTTGATGCCGTTTCTTCCGTTGTTCATCGTTTCTCATTTTAGTTCTTTTTTTGTTCATGGAGTTTTGCCGTTTAAGAGAGTCTTCTCAAATTTCACTTTTTCGGACTCGGCAAGGCCCTTTTAGGACATTTTTAGGGTTTTACTATAAATAGAATGTCTTAAATTGAAAAATCACTTTTTCCATCTTCTTCTTCCCTCTTGGCCGGCAGCCATGGAATCCCATGGGGCTGCCACCTTCTCTATCTTCTTTTGGACTTCTTCCCTTTGTTAAAAATTCGAAGTGCCTTTGTGTTTTACGTTTGTCTTGAAGACGCACATCTTTCCCCCTTATTAGAATCCGTTTTGGCCATTTTTTTTGAGTTTGGGTTTGAGGTCAAGTTTGGATTTTGGTATGTCCTCTTTGGAGTTTAATGTTCACCGTGTTGTCCCCGACATAACCTAAGAGTATCATCCGATTTAGAGCATTTTTCTTTCGGTGGGGATTTGAGATTTCATCTCAAATTGAGGTAGGGGGTGTTATACTTTATTATCTAAGGGTTTTACTTATTTTTGGAATGAAATATAAGTTGTATGCATGTCTTATGTTAATTTTAGAAATTAATGTTTAATTGTAACTTGCATGTAACTCACTTTAAACTTGGTATATGGCATGGTCATGACTTGATCTTTGTTATATATTAATTTAGGATGATTTAAATGAGTTTTCAAATCTAGAGATTTAATGAATTTAATTTGATTTAAATTCTACTTAATTGTACCTTGCTTGTATTCCATTTTAGACTTGATATATGGCCTGGCCATGGCTTAATCCTTGATATATATTAATTTTGGATCATTTGAACAACTTTTTAAATCTAGAGATTTAATTAATTTAAATTAATTAAATTTTACATAATGATGTCTTGCTCATTTTGCAATTTTGATTTGATATATGTAATGACCATGCTATGTTGTTTCACATACATTAATTTGAGGTTATTTGGAATTGATTTGAAATCTAAAGGAATTTAATTATTTTTGTTTAATTAAATTCTATCTAATTGCTCTATAGATTTAATTATGTTCTAGAAGTTGTTTCTATGTTTAAATTATGGACTTGGACTTGTTGTATATTCACTTGGTTACGTTTTGAGCATTGGATAATATTGTTATTGTGTGTAATGAGTTGCACACTTTGTATTTGACATCTTTCATGCCATAGTAGTTGTGGACTTAGAGCATGTATTGTATGTGTTTCCAAATTTGGTTGTGCATGGTAGATAGTTGATTATCTTGTATATACGTGTTGATATATACATTGTTGCATAACCTGTTGATTTTGGAAACTTGGGGATGTCGTTGTTTAACTACGGTTAGGACATGGTTCTAGTACGGGGGATTGTCCCTCTATAGTCTAGTGCACACATAAGGAGGTTACCCGTGGGCAAGTAACCCTAAAGTAACTATGGTGTCGGTCTGATCCGGCGTGACGTCCAAGTATCCACCTTGTTTGATTTTGCATTTCATTTCAAGTTGATAACTAAATGATGTTGTAACTTGTTGTTCCCTAATTGATTTCCCATTTTAAGTTTCTAGATGCTAACTTTGAGAATTCATGCTTTATGCGTTGTACTAGAAGTTCCAATGTTGGTTAAATTACACCGATATTGTGATTTGTGTTTCATTGTTCTAATGTAGCCTAGGACGATTCCTTAGACTCATTTTAGCTTTCGTATTTTATTGCGTTGTATATCATGCTTTTATGTTGTTGAATTGCATGAATGATGTGATTTATACTAGAATGAGCTATGGTAGCTTAGGATGATCCCTGAGTCTCACTTTGACATAGACATTAGGTGGCATAATCCTTTTGAATTGTTTCATGTTAATGTAAAAATCTGTAAAAAGTTGAGTCTATGCATACTCATTCCCTACGAGTAACTTGTTTACTCACCCCAAAATTATCGGGTGATTTGTCAGGCACAGATGTATTGGTTTGGGATGCACAATATCCTTGGATCATTTTGATGAATTGAAGTTCTTTAAGTGTATTTTTTTTCATGATTCATGCAAATGTTAGCATGAAATGCTATTTATAGGTCGTATGTCAAAACTTGTATATTTGATTCCATATATGTAATGTGTACGTAAGTACACCTTTTGCAATGTATTTGACATATATGAAATGAGGCCGGAGGCTAATGACAATTATTTTGTATCCTATGTAATTTTTGACTTTATGAAATATTATGAAAATATTGAAAAAAAATGGCAAGTTATTGTTTCACCATATTTGCATCGGGTGTGGGAATTCCATTTTTATTCTTTCATAGGGTCTCATTAATCATGTTTGAAGTGTGGCCAAGGGTCAAACGGTAATTTGAAGTCATTTGTTAATTTTGGTTTTCAAAATTTTCATTTCTTGTTCATTTTTGTCTTTTTGGCCGTTGAGGGGTAGGATTTTGCATCGGCGGTATTTTTAAGTGGTGGATCATTGTAGCACATCCTAATAGGTAAGTTATGTTTACGTGCATGATCATTTTCAGGAAAAACCTCTTCCTTGGCGATTTGAGCCTCCTATGGACTTAATTTGCATTTTTATTGTATGATTCGGTTTAAGGGTATTTTGGGGTTTTTCTTCAGGAAATAAATTCCGACTTTCACATGATCAATTAGAAAACGTGATTTTAGGGGTGGTTTCTTCTTCGAGTTTGTAATGACCCGGTCATTTTCCTCTCTTTCCTTTTTTTCTCAAATTTTACGGATAAATTTTTTTTTTCTGTTTAAATTTCTTTTCTGAGTTCAGTTTCTCATCTCATATTGTCGTCTCGAGTGCTCAGAAATAGTTTCTAAGATTCTTTCATTTGAATTGACAACTTCCTTTAAGGACCGAGTCATTTTTGCATTTTCACTTTTCGGACACTATTTACTTTTCGTCCTTTTCCCTATTTCGTCTTTTTCTCTATTATGTTTTTTTCCCGTGTCACTTTGTTGGCATAACCTCACATTTCATGCTCGAAGTTAGTTTTTGACTTCACGTGCCTTCATCCTAAGTGGTTTCCACGAAATACGTATCTTTATTTTTGTAAAAAAGTACTTTAGTTACTCTCGGTGTCCATAGGGGCATGGATGTACAGTTCTTCAGAATCTTTTCTTTTCTTGGAGTGTTTTTCATAAATGTCTTTTGAAGATATTTTATTTTAGGAGTATCTAAGAAAATATCTTTTGGAAAATATTTTCATTCTGAGGCAATTTTGCAGTTAACCCTTTTTGGAGGGGCCATTGTGCAATTAATGAAAGTTATTGCAAACTACCTCATTTTGAGCCTGGATCCTTGTATGGGATTCATTTTCACATTTCGTCGAGTCTTGTACTCTTAGAATTTCCTTCTGGTCGTTTTCCTCCAATTTCAAAGTTTTTGGCCCTAGTTGCCTCCGAATTTGTTCGGGACATATCTCTCTGCTCGGGACTCAGGTTTCGATGTTGTTTCTTCTATTTTTCATATTTTCTCATTTTGAATGTTTTTCGTTCATAGAGTTTTGCCATTTGAGTGCGTTTGCTCAAAATCCACTTTTCCGGACCCAGCGGGACCCTTTCGGGGCACTTTTTGAGATATAGGGGAGTCTTAAGTCAAAATGTTAGATTTCATCATCTTCTTCTCCTCTCTTGGCTAGATTCCATGGTAGCCATGGCTACCACCTTCTCTCTCCTCCTTTGAACCACTTTTCCTTGGTAAAAAGTCTTTGGCCTTAACGTTTATTGTTCCCCTCGTCGTACTCTATCTTTCACCCTTATTAGAACTCATTTATGACCATTTTTCGAGTTTGGGTTTGAAGTCAAGTTGTGATTTTCATGGGGCTTCTTGTGGATTCTTGTTCATCGTGTTGTCCCTGACAAAACCCCGTGGTATCATCGTATTCGGAGCATTTTTCTTTCGGTGGGGAATTGAGATTTTCATCTCAAATCGAGGTAGGGGTGTTATAATTTATATTCTTGTCATATTGCATGTTACTGATGCATATACAACTTGTTTACATGCTTGGATATCAAATCTAGAATTTTTAATTATTTATTTTCTAGTATGAGATTTGATTTTCCCGGTGGGTTATAGCATGTTTTAAACTTGTGGCATGATATTAAATTACTCCATGACATGTTCATTGACATATATTAAATTGAGAGTTTTTGGACAAGTATTAAAATTTTTATTTAATATTTTTCTTGAATAGAAGATTAATTTATGTGACCTTAACTAGCTTGGAATTAATATGTGTTGTCATGTTATATTAGGCCCTAACATGCTCTTCAACATAGGTGAATTTGAGTGTAATCAGAGATATTTTAAAATCTAGAGAATATTTAATTAATTGATTAATTAATTTATTTCGGGTGTACTATTCGCTCCCTCGGAATTCCGACTTGATTTCATCGATATCCATGCCAAGTACTTTCATATATATTAATTCACTTGTATCATGTTTTTAAATCAAGTCTTGACATGTTTAATAACATATTTTAAATTGAGATCATTTGAATGAATTTCAAAATCTAGAGATTTTAATTAAATTAAGTAATTAAAATCTATTCAATGGTTCCATGGACTTGATTAAGATTCTAACCTTTTATTCATGATTTCTTTGACAAGTTCCTTCACGTGTATCAATTTGAGAATAATTGGATAAGTTTTGAAATTTATATTTAATTATTTTCTTTGTATAGAATTTAATTCACTTGGTTGTGTCTTGTATGAAATGAACTTGTAATCTTGATAATTTAATCCCTTACATAGATTAAATTTCCATCTATGCTTCTATCGAGTTAACTATGCCTTGATATTGAATTCTTGTTAAATTCATGAATTGGATTTGTATTTAATGTGGCTTTTATCTTTTCATCATGTATCTAGACTTCTTGTAACTTGACTTGTTTAATGTGTTTAATGAACTAACATAGTTATCTTGGAATGATTTAATTATCCATGTATTGCTTAGTAAATAATTAAATCATTAACCTTATACTTGTGGTATATTTACATTAATGGATTCTATGTCCTATATATATATATCTTGGTTGTAATCTATATGGATGCATACTATGATTTCTTGACATTTTACATGCCATGATAGTCGATGAACTTAGGGCATGACTTGTGTGTTCTAAAATCTTGGTTGTGTATGAAACATGGCTTAATGCATTTCTTGTATTTTGATACAATCTTGACTTGCACAACTTGTTGATTTTGGGACTTGGGATATCAATCAAGAATTGACATAGCTAAGACTTGGTTCTAGTACGGGGGAATGTCCCTCTACACTATAGTGCGCACTAGGGGAAAGGTACCCATGGGTTAGTAGCCCTAAAGTGATCTCAAGAATACGATTTTAATCCGGGCGATATCCGAGTTTCCACATTGGTTGATTTCACTCTTTAAATTTCAAGTTGCTATTCCTTGAAGATTTAAGCTTGTCGTGTATGTGAAATGCCCCAATCTTGTTTACTTGTATACATATTATGCCTTATTCTTGATTTCATGTATAACTCTTTTCGTGTTCATGAAATGTTTCATCCTTGTTTCATTGTACAGATATTATGCCTTGTCCTTATCTTCATGCATCTTTCTTATCGTGTTAATTGGTATGTTCCAATCATGTAAATTGCATTGACAACGTGATCCTTGTATTCTATTATCTTCTTGTCATGTTGTCTGGATTATCCTAACCTTAACTTGTTTCATATATGTATATGTATCATGATTCTTGTTGTTTACACTCTATGGTAGCTTAGAATGATCCCTGAGTCTAACTTTGAAGTAGACGCTAGGTGGCATGATCCCTTTTGAACTATTTCATGTTAATCTCAAAATCTGAAAGAAATCGAGTCGATGCATGCTCATTCTCTACGAGTAAACTTGTTTACTCACCCCGAAGTTACTAGGGGATTTGTTCAGGTACGAAGACTTGGTTCGTAATGCTTGTTGTTCATTGGGATGGCTTATAGCTCTTAAAGTTTCCATTTTATGCAAGTGTTAGCATGAATTGCCATCGTTGCAGCCTTATGTATTAAACTTGTATTCTTTGATTCCGCAGATGTAAAGTGTACATAGGTACACTCTTTTCAATGTAATTGACATGTACGACGTGAGGCCAAGGGCCAAGCATGTTATATTGCACTTGTACTCATTGGGTGCTACATTTTGTTTTGAAATGTATTTTTATCTACCTTAGAGGTTTGGCATGTAAGATTTTGTAAATGAAATGTAATGAGGCCGTGAGCCATAGTAACATGTTTAAAATACCATTTTACACTTGCATGTATGTTCACATCTTCACACAATTGCATATATTTCAGTTTGAAATGCCATGGGGAATTCAATTAAGACTTGGGGACTTTTCTTCATTTTTGTGCATAACAGGTTCATATGCACTTTTTCGAGCCATTTCGGTCGACCAAAATGCCAGTTCGGTCTACCAAAATGCCAGTTCGGTCAACCAATTCCCTTTTGGGTTTCATTTGAACAGTAAAATCACAAATTCCAGTAGCCATTTTGATGTTTTGGCCCAGTTCGGTCGACCGATGCTCTTGTAGTTTTAGTTGCATAGTAAAAAGTCCAGTTCCAATAGCCTTTTTTCATCTTGAGCCACAAACCGATTGACCGGTTTGGCATTTCGGTCCACCGAAATGAAGGCTCGTTTATTTTCTTTTACTGGCTTATTTCGGCAGACCGAAGCTCCATTCGGTCAACCGAAATGGAGCTGCCTTGTGGGTCTTGTTTGGTTTGTTGCCTAGGCAGGTTAACCTTGTTTCATTTGTTCCCACCTGACCTTGTTGATCTTGTTCAAGCCATTTAATGGCGTGCATGGTCTAGTTTGGACTAGATCTCGTTCCTTCGGTTGTCATTGGTGCCACATGGTCCCATTTAACCTTTTTATCCTAGTTTCCACTTCTGGTTATTTCCTTGGGTTACACAACCTCATGGAAGGTCATCAGAGTGTCTTAGAGGCGTGTAGTGCCTTGGGAGACTGTTGTTTTGTTTCTTGCTTCCGCATCTAGATCCGTTATCGGGTCAATCTTCGGTTCATCACTGACCCACTGGGTTGAATAAAAACTCGAGTCACTATAGTGTTTTTCCAGAAAATGTCATCTTGGTATTGGAAATCCCTCGCGAATTTCAGCTTTCTGTTTTTCATTTTAGTAGCTTTTTGACCCTCATGACCTGATTTCATGGAGAGGCATTCTGGGCATTTTACAGCAAGTTTTTTTCATTTTCTTCCGCGCTGTCAAGTAGAAAACTTGATTTGGGAGGGGGGTTTCTTTGTGTTTTTCCAAAAAATGTCATCTTGGCCATCAAAAACCCATTGTTGCCCGAAAAACCCCTGCTGTCAGCTTTTTGCTGAGCGGTAGTACAAGTGTACGGGTGGTGAATCTCGTAACCGGTTACGTGTGCTTGGGAAGAATACGTGACCTCTATTTTTGCCTCCTAACCGGTTAGGAAAGTCTCCTAACCGGCTAGATGGTCTTGGGTTGACTCCTTTTGACCTTTTGCCCTTTTTCTTTCGTTAGTCATATCTTCTTCGTCCGGACTCCAAATCAAGTGATTCTTGAGTCTAACTTGATTAATTTTTTGTTTTCTCTCCAATGGTATGCTAGGTAGCACCCACTTTCATTTTAAAAATGACTATTTTTCCCCTAGGTTCATTCTTGTCCGTTTTTAAAACGTCATTTCCGCATTTATTTTCTTCGGGTTCCGTAACCTCATTAAGGGTCACATTGGTGTCTTAGAGACATGTTGTATCTCTAGAGACCATTGTTTTATTTCTTGCTTCTGTATTTGGCTCCGTTATCAGGTTAATCTTAGGTTCATCACAGGATACACTAGGTTTGTAAAAATTTAGGGTCGTCACACTAGAGGTGTTCAACGGATTGAGTCTTGGTAGAGTGAAATGGTGTGAGCCTGAGTCAAAGTTCGGTATACTTTGCTTCATACATAGTGGATCGTTTATGCTCAGGACAGCACAAAAATCCTTGAAGTTTTTCAATTGGTTTCCTCGCTAAAATCCCGGTGTCATTGATGTGTCTGTTTTTCAATTATAAAAGACCACTCGCAATAGAACAAATCATTTGCAAGATAAGGCTACTTTGAGGGTGTCGAACCTCAGGGACTATATTGGTTTATCAAGTTTAAAATTAAATGCTATTTTAATTTAAAGAAATATTGTGTTTGTTGTGATGATATTTAATAGCATGAAAAGAAAGTAAGAAAATTAAAGAGATTGAGATTAGAAGAAGAAGTACTTAGGACTTGATTTCACCATGAACCTCATAATATGATACACTTACTCAACCTTAGGGATTTCAATATTTATGTATAACTAGGGATTGAAAGAATTAACATTTTATTTAACTCAATCTTTAAAAGGATAAATTATGAAGTTTGCTAAGAATAACCTATCTTCGGTTGGCACGAATTATCTACCTACCTACTTTAAACTAATTTTGCAGAATAATTCATCTTTCCTAAGCATAAACTATCAAAACATTCATTCACAAAAATGGTTTAAGCACCATTGCATGATCACCATTCTTATTGTCTTGAGAAGCCCTTAGTCGTCAATCTCAAATAATAAAAATAGTTTAAATTTGATTAACGAAGAATTAATTCTAAGACAAGATATTAATTTATCAAAAACTAATGTTATTCCATTCAAAACCCAATTGCTTAGAAGATCTAAGTCAATTGCTCATAATCATGCAATCAATATACATAAATACTGAAAAATCCCCAAAGTTAAGAATATTCAAACCATATTAATCAGATTCGGGTTACATCAATGCCCTAAGAGAAGATTTAGCTACTCATGAAGATGGAGAACATCATCTTTGTTGGTGTGGAAAGCATCTTCATGGACTGCAACTCCTTTTCTTGGGATCTTCTTCTTCAATCTTCATAGAGAAACTCCAAAAAACCTAAAAGCCGCCGCTAGATTTGAAATATTGGCAGACTTTTCTTGTGGCCTTTCACCTTCTATTATAGAAAAAACTGACTTTATCCCTTCTTGAATACGCTTTAGGATTTCTGGTGTCATCTAGACTTGTCTGGGCCTAAAAGGATGGTTTTAGAATTATCCCGCACTTAAAAGAATTTTCCTGAAATGAAAATGCTCGAGCACAATTGTGCTGGAGCATTTTCATTTCAGGAAAATTCTTTTAAGTGCGGGATAATTCTAAACCCATCCTTTCAAGATTGTGCTCGAGCATTTTGAGAAATGCTCGAGCATTAATTATATACTTAGCCAAATTTCCATCAAATATCTCCAACACAGTTACACAAACAGACCTTTGCGCGTGCTGATAAGCGCCGAATATTGTATATTCAAGCGCCCTTACTTGCATTAGTTAAGTCCATTAGTTGATCATATTGTATATATTAGCTTATTTGCGTATTTTTGTTTACTTTCAGGTTAGTTCCCCAAAGATAGTTAAAAGTGTGGCTTTGTTGAGTTCTTAAAGAATCAAAGCATGCCGTTGCCGGGGACCTTCATTTTGGCCAAGCCAGTAACCCATTGAACTTTTGGTTATCCCCGCAAAAGGCACTAGCCATGATAAGCACATCAACGGACCTAGCCAAAAGTAGTTCAAGATGAAATAAAGTGCCCAAAAACATGGCAGGCGCCTGCCAATCTGTAGAAAGCTGGCCACCCACTCCATGGATTTGCTCAAGTTGTCCCCTTGACCCAATGTGTGGTTCTGCAATCTTCTAGGGATGGTAAGCTATGAAATTAGAGTGGTTGGGAGGCTATCTTGGATATATAGAAGGCTTGTATGGTTGTATATGGAATCTCAGATTGGAAGGGGTTCTAGAGAGGGAAATATTAAGTTTTTGAGAGTTTTGGGTCGGAGCTTGTCTTAGGTGCAAAAATGGAGGGTGAGTTCACTTCAACCTCCTCCTCCTTTGCATCCATGGGTAACTTACTCCCTTTCTAGGGAGGTGATGAAGCCCTTCCTTGTAAGCATGTCCTAATTTTGGTTTAAATTTGGGGAAAGATGTATATATGTGGTAGTTTCACAATCTAGAGCACTCATCTTGATGTAATGAAGCTTAATCTCTATAAATGATTATGTTGAAGCTATTATCTTGTCTTATATTATAATTTCTCAAGATTGTATGGCTTACATTTTTATAGTGACAATGAAAATGAGATTATAAAATGGTTTTAATGGCATGTTGATTAAGAGGCTTGATAGTCTATAGCTTAGGGCCTTCCTTTGATGGATTATTCTTGGTTTCTAACTTCATGTGCTTTTATCATTTGATTGAGGGCTTGATAATCTCTAGCCTAGTGAGCATGTCCAAGGCTACATCTTAGTTTAGGTAGTTCAAGCATGTGAAACTTTGATAGGTTATTCTTGCCTTTTGATTTAATGAATTTCTTGAAGATAATGTAGCAACCATGTGTTGCTACATATCATGGCCACTTATATATGTTGTTTCCCTAAGTTAATAATAATCTAGCATGTGTATAGGGTTGATAGTTGATTCACTTCCCTAGTCCTCTCTACCTAAGTTTCTTTCCTCTTTAAATTCCTTACATTTATTGTTTTATGCAATCTTTAATTCCAAGTACCAAGTGACAAACCAAACAAAAACCTTACACCTCTTTCATCAAACTAAAAGTGATTTTACAATCTTGGTTGCCATAAACTAGCAATCCCAGTGGTTTAACTTACCCGTCCGATAGCCTTATTTTACAATTATTTGTGATATTGCAAAGGGTTGATTATTATTGATTTTAATTGACGACTGATCAATTTTTGGCGCCGTTACCGGGGATTGTAAATGCTTTTGTAACAGAGGTTGAAAGATTAACTTTGGTTTGATTGTGAATATTGTGTCTTGTGAATATTTTCTTGTTGGTTTTGGTGACATTGTGTTCTAAGTTTTCTTGTGAGTTTCTAGGGACTCAAGGCTTGCCGAGGGAAAACTGAAAATATCATAAGTCTAGAGGACTTTAGGTAAGTTTTTCGAAGTTTTAGCATCAAAATTATGAATATCTTGCACGTGAATATCTGGCATGTGGTTAAATTAGAGATATTTGATTGTTAGCCCTCATCGAGGCTATTTCTGTTTTAATGTTTTACAAAGTATCGGTCCTAGTCATGGCCATTTATTTTCTGTCATATTGATAATTGAGGAGAAAGGGAACATCGTATATGAAGGTTATGGTGAAGAAGTGTTGTGTTTGTTGTGAATTGTGGCATTGATGTTTAGCCGTAAGTCATTATCTTTACTAACTCTTGAATCCCTATTGACATAAATTTGCTTGAAAGGACTCTTAGAAGAAACCTAAGGGAATTTGTAAGCATAAGAGGAATTGAACTTGAATTTAATACAATGGCTGGTAATGAAGAAAATGTTAGGAATGAAGGAATCAATAATGATAGGGTTGAAATTCCAAATGTGGTACCTATGACCCTAAGGGACCATTTCATCCCTACCACTTATGCCTCTCTTTCTTGCATAGTGATGCCAAATATTGAGGCAGCCCAATATGAGATCAAATCTAACACAATTCAAATACTTCCATCCTTTTATGGCTTTGAAAATGAAGACCCCTATAAGCATCTTGATGAGTTCCTTGAAATCTGTTCTACCATCAAGCTGAGGGACTTCCCTGAAAATGATCTCCATTTTGCATCTCTTCCCATTCGCCTTAAAAGATAGGGCAAAATATTGGTTGAACTCCCTTGCTGTAAATTCCATTATTACATGGGCACAATTGCAATAAGAATTTCTAAAAAAATACTATCCGATGAGTAAAACCAATCAAATGAGGCATGCCATTCTTAGCTTTTCGCAAATTGATGGGAAACTCCATGAGACTTGGGAAAGACTTCAAGACCTCATCAGGAAATTTCCACCATCTAATTCCAAAATGGCAATTGGTGCAAGCTTTCAATGCTGGTTTAACCGACCCACATAAATTCATGGTTATCTCATCATGTGAAGGGATGTTCATGTCTAAAAATGCGGATGAGGCTTGGACCTTACTCGAGAATTTGAATGAAACCTCATTGCAATATAATTCTCGTAGTGCTCCAACCTCAACTAATGTAAAGAACTCCAATCTATGTCAACTAAAGACAATGAGGGAAGAATCTTCTCAAGTGGATGCTATAGCTCACAAATTCTATCAATTAATGACACCACATCTCTCTCCTTCTTTGTCTCAAAATTCGGCAAATGCAGTGTGTGCATCATGCACTAGCCCTTTCCATCTCTCGGAAGATTGTCCCACACCGGAGCAATTTCATAGTAATAACCAAGAGCAAGCAAATGCTATGTTTTCTAGGCCCGGAAATTATCCTTACTCTAATACCTATAATCCGGGTGGATAGCTCATCCGAATTTTTTGTGGAGGTAACCTACCCCACAAAATTCGACATTTCAAAATTAAAGGCATCAAAATTGGCCCTCTTCACAGTTTCAAAATAGGCAATTCCAAGCCTCTTCAAGTTACTATCCACCCTACAATCCAAATGTTTCTACTCCACCTCCTGTGTTTCCAACTGAAGAAATTCTCGCTGCAAATAAGCAAATGATGGAATCTCTTAACAAGCAAATGTTAGAATCTAACAAGTAACTGTTGACATCATTGCAGCCTACTCTCCAAATGGTTCATTCACATACTTAGTCAATAGCTAAACTTGATAATCAAGTGGGACAAATAGCTAATTTAATGAACCAACTCCTTCAAAGAGATAAGGGAAAGGTTCCCGTTCAAACCTTTATAAATCCTAGAGGGATGCATGTGATTGATGAAGTCCCTCCTCCGAGTGGGCCTACTTATGAACATGTCCAAGTAATCACCACCTTTAGGAGTGGTCGAATTGTGGATAAGGTTGATGGAGGAAAAGAGGAACAAGTTCTTCCTCCCAAAAATCCAAATCCTAGCTCATCTAATCCAAATTTCACTCCTGAAAATCCAAAGTTTAGCACTGAAAATTCCAAGCTTGTCACCCCAAATGTGGCGACTTCTTATAAACCTAAGGCTCCATTTCCTCAACGTCTCCAAGAGTTGACACATTTTGGGAACAAAAGTTGTAAAATTCAGGACATGTGAGAGGTCCTTAAGCAAGTAAAGATCAACCTACCTCTCTTGGATGCTATCAAGCAAATTCCTCCCTATGCCAAATTTCTTAAGGATTTATGCACTCAAAAGCGCACTTCCAAAAATCATTTACCAAAGGACGCAAGACTAACTGAAGATGTGAGTGCGATCATTCAGCACAGTACTCCTCCAAAGTATAAGGATCCGGGTGCCCTAACAATCTCGTGTGTCATTGGTAAGATAGAGAGGGCCCTCATTGACTTAGGAGCAAGTGTGAATTTGATTCCATATTCAATTTACTTATAACTTGGTTGGAAGATCTTAAGCCAACCTCCATGGTCTTGTAGCTTGCTGACAGATCGGTCAAGCATCCACAGGGCATTCTTGAAGATGTCATAATTAAAGTGGACAAATTCTACTTCCCGATAGACTTTGTGGTTCTTGACACGGAACCGGTCCATAATCCAAAAAAATATATTCCCGTGATCCTCGGTAGGCCTTTCTTAGCTACGGCTAATGCCTCGATAAATTGCCGAACCGGAGTGATGGATATCGCCTTTGGAAATATGCAAGTCAAACTCCACATTTTCCATGCAACTCAACATCCTTCTGAAGAAGATGATTGTTTTCTCATTGATGTGGTAGATGAAGTGGTCGAAGAATCTTTCCCCTTCATTCTAAGCAAGGATCCTCTTAAAACTTGCATGTCTCACTTTGATTTTGTAAACTTTGATATCAATTAATCCATCCAAGAAGTAAATTTGTTGCTCGACATTGGTGCTATCATGGACTTTTCTCCTTGGAAAATGCCAAAAGAACCATTTCCTCAACTTTCCACTACTCCTCCGGTCCCTTACTTGAAATCTCCTCCACAACTTGAGTTAAAGCTGCTCCCGGCCCACCTCAAGTATGTGTTTCTTGGTACAAATCAACCTTTTCCAGTCATCATAGCATCTGACCTTTTAAAGAACCAAGAAAATAGTTTTTTAGCGGTGCTACAAGAGCACAAAGAAGTTAATGGCTGGGCAGTGGCTGATTTGAAAGGAATTGATCCTTCTATTTGTATGCATCGACGCTAAACCTTCTAGAGAGGTACAGCGCCGGTTGAATCCAAACATGAAGGAAGTGATCATGAAAGAAGTGATTAAGCTACTAGATACGAGAATCATCTACCCCATCTCTGATAGCAAGTGGGTGAGCCCTACTCAAATTGTTCCCAAGAAATTCGGCCTCACCGTTGTTGAAAATTCAGTGGGAGAGCTCGTGCCACAACGCACCACTACTGGATGGCGTGTGTGCATTGACTACCGAAAACTTGACTCTACCACTAGGAAGGATCATTTCCCACTCCCATTCATTGATCAAATCCTAGAGAGGCTAGCCGGCCAAAGCTACTACTGTTTCCTTGATGGTTATTCCGGCTATAACCAAGTGGTAATTGATCCTCAAGATCAAGAGAAAACCACATTCACATGTCCCTTTGGAACATTTGCCTATAGCCGCATGCCCTTCGAGCTATACAATGCACCAGTAACTTTTCAAAGGTGCATAATGTCCATATTTTCAATATGGTTGAAAAGTTTTTGGAAGTATTCATGGATGATTTTTCCGTCTTTGGATCTTCCTTTGACTCATGTCTCCACAATCTATCCCTTGTGCTTCAAAGATGCAAGGAGACAAATCTTATTCTAAGTTGGGAAAAGAGTCATTTTATGGTCCAAGAAGGTATTGTCTCGGGACATGTCATTTCTAAAAGGGGAATTGAGGTCGACAAGGCCAAAGTTGAATTAATCTCTAATCTTCCTCCTCTAAATTCTGTTCGACAAATCCGTTCCTTTCTTGGTCATGCTGGTTTTTATCGCCGCTTCATCAAAGATTTTAGCAAAATATCCCGGCCCTTGTGTAATCTACTTACCAAGGATATTCCTTTCAATTTTGATGAAACTTGTTTGGAAGCTTTCAAGAAGCTCCGTACTCTTCTTTTATCAGCCCCAATTATAAAACCGCCTAACTGGTCTCTCCCATTTAAGATAATGTGTGATGCTTTCGATTATGCATTGGGTGCGGTTTTGGGCCAGCATGTGGACAAGCTTCTGCATGCCATATATTACACTAGCAAAACTCTATCTAATGCTCAATTGAATTACACCACCACTGAAAAAGAGTTGCTAGCTGTGGTGTATGCCTTGGATAAATTCCGTTCTTACCTTCTTGGATCCAAGGTCATTATCTTTTCAGACTATGCCACTCTTAGGCATTTGCTTGCTAAAAAAGAGACCAAACCCCGCCTAATTCAATGGATACTCTTACTCCAAGAGTTTGACATTGAAATCCGGGACAAAAAAGGGACAGACAATGTTGTTGTAGACCATCTCTCTCGTTTACTCATAGAGAAATCTTCTAAATTCGCTGCAGTTCGTGATTCCTTTCTGGATAAGCAACTATTTCAGATTTCTCATTCAAATCTCCCATGGTTTGCGGATATTATCAACTACCTTGCGGTAGGAAAAATTCCGTCCAAATGGTCTGTGACGACCCTGGATTTTTCAACCTAGTGTGTCCTGTGATGACCCGAACTGGATCCAAGATGCAGAAGCTAGAAATAAGACAATGGTCTCCTAAGGCACAACACACATCTAAGACCCTAAGATGACCTTCCATGAGGTCACAGAACCCAAAAGGATAAGTGCGGAAGCAGGAGATCAGAAAGATAACAATTAAACCCCAGGGGAAAAATGGTCATTTCTAAACTGAAACGAGTACCCCCATGTACACCATTGGATAGAAAATGAAAAATTAACAAAGATGGACTTAAGAATCACATGATTCGGAGTTCGGATGGCAAAGATATCAAGTTTTAAAGTTGAAGGAAGGGAAACCCTATCCCAGTTCAAACCAAAAACAGACACTACCTTACTAAAACTTGAATATCTTGAGCTACAAATGGAATTTGAAGCTCTAATTGGTACCATTGGAAATTTTATTTCGATGCAGTCATTTTAGACTCAAGAACGGACCAATTCGAAGTTGAAAAGAATGAGATATGATGATCCGAAGTTAGAGGTGCAGGGTCCTGAAGCAAGGCAGGCGCCCGCCCAAATGGGCAGAACCGTGGGAAAGGTGCTGGGCAGCCCAGAAGCAATGCGGGCGCCCACCCAGATCCCACAGGCACAGGCCTAAATGGGCAGACCCATGGGAAAATTGCAGAAATAGTAAAAAAATATAGAAAAATGGATTTGCAACTCTGTTTATAAGGTCAAGATGACATTTTTCGAAAAAACACAAAAAAATAAACTCCCCCTAAAATCACATTTTCTTTGTGACAGAGTCAAGAACGGGATTTATTTCTCTAAGGAAATCCTCAAAATACCCTTAAGCTAGAATTTTCAACAAAAAAGTGAAATGAGTCCAAAGGAGGTTCAAAACACAAACGAAAGGGTTTTTCCCGGAAACGATCATGCACGCAGATGTAACTTACCTATTAGGGTGCACTACAATGATCCACGGCTTAAAAATACCGCCGATGCAAAATATGAACCCCCAACAGCCAAAAAGGCAAAAATGCACATGAAATGGATAATTTGAAATTTAAAATTTACAAATGACTTCAAATTACCATTTGGCCCTTGGACACACTTCATGCATATAGAATAGGTCCTAGTGGATGTGCCAGAACACACTTTATGCCACCCGACTTGAAAATGAACCCTTATAGACTCGGATTTCACTATTTTAGCCCAAAATGCAAAATATGAAGCTAAAATGTAAAACCTAAAAACAAAATGGTGTTTGGCCCTTGGCCACACCTCACATATGGCAAATGAATGCTAAATGATGAATTACATACGCAATGCACGCACCGATGTGAAAATGACATATTGAAACCCAAGTTTTCATGTTTTTCTCATTAAAGGTAAAATTCATCATTTTTCAATCTACAAGGATTACAAATGAAGTTTGGCCATTGGCCACATATCATACACATAGAAAGAGTATCAAAAAGTGTGCTTAAGCACATATTACAAGTCAAAGGCAAAAAATGACATTTTGGCCTAATTACACAATACAACTCAAAAGGTGAACTCAAGCACGCTAACGCTTGCATGTAAACAAGAGTACACTCAAATGAACTTCAATCCATCGAAACGATCCCGGAATACTGTGCATCCTACACCAAGGCATCCGTACCTAACAAAACCCCCAGTAACTTCGGGGTGAGTAAACAAGTTTACTCATAGAGAATGAGCATGCATCGACTCGATTTCTTTAAAGATTTTTACATCAACTTAAAACAATACAAAAGGGTCATGACACCTAGCGTCTATATCTAGGTGAGACTCAGGGAGTATCCTAAGCTACTCATGCAATTGAAATGAACAACAACATACAAGTATACATGCTTAAGTATAGTAAACAATGACAAATCATGTTATACGACATTCAAGCATACATTTTCAAGTACACTAAACCATATTAAAACAATTAATATGGAAAATTCGTAAATCAAGTACACAACTACAAGTATACTAAGATAATAGGTTTGGACGTACGACAAGTATACACGGCACAAGTATACAAAATGCAATTTAAATTCATGGAGCAAGCATACAAGTTCAAGTACACTAAATAGGATTCAAACATCCAAGTAAGCATTAATTCTCAAGTTACAAGTAATCCATGATTAACAACTTGAAATTAAATGCGAAATCAAATAGTGGAAAGATTAGGACATGTGGTCTCTAGACCAAGCAGGTATTTTCGGGTAATTACGACCCATAAGGTACCACCTAGTGCGCACTTATGACTTAGAAGACTCTTGTCTCCGTACTAGAGCCAAACCCTAACCATCAAATAGATTATGTCCTCATAAGCTTTCCAAAATCAATAAGTTCAAAACTTATACAAACTTAAATGCAAGTTACCACATTCCATGCACAAGTAAGGTTGAATTCACATAAACTATGTCCTAGAATTCAAGTCTAAATAGCATATGACATGTCAAGTCTTCAATATGCAATTATATACAAAACAAGAATATTTTAGAACAATTGAGCCATATTACCATCCTAAGCCACAAGTACTAAATAAACTTCAATTTAGTAACAAGCTCTCAAGGTAAACAATTGTAATATTCTAAGCAAGCTATATACCTACACAAGATATAGTTAAACAAGCTATTCAAGACAATGATATCACATATCATGCTAGGTCAAAATACCATCTTTAGAGACTACAAGTACTAATTCTACAACAAGTTAGTAACATGCTCACAAGGTAATTAAACATATTGCATTTCAAGAAACTATCAACCTAACATGAAAAGTCTCTAAATTTCAAATCAATCTCAAATAACCTCAAATTAATATATGTTAAACAACATAGCATGCTCATTACATATATCAAATCAAAAGAGCAAAATGAGCAAGACATCATCATGTAGATTTTAATTAATTTAAATCAATTAAATCTCTAGATTTCAAAAGTTGTTCAAATGATCTCAAATTAATATATATCAAGCACTAAGTCATGGTCACACCATATATTAAGTCTAAAATGGAATACAAGCAAAACACAATTTACTAGAATTTAAATCAAATTAAATCCATTTAATCTTTAGATTTGAAAACTCATTTGAATTATTCCAATTTAATATATATCAAAGATCAAGTCATGGACATGCCATATACCAAGTCTAAAATGAGTTATAAGCAAACTATGATACGTCATTAATTTCTCAAATTAACATAAGACATGCATACAACTTATATCTCATACAAAAGCAAGTAGAACCACTTAGAAAAATAAATTATAACACCCCCTACCTCACTAGAGAAGTGTCTCTCTAGAATCCAAGGTAAATTAACACAAAATGGTAAACCCTTCAAGGGTTATGAAGAGGAAGATGAGGGGAACAAAAAGTATTCCCAAGGTTAAACTTGGAGATTAATAGAAGGCCCTCAAAAATCAAGGTCAAGGCCTAAGGCGTCAAGCTCCATCCATGGAGGCTAGGGTTCTAATGAGGAAGAAAAATGATATAATGTGAAAATGTGTAAGTGGAGGAAATAGAAATCCTCCACTCACTATGTGATCCTACACCATGGTCAACACACACATGTATGGTCAATTGCACAAAAACCCTTCTTTAAAACCATAATCCCAAAGTGACCCAAAAATAATTGCAAGACTTAATTTGGAGCATACACTTGTCACTCATCCAAGCATCCATTGTAGGCTTAATCCTAAGCCTACACTTGTCAACCATCTAAGCCAACAAGTGCACCTATCCTAGGTCAACAAGTGGTTCAATCTCCACCCTCCACATGTCATCATCCAAGGCATCAAAGTGTCCCTACACAAATGTCAACAAGTGGACCAATGAGAGTGTGACACTTGTCACACTTTTCAAAAATTGCAAAAAAGTCCTTTTTAAAAATATCTTTCAAATTAATTTGCAAAGTAGTCCCTAAGATGCAAAATAATTACTTTACAGTAATTACACAAAAACCCCACAAGTTAATAATATTTACCAAAAATTATGCATCCATGCCCTTTACAAGAAAAGTAAACACTTAGCATGCTTTTCTAAGAAAGTAAAAATACACATAGCATGGAATTTAAATATCATGGATGTATACAAAACCGGAATCATATCCAAACACGAAAAGTGAGGTTATGCTAACAAAGTGACAACTGAGAAAAAGACGAAAAGTGAATAGTGACACAAAAGTAAAAATGTGAAAATGACTCGGTCCTCAAAGGAAGTTGTCAATCCAAAAGAAAGAGTCTCAGAAACCATTTCTGAGCACTCGAGATGACACTAAGCAACAAGAAACTGAACTCAGAAAACAAATTTCAATGAAAAAAATTCATCCGTAAAATTCTAAGGAAAAAGGAAAGGAAGGAAATGACCAGGTCATTACATGGTCCAAACAAGAGAAAGACCGTTTCTTCTCCCAAGTCAAAAATTTCTTCTAGGAAGATCCAAAACTATTCAAGTATTGCCCGGATCAGATCATCCGGAGATGTATTCCCGAATCTGAATTCTCAAGTGTTTTAAATTTCTGCCACACTTGCATGTGGAGGACACTTTAGTGCCAAGAAAACTGCCGACAAAGTCCTTCAAAGGGGATTTTATTAGCCATCTTTGTTTCGGGATGCTTACAATTTCTACAAGTCATGTGAGCGTTGCCCAAAGCTCGGATCCATGTCCAGAAGAGACATGATACCCCTTACCCCCATCTTAATCATATAAATTTTTGATGTGTGGGGAATTGACTTCATGGGACCGTTTCCATCCTCTTAAGGCTATGAGTACATTCTCGTAGCGGTGGATTACGTGTCTAAGTGGGTTGAGGCCAAGGCTACCAAAACCAACGATCATAAAGTTGTGGTCAAGTTCGTTCAATCGAACATCTTCAGTCGGTTTGGTATGCCAAGAGCCCTTATCAGTGACGGAGGATCTCATTTTCAAAATCGCTATCTCAAATCTGTCTTTCTTAAATACTCGGTCATTTATAAGGTCGCCACACCTTACCACCCTCAAACGAGTGGTCAAGTGGAAGTATCTAATTGTGAGATCAAGCATATTCTGGAAAAAATGGTTCGACCGGACCGCAAAGATTGGTCATTAAGACTAACGATGCGCTCTGGGCCTATCGGATAGTGTATAAAATGCCCATCGGCATGTTACCATATCGACTTGTCTTTGGTAAAGCTTGTCATCTCCCAGTGGAGTTATAGTACCGCGCTTATTGGGCCATAAAATGGTTCAACTTTGATCTTAAGTAAACCGGTTCAACTTGCAAATTGCAGCTCAATGAGTTTGAGGAAATCCAAAATGATGCGTATGAGAGCGCTAAAATCTATAAGGCAAAGACTAAAGCATTTCATGACAAACACATTGTCAACAAGTCTTTTGCCCGTGGACAGAAAGTTTGGCTTTTAAATTCTCGCTTGCGACTTTTTCTCGATAAACTCCGTTCACGGTGGGATGGTCCATATGTTATTTCATCCGTCTTTCCTCATGGTGCAATTGAACTTTATGATCCTACTGATGGATCTCTCTTAAAGGTTAATGGCCAACATCTTAAGCCTTATGTTAATGGCATCGTCCCGATCCGAAAAGTAGAGAAAGTCCTATTGACGGACCCAATTTACGAGGACTGATGTAGCATCATGGTTCATCTAGCTATCAACATTAAAATTAGCACTCTTGGGAAGCAATTCTTTCAACTTCCAAGCTTCCTTCTTCCAAGTTGCCTTAGCCAAGAATTTTCCAGAAATTAGCTAAGTATAGCCAAAATGTGACCTTTTTCAAAATTGTCTCAAATTGCTTTCCAAAAGTCACATTCTGTCTTCTTAGTTATTTTAAGGTCTCGGTACCATTTTTAGAATTTTTCAAAGTCATTCCGGCAATTTTCTCAAAAAATCCAAAAATCACAGGAAATTCGGGCACAAAAAATAGCGCTTTTACAAATGAGCTCCGATTCTCGTTCCAAGGTTTTACAAGGTGTCGGGTAATTTTCTAATTGGGGAATTTTTTGACCCCAGCCCGGCCTCCGTTAGGCCAAAGCCAAAAATTACTTCAAGAGGAAAGTTCTGCCTAGCAGCACCGCGGGCACCCGCCAAGCCCTTGCGGGCGCCCACCAAATGAGGCCATGAGTTTAAAAAATCGCGGGGCCCTACTAAGCCTTACCCCGCCATGGGTCTTCATCAACTGAGGGGAGAGCCCTTGACAACTCGTAGGCACCCACCTTGCGATGCAGGCGCCCGCTACTCCTCGGGTTTCATTAAAAGCCCCAAACTTAGACCTATTTCAAATATTTTCAAACTCCCTCTCTTTCTTAGCCACCAGCAGAATCTCACCCTCTCTTTCCCAAACCATTCTTCCTTACTTCTTTCTCTCTATCAACCACCTCCATCATCCCTTATCCATAATCCTCATCATCTCCATTGTTGCACCAAGTAAGAAGGATTTCTTTTGGTGCCTTCCATTGTTGGGTAAGCTTCTATCTCTTTTTCTCTTTTTCAATTTAAGGATTAATGGAGGACGGGATTGATTGAGTTGCAGTATAGTTTATGTTTGGAGCTTGTATTTCTTGATTGCAGGGTCAAATTTTTAGGGTTTTCTAGTTTCTAATCAACCTTTGGCCCTCTTCCTTTTTGTCTTGCGCACCAGGTGTTCGATAAATTGCCTAAACCAACTTCTTCTTCCCAATGGGGCCCAAAACCTCTTCCAAGCACTCTCACTCATCCGAGGGACCTTCCGAGAAGCCTCCCACGCCAAATTGGGTTGAATGGCCCATTGAAACTGAGGCCAAATTTGTCATCAAAGATAGTTTCGACGAAAATCCAGAAACGGCGTGGGCGGTCAAATAATTGATGGACCGTGGCCTAAAATCTCTATTTAAGCCATGTGCTAGCTCTTTCTATCCGCGCATCGTCCGCCAGTTCTATTCCAACATGTTTGATACATGTATAGAGCCGGAGGTCATTAAGACCAATTGATGGTGTAGCTTTTAAATTCAACATTCATGACCTTGCCACGGCCTTGGACTTTCCATTGGAATCTCCAGTGGATGAGGCAGGTCTGCCTCTGTATGTTGAACCTCCAGTTAATATGCAATTGTCAAACATTGTCGAGGAAATTTGCCACAACCATTATACCGAAAATCGCAAATCAAGCACTAATAAGTCCTACCTTTCGTGCCGGCTCTGGTCCATGGACTCCATTATTGCCAAAAATGTCCTTCCCGTTCCTAGGCATTTTGAGTGTAAAGGGGTTTTTTGCACACCCTTTATGCCGTTGAGAAGGGACAATGGTTTTGTATCCCACAGCTCATCTGGGACCAGTTTCTCAAGGTCTACAATGATCTTTTTGTGACTCAGTCGAATAATGCCCTCACTTGGGCACTTCTTTTTCCATACTTAGTCACCAAGCTTCTCAAGGTTAAGCAGTTCAAGGTCCCCTAAGGAGAAGAGAAGAACACGGAGGTTTTTCTTTTTAACAGTGGTGCATGGAGGTTGAGCACCGTCCAGCTTAAGACTTCTCGTTAAGCCCGCATTGGTGGTGTGTTTGATTGGGGAGGTCTAGCTATCCCTGTTGCTCTTGCACCGGCTACTCTCGTACCAGTTGCGCCACTACCTCTTGCTATGTCCCGTACGGATTACGACTCGCTCAGTACTCATCTTGATACCATTCAGCTGCGAGTCGACACTATCGAGGGCACCCTTACGGACTTCCGTAAGAAAACCTAAGATGGACAACAGGCATTGCAGGCGATGCTGCAGTCTCTAATGGACCGAGCCCCTGGCGGCACCGGCTGCTCATCCTCCATTCCGATGATGGAATGATTTTATGCTTTCAATATCTATTTTGCTTTTTAGTAGTACTATTTGAATTTATTTTGGGCCACTTTTGACATTACTTTGGTTCCTATTTGAACTCTTAACTGCATTTGTTTTTGCTATTTTGCATGAACACTTCGTTTTTACTTAAATAAATTGCAGTTGTTTATTTTTCTCTCTGTCTGGATTTATATGATGCTTGTTGTGCATCGATGTGTTTTGACAGGTTTTTAGAATCAAGTTTGGGAGCGTTACTTCTGGAATTTGCATGGTGGTCTGTTTACACCGCCACTGATTTTTCCTCCACTTGGTATTATTGCTCTTTGTACCCTCCTTTTTTAATTCCAATTCCCTTTTTTGTCTTCTCACATTGAGGACAATGTGACATTCAAGTTTGGGGGTATATTATTGCATTTTTGGTATTAAATTTTTGTTTGCATGTGCTAGTTGTTCATGTAAAGTAATAAAATTATTTTTTTAGAAAGCAATGATTCTGTAATTTGGAACTTGTTGGAGATTGAAGCATATGTTTAACACTTTGTGTATAGAGGCAAATGATAGTTTTGAAAATAAAGAAAATCTGAAATGATTATGTTGATTCAAATTGGTTTTTATAAATGCTTCAATTAGATTTTCGTCGGATTCCATACTCTTCTGTGCTTCACACTGCATAGATGCACACCAGACACTCAATTGTGAGGCATGTAACTCGGTTTACCTTGACCTTGACTTAGTTGATTTGAATTGATGACCCTAATGAATGGATATCTTTGGCATTGAATCTCTAAAAAAAAAAAAATGAATAAGGATAATGACTAGTTTAAGTTCGTAGCCTTGCTAACTCGAGTTATTAAGCCCTTGGAGTGTCTTTACACTTAGCACCCTAAAGCCATCCGGTTTGGGAGTTACTGGCCTAACACTTGCTACATGGGTTAGTTAGAAAGCTTAAGGGACTTAGGCATTGCACGGTCATTCACAAAAAAAAAATAATATGGTTTGTTGGAGTTCGTAGCCTTGCCAACTCGAGTTATTAAGCCCTTGGAGTGTCTTTACACTTAACACCCTAAAGCCATCTGGTTTGGGAGTTGCTGGCCTAACACTTGCTACATGGGTCGGTTAGAAAGCTTAAGGGACTTCGGCATTGCACGACCATAATATGTATCATATAAAGAAAAAAAAAAAAAAAAAAAAAAAAGAAGAAGCAACAAAAGTTGTATTTTGAATAAATTCATGACTTAGAGACCTCACTTAAAATGTGTTTTGAAATTGGAAAAAGAAGGTAAAAGCCACATATTGGGAATCCGGTTCACTTTCATTGAAGTTAGAGTTGATTTATATTAAAGAGTTGACAATTGAAGTATTTATATAAACTATGATGCTGATGTATGAGAATTGAAATATGTTTATCCATTTTGTATATCAAGGCCTCATATACGCAAGGTAGTCTGCAAAATGATTCCGTCTCCAATACTCTGTCTGTTCCAAGTTGCTAGTGAGCTGTGTGTGTTTTCTTGCACCATGGTTGATGTATGTTGATAGCATTTCAAATGTTGTCATTTTGTTAAGATCTTCATTTTTGGTTTTGCTATGGGACTAGCAAAATGTAAGTTTGGGGGTGTGTTAAGCACCGAATATTGTATATTCAAGCACCCTAAGTCCATTAGTTGATCATACTGTATATATTAGCTTCATTTGCGTATTTTTGTTTACTTTCAGGTTAGTTCCCCAAAGATAGTTAAAAGTGCGGCTTTATTGAGTTTTTGAAGAATCAAAGCATGCCGTTATCGGGGACCTTCATTGTGGCCAAGCCAGTAACCCATTGAACTCCTGGTTATCCCAGCAAAAAGCACTAGCCACGATGAGCGCGTCAATGGACTGAGCCAAAAGCAGTTCAAGATTAAATGAAGTGCCCAGAAGCATGGCGGGCGCCCGCCAAGCCCTTGCGGGTACCCGCCAATCTACAGAAAGCTGGCCACCCACTCCATGGATTTGTTCAAGTTGTCCCCTTGACCAAACGTGTGGTTCTGCAATCTTTTAGGGATGGTGAGCCACAAAATTGGAGTGGTTGGGAGGCTATCTTGGATATATAGAATGCTTGTATGGTTGTATATAGGATCTTAGATTGGAAGGGGTTCTAGAGAGGGAAATATTGAGTTCTTGAGAGTTTTGGGTTGGAACTTGTCTTAGGTGCAAGAATGGAGGGTGAGTTCACTTCAACCTCTTCCTCCTTTGCATCCATGGGTAACTAACTCCCTTTCTAGGGAGGTGATGAAGCCCTTCCTTGTAAGCATATCCTAGTTTTGGTTTAAATTTGGGGAAAGATGTATATATGTGGTAGTTTCACAATATAGAGCACTCATCTTGATGTAATGAAACTTAATCTCTATAAATGATTATGTTGAAGCTATTATCTTGTCTTAGATTATAATTTCTCATGATTGTATGGCTTGCATTTTTATAGTGACAATGAAAATAAGATTGTGAAATGGTTTTAATGGCATGTTAATTAAGAGGTTTGATAGTCCATAGCTTAGGGCCTTCCTTTGATGGATTATTCTTGGTTTTTAACTTCATGTACTTTTATCATTTGATTGAGGGCTTGATAATCTCTAGCTTTGTGAGCATGCCCAAGGCTACACCCTAGTTTAGGTAGTTCAAGCATGTGAAACTTTGATTGGTTATTCTTGTATTTTAATTTAATAAATTTCTTGAAGATAATGTAGCAACCATGTGTTACTACATATCATGGCCACTTATATATGTTGTTTCCCCAAGTTAATCGTAATCTAGCATGTGTATAGGGTTGGTAGTGGATTCACTTACCTAGTCTTCTCTACCTAAGTTTCGTTCCTCTTTAAATTCCTTGCATTTATTGTTTTATGCAATCTTTAATTCCAAGTACCAAGTGACAAACCAAACGAAAACCTTACACCTCTTTGATCAAAATAAAAGTGATTTTACAATCTTGGTTACCATAAACTAGCAATCCCAATGGTTCGACTTACCTGTCCGATAGCCTTATTTTACAATGATTTGTGTTATTGCAAAGGGTTGATTATTATTAATTGTAATCGACGACTGATCACGTGCTTGGAAATGCGAGACGAACTTGAGAGGTGTTTCACCAGGAAGTTAGGTTTCCTCTGTTAGAGACAATGTTGTGATTCGTTCTTCTGCTTCTCGAAACTTAGCAAGGAATTTCTCCACAAGTTGTTCCTAAGTGGTGATGGAGTCTTTCTCGAGACTTTTATACCACTAATATGCCAGCTCAGTGAGTGATTTGGAGAACTCGCACATACGTAGTAGAGTGTTGCGACTATGGCCTCCGAGGGCTTTTAGAAAACGTGTAAGATATTCTTCCGGGTCACCAGATGTGCCATCATATTTGGGAAACTTAGGGATAAGACACTCGTTCGGGTAAGGTATTAGAGTGACACTATGAGGGTAAGGTGGCTCATTTCGGAAGATTAGTAATCGAGCCATGCAATGGTGGCTCATTTCTCAAAGATAGGACTCAATGACCAACCCATTTTCTTTATGAAGCAGGTTAGGGGGGAAGAGCTTGATTTTGAGCTTTGACCTAAGCATAGGTCGCGGGTGATAGAGGATCTATGACATTCGAGAGTACTGGTTGGGCTAGCTGTATAGACGAAGTCAAAAGAGAGGACTGAGCTTTGGCCCTTTTTACATCTTTTTCCTAGAGACTTGAAGCAACATGGTTTCTATGTTGGCTAAGTGCTCTCCTATTTCCCGTTAGTTTTGCTACAAGGACAGTGAGGTGGAAACATGTGGGTAAGAATTTGTCGGCTGAAATCAGCTGATTACGGTTTCTGTGCATCAAGAAGCAACGCTTTTGCTCTACTCGAAGTGCTCTAACTTTGCTAGCTAGTTGTTCAAGTCTATCAGCTTTGTACCGATATTCCCAGTGGAGTTACCAAAATGTGAGGGTTCTTTATTACAATGATTATTATAAGTAACAGGGGGTAATACCTAAATACAAAATGTGATGGAAATGAATAAGAGCCTTAGCCAGAGAGAGCTGCGATGAAGTCCAAGAGTTTTTCCTCCCTTGGCATATGTATGAAGGGCTCCTTTATAGTCTTAGCCATTCACCTTACCCTTGAAGGTCAGATCCAAAACTTGGGTCCATTCAGCTAGAGTAGCCATCATGACCCTATTGGGTCTAATAGGGCCATTTTGGTCTTTTAGCTTGAGGGTGAGGGTTATTAAAAGTCCCTAGCTTCATGGCAGCTACATCATGAAATCCATGTTTGATTGAGGGCGCTTATCGCTTTAGTTTATTGTCTCATACTGTGTGGATAGATTACTGTGGTCTAATAGCGAAAACTCTAACAGAAAAAACCCTTCTTGTCAAGGAATTTAAGGCGATTAACATCATTTTAAGTGAAGGGTAAACAAACACTCGTTGCATTAAGTGCACATCCTTTTAAAAGCGGTAGTAGCTAAGAACAACTAATATGATTACCAATGTTACAGTCGAGGCACATGGATTCATCCTCCTTTTGCCTAAGCCTATGGGCTAGGGAAGCGTAAGTCATGAGACCCTCTGACCAATCCATGACGCTCCTAGGAGCCTCGAGCACCTTTATGTGACTGTTGTTGTCGAGACATAAGGTAGTTGTTGTGTCTCGCAATAATAAATTTACCACTCGCAATAGAACGATATCGTGTAGGATAGCTCTACGTAAAGAGGATGTCGAACCCATAGGGAGATGAGATTTACATTAGTCTTTAATTTTATTTTACAGGTAACTTGGTTGGAAAGTTTGTTGGTTGTCACGATTTAACAAACTAAAATTATAACAAAATATTTAAACAGAGCGAATTAAACTAATTTAAATGATCAGAGAGAGAAAGTCTTAGGGCTTTGACTTCACCACAACCATCATATTATATTTAGTTACACTAACTCTAGGACTTTAACAATGATATTTTTCAAAAGAATTGAACTCAATAACATTCGTTCAATTCAGGTTTTAAAGAAAGATGTTCTATAAGATTAGCTAACTATAACCTATCTGCGGTTAGCGTGAACTATCCGCCTACCTACTCTACCTACTTTAACTAGTTTGTGAATGAACCACCTTTCCTAAGCATAGATTATGAAAACATTCTTTTGTAAAAAACATTGGAATACCATTATATGACCTCTTTTCTTATAGCCAGCAGGGCTCCACCTGATACCGTCTAATAGGATAGGTTGAGAATCAATAATAAACTACTACATCTAAGATATGGGAATAACAGTTTATAATCTATTAAAGTGTGAAAACCACTTGAGTTGTCTCAAGTGCTCATAGTCATATAATCAAGAAAATAATCATATATTAAAATAATCCCAGAGTAAAAACAATCAAACCATAATAGTAGGTTGGGTTACATTAGTGCCCTAAGAGAGGAATTAGCTACTTATGACAAGGCTGGATATCATCTGTGTTGAGTTCATCTCCATCGTCACAGACGACACTTCTCTTCTCAGGATCTTCACTTCTAAGGTTTTAGGAACCCTAAAAGCCACCACACCTTTAGCCTTCTGAATAACACCGTCAAAAGAGATTGCAATTTTAGACCTCTTCTATCAAGGCTTACGCCTTCTTTTATAGAAGAAAATAAGTATTCTTTTAATTTGACATGTCGCCTTCTTTTTTGGTGGGCTTTTAGGTCTTCTGGCCCAACTGGGATGAGATACGGCTGGTAAATAGAGTAATCCTCAACTTTTAATCTGACATGTCATGGAAGGCTCGAGCTTTAGGAACAAAAGCTCGAGCTTTAAGGTTAAGGCTCGAGCGTAAGGAACAAGGCTCGAGCCTCTCTGGATGGATGCTCGATCTTTAATAAATGGTGCTCGATCTTCACTTTGAAACTTAACCAATTTTCTTCAACTATTTTCCTAAGCGTCTTTTTCTTCAACACTTAAAATATTTTTAGGGCTGAACTCTTTTAACATTGCTCAATCTAAGCTCATGGGCTCGAGCACTAGGTACCAGGCTCGAGCATTTGGGACTCAAGGCTCGAGCCTCAAGTGATGGTGCTCGATCCTGGAGGTAATGCACGAGACCTGGGAGCATTGCTTTTCAATTACAATCAACTCTTTAATTTCCGACGCCTCATGCTCTAGCTTGAGGGTCAAGGCTCGAGCACCCTTAGGAAAGGCTCGAGCACCCTATGGTAAGGCTCGAGAACTAAGGTACAAAGCTCGAGCTTTTGGGCCTTTTTAACTTTTCTTCTTTTCTTTGTTGTGATGCTCGAGCCTTAACACTTGGGCTCGAGCTTTAGGGCTTAAATTTCTTTAAACTTCACCATTTAAGCTCTCAGCTTGCTCTGAATGACCGGCAATGACTCTATAAGCTTCGATATCATCATAAAGTCCTGGTTTTAACCATATTTCTGGGAAAGCACCTACAAACACACATTAAATATAAATTAGTCTAATTATGGATAGAAGTATCACTTTAGGCCTTAACATACGTATATTTAGGGGCTCGAATATGCATATATTCAGCGCTCATCACACCCCCAAACTTACATATTGTTAGTCCCTTAGCAATACAAAATTGAAAAGCCGCTTTCGTGGGAATCACGGTTGCATTTAGCTTATGCAACAAGCCTTTAAACCCCTAGGTTACCCCTAGTGGACGAGTTGTAGTTTCGTGAGGGTTTCTAGTGATGATACCAACAAACTTCTCAAATCAGTGCCTTAAATGTACAACAAGCTTATTCAAGCCTATTTTCAAATCATATCATCCCTACAGTTCATTAATCAGTCAAATACAACAAGTATACCAATTATGTTATTAGAAAAACTTTCAACTTCCAATTTTAATTAAGCAACCATAGTCCCCACATATCAGTTAATCATTTATTCAACAATTTTAATCTCTAAAACACTTTTGAAAAGTGATCCTACAATTCATCGTATGGTTTACTATCTATACTTGCATTTATTCCATGTCATTCTTCAATTCATAAGCAGACTCTTCAAATTCTAACTCCCAAGGCATTTTTATTTTTTTTCGGGTATGCATTTTTTCAAAAAGGATATTGTGCAATATTCAGGTTTATTAAGATTTCTAAATTACCCTTGTAATGAACTTTCAGCCAATGACCCCCAAGACCAGATGATCTTAGGGCATTAAGTGTTAAAACACCCCTAAGGACTTAATTGTTCAAGTAATCTAGGCAACCTAAACCCCTTATGCAACAAGCTTACAGCTAATGACTCCCAGAAAAGATGATCTTAGGGCATTAGGTGTCAAAACAGACCCCTAAAGACTTAATCACTCAAGAAATCTAAGTATAAACTTGAACTTGATCCTTTTCTACTTTTCTTTTTCTTTTATTTTTTTCATCATGTTTTTTTCATTTTTCATTCACATTGGTGAAGAATTTTTTTTTCTTTGTTGCGTTGCATACATATCAAATTTTTTTGTTTCTTTCTTTTTTTCTTTTTTTATTTTTATATTTGCCTTGGTCATCAAAATTATCATATCTACTTGATCATCTCAGTCTAACTCAAAACAAAACAAGACTTCCAATTTGATAAGCGCCGAATATTGCATATTTAAACACCCTTATTTGCATTAGTTAAGTTCATTAGTTGGTTTTATTGTATAGATTATCTTTACTTTTGTCTTTTTGTGCACTTTCAGGTTTGTTCATTAAAAAGAAATAAATTTGAGGTTTTGGTGAGTTCTTGAAGATCAAAGCATGCCGGGCCGGGGATCTACAGTTTTCCCAAGTAAATATGTCCAATGAACTCATGGACACTTTCTGCAGAGCCCGAGAAGGAAGATGTAGTCGTTGGGCCAAGCCCAAGGCTAATTCAAGAAAAGAAGTGTTGAGCCCAAGTTGCAGCACTGTGGGCACCCGCCAGCATCATGTACAAATCCATTTGGTGCCCGCCAAGCTTTACTCGAGCATTGAATTGAAAAAAATGGAATTTCAGTAGCCTCCAGAATCGGCGAGGCCCCGCCAGTTCCTGCACGGGCCCGTTAGCTATCAATAACAGAACCAAGGATACCTTTTGCTAGCGCATGGAAGCAAGCCTTGGCACCCCGCGGGGGCCCGGCGTCCGCTGCGGGTGCCCGCCAAGTTGCAGACAACAGGTCGTGGGCTGCATTGTTTTACCTAATGTTGTCCCCTTGATTGAAGGGATATAGGTCTGCATTCTTTTAGGGATTTTAGGCCACGAATTAAGAGAGTTTGGTAGGATATTTGGCTCATAAAAAGGGCTTGAAGCATTGTATTATGATGATCAAAGATTGGGAGGATTTCTAAAGAGAGAAATATTGTGTTCTTGAAAGCTTGGGTTGTATTTTGCTAGGTGGGGCAAAAATGGAAGGACTGATCCTCTCAACCTCTTCCTCCTTTGCTTCCATAGGTCACTAACTCCCTTTCTAGAGAGGTGATGAAGCCCTTCTTTGTAAGCATGCTTTAGTTTTGTTTAATTTGGGGAATGAAGTATGTATGTGGTATTTTCATAATCTAGAGCTCTACACAAGTCGCAATGGATCTTAATTTCTATAAATGATTATGTTGAATCTATTATCTTGTCTTAGATTATATTTTCTCATGATTATATAGCTTGCATCTTCATAGTGAGAATGGAGATGAGATTATGAAATGGTGTTTCATGGCATGTTGTATGAGATGTTTGATAGTCCATAGCTTAGGGCCTCCCTTTGGTGGATTATTCTTGGTTTTTGACTTCATGTGCTATTACCATATTTATTGAGGAGTTTGATAGTATCTAGCTTAATGAGCATGTCAAGAGCTACACCTTAGTTTAGGTAGTTCAAGCATGTAAAACTTTGATAGATTATGCTTACTTCTTGATTTTATAAATTTCTTGAAGATAATGTAGCAATAGTGTATTACTACTTATCATGGTCATTTACATAAGTTGTTCCCCAAGTTAATCACGAGCTAGCATGTTTATATTATTGGTGGTGGATTCACTTCCCTAGCCCTCTCTACATAAGTTCCTCTCCTCTTAAACTCTTTCCATTTACTGTTTTATGCAAATTTCATTCCCTAGTTCTAAGTGACAACAAAACCAAACCTTACACCTCTTTCATCAAACAAAGTGATTTGAAAAACCTTGGTTGCCATAAACTTACAGTTCTTGTGGTTTGACTTACCCTTATGATAGTCCTATTTTACAATGATTTGTGTTATTGCAAGGGTTGATTATTATTGGTAGACATATCGACCCACCAATTTTTGGCGCCGTTGTCGGGGATTGCAAATGATTTTGTAACCGAGGTTTAAAGATTAACTTTAGTTTAATTGTGAATATTGTGGTTTGTGGATATTTTTCACTTTGGTTTTGGTGATTTTTGTGTTTAAGTATTTTCGTGAGATTCTAGGAACTCAAGGCTTACCAAGGAAAAACTAAAGGATTGTAAGTCTAAAGGACTCCGGGTAAGTTTTTCAAAATTCTAGTTTTAAAAGTTGTGATTATTATTGCATGTGTATAAATTAGAGATCTTTAATTGTGAAGCCCTTGTTGAGGCTATTTATGTTTTTCTATTTTGCAAAGCATCGGTCCTTGTTGTGACCATTTATTTTCTGTATTGTTGATAATTGAGGAGAAAGGGAACATTATATGTGGACGTTATGGTGAAGGGGTGTTGTGCTTGTTGTGTTAATTTTATTGTTGATGTTAGGCCGTAGGTCATTATCTTTGCCAACTCTTGAAGAACCAATTGACATAAATTCACTTGAAAGGACTCTTAGAAGAAACCTTAGGGAATCCGAAAATATAAGAAGAATTGAACTTGAATTTAATATCATGGCAGGAAATGAAGAAAATTTGAGGGATGAGAAAATTAATCTTGAAAGGGATGAAATTCTAATTGTGGTACCTATAACTCTTAGGGACCATTTCATCCCTAAACTTATTCCTCTCCTTCTTGCATAGTGATGCCAAACATTGATGCAGCCCAATATGAGATCAAATCTAGCACAATTCAAATGCTTCCATCCTTTCATGGCTTTGAAAATGAAGACCCCTATAAGTATCTTGATGAGTTCCTTGAAATCTGCTCTACCATCAAGATGATGGGCTTCCCTAAAAATGCACTCTATTTGTGTCTCTTCCCATTCGCCTTAAAAGATAGGGCAAAATATTGGTTGAACTCCCTTGTTGCAAATTCCATCACTACATGGGCATAATTACAACAAGAATTCCTAAAAAAATAATATCCGGTAAGTAAGACCAATCAAATGAGACGTTCCATTCTTAGCTTTTCACAAATCGATGGGGAACAACTCCATAAGACTTAGGAAAGACTTCAAGACCTCCTTAGGAAATGTCCGCACCACTTAATTCCAAAATAGCAATTGGTACAAGTTTTCTATGATGGTTTAACTGAACCATATAGACTCATGGTTGACTCATTATTTGGAAGAATGTTCATGTCTAAAAATACGGATGAGGCTTGGACCTTACTCGAGAATTTGAGTGAAAACTCATTGCAACATAATTCTCGTAGGGCTCTAACATTAACTAATGCAAAGAACACCAATCTATGTCAACCAAAGACAATGAGGGAAGAATATTCTCAAGTGGATGCTATAGCTCACAAATTCTATCAATTAATGGCACCACATCTCTCTCCTTCTTTGTCTCAAAATTCAGCAAGTGCGGTGTGTACATCATGCACTAGCCCATTCCATCTCTCGGATATATTGCCCCACACCGGAGCAATTTTCTAGTAACAATCAAGAGCAAGCAAATGCTATATTTTTCATGCCCGAAAATAATCCGTACTCCAATACCTACAATCTGGGATGGAGAGATCATCCGAATTTTTCGTGGAGGCAACCAGCCCCACAAAATTCGACATTTCAAAATCAAGGGCATCAAAATCAGCCCTCTTCTCAATTTCCAAATCGGCAATTTTAGGCCTCTTCAAGCTATCATCCACCCTATAATCCAAATGTTTCTACTCCACCTCATGTGTTTCCAACTGATGAGATCCTCGCTGCAAATAAGCAAATGATGGAATCCCTTAACAAGCAAATGTTAGAATCTAACAAGCAACTCTTGATATCATTGTAGCCCACTCTCCAAATGGTTCATTCATATACTCAGTCAATAGCTAAACTTGAGAATCAAGTGGGACAAATAGCTAATTCAATTAACTAACTTCTTCAAAGGGATAAAGGAAAACTTCCCGCTCAACCATTTGAGAATCCTAGAGGGATCCATGTGATTGACGAAGTCCCTCCTCCGAGTGGGCCTAATCATGAACATGTCCAAGCAATCACCACCCTTCGGAGTGGTCGAATTGTGGACAACAAGGTTGATGGAGGAAAAGATGAAAAAGTTCTTCCTCCCAAAAATCTAAATTTCAGCTCATCTAATCCAAATTTCACCCTTGAAAATCTAAAGTCCAGCACTGAAAATTCCAAACTTGTTACCCTAATTATGGAGACCTATTATGAGCCTAAGGCTCTGTTTCCTTAACGTATCCAAGAGTCGACACATTTTGGGAACAAAAGCTGTAAAATTCAAAATATGTGGGAGGTCTTTAGGCAAGTAAAGATCAACATAACTCGCTTAGATGCAATCAAGCAAATTCCTCCCTATGCCAAATTTCTCAAGGATTTGTGCACTCAAAAACGCACTTCCAAAAGTCATTTACCGAAGAAGGAAAGACTAACTGAACAAGTGAGTACGATAATTCAGCACAACATTCCTCCAAAGTATAAGGATCCGGGTGCCCCAATAATCTCGTGTGTCTTTGGTGACAACAAGATTGAAAGGGCCCTCCTTGACTTAATAGCAAGTCTG
Organism: Cornus florida; assembly: GCF_030987335.1. Taxonomy (NCBI): domain Eukaryota; kingdom Viridiplantae; phylum Streptophyta; class Magnoliopsida; order Cornales; family Cornaceae; genus Cornus; species Cornus florida. The sequence goes on along the minus strand of NW_026775571.1, from coordinate 30,001,086 downwards.
AACTTGATTCCATATTCAGTTTACGTACAACTTGGGTTAGGAGATCTTAAGCCAACCACCGTGGTCTTGCAGCTTGCTTATAGATCGGTCAAGCACCCACAGGGAATTCTTGAAGATGTCATTATCAAAGTGGATAAATTCTACTTCCCAGTAGACTTTGTGGTTCTTGACACGGAACCGGTCCATGATCTAAAGAAATATATTCTCATAATCCTTGGTAGGCCTTTCTTAGCTACAGCTAATGCTTCAATAAATTGTCGAACTAGGGTGATGGACATTGCCTTTGGAAATATGTAAGTCAAACTCCACATTTTCCATACAACTCAACACCCTCCATATGAGGATGATTGTTTTCTCATTGATGTGTTAGATGAAGTGGTCAAAGAATCCCTCCTCTTCATTCTAAGCAATGATCCTCTTAAAACTTGTATATCTCACTTTGATTTCGCAAACTTTGATATCAATCAATCCATCCAAGAAGTAAATTATTTGCTCTAAGTTGGTGCTATCAAGGACTTTCCTTCTTGGAAAGTGCCAAGAGAACCACTTCCTCAACTCTCCAATACTCCTCCAGTCCCTTCATTGAAATCTCTACCACAACTTGAGTTAAAGCCACTCCCGGCCCACCTCAAGTATGTGTTTCTTGGTGCAAATAAAACTCTTCCAATCATCATTGCATCAGACCTTTTAAAGGACCAAGAAAACAGTCTTTTAGCAGTGCTAAAAGAGCACAAAGAAGCTATTGGCTGGGCAGTGGCTAATTTGAAAGGAATCAACCTCTCTATTTGTATGCATCGCATTCATATTCAGGACGACGTCAAACCTTCTAGAGAGATGCAGCGCTGGTTGAATTCAAACATGAAGGAAGTGGTCATGACAGAAGTGATCAAGCTATTAGATGTGGGACTTATCCCCCCATCTCGGATATCAAGTGGGTAAGCCCTACTCAAGTTGTTCTTAAGAAATTCGGCCTCACCGTTGTTAAAAATTCAGCGGGACAGCTCGTGCCACAACACACCACCACCGGGTGGCGTGTGTGCATTGACTACTGGAAACTAAATTCTACCACTAGGAAGGATCATTTCCCACTCCTATTCATTGATTAAATCCTAGAAAGGCTTACCGGCCAAAGCTACTACTATTTTCTTGATGGTTATTCTAGCTATAACCAAGTGGCAATTGATCCTCAAGATCAAGAGAAGACCACATTCACATGTCCCTTTGAAACTTTTGCCTATAGACACATGCCCTTTGAGCTATGCAATGCACCAACAACTTTCCAAAAGTGCATGATGTCTATATTTTAAGATAGGGTCGAAAAGTTTTTGGAAGTATTCATGGAAGATTTTTCCGTCTTTGGATCTTTCTTTGACTCATTTCTCCACAATCTATCTTTTGTACTTCAAAGATGCAAGGAGACAAATCTGATTCTAAGTTGGGAAAAGAGTCATTTCATAATCCAAGAAGCCATTGTCTTGGGGCATGTTATTTCTAAAAGGGGAATTGAGGTCGATAAGGCAAAAGTTGAATTGATCTCTAACCTTCCTCCTCCAAATTCTGTTTGACAAATCCGTTCCTTTCTTGGTCATGCCAGCTTTTTTCCAAATTCTGTTTGACAAATCTGTTCCTTTCTAAGAGTTTGATATTGAAATACGGGATAAAAAAGGGACAGATAATGTTGTCACCGACCATCTCTCTTGTTTACTCATTCAGAAATCTTCTGAATTTGCTACAGTTCGTGATTCCTTCCTGAATGAGAAACTGCTTCAGATTTCTCATTCAAATCTTCCTTGGTTTGCGGATATTGTTAACTACCTTGCGGTATGAAAAATTCAATCCAAATGGTCCAAATAAGAGAAAAACCGGTTCTTCTCCTAAGTGAAAAATTTCTTTTGGGAAGTTCCGGAATTATTCAAATATTACCCCGACCAAATCATTTGGCGATGTATTCCTGAAACTGAATTCCAGAGTGTCCTAAATTTTTGCCACACTCTTGCATGTGGAGGACACTTCAGCGCCAAAAAAATTGCTGATAAAGTCCTTCAAAGCGGATTTTATTGGCCCTTTTTGTTTCGGGATGCTTATAATTTCTACAAGTCTTGTGAGCATTGCCAAAAGCTCAGAGCCATGTCTAGAAGAGACATGATGCCCCTGAACCCCATCTTAATCATAGAAATTTTTGATGTGTGGGGAATTGACTTCATGGGACCGTTTCCATCCTCTTATGGCTATGACTATATTCTTGTAGTAGTGGATTACGTGTCTAAATGGGTTGAGGCTAAAGCTACCAAAACCAATGATCATAAAGTTGTGGTCAAGTTTGTTTAATCGAATATCTTCAGTCGATTTGGTATGCCAAGAGCCCTCATCAGTGACGGAGGATCTCATTTCCATAATCGCTATCTTAAATCCGTCCTTCTTAAGTACTTCGTCATTCACAAGGTTGCCACACCTTACCACCCTCAAATGAGTGGCCAAGTGGAAGTATCTAATCGTGAGATCAGGCATATTCTGGAAAAAACGGTTCGACCAAACCATAAAGATTGGTCATTACGACTAAACGATGCTTTTTGGGCAGACAGCGTATAAGACGCCCATTGGCATGTCACCATATCGACTTGTCTTTGGCAAAGCTTGTCATCTCCCGATTGAGTTAGAGCACCATGCTTTTTGGGCCATAAAACGGTTCAACTTTGATCTTAAGCAAGCCGGCTCTACTCGCAAATTGCAGCTCAATGAGCTTGAGAAAATTCAAAATGATGCGTATGAAAGTGCCAAAATCTATAAGGCAAAGACTAAAGCATTCCATGACAAGTACATTGTCAACAAGTCTTTTGCCCGAACAGAAAGTTTGGCTTTTCAATTCTCGGTTGCGACTCTTTCCCGGTAAACTCCGTTCACGGTAGGATGGTCCATATATTATCTCATCCATCTTTCCTCATGGTGCCATTGAACTTCATGATCCTACCGATGGATCTCTCTTTAAGGTTAATGGCCAAAGGCTTAAACCTTATGTTGATGGCATAGTCTCGATTCGAAAAGTGGAGAAAGTCCTATTAATGGACCTAATTTACGAAGACTGATGCATAATCTTCGTTCGTCTAGCTATCAACATTAAATTTAGCACTCTTAGAAAGCAATTCTTTCAATTCCAAAGCTTCCCTCTTCCAAAGTTGCCTTAGCCAAAAATTTCTGGAAAATAGCTAAGTGTAGCCAAAATTTGAACTTTTTTGGAACTATCTCTAATTATGTTCCAAAAGTCACTTTAGGCAGGATTAGTCATTTTAAGGTCTCAGTACCATTTTCGGAATTTTTCCAGGTCGTTTCGGCAATTTTCTAGAAAAATCCAAAAATCACGGGAAATTCGAACCCCAAAATTAGCGTTTTTGTAAATGAGCTCCGATTCCCATTCCGAGGGTTATACAAGGTGTCTAGGGTCCATAGGAGCTTAAGTTTCTAATTGGAAAATTTTTGGATCCCAGCACGACCTCCGTTCAGCCAAAATGAAATTCCAATCCCTGTCAAATTTAGCGGGCGCCCGCCAAGTGCCAATAAGTACCTTCAGCTGTACGTCAAGCTTGGCCAACGCCATGCCTTGGCATCTAGCGGTCGCCCGCCAAGCTTCGGGACCTCATTTAAACCCCATATTCCAAGGCCCATTTTAAATTCTATAATTCCCTCTCTCTCATTCCAGCCGACCCAACCTCTCCTTCTTCCTCTTCTCCCTCCTAACCCTACTTCCTCACTTCCATCTCACCCTCTCCTATCTCCGTCATTCTCTCATACCCTCATCCCCATCCTCACCATTTCGCACCAAACAAGGGGCCTTTGCTTTCTCCATTTTTGGGTGTTCAACGAATTGCCTAAGCCAACTCTTTCTTCCAAATGTCTCCCAAAACTACCTCTAAGCATGCTCGCTCCTCCGAAGGACCATCTGAGGACGCTCCCACTCCCAATTGGGCTGAATAACCCATTAAAACGGAAGCCAAATTTGTCATCAAGGATGAGTTTAAGGAAAATCCGGACACGGCTTGGTCGGTCAAAGAATTGAAGGACTGTGGCCTTAAAGCTCTGCTCAAACCATGCACTTCGGCTTTCTAACCGCGTGTGGTCCGCCAATTCTACTCTAACATGTTTTACTCATGTGTGGAGCCAGAAGTGATTAAGACAACCATTAATGGCATGCCTTATGCATTCCCCATTAATGAGGACCGCCAACCTCTTTACAGTGTTTTCCCAGAGGATGTGACTTTGTCCAACATTGTCAATGAGATATGCCCCAATAATTATATTAGAATTCGCAAAACGAGCACAAACAAGTCATATCTTTGGTGCCGACTTTGGTTTTTGGACTCCGTCCTCGCCAAGAATGTTCTTCCAGTCCCTAAGCACTATGAACGTAAGGGCATTTTTCTGAACACTCTTTATGCTACTAAAAAAGGGGTATTGGTTTTGTGTTTCGCAGCTCGTCTGGGACCAACTTCTTAAGGTCTACAATGATCTATTTGTTGTGCAGTTGGATAATGCCCTAACTTAGGCACTTCCTTTCCCATATTTGGTTACCAAGATGCTCAAAACAAAACGTTCAAGGTACCCCGTAATGAGGAGCGGAATACTGAGGTATTTCTTTATGACCTCGGTGTATGGAAGTCAAGCACAATCCAGCTTAAGACATCTCGGCAAGCACGCATTGGTGATGTGCTGGACTAGGGGGGTGCAGATGTCCCTAATGCTCCTACACAGGCTGCTCTTGCACCTGTTACGCTGCCTCCACCTGCCATGTCCCGTACCGATTATGACTCCCTCAGCACCCGTATTGACAGACTCCAGTTGCGAGTCGAGACCATGGAGGGCACCCCTACGGGTTTTCGTAAGGAGACTCAAGAGGGGCAACAGGTTTTACAGGCTATGCTGCAATCTTTGACTGACTGAGCACCAAGGGAGCCGGTGGCTCATCCTCTCCTCCGATGATGGAGTGATTTTCTACTTACAGTCTCTATTTTGCCTTTTAGTAGTACTCTTTAGATTTATTTTGGGCCGCATTTGGCATTCCTTTTGTGTTTCTGTTTTGAACTTATAACTGTGTTCCTTTTGGCTGTTTTGCATGGATACTTAGTTTTTGTTAAATAAAGTTGCAGTTGCTTATTTTTTTATCTCTTTCTATGTTCCGTATCATACTTGTTGTACATATTTGTGTTTTTAACAGGTTTTTAGATTCAAGTTTAGGAATGTTGCTTTTGGAATTTGCATGGTGGCATGTTGTCACAAAGCCACTGATTTTCCTCCTATAGCTAGTATTGGTGCTCTTTTTTTACCCTCTCTATTTTTCTTTTTCATTCTTTGTCTTCCCCCATTGAGGACAATGTGACATTCAAGTTTGAGGGTATATTTTGTTATGCATTTTTGGTTGCATGTGCTAAATTGTCCATGTAAATTGATAAAATAATTTTTTGGGAAGCAATTGATTTTGTAATCTTGGAACTTATTGGAGATTGAAGCATGTGTTTAATACTTTGTGTATAAAGGCAAATGATAGTTTTGAAATAAGAAAAATCGGAAATGATCATGTGGATTCAAACTGGTTTGTATAAATCCTTCAATTAGATTTTCGTCGGATTTCATTCTCTTCTATGCTTCACACTTCACAGATGCACACCGGAAACTTAATTGTAAGGCATGTAACCTGATTTACCTTGACCATGACTCAGTTGATTTGAATTGATGACCCTAATGAATGGATATCTTTGGCATGAACTAAAAAAATAAAAAATAAAAATAAAAAGTTTGAATGATGAAAATGACTAATTTAAGTTCGTAACCTTGCTAACTCGAGTCATTAAGCCTTTGGAGTGTCCTTACACTTAGCACCCTAAAGCCATTCGGTTTGGCCTAACACTTGCTACATGGGTTTTTTAGAAAGCATTTAGACATTGCACGGTTATTCACAAAATAAAAATAAATAAATATAGTTAGCTTGAGCTCGTAGCCTTGCTAATTCGAGTTATTAAACCTTTGGAGTGTCCTTACACTTAGCAGCCTAAAGCCATCCGGTTGGGAGTTGTTGGCCTAACACTAGCTACATAGGTTAGTTAGAAAGCTTAAGGGACTTTGACATTGCACGATCATAATATATATATATATATATATATATATATATATATATATATATGTAAAAAAAAAAAAAAAAAAAAAAAAAGAAAAAAAAAAGAAGAAGAAGAATAAGTTGTATTTTGAATAAAATCATGCCTTAGAGACCTCATTTAAAAGGGAAGTTCAATGATTTGAAGACTTGTGTTCTTGAAATGGGAAAAAGAAGGTAAAAGCTGCATATTGGGAATCCGGTTCACTTTTAATGAAGCTAGAGATGATTTCTTTTATAGATTTGACAATTAAAGTATTTATATACACTATAATGTTGATACATGAAAATTGAAAAATGTTTAGGCATTTTGTTATATCAAGGCTTCATATACACAAGGTAGTCTTCATAATCATTCCATCTCCAATGTTCTCTATGTTCTAAGTTGCATTTGAGCTTTGTGCATCTTCTTGCACCATGTTTGATATTTTTGGGTAGTATTCCAATTGTTGTCATTTCATTAAGTACTTAATTTTAGTTTTGCTATGGGACTAGCAAAATGTAAGTTTGGGGGTGTGATAAGTGCCGAATATTGCATATTCAAGCACCCTTATTTGCATTAGCTAAGTCCATTAGTTGGTTTTATTGTATAGATTATCTTCAGTTTCGTGTTTTTGTGCACTTTTAGGTTCGTTCCTCAAAAAGAAATAAAATTGAGGTTTTGGAGAGTTCTTGAAGATCAAAGCATGCCGGCCCGGGGATCTATAGTTTTCCCAAGTAAATATGTCCAACGAACTCATGGACACTTTCTGCAGAGCCCGAGGAGGAAGATGTAGTCATTAGGCCAAGCCCAAGGCTAATTCAAGAAAAGAAGTGTTGAGCCCAAGTTGCAGCATTACGGGCGCCCGCTAGCATCATGCACAAATCCTGCGGGCGCCCGCCAAGCTTTACTCGAGCATTGAATTGAAAAAAATGGAATTCCAGTAGCCTCCAGAATCGGTGAGGCCCCGCCAATTCCTTCGAGGGCCCGCCAACTGCTAATAGCAGAACCAAGGATGCCCTTTGCCAGCGCACGGAAGCAAGCCTTGGCACCCGGCAGGGGCCCGCCTTCTGCTGCGGGTGTCCACCAAGTTGTAGATAATAAGTCGTGGGCTGCATTGTTTTACCCAATGTTGTCCCCTTGATTGAAGGGATAGATCTGCACTCTTCTAGGGATTTTGGGCCACGAATTAAGAGAGTTTGGTAGGATATTTGGCTCATAAAAAGGGTTTAAAGCATTGTATTATGATGATCAAAGATTGGGAGGATTTCTAGAGAGATAAATATTGTGTTCTTAACCACTTGGGTTGTATTTTGCTAGGAGGGGCGAAAATGGAAGGGCTGATCCTCTCAACCTCTTCCTCCTTTGCTTCCATAGGTAACTAACTCCCTTCCTAGGGAGGTGATGAAGCCCTTCTTTGTAAGTATACTTTAGTTTTGTTTAATTTGGGGAATGAAGTATGTATGTGGTATTTTCGTAATCTAAAGCTCTACACAAGTTGTAATGGATCTTAATTTCTATAAATGATAATGTTGAATCTATTATCTTGCCTTAGATTATATTTCCTCATGATTATATGGCTTGCATATTTATAGTGAGAATGGAGATGAGATTATGAAATGGTGTTTCATGGCATGTTGTATGAGAAGTTTGATAGTCCATGGCTTAGGGCCTCCCTGTGATGGATTATTCTTGGTTTTTGACTTCATGTGCTATTACCATATTTATTGAGGAGTTTGATAGTCTCTAACTTAATGAGCATGTCAAAAGCTACACCTTAGTTTAGGTAGTTCAAGCATGTAAAACTTTGATAGATTATGCTTACTTTTTGATTTTATGAATTTCTTGAAGATAATGTAGCAATAGTGTATTAATACTTATCATGGTCATTTACATATGTTGTTCTCCAAGTTTATCACGAGCTAGCATGTTTATATTATTGGTGGTGGATTCACTTCCCTAGCCCTCTCTACATAAGTTCCTCTCCTCTTAAACTCCTTCCATTTACGTTTTATGCAAATTTCATTTCCTAGTTCTAAGTGACAACAAAACCAAACCTTACACCTCTTTCATCAAACAAAGTGATTTTAAAAACCTTGGTTGCCATAAACTTGCAGTCCTTGTGGTTTGACTTACCCTTATGATAGCCCTATTTTACAAAGGTTTGTGCTATTGCAAGGGTTGATTATTATTAGTAGACATATCGACCCACCACAATTTCTACCCCACAGAATTCATGCAAGTGTGACATTGTACAAAGTGTAGCATCTTAGAGATCAACATCATTAAACAACAATTATCCTAATAGAGTGAACCACAGGCCACCAACTGATTTCAAAAAATTTTAAGTAATCCCTTTCACAGTAATTTAACATACAAACCTTTTCTAACCAACATCAGACTGCAAACAAAGTATATAACCATTAACAGACTCAAACATATGCTTATATCATTAAATAGCAAATCACATCCTTGTGTAAGCAGATTAAAATTTCCAAGCTAACCTTACCCCCAAACTTATTGTGCATATTGTCCTCAATGTGTGAGAACAAAAGAGAGTGAGAAAGATATTACCATACAAATAGACTAGCAAAGATATGACAAAATACTATACAGATGGGTAAAAATGAGTTTCCAGCATCGTCTCCTTCAACATAGTGGTTCCTCTCAAAATCACCCCCAAACTTAATCTGTTGTAACTGGCAAAATCAATAAACTCCAACACACATCAGAGTATCAAGTATATGGAGTAAGCATAGAGAAGTATAAACACAAGGAGAATATAACCAAAAAGCATGTATATATATCATAAATCAGTACAATGCTTTTGAAAGAAAAACTAAGGGCAGATATACATCATATGGAAATAAACACAGCAAAAAGACTGCCCTAGTCAACAAAAATATAGAAAAGTCCTAAAAACTAATTCATAAGTGCAGTTGGTGAATCGGAAGAAGTGGCTAGAGCGGACGGAGTGCAGCGAAGTAACTCCTCCAATATGCTCTGCTGCGCAGTTAGTATCTGCCACAGCACCATCTGACCATCCTGTAGCTCAGCTATCCTGGCTTGTAAAACTCTAATCTCAGCCTGAGAAGAACTCTCAAGCTGGGCTGTAGGAACGGGTCTCCTCCTCAGTGAGGGCTGGCTATTGGAGAGATCCATCTCCTCCGTTGTACCCTCATCATCATCATACTCTCCATCATTGTCTTCCCTTACCATCACTGCAGCAGCAGGCTCAGTAGATAGAATAGTAGGCGGGGATGGATAAGGTGGAAAATACATATGGCATACCCCTCACCTCGGCGTCCATATGCCGTCGATCCTCTCGGATCTCATCGTCAACACCCCACTCCAGCTTCCTTGTCCTGGGCATATACCCAAAGATGTTGTTCCACTGCATGAAATGATACTGGGTGAAGACTGTCATAGTAACCTCATTCGGGGGTATCGGAACCCATGCTATCTCCATCAGGCGTGTGACAAGCCTGGGGAAGTTAAAATGGTGGATAGGAGGGCGTCGGGCCTCTCCCATCTCGTCATAGAGATGGCGGAGCTGCACAAAAATTAACTGGGGAATAGACACCAAGTAATTAGTATGAAATGTGTAAGTCGCATCCACCATCTCAATACATCGCCCACCCTTATGTCCGATAGGGCGAGTGTTGGCCACGAGGACCATATCCAAAAACCAGAAACGTTTCAGAAGCTATGACTTCCGGATCGTCTCCCATGTGGTGGCAAATCTCCCCTGGCCCATAGCACGGACCATTGCGTCCCGAGTCGTGCCTGAGCGAATCTCAAGAAATCTCTCTTGAAGAGCGGCTGGGCACCTATGATGGCAACCCATAGCCTGAGAAATAATATCACAGCTCACTGTCAGTTGTATACCCTCGGCAGTCGCTATGAAGTGATCTTCCTCCTCTTGCTCCTCATCTCCTACATGGAACTACAGGGATCTATAGAATGCTCTCACCAGCCTGGGATAGGCAATCTATGTTGGATGCCTCAAGAACCCCGATAGCTGGAGAGCCTGAAGGTCCTCTATAGCCCAAAAGGTATCGTGGTGCCGCTGAAAATCCTCTATAACAAAATTTGTCTCAAAGCAGATCTTGCTGTACAGCCAGGAATCATCTAATGCCATCGCCGGTGTCCTAACAACCCACTGCCTCGGCCATCTCAGCATCTTTATAATCCAAAATCACTGTCCCAGCAAAACTCCTAACTCTGTGCTCTGAGGCTCGAGCCTGAGGTATAATGCTCGAGCTCAGGATCTAATGCTCGAGCCTGCTGCAAGCAAATGCTCGAGCCTCAATCTGAAGGCTCGAGCTTCCTGGTTTTTAACCGAAGCTTAAATGTCCTCAAATCTTCCAAAATCATCCCCAAACCACCACCACAACAACACCCCAATACTGTTCTACAATCTCACAACAACCCCAAAACTTCTTATATTTGCCCAAAACACCTTAAATCACCCGAACTTGTGTTCTTCAAATCCAAATGAGATTCGGAATTTTTGTAAGTTTTTGGATGATTTTGTGATTAGATAGGGTTTATAAAGGATCAAAATTAAGCTTTTGAAGAGATCTGGGCATCATTTTGAGATGAAATTAGTATATATATAGAAAATATATACGTATATATACATATACATACATCTATATAAAAACTAAGAAGGATGGAGAGATTCATACCTTTTTGACGTGGAATCAAAGCCTAAGAGCGTAAGGATGAGGATTGAATGGAGATTGAAGAGTTTGGAGAGAAAATGGAGGCAAGAAAACCAAAGGCACGAGGGTTTCAAACTCGGCTTGAGGGTTTTATTTAATATTTTATACAAAGGCTCGAGCCTCAACTTTCAGGCTCGAGCATTGTGACAAATTTTAGGATTTTTGATTTTTTTCAATTTTTATTCTCTTTTACTTTGTTAACCTAACACTAAACCATAAGCAAAATAAATTAAACCTAAAAATTTCTAAACCTAGAAAAATAATTAAATCACAAATGAAAATAACTATGCAATAAAACTACAGTACAACATACAAATGCTAAGTTTAATGTCGACAACTTGACAGCATGCTAAGTTTAACGTCGATAGCTCGATGAAAACCTGACCTCTCTAATCCAAGTAAATAGGATTATGAAGTTCCACTGCCTCAACTGTGCCTCTCTGCACACTACCCTCTATGTAGGGTTTAAGTCTCTGTCCATTAACCTTAAACAGTTGTCCAGTCTTGCAATCTTGTATCTCTATTGCACCATAAGGTGTAACAGAAATCACTATGTAAGGACCTTCCCAACATGACTTTAACTTTCCAAGAAAAAGTTTCAGTCGTGTATTAAACAACCAAACCTTCTTCCCAGGCTCAAAAGTCTTACGCAAGATATGCTTGTCATGAAATGCCTTAATCTTTGCTTTGTATACCTTAGCACTCTCATAAGCATCATTACGTAATTCTTTAAGCTCGGTTAATTGAAGCTTCCTGTTAGAACCAGCAGATGTCGTATCAAAGTTGAGCTTTTTTATAACCTAGAAAGCTCTGTGTTCTAACTCTACAGGAAAATGGCACCATTTACCATAAACAAGATGGTAAGGTGACATACCAATCGGAGTCTTGTATGCCGTTCGATAAGCCCACAAAGCATCGTCCACTTGTTTAGGGATGCTAGGTAGAAACAAATTTATGAGTGATGGAGTATCTTTGTACCAAAGTACAGAAATACCTATTACAGAAGTGAGCACCCCCATCACTAATAATAGCTCGTGGCATACCAAACCAACTAAAAATGTTCGTTTGAATGAATTCAACCACGATTGCGTGTTCAGTGGTTTTAGTAGCCACCGTTTCAACCCATTTAGACATATAGTCAACAACCATAAGAACGTGCTCATTTTTATTAGACAAAACAAAAGGACCCATGAAATCAATACCCCAAACATCAAAAACCTCAACAATTAAGATTGGAGTCAAGGGCATCATATTTCTCCTAGAAATTGATCCTAGCTACTAACATCTAAGGCATGACCTACAAAATAAGTATGCATTCCGAAAGAGTGAAGGCCAAAAGAAACCACATTGAAGAATTTTAGCTACAGTTTTCTTTGCACTGAAATGACCTCCACATGCCAAACTGTAACAGAAGGTCAGAATACTATGAAACTCACTCTCAGGAACGCATCTACGAATGATTTGATCAGCACAGTATTTGAATAGCTGAGGTTCTTCCCAATAGTACATCCTAATTTGGGAGAAGAATCGATCTTTTTCCTACTTTGACCAAGATAAAGGAATTTTGCCTATTACGAGGTAATTCACAATATCAGCAAACCAATGCAAATCCTTATGAGAAAACTCAAACAATTGTTCATCTGGGAAGGAATCACAATCTGGAAGTAAAGTTGAGGTATCTGCAATTAGAATTCTTGAAAGATGGTTAGCTACTACTTTATTTTACCCTTTCTTATCCCGGATTTCATAATCAAACTCTTGAAGCAAGAGGATCCATCGAATTAAACGGGGTTTGGTTTCTTTTTTGAATAGAAGATGTTTCAAAGCAAAATGATCATAATGAACTACGACTTTGGAACCCAATAGATATGATCTGAATTTGTCCAAAGCAAAGACAACTGTAAGTAACTCTTTTTCAGTAGTGGTACAATTCAATTGTGCATCTTAAAAAGTTTTGCTCGTATAGTAAATAACACAAGGAAGCTTATCCACTCGTTATCCTAAGACAACATGCTAGTCCCTAGCAATGAACTACAAAGTAAAGGAATGAAATGAACAACTATACAACTATGAATCTAGAAAGAAATAAATGAATAACGCCATTTTCGTAGGGAACACGATTGCATTTAGCATATGCAACAAGCCTTTTAAACCCCTAGGTTACCCCTAGTGGACGAGTGAAGTCTCGTGAGGGTTTCCAGAAATGATATCCACAAACATTAAGCTCATTCTCACTAAAGAGGCACCAATATTGCAAACAAGCATTGGGAGAAAACTACCTCAAGTATTTAATTTTTCAACATTTTCAAGCAATCTCCTAGAATTTTAACATTAAGCAAGCAAGTATGGTCCTCCACACATCAAGAGAATGATCATGCAAATCAAAACAACACTAGAATCCTTTTTGAGTGGACCAACATCAAGTGTGTTGCTATCTAAGCCAACTAAAGAAATGACCACATCCTTACCCTCAAACTAGCACACAAATCTAGTCCCAATCATCAAAACAAAGAGTTGACCTTTTATTAAAGCTTTATTGATCTAGGTGCACTTATTCTTTTCACTCGATTTTTTTTTTTTTTTAAAGGATCAACGATGGAAGCATGGTGTAATGTGTTGATCTATTAAGCTTTCTAACGATTCATGAGGTCGAGCGTTAGGTCAATGACTCCCAAACCGGACAGCTTTAGGGCATTAGGCGTTTAAACACCCCTACGAACTTACAACCTCAAATCACCTAGGCTACAAATCAAAACAACCTCCATCTAATCATTTCCCACTTCTCACCTTTTGGGAGAAGTCCTCACTTTTTTTATTGCTTTTGCAACTTTTTTTTTTTAGTTCAATTATTAACCTAGAGTTTGGGCCCTTCACCTTTCGGCACGAGAAATTCAATGCTTGATGAGGCTAGAATCCTGACTTCTCAATGAAAAGGGTTTGTTATCACACCTTTATCAAAATGAAAGCTTTCACTGCACTACTAGCCCAATTAGAATATAACCAATTCAATAATCAACAAAGCATGTACCCTACAAATGAATGCTAATGTGTGCCTGTGCTAGTGTAGAATCCTAGAGTGAATCTCAAAACAATCACAAAATCAGGATGATGTAGACCACAAATGCAAGCAAGAAATTAATCTTTCAAAAAATTTACTCCTAAATGACATCCACAAGGTATACAAGGAGTATTGGACTCTCAAGTCAAGCAATTTTTAAATTTTAAGCAATATAGTCCTCAAAAGATTAAAATCATCGCTAGTTATGGACCAATTATAGACAATCCCTCAAATACACAAGTCATGCTTAAAATTTTGATTTGAAGCAAATACTGCATTTAACACCATTACCCCCAAACTTAAATGGCACAATGTCCTCAATGTGCAAAGAGAACAAAGGAAAGAGTATACCAGTGTAGCTATAGCAAAGAATGGTCATGACACAAGTATCCAAAGTGGGTGGTATAACCCCCCTAAACTTAGGATTAACTGTGGTCCTGAAAAGATGGCACTGGATAAAAGCTCATTAGATAACAAAGGGGATAATAACAGTGCACAATGGACATGCAAGTGTAAATGGGACAAGAATTGAAGTAAAGAGAGAGAGGAAAAAGGGTGGTCCTGAAAATTAGGGCAGCACTCTCTCTCACTGAAGTCACTGGGATGCACCTGATGGAGTCAATCAAATACAGATATATCAATATAAGGTATAATATCCGGAATATAGCAAAATATTGCATGTATAGCAAAAGATAAAAATAATGTACATCAGAATGTCTGAGCCAACAGACTGGCCGTAAAAATATCACAACGGCAGCAAAAATAGCAAATATCAAAGATATGTCTCGCAGTGTAGTCATGACATCCGTATGCAGGGAAGAAATGTCAGCTCGGATGGAGACAGTGTCTGCACAGATAGAGACTATGGCATCCTTCAAAGCCTGGAGACGCTATCCAATGCCGGGTGTCTGAACTGGAGCCTCAAGTATAACTGGATCAGGAAACTGTGGTACATCCTGAGCGTGCTCCGGAGAATGAACTGGCGATCCTGCTGAAGAGAGATGCTGTAGATCCACTACAGAATACTACTCTAAGTCTATGTCCATATGTACTGTAGCTGGATTAACTGCTGGATCGTCCGCTGCTGGTGCATCTGCCTCTCCTACTGCTGCTGTGGCTGCTGCTACTATCTCCTCCTCCTCAGCCTTCTCAGCTGCTATCTCTATATCCTCTAAAAGACTCTTGATAAGAGCATTGTAGCTCTTATTCTAGTCCTTCTTGCCAAAATGGCAAGATCCTGTCTCGGGCGCTCATCTGGACGGAATGGATAGCGTTGATCTCGGAGGATCTGGGTGATCAGATGGCCAAATGGAAAATACTTAGCCTACTTGGGCTTGGCCTTGCTGATGTAGTCTACATAGAGCTTCATCATCACAGTCCAATAGAGGGCTTGAATAGAAACCCAACAACCTGTCTAGAAAGCATACAGGGCTGTCAAATAATCGCCGCACCTCTGGATCTTGTAGCCGGCCATGAACACATTTCGGTACAGGACCGAATCAAAGAACCACAGGTCATCGAACAGATAGGTCCGAGTAGCAAATGTGTCACCCTCACTATAGTGGCCTGTACGTTCCTCGGTTATAAATGTATAAGAAGGCCTCCTCTCCAAAATGGGATAATCGAGCTCAAGCTCAGGAGGGCAGGCATGCGAGCATCGGTAGGATCAGGCCAGAGTCTCCACTGTAATGCAAATAGGGTGGCCATCCACTGTAGTGTGTAGCTCCACCAGATTACTCAGGGCAAGTCAGAGGTTCTAGAAGAACATCCGAACAAGCCTCAGGTAAACTGGGTAAGTGACTGGGGCTAGAATGGCTGAAATGCCCCTGCAGTCAATGTCCTCGTAGGCTGGTCGGGTCAGGATATACCAGGAGAAGAACGAAATGTCAAAGACCGACTCATGTGCCAATGTAAGGCTTGAGTATCTCGGCAGCGGTCTGTCTAATGCCTTGTAACGACCCGGTCATTTGCCTTCCTTTCCTTTTTCTTGAAATTTTACGAATGAATTTTTTTCGTTTAATTTTCTTTTCTGAGCTCTGTTTCATGTCGCTTAGTGTCATCTCGAGTGGTCAAAATTGGTTCTTGAGACTCTTTTCTGTGGATTGACAACTTCCTTTGAGGACCGAGTCATTTTCACATTTTTCTTTTTTCGACACTATGCGCTATTTCGTCCTTTTCCCTATTCTGTCTTATCTCCGTTTGTCAGTTTTTGGCACAACCTCACTTCTCATGCTCGGAGTTGGTTTTTGACTTCACATGCCTTCATCTTGAGTGGTTTCATCGAAATACGTATCTTTACTTTTGTAAGAAAGTACTCTGGTTGCTCCCGGTGCCCACAGGGGCATGGATGCACAATTCTTTAGAATCTTTTTCATTTCTTAGGGTGTTTTTTGTAAATATATTTTGAAGATATTTTATTTTAGGGGTATCTAAGAAAATATCTTTTGGAAGATATTTTCATTCTGGGGTAGTTTCGCAGTTAACCCTTTTTGTAGGGGTCATTGTGCAATTAACGAAAGTTATCGCAAAATGTCTCGTCTGGAGCCTGGATCCTCGTACAGGATTCATTTTCACATTTTCTCAAGTCATGGACTCTTAGAATTTCCTTCTGGTCGTTTTCCCCAGTTTTAGGGATTTCTGGCCCCGGTTGCCGCCGAACTTATTCAGAACATAACTTTCTGTTCGGGACTCAGTTTTTGACGCTGTTTCTTCTGTTGTTCATATTTTCTCATTTTGAATCTTTTTTGTTCATGGAGTTTTGCCGTTTGAGCGCGTCTGCTCAAAATCCACTTTTCCAGACCCGGCGGGGCCCTTTCGAGGCACTTTTTGAGATTTTCTATAAATAAGGGGCTTAAAGAGAAAAATCAAAATTTTCTTCTCTCTCTCCTCTCTCTTGGCCGGCAGCCATGGCTACCAAAGGGCTGCCATGCTTCTTCTTCATTTTTCAGCCACTTCCCTCAAGTGAAAACTCTTCGGCCTTAACGTTTAATGCTTGTCTTGATGCTGCGCATCTTATGCCCTTATTAGAATCCATTTTCGATGATTTTTTGAGTTCGGGTTTGGAGTCAAGTTGAGATTTTCAGGGGGCTTCTTGCGGATTCTTGTTCATGGTGTTGTCCCCGACAAAACCTCTTGGTATCGTCGAATTCGGAGCACTTTTATTTTGGTGGGCCTTTGAGGTTTCATCTCAAATTGAGGTAGGGGATGCTCTAGGTTTAAATTCTTGTTATATAGCATGCTTGTGATGCTTATACTACTTGTTTGCATGATTAAATAGAAAATCTAGAGATTTTATTATTTATTTTTCGTGTACGAGATCTAATTTTCCCGGTTGCTTGTGACTTGGTTTAAACATGTAGCATGATATTATATTGCCCCATGATATGCTCATTGTCATGTATTAAAATTAGAGCATTTAAATAAATACTAAAGCTTTTATTTAATATTTATCTTAGGTGAAAGATTAATTCACATGGCCTTAACTAGCTTGAAATTAATATGTGTTAGTGTATTATATTAGGCCTTACCATGTTTTTCAACATAGTTGAATTTGAAAGTAATTGGAGGTGTTTTAAAAATTAGTAATTATTAATTAATTTGATTAATTAATTTGTCCCGAGTGCACTATTCACTCTATTTAAATTCCGACTTGATATTCTTGACTTACATGCCATATAGCTTCACATATATTTGATTTAGAATATTCGGTTAGGTTTTCAAACCCTTCATTTAATTAAATTCCTTGTTTAAGATTTAATCCCCATGGTGATATACAACTTGGAATTGAATTGTGGCATGCTAGAAAATTAAGCTTAGGTAGAGTTGTTCACATATATTAAATTGGGATTAATTGCATGAGAATTGTAACTTTTAATTTATATTTAACTTTAGTGAAAGGTTAAGTCACATGGTCTTAAATTAAATGAAATAAACTTGTAATGTGATATTACATTAGTCCTTGGCATATTCTCTAAGATATATTAAATTGAGAGCATTTGGTTAAGTTTGAAAATCTAGAGATTTTAATGAAAAGAATTAATTAAAATCTATTTCGTGGTCCCATTAGCTTAATTAAGGTTTTAACTTGATATTTGAATTGGCAATGATTTGTTTACTAGTATATATTAATTTGGGACTATCTAAAGTTGCTTTAGAACCTTGGGATTTAAATTAGCATTATTTAATTAAAGTCTTACTTTGTTGTTCTAACAACCTAATTGAGTTTTAGAATGGATATAGGTGATGACATTGCCATGTCCTTTAACATGTATTAAATTGAGGTTAATTGGAATTGAATCAGAATCTAGAGAATTTAATTGTGTTTATCTATTTAAATTTAATTAATTTGCTCCATGATCTAGTTGTATTTTAGAAGTGGTTTCTATATTCAAATCGTGGACTTACACTTGTTGTATATTCATTTGGTTATGTTTTGAACATTAGATAACATAGTTGCTATGTTTGTACTCATAAGAATATGTTTTCCTTATTGAATATATTGTTGCCTTGTGTAATGATTTGCACACTTCGTATTAAACATTTTTCATGCATAGCGTGTAACGAATCGCACACTGAAGATTCGACATTCATCATATCATATTAGTTGTGGATTTAGAGCATGTATTGTATAGGTTTCCAAATTTGGTCGTGCTTGGTAGATAGTTGATTATCTTGCATATTCCTGTTGATATATGCATTGTTGCACAACTTGCTGATTTTGGAAACTTGGGGATGTTGTTGTTTGACTATAGCTAGGACGTGGTTCTAATATGGGGGATAGTCCCTCTATATAGTCTAGTGCGCACATAGGGAGGTTACCCATGGGCTAGTAACCCTAAAGTAACTATGTTGTCGGTCTGATCCAGCGTGACGTCCGAATATCCACTTTGTTTGATTTCGCATTTCATTTTCAAGTTGATAACTAGATGATGTTGTAACTTGTTGTTTCTTATTTGTCGTTCCATTTTAAGTTACAGGATGTTAACTTTGCGAAATTGTGTTTTATGCGTTGTATTGGAAGTTCCAATGTTGGTTAAATTGCATCGATATTGAAAATCGTGTTTTGACATTCTAATAAAGCTTAGGATTGACCCTATTGATTCATTTATAACTTAGAATTTAGGTGGCATGACCCATTTCTGTTGTTTTCGTGCTTTAAATTTCAAGCTGATAGCTTTAAGAAATTATATTTTGTTGTCTTGTATAATATGATTTTATGTGGTTAGACTGCATTGAAGTTGTAATTTGCGTTTTGATTGTTCAGCATGGCCTAGGATGATTCCTTAGACTTATTTAGAACATAGACATTAGGTGACATGATCACTTTAGTTGTTTCTGTATTCGAGATTGCAAGTTAATACCTTTAAGAACCTATATCTTGTTGCTTTGTATAACGTGCTTCCATTTTGTTTAAATGGTATAGATGATGTGATTTATGCTAGAAACACTCTAAGGTAGTTTAGGATGCTCCCTGAGTCTCATTTCGATATAGACATTAGGTGGCATGAACCCCTTTAACATGTTTCACCTTAAGGTGATAATTTTGTAAAATGCTAGGTCGATGCATGCTCATCTCCTACGAGTAGCTTTATGTTACTCACCTCTATGATACTGGGGCATATTTCAGGTACGAAGACTTAGTTCGTGAAGCCTAGCATTCCTTGGATGTCGTGTAGCTTTCAAGTTTCCATTTCATGCAAATAGCATGAAATGTCATTTTGTAGACTTATATGTCAAAATATCTATATTTGATTCTATGTATGTAATGTGTTCTTAAGTACACTCCTTTCAATGTATTTGATATGTATGAGATGAGGCCGGAGGCCAATGACATATATATTGTATTCTATGCAACTTTTTAACTTCATGAAATGTTATGAAAACCTTGAAAAATGGCAAGTCATTACTTCACCATGGTTGCATCAGGTGTGGGAATTCCATTTTCATTCTTTTATAGGGTCTTATTAATCTTTTATGAAGTGTGGCCAAGGGCCAAATGGTCATTTGATCCCGTTTTGTATTTTTGGATTCCATGTTTTTCATTCCACGTCCAATTTTTCCTTTTGCCCGTTGGGGGGTCGGATTTTGCATCGGCTATATTTTTAAGCCATGGACCATTGTAGCACATCTAAATAGGTAATTTACGTTTGCGTGCATGGTCATTTCCGGGCAAATACTCATCGTTTGTGTTTCGAGCCTCCTACGGATTCATTTCACCTATTTGTTGAAAAGTCTAGCTTAAAGGCATTTTGGGTATTTCCTTAGGGAAATAAATTCCGTTCTTGGCTCCATCACATAGAAAATGTGATTTTAGGTGGAGTTTCTTCTTCGTGTTTTTTCGAAAAATGTCATCTTGGCCTCGAAAACTGCTTCGCAAACTCATTTTTTCTGCTAAAACATTGTTTCTGCATTTGACCCAGGGTTCTGCCCATTTGGGCGGGCGCCCAAGGGTCTTGGGTGGGCCCCCGCCATGCACAGGGTTGTCCCACACCATTTCCCATGGTTCTGCCCATTTGGGAGGGCACCCGAGGGTTTTGGGTGGGCGCCCGCGGATACTATTCTTGCACTAGACATTCTTCTTCAACGGGTCATATCTCACTCGTTTTAACTCCAAATTGGTCTATTCTTGAGTCTAAACTGACCGCGCCAAAATGAGATTTCCAATGGTACCAATTAGAGCTTTAGATTCCATTTTTAACTCAAGTTATTCATGTTTTAGTGAAGTAGTGTCAGAATTTGGTTTGAACCGGGATAGGGTTTCCCTTCCTTCGACTTTGGGACTTGATATCTTTGCCATCCGGACTCCGAATTAGGTGATTCTTGAGTCTAAATTCATTAATTTTTCATTTTCTTTCCAATGGTATACTTGGTAGCATCCATTTCTCTGTGTAATGACCATTTTTCCCCTAGGACTTAATTGTTACCTTTCCGATCTCTTGCTTCCGCACTTATCCCTTTGGGTTCCGAGACCTCATAGAAGGTCATCTTAGGGTCTTAGAGGTGTGTTGTGCCTTGGGAGACCATTGTCTTGTCTTCTGCTTCCGCATCTAGATCTGCTATCGAGTCAATCTTCGGTTCATCATTGTAGTACCGAGTTGAATCAAAACCCGGGTCGTTACATGCCTGGCCCGGCTGTGGATGAGCCAGAGATGGAGAAGGTGATGGTGTACGCTTAGCCTCATCATGGGATGATGAAGATGCAGAGGCCGAAGAATGGAGTCTAGAATTGGCTGATAGGGACTGAGCGGGATTTGGCTCAATATCATCCTCTAGCTGCTCAGGCAGCTCAGCCTCAACAGGCTACTCTGGATCAGGGACCTGGGATGGTCCTGCTTGTAGCTCAGGCTGCTCCCGAACATGAGAGGGCTCACCTGGCCCCTCTAATCTAGGCCTGACGTGTCGCTCATACTGTCGCTTGGCGACAGTCTTTACTTAGGCCATGACCTGGAAAAGAACACAACACTTGGGAAATCAGTAATAGATTATAAAGATCTGAGGCACAGTAAATAGAAACATAGATGTCAAATAAGATAAACAACACAGAATAAGAATCGTGAATCTACGCAAGTGGTGATGGAGCTAAATAAACAGTGACATGAAGTGAAGCATGCTAAACAATATAAGTATGGAATGCATCCAATATGGAAAACACAGGCATTGGACATGTATGAGATAGCATGGAATCACAACAGAGAGTGTGTGAAGTGTGGGATACAAGTCTGTGAAGTTCAATCCATCACAAAAATATAAGATCGATCTCACTGAGATCGATATGAGATAAGTTCGATCGATCTTGTGTGATCGATCGAAGAAAACTTTGATCGATCGAACTGCTAGGGACAATTCGAACAGTCACAGATCTGTGACGTTTATGGCACGAGGACACCCAAGCAAGCTTGTAGGGCCCTCTCACACATCAACAACACAATATGGGTCACGTGTTTGGCCCGTAACCCTCAAAAATTGATTCAAAAATGAAATATATATACAAAACTATATACATATATATATACACGTATATACACCATCATAGAAACTTTAAATATGGCAAGTATCAAGCATGGCAACCCTAGATCTAACATGTAAAGCTTAGATTCATAAGGATTGAAGGTTGAAACTTAAAAGACAATTTGAAACTTACCAAATTCGAGAAAGAGAAGTGGTGTGAAGGAGAGAGACGAGATCTGAGATGAGGGAGAGAGATTCGAGCCTCGGGAAGGTCGCCTAAGGGCTCGCTGGAGATGGAAGAGGTGATATTTGCAACGGCGAGGGACGAGAGGGTCTTTAGATCGATCTTTGAATCGATCTAATGACCTTAGGGTTTTGTTTTTAAAAACATTTCCCCACCAATTCGATCAATCAGGGAAAATTTTCGATCGATCGAACATAGATCGATCCTGAAAATGTTGAGATCGATCTCAGTTCACTAAATGACAAATTGTTTTGATTTTTTTTAAAAATTTTTTTATATTTAAATATTTACAAATCAAAAAGTAGGAATTCAAATTCAAAACATTTTTTTAGATTTTTGGGAAAATAACATAAAATACAAATTTTTTTATTTTTTGGAATTTTAGAAAATATATAAATTTTTGGATTTGTGGAAATTTTAAAATAAAAAGAAAAGTAGAATTAAAAATCAAAAATCTTTAAAATAAAATAAAATAAACATCTTTTTAAGGTTTTTGAAGATAAGATAAAATCAAATAAAATAAAATAAAAATAAAAATAAAAACAAAACTGCAATCAAAGTCAAAATCAAGGTTAACAAGAGGCACAGATCGATCAAGCTGAGATTGATCGAAAAGGTACTTCGATCGATCGAACAGGTGAAAACCTGCAGAGAAGTTCGAACGATGCATAGGATGCCTTTTTTCATGGATCTCAAAAATTTTCTAAGTGTGGAGTGAAGATCGATCCAATAACAATTTCCATCGATCTTAGAGTACTCAGATCGATCAAAAGAAATTTTTGAACGATCCACAGAGAGCTGATTTATGCAGGAATTTCAGATCGATGGAACAGAGCAATGATTGGATGAAGGGATAGGTGTTCGATCGATCGAACCTCTTTTGAGATCGATCAAACTGGGACAAAATGCCTATTTTCAGAATGAAAGTGCATGCATACTCAATCAAAATCCTAGCCATGTGTATGAATTCCAAAACATATCTAGATGACGCAAGAAATGAAAGGTAAAATAGAAATGAGGGAGGAATAGGGTTGTAAACCCTACGAAGCATTTACTAGTCTTTAACGTCTCTAGCAAGACATTGGGCTCTTTTAGCCCGGATCAAACATCTTATAATGCATCCCCTCCTTGTCGGGTGATGAGTACTTTGAATTACACCCAACAAATGGTTCCCTAAAGAACTTGTTGGATTAGGTTCAAAGGAGATTGTTGGTCCCTTGTCAATATGATCTTTGGGCTTCCACGCCCTCTCAAAGCAAGATTTTGAAACATTATTTTTTGAATTCAAGGTTGAAGATAAACTTTTTGAAGTTTTGGTTTCAAGAAAAGACTCCATTCTTTCACATTCATTGTATAGACATTTTTTTATGACATTTACTTCTTCATTCTTGTCAAATGAATTTGGGGTCGGATTGAAGATATTCAACTTCACCTTCGTATATCCAAATGAGATTTTCATTACCCCCGTCCTACAATTGATGTTAGCATTTGAGGTTGCCAAGAAAGGACGAACAAGAATAACGGGAATTTGGCTCTTGGGATTTGGAACTGGTTCAGTGTCAATGACAATGAAATCGACTGGGAAGAAGAATTTATCAATTTTAATCAAGACATCCTCAATGATACTCCTAGGCTTTTTGATGGATTGTTCGGCAAGTGGTAAAACCACCGACGTCGGTTTAAAGTCTCATAAGCCTAATTTGACATATACCGAGTATGGAAGAAGGTTA
The DNA here is from genome assembly GCF_030987335.1 of Cornus florida. Lineage (NCBI taxonomy): Eukaryota > Viridiplantae > Streptophyta > Magnoliopsida > Cornales > Cornaceae > Cornus > Cornus florida. Next base: position 29,977,261 of record NW_026775571.1, on the reverse strand, counting down.
ACACTTGCTCCTAAGTCTAGAAGAGCCCGATTAATGACATGGTCACCAATGATGCAAGAAGTAGTAGGTGAACTGAGGTCCTTAAACTTTAGGAAGGTGTTATGTTGCAAGATTGAGCTCACTTGCTCAGTTAAGACCACTTTCCTAGGTTCTTGGCTCTTATTCTTCCTCTATTGGGTGCAAAGATCTTTTAAGAACTTGGCATAAGTCGGAATTTGCTTAATTGCATCCAAAAGTGGAAGATTAATCTTCACTTGCATAAACATTTCAATGATTTCATTTGTCTTGGTCTTTTGCTTATCAAGATAAATGGATCATTTTAAGGCATTCAGAAATGGAGCTCTTGGCTCAAAAGTTTTTTTAAAAATTTTCTTTGAAGAATCTTCAACACAAGAATTTTTAAGATCCTTTTTCAAAGCTTTGTTCACTTCATCTTTCAAATCAATTTTGAACTCACTTTTCAAATCACTTTCTAACACTTTCTCATTTGAATGATCATGCATATGCAATGAAGGAGGAATATGATGAGAAACGGGACGGGTGTCAACTTTTGGTTGCACTGGTTCACTCTCTTCATTGGGAATACCTACTTGGTTGTCAATAACCTTCCCACTTCTTAAGGTTGTCACCACATTGACATGTTCAATTGTGTGCCCTTTCGATGAGGAATGAGTCTCCATAACATATTGTTGCTTTGGTGAGGCATTCAAAGGCATCTTCCCCTTCTCTCTAGCATTTAAGGTACTAGTTATTTGTCCGACTTGGGTTTCTAGCTTAGCAATGGATTGAGAATGGGAATGAAGCAATTGAGTGTTTGCCTCTAGAGTACCTAGAGCGGTCAAAACTTTCTCTTCAAAGGCGGGACTCCTAAAGTTTCCTTGAGAATATGATTGGTTAGGAAAATGAGAATTAGAGAATTGATTACCATGTGATTAAAATGATGATGATTTAAAACCTTGGGAACCTTGGCCTTGCATTGGTGGGGGAACATACTTCCCTTGAAAACCACCTTGGGGAGGGTTTGAGTCTTCCCCTTGGCTTTTCCAAGAAAAGTTTGGATGGTTCCTCCAACTTGAATTTTAATGAGTGCATAGGGATTATTCCCTTGATTAACAAATGTAGCATTGACTTGCTCATGGGGCTCACTTTGCACATGTCCATGGGGACAATTAGAAGTAGAATACAAGACACTTGAACAAGTCATGCAAGATTCATTAGATGCATGATGATGAATATGAGTGGGGGAGGAAAATACTTGATTCGCCGAATTTTGGTTGATCAAAAATTGATCAAACCTTTGAGACAAGGATTTCATCTCGGCGGCTATGTCATTGGAGTTGTCAACTTGATACAAGCCAACATTCTTCCTTCCACCTAGGTTTCTACTATTTTTAGAAGATAAGGACTTATGCATTGAATTCTCACTCATGCTTTCATACAATTGCCATACATCATTTTCATGCTTGTCAAGATAAGAACCACCCATGGATGCATCAACCATACCCTTGTGATTTATCCGGTTAACTCTCAAAGAAATGTTGAACTAGTTGCCACTTAGGTATGCCATGATGAAGGCACTTTCTAAGCAAATCATTAAACCTTTCCCATGCCTCATGAAACATTTCCCCATCCCCTTAAGAAAATTCTCTAATTAAAGTTTTCATGGCATTGGTCTTAGAAATCGGATAGTACTTTTTCAAGAATTCTTGTTGCATTTCCACCCAAGAAGTTATCGAAAAAGGCATAAGATTGTTGAACCAATATTTTGCCTTGTCTTTAAGGGTAAAAGGAAAAAATTTTAAGCCTTAACACTTCTTCCGGCACGTCCATGTATTTCATGGTGGAACACACTTCAAGAAACTCATCCAAAAGCTTATAAGGTTCTTCACTAGGAAGTCCATGATAGTTTGGAAGCATTTGAATAGTTTATGGTTTAATTTCATAGTGATGTGCTCTAAATGGGGGCAATTGAATGTAAGTGGGTGCATTGTATTCATTTGGCACATAATGGTTTCTTAATGCAATGGGAGGATTCACAATTGGTGGTGCTAAACGAACACCTTGATTAGCTTGAACTATGGGGGGTTGTGGAGCAAATATTGGCCTAGGCATTCCCAATTGAACTTGGCTTTATTATTGTGGGTGAATGAATGGTCTAGGCATGCCTAATGGTACATGAATATTTTCATGATGCACATTAGGGTGGAGGTTGCCTTGTTGGTCTATATTACCAAGGTCCTCCACATAGTCGTCATTTAAATCCTCCATTGGTGGAATGGAGTGATGAGAACTACCTCTTCCCCTAGGATTACGAACAACCGATTCAAGATGCAAATTAGGAGGGACAAGAGTAGGATTTAATGACCTACAACCATGCATACACTAGCAAAGTAAATAACAAGCAAGTAATAATCACTTCGCCCCCGCAACAATTCAATCAACAAATCTCCACATACAATGATCCCATACTCCCATGCTTAAACAACATGCAAAGAAAAGTAAATTGCTTCCACGCGGGCTCATGATTTAACTAGAGATTGAGTTAGAATGATCTCACAAAGGGTCCTTAAGCAACTTCAATTCATTTTCAATTTCCAAGATTTGCTATGCTTTGCAATTTTTAGATTTTTAGCCCTTTTTATGCTTAGCTTAGCTGCTTCTCAATTCTCCTTTGCTCAACCTCCTTGCTCAATTTCACCTAGCCAAATAAGAACAAATACAATAAGTAACCAAAAATAAAATAAAGAAAAGACACAATCAAAAGAGTACTAATCCCTAATTGTTCCCAAAACACGGCATTGCCAATTAAATCCCCAGCAACGGCGCCAAAAACTTAGTGTGTCACCGCACCAACGCTTAAAGATGTGCAAAAAATAGTGAATGTGCAATGTAACCAAGTTTTACATTTATAAATGCCACTACAACCATTAACTAAAAATATAGCAAGGGTGAGTAGGGATCGTTCCAAGGGATTAAAGGGCTACTAGTAATGGAAACAATGCTTAGGGTTAGTAGGTTGAGTGATCGAAGGTAGGTTGTTTGGTTGATTAAACTATAATTAAGATTAAACAAGATCAATATAAAACAAGTAATTAAAGGATAGAGAAAACAAGAGAAAGAGGTCTTGGGACTTAGAGATCACCATTAAGTATCATCTTTCTCTACATTCAATTCATAATTAATGAGGGGAAGGCATATGTTGCAACAATAGTGAGTGTGTGTGTGGTTGTTTCAATAAGCATGGATGACCAATTAAGTATATATTGTCTACACAACACAATGAATAGCACAATATATCAAACTAAGTCATTAATCCTTCCTTTAAGCTCACAATCCAAACACATCACAAAATTAGAGAAATATACTACTTGCATTCATAAGTATGGAACATCAAACAACAAGCATGGATTGTCCTCCCATTTAACAACTAAGGTAACTACACTACATCTAAGCTAATGACATGAAAATTAAACTAATTAAACTAAGGGAGAGGCACAATCCATCAAGAAATAAGTATGAACCATCAAATAAACCATAAGAGCATTCTATTAAGCACTATGTCTTGACAATCTCTAGATCTATAGTATCAACACACATAGACATGCATTAATAACACAAGAAATAGAGATAAACACATGAACATCTACTCTAGCATACATGGGCATATAGATAGAATGAAATGATCACTTTGAAGAATTAAACCACACAAATCATTGAATAAACAAGATCTATGTATATAAAGATGTCAAAACATGTATTACAACATAAATCCCCTCAAAAATACATGAATCAAGGTAAGGAAAACATGCTTAGGGCTAACTCTAGCCCCAAAAGGATGTCTAGCCACTCATGGATGGTGTCCTCCAACCCTCAAGGGCTATCTCCATAGTAGAAATGCTCATCTTCTTGAAGTAGATGGAAAATCTCCCAAGAATGTGTCTCTAGCTCCTCTTTTCTTTTCTTCCTCTCTAAGACAATCTCTAATGTTGTGTATTGTCTTGTGCCTTGTGTGTCTCTTCTCTCATAAAAGTGGCTCATAATCCTTATATAGGTAGCTTAAATGTCACACCCAATGGTCTAGGCTCGTACACAAGGGCTCCTCCAATGATTGCACCATGAGACAACTTTTAATGAGCTGGAAATTGATTTAATTCTCATTTGAGAGGGTTCGATCGATTGAACTTGTGTTATAATCGATCGAACATGGCTGAGATCTATCAAACTTTGGCTAGATCGATCCTCCCATGGCGGCGCCTTTTTGGATAAGGACAGATCTGAGATATTTTGGGGAAAGAGACAAAAGTGGTAGGTGGGGTGGTACAACAGGATAAGATGGAATCTTTTCGATCGATCTGAGAATTGTTGGATCGGTCAAACTTTGTGGGATCATTGGATAAGGACAAAAGAGCTTGGATCTATCTTGAAGTGTCTAGATCGATGGACTTTCAATCGATCGAATTATTCTTGAGATCGATCGGACCTATAAAATTTTCACACTTTGCTTCAATCTGCTTCCACTTTCAACCCTTCTTCCATCCAGCTTGAGTTAGCTTCTTTTAGGCTCTTATTTGGCTGAATTAGCTTATTTTGGGGATAAGCACCTAAAAAGGGCAATAACACAAAATTAGTCTAAAATGGGAAAGTAAGATAGATAAAGGTCCTAAAATACCTAAGCTTAAGGGGTTTAAATGCGCACTTTTCAGCGCTCATCACAACACCCATAGCATAATCAAATGCGTCACACATAATCTCAAATGGAAAAGCCCAATCCGGAGGATTCATGATATAAGCTAAAGAAAGAAGAGAGCGAAGCTTTTAGAAAGCTTCAAGGCATGATTCATCAAAGACAAAGGGAGCGTCCTTTGCAAATAGATTACAAAAAGGACGGGAAATTTTGCTGAAATCTTTAATGAAGCGTCAATAGAACCCGACATGCCCAAGAAAATATCACACTCCCCTTACGGAGGTAGGAGGCAATTTAGAGATCAAATCTACTTTAGTTCTATCAACTTCAATACCTCTTTTTGAAATGATATGTCCTAAAACAATACCCTCTTGAACCATAAAATGGCTCTTCTCCCAATTAAGAATAAGATTGGTTTCCCTGCAACGCTGAAGAACTAGGGAAAGATTTTAAAGACAGTTTTCGAATGTGGACCCGAAAATAGAGAAGTCATCCATAAAGACTTTGAGAAACTTTTTAACCATGTCCGAAAAGATAGATATCATACACCTTTGGAATGTTGCTGGCGCATTACATAATCCGAAAGGCATCTGTCTATATGCAAATGTACCGAATGGACAAGTGAAAGTAGTTTTCTCTTGATCCTTAGGATCAATGGCCACCTGATTATAGCCGGAATATCTATCTAAAAAGCAATAATAGCTCTGGCCAGCCAATCGCTCTAGAATCTGATCAATGAATTGAAGTGGAAAATAATATTTTCTAGTAGCAAAGTTGGGTTTTCGGTAATTAATATATACACGCCATCTAGTGGTGGTGCGCTATGAAACTAATTCACCCACTGAATTCTCAACTACTGTAATACCCGTCTTTTTGGGTACTACCTGAGTAAGACTCACCCACTTGCTATCTAAGATGGGGTAGATTATTCCCACATCTAGCAACTTCACCACTTCCTTCAAAACTACCTCCTTCATATCAGGATCCAATCTTCGTTGGAGTTCCCGAGATGTTCGGGAATCCTCCTCGAAATGAATATGATGCATGCAAATGGTGGGTCTAATTCCTTTCAAATCAGTCACACTCTACCCAATAGCCTCTTTATTTTACTCTAGAACCTTTAAGAGACTACTTTCTTGGGAACTTGTAAGATTGGAAGCAATGATCACCGGGAGGGTGTCATTTAAACCCAAGAAAGCATACTTGAGCTTTTCCGGTAGTGGCTTAAGCTCAAGCTTAGGTGGAGACTCTAAAGAAGGAATGTGTGGAGTACTAGAAAGTGGTGACCTAGATTTCCATAGAGAAAAATCTATGATAGGAGTGGAATCTAGCAAAGAATTCACTTCAGCTATTGAAGAATCAATATGAAAATCTTAATAATTGAAATGATTCAGACAAGCTTCTAAAGGATCCTTGGATAAAATAGTTGGGAGTGATTCCTCAACCAACTCATCAATAACATCAAGGAAGAAGCATTCACTATCATCGTGGGGATGATGAATAACATTGAAGATGTTTAACTTGAATTTCATATTTCCAAAAGATAAATCCATGGCTACAGTCTTACAGTTAATGCAAGCATTTATTGTGGCTAGAAAAGGTTGCCCAAAAATGACTGGAATATACTTTTTGGAATCGTAGACCAGTTCTGTATCAAGAACTAGAAAATTGACCTGAAAATAAAACTTATCCACTTTTATGAGTACATCTTTAACAATACCTCATGGTTGTCTGACAAAACGGTCAGCAAGCTATAGTACAACCGACGTAGGTTTCAACTCTCCTAAACCTAACTTCTCATACACCGAGTAAGGAATAAGATTAACACTAGCTCTAAGGTCAAGAAGTGCTCGCTCTATCACATTGTTTCCAATGATGCAAGAAATTATAAGAGGACCAGGATATTTAACCTTTAAAGGAGTGTTATACTTAAGAATAGCACTGACCTGCTCTGTGAGACTAACTTTCTTAGGACCTTGGCTTCCAGATTTCCTCTTAAGGGTGTACAAGTCCTTTAGAAATTTGGAATAGGCTAGAATTTGTTTTATAGCATCGAGCAGAGGAAGATTGATTTTGACCTGTTTAAAGACCTTCATCATATCTTGAATTTTCTCCCCCTGTTTACCAAAGTGAGAGGGTTCCTTAAGACATTCAAGATAAGGTGTTTTTGGCTCATAAGCTATCTCAGGGTTAGGAGTAGATGAAGAAGTGACTCCACCTTCAACTCCTCTTGTGGATTGTGGAATAGCACTTGAGGAAACATCCTTGGGATATGGATTATGAATGATAGGAACAATGGGAATCCTAGGCCTTTCTTTTTCCTCTTGTCCTTTTTCAACTTGGTTATAAACCACTCCACCACTCCTCAATGTAGTGATATCGTGAACTTGCTCAAGATGAATACCTAAGGAATTAGTTTCATCAATCATGTAAGTCTGCCTTTTCGGGTTGGCTATTGGCTGACTAGGCAGCTTTCCATCCTCTCTTCGAGATAGAGTACTCGTTATTTGCCCAACTTGTTCCTCTAGCTTTGCTATGGCTTATGAATGAGAATTAAGAAGTTGGGTATTGGCTTTAAGATTAACAAGAGCATTGAGCACTTGTTCCTCAAAAGTAGAATTTCTAGGAGGCGGTTGAAGATTAGGAGCTTGAGTGGGTTGATTCCTAAACTGAGGTGGACGGTAAATACCACATTGGTTGAAAGAATTATTTTGTGGCATAGGATTGGATGAATTTTGGTACTACCCCTGAGATTGGGGAGCAGTGTTTCCTTGATTTTGATTACGCCAGATTGGGATGATCTCTCCAGCCAGGATTATATGTAGAAGAATATGGATTATAAGCTAGTCTAGAGAATATAACATTCACTTACTCCTATGGGATCTCAGATGATTGTCCCAGCATAGGGCAAGTGTCAGCAAAATGGTTGGAATTTAAAATAGATTGAACAAACCTCCTTTAGCAAGGCAGTTTGTGGATTAGCAATAGGAGCAAAGCTAGATGATAAGATTTGATTGAACCTATGGTTCAAGACTTCTATTTGAGCGGCTAACTCACTAGATTTATCTACCTCATAAAGTTTTTCAACCTTATGTATTCCAGGTGAAGACCTAGACCTAAAGAAAGAAAGATGTTGCACTAAGTTTTCACTTAGGACCTCAAACAGTTCCCAAGCGTCAGCCGAACTCTTACGCATAAAAGTTCCATTACTGGAAGAATCAACCATGTTTCTATAAGAATCTATAAGACTATCATAGAAGATCTGTATTAAGTGCCATTGTGCAATATCATGGTGTGGACACTTTCTTAGAAGATCGTTATATCTATCCCATGCATCATGGAACTGTTCTCCCGGGATTTGGGAGAATGCCATGATTTCTCTTCTCATTTGTGTGGTTTTACCCACAGTGTAGTATTTCTTCAAGAACTCCTGTTGCAACATGTCCCATGTAGATATGAAATTTGTTGGAAGGGACTGTAACCAAGTTCTTGTTTTATCCCTAAGAGATAATTGGAAAAGACACATTCTGAATGAATAATTGGTAAGAGTGGTTAACTTGGTAGTTGAACACAATTCCAAAAACACATCCAAGTCCTTATAGGTATCCTTTGTAGAATACCCATGGAAGGTAGGAAGCATTTGGATCATAGCAGGCTTGATCTCAAAATGGGTTGCATCAGCATCCGGAAAAACAAAGCACGAAGGGGAAGTGTATGAAGTAGGAATGAAATGATCCTTCAATTGTGGTTGTGGTGGAACAGGTGGACCCCATTCTCCATTACTATTACCATTATTACCTAGTGCATTACATTGTTCATCCATATTATCAGAGGAACTATCTATATTATTCAAATGTTTTTTAAGTTTTCTTAACTGACTCAAAGTTCTCTCTATTTCAGGATCATGCACTAAAGGTCTTGACCTATTTTAGCTAGTTAACATGCACTGGTTCCACTAATCCTAACAGTAACAAAAAGAAAGTATTCTAAGTAACAGAAAAATAGTAAAACTCACAAAAGGGTTAATAAACCGAAGCTTTTCTCCCTTAAACGTCCTTGTCTTAACTGCTAATTTGTACCTAAAAAGAAAAAGAATTAAGGTGAGATATCAGAAAATCCAAAGATTGGTAAACCAAAAAAAACTTACAAAAACTAATCTCCCCGGCAACGGCGACAAAAAATTGTTGTGTCTCGCAATAGAATGATATCATGTAGGATAGCTCTACGTAAAGAGGATGTCAAACCCACAGGGAGATGAGATTTGCATTAGTCTTTAATTTCGTTTTATGGTTTATAGGTAACTTGGTTGGAAAGTTTGTTGGTTGTCACAATTTAATAAACTAAAATTATAACAAAATATTTAAATAGAGCGAATTAAACTAATTTAAATTATCAGAGAGAGAAAATCTTAGGGCTTTGACTTCACCACAACCATCATATTATAGTTAATTATACTAACTTTGGGAATTTAACAATGATATTTTTCAAAAGAATTGAACTCAATAACATTCATTCAATTCGGGTTTTAAATAAAGATGTTTTACAAGATTAGCTAACTATAACCTATCTGCAGTTAGCGTGGACTATCCGCCTACCTACTCTACCTACTTTAACTACTTTGCGAATGAACCACCTTTCCTAAGCATAGATTATGAAAACATTCTTTTGTAAAAAACAATTGGAATACCATTATATGACCTCTATTCTTATGGCCGGCAAGGCTCCGCCAGATACCGTCCAATAAGATAGGTTAAGAATAGAGAATAAACTACTACATCTAAGACAAGGGAATAACAGTTTATAATCTATTAAAGCGTAAAAACCACTTAAGTTGTCTCAAGTGATCATATCTTAAAATAATCATATATTAAAATAATCCCAGAGTTAAAAAAATTAAACCAAAATAGTAGGTTGGGTTACATCAGTGCCCTAAGAGAGGAATTAGCTACTCATTACGAGGCTAGATATCATCTATGTTGAGTTCATCTCCATCGTCATGGATGGCACTTCTCTTCTCAGGATCTTCACTTTTAAGGTTGTAGGAACCCCAAAATCCACCACACCTTTAGCCTTCTGAATAACACCGTCAAAAGATATTCAAATTTCAGACCTCTTCTATCAAGGCTTACGCCTTCTTTTATAGAAGAAAATAAGTATTTGGTGGGCTTTTAGGTCTTCTGGCCTAACTGGGATGAGATACGGCTGGTAAAGAGAGTAATCCCACAACTTTTAATCTGACATGTCATGGAAGGCTCGAGCTTTTGGAACAAAAGCTCGAGCTTTAAGGTTCAGGCTTGACCTTAAGGAACAAGGCTCGAGCCTCTCTAGATGGATGATCGATCTTCAATAAATGGTGTTCGATCTTCACTTTGACACTTAGCCAATTTTCTTCAACTATTTTTCGAAGCATCTTTTTCTTCAACACTTAGAATATTTTTAGGGTTAAACTCTTTTAACATTGCTCGGTCCAAGCTTCGTGGGCTCGAGCACTAGGTACTAGGCTCGAGCATTTGGGACTCAAGGCTCGAGCCTCAAGTGATGGTGCTCGATCCTGGAGGTAATGCACGAGACTTGGGAGCATTACCTTTCAATTAAAATAAACTCTTTAATTTTCGACGCCTCATGCTTAAGCTTGAGGGTCAAGGCTCAAGCACCTTTAGGTAAGGCTCGAGCACCAAGGTACAAGGCTTGAGCTTTTGGGCCTTGTTGACTTTTCTTCTTTTCTTTGTTGTGATACTCGAGCCTTAACACTTGGGCTCGAGCTTTAGGGCTTAAATTTCTTCAAACTTCACCATTTAAGCTTTCGGCTTGCTCTGAATGACCGGCAATGACTCTGTAAGCTTCGATATCATCATAAAGTACTAGTTTTAACCATTTTTCTGGGAAAGTACCTACAAACACACATTAAACATAAATTAGTCTAATTATAGATATAAGTATCACTCTAGACCTTAACATACGTATATTTAGGGGCTCGAATATGCATATATTCAGCACTCATCAGTAGCACTCGAGCTTGACCTACGTGAGGTATGCCATATGGACCTTGGGATCGAGATGGGCTGCGAGCATTACTGAGGGGCTCGAGCTTGATGAGAACTATGGGGAAGTGCCACTTCGATTCGTGGGTTACATCCTGTGAAGACCGTGTCTTCTTTTTCCTTTTTCAATTTTTTGTCATTCATTTTTTAATTTAATTTATTTAATTGTTTTATTTAATTATTTGATTTATTCTTTTTTGAAATACCTAAAGGTTTTGTTGCGTTTGAGGTAGGCTTCGGTGTCTGGAACTAATTTTTGACACCTCGTGCATTGCATCATTTTGGCTTTTACTATATTGATGCATGATTTAATTTTGTTGAAAAGCATGCTCGGTTATTTCCATTTCGTAGGGGTATGGATTCATAGTTTCTTCAAAAATATTTTTGTTTTACGGGGTGCTTTATGTAATTATTTTTTGTCATAGGGACTTTTGTGCAAATATTCCTTGGCATATTTAGATAGGAGGGACCTCTTTGCAATTTGTAGGAATTAGTGACAAGTTTCATTTTTCCTTAGGGCCACTTGTCATCCTCTTGGTGGTGAGACTTGGAAGCTTGTTTAGGTGATAAGTGTTGGGTATAAGTTCACCCACTTGTTGGCCTTGGATTGGAACACTTGTTAGCTTGGGATGTTGACAAGTGTAGGCTTGTGATTCAGTCTTGTGAGGGTGCTTTGGATGGTAACAAGTGGAGGGTGAAGATTCACCCACTTGTAGACTTTTGGTTGGTACACTTGTTGGCTTAGATTAGTGACATGTGTAGGCTTGAGATTAAGCCTTGTGAGGAGCCCTAGGATTGTGACAAGTGGAGGGTGGATGTGTGTGTGAGAGAGAGAGGTAGTTTTGGTGTGTGTGTAGTTGGCTAATAAAGCCTTTGTGTTAGTGGAGAAATGTGTGATTTTCATCTTCCTCACAAAGGCAAACATTGCAGCCACCTTGAACCCTTTCCACCATTTTCAGATTTTAACCTCCTTCCCTTAGGATTTTGGTCTTTCACCTTGAAAACCAAACCTTTCTCTCCTCCATATCTAGAACATTTTTTCTTAGTTTCTTCATTTAATGTTGTTTGCATTGGATTCTAGAGGGGTAATTCTCAAGTAAGGCAGTTTGGGAAATACTAAAATCCTCTCCACCATTTTCAGAATTCAACCTCCTTCCCTTGGGAATTTGGTCTTCCACCTTGAAGATCAAATATTCCTCTCTTCTTTCTTTAGAACATCTTTTTACAGTTTTTCAAATTGAATTTGTTTGCCATGGATCCTAGAGGATCAATCCTCTAGTGAGGTAGGGGTTGTAGTATTTTATCCTCTTGTTGTTTGAATTGTACTTAAGGTTTTAGATATACTGTATACATGCTTGTTGAATTATAGGATTATATTTAGATGTAAATTCTATATCCTTGACTTTGGGTTTAATGATTCAAAGCATGTGAAGCATATATATCTTGTTGTAAGTAAATTGTTTCATTTACTAGATTACTAAATTCTAGAGATTTTCTTATTGTGATAATGAATTCTTGTGGAATATTATTAATATTTACCTTGTTAGCTTATTACTATATTGTTGAGGACTTAGTGATTGTGGCATATTATGGTGGTGAATTGATTTAGCATGATAGGTGATATCATTATTTTGTGTAGAAAATCGCACATTGAGATTTGACATTTTGTATGCCATTATTTTGTGTAGCAAATCGCACATTGAAGATTTGACATGTTAAGTGCCATTGTAGACATGAAACCCTATAACATGGTTTGTGTGGTTTCACCCTACTTGTGTATGGAAGGGGTTTCATGCATTGTTGTTCAGTATGAGTTATGAACTTGTTGATTTTAGAAATGTTTGGGACATTGGCTTTGTGATGGCTAAAGTTTGGCTTTAGTGCAGAAGATACGAGTTCTCCCCAAATGTGCGCACTTAGGTAGTACCTTGTGGGTTATAATGGCCTAAAATAACTTGTAACGTCTTGGTTAAATCCAGGATTTCAAGTCCAAGCTTTCCATTACTTGATTTCACATTTAATTCCAAGTTGTTAATCATTGATTACTTGTAGCTTGTGGTTTGGTGCTTGAGGTTTCATTATAGCTTAGTATACTTGTGTATTGTATATTTCATTTCAATTGCTTAATGTAGCTTGAGATGATCTTTTAGTTCACCTTGCAACTTAGACATTAGGTGGAATTTTTCCTTGTATTCTTCTATATTGAACTTGCAAGACATTTGAAACTTTAGGGATACACATGTTCTTCTTCCTATAAGTAACTTTGGTTACTCACCTTACTAGATTGGGTTATTTTTTAAGTAAAATAGTTCTATTCGTGGATGGACAATATCCTTAGACACTTATATAGCTTGGCATTGTGGACGTTTTTTTTTTGGAAGCATGTAAGTGTTAGTATGTTTTGGTATCTCTTGATGTTGTAATATGTAGCTTAATTGAAGCTTGTTTGCTTTCCTTTTGTTATAAAATGAGCACTTGTATAACTCTCTTTTGATGTACTTGTATCACATATGTAATGCAACCAAGGGACAACCACTTGAATGTATGCAAAGTAGCGCTTTTGTGTCAAATGTTCATTTTGATGTCATAGTTACTATTCATCGCATTTTTTTTTTTAGTATAGTGCCGACCATTTCGGGACTTTTGGGGGTCTATGGAGTGTATTTGTATACCGCATTATCAATTTAGGCCTTAGGAAAACCTCTCGAAGCCCCATTTCTATATTTTTGGCAGCAACTCAGCATGTTTTAAATTCTCTTGACCTGATTTATCTTAGGGGCATTTTGGACATTCCAAGTTTTATATTACTTTTGGTTTGGACCATGGTTGATTAGAAAATATGATTTTAGGGGGGGGGGGGTAAATTTTTCCAAAACACTTCATCTTGGCCCTCAAAATTGCATATTTTTCTCAGATTTTGCAAGTAACAGCGATCATTCGCACTTGCACTCCCTTGTCCAGTTTTTTTTGTAAACTTCGGTGTTTGATAACTTCTTCGTCCGGACTCCAAATCAAGTGATTCTTAAGTCTATCCTTATTGATTTTTTATTGTCTATCCAATGGTATGCACGATACCATCTATTTCTGTTTAAAATAACCATTTTACCCTTAGTCCATTTCTTATAGGGTTTTGAAACCTTTGTTTCCTTTTTACTTTCGTTGAGTCTCGGGACTACTCGGGAAGCCACTTTGATGTCTTAGAGATGTTGTACGTCTCTAGAGACCTTTTTTTTTGTTTTGATTCTGCATTTGGGATCCATTATTAGGTCAGTTTCAGGTCACTCACTAACGCACCGGGTTCTGAGAATTTGTGCCGTTACAAGTGGTATCAGACCTTGAGGTTCGAAAACCTTAGGACTATGGATTTGGGATCATTTCATGCTTTTTATTGACATGCTCTGATGTGTCACATGTTTACGTGCTTATGTACTTAAGTGTTTAAAGCTTTTACTGCATGACTTAATATGATTTAAGTGCATATGTGTTTGCGGGGTTTGTCGGTGCATTAATTGAAGGATTGCATTAGGTCGTGAGCACTTGAATTTGATTAACGACTTAATCAAATTTCTTAGTGCTCATTTGTGTTTAGCTTAGACGGATTAGTAGGGTATGAGAGAGGCACGTGAGCTTCTCAATTTTTGGTTTTCATGCATTGTTAGGTGCATTTTGTAAAAGAGCATGCTAGTTGCTACTTATATGTGCTATGTGTGTATGTTAATTGCCTACCATGATTCAGTTTTAAAGTATTAAGCATGATATATGATGTATGCTAAATTTGACTTGTATATGCATGATTATTATTGCATATTTGGCATGATATGGGATTAGTCATAGAAGGCATGAGTTGAGGTTGAGCTGCATGGTGAGTTAGGCACTTGGTGTGATGACAGATGTGCTTGGTTATGTGTAGGTGCTTTTCTTTGAGGTTAATGGTGATTGTCGTCACAGTTTCGTGGTGGTGTAGGTTGTTGTCAACCTAGCATTAGTTTTGAGATAGGTGGAAAGACACATTTTGTTTAGGCTCTTATGAGGTTAATCGTTAGGCGTAGCCTTAGGGCTTTGTGGATTGATTGTAGATTTGTTGGGTTTTGGGCCATGATGAGGTTATGGACCTCTTAGGTTCCTTATTTGTTCGGGATGATGTAATACCCCTAATTTTAAAAGGATAGTCTCGGTATTTAATTAATTGTTTTAATTATATTTTTAATTATTTGTTTAATTTCTTGGCTATTTATTTAATTGTTTATTTGAATTAGCTGATTATATGTTTATTTGAAATACTTGTCTAATTTGTCTAACTGAAGTATTTGCCTAATGTTGTGTTATGTGTAATTTAATTGTTAGGATTTAATTATTTATTTTCTGTTTTATATTTACGGGAGTTGGACTTAGATAGTAGTCATGGACCGACCCAATGGGTTGCATGGACTACTTGGATAGGAGGTTGAATGGGTATGAATAATTACCCATGAATAGTTGTATATATATAGTTTGGGAATATATATATATATACATGGGTAGTTTTAATATTACCGTTATCATTGATAATTGTAGTATTATTAATAGATATAATAAAATTATTATTATTTTTATGGCGGAATTGGTATTGTATATATATTAAACATAATTATAAAATTATAGTATATATAAGATATCTATCACACTAGTTTAATGAACTTAATATATATATATATATATATATATATATATATATATATATATATACGTTTATTTTATATTTTCCTTTTTCTTTTCTTTTTGAGTAAGATACCTAGATGGGAAGGAATTAGGATTATATAGTTATATATATGTATTGTGGATCTACCATAGGGTTTAGAAAACCCTATTAACATTCATAGTAGAGGCAGCAATTTTAGAGAGAGAAACTAGAGAAAGAAAGAATGAGGAAAACAAAGGAGGCTTGAGTTTCAATCCATAAATCCCTTAGGCAAGTTCTAATTATATCTATTCTCCTTTGACTTGTGTTCTATACATGTTTAGTTCAATTCCAGGATCGATTAATAGGATTAAAACAAACCTTCTTGCATATTAAAAATCTGTTTTTCACAGTATGTTCATATATGTAATGGGTTGTATAGTTTTTTACATAATTAGATGATATGATGCATGACCTGTGATTTAATTTGATGTAAAGATGTTTATATGCTTTAAAATCAATATAGGAACACTCTAGGACATAGTTGGTAAGCTTTGAACCTTCAACAATGAAGGTTTGAAGGAGCAGAGCTATCAGAGAAGAAGAAGTTAGTCTGCCGCGAGGGTTCGATCGACCGGTTTGCTGTTTCGGTC
Organism: Cornus florida; assembly: GCF_030987335.1. Classification (NCBI taxonomy): domain Eukaryota; kingdom Viridiplantae; phylum Streptophyta; class Magnoliopsida; order Cornales; family Cornaceae; genus Cornus; species Cornus florida. The sequence goes on along the minus strand of NW_026775571.1, from coordinate 29,961,226 downwards.
GACTGAAGTGGCACAGTAGTAAGGAGTGGAGGTTGTATTTTGGCCGATCGAAATAGGTATTTTGGTCGACCGAAATAGCTGTATTGGCTGACTGGTTTAGTACTTCGGTCGACCGGTTTGGCACTAGGAACTGTTTTTGGGATTTTTGCATACTGTATATGCTTGCATGTGCTAAATCTGTTTAAATAGATTCATAGAGGATTGGAATACATAATTTAAATTATTATGCTAATGATTTGAACAATATGAATTTTTATAAATTTGCATGTTGTTAAATGATGATTTAAGTTGCTTAAAAATTTAATCTAGCAATTTATGTGGATGAGTATATGATCTTAATCATGAGGTTGCAGTATAATATGATCATGTATATTATCAAATTTTATCATGTTTATATTCTCAAATTAATTAATGGATTGTTTAATTATTTCATCAACTGTTGCATTTTTGTGAATTGAATGCACCAGTATGGGATAGTGGCATTCTAGGGACGGATTAAATTATCAATTAAGTCCTACGTATTTTTGTATAAGGGAATGGATTAACTTAAATGTTAAGTCCTACTTATATTCGTGTCAGGTCAACTGAATAAGTTGAATGACCTATCTGAATTACTTATGGTTGGATAGGATGGATTTTATATATATAATGTACAATGATATGAGCTTGAGTCTCAGGATCAGTCGTTAAGGCATGTATATTGCTAGGGATGTGTAGCTAGATATAGTGTAGTTGTGTACCCTAGTAGGTCTAGGTACTCATATCCACTATATGTGCATTTTTGCATGTTGCCTACTATTCAGGTTGAGACAACCCTATAGTCTAGTGAGGTTTCTTTAGTGTGTGTATGTGTGTATATATATATATACGAACTATATAGTTACTATTGGATTGACTAGGATGTATACATGTATCGGTCTCTGTTTGGGATGTAGTAGATTAGAACTTGTTCGTAGGTATTATTTTTCAAGTGTTCGTCAGATCCAGCCATAGAGGTGGTTCGTGCCGAGCAGAGACTATCCATTCACTCTTCCGATTCGATGTAGAAGTCTTCTTTATATTTTAGTTTGGTTTCATTTTTATTTAATTTCATTTGTTTGTGATTAGGGGTCCACATGATGGATTCCCGAGTCGTAATGGTATCAAGGATTTTGGTTATTGTCATTTATAGGATTATTTAATTAATTATTTAAGAGTTATTATTTAGTTTTTCCTTTCCGCTTATATAATTATTCTTATTTTCTTTTGTACTCAATACTTGTTTAAATATTAATTATTTGATATCCTTCGGTTCTGTGATTGGACTTTATCACCCGTGGCTCTAGAATCGAAGGGTATCATAGATGATTCCTCTGAGATTGCGATTTACATGGGCGGGTACGTTTGTGGGCAGCTGCATGGCACTATCATACTACCGTACTGGCTAGCTACAAGTGCAGTTCGGATGGAATCAGTGTAGACTTTTGTTTCGATAGGCGTAGTCGTTTGATCGATGATGATAATGATATGAGTTTGAGGTTGTTAGAAGCGTAGGGTCTCTTGAGTTTTGTTTCAAGCGTCCTGTATTAAGACAGTGATTTATGATTATTTTGAGGTCATTTGTAGTGATTGATTTGATTGGTTGATGGTACGGTTATGGTTACCATTTCTTTTAAGTCATGTTAGCGCATCGACGCTTTTAGGATCAAGTCGATTGATTGATGTTTCGGGTAATGAGAGCATTACATTGTTAGTATCACTTGTAGTGCCACCTTGAGGTTTAGAGATTGATTGTCTGGGTCTCACCATTGTGGTAAAGACTCACGTTTGTTTTGAGGCATGTTGTTGATATGTTGGTTTTAGGAGTTTAGATCATGGTTAGGACTAATCTACCTTTTTTTCACTTAGATACACTAGGACACGATGTCCTTAGGCTTTGTGATGGCTAAAGTTTGGCTTTAGTGCAGGAGATACAAGTTCTCCCCAAATGTGCGCACTTAGGTAGTACCTTGTGGGTTCTAATGGCCCAAAATAACTTGTAACGTCTTGGTTAAATCTGGGATTTCATGTCTAAGCTTTCCACTACTTGATTTTGCATTCAATTCTAAGTTGTTAATCATTGATTACTTGTAGCTTGTAGTTTGGTGCTTGAGGTTTCATTATAGCTTAGTATACTTGTGCATTGTATATTTCATTTCAATTGCTTAATGTAGCTTGAGATGATCCTTTAGTTCACCTTGTAACTTAGACGTTAGGTGGAATAATCCCTTGTATTCTTCTATATTAAACTTGCAAGACATTTTTAGAACCGTGCCGACCGTTCCAGGACTTCTGGGGGTCTATGGAGTGTATTTGTATACCGCATTATCAATTTAGGCCTTAGGAAAACCTCCCGAAGCCCAATTTCCATTTCTTTGGTAGCAACTTAGCATGTGCTTAAATTCTCTTGACCTGATGGAGGTATTTCGGGCATTCCAGGTTGTATATTACTTTTGGTTTGGACCATGGTTGATCAAATTCCCTTCCTTTTCAATCATCAGAAAATCTTGAAATTCTTTGTCACTAAAGGTGAAAAAGAACCTTTAGAGGTGGTCATTTTAAACCTCTTTTCAATCGCCTAATTCATTCTATTTTCATCTGAAATATAGTTTGGACTCTCACTTGAAACTTCCTGAATTCCTGACACATCCGCACTTTCACTAAACCAAAAGATTTTTTTTTTTTGCAAGCCAAAATACCTTTAACAGACTTCATATAGTCTCACATTCGGTTTCTAATAACCATGTAGATGGACTACAAATAGCTTTTGGTTTGGCATAACTAGTCAAATAGGCTTTGAATAGTCAAACTCTAGGTTAAAGAATGAGCCTCATTTTTATCATAACTGACATCCTACGTTGGACATATGTGGTGGAGGGCAACACAAAAAAACTGGTGTGGGAGGAATATAAGAGAACTTTTTTCTTTCTGAGGATTATAAGAGAATTACCTTTCAAAATTGGAAAATGATTTACCCTCTTAATAAGAGGACTCAGAATGAAAGTGATGTGAGTAGAGGGTATAGATCCCACCACGTGACATACCATGACATCTAAGTTATGGGACTTGTTCTTTCTCTTACTTAATTCCCATTCTACTGTTATCCAATATATGGTCAAAGTATACCATATACTATAGTATTATTTATTTAAATATTATGCAAAAATATAGTGTATATATATATAATTATTATTATAAAATAATAATCTATATATATAATTTTTTATATTATATAGTTATATATATGTAATAAAATAAAAACTATATAGAATGAAAGAATCTGAATATAAGTCAAGGCTAGAATTTGATTTTATGTTCTTAAGACAGATTCACCCCGCTATGGTTCTAATGGACTCAGTGGCATCTATCTCCCAGGATACAACGACATTTTTTCTTTCGGTAATAGCACTACAAACCAAAGGAATAGGCGAACTGGCTCATTGTAGTACTCTCTGACTCGAACTCGGACTCGAACTTGAACTCACTAACTAAGGCTCGAACCCACAGACTAGTGCTCGAACCTAGAGATGATTATAGAATAAGAGAGAATGAGGAGAGAATTCAGAATTAGAGAAGAGAATTCTAAATTGGTGTGATTTACAAATAATCCAAAGGGAGGAATTTATAGGCAACAAGGTGCCTTTTCGGGTGGGTGCAACCCTTTAGAAAGAAGAAAAAAACTAAAAAGTGGTTTTTAAGCAATGTGCCTTTTCGGGTTGGTGCAATCCTTTGGAAAAAACTAAAAAGTAGTTTTTAAGCAAGGTGCCTTTTCGGATAGGTGCAACCCTTTGGAAAAAACTAAAAAGTGATTTTTAATTTAAATTCAAATACCAGAACTGGTTTTAATTTAAATTCAACCCAACCAATTTAAATAAGCCCAGCCCAAAATTTAATTAGGCCTAATTTCCTTTTAATAAAAAATTAGCCGGACTTCACAATTAAGCCCAAGCCTAAGCCCAAACTTGGCTTATTTAAACTCCAATTGGTTTTATCATTTTTTTTCCATGTAGGACAAGCGCTTCCTATATTTTGCACAACCATTAAGGCTTATCAAATACCTCACTTGGAGCTAATTTCTCATTGACCCGGAAACGGATTTGAGAAAATAAATATACCACGTTCATCCCTTACAAAGAGGAATGCGCTCATCTATAAATTCACAAATAATTATTAGCGGAATTTACTTCAAATTTCATTCAAAGTTTCTGTTTTGTATGCCCCGTTTCCAACAATCCCCCACATGAATAGAAATTGTTGTCATTTACAAATGATGAAAATGCAAATACTAGAGAGAATACTATTGGAATGTTACTACATCAGGATAGGTAGCTTTTGGCTTTGAACCTTCTCTAGTGTATTATTATCGGATTTATTGGCTAACCAGTGAACATGATGTCTTGAACTGTTTAGTCGTTGATGTAAACTAAGACAATAGCAAACACACAGTTCCCTTCCGCACAAAGTCGGTTCTCACGGTTGTGTTCATATGGCCCTGAACAACTCTTGGTATTTCATGAGTGTTCTAGAAAACTTAGCCTTCGAATTTCTCATAGAAGCGGCCCCACTTCACACTCATATAGGTGACCTCTTATTAAGAGTATTTTACCATACCTCACTTGAATTTTCAAGGTATAAGAGTCATTAAAATCATAGCTTATCCTAATCATTGTTGTACATAGCAGTGTCTCATCATAGAAATGGGTAGAAGATTAAATCTTCCCAGTGCTTCTTATGAGCCATTCAGCATTTCTGTTGTCCCTTTGAACCTAGATCTTGGGATCTCCAGTCAACTAGGTTGGGTTTCTATTAAGATGACTCGTGAGCTTTCGGCTTAATCTCATTCCCCTTGATAAACTATAAACTTGCTCTCTTGTCAAACCTTTTGTAAACGGATCCGTTAAATTATCTTTGACCTGATATAATCTATTGATATTATCCCATTTGAGAGCAATTGTCTAACGGTATTATGTCTTCGACTTATATGTCGAGACTTACTGTTATACATATTATTTTATGCTCTTCCAATTGCTGATTGACTATCGCAATGTATACATATAGCGGGTACAGGTTTAGGGTAATTTGGAATATCTTCTAAGAAATTATGAAGCCACCCAACTTCTTCACCAGCTTTATCCAAAGCAATGAATTCAAATTTCATAGTGGATCTGGCAATACAAGTCTGTTTTGAAGATTTCTAAGATATAACACCTCCTTCAATAGTAAAGACATAACCACTTGTGGATTTAGAATCCTTCGTACTGATATCCAATTTGCATCATTGTATCCTTCAAGTACCATTGGATATCTTGAATAATGTAATTCATAGCTTATGGTATATCTTAAATACCTTATAACCCTGTTTATTGCAATCCAATGATTTTTTCCTAGATTACTTGTATATCTACTCAATTTATTAACTGAGTATACTATGTCTGGTCGTGTGCAATTCATCAAATACATTAAGCTTCCTATAATACGAAAATACTTAAGTTGTGATATGCTAGAACCAGTATTTTTCGATAAATAAAGATTTACATCAACAGGAGTCTTTATAAGACTACTATCTTCTTTATTAAACTTTTCTAATATTTTTTTAATATAGTAAGATTGAGAAAATACTAAACCATCTGATGTTCTAGAAATCTTGATTCCTAGTATAACATCAGCAATGCCTAAATCTTTCATATCGAAATTTCTTTTCAACATCTTTTTGGTAGTTTTGATTATAACATCATTACTACCCATTATTAGCATATTATCCACATATAGGCACACAATGACATATCCATTTTAAGTATTTTTCACATAAACACATTTATCACACTCATTGATTCTAAAACCATTTGACAACATCACATTGTCAAATTTTTCACGCCATTGTTTAGGTGCTTGTTTTAATCCGTATAAGGATTTTACAAGTTTGCACACCTTCTTTTCTTTTCCTGGAACTATAAAACCTTCAGGTTGTTCCATATAAATTTCCTCCTCTAATTCACCATTTAAAAATGCAGTCTTAGCACCCATTTGATGTATTTCTAAATTTTGCAATGCTACAATAGCAGGTCACAATCTAATGGATGTTATTCTTGTGACTGGTAAATATAAGCCTTCCATTTGCCTGTATCCCTCAGCAACAAGCCTGGATTTATATTTATCAATTGAACCATCCGACTTTATCTTCCTCTTGAAAATTCACTTATACCCTAAAGGTTTAGTACTAGGAGGAAGATCCACCAGTTCCTAAGTATGATTTTGCATGATGGCTTCAATTTCACTATTAATGGCTTTTTTCCATAAAGTAGCTTCAGGAGAAAACATAACTTCCTTATAACTTTGTGGCTCATTCTCTAATATATATGTCAGCAAATCAGGACTAAATGACTTAGACGTTCTAGCTCTTTTACTACGTCTAGGTTCATCCTTATTTCCATCATCTATAGGCTCTTAGTCTATATTCTCTTATATATTGCTATTAGCAATATCATGATTTCTTTTAAGAGGATTTTTACAAGGAAATATATCCTCAAAGAAATAAGCTTTCCTTGACTCAATAATTGTATTGACATGGAGGTCAGGAATATCTGATTTATGCACAAGGAAACAATATGCACTAATATTATGTGCATAGCCTATGAAAATACCATCAAAGGTTTTTAGTCCTATCTTAACTTTTTTAGGAGTAGGAACTGCAACCTTAGCTAGACACCCTCACACTTTTAAGAATTTATAGGAAGGTTTTTGACCTTTCCATAATTCAGGAGGTGTCACATTTGTTTTCTTTTGAGATATTTTGTTGAGAACATAATTTACAGAAATCAAAGTTGTAACGATCCGGTCATTTGCCTCCCTTTCCTTTTTCTTGAAATTTTACGAATGAATTTTTTTCATTTAATTTTCTTTTCTGAGCTCTGTTTCGTGTCGCTTAGTGTCATCTCGAATGCTCATAATTGGTTTCTGAGACTCTTTCATGTGAATTGACAACTTCCTTTGAGGACCGAGTCATTTTCGCATTTTTCGTTTTTCGGACACTATACGCTATTTCGTCTTTTCCCTATTCTGTCATTTTCCCTATTTCGTCTTATCTCTGTTTGTCAGTTTTTGGCACAACCTCACTTCTCATGCTCGGAGTTGGTTTTTGAATTCACGTGCCTTCATCTTGAGTGGTTTCCTCGAAATACGTATCTTTACTTTTACAAGAAAGTACTCTAATTGCTCCCGGTGTCCATAGGGGCATGGATGCAAAGTTCTTTGAAATTATTTTCTTTTCTTGGGGTGTTTTTCGTAAATATCTTTTGAAGATATTTTATTTCAGGGGTTTTTAAGAAAATATTTTTGGAAGATACTTTCATTCTGGGCCATAAGTGTAGTTTTCACTTTTTGAAAGGGCCATTGTGCAATTAATGAAAGTTATTGCAAAATGTCTTGTTTTGAGCCTGGATCCTTGTACAAGATTCATTTTCACATTTCATTGAGTTGTGTACTCTTAGAATTTCCTCCTGGACGATGTTTTCCAGTTTCAGGGTTTCTAGCCCCAGTTAGCACCAAACTTGTTTTGGGCATAACTTTTTGTTCGGGACTCGATTTTTGACGCCGTTTCTTCCATTGTTCATATTTTATCATTTTAAATCTTTTTAGTTCACAAAGTTTTGCCATTTGAGCACGTTTGCTCAAATTTTACTTTTTCGGACCAGGCGGGGCCCGTTCGGGGCACTTTTTGAGATTTCTATAAAAGGGGGGTGAGATATTTCATTTTTCATCTTCTCCCCTCTTCATGCACGACCTGGAGCTCCCATGGCTGCCCAAGGGGTGCTGCAATCTTCTCTCTCCTCTTTTGGTTCACTTTTCCTTGATGGAAAGTCTTTGGCCTTAACTTTTGTCGTTCCCCTCGCCGTGCTCTACCTTTCCCCCTTATTAAAATTCAGTTTTGACCATTTCTTGAGTTTAGTTTTGAGGTCAAGTTATGATTTTGATGGGGCTTTCATGGGGGTTATGTTCACGGCATTGTCCCCGACAAAACCTAGTAGTTTCGTCGGATTCGGAGCCGTTCTATTTTGATGGCATTTGAGATTTTCATCTCATATTAAGGTAGGGGATGTTTTAGGTTTAAATTCTTGTTATATAGCATGCTTGTGATGCTTATACTACTTGTTTGCATGATTAAATATAAAATCTAGAGATTTTATTATTTATTTTTCTTGTACGGGATCTAATTTTCCCGGTTGCTCATGACTTGGTTTAAACATGTAGCATGATTTTATATTGCCCCTTGATATGCTCATTGTCGTGTATTAAAATTGAAACATTTGAATAAGTATTAAAGATTTTATTTAATATTTAGCTTAGGTGAAAGATTAATTCATATGGCCTTAACTAGCTTAAAATCAATATGTGTTAGTATATTAAATTAGGCCTTTGCATGCCCTCCAACATAGTTGCATTTGAAAGTAATTGGAGGTGTTTTGAAAATTAGTAATTATTAATTAATTTGACTAATTGATTTGCCCCGAGTGCACTATTCACTCTATTTAAATTCCGACTTGATATTCTTGACTTACATGCCATATAGCTTCACATATGTTTGATTTAGAATATTCGGTTAGGTTTTCAAACCTTTCATTTAATTAAATTCCTTGTTTAAGATTTAATCCTCATGGTGATATACAACTTGGAATTGAATTGTGGCATGCTAGGAAATTAAGCTTTGGTGTGGTTGTTCACATATATTAAATTGGGATTAATTGCATGAGAATTGCAACTTTTAATTTATATTTAACTTTAGTGAAAGGTTAAGTCACATGGTCTTAAATTGAATTAAATAAACTTGTAATGTGATATTACATTAGTCCTTGGCATATTCTCTAAGATATGTTAAATTGAGAGCATTTGGTTAAGTTTGAAAATCTAGAGATTTTAATTAAAAGAATTAATTAAAATCTATTTTGTGGTCCCAATAGCTTAATTAAGGTTTTAACTTGATAATTGTATTGGCCATGACTTGTTTACTAATATATATTAAATTGGGACTATCTGAAGTTGTTTTAGAACCTTGGGATTTAAATTAGCATGATTTAATTAAAGTTCTATTTTGTTATTCTAACAACCTAATTGAGTTTTAGAATGGATATAGGTGATGACCTTGCCATGCCCTTTAACATGTATTAAATTGAGGTTAATTGAAATTGAATCAGAAATCAAGAGAATTTAATTGTGTTTATCTATTTAAATTCTATCAATTTGCTCCATGATCTAGTTGTGTTTTAGAAGTGGTTTCTATATTCAAATCATAGACTTGGACTTGTTGTATATTCATTTGGTTATGTTTTGAACATTGGATAACATAGTTGCTATGTTTGTATTCATGAGAATATATTTTCCTTATTGAATATATTGTTGCCTTGTGTAATAATTTGCACACTTCGTGTTTAACATCTTTCATGCATAGTGTGTAACGAATCACACAGTGAAGATTCGACATTCATCATATCATATTAGTTGTGGATTTAGAGCATGTATTGTATAGGTTTCCAAATTTGGTTGTGCTTAGTAGATAGTTGATTATCTTGCATATTCCTGTTCATATATGCGTTGTTGCACAACTTGTTGATTTTGGAAACTTGGTGATGTCAACTTGTTGATTTTGGAAACTTGGGGATGTCGTTGTTTGACTATGGCTAGGACGTGGTTCTAGTACGGGGATAGTCCCTCTATATATAGTCTAGTGCGCACATAGGGAGGTTACCCATGGGCTAGTAACCCTAAAGTAACTTTGTTGTCGGTCTGATCCGGCGTGACGTCCGAGTATCCACTTTGTTTGATTTCGCATTTCATTTTCAAGTTGATAACTAGATGATGTTGTAACTTGTTGTTTCTTATTTTTCGTTCCATTTTAAGTTACAGGATGTTAACTTTGCGAAATTGTGCTTTATGCGTTGTATTGGAAGTTCCAATGTTGGTTAAATTGCATCGATATTGAAAATCATGTTTTGACGTTCTAATAAAGCTTAGGATTAATCCTGTTGATTCATTTATAACATAGACGTTAGGTGGCATAAACCACTACTGTTATTTTGTGCTTTAGATTCTAAGTTGATGGCTTTGAGAACTTAAACCTTGTTGCATTGTATAACATGCTCTTTTGTTGTTGAATTGCATGGATAATGTGATTCTTGTTAACTTGTATTCAAATATGCTTTTGTTATGTTGTATGGATTACTCTAGACCTAGTTCAATTGTATTGAAAATGCAATTCATGTTAATATATGCTTAAGCATTCTTCTTGTCGTGTTCTTTAGATTATCCCAACCATGATTCGTTTCATGCACGTATGTATATCATGATTCTTGTTGCTTAGACTCTAAGGTAGCTTAGGATGCTCCCCGAGTCTCACTTGGACATAGACGTTAGGTGGCATGAGCCCCTTTAACATGTTTTACCTTAAGGTGATAAATTTGTAAAATGCTAGGTCGATGCATGCTCATCTCCTACAAGTAGCTTTATGTTACTCACCCCTACGATACTGGGGCATATTTCAGGTACGAAGACTTGGTTCATGAAGCCTAGCATTCCTTGGATGTCGGGTAGCTTTCAAGTTTCCATTTCATGCAAATGTTAGCCTGAAATGTCATTTTGTAGACTTATATGTCAAAATATGTATGTTTGATTCCATGTATGTAATGTGTACTTAAGTACACTCCTTTCAATGTATTTGATATGTATGAGATGAGGCCAGAGGCCAATGACATGTATATTGTATTCTATGCAACTTTTTAACTTCATGAAATGTTATATAAAACTTGAAAAATCGCAAGTCATTGCTTCACCACGGTTGCATTGGGTGTGGGAATTCCATTTTCATTCTTTTATAGGGTCTTATTAATCTTGTATGAAGTGTGGCCAAGGGCCAAAGGGTTATTTGATCCCGTTTTGCATTTTTGGATTCCATGTTTTCCATTCCAAGTCCATTTTTGCCTTTTTGCCCGTTGGGGGGTCAGATTTTGCATCGGCTATATTTTTAAGCCATAGACCATTGTAGCGTGTCTAAATAGGTAAGTTAAGTTTGCGTGCATAGTCGTTTCCGGGCTAAACCTCATCGTTTGTGTTTTGAGCCTCTTGTGAATTCATTTCGCATTTTTTTTGCATATTCTGATCTAGGGGCATTATGAACCTTTCTCCTCAGTTTTATTTTCTTCTTTTGCCATGGTCGCTTAGAAAACGTGATTTTAGGGGGGGTTTCTTTTTTGTGTTTTTCCAGAAAAGTTCGTCTTGGTGTTGGAAATCGATCGCAAAGTTCAGTTTTCTGTTATGCATATAGTAGCTTTTTAATCCTCTTGCCCTTTTCTGATCTAGGGGCATTCTGGGTACTTCATAGTGTTTATTTTTCATTTTCGCTCATGATCCAGGTAGAAAACATGATTTTAGGGGGGGTTTCTTCTTCATGTTTTTACAAAAAAAATCATCTTGATGCCGAAAACAACTCGCAGATCTGGAAAATCTGGTCGTTCCAGGTTTTTCCGAAAAAAATGCTGATCTAAGGGGCATTTCGGGTATTTCACTTGTAAAATAAAATCTTCTCTTGACATGGACATGTAGAAAACACGATTTTGGGGGGGGTTTGTTCACAACTTTTTGCCAAAAAAAGTGATTTAAGCCCTCAAAACCACATTTGAAGTCCAAAAATCTGGGCAGGTCCTGCCCAGATTTGAACCCAGAAAATTGTTTTTTTTGAAACTTTGAGGCTTCATATCTTATTCGTCCCGACTCCAAATCAAGTGATTTTTGAGTCTAAATTTATTAGTTTTTGCTGGTCTATATAACGGTATGCACGATTTCATCAAATTATATCTTAAAAGACTATTTTACCCCTTGTAAAGTACCCTTGCCGCACTGATTTTAAACCCAAAAGTTGGTTTTTATGAAACTTTGACGTTTCATATCTTCTTCGTCCGGACTCCGAATCAAGTGATTCTTGATTCTAGATTCATTAAATTTTCCCAGTCTATCTAATGGTATGCTCAATTGCATCCAATTTTGTCTAAAAAGACCTTTTTACCCCTTGCGAAGTACCCTTGCTGCATTGATTTCAAACCCAAAAATGTGATTTTTATGAAACTTTGGAGTTTCATATTTTCCTTATCCGGACTCCGAATCAAGTGATTCTTGAGTCCATCTTGAATAGTTTTTCATTTTCCTTCCATTGGTGTGCTCGATGGCACCCGAGTCCACAATTTTCAGAAATGACTATTTTGCCCCTGGGGGCTTATTTGTCATATTTTTGGTCTTTTACTTCCGCGTCAGTTCTCATTGAGTTCCACGACCTCATGGAAGGTCATTTTGACTTCTTAGAGTCTTATTTTCTATTTTTGCTTCCGCATATCGGATCCGTTATCGGGTCAATCTTCGGTTCATCATAGGACACGCTGGCCTAAAAACCAGGGTCGTCACAAAAGTTTCCCCCCATAAATTCTGGGTTAACCAAAACTTATCAACATTGCATTCATCATTTCTTTTAAGGTACGATTTTTGCGTTCAACAACACCGTTTTGTTGAGGTGAATAAGGAACGGTAGTTTGGTGAATAATACCATATTTTGAACAAATGTCAGCAAATGGTGCTTCGTATTTACCACCTTTATCACTTCTAAATACCTTTATCCTTTTGCCAGGTTCATTCTCAACCTCATTCTTATAATGTTTAAACATTTCCAAGGCTTCATCTTTACTTCTTAGCAAATATACATAACAATATCTTGTGCAATTATTAATAAAAGTAATGAAATACTTTTTTTCACCTCCGGTTAACACAAGTTTAAAGTCACATATATCACTATGAATTAATGCTAGAGGTTCAGTACTTCACTCTATAGAGTGAAATGAGGTTCTAGCCAGTTTTGGTTCTACACATGTTTGACATTTTTTATTTAAATCGATACTAACTTTAGGTATAAAATCCATGTTAATTAATCTACGAATCGTATTATAATTAATATATCCTAACCTACCATGGCACATATTAGATGACTCAATCAAATAAGCAGAAGCATTAGCTTTATTATTATTAATAGTTTTGGGTACAACAGTCATTACATTGAATTTAAATAATCCATTACTTAGGTACCCTTTGCCCACATACAACCCATTCTTAGTAAGCACAAACTTATCAGATACAAAGACCAGCTTGAACCCATTCTTGCTTAGAAGTGATCCAGAGCCAGTTCTTCCTGATGTCTGGTACATGCATCACATTATTCAGAGTGAGCTATTTCCCTGAGGTCATTAGCAGCTTAATCTTTCCTTGTCCTTCAACCTTTGTAGTAGAAGAGTTCCCCATGTAGAGTTATTCTTCATTATCTATAGCTTCATAGGTAGTGAATATCCTTTTTTCTGAGCAAACATAACGAGTAGCCCCTGTGTCCACCCACCATTCTCTATTGTTGCTCACAAGATTGATTTCAAAAACCACAGCTGAAAGATTTAGCTCTGACACATCAGCTGTCAGTTTATCTTCCTTGGCAATGTGCACCTCAGTGGTCTTTTTCTTGGAGTTATGTTGTGCTTTGTAGCTATGACAGTCTTTAGCTCGGTGTCCTAACTTGCCACATATGTAGCACTTCTCGTTGAACCTCTTGTAGTTTCCTTGGCTGAGACCTTCTCCAAAGTGCTTTATCTTCTTATTTTTCTGTCACACTTCGACTACATTTGCCTTTGACACCATTAAAGAATTCTTGACTTTCTTTTCAGATGTGCGGTTATCTTCTTCAATCCTCAGCCTAACAATGAGGTCTTCGAGCCCCATTTCCTTCCGCTTATGCTTCAAGTAATTTTTTAAATCTTTCTAAGTAAGCGGCAATTTTCCAACGATTGAAGCCACTTGAAAAGATTCACTCAATGTCATCTTCTCAGCATGTATCTCATGTAGGATCAGCTGGAGCTCCTACACTTGGCTCATGATTGCCTTGGAATCTACTATTTTTAAGTCCAAAAATCGTCGACCACGAACTTCTTTAAGCCAGTATCCTCTGTTTATACTTCTTGGCTAGTGACTCCTAGAGCTCTTTAGCAATATTTATTGGACTGTACACATTATATAAAGTGTTATCCAATCCATTGAGGATGTAGTTCTTGCAGAGGAAGTCTCCATACTTCCATGCATCAACAGCTCCTAGCTTTGTAATATTAGTCTCACCCTCTTCTAGCACTGGGGCAGTCTCAGTTAGGAACTTGCTCCGATTCAGAGTTGTAAGGTAGAACATCATTTTCTGTTGCCACCTTTTAAACTTCGCTCGATTAAATTTTTCGGGCTTCTCCCTATGATTGACGGGAACATTAGGCATAGTAGTACTCATACTTACCATTCGTCTGAATATATTAAATATGCAGACCATAAGTCAATTTATAGCAATATAACAATAAGAATAATATTTAAATAATTAAAACTATAGTATAAGCCGAATCAGTCTTAAGATTGTTGTCTAATATATGGTCTAAGTATACCATATACTATAGTATTATTTATTTAAATATTATGCAAAAATGTATATATATATATATATATATATATATATATGTAATAAAATAAAAAATAAAAACTATATAAAATGAAAGAACCTGAATATATGTAATGACCCAGTCATTTTCCTTCATTTCCCTTTTCTTAGATTTTCACGGATATTTTTTTTCCGTTGATCTTTTTCTTTCTGAGTTCTATTTCTCATCACTTAGTGTCGTCTCGAGTACTCTGGAATGATTTCCGAGACTCTTTTCTTTGGATTGACAACTTCCTTTAAGGACCGCTCATTTCCACATTTTCACTTTTTGGACACTATTCACTTTTCGTCTTTTTCCCTATTTTGTCTTTTCCCCGTTTGTTACTTTTTGGCACAACCTCACTTTTCGTGCTCGGAGTTGGTTTTTAACTTCACTTACCTTCATCCTAAGTGGTTTCCACAAAATACGTATCTTTACTTTAGTAAGAAAGTACTCTAGTTGCTCCCGGAGTCCGTAGGGGCATGGATGCACAGCTCTTTAGAATCTTTTTCATTTCTTGGGGTATTTTTCATAAATATCTTTTGAAGATATTTTATTTTAGGGGTTTTTAAGAAAATATTTTTGGAAGATATTTTCATTCTGGGCCATTAGTTCAGTTTTCACTTTTTGGAGGGGCCATTGTGCAATTAATGAAAGTTATTGCAAAAATGCCTCATTTAGAGCCTGGATCCTCGTATGGGATTCATTTTCACATTTCATCGAGTCGTGTACTCTTAGAATTTCCTTTTGCCCATTTTTCTCCAGTTTCAGGGTTTCTAGCCCCGGTTGCCGCCGAACTTATTCGGGGCATATCTTTCTGCTCGGAACTCAGTTTTTGATGCCGTTTCTTTCGTTGTTCATATTTTCTCATTTTGAATCTTTTTTGTTCAAGGAGTTATGCCGTTTGAGTGCGTCTGCTCAAATTTTACTTTTCCGGACCCGTTCGGGGCACTTTTTGAGATTTTCTATAAATAGGGGGATTTAAAGTCAAAAAGTCATCTTCTCCTCTCCTTATGCACGACCTGAATCTGCCATGGCAGCCCAAGGGGGGCTTCCACCCTTCTCCTTTCATTGAAACCTCCTTCCCTTTGTTATAAAGTCATAGTGCCTTCGCGTTTTGTGTTTGTCTTGACTACGCGCTTCTTTCACCCTTATTAGAACCCGTTTTTGGCCAATTTTTGAGTTCGGGTTTGAGGTCAAGTTAGGATTTTGGTAGGTCCTCTTTGGAGTTTAATGTTCACGGCGTTGTCCCTAACAAAACCCCAAAGTATTGTCGGATTTGGAGCCATTTCATTTTGGTGGCTTTTGAGATTTTCATCTCAAATTGAGGTAGATGATGTTTTAGGATTATATATGTTTTGTATTGAGTGTTTCCCATGATTATACAACTTGTATGCATGCTTTTGTTCATAATCTAGAATTTAATTTTATTTAATTATTTTCTATGTTTAAGATTTAATTCTCATGATGATATTCAATTTAGAATTAAATTGTGGCATGCTAGTAAATTAGGCTTTGGTATGTTTGTTAACATATATTAAATTAGAAGTATTTGATAACGAATTGTACTTTTTATTTAATAATTATCTTTTGTGAGAGTTTAATTATCATGGACGTACCTTGCATGGAATTAACTTGTGATAGACTATTAAATTAAGTCTTGACATACTCTTTAACATAATTTAATTTGAGAACATTTGGATAAGTATGAAAATCTAGAGATTTTAATTAAAATGATTAATTAAAATCTATTTAATGGTTCCATTGGCCTAATTAAGTTTTTAACTTGATATTTGTGATGACTAGAGCTTGTATACTAGCATATGTTAAATTGGGACCATTTGATGTTGTTTTAGAATTTAGGGATTTGACTATCATGGTTTAATTAAATTCTATCTTATTGTTTTAATGGCCTAATTAAGTTTTTGAATTAGTATATGCAATGACCATGCTATGTTGTTTAACATGTATTAATTAGGGACCATTTGGTTGAGATTTGAAATTTAGAGAAATTAATTAATTTACTTGATTAATTTCCGTTTCTATTGCATTATTGATTTAATCATGAATTTGGCATTGGAAGTATATTTAAATCATGATTTTGGACTTATATTAGATTCTTCAGTTTATGTTTTCAATATTGAATTATATTGTTATAGCGTGTAACGAATCGCACACTGAAGATTCGACATGTAATGTTATTATAGCGCGTAACGAATTGTGCTTTGAAGATTCCACATTTGTCATCCTATAGTAGTTGTGGATTTATAGCATAAGCTGTGTGGTTACAACCTACTTGTGCATGGAATGTAGTTTCGTGCTTTATATATAATTCGTATATAAGTTGTAAACTTATTTATTTTGGAGTCACTTGGGACATTGTTACTACGATATGGCTAGAGTTTGGTTCTAGTGCGGGAGGTATGAGTTCTCCCCGTCGAGATAGTGCGCACTGGTGTGTCGCCGCACCACAAGTTTAAAGAGGGAGTGTGCATTAAGGCGAGGGCCAAGTTTTACATTTATAAAAGCCACTACTACCTTCACTAAAAATATAGTTAGGGCGAGTAGGGATCGTCCCAAGGGATTGGAGTCGAATTTGGTTGTGGAATCACTATTAGGGTTAGTAAGTCGAGTGATCAAACAAATGGCTGGTTGGTTGATTAAACTAGAGAGCAAATTAAACTAAATAATTGAATGCAATAAGGAGAAAGTAAGAGAGAGAGAGATCTTAGGGTTTAGAGGTCACCACCAAGTAATGCTTTTCTACACCCTTAACTAGTGACTAATGAGGGAAATGTGTGTTGCAATATTGATGTGTGTGTGTGTTTGGTTGATTCAATTAGTAAGGGTAACCAATTAAGCATACATTGTCTAAGCAACATGTGAAAAGCATAATATATCTAGCAATTAAATAATATTGTCTAAATAGCATGTGAAAAGCACAATATATCTAGCAAGTCATTAATCCTTTCATTAGGCTCACAAGCCAAATACACCACAAGGTTAGAGACATATGCTACTTGCATTTAAAAGTATGGAACATCAAACAACAAGCATGAATTATCCTCCCATCTAACAACTATGCTACCATGATAAGCGCCGAATATTGTATATTCAAGTGCCCTAAATTGCATTAGTAAAGTCCGTTGTATGTTAATTTATGTAGATTATCTTCATTTGCATGTTTTTATGCATTTTCAGGTTCCTTGGCCCAAAAGGAGCAAAAATAAGGTGTTGTGGATTTTTGATCAACAATGTGCTCAAAAGCTGAATTTCAGGCAGCAGTGGAACTCGATTTTGATTTCCACTTTTGACCCAGAAAGCTCAAGATCTGAACTTCCATTATAAAATGGCATATTTAGAGCTCTAAATTATCTTTCTAAATCTTCAAACTTTTTGTCATTCGGAGCTCGGAGCAGAGAGTTATGGCCTTGTTACCAGAGGTGCGCAGAACTGCCTGGCAGCAATGAAAGTCTGCCTTGTTCTTCAATTTCGACCAACCAGACCTGAGAATTGGATCTTCACTAAAACATAAAGTTTTTAGAGCTCTAAATTAGCTTTCCAAATCTTCAAACGGTTTGTCATTCGGAGTTTGGAGAACAAAGTTATGTCCATTTTAACAAAGTAGGTACGGGCAGAGCAAACCAAGCATAGGGCATTCTGCCCAATTTTCGAGTGCTCGAGGCCCTATTTCGAGCACTCGAAATTAGGGCAGAATTCTACACGACTCAGCCCACTTGTGCTCAGATTTTAACCCTTTTGGATTGCCTCCTTTATGAAGTGGTTGGAGATGTTGGTTGGTAGCTTTTGGGGTGGATAAGTGATCTAGATAAGGGAAGCAAAGCCACTCATTATGATAAAGCTACATTTTTTTACAAGATAGAGGAGAGAGAAGAGAGCAAGAAGGAGGTGTTCTTCAAGCTCCAAGAAGGTTGCACGAAAATAGCCATGAAGATGGAGCTTCTTCCTTCTTCCATTGCTCCTATGGGTAACTAAATCTTCTCTAGGGAGGTGATGAAGCCTCCTCTTTTGATCATGTTCTAGATTAGGCTATACTTTTGGGGACTATAATGTATCATGTATGGTAGTTTCATAGTCTAAGAGCATATTCCTTCTTGTAATGAATTTTAATGTGTAAATGGTTTATGTAAGTTCATTGTCATATCTTTGATGATTCTTGGATCAATCTTATTGCTTTTATTTTCATAGTGACAATGAAAATATAGACTATGAATGTTTTTCAAGGCATGTTGATTTTGAAACTTGATATTCCATTGCTTAGGTACCTCCTTTGATGGTTTATACTTGATTCCTACCTTCATGTGCTTCACCATTTGATTGAAAGCTTGATGGTCTTTTGCTTGAGATAGTGTATTTGATTCTACACCTTAGTTTAAGTAGTTCAACTATGGTAGCTTTTGATGGATCATTCTTGTTTTGATTAAGTGAACTTCTTGATGATTATTAAGCAACGGAGTTGCTTCATATTTCTTGACCATTGCATATATGTTATTTATCCCCAAATTTAGACCTAATCTAGCATGTACTTAGGGTGTAGTGTGGATACATCTCCCTAGTCTTTTCTACTTGTATCTCACTTCCTCAATTTCATTGCAATCTATTGTTTTATGCATTTTAATTTCTTAGTTTAGTGACAAACACACAAACCCTTTATAAACCCCTCATCACTCTAAAATGACTTTAGATACTTAGGTTGCCTTAAGACTAGCGCAGTCCCAGTGGTTCGACTTACCCGTCCAATAGCCCTATTTTACAATGATTCGTGCTATTGCGAAGAGGGTTGATTTATAATTGATTTCAACCATCGATCATACCACTACACTACAATTAAGCTAATGACATGAAATTAAACTAATTAAGCAAAGGGAGAGGCACAATCCATCAAGAAATGAGCATGGACTATCTAGAAAATTACAAGAGCATTCCTTTAAGCACTATGTTTTGACAATCTCTAGATCTATAACATTAATACACATAGACATGCATAAAAAACACAAGAAATAGAGACAAACACATGAACATCTATTCTAGCATACATAGACATATGGATAGAATGAAATGATCAATTGGAAGCATTAGACCACATAAATCATTGAATAAACAAGATCTATATATATATAAGTGCCAAAACATGTATTCCAACACTAATCCCTCAATAATACACAAAATCAAGATGTAGTAAGCATGCTTGGGGCTAACTCTAGACCCAAGAGGATGTCTAGCCACTCATGGTAGTGCTTCTCCAACCCTCAAGGGCTAACTCCATGGTAGAGATTTACTCCTTGGTTGATGAAGAGTCTCCAATGGTGTCTCTAGCCTCCTCCTCCTCTAAGCTTGCTCTCCAAGAGTTCTACAAGGTATGAGATGATATGATGTGATGTGAGGTCCTCCCATGTAAAAAGTAATCCTTATCCTTATATAGGTAGGTCAAATGACACCCAAAATGAGCTAAGGTCGTGCACAAAATATTCCCCAATGATTGGATAAAGGATAACTTTCAATGAGCTGGAAATTTAACTTTTTCGTACTGGAGGAAGTTCGATCGATCGAACCTTGGACTTGGATTGATCGCACATGACTGAGATCTATCGAACTTAGGCTGAATCGATCCTCACTGGTGGCGCTTTTTGGATAAAGACAAATATGAGATATTTTGAAGATATTTTTGGGAAAAGGACAAAAGTGGTTGGTAGGGTGGTACAATTAGATAAGATCAATCATTTGGATAAGGACAAAGCAGTTCGATCGATCGAAGAATGATGTTGGATCGATCGAACTTTTGGGATCTCTGAAAATATCATCATGGCTCTGATCCATCTTGACGTGCTGAGATCGATCATGTTGGATCGATCGAACATTGATCTGAGATCGATCGAAGATGTTAATTTCCACCTTTTTCTTCCTTTTGCTTCCACTTGGCTCATTTCTTTGATTTATCCCAGAATTGCTTCATTTCTGCTCTTATTTGGCTGAGTTAGCTTATTTCCGGGATAAGTGCCTGAAAATGAAAATAATACGAAATCAATCTAATACGGTAAAGTAAGATAAATAAAGGTACTAAAATGCCTAAGCTTAAGGGGTTTAAACCAAACTTAAATATTGTTAGTCCCTAGCAATGAACTAGAAAGTAAAGGAATGAAATGAACAACTATACAACTATAAACTAGAAAATAATGAATGGATAACGCCACTTTCGTAGGGAACACAATTGCACTTAGCATATGCAACAAGCCTTTTTAACCCCTAGGTTACCCCTAGTGGATGAGTGAAGTCTTTTGAGGGTTTCCCGAAATGATACCCACAAACATTAAGCTCATTCTTTCTAAAGAGGCACCAATATTACAGACAAGCATTGGGAGAAAACTACCTCAAGTATGCAATTTTTCAAACATTTCCAAGCAATCTCCCAAAATCTCAACATCAAGCAAGCAAGTATGGTCCTCCACACATCAAGAAAATGATCATGCAAGTCAAAACAACTCTACAATCCTTTTGAGTGGACCGGCATCATATATGTTGCTATCTTAGCCAACTAAAGAATTAATCACATCCTTACCCTCAAACTAGCACACAAATCTGGTACCGATCATCAAGACAAAAAGTGGACCTTTTATTAAAGCTTTATTGTTCTAGGTGCAATTATTCTTTTCACTCGATTTTTTATTATTATTATTATAGGATCAAAGATGGAAGCATGGTGCAATGTGTTGATGTATTAAGCTTTCTAGCGATTCATGAGATTAAGCGTTAGGTCAATGACTCCCAAACCAGATGACTTTAGGGCACTAGGTGTTCAAACACCCCTACAGACTTACAAGCTCAAATCAACTAGGCTACAAATCAAAATAACATCCATCTAATCATTTCCCACTTCTCACCTTTTGGGAGAAGTTCTCACTTTTTTATTGCTTTTGCTTTTGCTTTTGTTTTTTTTTTTTTTTTAATTCATTTATTAACCTAGAGTTTGGGCCCTCAACCTTTCGGCACGAGAAGTTCAGTGCTTGATGAGGCTAGAATCTCGGCTACTTAGTGAAAAGGGGTTGTTATCCACCTTTATCAAGAATGAAAGCTTTCAATGCACTACTATCTCAATTGGGATATAACCAATTCAATAATCAACAAAGCATGTACCCCACAAATGAATGCTAGTGTGTGCTGGTGTTAGTGTAGAATCCTAGAATGAATCTCAAAACAATCACAAAATCAAGATGATGTGGACCACAAATGCAAGCAAGATATCAATCTTTCGAAAAATTTATTCCTAAATGACTTCCACAAGGCATACAAGGAGTATTGGACTCTCAAGTTAAGAAATTTTTAAATTTTAAGCAATATAGTCCTCAAAAGATCAAAATTATAGCTAGATATGGATCAATCATAGAAAATCTCTCAAATACACAAGTCATGCTCAAAATTTTGAAGTTTAAGGCTAACACTGTAACATACACCGTTACCCCCAAACTTAAACGGTACAATGTCCTCAATGTGCAAAGAGAACAAAAGGAAAGAGTATACCGGTGCAATTAAGGCAGAGAATGATCGGGACTGAAGTATCCAAATTGGGTGGCATGGCCCCCCCAAACTTAGGATTAACTGTGGTCCTGAAATTTGACACTCGAATAAACTCATTAGATAACAAAAAGGGATAATCAGTGCACAGTGGACATGCAAGTGTAAATGAAATAAAACAGTGAGAGGGGTATAAGGGTGGTCCTGATAATCGGGTAGCACTCTCTCACTGAAGTCACTGTGATGTACCTAATGGAGTCAAACATGCAGAGATAAGAATATAACACGTGACATTCATAACGAAAGCATATATAAAGAAAATAAAGTATAGAATACATCAAAAGATCAAAGCCGACAGACCGACTTCAAATAATATACAGTGATAAAAATGAAGTATAGAGCACAGAGGTGGACCATAAAAAGATAGAAGAACTGGAAATCTCAGGTGGAGGAGGCAGGTCGGGCAAGGCGAGCTCCGTGGATATCGTGAGACAAGTCTCGAAGTGCAGTCATGACATCCGTGCAGAATGTAGCAAAATCAGCTGTGGGCTACAGCATCGGTTCGAATGGCAGCAGTATCAACTCTGATAGCAACCACTGCATCCTCAAGAGCCTGAAGACGCTCTCCAAAGCCGGGGGTCTGACTAGGAGCCTCAGGTATGGATGAGTTAGAAAAAAGGTCCTGAGTCTACTCCTGCTCATGTACTGGCGACCCAGCTGGAGAGTGCTACTCTGCGTCATCTGCAGGTCACTCTAAATCAATGTCTATATGCTCGGTAGCTGGACTTACTGGTACATCGTCCGCTGCGGGATCTGCTGCTGCCTGAGCTGCTGCCTCTGCCTCCTCAGCCTCTAGCTCCTCTGCAGCCACTACTGCGTGGTCCTGTAGTCTAGTGATGATGGCATTGTAGCTCTTGTCCTAGTCCTTCTTCAAGAAGTGACAGGAACCTCTCTCAGGGTGCTCCCGAGGATAAAAAGGGTAACGTTGGTCAATAAGTATCTGGGTGATGAGGTGGCCGAATGGGAGAGACTTAGCCCTTCCGGGCTTCTCCTTACTGATATACTCGTCGAATATCTTCCTTATCACGCTCCAGATGAGCGCAGCGATAGATACCCAGTGGCCTGTGTAAAATGCGTAGAGGGCTGTCAAATAGTCTCCTCGCCGTTAGATCTTGTGCCCGGCCATATATATATTCTGAAAAAGAACGGAATCGAAGAACCATAGGTCATCTGGAAGGAATGTGCGGGTGGCGAAAGTCTCGCCATCGGCATGGTAACCTGTCAAAAATACTGCCATGTAGGTATAAGAAGGCCTGTATAGCCTCGGATATAGCTCATGTAGCTCCGGAGGGCATCTTTGTGGACAATGGCATGAGCGGGCCAGCGAGTCCACAGTGATAGTAATCTGATGGCCATCTATGGTAGTGACCAGCTCTACTGTGGTACGCGGGGACGGTCGGAGGTTCTGGAAGAACATCCGTACCAGCCGCGGGTAGACTGGCTCTGTAACTGGGGCAAGAATAGCTGCAAGGCCCCTCTGGATAATGTCATGGTAAGCTGATCGGGTCCGCACTGATCTGGAGAAGAAGTCTGTGTCGAACACCGACTCATGATCCACTGCCATATGCGCATATCTACGCGCGGGCCTATCACGCTCTCGAGCTGGCTGAGTTGGCTGGCGTGGTGGAGATGGTACTGGTGAATGCTCAGCTCCAGCATGTGATGGAGATGTTGACGGTGTAAATGCAGGCTGAGCTGCAGAGGTGGATGGAATATGATCATGCTCAGCCTCATGAGTAGGTGACTGAGGTGGAGTAGGCTGTACTGGCTCCTCCTATGCATGAGAGGGCTCTGCTGGCTGCTCTATCCTCGGTCGGATATGTCTCTGAGGCCCATGTTACCTCCTGGCAACAGTTTTGCGCTTAGTCATAGCCTCTATTCGCGAGAGAAGATGAGAGGAAAATGTGATGCAAATCCGAGAGGAGAGAGAGAAAATAAAAGTTTGGATCTCGCTAGAGAGTTGCCGGAGAAGATGATGAAGATGGATGAGTGCAGTGGCGATGAAGGATGAGGGACAAGGGTTTGGAGGGTTGGATCGATCTAATGGATCGATCTTGAGACCCTCCAGGTCTATTTTTTAAAAACATTTCCCGATTAGTTAGATCGATTGAACTGAGATATCAGATCGATCTAACTTTGATGATCTCTCCTCAAAGTATTTTTGTGATTTTTTTTGAAATTTTTGAAAAATTAAAAACTAAAATTAAAAATTAAAACTTAAAATTGAAAATTAGAAAATATTTTTGGATTTTTGAAAAATAAAATAAAAATAAAAATAAAATCTTTTTGGATTTTTGAAATAAATAAAGTAAAATCTTTTTTTATATATATTTAAAATAAAATATTTTTGTGATTTTTGGAAAATAAGATAAAATAAAATAAAATAAAAATATTTTTGAATTTTTGTTAAAATTAAAAAGTCAAATAGAGTCAAACAAAGGTCAAAATAGAGAATTGAAGAACTGAGATCGATCTGAACAAAATGTTCGATCGATCAAACAGAAAGCAAAAATATGCAGGTTTTGGTTCAAAAATTTGGCTAAGTGTTGGAACTTGAGATCGATCAAACTTTGAAGTTGGATCGATCTAAGAATTTCATATGATCTTGAAATGTTTTCGATCAATGAGACAGAGAGCTGAATATGCAGGTTAATGCAGGCTCAAAATTTTTCTAAGTGTTGGATCATGAGATCGATCGAACTTTGAAGTTGGATCGATCTAAGGTCTCCTAATCGATCTGAGAATAAGTTCAAACGATGGGACAGAGAGGTGATTTGGATGCAGTTGGAAAATTTTTCTAAGTGTTGGATGCAGGTGGAAGTTCGATCAATCGAACTCTCAACTGAGATCGATCGAACTTATGCAAAATGCCCAATCACAACATAAAAATCATGCAATCCTAATCACAGTTCCTAGCAATGCATATGAACCAAAAATAAGTATCTAGACTTCGCAAGAAATGAAATTTAAGATAGAAATGAGGGAGGAATAGGGTTTTGACACCCTAAGAAATGTTTTTGCTAGTCTTTAACGTCTCTAGCAAGATATTGGGCTCTTTTAGCCCGGATCAAAGATCTTGTAATGCATCCCCTCCTTGTTGGGGTGATAGATGCTTTGAACCCCACCTAACAAATGATTCTTTGAAGAACTTGTTGGATTAAGCTCAAAAGAAACTTTTGTTCCCTTGTCAATACAAGAACAATCTTTGGGCTTCCATGCCCTTTCAAAGCAAGAATTTGAAACAACACTTTTAGAATGCAAGATTGAAGATGATTCCTTTGAAGTTTTGGTCTTACACAAAAGCTCACTTCCTTGACATTGAAGATCATGACATTTGTCTATAACATTAACCTCTCCTTCATATTTTTCAAATGAATTGGGTGTGGGATTAAAGATATTCAACTTCACCTTCATGTGGCCAAATAAGATCTTCATTATCCCCGTCCTACAATTGATGTTGGCATTAGCGGTTGCCAAGAAAGGACGGCCAAGGATAACGGGAATTTGGCTCTTAGGATTGGGGACCAGTTCCGTGTCAATGACAACGAAATCAACGGGGAAGAAGAATTTGTCAATCTTAATCAATACATCCTCAATTATACCCCTAGGCTTCTTAATGGATCGGTCGGCAAGTTATAAAACTACTGATGTCGATTTCAATTCACCTAGGCCCAATTTGACATAAACCGAGTATGGAAGAAGGTTAACACTTGCTCCTAAGTCAAGAAGCGCCCGATTAATGATATGATCACCAATGATGCATGAAGTAGTAGGTGAACCGAGGTCCTTAAACTTTGGCAAAGTGTTATGTTGCAAAATTGAGCTTACTTGCTCGGTCAAAACCACTTTTCTTGGTGCTTGGCTCTTGTTCTTCCGCTTTTGGGTGCACAAGTCTTTCAAGAATTTGGCATAAGCCGAAATTTGCTTGATTACATCCAGAAATAGAAGATTGACTTTTACTTTCCTAAACATTTCCATGATTTCATTAGTTTTTGCCTTTTGCTTGTCTTTTGAAATGGATCCTTTTAAGGCATCCGAAAATGGAACTTTTGGTTCAAACACTTTTTCAGAATTTTTCTTTGAAGTCTCTTCAACACAAAAAGTTTTTAAATCACTTTGTTTCAAATCATTTTTCAACAAAACCTTTTCAAATTCATTTTTCGGCAAATCTTTCTTCAAATCATTTTCAAAATCATTTTTCAAATCACATTTTGAAGTTTTCTCATTCACAAGATCATGTATATGCAATGAAAGAGGAATGGGATGTGAAACGGGACGGGTGACAACTTGAGGTTGCACCGGTTCACTCTCTTCATTGGACATTTCAACTTGATTGTTCACAATCCTACCACTCCGCAAGGTAGTCACCGCATTAACATGTTCAATGGTGTGGCCTTCCGATGAGGAATGGGTTTCCACAATACATTATTGCTTAGGTGGGGCATTAATAGGCATTTTTCCCTTCTCTCTTGCATTAAGAGTGCTTGCTATTTGCCCTACTTGGGTTTCTAGCTTCGCAATAGATTGAGAGTGAGAATGAAGCAATTGTGTATTTGCCTCTAAAGTGCCCAAAGCATTCAAAACTTTTTCTTCAAAGGCGGGACTTCTAGTATTTCCTTAGGAATAAGATTGGTTGGGAAAATGAGAATTAGCAAATTGATTCCCTTGTGATTGATAAGGTCTATAACCTTGGGATCCTTGGTTTTGAAGTGGAGGTGGAATGTACTTCCCTTGAAAATTACCTTGGGAAGGATTTGAGCCCTCTCCTTGGTTTTTCCAAGAGAAGTTCGGATGATTTCTCCAACTTGGATGATAGTGAGTACCATAAGGATTGTTCCCTTGGTTCACAAAAGCTGCATTGACTTGTTCATTAGGTTCATTTTGCACTTGTCCGTGAGGACAATGAAAAGTAGAATGAAGAACACTAGAACAAGTCATACATGTTTCATTTGATGCACGATGAGAATGGTTAGGGAAGGAAGATACTTGGTTCGCCGAGTTTTGGTTAATCAAGAATTGATCAAACCTTTGAGATAAGGACTTCATTTCGGCGGCTATTTCATTTGAGTGGTCAACTTGATGTAAGCCAACACTCTTCCTACCTTATAAATTTCTACCATTCTTGGATGATAATATTCTATGCAAAGAATCTTCACTCATGCTCTCATAAAGACGCCACACGTCATCCTCATGCCTATCAATGTATGAGTCACCCATGGAAGCATCAACCATGCCTTTGTAATTGTCCGATAAGCTCTCAAAGAAATATTAAACTAATTTCCATTTGGGCATGTCATGATGTGGACACTTCCTAAGCAATTCATTAAAGCGTTCCCATGCCTCATGAAATATTTCTCCATCCCCATGTGAAAATTCTTGAAATGAGGTTCTCATGACATTGGTCTTAGAAACCGAATAGTACTTCTTCAAGAACTCTTGTTGCATTTCTGCCCAAGAAGTGATTGAAAAAGGCCTAAGATTGTTAAACCAATACTTTGCCTTATCTTTTAAGGTGCCTTATCTTTTAAGGTGAATGGAAAAAGTTTGAGTCTTAAAACCTCTTCCGACATGTCTGTATATTTTACGGTGGAACATACTTCAAGAAAC
Source organism: Cornus florida (assembly GCF_030987335.1). NCBI lineage: Eukaryota > Viridiplantae > Streptophyta > Magnoliopsida > Cornales > Cornaceae > Cornus > Cornus florida. The sequence continues at coordinate 29,933,489 of NW_026775571.1, read as the reverse complement.
TCATCCAAATGCTTGTAAGGTTCTTCACTTGGAAGTCCATGATAGTTAGGAAGCCTTTGAATGGTTTGTGGCTTAATTTCATAGTGATGTGCTCTAAATGGTGGCAATTGAATGCATGTGGGTGCATTATATTCATTAGGCACATAGTGATCTCTTAAAGCAAGTGGAGGATTAGCAATTTGAGGTGCAACATGGGCACCTTGATTTTGATTTCCTTTAATGATGGGAGGTTGTGGAGCATACATTGGCCTTGGCATTCCAAATGGAACTTGGCCTTGTTGTTGTGGTGGTTGGTGAATGAATGGCCTAAGGATGCCTAATGGTGCTTGAATGTTCTCATGATGCACATTTGGATAAAGGATACCTTGTTGGTCTATGTGACCAAGGTCCTCTACATTCTCTTCATTATGGCCTTCCATTGATGTAATGGATCGGGTAGAACTAGAACTTCCTCTTCCCCTAGGATTTCTAACTACGGATTCAAGATGCAAATCAAGAGGAACAAGAGTTAGTCTTAGTGATCTACGACCATGCATGCACAATGTAAAAACGCATAAAAACAATGAATGAACAAACACTTCAACTTCACAACAATTTAATGAATCTTCCTCCACAAACACTTAACCCATACTCCTATGCTTTAACAACAATGATGCAAAGAACAATTAAAAATGCCTCCACGCGGGCTCACGATTTATCTAAGAAATTAAAAACAAGCCTCCACGCGGGCCGACGATTTAACTAAGGGATTGAGTAAGAAAAAGCTCACAAAGGTCCTTTAGCACTTCAACTCCAAATTTATAGCCTAGCTTAGCAATTTTTTTAAATTTTTAGCATTTTTCCTTGCTTGCTCAGCTCTTTTGCTTGGATGCTCCTTTGCTTGCCTCCTAGCTCAATGTTCCTTGTCAAAGATGAACAAACACAATAAGTAGCAAAAATAAAAATAAAAACAAAGTAAAGACACGATCAAAAGAGTACTAATTCCTAATTGATTCCACAAATACGACGTTGCCTAATCCCCGGCAACGGCGCCAAAAATTGATGGGTGTGTCGCCGCACCACAAGCTTAAAGAGGGAGTGTGCATTAAAACGAGGGCCAAGTTTTACATTTATAAAAGCCACTACTACCTTCGCTAAAAATATAGTTAGGACGAGTAGGGATCGTCCCAAGGGATTAGAGTCGAATTTGGTTGTGGAATCACTATTAGGGTTAGTTGGTCGAGTGATTAAACAAATGGTTGATTGGTTGATTAAACTAGAGAGCAAATTAAACTAATTAATTGAATGCAATAAGGAGTAAGTAAGAGAGAGAGAGAGATCTTGGGGTTTAGAGGTCACCACCAAGCAATGCTTTTCTACACCCTTAACTAGTGACTAATGAGGGAAATGTGTGTTACAATATTGATGTGTGTGTGTGTGTGTTTGGTTGATTCAATTAGCAAGGGTAACCAATTAAGCATACATTGTCTAAGCAACATGTGAAAAGCACAATATATCTAGCAATTAAGTATATATTGTCTAAATAGCATGTGGAAAGCACAATATATCTAGCAAGTCATTAATCCTTTCATTAAGCTCACAAGCCAAATACACCACAAGGTTAGAGACATATGCTACTTGCATTCAAAAGTATGGAACATCAAACAACAAGCATGGATTGTCCTCCCATCTAACAACTATGCTACCACTACACTACAATTAAGCTAATGACATGAAATTAAACTAATTAAGCTAAGGCAAAGGCACAATCCATCAACAAATGAGTATGAACCATCTAGAAAATTACAAGAGCATTCCTTTAAGCACTATGTTTTGACAATCTCTAGATCTACAACATTAATACACATAGACATGCATAAAAAATACAAGAAATAGAGACAAACACATGAATATCTATTCTAGCATACATAGACATATGGATAGAATGAAATGATCAATTGGAAGCATTAGACCACATAAATCATTGAATAAACAAAGTCTATATATATATAAGTGCCAAAACATGTATTACAACACTAATCCCTCAATAATACACAAAATCAAAATGTAGTAAGCATGCTTGGGGCTAACTCTAGCCCCAAGAGGATGTCTAGCCACTCATGGTAGTGCTTCTCTAACCCTCAAGGGCTAACTCCATGGTAGAGATTTGCTCCTTGGTTGATGAAGAGTCTCCAATGGTGTCTGTAGCCTCCTCCTCCTCTAAGCTTGCTCTCCAAGAGTTCTACAAGGTATGAGATGATATGATGTGATGTGAGGTCCTCCCATGTAAAAGCAATCCGTATCCTTATATAGGTAGGTCAAATGACACCCAAAATGAGCTGGGGTCGTGCACAAAATATTCCCCAATGATTGGATAAAGGACAACTTTCAATGAGCTGGAAATTTAACTTTTTCATACTGGAAGAAGTTCGATCGATCGAACCTTGGACTTGGATCGATCGAACATGGCTGAGATCTATCGAACTTAGGCTGGATCGATCCTCATTGGTGGCGCTTTTTGGATAAAGACAAATATGAGATATTTTGAAGATATTTTTGGGAAAAGGACAAAAGTGGTTGGTAGGATGGTACAACTAGATAAGATCAATCATTTGGATAAGGATAAAGCAGTTCGATCGATCGAAGAATGATGTTGGATCGATCGAACTTTTGGGATCTCTAAAAATATCATCATGGCTCTGATCCATCTTGACGTGCTGAGATCGATTATGTTGGATCGATCGAACATTGATCTGAGATCGATCGAAGATGTTGATTTTCACCTTTTTCTTCCTTTTGCTTCCACTTGGCTCCTTTCTTTGATTTATCCCAGAATTGCTTCATTTCTGCTCTTATTTGGCTGAGTTAGCTTATTTTCGGGATAAGTGCCTGAAAATGAAAATAATACGAAATTAATCTAAAACGGTAAAGTAAGATAGATAAAGGTACTAGAATGCCTAAGCTTAAGGGGTTTAAATACGCACTTTTCAGCGCTCATCATGCACTAGGGGTGGTATTACCAGCGGGTTAGTGCCCGTAGTAGCCGTTGAGGTCTCGGCAGAATTCCGAGCTTAGATGTCCAAGTATTCCACTATTTGATTTCGCACTTTTAGATTTCTAGTTGATAACCTAGAGAATCTATGTCTTGATGTGTGGTATTAGAAATTCTAATTATACTAAATTGCTATATTTAGTTGATTTTGCACTTTTAGATTTCTAGCTGATAACCTAGAGAATCTATGTCTTGATGTGTGGTATCAGAAATTCTAATTATACTAAATTGCTATATTTAGTTGATTTCGCACTTTTAGATTTCAAGTTGATAACTTTGAGAATCTATATCTTGTTGCTTTGTATAGCATGCTTCTATGTTAGTTAAATTGCATAGATATTGTGATTCGTGTTTTATTGTTCAAATGTGACTTAGGAATGATCCTATAGATTCATTTGGAATATAGACGTTAGGCGGCATGACCCACCTTTGTCTTTTTTGTATATTAGATTTCAAGTTGATGACTTTGAGAATTTATATCATATTGCTTTGTATAGCAAGCTCCTATGTTGTTTGAATTGCATGGATGATGTGATTTGTACTAGAAATGATCTAGGGTAGCTTAGGATGCTCCCTGAGTCTCATCTTGACATAGATGTTAGGTGGCATGAGCCCCTTTGACATGTTTCACCGTAAGGTGATAAAATTGTAAAATATTAGGTCGATGCATGCTCATTTCCTACGAGTAGCTTTATGTTACTCACCCCAAAATTACTGGGGCATATTTCAGGTACAGGAATCAAGGTTGAGATTCTCATTATGCTCGGATGATTTGTGGACTTAAAGGTTCCATTTTTGTGAAGGTTGGCTTGAAATGCCATCTGTAGCCTTATTTGTCAAATGTGTATATTTGATTCTAAACTTGTAATGTGCGCCTAAGCACACTTTTTTATTCTCATTTTATGTATATGATATAAGGCCAAGGGCTAAATTTCATTTGAAGTCCATGTTTATTCATAATGGTTGTATTTTGCCTTTAATGAGAATATGTGAAAAAGCATGCGTTTTAATATGTTATTTTGCACCGGAGTGTGTTTTATGTATGAAATTCATTATCTAACATTCATTTAATGTGTATGAGGTGTGGCCAAGGGGCAAACACCATTTAGTTTTCATTTTTGCATTTTAGTTCACATATTGCATTTTTGGGCTAAAATAGTAAAAACCGAGCCTTTAAGGGTTCATTTTCAAATCGAGTGGTGTAAAGTGTGTTCTGGCACCTCCACTAGGTCTCATTCATCTTATATGAAGTGTGGCCAAGGGCCAAATGGTCATTTGAAACCATTTCCCAATTTTGGTTTCCATATTTTCCATTTCAAGTTCATTTTCGCCTTTTTGGCCGTCGGGGGGGTCGGATTTTGACTCAGCCATTTCTGGGAGCCACGGACCATTCCCGCGCGCTCAAAATCATCATTTACGTTTGTGTGCATGATCGTTTTCGAGAAAAACCATTTCCTTTGTGATTTGAGCCTCCTATGGACTCATTTTAAAATTTTCTTGCATAATCTAATTTTAGGGCCTTTTGGGGTTTTCCTTCCGAAAATAAATTCTGGTCTTCACATGATAACTTAGAAAACGTGATTTTAGGGGGGGTTTCTTCTATGTGTTTTTTCAGAAAATGTCGTCTTGGTACCGTGAATTTTCAGCTTCCAGTTTTCATTTTAGCAGTTTTTTAGCTCTCTTGACCAGATTTCTTGAGAGGGCGTTTTGGCCATTTTATAGCGAGTTTTTTTCATTTTCTCACACGTATCTAGGTATAAAATTTGATTTCGGGATGGGTTTATTTTTCGTGTTTTTCCAGAAAAATTCATCTTCTAACCCGTTTCTACTCTCAGATCTTGTAGCAGCTTTTTGCCTCTTGTCCAGTTCTGATCTAGGGGCATTTTGGGGATTTCACAGTGAATTTTTTTCGTTTCCGTCGACATTGTCGGGTAGAAAACTCGATTTTAGGGGGAGTTTCTTCTTCGTGTTTTTCCAGAAAAACTCGTTTCGACCTCCGTTTCAAGCCTCAGTTCTAGACACTCAATTTTTTCTTCTTGCTGTCATCATGTGCATGCCATTGGGCGCCAGGCGCGCCATGGCCTTCGTCGGGCCGCCGCGACTTCTCAACTTCAAACCCTCGTTTCTCCCTCATCCGAACTCCAAATCGAGTGAACTTTTTTTTGAACTTGACTAATTTTTTGCTGTCTTTCCAACGGTGTGTTCGGTTACACCCGAATCTTCTTAGATAATTACCAGTTTACCCTTTTGCTTTAAGTGCTCGTTTTTCTTCATCATATAGTTTCTCCTTCGTCCGGACTCCGAATCATGCGATTCTTGAGTCCATATTGATTAGTTTTTTGTTGTTCTTCCAGAGGTATGCTCAGTGGCACCTGAGTCGATAGTTTTCAGAAATGACTATTTTGCCCCTGGGGGCTTATTTGTCATATTTTCGATCTTTTGCTTCCGCATCAGTCTCATTGAGTTCCACGACCTCATGGAAGGTCACTTTGACTTTTTAGAGTCTTATTTTCTATTTTCGCTTCCACATTCTGATCCGTTATCGGGTCAATCTTCGGTTCATTACAAGACGCACTGGCTTGAAAAACCAGGGCCGTCACAATATAAGTCGAGTCTAGAATTTGATTCTATGTCTTTAAGACAGATTCGCCCCGCTATGGTGCTAGCGTACTCAATGACATATATCTCCCAGGATATAACGACTTTTCTTCCTTCAGTAGTAGCATTGCAAACCGAAGGACGGCTCGATGTAGCACTCTCTGACTTAAACTCGGACTCGAACTCACTGACTAAGGCTCGAGCCGACAGACTACGGCTCGAACCTAGAGATGATTATAGAAGAAGAGAGAAGGACGAGAGAATGTAGAATTAGAAAAAGAGAATTCTAAATTGGTGTGATTTTCAAATAATCTAAATGAGGGTATTTATAGGCAACAAGGTGCCTTTTCGGGTGGGTACAACCCTTTGGAAAAGAAAAACAAACTAAAAAGTGGTTTTTAAGCAAGGTGCCTTTTCGTGTAGGTGCAACCCTTTAAGGTACCTTTTCGGGTAAGTGCAACCCTTCGGAAAAAACTAAAAAGTGATTTTTAATTTAAATTCAAATACCAGAAACTGGTTTTAATTTAAATTTAACCCAACCAATTTAAATAAGCCTAACCCAAAATTTAATTAGGCCCAAATTCCGTTCAATAAAAAATTAACCTGACTTCACAATCAAGCCCAAGCCCAAACTTGGCTTATTTAAACACCAATTGGCTTTATCATTTTTTTTTCCATGTGGGACAAACACTTCCCACATTTTGCATACCCATTAAAGCTTATCAAACACCTTACTTTGGAATTAATTTCTCATTCACCCAGAAACGAATTTGAGAAAATAAATATATCATCTCCTTGTTGAGAGGAATGCGCTCGTCTATAAATTCGCAAATAATTCTTAGCGGAATTTACTTCAAATTTCATCAAAAGTTTCTGTTTTGTATGCCCCGTTTCCAACATCCACAACTTCTGAACTCTTTCACTTGCATAATTCTAATTTTGGAATTTAGAAGATATATCATTACATTTCAAAATTAACATGTTCCTAAATACGCACGCTGGAAAACAGAGTGAATTAACATATTCCTAAAGACTAGGGCTGCAAGTTGGGTTGGCCCAACCAACCTCAACCCGAAATCGGGTTGGGTTGGGTTAGCCCAAATTCTATTTAAAATGGGTTATGTCCATAACCCAGTCCGATTATTTTGGACGGGTCAGACGGGTTTCACGGGTCCCCCCCTCTTTTTCTTTCGTTTTTTTTTTTTTTTTTTACAAATATGCAAATTACATTGATACAGTACATAATTCATTAATATATATATATATATAGCTAATATAAAAGAAACGTGTAACGAGGAATAGGGGAGTAGTTGTATTTATTTGGTGATCAGTGCAATACACAAATTAAGTATAACTAATTCATTAATACATATATATATATATATAAGAAATCTATATTGGTCCTATAGAATTTTAAAATTTGACAAACAAATTAGAATGATTCAATGGATTTAAAAAAAGTATAATGTTGGAGGAGGTTTGTTTTTTTGAGTTTGTGCAAGAGGTTATATAATTAAATTGGATATTACAGTTTACAGAGTAATATTTTACGTCATGAGATTAGGCCCTTAAAATATTTTTCGGTAAAACTTTTCATAGTAAATTATTTTCGCTTTTTTTTTTTCTTTTTCTAGTGTTTGGCAGATATCTTGAAAATATTTTTCGAAATTTTTTCTTTTTTGTTATTTGGCTTTTGAAAATATTTTTCAAGTAAAAATCAACTCTCCCTCACTGCCTTTTATGGGACTGGCATTAAGAGATCACTCAAAGTACCACCACGGATAATTATGAGCCAGCAAACCTAGTAATTTTTTTATTTTTTTTTAATCTCTAATCAACGCATACTAAGGGTGTTTTTTATTTAAAATTATAAGTCTGAATAAAATATAAAAAATAAAGATTAAAAAAAAAATCAGAAATGTGAGAGCAGTAGCCTATTATTCCACAACAGCCAGTAAAATGCGCAGAAGTTTCCCAGGCAGCACAATTGAAGAACCATAAGCAAAAAAGAAATGAAAAAATAAAGAAAAGAAGAGAGAGAGAGAGAGAGAAGAGAGAGGAGAGAAGGGAGACCCAAAAAAAATTCTTAAGTTTTTTTTTTTTTCTTTATTTGTGGGTTTTGGGTTGGGTTTGGGTTGAGCCCGAGCCCAACCCGAATATGCTTAAATTTTGAGAAACTCAATCTAATTTGAACCCGATTTGTGAAATTAAAAGCCCAAATTTCAAAATTTATGTACTAAATTTGGGTTGGGCTGGGACCGCCCAAATTGCACCCCTATTTTGATAAACAGCATTCTATACTTTTTCCTCTAGGGGTGCAACTTTTTCCTCTAGGGGTGCAACATGGGCTGTCCAACCCACCCCTACTAAACTCTCATTTTTTTTTTTTTTTCCAGCAATTTCAATGATTCCAAATTTTCAAGCCCTTTGAACGTACGTAAGCATAAATGCAACTTCTAGTAGTCTCCACATGCTCACAGCCCCCATTAAAGTGAAACTCACATAAATCAAGTAGAAATTGTAAGAAATGTCTGGAGTTCTATGCAGACATTTGACTGACTCCTTAAATTTGACTGACCCTCCACCTGCGATTGAAGCTCTATGCAGCCTCTCAATTTAAGGCTGTGGAGGCAAGAGAGCTCTCAAATGCTCATTGCAGGATTCAAATTTTGGTATGGATACCCCATATTACTAGGATTGTCTTCAAATAACTTCAATATTTAAAACCTATCACTTTCAACTTCTGTAACTCCAGAATTTCATCAGGTAACTCCCTTATATCAGCATATGAAATGTCCAGCACTTCTAAATTCTTCAGACAACCTATGGATCGGTCAATTTCAACCAAATTTCTACAACGTCGAAGAATCAATATCTCTAGACTTGCATATGATGAAAAGTCTGGAGTTCTCCTTAAAGCACAATCAGTCAGTTGTAGAACTTTCAACTTATTTGCCATCTGTTAAGAAATTAAACGAATAATACTTATTAAAAAAAAGAAATTAAGCGAATAACAGAAAACAACTAATTTTAAACAAGTAGAAGGTGGGATAGAAGAAACAAAAGTAGAGATATTATACAACACCTTGATTTGATTCCAACCCCCCCAGTCTTCTGTGATGCCGCTATCGGATAGATCAAGAATGACTAAATTCTTGAAATGAAAATTGGTTGCTTTAAATTGCGGAGGGCAACCACGCCAACTAAGCCATCTTAAATTGGGAAACAGATGCTTAAAATCCCCAACAAGCTCTATGCCATCAGCTCGGAGATACCTTAGAGATATTAGTTTTGCAAATTCCTTACTTGCGAAGCGAGGCTTCTTTCCAGAACCCAATACAAACCAAAGACTCAGGGCTTCAACCTTTTCAGTTCCCTGGCAATGGAATAATAAGTAAACAATATATTAGGACCAGGTTTCCCAACCAACAAAATTTAACTAAAGAATGGGTATAAAATTCAAGTACACTTGAATCTTACTTTCCGTCCCTCCAATACATACAAGGCATCCTTGTGGTTCCACAACCTACTACGATTTCCCAAAATCTTTTCTTCATAGACGATTTTCCTACCTAGAGATCTAAACTGATCATGCATCCTCAGCTCATTAGTATTGTTTTCCACTTTTACGAGAGACATGAGACAAAGGACATTAAATTCCATTTCTGGATGATAGCCACAATCATCCCACATGTAAAATACAGTTGCTTTATCCATCCCAGTAAAAAGACATGATATATCAAGAAATATATTTTGTTGCACATCACTTAATGCTTCATAAATTACCATCAACTTTTTCTCGACTTCATCATGAGATATTTTCTTCAGCTTCTTCAATGTATCTTCCCAATCCTTTATCCCTTTGTCAGAGAGAAATGAACCCATGACCTCAAGAGCTAGAGGAAGCCCTGCAGCATTAGATGCAACCTCCCTAGAGATACTAACATAGTCTTCAGGAGGAGACTCCCTTCTAAAAGCATGAATACTGAAAAGTTTAAGAGATTGCACAGGATTCATAACTGGAGTTTCATAAGTCCCATTCACTTTAATATCCTTTAAAACATTCCTGTCTTTACTTGTAACTATGATCCTACTTCCTGAACCAAACCAGTCATGCTTTCCCACAAGCCAATAAAATTGAGAGATTTCAATCACATCATCAAGAACAAGAAGAACTTTCTTTCTGCGAAATACGTGTTTAATCACATCCATTCCACCTTCAACATCAGAAATGTCAGGACACCATTTTACAGTGTCAGTGAGAAGCTTTTTCTGCAAATCAACAATACCATTGCGCTGCTGCGCTGTCTCTCGAATATCTGCAAGGAAGCTATGACATTCAAAGCTCTCAATGAGTTCATTGTAGATGAACTTGGCAATAGATGTCTTGCCAATACCACCGATCCCAGCAATAACAACAATTTGTACTTCATTGGAGCCAACATTTAATAATCCCATCATTTTATCTAGATGATGATCCATTCCAACCAAGTAGTCAGGTACATCCATGATCTGCTTTGTTAACTCCAACAACACTGCTGGAACAATCATTTCTTTTATTAATTTGTGTTGATACCTGATTGATGCAAGGCAAAAACAAAATTAGTTCATAGAAGGAAAATTATAATAAAAGGTAGAGTGGGAAAATAATTACTTCGACTTCTTTTAGTTAATGATCAGCATAATTACAAGATCTCCTCTTTTATTAGTCTTCATCAATACCTGATTGATGTGAACAGAACAAATAATTAATGTATAACAGGAAAAAAAAAATTAAAAATAAAGGAAAAGGACAACGATTTTTATACTTTTTCGTTTTATTTTATGTTATTATTATTTTTGTAAATATTTTGGATTATATAACAGATGTAAATTATTTTAGGGACTAGCTAACAAAGCAAACCAACAATCTTAAAGTTCTTATATTTTTATATCTGCAAGTCTAATTTGATCGTTAATTTATCCCTTCCATTACCTGAACCTCCTCTTCGAATATTGCTTGTTATTACTTAAATTCCAAGATTATCTAGAATGAAGATTCTATACTACAGAAAACGGGATTAATAGCAGGAATGAATTATCAGACCTTTCTTCCTTCACTTCCCAACCCTTAAGTGCCCCAACCTCTCTCAGTGCCTCCTTCCATTCCTCAACAGTTCTTTCGTCAGAACATTTCATGTGCTTGTGAAAGGCTTCCTCATAACTCCCAGATTGATGCTTCACTTCAGAGGGTTCAACGTCATAGAAGATGGGCAAAATCAATCGTCCCATGCTTCTCTTGCACTCCACCATGTGAGTGAGCACACGGAGGCACCATTTACTGGAAGCATAGTTTTTGGAGAGTATTGGGATTGAGATCTTTGACGCACAGATTGCATTGAGGAGCTCTGATCCAATCTCCTCTTCTTCACGAGAGGAGACGTAATTGTCCCAAAAGGTGCAGACTTGTACGCAGTTGATATGATCGTACAGGTCGTTGCAGAAGGTGTAGCTAGTGTCTGAGGTTGTGCAATTCAAGAACACTTCATAGTGATCAAAATCAATTTCTGTAGTAGTGCTTGAGTCCTTTAGGACTTCATCTTCACCTCCAGAATGACCATATCAATAGGTGAGAGATTGATAAATTCAAAACAAAACAAAAAAAGAAATGAAAATAATGATTTACGATTATCTTTCACCAGCCTCCGAGTCTGTTACAGATAAAATCATACAAGAAGCTTGGATCTCTATCTAGTTTGGGCAATGGATCTGCAAATTTTCTTCCTCTGGATTTGGAAATTGATAAGCTTGAAACAACTGGACATCTAAGTTAACTTTACAAGCCAAGTCAAAAGGAACAGGACAAGCCAAGTCTAGTTGATGAGAGAATGTAGAAGGAATTTCTGTTTTTTTATTTTTAATTTTTAATTTTCTTTCTAAATTTCATAGAGAATTAAGTCATGATCGGTGTATCTAAAATTAGTATGATAAAGAAGGACAAGGCATGATCAATTAAAGTATGATAAAGAAGGACAAGGTGCTTCTATGTGCTACGAAATGCTACCATTATTTCTGCCAATATTTCCATTTCCATCACCGATATTGCTTGTCCAAACCCTACTGTTTCCATTAAGATTGAATTCAAAGGTACCAAAGAATAAGATTGATTCTGCAATAGCTAAAGAGCATTATCAATCATTACCATATACTCTAATACCCATTTCAAACAAACAATGAGAAAATGAAAATACACATTTAACTAAAGCAATAAAAATGGTAGAAGATCTAGTTCTAATGTCTCATACTCCATATATACGAGTGTGTGTGTGTGTGTGTGTGTATATATATATATATACCTATATATGGTTGATAAAAATTTAGGGCCTTACCACTATAATTGGCTTTAAAATGCGATGATTTCTTCGTCCTTTTCTTCCCATAAGGTATCCCCCTCGATTTGGACTGTGAATCGCGGACTTTGCCTAGGTAGAGCCGCACTGCTCTGGAACCAAAAGGGTTCTTCTCCGGCTTCCCACCGTTCTCTTCATAGGCGGCTCGAAGGCGACCTATGAGGGCATCGAGGGATGCCCAGGCCTGCCGGAGCGGGCAAGGGCACGGTGCAGGCAAATCTGGTTTACCGAAGAAGGGGCAGGTGCCGATGTGAATTTTGGTCTTGCCAAACTGGTCAAGATACCGTAAGAACTCGATGATGTGGTTAGCATTTACTAGGGAGTGAGAGAGTGGAGGCCTATGGTTTCGTAGGTACTCGCCAAATGTGTTCCAGTCTCGGCTCTTCTGTGACTCGTACCGGCTAGGAACCGATGAAGAAGATGACATTTTGGACTAGCAGCTGGAAGACCAATCCATGAGTATCAATTTATGTTCTTCTTTCACCAGCATCCGAGCAAGAAGTCCAGCTCTCTCTCTAGGGCAAGTTAAGGAACTTTACGAGTCTGACTCAGTAGGAACTGGACGCGGCAAAAGAGGAGCCAACAAACTCAGTTGTAAGAAACTTGCGAGAAATTTCTGCATTACTCGAGGACAAACCTTGTACCCCTCTCCTTGTACCTTTTCATTTTTGCGGTTTCAAAATAAATTTCATTTAAAGAGTCAAAGTTTTTAATCTTTCTTCAATTTAACTTATTAGTAAAAAAATAAATCATCCCATCCATGAGAATGATAGATTTAATAATTCATTCACTTTGATTGAAAGTTGGATTGACGGTTGGCTCGAAGGGGATTTGAAAGGCTGGCTATTGGATTGAAAGTTGAATTAAGGAAGTTTGATTTAGGAAGTTTGAGGAAGTTTGTTGAAATCAAACTTCCTTAAATCATTACCATATACTCTAATACCCATTTCCTTAATCAATCAAACTTCCTTAATTCAAAGGTACCAAAGAATAAGATTGATTCTGCAATAGCTAAAGATTCATTCACTTTGATTGAAAGTTGGATTGACGGTTGGTCCACGAGGCAGAGCTGAATTTTGCGTGGCTTCTTGTTGTTACCACGAGAAGTTCGGATGATCTCTCCATTCCGAATTTTAGGTATTAGAATATGAATTATACCCCGATTTGGAGAATGCTACATTAACTTGTTCTTGATTATTTTCAAAAAATTCTCCCGTTGTGGGACAATCTCCTAGATGAGAAGGATTTGAGCAAAATGCACAAACTTCATGAGATGGGTTGGAAGGAAGAAGAGGAGGCGGAAGATGAGATGTCTTAAGTTGATAAACCTTATGATCTATGGCATCTACTTGAGAAGATTCCTTCCTCATGCTTCGTGGTTGACATGGGTTTGCACCCTTGCTAGCTCTACGGGAACCATGTTGCGTAGAATTTTCACTTATGTTCTCAAGTTGAGTCCAAGCTTCGTCCTCATTTTTGGACATGAAAATGCAACCGCAAGAAGAGTTAGCCAATTGCCTATGTGACTCGGTTAAGCCATCATAGAAATCTTGCACCAATTGCCATTTTGGAATTTGATGGTGCGGACATTTCCTTAGGAGTTCTTGCAATCTTTCCCATGTTTCAAAAAATTGTTCCCCATTTATTTGGGAAAAGCTGAGAATTAAGCAGCGCATTTGGTAGGTCTTTCCAATAGGGTAGTACTTCTTTAAAATTCATGTTGCATTTGGTCCCAATAAGTAATAGAATTTGTCACCAAGGAATTCAACCAATACTTTGCTCTCTATTTTAGAGAAAATAGGAATAGATGCAAGTGCAAAGCATTTTGAGGAAAATCCCGCATCTTGATGGTAGAGCAGATTTCTAAGAATTCATCAAGATGTTTTAGGGATCTTCATTTTCAAATTTGTGAATATGATGGTAACATTTGAATGACGCTGGATTTAATTTCATATTGCTGTGCACCAATGGTGGGCATTTGGATGCATGAAGGAGAAGTGTATGTGGTTGGTATGAAATGATCCCTAAGGACCATTGGTATCTCATTCCTATCGGCAGCCATGTTGTTGTTTTCAGCTTCTTGTTCTCCTAACAATTCGGGATTCCTAGGGTTCCGTCTAAGTTGTCTAAGAGTTCTTTCAAGTAAAACAATATCAAGGTAGTCGTTGAGCAAAGGAAGAGATAATGAACAACAACCCAGCATACACACAAATTATCAATATATACAAACAAATCAAGAGTGCATACAAAGAGATTCGAAAATTTACCTGAGGTCCCGAAAATTTCCATTTTCTTTTTACAAATTGATGACCTTCGTATCTACACAATGCACAAACAACAACAAAATGTCAAAACCAACTATATACAATTCATAATCTAAGAACTAAAGTAGATTTAATCTTTAAACTTAACGACAAAACCATTAATGCAATCCCCTGAAACAGCGCCAAAAATTGATGTGATATACGAATTGATATTCTTTTCAATTAAAAAACACTCGCAATAGCACGAGTCCCTGTAGGATACAACTACGTAAAGGGTATCGAACCACAAGGATTGTGTAATACCTCTAATTTTCAAAAGGATATAAATGGGGTTTCATTATTTATTTTATTTCATTTAATTTAATTATGTGGCTATGTGTTTATATGTTATGTGCTTAAATGATTTAATTGTTTGATGTGTATTGTTGGTTTTTTTGTGTGTATTTGTGTAGTGTGATCTATGTGACTTTATTGTGTACTTGTTTGAAATTATCTCTTAGTTAAATGTTTTAATTATCTGCTTGTATTTTATTTTATTTTAATTTAAAAGGAATGGATTTGGATAGTAGTAAGGGACCAATCAAATGGGGCTCATAAACTACTTGGATAGGAAGCCTAGATGGGTAAGGATTACGACCCATGGGCATTGGATATATATATATATTTATATTGATTGCGTGTATATATATATATGGATATTATTGTTATTGTTGCGACTAGCGAGAGAGAGAGAGAGAGAACACAGTGGATACATAATGTGTATTTCATATATATCAAACCCTACTACAGTGGCTTATATAGAGTACAGGTCTCAGCTAATTACACAATGACCCTACCAACTATATGTAATTACATAATGACCCAAAATATTCTAACACTCCCCTTCAAGCTGGAGAGTATATATCAAATAATCCCAGCTTGGTACAGATAGTCCTTAACCGATTATGACCCAATGTTTTGGTAAACATATCAGCTAACTGATCTTCAGACTTCACAAATGAAGTAGAGATGCTCCCACTTAATATTTTTCCTCGAATGAAGTGACAATCAACTTCAATATGTTTGGTCCTCTCATGAAACACAGGATTTGATGCAATGTGAACAGCTGCTTGATTATCACAGAACAATGGAGTATGAGTTTCAACTGTCAACCCAAGTTCTTTTAGAAAATGTTGTACCCAAGTCAACTCACTAGTTGTATGGGCCATTACCCTGTACTTAGCTTCAGCACTAGATCGAGCTACCACCGTTTGCTTTTTACTTTTCCATGTAACAAGATTTCCTCCTACAAATGTGCAGTAGCCTGTAGTAGATCGCCTGTCTGAAAAAGAACCAGCCCAGTCAGCATCTGAAAAACCTTCCACCCTGAGATGACCATTTGATTTATATTGTAACCCAAAACCTGGAGCTTGCTTGAGATATCAGATAATCCGAAGAATAGCAAACTAATGTGGCATTCTAGGAGCTCCCATGAACTGACTTACAACACTAACTGCATATGAAATATCAGGTCGAGTGATAGTGAGATAAATTAATTTCCCACCAAGGCGACCAAATCTGCCCGGGTTATTAAATAGATCACCCTCATCAGACACAAGTTTTATATTTGAATCTATAGGAGCATCAACTGAACGACCACCCAACATACCTGTTTCTTCTAACAAGTCCAACACATATTTGCGTTGAGATGAACTTATACCCTTCTTGGATCTAGCAACTTCAATACCCAAGAAATACCTAAGTTTACCCAAGTCTTTAGTATGGAATCGATTTTGCAGAAACAACATCAACTTAGCAATGCCTTCAGAATCATCACCCGTGATCACAATATCATCTACATACACCACAAGAAAAATGAAGCCAGCTTTAGTGCGCTGGTGAAACATCGAATGATTGGTCTGGCATCTGTTAAGACCAAATTCTAATGCCGCCTAAGAGAATTTGCCAAACCAAGCCCGCGGAGATTGTTTTAATCCATACAGGGCCTTTTTAAGGCGACAAACAGTGTGACGATACTCCCCCTAAGCAACAAACCTAGGTGGTTACTCCATATAAACTTCTTCAACTAAGTCACCATGCAAGAAGGCATTCTTGACATCTAATTGAAACAAAGGCCAGTGACAATTGGTAACAATGGAAATAAGTACCCGAATAGAAGAAATCTTAGCAACGGGAGAAAAGGTCTCATCGTAGTCAATACCATAAGTCTGAGTGTACCCTTTTGCCACCAGACGAGCCTTCGACTGCTCAATAGACCCATTGTGAAGGTATTTAACAGTATAGACCCACTTACAACCAACCGTTTTGGAGCCCGGAGGTAAGGGAACAAGATCCCCAGTCCGATTATGGCGCAGGGCATCCATTTCATCTACCATGGCGTTACGCCAATCCGAATTAGAAAGAGCATCCTGCAAAGTCTTGGGAATAAACGTAGCAGACATTTTGGATAAAAAAACAAGATAAAAAGGAGGAAATATTATGGTAGGAGACAAAGTTAGAAATGGGATGTGCAGTAACACACGACCGAATACCTTTACGGAGAGCAATGGGCAAATCATCAGGTAAAGGCGTCGGATCCGAAGACTCTGAAGGAGATGGAGAGAGCGAAGTAGGCGGTTGAGGTCGTCGAGTATAAACCTACAAGGAGACAACAGAGCAAGGAGGTGGGGAAGCAAGAAGCAGAGAGGAAACAGTTGGTATAGGTAGCGCTAGAGTAATATCGAGAGGGGTAGTAGAATCAGAAAAAAATGGGAGAGACTCAGAAAAGGAGACATCAACACTAGTGAAATAGCGCTGAAAATGAGGACTGTAGCAACGATAACCCTTCTGAGTGCGAGAATACCCAAGAAAACACACTTAGTGGCACGGGGGTCGAGTTTGTCAAGACTGGGCCTAAGGTTATGGACATAACACACACATCCAAAGACCCAAGGAGTAAGATTAAACGATGCAGGGTCGGGAAATAGAACAGAATGAGGAGACTTCCCTTTTAACATTGACGAAGGCATCCGATTAATAAGATGGCAGGCTATAAGAACAACATCACTCCAAAAACGTTTGGGAACATGCATATGGAATAAAAGGGCATGACATACTTCGAGGAGATGACGATTTTTACGTTCAGCTACTCTATTTTGTTGAGGAGTATAAGTATAAGATGATTGATAAATGATGCCTTTAGCATGAAAATAAGTCTCAAACGGGTCCGAGAAATATTCTTTGGCATTGTCAGAACGTAAAACTTTAATGGAACATCCAAATTGAGTTTTGATTTCTTTGCGAAATATTTGAAAAATAGAGAATAACTCAGAACGATTTTTCATTAAAAACAACCAAGTCATACGAGAATGATCATCCACAAAAGTCACAAAATAACGAAATCCATTAAGAGAAATATGTTTTATTGGGCCCCATACATCTGAATGAATTAACTGAAAAGGACTAGCAACACAATTGGCAGCTCTCAGTTTGAAAGATACACGACAATGTTTACTAAACTGACGTGCTTCACAAGGCATGGACTCAACACGACTAAGACTAAGACTGGGGACTTGACGCTGCAAAACTGATAAGGATGGGTGGCCGAGACGACAGTGCCACTGGAAAGGAGACAAAGATGATTGAAGAGCCGTGGGAGTTGGCCCAATATCAAAGTAATACAAGCCATCTACTTCATGTCCCATACCAATCTTCTTCATCGTCTTAAGATCCTGAAAAATACAACACAAGGGATAAAATGTAACGGAGCAATTAAAAGATTTAGTAATTTGACTAATGGACATCAAATTAAAAGGGAATTGAAGAATAAATAATATAGAGGAAAGGGACATAGAGGACGTGAGTTGGGTGGTTCCCACACCCAAAACTTTAGTGGAGGAGCCATTAGCAAGAGTAACACTTTGTGATGAAGAAACAGACTGAAAATCAGATAAGAAATGAGAACTACCAGTCATGTGATCGGATGCGCCAGAGTCAAGAATCCAAGGACTCTGACTAGAGGATAAGAGACATGCAGGTGCACTACCTGATTGGGTAAAGGAAACTATGGAAGATGAGGTGGAAGGCCTTTGTTGAGACATAAACTGAGCATACTCATCGCGGGAAACTGTCATGGTGACCATAGCAAGCTCAACAGCCACTTGTGAAGCATTTGGTGTGGTAGAGAAAGAAGAATCCCTTTCATTAGAGGTTACTTGATGTGCATAGGAAGAAGGTGGTGGTTTCCCATGAAGATCCCAACAGTAATTGACAGTGTGATTAGTAAAACCAGAGTGAGTGCAGAGTTTTGAGTCTCTGCCTCTACCTCTGCCACGACCACGACTATGACCACGACCACGAGTAAACCGACCGCCACCGCCACGAGAAGGCTGATAACCACCCTGGTTCACAACTAATGCAGAACGTTCACTGCTAGGAGGAGTAGTGACACCACTTGAAGCACTCCCAGAAGCGCCACTAGATAGAGTAGCACGCTGGAGTCTGGAGAACATATCAGGAAGATAGGGAAGTGTAGGGCTACCCAAAATCTGTGCATGAACTGATTCATATTCAGGTGACAACCCCATGAGAAACCGAACAGTATTAAAATCCTCACGTTGTTGTTGCATGCTCTTTACATCAGAGGTGATAGGCTGATACAAGTTCATTTCTTCACAAATTCCCATTGACTGGGAGAAGTATTCTGCAAGACTATGAGTACCTTGCCAGAGGTCAAAGAATTGTCTGCACACCTTATAAATTCTGGTGATATTACCAGTACCTGAATATAGCTGTTGGAGGCGATTCCATATCTCCTTGGCAATATCCAAATACAACAGGTGGGAGCTGATATCTTGTTCAATACAATTCAGCATTAAGGAAATGATCTGAGCATCCCTTTGGTCCCATGAACTGAAATCTGCATCACTTTCTTTAGGCTTATCCTTAACCAAATGAGAGCCAAAGCCTTTGGCTTTCAGAAAATAGCTACGGACTTGGCCCATAAAATATAGTTCTTGCCATTGAGCTTAACAGAAGTCATGGGAGGATTGAAAGAAGTAGAAGAAAACAAGTCGGAACCGGCAGCAGCCATGGAGAAGGACAAACAGAGAAGAAAACCGAACCTGGGGAAAAAAAAAACTGAATCCGGATCTGGGCAGGCGGGCCGGATCTGTGTAAACGGGCCGGATCTGGGCAAACGGGTTTGGATCTGGGCAAACGGGCCAAATCAAAACCAGTTCTCTGCTATTCTGGTTTTAATAATCCAAGGTTAGAATAACTTCACGCCTGCAGCCAAACACCACTCTTCTCCTTCACAATCAGCACCGGCAAGAACCAGATCTATGCCATCGACCATAAACTCCAATCACCCAAGGTTCGCAATGAAGAATCAAGGCTAGTACACACTCTAGCCCTTGCAGCGGTGACGACGGCAACCCAACACAAGCGGCGATTTAACAACCAAGCAGAGAGGGTTCGCGATGATGCAACCTCTGCAACTTGCAACAGCCAAGGTAGCCTCGGCCTGCAAAACAAAGGGCTTCAGATTTGAGAACAACAGACAAGAAGCTTCAAACCTCCGACAACTTCAAACCTCTTATCGCCAAACCAGAACGACTGCCAAACCTGTCGCGAAGAACAGAATCAACTTCGATCTCGATTCTGATTTGTAGAAGAACACCATAGATGCAATCACAACCATAATCTTAGTTTTCCCATTGTTTCGTACCGCTCTGATACCATGTTGCGACTAGAGAAAGAGAGAGAGAGAGAACACATTGCATACATAATGTGTATTTCATACATATCAAACCCTACTACAGTAGCTTATATAGAGTACAGGTCTCAGCTAATTACACAATGACCCTACCAACTATATGTAATTACATAATGACCCAAAATATTCTAACAATTATTATTATTATTATTATTATTATTATTATTAATGGATGAAGTGTGTATATATATATATATAGTAATATGTGTGTATATATATATATATATAGGTATCTATGTGTATTACCATTATTATGGTATGTATTATTATTAATTATTATTATTAGTAATGCATGGACGATTTAGTTATATATATATATATGAATATATTATAGTATATATATATATGGTATATACATACTATTATTATTATTATTATGTTTATTAATAATAAAGGAAGTATTAGATATATATGTGTGTTACTGTGTATATATATATGTATATAAATGTGACGTTATAATTATTATATTTACTACTATAA
Source organism: Cornus florida (assembly GCF_030987335.1). Lineage (NCBI taxonomy): Eukaryota > Viridiplantae > Streptophyta > Magnoliopsida > Cornales > Cornaceae > Cornus > Cornus florida. The sequence goes on along the minus strand of NW_026775571.1, from coordinate 29,912,972 downwards.
TAGTTATTTTAATTTTCCTTTTCTTAGTTTATATGGCAGACTTATTATATAACTAGGATTAGGGTTAGTATTATATTAGCCTATTTATATATATATATATATATATATATATATATTAGTGTTAGCATATACGATACCACGATTTATGGTATGACTTACTATAATAGCAGAGATTTGACTATGCATATGTTAACATATATGATACCACGATTTATGCTATAACTTACCATAATAGTAGAGTTTGACTATACTATAGAATATGCCACAGAATATGCTTTAGAATAAGTTGTGATTTGATTTTGATTTGATTTAGTTTCATTTCTTGTAATATGAGCATGTACTCATTTTATCTATAAATACTAGAACTGTGAATGAGTAATTCATATCATTCAAACCTTTATACAATTCTCTCATTTCTCTTCTTTTTATATATTTCTACTTGGTATCAGAGCCAACACATTTCCACACCTTTCAGTAGCCTTGCTACTTGTGCGACAGCTACCTTAGGCTGTTTGTGACATCGTGTGACGTTGCCTACACATGTTTTTCTATGTTACTGTTTTGTGATCGAAAACAGGTATTTTTAAGTTTTACAATTTCTTTTTCACTCTTCTAGGGTTGGGTAACTTGGGATAATTGGTTTCCAACACTTAGAAAGGCTTGGGTAAAAAAAAAAAATAGTCTACAAAGAGGTTCTGGATATTAAGAAGGAGGCTGTTTGGCTATATGTAAGCGGGCGGTGCTCCTTAAAAACAGGTATGTATTCGGATTTTTCGGAAATGATCTGAGGGGACATTGTTATTGTTTATGGTCTGAGGAGACCCTTTGATTTATTAACAGAATTTATGGTGTTTTTAGAGTTTTTTTTTATTTTCGTGTGACAAATTATAGCAAATTCAGGGTCCTCAACTGTTAATTCTCTTGGTTCACATTCTGTGGGTGGTGGTGCCATTTTTCCCACCAACTCATCAGAAAATCCAGGACTTCAAATCACCACAATGAAGTTGGATGGTTCCAACTATTTGATTTGGGCACAGTCTACCAAGATGTTCATTGGTGGCAAAGGCAAGATTGGCTATATTACTGGTTCTGAGAAAGAGCCAACTGAGTCAGAGAAGGCATATCCACAGTGGTTTGCAGATAACGCTATGGTTGTCTTCGCTGGTCAATTTGATGCAACCAAACATAGTTGTTGGCTATATGTTGATGAAGACTGCTAAGCAGATTTGGGATTCAGTTCAACGCACTTATTCTCAGAGGCAGAATAATGCACGAATTTTCCAATTAGGGTGAGATATCACCAGGATTTTTCAGGGTGACTTGACAGTTTCAGGTTACATCGCCAAGCTTCGTGCTATTTAGGAGAAGATGTCATATTATGATTCCTTCCACTCTTGGAAGGATCCAGATGACGCAGTTTTATATGCAGGAATTGTGGAGAAAAATCGAGTGTTTCAGTTTCTTACCGTGTTGAACGACGAGTTTGAGTATGCTCGTGTTTATTTATTGGGCTTATCTTCATTCCCTACTCTTGAGGATACATACTCCTATATGTTGTTAGATGAGGAGCCACTGGACTCATCCATTAGGTGTTGCTTCTGTTAATCGTTCTGCTATGGCAGTTCGGATTCCCAACCTTTCTGGAACTTCACCATCCCAGTCAGTTCAGAACACTACCACCAGTCCTCCTCTGAGACAACAACATGGACGGTGTGACCATTGCGAAAAAATTGGTCACATCAAATCTCATTGTTATGCTCTACATGGACGTCCACCGCAACAAAAACAACAACCTCGATCCTCTGCACATTCTGTTACACAACCAGTCTCATTGTCAACTCCTGACAACCTAACCTCTACATCTTCTGCCACAGTTACCTTGACTCAAGCTGATTTGGACAAGTTCAAGCAATTCTTCAACCAAATGGAGGCATCATCTTAGCCAACCTCCACTTATGCCCACTCAGGTGCTATTGCGTCTACACATAGCGTATCTACATCTTCAACACCATGGATCATTGATTCTGGTGCTTCAGACAATATGACTGGTATGTCCTCACTCTTCCAATCTTATAGTATCTGCACTGGCCAACGCAAGGTCTGCCTTGCGGATGGCTCTCCATCTTCCATTGCTGGGAAGGGTCACATATCAGTTACTCCTTCATTAACTTTGTTAAATACACTTCATGTTCCAAAGTTGACTACAAATCTTATTTTTATTAGTAATGTTACCAAACAATTAAATTATAGTGTAACGTTCTTTCCCTCTCATTGTATTTTTCAAGATCTGGTGTCGAAACGGACGATTAGCAGTGGGCGTGAAGTGGACAGTTTATACCTGTTGGATGCTCCTTTGTCACCTCAAACACATTCAGCTTCATTTTCTAATATTGTTTCATCTAATAAAGCCCAACTTATGCGTTGGCACATGCGTTTAGGACATATTTCTTTTGGTTATTTGAAACATTTATTTCCTTCCTTATCTTGTAACGTGGCAGTGTCAGATTTATTTTGTGAAACATGTCATATGGCTAAACATGTTCATTCCAATTATCCTGCTAGTAGTAATAAATCTGCTTTAACACCTTTTGATCTTGTTCATTCAGATGTGCGGGGTCCTTGCCCAGTTACTTCTAGTCTTGGATTTCGATATTTCGTGTTGTTCATTGATGATCATAGTCATGTTAGTTGGGTTTATTTTATGAAAACCAAAAATGAGGTATACACCATTTTTAAAATTTTATGACAATGGTTCATACTCAATATGGTCGTAACATTAAAAAATTCCGATCTGACCAGGGTACAGATTACACTTACGGGGAGGTACAAGAATTTGGGATTGAGCATCAGATGGCTAATGTTAAAACTCCTCAACAGAATGGTCGTTCTGAGAGAAAGAATCATCACATCCTTCACTTAGCCAGAGCAATCTACATTGGCATGAATGTTCCCTAGTCATTTTAGGGAGATGCAGTTCTTACCGTTGTTTACATCATTAATAGGACTCCTTCTAGGAATATTAACTTTGCAGCCCCACTCTCAATCTTACATCCCAATTCATCTCTTTTTTTGATTCCTCCGCGAGTCTTTGGGTGTGTGTGCTTTGTTCAGCAGTTGGGGCAGACTCGTACAAAGCTTGACCCCAAGGCTTTGAAATGTGTGTTTTTGGGCTATTCTCACTCTCAAAAAGGTTATAGGTGTTACCATCCTCCCAGTCGTCGGCGGTTTATATCATGGATGTTTCTTTCTTTGAGCATACACCATACTATAGTGGTTCAGTTGGTTCTTAGAGTGAATGGTTCCCATTGAATATAATGGATGATCACCTTCTTTCGTCTTCAACTCCTCTACCATTACCTGTTTCTTCTTCTATGATTCCTCCTCGTGATACCCCTCCAACAGGGGGAATTGTTCCTTTTTCACAGGTTTATAGTCGAAGACAACAGGTACAAGCTTCTACTCCCACGATCCCTGTTCCTTCAACACCAGCTCCGCCTTCTCAAGCTATTGTTTCGCTTGATGATCGCCCCATTGCTCTTCGAAAGAGTAAACGTTCTTGTACTTACCCTATTTCTAATTTTGTTTCTGATTATGCTCTCTCACCCTCTTATCAGAGTTTTCTTGTTTTTGTTGCCTCGGTTCCTGTTCCTTCTAGTGTTGCAGATGCATTAGCACAACCTTAATGGCGTGATGCTATGACAGAAGAACTACAAGCACTTGAGAAAAATCAGACTTGGGACATGGTTTCGCTTCCTATTGGACGAAAGGCTATGGGTTGTTGTTGGGTGTTTATAGTTAAGCATAATCCAGATGGGTCAGTTGCTCGTTACAACATTTGATCAACCAACTCACATGGTTTTCCTTTCTCCCAAATATTTTTTTTTTTGTTCTTAATTTTCGTGGGCATACCTTAATAATCATTTTATTTTGCTTTTGCTCTTGCTACTTTTTTCACGTGTAATTCTTCAAATCTTCCTCTAGCTTCTGACTAGTATTTTTTGTTTCATCATATTACCTGTCGGTTTATATATTTGTGCTGAAAAGTTGTAAAGAGATGGTGGGATTGGATGGGGGGAAAAATAAAATTGGTAAAGCAATAATCAGGAAATAACTGGCCGCATGCTGGGAAATTCTCTTATATACAATTTAAATGACGTTGGAAATTCTTAGGGAGGCCATAGCTGATAGATGGACTCTAGGATTTTCAGATATTCGGAATAGAGATAGTATTAAAGATTCCAAATTCTCAATTGTTTTCAACAAGCTAATATGCATGCTTGTTTATCTCATTCTTATCCAATTTTTTTTGTGGAAGATTTTGGCCATATAACGAGACATGTTCTATTTTTAGGATCTTTATATTAAATCATGGAAAAGAACCATATTGGTCCATGTCTCTTTATATGTGTGAGTGTGCAGTGTGCACATACGTATATACACATCCATTTTTTGCACATGTGCGTGTATAGCTTGTCAAGTTCTGTCGTTACTATTGATGGCTAAATTTTCTCCTCCACTTGCAGGGACTAGCCTTTTCAGCTTTGAATTCCAAGTTGCATAATATAAAGGTGGATGAATCTAGTATCCGTGCAGAGATTCCCTGTAGGTCAAAGTGGATCAAGACTAAAGTTGAAACACCATAGTGTTTTGAGCTATAGAATTAGAGGGGACTGGTCTTGGTGCTGCAAGAAGATCCTGAGGATGAGAGGCATAATCATATACCTTATGTCAGATATTTTATTGGGGATGGCAATAATTCTTCCTTGTGGTTTGACTCTTGGCACCCTTATGGTATTCTAGTTGAAGCCAAAGGTGAAACTGTCATCCAGCTAACTAGTGGTTGAAATAATTCAAGGTGATAACTGGTTTTGGCCTAATGCAAAGATTGAGGGTGATCAAAGAGCTTGCTGAAGAGATCCCACCATCAACTCCCAAGGGTTGGCTCAAGCGGTTAGTCACTTGGACTTGGTGCCTCATGAAACATCAAGGTTTAAGGTTCGACTCCCCTTGAGTGTAAACAATTCCTTGGGGCCATGCCCATAGGTGAAATCCTAAGTTTTACGGTTCTGTGTAGAGGAGTTGCGCTTTACACGGTGTCCTAGGGAATACCCAAAGAGATCCCACCATCTCTGCTTGATTAATACTGTGGAAATCTGGCTTGATCCAAAACCTTAGTTGTGTAATTTTAGAGAGAGAATGGAGTATACTCATCTCTTTTTTCAATGTTGCTTGAGCATGGACCTTAAGGAAAACCTTACAGAATACTACCTTCTAAATTAGTCCTCTGATGAGAATAAATTACTATTTTGTGGAAAGAGAGGAATCAAAGGATGTATGCTGATAGCTACAAAGACTGTTTCTCAATCACTGAGCATGGCCCTTGTTTGATTGACTCCCAGCTTGTGATTGTCCCTCTTTCGTAAAGCTTGTAAAGTCTCTGTTTCTGTCCCGAGGCCGATAGGTGGTCTAGGTTTTTTTTTGGATATGTCACTTCCCTTGGGGGTTAAATGAATAATGATAATAGTAAATAAAAAAACTTAAATGAATAATAAAAATTAATTGATATGTATATATATTTATATATGTTTTGAATCACAAATGTATATGTATATGGTTCTTGTTCAAATTAGATTATTACATGTGGGTTTTGGTGTACAACTTTTCAAGGTATATCGGTCTATGTATATGGTGGTTGGTGGAGAGGGGTTGGTGGAGGAGGTTGAGAAGACAGAGGGATGGTAGTCATGGTTAGAGTGTGGGGGTGTACAAGGGGAAGAAAAGTTAGTGATAAAGATATGGAATGAAAGAGAAGAGAGAGAAAATAAATATAATAATGAAAAGTTTTTTATTTTTTTTAAAGATTATAATAATGGTGAGTTGTTGAACTTGTTGTGCCTCAAAACACTAGTTTTAACTTTTAAGGCACAAGCCAAGACCACAGAACCTTCTCAACAAGAGGGGATTCAAATTCATGAATAATACTATATTTTACCAGCTTATGCACTTGAGTGGAGAACTCAGAATGGAGAGTGATCCATTCCCCATTCTTGAGTAGGGAACTGAACACTCGAATGGAGAGTGATCGAGTCACCATTCTGTTACCAAATCATTTTAATTACGTTTATCATCTTATATATTTAAAAATCAATTATTATTTATTATTTTTTTTAATTTTTTTTCCTGGCAAAGAGAACAAGATCCGTAAGAACAAGTACAATCATTTTGAATCTCCAACATAAAAAGTTGTACCACTTGGATTAAGCTTTTCATGGTCTATTTAATGGAAGCTTCATTTTTCGTTTTGCTAACTTATCTCTACTCTACCAAAACATATATCAATCTACTCAATTTTTTTTTTTTTTTTTTTTTAATAAGTATATATCAATCTACTCATCTTCTTCATTCATTTTTGTATTACGAATTCCAAACACAACAAATAGTTATTTTCAGAATTATTTTGATCTTAAATTGTTATCTTTTATATATTACTATAATCTTCATTAACATTAAATTTCATATATTTTATTTTAATTACTAATCTTTAAATTAATTCACCTTAATATCATCGACAAATAATATGCACCATTGTGTAAAATTACTGTAAGAATTGGATTTATTAGTGATTCTTAGTGCACATATGATATTTTGGGTTTGGTCTTTGCCAACTATTTTACTTCACTACATAGCCCACTAAAAATAACACGTTCTGACCTTTGTTAAAACCCATTAGAATTGTAACAAAGGCCATCGAAGCCCACATATATAGGAGTCATTTTCTTTGGCATTAAAGTATGTAGCATTAACCATTGGCCCAAAACAGTGGAAAAGCATATATGACTCAAATATTTCACATAAACACACACACACACACACACGCATATATATATATATATATATATATATATTTCACATCATTCATGATACAAATTTTCTAATTGCAATTTAACAACATATGAACAGCAAAGAGGGCCAAGTATTTGAAATATGGACTAGCATTCCAATTCATTTTGGGTCCAGTATTTTTGGTGCAATTAATTTGAAAATGATATATCATATAACAACATTAAATCGGGAATGCAGTGGTGTAAAAATGTTACATTTTCGATTTAATAGTGTTATAATATTACACGTGTCTTATGTTATTGAAGTACATGTGTTGAATAAATATTGCATCTTCGGAATCATCTGACAATGATTTATAGATGTCGGCAAAGACTTTAGTGGAACAACAATTGCAATAAAATATTTCGTACCACTAGGATTACAATAAACTGTCCATCTAATTCATTTCAAGTAATTAATTCAGAAATAACTAAATATAATAATGCAAATTAGATAGCTTTTAAAAGGATAAGTTGTACCCTTAAATTAAATAAATTTTAAGTGATTAATATTTCATTTATAATCATCATCATTACCTTAATATCATATGAAAAGTTCAACCACACGAATAATTCATCTTTTATAATATTAAGCTTTTATTTTTAATAACCTCATTTACAGTTTACTAAAGCTCTATCTATCTTCCTGGCTATGCATGCATCCCCCAAGATTTTGTTGTTCCAGGTATACAAGATGCCATTGTATTTCAAGTCCTCGAGCTCAGCCTATTGAATGCAGTCTCCAAAGTCGGACATTGAGGAGCTCCACTTCTGTGATCCACAAAACCTATCATTTGAACTAGTGCTTGCATTGGAGTCTCCCATGATGATCCAAGGGGGGTGGGAGAATAAATTTGAGTGGTTGATGATGTCACTCCAAAGAGTCACTCTTTCATTTACATGATTTGAAGCAAAACAAAGGAGCACAAGAATGTCAAATCTTGGCCAGTAATGGAGACAAAGCAGTGGATGGCTTGCTTGTTGATGTTAATGATATTGAGATCAATGGAATTGGGGTTCCATAGTATCCAGGTTCTCCCAAGATGGGAGAAGTTGTAATTGTGGGCAATGGACCAATGAGGAGCTATGAAATGATGGATAACTGCTATATTGTCCTGAGACACTCTGGTCTTTACTATAGATATAAGGTCAAGCTTGTTTTTAGAGATAAGTTTCTTTACCTCTATCTTCTTAGAGGGTTGATTTAGCCCTCTCACATTCCAAGTTATAAAGGAAATCATTTAAGGTTAGAGGTGAGAGAACCTCTAAGATACCTGTGGCCCTTTAGAAGGTCTAAAGATATCAAAACTAGACTGTGGCTTTTACTTTCTCTGGCAACCTTTTTTAAGCTTCTAACTGTCAATCTGTTATTTGTTGTATTTGCATTTGCAAAAGGAGATGATGATGATGGCTTACTCAGGTTACAGCAGTGCCTTAAATTGATGGTACACTGTGGGTTATTATCACAATTGGAGAGTGGGGTGAAATGGGTTACACAATAGAGGAGAAGAGACTGCCTGTTGTTTGTTTCTGTGATGTGGATGAGTTTTCCTTGTTGGAGATAATTAACTCCCTCCAACCCACTTAACGGTTGGCTGTTGTTGAGAGTTAAATTCCTCCTTCATCACACACAGCTCACATCACATTAACACAAGCATATATAGAGATAACAATCATACACATCCACGTACAATACAATATTTTACATGGTTCACCCAACTCTAGGGTTACGTCCATGGGAGAGAGAGATTTCACTATTATGAATCAAGTAAGAGAATATACAATCACATGTCAAAACCCCACTTACTCATAATCTTTTTTTAAGGCAACATGTATACACTCAGAAATTACATATACTCTCCCCTTTCTTCACAACACTCACCCTTAAACCCCTTACATATTTTCTCTCTTCTTTCGCTCTCTCTAAACCCCTCATACCCATCTCTATTTATAAAGTCTTCAAAACTCAATTCCTTATTGGACATGTAATGACCCGGTCATTTTATTCCTTTTCATTATTCTCCATTTTTACGGATTAATTTTTTTCATTGAAATTTCCCTTCGCATAACCTCATTCTTCGTGCTCAGAGTTGGTTTTTGACTCCCCGTGCTTTCATTCTTGTTGTTTTTCTTGAAAGGCGTAGCTTTATTTTTGGAGAAAAGCTCGCCGGTAGTTTCTTTTTCCTGAAGGGGCGTGGATGAAGAAATTCTTCAGAAATATTTTTGTTTCTTGGAGTGTTTTTCATAAATATCTTTTGAAGATATTTTTGTTTAGGGGTTTCTAAAAAATATCTTTTGGAAGATATTTTCATTTGGGGTCACTTGTGCAGTTTTTCTTTTGTGTAAAGGCCTTTGTGCAATTAATGAAAGTTAATTGCTAAGTGTCTCCTTGGAGCTTGAATCCTCGTGCGAGATTCATTTTCACATTTCGTTGAGTCGTGTACTCTTAGAATTGCCTTGCAGTCGAACCCTACAATTTTTGGATTTTCGGCCCCAATTAGCGCCAAAATTGTTTAGGGCATATCTCTCTGCTCGGGACTCGATTTTCAACGGCGTTTCTTTCGTTGTTCATTTTTTCTCATTACAGTTTTTTTTTTTTTAATTCATGAAGTTTTTCCGTTTGAACGCGTCTGCTCAAATTTCACTTTTCCGGACCCGGCGGAACCCGTTCGAAGCACTTTTAAGATTTTTCTATAAATAGGGTGACATAAAATGAAAAAGTGGATTTCTCTCTCTCTCTCTCCCCTCTCTTGGCCGGCATCCATGGCAGCCCAAGGGGCTGCCACCTTCTCTCTCCTCATTTGAACCTCTTCCCTCGTGATAAACGTCATAGTGCCTTAGGCTTTATTGTTCGCCTTGACGAGGCCTTCGATTCCAACCGATTGGAATTCCGTTTTGGCCATTTTTTGAGTTCAGATTTGAAGCCAAGTTAGGATTTTGGTAGGACTTCCTTGGTGTTTAATGATCACCTTATTGTCCCTGACAAAACCCTAGAGTTTCGTCGGATTCGGAGCGATTTCATTTCGGTGGGGATTTGTGATTTCATCACAAAATGAGGTAGGGGATGTTATAGTTTATATTTGAGTTGTATTGATTGTTTTATGAGTTTATACAACTTGTATGCATGCTTTGTATTAATCCTAGAATTTAATTTAATTATTTTCTATGTATAGGATTTAATTCTAATGATTGTATATGGTTTAGAATTAAATTCTAGCATGCTAGTAAATTAGGCCTTGGTATATTGAGTAACACATATTAAATTGGGATTATTTGAATAAGAAGTGTAACTTTTATTTAATAATTTTCCTTAATGAAAGTTTAATTCACATAGTTGTAACAAGTATGAAATCAACTTGTAATATGATATTAAAATAGGCCTTGGCATGTTCTCTAACCTATGTTAAATTGAGAGCATTTGGATAAGTTTAGAAATCTAGAGATTTTGAATTAAATGAATTAATTAAAATCTAATTAATGGTTCCATTAGTTTGATTAAGTTTTTAACTTGATAATGGTAGTGACTTGGGCTTGTTCACTTGTATATACCAATTTGGGGCCATTTGGAGATACTTTAGAATCTAGAGATTTAATTATTGTATTTTAATTAAATCATTTTTTGTTGTTTCAATGATCCAATTTAGTTTTTGAGTTGGTTTGTGTAGTGACCATACTTTGTTGTTTAACATGTATAAATTAGGGATCTTTTGAATGAGATTATGTTTTTGATATTGAAGTGAAATTGTCATAGCGTGTAACGAATCGCATACTAAAGATTCGACATTGTGAATGTCATTGTGGACTTGAACTCTAGGACATGGTTTGTGTGGATTCAACCTTACTTGTGCATGTAAATTGATTCCTATGCATTAATCGAGTTTGTATAAGTTTGGTCTAACTTATTGATTTTGCATAAGTTTTGAACTTATTATTTTTGGAAGGCTTGTAAGGATCATGTTTATGTGATGGCTAGGGTTTGGCCCTAGTATGGATTCATGAGTTTCCTAAGTCATTTGAAGTGCGCAGCAGGTAGTACCTTGTGGGTCGTAATTACCTGTAATAACTTATACACATGCACACTAGGTAGTACCTTGTGGGTCGTAATTACCTGGAATAACTTATACACGTGCGCACTAGGTAGTACTTTACGGGTTAGTAACCCGGAACAACTTGCTTGGTCTGCAGCCAAGGATCCTAGTCTTTCCATTATCTATTTTCGCATTCAATTCTAAGTAGCTAATCATGGATTACTTGTAGCTTGTGAATTGATGCTTACCTTATGTATTTGGATCTTATTTAGTATACTTGCAACTGTATACTTGTTTCGTGTATTTTGATCCCATTTAGTATACTTGCTACTGTATACTTGTTTCGTGTATTTTGATCCCATTTAGTATACTTGCAACTGTATACTTGTTTAGTGTATTTTTGATCTCATATAGTATACTTGGACTAGTGTACTTGTTTGTGTGTTCGAGTCTATTTTAGTGTACTTAAACTCGTTGACTTATTCCATGTGTGTAGGTTTCATTTAGTATACTTGTGTCGTGTATACTTGTCTTATGTGCAACTCATTTAGTTTAGTATACTTGTGTTTGTATACTTGATTCACGAGCTTTTCATATTAATTGTATACTTGTGCAGGTATGCTTAGACATTGCATGACTTGTATTAATATGGTTTAGTATACTTGGAAATGTATGCTTATATGTCGTATAACATGTTTTAACATTGTTTAGTATACTTGAGCATATATACTTGTATGCTGTTGTTCATTTCAATTGCATGAGTAACTTAAGATGATCCCTGAGTCTCACTTATGACATAGACGTTAAGTAGCATGATCCTTTTAGATTGCTTTATGTTAATGTATTAACCGTGTAAAAAGTTAAGTCGATGCATGCTCATTCCCTACGAGTAACTTATTTACTCACCCCAAAGTTATCGAGTTATTTTCTGGTACGGATACCTTGACACAGGATACACAATATCCCTAGGTCGTTTCATGGAATTGGAGTTCTTTAAATGTATTCTTGTTCACATGCAAGTCTTAGCATGTTTGAGTTTTACTTTTAAAGTTGTAATTCATAGTTAGGTAAAAAATGTCATTTTTGCCTCGAGACTTATAATGTGTGCCTAAGCACACTTTTTGACACTCATTTTATGTATATGATATGTGGCCAAGAGCCAAATTTCATTTGAAACCCATGTATACTCATAAATGTAGAATTTTGCCTTTAATGTGAATATATGAAAAATTAGAGTTTTAACATGTCATTTTTGCACCGGAGTATGCATTGTGTATGAAATTCATTATTTGACATTCATTTATCATGTATGAGGTATGGCCAATGGCCAAACACCATTTTGTTTTAGGTTTTTCATTATGGTTTCATATATTGCATTTTTGGGTTAAAATAGTAAAATCCGAGCCTTTAAGGGTTCATTTCCAAATCGGGTTGTGCAAAGTATATTCCGGCACATCCACTAGGACTCATTTAATATGCATGAAGTGTGGCCAAGGGCCTAATGGTCATTTGATTGCATTTAAGTCATGTTGTTGCATTGTTTGCCTTGTAAGGGCAATTTTTCCGCATTGGGGTTTGGATAGGTTAAATTTTGTATTGACGGTATTTTTAAACCATGGATTATTGCAACACGTCCCAATAGGTATGTTATGTCTTCGTGCATGACTGTTTCCGGAAAAAACTCTTTCGATGGTGAAATGAGCCCCATATGGACTCATTTCACATTTTTCTTGCACAATATGGTTTAAGGGCATTTTGGGATTTTTCTTTAGGAAATAATTTCCGGTCTTGACTCCATCACATAGAAAATGTGATTTTAAGGGGAGTTTCTTCACGGAATTTTTCCGGAAAATGTCATCTTGGTCTCGAAAACCCCGCGTCGGTATCTTTTTTTTTTTTGTTTTTTCTACTGTTTGGTTCAATTCAGGTTGGGTTGAACCGGTTCAGAGGGTTTGAACCAGTTCAAGGAGTGATTTGGGTCCAACATGGACATTTTGTCCATGTTGAACCAGTTCAGGGGTGCTGAACTTGTTCAAGTCCTCCAGAACCCTTTTTGCAGGTTCAGCTTTGGTCTTCCAATTTTGAACTGTTGTAACTTTTTCATTTTAAATTTGAATTGGTCTGTTCTTGAGTCTAAACTGACTGCATCGAAGTGAGCTTTCCAATGGCATAAATTTTAGTTTTAGATTCTTCTCCTAACTCAAGATATCCTTATTTTAGTGAGAGGGTGTCAGATTCGGTTCGAACTGGGATAGGGTTCATTTGGGATTTTTCTTCTTTTGGCCTTGGGACTTCATGTTAGGTAACCAAATGTTGTTTTTAGATATTTTTGATCTCATTTAACTTTTTAGAAGTTAAATTCCTTCCTCATAGGGTAAAATGACCATTTTACCCTTTGGTCCTTCTTTAGTAGGGTTTTGATACCCTTGGCTCTGTTTTGCTTCTGTTGAGTCTTAAAACTCCTCGAAAGGTCACTCTTGTGTCTTAAGGATGACGTACATCTCTAAAGACCTTGTTTATGTTCTAGCTTCCACATTTTGGATCCGTATCGAGTCATCATAGGTCACAATGGGTTTGTAAAATCCAAGGTCGTCACAGGACAAGTATTCCTCAAATCCAATTCCTTGTTGGACAAGGATCAACTTACCTATAAGGAGTTATCATATCCATCTTCAACTCTAAAATAGCAGGTATAACTTCTTTCCTAAATCTTTAGCCTTTTTCCCCAAGTTTTCTGGATTCCAAAATCAATCAGGAAACTGTTTCTCGCAGCTTCCAAAATAAAAAAGGAAACTAATTTTTTGCGCACAAATTTTGAGCCACAAACCTAACAATCTCGACCTTGGCTCAAAATTCTATCTTCACGTGCTTCTTCATAGCTCCACCTCGAATAAGGATCTTTTCATACCTGTGTCTCAAGCTCTTCATAGCTCCACTTCAACTGAAAATTTCTCCACCTCAAATAAGGCACTATGATGAACTTGAGAAACACTATAACAAATTCCACTTTTTCTCAAATTCATTATTCTTCATTTTTTCTTCTATCTTCTCTATCCACCACGTTGGTGTTCAATTGCTCACGCATGGTAATCCACCAATCTTCAACTCTTCTTCATCAATTGTTTTTCTGGCTCAAAACAACAAACCTCTCCTCTTCACTCTTCATATTCCCCTTTACTCTTTATCGGGCTTAGAGCAAACCCCTTCATTCTTTATACCCCTTACCCCATCTTGAGAACTAGTACCCACTCTTGGCTTGTCCCCAAAATTTGTTCCTTGTGGGCTTCACCCTTATCACCTTTGCCCCATCTTGAAAATGAGCATCCTCTAGCTTGTTCCAAAACTTGTTCCTTGTGGGCTTCACACCTATCACCTTTGTCCCATCTTGAAAACAAGCATCCTTCTAGCTTGTTCCAAGACTTGTTCCTCATGGGCTTCACACCATCACCTTCTTCATACCTTCATGTCATCATCAACTCTGATTGAATCTCCATAGCACCTCAAGATCATCTTTTGCTCTGACAAGCTTCGCAACAATCTTCTTCTATTGATCTTCAGGACCAATTATAAGCTCTGACCCAGCATCTGCTCTGATACCAGTTGTTGGGGAATAATTAACTCCCTCCAACCCACTCAACAGTCAACTGTTGTTGAGAGTTAAATCCCTCATTCATCACATGCAGCTCACATCACATTAACACAAGCATATATAGAGATAACAATCATACACATCCACGTACAACACAATATTTTACATGGTTCACCCAACTCTAGGGTTACGTTCATGGAAGAGAGAGATTTCACTATTATGAATCAAAGAAGAGAATATACAATCACATGTCAAAACCCCACTCATTCACTCATCATCTCTTTTTGAGGTAACATGTATACACTCGGGAATTACATATACTCTCCCCTTTTCTCACAACACTCATCCTTAAACCCCTTACATATTTTCTCTCTTCTCTCTCTCTCTCTCTAAACCCTTCATACCCATCTCTATTTATAGAGTCTTTAAAACTCAATTCCTTGTTGGACAAGTATTCCTCAAATCCAATTCCTTGTTGGACAAGGATCAACTTACCTACTAGGAGTTACCATATCCATCTTCAACTCTAAAATAGCAGGTATAACTTCTTTCTCAAATCTTTAGCCTTTTTCCCCAAGTCTTCTAGATTCCAAAACTAATCAGGAAACTGTTTCTCGCAACTTCCAAAATGAAAAAGGAAACTAATTTTCTGTGCACAAATTTTGAGCCACAAACCTAACAATCTCCACCTTAGCTCAAAATTCTTTCTTCATGTGCTTCTCTATAGCTCCACCTCGAATAAGGATCTCTTCATACCTCCACCTCAAGCTCTTCATAACTCCACCTCAACTAAAAATTTCTTCACCTCAAATAAAGCACTATGATGAACTTGAGAAACACTCTAACATTCCTTCCATTCTTCTTCCTTAGTGTGATCCACTCTATGTTTGGAAGGTTTTTAGCAGGGGGTTTATCCACCATAACAGGGCTTGTGTCATCCATTGGTGGATTGTAGGTTGTCTTCTCATGTGGTTTTGGGTTGATGTGGTTTTAGGGACAAGATGCCTCTGTGTGGTTGAGCCTCTTACAGTTATTACAGATCTTGGGAAGCCACTAGTATTCAATACCAATGTCCACTATGTTACAATCATCCATCTTGAGTTGAGTAGCTATTAACAAAGGCTTTGTTAAATCAACATTAATCTAAATTTTGGTAAACTTTAGCTTCGATCTTGATTCTGTTGCATGGTCAGCATATGGAGGTATTCCAACAGTGCTAGCAACATGGCTGAGACCTTTAGCAATCCAATACCTCATTGGAATGTTGTAAAATTTGACCCTTGTAGGAGTGAGGGTTGGTTAAGTGGAGGATAGTTGATTGAACTTGTCCCATCTGACTAGGGAGAAGGGGTGGCCTACTAAGGTCTATAGCCCCATGGATAACACCTTGTCAGCCTCAGTGGTTGATTTGAACTTGAAGAGGTAAGTGTTGCTCTCACCCAAAATTGTCTCAGTTAGACCATGGATTCTCCAAAGCTTTGTAGCTACTGTGCTGACTACTTTGTAGGGTAACCTTTTGTGGATTGAGGTGCCAACCAAGTGATTTGAATTCCAGAAATTCAATCCTTCTATTGTTATTTCTTCTGGTGGCTTAATCAGGGATGGGTTGTGGGATGATGATTTGATGAATTCGAAGTTCATCTTTGCTGGTCCATTCTGAACTACATCAGTCCATTTCTTTGTTTGCTGGATATTAGTTATATATGGTAATGGAATAGTGGTATTAGCAATGTGGTGGGTTAACGTGGATAGAGTAAGTGGGTTGGCTAGTGTGGGGGAGTTTGGTTGATAGTTTAAAGTAGGTTGTGCTAGTTGGATGGGATGTGGGTTGTTGGGAAAGCATACTGTATTGTTTCATTTTTGAGGAGAGGTTGCTGCATTTGACAGAAGGTGGTTTGGACTGATAGGAAATGGTGTGGTCATAGAATTTGTATTCAAATTCAGATTGGCAGTGGCTAGGGGAGGTGATGGCGCATTGGCTGCTGTGGTGGTGGTGGTGGTAGTGATATCTGATGGTGGTTGATGTAGTGTGGTGGTGGACATCTTTTTGCTTTCTACTAGTTCTTTTTTGAGCATAGAGATGGTTTTGTTCCTCTCTTGAATCATATCCATTGCTTTGCCCAAGTTTTCTTCTGACCATTCAAGCTCTTCTGTCAATTTGTCAATTTAATGCCCTGGAGAGTTGTAAATTCTTGGATTGAAGTTCTTTGGAAGGTGGTGGTTGCTGTCATTTGGATCATTTGAACCCTTTCCATTCTTGTGTGGAGGATTAACTAGTGCTGGTGCATTTGTTTTTTTACCTGTAAGAATGGGAAGTGATGGTCTAAGGGGCTTGGTTGATGGTGGTGGGAAGTGGTTTGGTGATTGGCCTTTGTGAAGGGAAGGTAACGGTGGTTCAAATACTTCTATTTGCAGTGGGCTAGGACAAAAGACATTTTCTGATTTCACATTGGTTTTGAAGATGGGCTTGTAAACATTAGTGACTGGTTTTTTAGGCAGTGGATTATAGGATGTAGATGCAATGCTTCCATTGTTGTGTAGATTCGAGGGGATGAATGGAGGTTTGAGGTGGTTAGGAATTGGATTGTTACGAGAAGGCTTCAGATGTTGCTTCAAAGGTGGTTTCGCTACGATTATTCTTATTTTTCTTGAAGTTTTCCCCCTAAGTAGGAACTGATTTTTATTGAAATTTTTATTACTTTCAACTAAGTTTACCTTAGTTGCTCCCTCATTCTCAAGGTTTTCACTATTCTTATATTTTCCTTCAAGTTGATGACTTGCGTTAGCATCCCAAAGTTTCTCAGCAATTGTGATATTACTGTGTCTCTCATATAAGTAGTCCAATAATGCGCAAAGTATCCATTAATTGGGCAATGGTAGCCTACTTGTTCTTTGGACATGCATGGACTGTGGTTGAGCTAAAAGCTTTTGAAATGGTAGTGGTAGTGGCTTGATGAGTGGCAAGTTGGGTAGCATTGGGATTGGATGGTGGACTATAAAGAAAAGAAAAGAAAACATCTACTAAGCTCTAGTTTGGAGCCCTGAAGGCTGCTTTCAAACAAAAGGGTGGGCACTGCTGGAATCCATAAATAAGACCATATCTCTGAATAGCCTTATTTGATCCACTGCATTAAAATAATTTAAAGTTATTTTATCATACTTGTCACTCATAATACTAATCCACGAAAAATATGCATTGAGTTTTGTGTTTTCTTTCGGGTCTTGTTCTTTAGTTTCAATTCCATTCATCTTATCTTATAACAAGTTCCTCTTTGCTTGATATTATGTTTATAGCATGGAGGGTTTTTGCTTATGAGTTTTCATATTTTTTTAGTCCATATAATTTATTATAATTATATATACAGGACAAGTTAGATGCTACTAAGTTAATAACTGGAAAGATGGGTACAATTAGATGAAAATTTAAAAGACTAGAGTCCAACTTATATAGTCAGGTCATTGTTAAAGGCCTCAATTAGAGATGGTTTACTTTCAGTTACTGGCTCATAATGGAAATAGATTAATGGATGGATTGTTTACTTTCACGAAGAATAGTCAGGTTGATTTTATTTGGGTTCCACATAACCCAATTCCTACCTAGCTGTAAGTAGTTGTAGTTGTGGATTAGTGTCCAATTTGGTGTAATTTTCTTATGGATAGATTCCATGTTTTCATGGGACACTTCAATTTCAATTATTGAAAGTATATCAGTTTTGTGATTAGAGATTAGTTACTTAACCTCTAATTGTTTAGAAGACAGATTAAGCCCTCGGATGTTCCATGTTAGGATGAAAATCAGTTGAAGAAAATGGGGTAAGGGACCCTCTTAGATACCTAAGACCCATAATAGAGTCCATAGGAATCAGACCGAAAACTCTTGCTCCTCCTTGCAACAACTTTCTTCATTCTTCTGGAATTTAGCTGCAGTTGATTGATTGTTGGCGAGGTCTCTGTGTCATTCTTTAGTTCACTGAGGTATGTGCGTATTGCTGAGCTTTATTCGATCTGCTTCAGAAATTTGTTCAGTGGGTGGGTCTTGGGTACTGAAAATATTATGGACAACTTCTTATTTGGAGGCTAATGGACTATAAGGTAAGGAGGAGAAATATTGGTTAATCTGGCGTGGGATATTGCTATTTTAATTCTTTGGAAAGTTTGAAATTGAATGTTGTAAGGAGTTAAATCAACCACCAGGTTGCATGTGATTGTCAAGGTTAATGAAATGAGAGGTGGAAGAACTGAGGGGTAGAGGGTGGGAAGAGTTCATGTGATGTGGGGATATTAGGGTTTATGTGGTTCTAGGATGCATGATGAATCTGAAATATGTGTGGTTGTGTCTATTTCGAAGGGTGAAGAGAGTTTGCATGGATTGCTGGTTTAATGGTTATTTGTGGGTGGGGGTTATTATAGGGTGGATTGATTGTTGGCTCACCAACTTGCTGACCCACATTCCTTTTCCTCCTTATAGTGATCCAATCATTGTTGGATTATTCCTTGTAGAACTGGCTTCATAGAAAATACTTCAAAAAAGAACAAAAATGTTTGTATAAAGTCCTTACCAAATACCTTAACAATAAGGCACTTGGTGAAAATGCTTGCTAATTAATCTTGAGTTTACCACCTTCAATAGCTATAATTTCCTTGGACATACCTGTTAATGTGTAGGGCTTGTCACACAACTTAAAATTTTTGTATAATGTCTCCACATATTGTCTTCAAATTTTATTTTTTTCCCTTGAATGTCCATCATGCTTTTTAATTACACTTGTGCTTCAAAAGCTTATTTCAGCCAGAACAAAAAAAGTTATCTTGGTCCAAGTTTTTATCTTCATGATTTTTAAATTTCCCTAGAATTCCTAGTTCCATTTTATTCTCTTCCGTTGTGTTTTTCAATTTCTTCCTCTTAACATCTTTTTTCCTCCTCTTTTCAGTCAGATTTTAAGTTGACTTTAAATTTTCCAAATTTTAGGTTCTACAACTTCATTAGCAGGCACGGACCTACTTGAATCCACTTCTCCAATTCCATGTACTTGTGCAACAAAATGTACATTAGCAGCCAGAATCTAATTAACAACTTATACATATTATCATAAGTAATAGTTGATGATAGGATTATAGCTTAGAGTAGGCTCACTTGGATTGTCTTGATCCACTGACATGTTAACTTGAGCTTTTTAACCTCAAAATTGTTTGGGTTTGGGCTAATTGTATGCCTTAGTCATCGTGTAGAAGCATTCTTTAGTGATGTGGTTTGTCCTCTCATTAACAAAGTAATGCTTATATATATGCTTTGGCCTAGGGATCATTGTGTTATTTCGTTATGATTATTCTTATTTTTCTCAAAGTTTTTCCTAAGTTGGAATTGATTTTTATTGAAAGTTTATTACCTTCAACTAAGTTTTACCTTAGTTGTTCCCTCATTCTCAAGGTTTTCACTATTCTTATGTTTTCCTTCAAGTTGATGACTTGCGCTAAGATCCCAAAGTTTCTCAGCAATAGTGGTATTATGGTATGTGTCATATAATTAGTCCAACAATGCACTAAGTCGTAGCCTACTTGTTCTTTGGACATGGTCTGTGGTTGAGGTAGATGCTTGTGAATTGGTTGTGGTGGTGGCTTGTTGAGTGGCAAGCTGGGTAGCATTGTGTTGGATGGTGGACTATAGTTTGGAGCCTTGAAGGCTGCTTAGAGATGAGAAGTTCATTCCAATCTCTTTAAACTTCCTTTTTTATTCATTGAGTGCTTTAAGAGGTTCGAGATCACCATAAAAGATAATAATAATAAAAAAAAGGCCACAGAAACATCTACTAAATCTAATTAGGAACCCTCAACGCTGCTTAAAGACACACAGTTCATTTTAATCTATCTTAACTTTCAAACAAAAGGGTGGGTATGGTTGGAATCCAAAAATAAGACCATTTCGCTCAATAGCCTTATTCGATCCACTGCATTAAAATAATTTCAACTCATTTTATCATACTTGTCACTCGTAATACAAATTCTATGAAAAATATGCATTGAGTTTTGTGTTTTCTTTTCGTTCTTGTTCTTTAGTTTCAATTCCATTCATCTGCTCCTACTACAAGTTGCTCTTTGCTTGATATTTATACTTTATAGCATGGAGGGTGTTGCTCATGAGTTTTCATGATTAGTCCATATAATTTATTCCAATTATATATAGAGGACAAGTTAGATGCTACTAAGTTAATAACGGAAAAGATGGGTAAAATTAAACGAAAATTTAAAATATTAGAGTCCAACTTATATAGTAAGATCATTGTTAAAAGGCCTCCATTAGAGATGGTCGCTAAGAACTCATATTATATTGAGCTAGCCTTGATCATAACATGTATAAGAATTAGACAACAATGAAGTTTTGTATCTAAATTGAAGGTTATTGTTAATTTAATTTGATGTTGTTTTGATTAACTGAATGAACTTTCATCTATTTCAATTTTTCATATATATCAAAATTGTGTCTAAATATTAACTGGCTTAATAATGAAGTTTGTGGCTTATAATTTGATCTTAGGGTTTTGTATGAATTTAACTCAAATTAAAAAATATATTTCTTACACTTATAATTTAATCTTAGTTTAGTATGAATTTAACTCAAATTAAATAATATAATCTGAGATTAAATTGAGAAAACTAATATTAATTAAAACAAAAATCCTCATGAGAAGAAAAATTACTTTTGTAACCTATATAATCATACTAATAAATATATATATATATATAGACTAATGTAGAGCTTCTTCTAAACCTGACTAGAAAATTTGGACTATACTATAACAATTTTGAACTGCAAATGCCTCAGTTTTTTTGTTTTGTGTTTTTTTTTTTTTTTTTTATCCTTTCACGAAGTCTAATTATATGACATTCTTGGACTCTTCTAGAACAGAATTCCCCAAATCACATCATTTAAGCTACAAAGTGCTTACAATTTTCATTTTCTTGTAATTTGAAAAATCAACATTTGTGAGGACAGGCCTAGCTACTTTATCACAACTGTCAAATTTTATTTTATTGTGTTGCAAAGTTTGAACTTTTATTTTTGTATACAGGATTCCACTATTCCTATTCCATCTTCTGTGGATTGGAAGCGGAGGGGAGTAGTTTCCCCAATTATGAATCAGCGGCATTGCAGTGAGTATCTTTAAATAGATATTTGTTTTTAATTTTTATTTTATTTGATAAATAATTATAAAAAATTTTGTTTCTATTTTCTTAAGGTTGCTAACTTGCTGCTGGGCCACGGCGGCACAATGAGTGGTGGAGAGCAGACTCCAAATTGCCTATGAATTCCCTGAGATGGTGTTGCTAGCCGTCCAAGAGTTAATTGATTGGATGTATGTAACATTTCCGAAAGATGACATTCACCAGGTCCTAGTGCATTGCAGGCTCCTTTTTAGGTGCTGGCTCACGGGTTCATGCATTCAACTCAGGGTTTTTCTTCCCGGCGCAGTTTTGATGCTTCGTCCGGTTGGGCACACACCTCATCTTCTTCATTTGCTTCGCATTCTACTGCTCCCCCTGTCTGTTTTTCTGCTTCTCATAATGATTGTCCCAACATTATTGTTTGGAATTGCCAAGGTCTGGGGTCTGTTTCTACGGTTCAGCAACTTAAACGTTTAAAAACCCAATACTCTCAAGATATTCTTGGTGTTCTTGAAACTAAAACTCTGCGGCAGACTATGGCTGTTCAAAGGTTATTGGGCTTTTCTAACGGTTGTTTTGTTGAGCCTAATGGGATTGCGGGTGGTCTTGCCCTTTGGTGGACTGATATTGTTCAACTATAGGTGGTGAATAAAACCTGTTTTTCTATTACTGCTGCTGCTCTATCCCCTTCCCAGATACCTTGGTATTTTTCTCCTCTATGCCAGTACAGTAGACTGGGAATGGGCTTTGCAATGGGAGTATTTTGTTCATGATGCGCGATATTGGTCTGGTCAGTGGGTTCTCATTGGTGATTTTAAAGATATCTTACATATTTTTGAAAAGCAGGGGGTCTAAGTTAGGCAAATGTGGCAGCTTCGGTCCTTTCGCACACTGCTTGATCGCTCTGCTTTGTTGGATATTGGGTATGTGGGTATTCCTTTTACTTAGTTTAATCAGCGAGATGGGCCCGCAAATATTCAGGAATGGTTGGATCGAGCGTTGACGACTAAGGATTGGATATCTGCTTTTCCTCGGGCTCAATTATCTCATCTCTCTGTGATAGGATCTGATTACTATGCCTTGCTTCTTGCACTTTTGCCTGTGGTTTGGCCTCAGAAAGGAAATTTCACTTCGATGTTTGCTAGACAATATTGGACGATTGTAGGCAACTTATTGATTCGGCATGGTCTACCCCGATCAGTGGTTCTGCTCAATTTCATTGGGCTCAGAAATTACGTCACTATAAAACTGATCTCATTCATTGGGCTAAGCTTCGAAATCTTAATTCCCTAGCTCACATAGATAGTACGGCTGCTAGGCTTTGCAAGTTGAGAGCTCACACTTCTAATTACTGTCATGCGGAAGTGGTTCAATTAGAAAATTATTTTACGTCCTGTTAGTTAGAGGAAGAATTGTTTTGGAAGCAGAAGTCTCGTCTCCTTTGGTTACATATTTATCCAATTAGTTTATTATTATTTTTTTTGGGTCAATTATAGTGTTTTTTTTTTGTTTTTGATTTCTTTAAATTTTCTTTGTTCAAGTAAGGAGAGTAGCTAAAATTGATGATTTCAAGCAAATATCTAGTAATGATGAGATTGGCTTGATCAAGGCACTATGCAATGGCCCTATAGCTGCTGTGATCGATGTGTATCCAAGTCTCCTAAAATACAAGAAGGTTAGTGAAAACATTGCAGAGACAATTAAATCCAGCGAAAAGGAAAAGAGATTCGAGATATGCCCTAGTGAGTCGAGATGTTCTTGGTAAACGCTATTATCCTACTAGGGTCCGTTACATTGGGAGCTAGAGATTTGAAAAGAAGTGAGAACATAGATCAAAATCAAATAGTATATTCAGAAAACTATGATTTTGGTTTAAGAATGACCCTGTTTGTTGGGTTGTATTGTATGTGTTCGCTACGTAACTTTGATGGTCTTGATGCTGCAACCTGTTGGGTTTAACTTTCTCTATTAATGTTTCCTGGGTTTTGAGTACACTTGTGTAAGTTATGTGGTGGTGGTGGTAGGGAGATTTAATTTGTACTTAATGCTCATGTTGTTTGAAAAAAATAGGTTGTTAATTTGAATTTGAATTTGGATGACAATTGAAAGCCATTTTCAGTCACTTGGTTAAGCGAGTCTACTTATGATCATCAACAAATGCCATAAATTAAGCTAGCTAATCTTAATTTATAGCTAACAATTGATCATCAATCCTTGCTGTTTGGCTTGTAAAAGTGGTCGGTTCCGATGGAACCGGATAGGCATGCCAGGAACTGCTGTAATTCCAAAGAAAGATCCAAACAATATTCCAGAAAGAAGATTACGAGACCAGGCGATTGTGAAGAGGTCTGGAATGAGCACCTTTGGGTTCTTTTTGCCTTTGAAAAAGGACTTCAGGACTGTTAAATGGCTAGGAAGGAACGAACTACTTAAGAAAGTAATTGAATGGAAGGTAAGATTATATAATGTAAAGTAAAGTGCAGGACTTAGACTAAACATATTGAAAATGCATTGCAATGAAAAGTAAGATTGTATTAAAATGTTGTGTTTGGCATTGAATAGGCCTATTACGTTACAACATAATGACCTATTTATAGAATGAAAATATAACAGTTAATATAGCAGTTCTAGGTAGTTCCATTAATGCCTTCAGATGCTTCCAAGTGGTCTGGATATCTCTGCGCAATGTGTCCCACTATTCCCTTCGATTCTTATAAAGCTTCCATGTGTCCAAGCCATGCAATCACACCTTCAATGTCGTTCTCACAATAAATCATGTCTTGCTTCTTGTTTGAGCAAATGGCCATTACTCCTATTTTCTCGAATAGTGGTAGTAGTGGCCCATGATTTAAACTGACATATCGTGGCTTGTTATACCGTGGTTTCTGCAGAAACCATATCGCAAGTTTTTAGGGACTTCAATTTGTACGCTGAAATTCCCAAAACTGACACGTTCTCCTTACACATGGCTTCTCTTAGTGTAATAACTTTCCAACTCTCAAAGTCCCTATCCTTGTGGGTTTTAAAATAAATTATTAATTGCTTTTGTATAGAATAGACCTTCCATAACCATACCCTACATGTCTTCATTTAATTGGACAAGTTATTTTAAAACAAAACCAACAGCCACCTCTACTTGAAATTCCCTGAAATTGGTTTTGACCCAAACTCCTTCCATGTGTTAGAAATTGGCTTTACCTAAAACTCCTTCCACATTTTGACGTGCCTAATATTCTTTGAAGAATTGTAAGGCATATCAAATTTTAGATGTGAGTGAGAATTTGCCATGTGATATTCCTATTGAAACAACTAAAACTTTTCAGCCGAAATGTACCATTAGGCTGAAAATTTTAAACATATTAACTAAAACGAAAGTCGTAAGCTTAAGGATTTGAAGCCTTACGTCCAATTTTGTTGCCCCCCGGGGTCTGGAGGTTTACGAAGAAGAAGAATTTGTACATCTTTTGGCCAAATACATAGTTGATTGGCCAAATTTTATCCCCTAAAAATCACAAAATGTGAATTTAGGACTAATAAAGTACTAGCATTTTTTTCCCCAAAATTGGAAGAAAAATACTATGACATTTATATTCTTCGTGTGGAAGAATATACAACGATTGAGAAGCTTGTGCCATTTCCAAAGGAAAATCTGACTGTGGAAAATCTTCTTCCAATGGAAGAAGTGATAACGGCTTCCTATGGAAAAGTTTGTCGACCTTCCTCATGGAATGAACTACTTTTAATGGAAGATACTGCACTGAAGATTCCACCTGAAATGGAACCTGAATTGTTGTTAATGGAATAAACTTCACTACTGCTCGAATCGACTTCACTATTGCTGGAATCGACACCATAGGTTGGGGTAATGATTTTGTATTTTCTAGCCAACCTTTGGGTAAGTTGGCCATTGGATGCCCCCCAAACACCACTGGAATTGGGTTTAGGTCTGCCAAAAGAATACTCCTCCGGCAGATTGGATTTACTCCTTGATCAAGAGATTTTTTTGGAAGAGGTTGTCCCCCGCTTGCCATAGGAAAAACCTGACGCGGCCTTTGAGGAATGGCAACAGGTGGCTGCATATTCTGTTGAGTAATATTATGTGGAAAGTACGGCTGACTTCCTGATTGACCAGCTTGAACTGTACCCTGACAAGACCAAAATGATGCACATTATTAGTAAAAACATCATGGCAAACTTGTTGGGGTATAACCACCGAGGTTGGATTCTGCACATGTTGCGTCACTAGAATGGGCATCGATTGTGCAGGTGACACATGCACTGTCTGCACCAGTGTTATGGTATGCACATATTAATGTAAATGACTACCCTCAACAAACGAACTTGGCCTATTCACCAAAACGGCTGATTGTTGAGTAGTATTGGGTAGAAAGTACGGCAGCCTGAGTCATACCCTAACAAAACCCAAAATGATGCACATTATTAGTAAAAATATCATGGCAAACCTGTTGGGGTAGAGGCTGGATTCTGCACATGTTACATCACTGGAATGGACATCGATTATGCATGTGGCACCTACACTATCTGCACCTGCGACATAACTGGTGGTGGAATCGACTTCACTGCTGGTGGAATCGACACCACAGGTAGTGGTTGTTGCTGAGCTCATGGAAGGGTTTGTACACGTTGTTGGCACCTTTTCCATTCTCAGAGTTTTTCCTTGAATTCTCAGAAATATTGCTCACGTTCTTCGACCACCCTTAGGTATCTTTGGTAGCACGTTTTACGTAGGTAGTACACGTCACGTTCTTTGGTCCTCCTTCACTAGTACTCTTCACGTTCAAAGCTCAGATATCTCATAAGAAAGATCTTTTCCCAGTTGTCCCACCAAGCATGCCATTATGTTTGGCCTGTAAAAGTGGTCGGTTCCGATGGAACGGGATGGGCGTGCCAGGAACTGTTGTAGTTCCAAAGAGAGATCCAAATAATATTTCAGAAGGAAAATTGCGAGACTAGGCGATTGTGAAGAGGTCTGGAATGAACACCTTTGGGTTCTTTTTGCCTTTTAAAAAGGACTTCAGGACTATTAACTGGCTAGGAAGGAACAAACTACTTGAGAAACTAATTGACTGGAAAGTAAGATTATCTAATGTAAAGTAAAGTGCAGGACTTAGACTAAACATATTGAAAATGCATTGCAATAAAAAGTAAGATTGTATTGAAATGTTGTGTTTGGCGTTGAGCAGGCCTATTACGTTACAACATAATGACCTATTTATAGAATGAAAATATAACAGTTAACATAGCAGTTATAGGTAGTTCCATTAATGACTTCAAATGCTTCCAAGTGGTCTGGATATCTCCGCGCCATGTGTCCCACTATTCCCTTCGATTCTTATGAAGCTTCCATGTGTCCAAGCCATGCAATCACGCCTTCTATGCCATTCTCACAATAAATCGTGTCTCACTTCTTGTCTGAGCAAATGGCCATTACTCCTACTTTCTTGGATAATGGTAGTAGTGGCCCATGGTTTAAATTGACATATCGTGGCTTGTTATATCATGGCTTCTGCAGAAACCTTATCACATGTTTTTAAGGACTTCAAATTGTACGCTGAAATTCCCCAAAGCTGACACATTCCATTGATTGAGTGAATCTCCCTACACATGGATTCTCTTAGTGGTGGACTCTTAATAACTTTTTAACTCTCAAAGTCCCTGTCCTCGTGGGTTTTAAAATTAGTTATTGCTTTTGTATAGAATAGAATTTCCTATGTGTTTTCATTTAATTGGACAAGTTGTTTTAAAACAAAACTAACAGCCACCTCTACTTGAAATTCCCTGAAGTTGGTCTTGACCCAAACTCCTTCCATGTGTTAGAAATTGGCTTGACCCAAAACTCCTTCCACTTGTCTGTTTTTTAATGGGCGAAAATAAGGGTGTAAACACACACCTACTTATGACAAATATCATAACTGAACATCTATGAGAGATTCTTCTTCTTGTGAATAATAATATATCACATCCTCTTGCAACTTTCAAAACCATTTTAACACCGAAAATAACAAGAAGAACACGTACCAATTAAGACAACTTGGAGGTTCTACTAAAGCGTTTGTGTTGATAAGAAATTGGATAGTATTATAGTGGGGAAGTTAGGGAATTTTTATTTCTTTATTATTAATATTTCATATACAAAATTTATTATTGATAGATACACATTTTTAGAAGGGAAAACTACATGTAGGATTAGGAATTCTAAATAATAAATTGATCAATTTTAAAAGTTAATTTTTCACATTGATTGAATTAAATAAAATAATTACAAATGCATCAAGAATTATTACTAAGGTCTAAAGTGTCCTTACACTCTTATTACAAAATACAAACATATCATTTTTAAAATTGTAATATTTCCCATTTTTCCTATTACAAAATTCAAATATCCTCGTTTTGCGTGCTGAGCACCGTGGGGTGTGTCGGGTGAGTTCCGAGGTTGGTTAGGGCATTGTTTTTTAGTTTTTTAGGTCGGGAGGTCCCGAGTGGGACCCGCAACCAGGTTTGTTGTGCTCGAAAATTATTTTTCGGGGCTATTGCATTTCATACATTATTATTTTATGCATATTTATGTGGTTATGTGGTTAGACATGTGTTGTAGTGTGTTTAGTGTGTATATGCATATAATAAGACAAAACGGATATTTTTAAGCCCGTGGGACCCACCATTGATTTTGGTTATTACTAATGACCTCATGGTCATTTCTTGATCATTCCTCATTCTCTTTGCGAAATTCTCTCTCTTTCTCTCTCACTGTAACTTTTCATTTTCATTTTCTTTCTCCCATTTAAGCTTAGATCTTCCATTTTCCTTTAAGAATTTGACTTTGCCACT
The DNA here is from genome assembly GCF_030987335.1 of Cornus florida. Taxonomy (NCBI): domain Eukaryota; kingdom Viridiplantae; phylum Streptophyta; class Magnoliopsida; order Cornales; family Cornaceae; genus Cornus; species Cornus florida. The sequence goes on along the minus strand of NW_026775571.1, from coordinate 29,884,464 downwards.
GAAGGCAAAGTTAATGAGCACGACTAAAGCTTCTATTTGATTGGAACAAAGTTCAATTTGGGCCACCTTTGGATTTCGGGATTTGAGCAAAAATTAGTGTTTTTGCTATTTTGTTGAGGTAGGAGTTTGTAAGGCCTCTTTATTTGATTTTGGTGAATTATTCCTTTTTAATTTGGTTAAAAGCATGCTTAATTTGTATATTTTAATTGTGGCAATTAGGGTTTGTATATGTGAAATGTGCTACTGGTAATTATGTGATAAATGAACTGATATACATTATAACGACCTGAACCTGAAGGTTTCAACCGTTAACCGGATCCTTACTTGAATCCGAGGTCACCTTTGTCCATCTACATCACTTCTAGTGTCATAAACACCGTTCTTAAATCATAATTATGCTTCACCAAGGCTGAATGCAAATTTCTTAGGCTTAAGATGGATAAACCGGAGGAAGGAACAAAGAAAAACCAAGCAACATCACTTCGGTCGATCGAAATGAAGCTTCGGTCAGCCAAAGCAAAACCCCCTGCACCGGTCGGTCAAAATGGCCAACCGATCGACCGGTTGTGAACCCAAAACTTCCAGAAGCTATTGGAAGAATCGGTCGACCGAAGTGCCTATTTCGGTCGATTGAAATGGCTCTTCGAGCTATGATTCGGCTATTGAAATGCTGTGAGTGAGAGAATGAAGTGAGGCTTTGGCAGAAGCCTCAAAACTGTTCTAAACTTGTCCCAACACACTTTAAAAATGATACTTCATACCATGATGAAAAGCATCGACAATTTAACACATTGTTACAGCATTTGCATTCATTTCGTATACGAAAAACATAGTCTTTACATTTTGTTCAAATTTATATCAAAATGGAGCTAAGGCTCATAATTGCATTACATGGCCATGCTTGCAAGTTTAAATATAGTCCAAAATAAGCTTTTTCTATAGAATGGCCAAAGATACAAAAGATAGTAAAAATTGGACTTCTAGCAACCCTCATGCTTACGGTGGATTATCATCCGCCACTTCCTTCCCATGACCTGAAAAATGTTAAATATAAGGGGTGAGCAAATTACTCAGTAGGTGGTGCCTAAGACATACCTCTAGTAACCCCGTCAATCTATACAATGAGTAGAATAATAGGGAATGGGATCATACTATGCCCGGGAAATACAACATCAATTTCAAGTTTAAATGAGCAATGTGATGCTATGAAATGTAATGCCATGCTATGTCGCTCCCCATTTTAAAAACCATCCATCACTTTTCAAACCGTTAATATAACCCGTCCTTTGGTGACTCCTCGGTGACACGAGAGAATAATTGGCTACTGTCCCTGACACTTGGTACCTCTGCGGCATCATTTGGGCCCAGTTAGCTCAACCACGCTAGGGTGTTCTCCATAATTCCCTCTAGGTCATATTAATGCCACGGACCCTTGGTACCAACGCGGCGTCCGAGTTTTCTCAAAACCACTTTTTCAAAACTTTTTCCCAAAAAAATCCCTTTTTCCTTTCAAAACAATTCTTTCCCATTTTTCTTACCCAATGCTATGAATGAATGCATCATGCCATGCCAATAATCATCATTCTACAACTAATTCAAACTTAAACTACATAGTATACCTTCCAAGAAATTCCAAGAAAATTACAGCATGCTTTCATATAACAATTTTAACAAATTAACAACACAATGGGCATGGAAAATTAACACTTAGGCATGCTCTTCATATAAATCAACTAATACACATTGTTACACATTTCATATGCAACATCCAAGAAATATTTTAAAGATTCTATACAAATTGATCATGCTAGAAAACAATATACGAAAAAACAGTTCACAAAAGAACAAGTGATCATGCATTAGGAACCCCTACCTCATTTTTGTAGAAAAACCCCAAAATGGGTCGCAAATTCGAAATCCCGAGAGTGTACCAAATGAGGAATTGCTTGTACTCACACGCAGATCTCACCGTGCTCTCCGATTTGTTACAAACGGCACCCAAAAATTCCAGGAAATGAAGAAGTAATTGGAACTTGAAGTTTTGTAGCAAAAGAAAAAGAAAAATGAAGAATAAGAGAGAGATAGAGTGATTTACGGGGAGAGAGAAAAAAGAGAGTCCAAACAGCCTCTTGGCCACTAAATGAGTTAGTGGTGGGTTCCACCACTAACAAAAAATCCCATTTTCTTTTTTTAATTTATTTTCCACCACAAAACCATATATATGCATATAAACCATACAATAAAATCATATGAAACACATAAAAATAAAGTGAATGAAATGTAAATGAACTCCACTAAGACCTCCATACACAACAATGCCGGTAGCGGGTCCCACACAGGACCGTCCGGCCCGAAAAACGAAAAAAATGCCAAAATAGAGACCATTGCATTTCCAAGAGTCCTAAACTCAATGGAATACTCCAACCAACTCTCCGACACACCCGGCACACCCCACGGTGTCTGGTATGCAAACGTAGAAAGACGAAAATGCCCTTACAACAATAAAAATTTTGAAAAATGTAAAATGGCGAAAAATGGAAACATCACAATTTCCCCATGTAATGACCCGATCATTTTCCTCCCTTTCCTTTTTCCTGAAATTTTACGGATAAATTTTTTCCGTTTAGTTTTCTTTTCCGAGTTCTGTTTCTTGTCACATAGTGTTGTCTTGAGTGCTAGGAAATGGTTTCTGAGACTCTTTCATGTGGATTGACAACTTCCTTTGAGGACCGAGTCATTTCCGTATTTTCACTTTTCGAACACTATGCACTATTTCGTCCTTTTTCCCTATTCTATCTTTTTTTTCATTTGTCACTTTGTTGGCATAACCTCACCTTTCATGCTCAGAGTTGGTTTTTGATTTCACGTGTCTTCATTCTAAGTGGTTTCCATGAAATAAGTATCTTTACTTTTGCAGAAAAGTATTCTGGTTGCTCCCGATGTCCATAGGGGCATGGATGCACAGTTCCATGGAAACTTTTTCTTTTCTTGGGGTGTTTTTCATAAATATCTTTTGAAGATATTTTATTTCAGGGGTTTCTAAGAAAATATTTTTGGAAGATATTTTCATTCTTGGTCATTAGTGCAGTTAACCCTTTTTACAGGGGCCATTGTGCAATTAACAAAAGTTATTGCAAAATGCCTCGTCTGGAGCCTGGATCCTCGTACAGGATTCATTTTCACATTTCGTTGTATCGTGTACTCTTATAATTTCCTTCTGGTCATTTTCCCCAGTTTTAGGGATTTCTTACCTTAGTTGTAGCCGAACTTGTTTAGGGCATATCTCTCTGCTCGGGACTCAGTTTTTGACGCCGTTTCTTCTGTTGTTCATGTTTTCTCATTTCGAATCTTTTTTGTTCATGGAGTGTTTCCGTTTGAGCTCGTTTGTTCAAATTTCACTTTTCTGGACCCGGCAAGACCCCTTCGAGGCACTTTTTGAGTTTTCCTATAAATAGGGAACTTAAAGAGAAAAAGCCAGACTTTTCTCATCTTCCTCTCTCTCTTGGCCGGCCCTCCATGGCATCCATGGCTGCTGCCCTTCTTTCTTCTTTTCTGGCCACTTCCCTCGAGTGAAATGTTGTCGTGCCTTAGTGTTTTGTGTTTGCCTTGACGACGCGCACCTTTCACCCCTATTAGAACCCATTTCTGACCATTTTGTGAGTTCAGGTTTGAAGTCAAGTTGTGATTTCATGGGGCTTCTTAGGGATTCTTGTTCATCGTGTTGTCCCCGACAAAACCCTTCGGTATCATCGGATTCGGAGCACTTTTATTTCGGTGGACCTTTGAGATTTTCATCTCAAATTGAGGTAGGGGGTGTTATAATTTCATTTTCTTGTTATATAGCATGTTATGGATTCTTATACAACTTGTTTACATGCTTGGATAACAAATCTAGAGATTTTATTATTTATTTTTCTTGTGAAGGATTTAATTTTCCCGGTTGCTCGTTGCTTGGTTTAAACATGTGGCATGATAGAATTTTATCCCTTGACATGATCATTGACATATATGAAATCTAGATCATTTAGACAAGTAACGAAGATTTTATTTAATAATTATCTTGAACAAAAGATTAATTCATGTGTCCTTAACTAGCTTGAAATTAATATGTGTTAGCATATTATATTAGGCCCTAGCATGCTCTTCAATATAGGTGAATTCGAGAGTAATTGGAGATGTTTTAAAATCTAGAGAATTTTTAATTAATTGATTAACTAATTTATTCCGAGTGCACTATTCACTCTATTGGAATTCCGACTTGATATTCTTTATATGCATATCATATAGTTTCACATATATTAAATCTAGAATATTTGATTAGGTTTTGAAACCTTTCATTTAATATTTTTCTAGTATTAAGGTTTAATACTCGTGGCCGTATCTTGCATGGAATGTACTCGTATCGTGTCCTTAAATCAAGTCTTGACAAGTTGCATAACATATATTAAATTGAGATCATTTGGATGAATTTCAACACTTAGAGATTTTAATTAAAATGATTAATTAAAATCAATTCAATGGCTCTTTGGTCTTGATTAAGCTTCTAACTTAGTACCCATGCTTTCCTTGACAAGTTCCTTCGCATGTATCAAATTGAGAATAATCGGATAAGTTTTGAGACTTGCATTTATTTATTTCCTTTGTATGGAATCAAATTCACATGGTTGTATCTTGTAGGAAGTGAACTTGTAACTTAACATTGGACTTGCCTTGTAATCTTGATGATTTAATCCCTTTAGTAGAGTAAATTCCCTTTTATGCTTCCATCGATTTAATCATGACCCTTATAACTTAGTTTCATTAAAGTACTTCATAGACTTGCACTTTTGTCTTAGAATGATTTGATCACTCATGTGTTACTTAGTAAGTACTTGAATCATATATCATATATTTGTGGTGTTTTTCCTTCAATGTATTCCATGTGATATGTATACGTCTTGGTTTTAATCTATATAGATACATACTTTGATTTCTTGACATTTCACATGCCATTATAGTTGAGAACTTAGGGCATGACTTGTGTGTTCCAAAATCTTGGTTGTGCATGAAACGTGGTTAATGCATTTCTTGTATTTGATACAATCTTGACTTGCACAACTTGTTGATTTTGGGACTTGGGATATCAATCAAGAATTGACATGGCTAGGACTTGGTTCTAGTACGAGGGAATGTCCTCCTATACTATAGTGCGCACTAGGGGAAAGGTACCCATAGGTTAGTAGCCCTAATGTGATCTCAAGAGTAGGGTTTTAATCCGGCGATATCCGAATTTCCACATTGGTTGATTTCACTCTTTAAATTTCAAGTTGCTATGCCTTGAAGATTTAAGAATCTCTTATGTTATATGAAATGTTCTAATCTTGTCATTGCATAGATTTTATGCCTTGTCATTGCATAGAGATTATGCCTTGTTCTTGGTTTCATATATTTCTTCCATCGTGTTAATTGGAATGCTCCAATCATGTTAATTACATTGATAATGTAATTCTTGTTAACTTATATCCTAGTATTCTAGTACTTTCTTGTCGTGTTGTATGGATTATTCCAAATCTTGTTTAATTGTATTGAAAATGCAATTCATGTTGATCTATTTTCAAGCATCCATTTTATCGTGTTCTTGGATTATCCCAATCTTGACTTGTTTCATATATGTACATATATATATCATGATTCTTGTTGCTTATACTCTGTGGTAGCTTATGATGATCCCTGAGTCTCATTTTGACATAGACGTTAGGTGGCATGATCCCTTTTGAACTGTATCATGTTAGTCTAAAAATCTGAAAGAAATCGAGTCAATGCATGCTCATTCTCTACGAGTAAACTTATTTACTCACCCCGAAGTTACTGGGGGTTTTGATTAGGTACGAAGACTTGGTTCGTGATTCTTATCATGCTTTGATGATTTGTAGATTTGAAGATTTCAATCCTTGTAAAGGTCGACTTGAAATGTCATTTGTAGCCATTTTGTCAAATGTGTATATTTGATTCCAAACTTGTATTATGTGCTTAAGCACACTTTTTGGTATTCATTTTATGTATATGATATGTGCCCAATGGCTAAACTTCATTTGTAATCCATGTATATTGAAAAATGTAGAATTTTGCCTTCAATGAGAAAAGCACGAAAACTTGGGTTTCAATATGTCATTTTCGCACCGATGTGCGCATTGTGTATGTAATTCATCCTTTAGCATTCATTTTCCATATGTGAGGTGTGGCCAAGGGTTAAACACCGTTTAGTTTTCATTTTTACATTTTAGTTCACATATTGCATTTTTGAGCTAAAATAGTAGAAACCGAGTCTTTAAGGGTTCATTTTCAAATCAGGTGGTGTGAAGTGTGTTTCAGCACCTCTACTAGGTCTCCTTAATCTCGTATGAAGTGTGGCCAAGGGCCAAATGGTCATTTGAAAGCATTCTATAATTTTAGTTTTCAAATTTCCCTTTTCTTGTTCATTTTCGTCTTTTTGGCCGTCCGGGGGGGGGGGGGGGGTCGAATTTTGCTTCGACGGTATTTTTTAAGCAGTGGATCATTATAGCACGTCCTAATAGGTAAGTTACGTCCACGTGCATGATCGTTTCTGGGAAAAACCCTTTCGTTTGTGTTTTGAGCCTCCTATGGACTCATTTCACCTTTTTGTTGAAAATTCTAGCATAAGGGCATTTTGGAGATTTTCTTTAGGAAATAAATTTTGTTCTCAACTCTGTCACATAGAAAATGTGATTTTAGAGGGAGTTTCTTCTTCGTGTTTTTCCGAAAAATGTCATCTTGACCTCGAAAATCGCATTGCAAACTCAATTTTCTGCTAAAACACTGTTTCTGCTACCTTGGGTTGCTTCTGCACATTTGGGCGGGCCCCTGCCAAGCTTTAGGGCCGCCCCGCACCTTTTCCCACAGTTCTGCCCATTTGGGCGGGCACCCGCGGGTTTTGGGCGTGCGCCCGTATTGCTTCTGGGCTGTACTGCACCTCTAACTTCGGATGGTCATATCTCACTTGTTTTAACTCTGAATTGGTTCATTCTTGAGTCTAAACCAACCGCGTCGAAATAAGCTTTCCAATGGTACCAATTAGAGCTTCATATTCCATTTGTGGCTCATGTTATTCATGTTTTAGTAGGGTAGTGTTAGAATTTGGTTCGAACCGGGATAAGGTATTCCGTCCTTCGACTTCAGGACTTCATATCTTTGCCATCTGGACTCTGAATCATGCGATTCTTGATTCCATATTTGTTAATTTTTTATTGTCTATCCAATGGTGTACACGGGGATACTCATTTCAATTGGAATTACCATTGTACACTTTTAGCCTTAAGTGCTCATTTTTCTTCGTCTTGTCGTTTCTCCTTCGTCCGTACTCCGAATCATGCGATTCTTGAGTCCATCTTGATTAGTTTTTCATTGTCTTTCCAGTGGTGTACTCAGTGGCACCCAAATCTATATTCTCATAAATGACTATTTTGCCCATGGGGGCTTAATTGTTACTTTTCCGATCTCTTGCTTCTGCACTTATCCGTTTGGGTTCCGTGACCTCATGGAAGGTCATCTTAGGGTCTTAGAGGTGTGTTGTGCCATGGCAGTCCGTTGTATTGTTTCTAGCTTCCGCATCTTGGATCCAGTTCAGGTCATCACAGGACACTGGGTTGAAAAAAATCCAGGGTCGTTACACCCCAACTTAAAAGGATTTCGTCCCTAAAATCATACCAGTGGGAGAAAACAATGTTGGATACTTGGAGCGAACTTCCTGTTCAAGCTCCCAAGTAACCTCCTCAACTCCGTGGTGTCTCCAAAGAACTTTCACTAGCGGTATCATCTTGTCCCTAAACACCTTCTGTCATGTGTCAAGGATCTGAACTGGTCATTTCTCATAGGAAACATCCTCATCAACCCAACTCAAAATGTGAGATGGATCTGGCTCATACTTCCGTAGCATTGACACATAAAAAATATTATGGACCCTGTCCATCTGTGGTGTCAATGCGATTCTGTAGGCCACCTCTCCTACGCGGTCCAAAATCTCAAAAGGTCCAATGAATCATGGCGACAACTTATGTGATACCCCTCGGATCCGAGACACGGGTTGATCAGGCCCAGGCCCAAACCCGAGGGAATATCAAACAATTAATATTTTATAACGAACACGGAATACAAACTGAATTAAGAAATGAAAGTTTAAAGCTGAAAAGAAACTAAAAGATAATCTTTAAATAATTAAATACTTAAATTTGATAAACCAAATATCCATAATTTGAACAACTCGGGAATCCATCTCTAGTGGACCCCTAATAAAAATCTCACACTAAACGAAAGTAAAATAAAAGATAAAACCCAAATCCAAGATCTGGAAAGAAATCCTACATCGTCGGTAGAATGGAAGATCATCTCTGTTCTGCTCGAACAAGCTCAAGCCTGGAACTGACGTACACCTGAAAAATAGGAGTGTGTCAGGCCCACGAACAAGTTCTAACCTACTACAATCCAAGCAGAGACTCGATACGCATGTACATACTAAATAGTTCAACAATAACTAATAATCCATACATAAATATATCCACACTACTGGACTCTCGCTAGGCCATGAAGGGGGTCTCAACCTGGATAGAAGGCATCACACAATACGCACCTGAGTGGGTATGAGTACCTAAACCTAAACAGGGTATACCTCAACCTTCACAGTCAGTTACACATCCAACTGCATATACGCACCCTAACCGTCGACACTGAGACTCAAGCTCATGACACGGTAACATAAAAATATATCTAAACTCCGTTTCTATCCATCCACAAGAAATCCAGTAAGTCACTCGGCGTATTCAACCGTACCGACTTATATATATAAGGAGGATTGTATTTTATAACCCGTGCCCTTACTCCAAAATAGGTAGGACTTAGCAATTTGAGCTAATCTAAACCCAGTATGTCACCGTCCCATACCGGTACATACAATCCAATCCGTCCAATAGTTGATAAAGCATCGATAATTATAACAACAATATCAACAATTCCATACTAAACATAATAGAATGCATTAGCAACCATTCTTAAAAATACCAATAATTGATTCACATTGAAAATATAAATATCAATGTCAACTACTCCTTACTATGCATATTGAAATAGATAATCAACATGCTTATTTACATGCACAGTTGACAAAATAATGACCATATAAATGTCAATACCAACAGTCCAAACTAAACATGTTAGAACAGATTAACAAACATGCTTAAGTAAGCCAATTCAGAATCCATAATTTGGTCATACAGGGCTTTATTTAGAATGATGACCTATTCCCAGTTTCCATAGAATTACCAGAGCCTAAATAGATATTTTCCCACTCAAATCTATAGCATGCAAAATAAATATAAGTAATCTATTATACTTATAGTTTCCTGTCCAACAACTTGACGCACTAACCGTTAAATTTAATTATCAACTAATTTTCAGCGAAATATAAATTTTTAGCATAATTTCTATTTCCATGAACATATAATTCGAGTGGACAAGCTCTCACAGAAAATTTCTAATATAATTAAGAAATTAGAAACTCCAAATCCACACAGTCTACAAGACATTCGTAATTAACTCCATGTAATCCTAATGATTAACGCTTTGTGTCCAATTCGATGTTAATCTGGTCTTTGCATATTTATGTTTATCCTAGACCACTCCTAAACCACCCATTACAGTATTCATTCTCCAATAAAACACATTAAAACAATCACTAGGAAGCCTAATCACTGAAAAATTGGAAAAACAACCAACAGAATCAAAAACTCACGCATAAACAACCTGGAGACGGCTCCAGAATATTGGAGCCGCCTCCAATGGCCCTGGAGCCGGCTCCTAGACCATTGGAGCCGCCTCCAGTCCAAGGGGAGCCGGCTCCAATCCAATAGGAGCCGGCTCTCTCCCTCCTCTTCTTCGTGTTCTCCTCTCCGGTCGCCGTTTACGCCTCCGACACTTCACAGTAGAGGTTTTCAGAGAGTTTCACTTAATCCTAGAAGATTCCAGTCCTTAACTCAGTCCTTATTATGCTACTAATATGGATTAAACCAAGAATTAAATAAGACAGTTCAAAGTTAAACAGTTTCCAATTTTTAAACCAAATTCAGTTTCAGTTACACTCTAAGCATGAAACAGATAACGGTTTTTATTTTTAAACATGTAATTCATCCTGGAACCATTGAGTATGCAAAGAACACGAGTATAAGGGAGAGAGTAAGGTTAGAACTTGCCTTTGAGATCTTTGTCCAAAAATCCCTACGCCGTCTCTAAAGTTCCGATGAAAACCAACGTGAACCCTCTCTGTTCTTCCTTTGTCTCCACAGTCGTATAGGTTTTGTTATGTTTCTCAAACCCTAACCAAACATCTAACATATATTTATAGGATTTTTCTAAACCCTAAATTAATTCAAGCCCGAACTGAAATCCTAACCGGCCCATCCAACCTACTGAGAAACCTGTGACGGCTTACAAACTGATTAAAAGTAAAACCCTACTTATTAAATCAAGACACTTACCAATTTAAATTTACAATAAAGAATTAAATATAACATCATTACAATTAAACACATAATTAATATAAATAAATCAAATAACAAATAACACAAATAAGGCAAGGAAAAAAAAATAAAAAACCAATTAACACATATTAAAACATAATTCAAAACAATTAATGAACAGAAAACAATTAAACAAAATACCGAGACTATCCTTTTGAAAATTAGGGGTATTACAACTTACCACTCTTCCCGAACCTCATCCTTCCATGAAGAAATCCGTAGAAAAATGTGGTCTCCCACCTCAAAAGATAGTGGTCGTCTCCGCTTATCCGCATAGCTCTTTTGTTGGCTCTGAGCTGTGAGCAACCTCTGTCTGATCAACTTAATCTTCTCAGTAGTCTCGAATACAATGTCCGGTCCTAAAGCGGCTGTCTCGCCTACCTCAGTCCAACAGATTGGAGACCTATAAGGTCTACCATACAACGCCTCAAATGGAGCCATCTCAATGCTTGCCTGATAACTATTGTTGTAGGCAAACTCAATGAGTGGAAGGTGATCCACCCAACTACTTCTCAAATCAAGAACACAGGCCCGAAGCATATCCTCTAAAATCTGGATGGTATGCTACGACTGGCCGTCTGTTTGTGGATGGAATGCCATACTAAGGTGCAACGCTGAGCTAAACACTATTTGTAGTCCTTCTAGAACTTCAAAGTGAACTTAGCATTCCTATCTAAAACAATAGCCACTGGAACTCCATGCAACCTCCTAATCTCTTTCACATATAGAACACCAAGTACCTTTGCGTCATTTATTGCCTTTATAGGCAAAAAGTGAGCCATCTTGGTCAATCTATTAATAATGACCCATACGGCCTTATTGCTCCTCTGAGACTTTAGAAAACCTGTCACAAAATTCGTAGCAATCTGCTCCTATTTCCACTGTGCTACTGGCAATGATTGCAACAAACTGGCTGGTGGCTGATGCTCGGCCTTCACCTGTTGACAGATAAGGCATCTAGCCACAAACTGTGCAACATCCTTCTTCATCCCACTCCACCAATACTGACATCTTAAATTGTGATACATCTTGGTACCACTTGGATGAACTGCAAAACAGGAAGTATGAAACTCCTGTAAAACGTCCTCACGACAACCTGCGGAAACCACCAATAAACCCCTGAACTGTAGACCTCTATCTGCATACAAGGTCTAATCTTTTACTGTTTCACTGTCGGAAATCAAAGTGTAAATGCATCCAAATCCGGATCTTGTCTCTGTGACTCAATCACTCGTACAACAAGAGTAGGCTGAGCCACAAGACTAAACAAGAATGCCGACTCACTGCAAACATCATCATCAAAACACTGTAATCCCATCTCTGCTAAGTCCTCAGGCATCTTCCACTTCCGAATAGCCAAACCGGCTAAAGTTCCACGAGATTTCTGGCTTAAGGCATTTGCTACCACATTTTACTTACCCGGGTGATACTGCAAGTCAAAATTGTAGTCTTCCAAGAACTCAACCCATCGTCTCTGTCTATTGTTCAAGTCCTTTTGTAGGCATTTGCTACCACATTTTACTTACCCGGGAGAAAAAGTACTTGAGATTCTTGTGATCCGAGAACACTTCAAATCTCTCACCATACAAGTAGTGTCTCCAACACTTCAAGGCAAAAACAACTGCTGCCAACTCCAAGTCGTGAGTAAGGTAGTTGTACTCATGAGTCTTCAACTGCCGAGACCCATAAGCTACTACTCTACCGCCCTGCATCAGCACATAACCCAAACCGTTATGTGAAGCGTCACAATAGATCACATAACCTAAGCCATGCTCAGGTATCACTAACATTGGAACTGTAGTCAATCTTGTCTTTAATTCCTAAAAGGATGACTCACAGGCTTCGTTCCACACGAACTTAATCCCTTTTTGAGTCAAGCGAGTCATAGGCGCTACCAAACGAGAAAAATCCTTCACAAATCTACAGTAATAATCCGCTAAGCCAAGAAAACTATAGATCTCAAACACATTCTTGGGATGCTTCCAATTTAAAATTGTTTCTATCTTAGACGGATCAACCGATACTCCGCCTTCTGAAACAACATGTCCCAAGAACTTTACCTCCTATAGCCAAAATTCACACTTCTCATATGTGGCATACAATCGGTGCTCCCACAAAATCTGTAATACAACGCTCAAATGGATCTTGTGGTCCTCCTGAGATCGTGAGTACACAAGAATGTCATTCACAAAGACTACCACAAACTGGTCCAAGTAACCATAAAAGACGCAATTCATTATGTCCATGAATGTCGCTGGCGTATTAGTCAAGCCAAAGGGCATAACAAGGAACTCATAATGTCTATACCGTGTATGGAATGCCATCTTTGGGATATCCTCATCGTTAACCCACAATTGATAGTAACCTGACCTCGAGTCAATCTTCAAAAAACAACTGGCTCCCTTCAACTGGTTAAACAAATCATCTATCCTTGGCAAATGATACTTGTTCTTGATGGTAGCATGATTCAACTTCCAATAGTCAATGCACAACCTGAAAGAACCATCTTTCTTCTTAGCAAACAAGACTGGTGCGCCCCACGGTGACACACTCGGTAGGATGAAACCTTTCATCCTCAAATCATCGAGCTGCTTCTTCAATTCCTCCAATTCTATCAGTGCCATACAATACAGTGTCATAGTAATTGGCGCGATTTTGGACATCAAATCAATAGTAAACTCCACCTCTCAGTGTGGAGGCAACTTTGTCAAGTCTTCTGGAAAAAAATCCAAGAAGTCATAAACAACTGCTGGATAAACCCTTTCCACAATATCATCTTCTTCGGCTAAAAGACTAACCAAGAAGTAATCATTACGACTTCTCCCACAAATCCCGTAAAATGATAAAGTGTGGGAATCACTCCGATCTTCCACGAAAAAGAATCAATCTCCCTCGGGAGTATAAACCGTGACTCTTCCTCTGAAGTAATCGATCGTAGCGTGAAATAAAGCCAACCAATCCATCCCGAGAATGACATCAAAACCAGTCATCTCCAGGAGTACGAGGTCAAACACAAAAGTCTGTTCGATTATCACGATAGAACAATCCTTCACAACTTTGCTCAAAGATACTGAAACCCCAATTGGCTTATCAACACACAATGCCCGATCCATGAAACTAACTTTTAAACCCGATGCAAGTGCAAATGATGATGATATGAAAGAATGAGATGCATCATAATCAAACAGAACATGAGCCTAAGAACCAAACACTGGAAAGATACCTCAAAGAACTGATGGTCCAGAAGATGCATCGGCCTGTGCCAGTGCAAAGACACGTCCCTACGGTGCCTGTTCCTATGAACTGCTAACTTGGACACCTGACTGCTACACTGACATAATAGGAGTATCCCTCCTAACTGGCCGTGAACCCTGCGAAGACATAGCAGGCTGTGGTGGTAACGATGGTCTAAAACCTGACTGGGCTGTAGCCGACTGTGACAGCCTCTGTTGTGGCCCTCTGCCACTATCGGTGCCTGCTCCCTGATTAAGACAATCCTGAATTATATGGCCTTGCTGGCCACACCCATAACAAGCTCTCAGTGTTGCATAAACTGAAGATAATCTCGTGGGACAATTGGACTTGTAATGTCCAGGCTGCTGATATTGAAAACAAACGACTCCACTCGTGTCTGAGCCAGCTAGCATTGGAGTAGTAGAAGCGGATTGTGCAAACTGTTGCCCAGAAACTGAGACGAACTCCCCTGTTCCTTTTCCATGACTGCCCTTCTACAGATGATCCTACATTTCTCTTTTGCTTCCACCGTTCCTTTCCTGCATCTATATCTTTAGCTTTTGCCTCTAGCATCAATGCTCTTTCCACTACCTCTGAATAAACCTTAAAATACTGAGCTGTGATCAATGGCCTCATTTGATAATGAAGATCGGAAACAAACGTCCGAGTCTTGTCAACCTCATTTCTCACTAACTCTAGAGCAAAGCGACAAAGAAAAGTGAACTTGTTTTCGTATTCTGTCACTGACATATTGCCTTGGATAAGGGCATTAACCTATTCCCTTAGCTCCTATCTCTTGGTAACTAAAAAATACTTCTCATAAAACAGCTCCTTATATATCTCCCAACTTATCTCTTCAGCCTTATGTTGATTGGTGATCGATTTCCACCAAATCTTAGCGTTATTGGAAAACTTGTAGGTAGCCAAGATGATTTTCACGTGATTATCCGTCACATCTATAGAAGTCAAGTGGATTTGCACTTTGTCCATGTGGTCATCAGCTTCCAGTGGATCCGCACCACCCTCAAACATTACTGGCATCAACTTAGAAAACCCTACAATCAACTTGAGACACTTCTGTGTCGCCGTCTCCTCTACCTAAACTACCGGTTGTGGTACCAGTTGTGGAAGAGTAGCAATTGTAGCTCTCAAGGCACTTTACAGCAAACGGTTTAATACCAGTTCTGCTGAACCTTCACCTCTTCAACGGGTGTCGCAACATCATCCCTCATAATGGAGGCACCTCTTGAGGGAACTAAGTCCCTAAGAAGTGTATCCTTATCAACTTGCTTCACTGGATTGGAGCCAGAACTTTCACCAACATCACCTCTTGTTGGCCTTAGGCTAACACCACTTGGTTCCTTTCGCGGTGGTATCATGCTATAAAACGATAATGCTAATGTCTAACTGAGGACGACTCAACACCGATGATGCAAAAATAACACTTAGTATGCAAAACTATACAACAAGTACATCAACATAGACATATAAGCACATAAGCACGTAAGCAAGTAATCAGTCAAACATGTTTTTCAAATAACAAAACGCTTAAATAACTAATCACATAATCAATGTAAGTACCTTCCTATGCAACCTTATGTAGGCCTCTACCCGTCGTCCTAATGGTTTTTAAACCATGGAGCTCTGATACTAATTCTGTAATAACCCGAAACCGGAGGTCCGAACCGTTAATGGGGTCCTTACTCAAACCCGAGGTCACCTTAGTCCGTCCGCATCACTTCTAGTGTCATAAACACTGTTCTTAAATCATAATTATGCTTCACCAAGGCTCAATGTAAATTTCTTAGGCTTAAGATGGATAAACCAGTGGAAGGAACAAAGAAAGACAAAGCAACATCATTTCGGTCGACTGAAGTGAAGCTTCGGTTGGCCGAAGTAAAACCCCTGAACCCGTCGGCTGAAATAGCCAATTGGTCAATTGGTTATGAACCCAAAACTTCCAGAAGCTACTGGAAGAATCAGTCAACCAAATTGCCCATTTCGATCGACCGAAATGGCTCTCCGAGCTGTGATTTAACTATTGAAATGCTGTGACAGAGAGAATGAAGTGAGGCTTTGGTAGAAGCCTCAAAACTATTCTAAACCTGTCCCAACACACTTTTAAAATGATACTTTATACCATGATGAAAAGCATTGACAATTTAACACATTGTTACAACATTTCCCATTCATTTCGTATACGAAAAATAGAGTCTTTACATTTTGTTCAAATTTATATCAAAATGGAGCTAAGGCTCATAGTTGAATTGCTAGCAAGTTTAAATACAGTCCAAAATAAGCTTTTTTAAAGAATAGCCAAAGATACAAAAGATAGTAAAAATTGGACTTTTAGCAACCCTCAAGCTTGCGGTGGATTGTCATCCACCACTTCCTTCCCATGACCTAAAAAATGTTAAATATAGGGGTGAGCAAATTACTCAGTAAGTGGTGCCTAAGACACACCTCTTGTAACCCCGTGAATCCATAGAATGAGTAGAAAAATAGGGAATAAGATCATGCTATGCTGGGGAAATACAACATCAATTTTAAGACTAAATGAGCAATGTGGTGCTATGAAATGTAATGTCGTGCTATGTCGCTCCCCATTTTTAAAACCATCCATCACTTTTCAAGCCATTAATATAATCCATCCTTTGGTGACTCCTCGGCAACACGAAGAAAGATTGGCTACTGTAATACCCCAAAATTTAAAAGGATAGTCTCGGTAGTTTATTTTGAGGTTTTATTGTAATTTTTGCATTTTATGTGGTTATTTGGCTATTTCCTTGGTTATTTGCATTAATTGTTATTATTTGATTTATTTGAATTATTTGATTTAAGTGACTTATTTAAATTAATTGATTAATTGTATTTTAGTTTTTGGTGAATTAATTAATGGTTTCATTGGTGTAATACGTAAGTGGAATTAAGTTAGGGTTTTGGTTATTTTTATTCACCTTGTAGCCGACCTAGTTTTCCCTTCTAGTATTAGGACTAGAATTAGGGTAAACTTATGGACCTATAAATACATGTATTATGGTTCTGCCTAGGGTTTTAGAACCCTATTCACGACTGTGGAGGTAGAGAGAGAACAGAGGAGGGATTACAGTAGGAATTACCGTAGAACTTAGGAAGGTGACGGTGCAAGGCTAAAGGTAAGTTCTAATCCTTACTCTTTTCCTTTGTCTCGTGTTCTTTGCAATCTTAACACAACTTCAGGAGTAAAGGAATATAAACATTAATCTGTTTTGCATGTCCTATGTATTTAAGTCAATATGTGTTTTCTTGTATCGTAAACTTGATTGTTTGAATTTTTCTTGCATAATTCATGATTTTAAACGGACGTTGAATTATTGAATAAGGAACTGAACTAACTCTGGAACACGTTGGGGAAACCTTAAAATAATTCTGGGTTTCATGGTTGATTTGTTTAAGCCGTGAACGTTGATGTATTGTAAGTTGCTCGGTTTGAATCCTTATTGCATAGTTTGGGTTTTTAATTGTTGTCGATTAACAAATAAAGGGTTTAAGGGTTTCTAGAACACAAGGGACTTAATTTACACACTTAGATGTCTTAGGAATGAAGGACAGACCGTCGGAGAACCGCCAGAGTTGATAGAGACGAAGAATAGAAGGAGAGCCAGCTTCCGTTGGAGGGGAGCAGGCTCCCTAAACGAAAGAGCAGGATCCCTCAAGGAGGGAGCCGACTCTAGGGTCCATGTAGGCTGCTCCCCATGGTGGGGAGCCAGCTCAAAGCTTAAGGGAGGCGGCTCCATCCAATTTTTCATTTTTCTGGGTTTTTCGGCGACTGTTTGGGCTACGAGGCTTGGATTTTAGGATTTTTAGGTTCTGGTTGAAGCTAAATTGGAGTGTTTAGTGATGTTCTAAAGGCTTATTAAAACTTCATAAAGCAAACTAATGCAAAATAAACCAGTTGGGGTTTATACTTGAACAATAGGTAATGTTTAACTAAACTAGTTTACAGTTTTCAGAAAGGTGTTAAATTGCCAAATCTTTGTAATACCCCTAAAATTAAAAAGGATAAAATTGGGATTTAAATTTCATTCTATGTGCATTTTTGTCTATTGATTTTGTAATTGTTGTATTTTGTTTGTTTTATTTAATTATTTGTAAATTGTTACTTGTGTATTTGTATTTCCTTATTTGGTTAATTATTTTCTTTATTTGAATTATGGTTTGTTTAGTTATCTGAGTTATTGTATGGTTTGTTTTATTTTAAATTGTATTTTAAATGCCTTATTTGGTTAATTATTTAATTGTCTTTAATAAGTGCTTAAGTAGAAGTTGAATTAACAGTTTTTAGTTAGGGTTTCTTGGAGCCGTCATACAAGTATTTAACATGTATGTGACTTAAGTTTATGGGCCGACTCTAGTTTAATTAGGGTTCTGCCTTTACTCTAGTTTAATTAGGGTTTTCTAAAGGCCTATATATATATAGTTTAATTAGGGTTTTCTAAAGGCCTATATATATACGTGTATGAGTTTCACTTAGGGTTTGGGAAGAACCCTGTTCACGGCACAGTAAAAAATAGAACGTAACAGAGAGGGAGTTGAGAGAACAGAGGAAATTGTAAGAGCTACCAAGGACAAGAACAGAGAGGGTCAAAGGAGGGTTGTGGTGGATTAAATCACACCCATAGGAGGCTTGAAGGAAGTTAGTAGTTGCCGGAAACTTAGAGATGACGCCGGGATTTCATAACTGAAATCACAGGCAAGTTCTTCTCTTTGGCTCATGTTCTGTGCACCTAGATAATCTCTAGGGTTTAATCAATCAATAACTAGAAGTTATATGTTTAATATATGTTATATGAATGATCTGTTTGCCGTAAATTCAAATCTGTTTACAGTTCATGTATGGTTGCTCCCAGTTTTGTTCTTAAAAGCATATTAAGTTCTGTTGTAATGTTTGTTACTATACTTGCTTCCATCTTCTATAAATGAACCATGGGGATGTTAATAGGGTGATAAAAGACCTTAGGTTCAGTATTATTAAGGAACAGAGGGGTTGGAATGGAGCTGTGGTTGCAAAATAGTTTCAATGTTATCCCTAAAGCATGTCTAATTTGGTAGCAAATTTGATCTATGTAATTGATTTAAATGGTTGAAATCAAACCTTTGGGATGCTAGTGGTTATTAATAAGACCCTTAGGATCAGTTTTTGAAACCAACTGAAGGGTAGAAACATACCGGAGAAGAAGCAAGAAGTCAGAACGGAGCAGAACGGGGACAGAGGCTCTCAAAGGAGGTAAGAGCCGGCTCCATGGATATGGGAGCCGACTCCCACACTCATTGAGCCGGATCTACATTCTATAGAGCCGGCTCCAGGCTCAAAAAAGAGACTACTCTTGGAATTTAGAGCAGGCTCTTTCAAATAGTAGTTTTCTGAAGAAAAAAAATTCTACGAACTGTGTAGATACTGTTGGAGCATGGGAACATTTCTGTTGACTCTGGGGTTTTACAGAGGGATTAGAAGGTTGGATTTGAGTGTTATTAAGTCCTTAAATTGAGTAAGGTTGACCTCTAAGTGAATGAAATTAACAGTGCGCTAATTTAACAACTGTGCGTACGGTTAACGGCTGGAAGGAGATTTGTTGTCTAGTTTTAATTTGACAACTTAGGGTGCTATATAATGATTCTAAATTAAGATTAAAAGCACAGTGAAGTCTTTTAAATTAATAAATTGGACTTGGGGCATAGGGCATGGTTCTGTGCTAAAAGATAAGACAGAATACAAGTATACAACTTAGTATGCTGTTACCGGATGGAAGGAATTAAATTGCTTAAATTAATGTAGCGATTTATTAGACTATAATATGATTATAGAATTTATTTTAATACTTGATAGAGTCATTGATATATTAGATTTGATCTATGTATGCTCTGAATGGTAGTTGCCGAATTATTAATTGTTTCCTGCAACTATATGGTTTAACTCTTAGATTTAAATTGTTGAAATACTAAATACTCTTCTGCAATTATTTAGGATGGTTTTGGATTGTAAATTGCTAAACTATTAATTATATGTTGTAATTTACATGGTCTGGATGTTAATTGTGGACTCTTATATATTATTCTACAATTAATTGGATTATTGGTTTGAACTGTACATATTGTAGTATCGCATATACTATTCTGCAGTTATTTGGATATTTGGTTTTGGACTGTAAATTACTTGATGATTATTTATATGTTGTAATTTACATGGATATGGAGGATTGTATGTACCGGTATGGGACGGTGACATACTAGGTATGGTTTAGCTCAAAACGCTAATTCCTACCTTATGGATTTTAATTGGTGAACAGTTTTATCTGTTTAATGAATTATATGGATTGTGTGGATTGTATGCATCGGTATGGGACGGTGGCATACTAGGGACTGACTGATTCAAAATAACTCAGTCTTACCTATTTTGGATTAAGGGTTCAAATTATAAAAAAACATAATTCTCCTTATATTTAAGTCTGGGCAGTTAAATAAGCTGAACGACTTATTGGATCTCTTATTTAGGTCTGTGCAGTTGAATAAGCTGAACGACTTATTAGATTTCCTATGGATGGATATGAATGAATTTTAAATATATGTTTATGGTACCACGAGATGAGCTTAAGTCTCAGGCTCGTTAGTTAGGGTGCGTATATGCAGTGGATGCATAGCTGGCTATAGTAGGTTGAGGTGTACCCTGTTAGGTCTAGGTACTCATGCCCACCTTTGGGTGTGTTTTCGCATGTTGCCTTCTATTCAGGTTGAGACCCCTACTGTAGTCCGGTGAATGTCCCTTAGTGTGGATATATCTATATGTATGGACTAGATAGCTATTGTTGAGATATCTAGGGTGTATTTGCGTATCGAGTCACTGTTTGGATTGTAGTTAGAGAAGAATTTGCATGTGGGCCTGATCCACTCTTATTTTTATAGGTGTTGGTTAGTTCCAGACTTGGAGCTGGATCGTGCTGAGCAGATACAGTTATTCACTCCACCGATGACCAGGGTTTTATTTCATATTTTAGACTTGGGTTTCATTTCCAATCTTTTGAGTTCAGTGAGATATTTTAGGGGTCCACTAGATGGATTCCCGAGTTGTAATAAGAATGGAGAAGTAGGATGTATCAGAATCATTCTTTATTAATTAAATTTTATTTTAAGGTTTTTGGATTATTATTCTAGTTTCTTTTCAGCAATTTATTTATTCTTATTTTTCTTATTTGTATTCTGTGTTCGATCATTACTAATTGATTTGATATCCTCGGGTTATTGGGCGTGGACCTGGCCAACCCGCATCCAGAAATTCGGGGGTATCACAATCTTCAAATGGCAATTCTCAATAATGTGAATACAGTTATCATAGTTCAGTAATCTTATATAAGCATGCAAGTTTACAAATCTCTAATTTTGCTTGTTGTGGATAAATTGACAGTTGCATATACTAGATGTTTTGTCAATTATGGGAGTTTTTTGGAGTAGACCTAAATTAGTATGTTCGTATATATACTCTGCTCTATCAAGCCGAGTAGGGATTAACTGATGTTTGCATGTATGTTATAAATCATCAATTATTGGATTTTGGAAAGTAGTATGGAATAAGCCTGTTAATTTATATAGTTGTATCATGCTTAATATGGAACAATTGATGTTTATATTTGATATTTTGCCATCAATTGTTGGATATATGAAATAGTTAATCACTACATTTATTACTTGTTTTATCAACTGCTGGATGTTGGATTACATGCGCCGGTATGGGACGGTGGCATGTCTAGGTTTGGATTAGTTTCAAAATACTAAATCCTACCTAGACGGAATAAGGGAATGGATTATAAAATAAATCCTACTTATACTTAAGTCAAAGAAGCTGTACAAGCTGAATGACTAACTGGACTACTGGTTATTTATGTTAAGTCAAAGAAGCTGCACAAGTTGAATGACTAACTATATTTCTTATGGATGGATAGGATAGGACTTTAAATATATTTTTATGATACCGCGATATGAGCATGAGTCTCGGAGTCAACGGTTAGGGAGCGTATATGCAGTAGGATGCGTAGCTGGAAATGCTAGGTTGAGGTATACCCTGTTAGGTTTAGGTACTCATGCCCACTTAGGTGTGCTTTGCATGTTGCCTTCTATTCAGGTTGAGACCCCCTGCATAGTCCAGTGAGAGTCCTGTAGTGTGGATATATAAATATATATGGATTATATAGCTATTGTTGAGTTGGTTAGAATGTATATGCGTATCGAGTCTCTACTTGGATTGTAATAGGATAGAACTTATTCGTGGACCTGACCCACTTCTATTTTTTAGGTATTCGCCAGTTCCAGACTTAGACTTTATCGTGCTGAGTAGAGAGTATCACTCACTCCTGCGACGACATAGGACTTCTCTCCATGGCTTCATCTTGGATGTTCTTTTAGCTATTTATATTTTAGTTTAGATTTTTGTATTAGGGGGTCCAATGGATGGATTCCCGAGTTATTTTACTGTTGGAGGTTTTGGATTTTAAGTATTTAATTTTAAAGGATTTTATTTTAGTTTTTTCCAGCTATGTAATATTTATTTTTAATTTGGTTTTGTATTCTGTGTTCAATTTAAAATACTTTAATTGTTTAATATTCCCTCGGGTTTGGGCTTGGGCCTGATCAACTCGTGTCTCAAATTCGAGGGGTGTCACAGTTGGTATCAGAGCACTCCAGGTTCAAGTGTTTATATGATGTTTCGTATTAAGACTTTCACGTAGCGTTTTCTCTTGATTAGAGCTTAAGTTTAGGATTCATTGTATTCCTTTATAGTTCGTTTAAACTCGTACTGATATCCGTCTTTCTATGTTAACAGCATGGTTAACGCTAGAAGATGACAGAGCATGAACAATCGACAGAGGAGAGCGGCACGTAGGCAGCAGGAACGCCTGCAGCGTCAGCAAATGGGGCTAGAACAGCAACTGCCTAGGTTTCAGGAAGAGGAGCAGAAGGAAGGTGGTTAGTTGCATATCGAGCAGGAAGACGTACAACTAACTCATGAGTCTCAGGATCGGAGCTACAATCAAGGCCGGAAACTAGAGTATACTCCTCAGTTAGTTTACACCATTGTTCAGGCTGTAGCAGCGGGCATAACAACTGCAATTCAGAATCCGCTACACGTTCAACAGACAGTAAAAGCAGTACTAGTGGTGCAGAATGTGTTTAACGGACATTGTTTTACCTGCGAAAATTATGGGCATACAGCCAGACAATGTCCTAGGTTCGCTCAGAGACAGCATACTGGGGGACCACAGGCAGGATGGGATCAGTCAGAGGCTAACCAGCAGAGAAGACTGTTTGGTACTTTTTGGGGTACTTGCTATACTTGTGGGGAGATGGGTCACACTTTCAGGCAGTGTCCTAAATAAAGAGATACAGGGCCGTCTAAGCAGGAGGGTACCGAACCACAAGGAGGATGGCTCTTTTAAGAGTGATTTTTATTTTTGGTAGTAATGGGGATGTTAATAAGAGTGGTACGGATTTAATCACGTACATTGGTATTTTGTTAAAGAATATTTTACAATTATTCTTTTGGAGGTTTATGATTTAAATAAGTTCTTAATAAAGTGAACTAACGGTTTTGGCTATCTTTGTTGTGTTTTGGGGTAGCATTTTTTTTTTTTATTTATGATTTATACACATATGGTTTTATTAAACTATAGTGGAATGTGTATGTTGCGATAATAAATGAGTATCCCAGTGGAGTGAATGGTTTGTGGGCAGGAAAATAAATATTTATCTGTGGTACATTGTGTTGAGACAGGACAATTACCAAGGAGTTTATAAAAGAATTGGTGTAAATCAATACGGTAAGTTTGATTTCGAAGGGAAGATTCCCAAGATAGGGCAATATTCTATAATGGGAGTAGCTTCGGAGTATTTTAGTTACCTTACGTGTTTTGCTTTATGGAGTATTCAACATTCTGGTTTAGATAGTTTAGTTGGTGACACTAGATGTTGCAGGCTCAGATTTCTAGCCAATCTTGTGGTTCTGGACATGCACACTTATGCTGTGTTACTTGGGATGGATTGGTTATCGCATTACCATGCCCAAGTTGATTGTTATGATAAGTCTGTTGTTTTTACCATACCTGGTCAGCATATGTACATCGTTACTATGCCACGTTCTAACGGGGCCACTAGCACTTATTTGTTCCATATGGAGGAGGAAACGGAGGAAGGGATTACTGTATCTTTGGATAGCATACCAATTGTACAGGATTTTCCGGGTGTATTTCGGGAGATTCCGGGGTTGCCGCCAAGTCGCGAGATCAACTTTGTGATAAACTTAACTCCAGGCACTACGCCTATTGCTAGGGCACCGTTTAGGATGGCACCAGTGGAGATGCGAGAGCTGAGGGATCAAATTCAGCAGCTATTTAGCCAGGGTTTTATTCGCATGAGTACTTCACCCTAGGGAGCACCGGTGTTACTTGTGAAGAAGAAGGATAGTTCGCTTCGCCAGTATATAGATCACAGGGAGTTAAACAAGGTTACTATTCGTAACAAGTATCCGTTACCCAGGATTGATGATCTTTTAGGGATCAATTGAAGGGAACTACGTACTTCTCTAAGATTGATCTACGTTCTGGGTATCATTAACTTCGGGTTTGGGAGCAGGATGTTCCGGGGATAGCGTTTCTCACTAGATATGGATCTTATGAGTTTCGTGTGATACCGTTCAGGTTAGCTAATGCACCAGCGGTCTTCATGGATTTAATGAATAGAGTCTTCAGGGCTTATTTGGATCAGTTTGTCATTGTTTTTATTGATGATATCTTGGACTATTCTAGGTCTAAGGACGACCATGCTAGACATCTTCGGATTGCGTTGCACACGCTTCGTGAACACCAGTTATATGCCAAATTCAAGAAATGTGAATTTTGGCAGTGGGAAGTGAAGTTTCTGGGTCACGTGGTGTCAGAAAGGGGAAATCAGCTCATTTCTTGCCTATTCGCACTGACTTCACTTCGAAGCAGTTGGCGAGACTTTACATTATAGAGATTGTGAAGTTACATGGCATTCCGTTGTCTATTATATCGGATTGGGATTCAAGCTTTGTGTCAGGATTTTAGAAGAGTTTTCAGCAGGCTTTGGGTACAGAGTTACATCTTAGCACTGCTTATCATCCTCAGACTGATGGACAGACTGAGAAGGTGAATCAAATCATAGAAGATATGTTTCGGTCGTGTGTTCTTGAATTCAAGGGCCACTGGGAGGATTATTTGCCACTTGTGGAGTTTCCATATAACAATAGTTTCCAGAAGACTATTGGGATGGCACCATTAGAGGCATTATACGGCCGACCGTGTCGATCGCCTGTTTGTTGGATGGAGGTTAGTGAGAGCAGATTCTTGGGTCTAGAGTTCATTAAGGATACTTTTGAGAAGATCGTTCTTATTCGGGATCGCATGCGTACTGCACAAAGTAGGTAGAAGAGTTATGCCGATCATCGCACTCGTGCTTTGGAGTTTTAGGTTGAGGATCAGGTTCTACTCCGAGTGTCTCCTATGAAAGGAGTAATGTACTTTGGGAAGAAAGGGAAGTTGTCTCCGCGATTTGTCAGTCTATTCATGACTACGAATCAAGTTGGAGCTATTGCTTATCAGTTGGCACTTCCGGATAATTTGGATCGCGTACACAACGTGTTTCATGTATCCATGTTGCAGAAATTTCTATGCGATGAGGATCGGTATCAGCATATCGATGTTGGAGAGATTGAGTTGCAGCCGGACGCAACTTATTTGGAGCCACCGTGTCGTATTATAGACCGTAGGGATTAGATTCTTCGCAATAAGCTTATCCCTTTAGTTCATGTCTAGTGGAGTCATCACAATGAGGCTGAGTCTACTTAGGAACGAGAGGATATCATTCGCTCGCAGTTTCTTGAAATATTGGATGAAGGTAAGAGCGAATTCCGAGGACGGAATTCCTTTTGTTAGGGGAGAAAAATGTAATACCCCTAATTTTAAAATAATAGTCTCGTTAGTTTATTTTGAGGTTTTATTGTAATTTTTGCATTTTATGTGGTTATTTGGCTATTTCCTTGGTTATTTGCATTAATTGTTATTATTTGATTTATTTGCATTATTTAGATTATTTGATTTAAGTGACTTATTTAAATTAATTCATTAATTGTATTTTTGTTTTTGGTGAATTAATTAATGGTTTAATTGGTGTAATACGTAAATGGAATTAAGTTAGGGTTTTGGTTATTTTTCTTCACCCTATAGCTGTGATACCCCTGGATCTCCGGATGCGGGTTGGCCAGGCCCACGCCTGATTACCCGAGGATATCAAATCAATTAGCAATAATCGAACACATAATACAATTAAAACCAAAAGAGATAAATAAAATTTGCTGAAATGAAAACTAAAATGACAATCCAATAATAGAAACCTTATAATATTTATTTCCATTGATAAACAAAACTATTCTGATACAACTGATCCTCCACGAATACAAATCCTTCTCCAAATTATACAACTCGGGAATCCATTTAGTGGACCCCTAAAATCCCAACTGAAAATTAAAACCCAAGTCTAGTACATGAAATAAAATCCTAGTCATCGGTGGTGTGAAGACTGTATCTGCTCAGCACGATCCAGCTCTAAAACTGGAACAAACGAACACTTGTAAAAATAAGAGTGAGTCAGGCCCATATGCAAATTCTTCTCTAACTGCAATCCAAACAGTGACCCGATAAGCAGATACACCCTAGATACCTCAACAATATCTATATAGTCCATAATAGATAAATGTATATCCACACTACAGAACTCTCACTAAACTATGCTGAGGGTCTCAACCTAAATAGAAGGCAACATACAATACGCACCTGAGTGGGCATGACTACTTAAGCCTAACAAGGTATACCTCAACCAACATAGCTAGCTACGCATCCTACTGCATATACGCACCCTAACCAACGAGTCTGAGACTCACGCTCATCTCGTGGTACCATAAAAATATATTTAAAATCCATTCATAACCATCCATAGGAACTACAATAAATCGTTCAGCTTATTCAACCGCACAGACTTATATAAGAGATCCAATAAGTCGTTCAGCTTATTCAACCGCATAGACTTAAATATAAGGAGAATTATGTTTTTATAATTCGTACTCTTAATCCAAAATAGGTAGGACTGAGTATTTTGAATCAGTCTGTCCCTAGTATGCTACCGTCCCATACCGGTGCATACAATCCACAAAATCCATATAATTGATTGAATAGGTAAAACTGTTCACCAATTAAAATCCATAAGGTAGGAATTAGCTTTTTGAGCTAAACTATACCTAGTATGTTACGTCCCATACCGGTGCATACAATCCTCCATATCCATGTAAATTACAACATATAAATAATAAGCAAGTAATTTACAGTTCAAAACCAAATATCCAAATAACTGCAGAAAGAAGATTAACAATCTCGTAATTAAAATCCAGTATTAATCCATGTAATTGCATCAAAGAATTTAATATTATAACAATTAACATCCAAGGCATGCATAGTTCCAATCTAAAATAAAAACCTTATCATGCATTTAAAACAAGTTTTATTAACATACTGGATCCCATTAAATTGCTAAAAATTTAATTAAGCAATTAATCCGTCTTCCATCCGTTAACAGCGTAGAAAATTTATCAATTTTATATTGTTTATCCTATTGATTTAGAAATCAACTTTAATCAATTTAAGGTTTTAATCACACCCAAAATTAACTATTTAATCCCTCTGTGAAGTCCCATTAAATTTTTGAAATTTAAACAAGCCACTCAATTCCTTTCTTCTGTTAATAGCATGCACAGTTGTATATTTTTACACTCCTTCATCCTTTATCATAGAGACTTCAACCATGAAATAATAAGTTTAATAACACTTAGAATTATCCAATTAGACTCTCTGTAAAACCCCAGAGTTAACAGAACAGTTTCCATGCTCCAATAGTAAACAAACCGTTCGTAAAAAAAAATAAAAAATTCAGAAAACACTATTGAAAAGGGCCTGCTCTAAATTCCAAGAGCAGGCTCTTTTTGAGCCTAGAGCCAGCTCTAAACATCTTAGAGCCGGCTCAATGAGTGTGGGAGCCGGCTCCCACATCCATGGAGCCGGCTCTCACCTCCTTTGAGAGCCTCTGTACCCTTTTTGCTCCGTTTCAGTCCGTCTTCTTCATCTCTGGCCCATTCCTAACCCTATGATAGTCTCTAAAACTGATCCTAGGCGTTTAATTAACACCCAATAGCTCTCCCCATGGTTTGATAGCAATAATAAGAATCAACTTCAGAGATTACATTAAGCAATCTACTAGCATACTTAAAGAACAAAAACAGAAATAGACATGACTGAATTAATTCAGACAAATTTCTCAGATAATAGATAATGCAATTCCACATATTAATAATCATGCAGGATCAATTTAATGTTCAAATAAATTCCCTAGAGTCTAAAATTAGAACCGGACTAACATGCTTTACGAATAAATACTGAAAACAGACATATCCCAATTCTGTAACAAATTTGATTACAACCCAACAGATTATCCATATATCATACAATTAACATGTAAGTTTTAGTTTATAATTTATTTAACCCTAGAGGCTACCTAGGTGCACAGAACACAAGCCAAGGGAAGGAGAAAGAAAAGAACTTGCCTTTCGGTTCCGATTTGAAACCTTTCAACGTCGTCTTCCTCCTAAACTTTCTTGCGATCCTCAGCCACCGTCCAAACCTCCTACTGCTCTGGTTCTAACCCTTGAACAGTCGTCGACCTTCCTTTTTGGTCTGGCCTATCATTTACGACCAAAAACTCTCAACAGTGCCTCTCAGTTTCTCTCAACCTATCTGTATTTTCACTGTGTTGTGAATAGGGTTATAAAACCCTGGGAGATGTATGATATATATTTATATACTTTACCCAAAACCTAATTCGAACAATAAGGAGAACTAGAAATCCTAACCAAAACCTAGCCGGCCCAACGTGAATCTCAAACGAATTAAAACAACACCCTAAAAGATAATTCATACACTTAATTTAATTAAACAATTACGTCCATGCAAGAAAATAATTAATAATACAATTATAGTAACTACAGAAAACCAAAAAAAATACAATTAATTTAATTAAAATATATTTAACCAAATAAGGCGATTCAAATACAAAATTAACAGTTTAAAACAAATAAAATAATTAAACATTTAAGCAACTAGTCACATAAAAATGCAATAAAAATAATTGAAATTCCAATTTTATCCTTTTTAAAACTAGGGGTATTACAGTAGCCGACCTAGTTTTCCCGTCTAGTATTAGAACTAGAATTAAGGTAAACTTATGGGCCTATAAATACATGTATTACGATTCTGCCTAGGAATTTAGAACCCTATTCACGACTGTGGAGGCAAAGAGAGAACAGAGGAGGGATTACAGTAGGAATCACCACAGAACTTAGAAAGGTGACGGTGCAAGGCTAAAGGATAGTTCTAATCCTTAGTCTTTTCCTTTGGCTCATGTTCTTTGCAATCTTAACATAACTTCAGGAGTAAAGGAATATAAACATTAATCTATTTTGCATGTCTTATGTATTTAAGTCAGTATGTGTTTTCTTGTAGAGTAAACTTGATTGTTTGAATTTTTCTTGCTTAATTCATGATTTTAAACAGACGTTGAATTATTGAATAAGGAACTAAACTAACTCTGGAACACGTTGGGAAACCTTAAAATAAGTCTGGGTTTCATGGTTGATTTGTTTAAGCCGTGAACGTTGATGTACTGTAAGTTGCTCGGTTTGAATCCTTATTGCATAGTTCGGGTTTTTAATTGTTGTCGATTAACAAATAAAGGGTTTAATGGTTTCTGGAACACAAGGGACTTAATTTACACAACTAGATGTCTTAGGAATGGAGGACAGACCATCGGAGAACGGCCGAAGTTGACAGAGACGAAGAACAAAAGGAGAGCCGGCTTCTGTTGGAGGGGAGCAGGCTCCCAAAATGAAAGAGCAGGCTCCCTCAAGGAGGGAGCCGGCTCTAGGGTCCATGCAAGTGGCTCCACATGGTGGGGAGCCGGCTCTAAGCTTAAGGGAGGCAGCTCCCTCTTTGAGGGAGCAGGCTCCCTCCAATTTTCCATTTTTCTGGGTTTTTCGGCGACTGTTTGGGCTACGAGGCTTGGATTTTGGGATTTATTGGAGTGTTTAGTGATGTTCTAAAGGCTTATTAAAACTTCAGAGAGCAAGCTAATGCAAAATAAACCAGTTGGGGTTTATACTTGAACAATAGGTAATGTTTAACTAAACTAGTTTACAGTTTCCGGATGTAAAAGGTGTTAAATTGCTAAATCTTCAAATGGCAATTCTCAATAATGTGAATACAATTATCATGGTTTAGTAATCTTATATAAGCATGCAAGTTTACAAATCTCTAATTTATCTTGTTGTGGATAAATTGACAATTGCATATACTAGATGTTTAGTCAATTATGGGAGTTTGTTGGAGTAAACCTAAATCAATATGTTCGTATATATACTCTGCTCTATCATGCCTAGTAGGGATTAATTGATGTTTGCATGTATGTTATAAATCATCAATTATTGGATCTTGGAAAGTAGTATGGAATAAGCCTGTTAATTTATATAATTGTATCATGCTTAATATGGAACAGTTGATGTTTATATTTAATATTTTGCCATCAATTGTTGGATATATGAAATAGTTGAGAACTACATTTATTACTTGTTTTATCAACTGCTGGATGTTGGATTGCATGCGCTGGTATGGGATGGTGGTATGTCTGGGTTTGGATTAGTTTCAAAATACTAAATCCTACCTACACGGAATAAGGGAATGGATTATAAAATAAATCATACTTATACTTAAGTCAAAGAAGTTGCATAAGCTGAATGACTAACTGGACTACTGGTTATCTATGTTAAGTCAAAGAAACTGCACAAGCTGAATGACTAACTAAATTTCTTATGGATGGATAGGATAGGACCTTAAATATATTTTTATAATACCGCGATATGAGCTTGAGTCTCAGAGTCGATGGTTAGGGAGCGTATATGCAGTAAGATGCGTAGCTGGATATGCTAGGTTGAGGTATACCCTGTTAGGTTTAGGTACTCATGCCCACTCAGGTGCGCTTTGCATGTTGCCTTCTATTCAAGTTGAGACCCCCTGCATAGTCCAGTGAGAGTCCTGTAGTGTGGATATATAAATATATACGGATTATATAGCTATTGTTGAGTTGGTTAGAATGTATATGCGTATCGAGTCTCTGCTTGGACTGTAGTAGGATAGAACTTGTTCATGGGCCTGACCCACTTCTATTTTTCAGGTATTCGCCAGTTCCAGACTTAGACTTGATCGTGCTGAGCAGAGACTATCACTCACTCTTACAACGATGTAGGACTTTTCTCTATGGCTTCATCTTGGATGTTTTTTTAGCTATTTATATTTCAGTTTGGATTTTCGTATTAGGGGTCCGATGGATGGATTCCCGAGTTATTTAACTGTTGGAGGTTTTGGATTTTAAGTATTTAATTTTAAAGGATTCTATTTTAGTTTTTTCCAGTTATGTAATATTTATTTTTAATTCGGTTTTGTATTCCGTGTTCGATTTAAAATATTTTAATTGTTTGATATTCTGGGCTTGGGCCTGATCAACTCGTGTCTCAGATCCAAGGGGTATCACAGCTACTGTCCCTGACCCTTAGTACCTTCACGGCGTCATTTGGGGCCCAGTTAGCTCAACCATGCTAGGGTGTTCTCCATTATTCCCTCTAGGTCATATTAACGCCACGGACCCTTGGTACCTCTACGACGTCCGAGTTTTCTCAAAACCACTTTGCCAAAACTTTTCCCCAAAAAATATCCCTTTTTCCTTTCAAAACAATTCTTTCCCATTTTCCTTACCCAATGCTATGCATGAATGCATCATGCCATGCTAATAATCATCAGTTTACAACTAATTTAAACTTAAACTACATAGTATACCTTCCAAGAAATTCCAAGAAAATTCCAACATGCTTTCATATAACAATTTTAACAAATTAACAACACAATAGGCATGAAAAATTAACACTTAGGCATGCTTTTCATATAAGTCAACTAATACAAATTGTTACACATTTCATATACAACATCCAAGCAATATTTTCAAGATTATATACAAATTGATCATGCTAGATAACAGTATACGAAAAAATAATTACAAAAGAACAAGAGATCATGCATTAGGAACCCCTACCTCAATTTTGTAGAAAAACCCCAAAATGGGTCCCAAATTCGAAATCCCTAGAGTGCCCCAAATGAGGAATTGCCTGTACTCACACGTAGATCTCGCCGTACTTTCCGATTTGCTGCAAACGGCACCCAAAAATTCCAAGAAATGAAAAAGTAATTGAAACTTGAAGTTTTGTAGTAAAAGAAAAAGAAAAATGAAGAATAACAGAGAGATAGAGTGATTTACGGGGAGAGAGAAAAATGAAAGGCCAAATGGCATTTTGGCCACTAAATGAGTTAGTGGTGGGTCCCACCACTAACAACAAATCCCACTTTCTTTTTTTGATTTATTTTCAACCACAAAACCATATATATGCATATAAACCATACAATAAAATCATATGAAACACATAAAAATAAAGTGAATGAAATGCAAATAAACTCCAACAAGACCTCCGTACACAACAATGCCGATAGTGAAAAATGAAATAAATGCCGAAATGGCAACCCTTTCATTTCCAAAAGTCCTAAACTCAATGGAATGCTCTAAACAACTTTTTGACATACTTGGCACACCCTACGGTGTTCGGTACGCAAACGTAGAAAGACGAAAATGCCCTTGCAACAACAAAAATTTTGAAAAATGAAAAATGCAAAAAATGAAAACAACACAATCTCCCCAAGTTAAAAGGATTTTGTTCTCGAAATCATACCTGTGGAAGAAAACAATGTTGGATACTTGGAGTGAACTTCCTGTTCAAGCTCCCAAGTAGCCTCCTCAACTCCGTGGTGTCTCCAAAGAACTTTCACTAACGGTACCGTCTTGTCCCTTAATGCCTTCTATTATGTGTCAAGGATCTGAACTGGTCCTTCCTCGTAGAAAACATCCTCATCAATATCCACATCAACCTAACTCAAAATGTGAGACGGATTCGGCTTATACTTCCGTAGCATTGACATATGAAAAACATTATAGACCCTGTCCATTTGTGGTGGCAATGCGTTCAGAAATCCATAAAAAAAACGTGGTCTCCCACCTCAAAAGATAACAGTCGTCTCCGTTTATCCGCATAGCTCTTTATCAGCTCTGAGCTATGAGCAACCTCTGTTTGATCAACTTAATCTTCTTAGTAGTTTTGAGTACAATGTTGGGTCCTAAGGTGGCTGTCTCGCTTACCTCAGTCCAACAGACTGGAGACCTACAAGGTCTGCCATACAACGCCTCAAATAGAGCCATCTCAATGCTCGCCTGATAACTGTTGTTGTAGGCAAATTCAATGAGTGGAAGGTGATCCTCCTAACTACCTCTTAAATCAAGTACACAGGCTCGAAGCATATCCTCCAAAATCTGGATGGTATGCTCCGACTGGCCATCCGTCTGTGGATGGAATGTCGTACTAAGGTGCAGTGCTGAGCCAAATGTTGTTTATAGTCCTTCCCAGAACTTTGAAGTGAACTTGGTATCCCTATTTGAAATAATAGCCACTAGAACTCCATGCAACCGCACAATCTCTTTCACATATAGAACACCAAGTGCCTCTGCGTCATTTATTGCCTTAATAGGCAAAAAGTGAGCCATTTTAGTCAATCTATCAATAATGACCCATATGGCCTCATTGCCTCTCTGGGACTTTGGAAGACCTGTCACAAAATTGATAGCAATCTGCTCCCATTTCCACTGCGCTACTAGCAATGGTTGTAACAAACCAGCTGATTCTGATGCTCGGCCTTCACCTGTTGATAGATAAGGCATTTAGCCACAAACTGTGCAACATCCTTCTTCATCCCACTCCACCAATATAGACGTCTCAAATTGTGATACATCTTAGCACCACTTGAATGAACTACAAAGCGGGAAGTATGAAACTCCCCTAAAACGTCCTCACAATAACCTATGGAAACCACCAACAAACCCCTAAATCGTAGACCTCTATCTGTATGCAAGGTCCAATCCTTTATTGTCTCACCGCCAGAAATCAAAGTGTAAATGGCATCCAAATCCGAATCCTATCTCTGTGACTCAATCACTCGTACAACAAGAGTAGGCTGAGCCACAAGACTAAGCAAAAATGCCGACTCACTGTAAACATCATCATCAAAACACTGTAATCCTATCTTTGCTAAGTCCTCAAGCATCTTCCACTTCTGAATAGCCAAACCGGCTAAAGTTCCACGAGATTTCCGACTTAAGGCATGTGCTACCACATTTGTCTTACCCAAGTGATACTGCAAGTGAAAATTGTAGTCTTCCAAGAACTCAACCAATCCCCTTTGTCTGTTGTTCAAGTCCTTTTGGGAGAAAAGGTACTTGAGACTCTTGTGATCCGAGAACACTTCAAATCTCTGACCATACAAGTAGTGTCTCCAACACTTAAAGGCAAAAACAACTGCTACCAACTCCAAGTCGTGAGTAGGGTAGTTGTACTCATGAGTCTTCAACTACCGAGACCCATAAGCTACTACTCTGTAGCCCTGCATTAGCATATAACCCAAACTGTCACGTGAAGCGTTACAATAGATCACATAACCTAAGCCACGCTCAGGTATCACTGACACAAGAGCCGTAGTCAACCTTGTCTTCAATTCCTGAAAAGATGACTTATAGGCTTCGTTCCACACAAACTTAATCCCTTTCGGAGTCAAGTGAGTCATAGGCGTTACCAAGCGAGAAAAATCCTTCACAAATCTATGGTAATAACCCGTTAGGCCAAGAAAACTACAGATCTCAAACACATTCTTGGGATGCTCCCAATTCAAAATTGCTTCTATCTTAGATTTAACAACCGATACTCCGCCTTCTGAAACAACATGCCCCTAGAACTTCACCTCTTATAGCCAAAATTCACACTTCTCATATTTGGCATACAATCGGTGCTCCCGCAAAATCTACAATACAACGCTCAAATAGATTTCGTGGTCCTTCTGAGATCGTGAGTACATAAAAATGTCATCCACGAAAACTACCACAAACTAGTCCAAGTAATCATGAAAGACGCGATTCATTAGGTCCATGAATGCCGCTGACGCATTAGTCAAGCCAAAGGGCATAACAAGGAACTCGTAATGTCCATACCGTGTACGAAATGCCATCTTCAGGATATCCTCATCCTTAACCCGTAATTGATATTAACCTGACCTCAAGTCAATCTTCGAAAAACGGCTCCCTTCAACTGGTCAAACAAATTATCTATCATTGGCAAATGATATTTGTTCTTGATGGTAGCATGATTCAACTTCCAGTAGTCAATGCACAAGCTCAAAGAACCATCTTTCTTCTTAGCAAACAAGACCGGTGCGCCCCACGGTTACACACTCGGTCGGATGAAACCTTTCATCCTCAAATCATCGAGTTGCTTCTTCAATTCCTCTAATTCTATCGGTGCCACTTTTTTTTTTTTTTTTTAAATTTATTTTCCACCACAAAACCATATATATGCATATAAACCATACAATAAAATCATATGAAACACATAAAAATAAAGTGAATGAAATGCAAATGAACTACGCCAAGACAACAATGCCTGTAGCGGTCCCACACGGGATCGTTCAACCCGAAAAACGAAAAAAATGCCGAAATGGCAACCCTTTCATTTCCAAGAGTCCTAAAGTCAATGGAATACTCTAAACAACTCTCCGACACACCCGGCACACCCCACGGTGTCCGGTACGTAAACGTAGAAAGACGAAAATGCCCTTGTAACAACAAAAAATTTTGGAAAATGGAAAATGGTGAAAAATGGAAACATCACATACATGCATACTTGAATTGTGGTGAAAATGCATGCTTGATTTGAATAATGATATGCCTAACATGTTTATATGTTATATAAGAGCATGCTATATTTAAATTGCCATATGCCAAAAATGTTTATATGCTTTGATTGTGAGGTTGATTATGTGAAATTTAATATGCTAAATTATTTCAAAAGCATGGTAGTATGATATGGATGAAATGTGTGAAATTGTATACTTGACATGGCATTGAAAGGCATGAAGCATTCATGCATGACATTGGGAAAGAAAGGGGAAAAGTTGATTTGAAAAGAAAAAAAAAAAAAAAAAAAAAAAAAAAAAAAAAAAAAATTGATTTAGGGAAAAGTTTTAAAAATGTGGTTTGCGAAAACCCGGGCGCCTAGAAGTTGCCTAGTGCTAACTTGACCTAAAGGGATTTTGAAATGATTTTTATGAAATTGAACCAGATTTCACGAGTCCGGTGCTAACTTGACCTAGAAGGAATACGTGCCGGTTTAGGACGCGTAAAGTTGATTACTACGCCTATGATGTTTCCATTTTTTTTTCCGTCATTTTTCATTTTTAGAATTTTTCGTTTTGGCAAGGGTATTTTTGTCTTTCCTGTTTTGCATACCGGACACCGTAGGGTGTGTCGGAGAGCTAATTGGAGCATTCCATTGAGTTCAGGACTCTTGAAAATGTAAGGGTTGTCATTTTTGCATTTTACTATTTTTCGGGCTAAACGGTCCCGTGTGGGACCCGCTACAGAAATTGTTGAGTAAGGGCATTTTAGTTGGGTCCATTTGCATATCATTTATTTTATTTAATGTATTTTATGTGGGCTTTATATAGTTTGTGTGTATGTATATTTGTGTGGTGAAAAAGAAAAGTCAAAATTGAATTTTTTTTTAAAATTTCTTGGTGGGACCTATTTTTCCACTAAATGAATTGGTGGCCAAGAAGCCATTTGGCCTCATCCTCTTTTTCTCTCCCCGTAACTTTCTCTCCCCCTCTTATTCTTCATTTTAAGGGTTCATTTTCAAATCGGGTGGTGTGAAGTGTGTTCCGGCACCTCCAGTAGGTCTCATTTATCTTGTATGAAATGTGGCCAAGGACCAAACGGTCATTTGAAACCATTTCCTAATTTTGGTTTCCATATTTTTCATTTCAAGTTTATTTTCGCCTTTTTGGCTGTTGGGGGGTCGGATTTTGACTCGGCCATTTCTGGGAGCCGCGGACCATTCCCTCGCACTCAAAATCACCATTTACATCTGCGTGCATGATCGTTTCCGGGAAAAACCCTTTCCTTTGTGATTTGAGCCTCCTATGGAATCATTTTTCAATTTTCTTGCATAATCTGATTTTAGGGCATTCTGGGTTTTCCTTCGAGAAATAAATTCAGGTCTTCATATGGTCACTTAGAAAACGTAATTTTATGGGGGGTTTCTTCTTCGTGTTTTTCCAGAAAATATCGTCTTGGTACTAGAAATCCCTCGTGAAGTTTCTGCTTCCAGTTTTCATTTTACCAGCTTTTTAGCTCTCTTAACTAGATTTCTTGGGAGGGAATTTTGGCCATTTTGTAGCGAGTTTTTTTCATTATCTCACGTGAAGCTGGGTAGAAAATTTGATTTCGGGAGGGGTTTCTTCTTTGTGTTTTTCTAGAAAAATTCTTTTGGTAGCCCGTTTTCAATCTCAGATCCTGTAGCAGCTTTTTGCCCTCATGTCCAATTCTGATCTAGGGGCATTTTGGGGATTTTACAGTGAGTTTTTTTCGTTTCCTTTCCCATAGTCGGGTAGAAAACTCGATTTTAAAGGGGGTTCCTTTTTCGTGTTTTTCCAGAAAAATCCGTTTCGAACCTCGTTTCAGCTCTCAGTTCTGGCTGAATTTTTCTCTTTCCTAGCATGTCATGGTGCATGCCATTAGACGCCGAATGGGGCGCCGACATGGGCACCAAGCGCACATGGGGCACGCGATGGCCTTCGTCGGGCCGCTGCGACGTCACAACTTCAAACACTCGTTTCTCCCTCGTCCAGATTACAAATCGAGTGAACTTTTTTTTGTACTTGACTAATTTTTCGCTGTCTTTCCAACGGTGTGTTCGGTTGCACCCGGTTCTTCTTGGATAATTACCAGTTTACCCTTTTAGCCTTAAGTGCTTGTTTTTCTTCGTCATGTCGTTTCTCCTTTGTCCGGACTCCGAATCATGCGATTCTTGAGTCCATTTTAATTATTTTTTTTGTTATCTTTCTAGCGGTATGATCGGTGGCACTCGAATCCACAGTTTTCAGAAATGACTATTTTGCCCCTGCGGGCTTATTTGTCATATTTCCGATCTTTTACTTCCGCGTCAGTTTTCTTTGAGTTTCGTAACCTCATGAAATGTCATCTTAGGGTCTTAGAGGTGTGTTGTGCCTTGGAAGACCATTTTCTTGTTTCTTGCTTCCGCATCGGGATCTGTTACCGGGTCAACTTTCGGGTCACCATTGACGCACCAGGTTGAATAAAATCTGGGTCGTTACATAGAAGGTGTTGAGGGATAAGATGATACCGTTAGTGAAGATTCTCTGGAGGCATCATGGGGTTGAGGAGGCTACTTGGGAGCTCGAACAAGAGGTTCACTCCAAGTATCCGGCGTTGTTTTCTTCCCTAGGTACGATTTGATTTCGGGGATGAAATCCTTATATGTTGGGGAAATTATGATATTTTCGTTTTTTTTTCGTCATTTTTCATTTTTAGAATTTTTTGTTTTGGCAAAGGTATTTTTTGTCTTTCTCGTTTTGCATACCGGATACCTTGGGGTGTGCCAGGTGTGTCAGAAAGCTGATTGGAGCATTCCATTGAGTTCAGGACTCTTGGAAATATAAAAGGTTGTCATTTTTGCATTTTACTATTTTTCGGGCCGGATGGTCCCGTGTGGGACCTACTACCGGAATTGTCGAGTAAGGGCATTTTAGTTGGGTCCATTTGCATATCATTTATTTTATTTAATGTGTTTTATGTGGGTTTTATATAGTTTGTGTGTATGTATATTTGTGTGGTGAAAAAGAAAAGTCAAAAATGGATTTTTTTTAAATTTCTTAGTGGGACCTATTTTTCCACTAAATGAATTAGTAGCCAAGAGGCTATTTGGCATCATCCTCTTTTTCTCTCCCCGTAACTTTCTCTCCCCCTCTTGTTCTTCATTTTATCTTTTTATTTTGCTATAAAAATTCAAGTTTCAATTATTTTCCCATCTCTTGGAGTTTTTGGGTGCCGTTTACGGCAAAACGGAGAACACAGCGAGATCTACGTGTGAGTATAAGCAATTTCAGCTTTTGGTCTCCCCTAGGATTTCGAATTTGAGACCCATTTTGAGGGTTTTTCTACAAATTTGAGGTAGGGGTCTCTAATACACGGTTTTTCTTATACTTTTGTGAATTTATTTCTTATAAATTGATAAATTGCATGCTTAATTAATATAAGTTCTTAAAAACTGCTTAAATGCCATATATGAAATTATGACAAGGTGTTATTTGATATATTGTGATTAAGCATGCTTATGTGAAATGAAATTTGTGATTTGTATGCTTAATATGTTAGGAAAATGTGGAATGAAAGCATGAGTTGTGTACTTTAGTGATTTGTTTATAAAAGCATATGCGAACTTTTATGGTTGAATTGATGAATTGAAGCATGAAGTATTCATGCATCCATTAGAAAAGAAAAAGAAGGAAAAAGGTTCTAAAATAAATGAAATTGTTTTGAGAAAATATTTTTTTTCTAAAAGTGTTGCGAAAACCGGATGCGTAGGAGGCGCCTAGTGGTCCTAGATGTTGGTGTAGTCTAGAAGGAAATGTAGTTGAGTTAACTAGGCCGGATGCGACACCTTGGACGTGCCTTGTGGTCGTGGATAGTTAACCAACCTTTCTTTCGTGACGCCTTGGAGGTGCCTTGGGTCGGATTACACTAACGGTTTGGTTGTTGAAATGGAATTGTTTCGGAAATGGGGAGTGACACTTACATGACATTGCACTTCATGGCATATATGGTGAAATTGCAATCGAATGACGTTTGCTATATATATTTGTTGTTATGGTTGTGGATGTGTTTCCTTATGGTATAACCCCGTCTTTTTTTACCTATTCTTTATGTGGATTTACGGGGCTATAAGAAGTGTGTTTTAGACACTTCCTACTGAGCTTATGCTCACCCCATTATTTTTAACATTTTTCAGGTTCTGGAGAAGAAGTGGCGAATGACAACCCACCACAATTTTAGATGGGATTGGGACCTTTTTGATGTTATGTTTTGTATGTGGAGCTTAAGTCCTTTGTAATGTTCTAAGTGTAGCTTTTGGAAATGTAAATTTTGTAAGCTTGTGTTTTTGTTAAAGATTGTGAAGGATCATGTATAAACATGTTGATATAAATCCTAGGTGAAAGTTGTAATCTTTATTCATCAGTTTTGAATGTGTACGGGATAGACCTACTCAGTTTTAAAGCTCTGCTGTAGAATTTTATTCATTCCCAGGTTCATGGTGTTCTTCTGCATAATTTCAAGTTTGCAGGGCCATTTTGATCGGCTGAAATGAGCACTTCGGTCGACCGAACTGCCCAGAGACTTCAGTGACTGTTCATTTCACAACCGGCCGACCGAAATGACCACTTCGGTCGACCAGTACAGGTGCTATTTCGGTTAGCCGAAGCACTACTTCGGTCGACCGGTTTAGCTGTTGTATTTGTGCATTGTTCCTCCTTTGGTTTGATTTATCTTCGAGCTACAACAAGTTGTTTAAGCTCTTTTAAATCATGTTTTGGGCACCATGTGGATGTGTTGACACTAGCCACGATGTGGATTGACTTAAGTATCCTCGAGATCGGGTAAGAACCCGGTTAACGGTACAAACCTCCAAGTTCGGGTCGTTACAATGCCCCAAATGGTTGTCGGTTTAGATGCTAGGGATAGCTAATCAATCTCGCTTCAGTAAAGTTAGTTAGTGGTTTTTGGTGTGAGTTAGGGTCGGTGGAGACCAAGTTGGGAACATGGTGCATTGCATTACATTTTGAGTATATTTGTGATGAGTTATATGTTTGCCATGATAAGAATGGTTATATTATTTAAATGTTATAAAAACCTTGACGCATAACCCCGGTTCCTTCTTAACCCCTTTATGTGTTTCAGGCTCAATTGAGTCCAAAGTTGACGCCTTAGGAAACTTCTACTGAGCCTCCGTGCTCACCCCCCTTTTTTTTTTTTTTTTTCAGGTCACGGCAATGAGGTACTCGATGATGTTCCTCCACGTTTGTAGTCAGTGTTGAAGATTTTATTATTTTTGTAAAATTAGTAATTGTGTATTATTTTTGTAACAATTGGAGCAAATTTGTATTATTTTGAAATTGTCACCATGATGACGAGTGACTAATCTTCTGAATATATTTTGACGTATTTGGGGATGTAATTAAATTTAATCTTACTAAATCCTCTTGTGTATTTTATAGAACGCGTTTGTGGATTATCATAAAATTATGTTAATGTTGTTGTTGTTTTATTGGATGTTTTGGTGGTATTGGAGTGGTTTGTTACCAATGTTGGAGTAATTAAAGAAATAAAAAAAATATTTTTTAGACAGTAAGCATTTCCACTGTGTATAACCTAAACTGATTGACGTAAATTTCTCACACGTCGACCGAATGTCCTAAACTAGTCGACGTGTAGTTCACACGCCAACTGAATGTCCTAAACCAGTGGACGTAAAGTTCTCACACGTCGAACGAATGTCATAAACCAGTCGACGTGTAGTGTTCACACGTCGACATGTTCTTGTTTTTTTTAAGGTTGTGTTTTATTTCCCTCTTTTACCCTTTATTACACATTCAATGTTGCTAGTATTTACTATATAGCCCAATAAAATTAATTAATCATATTTTAGCCACGAGAATGACCACATCACCCTCGGATTTAATCCTAATCGTTGGATGACCTTGGTAAATGACTATTTTGCCCTTGTTGGGCCTTAAAGTATTCATTTAATGGGAAATGACTATACTACCCTTGCATGTCTTTGGGTTCGGGTGAGGACCCGGTTAGCAATTCGAAGCCTTGGGTTCGGGTCGTTACAGTGGTGATGGCTACGGTAGTGGGGGTGGTGACGATAACTACGACAGTGGCGGCAATTGCTGTGATTGTTGCCGATTATTCAGTGATCTGCGCCAATTATTAGCCGCCGCCACCTCATCATCACACCTCAACCTCCCCCACCCCTGTCCCCGCCCCAGCAGCCTCATTATCGGCGGCGGAACCACTGATCTCATCCTCAGCTGTCCACATCATCTAGATCTGACGATGGTAGAACCACTGATCTCATCCTCAAAGCTTTGTTGCAGGCTAAAACATCAACTCTCACATGTTTGGAGGTGGTGGTGACTGTGGTTGTTTGTGTTTATGTGTGTGTGTGTATATATATATAGAGAGAGAGAGATGAAAATGGTAATTTGGTCATTTAAGTATTTTAATTTTTTATAATTAAAATTAATAAAATAGTGAAGGGTAAAGTGGACTTTTCACATGTTTTAAGGCTCTGTTTGGATGATAAATTTCACAACGTTGTACAAAAATAGGCAAACTTTCATCTGCATGGCCTTATCCCAAACCTCAAGTGGCGTCTGTACTTTATCCTAATAAAAAAAAATAATCCCAACACTCCTTTCTTTGGACAGGATTTGAGATTGATCTGTACCATTGACAATTGAAAAGTTAGGTAAATTACTTTAACCTCCTTTAAGATTTGGGTAAATCACAAAGGAGTTGACCATTTAGTGTTTATTACTTTTACCATTTTGAATTTTTGACCCGTATACTCAACGACATCTGGAACAATTTCTTTTAAACAAATCTATTGATCAAATTTTATAAAATGGTAATTTTTTATTCCCTTACTAACTTTTCACATTTAAAGTCAATTTTCAACACTAATGAATAAGTTTAGACAAGATCAAATTAATAAACATTAAACCGTATATAATTTGTCAAAATCTCATAAGAGGTTGTCCAACTCTCGTGAGAGGCTAAAAAGTTGTACTACTTCTACGCATAGTAACCAACATATCAAATCCTTACATTTACCTTCACCTTTTGTCCAATAATTCTTTTAAACTTCATATTTTTAACCTGTCAAATAAGAGGGTTGCTAACTAGCGACTGTGGTAGCGCAGTCGCGGCCTTAACAGTTGCCACGTATAGTTTACTTTTCCAACTACTGATTACTTCAATCACAATTTTTCTTGGGCCTTTTATCAAAGTATAATTACCATCTTGCCCTACCACTCTTTACAGAAAAATGAGAACCCCTCCTCTCTCTCTCTCTAACCTCGCATTCTGTGTCTAATTTTCTTACCAAAAATGACGATGAAAACACCAGTAATAACGCACCATTACAAAATTTTAAACTTGCAAACCAAAACTATTAAGTTCCAACACCATAAATCAGGCAACATAAACATACCAAATTAGGTACCAAGCAACTTGAAAACAGAGCCAAAAATGTATATTGACACCAAAGCAGAATCCGGCGATGAGAGAGTTGTCGACAGAGATAGAGCGATGAGGTGTTGATAGTTCCATCGTGGCCGGCTAAGTGATTAACGGCACAGAGGAGTATTGAGCAACGGGGTGAAGAAGGCCGGACCGGCGAGGATAATATTGCGAGGTAGCGATGGAGGTCGGAGGGGAAGAAGGGGAAGATTTTCTCGACGTAATCGATGTAGAGGACGGGGAAGGTGGCAAGGTGGATGACGCCAGAAAGAAATTTCCAAGTGGCCATGAATGAGCCGCAGAAGGCGCGGCGGCCCAGAGGACGAAGCCGCCGTTGCCGGGGTAGGCAGGCGGTGGCGAGCTCATGAGGAAGATGAGGGGGATGAGGGTTAGTTTTTTGTTGGTGGCGGTGGTGAGGAGCTGGTAGGGGGTGTCTGGGTGGTGGTGGAGCTGTGTCTCCGGTGGTGGTCATGGCTGGTTTTGTGATGTGGGATTGAATTTCTAGAATAATGATTGGTTGGCGAGAAAATTGGATCAGAGATTATAGGATTGAGGGACCATCTTCATTTCACTATATTAGTGATTTATTGCAGAGATTCAACACTTTACTGGTGTTTTCATTTTTCTGTAAAAAAATTAGACACGAAGAGAACTGAGAAGCGAGGTTTTAGAGAGAGAGAGGAGGGGAAATTTCATTGGTGGTTTCATTTTTCAGTTAAAAAGATAATGGGATAAGATGGTAATTATACATCGATGACAGGCCCAAGAAAAAATATCAGTAGAAGTAATCAGTTGTTGGAAATGTAAAAAACAGGGGGCAACTGTTAAGGCCGCGACGGTGGTTAGCAACCTTTCTCTGATCGAAACACAACTTACTCAAATAAAAAATAAAAAAATTGCGAGTGGTTAGGTTTACTCTTTGAACTAGGATTCCAAAAACTAAAGTAAAATAAATTGTTTGGTTGGGTATAACAATGGAAATGCTCAGCTGTACAATCATTAACCCAATTCAGGCTGAGGGTTATTATGGTTTGAACTTGAAAAAAATAAGAGAGCAAGTCCGCACTTGACAGTGTGTAGAGTTGTCATTTATGGCGACTCATTCCATGAATTCAAAAATTGGGCTAAAATTTGGCGAGTCCATTTTAGTACTGGACTCCCCGAAATTGACCCAAAATGGCCAAATATATACGTTATTGGAGTTGCTTTTAGCAGTGAGATGCAATGTACAGAAATTTTGTTGCATCCCATGGCGGCATTGTTATTATGTTATAGGTCCAGTATTTCCGATAGAGCATAACATAGGAAAGAAAATTTGTTGGCGGGCTGGACATCGACCTATG
This sequence comes from Cornus florida, assembly GCF_030987335.1. Lineage (NCBI taxonomy): Eukaryota > Viridiplantae > Streptophyta > Magnoliopsida > Cornales > Cornaceae > Cornus > Cornus florida. The sequence continues at coordinate 29,839,823 of NW_026775571.1, read as the reverse complement.
GGGCCGACTAAAGGAAAGCCTTGCCATGGCAGATGTCGGCTAAAAAAACGACTCCTAATAAATATCTACCTAAATTTGCTCCGTCCTTTCACTAGTCTTCTCTTTTTTATACATGCGAATCGATGCACTCATTTGTTTACTCTATTTTTCATTTCACAAGAGCCCCTGTTTTTTCCTCTCAACCAAAGGTTTCAAATATGGCCCAAGTGGTCTCAGTTCAATCATTTACCATATAAACCCATTTCAACGATGCCTCAATTCAGCTCCAAAGCCTCTCTCTTTCCTCTGAATTTGATTGATTTTTGGACCATAAAGTCAGGACAGAGGTTGAAGGTTTCGATCAGAGAATTCAAGAAAGCCAGGCCAGTTTTGAGAGTGAACGTTGCGAATGAAGATGAATGGACACCGGAGGAGGCGTCGGACATGGTGGTGGCCGACGAGGAGGAGGAGGAGGAGGAGGAGGAGGAGCTGGATACGTTGAAGAAACAGTTGATCGTGGACTGAAAGCAACGAGGGAGACAAGGGCGGAGATTGTCGAGCTGTTTATGCAGCTCGAGGCCAAGAATCCGCCTCCGGCACCGACTGAAGCTTTGACTCTTCTCGACGACAAATGGATTATTGTGTAAGTTTTCACTCATCACATTCTTCATTATTTTTGCTAGGCCAAACGCTGCACACTTTTTTAAAAAACACTGAAGATTTCACTTTTCACCCTCAAACCTCTCTCTCACACTCAACTGCGATTTTCAGTGATGCTAAATTATAAACCCTATATGTCGATCAACTAGAGTCCGACCCGCAAGATAATACGAGTTTGGTGTCGGGTGTGACACCTGCACCAAAACAAAATTATGGCCACAACTTCACAATTTCAAATTGATTCAATTTATTTATTTATTTTCACTCGTTATTTTGAATTGATGATGATTTTTATACTAGTGATCGTGATGTTATTTCCACATTGTTCGCTGTGTTTCATTTTAGACTGAGAAATCACAAAAATGGTCTTAGGGAAGACTCGGACGTCCTTTAGAATTTTGATCACATTTTGAAGCTTGTCAATTTGTTAAACATTGTTTTGAACTTGCTTCGTTGCTCAATAAGCTAATGAACTATTAGGAAAAGAAAAACTAAAGTACTAGATGTCACTTTTGCGAGTTAGAGTCATAAAGCAGTTGATAAACTGAATCAAGTTCAAGGAATTTTTTTTTTTTTTTTTTTGAAGGTTAAGCAAACACACACACCCATGGAGGCTCGAACATGTTATCTCCCCAAAGGGGAGGAGGGCTTGTACTAGTTGGGCTATTGCTCATTGGTGAGTCAAGTTCGAGCTTGGGAGTATCTAGTTACTACTCAACTTGATTTGACCCGTGCATGATTCTTTAACTTCTCTATAATTTGTATGATGGAAGTATCTGTGTTGGCTATTCTTTATGTTAGAAAATTTAAGTTTAAGTACCATTAGATGGTCCCATGAACTCGAATACAATCAAAAAATTTATCTTTTCAAGTGTACAATGGAAGTATGTCCACTAATGTTTTTGGTATAAAATTTAAGTAGAAGTAAAAGCTAGTACGGTCCAACAATGAACTTCAATTCAGCAGGACTCATGCCATGTTTTGACCACACAAGCATATCTGTGATGAATAATGCAATACAATTTCTATATTGCCTGCTATTGGTATTCATGTAACTCACATCTTGAGATATTTGGAAGCTAGGATTTGTCATTGATAGATGCACAATGTGTTGTACAATAATTCAACTGTACAAAAGTACTACTATGTGTGCTTGTTAATGGAAAATAGCTGAGATAGGGACCAACAAAAGGCTCTGTAAATTTATGAAAACAGGATCATCTCTATGATGTTTATGCTGGATCTAGCTAGATTAAATGAACAACCAACCACCAATCCTGTGGGATCTAACTACAAATTAATTTATTTTCATTTCTATAATGTTTGATCTTCAATCATTGTTGATTATGTGTGGTCAATTATTACTCCCACAACCACAACCTACATAGCCATATAAGAGTCCATAAGGAACTTCCAAATTTTAGGGTCATAGTTACTGGGAGGGATAAAAAGTAAGGAGTATGGAAATGGCATAAGAGATACATGAGGTTTGAGACAGCACTATACCAATTTTTAGTCTTCATTATATATTTCTTAAAAACAGTTTAGAATGTATAAGATGAATAGTCGAAATCATCATTATCCAACTAAAGTTATAAATTAATCACAGATCCCATCAAGAGAATTTGGGATCCTCTTTGATCATATGATTAACATTAGATACGACGCAGACATAGTTCACGTTGATAATTAATAAAAATAAATTGAATTCCATAATAATTATCTGCATTACTTCACATTTGTTTCTCCAGCTATTTTCCAATTTGATTCCTTCTTGTGTGTCCTCTTCATTTTCAAGGTATTGATTTTGTTAGAACCTAAAATGGAGCAATTTATGTAAAAATTGCAAAGTATTGTTTTTATTAGAACCTAAAACGGAGCAATTTATATAAATTCAAGTTTAAATCCGTGTTGTAGTGTGAAGGTCTATTTCTGAGTTTGAATCTAAGTTGGATCTTGTGAACATATTTATGGATAATCCAAACAAAACTTAATATACTAAAACGGATATGTTTCATCAAATATCATCAAAGTTGATTTCTTTTATCTGTATTTATATTCAGGTCCAACCTGAAATTTAAGATTGAACAAGATGAGACTGTTTGATGTGATTATGGTGTTCTCTGAACTGAAAATAGCTTTTACTGAAATATATAGCCATCTCACCTCTCCACCTGTATACTATTTTTAGCTTTACCTCTTGTTAATTGAGTTACCTAATTGTGCCGGAACAATAATGCAGTCCATAAACTTTATCATAGCATATTCTTTTTGGCATTGTTTGTGCTCATTAACAAATATTATGCAATCGATGTCGTGACATATCTTTTGGAGCTTTTTGCACAATATAATTATCTCTTGATTCTATTGTTTGTATTCAAGAATGTATCAAATTTGTATTCTCCTTTGAGCAAACGAAATACTGTTCAACAGTTACCTCTGTCATAATTTAATAGGTATATATCGATATCCATTAATGGAACTACTGTGTATATATTCTATGGAAAGACAACCGAGCATGTAGCTTTGCTGGTTGAGGTTTCAATCCCAATTGATAAACTAGTTTTTGTGAATGGTACAGAGTAAACTGAGTCAGAAAGTGAAATTCTTTGCCTCAAGATAATTATCTTGGCATCACAACTCTATATTTGGTAGATCAATCTCCTTTTCCACTTTGTTAGTTGATTAAGTAAAGTAGATACCATGCCTTTATGTAGGATAAGAAATGTCCGATTAATGCACTGTTAAAGTGCAATGCACAACTTAGCAAAGAATGCGACCGTACAATAACAATGACATGTAATGTGGTGGAAAAAATTGCTTAAATTGGATTAAAATAATACACTATCCTTTCCAAATTGACCATATATGTTTTAAAAAGAAGTAATGCAAAGCGGCTGTAAAAGGACTTTTTTAGGTGGCACAATTTTTTGTCAAAACACTAGGATAAGTGCTGGAAAACAATAAAATAAAAACTCAAAGCCCCTAACGTCACACACAATCCACTTTCTCTACCAATTCAAACACTAGACTTGCAGACACACTCTCTCTCTACCATTTCTGCACGACACTTGGCTCTATCGCACTGAGTTCGTGAAAATGGTGTTTGACCTGTAAAAGTGGTCGGTTTTGATGGAACTAGATGGGCGTGCTAGGAACTGTTGTAGTTCCGAAGAGAGATCCAAACAATATTCCAGAAGGAAGATTGCAAGACTAGGCGACTGTGATGAGATTTGGAATGAACACCTCAGGGTTCTTTTTGCTTTTGAAAAAGGACTTCGGGATTGTTAACTGGTTAGGAAGAACTACGTTACTTATGAAAGTAATTGACTGGAAAGTAAGATTATTTAATGTAAAGTGCAAAACTTAGACTAAATATATTGAAATTGCATTGCAATGAAAGTAAAGATTGTATTGAAATGCTCTGTTTGTGCGTTGAGCAGGCCTTTTAAGTTACAATATCATGCCCTATTTATAGAATTTAGTAATGGTCGCTTGCATGTAACTGCTTGCTTCCTAGGCTGCCATGTGTCCCATGACTTTGCATGTAACCGCTTGCTTCATTGGATGCCATGTGTCCCAAAACTTTCCACTGGAACGTCGTAGTACCTTTCCATTGGAATCGACCAGCTTCCGAGGTTGCCATGTGTCTCATGACTTTGCATGTAACCGCTTGTAACTGCTCGCTTCCTAGGCTGCCATGTGTCTCATGACTTTGCGTGTAACCGCTTGTAACTGCTCACTTCCTAGGCTGCTATATGTCCATGACTTTGCATGTAACCGCTTGTTTCCTTGGCTGCCATGTATCTCAAGACTTTCCACTGAAACGTCGTAGTACCTTTCCATTGGAATCGACTAGGGCAATCTTCCACTGGAAAGTGGAAAAATAAGGTGTAAACAAGAGGTGACCTCAAATGGCGATGGATTGGAGGTCTTCGACTATCTATGTACGGTTTGTGGGAAAGATCGAGAGAATTTTGAAACCTAATTAGGTATTCCGCCTATCCATTAGTTGATGTATTTGTAGTTGCTTTTCATCCAGTCCGGTTCATCTAATAAATTCTATATCTATTAATATGTTTATTATCTTTCATCTTTGCAATTCCACTATACAGTCGAGTTTTGGTGATGCAGAGTCGGTTAAAGAAGAGCAGAGTTCATATTTAACACACACAATTTTCCTTTCACTTCTCATTACTTAGTGCATTTATAGAGATCCTAAGCTGGAATGAGAATACAAATTGTCAATATTTGCCAAATCCTATATATATTAGTATGCTTAATTTGGTCCAGTGTTTAATTTGTCTTTGGCCTTCCTAAATCTTTGTTGTAATGATATTCATTGTTATTTTCCTGATCTATCACATTACTTTGTTCTAAATTGATTATTAGTACTTATTGCAAAAACACCCGCTTAAATTCCTCATTTTTGGTAGTAGTGGTTTATTGCTTATTTCTCATTTTTTTTGGTGTCCTCAACATTTGGTGCAGAGTATTGGGACATCACTGAGTTTGTCGTGTGTAAGAAATATTTAGCTCTCTTCCTTCATTTGGCTTTTGTTTTAATTTCAGAGTTATTATACCGCTTCATGACTACTTATCAAAAAAAAAAGAAAAAAAATTATACCGCTTCATGACTATATAATTTCTGAGGCTTTTCAGGTGAAACATTTTAACCTGTACATACCATTGTTGAATTCTTGGATATACCGAGCAATTATACACTCCATTAAAATGTTTTAGTATGTGACTAGATTTGCCTCTGTTTTGAAAGTAAGCACTATTCTCTGTTTTTATTTTTTTCAACCTTGTACACTTGAGTAGCTCACACACATATAATATCATGCATAGTGTTGAAGAAAATGATAACAATGCATGCCCAAAATACTTTGTTTTATATAGTTTTGTATTTCATTTCTCATGTTAGAACCACTTGAGTAGCTCACACACATATAATATCATGCATAGTGTTGAAGAAAATGATAACAATGCATGTCCAAAATACTTTGTTTTATATAGTTTTGTATTCCATTTCTCATGTTAGAAATTGCAATCTCAAGACTTTTTGTGAATTTTTCATTGATACTTGTGGTGTACGGTTGAATTTGTTATGGTTAGATGATTCCTTTGTTGAAGATTTTATTTTATTTTTTATTATTATTATCTGATGACGAGATCTAGTTGTTGATTTTATTAGATTACAATATCATATGCGATATGGAGGATAGTAGCACAATCATTTCATTCAACCCCGTGCTAAAAGTTGAGTACACGACTTAATTAAGCTAAGCTAGCATTGAGTTCATACTTCATAGATTTAAAAATTGAAGACAGTTTTTATTTTCAAGTGATTTCAAATTTTCCAACAATTGAACTCTAATTAGTCATTTAGTTCAGAAGACACGACTAGCCTTCCTTTCTATTACCAGATGAAAGCATATTAGCATTAATTAGAACAAATTGCATGATCTATTTACAGTTTGAGATAATGGTTCTAACAACTCTATCATATGCATGGAAATTTGAGATGCTTGGGCCATTTGGGAACTTAGTATACTGATTTTGGTTGCTGATAAGTACCTTTATTCTTTGACATCCATATATTTTTCTTGTCAATGTTATACCTCTAAGCAATTCCAGTATTTTCCAACATGATTCAACTAGAAAGAAATAGAGGATATTGTACCTTGGAACTAAGCTGGGTTCATTTTTATAGATTAGTATCAATAATTTTAATTATTAACACAATTGTATACTCTTCATAGGTTTGCAATGAAGTTGGCACTTTTCATGCATTACAAAATCCCAGAGCATCCTACCCTTCATCTTCTCATTTACCTTCATCACATGTAATTATGAAGTAGCATTTGACTCTGTATGGTCAAGTCCTGTCTTCAAATGATGCACACCGTATTAGATTGTGTTGACGCTAAAATCGGCTCCTAAGATCCGATTCGGAATTGATGTTACGGGTGTGCCAAAACCAATAATATGGTTCGATTGTAAATAGTCAACGTTAGTCTCTTTAAAAATATTGATTATCAGGCGATGCGAGGATAAAGAGAACAGTGATACTCTTCTTAGAGTTCAAGAATTGCCTTAATTAAAAGGACTTTTAATTGAATGAATTATAGTAATGATTGAAAGAATAGAAAGGGGAGAGAAATAGATATGGAAAGTGTTGAAAATGTTATCTATAAGTTGACTCAACGATTATGGCAGATTTATTGGGTCTTCAATATATGCTAATTTTTAGGAATTTTATTTTTATTCTGATTCGATTTGATTTGATTTTATTCTCTTTATTTTTATTTGATTTTATTCTCTTTTCCATATTTGTAATTTTCCGCTTGTATATAATGATAGTTAGGCTCTCAAATTGGGTACGCCAACTTTACCAAGTTACTTTTTGGTATCAGAGCCTCAAACCTATGCCTCCCCCATCTCTCTCTTTTTCACCGCCTCTTTTAATATCTCCCTCTATCTCGTTATAGCCCCTTCCCTATTTTTTTTTTTTTCACAAACCTTCTCTTTTTTTCAGGTCGCTGTTGCGACAGTCCTAGGAGGAGTCAATCTCCTCTAGGTTCGACCCCTGTAGGGGTATTCCCTTAGTCTTTTTCATGCACTAAGGGTCAGAAGACGTGTTTGTAATTTTTTGGGGCTGCCGGGATATTCGGCAGCATTTTCGGATCAGACCGCCGTGTCTCCGGCTTCTTGGTTTGATCAAAATCAGGTTTATTCTTCCTTTATTTGAAATTATTGGTAATCTGTTGAATTGATCTATTTAATATTATGGCTGAATCAAGTAATAATAAAGAAACTCACTTTTCGGCGCAACACACACTGGCTCAACGAGTTACTAGTGTGCTGTTGAATGGCCGTAATTTTGCATCCTGGGCTCGTTCCCTTCGCCTCTATGTTGGTGGAAAAGGCAAATCAGGGTGGATTTTGGGTACTGAAAATAGGCCAGATATTAAAGATCCTAAATATGCTCAGTGGGATATGGACAATTGCACCATTTTAGGATGGATGTTTAATTCAATGGAGGAACGCATTTATAATATATTTATGTTTTATGACTCTGTTAATGACTTGTGGATTGCTTTAAATCAAATGTATGCTCATTCTAGGAATGATGCTCATATTTTTGAATTATATCAAGATATTGCTAAGGCCTCGCAGGAAGGCCTAAATTTGTCTGTAACTGATTATTTTGGGTATTTGAGATCTCGTTAGGAGGAACTAGCTCAATATGAGCCTCTCAGTGAATTTCCTTCCGAGGCAACCTCTCTTCTTGTCAAACGTCTTGATCGTCAACATACCTATCAGTTTTTGATGGGATTACGCCCAGAATTTGAACCACTAAAGTCTCGGATCTTGAATGCATCACCAATGCAATCCCTGTTGGAAGCCTTTGCTACTGTTGATGGTGAAGCACGCAGGCACCGTTTAATTCAGCCCTCAATTGTTCCCGCACCAGTGTCTGAGCCTGCTGGGGATAGTATGGCTTTTATAGCCAACTTTGGATCACGAGCTTCTGGAGGTCAGATTATTTGTCACCATTGTGGAGGGGTTGGACATGTTAAGGCTCGTTGCTTCAAACTTCATCCTGAACTGAAGCAAAAATTTTCTAGGAACCGTTTATCTGGAACTGGTTCTTCTCGTACTGTTGCTGTTGCAGAAACTCCTGTTACTACTGGTGGATCTACTGTATTTCCTGGACTGAGCCAGCTTCAGTCTCAGATTGGGCATATCCAAGACCAGCTTGGCTCCCTTGCTTCTAGAGTTAGTGCTCCTTCAACTGCTCCCACTGCAACTATTGTTACAGGTACTCTTACTACATTTCATGTTAAGGCCAAACAGCCCACTTGGGTTCTGGATTCTGGGGCCAATAATCACATGACTGGTGAGTTATCAGTTTTTTCTTCTAATGTCATACCTGTTACCCAATCTGTGTATCTTGCGGATGGCTCTACATCTTACATTCACAGTACGGGTGATGTTTGTCTGTCTCCTGATATTACTCTTTCATCTGTCCTTCATGTACCTAAATTTGCCTTTAACCTTTTATCTGTTAGCCGGCTTACAAAAAACCTCCAATGTGTAGTTATATTCTTACCAGATCACTGTTTGTTGCAGGACCTTTGTTCGAAGAGGATTTTTGGTAAGGGTTATGAGCGTGATGGGCTTTACTACTTTGGGGAACCACCAGGAACGAGTCTTCAAGCTTCTGTCCTACCTACTTCTAGTGTTTATGATATTTCTTTTCGCACTTTTAGTCTGTGGCATGCACGTTTGGGGCATGTAAACTTTCAATATCTATGTCTATTGTTTCCTTCGTTAAATAAAGCATGTAAGGACCATAAGTTTCAATGTGAAGTTTGTGAGCTTTCTAAACATACTAGAACTAGCTATATTTCTCATATGAGTCGTGCTCCTAGTATGTTTGATCTTATTCATTTTGATGTCTGGGGCCCTTCCCCAGTTACTGCTTTCTCTGGACATCGATATTATGTGACATTTATTGATGATTATTCTCGTTATACTTGGGTTTATTTATTGAAAAAGAAATCTGATGTGTTTCTTTTATTTACCCAGTTTCTTCAAATGATCAAAACCCAGTATAACACTATTGTCCGTAATATTCGTTCTGATAATGGACGAGAATACGGTCTGAACTTAATAAAAAGGGGATTTTACATCAACTCACTTGCCCCTATACTCTTGAGTAAAATGGCGTGGCTGAACGCAAAAACCGTCATCTTATGTCTGTGGTCCGATGTCTTCTGAGTGGTATGCATGTGCCTAAATTCTATTGGCACATGGCTGTTCTTACAGCTGTTTTTCTGATTAATCGAACTCTCAGTCGAGTTTTGGGTGGTGAGGCACCACTTCAGATTCTCCAACCTGATTATACATTGTTTCACCTTCTGCCTCGTGTTTTTTGTTGTACTTGTTTTGTTCATAACCGTAGTCCTTCTCGTCATAAACTTGATGATAAATCTATTAGGTGTATTTTCTTGGGGTATTCTGCTATGTCAAAGGGCTATCGTTGTTATGATCCTGTGACCAAACATATGTATCATTCTCTTGATGTGACATTTCATGAAACTGTTCCTTTTTATAGTACTAATTCTGTGGTACAGGATTCTCTCTCTTGTGATCTGGAGAAGGAGATTTCTCCTATTGCCCGTCCTGTTCCTCTCTTTGAAAATCACACTGTCCTGGAATCTCCTTCTCCATCCATGCAGGGTTCCCCTCCACCTTTGCAGGTCTACTCTCGTCGCCATCACACTCAACCTCCCCTGCCAGAATCATCTTCAGAACCAGGTCCAGGTAACTCTTCTTCTCCTATTGCTCCTACAATTCCTGAGCGTACCTCCCGTTATCCTACCCGTGATCGTCATCCTCCTAATTGGTATGGTTTTTCTAGTAGCACTAACCACCCTATTTCCCAATATGTCTCTTATGATGGTCTTTCAGATGCATATAAATCCTTCCTGGGCAAGATTGGGACCATTTTTATTCCTCGATCTGTGTCAGAAGCCCTCTAGGATCCCAATTGGGTGTCTGCCATGACAACAGAAATGGATGCTTTACACCATAATAATACATGGGAACTTGTTGCTTTACCTTCTGGGGAGAAAACGGTTGGCTGCAAGTGGGTCTTTAATGTGAAGTACTTATCCGATGGTTCTATTGATCGGTATAAGGCTCGGTTGGTGGCAAAAAGCTTTACTCAGATTCCGGGCAAAGACTTTAGTGCTACATTTGCTCCTGTGGCTAAGTTGACGTCTGTGCGACTACTTGTCTCTTTGTCTGCTGCCCATTCCTGGCCTCTGCATCAGTTAGATGTCAAGAATGCATTTCTTAATGGAGAACTTACTTGAGACTATATATATGGATCCACCCCCTGGATTTCGGGCTGAGGGGGAGTATTCTGGGAAAGTCTGTAGGCTACGGAAGTCTCTTTATGGTCTGAAGCAATCTCCTAGAGCTTGGTTTAGTCGTTTCAGCAATGTTGTTTTATCCATGGGCTTTGTGCGCTGCCACTCAGACCATACTTGTTTTATTCGACGTCGCTTTGATGGTCGTTGCATTATGTTATTGGTATATGTGGATGATATCATTATCACAGGTGATGATGCTTCAGGGATTGCTCAGGTGAAACTTCATCTTCAAAAGTCCTTTGATGTGAAGGACTTAGGTCCTCTTCGATATTTTCTTGGAATTGAGGTTGCTAGATCCCGTCGTGGAATTTCTTTATCTCAAAGAAAATATGTTTTGGATCTTCTTCAAGATACTGGCATGCTTGGGTGTCGACCCACTTCCACTCCTATGGACCCCAATCTTAAACTCTCTGTTGAGTCAGGGGAATTACTTCCAGATCCATCCGTGTATCAACGTTTAGTAGGTCGTCTTATCTACTTGACTAACACAAGGCCCGATTTGACATTTGTTGTCAGTGTGATTAGTCAATTCATGCATGCCTCTCGCTCAGCTCATATGGATGCAGTCTACTATATTTTGAGGTACCTTAAGTCGTGCCCTGGTCTTGGTCTGTTCTATGCCTCAGGAAATCAGTCTGGACTCTCATGCTTTATTGATGCAGACTATGCTGGATGTAAGACAGATAAACGTTCTACCTCTGGCTTCTGTACTTTCTATGGTAATCATCTCATATCATGGAAGAGTAAAAAGTAGGCTATTGTTTCTAAATCCTCTGCTGAAGCTGAATACCGAGCTATGGCTCAAGGTACTTGTGAGCTCCTTTGGCTTCAATCAATTTTGGGAGAGTTGGGTCTTGTACAGAAAGGTTCTTCAAGGTTGTTTTGTGATAATAAATCAGCCATTATGCTTGCTTTTGATTTTGTTTTACATGAAAGGTCGAAGCATATTGAGGTAGACATTCACTTTATTCGAGAGAAGGTTCGATTGGGTATCATTAATCCTATTTTTGTTCCTTCTTCAGAACAGACTGCAGATGTGTTCACAAAGTCTGTTGGGCCTTCTCTTCTCCAGTCTTCCATCATCAAGCTGGGCTTAGTCAACATATTTGCTCCAGCTTGAGGGGGAGTGTTGGAAATGTTATCTATAAGTTGACTCAACGATTATGGCAGATTTATTGGGTCTTCAATATATGCTAATTTTTAGGGATTTTATTTTTATTCTGATTTGATTTGATTTGATTTTATTCTCTTTATTTTGATTTGATTTTATTCTTTTTTCCACTTGTAATTTTCCGCTTGTATATAATGATAGTCAGGCTCTCAAATTGAGTACGCCAATTTTACCAAGTTACTTTTGAAAGAATAGAGAGAGAGAGAGAGAGAGAGAGAGAAAGATTTAGAGGGAGAGAGATAGAATGAGAATAAAAGAGATAGGGAGAGAGAGAAATAGCAAGGATGCTATTTTGGGAAAGAGCTTATGAAAGCAAACAAATAAATTAAAGATTCTAGGGGTGCTGGACCCCTATCTCAGTATGCCTTTTTGATTATTTATAGAATAAAACATAGAAACAAACTCCTATATGCAAGTATTTTACTTGCATTACAACTCTATCACAGCTAACTATAAATTCAAAATAAACTAATCCTATAGATAACCCAACTAACTATAAGTTTAAAATAAACTAATCCTAAAGATAAACATAAATATTTAACTTATATCAACTAAAAGATAAATACTAAAATTATAATCCCTATCCATTAAATAACTTAAATGCTTCAATCTCCTTTGCCTCTTAATGTAGCTTCTGTTACCTTTTCCACGTGTCAATTTATACTCAAATTGGTTGCCATATCATTAATACAAAATTTACCAAAAAGGGTGTCAACAATGCCCCCCAATTTTAAATATCTTATCGGCTATCGGCCGCCCAAGCCGATAAGATATTTGAAATTTAAAGTACATTGGAAGAAAATTTTGAACAAAGGTTACGCTAGTCACTTGGAATCAGATTGCAAATCAACGAGCTCCAAAGCTTTATTTCTTCTGAATTACCTCTAAAATGATCTTTATTTCATTTTAGCCAAATCTGCCGATTTAGGCTTCTTCCTAGATTCTCATAAAGTTTGCCGATATTGCCAATCCATAAACCCAGGAAGGACTTGCCCCCCATGCGTTTTCTAACTCCTCTAACAAATCATGATCATGATCGGCAAGAATTAAATTAATGTGAAGCGTCATTCTAGCCGATCTGCCTATTATCTCTACTAGATGAATGACATTGAGCCAGCAAGGAGTTTTCTTAGCTGAATTCCTTTCAGCCGATTTTGCCTTAGCTGATTTTTCCTCCAGCTCAATCGGCAGGACTGTGTCATGCCTAAAAGTTCATTGATCGGTAAACATGACCTCACTATACTCAGCATGCTGAAATGGAGCGTATGGATCAAATAACTTTTGTTTGGGGTTCACAATCACATCCCCCCCGGCAGTCGCTAGTTTTTTATCTGATTTTCTTTCAACCAATTTTATCGTAGCCGATTTTCTTTTAGCCGATTTTGCCTCAGCCGATTTTCTCAACCGATTTCTAAGTACCCTTGTGAAATTAACATCTGCTAGTCTTTTTCTTCTTTTCTTGAAGTTGGGCTGAGGACAGCGAGTTAAAACAATTCTTTCAACTGATGATTGTTTTTGCCGATTATTAGATGTCACAATCGGCAAAGAATTCTAGTACATAGGCCGCTTTGCTTTCAGCCGATTTGTACCTTTCCATTCATCAGTAACATGCTGATAGCTTTTCCAACTTTGTTGTTGATAAGTCATCTGTTGTGACTGATTTACCGTCTGCCGATAATCGGCTGCTGGAACTTGCCGATAATTGGCAGTCGGTAACTGATAATATTCTGGCAAACTTTGCTGCCGATTTTCTGATAAAATTTCCTATCGAGATCGACAAGATTGGCCACAGACTTATGGAATAGATTATCAGGAGACTTTTGCCCCCGTTGCCAAGATGAATACCATCCGTGTATTATTTTCCATTGCTGCAATTCGATCTTGGCCTCTATTTCAGTTAGATGTCAAGAATGCCTTTCTCAATGGTGATTTGCAGGAGGAGGTGTACATGGTTCCTCCTCCGGGCTTTCGTTCTCCTACTCATTCTGGTATGGTATGTCGTCTTCGTCGTTCTCTGTATGGCCTCAAGCAGTCTCCTCGAGCTTGGTCTGATCGCTTTGGCACTGCTATGCTCAAGTTTGGTTTCCATCAAAGTGCAACTGATCATACCTTGTTTTTACGTCATTCATGCGGTAAGACAGTTGCGCTCATTGTGTATGTCGATGAAATTGTTCTTACCGGCGATGATACTACCGGAATTGATGAGGTTAAGAGCTATCTCGGCCGTCAGTTTGAGATTAAGGATCTTAGTCCCCTACGGTACTTCTTGGGCATTAAGGTGGCTCGCTCCAAGACTGGCATTTTCATCTCTCAACACAAATATGTTCTTGACTTGCTTTCTGCTTCTGGTCAGCTTGGTGCTCGTCCTGCTGATACTCCGATTGAGCAGAATCATCGGTTGGCTAATTCTAAGGGGGAGTTGTTGTCAGATATTAGTCAATATCAACGACTTGTGGGGAAGCTCATCTATTTATCCATGACTCGACCTAACATTGCTTATGCCGTAAGTGTCGTAAGTCAATTCATGCACTCTCCTCGTGCCCCTCACCTTGATGCAGCTATTCGGATCCTTCGCTACTTAAAAGGGTGTCCAAGCCGTGGTATTTTGTTTGCCAATCATAGTCACTTACGTGTCAAGGCTTGGACAGATGCTGATTATGCAGGATCAATTTCAGATAGGAGGTCTACTTCAGGTTATTGTACCACTATTGGTGGTAACTTGGTTACTTGGCGCAGTAAGAAACAAGATGTTGTCTCTCGATCTAGTGCAGAGGCAGAGTATAGGGCTATGGCTATTGAGGTAGGTGAGTTGCTTTGGCTGAAAACCTTGATGACAGACTTGTGCCTTCCAATGTTGCTTCCATTCTCACTCTACTGCGACAACAAGTCTGCCAGTAGCATAACAGCAAATCCCGTTCAGCATGACAGGACTAAGCATATAGAGGTGGACCGTCACTTCATTCGAGAGAAGATCAACTCTGGTCAAATTTGCACTCCATTTGTCACAAGCTCTCAGCAGCTTGCAGACATTCTTACAAAGGGCGTTAGTAAGATTGTGTTTGAGAATGCATTGTCCAAGTTGGGCGTTTCAGAAATCCACACACCAACTTGAGAGGGAGTGTTAGCATATATGATACCACGATTTATGGTATGACTTACCATAATAGCAGAGATTTGACTATGCATATGTTAGCATATATGATACCACAATTTATGGTATGACTTACCATAATAGCAGAGATTTGACTATGCTATATAATATGCCATAGAATATGCCACAGAATATGCTTTAGAATAAGTTATGATTTGATTTTAATTTGATTTAGTTTCATTTCTTGTAATATGAGTATGTGCTCGTTTTATCTATAAATACTAGAACTGTGAATGAGTAATTCATATCGTTCAAGCCTTTATGCAATTCTCTCCTTTATCTTCTTTTTATATATTTCTACTATTAGTCTGGTAGAAGGGGCTATTATACGTGAGTTGTAGAGGCAAAACGAGAAAGTTACAGAGAGGGAAAAGCCGTGAGTTTGAGAGAGGAAGAAGGAGGCCGTATAAAGGCTGTGATGTACGGCCAAAGGAAGAAGAAGAAGAAGGAGGCTTAGTGTGGGTGACAAACCAGAATAGCAGAGTGGAAGACGAAAGCATCCAAGGCTGCCGACATTAAGGAATTGGTCGGAGAAGAATGAGTTGGATTTTTGTTCCGAAACCCTTAAAGGCAAGTTCTATGTTTTACTGTTCTTCTTTGATCTAGGGTTCAATGCATATTTAGGACAGCTTTAGGATGATTAAACAAGTTAAATAAACAAGTGTGCATGATTAATTCGGATTAAAACAGAGGTTATATGTGAATAAATGTTTATGTTCTTGAGATTTTATGCATGATTTGTTGTTTAAACTTGATCTAAATGTGTAAAATCATCTTAAATATATTATTAAGGCTGTTTGGGACTTAGACTGAAGCTTAGGACCCATAACAATGGAGTTTGGAGGAGTTGCAAGGGCTGAAAAACGAAGAAGACGACCCGTAGCAGGAATGAGCCGACTCAGTTGCTGAAGGAGTCGACTCCTTTGAGAAGGAGCCTGCTCAGTTGGACTGAATGTTGGATTTTGACGTTTTAACTCCCAGAAATTGTTTTGAACCGTTTTAATCAATTTGAATGGGTTAATTGGAGTTGGGAAATTTCCAGAATGCATAAAATACATTATTATGCTAAGGATTTGGACTGTATGGTTTATAAATGAATTAACGATGGTTTAATGGTTGAATTTAAATATATTAATTGTTGTAGCAATTGTAAAAGGATAATTTGCTAAGAGTTATATTATTACTTGTGTTATAAATGGTAATAACCATCATGTAAATACAATTGACGATTAAGGTATTAACTTTACTGGATTAATATTGACTAGGAAAGGCTATGCAAATTATTTGATGTGTATGTTAATTACTTATTTAGTAAGTTAATTACATGCTACTTAGAATTGATGTTTATATTGCTTAATTAAATACAATGGATATCTGTATGATTTATATCATATTATGTATGGATTATTTGATGTATAAATATATATGTTACATCAATTATTGGTTTTTGGATTTAATGTACCATTGTCAGAATATGGGGGCATATAATGGATGGATTAACTATTAAGTTAAGTCCTATCTATTCGTGTCAGGCCACGGAACCAGTTAGATGACATGCCATTGAAAGAGTATGACGAATAGTTTTACTTTTATGCTTTGGATAGGATAGGATTTATATATATATGGATATGTGTCGTGATATGAGTTTGAATCTCATGATCAATGGTTAGGAAGGCTATATTACCTTAGATGCATAGCTGGATATAGAAAGATATGGTGCACCTTGGTAGATAATGGTGTTTATGACTGCCTATGTGTTTTGCATGATACCTAGTATCAGGATGAACCTGCCCTATAGTCCAGTGAGAGTCTTTAGTGTGTATTTATATATATACAGACTATGTAACTATTGCATGAGTTGATTAGGATGTATTCGTTCCTTAGATCTCTGTTAGATGTAGTAGAAAGAACTTGTTTGTAGGCCTGACCTACTATTTATTTTTCAGAACTAGGTCAGTACCAAATGTAGATTTGATCATGCAGAGCAAAGACTAGTCATCATCATTCTTCCGGATTATCTACATGGGATTTTATGTTATATTTCAGTATGTAGATGTTGACAGTCGTTACTGTTCTTTATATCAGTTTGGGATTTTCTAGGGGTCCACATAGCATGATTCCCGAGTTGTATTTTGGAGGATTATTAGTATAAGAAGAGATCATTATTTAAGGAAAGTTATTTTGGAGGATTTAATTATTATTCTAGTTTTCATTTCCACATTTTATTTATTCTATGATTCTTTTTTTTTGTATTATGTGTTCGTTTATTGCCAGTTTGTTCTTGATATATCTGGGTGTTCGGGCGTGGGCCAAGCCAACCCGCATTCGGAAATCCAGGAGTATCATAGTTGGTATCAGAGCACTCCAGGTTCAAGTGTCCTTAGGAGTGTTTTTCGTTATTTGACTTACGCGTTGCGTCTCTTAATACTTAGAACCCATAATATGATTCGTTGTACTCTATTTACGGTTCGTTAGGACGAGCTGATGACAATTATATTCTATAGTCACAAAATGGTTGGCACTAGGAAAATGATAGGGTCCAAAGCGAAAGCGATAAAGACCCAACGAAGTAAAAAAATTACTTTATCGATTTCTTTGCCGGAAGGCAAAATTAGGGATCAAATGTTTAGTTTGGTGGGCACTACTTTAAAGTATAAGCCAAGGAAGGATTTAAGTGTACGTGACGGGTCACCGCATATCGAGGCCAACACGACTTCACCTATTCTCGAAAGGGGAAAAGTGAAGAGGAGATTCTTCCTTAGAAGTGATGTTGTCTTAAGTATGAGTACATTACGTGTAAATTTGTATGATAAATATATTATTTTATTTGGTATTCAGGATTTTGGTATATGATTTAGTTGGGGGACACAAGTATGTGATCAGCCACCTAATATTTTTACCCCATGGAGTAATAACGCTATTTTACGCTAAGATTGTGAGCTTGTGGTCATAGGATTTGGTAGACATGCATTAGTATGGTATGTTATGGTATGTTATTTGGGTTGGGTTAGTTAAACCATCACCACAAGTAAAATAATCGGGTACGATTAGTTTGATAGATTTTTATGCAAGGTCTAGATATGTATCTTATTAAAGACCACTGTAACGCCACAATGGTTTATCAAAGGTGTCGGGGTTTGTACTAGTTTAAGTACCTACTAAAATGACGCCAAGTGAGGACAGTAGACTGAATAAATCTTCATCAGTCTATCCTTAAACAGGAATTTATTCACGAGGGCGTGTCATTAGGAAGAGTTGCCGATGTTGCCAAAAAGAAGGAGGAAACTAAGTCTCTTCACTTGTATAAATAATATGATTTTTTTTTTTTAAGTCACAATTCGCAACAAATAGTTGTTGCTAGGCAATTGATGACTTACTAGATGGATAGAAAGGTTCCATATTCTTTTGAAATTAGACAAGAAGTCTGATTGACACTTACTTCCGTTAAAGAAACAGGGTGTGTCAAAAATAAAATGGTGAGACCGAATACCTATATAAAGAAGAGGTGCACGATGTGTATGAAAATGTCATATTTAGTTGAATTTTGTTGTGTTGACTTTCTTTATTGGTAAGTCTATCACGACCCATGAGTTAGCTTTTGAAGATGCTCCAATTTAAACAATGAGTGCAGACAAAGGCTGGTGGTACCGTACTAATGGTACTTTCTGCAGACGAATTGAAGGGAGAATGCAAGGACTGAGATTTACAACTCTTAGTTCTCTATTCGTCCAGGTGGAGATACACTGCATCACGATATGAAGCAGAAGTTGGCGGACAGGAAGAATGAGGGATATAATTATTTCTGTCTCCAAGTCTAATATTTACCAGATAGTCAAGATTAATTGATCATCAGAAATCACCAGATCCTTTGCAGCTATTTCCTATACCAAAGTGGAAATTAGAGAGCATTTTCCCACAAATTTTTGTTGAGGGATTACTAATTCCGCACAAGGGCCTTGATTCTGTTCGGGATATTGGTTGATTGATAAATAAAATCAGCTTAATTCTTAGCTATTCGAACTGGTATGACATCAGTACAGTTAACAAATCTTTACATTGCAGAGATAGTAAAGACATATGGCATACTATGGTCCATTCTACAGTAAGCTTATGATACAACAGCTTGATGAGTTACTAAAAATGTTGGAGTTCATAGGAGTGGTATTGCCTTATGTAGCAAGAACGTTATTTTAAGAAATGTTTGCAGGTAGTTTAGTGTCTAAGTTCAAGACATCAATTAATATGAATAGAACTGATCATGAGATGACTTAGATGAATAAGAAGTGGTGGAAGACTCACACTTTGCATTAAGTTTCGTCTGGAGGAAGAGAATATGGAAATAGATACTCATAACAACAAATATGGTAATTAATCTTTCGGTTAGTTGATGAGTTATTAGTTGAATGTATAGCATGTGTAATAAAGACACTTGCTATTATTAAGGTAATTAAGGAGGTCAACTTAGAATATTGGAACTGACCCTAGAGTAGGTGTTACCTTACTCAAACAAAGTTTAAGGTACTGAAGGAGGATTAGTAGGTTCTGTAAATGATGTTATAGAGGTCGGAGTGACTGAAATATAAATTTTATAATTTTCGGTGCACTCAGATGGTTATAAGGTACATCAACTGTGTTGGTTTTGGTGAACAGGTACGGATAGTGATATGTACATAATTGTCTCTAAGTGTAACACCTATTAGAAAGGTGGGAAAGTTGATCATTGGATATTCTCAGCCACTTCCTATATTAAAAATGGGAGTAGGATTAAACAAGAGTGAACGGTCGGTAAGGATTATCAACATTTAATCGGAATTTTAATTCCATATGGGTTAAGAGCAATGGATTGAGCAAGCTCGCTTATGAACATTAATTGGAGTAATGCTCATTTTAGAGCTTCATATTAGTTCTACATTACAATGATAATGGTGTTATAGCATGTGACTAGCCATTATAATGGATGAAAAGGGCTATTTTGAAGGAATTTTCTAAAGATTTTGGAGCAGCAGCTTTGCTTCATATCTCTAAACGGAGGAATTGATCAAGAGATTTAAGATTGTGGAGGATATGCTTGAGGCATATATCATAAGTTTTCATGGACAATGGGAATTATTTACTTTGATTTTCAAAAATTGCCTAAGGTAATGTTGGCATAGGGATGTTGGTGTGACAACGTTTGAGGTTTTGTAGATTATATAGAGCAAACCTCTCATTTGGTGGTTTGGATTAAAGCAAGAGTTGTACAAACAGACCTTGACTTCATTTACAGATACATTGGAGAGAAATATTCTCCTTTGTGATTGACTCCGCGTGGTTTGGAAGCGTCAGTAGGATTTTGTAAATAGTCGCACTCGTATACTAGAGTTTTCATATCAGGAAACAGTTCGCTTGTGATGTCTTCCAAGTAGGTAGCAATGCGATTTTTTTTGGAGGAGGTCAATTGTTACTTATTATATTCACCTCCTTGACTTGGATGGTGGTATTTGCAAGAAGCGCCAAATTTACACGTACCCATCCGCATATAATACTGAAAAATGCATTACAGCAGCATAGTCATTACAACAGGACATAATTAAAACAAAAGGAACGTACTTTTTTTCATGGAATGTCAAAACAATGGAAGGAAACAACAAATTCATAATCAACAAAATAGGAGCTCGTTCTTCCACGAAACCGACAAATGAACAGATAAATGCACTCCACTAAGAATTTAGCAAACTATAAATTGTACAATATCAAGCATCTGGAAAATACTACAAGTTTGAGAAATAATAAGGAGTTCTTAAACCAAGTACCTTGCACACAGGTTGGCCCACTCGCTCTGGGTACTCCCCGCCAGCAGCTCTCATAGCTCCACAGCCTGACAGTGTTTATTTATCAAATTTAACTAATGCATATCAATTTTGCAAGAATTACTTTCAATAACAAAGACCCTAATAATCTGGCCTCTTTCACAGTACAGTAACATTCCAAAACTCTGCGATAATCAGACAATTCAACATCACAGAATGATGCACAACTGGCATCAAATCTAACTATATACCCCATACAGATCACATTAATTACAATATCATAACGAATTATATACAATCATCACTGATCAAATAGAATATTCACTAAAACCCTTTATTCTAAGCCATAACTTACACAAATTTGGACAGAACAGTATAAAATTTGAAAACTTTACCACACTCCGGTCCCGGGGATGATTGAACTGACACCGTGCACCGAATCCACAAAACCCCGTCCTCAAAAAGTAGATACAATTGGCCTCGCCAGGCCGCTCTGGGTACGATTCCCCTGCACCGCCCAATCCCAACTGCCACATAGGCTCTACATTTGCGAAATCAATACAAAACCCAATTCACAAAACACTCTACATTTTTGAATTCACCACGAATCCACATCAATGCAAGCGAAATTTCATTGAAATTCGGATGAAATTGAAATGGAGAAACACTGAACTCACCTTTGAGCCCTGTTTCGGCTCCTGGGGAGCTCCATTTGGCCAATGGATCGGACTGCGACCCCTCCATTACTGGTGTCCGACCATAACGCTCTATTGCACGGACTATATTTGTATATACAAAATGATATATACGTCAATATATATGATATATATTTATAGCTATATACAGCTATGTATAACCGTGGAGAGGTTGAATGTTGTGTGAGGAATGGGAGGGTCCGATCGAGCGAGAGTGATGTTTTAGAGATAGAAAGAAGAGGTTTTGAGAAGAGGGGAATGGTTTCGAAGTTTCTATCACTGTCTTTGGCCTGGTTTTCTCTCACTCTCTCTCCTCTTTCGCACTCTCAAAGTGTATTAGTTTTCTCTCTCCTCTTTGGCTCAAAGCGTTTGTGTTTTTTTTTTCTCAGATAAAAATGTAGATTTTCATTTTGCACAACTGAATGAATGTCACTCCTAACCCCACTTTGGTATTAATTTAACTCAGCATTCTCTAAAATTTAAATATATACTAAAACAATGACACAAATCTTAATACACAAAAGTTTTTGTTTTGGCAGTATCGGGTCAACGTTTTCAATTTGGAATTGAAAAAAATTTTGTTAAATCTTTGAACTAAATTTTCTCCAATTCCAAATTCAAATCCAAAGCACTGACTCCGTGCTCTCCGACAAAACAAAAGAACAAACAAAATCTTTCTTTAAGGTGTGCCTAACCTTGCAGGGGACGTTTTTCACGACGATCCAATCCTGGACTTGTAAGATCTGATGTGCTTGCAGTTACTGTTGCGCTGTTGGTATTGGTGGTGGAACCAAATGTATGGGAACCGGACTCACTAGAAGTTCCGGCAGTGGAGGATGATGCAGTGGGTCTGCGAGATGTTCTATATCTGGAACCAGCATATCCAGGTCTAGTTGGTTCTTCGAGGACGCTTGGCTTTTTCGAAAGCAGTACCACCACACGGCGCATGCTGGGCCGTAGACTTGGACTGGATTGGGTGCAAAGCAGCCCTAAATGTACGCGCATTGCTACCTGATCAGGAACTGCAGATGACATCAAGGTCTGGTCCATCACCTCCAAGCTTTTGCCTTTCTTGTACAATTTATACGCCCATTCCTGTAGATTTTGGTCTTCCAGACTTGAAGTGAAAGTTGAGTTCTTCTGACCGCTAACCAGCTCCAGAACCACAACTCCAAAGCTGAATACGTCTGCCTTAACAGATAGATACCCTCGCTCTACAGACTCAGGAGCCATATATCCATTGGTACCAGCTACACGGAAGGTGTTGACGTGCGTTTCAGAACCTTCATCCACGGGAAAAAGGCGGGCCATGCCAAAATCAGCAATTTTTGGGAACCATTTATCATCTAGTAGGATATTGCCACCCTTGATGTCACAGTGAATGATGCAAGTGTGCGGATCTTCATGAAGGTAAAGCAAGCCCCGAGCAATACCCATAATTATGTCATACCTCCGCTTCCAATCAAGTGCTTCCCGTCTACCAGACTCGAAGAGAACCTAGTCAAGACTCTCATTAGCTACATACTCGTACACGAGTAGCTTCTCTACGCCGTGCACGCAGAAGCCTAACAAATTCACCACATTGCGATGCTGCAAACGCGCCAACAGCTTCGCCTCATTCATGAACTCTCTCATTCCCTGATTAGAGCTCTGCGACAGCTTCTTCACCGCAATCTCTCTCCCATCCTCCAACCTCCCTTTGTAAACAGGACCAAAACCGCCTTGGCCGAGCTTATGATTTGGGTGGAAATTTTTGGTTGCTGCAACTAGGGTTTCAAAAGGGAATTGCTCATTTTCTCGTGCCGCGATCCTCTCTAGGTCCTCTTTTTGTCCGAATTTCTTAGAACCGCAATCGAAGGGTTTGAATAGTTTGTGAATGAAGTTTCCGAATTTGCTCATGGCTGGTGAGTATCAAATCTCATGAAGAATTGCTGAGATTGAAGCTTTGGAAATTTGGGTTCGTTGGAGTTCGTGGGAATGGGAAAAGAAGAGTCAAAAAGAAAGATATGTTGAGGCTGGATTTATCTGGTTGCTTTTTTCTTTTCTTTTTTTAATGCAGAACTCTATTTTTCGTAATAGAGCGCGTTGTTGACTGTGTCTATGTAGTTCCACGAGGGCTTCTCAGTTGTCAAGGTTTTTGTATAAAGGGTTTCGGGTCTTTTAGGAGGACCGAAATCGCCACCGGCGCAACAAAACCTATATTTTAATCGACAAGTAAATTAAAAAAGTAAAAATACATGAGGTAAAAAATAAAAAAATAAAAATTTTTGTATATATATACATATATAGGGACTAAATCAAAACCAAACCAATTTCTTACTTTTTTTTCTCTCTACAATCTCTCTCTACACAAACATTTCCCTAACCTACAATTTCTTGTATATCACAGCATTTATAGAATAGATGGTAGACCTGCAACTTCTTGTATGTGCTACATGCAACATACCATCTACATCTACAACATACCATCTTGTATCCCAACTTTTATCTTACCAACATCCCCACTTATTGTACAAATACATAAACATATCTTGGTACAAATTGTATATCACAACATTTTCCTATCTTACATCCTAACTTTCCCGTTATTAACATCCTAATTTTTTCCTTACCAACATCACACTGTTCATATCTTTATCTTATTTGGGATGTACGTTAGAAAATTGTTGGGATGCTAATAAGGAGTAAGTTGGGATGTACATTCAAAAAATGTTGTGATGCAAGACTAATGTCCCAATATTTTTCTAACATGTATCACAAACAAGAGAAAGAGATTGTTAGAATGTTGTTAAGGAAAAGGTTGAGATGTTGTTAAGGAGAACGTTGGGATGCATAGTGAATATTGGTACAAACTGATATATATACATCAATACGTGTTTATGTATATACGTGTGTGTGTGTGTGTGTATAAAGGTTTTGTCATGCTCAGATGAAGTTATCAAATTTCAGAACTGTGAAGAACATCTTCCCACCAATCAATTACAAAACCATAGTTATCTAGCTATCCAATTTGAGAACCATGGAGATCTTCTTCCCATTAATCAACAGCAAAACCAGAGATATAATACTTACAACAAATGATTCAAACACATATACCCCGAATCAATCGACACCAAACCAGAGATTTTGATAAGATAATGCTCAGAATTTAGGGTTTTAAGAGGGAAGAAAAAAAAAGTTGTCATCTGCTGAAATTTGGTATTTTGTATAAAGTATTATATTTGCAGTATGTAGTAACAAATTTTAACCCATCCCCACTTATGTAACGTGGCGCTACTAGGACCGTACATCACTCACCAGCTAGGACATATGTTCTGTTGCGCCAGAGAAGATTTTTATCCCTTTAAGGACCCCCCCTTTCATTTTTCGTTTTTTTGTCCCAACAAAAACAACCAAAGCACAATGAAACAACAAAAACCAAAAACCATTAACAGCCAACATCCTCCAAAGCAAACTCTACAACTGAATGAGGAAGAGAAAACAGTACCTGATCCGTCCTATTCCCAGGTCTCGAAGGAGTTGCCAAAGCATGAGCTACCCTATTACATTGACGACGCACATGAGTCAAAGTGACATACGAAAACCTCCTAAGATCCACATTAATATCAAAAACAAATAGGAGCAATTTCTGACGGACAAGTCGCCACACCCAACACCCCATCCACAACAACTTTGGCATCCGATTCAAACCATACTCCAAAGAATAGCACGTTAACACACCAAAGACTCTGCCTGCAAAGGAGAAGAAGCCGAGAAGATATAAAAAAATTACCGCCTTAAGCACATCACCACTAGAATCACGAAAAACTACTCCTCCACCCCCCATCAAAGATTGCCGATAACAACAAAGCATCAAAATTACACTTAACAATTCCAGATGGAGGAGGGCTCCAATAATCCACCAAAGTGTTGCCCTACACTAGAGTTAAGGATGAACAGAGGGATTTAGCATCTTTAAACTCCCAAAAACTGGCAACCGCCTTTTGTATAACAACCTTAGGCTACCATAAAACCCCATCAAAAACCAACTGGTTTCGCGCCTTCCAAATACCCCAAACACAAAAGGAAATCAAACTAAGCACACCATCAAACTTCAAGGATATCATAGCCCGATGCACCAGAAATCTCCATCCAACCCGAAAAGAAGAAAAAGAAGAATCCGAAAAATCCAGATGCAATGGAAATAACATCCACACTTGAATAGAATGAGGGCAAAAGAAAATAAGATGCACTACAGATTCCTCCTCTAACCCACAACGAGGATAAAAAGGCGACACATCACCAAAGAAAATGTTGCACCTTAGACGGAGTATAACTGTAATGACCCAGTCATTTTCCTCCCTTTCCATTTTTCTCAAATTTTAGGGATAAATTTTTTCGTTGTCTTTTCTATTATGTGTTTGATTTCTCGTCACTTAGTATCGTCTCGAGTGCTCAGAAATGGTTTCTGAGACTCTTTCCTTTGGATTGACAACTTCCTTTAAGGACCGAGTCATTTCTGCATTTTCACTTTTTGGACACTATTCATTTTTCATCCTTTTCCCTATTTTGTCTTTTCCTCGTTTGTCACTTTTTGGCACAACCTCACTTTTTGTGCTCGGAGTTGGATTTTGACTTCACGTATCTTCATCCTAAGTGGTTTCCACGAAATACGTATCTTTACTTTTGCAGTAAAGTACTCTGGTTGCTCCCGGTGTCCATAGGGGCATAGATACATAGTTTTTCAGAATCTTTTTTCTTTTCTTGGGGTATTTTTCATAAATATCTTTTGAAGATATTTTATTTTAGGGGTTTTTAAGAAAATATTTTTGGAAGATATTTTCATTCTGGGCCATTAGTGCAATTTTCACTTTTTGGAGGGGTCATTGTGCAATTAATGAAAGTTATTGCTAAATGCCTTATTTTGAACCTGGATCCTCGTACGAGATTCATTTTCACTTTTTGTCGAGTCAAGTACTCTTAGAATTCCCTTTTAGTTGTTTTTTTTCCAGTTTTAGGGTTTTTGGCCCCGGTTGTTACCGAACTTGTTCGAGGCATATCTCTCTGCTCGGGACTCGGTTTTTTACGTCGTTTCTTCTGTTGTTCATATTTTTTTATTTTAAATCTTTTTCGTTCATGGAGTTTTTCCGTTTGAGCTCGTCTGCTCAAATTTCACTTTTCCAGACCCAGCTGGGCCCGTTCGGGGCACTTTTAGGGTTTTACTATAAAAGAGGGGTGAGACATTTCAATTTTTATCTTATCCCCTCTTCATGCATGACCAGCAACTCCCATGGCAGCCCAAGGGGGGCTACCACCCTTCTCCTCTCATTTAAACCTCCAGTTATTAAGCCTCCAAGGAGAAGACCACTTGATGTTGAATACAAAAAGGTTCACAGTCCCTCTTTTATTAATCCCTTTAGCAATCCTAAGCAGCCATGCTCAGTGAACAAGTTAGAGCATTCAAATTCTAGTATCTTCACAGTCTTTTCAAGATCAAAAACTGGTTGCTTCTTCAAAACAAAATGTCTTCAAGCCTCGGAGATGATTGTTCTCACACTTACAAGCCCTTCAAGGATAGGAAAATTTGATGAAGTCTCAAAAGTTCAAGAACTCAAAGCCTCCTTAAGTTTATCAAAGATGAAATCTAGAAACAAGGTGAATTCAAGGTCCCTTGAAGAAGAAATGGATGAAGAAGACAATCACTCTACAATGCAACTCTCAAATGAATCCAAAATTCAGTGGGAAACTAAGGATGCTGCAAACTATTTTGAATCAAATCACTCCTCAGTTTCTTCTACAATCAAGATTTTTGGTTCTTTACAAGCTTGTTCTCAGCATCATTAGATGAAGTTAAAAATTTCAGAAATAGAGTCTCAATCTCAAAGCTCATCAAGTTCACTTCTTCCTTCAAGACCTCCTCTACTAAGAAACAAGAACCTGAAAATCGATCCTGAAGGTGTGTTGATCAACTTGGCAGCTCATTCAATCCTTTGTGCTCCTTCAAAAGTTGTTTTACAACATGGTTTGATCAAGAAAACAATGTGAGACATAGGATTTCTAATTCATAGAGCACCAAGTTTAATTAACACTTCAAAGCCTCCTCCTCTCAGAGACAAAGACCTGCAAATTTATACTATAGATGTGGTAATCAATGTAGCAGCTCAATCAATCCACTGTGTTTCTTCAAAGAATATACTTAGTTGGAGTTGCAGACAACCTACACCTATGTCAGTCAAAGTCAAAGCCTTCGAACATCACTCTCTATGTTTACAAAACTCAAGGGCTAATAATCTCAGACCATTTCCACTCAGAGACAAAGACCTAAAAATTCATTATGAAGGTATGGTGATCGTTGTAGCAGCTAAATCAATCAATCTCAAGCCTCCTCCTCTCAGAGACAAGGATCTATAAACTAATCCTGTAGGTATGATGCTTAGTTCGGCAGCTCCTTGTTCAGAATTCTTCTATATCTTGCTTTAAAATTTGTACCTCATCTCCTCTGATACTTCCCACTTGAAAAGGTTCTGCGATTCAATTCTTCATTGATATATCTATTCACCTTTTGACTTCCAATGTCAAAAGGGGGAAGAAATGGACTAATAGGTGTTGATCAAAGTCCTAATCCATTTGTTTTGATGATAACAAATTAGTTAAAGGAGTTTTATATTCTAATATTTTAACTGAGTTTAAATGCAAGGAAATAAATGCTTCTTAATTGAAGAAATGAAAGGATCTTCATGACATCATATGGACTCAGATGCACATTCCTGAAACATAAAGAGGCTGCAAAAATTCTATAAAGAATATGGTTAACTAACGCACAAGATGATACAAAAACAAGAGAATGCAAATGTTCTACAAGGTAGAGGCAAAATTCAAAGATCAACTCATATACGTCGACCGGTTTGAAGCATACGTCGACCGGTATCTATGCAGTAGCCAAATTCGATAAAAAGCTCATATACGTCGACCGGTTCATGCCATACGTCAACCGGTATGTATTCAGAGGCGAAATTCAAAGATCAACTTATACGTCGACCGGTTTACACATACGTCGACCGGTATCAAGGCAGTACTGAAATCTCAGGAACTTAACATATACGTCGACCGGTAAGTAGCATACGTCGACCAGTTTGATAAAGGATACGTCGACTGGTTTATGCCATACGTCGACCGGTTTGGTCGCAGCTCTGCAGATTCAAATTTCCAACGGCTAGAATTTGATTTAATGCTTCCAACTACCTACAACATCTCTATCGAACTCAAAATCTCTTCAAATACAGATAGATGGTCTACAAACAAAGACACTTCTTTTAGAGATCATCAAAGAACATTATCCAAGTACATTCAAGAACAATCTGAAATTCTGATCTGAGCATTGACTTCTTATTCTTTCTCTTATATCAGTTTAAAAGACCAGACCTTCATTTATTTCTTCTTCTACTCTAGTGTGAGACTAATTCTTGTAATATTCTCTAGAGAGAGAGAGAGAGAGAAAGAAACAATATTGTAATCTTCATATATCTCTACATTCTTGTAAGGGTTGGTGTGACCCAAAAGCAAAGCTAAGGAGAAGGGTGTTCTCCTAGCAAGGAAAGAAGCAAAGTCTTGCTTCAAGTTGAAGGTTTGCTCTCCACCATTAAGGAGGAGCTTTAGTGATTTGGAAAGTCTCAAGGGAGGACCTTGAGCCGAGGAGTAGGAGTTTCCGAATCTCGCTAAATTGCCGAGTCACTGTTTGCAATTCTCTATCTCTATACTCTTTAATTATGCTTATATTGCTAGAATATTTTTATTGTGTATTGCATGCTATTTAGTTGGAAATAAATTTTTAAAATTATAAAACATTGGCCATTGACTCTATTCACCCCCCCTCTAGAGTCAATTATTGACTAATAATAGGTTTTTAACATTTGAAAGTGCAAAAGGGGGAGATTGTTGATTTATGGTTGATAAAGTGTTTTGCACTTTAAATGTGTTATCTTGTTGATGAGAGGGTTCAACATTAAGTGTTCAGCACTTAAAGGGCTCGGCATTTACAAGGTTCAGCACTTACGTGGTTCAACAATCTCATGGTTCAGCAAGCTCATAGTTCAACAAGCTCGTGGTTCAGCAAGCTCATAGTTCAATAAGCTCATGGTTCATCAAGCTCATGGTTCAGCAAGCTTATGGTTCAGCATAAGTTGTAGGAAAGTTCTTTTATATATATGCAAAAGGCTGAAGGCATTTCTATACAAAGTTGAAGAGCACAAGGCTGAAGGCTGAATGCTGAAGGATGAAGGCAAAAGGCTGAAGGTAGTACTATATAAGGATGAAAGCTAAATGGGCTGCAGCGAGCAACATATGGTTTAAGCAAATAATTGTCAAGTTGAAGGACGTGTCTGGAAGTCCATATACAATTATGGTCACAAGGTTATACAATGAATATTCAAATGACATGTGCATAGTGGTCTTTCAGAGAGAGTGTGATACGAAGCTGTGCAATGAAAAAACCTGTAACACATAGCTGTGGTCCAGGAAAATATTGTCCTCCAATGATGTTACAGAACTTATAAGCTTAGCAAAGATAAAATTCATTGTGGTCTCACCTGTATGAACTAATTTTACTGATGCACAAGGTGTCATTATATGGTGAGAATAGTGACAAAACAACTGAGGTGGCAGGCCAGCATTGGTGCATTGCTCTGAAAAATATCTGAATCATTCTTGTCAATGATTAGTAGAAGGTGACAGGTGTATTGAAGCTATTGTAGTAGGGTTGCTATGGTGTATATATATATATATATATATATATATGCTATTATTAGGCCTTTTAGTGTGTGGCTCCCAGAGAAAAAAAAAAAATGTGTCTATAATAGCTGAGAGAGATAGTCCTATTCGAGAACTGAGAATGAACAACAATTTTAGAGATATTATATGATGTTTGAGCTTCAATGAATCTCTAAAATTTGCCTAAAGGGAGCACAGTTGAAGTAAAGATAAATGAGGCTGTAAAGAGTTGATTTTCTAGTGCAAGAAGTTACTGAAGTGGTTCGAAGTTACTGAGATCATTTCTGGAGTTTGAACAAAGGCTGAGCATACATATTTTGGTGAGCATACAAGTGAAGGTGCCTGAGACTACATATCAAGGGTGGTATTGACTATCATATCTCAAATCTCTGGATAATCTTGGTTTTATGATTTAAGCCACTGAAACTGAACTTATTATGTTGAGATCATGTTATATACCAACTGTCCATCATCTGAGCATGTCTAGATTATTGATTTGAGACTGTTTAAGTTGAGATTTAACCTGAGGAAGGGACTTGTCAGTACTTGATATTGTGAACCTCATCTGCCTATGTTTGAACATGTTTTTAAGTCTCCTTTGAGTATTGAAAATTCAATATGCTGCTGTGAATATAAATTATTGAAACCTTGCTTCTTAATTTGTTTTAATTCATTTAAAGAAGTGTATTTAGCCCATTGAAGAATGGGGGAGTATAGTTTGGAGTGCTCTTGAGGCTAAATTATAAAGTTACCCTTGTGAAGCTCAATTTGGGGTTTTGAAGACTATAAGGTTGTTGTGTGCTATCTTTATTATACCTTGCTGGTTTCACTGAGTTTATCTCTTAAGCAAGTGCATCCTGGCTACTGAGAGCTATGGAAGGTATTTACAGGGCTAAACTGAAACTACATTGTGAAAAGACCATTCTACCGTTAAACTTGTGAATAAGCCTTTTGTGTGAAATCACTCCAATATCTGTGAATCTTGTTAAGCAAAGGTTTCTGAAGATATTAAGGCCAAGGGTGACAAATGCAGGTCTGTGTTGAAGCTATCTTGTGCTGAAGCTATCCCGTGCTGAAGCTATTCTGTGCTGAAGCTATCCTGTGCTGAAGCTACTTTGTGCTGAAGCTATTCAATTCTGAGGCTACATTATGAAGTTAATCTGTTACCCTTGAATTTCGGGATTTAGCCTTTTAGGAGTAAACATTGTTCTACCTTGTTTATCTACTTATGTACATCATTCAAGCAAGTGTAGTTGACCATGTCAAGGCTGTGGGAAACTTGTTTGATCATCAAGTGAAACTGCATTGTGAGTTTCCAGTTCTATCCTTCTTGTTGCAGACAAGTGAAGCTAGAGTCTCTTGTAGTGTGGTACTTAAGGCTGTGTGTGTTCACTCTTATCTTGAGTTGTAGCTGAAACATTGTGTATTTGGTGTATTGACACTTGTTGAGTGGCAGTGAGTGTTTACATCCTCACCTCATTGTTTAGTGGCAGTAAGGATTTACATCCTCACCCCATTGTTGAGTGGCAGTGAGGCTTTACATCCATACCCCACTGTTAAATAAGCTGTGAGAGCTTATTGGTCCAAGCGTGGTTGCTTCAGATAGGGGGAGTGTATGGATGCACTGTGGTGTACTAGTGTGTGTGTATTGGTTGTGAAAACTAGTGTCTATTCTGGTGCATGGGTGTGTGCAGAGAGTGAAACAGCTGAGTGTGTAACAAGATACATACAACTAGTGGATGCTTTTATTGGCTGAGGCCAAAAACCAAGGTTTTTTTCCTATTAAAAGAGTTTCCTTGTATATCTTATGTCCATGTGATCTGATTGATTGCCTTAAGTTTTATCTACTATTATTAAGCATGTTTGTTCTCAAGTGAAAAAGAAAGAAAGTGCTGAAGACCAATTCAACCCCCTTTCTTGGTCCAACAAAAATGCAAATGAACATAAACTATACAAAAGATAAAAGATACAATGTGTCATGTAGGTGCTAAGTTTAACGTCTCTAGCAAGACGGAATGCTGCTTTAAAGTGTTGATTGCCTTTTTATTTTTTCTTTGAGTAAATTGGAGAAACATCCTGATCGATCAAAGAATGATCGATTTAACTTCAATCGATCCAACTTCGATCGATCCAAAACCTAAAAATCTGCAGACAGCTTCGAACGATACACAGAGAGATGAAATAAGCAGAGATCCAAAAATTTTCTAAGCATAGAACTCCGATCGATCCAAGGGAAACTGGATCAATCTTAGAATTTTTAGATCGATCAGAAAAACAGTTTGCATGATACACAGAGAGCTGAAATATGTAGAAAATTTTGCACGATGGAACAGAGAGATGAATGGATGCAGAGATGACTGTTCAATCGATCGAACTTATTTTGAGATTGATCGAATATGCAAGAATATGTAGGAAATTAAACTTCTCTTGAGAATATTGAGTTAAACACTAAATCTCGTCATAGATTAGATCTACTAAGAGGGCGGCATCCGTGTGTCTTTGAAAAACTTGTCCCTTAATGTAGGGTTTCAACCTTTGACGGCCCAAGTTTTTCAAGCCGGTGCGTCAGTGATGAACGGAAAGTTAATCCGATAACGGATCCGGAATGCGGAAGCAAATGATAAACCAAGGTCTTAAGAGATAGGAATCACTCCTAAGACACAAATGTGTCCCTTCATGAGGTCACGGGACCTAAAGAGAGCAAAAGCGGAAACAAAGGTCAAAAAGGACAAAATTCGTTATCAAAGGGGCAAAACAGTCAATTCATAATTAAAGAGAGAAACTTGACTCTAAACAAGTCAAACAAGGTGAATCCAACATAATATAATCATTTCAAGACATTCTAAGAGGTTTTAAGAACATTGGCTAAGAATCCCAAATTGCCCTTTCCCTGTTGAAGTGAAAACTGACACTACATCACTAAAACATGAATAACTTCTATTGTGTTTAGAATTTGAGAATAGTATAGGTACCATTGGAAAGATGACTAAAAATCCTTGAGTTTAGGCTCAAAAATCACCCCATTTGGATAAAGAACGAAGAAGTTATGGCCTTTCGAAGTTAGACCATCAGTGCTCAATTGAAATCTGGAAGTGTTGGTGCATAGGGGCTATTTTGGTCGACTGAATTAAAGTTTCGGTCAACCAAAACTGGTCACAAAAGGGATCGGTCGACCGACTTAGAGTTTTGGTTGACCAGAACTCACAGAATGTTTTCTGAAGGCTGGTTTTTACTGTTCATTTGGTTTCAAAAAGGGATCGGTCGACCGACTTAGAGATTCGGTCGACCGAAACTCCTCGAAATGCTGCTGAAAGCTCCTCCAAACATATGAAATTTCAATGGAACCTATGGGATGCGTTCTACCCACATGCATAGATCAAAAATTGATTCATTTTAAGGAAGATTGAACATATGAACATGTCAATTATAAGAGTTTCATGTGGCAAACCTCCAAGATGGTTAAAATACATATTTGAAGAAAAGTTTGATACCAAAAGAGTATAAGTACAAAAGTAATCATGCTTGGCCCTTGGCCTCCATACATACATGTTTATAATGTCAAAAGTGAATAGTTAAGTATCATTACATGTCAAGAAAGCTACATAAGCTTCTAAAATACCATACACCCATGGTATACAAAATATGACATTAAAGTTAAGCATGCTAAACACTTGCATGTCAATATACAAAAATGTTCCAAATTACTCATTAGCCTCTAAGGATGATGAACATCCAAGAACATAGTCTCCTTACTTGAAAAACAACACAAACCACTAGGGTGAGTAATCAAGTTACTCGTAGGAAGAAGCATATGCGTATACCCTAAAGTTTCAATATCATTGTAAGATCAATATAAACGAATACAAGGGAGCATTCCACTTAACGTCTATGTTCAAGGTATTCTAAGGGATCATCTTAAGCTAACTTAAATGAATCTAGCAACATAATATCAAAATGGATGTACTTGACAACATCAAATCGCATGAAACTAAAATTACAAGTTACAACTTAAACATTGATTGTCAACTTGGAATTGAATGCGAAATTAAAAAGTGGAATCCTTGGACACCTAAGCTCGGAATTCTGCCGAGACCTCAACGGTTATTCCGGGTATTAACCCACAGGGAAGACCACCCTAATTGCGTACTATCTCAATTGGGGAGAACTCATACCTCCCGCACTAGAGCCAAACTCTAGCCATGTCACATGTAACCATGTCCCAAGAGAATCCAAAATACATCAAGTTCAAAACTTATACATAATATTAAGGCATATATACCACCTTCCATACACAAGCATTTTGAAACCACACAAACCAAGTCTTAGGGTTCCAAGTCTAGAATGGCATAATATATGCCAAGTCTTTAACATGATAAGATATGCAAAATAATACCACTAACTTATCAATTTAAATCATGCCTCAACAACAAGCTTTATATACTAAATCTTAGCATTTTAGCAATAAGCTTCTAAAATAATCACAATTACCAATAATAGTCTACTAGAATGTAGGATTAACATCACAATAGTATAGTAATTCAAGTCAATAAAAGTTCTACACGACATCAACAATCCTACTCGAGATACATACATAATATACATGCTTAATCAATAAAATCCTAAGTCAATCATAAGGATTTCCTATAGTATGCAATACTACAACTCTAAAAGCATGTATACAATATATATTAAACCCTAATGGATTTTAAAACACTTAAAATATAAATATACTACCACCCCTACCTCAATAGAGAATTGAATCTCTACAATCCAAGCAACCAAGCTCAAAATGGAAATCAAGTTTAGGGTTAATGAAGAGGAAAGTGAGGGAAAACTTTTGTGTTCCAAGGTTTTAAGTCTAGGGGGAATGGAAGGAAGCCAAAAATGAAGTCAAAGCTATAAACCAAGCTTTTCTCCAATGGTGGCTAGGCTAGGGTTCTTGAAGAACATGTGAAATGAAAAAGATAAAGTGTGAAATGGTGAGTAGAAGGGCTAGAAATCCTCCACTCACTATGTGTTCTTACACTACCTCTCACACACGCACAATGCAAGACTAAATCATGATCCTACACTTGTCACAAATCCAATGCTCCTTCCTAGGCTCAATCTTAAGCTAACACTTGTCAACCATCTAAGCCAACAAGTGCACCAATCCTAGGCCAACATGTGGGTGAATCTCCACCCTCCAAATTTCAAAAGATTACACATCCAAGTCACACCACCCCTTTGCCACCAAGTGGCACCATGAGAATGTGACACTTGTCACATTTTTTAAAAATTGCAAAAAAGTCCTTTTTCAAAATATCTTATAAATTAAATTGCAAAAAGGTCCCTAAGACAAAAAATAATTACTTTATGTAATTACACAAAAACCCTAAAATAATGAACAATTACACTAAAGTATGCATCCATGCCCTTTATGAAAAAGTAAGCAACTAGAATGTATTTTCTACAAAAGTAAAAATACAAATGTCATGGAAATCAAATATCATGAATGCATGCAAAACCAGAATCAAATCCAAGCACAACAAGTAAGGTTATGCAAAGAAAAACGATAAAAGAGAAAAAGACAAAATAGGGAAAAGATAAAATAGGAAAATGACGAAAAAAGAAAATCGCCGAAAAAAGAAAAGGAGGAAAAAGACCGGGTCATTACACAACCTTTGCCCATTCACTTTGAATGTAGTTCTATTTTTTAAACTTTGAATTTCAACCGCCCCATAAGGCGCAACAAAGATGATCTCATACGGACCTTCCCATTTGGTTCGCAACTTCCTGGGAAAGAGTTTTAATCTAGAGTTGAAAAACCAAGCTTTTTTACCAAGCTCAAAAGATTTCTTCATAATGTGTTTGTCGTGAAAAGCTTTAGTTATCTCTTTGTTGAGTTTGGCATTATCATAAGCATTATGTCTCAACTCTTCCAACTCACTCAATTGGAGTAACTGATTCTCTCCAGCTTTGTTAAGGTCAAGACTGAGCTTTTTAATTGCCCACATAGTTTTGCGTTCTAGCTCAACCGATAGATGGCAAGGCTTTCCATAAACAAATCTATAAGGAGACATGCCAATGGGAGTCTTATATGTTGTTCGGTAAGCCCACAAAGCATTATTCAACTTGCATAACCAATCGTTCTGAGTTATGTTAACCATTTTCTCAAGAATATGTTTAATTTCCCAGTTTGAAACTTCTACTTACCCACTTGTTTGAGGATGGTAAGGAGTGGCAAATTTATGAGTAACAGAGCACTTAAGAAATAATTGCCTTAAGAATTAATTGCAAAAATACTTTCCTCCATCACTAATCATGGCTTTTGGCATACCAAAATGAAGTGAAAATGTTGTATTTAATGAATTGAACAACCACGGAGTGGTCATTGGTTTTGGTAGCATAAGTCTCCACCCACTTAGAAACATAATCAACAGCAAGTAAAATGTATTGAAAACCATAGGACATAGGACAAGGACCCATGAAATTAATGCCCCAAATGTCAAAGATCTCAACCACAATAATATTTGTCAAGGGTATCTCTTCTCAACATTGATCCCATTTTTTGACATCTCTTACACTCCTTGTAAAAATTATAGGCATCTCTATGGATGGTGGGCCAAAATAGGCCACTTTAAAGGTACTTCAAAGTGGTCTTCTTTGCACTAAAATGCCCACCACATGTAAGGGTATGGCAAAACACAAGCACACTTAGAATTTCACTCTTCAGAATGTATATTCTCACAGTTTGATTTGGGCAATATCGAAACAAGATAGGATCTTCCCAATAGTTATTCTGGATGTTAGCAAAGAAACGCTTATTTGCTTGCTTTGACCAATTAGTTGGAAGCTTGCCAATTGTAAGAAAATTCAAAATATTGGAAAATCATGGGATTTGCCCATTAGAGATTTGGAATAGTTGTCCATTTGGAAATAAATCATGAATTAGTGGGCTCGAGGAAGACTCTACTACCAACCTTGAAAGAAGATCGGCAACTACATTTTCGGTGCCTTTCTTATCTTTGATTTCAAAATCAAATTCCTGAAAAAGCAAAATCCATCTTATCAAACGAGGCTTTGTTTCTTTCTTTGTCAAAAGATACCTTAAAACAGCATAATCAGAAGAGACAACGACTTTTGATCCTAAGAGATAAGACCAAAATTTATCAAGAACATACACTATGGCAAGTAATTCTTTCTCGGTAGTGGAGTAGTTCAATTAAGCTCCCGAGAAAGTCTTGCTTGTATAGTAGATAGCACATGAAAGTTTTCCTACCCTTTAACCCAAAACTGCTCCCATGGCGTAATCAGAGGCATCAAACATGATTTCAAATGGTAAAGACCAATTGGGTGGCTGCATAATAGGGGCAGATGACAATAAATCACGCAATTTATGAAAAACATGAAGGCATACTTGATCAAAGACAAATTGTGTTTCCTTGGCAAGAAGATTACACAAAGGTCTAACAATTTTGCTAAAGTCTTTGATGAAACGGTGGTAGAATCCAACATGACCTAAAAAGGAGCGAACCTCTCGCACCGTAGAAGGCGGACGCAATTTAGAAATGAGGTTAGCTTTCGCTTTATCAACCTCAATTCCCCTTTTTGAGATGACATGACCCAAAACAATACCTTCATGAACCATGAAATGACTCTTTTCCTAACTAAGAATAAGGTTTGTTTCACAACATCTTTTGAGCACCAAATTTAGATTTTTGAGGCATACATCAAATGAAGACCCAAAGACCGAAAAATCATCCATAAAGACCTCTAGATACTATTCTACCATGTCTGAGAAAATTAACATCATACACTTTTGGAATGTGGCGGAAGCATTGCAAAATCCAAAAAGCATCCGTCTATAAGCAAATGTGCCAAAAGGACAAGTAAAGGTAGTTTTCTCTTGGTCTAAAGGGTCTAGGACTACTTTATTGTAACTAGAATAGCCATCAATAAAGCAATAGTATTGTTGCCCGGCCAATCTCTCTAGAATTTGATCAATGAATGGCAAAGGGAAGTGATCTTTTCTAGTAGTGGCATTTAATTTGAGGTAATCAATGCATACACGCCATGAATTAACGGTACACTTAGAAATTGCTTCACCCTTCGAATTTTTAACCACCGTAATCCCCGATTTCTTGGGAACTACTTGAGTTGGACTTACCCATTTGCTGTCAGAAATTGGATAAATGATACCAACATCTAAGAGCTTAACAACTTCTTTCTTAACCACTTCTTTCATATTTGGATTTAATCTCCTTTGGGCATCTCTAAAAGGTTTTGCATCCTCTTCCATAAGAATGCTATGCATGCAAATAGAAGGGTCAATTCCCTTTAGATCCGCCACACTCCATCCAATAGCTTTCTTATTTTCTTTAAGCACATTAAAAAAGGCATTCTCTTGATCTTTTTCAAGACTTGAAGAGATGATGATCGAAAGAGTCTCTTTTGGGCCTAGAAAGGCGTACTTAAGATCGGGAGGAAGAGTTTTAAGCTTAAGAATGGGTGGAGAGACTAAAGATGGGACCGGTGGAGTGCTAAAGAGTGAAGGAAGAGGTTCTTGTGGAACTTTCTAAGGTGAAAAATCCAAGCTTGCAACGGATTCCATTAAGTCATTAACCTCACTCATTGACCCTTCATTATCAAACTCG
This sequence comes from Cornus florida, assembly GCF_030987335.1. NCBI lineage: Eukaryota > Viridiplantae > Streptophyta > Magnoliopsida > Cornales > Cornaceae > Cornus > Cornus florida. The sequence continues at coordinate 29,801,047 of NW_026775571.1, read as the reverse complement.
CAATTCTCATACATTTCAAAGAGACAAGATGCAAGAGGATCCTCAGATAGAAGAGATGAAAGATTATCCTCGGTTGGCTTTTTTATAATCATAGAAGGAATGGACTCCTCCACAATCTCATCCAAGACATCTATGAGATAACACTCGTCTTCATCTATAGGAAGTCGACTTGCATTGAAAACACTAAGCTTAACCATCATGTTACCAAAAGGAAGGTCTGTAACTCCGGATCTACAATTAATGGTTCCATTTGCAGTGGAAAAGAATGGCCTTCCCTAGATGATTGAGATGTGATTGGTAGGGTTGGCAACCGGTTCGGTATCAAGAATCCCAAAATCAACCGGGAAATAGAACTTGTCAGCCTTGATGAGTATGCCCTCAACCATGCCCCTAGGTGTTTTGATGGATCTATCGGCCAATTGAAGCACCACCGAGGTTGGCTTCAATTCATTCAAACTTAGTTGGACATACATGGAGTAAGGAATCAAATTAACACTTGCCCCTAAGTAAAAAAGAGCTCTACGAACTTCATGGTTTCCAATCACACATGAGATGGTCAGAGTACCGGGATCTTTGAACTTAGGTGGAGTGTTATGTTGAATGATAGAACTCACTTGCTCTGTGAGGAACACTTTTTTTAGGGCATTGTTCCTTGCTCTTCCTCTTTTGTGTGCAAAGGTCTTTCAAAATTTTTGCATAAGGCGGAATTTGCCTAATTACATCCAAGAGAGGAAGATTTATGTTAAGTTGTTTAAAAAGCTCCATCATATCATGGATTTTTCCTTCTTGCCTCCCAAAAGTTGAAGTCTTTTTTAAAGCATAAGGAAATGGAGCTTTAGCTCATAAGACCTTGCAACTTGAGGAGACGAAGACGAAAAAGGTTGAGAATTCTTAATGAAAACATTTTCATCCAAGGAAGTAGGAGTGAGATTGGGAATAGGACGAGTTCTACCTTTGGGTTGCACCGGTCCACTATCTTCACTTGGTTGTTTAACCCTATTGTCAACTTCCCTATCACTTCTCAAAGTGGTAATTGCTTACACTTGTTCTTGGGAAGGGCACCCCAATGTAGAGTTTGCTTCCACAAAATATTAGGCTTTTGGGTTCCTTTCAGGTAGGCTAGGTAGTTTACAAATCTCTCTCGTATTCAACGCATTAGCTATCATCCCGATTTGAGATTTAAGCTTCAATATCGATTGAGAATGAGAATGCAACAAATTGGTGTTCATTTCCAAACTACCCAAAGCCATTAAAACCTTATATTCAAATGTGGAATTGCTAGAAAGTGCATGAGGATGATTAAAACTACTTTGAGAATGATAAGCTTGAGAATGAGAGAAATGATTCAACTATATCCTTATGAATGTCGGATAGGCTTTCATAGAAATATTGGACAACTTGCCATTTTAGAATACTATGATGTGGATATTTCCTTAACATGTAAAAGTTCTCCTTCCCGTGAGAAAATTCTCTAATGGCGGTTCTCATTGAATTGGTCAAACTCACGAGGTAAAATTTTTGTAAAAATTCATTTTGCATTTGTATCCAAGAAGTTATTGAATTTGCCCTAAAGTTGTTGAACCAATGCTTAACCTTATTTTTAAGGGTGAAAGGGAAGAGAAGTGACCTAAGAACTTCTTCCGGGACATTCATATACCTCACGGTGGAGCATATATCAAGAAATTCATTAAGATGTTTATATGGTTCCTCACCATCTAAGCCATAGAAAAGTGGACACATTTGAATAGTCTCAGGCTTAATCTCATATTGGTCAGCTCCAAAATTAGGAAGCATGATGCAAGTTGGTGCATGGTATTCATGAAGATTGTAATGATTACAAAGAATCATTAGAGGAATTGGAGCTTGAGCTCCGGGAGGAAATTGGTAGAAAGGTGGATGTTCTATGAAATCCGGGTCTAAATAACCAAGATGACCCTCTAGATTTTCCATTGATCTAATGAAGGGTTGGTTAAGACCACACAAAAATCATGCAACATGACAAAATCAACAAAGCAAACATTTCGCCCCCGCAACAAATCAACAATCAACAATCCTCCACATACGATGATCCCATACTCCCATACTTTGAACAATATGCAAGAAAAATTAAATTACCTTCACGCGGGCTCACGATTTATCTAAGAATTTAAAGAATTACCACCACGCAGGCCGACGATTTAACTAGAGATTGAGTTAGGAAGAGCTCACAAAGGGTCTTTAAGCAACTTCAAGTTGTTTTTCAAATTTTGCTATGTTTTACAATTTTTTTAGATTTTTGGCCTTTCATGCTTAGCTTAGCTCATTGCTTGAGAATTCTCCTTTGCTTAACTTCCTTAGCTCAATGCACTTAGCCAATCAAGAACAAATACAATAAGTAATCAAAATAAAATAAAGCAAAGACACGATCAAAAGAGTACTAATTCCTAATTGTTTCCAAAATACGGCATTGCCTAATCCCTGGTAACGGCACCAAAACTTGGTGTGGTCACTTACCAACAAGTTAAAATGTGTAGTGTGGCCAACTTTAAATTTGTAAAGTGCCACTACTACCTCTAACTATTAAATATAGCTAGGGTGAGTAAGGATCGTCCCAAGGGATTGGAAGCGTACTTTGCTTGGAAACAATGTGGATTAGTAGGTTGAGTGATCAAAAGGTGGTTTAATTGGTTAATTAAACTACAATTTTAAATTAAATGAAAGTAATGTAGAACAATTGAAGTAAATAAAGTACAGGGAAATAAGAGAGAGAGGCCCTGGGACTTAGAGATTACCACTAAACATCACCTTCCTAGACATTCAATATACAACAAATGATGGGGGAGTGTATGTTGCAATACTAGTGTGTGTAATTGATTGAATTAACAAGCATGGATGGCTAATTAAGTATACATTGTCTAGATAAACTAATGAATAGCACAACATATCAAATTAATCCATTGTTCCTTCCCTTAAGTTCACTATCAAAACACATCAACAAGCTAGAGAAATATACTACTTGTATTCATAAGCATGGAACATCAAACAACAAGCATGGATTATCCTCCTATCTAAAAAACTAAGGCAACTACATTATAACTAAGTTAGGGACATGAAAATTAAACTAATTAAACTAAGGAGGAGGCACAATCCATCAAGAAATGAGTATGAACCATCAAACAAGCTACAAGAGTATTCCATTTAAGCACCATGCCTTGACCATCACTAGATTTATGATATTAACACACATAGACATGCATCAATATAGCAAAATCTAGAGCTAAACACATAAACATCTATTCTAGCATACATAGATATATGAATAGAATGAAATGATTAATTGGAGGTATTAAACTACACAAATCAAGATAAAAATAAGATTTATATATATCAAAGGTTAAGACAAGTATTACAACACAAATCCCCTCAAAATATAAAGCATCAAGGTCTAGGAAGCATGCTTAGGGCTAACTCTAGCCCCAAGAAGATCTTTAGCCACTCATTGATATAGTCATCCAACCCTCAAGGGTTATCTCTATGGTAGGATTGATCTTCTTCTCCTTGATGGAAACCCTAGATGAGTGGAAGAACTCCCAAATGGTGTGTATCTCTCTCATCTCTAGACTCCTCCAAGATTGTGTGTATTTCTAAGATTGTATATATGTAAAAATGGCTCAAAATCCTTATATAGGTAGCTCAAGTGTCACACCCAATGGTCTGGTTTCATGCACTAGGGCCCCTTCAATGATTGCACCACGAGCCATCTTTTAATGAGCTAGAACTCTATTTTTCTCGCACTTGAGGGGGTTAGATCGATCGAAGAATGTCCAGATCGATCAAAGTATGGCCAGATCGATCAAAGTATGGCCAGATCAATCAAACCTTGGTAGCGCCTTTTTGGAATAATGACAAATCTGAGATATTTTTGGGATATTTTGGGAAAAAGACAAAAGTGGTAGGTGGGGATAAGATCAAGGAAGTTTGATCGATCGAAAGGATGTTGGATCAATCGAAGATGGAAATTCTTGAGGATAAGGATAAGGGGTTTGATCCATTTTGGTGAGGCTGGATCAATCACTATGAGATCAATCGAATATTGGTTTGATCGTTTGAAGCTTGCTGTTTTCCACCACTTTGCTTCCACTTTACTCATTTCTTCCATTCAGCTTGAGATTGCTCTTTTTATGCTCTAATTTGGCTGAATTAACTTATTTTGGGGATAAGTGCCTGAAAAGGGCAATAACATGAAATTAGTCTAAAATGGAAAAATAAGATAGATAAAGGTCCTAGAATACTCGAGCTTAAGGGGTTTAAATGTGTATTTTTCAGTGCTCATCAGTTCTTTATAGGCACTACCTATACCGGAGTGAAAATAGGAGAGCATTTAATTTTGTGGAGGGATTGCATAATTCAAGTAAGGATCACAATTCCATTTGGGTCATTGTTGACAGGTTGACTAAATTAGCTTATTTCTTACCTATTCGCACTAATTACACTTCAAAACAGTTGGCGAGACTTTACATTATAAAGATTATGAAGTTGCATGGCATACCATTATCTATTATATCGGACAGAGATTCAAGCTTTATGTCAGGATTTTGGAAGAGTTTTTAGTAGGCTTGGGGTACAGAGTTATATCTCAGCACTGTTTATCATCCTTAGACTGATCGACAGACTAAAAGAGTTAATTAGATCATGGAGGATACGTGTTGTTCTTGTGTCCTTGACTTTAAGGGACATTGGGAAGATTATTTACCACTTGTGGAGTTTGCATATAATAATAGCTTTCAGAAGATTATTGGTATGGCACCGTTTGAGGTGTTATATGGCTGACCATGTACATCTCATGTTTGTTGGATGGAGATTGGAGAGAGTAGATTTTTGGTTCTTGAATTCATTAAGGATACATCTGAGAAAATCGCTTAGGGATCATATGCGCACTACCCATAGTAGGCAGAAGAGTTATGCAGATCATCGTACCCGTGCATTAGAGTTTCAGGTTGGAGATCAGGTTTTGCTCAAAGTGTCTCTTATAAAGGGGGTAATGCGCTTTAGGAAAAAAGGAAAGTTGTCACCGTGTTTCCTTTGTCCTTTTATGATTACAGGTCAAATTGGAGCTTATCGGTTAGCACTTCCGGACCATTTACATCGTGTCCACAATGTGTTCCATGTTTTCATGTTGCAAAAATTTCTGCGAGATAAGGATCATTATCAGCATATTGATGTTGGTGAGATTAAGCTGCAGCCAGATGCAACATATGTTGAGCCACCGTGTCGTATTATAAACCATAGGGATTAGATTTTTTGCAATTAGGTTATACCATTAGTGCATGTCTAGTGGAGCCATCATAACGAGGCTAAGTTTACTTGGGAACGGGAGGATATCACTCGCTCATAGTTTCCAGAAATTATGAAAGAATTCCAGGGACGGAATTCTTTTTGTTAAGGGGGAGGAATGTAATACCCCTGTTGATCTAAGATGCCTATCTTAAGGTTTGCTCTTTTAATGACAAAATACAAGCTAAAGGCTCAAAGCAATTGGATATTGAAATATTAATATGTTGGGGTTTGATCAAGTGTATACAAGTTTTTATAAGCTCAATTATTAAGATCATTGCTCACTGAAATATCAAGGAAGTTAAATGCAGCCTTTGTATGTTGTGAATTATGTGACAGCACTTACATTCTGCCTACAATACTTGTTAAGGGCATTTTGGTCTTCATACATATTTCAATATTCATACTTCATTTGTCTAAGAAGCTACATTGTGTATGTGAGCTCAAAAATTCAATGTGACAGGCCAATCAAAGTGGCAGTAGTGTGTTTTTATCTTATCTGTTAAAAGGAATTACAAGGGCAGCATTGTAATTTTGGGTGTATCAAAATGTTGACATGTGTAATGTGGTCCTGGAGTGAGAGTATAGTGATACCTTTGTATTTCTTGGGGATTAAGATCAAAAAGGCTTTTCAGATATATATTTATATACATATTGATATAGTGAGCTGGTATATGCTTTTTAAGGTAAGTTGGCAAAGGGCAAACTGGTACTATCTCCTCTGCATTGTCAGAATTTCTTTGCTCACAGATTGGAGGACCTCAGCTTAATCCTATCCATTTGTTTTAGGGTTGCATTATCAAAGGGTGTGTGTATAAAAGCAATGCTACAACTGCTGCTAAGGTTTAAGCCTGAAAAATATAATTTCAATACTCTCTAGAGACTGTTCTTGAGTGACACGAAAAGGGGGAGCTGAATGAGAGTTTCTGAGTATTAATTCAACTATGTAAACTCATTTTTAATCTCAGAAGTTGCTGTGTGTATGTGTCACTTGAAGACTTACAAGTAACAGTGTTGTTAAGGCTTAAATGTTGTTGTCAAGGTTAGTATGGGAGGTCTAATTTGGTTCTAGAGGCTTGAGGTGAAAAGTAGAGGTTGATGAAAGTTTGAAACACCTATTTATATCTGCTGAAATCAGGTATAAGCTTAAATACTCACTATTTCAGAATTTGGTTCCTTAGAGCTTGATATTTGAGTATTTTGAGATGAAATAGCTGCTGTGGATTACTTCCTTGATTTAATATGCTATAAGCCTAGAGTTTAACATCTGAGCATGAGTAACTTAATGATTTGATGCTGTTAAAATTGAATCCATCTCAGAAAATTGGTTAGTTTAAGTATTGACCCTAAGAACTACACTAAACTAAGGTTTTAACCTTGTCTTGTTGAGATTTGTGAACTGTATTGTGATACCGTGGTTCAATCACTGTGATTTTCATTTGAACATGAGTATATTGATTATACAATACTGTGAGAAGCTGAACAAGTGCTGAGAACAAGTTCAAAATTCCAAAATTGCCCTAAGAATTAAGTTGCTGCTGAACTGAGACTAAACTAACCTGCTGTGCACTGTGATCTTCTGGAATATGTGTTGAATTGTTTTATCTTGCTTGGTTCTTGATTCTAATATGAAAAGCAAGTGTAAAGTTTGGGAGTTGAGATTGTTGTGATTAAAGCTGAACAGAGCCATTATAGTGTTTGTGTATTATCATAGCTGTCAGTTAAAGCTATTCTGCAGAAACTCACTAATAACAGTTTTTGGGGCTGTGATTAATGAACTTCTTGATGGGATTAATCACTAGGATTTTGTGTGGATATAATACAAGGTTATAAGAGTGCATTCCAAGTCTGGGACCTCATAGAATACCTATTATACCCTCGAAATAGAGGCATTACAGCAGCACCAGATTAGACCCTGCAGAAACTGTGTTGCTACTGATTTTGTGCTTTATTAACCTTATCTTGCTGTGCTTACTGAAGATACTGTGTGTGCAAGTGTATTGTGATTATTTGTAGCTGTGGGAACCTGCATTTGATCAAGGCTCAGAGGTTTTGACAGAATTGCCCTTGAAGAGCTTGGAAGCTAGGGTTTTAGGTTCTTCAAGTCTAATATGAACTGAGATTCTTAACCTATTAAGTAAGTTTATTTTGTGATATCAAGGCTATGAATATAGAAGAACAGTCAGTGTTGAAGCTACAAGGTGATTTGACAGATTTACCCTTGTCTAGGGGTTTGAAGCTTTATGTGCTGAAATTGTTGTAGACTTGCAGCTCACTGTCTAAGTTTGATTTGAGCAAGTTTATTGAGCTTGTCCAAGGTTATGGAAACCTAGTGTGATTTTCACTGAAGCTGCATTGTACTCTGGAAGCGTTATCTCACTAATTGTAGCAGTGTAAAAGCTAGGGTTTCATCTTGTTGTGTACTTTGTGCTGTGTATTCAATCTTATCTTATGGTGTAGCTGAAGTATCTTGTACTTGATGTATTGACACCTCATTCCATTGTTGACTTAGCTGTTGAGGGCTTGTGAGTCCAAGCAAAGTTGCTTAGGACAGGGGGAGTGCTTGTGTGCACATTGTGAAGCTTGTGTGTGTGTAAAGGGAGTGAAAGTTAGTGTCCTAGTTAGTACAAGGTGTGTGGAAAGTGGGGCAGCTGAGTGAGTAACTATTACATACAACAAGTGAAGATGAAGAGCTAGTGTGTGTGTAGTGGGTGTGAAAGTTAATGTTCTTACTTGTACAAAGAGTGTACTGAGAGTGAGACAGTTGAGTGTGTAACAACTTACATCACCTAGTGGAGCTTTTATTGGCAGGAGCCAAGAACCAAGGTTTTTCCCTATTAAGAGGGTTTCCTTGTAAATCTTGTGTTGTGTTGTGATTTGGTTATTTGTCTTCTCTAGAGTGTGTTTTGATTCTCAAGTTTTCTTGAAAAAAGGAAAGAATTTACTTAGACCAATTCACCCCCTCCCCCTCTTGGTCTAACAATCCCTAATTTTAAAAGGATAGTTTTAGTATTTATTTAATTGTTTTAATTGCATTTTTTGTTGTTTATTTGATTAATTTGCTATTTGTTTATGTGTTTAGTTGAATTACTCGTTTAATTGAAATTGTGTGCTTAAATGGTTTATTTTAAATTAATTGTTGTATGAAATTATTTGTTGAAATGCTATACAATGATGTGTAGTTATTTAGTACTTTAAATGTTATTTTTATTTTAAAGGATGGATATGGATAGTAGTAATAGACCAACCAATTGGGTCTCATGGACTACTTGGATAGGAGTCTTAATAGGTACGGATAATTACCCATGGATAGCTATACATATGTATATGGATATATATGTATATAAGGTTATTATAATAATAATTATTATTATTAATAGTTAGAAATAATACTTATATTCAGTTAGTATTATATATATTTATAAGTTGTATATTATGTTATATATATTATGAATATCACGTTAGTTTTTAGCAGACTATGTATATATAAGTATACTTTTATTATGTTCCTTTTTCCTTTTGTAAATCTGTAAGGTAAGTAGAATTGGAATAGAATTATATAATAGTAGTATATATATATATATATTATATGTCTGTGAAAGGGTTGGAAACCCTATTCACGCAGACACTAATAGAGGCAAAGAAATAGGCGAGTTTCATAGAGAAACTAAGAGAGGAAGAAGGAGGATTTGGCAAAGGGGTGAAGGTCTATCCAAGGAGAAAGAAAAGAAGCTATTCATGGGTTAGGCTCAAGTAACAGATGTGACGGCCTAAGTTTTGTAAACCCGGTGCGTCAGTGATGACCAAAAGATGACCCGATAATGGATCCGAAATGCAGAAGCGAAAGGTGAAACAACGGTCTCTAGAGATACAATGCATCTCTAAGACACCAATGTGACCCTCAATGAGGTCACGAAACCCAAAGGAAACAAATGCAGAAGTGTCATTTCAAAAATGGACAAAAAAGACCTAGGGGCAAAATGGTCATTTTGCAAAAAGTGGATTCAGGTGCTATAGAGCACACCGCTGGAAAGACAATAACAATTTAGTCAAGTTAAAAAAAAAAATTTACTCAATTTGGAGTCCGGACGAGGGAGAAAGGTCAAAAACAAAAATGATGTCGTGGCGACCCAACGAGGACAACCCACCACTGCTGCAACTGAGAGTAAAAACGGGCATCTAAACGGACTTTTTTGGAAAAACTCAAAGAAGAAACCCCCCCTAAAATCAAGTTTCCTAGCCCAAACATGGACAAAAAAAAAAAAAAAATGCATTGTAAAATGCCCAGAACGCCCCCAAGAAAATCAGGTCAAGAGGAAAAAAACTAATCCGAGCTACTGCCCAAGTTTTGGAAATAAGGCTTCAGGAGGTTTTTAAATTGCCTAAATTGAAAATGCAATATTAAAATTCACCCACAAGACCTCCAGAAGTTTTGGATCGGTCGGGACGATTTTAAAAAAAAAAGTTGATGAATAGTAACAACTACATTTGTACTAAAAATTTGCAAAACTTGGCAGCAAGGATTTTTCGAAAAAATATGGATTTTTAAGGGCCAAGATGATGTTTTCTGGAAAAACACAAAGAAGAAACCCCACCTCAAAATTGAGTTTTCTACGTGACACGGGAGGAAAAATGAAAAAAATGTATTGTGAAATACCCGAAATGCCCCTGGAACAAAATAGGGTAAAACTCCCTAAAAATGCTACTTAGAGTTTTTGTTTCATCAAGGAAGGTATTGTTTGCCAAAGTGAGCATGCAAGTGTATGTAATATGATAAAATAGATGTGCTACAATGGCCTATGGCCTCATTACAATACATTTACAACATTTGACATGTCAAACCTCCAAGTTAGAAAAATTACATTTCATAGACAAATCATGAATATGCTAACACTTGCATGTGAACAAGAATGCTTCTAAAGAAGCTCAACTCAGCAAATCACCCAAGCAATTGCAATCTCCAATCTTGTATCCTATACCTGAAATATGCCCCAATATCGTAGGGGTGAGTAACATAAAGCTACTCGTAGGAAATGAGCATGTATCGACCTACATTTTACAAGTGTACATGATTTAATCATTGTGGTTCATTTCACCTAACGTCTATGTCAAAGGTGAGACTCAGGGAGCATCCTAACTACCTAAGATCATTTCTAGCATAAAACACATCATTTATGCAATTTCAACAACACAAGAGCATGCTACACATAGCAACAAGATATAACATGCTTACACAAAGCAACTAGTTAGAAACATGCTTACACAAAGCAACCAGATAGAAACATGCTTACACAAAGCAACTAGATATAGATTCTCAAAGTTATCAACTTGAAATCTAAATGCTAAATCAACTAAATATAACAATTTAGTATGGATGTACTTAACAACATCAAATCGCCAATAACCAAAACCACAGTCACAATATAAACATGATTGATAACTTGGAATTAAATGCGAAAATAAATAATGGAAGACTTGGACATCAGTCGGATGAGACCGATACAGGGCTAATTTGGAGCTACTAACCCCCAGGTAGCTTACCCAACGCGCGAACTTTTCTGGGCTAATTTGGAGCTACTATTTCCAGGCAGCCTACCCAACACGTGAACTTTTGACTTAGAGGACTCTTGTCCCCATACTAGAACCAAACCCTAGCCATCATGCAATGTCCCAAGTGGTTCCAAAATAAATAGGTAAGTTTACAATTTATATACGTATTGAATAGTACACGAAACTACCTTCATGCACAAGTAGGTTGAAACCACACAACACATGCTCTAATCCACAACTACTATAGGATGATAATGTCGAATCTTCAGAGCACGATTCGTTACGTGCTATAATAACATCACATGTTGAATCTTCAGAACGCGATTCGTTACGCGCTATAACAATATAATCCAATATTGAAACATAACTCATAAATCCATTATAAGTCAAAAGTCATGCTTTAAACATACTATCAATGTCAAATACATGAGTTAATCAATAATACAATAGAAACGGAATTTAATCAATAAACTAATTAAATTCCCTAGGTTTCAAATCTCAATCAAATAGCCTCTAATTAATACATGATAAAAAATATAGCATGATCATTACATACACCACATCAAAAGTCAATTAAGCCATAAGAACAATAAAGTGGAATTTAATTAAATCATGATAATCAAATCCCTAACTTCTAAAACAACATCAAATGGTTCTAAATTAACATATGCTAGAACATAAGTCATAGTTATCACAAATATCAAGTTAAACACTTCATTAGGCCAATGGAACACTTAATTAGATTTTAATTAATCATTTTAATTAAAATCTCTAGATTTTCATACTTGTCCAAATGCTCTCAAATTAAAGTATGTTAAACAACATGGCAAGACATAATTTAAAAGCATATCACAAGTCAATTTCATGCAAGGTACGGCCATGGAATTTAATCTTTTACAAAAGATAAATATTAAATAAAATACGCAATTTTTATTCAATCAATACCAATTTAATATATGTTAACAAACATATTAAAACATGATTTTCTAGCATGCCACAATTCAAATCAAAGTTATATATCATCATGAATTTTAAATCTTATACAAAAAAATAAAAATTACTAACTTTCTAAATTTGATACAAGGCATACATATAAGTTGTATAATCATGAGAAACACTCAATACAACACATATAAAATCCTAAAACATTTCCTACCTCAATTTGAGATGAAAATCTCAAAAGTCATCAAAATGGAACGGCTCCGAATCCGACGAAACTACTAGGTTTTGTCGGGGACAACGCCGTGAACATAACCCCCATGAAAGCCCCATCAAAATCACAACTTGACTTCAAACCCAAACTTAAAGAATGGTCAGAAATGGGTTCTAATAAAGGTGAAAGAAGCGCGTAGTCAACACGAACACTAAACGCAAAGGCCCTTCTATGTTCTGATGAAGGAATAAAACTCAAAAGAGGAGAGAGAAGATGGCAGCCTCCCTTGGGCTGCTATGGAAGCTTCAGGTCGTGCAAGAGAGTGGGGAAGATGAAAAAATAAAATATCTCACCCCCTTTTATAGAAATCTCAAAAAGTGCCCCGAACGGGTCGCGCCGGGTCCAAAAAAGTGAAATTTGAGCAGACGCACTCAAATGACAAAACTCTATGAACAAAAAAGATTCAAAATGAGAAAATATGAACAACGGAAGAAATGGCGTCAAAAACCAAGTCCCGAGCAGAAAGTTATGCCCTAAACAAGTTTGGCGCTAACTGGGGCCAGAAACCCTGAAACTGGAAAACAATGACCAGAAGGAATTTCTAAGAGTATACGACTCGACGAAAGTGAAAATGAATCCTGTACGAGGATTCAGGCTCAAAACAAGGTATTTAGCAATAAATTTCATTAATTGCACAATGGCCCCTCCAAAAAGTTAAAACTGCACTAATGGCCTAGAATGAAAATATCTTCCAAAAATATTTTCTTAAAAACCCCTGAAATAAAATATCTTCAAAAGATATTTATGAAAAACACCCCAAGGAAAGAAAATAATTTCAAAGAACTTTGCATCCATGCCCCTATGGACACCGGGAGTAACCAGAGTACTTTCTTGCAAAAGTAAAGATACGTATTTCGTGGAAACCACTCAAGATGGAGATACATGAAGTCAAAAACCAACTTCGAACACAAGAAGTGTGGTTATGCCGACAAAGTGTCAAACGGGGAAAAGACAAAATAGGGAAAATGACGAAATAGGGAAAAGGACGAAAAGTGAATAGTGTCGAAAAATGAAAAATGTGGAAACGACTCGGTCCTCAAAGGAAGTTGTCAATCCACAGAAAAGAGTCTCGAAAATCACTCCAGAGCACTCGAGACGACACTAAGTGAAGAGGAACTGAACTCAGAAGGGAAAGACAACAGAAAAAAAAAAAAAAAAAAAAAATATCCGTGAAAATCCGGGTCATTATAACAGAGGTCATGACAGCAGCCAAGGGTCACCAAAATTGGAGTAAGAAGGAGGTTTAACATTTCAACCCAAAATCCTTAAATGCAAGTTCTTCTTTTAACTCTTTCCCTTAAATCTCGTGTTCTATACATTCTTAGGTTAATTCCAAGATTTTTAATTAGTAAAATCAACCATGTATGCATGCTTAAAAGATGAATTACGGTGTATATGGCTATTTTTGTATCTTTGCTTGCTCTTGATTTTCAATGCATGATTCCTTGTTTTAAATTGTCTAAATTAAGCATAAAATATTAAAATAATTGTTCGGGAATGTTTGGGACTTAGTACAATCAATTAGGGCCCTTAATGGAATAGAGTGGAGTAGACAAAGGTTATCGGAGATGAAAAAAATGACTCAAGAACCTTTATCTATCTTATTTTCCCGTTTTAGATTAATTTCGTGTTATTGCCCTTTTCATGTATTGATCCCCAAAATAAGTCAATTCAGCCAAATTAGAGCACAAAAGAAGCTATCTCAAGCTGAATAGAATAAGGGAGCAAAAAGGAGCAAAGTGGTGGAAAAACAACAAGATTCGATCGATCAGAAATACCTTCGATCGATCTCACAGTGATCAATCCAGCCTCACCAAGATGGATCAAACCCCTTGTCCTTATCCTCAAGAATTTCCATCTTTGATCAATCTAACCTTCATTTAGATTGATTGAAGTTCTTTGATCTTATCCCCACTTACCATTTTTGTCTTTTTCCCAAAATATCCCAAAAATATCTCAAACTTGTCTTATTCCAAAAAGTCGCTGCCAAGGTTTGATCAATCCGGCGAAGTTTTGATCGATTCAGCCAAGTTTTGATCGATCTGTCCATTCTTTGATCGATCTCATCACAATTCAATCGATCGAGCATCCTCAAATCTGAAATAAAACAGAGTCCAGCTCATTAAAAGATGGCTCATGGTGTAATCATTGAAAGGACCCTAGTGCACGAGACCTGACCATTTGGTGTGACACTTGAGCTACCTATATAAGGATTTTAAGCCATTTTTACATATATCTCATAGAGGATCATTCTACAACAAGAGAGCAAAAAAAGAGAAGATGAGAGAGCCTAGAGATTAGAGAGACATACACTACTTGGGAGTTCTTCCATTCATCTAGGGTTTCCATCAAGGAGAAGATACTTCCTACCATGGAGATGGCCTTTGAAGGTTGGATAACTACATCAATGAGTGGCTAAACATCTTCTTGGGGCTAGAGTTAGCCCTAAGCATGCCTTCTAAGTCTTGATGTTTTGTATTTTGAGGGGATTTGTGTTGTAATCTTGTCTTGACATTTAATTTATATATGAATCTTGTTCTTACAATGATTTATGTTGTCTAATACTTCCAATTGATTATTTCATTCTATTCATATGTCTATGTATGCTATAATAGATGTTCATGTGTTTATCTCTTGGTTTTATGACATTGATGCGTGTCTATGTGTGTTGATACTATGAATCTAGATATTGTCAAGGTATAGTGCTTGAATAGAATACTCTTGTGATTTATTTAATGGTTCATACTCATTTCTTGATGGATTGTGCCTCTACCTTAGTTTAGTTAGTTTAATTTTCATGCTTCTAGCTTAGTTGTAGTGTAGTTGCCTTATTTTCCTAGATGTGAGGACGATCTATACTTGTTGTTTGATGTTCCATACTTATGAATGCAAGTAGTATAATTCTCTAACTTGTTAGTGTGTTGATTGTGAGCTTAAAGGAAGGAATAACGGCTTAGTTAAATATATTGTGCTATTCACTAGGTTGTCTAGACAATGCATACTTAATTAGTCAATCCATGCTTGTTCATTAAATCATTCACACCTCCTTGTATTGCAACACATATTTCCCCTCATTTATAACACATTGAGTATCTATAATGGTGATGTTTAGTGGTTACCTCTAAATCCCAAGATTCCTCACTCTTGTTCTCTACCCTTTATTTACTTTAGTTTCTTTGTATTAAATTTATCTACATTGTAGTTTAATTAATCAATCAAACCATCTTTTGATCACTCGACCTACTAATCCAACCTTGTTTCCATTTCAAATGTGCATTCAATCCCTTGGGACGATCCTTACTCACCCTAACTATATTAGTAGTTAGAGGTAGTAGTGACACTTTATAAATTTAAACTTGGCCACACTTTTGTATACAATTTGGGGTGTCGCAATGACCACACACCAAATATCTCTTTGTGGCTGTCTCTCTATCTCAATTTTTTCTCTCTGTAAAATATCTTTCTTAATTTTTTCTCTAAAATATCTTGTGGCCGCCCATACTTTTTTATATCTCTCTCTATAATTTTTTTTTCTCTTTACAAATTATGTGCTACTAATATTATCTCTCTAATTTTGTTTTTTCTCTCTAAAAATCCTGTTGTTGCCAATATTATCTCCCTAATTTTGTTTTTTCTCTCTAAAAATCCCATTGTTGCCAATATTATCTCTCTAATTTTGTTTTTTCTCTCTAAAATTTCTTCCCCCTTAAAATTTCTCTCTCTAACAATCTTTCTCTCTCTAAATTTGTGTTTTTCTTAATTTTTTTTTTCTCATTTGTTTCCTCTTTGATTTACTCTTA
The DNA here is from genome assembly GCF_030987335.1 of Cornus florida. Taxonomy (NCBI): domain Eukaryota; kingdom Viridiplantae; phylum Streptophyta; class Magnoliopsida; order Cornales; family Cornaceae; genus Cornus; species Cornus florida. Next base: position 29,785,171 of record NW_026775571.1, on the reverse strand, counting down.
TATTTTTTTTCTCTTTTTTTTTTTTTTTTTTTTTTTTAACTCTTTGCTTTGCTCTTAAATTTTGTGTTAACAGCTATGGAATTGGTTGGAAATTCAAGGAGCCAATCATAATCACTCATGCCACTGCATGTAACATAAATTACAGTTAAAGAACATAATCAACCAAAATGAGAAAAAAAGAAGTTATAACATCAATTAAGATGAAGATTAGTACATATTAGTACAACGAAGGTACTACATGTAATATGATGGGATTTCCAGATGGATTTGTTTAGTTGGAAATCAAGGCTAACTGGAAGGGACGAAAGTGCTTGGCAGTAATTGTCATGGTAAACAGCAAGTATATTGCATCTCACAATTCAATCAAAATGAACACGGCCAAAAAAAGTAATAACATTATACAGCTTCAGTCTCAACCACAATAAACATGAAAAACAAGTTGTAACACCACCAACTGTCAAGTATACCGCATCCCATTTAGAAAGAAAAAAAAAAAAGTATACTGCATCCCATCATTCAAACCAAAATAAACATGACCAAAAAATGTTTTATCATCACTTGAACGACATCCTAGCTGCCAAAAAAGTTGTATGATCCATTGCATTGCTGTATTCCATATTCCATGCCCAACTGTCAATTAAAACAACAAATCAGTATCCCGATGTATTCCATATTCCATGCCCAACTGTCAATTAAAACAACAAATCAGTATCCCGAAAAACATGTCACATTGTGATTGAGGTAAGAAACCGTATAAGACTTACCACTACTACTGTGTATTTTGTGTCCACATGTCAGCAACTTGAGATTAAGGTACACTTGCAACCTATTGAGATTGACAAAATAAGCAACAATATTTTCAATTTGGAGATCACTCAATTAACATACACACATAGAAAAGTACCTCAGCACTCATTCCACCACTACCCCTTCCACCACCTCTAACCATCCCAACACCTCCACCTTTTCCACTTACAACCTGTTAAAATAAACTATAAATTAGAGATTTATGAAATTAAAACCACATAGCTATAGATTCTTTAGAGTTGAAGTGATATAAGTTACCTCCATTGCAGCTCCAATATTAGTGACATTTGTAGCACCTTTTCCACCTCTAGGGACACTTACAACACCTCTTCCACTAGTAGGAAGAGTTGAATCACCTCTAAGGACATTTACAGCACCTCTTCCACCTCTAAGGACTTTTATAACACCTCTTCCACTAGGAGGAAGAGTTGCAGCTCCTCTTCCACTAGTAGGAAGAGTTGCAGCACCTCTAGGGACATTTACAATACCACTTCCACCTTCCTTTCCACCTCTAGGGATATTTACAACATCTCTTCCAATAGGAGGGACAATTTCATCACCTCTAAGAACATTTACAGCACCTAATCCACTAGAATGGAACGTTGTATCACCTTTTTGAACTCCACCTCTAGCCCTTTCACTCTGTATTGCAACACTTCTTTGAACTCCACCTCTTTGGACCTATTTAAGTTTATAATGAGAATATTAATACAAGCATAAATATTTTGAATTTAAGTATAGTAATTTGAAAAGTTAATACCTCGACAATAGTACCACATTCATATCTTACCCTTCTAACCGCTCTACCACTATGGCTGCTTCCAATACCTCCATCATTATGGATATTTCCCATACCTTCAACATTATTAACATCACCTATACAAACATGCAGTCTTACTCTTGGAAGAGGTTGTCGACCTCCCTTGCTAATAGGTTATGGTCTAGGTTTATGTAATACCCCTAATTTTAAAAGGATAGTCTCGGTATTTTTCTTTTATGGTTTTGGTACATTTTTGTTATCTTTTATGGTTTTGGTGCATTTTTGTTAAATTCTTTGATTATTTATCTATTTGTTTAATTATTAATTGTTTAATTGTTTAGCTGATTTCTTTGTATTAATTAAATTATATGTATGTGGATGCTCATTAATTGTTTAAATTAATTTATTTGTGTAACTGGCATTATTTGTTTAATTGTAACTATAAGATAGGTTACTAGAATTAAATGTTTAAATTAATTATTGGGTAAAGTGCAAAAAACCCCCCTGAACTTTGCTCTCTCTCAAAAAATTCCCTTGAACTTTTTTTTTTTATAGAAAACCCCCTAAACTATTCTCATTTTTGCAAAAAAACTCAGGTGACACTGTTCTGGTAATTTTTTGGTGGTGCCTATATGCTGTAAATTATAAATGGCAATCCTACCCTTATATACAGTATATATATGTTGTAGTATGTGTGTGTGTGTGTATATATATATATATATATATATATATATATATATATATATATATATAACACAGTACATATATATACACACGTTTATATCTTCCAGTAACCACATTCAAAACCCAAAACCTCTTACTGATTTGGGACCCAATTTTGCAAATCAAACCAAACTATTCACAAAATCAACCTTAATTAAATCATTGCTTTGGATTTTGCTTTTGTCGTTTCTGCTTTTCCTCTCCTGGCGGCCATGGCTACCAGAATCTGACGCTGCCATGATTGAGTTGTCCAAATTTATTGGGTTTGAAGATTTGGACAAAAAATATTTATTTGGGTAATTGGAGGTGATGATGGGTTGGTGTGGGCTGGGAAAAAAGTAACAAAGTTTTGTTTTTCAATTAAAACCTTAAACCAAGACCACCAAATTCAACCACAAATGTCACCTAAGCTTTCATTCTTTGACAAATTGTCATCTCTCTTTGTGAATCTTCACTGATTTGATAACTCAACAATCACAAATCGGTGTTCTTGCTGGAAAGAAAGACTTTTCACCGGACTGAAGCTCACCGGAACTGTTGCTGCAATTGGGTCTCGGTGTCTCGCTAATTTGTCACTTGTAGTTAGCCGTCGAGAGCTCAAGCTCCTCACCAGTGTTGTTGCTAGAAAGAAAAATTTTCATCGTTCTGCAATTCTCGCTTGAGTTCCGTCTCTGCAACCTCCCTGGAGTTTGTGGGTCTATGAAGGTGGAACTAGCCGGACTTGTTTGAGTTGATGAATGAAGATATAGCTCTCCCTGATATTCACGATGAACATGCTTCATTGTCTTCCCAGTAGGTCTCGTCGATTTTTGCTGGTCTAATCGGCTGTTCTTTAATGGAAATATGGGTTCTAACTAAGCCAGTTCAATGTTGGAACTCCGGCCACTGATGGGTCTTTAATATTATTCCAGCCATGGTAGTCATCATCCTCATCGCCACTGATGCTATGTGACTGTTACTTGGCATCAATGGTGGAGTAATTAATGAACAAACCAATTGATGGTTTTTGTCGTGCGACACTGGTTTGGTGCTAAAACGATACGGAGGAGATGATAAGGTTGGAACCTAGATGTTGGTTGTGATAATGCAGTGAGCTGTTCAATTTCTATTGGCTTTTGAGATTTTTTTTTACAAATCAGTAATAGAAATTAATAAATAATTAAAACAGGGCTCTTCAATTAAAGGGTAAAATAGTAATTTTCTTTTTTCGGTTAGGCCAACTTAACCTAATGTCCTTAAATGCAACTTTTTAATAGTTCAGGGGGGCACTTGTTAAATGAAAGGGGTTTTGTACAATTCGCTTATAGTTCAGAGGGGTTATATGCACTTTACTCATACTTATTTAAATTAAAGTGTTTATTTTTGCTTAAGGATGAGATTGGATGGTATGGATTAAATGGGTACGGTTAATACCCATGGATACTTATACGTGTATATATGGATATATATGTATATGTGGATTGAGTTACATATTGGTAATTATTGGTAATTAAATTAGTATTTTATTCATTATATAATGTATATTATGATATTAGGGTTTTATATCTTTTTACGTGTTAGCCGACTTAATTATGTTTCATTGTACTTTCTTTTCTTTTTCTTCTCTAGTTATAATTTGAATTAAGGTTGAGAACGTATATAAATATAACATTACGTCTGCTTAGGGTTTAGAAACAACAAAACCCTATTTACGAACAGAGAGGGATTTAAAAGAAAAACAAAGAGAATAAATTAGGATTTGGCTAAGACTAGGGCTAAACCAAGGAGGGGTATTTAAAGCTTGCTTGTAGGTTAAACTAGGAGTAGTAGAGGACTTAAGAACAGTCTCAGATTGCTAAAAAAATTAGGAAGACGAAGTTAAGGTTTAAAAACTGAAATCAGAGGCAAGTTCTATTCTTAACTCTCTCCCTTAGGCTTCATGTTCTTTACATGCCTAAATAATTTAAGATTAATTAAATGTTAATAATTTATCTGTTATGCATGTTTAATCTGATTCATAACAGTATGTGTGTTAATAAATTTTAATTGCTTGAACTTACGATTTCTTGCATCAATATCGGTTTAATTAATTTTAGTGATACATTGTGGACTTAAAAACTATGCAAGGACAATATGGGACTTAGCTATGACTGCTAGGAACCCTAACACAAAGGAACAGGATGTGGGAAAGTCGCCGGAGGAGTGGAAGAAGAAGCAGAGGAGGGAGAGAGCCTGCTCCCTCTTGGAGAGAGCCGGCTCCCATAGAGTAGAGGTGGCTCCCCTTTATAGGGTGCTAGCTCTAGGCTGTTGGGAGGCGGCTCCCTAACCAAGGGAGCCGGCTCCATGAGGTGGAGGTAGCTCCCTTTGTTAGGGAGCCAGCTCTTTGCTAAAATTTATGTTTATTTATGCTTTCGGCGATGGTTTTGCTACTGTAGTTGAGTTTTAAGTTCCAAATGCAACTAGGAACTGCTTTGGGAGGTTTTAAATAGCTTTTAGGGACAAGTTTTAAATCCAGTATGCATAAGAAACTTGTTATTGCTAGAGATTTTAAACAATATGAGAGTTTTAACAAATTTATGCATTGATACTGGATATGGTTATATAAACTGCTTAGCTTTATTGTAGCAATTTTCTGTGAATGATAATACAGTAGGAAGAATGTAATAGCAGTATATAATGATCATGTATATTACATTTTTGAATTAGGCTCAATGGGGATGAATTGATGTTTAAATGTATTTTTTTTTAAATTCATCAATTATTAGATTTTGTGGAGTAGGATCAAATAAGCATGTTAATATATATATATTTCTATTATGCTTATTATAGATCAATTGATGGTTACAACTACTATCTATATTATCATTATTTAGATGTTTGGATAATATGCACCGGTATGGGACGGTGGCATATTAGGGATGGATTAGCTCAAAACGTTAAGTCCTACCTATTCTGGAATAAGGGAATGCATTATAAAATTAAATTCTAATTATATTTAAGTCAGATCAGCTGAACAAGTTGAATGATTAATTAGATTACTTGCTACTTATATTTAAGTCAGATTAGCTGAATAAGTTGAATGATTAACTGGATTTTTTATAGATGGATAGGATTTTTATATATATGATTATGGTACCACGATATAAGCTTGAGTCTCAGGATCAATGGTTAGGAAGCGTATATGCATTGGGATGCATAACTTGTTATGATAGGTAGCGGTGTACCCTGTTAGGCTTAGGTACACATGCCCACTTCGGGTGTGTTTCGCATGTTGCCTATATTCAAGTCGAGACCCCCTTTGTAGTCTAATGAGAGTCCCTTAGTGTGGATATATATATGTATGGACTATATAGCTATTGTCAAATTATTTAGGATGTATATGCGTATCGAGTCTCTGTTTGGATTATAATAGTATAGAACTTGCTCGTGGGCCTGAGCTATTATCATTTTTCAGGTATCGGACGGTTTCAGTCTTAGAGCTTGTTCGTGCTGAGCAGAGACGGTCACTCATTCTTTCGACGACGTAGAACTCTCTTCATGGTTTAGCTTCGGAGTTCGGTTTAGTTGTTTACATTTCAGTTTGGGATTTTTAGTAGGGGTCCACTAGAGATCGATTCCCGAGTTATTTAAATATTGGAGGTTTTAGAAAGTTTTGGGATTATTGGATTTTATTATTTAATTTTGAGGATTATATTTTAGAATTCTTTCAGCTTTTATTATTTTATTTCTTAATTCATTTTGTATTCCGTATGCATTTAAATATTAATTATCTGGTATCCCTCGGATCTGTGCTCGGACTTAATCACCCTTGGGTCTAGAATTGAGGGGTATCATAGTTGGTATCAGAGCACTCCAGGTTCAGTGTCTCTAGGGTATTTCGTATTAAGATTTCCGCGTAGCGTATTCTCTTGTTTAGAGCTTAAGTTTAGGATTCGTTGTACTCCTTTACGGTTTGCTTAGAACGTACTGATGTCAAGTTTATTCTGTAATTTCAAAATATTTGGCATTAGGAAAAGGATGTGGTCAGCGATGAAAGCAAATAGAACTTGCTCGTGGGCCTGAGCTATTATCATTTTTCAGGTATCGGACGGTTTCAGTCTTAGAGCTTGTTCGTGCTGAGCAGAGACGGTCACTCATTCTTTCGACGACGTAGAACTCTCTTCATGGTTTAGCTTCGGAGTTCGGTTTAGTTGTTTACATTTCAGTTTGGGATTTTCAGTAGGGGTCCACTAGAGATCGATTCCCGAGTTATTTAAATATTGGAGGTTTTAGAAAGTTTTGGGATTATTGGATTTTTATTATTTAATTTTGAGGATTATATTTTAGAATTCTTTCAGCTTTTATTATTTTATTTCTTAATTCATTTTGTATTCCGTATTCATTTAAATATTAATTATCTGGTATCCCTCGGATCTGTGCTCGGACTTAATCACCCTTGGGTCTAGAATTGAGGGGTATCATAGTTGGTATCAGAGCACTCCAGGTTCAGTGTCTCTAGGGTATTTCGTATTAAGACTTCCGCGTAGCGTATTCTCTTGTTTAGAGCTTAAGTTTAGGATTCGTTGTACTCCTTTACGGTTTGCTTAGAACGTACTGATGTCAAGTTTATTCTGTAATTTCAAAATATTTGGCATTAGGAAAAGGATGTGGTCAGCGATGAAAGCAAAGAAGGACCCAAAGAAGAAAAAGATTACTCCGACGATTCCCCTGCGAAGGCCAACCAAGAAGGCAAGATTGGAGACCAAGAAATTGGTTCCAATAGGTGTTATTTCAGAGTATAAGCCAAGGAAGCTTTATTGTGTGTGACATTGGCCACCATACTGTAGACCTAACACAACTTTGGTGGTGCTTGAAGCTGAGCCAAGTGGAGAGGAGGACCCCAAAGAAAATCATGATGGAGGAGATACTGGAGTATCCCAGATGAAGGGTACCGGAGTTCAAGGATGAATGCTCTTTTAAGAGTAATTTTAATTACTAGTATTAGTGGAGGTATTAGTAAAAGTGTAGTACAGATTTAATCACATACATTAGTATTATTTTAAAGAATATATGACGATTATTCTTTTGGAATTGTATGATTTAAAGAGGTTCTTAATGAAGTTAACTAGTGGTTTTGGCTATCTCTATTATGTTTTATGATAACATTTTTAGAGAGTTATACATAAATGGTTTTGTTAAACTATTTTGGGTTGTGATTGTTACGACAATAAAAGATTATTATAGTGGAGTGATAATTAGAGGAAGCAAACAAATCTTTATTTATGGGTACGTTATGTTGAGATAGGACAATTATCAATGAGTTTATAAAAGAAACTTGTGGGAATTAATCTTGTAAGACGGATTATAAAAGAGATAGTTTAGCACCTTCCAGGGTAGTTACTACACTTGTGGAGAGTTAGGTCATATTTCCAGGCAGTGTTCTAAAGCAGGACAGGGATAGGGCAGCATGTGCAGCAGGGACAGAGGACACTAGTACCTTTACCCGCTCCACAGATTCCACGGATTCAAGGATAGACATATCCGGCTTTACCAGCACCGTCATAGCCTCAAGGACAGGCACTACAGTAGTTGCATTATGGCAGGGTGTTCAACCCCATGCCACAGGATGTTCAAGTACCTCAGGCTGTTGATGGTATGTTTCCTATACATAGTACAAATGGTCATGTTTTATTTGATATGGGTGCTACACATTCATTCGTGTCTAAATCTTTTGTTGCATTATTTGGGATGACGACGCGAGTATGCAATAAACCTTATGGTATTTCTACACCTTTAGGCAATATTGTCATTTTACATTAGAGTGATGGGCCTATGACACTAAATATCGATAGACTTAGATTTCTAGCCAATCTATTGGTCCAGGACGTGCACATTTATGATGTGATACTTGGAATGGATTGGTTATCTCATTACTATGCCCAAGTTAATTGTTATGATAGGTCTATTGTTTTCACCATACCTGATTAGGATATTTATGTTATCGCTATGCCACGTTCTAACGGGGTCACTACCACTTATTTGTTCTATGTGGAGGAGGAAACAGATGAGAAGATTACAATGTCATTGGATAGCATACCAATTGTACAGGAATTTTTAGATATTTTTTAAGAGATTCTAGGGCTGCCACCTAGTCTAGAAATAGACTTTGTGATTGACTTAGCTCCAGGTGCTATGCCTATTGCTAGAGCACCATACAGGATGACACCAGTAGAGATGCGAGAACTGAGGGATCAAATTCAGCAATTACTCAGCCAGGGTTTTATTCGTAGGAGTACTTCACCCTGGGAAGCACCAGTTCTGTTTATGAAGAAGAAGGATGGTTCACTTCGCCTGTGTATAGATTACAGGGAGTTAAACAAGGTTACTATACGTACGAAGTATCCTTTGTCCAGAATTGATGATCTTTTTGATCAGTTGAAGGGAGGTACGTACTTCTCTGAGATTGATCTACATTCTGGATATCATTAACTTTGGGTTAGGGAGCAGGATGTTCCTAGGAAAACGTTTCTCACTAGATATGGTTCTTATGAGTTTCGTGTCATGCCTTTTGGATTGACTAACGCACCAGCAGTCTTTATGGATTTGATTAATAGAGTATTCAGGGCTTACTTAAATCAATTTGTTATCATCTTCATTGATGATATTTTGATTTATTCTAAGACAGAGGACGATCATGTTAGACATCTTCGCATAGTGTTGCAGACGCTTTGTGAACACCAGTTATATGCCAAATTCGAGAAGTGTGAATTTTAACAATGGGAACTGAAGTTTCTGGGTCACGTGGTGTCAAAAAGAGGAATAATGGTAGATCCAGCCAAGGTTTCAGCAGTGGTAGAGTAGGGATAACCTACTTTACCTATCGCGATTCAGAGTTTCCTCGAATTGGCAGGATATTATCGTAGGTTCATCAGGAGAAAATAGCGGGACCACTCACTCACTCACTTAACTAAGGAGGGGATATGGTTCGTGTGGGATGAACACTGTTAGAAAGCTTTTGCTGAACTAAAGAGCAAGTTAACTACTCCATAGAGTAGGATAGAATATCTGGTTTATACAAATGCTTCTTTACAAGGTCTTGGGTGTGTTTTGATGCAGGAAGAATGACCAATTTTGTATGGATCTTATAAGCTTAAGCCTCATGAGCTTAATTATCCAACACAAGATTTAGAGTTGGCAGCTGTGGTCTTTGCCTTACATATTTGGCGGCATTATCTGTTGGGAGTCCTTCTAATTATTTAGTGATCACAAGAGTCTGTAGTATTTGTTCACTTAGCGGGAGTTGAATATGAGACAACGCCGATGGTTAGAGTTTGTGAAAGACTATCATTTCTCTATACAGTACCATCCAGGGAAAGCAAATGTGGTGGCAAATGCACTCAGTCATAGACCCTATGCGAGTCTTTCTGCTTTTTTCATCATTAAGTGGAATGTTTGAAGACAATTGATGAGTTGTCTGATACTTTTATGGCTTGTATGGTAATTACACCTTCTATCATTCACAAGGTTCTAAAGGCACAACTCACGAATCAACAGTGCATTGATAAGGTTGCAAAGCTAGCTTCTGGGGAGATTCCATTTTACTATGTTGGCACTGATGGAGGTTTGAGGTACAAAGGGAATTTAGTAGTGCCTTCTGCTGACGATTTGAGGAAGGATGTAATGACTGAGACTTATCACTCTACGTTTTTTATTCATCCAGGAGGAGACAAAATGTATCAGGATATGAAGCAACAGTTCTGGTGGGCAAGTATGAAGAAGGATATTGCTATTTTTTTCTCTCAGTGTAATACCCCTAATTTTAAAAGGATATTCCTGGTATTTAATTTATTATTTAATTGCATTTTATTTGCTTATGTGTCATTTTTATTTGATTATTTGCTTAATTATTTTATATTATGGTGATTTAATTGAATTAATTGATTTATTTATTTTTACTTATTTAATTGGAATTATTTGTTTAAGTGTTTAATTATAATTTATTACATTAATTGTATTAGTATTATTTTTCTTTATGGACGTAATTTATTTTCCTTTTATGGACGTAATTGATTTAATTACTTTTATAATTGTTTTAAGTGTATAATTGTTTTAACGGTATATGATTTTTATGTTTTATCACATTATAGGTTTTAGCCGACTTATAGTTGGCTTAGAATTTGAATTAGGTTTTAAGTGAAGCCTATAAATACAATATTATACGTCTGTGTAAGGTTGAAACAAACCCAATTCCCGGAGTGAGAGGCAGAGAGAAACAGAGGGAAGGATTTGAGAGAAACAGAGAGTGAACTTGGGTGATTAACAAAGCAGTTCAAGGAGGAAGGAACGTGGTTGCTTCTGGGTTGAACTAAAGCACCGGAGGTGTAGAACTACAGTCTAGGATGTTGACAGAACATTCAGAGACAGTGGATTAGAGTTTCAAAACTGAAACTCAAGGCAAGTCTCTATTCTACTATTTCCCTCTAATATGTGTTCTGTGCATACCTAGGTAGTCTCCAGGGATCTAATAAATGTTAAAAACGGATTAAATGAATGTTATAACACATCAATTATGCATGCTTAAACAATACTTAATTTCATTGAATTATCTGTGTTGTGTTGCTTAAGAATTTCTAACTGAAAACCTATTGTCGTTGTTTTCAAACGTTGTGTTCAATTCATGTCGTGGTTGTATACCAATGATTTAGGATTAATTTGGAACATTAATTGAACCTTAGAACAGGTATTAAATGAATTACAGAGGCTTGGGTATCGCCGGAGGAGAGGAAGACGAAGTAGAAAAACGCAGAAAGCTTCGGAAAGGGAGAGAGCAGGCTCCCAAAAGGAGGGAGCCAGCTCCCTCATCAAAGGAGCCGGCTCCAAGGAGCATGGAGCCAGCTCCATGCTACAAAGAGCAGGCTCCCTAATTTAGGGAGCCGGCTCTCACTTCAAAAGTGCAGGCTCTCAACTTGAGAGAGCCTGCTCTCACCCAGAATGTCGTATTTTTTGGTTTTTAGACTGTATTTGGGTTGTACAGAGTTTTTATACTCCGTTTAAATTGTTTTAAATAATGTGTATCATTGTTTTAGACCTGTAAGAATATAGGTAAATAATAATTCATAAATAGATTAAGGAATGGACAGTTTACAGTTAGGGAAAGATCCGACATGTTGCACTTTGAATGTTAATCCGCTTACACTTTGGAACTTGGAGGATTGTTTATATGTGATTTAATTCTGATTAATCATATTTAAATAGGATTATAAGTAACATGGATTACTTGAATTTAACCATGTTTGTGTTGGATCAAATTAATATTCACCTTGTTATTCAACTGCATCTGTTTATGGACAATTTGGAGGATATGAATGCTTATATTTGTTTTAGCAGTTTACATTATTTTTAGGCTCTATAATGAATGCCTAATATTGATATAGATGTATTAATTTATATTGATGCATATTTTGGAGGTTGGTTGTTAAATATTTAGTGTTGTTTATTTAACTATGCTATTTGGAGGATTGTATGCACCGGTATGGGATGGTGGCCTACAAGGGATGGACTAGTTCAAATACTAAGTCCTACCTAAACTAGATTGAGGTATGGACTAACCAGAAAGGTTAAGTTCATCTCATATTTTAGTCATGTCAATAAAATAATTGAACGATCTAGTAGTTTCCGGAGGATTTGTTATACATATATCAGACCACTATACAGATAGATGATATTTTGTATTAGGAGTATACAGACTTTATATATTTATGATATGGTGCCATGGTATGAGTTTGAGTCTCAGGACCATGGTTAGGGTGCGTATATCACCTAAGATGGATAACTGGACAGAGGTGTTGTTCCCTGGTAGGTCTAGGTACACATAACCACATTATGTGCGATTTGCATGGCATCTCTACTCAGGCTGAGATAGACCTATTGGACTAGTGAGCGTCCTATAGTGTGTACTTATACATATATGGACTACTTTATTTATTGTTGAGTTTATCCAGGATGTATCTGCATATCGGATTCCTATTTGGATCGTAGTAGAATAGAACTTACATGTGGACCTGACCCACTTTCTTATGTTTCAGGTGTTCGTCAGTTCCTGGGTTAGAGTTTGGTCGTGTAGAGCAGATACAGACTTCCATTCCACCGACTACGTAGGACTACTTCTTTATTAGCTTTGGATTTTTACTACAGTTATTTTATTTTACAGTTGGGATTTTTATTAGGGGTCTACTAGATGGATTCCCAAGTTGTTATATAATTGGAGGTTTTGGATTAATGGATTTGAACAAGTTATATTTTGGAGATTCGGACTTTAGAATTCTTTCAGCAATTTTTATTTATTTCTTATTATTTCAATTTGTATTCTGTGTTCATTAAATATTAATTGTTTAATATTTCTCTCGGGTTTGGGCCTGGGCCTGATCAACCCGTGTCTCGGATCCAAGGGGTGTCACAGTTGGAATCAGAGTACTCCAGGTTCAAGTGTCTCTCGGATTCTATCGTATAAGACTTCCGCAAAGCGTACTCTATTGTTTAGAGCTTAAGCTTAGGATTCATTGTATTCCTTACGGTTCGGTTTAATCGTACTGATGTTTGTCTTTCTGTGTTGACAAAATGCTAAACGCAAGAACCAGATAGAACAATCAGCGACGAAGAGAGGCAGCCCGTAGGCAGCTTCAAGAGGATGATGGTCAGTTATATGAGGAGTAGGAGGAAGTTCAGCAGACTTGGGGTCAGGGAGGAGATCTAGAGTATCCTTCTCACCTCAACGATCTCATTGCTTGGGTTATAGAAGTAGGGGTAACAACTGCACTTCGGAATCAACCTTAGGTACATCCGGCACCATTACCAGCACCGGTTGTTCAGACTGATACTTGGGAGAAGGTCAGGAGTTCTTTCACAAAGGGGAGCCCACTTGAGTTCACAAGTTCCACCGATACGAAAGTAGCTCATCAGTGGAAACAGAATATCGAGTGATGTTTTCACTTGGTTCAGTGCACGGAGGTTCAGAAGCAGATGCTTGCTACCTTCAAGCTAAGTGGGGATGCACTACAGTGGTGGGAGTCAGTAACCACCCCAGAGGAGAGGATGGCATTGACTTATGAGCAATTCAGTGCACACTTTGAAGAGAAGAACTTTCCTTATGCAGTCAGGGTAGCCATGAAGACCGAGTTTCTTAATCTGCAGTAGGGGAACATGATAGTGGCAGAGTATGAGCAGCAGTTCACGCGCTTATCTCTTTTTGTTCCGGAGGAGGTGGATACAGAGGAGAAGAAGCACAACAGTTTCGTTAAGGGACTGATGTGGTCTATCAAGAGAGCTATTATAGGTAGTCCAGCCTATACTACCTATGCTCAGGTGGTAGACGCCACTCTACAGCAGTATCAGTTGACCGTGGACTTCAGACAGGCCAAAGGTGAGAAGCGGGGTGATAGAGATTCTACTAATTAGTTAGCTGAAAAAGGGAATAGGAACAGACACCGACAGAATGACAAGGGCAAATTCCAGGGACAGCAGCCTTGGAAGAAGCATAAAGGTGGTTTAGATGCTCCCAGGGATATGGCACCTATTCAGCGACAGCAGAATGGAGGATCACAGGTAGGACAGGGTCAGCTACCAGCTAACCGACAGAGGAGGTCATTTGGGACTTTCCAGGGTAGTTGCTACACTTGTGGAGAGTATGGTCATACTTCCAGGCAGTGTCCTATAGCAAGACGGGGATAGGGACATCATGTACAGTAGGGGCAGAGGGCGCCAGTGCCTTTACCAGCTCCACAGGTTCCACGGATTCAGGGACAGACATATCCGGCTTTATCAGCATCGCCGCAGCCTCAAGGACAGGCACCGCAACAGTTACATTATGACAGGGTGTACAACCCTATGCCACAGGATATGCAGGTACCTCAGGCTGTTGAGGGTAAGTTTCTTATTCATGGTTTACATGGACATGTTTTATTTGATACGGGTGTTACACACTCATTTGTAGCTAGATCTTTCGTTGCTTTATCTGGAATGATGACTCGGGTATGCAGTAGACCACAGGGGATTTCTACACCGTTAGACAATACAGCCATTCTTCATGAGAGTGATGGGCCTGTGACACTAGATATTGATAGACTTAGATTTCTAGCCAATCTTTTGGTCCTGGACATGCACACATATGATGTGATACTTGGGATGGATTGGTTATCGCATTACCATGCCCAAGTTGATTGTTATGATAAGTCAGTTGTTTTCAACATACCTAGTCAGGACATGTACGTCGTTGCTATGCCGCGTTCTAGGGGAAGACACAAGCACCTATTTGTTCTATGTGGAGGAGGAAACAGAGGAGGGGGTTACTATATCTTTAGATAACATACCAATTGTACAAGATTTCCCGGATGTATTTCAGGAGATTCCAGGGTTGCCGCCTAGTCGCGAGATTGACTTTGTGATAGACTTAGCTCCAGGCACTATGCCTATTGCTAGGGCACCATATAGGATGGCACCAGTAGAGATGCGAGAGCTGAGGGATCAGATTCAACAGCTACTCAGCCAGGGTTTTATTCACAGGAGTATTTTACCCTAGGGAGCACCGGTTTTGTTTGTGAAGAAGAAGAACGGTTCACTTCGGCTGTATATAGATTATAGGGAGTTGAACAAGGTTACTATTCGTAACAAGTATCCGTTACCCAGGATTGATGATCTTTTTGATCAGCTGAAGGGAGTTACGTACTTCTCTAAGATTAATCTACGGTTTGGAGATCATTAACTTTGGGTTTGGGAGCAGGATGTTCCGAGGATGACGTTTCTCACTAGATATGGATCTTATGAGTTTCGAGTGATGCCGTTCGGGTTGACTAATGCACCAGCGGTTTTCATAGATTTAATGAACAGAGTCTTCAGAGCTTACTTAGATTAATTTGTCATTGTCTTTATAGATAACATCTTGATTTACTCGAGGTCAGAGGACGATCATACTAGACATCTTCGGATAGTCTTGCAGACACTAGGTGAGCACCAATTATATGCCAAGTTTGAGAAGTGTGAATTTTGGCAGCGAGAAGTGAAGTTTCTGGGTCACGTGGTGTCAGAAAGAGGAATAGCGGTGGATCCAGCCAAAGTTTCAGCGGTGGTTGAGTGGGGACAGCCTATTTCACCTACCGAGATTCAGAGTTTCCTCGGTTTGGCGGGATACTATCGTAGGTTCATCCAGGGGTTCTCCAAGATAGCGAGACCTCTCATTCATTTGACTAAGAAGGGTGTATAGTTCGTGTGGGATGAACATTGTCAAAAAGCTTTTGAGGAGCTGAAGACTAAGTTGATTTCTGCACCGGTGTTGTCTACCCCACAGAGCGGGATAGAGTATCTTGTCTACACAGATGCTTCTTTGCAGGGTCTTGGATGTGTTTTAATGCAGGAGGAGCGACCGATTTCGTATAGATCTCGGAAGCTTAAGCCTCATGAGCTTAATTATCCAACACATGATTTGGAATTGGCAGCTGTGGTCTTTGCCTTACGTATTTAGAGGCATTATCTGTTGGGTGAGTCCTTCAGATTATTTAGCGATCACAAAAGTCTGCAGTATTTGTTCACTTAGCGGGAGCTAAATATGAGACAGCGCAGGTAGTTGGAGTTTGTAAAAGACTATCACTTTTTTATACAGTACCATCCAGGGAAAACGAATGTGGTGGCGGATGTACTCAGTCGCCGACCTGTTGGTAGTCTTTCTGCTCTATTCACCACTGAGTGGAATGCTTTAAGGATAGGGATTAGAGCTTTGTGTCAGGATTTTGGAAGAGTTTTCAGTAGGCTTTGGGTACAGAGTTGCATCTTAGCACTGCTTATCATCATCAGACTGATGGACAGACTGAGAAGGTAAATTAGATAATGGAGGATATGCTTCGGTCGTGTGTCCTGGATTTCAAAGGCCACTGGGAGGATTCTTTACCGCTTGTGGAGTTTGCTTATAATAATAGTTTCTAGAAAACTATTGGGATGGCACCATTTGAGGCGTTATACGGTTGACCGTGTCGATCACCCATTTGTTGGTTGGCGGTTGACGAGAGCAAATTCTTGGGTCCTGAGCTCATTAAGGATACTTCTGAGAAGATTGCTCTTATTAAGGGTCGCATGCGCACTACCCAGAGTAGGCAGAAGAGTTATGCCGATCGTCGAACTCGAGCGCTGGAGTTTCAGGTTGGGGATCAGGTTTTGCTCAAAGTGTCTCCTATGAAAGGAGTGATGCGCTTTGGGAAGAAAGGGAAGTTATCTCCGCGATTTGTCGATCCATTCATGATTACGGATCGAGTTGGAGCTGTCGCTTATCGGTTGGCACTTCCGGATAATTTGGATCACGTACACAACGTGTTTCATGTTTCCATGTTGCGGAAATTTCTACGAGATGAGGATCGGTATCAGCATATCGATGTTGGGGAGATTGAGTTGCAGTCAGATGCAACCTATTTGGAGCCACCGTGTCGTATTGTCGACCGTCGGGATCAAATCCTTTGTAATAAGGTTATTCCTTTAATGTGTGTTCAGTGGAGTCATTACAATGAGGTTGAGTCCACTTGGGAACGAGAGGATGTCATTCGCTCGTAATTTCCTGAAATATTGGAAGAAGGTAAGAGCGAATTTCGAGGACGGAATTCCCTTTGTTAGGGGGGAAGAATGTAATACCCCTAATTTTAAAAGGATATTCCAGGCATTTAATTTATTATTTAATTGCATTTTATTTGATTATTTGCTTAATTATTTTATATTGTGGTGATTTAATTGAATTAATTGATCTATTTTTTTTTTACTTATTTAATTGGAATTATTTTTTTAAGTGTTTAATTGTATTTTATTACATTAATTGTATTAGTATTATTTTTCTTTTATGGACGTAATTTATTTTTCTTTTATGGACGTAATTGATTTAATTAGTTTTATAATTGTTTTAAGTGTATAATTGTTTTAACAGTATAGGATTTTAATTGTGATACCCTTCGGATCCAAGACACGGGTTGATCAGGCCCAGGCCCAAACCCGAGGGAAATATCAAACAATTAATATTTAATGAACACAGAATACAAATTAAAATAATAAGAAATAAATAAAAAATTACTGAAAGAATTCTAAAGTCCAAATCTCCAAAATATAACTTGTTCAAATCCATTAATCCAAAACCTCCAATTATTTAACAACTCGGGAATCCATCTAGTGGACCCCTAATAAAAATCCCAACTGTAAAATAAAATAATTGTAATAAAAATCCAAAACTAATAAAGAAGCAGTCCTATGTAGTCGGTGGAATGAAAGTCTGTATCTGCTCTGTACGACCAAGCTTTAACCCTGGAACTGACGAGCACCTAAAATATAAGAAAGTGGGTCAGGCCCACATGCAAGTCCTATTCTACTACGATCTAAACAGAAATCCGATACGCAGATACATCCTAGATAGACTCAACAATAACTAGAGTAGTCCATATATGTATAAGTACACACTATAGGACGCTCACTAGTCCAATAGGTCTGTCTCAGCTTGAGTAGAGATACCATGCAAATCGCACATAATGTGGTCATGTGTACCTAGACCTACCAGGGAATAACACCTCTGTCCAGTTATCCATCCTAGGCGACATACGCACCCTAACCATGATCCTGAGACTCAAACTCATACCATAGCACCATATCATAAATATATAAAGTCCGTATACTCCTAATACAAAATTTCATCCATCTGTATAGTGGTCTGATATATGTATAACAAATCCTCTAGAAACTACTAGATCATTCAATTATTTTATTGACATGACTAAAATATGAAATGAACTTAACCTTTTTGGTTAGTCCATACCTCAATCCAGTTTAGGTAGGACTTACTATTTGAACTAGTCCATCCTTAGTATGCCACCGTCTCATACCGGTGCATACAATCCTCCAAATAGCATAGTTAATCAAACAATACTAAATATTCAACAACCAACCTCCAAAATATGCATCAATATAAATTAATACATCTATATCAATATTAGGCATTCATTATAGAGCCTAAAAATAATGTAAACTGATAAAACAAATATAAGTATTCACATCCTCCAAATTGTCCATAAACTGATGCAGTTGAATAGCAAGGTGAATATTAATTTGATCCAACACAAGCATGGTTAAATTCAAGTAATTCATGCTACTTATAATCCTATTTAAATATGATTAATCAGAATTAAATCACATATAAACAATCCTCCAAGTTCCAAAGTGTAAGCTGATTAACATTCAAAGTGCAACATGTAGGATCTTTCCCTAACTGTACACTATCAATTCCTTAATCTATTTATGAATTATTGTTTACCTATATTCTTACAGGTCTAAAAGAATGATATACATCATTAAAAACAATTTAAACGAAGTATAAAAAGTTTGTACAGCCCAAATACAGTCTAAAAACCAAAAAATACGACATTCTGGGTGAAAGCAAGCTCTCTCAAGTTGAGAGCCTGCTCTTTTGAAGTGAGAGCCGGCTCTTTTGAAGTAAGAGCCAGCTCCCTAAATTAGGGAGCCTGCTCTTTGCATCATGGAGCCGGCTCCTTTGATAAGGGAGTTGGCTCCCTACTTTGGGAGCCTGCTCTCTCCCTTTCTAAAGCTTTCTGTGTTTTTCTACTTCGTCTTCCTCACCTGCGGTGATACCCAGGCCTCTGTATTTCATTTAATACCTATTCTAAGGTTTAATTAATGTTCCAGATTAATTATTGGTATACAATCACGACATGAATTGCCAACGTTTGAAAACAATGACAACAGGTTTTCAGTTAGAAATTCTTAAGCAACACAACACAGATAATTCAATGAAATTAAGTACTATTTAAGCATGCATAATAGATGTGTTATAACATTCGTTTAATCTATTTTTAACATTTATTAAATCCCTGGTGACTACTTAGGTATGCACAGAACACAGAACAGAGGGAAAGAGTATAATAGAGACTTGCCTTGAGTTTCAGTTTTGAAACTCTAATCCACCGTCTCCGAATGTTCAGTCAACATCCTAGACTACATTTTTACACATCCGATGCTTTGGTTCAACCCAGAAGCAACCACGTTCCTTCCTCTCTGAACTGCTTTGTTAATCACCCAAGTTCACTCTCTGTTTCTCTCAAATCCTTCCCGCTGTTTCTCTCTGCCTCTCACTCCGGGTATAGGGTTTGTTTCAACCTTATACAGACGTATAATATTGTATTTATAGGCTTCACTTAAAAACCTAATTCAAATTCTAAACCAAATATAAGTCAGTTAAAACCTATAATGTGATAAAACATAAAAATCATATACCGTTAAAACAATTATACATTTAAAACAATTACAAAACTAATTAAATCAATTACGTCCACCAGTCACCAAATAATCCTCTCAGTCTGTCCATAATCTAATTAACCCTCTCGGTCTATCCATCAGTCTGAGGATGATAAGCAGTGCTAAGATACAACTCTGTACCAAAATCCTGCTGAAAACTCTTCCAGAATCCTGACACAAAGCTCGAATCCCTGTCCTAAAAGCATTCCACTCAATGGTGAATAGAGCAGAAAGACTACCAACAGGTCAGAGACTGAGTACATCCGCCACCACATTCGCTCTCTCATTCACATCCTCCAAATTGTCCATTAACTGATGCAGTTGAATAGTAAGGTGAATATTAATTTGATCCAACACAAGCATGGTTAAATTCAAGTAATCCATGTTACTTATAATCCTATTTAAATATGATTAATCAGAATTAAATCACATATAAACAATCCTCCAAGTTCCAAAGTGTAAGCTAATTAACATTCAAAGTGCAATATGTAGGATTTTTCCCTAACTCTACACAGTCCATTCCTTAATCAATTTATAAATTATTGTTTACCTATATTCTTACAGGTCTAAAACAATGATATACATCATTAAAAACAATTTAAACGAAGTATAAAAACTCTGTACAGCCCAAATTCAGTCTAAAAACCAAAAAATACGACATTATGGGTGAAACAAGCTTTCTCAAGTTGAGAGCCTGCTCTTTTGAAGTGAGAGCTGGCTCCCTAAATTAGGGAGCCTGCTCTTTGCAGCATGGAGCCAGCTCCTTTGATAAGGGAGCCGGCTCCCTCATTTTGGGAGCCTGCTATTTCCCTTTCCGAAGCTTTCTGCGTTTTTCTACTTCGTTTTCCTCGCCTCCGGCGATACCCAGGCCTTTATATTTCATTTAATACCTATTCTAAGGTTCAATTAATGTTCCAGATTAATCCTAAATCATTGGTATACAACCATGACATGAATTGAACACAACGTTTGAAAACAACGACAACAGGTTTTCAGTTAGAAATTCTTAAGCAACACAACACAGATAATTCAATAAAATTAAGTACTGTTTAAGTATGCATAATAGATGTGTTATAACATTCATTTAATCCGTTTTTAACATTTATTAAATCCCTGGAGACTACCTAGGTATGCACAGAACATAGATTAGAGGGAAAGAGTTGAACAGAAACTTGCCTTGAGTTTCAGTTTTGAAACTCTAATCCACCGTCTCTGAATGTTCAGTCAACGTCCTAGACTGCAGTTCTACCCCTCCGGTGGTTTGGTTCAACCCAGAAGCAACCACGTTCCTTCCTCCCTGAACTGTTTTGTTAATCACCCAAGTTCACTCTCTGTTTCTCTCAAATCCTGCCCTCTGTTTCTCTCTACCTCTCACTCCAGGAATAGGGTTTGTTTCAACCCTATATAGACGTATAATATTGTATTTAGGCTTCACTTAAAAGAATGTAATACCCCTAATTTTAAAAGGATATTCCTGGTATTTAATTTATTATTTAATTGAATTTTATTTGCTTATGTGTCATTTTTATTTGATTATTTGCTTAATTATTTTATATTGTGGTGATTTAATTGAATAAATTGATTTATTTATTTTTTTTTACTTATTTAATTGGAATTATTTGTTTAAGTGTTTAATTGTATTTTATTACATTAATTGTATTAGTATTATTTTTCTTTTATGGGCATAATTTATTTTTCTTTTATGGACGTAATTGATTTAATTAGTTTTATAATTGTTTTAAGTGTATAATTGTTTTAACGGTATAGGATTTTTATGTTTTATCACATTATGGGTTCTAGTCGACTTATAGTTGATTTAGAATTTGAATTAGGTTTTTAAGTGAAGCCTATAAATACAATATTATACGTCTGTATCGGGTTGAAACAAACTCTATTCCCGGAGTGAGAGGTAGAGAGAAACAGGGGGAAGGATTTGAGAGAAACAGAAAGTGAACTTGGATGATTAACAAAGCAATTCAGGGAGGAAGGAACGTGGTTGCTTCTAGGTTGAACCAAAGCACCGAAGGTGTAGAACTGCAGTCTAGGACGTTGACGAAACATTCAAAGACGGTGGATTAAAGTTTCAAAACTGAAACTCAAGACAAGTCTCTGTTCTACTCTTTCCCTCTAATCTGTGTTCTGTCCATACCTAGGTAGTCTCTAGAGATCTAATAAATGTTAAAAACGGATTAAATGAATGTTATAACACATCTATTGTGCATGCTTAAACAGTACTTAATTTCATTGAATTATCTGTGTTGTGTTGCTTAAGAATTTCTAACTGAAAACCGGTTGTCGTTGTTTTCAAACGTTGTGTTCAATTCATGTCGTGGTTGTATACCAATGATTTACGATTAATCTAGAACATTAATTGAACCTTAGAACAGGTATTAAATGAATTACAAAGGCCTGTGTATCACCGGAGGCGAGGAAGACAAAGTAGAAAAACGGAGAAATCTTCAGAAAGGGAGAGAGCAAGCTCCCAAAAGGAGGGAGCCAGCTCCCTCATCAAAGGAGCCGACTCCAAGTAGCATGGAGCCAGCTCCATGCTACAAAGAGTAGGCTCCCTAATTTAGGGAGCTGGCTCTCACTTCAAAAGAGCAGGCTCTCAATTTGAGAGAGCCTGCTCTCACCCAGAATGTCGTATTTTTTGGTTTTTAGACTGTATTTGGGCTGTACAGACTTTTTAAACTTCGTTTAAATTGTTTTAAATGATGTGTATCATTGTTTTAGACCTGTAAGAATATAGGTAAACAATAATTCATAAATGGATTAAGGAATGGACAGTGTACAGTTAGGGAAAGATCCTACATGTTGCACTTTAAATGTTAATCAGCTTACACTTTGGAACTTGGAGGATTGTTTATATGTGATTTAATTCAAATTAATCATATTTAAATAGGATTATAAGTAACATGGATTACTTAAATTTTACCATGTTTGTGTTGGATCAAATTAATATTCACCTTACTATTCAACTGCATCAGTTTGTGGACAATTTGGAGGCTGTGAATGCTTATATTTGTTTTAGCAGTTTACATTATTTTTAGGCTTTATAACGAATGCCTAATATTGATATAGATGTATCAATTTGTATTAATGCATATTTTGGAGGTTGGTTGTTGAATATTTAGTGTTGTTTGATTAACTATGCTATTTGGAGGATTGTATGCACCGGTATGGGACGGTGGCACTAGGGATGGACTAGTTCAAATACTAAGTCCTACATAAACTGGATTGAGGTATGGACTAACCAGAAAGGTTAAGTCCTTCTCATATTTTAGTCATGTCAATAAAATAATTGAATGATCTAGTAGTTTCTGGAGGATTTGTTATACATATATCAAACCACTATACAGATGGATGATATTTTGTATTAGGAGTATACTGACTTTATATATTTATGATATGGTGCCATGGTATGAGTTTGAGTCTCAGGACCATGGTTAGGGTGTGCATATCGCCTACGATAGATAACTGGATATAGGTGTTGTTCCCTGATAGGTCTAGGTACACATAACCACATTATGTGCTATTTGCGTGGTATCTCTACTCAGGCTGAGACAGACCTATTGGACTAGTGAGCGTCTTATAGTGTGTACTTATACATATATGAACTACTCTAGTTATTGTTGAGTCTATCTAGGATGTATTTGCGTATCGGATTTCTGTTTGGATCGTAGCAGAATAGAACTTGCATGTGGGTCTGACCCACTCTCTTATGTTTTAGGTGCTCGTCAGTTCCTGGGTTAGAGCTTGGTCGTACAGAGCAGATACAGACTTTCATTCCACCGACTATGTAGGACTGCTTCTTTATTAGCTTTGGATTTTAATTACAGTTATTTTATTTTACAGTTGGGATTTTTATTAGGGGTCCACTAGATGGATTCCCGAGTTGTTAAATAATTGGAGGTTTTGGATTAATGGATTTGAACAAGTTCAATTTTGGAGATTTGGTTTAGAATTCTTTCAGCAATTTTTATTTATTTCTTATTATTTCAATTTGTATTCTGTGTTCATTAAATATTAATTGTTTGATATTTTCCTCGGGTTTGGGTCTGGCCTGATCAACCCGTGTCTCAGATCCGAGGGGTATCACACTCAATGTAGTACTTGTCAGATGGGCAAGATTGATTATCAGAGGCCACCATGATCTCTACAGTCACTACCTATGCCGGAGTGGAAGTGGGAGAGCATTTTTATGGATTTTGTGGAGGGATTGCCTAATTCATTTAAGGATCACAATTCCACTTGGGTCATCGTTGATAGGTTGACTAAATCAGCTCATTTCTTACTTATTCGCATTGATTTTACTTTGGAACAGTTGGCGAGACTTTATATCATAGAGATTATGAAGTTACATGGTGTTCTATTATCTATTATATCGGACAGGGATTCGAGCTTTGCGTCAGGATTCCGGAAGAGTTTTCAGTAGGCTTTGCATACAGAGTTGCATCTTAGTACTGCTTATCATCCTCAAGTAGATGGTTAGACCGAGAGGGTTAATCAGATCATGGAGGATATGCTTCGTTCTTGTGTTCTTGACTTCAAGGGCCGCTGGGAGGATTATTTGCCACTTGTCGAGTTTGCATATCATAATAGCATCTAGAAGACTATTGGTATGGCACCGTTTGAGGCATTGTATGGCCGACCATGTCGATCTCCTATTTGTTGGATGGAGGCTGGGGAGAGTAGATTTTTAGGTCCTAAATTCATTAAGGATACTTCTGATAAGATTGCTCTTATTCGGGATCGCATGCGTATTTCTCAAAGTCAGCAGAAGAGTTATGCCGATCATCGTACTAGTGCATTGGAGTTTCGGGTTGGATTATGTGGAACCACCGTGTTGTATTGTTGACCGTCAGGAGCAAATTCTTCGTCATAAGTTTATCCCTTTAGTACGCATTCAGTGGAGTCACCACAATGAGGCTGAGTGTACTTCGGAATGCGAGGATGTCATTCGCTCGCAATTTCCTGAAATATTGGAAGAAGGTAAGAGTGAATTCCGAGGACAGTATTCCTTTTGTTAGGGGGAAAGAATGTATTATCCCTAATTTTAAAAGGATAGTCTCGGCATTTTTCTTTTATGGTTTTGGTGCATTTTTGTTATCTTTTATGGTTTTGGTGCATTTTTGTTAAATTCTTTGATTATTTGTCTATTTGTTTAATTATTAATTATTTAATTGTTTAGTTGATTTCTTTGTGTTAATTAAATTATATGTATGTGGATGTTCATTAATTGTTTAAATTAATTTATTTGTGCAACTCGCATTATTTGTTTAATTGTAACTATAAGATAGGTGAATGAAATTAAATGTTTAAATTAAAGTGTTTAATTTTGTTTAAGTATGGGATTGGATGGTATGGATTAAATGGGTACGGTTAATATCCATGGATGCTTATACGTGTATATGTGGATACATATGTATATGTGGATTGGGTTACTTATTGGTAATGATTAGTAATAAATTAGTATTTTATTCATTATATAATGTATATTATGATATTAGGTTTTATATCTTTTTACGGGTTAGCCGACTTAATTATGTTTTATTGTATTTTCTTTTCTTTTCCTTCTTTAGTTATAATTTGAATTAAGGTTAAGTACATATATAAATATAACATTACGTTTGCTTAGGGTTTAGAAACAACAAAACCCTATTCACGAACAGAGAGGGATTTAAGAGAAAAACAGAGAGAAGAAATTAGGGTTTGACTAAGACTATGGCTGAACCAAGGAGGAGTATTTGAAGCTTGCTTATGGGTTGAACCAGGAGCAGTAGAGGACTTGAGAACAGTCTCGGATTGCCGAAAAAATTAGGAAGACGGCGTTAAGGTTTCAAAACTGAAATCAGAGGCAAGTTCTATTCTTAACTCTCTCCCTTAGGCTTCATGTTCTTTACATGCCTAAATAATTCTTGGATTAATTAAATGTTAATAATTTATCTGTTATGTATGTTTAATTTGATTCATAACAGTATGTGTGTTAATAAATTTTAATTGCTTGAACTTACAATTTTTTGCATCAGTATCTGTTTAAATTAATTTTAGTAATACATTGTGGACTTAAAAACTATGCTGGGACAATATGGGACTTAGCTATAACTGCTAGGAACCCTAACAGAGAGGAACAGAATGTGGGAAAGTCATCGGAGGAGTGGAAGACGAAGCAATGGAGGGAGAAAGCCGGTTCCCTCTTAGAAAGAGTCGGGTCCCATGGAGTGCAGGTGGCTCCCCTTAGTGGGGAGCCAACTCTAGGCTATTGGGAGGTGGCTCCCTAACCAAGGGAGCCGGCTCTATGAGGGTGGAGGCGGCTCCCTTTGTTAGGGAGCCGGCTCTTTGCTAAAATTTATGTTTTTTTATGTTTTCGACGATGGTTTTCCTACTGTAGTTGAGTTTTATGTTCCAAATGCAACTAGGAACAACTTTGGGAGGTTTTAAATAGCTTTCAGGGACAAGTTTTAAATCCAGTATGCATAAAAAACTTGTTATTGCTAGAGATTTTAAACAATATGAGAGTTTTAACAAATTTATACATTGATACTAGATATGGTTATATAAACTGCTTAGCTTTATTATAGCAATTTTCTATGAATGATAATACAGTAGGAAGAATGTAATAGCAGCATATAATGATCATGTATATTACATTTTTGAATTAGGCTCAATAGGGATGAATTGATGTTTAAATGTTTTCTTACTTAAATTCATCAATTATTGGATTTTGTGAAGTAGGATCAAATAAGCATGTTAATATATATATATATATATATATATATATATATATATATATTTCTATTATGCTTATTATGGATCAGTTGATGTTTACAACTATTATCTGTCTTATCAATTATTGGATGTTTGGATAGTATATACCAGTATACGACGGTGGCATACTAGGGATGGATTAGCTCAAAACGCTAAGTCTTACCTATTCTGGAATAAGGAAATGGATTATAAAATTAAATCCTACTTATATTTAAGTCAGATCAGCTGAACAAGTTGAATAACTAATTGGATTACTTGCTACTTATATTTAAGTCAGATTAGCTGTATAAGTTGATTGACTAACTGGATTTCTTATGGATGGATATGATAGGATTTTTATATATATGATTATGGTACCACAATATGAGCTTGAGTCTTAGGATCGATGGTTAGGGAGCGTATATGCATTGGGATGCATAACTGGATATGATAGGTAGCGGTGTACCCTGTTAGGCTTAGGTACAAATGCCCATTTCGGATGCGTTTTGCATGTTGCCTCTATTCAGGTTTAGACTCCCTTTGTAGTCCAGTGAGAGTCCCTTAGTATGGATATATATATGTACGGACTATATAGTATTGTCAAATTGTTTAGGATGTACATGCGTATCGGGTCTCTGTTTGAATTTTAGTAGTATAGAACTTGCTCGTGGGCCTGACCCACTATATCGGACGGTTCCAGTCTTAGAGCTTGTTTGTGCTGAGAAAATACGGTCACTCATTCTTCCTACGATGTAGAATCTCTCTTCATGGTTTAGCTTTGGAGTTCCGTTTAGTTCTTTACATTTCAGTTTGGGATTTTTAGTAGGAGTCCACTAGAGATGGATTCACAAATTGTTTAAGTATTAGAGGTTTTGGAAAGTTTTGGGATTATTGGATTTTTATTATTTAATTTTAAGGATTATATTTTAGAATTCTTTCAGCTTTTATTATTTTATTTCTTAATTCATTTTGTATTCCATGTTCATAAAATATTAATTGTTAGGTATCCCTCGGATCTGTTCTCTGACTTGATCACCCGTGGCTCTAGAATCGAGTGGTATCACAGTTGGTATCAGAGCACTCCAGTTTTAGTGTTTCTAGGGTATTTCGTATTAAGACTTCCGCGTAGTGTATTCTCTTGTTTAGAGCTTAAGTTTAGCATTCGTTGTATTCCTTTACGGTTTGTTTAGAACGTACTAATGTCATGTTTATTCAGTAATTTCAGAATATTTGGTACTAGGAAAAGGATGTGGTCCTCGATGAAAGCAAAGAAGGACCCAAGGAAGAAAAAGATTACTCTGACGATTCCCCTGCGAAGGCTGACCAAGAAGGCAGGATTGGATACCAAGAAATTGGTTCCAATAGGTGTTGTTTCGGAGTATAAGCCAAGGAAGCTTTCTTGTGTGTGAGATTAGCCACCATACTGTGGACCTAACACAACTTCGGTGGTGCTTGAAGCTGAGCCAAGTGGAGATAAGGACCCCGAAGAAAATCATGATGGAGGAGATACTGGAGTATCCAAGATAGAGGGTACCAAAGTTCAAGGATGAATGCTCTTTTAAGAGTAATTTTAATTACTAGTAGTAGTGGAGGTATTAGTAAAAGTGTAGTACGGATTTAATCACATACACTAGTATTATTTTAAAGAATGTATGATGATTATTCTTTTAGAAGTGTATGGTTTAAAGAAATTCTTAATGAAGTAAACTAGTGATTTTGGCTATCTATATTGTGTTTTAGGATAACATTTTTAGTGAGTTATACATAATTGGTTTTGTTAAACTATTTTGGAATGTGATTGTTGCGACAATAAAAGATTATCACAGTGGAGTGATAATTGAAGGAAGCAAACAAATCTTTGCTTATCGGTACGTTGTGTTGAGATGGGACAATTATCAATGAGTTTATAAAAGAAACTTGTGGGAATTAATCCTGTAAGATGGATTATAGAGGAGATAGTTTAGCACCTTTTAGGGTAGTTGCTACACTTGTGGAGAGTTGGGTCGTATTTCCAAGCAGTGTTCTAAAGTAGGACAGGGATAGGGATAGTATGTGCAGTAGGGACAGAGAGCACAAGTACCTTTACCCGCTCCACAGATTCCATGAATTCAAGGATAGACATATCCGGCTTTACCAGCACCGCTACAGCTATAGGGAGAAGCACCACAGCAGTTGCATTATGGCAAGGTGTTCAACCCCATGCCACAGGATGTTCAAGTACCTCGGGCTGTTAAAGGTATGTTTCCTATACATAGTACAAATGGTCATGTTTTATTTGATATGGGTGTTACACATTCATTCGTGTTTAAATCTTTTGTTGCATAATCTGGGATGACGACGCGAGTATGCGATAGACCTCATGGTATTTCTACACATTTAGACAATACTGCCATTTTACATGAGAGTGATAGGCCTGTGATACTAGATATTGGTAGACTCAGATTTCTAGCCAATTTATTTGTCCTGGACATGCACACTTATGATGTGATACTTGGGATGGATTGATTATCTCATTACCATGCCTAAGTTAATTGTTATGATATGCGATGACCTTGTGGGTAGGTGTGCCGTGGGCGGGTGCAAGACACTGTCAGGCTACCACATTGGTGAGCTACGAGTGCATAATCTCACATCGCCTGGGTAAAGGAAAGGTGAAGTACTTATATGTAGGTGTGTTACTTTAATTGGTATGAGGCCTTTTGGGTTGAAGGCCAAGAGCAAAATCGTGCGGACTCAGGCCCAAAGCAGATAATATCATACCATATGGTGGAGTGGGTCGTTCCAAATGGTATTAGAGCCTGATCGCCTGGGTAATGGAAAGGTGAAGTACTTATATGTAGGTGTGTCACTCCAATTGGTATGAGGCCTTTTGGGGTGAAACCCAAGAGTAAAACCGTGCGGGCTCAGGCCCAAAGCGGACAATATCATACCATGTAGTGGAGTGAGTGGGTCGTTACATGATAGGTCTATTATTTTCACCATACGTGGTCAGGATATGTACGTTGTTGCTATGCCACATTCTAACGAGGTCACTAGCACTTATTTATTCTATGTAGAAGTGGAAACGGAGAAGAAGATTATAGTGTCATTAGATAGCATACCAATTGTACAAGAATTTCCGGATGTTTTTCAAGAGATTCCAGGATTGCCACCTAGTCGAGAGATAGACTTTGTGATTGACCTAACTCTAGGTACTATTCCTATTGCTAGAGCACCATACAGGATGGCACTAGTGGAGATGTGAGAACTGAGGGACCAAATTTAACAATTACTCAGCCAGGGTTTTATTCGTATGAGTACTTCACCCTGGGGAGCACCAGTTCTGTTTATGAAGAAAAAGAATCGTTTACTTCGCCTGTGTATAGATTACAGGGAGTTGAACAAGGATACTATACGTAATAAGTATCCTTTGCCCAGAGTTGATGATCTTTTTGATCAGTTGAAGGGAGCTACATACTTTTCTAAGATTGATCTGCGTTCTGGATATCATCAACTTTGGGTTAGGGAGCAGGATGTTCCTAGGACAACATTTCTCACTAGATATGGTTCTTATGAGTCTTGTGTCATGCCTTTTGGATTGACTAACGCACCAGCAATCTTCATGGATTTGATGAATAGAGCATTCAGGGCTTACTTAGATCAATTTGTTATCGTCTTCATTGATGATATTTTGATTTATTCTAAGTCGAAGGATGATCATGCTAGACATCTTCGTATAGTGCTGCAGACGCTTCGTGAACACCAGTTATATGCTAAGTTCTAGAAGTGTGAATTTTGGCAGCGGGAAGTGAAGTTTCTGGGTCACATGGTGTCAGAAAAAATAATAGTGGTAGATTCAGCCAAGGTTTCAGCAGTGGCAAAGTTGGGACAGCCTACTTCACCTACCGAGATTCGGAGTTTCCTCGGATTGGCAAGATATTATCGTAGGTTCATCAAGGGTTCTTGAAAATAATAGGACCACTCACTCACTTAACTAAGGAGAGGGTACGGTTCGTGTGGGATGAACACTGTCAGAAAGCTTTTGATGAACTAAAAAGCAAGTTAACTTCTGCACTGGTTCTGTCTACTTCACAGAGCGGGATAGAAGACCTAGTTTACACAGATGCTTCTTTGCAAGGTCTTGGGTGTGTTTTGATGCAGGAGGAATGACCAATTTCGTATGAATCTCGTAAACATAAGCCTTATAAACTTAATTATCCAACACATGATTTGGAGTTGGCAGCTGTGGTCTTTGCCTTACGTATTTGGAGGCATTATCTGTTGGGAGTCCTTCAGATTATTTAGTGATCACAAGAATCTGCAGTATTTGTTCACTCAGCGGGAGTTGAATATAAGACAGCGTCGATGGTTAGAGTTTGTGAAAGACATCATTTCTCTATACAGTACCATCTAGGGAAAGCGAATGTGGTGGCAGATGCACTCAGTCGTCGACCCTATGCGAGTATTTCTGCTTTATTCACCACTAAGTGGAATGCTCTGAAGACAATTGACGAGTTGTCTGATGCTTTTATGGCTTGCATAGTAGTTACAATTTCTATCATTCACAAGGTTTTAAAGGCACAACTCACAGATCAGCAGTGCATTAATAAGGTTGTAGAGATAGCTTCTGGGGAGGTTCCATTTTACTATGTTGGGACTAATAGAGGTTTGAGGTATAAAGGGTGTTTAGCAATACCTTCTGCTGACGTTTTGAGGAAGGATGTAATGACTGAGACTCATCACTCTACGTTTTCTATTCATCTAGGAGGAGACAAAATGTATCAGGATATGAAGTGGCAGTTTTGGTGGGTAGGTATGAAGAAGGACATTGCTATTTTTGTCTCTCAGTGTAATACTTGTCTAATGGTCAAGATTGATCATCAGAGGCTGCTAGGATCTCTACAGTCACTACCTATACCGGAGTGGAAGTGGGAGAGCATTTCTATGAATTTTATGAAGGGATTGCCTAATTTATTTAAGGATCACAATTCCATTTGGGTTATCATTGATAGGTTGACTAAATCAGCTCATTTCTTGCCTATTCGCATTGATTTCACTTCGGAACAGTTGGCGAGACTTTACATCACAAAGATTGTGAAGTTACATCGCATTCCATTATTTATTATATCAGACAGGAATTCGAGCTTTGTGTTAGGATTCTGGAAAAGTTTTCAACAGGCTTTAGGTACAGAGTTGCATCTTAGTACTGCTTATCATCCTCAGATAAATGGTCAGACCGAGAGGGTTAATCAGATCATGGAGGATATGTTTTGTTCTTGCGTTCTTGACTTCAAGGGCCACTGGGAGGATTATTTGCCACTTGTCGAGTTTGCATATCATAATAGCTTCCAGAAGACTATTGGTATGGCACCGTTTGAGGCATTGTATAGCTGACCATGTTAATCTCCTATTTATTGGATGGAGGTTGGGGAGAGCAGATTTTTAGGTTCCGAATTCATTAAGGATACTTCTGAAAAGATCGCTCTTTTTCGGGATCGCATGCGTATTGCTCAAAGTCAGAAGGAGAGTTATACTGATCGTCGTACTCGTGCATTGGAGTTTCGGGTTAGATTATGTGGAGCTACTGTGTCGTATTGTCGACTGTTGGGAGCAAATTCTTCGTCATAAGGTTTAGTATGCATTCATTGGAGTCACCACAATGAGGCTGAGTCTACTTCATAACGGGAGGATGTCATTCGCTTGCAGTTTCCTGAAATATTGGAAGAAGGTAAGAGCGAATTTCGAGAACGGAATTCCTTTTATTAGGGGGGAAGAATGTAATACTCCTAATTTTAAAAGGACAGTCTCGGCATTTTTCTTTTATTGTTTTGGTGCACTTTTGTTATCTTTTATGGTTTTGGTGCATTTTTGTTAAATTATTTGATTACTTGTCTATTTGTTTAATTATTAATTGTTTAATTGTTTAGTTAATTTCTTTATGTTAATTAAATTATATGTATGTGGACGTTCATTAATTATTTAAATTAATTTATTTGTGTTACTTGCATTATTTGTTTAATTGTAACTACAAGATAGGGGACTGGAATTAAATGTTTAAATTAATTGTTTAAATTAAAGTGTTTAATTTTGTTTAAGGATGGGATTGGATGGTATGGATTAAATGGATATTGCTAATACCCATGGATGCTTATACGTGTATATATGGATATATATGTATATGTGGATTGGGTTACTTATTGGTAATTATTGGTAATTAAATTAGTATTTTATTCATTATATGATGTATATTATGATATTAGGGTTTTATATCTTCTTACGGGTTAGCCGACTTAATTATGTTTTATTGTATCTTCTTTTCTTTTCCTCCTCTAGTTATATTTTGAATTAGGGTTGAGTACGTATATAAATATAACATTACGTCTGCTTAGGGTTTATAAACAACAAAACCCTATTCACGAACAGAAAGGGATTTGAGAGAAAAACAAAGAGAGGAAATTAGGGTTTCGCTAAGACTACGGCTGAACCAAGGAGGGTATTTGAAGCTTGCTTGTGGGTTGAACCAGGAGCAGTAGAGGACTTAAGAACAGTCTCGGATTGTCGAAAAAATTAGGAAGACGACATAAAGGTTTCAAAAGTGAAATCAGAGGCAAGTTATATTCTTAACTTTCTCCCTTAGGCTTCGTGTTCTTTACATAATTCCAAGATTAATTAAATGTTAATAATTTTTCTGTTATGCATGTTTAATCTGATTCATAACAGTATGTGTGTTAATAAATTTTAATTGCTTGAACTTACGATTTCTTGCATCAGTATCTATTTAATAATTTTTCTGTTATGCATGTTTAGTATGGATATATATATGTACGGACTATATAGCTATTGTCGAGTTGTTTAGGATGTCCATGCCTATCGGGTCTCTGTTTGGATTATAATAGTATAGAACTTACTCATGGGCCTGACCCATTATCATTTTTCAAGTATCGGACAGTTCCAGTCTTAGAGCTTGTTCGTGCTGAGCAGAGATAGTCACTCATTCTTTTGACGACGTCAAATCTCTCTTCATGGTTTAGCTTTGGAGTTTGGTTTAGTTGTTTACATTTTAATTTGGGATTTTTAGTAGGGGTACACTAGAGATGGACTCCTAAGTTGTTTAAGTATTGGAGGTTTTGGAAAGTTTTGGGATTATTGGATTTTTGTTATTTAATTTTGAGAATTATATTTTAGAATTCTTTTAGCTTTCATTATTTTATTTCTTAATTCATTTTGTATTCTATGTTCATTTAAATATTAATTGTCTGGTATCCCTCGGATCTGTACTCGGACTTGATCACCCGTGACTCTAGAATCGAGGGGTATCACAGTTGGTATCAGAGCACTTCAGGTTCAGTGTCTCTAGGGTATTTCGTATTAAGACTTCCGCGTAGCATATTCTCTTGTTTAAAGCTTTAGTTTAGGATTCGTTGTATTCCTTTACGATTCACTTAGAACGTGCTGATGTCAAGTTTATTTGGTAATTTCAGAATGTTTGGCACTAAATAAAGGATGTGGTTCGCGATGAAAGTAAAGAAGGACCCAAGGAAGAAAAAGATTACTCCGATGATTCCCCTACGAAGGCCGACCAAGAAGGCAGGATTGGATACCAAGAAATTAGTTACAATAGGTGTTGTTTCAGAGTATAAGCCAAGAAAGCTTTTTTGTGTGCAAGATTGGCCACCATACTGTGGACCTAACATAACTTCTGTGGTGCTTGAAGCTGAGCCAAGTGGAGAGGAGGACCCCGAAAAAAATCATGATGGAGGAGATACTGGAGTATCCAAGATAGAGGGTACCGGAGTTCAAGGATGAATGCTCTTTTCAGAGTAATTTTAATTACTAGTAGTAGTGGGGATATTAGTAAAAGTGTAGTATGGATTTAATCACATACACTAGTATTATTTTAAAGAATATATGATGATTATTCTTTTGGAAGTGTATGATTTAAAGAAGTTCTTAATGAAGTGAACTAGTGGTTTGGGCTATCTTTATTGTGTTTTATGATAACATTTTTAGTGAGTTATACATAAATGGTTTTGTTAAACTATTTTGGAAAGTGATTGTTACGACAATAAATGATTATTACAGTGGAGTGATAATTGGAGGAAGCAAACAAATCTTTGTTTATGGGTACGTTGTGCTGAGATGGGACAATTATCAATGAGTTTATAAAAGAAACTTATGGGAATTAATCCTGTAAGATGGATTGCAGAGGGGATAGTTTAGCACCTTCCAAGGTAGTTGCTACACTTGTGGAGAGTTGGGTTATATTTCCAGGCAGTGTTCTAAAGTAGGACAGGGATAGGGATAGCATGTGCAGCAGGGACAAAGGGCACTAGTACCTTTACCCGCTCCACAGATTCCACGGATTTAAGGATAGACATATCCGGCTTTACCAGCATCACCACAGCCACAGAGACAGGCACCGCAGCAGTTGCATTATGGCAGAGTGTTCAACCCCATGCCACATGATGTTCAAGCACCTCAGGCTGTTGAGGGTATGTTTCCTATACATTATACAAATGGTCATATTTTATTTGATACGGGGTGCTACACATTCATTCGTGTCTAAATCTTTTGTTGCATTATCTAGAATTACGACACAAGTATGCGATATACCTCATGGTATTTCTAGACCTTTAGGCAATACTGCCATTTTACATGAGAGTGATGGGCCTGTGACACTAGATATTGGTAGACTCAGATTTCTAACAAATCTATTGGTCCTGGACATGCACACTTATGATGTAATACTTGGTTTGGATTGGTTATCTCATTACCATGCCCAAGTTAATTATTATGATAGATTTATTATTTTCACCATACCTGGTCAGGATGTGTACGTTGTCACTATGCCACATTCTAACAGGATCACTAGCACTTATTTGTTCCATGTGGAGGAAGAAACGGAGGAGGAAATTACAGTGTCATTAGATAGTATACCAATTGTATAGGAATTTTCAGATATTTTTTAAGAGATTCTAGGGTTGCTACCTAGTCAAGAGATAGACTTTGTGATTGACCTAGCTTTAGAACTACGCCTATTGCTAGAGCACCATACAGGATGGCACGCGAGAACTGAGGGATCAAATTCAACAATTATTCAGCCAGGGTTTTATTCGTAGGAGTACTTCACCCTGGGGAGCACCAATTCTATTTATTAAGAAGAAGGATGGTTCACTTCGCCTGTGTATAGATTACAGGGAGTTGAACAAGGTTACTATACGTAATAAGTATTCTTTACCCAGAATTGATGATCTTTTTGATTAGTTGAAGGGAGCTACGTACTTCTTTAAGATTGATCTGTGTTCTGGATATCATCAACTTCGGGTTAGGGAGCAGGATGTTCTTAAGACAGCATTTCTCACTAGATATGGTTCTTATGAGTCTCGTGTCATGCCTTTTGGATTGACTAACGCACCAACGGTCTTCATGGATTTGATGAATAGAGTATTCAAGGCTTACTTAGATCAATTTGTTGTCGTCTTCATTGATGATATTTTGATTTATTCTAAGTCGGAGGACGATCATGCTAGACATCTTCGCATAGTGTTGCAGATGCTTTGTGAACACCAGTTATATGCCAAGTTCGAGAAGTGTGAATTTTGGCAGCGGGAAGTGAAGTTTCTGGGTCACGTGGTGTCAAAAAGAGGAATAACGGTAAATGCAGCCATGGTTTCAGCAGTGGTAGAGTGGGGACAGCCTACTTCACCTACCAAGATTTGGAGTTTCCTCAGATTGGTAGGATATTATCGTAGGTTCATTAGGGGTTCTCGAAGATAGCAGGACCACTCACTCACTTAACTAAGGAAGGGGTACGGTTCGTGTGGGATGAACACTGTCAGAAAGCTTTTGATGAACTAAAGAGCAAGTTGACTTCTGCACCTGTTCTATCTACTTCACAGAGCGAGATAGAATATGTGGTTTACACAGATGGTTCTTTGCAAGGTCTTGGGTGTGTTTTGATGTTGGAGGAACGACCAATTTCATATGGATCTCATAAACTTAAGCCTCATGAGCTTAATTATCCAACACATGATTTAGAGTTGGCAGCTGTGGTCTTTGCCTTATATATTTGGAGGCATTATCTGTTGGGAGTCCTTTAGATTATTTAGTGATCACAAGAGTCTACAGTATTTGTTCACTCAGCGGGAGTTAAATATGAGACATCGTCAATGATTAGAGTTTTTGAAAGATTATCATTTCTCTATACAGTACCATCCAGGGAAAACGAATGTGGTGGCAAATGCACTCAGTCATCAACCGTATCCTGAATTCATTAAGGATACTTCTGAAAAGATTACTCTTATTCGGAATCGTATGCATATTGCTCAAAGTCGGCAGAAGAGTTATGCCGATCGTTATACTCGTGCATTGGAGTTTCAGGTTGGATTATGTGGAGCTACCATGTCGTATTGTCAACTGTCGGGAGCAAATTCTTCGTCATTAGGTTATCCCTTTAGCACACATTCAGTAGAGTCACTATAATGAGGCTGAGTCTACTTCGGAATGGGAGGATGTCATTCGCTCACAGTTTCCTATAATATTGGAAGAAGGTAAGAGCGAATTCTAAGGATAGAATTCCTTTTGTTAAGGGGGAAGAATGTAAACCCCTAATTTTAAAAGGATAGTCTTGGCATTTTTCTTTTATGGTTTTGGTGCATTTTTGTTATCTTTTATGGTTTTGGTGCATTTTTGTTAAATTATTTGATTATTTTTCTATTTGTTTAATTATTAATTGTTTAGTTGATTTTTTTGTGTTAATTAAATTATATGTATGTGGATGTTCATTAATTGTTTAAATTAATTTATTTGTGTAACTTGCATTATTTGTTTAATTGTAACTATAAGATAGGTGACTG
Source organism: Cornus florida (assembly GCF_030987335.1). Classification (NCBI taxonomy): domain Eukaryota; kingdom Viridiplantae; phylum Streptophyta; class Magnoliopsida; order Cornales; family Cornaceae; genus Cornus; species Cornus florida. The sequence goes on along the minus strand of NW_026775571.1, from coordinate 29,748,019 downwards.
GAATTAAATGTTTAAATTAATTGTTTAAATTAAAGTGTTTAATTTTGTTTAAGGATGGGATTGGATGGTATGGATTAAATGGGTACAGTTAATACCCATGGATGCTTATGCGTGTATATATGGATATATATGTATATGTGGATTGGGTTACTTATTGGTAATTATTGGTAATTAAATTAGTATTTTAATTATTATATAATATATATTATGATATTAGGGTTTTATATCTTTTTACGGGGTTAGCCGACTTAATTATGTTTTAGTGTATTTTCTTTTCTTTTCCTTCTCTAGTTATAATTTGAATTAGGGTTGGGTATGTATATAAATATAACATTAGCTTTGGAGTTCAGTTTAGTTGTTTACATTTCAGTTTGGGATTTTTAGTAGGGGTCTACTAGAGATAGATTCCCGAGTTGTTTAAGTATTAGAGGTTTTGGAAAGTTTTGGGATTATTGGATTTTTATTATTTAATTTTGAGGATTATATTTTAGAATTCTTTCAGCTTTTATTATTTTATTTCTTAATTCATTTTGTATTCTGTGTTCATTTAAATATTAATTGTCTGGTATCCCTCGGATCTGTGCTGGGACTTGATCACCCGTAACTCTAGAATCATGGGGTATCATAGTTTAGGCCTTGCTTTACTGTTTTTGCAAGAGGCCTGAAGGTATCCTAACATGTGAAGGAATTAATAGTACAAGTCCTGTTAACCTCTTCAGATTTCTCAGTGAAAGAGGTCATATGATAGGTTGATATGCTTTCAAAAACATTTCCCTATGGTAGTAGGGATGCAGATAATCCTCTCAGTTGAACCTTTTCCTAGTAATGCAAGCCATTGCATACACGCAAAGCACTCCTGTAATCTGCCACTCCTTGCATATGCATGTCTTTTTATCCAAGTCCACACTATCATTCATTCCTTCAAACTGAACCTATAAATATATAGCCCAGATCCATACCACTGACACCTCTTTGCTTTTTCCTTGAGGTCCTTGAACTGCTCATACACTTTGGAACTAACAACCCTGTTTGAGCTTTCATGTACTCTCTCTTCTCTTCATACCTTTTCATCAACATTTTTCTAATCATTTCAAACATGTGGATTATTGGTTTCTCCCTTGCAGTTTTGATGTGTCCATTCCATGACTTACACATGTTATTGCTACATAAATCACACTTTGATTTTTTTGTGAACTTATGCTTGGACCACAACCTAGTATCAATTTTTTTCAACCATGCATGTGCTTCTTGGTTCAAACTCTTGATGATGTCCATTTCCTTCTCAAAATCGCCCACATGGAATGCACTTGCTGCATTCCACACTCCTTTCATTAACCTTACATCAGGGTATTTTTTCTTGAAGTTATCATAAATATGCCTTACACAATATCTGTGATCTGCACCAGGAAGCATCTTTTCAAACACCTCAACAAGTCCTTTTTGCCTATCTAAAATCTATGTTATCCCATGATAATCACCAATAACATCCAATAGCTACTCCATGAACCACTCCCAACTATCATTATTTTCAGCATCAACAACTGCAAGTGTTATTGCGTAGAAACTTTTGTCTCCATCTCTACCAACAGCACTGAGTAATTTCCCTTTGTATGGAGTTTTTAAGAAAGTTCCATCTAGTCCAATGAAAGGCCTGCACCCTTCCTTAAAGCCCTTCATCATTGCATCAAATGACATACGCCTGGGGATTACCACTATGCATTTTTCCAATCCGTAAAATAGAATGATTGAAAACCTATCATGCATGCAAAGGGATACCAACAGAAGCAATTCCTTACATGCATGCACATACAACAAAAATAGAGCTCTAGACTAACATATGTCATACACACAAATAATGAAAACCTTAAATCTGCTAAACCCTAACCATTAACGTGGAGACTATAACTGTGCAAATTGGCCGCATTCAAAACCCACGAATAAAAAATCATAAGAAATTTTATACACGTACACAAAATCAAACTAAAATAACACCATATTAGATTCATTAGATGTAATTAACAGTAAAAATTAGAACTGACAATACAAAATCCTAATTAACAATATAAAGCCCTAATTAACGATACAAAACTCTAAGCGAAAGCAAAAAAATAAATTGTTAACCTTAGAGGGACAGACACAGAGATTGATTTTTTTACCTTATTAGAGCAACAGAGATGATTGTTAGTCCAAGACTAGAGAGTGAGTTTCAGTGAGAGGAAGAGAGTGAAGATCGTCTCGTTCATGTTTTCAGAGAGGGATTGAATAGAGAATGACAGTCTAAGGCTTTGTTTGGTACGGTGGGTTTGAAGGGGAAGGATAACATTAGTTATGAGGTTAGTTATGAGGGAAAGGGAAGGGAAGGAAAAAGAAGGATAATTTTAAACCTCCATTAATGAAGGAAAAGAAAAGGTAGGACAATAATTATGTTTGGAAAAAGAAAAGAAAAGAAATGGAAAGGAATTATTTTAACATATGAACTATTATACCCCTTTATATATATATATATATATATATATATATATATATATATAGTTTCATGTGCTTGCCAAAAAAAATAATAATAAATAAATAAATAAATAAAAATTAGGGCAAATCATTTCAGCCTCCCTAATCCTCCATCTCTATTATATATATATATATATATATATAAAGTCTTTAACTTGAGGCCATAAGAAAAGAAAAATAAAAAAATAGGGCAAAGCCTCCCCAATCTCGCTCCATCTCTGCAACTCCTTCTCAACACTGAACTTGGCCTCTCTCTCTCTCTCTCTCTCTCTACAAGAATCAGAAATTCAAAACCCATATATTTCCAGTTTATCTATTTGTTTGCAAGAATCAAAAGTTCAAACCCGTATCGATGTATCATTTCAGATTGTTCAGAAAATCCAAAACCCATATCTTTCAGTTTCCATGGCTGCTGTTCCAGTTCGGGTCGCCGTTCCAAGCTTCAATCACCGGCGGTCTCTCTCTCTCTCTGCAATCTTGAGGGTAAAATTGGCATCTGAAATCACCCATCAAGCCTCTCCTTCCCTTTCCCTTCATTTCCTCCCATTTTTGGGAGGTTAAGAAATCTACTGTTGAAGGCACAAGCTAACCCTCCAAACCCTTCCCTTCACTTCCCTTTCCTTCCAACAATTTTTGCCAAACACACATTTTTAATCCCCCTCCATCACCTTCCCTTCCCTTTCCTCCCTTTTCTACTCTACCAAACTGACCCTAAGATCGTTCATGACAGCGACTGAGGGGGAGCGTAGTGGATGGTGTCTAAGGCTTTAATTTGGGCGTGTTTGGTGGTACCTATAGGTTTGGGTGTGCTTGGCCTTAGGTGTAAGGAATACATGAATAAGTAAAATATTGTTAGGTTATAACTTTAAGGATAATTTTGGCATTTAGCTTTTATTTATTTTTTATTTATTTATTTATTTTTTTTAAAATGATAAAGTGAGATTAATTTAGTACTTTAAGCATCAAAATTATGATTTGTCTTTATTTGCACAAATTAAAAACATTAGGGGAGTTTTACGAACAATAGGGGGTAATTGCACATTTGATATATTGTAGAGTTTTTTTTGCACTTAACCCTATATATATTTACAATTGTGTCACGATTATATTCCTGTAAATGGGCTTTTGGTTATATATATATATTATTATGTGTGTACTATCAAATTTTTGAGGGGGCAATAATACAAATATAAAAAACTTTCCATATAAAATTTAAAAAAATTAAAAGTTCAGTGGGGCAGTTGCCTCCACTTGTTCCTTTGTGACAACGCCACTCTTTCCTATTTGTCTTCTTAATGTAACTTTGGAGTATAATTTACAATAAAATAAATATTTCATTTATTATTTAAACAAAGGCAAAAATGGTATTATATTATTTTTATTTAAAATTTCATTTTAAATCCAATTTGTTCCAAACATATAAATAAAATTTCATTTTAATTTCAATTCCTATTTCAATTTAGAATCTTTTTTCAAATCCTAAAATAATTGATTAGTGTTCGAGAAACTTGCAAAACCCTCTTTGGTTCTTCGTTTCTCTCTCGTCTCTCTCAAAACAGCAGGAGTGGGAGTAGGAGTCTTTGAGTTGGATATATTTTATAAATATATGGGGTTATCTGTTATAATTCATTAATGGTGACCAGAACGGTACAAAAATTATTACATAGCCTGGACGTAATGCCTTGCAACCACATAATTACAAATGAGATTTGATAATTATAAAATTTTAAATATCTTTTTAATTTTGTCTTAAATTCAGTTTAAAAGGTTAGGATTTAATTGGATAAATATTTATTAATTATATATTTCTTTAATTAACCTTCCAAGTCTTATTAAGCCCTGTTCTATTAAATATCTACTATCATATTTTAATCTTTTTTGTCCTCGATCTTTATATAATAATACCATTGTTTTAATGTGCATATCTATATGTTTTTCTCTGTAAGCATATTCATTTTTTTTTATTTTTTTGGTATACTTCAATATCTTAAATTGCGTTAAAGTTATGAAATTTTGAGTAAGATATCAATTTTACCACATTTTTGTATTCTTATACTTAAAAAATATAAAATACTAATTTTATAACCAAAAGACATACTCCAATTACCACTTTTGCATTCTTGTATTTGAAAAATCTATAATACAGAATTACTCCAATCTTCTCTATATATATATATATATTTTTTGTTTTGCCTTCTTAATTTAATTTTAGAGTATATTTTACAATAAAATAAATATTTTATTTATTATTTAAACAAAGACAAAAATAATATTATATTATTTTTATTCAAAATTTCATTTTAAATTCAATTTATTCCAAACATATAAATAGAATTTCATTTTAGGTTCTTTTCCAAATCCTAAAATAATTCATTCCAAACAAAGCGAGTGTTCGCAGAAACTTGCAAAACCCTCTTTGGTGCTTCGTTTCTCTCTTTTGTTTCTTTCGCTATAACATTGTAGTGGCAGTGGGAATAGGAGTCTTCGATTTAGAGAAGTAGAGAGAGAAGATGCCAGGGGCAACAATGGAGATGGAACCAGTGGAGCCACAATCTCTGAAGAAGCTCAGTTTCAAATCCCTAAAGCGAGCTCTCGATCTCTTCTCTCCTCTCCATGGCCACTTAGCCCCACCTGACTCTGAGAGGTGTTGTAACAACCATCGATCTATCTCTCTTTTTCTGTTTATCTATCTATATATCTCTCTCTATATATTTTGTATTACGCATATATGCATATATGCTTGTAGAGAGGAGGTTATTGAAAATTATTCCCTCCCCGTCTTCCTTTCTTAACCCTAATTTTGGTGTTAATTGTAATTAATAATAGTTTGATATTCCTAATTCGATTGTAGCGTCTTTCTTACTTCAATTCCTGATGCATTCAACATTATTTACTGAATGGACGTTTTTTTATTTTATTTTTATTTTTGGGTGCAGTAAGAAGATACGCATGAGCCATAAGGTTAGTGATCATAAATTAATTCATCAATTTATGCATTTTTGGTTTTTAGAATATTTGTGACAGCTTAGATTGTTTGTGAAATTATTATTATCTTTATCTGGAGCAAGATTTTATAAGTTGGGTATATTAATTAGACAAGTTTGGTGATGAAACTTTTGAAATTTATTTATTTATTTATTTTTTTCCAATAATAGTATTTAGTTCGTCAAACCATATAGTATTTGTTCTTTGGCTTTTGTATGTTTGTGTCTTTTATAACGGGAATAAAATTTTAATGTTGAAGCTCAATATGGAGTATGGAGGGATAAAAACCACAGAGACCCAGCTTCCTGCCCAAGCGAAGTCAGCTGCACAAGATCAATCTCAGCAAACTCCATCCAATGCTCTTGCCCTTCCAGGTTCCTAAAATTATTATTGTTATTAGCAGTAAACTATCTGTAGTCCAAAAAGGGAAAAAGGTAAAGGAAATTTTCTTGGGTGATAGAAGAGATTTATTTTAGGAGACATTGCTTGGTACAGTGGTAAAGGCCCAGGCCTGACAAGCATGATAATGTCGGCTCGAGTTTGAGAGCAGCCACATTCTAGTCTGTACAAAATAATGTCGAAGGTTTTCCGTCTCCAATGTTTCCTCCTATCACCCTGCATATGCAGTACTGGCACCGGACATGAAAATAGATTTTAAAAGGATTGGTGGGAGAATTAGGGAATGAATATTCTGTTATTTAAAAAAAAAAAAAAATCTTTATCAAGTTGAGACATTGCTTTATGGTTAATTAAGGTTTTCAAATTTTTGTTTTTTAATAATTAACTAAGGTCTTAAAAAACTTTTACTATTATTAGATCACCTCGATACTAGATTTTTGGTTTTGGGTTCAAAGAAGTTGAATGGGTGTAGATTTAGGTTTTTATATGAAGTTAACCAAAGTCAAAACCAAAGGATTTCTCAAAACAACTGCTTTCGTTATCTAGGATCGATACTAGAAAAGGATGGAGAATAGAAAAGGATGGAGAGATAGATAGTGATGTAACTAGTAGAATTGGTCCAAGTTGGACAAAATGGAGGCAACCTAGTGGAATTTTATGTGATAAAGGAATAACACATAGGCTAAAAGGAAAATTCTATAGGACTATTATGAGACCAACTATGTTGTATGGAGCGGAGTGTTGTGCCCTAAAAAAGAAACAAGAACAACGGGGGAATTTTCCGCAATGGGCGAAAGCCTGACGGAGCAATGCCGCGTGGAGGCTTCATGTAGCGGAAATGAGAATGTTAAGATAAATGATTGGAGTGACTGGAAGAGGAACGGTCACTAATGAGAGTGTGAGAGGAAAACTAGGTGTAGCACCCTTCGATGGGAATATTCGAGAGAGTAGGCTTAGATGATTTGGACATGTATATCGGAGACCTAGTAACGCACTGGTCAAATGAGAAAAACTAGTTGCAATAGAGGGAGAGACGGAGAGGGAGGCCAAAAATAACATGGGATGAGGTTATTAAAAATGATTTTAAAAAGTTAAAAATAGTAGTGAATTAGCATGTAATAGAAAAGATTTGAGAGAGAATGCATGTGAAACAATACAAATGAAACTATACACACGTTCTAATAGATCATGATATTTAGGTCAACTAGTTGGGCCTATTTGTCAAAGTGAAACAATTAAGGCTAATTCAATTATGGCCATTGATGGCCTGAATTGTTTCACTTTGACAAATAGGCCTAACTAGTAGGCCTGAATATCATTATTTTTGTTTTCTGATAATTAACTAAGGTCTTAAAAAACTTTTACTACTATTAGATCACCTCGATACTAGATTTTTGGTTTTGGGTTCAAAGAAGTTGAATGGGTGTAGATTTAGGTTTTTATATGAAGTTAACCAAAGTCAAAACCAAAGGATTTCTCAAAACAACTGCTTTCGTTATCTAGGATCGATAATAGAAAAGGATGGAGAGATAGATAGGGATGTAACTAGTAGAATTGGTCCAGGTTGGACAAAATGGAGGCAACCTAGTGGAATTTTATGTGATAAAGGAATAACACATAGGCTAAAAGGAAAATTCGATAGGACTATTATTAGACCAACTATGTTGTATGGAGCGGAGTGTTGTGCCCTAAAAAAGAAACAAGAACAATGGCTTCATGTAGCGGAAATGAGAATGTTAAGATAAATGAGTGGAGTGACTAGAAGAGATACAGTCGCTAATGAGAGTGTGAGAGGAAAACTAGGTGTAGCACCCATCGATGGGAATATTCGAGAGAGTAGGCTTAGATGATTTGGACATGTATATCGAAGACCTAGTAACGCACTGGTCAAATGAGGAAAACTACTTGCAATAGAGGGAGAGACGGAGAGAGAGGCCAAAAATAACATGGGATGAGGTTATTAAAAATGATTTAAAAAAGTTAAAAATAGTAGTGAATTAGCATGTAATAGGAAAAAGATATGAGAGAGAATGCAATTGAAACAATACAAATGAAACTACACACATGTTCTAATAGATCATGATATTCAGGCCAACTAGTTGGGCCTATTTGTCAAAGTGAAACAATTAAGGCCAATTCAGTTATGGCCATTGATGGCCTGAATTGTTTCACTTTGACAAATAGGCCTAACTAGTAGGCCTGAATATCATTTTCCCGTTGAAATATTATGAAACTATATGGGCACAAATTCTTTTGTAAAAACTTCCAGTTTTTTGCCCTTCGTTTTGGGGTTTTCAGGGGTAGTGCGGCCGTGCGCGGGGGGTGGGGGTGGTGGGGGGCGCTGGGGTGTCCAAACTATATATAGTTCTGCCACGGCATGTTAGAGGGGTTGGAGGAAATTGGGAGGCTGGTTCTTTTAACAAAAAATGCAAACACATATAGGGAGGCTGGTTCTTTTTAACATTGAAGCTCAACCAGTCATTGAGGTGCAATTAGTTTGATATTGAATTTTGCTGGTTTTAGTTTCAAAATAGTACAACAGTAAGATGGGGATACATTTGTGCCACTTTATAAATGAAATTTTGGAAAAGGCAAGTCATTTTTAGTAATTAGTAAGCAATCCAGTGTCACCTGAAACATGGGAACCTTTGAGACATAGCATCCTATATTAGCTTTTGTACAGTGGGCATATATTGATTATGAGGTATGAAAATGTGTTCCAGTATGTAGTTCTCTAGCATATTATTGTTGCTGTTTCAACTTTTAGCAATTCACATTTACAGTAAACACTTAAAAAAAAAATTTCAATAGAATTTCTTAAAATTTAACATTTTTGGTGGTTTAATCAGATTGTTCCACTATAATAACTAGATGTGGGGTTAAAAAGGGTTATTTTTATTTCTTTACTCATTGATCAGCCTCGTCAATATATAAATTTTCCTTTGCTTTTCGTATGATATGGAATTGAAAGTTAGAAGACGAGTTGCATCCTGTCTTTTTAAATTTTGACATTATAAAATGCTAAAGAGGTTTACATTCAAGTTTCTAAATCTGTTGACTTAGATCTGGATTTTATGTACAGGTGCGGACAACTCTAGAGATTCGCAAAAGGGAAGGGACCAAAATGATTTAGTTGTTGGTCCGTCTCTGCAATCAAAGGGATTGTACGTATGCATACTTATTTATGTTGTTTTAGAGGGTTATGCGAATATATTTCTGGTTCTGTTGATTTCCTGCGTTCCCTCCTTACTCATTGATACTTCACTCATGCCCTCTATGTCCAACTTTTTGAATTTGCTTCCCAGCATTTTGGCTACTTTTAGATGTTAATCATCCAAAACGATCTTTTATCTTAGCTGACCCTTATTTACCTTCCATGGGGAGATTTATGCTATAACCCCGACAGTGTGGCTATTGCCTATTACTAAAAAGAAAATAAAGTTTATGACTATTCAAGATATTGAGCTTAGACATGCAGAACTCTTATTTCTATTTGTTTTGCATGCTTGTTATCATTCCATTAATACAAACAACTTTTGCTGTTGGGCTGACTGTTGCTTATTTTTGGCAGAACTGATGTTGGTTTTTCAGGCAAGAACACTGCTGTTGTTTCTACTCCTGGTTCATCTGAAAGGTCTTAGGCTTTTCTCCTTTCTTTTCTTTTTCTGTTGTCCTTATAGTAAATGCTTGATGTGAGAAACTTGCTTCCTTTCGTTATCATGCATTAATTTCATGCCTTATGGAATATTAGTTTACTTTTATGAAACACAGATACCTCTATAAAGGAGTTGTATACCTATTGGATACTAGTATACCTCATCCTCAGTGGCCATGGATATGTGTCTAGCACTTCCTAAATGTATCCATAATTCAATCTGGAACTTGCATATTCTAAGTGTACTCATTATTCAGAAAGAGAACTTTCTATTAAACCACATATTAGATACATTTTAGATACTCCGCAATATATGTTTGTCACGTATTGGATAATAAAATGTAGCATTTGTAGTATAAATTATATTTATAATTGTAAGGAAAAGCTTAACAGTTAGGGTTTAAAATAGTTGGACCTTCTTAGAGAAGAAGAATGGAGATATAAATTTAGTTCAAAGTTTATGTCCATGTAACTTATTGTATTTTTTTTTTTTTTTTTGGATAAGTAATGTGTTTTTTTATATTATAAGATAGAAACACAGAATATTGATAGATTCATAAAATTGTGTCCGTTATACTGCTGGGGATTATTATTGGATCTGTTTGGGGTCTAGTGGATTATGCCCAGGTCCTCCAGAGGCTTGTTGGAGGCTTGGAGAGGTTGTAGAGTGGGGGCCCAAGCCCGTGATTATTGAAGGGTAACGCCTTTGTGCATTTGGTGGTGTCTATGGCAAGAAAGAAATAGTATATCTTTTGAAGGAAAGGAGACTCCTATTGGAATGCTGAAATTCTCCATTATTAGTGCTCTTTTTTGTTGGGTTCTAGGGAGAAATTGCAACTCCATGATGGAGATTGTTGATATCTTGACTCTTTGACAGTTTAGAGGCCCTATTTGGTGGCCTTGTGTAGCTTTTGAGGGATGCGTTCCCCTTTTGAACACTTTTTTATACACGTACTTGTCAAAAAAAAAAAAAAAAATTGATAAATTGTTGCTTTGGGTGATAGATGGCACCTAGGAAAAAAGAAAAAAAGTGTCTTATATAATTGAAGTATTAAATACATATTCAATTTTTGTTGTTTTGTTTACATGTTCCTTTTCTTTCAAATTGACATGCCGAAATGCATTATGCATAGCTGCACCTTATTACTTGCTATTTGAAAAATAAATATATAATTTTCTCTGATCTAATAAGTGGTTGCCATTACAAAATGAAGTTTAGTGATACATTCTTTACTCTCTGATTTTTTGGATTGACCATATGTTTATTCTATATTTGCTTATGGATCCCAATTCTTGAAAAAATGGCTAGGTCTGGTTAAAAGTTTAAATCCTTTTTGTTACTTCCAGGAATCTCTCAACTTCTGCCCTTATGGAAAGAATTCCAAGCAGATGGCCGCGCCCTGTATGGCATGCCCCGTGGAAAAACTACAGGGTAAGAACCTTTTCCTTTTCCCTCATTGCAGTGGATGGGAAGTTGGTGGTGGATATATATATATATATATATATATTGGAGTTCTTGTCATTGTTTATCCAACTACAAATATATGTTGTTTTACCAGTCAGGAAAAATCAATGCTGAGATTGACTCATATTATATATGAACATATACTGATTTACACTAGCAACAATGAGAGGCTTCAGTAATAATATTTCATTAGAACTTAGTTATAACTGGCTTATGTGACGTAAGGACTTGCCATTATATATTTATTGATAGTTGCTCCCTTTATTCCAAATTTTTTTTCCAACTGTTTAAGATGAGCATTTATTACATTCAAACTCAAATAGAAAGCACGATTAATCAAAGCTGACCCTCCAATTCGAAAAGGATAATTTTGTAGATTTATAACATTTCATATATTGGCTTTTCAAATTGAACATCTATATTGGGGTATTCAAACAAGGAAAATATAAATCAACAAATTTGGAAGGAGGGAGTATTGGTTTCTCTATTGGATAGGATAATGTCTTTTAACTTATCTTTTTTCATACTCTTCTGAACAGAGAATATATTAGCTATTCTTGCATCATATTAACCAGTTGTATTTTTGACAAAGGTATATAAGAGCTATATTGAGGGATTCGTGCTCTATCAGATACATCCATGGTGAAATAACTAAGGGCCTACTTGGTTTGTCACTCATAAAACAGTTTACTATTTTCAGAGAACTGAAAATCAGAAATCTGTACAAAAACTCTGCGTAGTTTTCTGAAATCTGTTTTCTGATCAGTTATAAAATTTTCTGATTTCAGAGAACTGTCTTTCATAGTTTACCCGAAAACAGTTTTCTAATTTCTGAGTTCTTGAGAACTGTTTTTAAAGTGACCAACCAAGCAGGCCCTAACGATATAGCAAATATAATTACATAGTGCATACATGTATGCACTACTCTGAATTTGTTTGTGACCTACGCACAACTCTGAATTTTTCTGTGACCCTGTTGGTTCTTCCATCTTGTGTTTGTATATTTGTGATGAAACCTCCTGGAAACTAAATCTCTTGTTGATGACTTATCTGCTTTACCATTTACTAATTGAGCTGCATGTGTTTCTGTTTTCAATCTTGATTACCAACTTTATATGTTTTCTAACATTATTAATGTCAAACTTGTGTAGGTTATTAGTGGCCATCTGGGATGGGTGAGATCTATAGCGTTCGATCCAAGTAATGAATGGTTTTGCACAGGTTCTGCAGATCGAACAATCAAGGTAAGAAGTTTCAAGCTTGTTTCTGCAGATGACTGCTTAAGATTTATCTCTCCCATTGAGTTGATCTTATGGTTTTGTAATATATTTATGAGCTTTTGATAATAAAATTTAGCAAATTGTGAAGCACTGCACTGTTATGTGGAGATTAAAGATTTGCAAGTATTCAAGTTATCTGAAGTGTGGCGGATTCTTCCCTGAAAACAGTGACAAGACAGCAAAACTGCAATGAGCCTGCTAATTAGGAATTACAACCATAGTTACAAATTCTCTATCACTATTTAGACAAATTATATTTTATTCTGGAGCCTGAATTGAGTTGGAGGAGAAAAAAATTTGGAGTTGATATCTTCGAAAAATAAGGAGGATTAGTTATTCTAATTACATATCATGACACATTCACGATGAGGTTCAGTAGTGTATATTGGTCAGTTTAATTGATGAAATCAAACCAGGGGTATGGTAATTAAAAGTTTGGAGAGAAATTATAGTCTAGTGAGGTTTTGAAAGAAATAGTGACTTTGAGTGTCACATATCCAGAGTCATTAATGGTTAGTGATGATTGAAGGTCAAGGGATACGAAAGAGTGAAAAGTTTTCCCACCCAGGCTTGACTATTGTGATTTATGTGTATGATATATACTTATGAATTTGAAAGGAATATTATAAAGTACTTGTAAGACCGTTTAACTGGGACACAATGTTGGGCATTACTGTATCTTCATAAACTCAAGTATTTCCGAAATGGGGATGTTGAGAAAGAGTCTAATAGCAGCAGCACCAATTGGAGATGAAATGAAGGAAAACTGATTAAGATGGTGTAGCCATGTGCAACAAAGATGAATCAATATTCAATACATTGGCAAGGAAAGTGAGATGGTCTATGTTGAACTGCTAAGGAAGCAGGAAAGACCAAACTTAATGTGGTTAAATTACTTCTCAATAATAATAATAATAATAATGTAATTAAATAAAGGTGAAAAACACGACAGCATGTTGCTTTAACAAATTGACAGCCTTTGGACAAAGCAGAATGATGAAAGAGGATTCACACAACCAACCATCCCAACCCCTAATAATTGGGACGAGGCACAGTTGAGTCTAGTTGAGTTAAGTTAGCCCGCCATGTAGAAGACACTAAAAAGGTCAAACGGAAAAGAAATAAATCTAAGAATAAGATGAACTGACAAGAAGTAGTTCAAAAAATGAATTGGAACCAAATAGTTTTGTTAAAATTGACTTCTAAATTTCATGATTGTGCCATAACTTATGGCAGTAAATATCGGTGCTGAACCTCATGTTGAGAGAATTTAATCTGCATGTGATGATATTGATATGATCATTAGAAGACCTTGCCAAAGAAGTGAAATTACATAGTTGAAAATAGGAAACTTTTAATGGAACATTTTGGTAAATGATTGGAGAGGGAAAAAAAAATGAAAATCTTAGTGGAAGCTGTTAACAAATAATGACACAAAAACTTGATAATTGGATCATAAGGTGAGTATTCATCAGTAAGATAGCATCCTCACACCTACAGAGTCAACCATGTAGAAGACTAACTTCAAGCGCAAAATTCTTTCAAGAATATATTTATTTTTGATAAGTTAAGATTCATTGAAAAGCACTCAAAAGAGGGGAAAATACATTGTGGAACTATTTTTTTGATGTTTAGGCACAAGTGATACTCAGTTCGAATGTAAAAAGTTATTCTATCCTAAGTTTGTATGTCTTAACCAACTTGGATACTATCTTAACTAAATACATTGGTTAAGAGAGTGAGGGGCACAACAGGTAAGAAGATAGTAAACCAAGGTTGAAATGCCCTTGATCTTATGATCTCTAACAATACTTTATACCTAAAACTTACAGTTTACAACTATGTTCTTCAATGAACTGTAGATTGATATAGTGCCTTCAATTTTTATTTATTTATTATTTTGGTGGATTAGTAATAATTTTAAATCTTTTTTTCCCCTTTAAAAAACCTGATGATCTTGATCAGTATAAATATGTTAATGTATGATTTATATTTTCTTCCATGCCATAGGAACCATTTATAGAACCCATCAACAATTTCTAAAATAGATTGAGGTTTTTCTGGACCAGCTACTGAAGAATTTTTTTTCCTTCTTTTGTGGTTGACAAGATATGGGACGTAGGTAGTGGACAGCTAAAGCTCACACTAACTGGGCACATCGAACAAGTACGAGGTATATTTCTTTTTAGTTATTGGTGTTGTAATTTATACCGTTGGCTAATCATGTTGTAGAAAGTGACTGTGTACTTCAGGCATTAGAATGGTAAAATTATATGTTTTTCTTTACAGGGCTTGCTGTTAGCAACAAACACACATATATGTTCTCTGCTGGTGATGACAAACAAGTGAAATGCTGGGACCTTGAACAAAATAAGGTTGGTAAATGACTGCTTGAAAGCTGTTTTAGTGTAAAAATTGTGTTTGAACATATAAGTTTTCTTATTTTTCTTTGTTTTTGTTCTTTTAGGTTATTCGTTCGTATCATGGTCATTTAAGTGGTGTTTATTGCTTGGCTCTTCATCCCACTATCGACATTCTTCTTACTGGAGGTCGTGATTCTGTCTGCCGGGTATGAAATTTGTCATCGTAAAGAGAAAACACATCCTGTATTTTTTACTCTTTTAGTCTTTCAAGCTACTTGTTAGAGTGTGTTCTATATTTTGCTGACTTTAGCATAGAAGGATGATCTTAATAAAACTGCACTTTTCAGGTCTGGGATATCCGTAGCAAGATGCAAATTCATGCACTCTCCGGGCATGACAACACAGTTTGCTCAGTTTTCACTCGGCCTACGGTAAGCATTCTTTTAGGCAATGTGATAAATGATGTTTAACTCATACTATGCTTTACTTAGTATCTTTTCTTTTTTTCTACACGGTTGTCTGCAGAGTAAGGACAGTACTGCCAATGAGTTTAGCAACTTAATATTTATGTTCTCATTTAATGAACATGTTATTAGGAATTTCCTCTTGGGGATTATCTTAAGTTTAATTCTGATATGGATCTACTGTACATAGAGTAAAAAGGAGAAGGCAGGCCCATTTAACTGTCCCAAGAAGATGGGATTAAGGTTTCTTGAGGTGCTGAGTAGGGAGAAATAATGATTGGGACTACTGTGGGCCCATGGGCATTAAATATTTTCCCCCTTCTATGTACTATGAGATTAAGCAAAAATGGTTTCATGGTTATTACTCATTGTTTTTTTCCCCTCCAATATGTCCATACGTTATTTCTGAAATGAAATTGCCTACAACTTGAATTATGAGAAGCTTCTTACTATAAAAACTATAAACAAACAAACAAAATCAATAACCGGGTAGTTTAAAAATTAAAATATGCAATGTTATTTCCTAAGAAACATTCTGATGAAGATTGCTTTTAAGTGTGGCTACTACCCACCATAACATGGTGATGGAAGTGCCAGCGTGGAATCTAAAAGTAGGGGTGTGGTTAAGGCTTAAAAACTTCAAATGAGTCTTGTTTGGAAAAACCATTGGGATTGCAAGTAGCTTTGTTGCTTCATGAAACTTACACATCCTTGGAAAAATTAATTCTTCTCTATACTTAAAATAATGTTTTACTTTTTTATTGAATCGAGGAAAGGGCTTGGATTATTCTCTTTTATCAACATGGACACACGGTTTTATAACATCCAAAATTCAAAATGCACTATAACTAAGGAAAGCGTGTTTGATCTCCAACACGTGTGAGGTGTCTGACATGACAAATATAAATTAATAATAATCTTCTTATTTTGTTTGATCCAGAAAAAAAAAAACAAAAAAAACAAATATTGTTATTTAGCTCATACAATTCATCTATCTTCTCATTCCTCTTTATGTTTTTTAGCATCATATCAAAGCTAATTGTAGAACTCTGTTTCCAGGATCCACAAGTCGTCACTGGTTCCCATGACACTACTATAAAATTCTGGGATCTTAGATATGGTAATTAATTTCTTGATTATTTTATTATTATTATTATTATTATTATTGTTTTGTTTCCATAGTACTTTGTGCATTTCGCTTTCGCTTTTAATGATATCAATTGTCATGTCTGTCAGGTAAAACAATGGCAACACTCACACACCATAAGAAAT
Source organism: Cornus florida (assembly GCF_030987335.1). NCBI lineage: Eukaryota > Viridiplantae > Streptophyta > Magnoliopsida > Cornales > Cornaceae > Cornus > Cornus florida. Next base: position 29,731,631 of record NW_026775571.1, on the reverse strand, counting down.
CTGTGCGAGCAATGGCTCAGCATCCTAAGGAGTATTTACTTGCCTTTTGTATTCTGTTCTTTGTAAAAGAATGGAGTATGGTGAATTTTCAATTAGTCCCATTAATATTTAACTCTTCTTCCATCTTGAAATTAATTTTATCTTGTGATGTTGCAGGAATTGTTTTGCTTCTGCGTCAGCTGACAACATAAAAAAATTCAACCTTCCAAAAGGAGAATTTGTGCACAACATGCTGTGAGTTTCTCAGTAATTCTTGTTGGGGAATGCTACATCTACAGTCTGCGCTTCTTTAATATATTTGAACCATAGCCTTTTTTGCTTTTCATGACGAATAAGACTATGATAGATGACTGACTTAGACACAGTGCATATGAATATGGATTGGGATCACATACTCAAATTCACAATAGGGAATAAAGAAAAAGGAATCCCTTGCAAGTGAAAACCAAAAGTTTTGTACTTTCAGTTAGGTTGGTAACAACATTGAGGTAAATATGGTCAAACTTGTCAATATGTATGAAAATAAAAGCAAAACTAGGAAATGGTGATTGACTTGGTTCATCTCCTAAAAATTGCAAAAATTTCATCTCAAATGAGTAGAAGGTGATAGTAATGTGGGAGGATACATGTGTGGTTGAAAGCCTGTCAAGGAAGAAATGACATGCTGGTCTTAATGGTACAAGATGCGCTCAAAGCTTTTGGATCAAGGGGTGGTTCCACAAAATGAGTGGGGGGATCAAGTTAATAACATACTACGTCAGTTTGCTTATTGTGCGTAGCCTATATCTTTACTGTTTCCGGATTATTTTTGTTCTTTATAACTTATTTTATTATTATTTTTCTTCTTTAAATAAGGACAAATATTCCTAACAAGACTTGACGACACTTCCGCCGATTTAGACTCCTGTATACACACACCATGCGCATTACAATATCTGATAGCTAGTTTTACCACCTTCCTTTAGTCCTGATTATTGAGCACCCCCGGATATTCCATGACACCATTGTCAACCAAAACAGTTTAAGATTTTAATTACTCTAAATCAGTGCCAAATAAAGCCAAAATACTCGGACTGATTTAGAGTGAAGGCATTTTATGATTTTAATCATTGAACCCATGCCTCTAATATATTTGACAGTAGGGATGGCTCCTTATTTTGCTACTAACTGCTGTGCATGAATGTGCTAATGTAAAACAATGTACTCATTCGTGGAAGTGAAAGCACCCTTGTTTTATATTCTTTAAGTTCCTCGCTATTATTATTTTTAGTTGTTTGTCTAGTCTGATAATTTACGCTGATACTTGAATTGTCGGGGTTTCCTCATGCAGCTCTCAGCAGAAAACAATCATCAACACGATGGCAGTCAATGAAGAGGGTGTACTGGCTACAGCAGGTGAGAATGTAGTCCATTTTGGTTGAGACTAAATTTGATTGATCACATGTGAATGGATGTCCTTTGTTACATGGACTCGGGTTCGTGTGTCGAATACGGGTATGTATCCATGTGTCGGGCGTGTCAAATCTCCAAACAGAAGTACACACGGACAAGACTAAATATTCATTTTATTAATTATATTTTTTTATTTTTTAGAGTAAAGTAATGTTTTTATCTTATATAATGTTCAATATAGGCATTTAACTCATTTCAAAGTAATAATATAATATAATTGAGTGATTGGATATGCTTTTTAAATGCATGTCCAACCAAAAGTGTTGGACACATATCCCATACCCATGTCGGAGCAATGCGTCCGACACGGTACTTCACTACTTTTGAAGAGTCCATGTAATATAGATGATGTCACAAGTTTGATACTTCAATTCAGCTTGGAGCTTAGCTCAGATAAAGATGGTTGTATCAACTTTATCTTTATTTTTCCTCTGTTAGGTTTGGTTGTTTTTTCCCCTTTTTTCTCGTTTGGATGGGGTTTGGTATTTTGCTAGTTGTGCACGGGTTTAGTGGTAGAGCCCCCATTGCACATTCACCTTATAAACAGGGTTTATGTGAATAATTGTGAAACCTCTTATTTATTTTTCTTGTTGTTGAAGGTGACAATGGGAGTCTCTGGTTCTGGGATTGGAAGAGCGGTCACAATTTCCAGCAATCCCAAACAATTGTACAGCCGGGTGTGTATCTTGTGTACCTTTATTCCATTTATTGGGTTTTGATGTTTGTGTTGAAAGGAAAATCATGAACGTCGGGTGTATGTTTTCAGGCTCGCTCGATAGTGAAGCTGGCATATATGCGGTCTCCTATGATGTTACCGGTACAAGACTTATCACTTGTGAAGCCGATAAGACCATCAAGATGTGGAAAGAGGACGAAAATGCCACCCCAGAAACTCATCCAGTCAACTTCAAGCCGCCTAAAGATATTAGGCGGTTTTAGTCGTATGCTGATCAAAGTGTTCCCCGTAAAGCAGTTTCCCTTCTATGAAGAAGCAGCTTCATGAATAGCTTTGTGATATGTTTTAACTTAATGCTAATTTTCTAAATGTGGGTATTTTTGCAAAAAAATGAATTAGAAAAGTGAGTTGCGATAAAATGATCTAGAAAAGCTTTGTGATATGTAACTGGAAGTTAATTATCTAAAATGACAAATTTTATAACACTTTTTTTTTTTTTTTTTAACTTGGCTCTTCTCCTTAAATATGGAATATCAACTATTTACCAAATTACTTTACTATGCCCTACTAACTTGGAATGTATGTGTCCTTTTTATTAATGTGTATAATGAGAGTATGAGGATAAAAAAATATATAAAATTTTTCCAAATTTTTTTTTTAACCAAACAATGAAATGTGTAATCTCAAAAAATAGTGATACAAAAATTTTTCTTTCCTTCTAACCAAACAATGAAATATTTTCGGTCAAAACCAATATCAATCACGAGAGTGTGCTCTTGACCTCCTCCTTCCTATTTTTAACTGATAATTATGGTTCAATTCTTTTATTTAATTTGGTCTTACTAAAATTCATATTATTTTTTACATCTAGCACTTATATCTTAGTTTCCCGGACGTTATTTAATTTAAGTAACTTTCAATTTATCCTTGTAAAGAACATGACAGTACTTTTGTACCTTTTTTTATTTTGTCTTTTATTGCATTTTCTACTGTTTTGCTTCCTTTTACTAAATTTGTCCCTCCTTTCAATTATAATCAAAGTACGTAATTATTAAGTTTCATACTTGAAGAAAAAAATATTTTCACAGTAAGTATCAATTGACATTTTTAACACTTTAGATTTGCAAGCAATAGTTTTTTTTTTTTTTTTTTTTTAAGTAATCATATCACTTATTGTTTACTTTTTTTCAAAAAAGTATTCTAAATTAGACAGGAATATTAGAACCCCACTTACATTTTCAACTACAAAATAAAGATCTATGTATAAAAAAACATTTTTATCAATAGAACTGTTAAAAAAATGCATTAAGTAAAAACCATGTTGAGATGTTTGGTGATGCATTATAATAAGTAGTTTTCATAATAAAATTATTTTTTAATTTATTTTGTAATAATATTATTTTAAATATTTTTATTGCTAATTTTACAATAATATCCTTTAATTAAGGAATGAGTGTAATTATCTTTATAAAAAATAAAAAAGACATAATTGACTAATGAAAAGAGTTACCTAAAATGTTTAACCTTTACTCCGAATGCAGATTTAAAAGTTCTAAATTTTAGCATAATTGACTAATTAAAAAGAGTTACTTAAAATATTCAATATCTATTCCGAATGCAGTTTTAAAAGTTTCAAATTTTAGCTTCATTCAAATTTGGTAATCATTAAAAGTTATTCAAAATAAAAGTGTTTTTAAGTAGCACAGAAACAAATCCCAAACCAGCTCTAACTATATGTTTACCTTGAATTAAATATTTTTTTAGTGTAATTGTAAAATTTCAAATTTTAGCTTCATTAAAATTTTGTAATCATTAAAAGTTTTTAAAAATAAAAGTACTTTTAAATAGCATAGAAGCAAATCCCAAACGCTCTAACTATGTTTATGTTGAATTAATTTTTATTTATTTATTATTATTATTTTTTTTTAAAAAAAGGTATCTTCTTACAATTCGTGATAGGATTGAATTAAAAAAAAAAAACAAAAAACAAAATAAATTTTGAGACAATTGCTTTGGGTGAATGTAGATTTTAAGAGAAATTTGTGTAAATAGAATAATCTTATATCCAATAGCAGAAAATTGTTGCCTAAATTCGACCAACTTTTTTTCTTCTAATTCTCACTTGAAGCCCATTGCTTCTCCTTTAAAACGTAAAAATGGATCAGTGTGTGATTTGTAAAATTCCCAGGTATTAGATTTAAATTGTACAAAGTTTTAGTGTTAAATAAAAAATAAAAAAAAAATACGAATTTCTTGCTCCCCAAGTTAAAAAATAAAATAAATAAAGAATTTTGAGAAGAAAAAAAAAGGGGTATATATCATGCGGTGTAATTTTCTTGCTCCCAAGTTCAAATAAAAAAAATAAAATAAAATAAATAAAGATTTTTCGGACAAAAGGTGGAATATATAAATTTGTTTCCACCCTTTGCGCTACAGTATTTTACACACACACAATTCGTTGCCCCATATGTGATATATATTTTATTAATTACTGACTAGGTAAATAGATATTAAATTAATATTATTTATTTTTTATAAATTTATAAATTATTTTTTTAATAATTAATTATTAGGAGAGTGTTTTCCTATTTATTTCGTACTAGTAGGATTAGAATTACTAAAAAGGAAAATCGCCCCTATAAAAGTGCATTCACATATATATACCATTCAGTTTCCATCGCCGCCGTTCAGATTGTTCTAAAAATCAAAGCCCATACCTTTCAGTTTCCATCGCCGGCCGTTCCAGTTCCGGTTCGCCGTTCGCCGTTCGCAAGCTTCAGCCGCCGGGCCGCTGTCTCTCAACTCTCAAGCTTGCTCCCCTCTCTCTCTGCAACTGCTAACTTGTATGGGACACTATAGTGTGTGTATGTGTGTGTATATATATATGCCATTATAGACCTCTGTTATTATATACGTGTCAATACATGAACCCTTTTAATGGGACACTCTCTAAACATAGTTACTAAGGAATCATTCTTTTCTTAAAAATCCCTTTCGTTTTGGCTTTACATTAATGAAATTGTAATATAATAAGGTTTTCAGTATTAAAAGGGGAAAAGAAATTTAATACAAGAACTACAAGGCTTATTATATGCCAATTACAGATCACCCATGTATTGATTTTAAAAAACAAGACTTACCCTGTGCAAATTTAGAATCTTATACAAAAACTAGAGAGTGTGTGTATATATAAGCCCTTTTAATAGGACACACTCAAATTTTTTTCTTAATAATAATGGTGGTATTCTAAATTTTCAAATGAGTTTTTGTTTTACTATGGATTTAAGCTATGGCAACTTACCTGTCCTGCTTGCAATTGCTGACCAACTTAGTTACTAAGGAGTCTTGTTTGCATAAAAACCCCTTTCGTTTTCGCTTTACATTAATGAAATTGAACTCGAAGTGAATAATATAATAAATGTTTCAGTATTAAAGATTGGGTTAGCTTAAATTGTATACGAAGTAATTAAAACCAGTGATTTAAAACTATTTGGTATAAGGACAATTTTATTTTTTTAATTGAATTGTATAATTTATTGGCCTTTACATATTTCTGTCACCATGAACAAACACCTTCTTATTTCGGGATTTTTTGAATGACAATACTTGCTTATATAGGAGTGGAAAGTAAACAAAGCAACAATGTCTGAGAAAGGAGGGTTGATGGAGCAGGACTTAAGCAAGCTGGATGTAACACAGTTACATCCACTCTCACCTGAAGTTATTTCTCGTCAGGCTACAATAAATATTGGTAATCATCGTTACTACGTATGAATGTGTGAACCCCTTTTAGATGGGGTGTGATTTCTAATCCTTAATCCTATCGTTGACACTAATACATTGGACCTAATTATCTTTTATCAGGCACTATTGGTCACGTGGCACATGGTAAATCGACGCTGGTGAAAGCGATATCTGGCATCCAGGTGACTGCTTTTCTAGCTTACTTCTGATACTGCTTGTGTGCCATTTTTTTTTTTTTTTTTACAACTAAAATGTTGCTGTCGTCCTTAATGGTAATTTTAGCTTCTTAATTTCTATTTCTAAGGGGCTGAAATTAGTAGACTTATACTTGTGTGACTTTAACTATTTCCTGTGATATTATGACTGTCAACCAAGGGAAGAAAGTTTATTTCTTTTCTAATTCAGCATATATTTGCTTTGCTCTAGTGTTAAAAGTTCATTAAATTAATGTTTTACTAGCTATTGCACAAGAAATATGCACAGAATTAGAACATAGTATGTTTAACCTAGCTCCATTTGTTTTTTTACAAATGTTTACGTGCATATATTGTAGAAGTGGCTCTTATGGTTTGACATTAATTTGCAGACAGTTCGTTTTAAAAATGAACTTGAGCGGAACATTACTATTAAGCTTGGATATGCAAATGCAAAGATATACAAATGTGAAGATGAACAGTGCCCTCGACCTATGTGCTACAAGTATGTTCGTGTTTAAGAAATGTAATGATTACTTAACATCGTACTTTGCAACTTTAGTCTAATGTACGTAAAAAAATATCATCTGCAGGGCATATGGAAGTGCAACAGAAGATAGTCCCTTCTGTGATGTGCCTGGATTCGAAAAGTGTAGGATGAAACTACTCAGACATATATCTTTTGTCGATTGCCCGGTAATAAGCTATCCCATCCCGAAGTACTTTTCCCAATATTATCTTTGGACTTGATCTATATACATGAAAGTAACTTTAGAGCTACATCCAAACTTGTGAAAAAGGCTTATTGTAGAAAAAAATGAGAGTAGGAATTTCTTTAAAAAAAAAAAAAAAAAAAAAAAAACTGTAGACATTGTAGGTTAATCTAACTTTTAACTACTTGATGTTTTTTTCCTTTATTTCCTACAGGGACACGACATTCTCATGGCTACTATGCTCAATGGTGCTGCAATTATGGATGGAGCTTTACTTCTCATAGCTGCCAATGAGGATTGCCCCCAACCTCAAACTGCCGAGCATCTCGTTGCTGTTGAAATTATAGGACTTAAACATATTATTATCGTCCAAAATAAAGTTGATCTGGTTCCGCAACATGTATCCATCCATCAGAAGGAAGAGATTCAAAAATTTGTCCAGGTCTGTACGGTTTGTCTTTGAATGTCATTCATTTCCTGCTTTTTAAATTTTTAGTATTGAAATAATGTGGGGTTTTCACATTGCAGAGAACTGTTGCTGAAGGTGCACCGGTGGTTCCAATTTCTGCTCAGCTGAAGTATAATGTTGACGTTGTGTGCGAGTATATTGTGAAAAAGATACCTGTTCCGGAAAGGAATTTTGTCTCACCGCCGCATATGATTGTAATCCGATCCTTTGACGTCAACAAGCCTGGTTCCGAGGTTGAGGAAATAAAAGGCGGTGTTGCTGGTGGAAGCATCCTCAGGGTATATGCTTCTTCCTTGTTACTCTAATTAAAGACACATAGAGACATGTAGAATAATACTGAAGTAGCCGAACAATATCAAATCAAAGCCTTCAGTACAAACTGCATTGATTTGCTTATAAGTTGGCTGTGGAGTACAGCTGTTAAAGAAATCATCTGGTTCAATACCATTGTCAGGCATTTATTTTGTTTTCTTCTTATGTTGTTTTGCACTGGTACGTACACAATTTCATTCTAGGCACCAAATTGTCAACCTTAATGTAGGACGATTGTATTTCTGCAGAAGGCTAAATTAATATCATAGTTGTACATTATCCCCTCGCAATTTCCAAGTCCTTCACGAGCTTCATCATCAACTCCATGACAATGAAAACACACCATCATGAGTTTTTTTCCCTTAGTTAAAGAATCTGCAATTGTTGTGCACGATAGATTTTAAAATTGGGTATCTTAAATTTATCTATTACCTTATTTTGGCAAATTTGTTCTGTGCAGGGTGTTTTACAGGTGAATCAGTTCATTGAAATTCGACCAGGGATTATACTAGAAGATGAGCACAAAAATATCAAATGCACCCCAATATATACTAGAATTGTATCTTTGTTTGCTGAGCAAAATGAGCTGCAGTTTGCAGTGCCAGGGGGTCTAATTGGCGTTGGCACTACAATGGATCCTACGTTAACACGTGGTGATAGGTTGGTTGGTCAGGTTCTTGGGGAGGTCGGATCCCTGCCTGAAGTTTACACTGAACTGGAGGTAATAGATTATTGCTTCTATACCTCTGTCTATTTGCGCTGATTAAACATAACAGAATATTATTATTTGCTTAGGGAAGTACTTTGCACCAAGCATTCCTTTTAATCAATCTTTTAAGAGCTTGTAAAAATCTTTTTTTCGTCTTGTCCCCTTGTTGCTTGTGTGTTTTCTTGGGGGTTCCGGAGGTTGAGGTTTTTGGAGGATAGCATATGACACTAATTGGATAAGTTCGTTCCATTTTGATTTATAACCGCAATTCAAACATTATAATATTGTTCTGCAAGCATTCAGAATGGTCTTATTTGCTGTATCTATAAGATCCTGCTAAGAGCTTCATGCCATAATGTCATCCCCTTTTATTATTTGTAAAATTCTATCTTTTGTGTTTCCGGTTTTGAACCTTGTGCTCTTTGGTCAGGTTAATTTCTTCCTCCTGTACCGACTTGTGGGTGTTAAGACAAAGGGCTCAGAGAAGCAGGGAAGGGTCTCAAAGCTGGTCAAGGGAGAGATTTTGATGTTGAATATAGGGTCCATGTCAACGGGAGCTCGTATAATCGCTGTAAGGAATGACATGGCAAAGCTGCAACTTAGTAAACCAGTGTGTACCAGCCCAGGAGAGAAGGTTGCACTGAGCAGGCGGATCGAGAAGCACTGGCGTCTCATCGGTTGGGGTCAGATTCAAGCTGGAACCACCCTTGAGCTTGATGTCCCAGCATTACCTTTCTGAGCGATAGAAACAGAGTAGTTAGTGAACATAAGAAACTAGTAGTAGTAGTAAAAGGAGAATAGAGTTTTGATAGAAGATGTGGGAGGGCAGAGAACTGCTGGGAACAATATTTGTTAGGTGGAGAAGAAAACATGGTTCAGATGCATACGATTTCTTTAAAGGATTAAAATAGTTTTCATTACTGTTTTCATTATCTTTTTAGTAGTGTCATTTGCTCATTTTGTTACTTCATTTAATACCCAATGTGATGATAAAAAAAAAAACAAAGATTGCCAGATTATCTTGAAACTTCAATTACTGAGGAGCTAGGAAGCACGGACGCTTCTACGGAGGAGCTGTACCTGTGTCGGACACCGACACTTCTTGGATACGTGTCCGACACTTTATATACGTGTCCATTAATAAAAATTAATTTTGACACTTTTTAGACATTTCAAACACAAGTTTACCTTCTAATCTTGAAAATAATATGAATACTATTATGGCAAAGTCGTGAAATATTAATATATATGATATAAAAATCATTACAATAATAACATAATTTCATTTTCTAATTCATTCAAGTGCAACTCTTAGTACAGAAATTAAAACTGAATTAAAGCTTTATAAAAAAACTTTAGCAATAAACCTCATTTTAACAGACATTCATCTCTATCTAAATTTTTTGGATGAAATTACCCTTTTCAACAGTTTTTTGTTTTGTTTTTTTTTTTTTTTTTTTTTTCCATCTCTCTAGCCTCTCAATCTCTTCCATGCCACCACAACCCACCACCGCCACCGCCACCACAACCCACCTCCAAAAAATAGAAATATAATTAACCATTTATCTCTATTATATGTATGTATACATATACATATACATATACACAGCCCCTTCTCTCTCTCTCCATCGCAACCTCCACATTGGTGCCCCAGAGATGCGTCCATTTGGTGGACAAGATGCAAGTTGCCACTGCATCTTTTGTTGGAAGGAAGGAGATGATATGCCTAATTACACAGCTTGGTAAAGTGCTTATCCTGTCTTCTTCACTTCTTTTGATATTGCTTTCCTTTGAAAGCTTTTGGCATTTCGAAATTGAACCCATAATTTCTGCGATGGTATCATCAAAATAAATATATATATATATATATGAACATTTTTCCCCCCTAAATTTCTTGACAGTTTGAAGAGTTCATACAGTTATAAGCCTAAGAGGGTTTTGGACCAGCGATTTTACACAACGGTTAAGTAACTGGCATGAACATAACATTGATGTATATGTGTGTATTATAATTTCATAGAGTGATTTTGAAATCAGAAACTCCTATTTTCCATAATAGGCTTAAAAGTATACTACTCTACAGGTAAAGTGTGCCGGTGCAGATGTTTTTGTTCTGAAAATTTTCAAAACTCAAGGCAGAAATTGGGCCATCAATACCTACCCAAAATCGGGAATTGACGACAAAATCTGCAATCAGTCGGTGACACTAAGGAGGAGGAGCACAGAGGCGGTGGTGATGCAGCCGACGACTGCAATTTGGGGTGGAGGTTGCGGTGGAGAGAGAGAAGGGGTGGGCTGTGGCCACAGTGTTGGTGGTGACTGTGTATGGTATATCTATATATATATATACATATAATAGAGATAAATAGTTAATTATATTTCTATTTTGGAGGTGGGTTGTGGTGGCGGTGGCAGAGGTGGGTTGTGGCGATGGTTGGATGGAGGTTATTAAGAGGCTAGAGAGAGAGTTAAAAAAATAATAATAATAAATAAATAAAGTAATTTTGTTGATGAGGGTAATTTCGTCCGAAAATTAGATAGAGATGGATGTTTGTTAAAATGCCCCATTAATATAATTGAGGGGGTTTCTTGTTAAAAATATCCATAAGGGGATTTTTGGCAAGTGAGTGATAATCAATGGGAATTTTTTTGCAATTCGCCCATAATACTATTACTGAATAGATGTATAAAAATAAAAATTTATATTTATATGTAATTGTATCTATGCCGTACTCGTGTCCTACTTTTTAAAAATTTGACGTATTAACGTATCCGTGTAGTATTGTGTTTGTATCCCGTGTCTGTGCTTACATAGCTAAGGTAGCTTTGAATCAGGGGCGGCTAGACTCTTAGGCTACTTAGGCGGTTGCCTAAGGCCCCCAGCCAATAGAAATGCTTCAAATTTTTTTATTTCTTCATATTATATCCTTCCTAAATTTTTTATTTCTTCATATTATATTCTTCCTAAATTTTTTATTTCATTCCTATTATCAGTCCAACCAATATAAAGGCCCCACAATAATTTGTATTTCCTTAAATTATAAGGTTCAAAAAATTTTATTTGTTTATATTATAACATTCCTAAAAATCTTCTTATTATTAAACTCTGTCCAATAAAAAGGCCCCAAACTTTTTATTTTATATTTTATATTTTTTATTTTTTATTTTTTATTATAACTAGATTAGGATCTTCTAAGTTAAAACTTCTTTACATTATCCTAAGTTGAATTGTAATCATTTTAACATGTGTCATTTCACCTAAATCTAGGGCTAACAACACTCCACATAATGTTTTGAGAAAGAAAAATAGTTTTAGGTTTCCAACCAACCACCTCTCTCTACCAATATTCTTGGTTTGGTTTTTTTTTTTCGGTTTCATCTCATGCAACTAGATTCTCATATCTCTTCACCTTTCACTGTGTTCTGTCTATTCTAATTATTTTTTGATGTTTAAACCTAAACTTTGCTCCTTCCAATCTCCTCCCACTGGATATAATGCTAGGTTGTTCAATTTTTCTTGTTTTTATTTTTTTATTATTTAAATCAATGAGATAATTGTGTTATTTTGAATATATGATTTGTCGATTACAACAACTTGGTAATTGCATTTGATTCTGTCTAACTGCCAGTTATTCAATCTAAACTTAAGATTAGGGTTAAAACTCACCGATGATCACTACAAATTTGCAAACTTCACCATCAATTCTGTACCAATCTTAATTTAGTTCAATTCTTTCAAAATTTTGAGAGTATTTATATACACATATAAACACATAGAAAGAATTACTGAAGGAATAAACTAGAGAGAGGAAAGAAGAAGGACCCACTAGTTTCAGGCATAAGAGATTAGATAAAATGGTGAGTTGAAGAAGTTTTAGCATTTGTTAACGATGTTTCTCTATTCATCGGTTAAACAATTTTAGTTTTTATTTTTTATTTTTAATTTGCTGATGTGGTGCATTATGAGTCATACATGTGTGATAAAGGCCACGTGTCAAAGTTATTCAACTTAAGATAATGCAGAGAGATTTTAACGTAGAAGATCCTAGTCCTAACCTCCTTAAAATTTTTATTTGTATTGGTTAGACCCTAAGCAATAGAAATTTAATAGGGGCCAAAATATTTCTATCTTTATCTTACTTCTTTTTTCTTTCTCAGCTCCTCATTCACGTTTCTTTTATTCCAAAATTTGTAAAACTTTCCATATTCTTATTTTAACTTTTATCTTCTTTTTCTTCTTCTTTTTTATTTTTTATTTTTTATTTTTTAGTTTTTGTTGAAATATTTTTTTTCGTATAAGTTGTATAACTCTAAAATCAATTATATATATTAGATATTAAAAGGCCATTTTTTATATTTTTCGTCTAAGGCCTTAAATTATATTGAGGCTTTGAATACGATCCTTAAGTCTCTCAAGGTCATAATCTCTCTCGTCATCAGTGATAAGCTAATAGAGTGGTCCATTCAGTGAGCGAAGTTGCTTCTCCTGATGGTTATCTATTGTTCGGATATCCCTTTGTCGGTAAAGAAAGATCTGTTCTCGGATGCTTATATATAGAGGGGGAGAGCTCAGAGAAATATGTTGAATTAGAAAACTTGAGTCAATTGTAAGTAATAAATGTAATGAAAATAAACGTATATAAATAGAGTTGGGAGAAAACCATAATATATATTGTATATAGTAAGTGATGGAAATTTGCCCCACGAGGACATGTACCCGCCCTGTTTTGGGAACCATTTAGTTTATTTGGGCCGGGATAATTTTTGTTAACGAAAGCCCGTGCGGGCTAGGTGCAGGGACGGGGAGGTCACCCATCCCATTTAAAAAGGTAAATTACTAAATTACACTTATTTTATTAGTATATATAGAGACACGTTCACTCACTTTCTCAGCCGTTTTGACTTTACAGAGAACTGTTGCCGAAGGTGCACCGGTGGTTCCAATTTCTGCTCAGCTGAAGTATAATGTTGATGATGTGTGCGAGTATATTGTGAAAAAGATACCTGTTCCGGAAAGGAATTTTGTCTCACCGCCACATATGATTGTAAACCGATCCTTCGACGTCAACAAACTTGGTTACGAGGTTGAGGAAATAAAAGGCGGTGTTGCTGGTGGAAGCATCAATACATAGAAACATGTAGAATACTGAAGTAGCTGAACAATATCAAATCAACGCATTCAGTACAAACTGCATTGATTTTCTTATAAGTTTGTTGTGGACTAGTACATCTGTTAAAGAAATCATCTGGTTCAATACCATTGTCAGCCATTTATTTTGTTTTCTTATGTTTTGCATTGGTACACAATTTCATTCCAGGTGTGTAATTCTGGCACCAAATTGTGTGCAGCACAAACTTGTCAACCTAGCTTAATGTAGGACGATTGTATTTCTGCAGAAGCCTAAATTGATATCAAAGTTGTACATTATCCCCTCGCAATTTCCAAGTACTTCACGATCTTCATCATCAACTCCATGACAGTGAAAACAACTAACCTTCTATCAACTAATTTGGAATGGGAAATCTCACCATGAGTTTTTTGGCAAATTTGTTTAGTACAGGGTGTTTTACAGGTGAATCAGTTCGTTGAAATTCGACCAGCAATTATACTAGAGGATGAGAACAAAAATATCAAATGCACCAAAATATATACTAGAATTGTTTCTTTGTTTGCCGAGCAAAATGAGCTGCAGTTTGCAGTGCCAGGGGGTCTAATTGGCGTTGGCACTACAATGGATCCTACGATAACAGGTGCTGATAGGTTGGCTGGTCAGATTCTTGGCATCTCATTGGTTGGGGTCAGATTCAAGCTGGAACCACCCTTGAGCTTGATGTCCCAACATTACCTTTCTGAGCTATAGAAACATAGTAGTTAGTGAACATAAGAAACAAGTAGTAGTAGTAAAAGGAGAATAGAGTTTGAGAGAAGATGTGGGCGGGCAGACAACTGCTGGGAACAATATTTGTTAGGTGGAGAAGAAAACATGGTTCCGATGCATACTGTCTCTTTTAAGGATAAAAATAGCAATACAAATGTTTTCATTACTCATTTGTGGTTTTCATTAGTGAAAATGTAATGAAAATACTCTCTTCATTTGGAAAGCTAATTACTTACACTTCAAAATATCTCATCCACTTTTCCCTCTCTTTTCATTCTATTGATAGACTGTTTCAAGGGTTCTATTAGCTTTTTCCCTCTCTTTTCATTCTATTTATAGACTGTTACAAGTGTTCTAGAAGCTTCTTTTTTTCATCCTCCATGTTGGGTTGATCTTCTGGGCATTTCTTTATGTGCTGGTTCATTTATTCTCTTTGAAATTGGGCTTGGAGATCGTCTTAATGGAGATTGGGCCTCTTGGGCTGTTATTCGATCGGATCCATTGCTTTCTCCCGACCCATTCTTTAGCAGGATGGGTCGTATCCGGCCCAAGCTATTTTTGGTATCCTCAATTACTATTTTCATTATCTTTTTAGGAGGTTGAAATCACCCACATCCTGTCCCAACTTCTGGGTGTTAAGCAGGGAAGGGTGTCAGAGCTGGTCAAGGAGAGGTGTTGATGGTGAATATTGGGTCCATCTCGACGGGAGCCCGTATAATCGCCGTAAGGAATAAAATGGTAACGCTGCAACTTACCAAACCAGTGTGTGCCGAGCCAGTGCCCTGAGCAGGCGGATCCAGAATCGCTGGCGTCTCATTGGTTGGGGAGATTAAAGCTGGAACCACCCTAGAGCTAGATGTTGTCCCACCATTGCTTATCTGAGTTACAGCAATATAGTAGTTAGTGAACATAAGAAAGTATTAGTAGTAAAAGGAGAATATTGTTTGAGGGAAGATGTGGGAGGGCAGACAACTGCTGGGAACAATATTTGTTTGGTGGAGAAGAAAACATGGTTCATATGCATGCGGTTTCTTTAAAGGGTAATAATAGCCGTACAAATGTTTTCATTATTGTTTTCATTATCTTTTGTCATTTGCTCATTTTATTACTTCATTTAATACCCAATGTGACGATAAAAAAAAAAAAGATTGAGTCTCTCAAGGTCATAATCTCTTTCGTCATTGGGTGATCAGCTAATAGGGTGGTTCATTCAGTGAGCAAAGTTGCTTCTCCTGTTTCTGATGGTTATCTATTGTTGGGATATCCCTTTGTCGGTAAAGAAAGTTCTGTTCTCGGATGCTTATATATATATATATATATAGAAATATGTTGAATTAGAAAACTTGAGTCGATTGTAATTAATAAATGTAATGAATATAAATGTATATAAAGAGAGTTGGGAGAAAACTATAACATATATTGTATATAGTAAGGGATGGCAATTTGCCTCGCGGGGACGGGTACCCACCCCGTTTATAGCGGTTTTGGAAAACTGTTTAACTTATTTGGGGCGGGAATGTTTTTATTAATGAAAACACACGCGGGCTCGGTGAGGGGATGGGGAAGTCACCCCACCCCATTTGGGTAGGTAAATTACTAAATTATCCTTATTTTATTAGTATATATAGTTAGTTCTAGAGACACATTCACTCACTTTCTCAATCATTCTAGTGAGCGACAGAGCCCTTCGAACGAAGAACGCTCATACCCTTGAATTTTATGTTAAATTATTGATTGTCCATTTTTTTTATGATTTTTTTAATAATTATATAATTGTATTTAAAGAAAAAAATTAAAAAAGGAGAAATTCTAGAACTTAACGGGGCGAGGTGGGTGCCCGAGTGGGTAAAAAATTTAAACGAGCGGGGACAGGGCGAGGTTTTCTAATCGGTTGTGGGGGCGGAGGAGGGTACACCTGCCCCAAAACCGCCCCCATTGCCATCCCTATACATGGTTGAGAGGAGAGTTACACCCAGGATTTTAGTTTAGGGGTACAGTATTAAAGAAAAAAAAATTATTTAAAGTAAAAAGGAAAAAATTAAAATTTGATTTAACAACGAAAATTTAACTTTTTAAAAGGAATTTCAAGAGTAAATTAGGAAAAAAAAAATAGAAAAATAAGAAATAATTTTAAAAATTAATAATTTTAGGGAGGACATTATATAAAAAAATCCATATATATACATATAAAACATAAAAAAAAAAAAAAAAAAAAAAAAAATTCTATATGTATATTGGACGGAGCCAGGCCAGGGGGCAAGTGCCCTGGGCATACAATGGTTTCGCCCCAGTACACAACCTCAAAAGCATGGACACTCCTTGGGTCCCTGACACTGGCACGTATGTCCGGTACTTCTTAATTAAAGTGTTCTGGAATTTTTTTTTGTTTTTTGGACATGGATAAGACACGGTGGGTTATATTTTGCAATTTTTCTAACAAAAAAGTGGGGCACCAGATGTAATTTTAGAAGTTCAAAAAAGTGGGGCATAGCATGTTTGTTTAAGGAATTTAAGAACAAAGGGAAGACCAGAGGGAAATCTGCTCGGCAACCAAGCTCACAGTCCAGTGACAAGTGCACGCAACTAACTCTAAATCAAATTGACAAACTCAAATCAGGAAACCCACAAAATTTATACAAACAAGTAAACGTAAGACTGTAAGTTGTGTAAGTTTTATTATTTTGACCTTCTTTTTTTTTTTGTTTTTTTTTTTTTGTTTTTGGCCTAAATTATCTTTAATTGTTGTTTTGTTTGATATTTTGTATTTACATTTATTTGCTTGTTATTGTTATTAGGGGAATGAGTAATGTGCGAGGTTCTAGTGGTGGGTTTGAACCTGATGATACCACCCCTCTTTGTTATTTTAGATTTATGCTACTGTGTATATTGCCTAACTTGTTAAACATATATTAATATATTATATTATTATTTCGTAGTCGTATCCCTATCGTGTCCATGTCCTTATTTTTTAGAATTTTTCGTGTTGTATTTACATTTATTTGCTTGTTATTGTTATTAGGGGAATAAGTAATGTGTGAGGTTCTAGTAGTGGGGTTGAATCCGATGACACCACCCCTCTTCAAGGGTGGATCCAGGATTTCTCAATGGGGTGGGCTAAATCAAAATATATCCAAGTATAAAGTTACAAACACACATATATATGTATGTGTGTGTGTGCGTGTGTGTGTGTATCTATCTATGTATGATATACGTAGTATCATATTAGATTAGTAAGTTATAAATATATAATATTAATTATTCTCTATGTCTCTAACTTTGAGTGCATCAGAGCTTTCCATTTCATTATTGTACACTTCCTAAATCCAATACATGAAATAAGCCAAAAGTTCACAACCCTATCGTTGGTTCACAGTTGTTGTACACTTTTGTGCCCCAAAGCATATATCTTTCTCGCTACAAGTCCATATCTATAGAAGTCTCCCATGCCAATATTAGTCAAGACGCTCAGAGAGCTTATTTTGTCCTAAGTTAGGTAATTTTTATTGGTGGACACTCTTCTTTGTTGTTTCAGTTTCAACATTTTAGAAGCTGTATCAATGCTCAAACTGATAAAGTTAAATTAAAATTGCATAAAGTCTTCTTTTTCTTTTTCACAGATAAAATTAGGGTTTAGAGAGATGAAAAAGAAGAGAGACCAAGTAGATGAATCATATTGCATACCATTGTTTCAGAATTGCAGGAGCTGAAAAATCGTGTATGAAGTGACCAAAGATTCTTGAAACTAAATGAATTAGACACTATGCTCAATAGTATGTCTTCAACTCTAAATTTCCTTCAATTCTAAGTGCTTTGACTTAATTTGAGTGCATCAACATATTATCAACATGTCAACGTTGACATCAATATCCTCATAACGTTGACATTAACATCATCATCTAGAATCGTCATATAGAATCACGTAATCCTCTTGCATAGATATACATTTGATTAAGATAAACTAAAAAAAAACTTCCTATCATAACTGGTTATTTTAAAACCAACATCACTGGTACAACAGTAAGGGGATTTATATAATTCAATTAGCTAGGCAAAAAAAACATACCAATTTTTTTTTTTTTTTTTTTGCCAACTTCACCCATTCCCATCAACTCGCTTCTTTCAGAAAAGAGACCTATATTATTAGGACATAAGAGGAAAAGTTTTAAAAGCGTTAATAAACTTGTAAAACATATATTCTGAAATTGAAAACTAAAATTTCAAGTCTTTAATTCCCATTAATAAATTGTTCGAGCATCACATCATAACAATATTATATATATGTATGTAGAAACAAAAACAAAAACCAAAAATCAGTATGTAAAACATGAATAAATAAACGTAACCAATAACTAAAAATGCCAATTAATTTTTTTTTAAAAAAGTAAGAGTTTGTTACCTGATGAGTGAGAAGGCATGCTTCTTGAACCTTGCTTTTGCTAAATGTTAACGCCCGATGCTAACCCTAAAAATAAGAAAACACTCAAGTTGTGAGGAAGAGGTTTCACAATCTCACTCATAACAATTAAAACACCACCATCTAATTACTATCTGTATCATGAATCAACCCAAGCCAACCCAACAATGCTTTCAATCAAAATGTTAGACACCTATCCATAGAAAGAAGTGTGATTACGGATAGGTGTGATTAGCACATATTACACTCAGCTCTTATGTTAAATTAATCCAATAACAAAGTACAATGTATCAGTTTAGGAATAATCTTCCAAATTAACAAATCAATATCTTGATAATTCTAATAACAAAAGAAAATCAAAAACAAAAATTTGAACATAAAAATATGGCAGAAAGATTGAATATATCCTTCATGCATTACACAAATTGTATTTCTATGTGAAACAAAACATCCAGGATTTCTTAATGGGGTGGGCTAAATCAAAATATATGGGCTAAATCAAAATATATCAATCAAGTGTTGTTTAATTCAATTTTAGTTAACTAACAATGTTGTTTTAGACAATTGACTGATTAGGGCATAGAAAATCCTATTTGGGTAATTAATAAATAAAATACCAATTTATTTCTGAACAATTCACCACTCAGTACCCTATCTCTTCTTTATACCAATTTACTAATCCTATTTGAGAATCTACTAGTGGAAGCAGAGTGTAAGGTAGTTCATGGCAAGCCCCTATCAACACTATGGAATTCACTTAAAAGCATGCTTTTTGTAAGTATTTGCAGGGTTTTTTTACTTGAAACAGAGCCTCTTTGAGATGTAAGAAGTTCCATAGAAGCACATATTTGCTAGGTAGATTCACACTCTACATACATCTAATGCCCAGACCGCCTTCATTTTGTTGTTAAGGTGATCTTATCCCAAGCAAACATGGAGTAGACTCTCTGTTATGAATTTCCAAACCATTAAAATTGCCTGACTTTCTTCTCAATTGCATTTTGAACACCACTAGGAATAGAAAACACAACTGACCAATGGTAGTAATAGGAGGATATTATTATTTTGACAAGCTCAACCCTTCCAGCCAATGAGCTCTATCGATACATCAATTGAAGTTGGATCGAGAAGTGTTGAGGTTCGATCGAGACATCTGCAACATTCTGTTTTCTACTTCCTTGACTTGAGATCGACTTAAAATGATTAAATACATGTTTTAATCATTGTAAAACGTGTTAGAAGGTTTGGAAGTATGTTTTCTTGATGCATACTCATATATAGTATAAGACAATTTAGAACTTAACATAAATAATGCAAATGCAATCTTTGAGAAAACTTTTCCATAACGCTCAAGAAATGCTAAATATCAATATGGAAAGTATTAACATTTTTAGCAAAACTGATCTTTAGCAGTATTTACCTTCTATTTATTAAATATATAGATAAATATGTGTAAATATATCTATCATGTATATATTTAGAAGAACACTCTAGAAATTTAAACGAAATATAATATATATATATATATATATATATATATATATATATATATATAATTATTCAAAATAAAATACCATAGGATTTACCATGCACCTAATATCATATGACGATGAATAATATGTATGCATGAACCTAAATGTGATAGATGAAGTGCGATTCTTATCTTTGAAGCTCATACTTGAGAAAATTACATCATTACCCCTTGAAGTTAATCTTCAGACTAATCTGCCCCTTGTAGTAGAACTCTGGACCATTTTTCCCTTATGATGGTTCTCGGACTATTTTACCCTTTAAGGTAGAACTCTTGACCTTTTTGCCCCTGTAGTAGTTCTTGGATTATTTTGCCATTTGTGGAAGAACTCTGAACTGAATTGCCTTTTGTAGAAGTTATGATTTGTCCTTTGGAGAAGATTTTAAACCTTTTTGCCTTTTTGATGTAGCTTTCTTCCACTCGAATCATATACCTATTCTTTTTTTATTGAACTCAATATAAATATAATCATTAAATTACAAATGTGAGTTTTGTACTACGAAATTTACAAATCACAATATTAAATTTGTTAAATTACTAATGCAAAGTGAAAGCATTTGTTGTGAAGGTTATCGTTAAGGGTATTAGTCGTGAAGGTTGTGAGTAACATACCAAGCATGTGGGAGTTGCATTGTATCATCTCATAGCATGGATTGCATGGAAATTGTGATGGAAAGGAAATAAAATGGGCTCGGAGCCCGGGATTGAAGCTCCCGACAAGTGGCCACTCGAATGTCGCTTACGTCAGATTAGTAGCCCGAGATACTAGATATGGGAGTGACATCATCCTGGGGTGGGGTGCAGAGTAACACCATTTGTTTGTGCAGTGGAGCACCATTGATTGTGTGGGAAGCAGGGTTGGCTCAACCATAAAGCGAATAAGGCGGCCACCTTATAATGTCCAAATTGAAAAATATGGGGCCTCGATTTTCACGTTTTCTCAAACCCTCAATAAACTACTCGTAATACCTATGGGGCCTTAATAAATAAATAAATCTCTTTGCCTCTCCCTTTGTTCTCACGTTTTCTCAAACCCTCGATAAACTAATACTTATATATATACACACATATATATATAATACCCATATAACAATAACCCTACTCCTATTCTTACAAGTTATACACACGTAAATATAAATATACCTATACAATATAATTAATAATACCACATTATATCTATATCTATATCTATATCTATATACTATTCTAAAAGTGTAAGAAATTTCTTAACATTTTTAAAATTTTAAAAAATACAAAATAACTTTCATTAAATACTACACATTAAATTATCTTATGATTCATATAATTTTCAATTTTTCTTTATAAAAATCTATATCTATATTTATATCTATCTATATCTATATCTATCTATATCTATACTATTCTAAAAGTGTAAGGAATTTCTTAACATTTTTAGATTTTTAAAAAGTACAAAATAATTTGATTAAATACTACACATTAAATTATCTTATGATTCATACAATTTTCAATTTTTCTTTATAAAAATTCTAATGATGCTTCATTAAATCAATTATTTAACTCTCACAAATAAAAAATAAGAAAATAAAATAACATTTTATTCTTTTAAAGTGTAAGGAATTTCGTAACATTTTTAGATTTTTAAAAAAATACAAAATTTTAAAAAAATGTAAAAGGAAAAGAAAACATACTTTTTTGTTTTTAAAACACACATCCACTCCATTTCAAACATTTTTGCTTACTTTAAATTTAAAAATATTATTAACATATATATTAATTATATAATGATTCATAATGTGTTACAACTCTTTAGTTTCTTGTCATTACATGTAATGACTATGTCTCTTTAAATATTATGACATAACGGTTCATAATGTAAAATCCTTTAATTTTCTATCATTACATCTGATTGGAAGTCTCTCAAAACGCACCAAAATTATCTACCAATTTATTTCCAATTTATTTTTAATTTTTTTACAATCCTTCTAATTCATATAATTTTCAATTTTTCTTTATAAAAATTCTAATTATTTGTCATTAATTCTTCTTATTAACTCGCTCAAATAAAAACTAAGAAAAAAAAACTATAATATTCCCACTATTTAAAAAGGAACTTGTTCTTTTCAAAAAAATTCCTCCCAAAAATTCTAAAACCTAATTCACACTATTCCAAACAAAACAAAGAAATTGTAAAAGAAAAAAAAATGTACTATATTTGTTTAAAAACAAAAACAAAAAAATATTCACGCAGTAAAATAAAAAATAAAAACGTACAAAAAAAAAAAAAAAAAAAAAACACATACATTTTTGTTTTTAAAACACATGTCCACCCCACTTCAAACATTTTTGCTTATTTTAAATTAAAAAAAAATTATTAACATATATATTAACTATATAATGATTCATAAAGTCTATAAATGTTACAACCCTTTAATTTCTTGCCATTAGGTATAATGATTATGTCTTTTTAAATGTTATGATATAATGGTTCATAATATACAACCCTTTAGTTTTCTGCCATTACATCTAACTGGGGGTCTCTCTAAATGTACCAAAATTATCTTTTAATTTATTTTCAATTAATTTACAACCCTTAAGATTCATATTATTTCCAATTTTTCTTTATAAAAATTCTAATGAAGTGTCATAAAATCACCTTATTTAACTCTCACAGATAAAAAGAAAGAAAAAAAACAAAAGAGGAAAAAAAACTATAATATTCCCACTATAGAAAAATTCTAAAGCCTAATTCACATTATTACAATATATATAAAAATAAGTAAAAAATAAATACACGCAACAAAAAGAAAAAGAAAAAAAAAAAAGGTCAAAGGAAAAAAAAAAAAAAAAAAAAGGTACATTTTTGTTTTAAAAGATATGTCCACCCCAACTTCAAACATTTTTGCTTATTTTAAATCCCTTTAGTTTTTTCGCCATTACGTGTAATGATTGTCTTTTTAAATGTTACGATATAATGGTTCATAATCTACAACCTTTTAGTTTTTTGCCATTAAATCTTTCTGGGGATATCTCCTAACGCACCAAAATTTATTTTTAGTATAATATTCTTATCTATATATATATATATATATATATATATATATTGCTTTTTTTTTTCTTTTTTCTTTTTTATTTGTGAGAGTTAAATAATGTGATTTAATGAGATGTCATTACACTTTATATATATATATAATATTCTCACTATTTAAAAAGGATCCCGTTCCTTCCCAAAAATTTTGTTCCTAAAAATTCTAGAGCCTAATTCACATTATTCCAAACAAATTTTAAAAAAAAAAATGTAAAAGGAAAAAAAAGAGTACCATTTTTGTTTAAAAATAATACTAATAATGTTTTTAAATTATGTGACTGTTCATTGTTTACAAAGTTTCTTAATAGATATTTCTTAAATTATGTGATGGCTCTTACCCAATCTAAATAGTTATTTCGACCGTTACTAAGGTGATGAAACACATCTATTTAGATGATATTACAATCTTATTAAAAATGATGCATTACTGCCTTCTATATCAATGGTAGTGAGAGAGTGCACAAGTTGGGTATGCCAATGACAAGCAAAGCAGCCACGAACACAGGGATGATTAATTTGCATGAACACATGGATGAACAATTTGGTTTTCAATGTTTACTATAATGAATTTGGCATCCTCATTCTTCTTCCATTTTTCATATTAGTTCTACAAATTTCTTATATATATATTTACAAGTTATTCGTTTTTTATTAACTAGAATAAAATATCTCAGTTTTTTCCCTCTTTCTCTTTTGAGAGAAACAAGTGACCTCCTATCACTTTTGCCCTCTAGTACAAAATTTTCTTCCCTCCTGGGGTATATGAATTAAAGAATGTACACATATTCATATGGATCTTCAACCAATTTGTTCCTACTGATAAAATTGCTCTATTTAATTATAAATAGAATTTTTGTTACCTAAAACAATAAATTGAAAAAAATAAAATTTTATTTGTTGCAAGAAATTCTCGAAGATATTTGGATATAAAGGTGACTATCCAACTCTGTTGGCAATATTGGGTAACCTTAAGCCAGTTCTTACTTTCTTGTTTGCAATTATTTTCAAGTATTATAATTTATGGAGTAAATTAGTCAATTGTAATTAATTGTTAAAAAAAAAAAAAAAAAAAAAGTAAGAAGAAAAATTATATACTAAAACTCTTCATTTTTTTCTTTTATCAGTGTCTCTCTCTCTCTTCTTTTTTTTTTTCTTTTTTCTTTTTTTTTTTTCTTTTTTAAAATGATGCATACAATATTATTTATGGAGAAATATTGGCATGCAAGTGATTGGTGTTTGCATTTTTAATTCATGATCGAATTTGTGATATTTGTTTGTTACGTATTAAATTTTTTAGAACTGAATAAATTAATTATCCAATTCTCTTCATAGGCCTTTAGAAAGTTAGGCTCTATTCAAAAGTAATATTTTTTTGCAAGGATTTTTTTTTATCACGTGCATAATGCACGTGCACTTTTGCTAGTATATATATATATATATATAGACACATCCCATTAAACAAATACTCCCATGGGCCTTAGGCCTAAAAGTCCCTTAAGGCCACCTCATAACACTAAGCCCAAACCATTGGCCCAAAAAACTTCAATTCCAATCCAATACTTCTAAATAAATAAATAAAATAAATACTAAGCAATTAAATGTTTAAACTAAACAATTAAATTATCTAAATACTGTAACTAACAGCCAGTGGCCTAGCAGTATCAACCTCTTACTTCCCAAAGGGAGGTCAGAGGTTGTTCAAGTCTCAGAAGAGATATGTGTGTTTGAGTCCAACTAGGAAATAAATAAATAAATAAATAACTAAATATTGTAACTAATTGCAAATTTATAACATCACATACAACCTAACAAGTAAATATAATTAATTACATAAACAATCCTAAAATAAATTAAATAAAGATGCACAATTAGACAATTAACACTTTAAACAATTAAACACCTAAATAGCCAAATAATCCAATTTAAATGCAATTAAACTATATAAATTAAATACTCTAAAAATTAAGGGTATTACATTCTTTCCTCTTAACAAAGAAATTCTGTCCTTGGAATTCTCAAAAACTCTGAATTAGTTTTCTAAATTCATTATTTATTCCCAAGTGGACTCGGCCTCACTGTATAGGCCCCACGGAACATAAACGCATCAAATAATCGTCTAGCATCGTACATGGTTCCTACTGTCAAGAACACAATAAGGTACTATACATAAGTTGTATCTAACAACAAATCGATCCACACAACATTTATACAAGGGTAACATTTCACATCTCTACGAATTTCGCAACATAAATACACGAAAAATCACAGAACATAAATGAATCAAATAATCGTCTAGCATCGTACATGGTTCCTACTGTCAAGAACACAATAAGGTACTATACATAAGTTGTATCTAATAACAACTCGATCTACCCAACATTTATATGCGTGTAAAATTTCACATCTCCACAAATTTTGCAACATAAATCAAGAAAAATCACTATACACACAACGCAAATGATTGGATAGTGCTACTTTATAAGCTATTGCCCCAATCAACAAGCAAAATCCGACAGGATTATGTAATGAGTAATAATCATCGTTCTGTCTCAGACCACATTGCTCCCTTCATGGGAGACACTACGAGTAAATTGATTCTCAATACGCAACTCTACTATACGAGTTCAAATATTTACATAATCCGTCTGCCCTTTTAAAATAGTGCATAGTCAATCCTTAATAGGAGTAATCCTTTCCGACGTATCTTTAATGAAGTCAAGATCCAATAGTATAGCTCTCGCTCCAATTTCAAACCAACAACCAAGAGATCTGCAAAATCTATTATACAAAACCTCAAAAGTTACCACTCAAAAGTCTTTTGCCAATCATCGCCACAGGCAACTCCAAAACAAAAGTGAATACTTTCAGTTGTCCACAAGATTCAGGATATATGCCTTAAGCATATCCTCCAAGGTCTGATTAACTCTCTCAATCGGTCCTTCCATTTAAGGACTTGGATCAGTGCTAAGATATACTCTGCATTTAAAGTGTAATACTCCTAATTTTTATTTATTTAATTATTTTAATTACATTTTTATTTATTTATGTGACTATTTGTTTATGTGTTTTTATATTTAATTGAGTGGTTAATTGATTAATTGTTTTATTTGAATCAATTAAATTAATTTATGATGATTAATTGTATGTGCATTTTTATTTGCTTCCATGTGATGTGTCTATGCGATTGAATTGTTTTTAAATATTTAATTGTGTCAGTTAAACGATTTTTATTTTATTTTATTTTTATTTTTAAGGATTTGGGTTATAGTCCATGGACCAACTAGATGGGTGTAATACCCCTAATTTCAAAAGGATAGTCCTGGTATTTGATTTATTGTTTAAATTACATTTTATTTGTTTAATTGATTTAATTGCATTTTTATTTAATTAATTGTTTAATTGTGTGTATTATTTGTTTTATTTTCATTAGTTGATTTATTTGAAATTTATTTGCTTGTTGTTTGAATGGATTGGCATTTTGATTATATTTGTTTGTTAATTAATTGTATTGTTAATTATTTGTTTTATTGAATTTAATTAAATTAATGTTTATCGTAGGGTTTATTTCTTTTAGGGTTTCACGTATTTGGCTGAGGTAGAGAATAACATTAATTGTGTTTCCTTCTCGGATAGAAATTTTGGATTAGGGTTTTAGTTTAAAACCTATAAATATATCATTAAGACAACTTAGGGTTTTAAAAAGACTTTATACCACTCCTATTCACGTATCAAAGACATAGAAAGAAACACAGAGAGAAAACAGAGACGTGAGAGAAACAGAGCAAGTCTTGAGGGCGAATTTTACAGAGAGGACCAACGAGGTTGATTGAGGTTAGATTCGGAGCAATAGAAGGTTTACCGGTGTTCAGTAGTTGCCGGAAACTTAGAGATGACGCCGAGATTTCATAACTGAAATCACAGGCAAGTTCTTCTCTTTCTCCTTCTCTTTGGTTAGTGTTCTGTGCACCTAGATAGTCTCTAGGGTTTAATTGAACATTAACTGGAACCTATATGTTTAATACATGTTATATCAATGATCTTTAGGTATTGATATTAATTCTGTAAAACAAAATTTATGCATGTTTTAGTTTCAGTATTCTGTTATTAAAGCATGTTAAGTTAGTTGCAATTTTAGCCTCTGTAATTCTTTTCAACTACTGTAAATAGACCATTGGAATGATGCTAGGTATATATAAGACTATTAAGTTTAGTATTTAAGAGAAACAAAGGAACTGGAATGACCAGAGGTGGAAAAGATAGGCTGAAACGGAGCAGAACGGGGACAAAGGCTCTCAAAGGAGGTGAGAGTCGGCTCCATGGATGTGGGAGTCGGCTCCCACACATGAAGAGCCGATTCCAGGCTCAAAAGAGCCTGCTCTTTAAAATCTAGAGCAGGCTCTCTTCAATTCCCACTTCCAGACTTGTTTTTTCACGTCATGTTTGGTACTGTTAAGCATGGACACTGTACTAATGGGTATAGGTCTTCACAAAGGGACTAAGAGGTTGTTTTAGGATGTTATTAGGACCCTAAATTAATTAAATTTTAATTCTAAGTGGTCGGGATTAACAGTATACAGTTAATGAATTTTCTATGCTATTAACGGATGGAAGACAAAATAATTGCTTAATTAAATTTCAGCAATTTAAATGGATTTAATGTGTTTATAAAACTTATTTTAAATATACGGTGAAGTCTTTTATTTAACAAACTAGACTTGTAGCATAGTGTGGCCCTGTGCTAAAAGATTAAACGGAATTCAGGTATACAACTAAGTACGCTGTTGCCGGATGGAAACAAATAATTTGCTTAAATTAATGTAGCAATTTATTGGCCTATAATATGATTATATGATTTATTTTAAGTGCATGATAGAGTCATTGATATATTAGATTTGATCTACGCATGCTCTGAACAATAGTTGTTAAATTATTAAATCGGTTCCTGCAACCATATGATTTAATTCTTGGATTTAAATTGTTGAAACTTTAAGCACTTTTCTGCAATTATTTGGATAGTGGTTTTGAAATGTAAATTGTTAAACTATTATATATATGTTGTAATTTACATGGAAATGGAGGATTGTATGCACCGGTATGGGACGGTGTCATACTAGGGACGGTTTAGCTCAAAACGTATAAACCTAACCTAATGGATTAAAGGAATGGATTGGAAAATATTGAATCCTAACTGTGACTAAGTCAGATCAACTACGAATAAGTTGAATGGCTTCCTGGATTAATGGATGGTAGCTAAGTCATATCAACTGAATAAGTTGAGTGACTAACTAGTTGGTTTATTGTATGTCAGTTTAATAAATATTTGAACTACATACCTTGGTTTTGGACGGACTTTATATATATGTTTATGGTATCACGAGATGAGCTTGAGTCTCAGACTCGTTGGTTAGGGTGCGTGTGATACCCCTCGATTCTAAAGCCATGGGTGATCAAGTCCGAGCACAGATCCGAGGGGTACCAAACAATTAATATGTAAACAAGCAGAAATAAAACTGAATTAAGAACAAATTAATAATACGCTGAAAGAAATCTAACATAAGAATCCTCAAACTTGAAATAAATAAAGTAATATGATTTAAAACCGTACAACTCGGGAATCCACCTAGTGGACCCCTAATCCTTGAATAAATTTACAGAATTAAAATCTAAAATTAAAATAGAAAGGAAATCCTATGTAACCGGAAGAGTGAGTGTCTGTATCTGCATAAACCCGATCAAGCTCTAAGCCTGGTACTGTCGAACACCTGAAAAATAATAGAGTGGGTCAGGCCCACATGCAAGTCCTGATCTACTACGATCTAAACAGTAATCCGATACGCAGATACATCCTAGAAAGACTCAACAATATCTAGAGTAGTCCATATATGTATATATAGTACACACTATAGGACGCTCACTAGTCCAGTAGGTCTGTCTCAGCCTGAGTAGAAGGCAACATGCGAATACGCACCCTAAGGTGGGCATGGGTACCTAGACCTACCAGGGAACAACACCTATGTCCAGTTATCCATCCTAGGCGATATACGCGCCCTAACCATGGTCATGAGACTCAAGCTCATTCCACGGCACCATATGATATATATATAAAGTCCGTACTCCTCCTAATACAGTATACCATCCATCTGTGTAGTGGTCTGATATATGTATAACAAATCCATCCTGAAATCCTAGTAGGTCATTCAATTCACAACTGATATGACACATGTAGATGATGGACTTAACCTTTATGATCAATCTATACCTTGATCCAAATTAGGTAGGATTTAGTGTTTTGAACTAATCCATTCCCAATATAGGTAGGTCTTAGTGTTTTGAACTAAGCCATCCCTAATATGACACCGTCCCATACCGGTTCATATATATCCATATAAGTAGGACTTAACCTTTTTATGGTTAATCCAACTCATTACAAATTAGGTAGGATTTAGTACTTGAGCTAATCCATACCTAGTATGTCACCGTCCCATACCGGTACATACAATCCTCCAGTTAACATAGTTGACAAAACAATATTAAGTAGTCATCAACCACACTCCACAGTATGCACAAGATAAGTTAATCTATATACGTAAATATTAGACATTCAATACAGCCTAAAATCCAACTCCAATAATGTAAATCGCTACAATAAATTCAAGCATTCACATTCACCATCATAATCCATGAATTGATACAGTTAACAGAAATTTAAGCATCAACTACACCCAACCTAAGCACAGGTCATTCCAGTTAATTCACTTTACTTCTAATACCCCAGAAATATAATTTATTATATATATTTAAATCATATTTAACAACCTTGTTAAGCTCCAATATATAAAACTAACGAATCCTCCAACATAGCATAGTTACTAAAACAACACTATATAATTAATTGCCATCCTCCAAATTTGTGCACCAATATGAATTCATACATATATATCAACATTAGGTATTCACTTCAAAACCTAAATATCATGATCCAATAATTTAAATAGCTAAAATAGGTCATAGCATTTAAATTCCACATATAGTCCATAAACTGATACCATTTAACAACCATTGAGTACCAATGGATTCCAACCCAATCATAGTTGAAATTACAGTTAATCCACTATGTTTATAACATGGTGGACAATATGATAAAATATAATTAATTTATATACCAACAATTTGCTAAGTTCTAGTAATTAAATCTCTTAGCAAAATAGTGCAACGTATAGATTTTTCTTGAGCTGTATTTTACTCCTTTCCTTAATCCAATATTGTAATAATGTTTTTCACTATTTTAATAAGTCCCAAACATTTAATTACACCTTACAATAGCCTTTAAACAGCTTCTGAAAACACTGTATAGCCCAAACACGCCCAAAACCTCACAGAAATGCAAAAACTGGACAAGAGCAGGCTCTAGAAAAATGGAGCCTGCTCTTTGGATGATTGAGCCGGCTCTATGGCCCTAAGAGCCGGCTCTAAGGCTGCCAAGAGCCGGCTCCAACATTAGGGAGCCGGCTCTAAGGGTTACAGAGCCGGCTCTGTCACCTTTTTGAGCCCGCTCTCACTCCCTTAGACGCCGTCGACTGTTTCTGTGTTTTCTTCTCCAACTCCGGTGATTAACGGAGCTTCTGTGATGCTTTTAAATCTCTGTTCTAGGTTTAACCTCAGTCATAGATAAATTTTAAATCACTTATACGCAATGATAGCATGCATAGAAAAATAGGTTTAGAATCACTGACCATAGAAACTTAGTCTGAAATTTATAAGCAACCCACAACAGAGTATTTTGGTGAATTCAAACACTGTTTTAAGTACTTATTTTAGAGCTCGTTTAATGTCTCAGACTAATCCTCCAACATTAATATACGATCACAATAGGAATCTAACACCAGATTTGAAAGCAATCGGCAACAAGTATCCAGTTAATACTTTTAAGCAACAATAAGGCAGAGTACTATGATGGAACCAGAAACTGGTTTAAACATGCATACAGAATTAGTTTCATCTATTTTAAATCTTTGATTAATCCCTGGAGTCTTAACTAGGCATGCACAGAACACGAATTAAAGGGAAAGAGTAAGAACAAGACTTGCCTTTGAAACCCAAACTTGCAAAGCTAATTCCACGTCTCTGAGTGTTAAACCACCCTTGCTGCTCCTACTACAGTCCAGTAATACACACCAAACTTCCGTCCTTGATTCTGTTTTGTGAACCACCCAAACTCCCACTCCGGTTCTCTCTGTATCTTTCTGGTTTTCACTACCAATTTAGGGCTCTGTTTGTAGTTTACAGAACATACATTTATTCTGTTCTCCAAACCCTAAACCATGTATTGCTTTATATTTATAGGTGTATATTAATACCCTAGTCCACGAATAACCAGAGACTAAGCCCTAATCCCTATCCTAACCGGCCCATGAAACTATCTCAGTTCAAACCTACGGCGGCTCACCTATACTAAAAAATATAACTGTAACCCTAAGTTACCATACAGAAAATAAATAAACATTACATTAATTAAATAAAACAATTAAATAAGTATAGTAATTAAACAGGTAATAAATCCAAGTTACATATTACTAAGGCAATCAATTTAAATAAATTCAAATAATATAATTAAATCAATCTCAATTAACATGTAAATTAAATACACACAAATATTAATTAAATTAATTAAACAAACACAATTAATCACTTAAGAAAAACAAAACAGCTAAGTCACATAACAAAATCAATTAATCAATGAAAAATAAAATTAAATCGTGATAGGATTGAATTAAAAAAAAAAAACAAAAACAAAAAACAAAATAAATTTTAAGACAATTGGTTTGGGTGAATGTAGATTTTAAGAGAAATTTGTGTAAATAGAATAATCTTATATCCAATAGCAGAAAATTGTTGCCTAAATTCGACCAACTTTTATTCTTCTAATTCTCACTTGAAGCCCATTGGTTCTCCTTTAAAACGTAAAAATGGATAAGTGTGTGATTTGTAAAATTCCCAGGTATTAGATTTAAATTGTACAAAGTTTTAGTGTTAAATAAAATAAAAAAAAAAAATACGAATTTCTTGCTCCCCAAGTTAAAAAATAAAATAAATAAAGAATTTTGAGAAGAAAAAAAAAGGGGTATATATCGTGCGGTGTAATTTTCTTGCTCCCAAGTTCAAATAAAAAAAATAAAATAAAATAAATAAAGATTTTTCGGACAAAAGGTGGAATATATAAATTTGTTTCCGCCCTTTGCGCTACAGTATTTTACACACACACACACACACACACCAAATTCGTTGCCCCAAATTTGTTTTTCTATTTGTTTCGTACTTTGATATAAAGTAGGATTAGAATTACTAAAAAGGAAAATCGCCCCTGCATTCATATATATATATATATGTGCCATCAATTTAAAAACCCATACCATTCAGTTTCCATCGCCCGCCGTTCAGATTGTTCTAAAAATCAAAACCCATACCTTTCAGTTTCCATCGCCGGCCATTCCAGTTCCGGTTGGCCGTTCGCCGTTCGTCGTTCGCAAGCTTCAGCCGCCGGGCCGCTGTCTCTCAACTCTCAAGCTTGCCCCCCTCTCTCTCTGCAACTGCTAACTTGTATGGGACACTATAGTGTGTGTATGTGTGTGTATATATATATGCCATTATAGACCTCTGTTATTATATACGTGTCAATACATGAACCCTTTTAATGGGACACTCTCTAAACATAGTTACTAAGGAATCATTCTTTTCTTAAAAATCCCTTTCGTTTTGGCTTTATATTAATGAAATTGTAATATAATAAGGTTTTCAGTATTAAAAGGGGAAAAGAAATTTAATACAAGAACTACAAGGCTTATTATATGCCAATTACAGATCACCCATGTATTGATTTTAAAAAACAAGACTTACCCTGTGCAAATTTAGAATCTTATACAAAAACTAGAGAGTGTGTGTATATATAAGCCCTTTTAATAGGACACACTCAAATTTTTTTCTTAATAATAATGGTGGTATTCTAAATTTTCAAATGAGTTTTTGTTTTACTATGGATTTAAGCTATGGCAAC
Source organism: Cornus florida (assembly GCF_030987335.1). Taxonomy (NCBI): domain Eukaryota; kingdom Viridiplantae; phylum Streptophyta; class Magnoliopsida; order Cornales; family Cornaceae; genus Cornus; species Cornus florida. Next base: position 29,698,420 of record NW_026775571.1, on the reverse strand, counting down.
TTACCTGTCCTGCTTGCAATTGCTGACCAACTTAGTTACTAAGGAGTCTTGTTTGCATAAAAACCCCTTTCGTTTTCGCTTTACATTAATGAAATTGAACTCGAAGTGAATAATATAATAAATGTTTCAGTATTAAAGATTGGGTTAGCTTAAATTGTATACGAAGTAATTAAAACCAGTGATTTAAAACTATTTGGTATAAGGACAATTTTATTTTTTTAATTGAATTGTATAATTTATTGGCCTTTACATATTTCTGTCACCATGAACAAACACCTTCTTATTTCGGGATTTTTTGAATGACAATACTTGCTTATATAGGAGTGGAAAGTAAACAAAGCAACAATGTCTGAGAAAGGAGGGTTGATGGAGCAGGACTTAAGCAAGCTGGATGTAACACAGTTACATCCACTCTCACCTGAAGTTATTTCTCGTCAGGCTACAATAAATATTGGTAATCATCGTTACTACGTATGAATGTGTGAACCCCTTTTAGATGGGGTGTGATTTCTAATCCTTAATCCTATCGTTGACACTAATACATTGGACCTAATTATCTTTTATCAGGCACTATTGGTCACGTGGCACATGGTAAATCGACGCTGGTGAAAGCGATATCTGGCATCCAGGTGACTGCTTTTCTAGCTTACTTCTGATACTGCTTGTGTGCCATTTTTTTTTTTTTTTACAACTAAAATGTTGCTGTCGTCCTTAATGGTAATTTTAGCTTCTTAATTTCTATTTCTAAGGGGCTGAAATTAGTAGACTTATACTTGTGTGACTTTAACTATTTCCTGTGATATTATGACTGTCAACCAAGGGAAGAAAGTTTATTTCTTTTCTAATTCAGCATATATTTGCTTTGCTCTAGTGTTAAAAGTTCATTAAATTAATGTTTTACTAGCTATTGCACAAGAAATATGCACAGAATTAGAACATAGTATGTTTAACCTAGCTCCATTTGTTTTTTTTCAAATGTTTACGTGCATATATTGTAGAAGTGGCTCTTATGGTTTGACATTAATTTGCAGACAGTTCGTTTTAAAAATGAACTTGAGCGGAACATTACTATTAAGCTTGGATATGCAAATGCAAAGATATACAAATGTGAAGATGAACAGTGCCCTCGACCTATGTGCTACAAGTATGTTCGTGTTTAAGAAATGTAATGATTACTTAACATCGTACTTTGCAACTTTAGTCTAATGTACGTAAAAAAATATCATCTGCAGGGCATATGGAAGTGCAACAGAAGATAGTCCCTTCTGTGATGTGCCTGAATTCGAAAAGTGTAGGATGAAACTACTCAGACATATATCTTTTGTCGATTGCCCGGTAATAAGCTATCCCATCCCTAAGTACTTTTCCCAATATTATCTTCGGACTTGATCTATATACATGAAAGTAACTTTAGAGCTACATCCAAACTTGTGAAAAAGGCTTATTGTAGAAAAAAATGAGAGTAGGAATTTCTTTAAAAAAAAAAAAAAAACTGTAGACATTGTAGGTTAATCTAACTTTTAACTACTTGATGTTTTTTTCCTTTATTTCCTACAGGGACACGACATTCTCATGGCTACTATGCTCAATGGTGCTGCAATTATGGATGGAGCTTTACTTCTCATAGCTGCCAATGAGGATTGCCCCCAACCTCAAACTGCCGAGCATCTCGTTGCTGTTGAAATTATAGGACTTAAACATATTATTATCGTCCAAAATAAAGTTGATCTGGTTCCGCAACATGTATCCATCCATCAGAAGGAAGAGATTCAAAAATTTGTCCAGGTCTGTACGGTTTGTCTTTGAATGTCATTCATTTCCTGCTTTTTAAATTTTTAGTATTGAAATAATGTGGGGTTTTCACATTGCAGAGAACTGTTGCTGAAGGTGCACCGGTGGTTCCAATTTCTGCTCAGCTGAAGTATAATGTTGACGTTGTGTGCGAGTATATTGTGAAAAAGATACCTGTTCCGGAAAGGAATTTTGTCTCACCGCCGCATATGATTGTAATCCGATCCTTTGACGTCAACAAGCCTGGTTCCGAGGTTGAGGAAATAAAAGGCGGTGTTGCTGGTGGAAGCATCCTCAGGGTATATGCTTCTTCCTTGTTACTCTAATTAAAGACACATAGAGACATGTAGAATAATACTGAAGTAGCCGAACAATATCAAATCAAAGCCTTCAGTACAAACTGCATTGATTTGCTTATAAGTTGGCTGTGGAGTACAGCTGTTAAAGAAATCATCTGGTTCAATACCATTGTCAGGCATTTATTTTGTTTTCTTCTTATGTTGTTTTGCACTGGTACGTACACAATTTCATTCTAGGCACCAAATTGTCAACCTTAATGTAGGACGATTGTATTTCTGCAGAAGGCTAAATTAATATCATAGTTGTACATTATCCCCTCGCAATTTCCAAGTCCTTCACGAGCTTCATCATCAACTCCATGACAATGAAAACACACCATCATGAGTTTTTTTCCCTTAGTTAAAGAATCTGCAATTGTTGTGCACGATAGATTTTAAAATTGGGTATCTTAAATTTATCTATTACCTTATTTTGGCAAATTTGTTCTGTGCAGGGTGTTTTACAGGTGAATCAGTTCATTGAAATTCGACCAGGGATTATACTAGAAGATGAGCACAAAAATATCAAATGCACCCCAATATATACTAGAATTGTATCTTTGTTTGCTGAGCAAAATGAGCTGCAGTTTGCAGTGCCAGGGGGTCTAATTGGCGTTGGCACTACAATGGATCCTACGTTAACACGTGGTGATAGGTTGGTTGGTCAGGTTCTTGGGGAGGTCGGATCCCTGCCTGAAGTTTACACTGAACTGGAGGTAATAGATTATTGCTTCTATACCTCTGTCTATTTGCGCTGATTAAACATAACAGAATATTATTATTTGCTTAGGGAAGTACTTTGCACCAAGCATTCCTTTTAATCAATCTTTTAAGAGCTTGTAAAAATCTTTTTTTCGTCTTGTCCCCTTGTTGCTTGTGTGTTTTCTTGGGGGTTCCGGAGGTTGAGGTTTTTGGAGGATAGCATATGACACTAATTGGATAAGTTCGTTCCATTTTGATTTATAACCGCAATTCAAACATTATAATATTGTTCTGCAAGCATTCAGAATGGTCTTATTTGCTGTATCTATAAGATCCTGCTAAGAGCTTCATGCCATAATGTCATCCCCTTTTATTATTTGTAAAATTCTATCTTTTGTGTTTCCGGTTTTGAACCTTGTGCTCTTTGGTCAGGTTAATTTCTTCCTCCTGTACCGACTTGTGGGTGTTAAGACAAAGGGCTCAGAGAAGCAGGGAAGGGTCTCAAAGCTGGTCAAGGGAGAGATTTTGATGTTGAATATAGGGTCCATGTCAACGGGAGCTCGTATAATCGCTGTAAGGAATGACATGGCAAAGCTGCAACTTAGTAAACCAGTGTGTACCAGCCCAGGAGAGAAGGTTGCACTGAGCAGGCGGATCGAGAAGCACTGGCGTCTCATCGGTTGGGGTCAGATTCAAGCTGGAACCACCCTTGAGCTTGATGTCCCAGCATTACCTTTCTGAGCGATAGAAACAGAGTAGTTAGTGAACATAAGAAACAGAGTAGTTAGTGAACATAAGAAACTAGTAGTAGTAGTAAAAGGAGAATAGAGTTTTGATAGAAGATGTGGGAGGGCAGAGAACTGCTGGGAACAATATTTGTTAGGTGGAGAAGAAAACATGGTTCAGATGCATACGATTTCTTTAAAGGATTAAAATAGTTTTCATTACTGTTTTCATTATCTTTTTAGTAGTGTCATTTGCTCATTTTGTTACTTCATTTAATACCCAATGTGATGATAAAAAAAAAAACAAAGATTGCCAGATTATCTTGAAACTTCAATTACTGAGGAGTTAGGAAGCACGGACGCTTCTACGGAGGAGTTGTACCTGTGTCGGACACCGACACTTCTTGGATACGTGTCCGACACTTTATATACGTGTCCATTAATAAAAATTAATTTTGACACTTTTTAGACACTTTTCAGACATTTCAAACACAAGTTTACCTTCTAATCTTGAAAATAATATGAATACTATTATGGCAAAGTCGTGAAATATTAATATATATGATATAAAAATCATTACAATAATAACATAATTTCATTTTCTAATTCATTCAAGTGCAACTCTTAGTACAGAAATTAAAACTGAATTAAAGCTTTATAAAAAAAAACTTTAGCAAGAAACCTCATTTTAACAGACATTCATCTCTATCTAAATTTTTTGGATGAAATTACCCTTTTCAACAGTTTTTTGTTTTGTTTTGTTTTTTTTTTTTTTTCCATCTCTCTAGCCTCTCGATCTCTTCCATGCCACCACAACCCACCACCGCCACCGCCACCACAACCCACCTCCAAAAAATAGAAATATAATTAACCATTTATCTCTATTATATGTATGTATACATATACATATACATATACACAGCCCCTTCTCTCTCTCTCCATCGCAACCTCCACATTGGTGCCCCAGAGATGCGTCCATTTGGTGGACAAGATGCAAGTTGCCACTGCATCTTTTGTTGGAAGGAAGGAGATGATATGCCTAATTACACAGCTTGGTAAAGTGCTTATCCTGTCTTCTTCACTTCTTTTGATATTGCTTTCCTTTGAAAGCTTTTGGCATTTCGAAATTGAACCCATAATTTCTGCGATGGTATCATCAAAATAAATATATATATATATATATATGAACATTTTTCCCCCCTAAATTTCTTGACAGTTTGAAGAGTTCATACAGTTATAAGCCTAAGAGGGTTTTGGACCAGCGATTTTACACAACGGTTAAGTAACTGGCATGAACATAACATTGATGTATATGTGTGTATTATAATTTCATAGAGTGATTTTGAAATCAGAAACTCCTATTTTCCATAATAGGCTTAAAAGTATACTACTCTACAGGTAAAGTGTGCCGGTGCAGATGTTTTTGTTCTGAAAATTTTCAAAACTCAAGGCAGAAATTGGGCCATCAATACCTACCCAAAATCGGGAATTGACGACAAAATCTGCAATCAGTCGGTGACACTAAGGAGGAGGAGCACAGAGGCGGTGGTGATGCAGCCGACGACTGCAATTTGGGGTGGAGGTTGCGGTGGAGAGAGAGAAGGGGTGGGCTGTGGCCACAGTGTTGGTGGTGACTGTGTATAGTATATCTATATATATATATACATATAATAGAGATAAATAGTTAATTATATTTCTATTTTGGAGGTGGGTTGTGGTGGCGGTGGCAGAGGTGGGTTGTGGCGATGGTTGGATGGAGGTTATTAAGAGGCTAGAGAGAGAGTTAAAAAAATAATAATAATAAATAAAAAAAGTAATTTTGTTGATGAGGGTAATTTCGTCCCAAAATTAGATAGAGATGGATGTTTGTTAAAATGCCCCATTAATATAATTGAGGGGGTTTCTTGTTAAAAATATCCATAAGGGGATTTTTGGCAAGTGAGTGATAATCAATGGGAATTTTTTTGCAATTCGCCCATAATACTATTACTGAATAGATGTATAAAAATAAATATTTATATTTATATGTAATTGTATCTATGCCGTACTCGTGTCCTACTTTTTAAAAATTTGACGTATTAACGTATCCGTGTAGTATTGTGTTTGTATCCCGTGTCTGTGCTTACATAGCTAAGGTAGCTTTGAATCAGGGGCGGCTAGACTCTTAGGCTACTTAGGCGGTTGCCTAAGGCCCCCAGCCAATAGAAATGCTTCAAATTTTTTTATTTCTTCATATTATATCCTTCCTAAATTTTTTATTTCTTCATATTATATTCTTCCTAAATTTTTTATTTCATTCCTATTATCAGTCCAACCAATATAAAGGCCCCACAATAATTTGTATTTCCTTAAATTATAAGGTTCAAAAAATTTTATTTGTTTATATTATAACATTCCTAAAAATCTTCTTATTATTAAACTCTGTCCAATAAAAAGGCCCCAAACTTTTTATTTTTTATTTTTTATTTTTTATATATATATTATAACTAGATTAGGATCTTCTAAGTTAAAACTTCTTCACATTATCCTAAGTTGAATTGTAATCATTTTAACATGTGTCATTTCACCTAAATCTAGGGCTAACAACACTCCACATAATGTTTTGAGAAAGAAAAATAGTTTTAGGCTTCCAACCAACCACCTCTCTCTACCAGTATTCTTGGTTTGGTTTTTTTTTTCGGTTTCATCTCATGCAACTAGATTCTCATATCTCTTCACCTTTCACTGTGTTCTCTCTATTCTAATTATTTTTTGATGTTTAAACCTAAACTTTGCTCCTTCCAATCTCCTCCCACTGGATATAATGCTAGGTTGTTCAATTTTTCTTGTTTTTATTTTTTTATTATTTAAATCAATGAGATAATTGTGTTATTTTGAATATATGATTTGTCGATTACAACAACTTGGTAATTGCATTTGATTCTGTCTAACTGCCAGTTATTCAATCTAAACTTAAGATTAGGGTTAAAACTCACCGATGATCACTACAAATTTGCAAACTTCACCATCAATTCTGTACCAATCTTAATTTAGTTCAATTCTTTCAAAATTTTGAGAGTATTTATATACACATATAAACACATAGAAAGAATTACTGAAGGAATAAACTAGAGAGAGGAAAGAGGAAGGACCCACTAGTTTCAGGCATAAGAGATTAGAAAAAATGGTGAGTTGAAGAAGTTTTAGCATTTGTTAACGATGTTTCTCCATTCATCGGTTAAACAATTTTAGTTTTTATTTTTTATTTTTAATTTGCTGATGTGGTGCATTATGAGTCATACATGTGTGATAAAGGCCACGTGTCAAAGTTATTCAACTTAAGATAATGCAGAGAGATTTTAACGTAGAAGATCCTAGTCCTAACCTCCTTAAAATTTTTATTTGTATTGGTTAGACCCTAAGCAATAGAAATTTAACAGGGGCCAAAATATTTCTATCTTTATCTTACTTCTTTTTTCTTTCTCAGCTCCTCATTCACGTTTCTTTTATTCCAAAATTTGTAAAACTTTCCATATTCTTATTTTAACTTTTATCTTCTTTTTCTTCTTCTTTTTTATTTTTTATTTTTTATTTTTTAGTTTTTGTTGAAATATTTTTTTTCGTATAAGTTGTATAACTCTAAAATCAATTATATATATTAGATATTAAAAGGCCATTTTTTATATTTTTCGTCTAAGGCCTTAAATTATATTGAGGCTTTGAATACGATCCTTAAGTCTCTCAAGGTCATAATCTCTCTCGTCATCGGTGATAAGCTAATAGAGTGGTCCATTCAGTGAGCGAAGTTGCTTCTCCTGATGGTTATCTATTGTTCGGATATCCCTTTGTCGGTAAAGAAAGATCTGTTCTCGGATGCTTATATATAGAGGGGGAGAGCTCAGAGAAATATGTTGAATTAGAAAACTTGAGTCAATTGTAAGTAATAAATGTAATGAAAATAAACGTATATAAATAGAGTTGGGAGAAAACCATAATATATATTGTATATAGTAAGTGATGAAAATTTGCCCCACGAGGACATGTACCCGCCCTGTTTTGGGAACCATTTAGTTTATTTGGGCCGGGATAATTTTTGTTAACGAAAGCCCGTGCGGGCTAGGTGCAGGGACGGGGAGGTCACCCATCCCATTTAAAAAGGTAAATTACTAAATTACACTTATTTTATTAGTATATATAGAGACACGTTCACTCACTTTCTCAGCCGTTTTGACTTTACAGAGAACTGTTGCCGAAGGTGCACCGGTGGTTCCAATTTCTGCTCAGCTGAAGTATAATGTTGATGATGTGTGCGAGTATATTGTGAAAAAGATACCTGTTCCGAAAAGGAATTTTGTCTCACCGCCACATATGATTGTAATCCGATCCTTCGACGTCAACAAACTTGGTTACGAGGTTGAGGAAATAAAAGGCGGTGTTGCTGGTGGAAGCATCAATACATAGAGACATGTAGAATACTGAAGTAGCTGAACAATATCAAATCAACGCATTCAGTACAAACTGCATTGATTTTCTTATAAGTTTGTTGTGGACTAGTACATCTGTTAAAGAAATCATCTGGTTCAATACCATTGTCAGCCATTTATTTTGTTTTCTTATGTTTTGCATTGGTACACAATTTCATTCCAGGTGTGTAATTCTGGCACCAAATTGTGTGCAGCACAAACTTGTCAACCTAGCTTAATGTAGGACGATTGTATTTCTGCAGAAAACTAAATTGATATCATAGTTGTACATTATCCCCTCGCAATTTCCAAGTACTTCACGATCTTCATCATCAACTCCATGACAGTGAAAACAACTAACCTTCTATCAACTAATTTGGAATGGGAAATCTCACCATGAGTTTTTTGGCAAATTTGTTTAGTACAGGGTGTTTTACAGGTGAATCAGTTCGTTGAAATTCGTCCAGCAATTATACTAGAGGATGAGAACAAAAATATCAAATGCACCAAAATATATACTAGAATTGTTTCTTTGTTTGCTGAGCAAAATGAGCTGCAGTTTGCAGTGCCAGGGGGTCTAATTGGCGTTGGCACTACAATGGATCCTACGATAACAGGTGCTGATAGGTTGGCTGGTCAGATTCTTGGCATCTCATTGGTTGGGGTCAGATTCAAGCTGGAACCACCCTTGAGCTTGATGTCCCAACATTACCTTTCTGAGCTATAGAAACATAGTAGTTTGTGAACATAAGAAACAAGTAGTAGTAGTAAAAGGAGAATAGAGTTTGAGAGAAGATGTGGGCGGGCAGACAACTGCTGGGAACAATATTTGTTAGGTGGAGAAGAAAACATGGTTCCGATGCATACTGTCTCTTTTAAGGATAAAAATAGCAATACAAATGTTTTCATTACTCATTTGTGGTTTTCATTAGTGAAAATGTAATGAAAATACTCTCTTCATTTGGAAAGCTAATTACTTACACTTCAAAATATCTCATCCACTTTTCCCTCTCTTTTCATTCTATTGATAGACTGTTTCAAGGGTTCTATTAGCTTTTTCCCTCTCTTTTCATTCTATTTATAGACTGTTACAAGTGTTCTAGAAGCTTCTTTTTTTCATCCTCCATGTTGGGCTGATCTTCTGGGCATTTCTTTATGTGCTGGTTCATTTATTCTCTTTGAAATTGGGCTTGGAGATCGTCTTAATGGAGATTGGGCCTCTTGGGCTGTTATTCGATCGGATCCATTGCTTTCTCCCGACCCATTCTTTAGCAGGATGGGTCGTATCCGGCCCAAGCTATTTTTGGTATCCTCAATTACTATTTTCATTATCTTTTTAGGAGGTTGAAATCACCCACATCCTGTCCCAACTTCTGGGTGTTAAGCAGGGAAGGGTGTCAGAGCTGGTCAAGGAGAGGTGTTGATGGTGAATATTGGGTCCATCTCGACGGGAGCCCGTATAATCGCCGTAAGGAATAAAATGGTAACGCTGCAACTTACCAAACCAGTGTGTGCCGAGCCAGTGCCCTGAGCAGGCGGATCCAGAATCGCTGGCGTCTCATTGGTTGGGGAGATTAAAGCTGGAACCACCCTAGAGCTAGATGTTGTCCCACCATTGCTTATCTGAGTTACAGCAATATAGTAGTTAGTGAACATAAGAAAGTATTAGTAGTAAAAGGAGAATATTGTTTGAGAGAAGATGTGGAGGGCAGACAACTGCTGGGAACAATATTTGTTTGGTGGAGAAGAAAACATGGTTCATATGCATACGGTTTCTTTAAAGGGTAATAATAGCCGTACAAATGTTTTCATTATTGTTTTCGTTATCTTTTGTCATTTGCTCATTTTATTACTTCATTTAATACCCAATGTGACGATAAAAAAAAAAAAGATTGAGTCTCTCAAGGTCATAATCTCTCTCGTCATTGGGTGATCAGCTAATAGGGTGGTTCATTCAGTGAGCAAAGTTGCTTCTCCTGTTTCTGATGGTTATCTATTGTTGGGATATCCCTTTGTCGGTAAAGAAAGTTCTGTTCTCGGATGCTTATATATATATATATATATATAGAAATATGTTGAATTAGAAAACTTGAGTCGATTGTAATTAATAAATGTAATGAATATAAATGTATATAAAGAGAGTTGGGAGAAAACTATAACATATATTGTATATAGTAAGGGATGGCAATTTGCCTCGCGGGGACGGGTACCCACCCCGTTTATAGCGGTTTTGGAAAACTGTTTAACTTATTTGGGGCGGGAATGTTTTTATTAATGAAAACACACGCGGGCTCGGTGAGGGGATGGGGAAGTCACCCCACCCCATTTAGGTAGGTAAATTACTAAATTATCCTTATTTTATTAGTATATATACTTAGTTCTAGAGACACATTCACTCACTTTCTCAATCATTCTAGTGAGCGACAGAGCCCTTCGAACGAAGAACGCTCATACCCTTGAATTTTATGTTAAATTATTGATTGTCCATTTTTTTTATGATTTTTTTAATAATTATATAATTGTATTTAAAGAAAAAAATTAAAAAAGGAGAAATTCTAGAACTTAACGGGGCGAGGTGGGTGCCCGAGTGGGTAAAAAATTTAAACGAGCGGGGACAGGGCGAGGTTTTCTAATCGGTTGTGGGGGCGGAGGAGGGTACACCTGCCCCAAAACCGCCCCCATTGCCATCCTTATACATGGTTGAGAGGAGAGTTACACCCAGGATTTTAGTTTAGGGGTACAGTATTAAAGAAAAAAAAAATTATTTAAAGTAAAAAGGAAAAAATTAAAATTTGATTTAACAACGAAAATTTAACTTTTTAAAAGGAATTTCAAGAGTAAATTAGGAAAAAAAAAAATAGAAAAATAAGAAATAATTTTAAAAATTAATAATTTTAGGGAGGACATTATATAAAAAAATCCATATATATACATATAAAACATAAAAAAAAAAAAAAAAAAAAAAAAATTCTATATGTATATTGGACGGAGCCAGGCCAGGGGGCAAGTGCCCTGGGCATACAATGGTTTCGCCCCAGTACACAACCTCAAAAGCATGGACACTCCTTGGGTCCCTGACACTGGCACGTATGTCCGGTACTTCTTAATTAAAGTGTTCTGGAATTTTTTTTTTGTTTTTTGGACATGGATAAGACACGGTGGGTTATATTTTGCAATTTTTCTAACAAAAAAGTGGGGCACCAGATGTAATTTTAGAAGTTCAAAAAAGTGGGGCATAACATGTTTGTTTAAGGAATTTAAGAACAAAGGGAAGACCAGAGGGAAATCTGCTCGGCAACCAAGCTCACAGTCCAGTGACAAGTGCACGCAACTAACTCTAAATCAAATTGACAAACTCAAATCAGGAAACCCACAAAATTTATACAAACAAGTAAACGTAAGACTGTAAGTTGTGTAAGTTTTATTATTTTGACCTTCTTTCTTTTTTTGTTTTTTTTTTTTGTTTTTGGCCTAAATTATCTTTAATTGTTGTTTTGTTTGATATTTTGTATTTACATTTATTTGCTTGTTATTGTTATTAGGGGAATGAGTAATGTGCGAGGTTCTAGTGGTGGGTTTGAACCTGATGATACCACCCCTCTTTGTTATTTTAGATTTATGCTACTGTGTATATTGCTTAACTTGTTAAACATATATTAATATATTATATTATTATTTCGTAGTCGTATCCCTATCGTGTCCATGTCCTTATTTTTTAGAATTTTTCGTGTTGTATTTACATTTATTTGCTTGTTATTGTTATTAGGGGAATAAGTAATGTGTGAGGTTCTAGTAGTGGGGTTGAATCCGATGACACCACCCCTCTTCAAGGGTGGATCCAGGATTTCTCAATGGGGTGGGCTAAATCAAAATATATCCAAGTATAAAGTTACAAACACACATATATATGTATGTGTGTGTGTGCGTGTGTGTGTGTATCTATCTATGTATGATATATGTAGTATCATATTAGATTAGTAAGTTATAAATATATAGTATTAATTATTCTCTATGTCTCTAACTTTGAGTGCATCAGAGCTTTCCATTTCATTATTGTACACTTCCTAAATCCAATACATGAAATAAGCCAAAAGTTCACAACCCTATTGTTGGTTCACAGTTGTTGTACACTTTTGTACCCCAAAGCATATATCTTTCTCGCTACAAGTCCATATCTATAGAAGTCTCCCATGCCAATATTAGTCAAGACGCTCAGAGAGCTTATTTTGTCCTAAGTTAGGTAATTTTTATTGGTGGACACTCTTCTTTGTTGTTTCAGTTTCAACATTTTAGAAGCTGTATCAATGCTCAAACTGATAAAGTTAAATTAAAATTGCATAAAGTCTTCTTTTTCTTTTTCACAGATAAAATTAGGGTTTAGAGAGATGAAAAAGAAGAGAGACCAAGTAGATGAATCATATTGCATACCATTGTTTCAGAATTGCAGGAGCTGAAAAATCGTGTATGAAGTGACCAAAGATTCTTGAAACTAAATGAATTAGACACTATGCTCAATAGTATGTCTTCAACTCTAAATTTCCTTCAATTCTAAGTGCTAATTTGAGTGCATCAACATATTATCAACATGTCAACGTTGACATCAATATCCTCATAACGTTGACATTAACATCATCATCTAGAATCGTCATATAGAATCACGTAATCCTCTTGCATAGATATACATTTGATTAAGATAAACTAAAAAAAAACTTCCTATCATAACTGGTTATTTTAAAACCAACATCACTGGTACAACAGTAAGGGGATTTATATAATTCAATTAGCTAGGCAAAAAAAACATACCAATTTTTTTTTTTTTTTTTTGCCAACTTCACCCATTCCCATCAACTCGCTTCTTTCAGAAAAGAGACCTATATTATTAGGACATAAGAGAAAAAGTTTTAAAAGCGTTAATAAACTTGTAAAACATATATTCTGAAATTGAAAACTAAAATTTCAAGTCTTTAATTCCCATTAATAAATTGTTCGAGCATCACATCATAACAATATTATATATATGTATGTAGAAACAAAAACAAAAACCAAAAATCAGTATGTAAAACATGAATAAATAAACGTAACCAATAACTAAAAATGCCAATTAATTTTTTTTTTAAAATGTAAGAGTTTGTTACCTGATAAGTGAGAAGGCATGCTTCTTGAACCTTGCTTTTGCTAAATGTTAACGCCCGATGCTAACCCTAAAAATAAGAAAACACTCAAGTTGTGAGGAAGAGGTTTCACAATCTCACTCATAACAATTAAAACACCACCATCTAATTACTATCTGTATCATGAATCAACCCAAGCCAACCCAACAATGCTTTCAATCAAAATGTTGGACACCTATCCATAGAAAGAAGTGTGATTACGGATAGGTGTGATTAGCACATATTACACTCAGCTCTTATGTTAAATTAATCCAATAACAAAGTACAATGTATCAGTTTAGGAATAATCTTCCAAATTAACAAATCAATATCTTGATAATTCTAATAACAAAAGAAAATCAAAAACAAAAATTTGAACATAAAAATATGGCAGAAAGATTGAATATATCCTTCATGCATTACACAAATTGTATTTCTATGTGAAACAAAACATCCAGGATTTCTTAATGGGGTGGGCTAAATCAAAATATATGGGCTAAATCAAAATATATCAATCAAGTGTTGTTTAATTCAATTTTAGTTAACTAACAATGTTGTTTTAGACAATTGACTGATTAGGGCATAGAAAATCCTATTTGGGTAATTAATAAATAAAATACCAATTTATTTCTGAACAATTCACCACTCAGTACCCTATCTCTTCTTTATACCAATTTACTAATCCTATTTGAGAATCTACTAGTGGAAGCAGAGTGTAAGGTAGTTCATGGCAAGCCCCTATCAACACTATGGAATTCACTTAAAAGCATGCTTTTTGTAAGTATTTGCAGGGTTTTTTTACTTGAAACAGAGCCTCTTTGAGATGTAAGAAGTTCCATAGAAGCACATATTTGCTAGGTAGATTCACACTTTGCATACATCTAATGCCCAGACCGCCTTCATTTTGTTGTTAAGGTGATCTTATCCCAAGCAAACATGGAGTAGACTCTCTGTTATGAATTTCCAAACCATTAAAATTGCCTGACTTTCTTCTCAATTGCATTTTGAACACCACTAGGAATAGAAAACACAACTGACCAATGGTAGTAATAGGAGGATATTATTATTTTGACAAGCTCAACCCTTCCAGCCAATGAGCTCTATCGATACATCAATCGAAGTTGGATCGAGAAGTGTTGAGGTTCGATCGAGACATCTGCAACATTCTGTTTTCTACTTCCTTGACTTGAGATCGACTTAAAATGATTAAATACATGTTTTAATCATTGTAAAACGTGTTAGAAGGTTTGGAAGTATGTTTTCTTGATGCATACTCATATATAGTATAAGACAATTTAGAACTTAACATAAATAATGCAAATGCAATCTTTGAGAAAACTTTTCCATAACGCTCAAGAAATGCTAAATATCAATATGGAAAGTATTAACATTTTTAGCAAAACTGATCTTTAGCAGTATTTACCTTCTATTTATTAAATATATAGATAAATATGTGTAAATATATCTATCATGTATATATTTAGAAGAACACTCTAGAAATTTAAACGAAATATAATATATATATATATATATATATATATATATATATATATATATATAATTATTCAAAATAAAATACCATAGGATTTACCATGCACCTAATATCATATGACGATGAATAATATGTATGCATGAACCTAAATGTGATAGATGAAGTGCGATTCTTATCTTTGAAGTTCATACTTGAGAAAATTACATCATTACCCCTTGAAGTTAATCTTCAGACTAATCTGCCCCTTGTAGTAGAACTCTGGACCATTTTTCCCTTATGATGGTTCTCGGACTATTTTACCCTTTAAGGTAGAACTCTTGACCTTTTTGCCCCTGTAGTAGTTCTTGGATTATTTTGCCATTTGTGGAAGAACTCTGAACTGAATTGCCTTTTGTAGAAGTTATGATTTGTCCTTTGGAGAAGATTTTAAACCTTTTTGCCTTTTTGATGTAGCTTTCTTCCACTCGAATCATATACCTATTCTTTTTTTATTGAACTCAATATAAATATAATCATTAAATTACAAATGTGAGTTTTGTACTACGAAATTTACAAATCACAATATTAAATTTGTTAAATTACTAATGCAAAGTGAAAGCATTTGTTGTGAAGGTTATCGTTAAGGGTATTAGTCGTGAAGGTTGTGAGTAACATACCAAGCATGTGGGAGTTGCATTGTATCATCTCATAGCATGGATTGCATGGAAATTGTGATGGAAAGGAAATAAAATGGGCTCGGAGCCCGGGATTGAAGCTCCCGACAAGTGGCCACTCGAATGTCGCTTACGTCAGATTAGTAGCCCGAGATACTAGATATGGGAGTGACATCATCCTGGGGTGGGGTGCAGAGTAACACCATTTGTTTGTGCAGTGGAGCACCATTGATTGTGTGGGAAGCAGGGTTGGCTCAACCATAAAGCGAATAAGGCGGCCACCTTATAATGTCCAAATTGAAAAATATGGGGCCTCGATTTTCACGTTTTCTCAAACCCTCAATAAACTACTCGTAATACCTATGGGGCCTTAATAAATAAATAAATCTCTTTGCCTCTCCCTTTGTTCTCACGTTTTCTCAAACCCTCGATAAACTAATACTTATATATATACACACATATATATATAATACCCATATAACAATAACCCTACTCCTATTCTTACAAGTTATACACACGTAAATATAAATATACCTATACAATATAATTAATAATACCACATTATATCTATATCTATATCTATATCTATATCTATATACTATTCTAAAAGTGTAAGAAATTTCTTAACATTTTTAAAATTTTAAAAAATACAAAATAACTTTCATTAAATACTACACATTAAATTATCTTATGATTCATATAATTTTCAATTTTTCTTTATAAAAATCTATATCTATATTTATATCTATCTATATCTATATCTATCTATATCTATACTATTCTAAAAGTGTAAGGAATTTCTTAACATTTTTAGATTTTTAAAAAGTACAAAATAATTTGATTAAATACTACACATTAAATTATCTTATGATTCATACAATTTTCAATTTTTCTTTATAAAAATTCTAATGATGCTTCATTAAATCAATTATTTAACTCTCACAAATAAAAAATAAGAAAATAAAATAACATTTTATTCTTTTAAAGTGTAAGGAATTTCGTAACATTTTTAGATTTTTAAAAAAATACAAAATTTTAAAAAAATGTAAAAGGAAAAGAAAACATACTTTTTTGTTTTTAAAACACACATCCACTCCATTTCAAACATTTTTGCTTACTTTAAATTTAAAAATATTATTAACATATATATTAATTATATAATGATTCATAATGTGTTACAACTCTTTAGTTTCTTGTCATTACATGTAATGACTATGTCTCTTTAAATATTATGACATAACGGTTCATAATGTAAAATCCTTTAATTTTCTATCATTACATCTGATTGGAAGTCTCTCAAAACGCACCAAAATTATCTACCAATTTATTTCCAATTTATTTTTAATTTTTTTACAATCCTTCTAATTCATATAATTTTCAATTTTTCTTTATAAAAATTCTAATTATTTGTCATTAATTCTTCTTATTAACTCGCTCAAATAAAAAATAAGAAAAAAAAAACTATAATATTCCCACTATTTAAAAAGGAACTTGTTCTTTTCAAAAAAATTCCTCCCAAAAATTCTAAAACCTAATTCACACTATTCCAAACAAAACAAAGAAATTGTAAAAGAAAAAAAAATGTACTATATTTGTTTAAAAACAAAAACAAAAAAATATTCACGCAGTAAAATAAAAAATAAAAACGTACAAAAAAAAAAAAAAAACACATACATTTTTGTTTTTAAAACACATGTCCACCCCACTTCAAACATTTTTGCTTATTTTAAATTAAAAAAAAATTATTAACATATATATTAACTATATAATGATTCATAAAGTCTCTATAAATGTTACAACCCTTTAATTTCTTGCCATTAGGTATAATGATTATGTCTTTTTAAATGTTATGATATAATGGTTCATAATATACAACCCTTTAGTTTTCTGCCATTACATCTAACTGGGGGTCTCTCTAAATGTACCAAAATTATCTTTTAATTTATTTTCAATTAATTTACAACCCTTAAGATTCATATTATTTCCAATTTTTCTTTATAAAAATTCTAATGAAGTGTCATAAAATCACCTTATTTAACTCTCACAGATAAAAAGAAAGAAAGAAAACAAAAGAGGAAAAAAAACTATAATATTCCCACTATAGAAAAATTCTAAAGCCTAATTCACATTATTACAATATATATAAAAATAAGTAAAAAATAAATACACGCAACAAAAAGAAAAAGAAAAAAAAAAAAGGTCAAAGGAAAAAAAAAAAAAAAAAAAAAAGGTACATTTTTGTTTTAAAAGATATGTCCACCCCAACTTCAAACATTTTTGCTTATTTTAAATCCCTTTAGTTTTTTCGCCATTACGTGTAATGATTGTCTTTTTAAATGTTACGATATAATGGTTCATAATCTACAACCTTTTAGTTTTTTGCCATTAAATCTTTCTGGGGATATCTCCTAACGCACCAAAATTTATTTTTAGTATAATATTCTTATCTATATATATATATATATATATATATAAAGTGTAATGACATCTCATTAAATCACATTATTTAACTCTCACAAATAAAAAAGAAAAAAGAAAAAAAAAAAGCAATATATATATATATATATATATATATATATATAATATTCTCACTATTTAAAAAGGATCCCGTTCCTTTCCAAAAATTTTGTTCCTAAAAATTCTAGAGCCTAATTCACATTATTCCAAACAAATTTTAAAAAAAAAAATGTAAAAGGAAAAAAAAGAGTACCATTTTTGTTTAAAAATAATACTAATAATGTTTTTAAATTATGTGACTGTTCATTGTTTACAAAGTTTCTTAATAGATATTTCTTAAATTATGTGATGGCTCTTACCCAATCTAAATAGTTATTTCGACCGTTACTAAGGTGATGAAACACATCTATTTAGATGATATTACAATCTTATTAAAAATGATGCATTACTGCCTTCTATATCAATGGTAGTGAGAGAGTGCACAAGTTGGGTATGCCAATGACAAGCAAAGCAGCCATGAACACAGGGATGATTAATTTGCATGAACACATGGATGAACAATTTGGTTTTCAATGTTTACTATAATGAATTTGGCATCCTCATTCTTCTTCCATTTTTCATGTTAGTTCTACAAATTTCTTATATATATATTTACAAGTTATTCGTTTTTTATTAACTAAAATAAAATATCTCAGTTTTTTCCCTCTTTCTCTTTTGAGAGAAACAAGTGACCTCCTATCACTTTTGCCCTCTAGTACAAAATTTTCTTCCCTCCTGGGGTATATGAATTAAAGAATGTACACATATTCATATGGATCTTCAACCAATTTGTTCCTACTGATAAAATTGCTCTATTTAATTATAAATAGAATTTTTGTTACCTAAAACAATAAATTGAAAAAAATAAAATTTTATTTGTTGCAAGAAATTCTCGAAGATATTTGGATATAAAGGTGACTATCCAACTCTGTTGGCAATATTGGGTAACCTTAAGCCAGTTCTTACTTTCTTGTTTGCAATTATTTTCAAGTATTATAATTTATGGAGTAAATTAGTCAATTGTAATTAATTGTTAAAAAAAAAAAAAAAAAAGTAAGAAGAAAAATTATATACTAAAACTCTTCATTTTTTTCTTTTATCAGTGTCTCTCTCTTTTTCTTTTTTTTTTCTTTTTTCTTTTTTTTTTTCTTTTTTTTTTTCTTTTTTTAAATGATGCATACAATATTATTTATGGAGAAATTTTGGCATGCAAGTGATTGGTGTTTGCATTTGTAATTCATGATCGAATTTGTGATATTTGTTTGTTACGTATTAAATTTTTTAGAACTGAATAAATTAATTATCCAATTCTCTTCATAGGCCTTTAGAAAGTTAGGCTCTATTCAAAAGTAATATTTTTTTGCAAGGATTTTTTTTTATCACATGCATAATGCACGTGCACTTTTGCTAGTATATATATATATATATGTATATAGACACATCCCATTAAACAAATACTCCCATGGGCCTTAGGCCTAAAAGTCCCTTAAGGCCACCTCATAACACTAAGCCCAAACCATTGGCCCAAAAAACTTCAATTCCAATCCAATACTTCTAAATAAATAAATAAAATAAATACTAAGCAATTAAATGTTTAAACTAAACAATTAAATTATCTAAATACTGTAACTAACGGCCAGTGGCCTAGCAGTATCAACCTCTTACTTCCCAAAGGGAGGTCAGAGGTTGTTCAAGTCTCAGAAGAGATATGTGTGTTTGAGTCCAACTAGGAAATAAATAAATAAATAAATAACTAAATATTGTAACTAATTGCAAATTTATAACATCACATACAACCTAACAAGTAAATATAATTAATTACATAAACAATCCTAAAATAAATTAAATAAAGATGCACAATTAGACAATTAACACTTTAAACAATTAAACACCTAAATAGCCAAATAATCCAATTTAAATGCAATTAAACTATATAAATTAAATACTCTAAAAATTAAGGGTATTACATTCTTTCCTCTTAACAAAGAAATTCTGTCCTTGGAATTCTCAAAAACTCTGAATTAGTTTTCTAAATTCATTATTTATTCCCAAGTGGACTCGGCCTCACTGTATAGGCCCCACGGAACATAAACGCATCAAATAATCGTCTAGCATCGTACATGGTTCCTACTGTCAAGAACACAATAAGGTACTATACATAAGTTGTATCTAACAACAAATCGATCCACACAACATTTATACACGGGTAACATTTCACATCTCTACGAATTTCGCAACATAAATACACGAAAAATCACAGAACATAAATGAATCAAATAGTCGTCTAGCATCGTACATGGTTCCTACTGTCAAGAACACAATAAGGTACTATACATAAGTTGTATCTAATAACAACTCGATCTACCCAATATTTATATGCGTGTAACATTTCACATATCCACAAATTTTGCAACATAAATCAAGAAAAATCACTATACACACAACGCAAATGATTGGATAGTGCTACTTTATAAGCTATTGCCCCAATCAACAAGCAAAATCCGACAGGATTATGTAATGAGTAATAATCATCGTTCTTTCTCAGACCACATTGCTCCCTTCATGGGAGACACTACGAGTAAATTGATTCTCAATACGCAACTCTACTATACGAGTTCAAATATTTACATAATCCGTCTGCCCTTTTAAAATAGTGCATAGTCAATCCTTAATAGGAGTAATCCTTTCCGACGTATCTTTAATGAAGTCAAGATCCAATAGTATAGCTCTCGCTCCAATTTCAAACCAACAACCAAGAGATCTGCAAAATCTATTATACAAAACCTCAAAAGTTACCACTCAAAAGTCTTTTGCCAATCATCGCCACAGGCAACTCCAAAACAAAAGTGAATACTTTCAGTTGTCCACAAGATTCAGGATATATGCCTTAAGCATATCCTCCAAGGTCTGATTAACTCTCTCAATCGGTCCTTCCATTTAAGGACTTGGATCAGTGCTAAGATATACTCTGCATTTAAAGTGTAATACTCCTAATTTTTATTTATTTAATTATTTTAATTACATTTTTATTTATTTATGTGACTATTTGTTTATGTGTTTTTATATTTAATTGAGTGGTTAATTGATTAATTGTTTTATTTGAATTAATTAAATTAATTTATGATGATTAATTGTATGTGCATTTTTATTTGCTTCCATGTGATGTGTCTATGCGATTGAATTGTTTTTAAATATTTAATTGTGTCAGTTAAACGATTTTTATTTTATTTTATTTTTATTTTTAAGGATTTGGGTTATAGTCCATGGACCAACTAGATGGGTGTAATACCCCTAATTTCAAAAGGATAGTCCTGGTATTTGATTTATTGTTTAAATTACATTTTATTTGTTTAATTGATTTAATTGCATTTTTATTTAATTAATTGTTTAATTGTGTGTATTATTTGTTTTATTTTCATTAGTTGATTTATTTGAAATTTATTTGCTTGTTGTTTGAATGGATTGGCATTTTGATTATATTTATTTGTTAATTAATTGTATTGTTAATTATTTGTTTTATTGAATTTAATTAAATTAATGTTTATCGTAGGGTTTATTTCTTTTAGGGTTTCACGTATTTGGCTGAGGTAGAGAATAACATTAATTGTGTTTCCTTCTCGGATAGAAATTTTGGATTAGGGTTTTAGTTTAAAACCTATAAATATATCATTAAGACAACTTAGGGTTTTAAAAAGACTTTATACCACTCCTATTCACGTATCAAAGACATAGAAAGAAACACAGAGAGAAAACAGAGACGTGAGAGAAACAGAGCAAGTCTTGAGGGCGAATTTTACAGAGAGGACCAACGAGGTTGATTGAGGTTAGATTCAGAGCAATAGAAGGTTTACCGGTGTTCAGTAGTTGCCGGAAACTTAGAGATGACGCCGAGATTTCATAACTGAAATCACAGGCAAGTTCTTCTCTTTCTCCTTCTCTTTGGTTAGTGTTCTGTGCACCTAGATAGTCTCTAGAGTTTAATTGAACATTAACTGGAACCTATATGTTTAATACATGTTATATCAATGATCTTTAGGTATTGATATTAATTCTGTAAAACAAAATTTATGCATGTTTTAGTTTCAGCATTCTGTTATTAAAGCATGTTAAGTTAGTTGCAATTTTAGCCTCTGTAATTCTTTTCAACTACTGTAAATAGACCATTGGAATGATGCTAGGTATATATAAGACTATTAAGTTTAGTATTTAAGAGAAACAAAGGAACTGGAATGACCAGAGGTGGAAAAGATAGGCTGAAACGGAGCAGAACGGGGACAAAGGCTCTCAAAGGAGGTGAGAGCCGGCTCCATGGATGTGGGAGTCGGCTCCCACACATGAAGAGCCGATTCCAGGCTCAAAAGAGCCTGCTCTTTAAAATCTAGAGCAGGCTCTCTTCAATTCCCACTTCCAGACTTGTTTTTTTCACGTCATGTTTGGTACTGTTAAGCATGGACACTGTACTAATGGGTATAGGTCTTCACAAAGGGACTAAGAGGTTGTTTTAGGATGTTATTAGGACCCTAAATTAATTAAATTTTAATTCTAAGTGGTCGGGATTAACAGTATACAGTTAATGAATTTTCTATGCTATTAACGGATGGAAGACAAAATAATTGCTTAATTAAATTTCAGCAATTTAAATGGATTTAATGTGTTTATAAAACTTATTTTAAATACACGGTGAAGCCTTTTATTTAACAAACTAGACTTGTAGTATAGTGTGGCCCTGTGCTAAAAGATTAAACGGAATTCAGGTATACAACTAAGTACGCTGTTGCCGGATGGAAACAAATAATTTGCTTAAATTAATGTAGCAATTTATTGGCCTATAATATGATTATATGATTTATTTTAAGTGCATGATAGAGTCATTGATATATTAGATTTGATCTACGCATGCTCTGAACAATAGTTGTTAAATTATTAAATCGGTTCCTGCAACCATATGATTTAATTCTTCGATTTAAATTGTTGAAACTTTAAGCACTTTTCTGCAATTATTTGGATAGTGGTTTTGAAATGTAAATTGTTAAACTATTATATATATGTTGTAATTTACATGGAAATGGAGGATTGTATGCACCGGTATGGGACGGTGTCATACTAGGGACGGTTTAGCTCAAAACGTATAAACCTAACCTAATGGATTAAAGGAATGGATTGGAAAATATTGAATCCTAACTGTGACTAAGTCAGATCAACTACGAATAAGTTGAATGGCTTCCTGGATTAATGGATGGTAGCTAAGTCATATCAACTGAATAAGTTGAGTGACTAACTAGTTGGTTTATTGTATGTCAGTTTAATAAATATTTGAACTACATACCTTGGTTTTGGACGGACTTTATATATATGTTTATGGTATCACGAGATGAGCTTGAGTCTCAGACTCGTTGGTTAGGGTGCGTGTGATACCCCTCGATTCTAAAGCCATGGGTGATCAAGTCCGAGCACAGATCCGAGGGGTACCAAACAATTAATATGTAAACAAGCAGAAATAAAACTGAATTAAGAACAAATTAATAATACGCTGAAAGAAATCTAACATAAGAATCCTCAAACTTGAAATAAATAAATTAATATGATTTAAAACCGTACAACTCGGGAATCCACCTAGTGGACCCCTAATCCCAAATCCTTGAATAAATTTACAGAATTAAAATCCAAAATTAAAATAGAAAGGAAATCCTATGTAACCGGAAGAGTGAGTGTCTGTATCTGCATAAACCCGATCAAGCTCTAAGCCTGGTACTGTCGAACACCTGAAAAATAATAGAGTGGGTCAGGCCCACATGCAAGTCCTGATCTACTACGATCTAAACAGTAATCCGATACGCAGATACATCCTAGAAAGACTCAATAATATCTAGAGTAGTCCATATATGTATATATAGTACACACTATAGGACGCTCTCTAGTCCAGTAGGTCTGTCTCAGCCTGAGTAGAAGGCAACATGCGAATACGCACCCTAAGGTGGGCATGGGTACCTAGACCTACCAGGGAACAACACCTATGTCCAGTTATCCATCCTAGGCGATATACGCACCCTAACCATGGTCATGAGACTCAAGCTCATTCCACGGTACCATATGATATATATATAAAGTCCGTACTCCTCCTAATACAGTATACCATCCATCTGTGTAGTGGTCTGATATATGTATAACAAATCCATCCTGAAATCCTAGTAGGTCATTCAATTCACAACTGATATGACACATGTAGATGATGGACTTAACCTTTATGATTAATCTATACCTTGATCCAAATTAGGTAGGACTTAGTGTTTTGAACTAATCCATTCCCAATATAGGTAGGTCTTAGTGTTTTGAACTAAGCCATCCCTAATATGACACCGTCCCATACCGGTTCATATATATCCATATAAGTAGGACTTAACCTTTTTATGGTTAATCCAACTCATTACAAATTAGGTAGGATTTAGTACTTGAGCTAATCCATACCTAGTATGTCACCGTCCCATACCGGTACATACAATCCTCCAGTTAACATAGTTGACAAAACAATATTAAGTAGTCATCAACCACACTCCACAGTATGCACAAGATAAGTTAATCTATATACGTAAATATTAGATATTCAATACAGCCTAAAATCCAACTCCAATAATGTAAATCGCTACAATAAATTCAAGCATTCACATTCACCATCATAATCCATGAATTGATACAGTTAACAGAAATTTAAGCATCAACTACACCCAAGCTAAGCACAGGTTATTCCAGTTAATTCACTTTACTTCTAATACCCCAGAAATATAATTTATTATATATATTTAAATCATATTTAACAACCTTGTTAAGCTCCAATATATAAAACTAGCGAATCCTCCAACATAGCATAGTTACTAAAACAACACTATATAATTAATTGCCATCCTCCAAATTTGTGCACCAATATGAATTCATACATATATATCAACATTAGGTATTCACTTCAAAACCTAAATATCATGATCCAATAATTTAAATAGCTAAAATAGGTCATAGCATTTAAATTCCACATATAGTCCATAAACTGATACCATTTAACAACCATTGAGTACCAATGGATTCCAACCCAATCATAGTTGAAATTACAGTTAATCCACTATGTTTATAACATGGTGGACAATATGATAAAATATAATTAATTTATATACCAAAAATTTGCTAAGTTCTAGTAATTAAATCTCTTAGCAAAATAGTGCAACGTATAGATTTTTCTTGAGCTGTATTTTACTCCTTTCCTTAATCCAATATTGTAATAATGTTTTTCACTATTTTAATAAGTCCCAAACATTTAATTACACCTTACAATAGCCTTTAAACAGCTTCTGAAAACACTGTATAGCCCAAACACGCCCAAAACCTCACAGAAATGCAAAAACTGGACAAGAGCAGGCTCTAGAAAAATGGAGCCTGCTCTTTGGATGATTGAGCCGGCTCTATGGCCCTAAGAGCCGGCTCTAAGGCTGCCAAGAGCCGGCTCCAACATTAGGGAGCCGGCTCTAAGGGTTACAGAGCCGGCTCTGTCCCCTTTTTGAGCCCGCTCTCACTCCCTTAGACGCCGTCGACTGTTTCTGTGTTTTCTTCTCCAACTCCGGTGATTAACGGAGCTTCTGTGATGCTTTTAAATCTCTGTTCTAGGTTTAACCTCAGTCATAGATAAATTTTAAATCACTTATACGCAATGATAGCATGCATAGAAAAATAGGTTTAGAATCACTGACCATAGAAACTTAGTCTGAAATTTATAAGCAACCCACAACAGAGTATTTTGGTGAATTCAAACACTGTTTTAAGTACTTATTTTAGAGCTCGTTTAATGTCTCAGACTAATCCTCCAACATTAATATACGATCACAATAGGAATCTAACACCAGATTTGAAAGCAATCGGCAACAAGTATCCAGTTAATACTTTTAAGCAACAATAAGGCAGAGTACTATGATGGAACCAGAAACTGGTTTAAACATGCATACAGAATTAGTTTCATCTATTTTAAATCTTTGATTAATCCCTGGAGTCTTAACTAGGCATGCACAGAACACGAATTAAAGGGAAAGAGTAAGAACAAGACTTGCCTTTGAAACCCAAACTTGCAAAGCTAATTCCACGTCTCTGAGTGTTAAACCACCCTTGCTGCTCCTACTACAGTCCAGTAATACACACCAAACTTCCGTCCTTGATTCTGTTTTGCGAACCACCCAAACTCCCACTTCGGTTCTCTTTGTATCTTTCTGGTTTTCACTACCAATTTAGGACTCTGTTTGTAGTTTACAGAACATACGTTTATTCTGTTCTCCAAACCCTAAACCATGTATTGCTTTATATTTATAGGTGTATATTAATACCCTAGTCCACGAATAACCAGAGACTAAGCCCTAATCCCTATCCTAACCGGCCCATGAAACTATCTCAGTTCAAACCTACGGCGGCTCACCTATACTAAAAAATATAACTGTAACCTTAAGTTACCATACAGAAAATAAATAAACATTACATTAATTAAATAAAACAATTAAATAAGTATAGTAATTAAACAGGTAATAAATCCAAGTTACATATTACTAAGGCAATCAATTTAAATAAATTCAAATAATATAATTAAATCAATCTCAATTAACATGTAAATTAAATACACACAAATATTAATTAAATTAATTAAACAAACACAATTAATCACTTAAGAAAAACAAAACAGCTAAGTCACATAACAAAATCAATTAATCAATGAAAAATAAAATTAAATCGTGATAGGATTGAATTAAAAAAAAAAAAACAAAAACAAAAAACAAAATAAATTTTAAGACAATTGGTTTGGGTGAATGTAGATTTTAAGAGAAATTTGTGTAAATAGAATAATCTTATATCCAATAGCAGAAAATTGTTGCCTAAATTCGACCAACTTTTATTCTTCTAATTCTCACTTGAAGCCCATTGGTTCTCCTTTAAAACGTAAAAATGGATAAGTGTGTGATTTGTAAAATTCCCAGGTATTAGATTTAAATTGTACAAAGTTTTAGTGTTAAATAAAAAATAAAAAATAAAAAATAAAATACGAATTTCTTGCTCCCCAAGTTAAAAAATAAAATAAATAAAGAATTTTGAGAAGAAAAAAAAAGGGGTATATATCGTGCGGTGTAATTTTCTTGCTCCCAAGTTCAAATAAAAAAAATAAAATAAAATAAATAAAGATTTTTCGGACAAAAGGTGGAATATATAAATTTGTTTCCACCCTTTGCGCTACAGTATTTTACACACACACACACCAAATTCGTTGCCCCAAATTTGTTTTTCTATTTGTTTCGTACTTTGATATAAAGTAGGATTAGAATTACTAAAAAGGAAAATCGCCCCTGCATTCATATATATATATATATGTGCCATCAATTTAAAAACCCATACCATTCAGTTTCCATCGCCCGCCGTTCAGATTGTTCTAAAAATCAAAACCCATACCTTTCAGTTTCCATCGCCGGCCGTTCCAGTTCCGGTTGGCCGTTCGCCGTTCGCCGTTCGCAAGCTTCAGCCGCCGGGCCGCTGTCTCTCAACTCTCAAGCTTGCCCCCCTCTCTCTCTGCAACTGCTAACTTGTATGGGACACTATAGTGTGTGTATGTGTGTGTGTATATATATGCCATTATAGACCTCTGTTATTATATACGTGTCAATACATGAACCCTTTTAATGGGACACTCTCTAAACATAGTTACTAAGGAATCATTCTTTTCTTAAAAATCCCTTTCGTTTTGGCTTTACATTAATGAAATTGTAATATAATAAGGTTTTCAGTATTAAAAGGGGAAAAGAAATTTAATACAAGAACTACAAGGCTTATTATATGCCAATTGCAGATCACCCATGTATTGATTTTAAAAAACAAGACTTACCCTGTGCAAATTTAGAATCTTATACAAAAACTAGAGTGTGTGTATATATAAGCCCTTTTAATAGGACACACTCAAATTTTTTTCTTAATAATAATGGTGGTATTCTAAATTTTCAAATGAATTTTTGTTTCACTATGGATTTAAGCTATGGCAACTTACCTGTCCTGCTTGCAATTGCTGACAAACTTAGTTACTAAGGAGTCTTGTTTGCATAAAAACCCATTTCGTTTTTGCTTTACATTAATGAAATTGAACTCGAAGTGAATAATATAATAAATGTTTCAGTATTAAAGATTGGGTTAGCTTAAATTGTATACGAAGTAATTAAAACCAATGATTTAAAACTATTTGGTACAAGGACAATTTTATTTTTTTAATTGAATTGTATAATTTATTGGCCTTTACATATTTCTGTCACCATGAACAAACACCTTCTTATTTCGGGATTTTTTGAATGACAATACTTGCTTATATAGGAGTGGAAAGTAAACAAAGCAACAATGTCTGAGAAAGGAGGGTTGATGGAGCAGGACTTAAGCAAGCTGGATGTAACACAGTTACATCCACTCTCACCTGAAGTTATTTCTCGTCAGGCTACAATAAATATTGGTAATCATCGTTACTACGTATGAATGTGTGAACCCCTTTTAAATGGGGTGTGATTTCTAATCCTTAATCCTATCGTTGACACTAATACATTGGACCTAATTATCTTTTATCAGGCACTATTGGTCACGTGGCACATGGTAAATCGACGCTGGTGAAAGCGATATCTGGCATCCAGGTGACTGCTTTTCTAGCTTACTTCTGATACTGCTTGTGTGCCATTTTTTTTTTTTTTTTACAACTAAAATGTTGCTGTCGTCCTTAATGGTAATTTTAGCTTCTTAATTTCTATTTCTAAGGGGCTGAAATTAGTAGACTTATACTTGTGTGACTTTAACTATTTCCTGTGATATTATGACTGTCAACCAAGGGAAGAAAGTTTATTTCTTTTCTAATTCAGCATTTATTTGCTTTGCTCTAGTGTTAAAAGTTCATTAAATTAATGTTTTACTAGCTATTGCACAAGAAATATGCACAGAATTAGAACATAGTATGTTTAACCTAGCTCCATTTGTTTTTTTACAAATGTTTACGTGCATATATTGTAGAAGTGGCTCTTATGGTTTGACATTAATTTGCAGACAGTTCGTTTTAAAAATGAACTTGAGCGGAACATTACTATTAAGCTTGGATATGCAAATGCAAAGATATACAAATGTGAAGATGAACAGTGCCCTCGACCTATGTGCTACAAGTATGTTCGTGTTTAAGAAATGTAATGATTACTTAACATCGTACTTTGCAACTTTAGTCTAATGTACGTAAAAAAATATCATCTGCAGGGCATATGGAAGTGCAACAGAAGATAGTCCCTTCTGTGATGTGCCTGGATTCGAAAAGTGTAGGATGAAACTACTCAGACATATATCTTTTGTCGATTGCCCGGTAATAAGCTATCCCATCCCGAAGTACTTTTCCCAATATTATCTTCGGACTTGATCTATATACATGAAAGTAACTTTAGAGCTACATCCAAACTTGTGAAAAAGGCTTATTGTAGAAAAAAATGAGAGTAGGAATTTCTTTAAAAAAAAAAAAAAAACTGTAGACATTGTAGGTTAATCTAACTTTTAACTACTTGATGTTTTTTTCCTTTATTTCCTACAGGGACACGACATTCTCATGGCTACTATGCTCAATGGTGCTGCAATTATGGATGGAGCTTTACTTCTCATAGCTGCCAATGAGGATTGCCCCCAACCTCAAACTGCCGAGCATCTCGTTGCTGTTGAAATTATAGGACTTAAACATATTATTATCGTCCAAAATAAAGTTGATCTGGTTCCGCAACATGTATCCATCCATCAGAAGGAAGAGATTCAAAAATTTGTCCAGGTCTGTACGGTTTGTCTTTGAATGTCATTCATTTCCTGCTTTTTAAATTTTTAGTATTGAAATAATGTGGGGTTTTCACATTGCAGAGAACTGTTGCTGAAGGTGCACCGGTGGTTCCAATTTCTGCTCAGCTGAAGTATAATGTTGACGTTGTGTGCGAGTATATTGTGAAAAAGATACCTGTTCCGGAAAGGAATTTTGTCTCACCGCCGCATATGATTGTAATCCGATCCTTTGACGTCAACAAGCCTGGTTCCGAGGTTGAGGAAATAAAAGGCGGTGTTGCTGGTGGAAGCATCCTCAGGGTATATGCTTCTTCCTTGTTACTCTAATTAAAGACACATAGAGACATGTAGAATAATACTGAAGTAGCCGAACAATATCAAATCAAAGCCTTCAGTACAAACTGCATTGATTTGCTTATAAGTTGGCTGTGGAGTACAGCTGTTAAAGAAATCATCTGGTTCAATACCATTGTCAGGCATTTATTTTGTTTTCTTCTTATGTTGTTTTGCACTGGTACGTACACAATTTCATTCTAGGCACCAAATTGTCAACCTTAATGTAGGACGATTGTATTTCTGCAGAAGGCTAAATTAATATCATAGTTGTACATTATCCCCTCGCAATTTCCAAGTCCTTCACGAGCTTCATCATCAACTCCATGACAATGAAAACACACCATCATGAGTTTTTTTCCCTTAGTTAAAGAATCTGCAATTGTTGTGCACGATAGATTTTAAAATTGGGTATCTTAAATTTATCTATTACCTTATTTTGGCAAATTTGTTCTGTGCAGGGTGTTTTACAGGTGAATCAGTTCATTGAAATTCGACCAGGGATTATACTAGAAGATGAGCACAAAAATATCAAATGCACCCCAATATATACTAGAATTGTATCTTTGTTTGCTGAGCAAAATGAGCTGCAGTTTGCAGTGCCAGGGGGTCTAATTGGCGT
Organism: Cornus florida; assembly: GCF_030987335.1. Classification (NCBI taxonomy): domain Eukaryota; kingdom Viridiplantae; phylum Streptophyta; class Magnoliopsida; order Cornales; family Cornaceae; genus Cornus; species Cornus florida. Next base: position 29,667,835 of record NW_026775571.1, on the reverse strand, counting down.
TGGCACTACAATGGATCCTACGTTAACACGTGGTGATAGGTTGGTTGGTCAGGTTCTTGGGGAGGTCGGATCCCTGCCTGAAGTTTACACTGAACTGGAGGTAATAGATTATTGCTTCTATACCTCTGTCTATTTGCGCTGATTAAACATAACAGAATATTATTATTTGCTTAGGGAAGTACTTTGCACCAAGCATTCCTTTTAATCAATCTTTTAAGAGCTTGTAAAAATCTTTTTTTCGTCTTGCCCCCTTGTTGCTTGTGTGTTTTCTTGGGGGTTCCGGAGGTTGAGGTTTTTGGAGGATAGCATATGACACTAATTGGATAAGTTCGTTCCATTTTGATTTATAACCGCAATTCAAACATTATAATATTGTTCTGCAAGCATTCAGAATGGTCTTATTTGCTGTATCTATAAGATCCTGCTAAGAGCTTCATGCCATAATGTCATCCCCTTTTATTATTTGTAAAATTCTATCTTTTGTGTTTCCGGTTTTGAACCTTGTGCTCTTTGGTCAGGTTAATTTCTTCCTCCTGTACCGACTTGTGGGTGTTAAGACAAAGGGCTCAGAGAAGCAGGGAAGGGTCTCAAAGCTGGTCAAGGGAGAGATTTTGATGTTGAATATAGGGTCCATGTCAACGGGAGCTCGTATAATCGCTGTAAGGAATGACATGGCAAAGCTGCAACTTAGTAAACCAGTGTGTACCAGCCCAGGAGAGAAGGTTGCACTGAGCAGGCGGATCGAGAAGCACTGGCGTCTCATCGGTTGGGGTCAGATTCAAGCTGGAACCACCCTTGAGCTTGATGTCCCAGCATTACCTTTCTGAGCGATAGAAACAGAGTAGTTAGTGAACATAAGAAACAGAGTAGTTAGTGAACATAAGAAACTAGTAGTAGTAGTAAAAGGAGAATAGAGTTTTGATAGAAGATGTGGGAGGGCAGAGAACTGCTGGGAACAATATTTGTTAGGTGGAGAAGAAAACATGGTTCAGATGCATACGATTTCTTTAAAGGATTAAAATAGTTTTCATTACTGTTTTCATTATCTTTTTAGTAGTGTCATTTGCTCATTTTGTTACTTCATTTAATACCCAATGTGATGATAAAAAAAAAAAAAAAGATTGCCAGATTGTCTTGAAACTTCAATTACTGAGGAGCTAGGAAGCACGGACGCTTTTACGGAGAAGCCGTACCCGTGTCGGACATGGATACTCCTCTGTTACGTGTCCGGCACTTCATATACGTGTCCATTAATAAAAATTAATTTTATTATTTTGGACACTTTGTCGATATTTCCGAAACACTTTTTAGACATTTTGCCGACAATTCTCGAACATTTTAAACACAAGTTTACCTCCTAATCTTGAAAATAATATGAATACTATTATGGTAAAGTAGTGAAATATTGGTATATATGATATAAAAATTATTACAATAATGACATAATTTTATTTTCTAATTCATTCAAGAGCAACTCTTAGTATAAAAATTATAAATGAATTATAGTTTTATAACACTAGGGCGAATTGCAAAAAAAAAAAAAACCCATTGACTATCATTCATTTGTAAAAAATCCGCTTATGAAACCTCCCTCAACTATATTTAGGGGGCATTTTAACCGACATCTATCTCTATCTAAATTTTTTTGGACGAAATTACCCTTTTCAACAGTTTATCATGTCTTTTTCACTTCTTTTGACATTGCTTTCCTTTGAAAGCTTTTGGCTTTTCAAAATTGAACCCATAATTTCTGCGATGGTATCATCAAAATAAATATATATATGAACTGATAAAACAATTTTCTCAACATTTTCCCCCCCTAAATTTCTTGACATTTTGAAGACTTCATAGTTATAAGCCTAAGAGGGTTTTGGACCCAGTGATTTTACACAATGGTTAAGTAACTGGCATGAACATAACTTCGATGCATATGTGTGTATTATAATTTCATAGAGTGATTTTGAAATCAGAAACTCCTATTTTCCATAATAGGCTTAAAAGTATACTACTCTTCAGGTAAAAGTGTGCCGGTGCAGATGTTTTTGTTCTGAAAATTTTCAAAACTCAAGGCAGAAATTGGGCCATCAATACCTACCCAAAATCGGGAATTGACAACAAAATCTGCAATTGGTCGGTGACACTGAGGAGTGTTGGGTTTATTTCCTTCTATATGGAGGAAAGCCCAAGTGGGTTTTATTAAAAGCCCATAGCCCAGCCCTTTAGGGTAAATAGAAGCCTAAGGAAGTCAGAAAAGTGAAAGTGAGAGAGATCAGCCGTTTTTCAATAAGAGAGAGAAGAAAAACGCAGGTTTTTTTATTCTGCCCAGATTTCATCAAATATCCGATTTCGCTTCGTCCATGGTCCGATCGAGCTGAAATTTGGAGGATAGGTTCATGACTCAATGAGTTAAAATCTGAACGGTGGAGATCGGATTTTGAGCTCGGGAACAATGATTCGTATCCGTGAACAGTAACCGGGTTTTGGTATTTTTCTCTCCAATTCTCTTTGTATTTGCCAAGCTCTGATGATATCTTGATGAGATGTTTTGTAGCCTCTAATTGCGATTAGAGAAGACATTGTGTACCCATTATTTGGTTGATAGTGGAGATTTTAACTGGATTAGGTCCCGTGGTTTTTTGCTTCCCACATCGGGGAGTTTTTTCCACACTAAAATTGATTGTGTCAATTATGTGTGTGTGATTGATTATATTTTCAGATTATTGTGCTCTATTTAATTGCTTCCTAACTATATATTTTTGCTGATTTAATTGTGTGAGATTCAGGTTGAATCTGTCTATTTTTGAATTCTCCCAACAAGTGGTATCAGAGACCGGGTATTATTGCTGAATTTCTTGTGTTAAATAATGGAAGCTAATTTAAGTAGAATTGTCACTTTGAATGGTTCAAATTACCACACTTGGAAAGGAAAAATGGAAGACCTTCTCTATGTGAAGCAATTTCATTTACTGGTGTTTGCTAGCGTGAAGCCTGATAATAAATCTGATGAAGAATGGACATTATTACATCGACAAGTGTGTGGATATATTAGACAGTGGGTTGATGTTAATGTTTGGAACCATATTGTTGAAGAGACACATGCACGCACACTTTGGAATAAGCTTGAGCAGTTGTATGCCCGAAAGACTGGAAATAACAAGATGTTTTTGATAAAACAATTGATGACTTTGAGATACCAAGATGGGACTGCAATAACAGATCACTTGAACACTTTCCAAGGAATAATTAATCAGTTGGCTGGAATGGGTATTAAGTTTGATGATGAGGTGCAGGGGTTATGTCTACTTGGTACATTGCCGGACTCATAGGAGACCTTCAGAATGTCATTGTCTAATTCAGCTTCGGATGGCTTAATCAATATGGATCTGGCTAAGAGCAGTGTTCTGAATGAAGAGATGAGAAGAAAATCACAGGGATCCAATTCACAGTCAGAGGTTTTGGTTACAGAAAATCGGGGGAGAAATAAGAACAGAGGTCAGAAGAATAAAGATAAAGGCAGAAGCAAGTCCAACAAGTTTGCTAATATTGAGTGCTATCATTGTGGCATGAAAGGGCACATCAAGAAATATTGCAGAAAGTTGAAGAGAGAGAACAAGGGGAAAAGGAATGAGAAAAAGAATGATGATGGCAAGGATGATAATCGAGTTGCCACCACTACTTCTGAAGACTTCCTCATTGTTTATGATGATGATGCTATTAATATTGCATGCCATGAGACCAGTTGGGTTATTGATAGTGGCGCCTCTATTCATGCTACATCTCGAGAGGATGCCTTTACATCCTATATACCAGGTGACTTTGGGACAGTAAAGATGGGAAATGATGGCTTGGCCAAAATCATTGGTATTGGAGATGTGTGCTTGGAAATCAATAATGACACGAGATTGGTCCTTAAAGATGTAAGGCATATTCCTGACATCCGCTTGAACTTGATTTCTGCAGGCAAACTTGATGATGAGGGTTATTGCAGCTCCTTCAGTAATAGTCAGTGGAAGCTCACCAGGGGTTCTATGATAGTTGCTCGAGGCAAGAAATTTTCTAGTTTGTACGTATTGCAGGCAAGAATCTCCAAAGGCATTATTAATGCAATGGAGGATGAGCACTCAGTTGAGTTATGGCACAAGAGGCTTGCTCACATGAGTGAGAAAGGCTTGACAATGTTGGCTAAAAAGAATCTTCTGTCAGGAATTAAGAGTGCATCTTTGAAAAAGTGTACTCATTATTTGGCAGGAAAGCAGAATAGAGTTTCTTTCAAGAGTTCCCCTCCTTCAAGAAAGCCAGGTATACTTGACTTGATACATTCAGATGTCTGTGGCCCTATGAAGATGATGTCACTCGGTGGCTCTCGTTATTTTGTAACCTTCATAGATGATTATTCAAGGAAATTGTGGGTGTATACCTTGAAAAGAAAAGATCAAGTGTTCGATGTGTTTAAACAGTTTCAGGCTTTAGTTGAGAGGCAGACTGGAAAGAAACTGAAGTGCATCAGAACAAATAATGGGGGAGAGTACATAGGTCCTTTTGATGACTATTACAGACAACAGGGTATTTGACATCAAAAGACACCTCCCAAGACACCTCAGTTGAATGGTTTAGCTGAGACGATGAACAGGACACTAGTTGAGAGAGTGAGATGCTTGCTTTCACAAGCATAATTGCCAAGGTCCTTTTGGGGTGAAGCTTTGAGTACAGTTATACATGTTCTTAATATCACACCATGTACTTCTCTTTAGTTTAATGTACCTGACAGAGTTTGGACTGGCAAGGATGTTTCTTATGATCATTTGCGTGTCTTTGGGTGTAAGGTTTTTGTGCATATTCCTAAAGATGAGAGGTCTAAGCTTGATGTGAAGACCCGACAGTGCATCTTTCTAGGCTATGGCTTAGATGAGTTTGGCTACAGGTTATATGATGTAGTTAATAAGAAACTAGTGAGAAGTAGAGATGTTGTGTTTATGGAAGATCAAATCAAACAAGATATTGAGAAAACAGAGAAAGCAGTGCCTCAGTACGATGATGGTTTGATTGACTTAGATCCAATTTCTTCGACAGATGTTCCAGCACATGTTGAACATGATGCTTAGGATGACCAGCAGGGTCTAGGTGACAGTGATACTCCTTTACAGCTTGAGATTGATCAGTTACCAGTACCAGAGACACCACCAGATGTTCCACTCTGGAAATCTATCAGAAACCGACGCCCTTCCACTCGGTATTCTACAGATGAGTATGTGTTACTGACTGACGGGGGAGAACCTGAGTGTTATGCAGAAGCCATAGAAGATGAACATAAGACATAATGGGTTAATGCAATGCAAGATGAGATGCAGTCATTACATGACAATCACACCTTTCAGCTGGTGAAGTTGCCTAAAGGAAAAAGAGGTTTGAAGAACAGGTGGATTTACAGGGTGAAGCAAGAAGAACACACTTCACGGCCACAGTACAAAGCTAGACTAGTCGTCAAAGGATTCAGTCAGAGAAAAGGCATTGATTTTGATGAGATTTTCGCTCCAGTTGTGAAAATGTCTTCCATACGTGTGGTTCTTGGCTTAGCAGCTAGCCTAAACTTAGAGATTGAACAAATGGATGTGAAAACTGCCTTCCTTCATGGTGACTTGGAGGAGGAGATTTATATGGAGCAACCGGAGGGTTTCAGGGTGAAAGGAAAAGAGGATTATGTGTGTCAGCTAAAGAAAAGTCTTTATGGTTTAAAGCAGGCACCTAGACAGTGGTAGAAGAAGTTTGAGTCAGTTATTGGGGAGCAAGGCTATAAAAAGACTACTTCTGACCATTGTGTATTTGTGCAGAAATTCTTTGATGATGATTTTGTTATTTTATTGCTATATGTTGATGAAATGTTGATTGTTGGCAGGAATCTTTCAAGAATTAACAAATTGAAAAGGCAGCTAAGTCAATCCTTTGCTATGAAGAACTTGGGGCCAGCAAAACAAATTCTTGGTATTCGTATTTGTCGAGACAGAAAAAAAAAAGAAGCTGTATATGTCACGAGAGCAATACATTGGAAAGGTGCTTGAAAGGTTTAAAATGAATAACGCTAAAGTGGTTAGCTCTCCTCTTGCTACTCACTTTAAGTTAAGCACCAAGCAAAGCCCTTCCACAGATAAAGAGAAGGAAGATATGGAAAGAGTTCCATATGCCTCAGCAGTAGGAAGCTTGATGTATGCAATGGTTTGCACAAGGCTAGACATAGCCCATGCAGTTGGTGTCGTTAGCCGGTATCTTTCAAATCCAGGAAGAGAGCATTGGAATGCAGTAAAGTGGATTATGAGGTATCTTCGAGGCACTTCCAAGTTCGAACTCAGTTTTAGAAGTGGCAAACCAGTGCTAGTTGGCTATACAGATGCAGATATGGCAGGAGATATGGATACACGCAAGTCTACTTCAGGATATTTAATCACTTTCTCAGGTGGTGCTGTTTCTTGGTAGTCGAGGTTGCAAAAATGTATTGCACTTTCTACGACAGAGGTAGAGTTTATTGCAGCAACGGAAGCGACTAAAGAGTTGCTATGGGCAAAGAAGTTCTTGAGAGAACTTGGTTTCAAGCAGCAGAGGTATGTGTTGTTTTGTGATAGCCAGAGTGCTATTCATCTTGCTAAGAATTCCAGTTTTCATGCAAGATCTAAGCACATTGATGTACGATACCATTGGATCAGAGATGCGTTGAACAATAAGTTACTTGAACTTGAGAAGGTTCACACTGATGATAATGGTTCTGATATGTTGACAAAGACCCTACCAAGAGAGAAGCTTGAAGTTTGTTGTTCGATCGCCGGGATGGCGATTCCCTCCACATAGTCGGAAAGGGGGAGATTTGTTGGGTTTATTTCCTTCTATATGGAGGAAAGCCCAAGTGGGTTTTATTAAAAGCCCATAGCCCAGCCCTTTAGGGTAAATAGAAGCCTAAGGAAGTCAGAAAAGTGACAGTGAGAGAGATCAGCCGTTTTTCAATAAGAGAGAGAAGAAAAACGCAGGTTTTTTTATTCTGCCCAGATTTCATCAAACGTCCGATTTCACTTCGTCCGTGGTCCGATCGAGCTGAAATTTGGAGGATAGGTTCACGACTCAATGAGTTAAAATCTGAACGGTGGAGATCGGATTTTGAGCTCGGGAACAGTGATTCGTATCCGTGAACAGTAACCGTGTTTTGGTATTTTTCTCTCCAATTCTCTTTGTATTTGCCAAGATTTGATGATATCTTGATGAGATGTTTTGTAGCCTCTAATTGCGATTAGAGAAGACATTGTGTACTCATTATTTGGTTGATAGTGGAGATTTTAACTGGACTAGGTCCCGTGGTTTTTTGCTTCCCACATCGGGGAGTTTTTTCCACGCTAAAATTGATTGTGTCAATTATGTGTGTGTGATTGATTATATTTTCAGATTATTGTGCTATATTTAATTGCTTCCTAACAGATTTACACATAGAGGGAAGATATATTTTTGCTAATTTAATTGTGTGAGATTCAGGTTGAATCAGTCTATTTTTGAATTCTCCCAACAAGGAGGAGGAGCACAGAGGCGGTGGTGATGCAGCCGACGGCTGCGATTTGGGGTGTAGGTTGCGGTAGAGAGAGAGAGAGGGGGTGGGCTGTGGCCACGGTGTTGGTGGTGACTATGTATATGTATATATATACATACATAAAATAGAGATAAATAGTTAATTATATTTCTATTTTGGAGGTGGGTTGTGGTGGCGGTGGCGGTGGCGGTGGTGGTGGCGGTGGCGGTGGCGGAGGTAGGTTGTGGGGATGGTTGGATGGAGGAGATTGATGTAAAGACTTGAACCCAAGAGTCCGAATCGTTAATTGTGTTCTTACCCGAACCCGAGGTCGTCTAAGGACACTATGGTCATTTCTACGTGTCATCCTAAGGTTTATAGAAATAATAATAATAATAATAATAATAATAAATGAGATCATAACTACAAAATATGACCAAACAATCCACTAACCCATCAAAACCTGTGGAGGAGCGTCGTCCGCCACTTCTCATTCGCATCCTGAAAAATGTTAATAATAAAATGGGGTGAGTCAACCGCTCAGTAGGAAGTATCTAAGACACACCTCTTACGACCCCATGAATCCATACAAAGCATTGGAAAAGGATAGAGGCGTCATGCTTAATCGGAAGGGAAGATATTGATAAGTGCTTAAATATTGCACATTTCAACACCTAAGCTAGGGTATTTCAGTCTTTGCATCTATCTTAATTTCATGTTTTAGTCCTAATTTATGTTTATGTGTATTTCAGGGCAATAAAGTTAAAATGAGCTAAGAACGGTCCATTAAAGCCTTCTTGGAGTCAAGCAAAGATATTCAGAAAAAGTTTAGAAAATGATAAAAAGAAGTCGTAGCCCATTGCTCGTATAGTGTGTTTATTCTTCGAAAGCGGTCAATCTCGAGCCTTTGATGATGTTCCTAAAGATGAAGAAGCAAACCAATTAGCCCGGGGCCAAAATGAAGCTAAATAAGGCTTAAAGGAAATTTCCAACTCTGGGGGGATCGATCCCCCAGGACTTGGCAATATTACAGATTTTTTTTATTGTTTGGGCTTATTTTGTGAACTATTGGGCTTTAATATGGTTGTTACTTAAGGCCCAGTGAGCCATTGGATTATGGTTAGTTTTTATTTTATTTAGGTGAATATTATTAGGGATTAATTAATTGATGGATCATTCTTTTGGATTGGTGAATTGCATTACACTTAGTTTATTTGTTATTAGGTAGGCAATTCAGGCTTGAAATTGATGCTTCATACTTTTCTTTGCAAGTATTAGTTATATTAGAATTACACTTAATTATTTCCCCAATCAGTTGAAAGTGGGTGAGTTAGGGAATGTGCTTAGTGGTGAATCCTACACCCTAAGTCTCTTTCCAATCTTTTAAATTTCATTATTTTATTGCAATCATTTAGCTTAAAATTAGTCTAATCACAAAACCAAACCTTTTAGCAATCACATAAGCACTAAAGTAGAATTCAATTATGAAAAACCTATAATTGTTTAGATCTCTTGGGACGATCCCTGCTCACTTCATACTCCATAGTATAAGTGTTTAGTGGTTTTATAAATTATAAAATATGGTGCCCACTTGACATTATTTCAAAACCTTAAGTGTTGTGCATTATTTTGTGCACACGCTCGGTCGCACCAAATATAACATCAATTCCAACAACAATGCATCAAAATCCTCATCAAACCATGACATGCTATGGAATGCAATGGTATACAATGTCGCTCCCCATTTCAAAACCTTTATCCGTCATTATTTCCAACAGTTAATGCAACCCGTCCCATGGCAACTCCATGGTGGCACGAGAGAAGGATTGACTAACTGTCCCTGACCCATGGCAACTCCATGGAGTCATTTGGGGCCAGGTAACTCAACCACACTAAGAAAGTCTCCCAGTTCCTTCTAGGTCACACTAACGCCACGGTCCCTCGGCAACTCCTAGGTGACCGGGTTTTCGCAAAATTCTTTCAAAACCTTTTTCCCAAAAACCATTTTCTTTCCTTTTTAAATCACATTTCCCGTTTTCTTGCCCCATGCCATGCATGAATATACCATGCCTTTCACGCCATGCCAATAAACAATTTCATGTCCAACAAGTATAACTTTAACAACATAACATTCATTGTAGAAAAATTACTAGAAATGACTGACATGCTTCCATATTACAAAATCTAGCAACTTAAAACAATAGGCATGAAATACCATCACTTAAGTATACTTTTCCAATACAATTTCAAGTAACACATAGTAATTTAAACCATTGGCATATAATACTATCACTTAAAAACATGTATTTTCATTTTTCATAATACATCAATTAACACATGGCCACACACTTCATATATAACAATTAAGCTATTTTGCAAGAAACTTAAACAAATTAAGCATGCTATACAACAAATTATGGAGAAACAACTCACAAAAGTCAAAAAATTCATAGCGTAGAAACCCCTACCTCAAAATAGGTGAAAAGCCCCAAATTTTTGCCCAACCATGAAATCCCAAGTATGGCTAAACGACACTTTGCTCCGATCAAATCGTAGATCTCGACGCGCTCGTCAACTTTATCTTCAGTGTCAAAGTCTAAATCCACTATAAAAGAAATAAATCACTAGAATATCAAAGCTTTTGCCTTCACTGTGAACCCTAGGTTCTCTCTGTTTGCGTGTCCTCAATTAATTCTCTAAATTCTCAATCTTTACTTAATTCTTTGTCTCGCCAAAGACATACAACAAATGAATATATATATAAAGGCAAAATGCACCGACACAAGAAAAGTCAATATGCTCACATACAAATATCAATAAAATGATCACACTTACTAGTGGACCCCGCCACCTTATCTTTATCATCAAATTCATTCTCTCATTACATTCATCTTTATGCACAATACCCATGTGCATAAAATCAAAGCCAAACAAAGTTGCCCAAAAGGTCACCACGTGGGACCCATAAAGAACGAAAAAAACATCAACTTTCCTTCCTCATTTGGCAGTTCTCTTATCCTCATCTTTTCCTTATATTTCCTTACTCTGCCGACAAACAAGGCACTAAAAGAAGAACAATGCTTGCATCCTGCGGGGGGAGGATGAGGTTCATCCTCTGCGCTGACGTGGTCCAATAACGTGGTGACACGTGTCCAATATTAAAAATAATAATAAAACTTGGGTAGCCCAGGTTCAACCCATTTTTCTTTTCTCTCTCATCACTCTCAATACCTAATATCTTTTCTCTCAGTGTCTACAGACTGCCTCAAACCCAATTTCACTTCCTCTCCATCGCCACCAAGATCTGACTCTCTTTCTCTCACTCTAAAAATGTCAGTTAGTGTTTTCATTCCAATTTTGTTTTTGTATATATAAAAAATATTTATTTTTTTTACATTAAAGGCAATTTGTCCACTTAATAATCTTGTTAACAACATCATTTACAATCTCTCCCTTCCTTTGATGCACAGGTTACATAATTGTTGACCCTTCAGTATCTCTAGTAGATCTTTGATTTTTACAACATCCCTCCTGGTAAGTCGTAGTTATTTTCCATAATATTTAGTTTTGTTTACTTGTTAAGCACTATTCGACTTTGATGCTTGCCTCCAAATATCAAATTTCGCTTTCAAGTTGGTGTTTGCTGCTTTCTATTTCTTCTGGTGTTTTTTTTTTTTTTGTGATGATGATTAAAGCTCTCTGTTCAATAATTAACAATTATAAATTTATGTTTTGGTTGTTTTATTTATTTATTTTTCAATCACTTAAAATTGATTGAGTTTGTCATATTTTGATTTTTGATATTTGGGGATTTTTTTTGGTTTCAATCGCTTGATCCTAAAAAGTGAGAACTTTTTTTTGCACAAAGTGGTTGTTCTTATATGGGTTCGTGAATCTGAGTTCTAGAATCGCATCAAACATTAATCCCTAAGAAATGATAAACATGAGAACAGAGTGTTGTAAATAAACATGTTTTTGGTGTATTAAATGATGACACAGTTTTACATTTCAACAGTTGCGGTTTTGTTCTATATTTCTATTTTGGTTTTATTATTATTAGTATTATTTTTTATTTTTTTTGGTTGTCCTGTTTGGTGTTGTCAAAAATTCAAAATTGTGATATAGTTTGTGTAATGGACGAGACTGAAATCATAGCCTTCTTGCTGATGACTGCATTTCATATTTCTTGGAAGTTCTAGTTTACCATTTGATCTCACTTTGCCACCGTAAAAAAAATTTCTATTAATTATATGTGGATGGTGTATAATGAAAACAAAAATAAGCCACCAATAGCTTAGCAATTATGATAGATTTAATTTGGTGCAAATGTAATTAAAAATATATATATAAAATGTTTATGGCTGTTCTATCTCTGATACAAAAGTGTTGTATATAGAATGCTCTATCTCAGATAAAAAGATTTACTTACATTTAATTGGCAGCTTTTAATAGTCACAATCATTTATATGCAGACTTATGGAGGAGATAGATTATGTAAGCTTAAGTAGTGAACCATCAAATAGTTGTCAAATTGATGATGATTATTCTTCTCCTACTAATGAATTTTCCTCAAAAAAAGAAAATCAAGAAGAAAGAGATGAACTAGAACTTGGAATGGAGTTTAGTTCATGTGATGAAGCATATAAGTTGTACCTCAACTATGGTCGCAAACTTGGTTTCGATGTAAGGAGAAATCATCAGAGAAAAAATATAGCGGCGCTCATCACGGGGGTTACCTTTTGTTGTTCAAAAGAAGGTAAAAGGAAAGAGATCAAAACTCCTTTGTACCATCAACCTATTACAAGATTTGGTTGTTTGGCTCATATGAAATGTAGACTTCAAAACAATGGCAAATTCAAAGTTGTATCGTTGAACAAAATCCATAATCATGACTTAATTAGAACTCCAATGAAACATATGATGAGAGTTAATCGAAATATTTCAAAGGCTCAAAAAGAACATGCTGAAGATGCAGAGAAGTCGAGATTGCCACTAAAAGGAACTATGGAGTTGATGAGTAGAGAAGTTGGCAGTAGGGAACATCTTGGTTTTCTAGATAAGGATTACCGAAATTACATACATAGAAAGCGAAAGATGGCAATGCTAAGAAGAGATGCAGGAGCAATTTTAGAATATTTTAAAAAAATGCAGCTGAAGGATTCATCATATTTTTGTTCAATGCAAGTGGATGAGGATGATATGATCACTAATATTTTTTGGGCTGATGCATGCTCAATTAATGATTATGGCCTATTCGGAGATGTTGTGTGCTTCGATAGTACTTATCGAACAAATGAATATGGTTAACCTTTTGCACCATTTATTGGGGTGAATCATCATAAACAAACAATCGTGTTTGGTGCAGCCTTACTTTACGATGAAACCATTGAATCATTTAAGTGGTTGTTTCAGACTTTCCTTGATGCAATGTCCGGAAAGCAGCCTAAGACAATTCTGATAGATCAATCTGCTATAATGGCAAAAGCAATATCGCTTGTCTTTTCTGAATCTCAACATCGATTATGTGTTTGGCATATTTATCAAAATGCAGCCAAGAATTTGAGTCATGTGTTTAATAAATCAAACCACTTTGCTTATGACCTTAGTAAGTGTGTGTACGATTATGAAGATGAAAATGAGCGGCTATTGGCATGGAATAGTATGCTGGAAAATACAGTCTTGAAGAGAATAAATGGTTGAAAGAGTTGGGCAATGGTTTATGGACGACACACTTTCACTGCGGATATGAAAACTACCAAACGTAGTGAAAGTATGAATAATGTGTTAAAGAATTACTTGAAGTCGAGTCATAATCTTTTGCGTTTCTTTGAGCATTATGAGAGGGTTTTGAATGATCGGTGGTATGAAGAACTACGTGCAGATTTTAACATGATCCGAAGTAAGCCCATGTTATTAACTAATGTGGTGATGTTACGTCATGGTGTAGAAATCTACACCCTGAAAGTGTTTGAATTGTTTTAGAAAGAGTACATGAGGTTGGGTGATTACAACGTGTATAAAGTGGCAAAGGATGGGACAAAAGTTGAATACATAGTATCTTGTGTTGGAAAATCTCAAGGGTATGTGGTTAATTTCGAAGCTTCAACAGAAACAGTCGTGTAGTTGTATAAAGTTCACTTTTATTGGGATTTTATGTGTTCATGCTTTGAAAGTGTTAGATAAGAAGAATATAAAAAGGATTCCGCCCCAATATATCATGAAAAGATGGACAAGAGATGCAAAGGCAAGGACATTCACCAATTATCATGGAATTGAAGCCAATGACAATCCTAAAGTGTCTATGGGAAAGCGTTATAGTCATTTGTGTCGAAATTTTCGTGAGATTTCATCTTTAGCATCGGAACATGAGAAGTTATATGTATATGCAAATGATCGTGCTCTTGTGTTGCTTAATGACTTGGAGGAATTGAAGAAAGAACTTTACTCAAATAATGTTAGTAGCGGCGAAAGTTTAGTTGGTCGAAATGAGGAAGTTGATACGATAGCTCCACAAAAGAATTGTGTGTCAATAGGGTTTAAAAGAAAAGCCACAATCGGCGTCCACGTAATCGATTAAAAGGTGCACTTGAAAAGCGAAGAAAAAACTTACATACCAAAGATTCAACAAGACAACAAAAGACCCCTGAGGTATTATATGAAACTTTATAAATAAATCAAAGTGTGATCAGTGTTGTACTTAACTTTTTATTTTTATTTTCAATGGATATTGTAGGAGCCTATTTTTAGTAGTTGGAACTCACAAGAGCAACAAGCTAGACATGATATTTTTACCCAGGTAATTCATTTCTTTTTGTATTATATTTCTTTACCTTTACTTGAACTCTTGAAGCTTAAACTCTTACCTCTAATCAGAATACATCTTACCTGCTTAAAAATTCTCCACTGCAATTTATCTATATCAAATTCATCACACTACACAAAATACATCTAAATACAAACTTTCTGTGGATTTTTTTCTTCCTGCTCCCAAACAATATCAGGACTCCAGTTCCCCACATCAGCAGACTAAAAATTCATTTGTGTATGTGTGGGTTTGTTTGTTTTTTTTTTTTTTTTCAATGGATATTGTAGGAGCCTATTTTTAGTAGAATTTTCCTGGTTTGGAACTCATTCAACTCTTCCCAAATTTATTTCTTAGTTGTATGGACAACAAAATGGTCTCTACATGGCTTTCGTTCTTTTGGTCCTTGTAGCTTAATGTAATGAATTATAACATGAGAGTGTGAATTAGATTTACAGTACAAAAGGATATAATTTTTCCAAACTGAGTGTTGCACTAAGTACACCAACACCCAATTGGGGATGTATGTGAAAATGCTAAATAGATATACTTGTATCTAGTTTCATCACTTCATTTAAGCAATATGTGCAAATTTGTTATTATGAATTCTCTCCATTCTATGTTCTACTGTTGGAACTTTGTGGTTGTTGCACCAACTCATGTGAATTGTTTTCACTTGAATTTGTTTGCCTATTCCTCCTTTAAAAAAAAAAAGTTGTTGAAACAATCCACTTCAATTATTAGTTGGTTTAGCCAATTTCATGCATTCTCACCAACTAGTAAGCTGATATATAGTGTACATCAAATGACAAAGTTACTAGTGAATAAAATATGGTAGGTGCAAAAGGTGAGGTGGATTTTTTTTCTTCCTGCTCCCAAACAATATCAGGACTCCAGTTCCCCACATCAGCGGACTAAAAATTCATTTGTGTGTGTGTGGGTTTTTTTTTTTTTCCAGTGAATCTAATTAGACTATTGTTACTTTGCAATAATTCAGAGAATCGTGACAATAAGATGTGTATGTATTTCAAGTAAAATATGATTCTAAAATTTATGCTTCTCAAGTGTCCTAATTGGGCGAAGAACTGCTTAAAGCCTTATATTAAGGATACTCAATTTATGCTTCTTATTGAAACTATGTTTATGCACCTATATATGTTAAGTTAGTTATATGAACAAACCCTCTTACAATTTCAATGGATTAGTGAAGAAAAACAAATATACAACTATTTTGTAATTATTGCTTAATTTATATTTGACAGGAATCTCAAATTGGTCTTGGAGTAGAGACGCCTTCCGCATCCCATTCAATGATGAACTATGATCATGAAAATTTTGAGGCAATCACAAATCGGCAACCCAATATGTTTTACACACGATTACTTCAGGAAATTATATTATCTAAACAAAATAATTGATAATGTTACAAATTAATGATGTAGATTTATTTATTTTAACTTTCTTATAATTTTAGTTTTTCAATCTTGTAGGAGTCGCATTATGGCAACCTCTCACAAATTGCACAAGAAGGCAACCTCTCACAAACTGCACAAGAAGGCAACCCTTTTGAAAATTTTCCTCCAATCTGAGGCCTGTTTGGTGGAGCTTTTGGAGAATGCTAGGATTGTTACTTTGTGAGGCCTGGTGGAGTTTTTCGGCAGGGTATTGTGTTACTTTTTGTTTTTATAACTAAAAAAAACTTGTTAGTCAATCCGAGGCTTGTTTGGTGGAGTTTTTGGGATGCTATGGATTGAATATTTTGTATCCTATTTTGATTAATCAATTAGAGCTTTCACTGTCCGATTAAGCCTATTTTTGGGATGCTATGGATAGAATATTTTGTATCTTGTTTGGGATTGTATGTTTTTAATAACTTAGAGCTTTCACTGAATTACAATCGTTGATAATCAAGCAACATACAAGAAAAATATATATTGTTTCTCCAAATGGATTTTCTGCCTGTGAGTTGAAAGAGAGTCTTTTAGCAGCCAACGTTCTGTTCCCACAGGAAGATTAGCCTTATGTGAGTCGGGTCTTCCCCTCTGTCTCTGTCGTGCTATTTGATTTATATTGCTTGTCAAATTCCTACTGATGCTGCTCTGAGAGATCTCGGGCAGATCAAGTGGTTGAAAGCTAGCTACTTTCGTTAGTCATTCTGTAGATATGAATTCTGAATCAATGACAGAAATGCAGGAACGAAGTGCTCTGTTCACCCATGTTCTTTGAGTTTTCGTTTTGTGCCACAAGAGAAGTTCAAAAGATCAGATGAAGTACAAAGAATCTCTTTGAACTAAGCTCATTCTCTTTATGTTCCAGTGACTCTAAGCTTCATTGCAAATACTTCCACAAAATTGATTCATTTTAGTTTTCACAAAATTGATTCACTCTAAGCTCTTGTGTTTTATGAAAACACATCAACCACTTTTAATAAAATGAAGCAAGCTTAACTCAAAATCAAATCAATAGAGATTGGGATTTTAATAAAAATTAAACTGAAACCACAATTTAAGGTAAAAACATGGCAATTTCATTGAAAACCAGATAACAGAATCACAATTACAGCATCCCAAAAACTAGGTGTTCTCTTTCATTGTAAAAGAGTTTTCAATTCAAGGGTGAGGTCATTTTCAATATCACCTCTCCAATTTCAAACTCTATCTCTAGATTTCTTCATCTGTTTTCTCTCACTATATTTCAGAACAATTCAGTTTCAGTCTACAACTTACTTCACTCTTTCTCTCTGATAATGGCGACACTTGACGAAACTCAGGATTGGACCAATAGTGCTAAATTTGTTCTTTCGAGCTCTGTATCTGAATCACTCTATTCACAGACCTCAAATCACTTTGAATCAAATTGTCAGTCGAGCTTCAACCATCGCAGGCCTTCGTTGGAGATCGATGTGCCTCCGGTTAAAAAAATTGAGGTTTTGGAACTTCATGTTTATAACTCTTTTACAACTTCATCCAAACGAGGTCGTTTTCACTTCCCCATTACCCCTTCCCGGAGATACCCAACAATTCCGATTAAACGCCGACCAATTGTTAATCGACCTGCACTTGAACGATCTGCGCTTCAACGATGATTCGGCAGACTTCATTGACTGCAACAACGACCGATCTGGCAAGTTCTCAACGGCGTCATCTCAGAGCCGGCGACTCTTGGTCGCCTATGATACGGAGAATTCTGACGAGCTGAGCAGGCAACTCGTCTCCAACCTCGAGGCGAGCTCAATCGAGGATCAAAAGCAAGCGGCGATGGAGATCAGGCTCCTCGCCAAGAACAAGTCCGAGAACCGAATCAAGATCGCTCGCACCGGTGCGATCAAGCCGTTGATTTCGCTGATCTCATCGCCCGATCCTCAGCTTTAAGAGTACGGCGTCACTGCAATTCTAAACCTCTCTCTGCAACGAGAACAAAGAGTTGATAGAAAGAGAGAGATGACAGTATAAGATATGGGTTGAACCGGGACAAAATGGGCATTGCCCAAGTTTTATTATTATTTTTAATATTGGACACGTGTCACCACGTCATTGGCCCACGTCAGCGCGGAGGATGAGATTCACCCCCTAGGATGCAAGCATTGTTCCTAAAAGAATATTATATACACATATGACTTACTCAAAAGCAATACAAAAAGTTAATCATTAATTGAACCAAAAATTCCACTGGGTCCCGCTACCATCATATTTCTTTTTTTTTTTTTTCATTTCATTTAGGTAGCCCACTTTTGCCATCGCCATCAAATATCCCAATAACATGCTTCACATACCCAAGTAAATCAATTTAAAAACAATCAACTCAAATTAAACATACTTAACATGAATTATATTAGAAAAATTCACAAAGGTGCAAGAAAATGGATCGATTACATATATATATGTAATATGTAACAAAAAAATTAAATAAACTGTCTCCAATTAATCAATCTCCAAATGATAAGTCACCAATCATAATTAATCAAATTAATTGTGATAACTAAAAATGAAATGAAATAGATATAACTTCAGAAAATATTCGGGTTGTCACAATTGAGAGGCTAGAGAGAGAAAGTAGAAAAAAAAAAAAAAAAAAAAAAAAACCTGTTGATGAAATTTCGTCTGAAAATTAGATAGAGATGGGTGTTTGTTAAAATGCCCCCCTTAATATAGTTGAGGGGTTTTTTTTTTGCTAAAAATATTTATAAGGAGATTTTTTGTAAGTGAGTGATAATCAAGGGGAGTTTTTTGCAATTCCCCCATAATACTATTACTGAATAGATGTATAAAAATAAAAATTTATATTTATATGTAACCGTATCTACGCCGTACCCGCGTCCTACTTTTTAAAAATTTGACGTGTCGAAGTATCCGTGTCGTATTGTGTTTGTATCATATGTCCGTGCTTACATAGCTAATGAGGCTTTGAATCAGGGGCAGCTGGATCCTAGGCGACTTAGGCAGTTGCCTAAGGCCCCAGTCTCCCAGCCAATAGAAAGGCCTCAAATTTTTTTTATTTATTCATTGAAGATGCAAGGAATTCATTTCTATTTTCTCTCTCTAGAATTCTTACACTTCAACAGAATAATAATCCTCTTCTTTCTCTATAATCACTTCACATATTTATAGGTAGTTACAAACACTAATGGACTGCTAGATCTGGGCCCGTTCTTATGTGGGCTTTGGTCCTCTTTGATGGGCTATTCACGTTCGGCCCATCTGGCGGTATTTCTCTATGGGTTGGACCCAGCTGCTCGGACCGGATGCCATGTTCGCGGGTCATATCCGGCCCATGTCGCTTCTGGCATCCTCAACTGCCCCCATAATTACTCCCTATTTAATAAGGGGGTAATTATCAAAGGCGTCCCATCATAATGTTGACAGCTCAAGAAACTCTTATGGGGGAATGGACGGTCGGATCCGGAATCAATGTTCCGAGATTCGATAAACTTCTCGCCTCCCTGACGCTTCAGCCCTCGGGTCCACTTCGTCTTTATAAGGCTCTAGAATGTCACGTCATGCCTTTTTACCGTCTCCATCTCTCTCCATCATCAGTCAAATCTCTCACTTTTCTTCTTCGAATCGTGCTAAATTTCATCCGGTGAAATTCTACAAGAGTCATTCTTCCAGCGATCTTGCAGTGCTCTTTGTTGCTTTCTATCCCGGAGGTTAGTCCTATTCCTTTTTACTTTCGATAGACTTCTTTTACTCTTTTAGATCCTTCATTCGTTCTCACCATGGTTATAGATCTAGATGTTCTTCGTATGAGACTTAGACTTCCTGACGATATCCAAGTTAGGGTTTGCCCTAGAGATGTTGATACTATGACCGGTGCCGGCCTTCTTCCCAGCGAGGTTTTATTTACTAACCTTCAACTGAATGTCGTTAGGTTCCCTCTGCATCCATCCTTTAACTATGTTTTCAATAGATTGGGGATCTCCCCTCTGCAGGTAAACCCAAATTTCCTTAGAATCATATCCGTTGTGCTACTACTGATTCGTGACAGAAGTCTGGATCTTGATCTCATAGATCTTCTTCTTTGTTACAAGGTCAGTAAGATCCGAACTGAAGATCCATTCTACCACTTTTACCCGATCGATAAGATATCCATATGTACGGACACAATCAAATCTGAAAAGGGTTGGAGGGATAATGTTGTGGGTGTTAGTGGGGCCTGGTCTTCGCCTGCTGCAGAGGATTACCCAATCCCGAGCGCCTTTGGCGTGTGTTCTATCTCCTCGTATAAGAAATTCAAATCTCATAAAAATGATTGTCCCTACGAAATATGTGTTCCTCGCTTTTGTACTTTCTTATGTCGCTCCTTAGGCATTCCTTGTGATGACTTGAGCTACAGTGTTTGCAGGGATAGGAGTAATTACTTGAAGAAGTACGTTCTGAACGATATTCCTTCTTGCTCAGACCTCCTCACTTCAGACAACCTTCTAGCGCTTTCAGCCCTCGGCTATACAATGAGCAAGCTTCAGATTCCTTCCTTTGGCAAGAGGAAAAATCCTCCCCCAGCCACCATAGCTGCTGGAGCAACCTCTTCTCCAGCATCAGCCTCTTCTTCAGCCACCATCTCTGACACTATCCCGAGCGTAGTAGCTATTGATCCTATTGTTAGCACTCCCGTTACCAACCCGAGCACATCTCCACAGATCACTACTACCCCTGCTGCTGGGGCTGGGGGTGTTCGGGACAAAGAGCGAGGTAAAAGGCCTCATCCTGACGGTGGAGTCAACCTCGAGGATTAATCCCTTACAAGGAGGACCCGAATCTCTGGGCCGAGCACTCTTTTGCATCGCCTAGTCAGAACTCCTGCCCCCTCTGGGCCTGTTGTAGCTGCTGCCTCTGCTTCAGCTTCAGTTTCTGCCTCTGCTTCTACCCCTGTTTTGCCACCATGGGCTCCTCGATACACCAGAACGGATGGGACATTCGTGAAGCCGAACGAGACCATGTTCAAGGATGGCCAGACCGCCATAGCATACTACAGGAGCATATGGACTCCCAAAGACATTGAGGCAGCAAAGGGTCTGTCACAGAAAGAGGTGTTCAGCCGCTTTCCCTTATCTTCCATAGAGGTGACTTTTATTTTCTAGTCCATTAATCTTCTCATAATATTTGCTCTTGAATTCTTCTGACCATGCGATCGTTTTAACCAGTATTCATGCATATCTATGCAGACTTTGTTCGGTATGATGGCTATGCAGAAGCAGGTGGAGATGGGGAACGCCAGGGCCCGTAAATTCTCTGATAGCCTTGATGTGGCTAATAAGGAAAACACTATCCTTGCCACCAAGAACACCGAGCTATTGGTTCAGCTTAAAAAAGCTGAAAAAGAGAGAGATGCTCTGAAGAAGGAAACCGACTCTCTTCAGGATGAAAAAGATGCCCTTCAGCTTGAGAAGAGTGTCTGGCAGACTAAGCGCGATTCAGTCAGAGATGAAAAGGCAGAGCTCCAGCTCCTTCTGACTGACGAGCAGTCCGCTCGGATGGCATTTGAGAAAAGAGCTCTGGACGAGCGTAACGCTCTGATTGACACCATTAGTAGAGTGAATGGTGGCATGCTGGCTCTTCATGCTCGGTTTTCAAGAGTTGGAACTCTTAGATATGCTCAGGGATTCCGAGATAGTTTCTCTGACCAAGTTCCGGCTGAGGGTCAGACCAGTTCAACTCCGGATGAAATTGATAAGGATCTAGGGATTGACCCTTTAGGGGTCTATGTTGACCCAGAATCCACCGCAGCCGAGCACATATTTGATGAGTGTCAGGAGATTGCTTCCTCCAGGATCACTACAGCTCCCTCTACCGTTCAACCTCTAATCGCTCTTCCTTCGTCAACTATGGTATCTCCCATAGTCACTACTGATGTTGGGCCCCAGCAAAACGACTCTATTATTCATCTCGATTCCCCACCTCGTGAGGGTGAGGTGGCTAATGGGAACGAGGAGACGGGTCAGCATAACCAGGAGGCTGACGGTACTGAGGCAACTAGCTAGGGCTCTTCAGATACCTTGATTTCATACTCTTTTGTAGTTATGTGATTTGAACGCTTCACTTTTTGTAACCTCAAAGCTTATTATGAATGAGATGATAAGACTTTTTGTACTATGCTCTGTTCAAACCCACTTTCAATATTTTTTCATATTGACTTTGTCTTGTGCGTGAGTGCCTGGCGCTCGGCTTGAATGCCACTTGCCACTTGGCTCTTCCTTTTTTAGCAAGTGTCTGGCGTTCAGCTCATGGTGCCAGCTGCCACTTATCTTGCTTAAGTGCCTGGCGCTCGGCTAGAATGCCACTTGCCACTTGGCTTTTCATTTTTTTAGCAAGTGTCTGGCGTTCGGCTCATGGTGCCAGCTTTCACTTATCTTGCTTAAGTGCTTGGCGCTCGGCTAGAATGCCACTTGCCACTTGGCTTTTCATTTTTTAGAAAGTGTCTGGCGTTCGGCTTATTGTGCCAGCTGCCATTTATCTTGCTTAAGTGCCTGGCGCTCGGCTAGAATGCCACTTGCCACTTGGTTTTTCATTTTTTAGCAAGTGTCTGGCGTTCAGCTCATGGTGCCAGCTGCCGCTTATCTTGCTTAAGTGCTTGGCGCTCGGTTAGAATGCCACTTGCCACTTGACTTTTCATTTTTTAGCAAGTTTTTGGCGTTCGGCTCATAGTGCCAGCTGTCACTTATCTTGCTTAAGTGCCTGGCGCTCGGCTAGAATGCCACTTGCCACTTGGCTTTTCATTTTTTAGCAAGTGTCTGGCGTTCGGTTCATGGTGCCAGCTGCCACTTATCTTGCTTAAGTGCTTGGTGCTCGACTAGAATGCCACTTGCCACTTGGCTTTTCATTTTTTAGCAAGTGTCTGGCGTTCGGCTCATGGTGCCAGCTGCCACTTATCTTACTTAAGTGCTTGGCGCTCGGCTAAAATGCCACTTGCCACTTGGCTTTTCATTTTTTAGTAAGTTTTTGGCGTTCGGCTCATGATGCCAGCTACCACTTATCTTACTTAAGTGCTTGGCGCTCGGCTAGAATGCCACTTGCCACTTGGCTTTTCATTTTTTAGCAAGTGTCTGGCGTTCAGCTCATGGTACCAGCTGCCACTTATCTTGCTTAAGTGCCTGGCGCTCGGCTAGAATGCCACTTGCCACTTGGCTTTTCATTTTTTAGCAAGTGTCTGGCGTTCGACTCATGGTGCCAGCTGCCACTTATCTTACTTAACTGCCTGGCGCTCGGCTAGAATGCCACTTGCCACTTGGCTTTTCATTTTTTAGCAAGTTTTTGGCGTTCGGCTCATGGTGCCAGCTGCCACTTATCTTGCTTAAGTGTCTGGCGCTCGGCTAAAATGCCACTTGCCACTTGGCTATTCATTTTTTAGCAAGTGTCTGGCGTTCGGCTCATGGTGCCAGCTGCCACTTATCTTGCTTAAATGCCTAGCGCTCGGCTAGAATGCCACTTGCCACTTGGCTTTTCATTTTTTTTAGCAAGTGTCTGGCGTTCGGCTCATGGTGCCAGCTGCCACTTATCTTGCTTAAGTGCCTGGCGCTTGGCTAGAATGCCACTTGCCACTTGGCTTTTCATTTTTTTTTACTTAATCAATCTCTTGAAAAGGAATGCTATTTTTATAAATCTCAGGCAGGAATTTGTATATTCATACGTATTTAATTGAAAATGAACAACATCCGATAAAACTGAAACTTAACTTTTATTGATAGTACCTCTTCAGAGACGTAGCATTCCAGGATTTGTTAACCAACCTTCCGGCCATGGTTTCTAATGTATATGCCCCATTCCCTATGACTTCTGCAATTCTGTATGGACCTTCCCATGGTGACATCATCTTTTTGACTATCCCCACCTTTCTTTTCAGAACCAGATCGCCAGGAGCAAAATCCCTGTGTTTCACTCTTTTGTTGTGACTATTCGCCAGTACTTGCTGGTACGATGCAAGCCTTATTGTTGTAGCGTCCCTCTTTTCGTCTATCATATCGAGGTTCAATCTTAACATTCTGTCGTTCTGACTTTGACTCCATGTTAAGCTTATGATAGTTGGGACCAAGTGTTCAACCGGTATAACCGCCTCGGTACCGTACGCCATTGCAAAAGGGCTCTCCCCAGTCGGCCACCTTGGGGTGGTTCTGTAAGCCCATAGGACGTTCGGGAGTTCATCCAACCACTTCCCTTTATGGTCCTCCAGCTTCTTCTTAATGCAGGCGAAAATTGTTCTGTTTGTAATTTCTGCTTGTCCATTGGCCTGGGGTGACTTACTGCTGCCAATTTTTGATTGATTCCATACTCCTCCAGCAGCTCTCTTACTTGCTTGCTGTCGAGGTTAGTGCCATTATCCATGACTATTGACCTCGGAACGCCGAAACGGCAGATAATATGGCTCCAGATAAATCGTCTCACATGAGTCTGAGTCACGCTCGGATATGGTTCTGCTTCCACCCACTTAGTAAAGTAATCCGTGGTCAGAAGCACATACTTATTCTAAGCTATTACAGTTGGCAGAGGACCGACCACATCCATCCCCCATTGCGCGAAAGGCCATGGTGAGGCCATTACGTGCAATTCCTCAGGTGGTTGGTGGATCAATGGTCCATACCGTTGGCATTTAGCACACCTTCGAGAGAACTCCTCCTCATCTCTTGACATGTTCGGCCAAAAATACCCTTGTGTCATGCTTTGTGCGCTAACGATCTTCCCCCAGAATGATTTCCACATACGCCTTCATGAATAGCTCGCAACACCTGCTGAGCCTCTGTGGGGGTGACACACTTCAAGTATGGCCCAGAATAGGATCTTCTGTACAGCTGGTTGTGCACTATGGCATATTTTGCAGCATTCTTCTTGATTTTCCTAGCTTCATCCCTTTGCGCAGGCAGAACGCCATCTCGAATATAAGTGATGATGGGGTCCATCCAACTTGGTTCATATGGTATGACATTGACTTGCCAAGGTTCAGAGTCTGAAGGTTCTTCAAAAATAGATGGCTGGCTCAGTATTCCTATTGGAATCACCCTCGCCAATCTCTCACCAGAGCTCGAAGCACTACATGCTAACCGATCTGCATCTGCGTTATGTTCTCTTGGTAACTGAATGAATTCAATTTTCGCAAAGTCCTTGGCTTTATTCAGAACGACAGAACGGTATGCCTCCATCGTGTCATCCTTGGTTGCGTACTCACCATTTACCTGCCGAACAATCAACTGTGAGTCACTATAAACAGTCAAACTTCTGACCTGCAGCTCTCTGTCCATCTTTAACCCATTCAGCAACGCCTCGTATTCCTTTTAATAATGGTGGCTCGGAACTCAAGTCTGAGTGCTTGACTCAAAGAGGTACCCTCTGGGGTTTGTAGTTTAATTCCAATTCCTGCCCCCATCTGATTAGAGGAGCCATTCACATAAAGTTTCCAAGAACAGCATCTAAGGTCTTCTTCCGTATCCTCGGAGTCACATTCCAGTAGGAAATCAGCTACCGCTTGTCCTTTGACAGCTGTTCTCGGCTCATACGTTATGTCAAATGAACTTAACTCTATGGCCCATTTTGTCATTCTGCCCGAGAGTTCTAGCTTGTGCATAAGCACTCTGATTGGAAAAGTTATTAGGACAACTATAGGATGGGATTCGAAATAATGCCTCAACTTTCTCTTTGCGTTTACGAGTGAGAGTATCACCCGTTCGGCCTTCGAGTACCTTCGTTCTGCCTCGGTCATTATCTTACTGACGTAAAACACCGGGTGTTGCACCCCTTCCTTACAACGAATCAGAATGGCACTTGTCGCAACACTAGATACTCCAAGATATAGATATAATTTCTCTTCTATATCCGGGGCCGACAGGACTGGTGGATTCTGCATATATTCCTTCAAATGAGTTAGTGCTTGTCATTGTTCATCCCCCCAGACCTGTCTTCCATGACTCCGGATCGTGTCAAAGAACGGCTTGCAGCGGTCTGACAACTTAGAAATGAATCGACTTAATGCAGTTATTCGTCCCATGAGAGCTTGCACTTCTTTAATTGTCTTTGGCTCGGCATTCTTAGTTAAAGCCTCTGCTTGAGCAGGGCTAGCTTCGATGCCTCTACGATTGACCACGTGTCCCAAAAATTGGCCAGAACTCACACCGAACAAGCACTTGGTTAGATTGAGCCTCATCCCATATCGCCTCAGCACATCAAATACGTCTTGCAGATGTTTCAGATGATCATCCTTCTTCCTACTCTTTACCACCATATCATCAATATAGGCTTCCACAGTCTTTCCTATTTGATCCTTGAAAATTTTGCTAACAAGCCTTTGATAAGTTGCTCCAGCATTTTTCAGTCCGAAAGGCATAACTTTGTAGCAGTAAGTCCCTCGCTCGGTAACAAAAGAAGTTTTTTCTTCATCTGCTAGGTCCATGGGGATCTGATTATAACCTGAATAAGTGTCCAGAAAGGTTAAACGCTCATACTCGGTGGTTGCATCCACCATTTGATCAATCTTAGGCAACGGGAAGCTATCCTTCGGACAGGCTTTGTTTAAATTAGTGAAATCAATGCATACCCGCCATTTCCCATTCTTCTTCTGTACGACAACGACGTTTGACAACCAATCGGGATAGTGCACTTCTCTGATGAATCCCGCATCGAGCAGCCTATCAACCTCCTCGGCTATGATCTGGTTACGTTCTGGAGCAAACATTCGTTGCTTTTGCTTTACTGGTTTGAAATTGGGATTGACATTCAAAGAATGACAGGATACGGAAGGACTAATTCCGGGCATGTCTAGGTGACTCCATGCAAATACATCGGCATTGTGAGACAAGAAGTCAATTAGCTCCTGCTACTCTTCCCCGGTCAGTCTTATTCCCACTCTGGTAGTTTGCTCTGGCTTGAACTGATCAATCTGCACATCCAGAAAGGGCTCCTCGGTCAAGTCAACAGGCTCCTCCGCCTTATTCTGCTTTAGCGGAGGTTCCTGTGATTGCTATCTTGGGCTCGCTGAACGGATGGGTGCCTTCCCTTTCCCAGCATATTTCAGTGTGACGGAATAACACTCTTTGGCTGCAACCTAATCCCCGTGAATGTCGATCACCTTATTTCCATCGGGTCCAAGGCACCTCATGACCTGATGCAGAGTTGAGGGTACACCTTAGACTCTGTGAATCCAACCCCTTCCCATCAGGAGATTATACGAGGGGTGAATCTCCACAACTACAAAAGTTTCCAAAAGAGCTCGTTCCGCAGCTTGAACTTCTACTTCCACCATACCGATAGGCTCCACCCTCTTACCATCAAATCCTAACAGGGGATTTCCAGTGGGCTTGAGCTTCTCCGGCTTGATCTCGAGCCTATCAAATGTGTCCCTCGGTATGACATTCACATTGCTTCCGGGATCAACCAGAACTCTGCACACCAGGCAGTCCGCCACTGTCAAGCTGACCACCAACGGATCTTCATGAGGGATTTGAACACGCAGCAGGTCTGTCCTATCAAACTTTATCTGTATTGATGTGGTCTGTTGGTGCAGAGTATTCACACTGCCGACCCTTTTCTTCATCTGCGCTTGTCGAAGGCGCGTTCGGAGTAGCTCATCTGAGTCTTCGCTAGGCTCGGGCCGACCATGAATAGCATTGATTATATGAACTGGCTGTGAATTGTGGGAGCTTAGCTTCTGACTCCTTTTTACTTGCTCCATCGGTCGGTTCTGCTCTACCGCCGAGCCTTGGATATAACTCGCGAACTCCCCTCTGGCTATCAACATCTCCACTTGCCTTCTCAAGTTCCTACATTCGTTAGTCTGATGACCAAAATCGGAATGGGAAGCACAATGTTTAGTCTGATCCCTCTGTTCGAGCAGTTGCCTAATTGGCAGTGGTGGATGAAACTTATCTTTGTTCTCCTGATATAGCCTTGCCAGAGTGACCTTCAGTGGAGTGATCAGCTCTTCTTCCTTGGACCTCTTTTCTGCTTTCCAGGAGGTCTAACGTTGCGGCTGAGCCTGCTTTTGCCTGATCTTTGCCTTGGGCTTTTCCTCGGTCGACACGAGTGGCCGCCTCTTCTTCCTCCAGACGTACAAAGCCATCGGCTCTTTCATTGAGTTCATCCATAGTCGCAGGCGTGTTTACTACCAGACTGGTATGGAACGGAGTGCCACGCGTCATGGCCAACTTGAAGGCTTGAACCGCTGTAGAAGGGTGGCATTCAATCACCATACTCTTAGTGAGGTTAAACCTGGTGAGAAAAGCCTGGAGACGCTCGTCTTTGTGCTGCTTCATCTTGAATAGGCTCGAAATGTCCTTCGGCGGACGCTTGTTCCCATAGTACTGGCTTATAAACCGATCGCACAGGTTCCGGAAACTATCGATCGAGACCCTCGGCAAGTTCTTGAACCAACTAAGCGCCGGTCCGGCTAGACTTGTGGGGAAACATTTGCACATTAAAGAGTCGTTCTCCGTATTCAGAGCCATTTTCAACTGGATATGGTACACATGATCGATCGGATCAGTTGTTCCGTCAAATAGAATGAAAACTGGCATGGCAAACTTCCTTGGATACGGAGCATTCAAGATCTCATCAGTAAATGATGAATCAACCGTCCGAGCCGCTGATCGGAGGGCTTCATTCTCTCTCTGGAGCCCAGCGGTAGCTCTATGAGCTACAGATCTGCTCTCCGAACCGCGATGAGCGAGCGTAGCCATGGAGGGCCGATAAGACGGATCGAATGACCGTTCTTCCATGAACTCTCTTTGCCAAGGCGATACAACTCGGCGGCGATCAACCTCTATTACTTCCTCTCGGTTGAACCTTTCCTGATGCAGATCGAAAGTCATGGCTTCGTTCTGTCTGATCTGCTCATGCTGTGGATCAACGTGAGTCGATCCTTCATGATCCTCAACTTGACGAACATTTGGCGGCAAATCGTCTAGCCTCCTTTCATCACGGTGGAGAGCTGACTGATTATTCTCTTCCTGCTCGCCTTGATATGCGATATTAAACTGAATACCTGCTTCACCGGCTGGAAGTGGACGCGGAATCGCCGGCATTTGCTGATGTTGCATTCCAGCTTTCAATTCTGCATTCTCTTTTTTGAGAGCTTCGATCAAGTTCATCAACTCCTCAAGCTTCGTTTGCTGGACAGCCTCCATCGGATTGGAGCTTTCACCTATCATTATTCCTGAACGGAGTAAAGGCATTAATCTCAAGTTCTTGAATAGATCTGAACTTTGTGAGTGCGAATTTCTTTAGATCTGGACTCGAATTCTCCGAATTATGCTTACGGTTGACTAGATCTGAATTCTCCGAATTCTAAATCCGTCAGATCCAGCCGCAATCGAACAACTCGTTGTTGCGTAGATCTGAAGCCACCTCCGTCAAAGCAACAGGAACCAAAATTCCTCCAGAATAGGTCACAATCTCTCAGATCTGGATTCAACTCCCAAAGATCGAGTTTCGTCTTCACGAATTGGTCTGAATCCACGCAATATTGATCAATGACCGATCAATCTTCAACGCTTCCCACAGACGGCGCCAATTGAAGATGCAAGGAATTCATTTCTATTTTCTCTCTCTAGAATTCTTACACTTCAACAGAATAATAATCCTCTCCTTTCTCTATAATCACTTCTCATATTTATAGGTAGTTACAAACACTAATGGACTGTTAGATCTGGGCCCGTTCTTATGTGGGCTTTGGTCCTCTTTGATGGGCTATTCACGTTCGGCCCATCTGGCGGTATTTCTCTATGGGTTGGACCCAGCTGCTCGGACCGGATGCCATGTTCGCGGGTCATATCCGGCCCATGTCGCTTCTGGCATCCTCATTCATATTATATCCTTCCTAAATTTTTTATTTCCTTCCTATTATTACTCCAGCCAATATAGAGGGCCCAAAATAATTTGTATTTCCTTAAATTATTACTTTCAAAAAAAATTATTTGTTTATATTATAATCTTCCTAAAAATGTTATTTCCTTCTTATTATTAAACTTTGTACAATAGAAAGGCCACAAATTTTTTTTTTATTTCCTTATATTATAACCAGTCTAGGATCTCTACATTATCCTAAGTTGAATTGTTATGGTTTTAACATGTGTCATTTCACCTAAATCTGGAGCTGACAATGTTCCACATAATTTTGTGATAAAAAAAACTTGAAACGACATTGTTTTGGGGAAGAAAAACAATTTTAGGTTTCCAACCACCCACCTCTCTCTACCAGTATTCTTGGTTTGATTTTTTTTTTTTCGTTTCATCTCATGCAACTAGATTCTCAGATCTCTTCACCTTTCATTGTCTTCCCTCTATTATAATTCTTTTTTGATGTTTAAACCTAAACTCTGCTCCTTCCAATTTCCTCCCACTGGATATAAAGCTAGGTTATTCAATTTTTCTTGTTTTTATTTCTTTATTATCTAAATCAATGAGATAATTGTGTTATTTTGAATATATGATTTGTTAATTACTGCAAGTTGGATTCCGTCTAACTGCCAGTTATTCAATCTAAACTTAAAATTAGGGTTAAAACTCACTGACGATCACTACAAATTTGCAAACTTCACCATTTCTGTACCAATCTCAATTTAATTCAATTCTTTCAAAATTTTGAGAGTATTTATACACACATATATAAACACATAGAGAGAATTACTAAAGGAATAAACTAGAAAGAGGAAAGAGGAGGAGACGGTTTGTAACAATGGAACCCACTAGTTTCAGGCATAAGAGACCAGAAAAAAATGGAGAGTTGAAGAAGTTTTAGCATTGACGTTTCTCTATTTATCGATTAAACAACTTTAGTTTTTAGTTTTTATTTTTTATTTGCTGATGTGGTGCATTATGAGTCATAGATATGTGATAAAGGCCACATGTCAAAGTTTCTAAGATTAAACTTCAGATAATGCAGAGAGATTTTAACTTAGAGGATCTTAATCTATTATAACCTCCTTAAAATTTTTATTTGTATCGATTAAATCCTAACCTTTGTATCGATTAGACCCTAACCAATAGAGATTTAGTAGGGGCTAAAAGATTTTTATCTTTATCACACCTCTTTTTTTTCTCTCTCTCTCTCAACTCCTCATTCGCATTTCTTTTTTCTCCAGAATTTGTAAAACTTTCCATATTTTTATTTTAACTTTTATCTTTTCTTTTTTTTTTCTGACATATTTTTTCTCATTTTTCATTAAATATAAGTTGTATAACTCTAAGATCAATTATATATATTAGATATTAAAAGGCCATTTTTTATATTTTTTGCCTAAGGCCTTAAATTATATTGAGCTGCCACTGCTTTGAATACGATTCTCGAGTCTCTCAAGGTCATAATCTCTCTCGTCATTGGGTGATCAGCTAATTGGGTGGTCCATTCAGCGAGCAAAGTTGCTTTTCCTGTTTCTGATGGTTATCTATTGTTGGGATATCCCTTTGTCGGTAAAGAAAGATCTGTTCTCGGATGCTTATATATATATATAGAGACAGAGAGAGAGCTCAGAGAAATATGTTGAATTAGAAAACTTGAGTCAATTGTAATTAATAAATGTAATGAAAATAAACGTATATAAAGAGAGTTGTTAGAAAACTTTAATATATATATTGTTTATAGTAAGGAATGGAAATTTGCCTCACGAGGACAGGTACTCACCCCGTTTATAGCAATTTGGAAAACCATTTAGCTTATTTGGACGGGAATAATTTTTATTAACAAAAATTCGTGCAGGCTAAGTGCGGAGATGGGTAGGTCACCCCATCCCATTTAGATAGATAAATTACTAAATTATCCTTATTTTATTAGTATATATAGTTAGCTCTAGAGACACGTTCACTCAACCGTTTTGGCTTTACATTAATGAAATTCAACTCGAAGTTAATAATATAAAAAGGTTTTCAGAATTAAAGATTGGATTAGCTTAAATTGTATACAAAGCAATTAAAACTAGTGATTTAAAACTATTTGGTAAAAGGACAATTTTATTTTTTTAATTGAATTGTATAATTTTATTGGCCTGTACATATTTCTGTCACCATAACAAGCTTACAAGAACCTACTTTTCTCCGTCTCTGGGCATTTCGTTTTCTCTCGCGGGATTTTTTGAATGGCAATACTTATATAGGACTGTAGACATTGAAATAATGTCTTTTTAAATTTATAGTATTGAAATAATGTTGGGTTTTCACATTGCAGAGAACTGTTGCTGAAGGTGCACCGGTGGTTCCAATTTCTGCTCAGCTGAAGTATAATGTTGATGATGTGTGCGAGTATATTGTGAAAGGAATTTTGTCCCACCGCCGCATATGATTGTAATCCGATCCTTCGACGTCAACAAACTTGGTTACGAGGTTGAGGAAATAAAAGGCGGTGTTGTTGGTGGAAGCATCAACACATAGAGACATGTAGAATACTGCATTGATTTTCTTATAAGTTTGTTGTGGACTAGTACATCTGTTAAAGAAATCTTCTGGTTCAATACCATTGTCAGCCATTTATTTTGTTTTCTTATGTTGTTTGTAGGACGATTGTATTTCCGCAGAAGGCTAAATTGGTATCATAGTTGCACATTATCCCCTCGCAATTTCCAAGTCCTTCACGATCTTCATCATCAACTCCATGACAGTGAAAACGACTAACCTTCTATCAACTAATTTGGAATGGGAAATCTCACCATCATGACTTTTTTTCCTTGAGCCAGAAGAAGCTTTTCCTTAGTTAAAGAATCTGCAATTAACCGAGTATCTTAAATTTATCTATTACCTTATTTTGGCAAATTTGTTCTGTGCAGGGTGTTTTACAGGTGAATCAGTTCGTTGAAATTCGACCAGGGATTATACTAGAGGATGAGAACAAAAATATCAAATGCACCCCAATATATACTAGAATTGTTTCTTTGTTTGCGGAGCAAAATGGGCTGCAGCTTGCAGTGCCAGGGGGTCTAATTGGCGTTGGCACTACAATGGATCCTACGATAAACACGTGCTGATAGGTTGGTTGGTCAGATTCTTGGCGTCTCATTGGTTGGGGTCAGATTCAAGCTGGAACCACCCTTGAGATTGATGTCCCAACATTACCTTTCTGAGCTATAGAATTATAGTAGTTAGTGAACAAGTAGTAGTAGTGGTAAAAGGAGAATAGAGTTTGAGAGAAGATGTGGGTGGGCAGACAACTGCTGGGAACAATATTTGTTAGGTGGAGAAGAAAACATGGTTCCGATGCATACTGTTTCTTTTAAGGATAAAAATAGCAATACAAATGTTTTCATTACTCATTTGTGATTTTCAGAAAATGTAATGAAAATACTCTCTTCATTTGGAATGCTAATTTCTTATACTTCAAAATATCTCAACCGTTTTTCCTTTATTTTCATTCTATTTATACTGTTGCAAGTGTTTTAAAAGCTTCTTTTTTCATCCTCCATGTAGGGCTGATCTTCTGGGCTTTTGTTTCCGTGCTGGTTCATTTATTCTCTTTGAAATTGGGCTTGGAGATCGTCTTAATGGAGATTGGTCCTCTTTGGCTGTTATTCGATCGGATCCATTGCTTTCTCCCGACCCATTCTTCAGCAGGATGGGTCGTATCCGGCCCAAGCTATTTTTAGTATCTTCAATTACTATTTTCATTATCTTTTTAGTAGGTTGAAATCACCCTCCTGTCCCGACTTTCTGGGTGTTAAGCAGAGCTGGTCAAGGGAGAGGTGTTGATGTTGCATATAGGGTATCTCGACGGGAGTTCGTATAATCGCTGTAAGGAATAAAATGCCAACTGCAACTTACCAAATCAGCGTGTGCCAACCCAGGGGATATGGTTGCCCTGAACAGGCGGATCGAGAATCATTGGCGTCTCATTGGTTGGGAACAGATTAAAGCTGGAACCACCCTTGAGCTAGACGTCCCACCATTGCTTTTCTGAGTTATTGCAACAGAGTAGTTAGTGAACATAAGAAACTATTAGCAGTAAAAGGAGACTATTGTTTGAGGGAAGATGTGGGAGGGCAGACAACTGCTGGGAACAATATTTGTTTGGTGGAGAAGAAACCATGGTTCATATGCATACTGTTTCTTTAAAGGATAAAAATAGCAGTACAAATGTTTTCATTACTCATTTGTGGGTTTCATTACTGTTTTCATTATCTTTTTAGTAGTGTCATTTGCTCATTTTATTACTTCATTTAATACCCAATGTGATGATAAAAAAAAATAAAGAAGTCTCTCAAAGTCATAATCTCTCTCGCCATTGGGTGATCAGCTAATAGGGTGGTTCATTCAGTGAGCAAAATTGCTTCTCCTATTTCTAATGGTTATCTATGTAAACTATAATAATTCGTGTTAAACCATTAATCACAAATTTACATGAATCCCGTATCTTAGAACTTCATGATTTTCACATATCTATAATGCATAAATAAATAGTTAGATATAAATACATCGATTCATGATATCAAACCTTGTTGAAATTAAATCCAACTTCTAGATCCTTTAACCACGAATTAATCTGCAACTCTGATCAACAGGCAAAGGTAAAAACTGGTTTCTCTCTCTTGGCCTTTTGTACACATAAAACTTTTACGTGTTGTATCATTAATTGTACATAATTGATGGAGTATATGCACTTTTATAAAGGCAGAGAGAGGACCAGTTTTCCTATTAGTAACATAATTCTACTTTCCATCAAACTAAGAAATAAGAAAGGAAAACACTTCTCCAATAAGTAATTACAAAAAAGGTAATTATAAGTTGACCATAAATAAATAATATTAATTGATATCTATTTACTTAGCCACCAAGTAATATGTCACATGTCCAAATCATGTGGGCCACAATTAAATAAATAATCTTATATTCTACCACTTGGCACATATGATAACTTCTGTAGTGGTTTAGTAAAATAGTCATTAGTGTGCACCATAAATCAAATTAAGATATTAAGTTAGTCATCATAAATACTATGGTAAATAAACTACCAATGTGAGTCATGGCGGTTGTATGTCCTTAAATGACACAGTCCCTTCCATGTACCACAACACTAATAATCTATTCAACATAATTTATGAATGAGAAGTATCAATAATGATCTAACAATAATGTCTTTTCCAAGACTATTCCTATTACCACTTATTAAAGCAATACGTACATGTACATTAATTAATAGGAAATATCAGAAACACATTTAATCAGCACAAAATGTCAAATATATATAAGCACTATTTAAGCAATCCACAATTAAAAATAATCATCATTGACTACATTTAAGACCCATTATTTCAACATGTTCCATAAATGTCTTGGATGGTAGTCCATTCATTAATGGATTGCAATCATAAGTTGTGTGCTTATAATTTCAATAGACATTCGTTGTTTCTAAATATCTTCTTTAATGATAAAGTATTTCAACTTTAGAATACTTATCATTTTTCATACAAGAAGATCAACAATTGCAGTATAAATTTTCAGCAATCTGAAAACGGTACCCATAACTCCAAGTCCTGAAATAAATTCTGCAACCATAAATTATAGTCTCAAAGCATGCTACAAATTAAAATTTCATAATAGACAAAGTAATCATAAATTACTTTGCACTTTTTCATAATATTGTTCCTCCAACCAAATCTTCTAGAACTCTATTAATATATACTTTATGAGACAATTCTAAAAACAAATCAATGTGATCTATAATGAAATAAATCTATTCTTATCACATAGGATGCCTCATCCATATTTTTCATTTCAAAGTTCTTAGAGATAACTTTTAGTTTCATATAATAAACTAAGATTACTACTAACAAATAAAATATTATCAATATATAGAATCAGAAATATAAACTTACTCCCACTAACCTTCTAGTATATACACTGATCAATAGTATTTTTCTTAAAACCAAAAGAAATAATGGTATCATTAAACTTAATATACCATTGTTAGGAAGCTTGTTTAAATCCATATATTGGCTTCTTAAGTTTACGGACAATGAATTCTTTACCCTCTAATATGAAGTCTTCAAGTTGTTCCATATGGACTTCCTCTTATAAACTCCTATTCATAAAAATTGTATTCACATCTATTTAATGTAACTCTAAATCATAATAAGCTACTAATGTCATGATATTTTAAAAGATTTCTTCTTAAATACTAGAGAGAAAATTTCTTTATAATCTCTTCATTCATGACACTAATCCATTTAGTAAAATCATTATTGTTAATGGCTTGTGAATATGTAACCGAATCTGTATATATCTCACTATATATCAAAATCAGATTCTTGCAGATATATCACATAATCATCCGGAATAGCAAATCTCCTTTCTCTTTGAGATCGTCTTAATGTTATTCCTTATGATTCTTCTACAATCTATTCATTGGTGACAATCTCATTATAGAGTTGTTGATCATTTAATTGTTCTTCGTTGTTATACGGTTCAACAACTGAAGGAACAATTATTTCCTTATAAGTTATGGGTAAAGATATTTGTACCCTAACTTCTGAAATGATCAAATTCTTATTTTTATCACTCCCACTGATTTCACCATTCTTAATGAATCTGACATTACCGGTTTCAATAATTATCATACTATGTTTCGGATAGTAAAACTTGTACCCTTTAGATTACTTAATATCCACAACATTATGGGTAACGAGGAATTACTTAACATACTCCTAACCAATTCCATAAGAGTACGATTACGCCTTACAGCTACACGATTCTGCTGTGGCATGTATAGCAAAGTGTATTGAACACAAATGGCATACATTTCAAGGAGTTTAACAAACGGTTAGAGTATTAACCTGTTTCATCATACTTTACGTAATATTCACTACCTCTATATGACCTTATGATTTTCACTTTCTATCTAATTGTTTTTCAACCTCATTTATGTATACTTCAAGAGTACCCACTGCTTGAGATTTTTTATACAACAAATAGATATATCCATAACGTG
Source organism: Cornus florida (assembly GCF_030987335.1). NCBI lineage: Eukaryota > Viridiplantae > Streptophyta > Magnoliopsida > Cornales > Cornaceae > Cornus > Cornus florida. The sequence continues at coordinate 29,631,113 of NW_026775571.1, read as the reverse complement.
AAAAATCAACTATAAAGGCGATAAAATACTTTTCTCCTCCAAAAGATGGAACATCAGAAGGTCTACAAATAATTTCAAGAAGCTATGTACTTATTGTGGCTCATTTCTTTGTGCGTTTAGTTTGTCTACCCTTAATACAATCTACACACACATCAAAATCAGTAAAGTTTAGATTCAGAAGAATTACATCCTTTACTAATTTTCCTAACCTTTCACTAGATATTGACCTAGTCTTTTATGCCAAAGATAAATTTTCTATTAATTGAGTTACGCTTAATTCTAACATTATGATACAAGATCAAAAGGATTTTAATAAATAAACTATCAAATTTGAATTTACAAAAATCATCAACAATAATACCATAACTCACAAATTATAATTTCTTAAATAAATATCATTACCAAATTTAAATGAAAAACCATTAACATAAAGTTTTTGAAATAAAATCAAATTGTGGGAAATTGAATAAACATAAAAATTTTAAAATAATTTAAATAAAATCCATTGTCTAACATTAAACATAGTGTCACAATGGTTTTAACAAAACTTTTTCCCAATTATTATAAATAAGAAATTCTTATTTGAATTTATGGTTTAGGCCATAAAAAATTCTTGCATCTATTAGAAATATAAATATTAGTACTTAAGTCAACCTATCATGTATTAAAAAGAATTTCAACAAGTAATTCGCAATATACAAAAGCCAAAAGCGTACTTTTCTTTTTCGAATCATTCTTTATATGTCATGTAATTTTTCTAAAAGTGTTCAATACATTAATGACACTTTTTCATTATTACATTACTTTCTTTTAGTAGATTGACCTAAATCTTTTAATTTTGGGTGTTGCTCACTTATTGCCTTTTCTGACTTATTCCCAAATTTCTTTCTAGCTTCTTGAGTCATCAGATGAACATAATGATTACCTGTTACTTAAGCTTTGTCTCCTCCTAAATTAACATAATGGTCAATTAAATCACTTGCCACTTGTCTTAATAGTGTTAATTCGAAATGACCCATACTGAATAAACAAGAAATTGAGAATAAATTGAATAAGAAAATTCCCATTCACAATCATCCATAAGGTTCTCAATTTTGCAGCAACATTAATCATCTAAAAATAAGATCATACATGGTACGAGTACCAACAAAAAATCCATAGTAGTTATATCAATTAATAATTTTCATTTTAGATATTTATCTATAACACGAAAACATTCTTATAATCAAATATTCCTTAGCACTATCACTATGAGGAACAATTATTCGCATAACCATAATGCTTAATCTGTTCGATCTCTCCCAAACTTTATGGAGAATCTTTTCTTCTTCACTGTTTTTATCAGTAATAATAGTAAGTTTCTCAATTTAAAATGTTAAATTAAGATTTAACATATCTAAATTTTGAACTCAACTTACTCATTTCATTATGAGAAGTTAGTCATATTGAGAATCAGAACAGATGTAGCATGCGTATTAAGGGATGCAATAAAACAAATATAATAAGATAAAATCTTAACAACAATAATGCTTTGAGTTAACAACACGTATGTATAACTTAAAAATATAAATACAATGTATAACTATAGTACCCCTCTGGATGGCAACTATAAAATACTAATAATGATACTTACATGTATTTATATCTATACCTTTATTGGTGATGCATTATTTAATTAAACAAATAAGTTACCTTTGGATATCCTATATTTACCTAATTAAAAAAAAAATACATACGACCCTTTAATTTTTATTTAATCACTTGAAAATCAATTCCCTTTGAGGAATTATTTCTCATAATTAAATAAAATCAATATTCATGAATATCACAAAAAATTATAAGCATCATAATTCATGAAATATTGTAATTATGTTTATTACTAAAATTAATATTCATCAACTATTATGGTTAGGCCACTTTGCTAGCTACCAACCTTTACATAATATGAATATTAAATTAGATAGTAACTAATTTATGATTAATTATGTCTATTACAAAAATTAATATTCATCAATCATTATGATTAGACCACTTTAGTAGCTACCAATCTTCACATAATATGAATATTAAATTAGACAGTAATTAATTCATCATTAAGTTATATTTACTACTAAAATTAATATTCATCGACCATTATGGTTAGGCCACTTTGGTAGCTACTAACCCACACATAATATGAATATTAAATTAACTAGTAATTAATTAATTATTAATTTACCCATTTAACATTATACACACATACTCATAATTGTCAATTAAAGTTTAAGCAACTTCGATCTCAAAAACTTAATAGTCCGAAATTTCATAGAAAATATCTTTTTATTTTATATGCATAATAAAATATATTATTTTATTTTCGGACTTAAAGATCATAATTGAATCAATTTAAAATTGATTCTACAATATGTATGTATGTTTGAGTATGAAACAATAAGCTATTTACATGTCTAATTTATTAGATTAAATTTCTAAACTCACAAATTATTCTAGAAATTCAAATTCCTAAAATAAATAAATCAATACATATATTTTATGTATTCAATAACTTTAATTTTAATTTATTTTAAATTAAAATCAGAATCTTCAAATCATTGGACAAATACTTATAACAATAATTTAAACCTCTTTAATAAAATAAATAAATACACAAACTTTATGTATTTATTAATTTTTAAATAATAATAATAATGAGTCTTTATAATCCTTTCACAACTGACTGTTTCTATAAAACAATAGCAAGACAAATGCTATTATTATTATTATTATTATTATAATTCAATGTTCTTTATCAGTCATGCACGAAAATCAGCAACCTAAAGCATTAAAGTTGTTTGTCTTACACACATTATGCATACGTTTGTACTATTACACATATGTAAACTATGTATCAGTAATCAACTTTCATAATTCAATTTTAGCTCGGAAATTGAGGTACCTAAACCTAAAAACCACACGGACTAATCTAAACATACGATTCTAAAAGAATGGATTATACAATCATTTAATTTTAAAATTATACATATTATTTATGCAACTTTAATGAAAAATAATGAATTCCTAAACCGTTAGCTCGGATACCACATGTAAACTATAATAATTCGTGTTAAGCCATTAATCACAAATTTACATGAATCCCATATCTTAGAACTTCATGATTTTCACATATCTATAATGCATAAATAAATAGTTAGATATAAATACCTCGATTCATGATATCAAACCTTGTTGAGATTAAATCCAACTTTTAGATCCTTTAATCACGAATTAATCTGCAACTATGATCAACAGGCAAAGGTAGAAACTGGTTTCTCTCTCTTGGCCTTTTGTACACATAAAACTTTTACGTGTTGTATCATTAATTGTACATAATTGATGGAGTATATGCACTTTTATAAAGGCAGAGAGAGGACCAGTTTTCCTATTAGTAACATAATTCTACTTTCCATCAAAGTAAGAAATAAGAAAGGAAAACACTTCTCGAATAAGTAATTACCAAAAAGGTAATTATAAGTTGACCATAAATAAATAATATTAATTGATATCTATTTACTTAGCCACCAAGTAATATGTCACATGTCCAAATCATGTGGGCCACAATTAAATAAATAATCTTACAATCTATTGTTGGGATATCCCTTTGTCGATAAAGAAAGCTCTGTTCTCGGATGCTTATATATATATATATATATATATATATATATATATATATATATATATATAGAAATATGTTGAATTAGAAAACTTGAGTCAATTGTAATTAATAAATGTAATGAATATAAATATACACAGAGAGTTGGGAGAAAACTAAAACATATATTGTTTATAGTAAGGAATGGCAATTTGCCTAGGACGAGGTATCCGCCCGTTTATAGCGATTTTGAAAAATCGTTTTAACTTATTTGGATTGGGATGTTTTTATTAATGAAAACACACGCAGGCTCGGTGCAGGGACGGGGAGGTCACCCCACCCCCCCTAGGTAGGTAAATTACTAAATTATCCTTATTTTATTAGTATATATAGTTAGCTCTAGAAACACATTCACTCACTTTCTCAATCGTTCTTGTGAGCGGCAGAGCCCTACGAACGAAGAATGTTCATACCCTTGAATTTTATGTTAAATTATTGATGGCCCATTTTTTATAATTTTTTTAATAATTATATAATTGTATTTAAGGAAGCAAAATATAAAAAGAGGAAAAATTCTATAACTTAAAAGGGCGGGGCGGGTGCCCGAGTGGGTAAAAAATTTAAAAGGGCGGGGACGGGGCGAGGTTTTCTAGCCGGTTGTGGGGGCGAAGGAGGGTACACCCGCCCCAAAACTGCTCCCATTGCCATCCCTATACATAGTTGAGAGAAGAGTTACACCCAGGATTTTAGTTTGGGGCACAGTGTTAAAGAAAAAAAAAAAATTATTTAAAGTAAAAAGGAAAAAATTAAAATTTGATTTAACAAGGAAAATTTAACTTTTTTAAAGGAATTTGAAGAGTAAATTAGGGAAAAAAAATAAAAAAATAAGAAATAATTTTAGGGAGGACATTATAAACAAAAATCCATATATATACATATAAAACATAAAAAAAAATTCTACATGTATATTGGACGGAGCCAGGCCAGGGGGCTAGTGTCCCCCGGGCATACAATGGCTTCGCCCCTGGTTACAGCCTCCAAAGCACAGACACTCCTTGGGTCCCCGACACTGCCGGTACTTCTTAATTACAAGTGTTCTGGAATTTTTTTTTGTTTTTTGGACATGGATAAGACACGGTGGGTTCTAATTTGTAATTTTTCTAACAAAAAAGTGGGGCACCAAATGTAATTTTAAAAGTTCAAAAAAAGTGGGGCATAGCATGTTTGTTTAAGGAATTTAAGAACAAAGGGAAGAACAGAGGGAAATCTGCTCGGCAACCAAGCTCACTGTCCAGTGACAAGTGCACGCAACTAACTCTAAATCAAATTGACAAACTAAAATCAGGAAACCCACAAAATTTATACAAACAAGTAAATGTAAGACTGTAAGTCGTGTAAGTTTTATTATTTTTTCTTTTCTTTTTTTTTTTTTTTTTTTTTTTTTTTTTTGCCTAACTTATCTTTAATTGTTGTTTTGTTTGATATTTTGTATTTACATTTATTTGTTTGTTATTGTTATTAGGGGAATGAGTAATGTGCCAGGTTCTAGTGGTGGGGTTGAACCCGATGACACCACCCCTCTTTGTTATTTTAGATTAATGCTACTATGTATATTGCTTAACTTGTTAAACATATATTAATATATTATATTATTATTTCGTAGTCGTATCCCTGTCGTGTCCATGTCCTAATTTTTTAGAATTTTTCGTGTTATATTTACATTTATTTGCTTGTTATTGTTATTAGGGGAATAAGTAATGTGTGAGGTTCTAATAGTGGGGTTGAATCCGATGACACCACCCCTCTTCAAGGGCGGATCCAGGATTTCTCAACGGGGTGGGCTAAATCAAAATATATCCAAGTATAAAGTTATAAACACACACCTATATATGTATGATATACGTAGTATCATATTAGATTAGTAAAGTAAGTTATAAATATATAATATTAATTATTCTCTATGTCTCTAACTTTGAGTGCATTAGAACTTTCCATTTCATTGTTTTACACTTCCTAGATCCGATGCACAAAACAAGCCAAAAGCTCACAACCCTATCGTTGGTTCACAGTTGTCATACACTTTTGTGCCCCCAAGCATATATCTTTCTCGCTACAAGTCCATATCTATAGAAGTCTCCCATGCCAATATTAGTCAAGACGCTCAGAGAGCTTATTTTGTCCTAAGTTGGATAATTCTTATCATAGCTGTTAAAGGTTTAAGGCGCACTAAGGTGCCAAATGCCTTCTGGAGCCTAAGCGCAAGGCGCAGTATAAGGCGCGAGCCTGATCGAAGTAAGGCGCGTGTACAAAATAATGCATATTTAAACATATATGATTATATATATTCATAATCAAGCAGTAATTGCAGTTAATGTCAGTAGTGAACAATCAATTTATGAACTTTGTCAAATATTTTAGAAGGTTAAACAATAAGATATATGATATAGAACCTTTTAATTTACTAGTCATCAAGTAAAAAAGAAAATGATATAAATAAATGATTAAAAAAAACAAGGTGCGCCCTTTTTTTTTAGCCTGGAGCCTATTAAAAAGTGTGAGCCTGAGGTGTTTATGTGAGCCTGATTGAAGGGACCTGACCCGTAATAGGTTGAGGCACTCTAGTTGAGCCTTGACGAGACTGGGGCTTTTTTGGAGCCTAGGCGTGCCATTAACAACTATGATTCTTATTGGTGGACTCTCTCTTCTTTGTTGTTTCAGTTTCAACATTTCAGAAGCTCTGTCAATGCTCAAACTGATAAAGTTAATTAAAATTGCATAGAGTCTTCTTTTTCTTTTTCACAGATAAAATTAGGGTTTAGAGAGATGAAAAAGAAGAGAGACCAAGTAGATGAATCATATTGCATACCATTGTTTCAGAATTACAGGAACTGAAAAATCGTGTGTGAAGTGACCAAAGATTCTTGTAACTAAAAGAATTAGACACTATGCTCAATAGTATGTCTTCAACTCTAAATTTCCTTCAATTCTAAGTGCTTTGACTTAATTTGAGTGCATCAACATATTATAAATATGTCAACGTTGACATCAATATCCTCATAACGTTGACATTAACATCCTCATCTAGAATTGTCATCTAGAATTGTCATCTAGAATCACGTAATCCTCTTGCATAGATATACATTTGATTAAGATAAACTGAGAAGAGACTTCCTATCATTACTGGTCATTTTAAAACCAATATCACTGGTACAACAGTAAAGGGATTATACAATTCAATTAGCTAGGCAAAAAAAACATACCAATTTTTTTTTTTTGCCAACTCCACCCATTCCCATCAACTCGCTTCTTTCAGAAAAAAGACCTATATTATTAGGACATAAGAGTAAAAGTTTTAAAAGCGTTAATAAACTTGTAAAACATATATTCTGAAATTGAAAACTAAACTTCCAAGTCTTTAATTTGTTGGGATTTATATGCCCTGGCATAGCAAATTCCTATCTGGATTAAAGTGACATAAGTTCCTGACATATCTGAAATATTTATGATTTATATAATTGGTGAGTTCAATGTATTATGTTTCGATTCACTATGAAATTGATAGTGTCCCTGTGATTACAAGAAATATTTATATATATGTATGTGATGGCAATCAATGCATGATATATACATAATAATTATAAATTGTTCATAGTCGGTAATTATGGATGGACTCATAATTAATTAAGATTTGAACTGGATCCGCATTAGGTTGAGATATATTGCGAGAGCCGTCGTCTGCAATTGCTCCCTAGCACCGTCATAGCATTTGACCTTAAGCATGAGAAAATTATAGACTCTTTTATTAATTAATAATTACTTTGATTTGTTCGGCGGATTCTTCGGAATCCTTAGACCGACACTTTGGGTAGTTATGTAATTAATAGTTAGAGGGTTATATTTTCAATATTTGCATCATTGCTACTTGTATTTATTTTGTATTGATTATGGTTGATCACAAAGTAAATTCGAAGGCCTTCGTATGTTTTTAGACAAAATGATTTATTATATATTTATTTTTTTGTCAAACAAATGTTTTATTGTGATCAAGCCAGAAATAATCAAAGGTACCAAAATAAATATATTAATTAAGTAGTCGGATTGATGGCATTATTTATCCGATAACTAATTATGCATAGAAGGGTCAAAGTGCAATATTGACTTAGTGGTTATTTATTATTTAATTAGAGTTCAATTAATTTCTTTTAGTGGAGTAGAAATTAATTTATGAATTAATTGAATTGGGTCCATGGACCGGGCCAATTATTAATTCATTGTAGCCAATAAAATAATAGGCCCAATGGATTCTCACTCATAGCCCAACTTGATATTGGAATCATATTAGATTTGAGACAGGTGAATTAGAGATTGAGAAGGATTAGTTATTTCCTTTTCTTTACCTTTATGTTGCCTATAAATATACATGGTCTATGTATATTTTAGGGGTGATTTTTAGCAGAAGGAAAAGGGAATATATTTTCTCTCTCTAGAAAATTAGGGTTTATGTTCTCATCTAATGGAGGCTCCCACAAGCCTAGTTTTCCAAGGTCATTCATAGAGGCATATGAGTGATTCCTAAAGGCAAAACAATTACCAAGAAGATGAAGATCCAAGGAGAATGCATCTTACTAAGGGATCTACAATAAGTGAGAACATTCACTTTAGAGGAGAGATCTAAGGTTTACTCCAACCTTGATGTAAGTATTCAATTTTTTTTTGAATGATACATCATGTTTTATTTTTGCATAGAACTTGTCTCTATGTAATAAATCAAGATCTATGAATTTAAATCCCTCGAAAAGTTTTTAAAACTAGCACGTTTCCCAACAGTGGTATCAGAGCATGGTTTGATTCATTACTAGAGATCATGATTTTATGAAAATTCATCATTCATGGATCCAATTTTGATATGCATATATTTATTTATTGATGTATGTTGATGTATGAATTAATATATTGATACATGATGATGTATGTATAATTGTGAATGGATGATGATATGTGTTTTGGGCCATGGATGAAGCTTATAGGAATATTGAATGTAATTTTATCTTTGGATGAATGTAATTAAGGCTTTGATTTAGCCGTTTGAAAGTGCTATGAAGCTTCAAGAAGGTCCAAGAGGGTTAAATTAGGCTTCAGGAATTTTCTGGGATTTTTTAGAAATTTTCTGAAATTTTTCTGGAATTTTTTTAAGGCCTAATTTAATTTCTAGAAATTTTTATTAATTTTTCTGGATTTTTCGGCGATTTTCAGGCGACCGGAGTATGGCCGGCGACAAGGGACAGCTCCGGAAGGTGGACGGATGATCCGGTGTGGTGCGGTATACATGAGCGCGCATCAGCAACCGTCAGATCAAAGTTCAGCGAGGCAAAGATCTAGTGGAACACGGCTGGAAGTTGCCCCATGCACCAGCAGTAGCAAGGCGCGTGCATGACACGCGCTGGAACCACATCAGCGCGTATGGCGCGTGCCAGTGCGTGGAACGCGCTGGCTATTCGCACACGCGCGTGCCCGCGCGTGGGAGCGCGTGGCACGCGCTTCAGCATTCTCCCAGCGCGTGCAGGCGCGTGGGAGCGCGTGGCACGCGCTGGAAACCTCTAGAGACGCGTCCAGGCGCGTGAAGAGGTTGGAAGGCGCGTGGTAAGCACGTGTTGGTGCATGTAAGACCATTCAAGCACATTCGGACCGCCGTTTCACTTCTCCCGGTGCGTACCAGCCTTATGTGGGTGTTTGCAAGCCGATGGATGATCTTCCCGTAATACTTAGAGTAGTTAAATGTTAAAAGCTGATTCCATTGGCCATTTTATTTGCTTTATCTGTCATTTATTTATTTATGCGATGTATGAAATGCATGGAATATATAATTGTTAATTAATTATTATTCATGCATTGGATCCATGATATTTATTTAAATGGCTTGATTTATATTAATTAAATTATGAAAATTAATTGGATTTGATTACTAATTAATTTGAGGGCACCTATTGGGAAACGCAAAATTATTTTTGTAAATTATTTTTAAAGTGTGCTTCAAATTAAATATTAGTGAATCGTTTAAAGTCGAAATATTTTCTAAATTTAATTGGATTAAAATCAAGACGTTTTGCATGCATTATATCATGTAAATAAATAAATTCAAAACCATAATTATGAATGATTAAAAATTGAGTGGGAGCGGGGATTTTTATACATTACCCCATGGCCTTCGTTATTAAAACCATTGTAATTAGATCTTCAAAAATAAGGCCCCACGCATGATTTGAAGAGTCTTAATATTACAAGAATGATTATCTCATGAAAATAATAATATTAAATTTTCATTGTAATTAGATCTTTAAAAATAAGGCCCTACACATGATTTAAAGAGTCTAGATTATAATGACAAGATCTTTAATGTTTTATTTTTCATTAGAGCATTAATAATGTTATACACTCAATCTAAAATCAATAGTGTTAGCTCCCCAACGGAGTGGTCTACACTAGGTGATTTTAGAAAGGCTAAACATAATCGAGAATCATTTCATATAGATAGACAAGGCATTGTCTTAAGAGATATGGAGATGATGGGATTTGCCCGCCAATAGCAATAATGAACTTCGCCAACCGAATAAGTTATTGATGTATTGGTTATCCGATTTTTCATGCAGTGGTTAAAGGACCCACATACTATTTTAATGGAAGTGCTCACTTAATAGTAAATGAATCTTAACAATAGTAATAATGAACTCCTCCAACAGGATAAGTTATTGACATATTGATTGGTTGATTTATTATGCTACAGAGTTGAGGAACCCGCATTAATTAAAAGGGATTGTTCACCAATAATGATAATGATCTCTTGTTCGATTGAGATTTATTGTATTATGTGGTTAATAAGCTCATTTTAATTTTAAATATGCATACAGTATTAATAATTCACCTTGCATATTGTATGAATGCATTTATATTCAGATTAATTATGTCTAATCCAGTTTATCTGCTTGCTTACATATTCAATGTAACTGGATCTCATTAATATTGACTGAGAAATGAACTTAGATATTTTATTCACAATGTAAGGGTACAAACGTATTTACTACTCGTAAACCTAATCCTTTTACTTTAAGATACCCAAGAGAGCATTAATGCTTTGAATAAGTGAAATAAGGCAAATGAGATGACTTGGTGCAATATTCTAGAGTTTACCTCGAATACGCTCCAAAGCTAACATTTACATTATTTTATTTTCTTCAAGCATCATATTAAATGTCAATATGATGTTTTGGTGAGATTAGATAGGGCGTATGCTTACGTACTATGTCAGACTTGAACACCATTAAGATAGCCTAAGGAACTCTAGTATGAAATCGAATTTTGGAAAATGATTGTTTATTATTTAAAAATTAGCTGGAGATTAATAAGGCTGACTTGGGTGGTAAGTTTCAAGTTGACATGATTATTGCCTTGTTACCAAACTCGTTCGACTCTGTTAGAGTGAACTAAATAAGGAATCAGTTTGAGTTCACACTCGCTGATATTCTTATAGAATTGGTAACAGATGAAGGGATAATCAAGAGTATGGGCGTTCCTATCAATCTAACCTAGTCTATACCATCTTCTTCTAAGCCCAAGTGGACGGGCAAAGCAAAGAAGAAGGATGATAATAGGACTAGGCTAGCACAAAACATGGGTATTCAAAAAGGTTAAAGGGAATAAGGCAGTGTATGTTGAGGGCGAAGAAAACTGTTTCTTTTGTCGCTAACTAAAACACTAAAGGACGAACTGTTTAAACAATGACGTGGCATAGGAAAATATATATTTAATCATTGAGCCATGTTATGTGGTTGCGTCTATTAATTCCTGATGGATAGATTCTGGAGCCACTAAACATGTTTGCAATTTATTGTAAGGATTTCAGGAATCCAGAAGCCTTGATGATATGGATATATATTTATCTTTTGACCTGATGCCAAGGTTGTAGTTAAGTCAGTGGGAGTATTACATCTGAAATTAGAGAGTATGAGGATATTAGTATTAGAGAACTATCTTTATGCACAGAAGTGAAACGCAATCTCATTCTTATTTCACTTTTGGTTTATAAAAACTGTGTTGTTATTTTGTAAAACTGGTTTTATAAAATTGAATAGATATGCGATTGCTTTTGGTGCATTGAAAGATGGTTAATATACTATAATCACAAACTCTTAAGATTTGCAGGATGTAAAAACTATTGAATAGATATTCTAGATTGAATGTTAAGAGAAAAATTGTTATTCCTGACTCATTGTATTTTTATTGTCTATTTTTGGGTTATAATCAGTCAAAATGAGATTCAAAGATTGGTCAAAGAAGGTTAATTACCTGGTGAGGCAGAGGAGCCTAATCCAAACTTGTGAACCCTGTTTTGAAGGATAGATAACTCTTAAGGCTTAATCAGCTAGATGAAATAGACATAAAGGACAATTGGAGTCGGTACATACTGACACGTGTGGTCTTATGAACATCCAAGCAAGATTACTCACTTTTTGGATAAATTTACCTGTTGCGACACAAGTCTTATACTTTTGGTATATTCCGAGAGGGTCAAGACTGATGTGGAGCACAGATTAGGTAAACTTATCAAGACACTTCGATCTGATCAAGGATATGAGTATTTCTTCGGATAGTGCAAAGACTATATGGTCAATGAGGGTGTTGTGTACCAGTTTTTCGCAATTGACACTAAATGCATTTAGGTGTCAAATAGGAATAACAGAATTCCACTTAACATGGTTAGATCTATGATCAGTTATGCCACATTATCTCTTTCATTTAAGAGTTTAGCATTAATGATATCGATGCGTATTATGAACTGCATTCCATCTTAGTCTATCTCAAGGATACCGTTGAGCTGTGTTTTTGACTAAATCTTAGTTTGAATCACATGCACATATGGGGTAGTCTTGCACATGTGCCCTTGATATGGACAAGTAAGTTGGAAATAGATCATACGCATGATAGATTTGATAGCTACTCTAAAATGTCACTAGGACGGATTATTTTATGATCTCAATGATAAAAGTGGATTGTTTACACTCAATTTTTATCTATAGGAGAATCATATTATGAATCACATACCTAGTAGCATAGTGTTAGAGAATATGGTAAGAGTACCAGATGTACCACAAATGAACACACTTAGTATAGAGATTTAGAATTATAGATGAATTCCCTATTGATGCGTCAACATCATCTAGTACACAGATTCCTTCATCGGTACATTGATGTAGTGGGAGGATAATTATCCAATCCGACATAATCATGGTTTTAGGTGAGACCGTTATGGACATCCCTGTTAAACATGAGTTGGACCCAATAAGCTACACGGAAGCGTGAACCGATATGGATACAAATCGTTTTGGCGAGTTACTATAAAATCAGAGTTGGAATCTATGTATACTAATTAAATCTGGGATCTTGTAGAACTTTCTAGTAGGGTGATACCTATGGAAGGCAAATTAATCTACAAAAAGATACCAAAAGAATTCTTAGTGCATAAATCGTGAGTATACAAGGGAATGTCATTATTTTTCTGATTCTATATATATTGATGACATCCTACTCATTTATAATGACGTGGAAGTTTTGTCATCAATAAAAAGGTAGTTGTTCAATTACTTTTAAATGAAGGATTCTCAAGATGTAAGTTATATTCCTAGGATCAAGCTTTTGCAAGATCAGGTTAAAAGGAAAATAGGCTTATTTTAATAATCTTACATTGATAAAGTTTTGACCAGGTTTGGTATGCATAACTCAAAGAATGAGTTCTTGCTTAATTGATATGGATTGCTCTCTCTAGTAAGTAGTTTTCTAAGACTAGCAGAAGAGATTGAGCAAATGAGACTAGAACTATATGCTTTGGCATATGGGAGTCTCATATATGCCATGGTCTATACCAAACAGGACATCCGCTACATTGTAGAGATAGTCAGATGATATCAGTCCAATCCTGGACTTGATAACTGGTCTGTTGTGAAAAATATCATTAAGTACCTAAGGAAAACCAATGATATCATACTCATTTATGGATGTAATGATATGGTCCTAGTCAGGTATGCTAGTTCTGATTTTTAATCAGAAGTAGATACTATGAGGTTCATGACTTAGTGTATGTTCATTTAATGGAAGGGAAATCAGTTGGTAGATTGTTAAGCAGATTTCAACTGCTGACTCAAATCTGTAGGTGGAATACATTGCAGCCTTAAAGGCGGCAGAATAAGCCTATTGGTTTGATCTCACTGATTTAGAGGTTGTGGAGCATACTAGCCTGCCTATCGAGCTATATTGCGACAATAGTGCAGAAGTAGTCCAAACCAATGACCCAAGGTTCCATAGATGAACAAAATACACTAATAGGAAGTATCATGTTCTACATGATATTGTCCGGCAGGAAAATGTACTTGTGGCTAGAACATTGCATTGGAACACAACTTTGTTGATCCATTAACAAAGGTGTCATCGATCAATAGTTTTGATCAACACCTGGATAACATTGGAGTTAGATGCAATTTGAATTGGCTATGAGGGCAAGTGGGAGCTGTTGGGATTTATATGCCCTGGCATAGCAAAGTCCTATCTGGATTAAAGTGACATATGTTCCTGATATATCTGAAATATTTATGATTTATATAATTGGTGAATTCAATGTATTATGTTTCGATTCACTATGAAATTGATAGTGTCCCTGTGATTACAAGAAATATTTATATATATGTATGTGATGGCAATCAATGCATGATATATACATAGTAATTATAAATTGTTCATAGTCGGTAATTATGGATGGACTCATAATTAATTAAGATTTGAACTGGATCCGCGTTAGGTTGAGATATATTGCGAAAGCCGTCGTCTGCAATTGCTCCCTAGCACCGTCATAGCATTTGACCTTAAGCATGAGAAAATTATAGACTCTTTTATTAATTAATAATTACTTTGATTTGTTCGGCGGATTCTTCGGAATCCTTAGACCGACACTTTGGGTAGTTATGTAATTAATAGTTAGAGGGTTATATTTTCAATATTTGCATCATTGCTACTTGTATTTATTTTGTATTGATTATGGTTGATCACAAAGTAAATTCGAAGGCCTTCGTATGTTTTTAGACAAAATGATTTATTATATATTTATTTATTAAATTATTATTTTTTTGTCAAACAAATGTTTTATTGTGATCAAGCCAGAAATAATCAAAGGTACCAAAATAAATATATTAATTAAGTAGTCGGATTGATGGCATTATTTATCCGATAACTAATTTTGCATAGAGGGGTCAAAGTGCAATATTGACTTAGTGGTTATTTATTATTTAATTGGAGTTCAATTAATTTCTTTTAGTGGAGTAGAAATTAATTTATGAATTAATTGAATTGGGTCCATGGACCGGGCCAATTATTAATTCATTGTAGCCAATAAAATAATAGGCCCAATGGATTCTCACTCATAGCCCAACTTGATATTGGAATCATATTAGATTTGAGACAGGTGAATTAGAGATTGAGAAGGATTAGTTATTTCCTTTTCTTTACCTTTATGTTGCCTATAAATATACATGGTCTATGTATATTTTAGGGATGATTTTTAGCATAAGGAAAAGGGAATATATTTTCTCTCTCTAGAAAATTAGGGTTCATGTTCTCATCTAATGGAGGCTCCCACAAGCCTAGTTTTCCAAGGTCATTCATGGAGGCATATGAGTGATTCCTAAAGGCAAAACAATTACCAAGAAGATGGAGATCCAAGGAGAATGCATCTTACTAAGGGATCTACAATAAGTGAGAACATTTATTTTAGAGGAGAGATCTAAGGTTTACTCAAACCTTAATGTAAGTATTCAATTTTTTTTTGAATGATACATCATGTTTTATTTTTGAATAAAACTTGTCTCTATGTAATGAATCAAGATCTATGAATTTAAATCCCTCGAAAAGTTTTTAAAACTAGCACGTTTCCCAACATAATTCCCATTAATAAATTATTTGAGCATCACATCATAACAATATTATATATATGTATGTAGAAAAAACAACAAAAACAACAAAAACAACAAATCAGTATGTAAAACATGAATAAATAAATGTAACCAATAGCTAAAAATGCCAATTAAAATTTTAGAAAAAGTAAGAGTTTGTTACCTAATGACTGAGGAGGCATGTTTCTTGAACCTTACTCTTGCTAAATGTTAACGCCCAATGCTAACCCTAAAAGTAAGAAAACACTCAAGTTGTGAGAAGGAGGTTTCACAATCTCACTCATAACAATTAAAACACCACTATCTAAGTACTATTTGTATCATGTATCAACCCAACCCAACTATGCTTTCAATCAAAATATTGGATACCTATCCATAGAAATAGGTGTGATTAGCACATATTACACTCAGCTCTTATGTTAAATTAATTCAATAATAAAGTACAATGCATCAGTTTAGGAATAATCTTCAAAATTAACAAATCAATATCCTGATATTTTGCATTCTAATAACAAAAGAAAATCAAAAACCAAAATTTGAACATGAAAATATGGCCTAAAGATTGAATATATCCTTCATGTATTACACAAATTGTATTTCTATGTGAAACAAAACATCCAGGATTTCTCAATGGGGTGGGCTGAATCAAAATATATCAACCAAAATCAACTGTTGTTTAATTCAGTTTTAGTTAACTAACAATGTTTCTTTAGACAATTGACTGATTAAGGCATAGAAAATCCTATTTGGGTAATTAATAAAAAAAATAATAATACCAATTTATTTCTGAACAATTCACCACACAGTACCCTATCTCTTCTTTTGACCAATTTACTAATCCTATTTGAGAATCTACTAGTGGAAGGAAAGTGTGAGGTAGTCCATGGCAAGCCCCTTCCAACACTATGGAATTCACTCAAAAGCATGCTTTTTGTAAGTATTTGCAGGGTTTTTTACTTAAAAGAAATCCTGAGAATGCTGCTGTAATCATTCAAGTCCTCAGTCAGGTACTTCTATTATGTAGGTCTAATTTATAAGAGGAACCTCCCGTCCTTCCTTCCTTCCTTCTTGCTAAACTCCACCAAAAACCAGAAAGAAAGCTTATCAGTCCTGGTATTCAATAATAAATAAAAAAAATTACATTTGAAAACTGCTATTATCTTGTTAATTTCAGGGGCGGCTCAATACAATATGAGGCCTTAGGCGAAAAAAAAAAAGTGGCCTTTTAAATAAATTTATTCATATATTTATGCTAGCTAATTATGTCTAGTAATTTTTAAACCTGTCACTAAAAATTTTCCAAACTCTAGTTCCATCGTTAATTAATATAGAATAATAAAAACTGATTTCGTATATTCAAAATCTTCTTCTTGTGAGATTGTAAATTGTAATTGTGGAGAAGATGAAAAAAAAAATTTATAATAAGAGAGGAGAAAAAATGTGTGAGGAATAAAATAAAAAAGAGAAAATAAAAATTAATAGGAGTCTTAGAAAAATATAGAAAGTTTCACAAATTTTCACTTAAATATATATTTAATATTTAATTTTAATGTGTGTGTATATATGCTAATGTAATGAGGATGAGAGAGAGGAAAAAAGAAAAAAGAAGAAGAAGAAGATAATAGTAGGATAGAAATATTTTGCACACTATTAATTTTTGTATTTGTTGAGGTTTAATGATATAAGAAAATAAAACATTTAGGTAAGTTATAATGTATAAAGAAAAAAAATTTTGGGGGCCCTAAAAAAAGAATAAAGAATAGAAATCTTTTAGGTCAACTGTTAAATTTTTCTATATATTGAAGTTTAATAATTAAAGAAAATACTATAATTATTTTAGGAAAGTTATAATATATAGAGAAATAAAAAATTATGGGGCCTTCTTATTGGCTGGGACCTTAGGCAACCGCCTAACTCACCTAAGGCTCAAGCCGGTCCTGGTTAATTTTCGGGGGACCAAATACTTCACCGTCCTCAAAGTAGTATAGAAATTACTATGCAAAAAAGTATTGATTAATGTCAAGTTTGTCGCATCTCTTTAGGGAGCAATAATTTGTAAGTATTTTAATTTTCAAGAAGTAAGTTTAGAGCTTTACCCTATATTAAGTACTTTTGCTTGCCAAAGTTCTTGTTATGATTTTTTTTTTTAGTTCTGAAAAGATTTCCATCTTCAAAAAGCTTGGCATGTTGATAAAAATTGTTTCAGATTCAATCTCTGTAGATTTCTAATCCAATTCAGATTTTTTTTTTTTTTTTTTCTTTTTTCATGCCCAGATTCAAATTTTCTTGTAGACATAATTGACCAAAAAAAAAAATTATATATATATATATATATATATAGAAGTATAGAAATAAAAAAATATATATTTGTTTTGCTGAAATAAAATGTAGATTACGATGCTTACCTCAAAATGCAATGCAAATTTTGTTACCTTATATTGTAAAAAAAAAATTATATAAAAAAGATCATACAAAATTTCACCAAATAGGATTTAGTTTGCAAAACAAGAATTACAGAGCTTGATTAGTTGATTTAGAGAAAAAATAAAAATTAAAACAAAACCCATACATACAAGTTAGCAGTTGCAGAGAGAGGGGGGGCAAGCTTGAGAGTTGAGAGACAGCGGCTGAAGCTTGCGAACGACGAACCCGAACTGGAACAGCAGGCGATGGAAACTGAAAGATCTGGGTTTTGATTTTTTGAACAATTTGAAACCAAATGCCGATTTGGGTTTTGAAGTTTTGATTCTTGCCGACAGATGGATAAATTGAAATGTATGGGTTTTGAACTTATGATTCTTGTAGATTTTGTAGTTTACAGTTGCACAGAGAGAGAGAGAGGCAAGTTCAGAGTTGAGAACGAGAAAAGACTAAACCCGGAACCCACCCCTACATCCGCCCTTGCCCCTATTTGTTATTTTAGATTTATGCTACTGTGTATCTTAACTTGTTGAACATATATTAATATATTATATTATTATTTCATAGTCATATCCGTGTCTTAGTTTTTGAGAATTTTTTGTGTCGCCGTATCCATATTGTGTCATACCCGTATTCCGTGTACATACTTAATAGAAGCCCGTGTTCAACCATGGATCAGAGAAAACATTGAAAGAATTACCATTGTTGACTTGGAAGTATAAATGTGGCTTGACCATTATATTCCAGAAGTATTTCCCCTTCACATACTTAACCTGGAACCATTTAACCCAAAGAGCCCCTTTGAGATGTAAGAAGTTCCATAAAAGCACATATTTGCTAGGTAGATTCACACTCTGCATACATCTAATGCCCAGACCACCTTCATTTTTTTGTTAAGGTGATCTTATCCCAAGCAAACATGGAGTAGACTCTCTGTTATGAATTTCCAAACCATTGAAATTGCCTGACTTTCTTCTCAATTGCATTTTGAACACCACTAGGAATAGAAAACACAGCTGACCAATAGTAGTAATAGGATGATATTATTGTTTTGACAAGCTCAACCTTTCCTGCCAATGAGAGTTTGTATAGTTCGATCGATGTCCTCGACTGCTCTATCGATCGAAGTTGTGAAGGTGTCAATCAATCAAGAAGTGCAGAGGTTCGATCGAGACATCTGCAACATTTTGTTTTCGACCTCCTTGACTTGAGATCGACTTAAAATAATTAAGTACATGTGTTTAATCATTGTAAAACGTGCTATAAGGTTCTGAAAGTATGTTTTCTTGATGCATACTCATATATAATGTCTAAGACAACTTAAAACTTAACATAAATAATATGGATGCAATCTTTCAGAAAACTTTTCATTGACGCTCAAGAACTTCTTGATGAACATGTTAAATATCAATATGGAAAGTATTAACATTCTTACCAAAACTGATCTTTATATATTTTTAAGAAAATATGTGTTTCTATATATTTTTATACCCAAAGGATTAAAGTGTTTAGGAGGTTTAAAAGGTAAGCCCCATCTGGCATGCGTTTTGTTTCTGCTGTTTTTGTTTTTGGGCTACTACAGTATTGATTTTGGCAACAAAAACATGTTTGGTGTTGGAATGGAATGACGAGATGTTCGGCCAATTTGACGACCACCACCACCGGTTTTCCACTCGGTCCTCAGTATCCTAGGGTTGGCCGCTCTTCAGGTCAACCCTAATTTCTATAGGATCATATCTTCTATGATTCTCCTAAACATAGACCGGTGTCTTCATCTCGATGCACTCGACCTTTTCCTCTGCTATCGATTGATTAGAACTGACAAAATTCGGTATCATCTAACGCCAATCCCCAAACAAAATAATTGTACTCTTTGTCCTCGCACTTCTAAATCGGACAAGAATTGGAAGAAAAATCCTATTGCTATTTGGGGCAATTGGAAATCCCCTCAAACTCATTTGCCTGCCATTCCAAGGGTGTTCAGGATGAGTGCACTTCCAACCTTTACCGCCCTAGACTCACATCCATGTCGGTGCACATGTGGAAAGTGCCTTCCACATTTATGTGGTTTCCTTACCCAACACTTGGGTTTTTCTTCTGATATTGAGGTTTGCAGAGCAAGACTCAGTATTCTGCAGTTGTCAGTTTGGAACGACATTCTCGAAGTCTCTACTCTCTTAACAGAAGAGGCGCTAAGGAGAATTGCAGTTGCAGCTGGACTAATCATCTCGCCAATGGAATATACTTGTTTTACCTCTTTTTGCAGGTGAAAGAGGACCACTCGGTATGTGGTTAATCCAAGCGACTCACTTGCCCCTCCATCTCTTTCTGCTCCACCCCAGACAGAAATAGTTGCTGGCAAGAGGCCTACAGAAGGAGATGCGAGGGGTGATGATAGAGGCTCGATTCAAAAGCGAGGGGGATTAAGCAGAGCGACAAAATGGTCAATCGGCCATCATCCCAATTAAAGAAATATGAGGAGGACTTGAAGGTTGCACCGGTTCACTTTCTTCACTAGGTGCTTGAACTTTGTTGTCAATCACTCTTCCACTTCTTAAAGTGGTGATGGAATTCACTTGTTCATGTGTGGGACATCCCGATTGTGGAGTCATTTCCACAATACATTAAGGTTTGGGCTCGGAATGCATAGGCAATTTCCATTTCTTCTTTGTATTCAAAGAGTTTGCTATTTGCCCTATTTTGGTTCTAGCTTTGCAATGGATTGAGAATGGGAATGAAGCAATTTAGTATTAGCCTCCAAGCTTCCCAAAGCTGACAAAACTTTATCCTCAAAAGCGGAGTTCCTAGGAGGAACTTGAGAATAGGGAAGAGAGTTAGACGCTTAAGGATTAAATGATTGGTTCACATTAAAAGGAGGGTAAAATGGATGATACCCTTGAGAATTTTGATTTTGCAAATGTGGGGGAACATACTTAGCTTGGTAACCTTAATTTTGAGGAGGGTTCGCACCATCTCTTTGGTTTCTCTAAGCAAAGTTTAGATGATTTTTCCACCCCGAATTGTAGGTATTAGAAAATGGATTATTTCCCGGATGCACAAAAGCCGCATTTACTTGTTTTTGTTGCTCACCTTGAAAGACATGTCCAATTGGACAATTGGAAGTATTGTGAAGCAAACTAGAACATGTCATGCACATATCTTGATGAGAATGAGGAGAGGAAGATGCCTGATGCCGAATTTTGATTTAACAAGAATTGATCAAACCTTTGTGTCAAGGTTTTGACTTCGGTTGCTATTTCATTGGAATTCTCAATTTGACATAAGCTAGAGTTCTTCTTCCCTCCACCATTGGAGTTTGGAGCTAGGCGAGATGACAATGACCGATGCATAGAGTTTTCACTCATATCCTCAAATAAGCATCAAGTATCATTTTCATGCCTTTCTAGATAAGTACCTCAACATAGTGGCGTAGCCAGGAATTTCTTCCAGTGGGGGCAATTTTTAATAGCAATAATATATATATATATATATATATATATATATATATATATATATAATTTGAACCAAAATAATATATGTAAAAATTAAAACATTGATTCATAACATTTCTATTCAGTACATTCACAACTGCCCTCGACGATTTTTCATATTCTGAAAGCGTTGAATAATAATATCATTGTCAACAGTACTAAATATGTTTCTCTCAATATACACAACCATCATATCATTCATCCATTGGTCTTCCATTCAATTGCGCAATATGTTCCATTCGCAATGAAGAATAAGATATGTAATATGTTCCATTCGAATGAAGAATAAGATATGAAAAAAAAAAAAAAAAAAAAAAAAAAAAAAAACTTAAATCTAAGTGTTCTAATATATTATATATCACATATGTAAAAATAAATAAAAATAAAATTACATGATAATTGATAACCAATTTCATTCCAAAAAATTTCATGATAAAAATTAAGAAACATTCTTAATAACTACCATGTCTGTCAATCGACTCATAATAAAAATTCATTCATATTAAAAATAAAATAAAAAGCAAAGATATGAAGATAACTAACCGTATAAGTTAAAACCATATAATCCAATCAATCGCAAAATTTGATAAAGTAAGTGAATATGTAATTTCATTGATTTGGGCTGCAAGCCTGCAAATAAAAAAAAAATTCTTAAGTCATATATATAGAATAATAATTAGTAACACAATTGCACAAATTAAATTTTGAAAAAACAAGCCCTAAAATAATTTTGATAGAAATAACAAATAATTTTTTTAATTAAAATTATAATATCAAATAATAATCATAAATTTAGATGATAAAAAAAAAAAAATAGTACTGACTTACTGAGTTTCTGTTTACTGGTAAAGTGGTATGGTTGCTCCACTTGCTTTTTTTGGATTATGAATTTGTGAAATATTGAAAACTCGCGGAAAGAAAAATATTGAAGACTGAAAAATTGAAAATGCAATGGAAACAACGCATTTGCTTGTGGTAAAGTAAAAAATGTGAGAATATCTTTATTTTTTTGGAAAAAGTAGGAAAGAATATAATATTTTGAGAAAGTAAAAAATATATATATATCATATTGTGCGAAAAAAAAATTATATTTTGTGGGAAAGTGTAAAACAGTGAACCAGTTTTGATTATATATATATAATATATATATATATATGTGTACTGTTAAATTTTAGTATACATATATAAAAATCTTTCCATAAAAAAAAAAATTAAAAAAGAAAAAATTAAAATTAAAATTAAAATTAAAAGTTCAGTGGGGGCAGTTGCCCCCACTTGTCCCTCTGTGGCTACGCCGGCTCCACACGAAGCATCTACCATATCCTTATGGGTTTTGGATAAGCTTTCATAGAAGTATTGAAGTAATTGCCATTTTAGAATGTCATATGTGGGCATTTTCGTAGCAAATCATTTAATCTCTCCCATGCTTCATGTAGAAGTTCTCCATCCCTTTGAGAAAATTAACGAATGGATGTGCGCATAGCATTGGTTCTACTCGCGGGATGATACTTCTTTAAGAATTCTTGTTGCATTTCTGCCCAAGATGTTATGGTATTAGCCAGCAAATTGTTGAACCAATACTTGGATTTATCCCGAAAAATGAAAAGGAAAAACTTCAACCTTAGCACCTCTTCCGGCGCATCCGTGTATTTCACGGTGGAGCACACTTTCAAGAACTCATCAAAATGTTTATATGGTTCCTCATTGCTTAACCCAAAGAAGTTTGGGCACATTTGAATGGTAAAAGGTTTAATCTCATGGTGATGTGCCCGAAAATTATGTAGCAGGATGCATGTCGGGGCATTATACTCTGTCGCGCTTGGATTTCCCCCCACCCTTTCTATGGGAGTTATATTAAACACTTATGAGTGAGCAAAATGGGCTTAATGTGACAGAGTGAATCGAGTGACTGTGGTCAAATTATTTATTTTGGAGCCACCACCTAACATCGAATTTCGGTGTGTTATGTCACCCTAGAAAGTCTAAAGACTAAAAAAAATTAATATTTAAGTATTATTTATTCGACATCCATTTGAGTCTACGAAACCAGAGTAAAGAGTCCGGGGGTTTGGTTATGCATGGGAAGGGTGTTAGGCACCCCATGACACCCGTGAAACACGGTTACTTTATTTTTATATTGCATTCCTAAAAATAAATATATGTATAGTTTTAAAACTTAGAGATGTTTTATTCAATAATGGTTTAAAGGCTCTAATCTTATCTATAGGAAAATATGATGTTTTCATAGTCTGAGAAATATATAATTGCACATATGATTTTTATAAGAGAGGTAAAATAAATAAAAAAATGTTTCTAGGGTGACCTAGAATTAAGGAGTTGTATATAGGTTACTAAGGTAACTTATATCTTAAAAATGTTTCTAAGGAAATTTATTAATTTAAGGAAATATATATTTTTTTTTATAAGAAAACTCGTAATTTAAGAAAGTGTGTATGAAACTCACTTGTTTTACGAATCTAATATTTAAATAAAGTATTTTTCTAGTATATTATTTTGAATTTTGAAAAAAATATTGTTTAGGAATATATATTATTTTTTTTGAAAATATGATTTCTAAGGAAAAGTATGACTTTTAGAAAATATGGTCTTTAGGATCAAATATCTATACGTGTATATATATATATATGTGTATGTGTATAAAGTAAATCTTGGACTCTTTTAGGAAAATGACTTTTTAAGAAAGTTTTATTTTGAGAAAACTTTGTTCTAAAGAGTTTTACTTTAAGAGAAAATATTATTGTTTGGAAATGATATAATTTTAGTATTATATTGAAAAAAGGTATGGTTTTAATATTATTTTAGAAAAAGATACTGACTTTTAGGAAAAATATTACTTTTGAAAAATATAATAATCTTTGATTTCTAATAAAGTATTACTATGTTGAAAGAAATATATATATATTTTAATATATATATATACAAATATATTTATTTATTTAAAAAGATATGACCTATAAACCAAAATATTTTATTATGAATTTAAAGAAAATGCTATTTATTAAAAAAATATTATTTTAGAAAAATATTGCTCTTGGATATGATGTGATTAATATGTGTTGGTACTTGGTTCAGAAAAAGGATAAACTTTGGATTGAGTGGTTGCAAGTTGTTTATTTGAGTAAAACTAATTTCTGGTTGGTGATCCCAAAAGTAACTGATTCTACAGTTTGGAAACATGTGTTGGGGGTGAGAGATCTGATTATTGATAATATTACATTTCAGGTTGGGGATGGAAGTAAGTTTAACCTTCTTACAGACCCTTGGTGATGAAAAATCACTGATTCAATTATATGGAGCTGCCAGATTTAGGGGGATTGATAGACAAACTTGTTTGTCTTCTATTATTGATCATGGTGTTTGGAGTTTCATAGATAATTTGGAGTTCATTCATCATGATTTACAGCAAGTGATTATTCATGAGGGAACAGATCAGATCAAATGGAAGCATGGTCAATTCAGCTTGAAAACAGCTTGGAATAGTTGCAGGTCTTCGGCTCAAACTGTAAAATGGGCAGGTCTAGTTTGGAAGAAATGCAAACCAAGAGTTACCCTGTGTGTGTGGTGATTATTTTACATAACAAAAACTTGTCATTTGTGAACTTACAGAAGAGAGGTTTACAGTTAACCTCTGTTTGTCATAACTGTTTTGCCGGAGAAGACACAAATGATCATTTGTTTGCTTCATGTGGATTTGCCTCAAGCGTATGGAGAGGGATTTTTGATATTTTACAAATGCAGTGCCCAAGGTTTCTGTCTTTTAATCAGGTGGTGGATTGGTTTTGTCAACAGACAGCCAATAAATCAATTAAGTCCAGTATTTTAAGTGGACTATTTGCAGTGTCAATATGGAAAATGTGGTCTATCAGAAATGCAGTGTTGCGTAATGGGATCCAAGAACAGTGTAATCAGGTGCTGCAGGCTATTATTTGGGATGTAATTTCATATCTCAATATTAACCCCGCAAATTTGTTAATTGTTTTTGGAGTAGAGGCTGCCAACTGATGGATAGGGTGCACACGGTTCCGGTGCTCACGGTTCCGGTTCGGTTCCATGAGAACTGTTAACAATGATTTGTTGATTGTTTTTGGAGTGGAGGCTGCCAACTGATGGATAGGGGTGCACACGGTTCCGGTTTTCACGGTTCCAGCCGTTACCGGAACCGTTCACAACGGTTCCTAAAAAACAGAACTGGAACCGGAATCCGGTTCAGTTCCATGAGAACAGTTAACAATGAGTCTTGAGAACCCAAACAGGAACAGCAGCGATGGGAACCGAAAGATATGGGTTTTGATTTTTTGAATAATCTGAAATATGGGCTTTGAACTTTTAATTCTTGCAAACAGATCTGACATTAATGGGTTTTGAACTTCTGATTCTTGTAGATTTCATAGTTTACAATTACAGAGAGAGACAGAGGGGCAAGCTTGAGAGTTGAGAGACAGCGGCTGAAGCTTGCGAACCAAAACTGGAACAGCAGTGATGGAAACTGAAAGATATGTGTTTTGATTTTTTGAACAATCTGAAATGATATGCCGATATAGAACCAAGTTCAGATCTGGAAACGAAAGACTCGGGTCTGGGGACATAAGATTGCATCAGTAGTCAATACATATACATAAACTGAAATATATGGGTTTTGAACTTCTGATTCTTGTCGATTTTGTAGTTGCAGAGAGAGAGAAAGAGAGAGAGAGAGATGATTCTTGTAGATTTTGTAGTTGCAGAGAGAGAGAGAGAGGCAAGTTCAGATCTGAGAAGAATTAACAAAGGTTGTGTTTTGTTGTTCTTGTGTTTGATGGTTTTGGCGATGGGTCACATCGTTGTGGCGTATATCACCAGTTGCAGAGAAAGAGAAGGAAGCTTCTTCGTTTACAAAATTGATATTGAAGCTGTAAGTCAAATTGATGAAAGAGAGAGAGATGATTCTTGTAGATTTTGTAGTTGCAGAGAGAGAGAGAGAGAGAGAGAGAGAGGCAAGTTCAGATTTGAGAACGAATTAACAAAGGTTGTGTTTTGTTTTGTGGCCACATGGCAGGTTGTAGGCCTTTTGTTTAAAATAATTAATTAAATATATAATTATATATATATATACACATATATATATATAGAATCAGAACAGTGAGAACCGAAAAAAACGGTTCCGGTTCCCACGGTTCCGGTTCTACTGTTCCAGTTCTTTTGTGCACCCTACTGATGAATAATTTGCTTGTTTGTGGTTTTGTTTATAGATTCGCAGTTTGTGGTTTTATTTACAAAACTGTTTTAGGGTTGTGGAGGGAAAAAATCCCCTCCAATGAGCATTGAACACGTCATCACTATATAAATCTACATTTGGTAGATTTCAGAAGCCCATCCGGATCAAACCCAAATTGAGTTTGATAGTAGTCCAAGTTCACTGTTCACAAGCCCAATACTATTGTTATTTGACCTTCAGCCCTGTTGAAGCCCGGATCAAGAGATTATCAGCCCAACATGTTAATATTAAACATCCGGCCCGTTATTCAAGCCCAACTGATTCAAGGTATATTCAGCCCAGTTTTCCAAGATTGAACAAGTCCTATCGGTAGAAGGATTTGTCATAAAAGGAGAATTCTTTGATAGGAAGTTCTATACAAGGCAAGTTCTGCGTAGGAAATATTATATAATAGAAAGAACTCTATTTGTAAAGAAAGTCATGTATGGGAAGGATTGGAGGACAAGCAACGCGAGTCCCACCTTAATTCTACCAATTTTTGTGTATAAATAGAGGCCCAGATCTCCAATAAAAGAAAAAAGCAATTCTACGCTTCTCAATATACTATTCTTGTTTATTTTTATTGTTTGTTGAGTGAGTTGTTTTATTTCTCTTAATCATTATTGGTTGGGCGAAATTTTGCACCTACACTTTGGCGCCGTCTGTGGGAATCGTATAGAAATATATCCCCACCAAAGTTACGACACTTCAGATTAAAATCTCTAAGTCCAGCAACGTGACTTGAAATTAAAATCTTCAAGTCCAGGATTTGAACCCAAGTCCTCTCCAACAACGACTCTCATGGTCAAAGGCCTCCATGTAACAAGCGCCGACGTCCAAAAACGCAAGCCGGCGCGCAAGGTTCTTTCCATCAACAACGCCACTTTCCGGACAATAATGCGTAGCAAGGCTGCGGACAATAATGAGTAGCAAGGCTGATGAATGGAAAACCCAAGAGGCATCACGTGTGTTGGCCTTGGTAATCAGATGTCCATCCGAGCCCAAAAAGCCATAAATTAATCAGATAAGTTTTTTGATCTTGGTTTCCTCTTAATTTTGATTATATATATATAATCTTGATCAACAAATGCAAACTGCGTAATTATTATATAAGCGCTAGCTAGAAGTGATTAATTAGTCTTGCTTTGTTGCTAGCATATTATTCTTTGAGTATTACATCACATGAACAGAGGGTTTTTGGGTGGATCAGTATGTTAGGATCTCAGTTATTGCAAAATATATTTGTTGGTTCATACTAATCTGAACTCAGGTTTATTAAGCCAAGTTCATTCCAAAAAATAATTAAAAAAATAAAATAAAATAAGTTCATGTTTTTGAAAAAACTTAATTACCCGAAACACTTTTTCCGGCGATTCTTGCTGCTTTGACCACAATTTCTGGGAATTCCAAACCTGGCAGTGATCCATATAGAACTATGCAAAGAATTAGAAAATCGATTGGGGTTGGGAAGCATTAATATGACCGAATTTCTCTCTCCCCAAAGTGAGTTTATGCATGTTATCAGATATGTTTGTCTATTCAGCCAAGTTCTTAGACTGAGAAGGATATCATGCCAATAGGAGGATTCCCCCATTATGGTTGTCACCTTGAGGCAGTCTCTGTTGACACAGACATCCAGGGTTGCCTTGGAGGAGACTAAACTCAAATTCATTAATACACACCGGAACGAACTTTCTCGCAATGGACATCCTGATCTCATCTCAGAGCTTGCTATCCGGTACGACGCACACGTTGCAGTCAAACCAACCATCTTCACCCATCACCGGCTGCACATCAAGCCCACCGCGAGTTCAACCGAAATTCGCCGTCATCTCGGTCGGAACAGAATCCATCCGAGCCGGCTGCCATCAAGTCCAGCCACAGTCGCTGGCCATCTCCGTCTTTTTTACCAGCCGAGGTCAACCGAGTTATCATCGCTGCCTCGCCATCAGGCCCATGCTCGCCGTCGCTTTCATTTGATCTGTCGCGAATCATCCCCAGAGTTGGACCGTCGTTCACAGTTGCACAAGCTGCCATCACTCCAACGGCCTAGATCGTCACTACCGGCCAAGCCCGCCGGTGCATCGGCGAGAGGTCACAGCTGCTTCCTCACGACCGGACCGGAGTTCATCCCAGCCGAACCACCCGTCTACCGCGAGCTCGCCGGCCATCTCCATTATCGCCGGCCGCAAGTCCTCGCTAAGCTCACAGATCTGTCTCGCTGGCGGTTTCCATCTCACCAGCTGTCCATCTCTGTCGTGAGCCCGCCGCCCATCTTTATCTTCGCCGAGCCGTCGCCCACAGGCGGAATAGCCCGCCGTCCACCATAGCCAAGCTGCTCATTGCTCGCCTCCTCTGTTGACAGATAATTTTATATATATATATATATATATATATATATATATATATATAGATATAGATATATAGCCTAATAGCCATTGTTTGGCTGCAAGAACAAAGCTGTCCCAGTTTTGGATTAGTCCATAACTAAACTGGTTCTGTGATAACCTAGTTCTATATAAAAAGAATATAATTTCCAATTCGAATTGGGGACTCATTCTGGAGCATTCAAAGCTTGAATATGGTTATTGGAGCGCACATAGAACAAACGACAAACATAGCTTTATTTTCTAAGAACCTGAAGGAGTTGGGCTCTTAGGTCGGCAAAGTTCTTCCCAATATTTTTCAAGGCTTAACGCCACAAACTCCAGCAGACTTATTGGCCGGGTATTTCAAACATCCAATCAGATAAGTTTCCCAACTTTGATTTTTACAATTTGGGTTAAGCTTTTCATGATACAAATTATTATTAAAAATTAAATACATAGTAATATACATATATCAATATTATATATATATTTACACATGATGTAATCATATTTTGTAATTCATGTAGACGATCATTATACATAAAGATTTATGACTCAATTTGATATAACCTATAAAAACCAAATTGTTTATTCAACACACTCTATTGAGTAAAAATATAAATGAGAGGCCACCGTAAGCTTCTGTCTCCGTCAACACTCAACAGATTCTTTAGTCTCTCCTTCTTCGGTTGTGATCAGAAATCACTTTTATTCACACTTAATTTGCATCTCTCCTCATATATATATATGTGTGTCTACGAATTCACCCCCTCTTTCTCTCATTGAGGATTTTTAGCATTGCAATTTCAGTTATATCCACTAGCTGTTTCGCTCACGATTGACTTTGATCAGACTTTTAGATTATATCCATTAGTTGTTCAGTAAAGGTTCATAATTGATCAGAACCTTCGAACCACGACACCCGATATTGTTGGTTCAGACTCTTTAGAGGGATGCACTACTTCGTCAATACTCAACTAAAAAGCGTTTGACCTTCTACATTGACTTCTGAAATTTATACTTGAATAAAAGATCTGAGGCCAAAGGCGTTGTTGAATGCATGAGCTGTGCTATTTGGTCTATTACTTGAAGTCCTAAAATATTACATACATTGAGTAATTTCAATGTACTTGCTGCTAATTAGAATTTCTTATTAAAAATTCAATTGTGATATATAAGAAGTTCTTAAAATTCTTTATTTCCTTCAATCAGTTGCTATATGCTACATGTAATTATTTTACATGCTTCTGATAACTTTGTTTACAAATAACTTCATATTTGCTCCTTATTCGTATATTGATTAATAATATTTAGGTTTGGTTTATTTGCGTTGCAAGAAAGACTGATCCCCAACTGAAGTGGCAAATAGCCCAACTATGCAGCTATGTTATATGTGGTGTCAGAACGTCGAAAAAAAAAATTGGGGGCAAGCCGAACACCAAAAAGTAGCCTCGGACCTCAAGAGTCCGAAGGTATCAAAAAGTAAAATTCCTTTTAAGGCACAACGAGCTGCCGAGAAGAAAATTTATCTTCGGAACTCAAGAGTCCGAGGACTTCAAGTTTCCTCTAAGGCACACAGAGCTGCCAAAAAATAAAATTCATCTTCGGACCTCAAGAGTCTGCATATTTCAAACTTCCTCTAAGGCACACAGAGCTGCTGAGGAATAAAATTCATCTTCGGACCTCAAGAGTCCGCATATTTCAAACTTCCTCTAAGGCACACGAGCTACCGAGGAATAAAATTCATCTTCGGACCTTAAGAGTCCTCAGATTTCAAAATTCCTCTAAGGCACAACGAGCTGCCGAGGAAGAAAATTCATCTTCGGACCTCAAGAGTCCGAGGACTTCAAATTTTCTCTAAGGCACACAGAGTTGCCGAGGAATAAAATTCATCTTTGGACCTCAAGAGTCCGCATATTTCAAAATTCCTCTGAGGCACAACGAGCTGCCGAGGAAGGAAGTTCATCTTCGGACCTCAAGAGTCCTAGGACTTCAAGTTTCCTCTAAGGCACAACGAGCTGCCAAAAAAATAAAATTCATCTTCGGACCTCAAGAGTCCGCATATTTCAAACTTCCTCTAAGGCACACGAGCTACCGAGGAATAAAATTCATCTTTGGACCTTAAGAGTCTGCAGATTTCAAAATTCCTCTAACGTATAACAAGCTGTAAAGAGGAATAAAATTCATATTCGGATCTCAAGAGTCCGAGGACTTCAAAATTCCTCTAACGCATAATGAGCTGCAACGAGGAATAAAATTTCATGAAAATTACCTCGAATAAGTCGAAGGTTAAATTCTCATGAAAAAATTCTCTAAGGTACAAAACAGTGCCGATGAATAAAATTACATGAAAATTACCTCGAACTCAAATACGTCGAAGGTTAAATTTTCATGTAAATTCCTCCAAAGCACAAAGAGTGCCGATGCGTATAATTACATGAAAATTATCTGCATCACCGCTATCAAACAAGACATATCTTTCTTTCCTTCATGGGGGCAATATCGGTAGCCCTAAAGAGCTATTAAGAAAAGAAAATATATTCTCTCTTTTTTAAGCCCAGACTATCTGGCCTAAATACAATTCCTCTTAGGCTCATAGCCGAGGAACTACATACCTCGGACCTCGAGAGTCCGGTATAATACAATTCCTCTTAGGCTCATAGCCGAGGAACTACATACCTCGGACCTCAAGAGTCCGTTACAATACAATTCCTCTTAGGCTCATGGCCGAGGAACTTACTACCTCGGACCTCAAGAGTCCGATACATTACAGTTCCTCTCAAACTCATGGCCGAGGAACTTACTACCTCGGACCTCAAGAGTCCGATACCTTACAGTTCCTCTCAGGCTCATGGCCGAGGAACTTGCTACCTCGGACCTCAAGAGTCCGATACCTTACAGTTCCTCTCAGGCTCATGGCCGAGGAACTTACTACCTCGGACCTCAGGAGTCTGATACATTACAGTTCCTCTCAGGCTCATGGCCG
Organism: Cornus florida; assembly: GCF_030987335.1. NCBI lineage: Eukaryota > Viridiplantae > Streptophyta > Magnoliopsida > Cornales > Cornaceae > Cornus > Cornus florida. Next base: position 29,598,974 of record NW_026775571.1, on the reverse strand, counting down.
AGGAACTTACTACCTCGGACCTCAAGAGTCCGATACCTTACAGTTCCTCTCAGGCTCATGGCCGAGGAACTTGCTACCTCGGACCTCAAGAGTCCGATACCTTACAGTTCCTCTCAGGCTCATGGCCGAGGAACTTACTACCTCGGACCTCAGGAGTCCGATACATTACAGTTCCTCTCAGGCTATGGCCGAGGAACTTACTACCTCGGACCTCAAGAGTCCGATACCTTACAGTTCCTCTCAGGCTCATGGCTCATGAACTTACTACCTCGGACCTCAAGGGTCCGATACATTACAGTTCCTCTCAGGCTCATGGCCGAGGAACTTACTACCTCGGACCTCAGGAGTCCGATACATTACAGTTCCTCTCAGGCTCATGGCCGAGGAACTTACTACCTCGGAACTCAAGAGTCCGATACCTTATAGTTCCTCTCAGGCTCATGGCCGAGGAACTTACTACCTCGGACCTCAGGAGTCCGATACATTACAGTTTCTCTCAGGCTCATGGCCGAGGAACTTACTACCTCGAACCTCAAGAGTCTGATACATTACAGTTCCTCTCAGGCTCATGGCTGAGGAACTTATTACCTCGGACCTCGAGAGTCCGGTACATTACAGTTCCTCTCAGGCTCATGGCCGAGGAACTACGTGCCTCAGACCTCCAAAGTCCGGTACATTACAGTTCCTCTTAGACTTATGGCCGAGGAACAACATGCCTCGGACCTCAAGCGTCCGGTACAATACAGTTCTTCTCAGGCTCATGGGAGAGGAATAAACATTTGCCTTCAGACCTCAAGAGTCCAAATACGTCAAAGTTTCTTTAAGGCACAAAAGTGCCATGGAACAAAATGACATGAAAATTACCTCGAACTCAAAGAAATCGACGGTTAAAATTTTCATATCAAATCCTCTGAAGCACAAAGCAGTGCTGAGGGTAAAAATAAATTACCTCAAAATGCTAATCAGAAAAGTTGAAGCTAATTGCTCAAGAAAAACACTATATTGATCTCCAGGATGATCATTAAAAACGATCACCATCATTATTCATTAAGGTTAGTCACCCAAGCTAATCGCCAAGAGTGATCGCCGTCAATCTGAAAAAATGAAAGCACCAATAGCTTGAACAGAAGAGGGCTCAACATAAGACGTCACCTTTGAGCATGGGGGCACCTTAACTACAACCTCCTCAGAAGCCTTGATTTTGGGTCTTCATATTTTCCAAGAAGACAAATATAAGTCACTGCCTTCGAGGCATACTTCTCAATTTTTCAATTCCCTCTAGTTATGACTGCCACGTCAAACTAAAGGGAATTGGGGGCAAACTGTGGAGGGAAAAAATCCCCTCCAATGAGCATTGAACACGTCATCACTATATAAATCTACATTTGGTAGATTTCAGAAGCCCATCCGGATCAAACCCAAATTGAGTTTGATACTAGTCCAAGTTCACTGTTCACAAGCCCAATACTATTGTTATTTGACCTTCAGCCCTGTTGAAGCCCGGATCAAGAGATTATCAGCCCAATATGTTAATATTAAACATCCGGCCCGTTATTCAAGCCCAACTGATTCAAGGTATATTCAGCCCAGTTTTCCAAGATTGAACAAGTCCTATCGGTAGAAGGATTTGTCATAAAAGGAGAATTCTTTGATAGGAAGTTCTACACAAGGCAAGTTCTGCGTAGGAAATATTATATAATAGAAAGAACTCTATTTGTAAAGAAAGTCATGTATGGGAAGGATTGGAGGACAAGCAACGCGAGTCCCACCTTAATTCTACCAATTTTTGTGTATAAATAGAGGCCCAGACCTCCAATAAAAGAAAAAAGCAATTCTACGCTTCTCAATATACTATTCTTGTTTATTTTTATTGTTTGTTGAGTGAGTTGTTTTATTTCTCCTAATCATTATTGGTTGGGCGAAATTTTGCACCTACAAGGGTGGTTTGAAATCTTGCAAACAAAGAATCTTTAAAGTTACCTGATGAGGTGATTCTAGCTGGTATGAAGTTTCATGGAATATGGTTTTGGAATTTAGTTATGTAGTGTTCTGTGTTGTTTTCAGCTGCTGGATTTTTTTTTTTACCTAAGGATAATCTAGTTCTGGTGGAAAGTGAGCTTGTTCACTTTTTGCTTGTTTTGGAGTTCTTCCTCCAATTGTAATTGTATTATCTTGAAAAAAAAAATTAATAAAAAAAATTTCATTCAAGAAAAAAAAAAAAATAGCATACTAAGACAAATAAATGCTCAGAAAATATATATTCTTAAAATAATACATTTTTTAATTTAGAAAAATATGATTTTTTTTTTTTAAGAATAATATCTTTTTTAATTTAATTACACATAAATATAAAATTACCATATTAGATGATGGTAGATATTAAATGAAGAATTAATATGATGATGACACATTTATACCTAAAGAGGACAAGGTTATGGCTGACATTCACTTGAGCGCGCGCGTGCGATAAATCAAATAGAGGTTGAACGCATTCGTTCTAAATGCATATATGTAATAAATCAAAGCATAGCATGTCTATATGTAACAGAAAATATTAAACTTTAAATTGGCATAACTATCCTTTATTTATATATATATATATATTTGGACAAATACATTATGTGATAACACACAGCAGATATCTTATTAATGTCTAATGCACAAAGAAATACTCAGAAGATATTCAGGAGAATACCTTTCGATTTCCTTGGTTTATAGAAAAATGGGGTGGGATTGCTCAATACATTACAAACTGGTATTTTGTGTGTATTGGTCGTGTGTCTGGCCCTTTGTTGCATGCTCTTAAGAGAGAGATTAGTCATTCGAAGAAATATTATCTTTGTTCTTAAGAGGGCGATTAATCATTCGAAGAAATATTATCTTCAAAATTCTTGTCTATGTGGAATAAAATAAGAGAGACATGAATAAAATAAAAATTAAAAAAAAAATCTAAAAGTATGTGTGAATGTGTATGAACGCATTCATAATTGATGACTTTGAAACGTTCCAACAACCTACGCATTACTAATAGTAATGGTTTTGTCATCAAAACAAGGATTTTGAAATCATATAATATTTCATGGAGCATGGGGTTCAAGCATGGCAACTAGGGTGCCATGGAACCATATGCTTGTAACATCAAATTTAATATTTAACAAAGTAACAGAATGAGTAATCGGAATATGGCTACCATTACAACTACGGTGCCACGGACTCAAAATGCTTATGACAATATAAATTAAATAATTATAATGAGGATAAAAATAAAATAATTATGACCAACATGACAACTATGGTGCTATGGGGCCACAATACTCATAGCAATGACAATATATACAAATAAATTAATTACAACAACCATGGTGCCATGGGACTATGATGTTCATAAAAGTAAAAGTCAGATGTTGACCAGAACTACTTATATATATATATATATATATATATATATATATGTTTGTATACATATATGAATCAACGCATACTAGATGAAAGGCTTGTATAAAATAAACCTATGAAGTAAAAATGGTCTATGTCAAGAACACTTACATACATATATATATGGGGGGTGGTTGATTCATATATATATATATATAGTCCGTGGTTTACATAGTTGGGACTTTTTATTTTTGATCTTTGGGCCGTGGTTTAAAGCTACACAGGTCGTACTATATTTTATTTTATTTTATTTTCCTTTCTTATTATTTTTATTTTATTTTATTACTTTATTTTATTGTTTGTTATTTCTTACCTTCTTTTTATATATCATTCTTGAGGTTATGGTTTAGACCACGGCCGGCTAATGGATCCAGAATGATCAAGTTGTGGCCTAGTCCATGACCTGATACATTCAATTAAAAAGTTATTATTATTATTATTATTATTATTATTATTATTATTATTATTTTATCATTTAATATTTATTAACTTTTTTATCAACTCTAAGGTTTTGACACATTTCGGACACAATGGCAGGGTCCATTTTTTATTTAGAGATTAAATTAAATTCCTTCTCAAGTTTTAATCAAACTTAAACGAGTTAAGAGTGCAAAATTACAATTTTTCCCTTACATTGATGGAGTGATAAAAGTCGCTTTACGAAGTTGACTCTAGGTGTATTGTAATGTTTTGAGTCCTTTCCGAACCATTGGTGGCATCCATTTTATGATCTGGTAGTCTGATATTTTGATTTTCGTAGCTTGGCCAAACTAGCTTTACCGGAATACCCCTACAAATGGGTAGGGGCAAAATTGGGTGTCTACAGTTGCCCCTCTTTGCTTGGTGTTGTGAAGCAATGACAAACAAAGAAGTAGACATAACCCATTTAATGCCCACTTGATGTTCTCTATAGTTTTGAAACACACTTTTTGTGGCACACCTCAAGAGACATCACATTTTTGGCGCCGTTGCCGGGGATTTACGGTGTTACTTGTAATCAAATTAGGAATTAGTTCTCTTTTGATTGCTTGTCTTTACTTTATTTTTATTTTTCTCACTTGTTACTTATGCATTTAGGTACTTGGAGTCAAGAAATGCAAGCATCGGAGCTCAACATTATTGCTTGGGAACTTTGTGAACGTATCTTGAACTCATTTATCTAATTGTGCTTTGGTCCTTGTTGCGGCCCTTTACTTTAATTGTTGAAAGCATGGACCCTTGTCGCGGTCGTTAAATTTTTGCATTGATATAATATGGGAGTATGAGAACATCGTATGTGGAGATTGTGGTGAATTGATTGTTGATTGTTGTTGTGGAGGAGGAGTTGTTATTATTGTTGCTATTGTTGGTGTGTTGACTTGTTTTGTGCATGCATGGTAGAAGATCACTACACCGTCCTTTTCTTCATTTGAATTTAAATCTTGAATCCATTATTCGTAATCCAAGGGTAGAGGTACTTCTAGTCAAATTTTCTGACTTTTGATCACCCCATTACATCAATGGAAGATCATGTAGAGGATCTCAGTAGGGGTGCACACGATTCGGTTCCTTACGATTCCGGTCGGAACCGGAACCAAAACCGTTCACGACAGTTCCTTGAAAACGGAACCGGAACCGTATAGTATGGAACTGAACCGGAACCGAACCGAACCGTTTCTACGGTTTGGTTCCGGTTCAGTTCCATGAGAACCGTTAACTGTTTGGTTTTTTTCCTTTTTGCAGTGTTGTAAGTTGTAACACTGAAATGTTGTAAGTTGTAACTTAGTAGTGTTCCATAACATAATACAATATCAAAATATAAATATAAATAAATACAAATACAGAAAATAAAACTGATACTTAACTACTTAAGTCTGATAGTCTTAATTATATAATATTACATCCCATACTGAAATATGAATAACCTTTCAAAATAAAAATAATAAAATACTGAATTACAGACATAAACTGAAAAAAATAAAAAAATAAACATTATCATGAGTATGCTCACTGGAGGAGTCACTTAACAGAGACACTGTTGACATCTGCAGAATGTAAAAAATAAAGCAAAAGTTTGATTAGAAATTTAGTTTCAAATAAAGATGCACTGTAAATTTGTAAATTTGTAAATTTAGTTTCAAGTAAATTTAGTTTGATTAATACTGATACTAGCTTGTAAATTTAGTTTGATTAATACTGATACTAGCTTGTAAATTTACAGTGTATTTGTAAATTTAGTAAATTTGTAAATTTAGTTTCAAGTTTCAAGTAAATTTAGTAAATTTACACTGTAAAATTGCCAACAAGAAGATTGGAGATCAGATGACTTCTACCATACAGTATGCCAGACGGTGGAGTCAATGCTAGCTTTAACTAGATTTCTTTCACCTTTTAATACTTTTAATTTTCTTTGCAATTAAGAAAATAAATTAATACTGATACTAGCTTGTTTCTGTTGATGATTAATTTACTCAGGAAAAAGAAAAAAATAAAGAAAAATTACCTTCACAAGCTTAACTGAGGAAGATGATGAAGCTGGAGAAGCCGTGTCGGTGACTGAGATGGTACGTAGGTGTAGATCGGAGAAGCCGTGTGACCATGTTGCTGTTTGAGAAGTTTGGAGGATTCTCTTGACTCAGAAATCTGAGATGGGAGTGAGGATGAATGAATGATGAGAAATCTGAGATGGGAGTGACAGATCGATCAAGGACTTACCCAGTAATCTGAGATCGGAGACGATTAATGATGAAATCTGAGATGGCGAGGGCGATAAGGACAGAATCGACAAGGAAGCTTCAGATGAGACTTGAGAGGAGGCGAGGGCGATGAGGACTGAGGAGATAAGAGGAGGCGACTCAGGCAAGGGCGATGAGAGGTCAGACTTCAGAGGAGGCGAGGGTTAGCTTAGGGTTCATCACTTCATCTGTTTAAATGAGAGATTGAGAAGAGGCAAGGACTGAGAGACTTCAGAGGAGGCGAGGGTTAGATAAAAGATTGAGATTTAGGGCAAAAAAACTAAAAAAATAGGTTTTTTTTCACGTGTGTCCAGCGACTCAGCCCAATTTATCACTTTATCTTTACTTCTTTTTTAGTATAAAATTAAATATATAATACATATATATATATATATATATATATATATATACACACACATACGGTTCCGGTTCTTACCGATTCCCATAGGCTGGAACTAGAACCGTATGTCAACGGTTCCGAATTTAGGAACCGGGACCTGAACCGGAACCGTGAGAACCGTGAAAAATAATTCCGGTTCTCACGGTTCCGGTTCCAGTTACACGGTTCCGGTTTTTGTGTGCACCCCTAGATCTCGGTCATGTAGACCAACAAGGCATGTACCATCCGAATATGATGCAACATAATAATGTGATACCACCTCATGCTTCACAACCACCATTTGTATAAGTTCCTCTTGGAATGCTAAGACCGATCTTTGTACCACCACCTCCCGTTGGTCAAGTTCCTCTTGGAGCTCAAGTAGAGCAACAAGTTCCCAATCCCCCAATGGTTTTGAAAGACCATTATGTGCCCAATGAGTATGTAGACACCTAATTTTAGCGTGCCATTCATCGAAGGCTTGAAGATTTGGGAATGAATCTTATTAGGTTGCATTAGCCAACCATGAATCTCATGCTGCATATAATATAAATGATGCATTTAGGACACTAAAATAGAGGGATATCTTGTTATTTAACTAACCTCTTATTTTATCTTTATTTTTCATGCATATTTAAATTTCTATCACAACCCTAAGACATTATTCTATGCATTCATATATTGCAGGTACCCCATAAATTAAAAGGATGGGTGTTCAATAAGTAAGAAGATTTCAAGAAGAAAAAAAAAATGTCTAAAAAACCATAGTTGTATAGAACAGTTTATTTTCATTTATTCCAATTTCAAGGTTGTAATCTAAGCCCCTAACTGGAGCAGTTTGTATGAGTTTTATTTCTTGTAATATCAACAAGATACAAAACTTTCCATCCAAGGAGAAGGCCAATCCCTCCTACTTCTACATTTCATGTTTAAAGTTCCTTCATAAAGGAAAATTACCATTAAGGCATGCATTGCATAAAGCAAATAGTTTTTCGTAATACTAATTCATTTTCTTTCTCATAGTCAAAAGGTTAATAAGTTTACAATATTACTCCAAAGAAGCAACTATATTTTATTTTGCAGCCCAATACTTAACAAAGACCATGCCTTTTGAAAGCAATCAATCCAATAAGACAAACACCGACCATGGGATCCATCAAGAAGCTTTCAACAAACTATCCGAGGATCTTGCTAAATTGACTAATATTGTCCAGGCACTTGTCAATACACATAATAGCAAATCATCCCTACTATGGTTGTTGAAAGATAAGCTTCTCTTGATACTACTGGTAAAAGGAAGGCTCCCATAGTTCAAGAAGACATGCATGCTCATAAGCACGATGATATCAGCCTCAAGATGCATAGACTCAAAGGAGAGGTCAAGTCCATTAAGGGCATTGGTTACCTAAACCTTCGGCTCGTCTCCAATGTAGACATCATCCAATGGCATCCACATCATCAAGAAAGCAAGAAACACTAACAGAATTACCTGCAGACTGGATTGAGGGACTCTCTAATATGAACCTCGGAGCTTTTTTTAAGGCAGATGATGTCAAAACTTGAGTTTTGACTCCTCCATAGACAAAACACAAGTCAAGCAAGTCAGAATCAATATCCTTGCTCGTAACGAAGCTTTGGTAAAAGAAGAAAGCCCCACGTCTTTCTCCTAAGCATTTACTTTTAACACAATATTATATATATATATATATATATATATATATATATATATATATATTTCTTTTTTCCTTTCTTTATTTTCTTTATAATGAGTAAAACTTCAATTTTGTTAAAGAGTTTTTATAAAGCTCCAGTTTTATCTAGTAAAATAACGCGAATATTATATTATTAATATCCCTCATTAAATTATTTTTTAAAAAAAAAAGTTCTAAGCATTTTCTTTTACCGTAATATTATGTTTTATTATTTATGCTTTAATAAGTTTCGAAAAACATCAATTTTGATAAAAGGCTTTGGTAAAGCTCCAATTTTGTTTAGTAAAATAATTCGGATATTATATTATTAATATCCCCATTTAAAAAAAAAAAAAAATTTAATCTAACTTTGAGGAACTATAAGCATTTAGTCCTAAGAGTATATTATGCATATGTTTCTGCTGTAATATGTTTCTTAAAAACTTCAACTTCAGATATTATATCTCTGTTAAAAAAAAAAAAAAAAAAAAAAAAAAAAAAAAAAAAAAAAAAAAAAAAAAATCTAAACTCTATTTTCTTCAGGATGCCACGTTTGGAATGCTATGATCCTTAGGACATCATGGTCCTCGCTCTCAACGAACATGACTCTTGAAATAGAGTTTGATTTTGACCTAATAGGCATTGACCAAGGAAGACTCAATTGACACACCTTAAGAAATCATGGACATGAACAGTCACCCAGCCCACCTCCCAACACCTTAAAGGAGATATACAACGTTAATGGATAAATCACAGAATCGATCCTAACAGAGATCACCATCAGTCACATACCTACTAAGCAGTAACAGAAGGAAATGATCAACTTTCCTACCACATCTTATTTGAAGTCAAAACATACATGAGGAATTCAAGAAAAACCTTGTCACACTAAAGCAACAGACTCTTATAATCAAGATTATCAATAATCAGAGTATTTCTCTCAAGTCGCAGAATCTCAAGACCAAGACTATCATCAATAATCAAAGCATTTTTCTCAAGCCGCAAACTATCAAGATCAAGGCTATCATCAATGATCAAAGCATTTTTCTCAAGCTGTAGACTCTCAAAATCGAGGTCATTTCAACAATCAAAGTATTTTTTTCTCAAGCCGCAGACTCTCAGGATCAAGGCAATCACAGAACTATGCATGACCTGATTCTTGACATAATCAAGATACGTAGGCAGCTTTGGTCGTTCCCTAAGCTCGGTCACCGTAGAAAAAAATATCCATTGAAGGTCAAAATATGTACCACTATGTCAAGCTAAAGATCACTCCCTATGTTTGGAAGCAATAATCAAGTAAATTTTGCTCATATTAAGATAGTGAGATGCTAATAAGCAAGAGCTTCAATGCCTAGGTGATTATACCCAAAAGGACTGCAGGCCATCATTTCTACTATCCTATAGACTATTATCCATTGCTAGCCCCTCGTACTATAATAAATTTTCATTTCATGAAGCCCACCGATTGTCACACCCCACAATGGGGCAAATTTTGCGGTAATATTTTATAATCTCATGTTAGGCTTGTTAAAATTTTTTATAATTAAGCAATCCAAATTAAAATGAATAGAGTCCATCATTTCTATCATCAGTAGTTCATCATAATTTCCTTTGACAAGCCCATAGAGCTTTGTTACGTTCTTTCTTCATAACCTACTAAGGATCATTACAAGTGTGTCATTATTTCACAAGAAAGTGAAAATAAGAATAATACAAATCAAGACAAAGGTGCCCAAAAGAAGGATCAAGCAAAGGTGCCCAAAAAAAAAATCAAACAAAGATGCCCAAAAGGCAAATCAAGCACATGGGCCAGAAGAAAAGTCAAGCTAAACTCCGAAGAACGGTCAAAGACCAAGATGAAGGACACAAAAGCATAAGTTGATAAAAAAAATGATCCTTGGTCAGTTTACCCCCAATTCATATTAATTTTGGGCCTTTATACATTCTTTTCATCACCTTAAACCTAAGGCCATGCTACAACCTACATAAAGTCCTCTCTGATTAAGGATAATTGCTTACTTATAAAAATTTTCATCTAGATTAACATGAGAAAATATGGCCCAAGCTCCAATTCATTTTTATAGTGATCACGATTTATGAACATCATATGAAAATACTATCTTTGAGCCTTAATATCTTTCCTTGGTTATCATATACCTAGCCTACATTACGATCCTAATTAAAGTCCTCTTCGACCGGCAAAGATCACTAGAAATTGAAAACTCTTGCTTATTAAATTCTCACAGAATGAGCAATATTTGTCATTATCCCCTAAACTGGGGCAGTTTTCGAAGGAAGTTCAATAAGACATGCTTCATCACTGAAGAATAGTTTTGCAGATTACTCAAGAACAAATGTACATATGGATATTATATCAAGCGTTGGCAGAATTGATGCTACTTGTAAGCTGTCGATCACCTCCAGAATAAAAAATAAAATAAAATAAAATAAACACGGACTTAGTGAAAACACACTTAAGGATGCTGAGGGTAAAAAAGTGCAAAAGGCGGACTTGGTGAAAACCCAAGAATGGGCGCCAAGGGTAAAAATGCAACCAATTTTAATGAAAATCTCTTCTGAGATGTTGAGGGCAAAAGTGGTAGGCCAGACTTAATGAAAACCTGAAAGGGAGCTAAGTGCAACAGTATAGTCCTGAAAAAAATAATAAATAAATAAATCTCACCCGACTGAGGGTCCTGGTCCTTAGATCAAATTACGTCTGACCCGATTCTCACCATGCTACTTATAGTTGGCAACCCATATTACACTTGGGTTTGGTCATACCATTATTTAGGTCATCATTTATCCTATCATTTGCCCTACCCTCGAACCAGCCCTTTAAGTTTCAACATTTTTCAAGAGGGAATTATGAATAACCTGATACTTGACACTATCAAAATACATAGCCAATTTGGGATCCATCCTAAGTGAGGTTAATCCACTTTCCAAACTCTATCACTATATGATTATTCTGGTGTTGTCAAGAGATGAATTAAAGGTCATGACCAGTGGAGGAGGAATCAAGCAATATGTCAAAAGTCATGTTCAAGAGAGTGATAGACAATCGACAAATAAGGAGAACAGTATCCTTATTTGGTATTAGACAAATAAAGCTAATTATAGTATTAATTACTTTACGTTCATTACATTCAGAGAAGTACATTCATATATATGTTATATGCTAAAGCACATGTTGAGACATTCTTAAAGCAAATCATAGAACCTAAGACCCTATATTTACATATTGCACCAGTAGCTAGCATGCTCATTGTCCCAGCTCAGAAGATATATCATCTTGTTTATATTTAAATTGTAAACTTGTGCCCATAGTGCATCTATTTATATAAGTTTCTTTTCCTACTCATTTTTGGTCTTTAAAATCTTTCCTTACTAAAGGAAGAAATATTTCTAATCTTTTGCATATAATATAATTTGTCTATATGTAAACTGACAATGCACTCATGCAGGTACATAAAGTCCTTAAGCTTTATTAATAATCTTTCTGCAGTTCACCATGTCAAGTCGTTGTGTGATGTTCAAAAGAGACTATGAAAGCTCCATCCACTAATTGAAAACAACCACTAGTCAACTCAATAAAATGACACATGCCACCTATGGTATGAAATAATATCAAGTTTCAACCGAGTATGGGTAACCACATGGACAACAAGGAGAGGATGTACAGAAGCCTACACCTAAAGAAGGGCTTCACTTAAATAGGGTGACATCTAGTCAACAAGTGTAAAGCCAAAGCAAGCAACACTTATGATTGCTTCAATTTTACTCTCCTCGTCATGGCAAAGAAATAGACATGACATACAGAAGAAGAAGGAAAGGAAAGTGAAAGCGACAAAAGTGGCATATCCACCTTAAAGCTCAGTCACTACCTGTGCAATCAAAACCTTTTTAGCACAAGCATCGCCATCTTTGCCATCCTCATCTCAAACAGGAAGTCACTATTTTTGTAATCTCAATGCTCCCTCATATGGTATACCGCATCTCCATTGTTATTCATTGCTGATCAAATTTTCCATTTTTCAAGTAGGGGCATTCACATCATCAGAGTATGGTAAGATCGTATCTTTACCAAGGTAATGCTAGAACAGGTAAAAAAAAAAAAAAAAAATTACCTACTTCTCACATGGAAAGGAACATAGTTTTTACTCATCCAATATATATCATAAAGTCAAAAGTTGTTTTTTCATTCACTGAAAGTCTGAAATACAATTTGACATTTTTTTATATAAAGTCTAGTGCCTAAATTTCACCCTTAGTGTGTTAATCATGTGCCAATAATGCACTCGTAGTGTGTTAAGTCTTATTCAAAATATCTAATAAAAGCCTTAGCGTGCCATTGATCAAAGTAAGCACCTCTAGTGTGTTAAATATATATTTTTAGAACACACCCTTATACATAAGGGTGTGTTCTAAAAATATATATTTTAAAGTGTGTGCATGGAGCATTTTAGTCCTTATTACAAATTGGGTTATCCATTGGGATAACAGAATAAGGGTGTGTTCTAAAAATATATATTTAACACACTAAAGGTGCTTACTCTGATGAATGGCACGCTAAGACTTTTATTGGATATTTTGAATCAGACTTAACACACTACGAGTGCATTATTGGCACATGATTAACACACTAAGGGTGAAATTTAGGCACTAGACTTTGTATAAAAAAATGTCAAATTGTATTTCAGTGAATGAAAAGGCAGCTTTTAACTTTATGATATATATTAGATGAGTAAAAACTATGTTCCTTTCCATGTGAGAAGTAGGTAATTTTTTTTTTTATTTTACCTGTTTTAGCACTACCTTGGTAAAGATACGATCTTACCATACTCTGATGATATGAATGCCCCTACTTGAAAAATGGCAAATTTGATCAACAATGAATAATAATGGAGATGGGGTAAACCATATGAGGGAGCATTGAGATTGCAGAAATAGTGACTTCCTGTTTGAGATGAGGATGGTAAAGATGGTAATGATGGTGATGCTTGAGCTAAAAAGGTTTTGATTGCACAGGTAGTGACTGAGCTTTAAGGTGGATATGCCACTTTTGTCGCTTTCACTTTCATTTCTTTCTTCTTCTGTATGTCATGTCTATTTCTTTGCCATGACGAGGAGAGAAAAATTGAAGCAATCATAAGTGTTGTTTGCTTTGGCTTTACACTTGTTGACTAGATGTCACCCTATTTAAGTGAAGCCATTCTTTAAGTGTAGGCTTCTGTACATCTTCTCCTTGCTGTCCATGTGGTTACCCATACTCGGTAGGAACTTGACATTATTTCATACCATAGGTGGCATGTGTCATTTTATTGAGTTGACTAGTGGCTGTTTTCAATTAGTGGATGGAGCTTTCATGGTCTCTTTTGAACATCACATAACGACTTGACATGGTGAACTGCAGAAAGATTATTAATGAAGCTTAAGGACTTTATGTACCTGCATGAGTGCATTATCAGTTTACATATAGACAAATTATATTATATGCAAAAGATTAGAAATATTTCTTCTCATAATCATTTAGTAAGGAAAGATTTTAAAGACCAAAAATGAGTAGGAAAAGAAACGTATTTAAATAGATGCACTATGGGCACGAGTTTACACTTTAAATATAAACAAGATTATATATCTTCTGAGCTGGGACGATGAGCATGCTATGTACTGGTGCAATATGTAAATATAGGGACTTAGGTTCTATGATCTGCTTTAAGAATGTCTCAGCATGTGCTTTAACATACATCATATATATGAATGTACTACTCTGAATGTAATGAACGTAAAGTAATCAATACTATAATTAGCTTTATTTGTCTAATACCAAAGAAGGATACTGTTCTCCTTATTTGTCGATTATCTGTTACTCTCTTGAACATGACTTTTGACATATTGCTTGATTCCTCCTCCACTGGTCATGACCTTTGATTCATCGCTTGACAACACCAGAATAATCATAGAGTGATGGAGTTTGGAAAGTGGATTAACCTCACTTAAGATGGATCCCAAATTGGCTATATATCTTGATAATGTCAAGTATCAGGTTATTCATAGTTCCTTCTTGAAAAATGTTGAAACTTAAAGGGCTGGTTCGAGGGTAGGGCAAATGGTAGGATAAATGATGACCAAAATAATGGTATGACCAAACCCAAGTGTAATATGGGTTGCCAACTATAAGTAGCATGGTGAGAATCGGGTCAGACGTAGTTTGATCTAAAGACCAGGACCCTCAGTCGGGTGAGATTTATTTATTTATTTTTTTTTTTCAGGACCATACTGTTGCACTTAGCGCCCTTTCAGGTTTTCACTAAGTCTGGTCTACCACTTTTGCCCTCAACATCTCAGAAGAGATTTTCGTTAAGACTGGTTGCATTTTTACCCTTGGCACCCATTCTTGGGTTTTCACCAAGTCCGCCTTTTGTACTTTTTTACCCTCAGCGCCCTTAAGTGAGTTTTCACTGAGTCCGGGTTTTTTTTTTTTTTTTTTTTTAATATTCTAGAGCTGATTGACAGCTTACAAGTAGCATCAATTCTACCAACGCTTGATATAATATCCATATGTACATTTGTTCTTGAGTAATCTGAAAAACTATTCTTCAGTGATGAACCATGTCTTATTGAACTTCTTTCAAAAACTGCCCCAGTTTAGGGGATGATGACAAATACTACTCATTCTATTAGACTTTAATAAGCAAGAGTTTTCAATTTCTAGTGATCTTTACCGGTCAAAAAGGACTTTAATTAGGACCGTAATGTAGGCTAGGTATATGATAACCAAGGAAAGATATTAAGGCTCAAAGATAGTATTTCCATATGAGGTTCATAAATCATGATCACTATAAAAATGAATTGCCCAAGGTTGGGCCATGTTTTCTCATGTTAATCTAGATGAAATTTTTTATAAGTAAACAATCATCCTTAATCAGAGAGTACTTTATGTAGGTTGTAGCATGGCCATAGGTTTAAGGTGATAAAAAGAATGTATGAAGGCCCAAAATTAATGTGAATTGGGGGTAAATTGACCAAGGATCATTTTTCATCAACTTCTGCTTTTGTGTCCTTCATCTTGGTCTTTGACCGTTCTTCGGAGTTTAGCTTGACTTTTCTTCTGAGCCCATGTGCTTGACTTGCCTTTTGGGAATCTTTGTTTGATTTTTATTTTGGGCACCTTTGCTTGATTCTTCTTTTGGGCACCTTTGCTTGATCCTTCTTTTGAGCACCTTTGTCTTGATTTGTATTCTTCACTTTCTTGTGAAATAATGACATACTTGTAATGATCCTTAGTAAGTTTTGAAGAAAGAACGTAACAAAGCTCTATGGGCTTGTCAAAGGAAATTATGATGAACTACGGATGATAGAAATGATGGACTCTCTTCATTTTAATTCGGATGGCTTAATTATAAAAATTTCTAACTAGCCTAACATGAGATTATAAAATATTATCTCAAAATTTGCCCCAATGTGGGGTGTGATCATCGGTGGGTTTCATGAAATGAAAATTTATTATAGCACGAGGGGCTAGCAATGGATAATAGTGTACATGATAGCAGAAATGATGGCCTCCAGTTCTTTTGGGTATAATCACCTAGGCATTGAAGTTCTTGCTTATTAGCATCCACTATCTTAATATGAGCAAAATTTACTTGATTATTGCTTCTAAACATAGAGAGTGATCTTTAGCTTGACATAGTGGTACATATCTTGACCTTAAATGGAAAAAATTTCTGTGGTGACCAAGCTTAGGGAATGACCAAAGCTGCCTACGTATCTTGATTATGTCAAGAATCAGGTTATGCATAGTTCTGTAATTGCCTTGATCTTGAGAGTCTATGGCTTGAGAAAAAAAAATACTTTGATTGTTGAAATGACCTCGATTTTGAGAGTCTACAACTTGAGAAAAATGCTTTGATCATTGATGATAGCCTTTATCTTGAAAGTCTGCGGCTTGAGAAAAATGCTTTGATCATTGATGATAGTCTTGGTCTTGAGATTCTGCGACTTGAGAGAATACTCTGATTATTGATAATCTTGATCATATGAATCTATGGCTTGAGTGTGATAAGGTTTTTCTTGAATTCTTCATGTATGTTTTAATTTCAAATAAGATGTGGTAGGAAAGTTGATCATTTCCTCTGTTAATGCTTGGTAGGTATGTGACTGACGTTGATCTCTGTTAGGATCGATTATGTGATTTATCCATTAACGTTGTATGTCTCCTTTAAGGTTTTGGGAGGTGGGTTGGGTGACTGTTTATATCCATGATTTCTAAAGGTGTGTCAATTGAGTCTTCCTTGGTCAAGGCCCATTAGGTCAAAATCAAACTCTATTTCAAGAGTCATGTTCGTTAAGAGCGAGGACAATGACGTCCTAAGGATTACAACATTCCAAACGTGGCATCCTAACAATGAAGAAAATAGAGTTTAGATTTTTTTTTTTTTTAACAAAGATATTAATAATATAATATCTGAAGTAGGAGTTTTACAGAGTTTCATTTGATGTTTTTAAGAAACATATTACAGCAGAAACATATACATAATATACTCTTAGGACTAAATGCTTATAGTTCCTCAAAGTTGAGTTTAAAATTTTTTTTTAAAATGGGGTTATTAATTATATAATATCCGAATTATTTTACTAAACAAAATTGGAGTTTTACAAAAGCCTTTAAAAAGTGTCACAAAAAGTGTGTTTCAAAAACGTGATATCTCTTGAGGTGTGCCACAAAAAGTGTGTTTCAAAACTATAGAGAGTATCAAGTGGGCATCACATTTTACATTTATAAAACTACTAGATACTTATACTATGTAGTATGAAGTGAGAAGGGATCGTCCTAAGAGATTGAGGGCACTTGGAATTAATTGGTCAATTGATTGAAAGAGGTTTTGGTTTAGGTTGATTAAGCTATGATTAACTAAATTAAACAATGTAATAAAAAAAACAAGCTAAATATGGTAGATTTGTGAAAATAGAAGGGAGGTCTTAGGGCATAGGAATCACCACTAAGCTTGTCCATAAACCACTAGCATTCATCTAATTGGGAAAGAACAATGTTGTAACCAAAACGTGTGTTAACAATTGCAACAATGAGCATGGATCATCAATTACAAGCATGAATTGTCCACTTAACAACAAGTAAACTAGGATGTAGCACAACTCATCAAGTCAAAGCTAGAATAAACCATCCAATTAATCCTCAATTGCAACACACATTAATCTAAAGAATCATACAATTTGTGACATTAAGCACGAATCATCAAATACAAGTATGGATTGTCCACCTATCTAGGAATTAAAGTGCAATTACACTACTATTAGACTAAGACAAGGAAATTAAAGCAATTAAACTAAAGATGTGGTACAATCCATCAAGCATAGGCATAACCCGTCATATTAATCAACAAGTGTATCAAATGAAACCCATGCATAGCCATCACTAGAATCCTAATGTAATAACACATAGACATGCAATAGACATAGAAATCAAGTATAGAGATGAAATCTTCAATTAATTACACATAGACATGCAAATAATCTAGAGATTTATAGGAAGTATTCAACCATAGATAAAATCATGAAAAATCTAAGATCCATACATTCACAAGGCTAAACATTCATTACAACAAAGATTTCCCCAAGAAAGATAAAAAGCTAGAGTTTAGAGAGCAAGCCTATTCAAATCCTAAGATAAGATCGTCATGGAACCCTCAAGGGCTATCCTCAAGATTAGCTCCATCTTCTTCCTCTTAGTCTTCTTGGTAGAAACCCTAAGGATGATGGTAATCTTGCCTCTTTTCTTCACAAGAAACCCTAATCTAGAGAGAGAATTAACTACAAGCTATGGAACAATTCTTGGAACTAATTGTGGAACCCCTAACAAATGGTTCATTTTACTATATATACAAGCCCCTAAGAGTGCTAAATAAGTCAGAAAATGGCCTACTATTTGGTTCAATCTCGTAGCCATGTGGTAGGTGAAGTTCGGGCGGAATCGGGAATAAAACAACTCACTGCCAGTAAAGGTGGCGATCGATCGTGGACTTCGGCGATCGATCTTCAACATCGGCGATCGATCATGGCCGACATGGCATCCTTATCTTTGACAACTGGCAATCCTATCTGCTGGGTTAGTGCTGACATGGCACTGTCAACGATCGCAGATTGGCTGTGATCGATCGTGGAATTCTGCGCTTCATCGCAGATGCTCCAGTGCAGTTTTTCTGACTTTTTTCAGATTTTTTTCTTGACTATAAAAAGGGCTTAATAGGCTGTTTTTAGCCCATTTGAACCTTATTGACCTGAAATAGACAAAAACAAGAATTAGAACTAAAATGGAAAATTAAGATAAATGAATGGACTAAAATACCCTAGTTTAGGTGCTAAATTGTGCAACATTTGAGCACTTATCATAGTATAATATATTTCATCCTCTAGCTTTCCTTTTATAATTGCCACGTGTGCTCTTTCCTTATTTAAGTTTGTACAAATTATTATAAAAAAATTAACTTCCTAATTGTTCCGATAACTAACTCTCTTCCTTAAATTTAGGAACTGCCTTATCCCATCTTCTTTAGCAAGTAATTGGCCCACATCCCTTGTAAATAGGAACTCCAAAAATAAATATACTTTATATTTGCAAGAGTTCTGCTTCGTGGACTTATTAAGCCAACTTCCTCCTTAATTATAAGAAATAAACTAACCCACTTATTGCAAGACAAAATAGGCCGATGTTACCATCTCAAGCTGTCACTTGTAGGTTCCTTTTTTATCCATCTGTTGCCTTACCAATTGATATAAGTGCTAGAATTCCTACTATCTTCTAGTATTTGCCATATGTCGGCCATGTATTGGGCCATGGACTGGCCCAATTGTTCCCTTATCATTGGTCCACATTGACATTGAAGTGGCCGCCACGTAGGCTGTTATTTTTGTGTGACAACAATATGATTGATTATTATCGAACCAGATCAATTATAATCTATACTCGGCTAATAATTTCAATTGTTAACGAATTATCATATTTTTTCAATTCACATTCAAATTATTAAATTGGATTCGAGTCAAAATACGATGTATTCACAAATATAACAGTAAATAATACACGAAGTATACGTACAAAATAAATATGGGATAAAATTATAAAATCTCCTTATAGTATTAAAAATATGCATACAACTCTAATAAAAAACAAGGGTAAAGTACATCAACACCCCCTAAGGTTTGGTATAAGGACAGGTAGATGAAAGTTGTCCTATTTTTAGACAATCACACCCCCTCAAGTTTGATAAAATGGATAAGGACACACTGACAATGGTAAATTGACTTTATTATCCTTTGATATAAAACTGACAAATACAATTACTTAAATACCCTTGAATCAAATAAGTTTAAATCGGTTATTGGGTAAAACCCATATATATTGTCTGTATAGACACACGCGCACACATATATCATGATCACCACCATAAATTAGCCCCACTGCCGCGTCATCATCATCAATTTATCACGATGACAAGCAAGGGAAAGTAATTCGGAGGATGAAGGCTTGCAACTCTAAATTAGTGCTTATTTTAATAGAGATAGAGAGAGTGATATATATATATATATAAACCTATATACATACATTTATAAAATTTTAGGGAATTCTAGAGGGAGAAACGTTAGCAGTGGTTGGGGGTGAACGAGAAGGAGCAGTTAACATGGAGAAGGATTTTGATTCAAAGCTTAGGATTCAGAATGATTCATCCAATGTTGACAAAGTACAGAGATCTAGGAGCTTTGCATTCAGGGCACCACAGGCGAATTTTACCATCCATGACTATGAATTGGGCAAAGTATATGCGGTTGGTTCTTATTCTAAGGTTAGATTTTTTTTTTTTTTCTCTCTCTTTCTCTTTTGGTCTTCTTATTATTTATATTCTGTATATAGTGATTGTACACACAAATTTTGTTGCCCTGCAAATAGAAACAAAATATGGGCAAAATAATAATTTTATTAATTTATGAATTTGGAGTACAATCCTCTGTAGGTCCTCTAATTCGATCTCCTTTTTGTTGGTGGTTGGATCCAAGGGCTGCACGAGCTTGTTCTTGAATCATCGTGGAATTTGATGAAGAACGACACGTCGTTGGATGTGTTTGTTGTTGATCACCGTGGAATTTGATGAAGAACGACACGACTTTGGATGTGCTTGTTGTTGATCACCGTGGAATTTGATGAAGAACGGCACATCGTTGGATGTGCTTGTTGTTCTTCGCTTTTAGGTTTGAATTCTGAATTTGTGTCTCTGACTTCTGAATCTCTGGATTTCTGAGTCTCTGGACTTCTGAATTCTGAATCTCTATATTTTTCTGAACCTTTTAGTTTCTGACTTTGTGTTTGAATTTCTGACTTTGTCTGACTTTGTGTCCTTTGTTGAATTTGAAGAAGAATGGCACGTCTTTGGATGTGTTTGGTGTTCTTCACCTTCGGGTTTGCCATAGGGATTTCCGGACCTTCTGGATTTTTGAGTCTCTGAATTTCTGGACTCTGAATTTGTGTCTCCCTGAATTTCTTCCTCCAGGCCTCTATTTATATGCTTCTTGGATTAATAAGATGATGACACGTGTCATCTCCTGAAAAGGAAAAAAAAAATCATAATTGGGCCGGGCCAGTTATATTACGATAATTATCCTTAAAAATAATTATTCTAAATATATTTTATTAGGAATAATTATCTATTCATTTAATCATCTGGGCTGGGCTAATTAAATAATTTAAGTGGACCAAGTCTGGACCAATTAAATAACTTAATTAAACATTAGGCCCATATTTAATGGGTCCATTTGTTAAAACCAAAGCTCACTAAATTTTTAGTGTCTACAAATTGCCCCTACTTCGAGTCCCAATTTTGACAGGACTTGTCTCTTTTTCAAGTGGGACTTAAAGTATTCAACTTTCCTTTTTTTTTTTTTTTTTTTTACTTTCCTATCTAACTTTGGATTGTAAGATTTCCTCATTTGCTTTCCTATCCAACTTTGGATTGTAATTTTACTTTCCTATTTGAACAAAATTATTCAAATCCCAATACAACTTGGAGGTATCTTGTTGCCTATATATACCCTCAATATTGTAAGGTTTGACATCAATTCCAATAATCTCTGAAGACTTGTCAGATCACAACTTCTGAAGACTGTGTTGGATTGCGGCCTCTACTTGAACACAAATAACTGGTATGACTTTTTTTTTTACTTCTTTTTCTTCTTCTTCTATTTTTTTTTTCTTTCACGTAAACAAGAATTTTTTTCTTTTTTTTTCCTCTTCACCACGCCTGTTGGAAGATTTTTTTTTTTTCTCTCTCTTCTCTACGCCTGTTGAAAGAAAAATTTTAGTTTTATTTTATTTTTTCTCTTCTCCACGCCAGTTGGAAGAATTTTTTTTTTTTTTTCCTATTCACCACACTTGTTGGAAGAATGAATTTTTTTTATTTTTTTATTTTTATTTTTCTCTTCTCCACGCTTGCTGGAAGAATGATTTTTTTTTTTTTTTTTTTTTCAAGCTTTTAGTCCCTCTAGGACCCATTTAGTTCGTAAGGATCCATTGTTCATTTGGAACGTAACTAGTCCGTAAGGACCCAATGTTCCTTCGGAACGCATTTAGTCCGTGAGAACCCATTGTTCCTTCAAAACGCATCTAGTCCGTAGGGACCCATTGTTCCTTCGGAACGCAACTTGTCCGTAAGGACCCATTGTTCATTCGGAACGCAACTAGTCCGTAAGGACCCATTGTTCCTTCGGAACGCATCTAGTCCGAAAGGACCCATTATTCCTTCGGAACGCAACTTATCCGTAAGGATCCATTGTTCATTCGGAACGCATCTAGTCCGTAAGGACCCATTATTCCTTCGGAACGCAACTAGTCCGTAAGGACCCATTGTTCCTTCGGAACGCAACTTGTCCGTAAGGACCCATTGTTCCTTCGAAACGCATCTAGTCCGTAAGGACCCATTGTTCCTTCGGAACGTAACTTGTCCGTAAGGACCCGTTGTTCCTTCGGAACCAAAATTTTCCATGCATGCTATTCCATAGTTTTTTTTTTTTTTTTTTTTTTTTTTTTTTTCAAGTGGTGCTAGTCAACCATGGTGTTTTTCAAGAATTTCAAACCCCATACTATCACCATTTTAGATTGAGAACAGACTCTGAGAAGTCATGCCACCAGCACAGACAGTGTCGTCAGCAACCACGAATCGACTCGGAGAGCAACGAAATATGTAGACGCAGGGAGGCTTTACCAACAGCTCAGACAACATTATCAACACCCATTGCCAGAGTTTCTTCATCAGTCATGGATCATCTAGTAGCCATTGATAGAACAAAAATAGACTCCGAGAGGTCATGCCACCAACACAGGCAGTGTCGTCAGTAGCCACGAATCAGCCCAGAGAGTAACGACAGATGTTGATGGAGAGAGGTTTTACCACTAGCTCAGACAACGTTGTCAACACCCACCGCCAGAGCGTCTTCATTAGCCATAGGTCATCCAGCAGCCATTGATAGAGCGAGACCAGACTCCGAGAGGTCATGCGACCAGCACAAACAGCGTCGTCAGTAGCCATGAATCAATCCAGAAAGTAACAACAGATGCAGGCTTCATTAACCACAGATCAGACATCAGCCATTTAGAGAGTAAGAACAGACTCCAAGAGGTCATACCACCGGCATTGTTAGCCATCGCTAGAGCGTTTTCATCAGCCATGGATCAATCAACACAAGGTGGTTGTACCATGTCCTCCTTCATGTTCATATGAGGCAAATAAATATACCTATCCACCGGCATTTTTTTTTTTTTTTTTTTCAACAATACCTCGACAGCGAGAAAATAATTTTTAGCAATACCTCGACGGAAAGCCAAAATTTTCTTTCAACAACACCTCGGCGGCAAGCATAATTTTTTTTTTTTTTTTTTTTTTTTTCAGTGACACTTCAGTGGTGAGTTTTACAACAACACCTTGGTGATGAACCGGATTCGTTAGTGACACCTTGGTGACAAACAAAATTTCTCTTTCAGCAATACCTCGGCGATGAGCAGAATTTTTCTAGGCAGTTACAATCTAGTGACGAACCAATTTATTTCTTCGCAGCTACACTTTGCCGAATCAAAATTTCTTTTGTAGCTACATTTTGGCAGTGGGCCAAATTTTTTTGCAATTACACTTTGACGGCGGGCCAAATTTCTTCCTTGCAGCTACAATTTAGTGGCGTGCCAAGTTGATAGGTGCGACGAGCACTTTTTGATATCGCATAATGAGTGACTTTGCCATTTTGCAATTTTGAGGAGTTTTTTTTTTTGTTGGACTGAACTTGGAACAGGCCTCCAAGATGCCTGCGTACCCTGAACAGGGATCAAGTCATCACATAGTTCAATTTTTTTCCTGAAAAGTTTATACTCGTGTCAAAGAGTTCTTGATTTTTTTTCAGGTAGACAGTTTAAACTCATGTCAAGGAGTGTCATCTTTTTTTATTTTTTTAGGTAGATAGTTTAAACTCGTGTCAAGGAGTTCTTGATTTTTTTTTTTTTTTTTGGGAGACAGTTTAAACTTCTATCAAGGAGTTCTTGATTTTTTTTTTTTTTTTTGGGAGACAGTTTAAACTCGTATCAAGGAGTTCTTGATTTTTTTTCTTCAGGTAGACAGTTTAAACTCGTGTCAAGGAGTTCTTGATTTTTTTTTTTTAGATAGACATTTTAAACTCGTGTTAAGGAGTGTCATCTTTTTTCTTTAGGTAGACAGTTTAAACTCATGTCAAGGAGTTTCATTTTTTTTGTTTGGGAGATAGTTTAAACTCGTATCAAGGAGTTCTTGATTTTTTTCCAGGTAGACAGTTTAAACTCATGTCAAGGAGTGTCATCGACAGTTTAGGCTCGTATCTGGGAGCACCATCGACAGTTTAAGCTCGTATCTGGGAGCACCATCGACAGTTTAAGCTCGTATCTGGGAGCATCATCGATAGTTTAGGCTCGTATTTGGGAGCACTTTAACTTTAATAATTTTTTTCAACTTTGCAAGAATCAGACGACAATCCAAGCTTATATTGGAGGGCACGGACTATCTCGTCGTCACTTTGAGGATTTTTTTCTTGGTTTCCTTGACTTAATGACCCTCGTGATTTTGCACTTTCGGTTAAAGTCATTGTTGTAGCATAGTGCGTTTCTTGATGCAAGTCTTTCGAGATGATGCTTATAATGAAAGATGAAGCTACTTCGTCATCCAAGTTATGAAGTATATTATTTTCTTCTTCGGACTCACTTCCCTCATCTTCTTGAAGGTTGTCGGGTATATCAGGAACATCTTCCCTGGCACCGTGATTTTCCATGCTAAGCTCCATGTCGTGGGCTCAAGTAACAAGCTATTCAAATGTGTGAGGCTTAATCCCTTGTAGGATGTAAAGAACCTCCCAGCGCATGCCTTGCATACATGCTTCAACTATAGAAATTTCTGATAAACGATCCTTGCAGTCAAGACTTAGAGCTCGCCAATGGTTGATGTAGTTAACCACGGGTTCACTCTTCATTTGTTTTGTATTTGTAAGCTCCAGCATACTAATAATACGACGAGTGCTATAGAAACGGTTGAGAAATTCTCGTTCCATTTGCTCCCAATTGTCAATACCTCTAGCTTTGAGGTCTGTGTACCAATCAAATGCATTCCCTTTGAGGGAACGAACGAATTGCTTGACAAGGAGATCGTCGTTTGTACCAGCATTGCCGCAAGTTTCTACAAAGTGTGTGACATGTTGCTTGGGATTTCCTTTTCCGTCAAATTGTTGAAGCTTTGGAGGTTGATACCCAACCGGCATTTTTAAGATGTCAATTATTTTCGTGTAAGGCTTTGAGTACATGCGAGCACTTTGAGGAACGCCACTGTATTGTTCGTTTATGCAATTCGCTATCATGTCTTGAAGTTGTTGAACAGAAAGTGAGGTGACGGAGACAACTTCAATTGTTGGATTAGCAGACATGTCATTTTGATCGTCAACTGGAGTGGTCTTTGGCATGGAATTAGAATGAGGAATTCGGCCTTTGCTTGACTCAGCATTGTCATCATGCAATTTTAACTTTTCTGTCAACGAGGCAATTTTCAGATCTTGCTCCTTGAGAGAGTATTATAATCTTTCAACTGTACGGGCCATAGTCGTCAATTGCTTTTCATACAAGGTAGTACTCGTCATCATGATTGGCATAGTGATGGAGTCAGAAAAATCTTTGGTCTTGGGTGGACTAGCCTTGAACTTGTGACTGAAGCAACCTTTGAGGTTGTAGGAACCTTCTTCCTTGCCCCCGATGAGGTGGAACTTGAACTTGTGACTGGAGCAACCTTTGAGGTTATAGGAACCTTCCTCCTTGCCCCCAGCGAGGTGAAGGCAGTATGAGTTTGAGTTGTTACTTTGACAGATTTGGCAGAATTGACTTTTATCGCAAAGTGCTGTCTTTTGGCAGGAACGGATGATTAACTATGCTCCACATCATTGAACTTGTAAAGGTGTTTGTACCACTTGACGAAGTTGCAACCTTCTTGCCACCATTTGTGATAGTATTGATGTTATCCGTCATGACTGTGATGTCTTTGGTGGTATTCTTGCTCTTCGTCTGAATCTTATTGGAAATTATAGAATCTGACGATGAATTTGTTGAGGATTTGATGTAGGAGAAAGAGATGAGAGGCAGAGGATGTCCCACCGGGCGTGCCAGAAATTTGTACACACAAATTTTGTAGTCCTGCAAATAGAAACAAAATATGGGCAAAATAATAATTTTATTAATTTATGAATTTGGAGTACAATCCTCTGTAGGTCCTCTGATTCGATCTTTTTTTTGTTGGTGATTGGATCCAATGGCTGCACGAGCTTGTTCTTGAATCACCGTGGAATTTGATGAAGAATGACACATCGTTGGATGTGCTTGTTGTTGATCACCGTAGAATTTGATGAAGAACGGCACGACTTTGGATATGCTTGTTGTTGATCACCGTGGAATTTGATGAAGAACGGCACGTTGTTGGATGTGCTTGTTGTTCTTCGCTTTTGGGTTTGGATTTTGAATTTGTGTCTCTGACTTTTGAATCTCTAGATTTCTGAGTCTTTGGACTTCTGAATTCTGAATCTCTGTATTTTTCTGAACCTTTTGGTTTTCTGACTTTTTGTCTGAATTTTTTACTTTGTCTGACTTTGTGTCTGAATTTCTGACTTTGTGTCCTTTGTTGAATTTGAGGAAGAATGGCACGCCTTTGGATGTGCTTGGTGTTCTTCGCCTTCGGGTTTGCCTTCGGGATTTCTGGCCCTCTGGATTTCTGTACCTTCTGGATTTCTGAGTCTCTGAATTTCTGGACTCTGAATTTGTGTCTCCCTGAATTTCTTCTTCCAGGCCTCTATTTATAGGCTTCTTGGATTAATAAGATGATGACACGTGTTATCTCCTGATAAGGAAAAAAAATCATAATTGGGCCGGGCCGGTTATATTACGATAATTATCCTTAAAAATAATTATTCTAAATATATTTTATTAGAAATAATTATCTATTCATTTAATCATCTGGGCTGGGTTAATTAAATAATTTAAGTGGACCAATTTTGGACCAATTAAATAACTTAATTAAACATTAAGCCCATATTTAATGGGTCCATTTGTCAAAACCAAAGCCCACTAAATTTTTAGTGTCTACGGTGATTCTCTTTTGATTTTGATTGTATTAATCTGATTTTTGCTCATTATAGAATAATGGTTTGTTCTGGTTTGATGATTTATTAGGAATGGTTTGTTCTGGTTTGAGAAGATTTACCTTTTAGTATTTGGGGAACTTCGAATCTGTGCAGTGGAGATTTGAGGTTAAATTAAAATAAATGATAGAGAAGATTTGTCGTTGAAGATGGTGAGCCGCTCGACGGCCGGTGGTTGGAAGGTGTGGAGGTGGTGCCATTGCCGAAGCTTTCGGGTCTGGCTTGGGAGTGGTGGTGATTGTTATGTGGTTGTGTGTGTGCGTATATATATATATATATATATATATATATATATATATATATATATAGAGAGAGAGAGAGAGAGATGAAAAGGGTAATTTGGCCATTTAAGTATTTTGATATTTTATAATTAAAATTAATAAAATAGTGAAGGGTAAAATGGACTTTTCACATATTTTAAGGCTCTGTTTGGATGGCAAATTTCACAAAGGGGTGTGGTTGTCCAAAAATAGGCAAATTTTCATCTAGGTGTCCTTTTAGCAAACTTCAAGAGGTATCTCTGTACTTTACCCTAAAAACAAATATAAACTAATAAAAACTTATCATGTTTGTATGTTACCCTTAATGGGTCGTGGAATGACAATTTAACCTTATTATTTAATATTAAATAAAAAATTGATAATTGTTATTGTAAAAAAACAAATTTAATCTTCGATAGGCTCATTCCAATTGGAAGCAAACACTCACTAAATTAAGGAGCACATTAAATATTAATTGAAATGTACCCTACAAAGGTTAAATTCATAATTTAAAATAACAATTATCAGTATTTTAGTTTAACGTTAAATAATATGGTCAATTTTATCATTTCACATCTCATTTAATAGCATTATTTTGATTCTATTAGGAATTTAGGAGTGAGATAATTTATAAATACACTGGGTTATTTGTGATTTTAGCCTCAAAAATATATAGGGCTTGAAATAGATTTGTTTACTTTTCAAAAGCTAATTAATTGAAATAATTGTTATTATTCATTAATAGAAGGTAACCAGGCCCAGAAATTATTACATAGCCCGAGCCTTTGTTTGGAATGCTGGATTTGATAATTATAGAATTTTAAAAAGCTTTTTAATTACGTTCCAAATCTAGTCTAAAAAGGCCGAATTTGACTGAATAACTATTTATTAATTATATATTTTCTTAAGGGGATAAATCACATAACCCCCCTGTACTAATTTTTTCGTTCAAAATGCCCCCACTAAAATTAAACACCCCCCTGAACTAACAAAACTCATTAAGTTGCCCCGAAATGACAAAACTGTCCTTCTAAGTTAATTGTAAATTTAAAACTTATAATATTATTATAAGATTACAAAAATACCCCTTAGTTGGTGGGTCTACTGTTCATCTCCATCTTCCTTTGATTTCAAGCACCAGCCATCTTCCCCTAAATTCCCCCTCTCCACCGTCAGAGCCCACTGCCACATCACCATCATCGTCGACCCTAGCAACGAGAGTGCCTTTGCCGTCAAGTGGGAGGTACAGAACTACCTCCGCCCCAGGGATGGCGTGATCCTCCTCCACGTCCGCCCTACCTCCGTCCTCTACGGCGCCGATTGGGGCGCCATCGTCCTCTCCGTCGACACCGACTCCGATGAGTTGCAATAGAAGCTCAAGGATGAATTTGACAACTTCACCGCCAGCAAGGTAAGAACCAAAGTATCGTTGTGAACACTTCCTTTTGCGGCGGCGTTGCCACAATCACCGACCCAGTCAAGTTAAAATTTCGATTTGGACCTCCTTGTGCGACTCTGGCAACATTTTTCCTCTATTTGCTCCTCTTGTAAGTAGCTAGAAACACCCCAAATTGATCGGACTCTGTATTCGCCTGAATATCCGCCACCGAAGGACACCCCAACTCACCGATTTCGGCAATTCTTATCGCCGGCGTTTCCAAAATGGGTTCACCGATAGAGGACGATGTCGTATTGGTCCAGAAAGGGAAGAAACAAGGTGAGCCCCACGTAATCACCGTCAATTGTACTGACTATACCGGTGAGATAGAAGATGAGTGGTGGTGAGATGGTAGGTGGCTAGAGCTGTTTCAATAGTGTTCGTCTTTTTCTTCGTGATCTCGATCTCAATCACAGAAGGATTCATGGTCCAATAGTGCTCGTGGGTTTTGGTAGCTTATCCGCAGCCGCGACCCAATATTGAGCAATACCCAGAGACATTCCTTTCCATGGCAATGATGCTAACTGATGCGATGGTGCGTCTGCAGGCGGGCGGTTATGGCAGGTTGAGTGTAGCGCTGCAGGTGGAGTACTATCAACTAAAGGGCCTTCACAACATGACGTTGTTCGCTTTTGACGATGCTTCCATCCATAATTCTGGTAATTTCAATATCTATTTTCGCAATTTGAGGTTCCACATCGTGCCCAACATGTTGCTCACCGCCTCTGATTTGGAGAGGTTGCCGCTGTTGACGGAGTTGCCCACCATGAAAGAGGGGAAGAATCTAGTGGTGCATGCGTCGGCCCCACTCAGGATCAGCAACGTCAACATTGAGACTCCTGATGTTATCCGCAACAACAGAATTGCCATTCATGGACTGTCCTACCTGCCTTTCTCATCAGATCATCATGATGTTGATTTGGACGGACGTTATTGAAACAGCTCTAGCCAAGGTGAAATCAAAAGAAGATGGAGATGAACAGTAGACCCACTAACTCAGGGGTATTTTTGTAATCTTACAATAATATTATAAGTTTTAAATTTACAATTAATTTAGAAGGGCAGTTTTGTCATTTCGGGGCAACTTGATGGGTTTTGTTAGTTCAGGGGGGTGTTTAATTTTAGTGGGGGCATTTTAAAAGAAAAAATTAGTATAGGGGGTTATGTGATTTTTCTCCTTTTCTAAATTAATTCTTCAATAAATAATAATAATAATTTTTTTATTAATAAATTTCATGTTTGAGAGCCATCACATAATTCTTCAGTTGTTTGTCTTTAATTTTGGAGTATATTTTAGGGAAAATTACATATAAAATGGAGTCAAAGTTTCATATTTACTTAGAGGCTGAGTCAAAGTTCCATATTTCTCTAAAATGGATTGCTGAGGTGGCACATGGTTTTTTACTGTTTAGAAATTGTGGTGCCTAAAATACCCTTCCGCGAAGGTAGTACTTTTTCTTCGAAGGTACTACTTTTTTGAACTGAAGGTATTACTTTTTGGCGTCCAGGTACCATGTTTTTTAAACACCCGGGAAGGTACTACTTTTTTTCCAAAGGTACTACTTTTTTGAACTGAAGGTACTACTTTTTTGCACTGAAGGTACTACTTTTTTGTTAGGAAAGGGCATTTTAGGCACCACAATTTTCTAAATAGTAAAAAACCATGTGCCACCCCAGCAATCCATTTTAGAGAAATATGGAACTTTGATTCAGTCTCTAAGTAAATATGGAACTTTGACTCCATTTATATGTAATTTTCCCTATATTTTACAATAAAATAAATATTTTATTTATTATTTAAATAAGGACAAAAATAATATTATATCATTTTTATTCAAAATTCCATTTTAAATCCAATTTATTCCAAAAGAATTTCATTTTAATTCCGATTCAGATTTTTTTTCAAATCCTAAAATAATTGGTAAGTGTTCGCAGAAACTTGCAAGACCCTCTTTGGTTCTTCGTTTCTCTCTCTTGTTTCTCTCTCTAACATTGTAGTAGCAGGAGTGGGAGTAGGAGTCTTCGAGTTGGAGAAGTAGAGAGAGATGCCAGGGGCAACAATGGAGATGGAACCAGTGGAGCCACAATCTCTGAAGAAGCTCAGTTTCAAATCCCTAAAGCGAGCTCTCGATCTCTTCTCTCCTCTCCATGGCCACTTAGCCCCACCTGACTCCGAGAGGTGTTGTTACAACCATCGATCCATCTCTCTTTTTCTGTTTATCTATCTATATACATCTCTCTATATATATTTTGTATTACGCATATATGCTTATAGAGAGGAGGTTATTGAAAATTATTCCCTCCCCGTCTTCCTTTCTAAACCCTAATTTTGATGTTTGTTGTAATTAATAATCGTTTGATATTCCTAATTCGATCGTAGCGTCTTTCTCACTTCAATTCCTGATGCATTCAACATTATTTACTGAATGCACTATTTTTTTGGTGCAGTAAGAAGATACGCATGAGCCATAAGGTTAGTGATCATAAATTAATTTATCAATTTATGCATTTTTGGTTTTTAGAATATTTGTGACAGCTTAGATTGTTTGTGAAATTATTATTATCTTTATCTGGAGCAAGATTTTATAAGTTGGGTATATTAATTAGACAAGTTTGGTGATGAAACTTTTGATTTTTTTTTTTTTTTTTAATCTAATAATAGTATTTAGTTCGTCAAACCATATAGTATCTGTTTGTTTGGTTTTTGTATGTTTGTGTCTTTTATAACGGGAATAAAATTTTAATGTTGAAGCTCAATGTGGAGTATGGAGGGATAAAAACCACAGAGACCCAGCTTCCTGCCCAAGCGAAGTCAGCTGCACAAGATCAATCTCAGCAAACTCCATCCAATGCTCTTGCCCTTCCAGGTTCCTATTATTATTATTATTATTATTATTTAGCAGTAAACTATCTGTAGTCCAAAAAGGGAAAAAGGTAAAGGAATTTTTCTTGGGTGATAGAAGAGATTTATTTTAGGAGACATTGCTTGGTATAATTGTAAAAGCACAGGCCTGACAAGCATGAGAATGTCGGCTCGAGTTTGAGAGTGCCACATTCTAGTCTGTACAAAATAATGTGGAAGGTTTTCCGTCTCCAATGTTTCCTCCTATCACCCTGCATATGCAGTACTGGCACCAGACAGGAATGGTGGGAG
Source organism: Cornus florida (assembly GCF_030987335.1). NCBI lineage: Eukaryota > Viridiplantae > Streptophyta > Magnoliopsida > Cornales > Cornaceae > Cornus > Cornus florida. The sequence continues at coordinate 29,567,147 of NW_026775571.1, read as the reverse complement.
AATTAGGGAATGAATATTCTGTTATTTAAAAAAAAAAAAAAAATCTTTATCAAGTTGAGACATTGCTTTATGGTTAATTAAGGTTTTCATATTTTTGTTTTTTGATAATTAACTAAGGTCTTAAAAAACTTTTACTACTATTAGATCACCTCGATACTAGATTTTTGGTTTAGGGTTCAAAGAAGTTGAATGGGTGTAGATTTAGGTTTTTATATGAAGTTAACCAAAGTCAAAACCAAAGGATTTCTCAAAACAACTGCTTTCGTTATCTAGGATCGATAATAGAAAAGGATGGAGAATAGAAAAGGATGGAGAGATAGATAGTGATGTAACTTGTAGAATTGGTCCTGGTTGGACAAAATGGAGGCAACCTAGTGGAATTTTATGTGATAAAGGAATAACACATAGGTCATAGGCTAAATGGAAAATTCTATAGGACTATTATGAGACCAACTATGTTGTATGGAGCAGAGTGTTGTGCCCTAAAAAAGACAAGAACAACGGCTTCATGTAGCGGAAATGAGAATGTTAAGATAAATGAGTGGAGTGACTAGAAGAGATACGGTTGCTAATGAGAGTGTGAGAGGAAAACTAGGTGTAGCACCCATCGATGGGAGTATTCGAGAGAGTAGGCTTAGATGATTTGGACATGTATATCGGAGACCTAGTAACGCACTGGTCAAATGAGAAAAACTAGTTGCAATAGAGGGAGAGACGGAGAGAGAGGCCAAAAATAACATGGGATGAGGTTATTAAAAATGATTTTAAAAAGTTAAAAATAGTAGTGAATTAGCATGTAATAGAAAAGATTTGAGAGAGAATGCATGTGAAACAATACAAATGAAACTATACACATGTTCTAATAGATCATGATATTCAGGCCAACTAGTTGGGCCTGAATTGTTTCACTTTGACAAGTAGGCCTAACTAGTAGGCCTGAATATCATTTTCCGTCGAAATATTATGAAACTATATGGGCACAAATTCTTTTGTAAAAACTTCCAGTTTTTGCCCTTCGTTTTGGGGTTTTCATGGGTAGGGCGCCCCCTTTGGTGGGGGGGGGGGGGGGGGGGGGGGGGGATGTTGGGGCGGGCGTCCAAACTGCATGTAGTTCGTCCAAACTACATGTAGTTCTTCCACTACATCCCTTGGCAACATGTTAGACTGCTGTGGGGTTGGAGGAAATTGGGAGGCTGGTTCTTTTAACAAAAATGCAAACACATATAGGGAGGCTGGTTCTTTTTAACATTGAAGCTCAGCAAGTCATTGAGGTGCAATTAGTTTGATATTGAATTTTACTGTTTTAGTTTCAAAATAGTACAACAGTAAGATGGGGATACATTTGTGCCACTTTATAGATGAAATTTTGGAAAAGGCAAGTCATTTTTAGTAATTATTAAGCAATCCAGTGTCACCTGAAACATGGAACCTTTGAGACATAGAATCCTATATAAGCTTTTGTATAGTGGGCATATATTGATTATGAGGTATGAAAATGTGTCCCAGTATGTAGTTGTCTAGCATATTATTGTTGTTGTTTCAACTTTTAGCAATTCACATTTACAGTAAACACTAAAAAAAAAATTTCAATGGAATTTCTTAAAATTTAACATTTTTGGTGGTTTAATCAGATTGTTCCACTATAATAACTAGATGTGGGGTTAAAAAGGGTTATTTTTATTTCTTTACTCATTGATCAGCCTCGCCAATATATAAATTTTCCTTTGCTTTTCGTATGATATGGAATTGAAAGTTAAAAGACGAGTTGCATCCTGTCTTTTTAAATTTTGACATTATAAAATGCTAAAGAGGTTTACGTTCACGTTTCTAAATCTGTTGACTTGGATCTGGATTTTATGTATAGGTCAGGACAACTCTAGAGATTCGCAAAAGGGAAGGGATCAAAATGATTTAGTTGTTGGTCCGTCTCTGCAGTCAAAGGGATTGTACGTATGCATACTTATTTATGTTGTTTTAGAGGGTTATGCGAATATATTTCTGGTTCTATTGATTTCCTGCGTTCCCTCCTTACTCATTGATACTTCACTCATGCCCTCTATATCCAACTTTTTGAATTTGCTTCCCAGCATTTTGGCTACTTTTAGATGTTAATCATCCAAAACGATCTTTTATCTCAGCTGACCCTTATTTACCTTCCATGGGGAGATTTATGCTTTAACCTCAACAGTGTGGCTATTGCCTATTACTAAAAAGAAAATAAAGTTTATGACTATTCAATATATTGAGCTTAGACATGCAGAACTCTTATTTCTATTTGTTTTGCATGCTTGTTATCATTCCATTAATACAATCAACTTTTGCTGCTGGGCTGACTGTCGCTTATTTTTGGCAGAACTGACGTTGGTTTTTCGGGCAAGAACAGAACACTGCTGTTGTTTCTACTCCTGGTTCATCTGAAAGGTCTTAGACTTTTCTCCTTTCTTTTCTTTTTCTGTTGTCCTTATAGTAAATGCTTGATGTGAAAAACTTGCTTCCTTTCGTTATCATGCATTAATTTCATGCCTTATGGAATATTAGTTTACTTTTATGAAACACAGATACCTCTGTAAAGGAGTTGTATACCTATTGGATACTAGTATACCTCATCCTCAGTGGCCGTGGATATGTGTCTAGCACTTCCAAAACATATCCATAATTCAATCTGGAACTTGCATATTCTAAGTGTATTCATTATTCAGAAAGAGAACTTTCTATTAAACCACATATTGGATACATTTTCGATACTCCACAATATATGTTTGGCACGTATTGGATAATAAAATGTAGCATTTGTAGTATAAATTATGTTTATAATTGTAAGGAAAAGCGTAACAGTTAGGGTTTAAAATAGTTGGACCTTCTTAGAGAAGAAGAATGGAGATATAAATTTAGTTCAAAGTTTATGTCCGTGTAACTTATTGTTTTTTTTTAGGATAAGTAATGTGTTTTTTTATATTATAAGATAGAAATACAGAATATTGATAGATTCATAAAAATGTGTCTGTTATACTGCTGGGGATTATTATTGGATCTGTTTGGGGTCTAGTGGATTATGCCCAGGTCCTCCAGAGGCTTGTTGGAGGCTTGGAGAGGTTGTAGAGTGGGGGCCCAAGCCCGTGATTATTGGAGGGTAGTGCCTTTGTGCATTTGGTGGTGTCTATGGCAAGAAAGAAATAGTATATCTTTCGAAGGAAAGGAGACTCCTATTGGAATGCTGAAATTCTCCATTATTAGCACTCTTTTTTGTTGGGTTCTAGGGAGAAATTGTAACTCCGTGATGGAGATTGTTGGTATCTTGACTCTTTGACAGTTTAGAGGCCCTATTTGGCCTTGTGTAGCTTTTGAGGGATGCGTTCCCCTTTTGAACACTTTTTTATACACTTGTACTTGTCAAAAGAAAAAAAAAAAATGATAAATTGTTGCTTTGGGTGATAGATGGCACCTAGGATAAAAGAAAAAAAGTGTCTTATATAATTGAAGTATTAAATACATATTCAATTTTTGTTGTTTTGTGTACATGTTCCTTTTCTTTCAAATTGACATGCCGATATGCATTATGCATAGCTGCACCTAATATGCATTACTTGCTATTTGGGAAATAAATATATAATTTTCTCTGCTCTAATAAGTGGTTGCCATTACAAAATGAAGTTTAGTGATACATTCTATACTCTCTGATTTTTTGGATTGACCATATGTTTATTCTATATTTGCTTATGGATCCCAATTCTTGAAAAAATGGCTAGGTCTGGTTAAAAGTTTAAATCCTCTTTGTTACTTCCAGGAATCTCTCAACTTCAGCCCTTATGGAAAGAATTCCAAGCAGATGGCCGCGCCCTGTATGGCATGCTCCGTGGAAAAACTACAGGGTAAGAACCTTTTCCTTTTCCCTTATTGCAGGGGATGGGAAGTTGGTGGTGGATATATATATATATATATATTGGAGTTCTTGTCATTGTTTATCCAACTACAAAAATATGTTGTTTTACCAGTCAGGAAAAATCAATGCTGAGATTGACTCAAATTATATATGAACATATACTGATTTACACTAGCAACAATGAGAGGCTTCAGTTATAATATTTCATTAGAACTTAGTTATACCTGGCTTATGTGACGTAAGGACTTGCCATTATATATCTATTGATAGTTGCTCCCTTTATTCCAAATTTTTTTCCATTCTAGAAATTCCAACTGTTTAAGACCAGCATTTATTACGTTCAAACTCAAATCGAAAGCACGATTAATCAAAGCTGACCCTCCAATTCGAAAAGGATAATTTTGTAGATTTATGAAATTTCATATATTGGCTTTTTAAATTGAACATCTATATTGGGGTATTCAAACAAGGAAAATATAAATCAACAAATTTGGAAGGAGGGAGTATTGGTTTCTCTATTGGATGGGATAATGTCTTTCAACATATCTTTTTTCATACTCTTCTGAACAGAGAATATATTAGCTATTCTTCCATCATATTAACCAGTTGTATTTTTGACAAAGGTATATAAGAGCTATATTGAGGGATTCGTGCTCTATCAGATACATCCATGGTGAAATAGCTAAGGGCCTACTTGGTTTGTCACTCATAAAACAGTTTACTATTTTCAGAGAACTGAAAATCAGAAATTTGTACAAAAACTCTGCGTAGTTTTCTGAAATCTGTTTTCTGACCAGTTATAAAATTTTCTGTTTTCAGAGAACTGTCTTTCGTAGTTTACCCGAAAACAGTTTTCTAATTTCCGAGTTCTTGAGAACTGTTTTTAGAGTGACCAACCAAGCAGGCCCTAATGATATAGCAAATATAATTTCATAGTGCATACATGTATGCACTACTATGAATTTGTCTGTGACCTATGCACAACTCTGAATTTTTCTGTGACCCTGTTGGTTCTTCCATCTTGTGTTTGTATATTTGTGATGAGTTGTAAACCTCCTGGAAACTAAATCTCTTGTTGATGACTTATCTGCTTTACCATTTACTAATTGAGCTGCATGTGTTTCTGTTTTCAATCTTGATTACCAACTTTATATGTTTTCTAACATTATTAATGTTAAACTTGCGCAGGTTATTAGTGGCCATCTGGGATGGGTGAGATCTATAGCGTTCGATCCAAGTAATGAATGGTTTTGCACAGGTTCTGCAGATCGAACAATCAAGGTAAGAAGTTTCAAACTTTTTTCTGCAGATGACTGCTTAAGATTTCTTTCTCCCATTGAGTTGATCATATGGTTTTGTAATATATTTATGAGCTTTTGATAATAAAATTTAGCAAATTGTGAAGTACTGCACTGTTATGTGGAGATTAAAGATTTGCAAGTATTAAAGTTATCTGAAGTGTGGCGGATTCTTCCCTGAAAACAGCGACAAGACAGCAAAACTGCAATGAGCCTGCTAATTAGGAATTACAACCATAGTTACAAATTCTCTATCACCATTTAGACAAATTATATTTTATTCTGGAGCCTGAATTGAGTTGGAGAAGAAAAAAATTTGGAGTTGATATCTTCGAAAAATAAGAAGAATTAGTTATTCTAATTACATATCATGACACATTCACGATGAGGGTCAGTAGTGTATATTGGTTACTTTAATTGATGAAATCAAACCAGGGGTATGATAATTAAAAGTTTGGAGAGAAATTATAGTCTAGTGAGGGTTTGAAAGAAATAGTGACTTCGAGTGTCACATATCCAGAATCTTTAATGGTATAATAGTGAATTAGTGATGATTGAAGGTCAAGGGATACGAAAGAGTGAAAAGTTTTCCCACCCAGGCTTGACTATTAATGAGGGAAAGTTGAAGATATTGCTTATAGAATCAAAAAATATGTGATAGATTTTACCTATCAAAAAAAGGAAAAAAAGAAAAAGAGAAGAATGTAGGATAGATGAAGTAGTACTTAGATTTATTGTGATTTATGTGTATGATATATGCTTATGGATTTGAAAGGAATATTATAAAGTACTTGTAAGACTGTTTAACTGGGACACAATGTTGGGCATTACTGTATCTTCATAAACTCAAGTATTACCGAAATGGGGATGTTGAGAAAGAGTCTAATAGCAGCAGCACCAATTGGAGATGAAATGAAGGAAAACTGATTAAGATGGTGTAGCCATGTGCAGCAAAGATGAATCAATATTCAATACATTGGCAAGGAAAGTGAGATGGTCTGTGTTGAACTGCTAAGGAAGTAGGAAAGACCAAACTTAATGTGGTTAAATTGCTTCTCAAAAATAATAATGTGGAAAATTCAATTCTATAAATAAGGAAACCGTGTGTGCATAGCTGTAATTAGCTAAGGAAACCGTGTGTGTATAGCTGTAATTAGCTAGGAGATCTTGTAATAATTAGCTAGGAGATCTTGTAATGTTTTAGTCATTGTAATTCCTGATTTTAGGGAATTAGTATCTCTAGGATTAGACAATTTCCTAGTTTTAGAGTTTCCTAATTTAGATCCTCTGAAGTGTATATAACAGTGTAATTTCATTGTGATTTCAATACAATTGAATTTCAGCCCAATTTGTGTCATGGAATCAGAGCTGTAGGCTCAATTCTGGGAATTGCATTTCTAGTCTTGTGAACTCTCATTTCGCTAGACTGATTATTATCAATCTCCAACCCCACACTATCAACCCTCAAGACTATAACCCTTTTACCAAAAGACCATGTCAGAAATAGCCGACAACAGCAACACCACGACTACCTCGGAGGTTCCTTTGACTGAAGGCAGCAACTCGATTCCAACAGGGGAATTGCAGAACATCCAGGCAGCGTACAGGTTGAACGGGAAGAACTATCTAAAGTGGTCTCAACTGGTTCGCACGTTCTTGAAGGGAAGAGGCAAACTGAGTCACTTGCCCGATACTGGGCCTAACAAAGGGGATCCCAAATTTGATGCTTGGGATGAACAAGACTATGGTGATGTCTTGGTTATGGAACTCTATGTTGCCAGAAATCAGTGATACATGTATGTTTCTTAACACAGCCAAAGAAATATGGGAGGCCGTGAAGCAGACTTACTCTAAAGTTCGGGATGCTGCACAAATCTATGAAATCAAGACCAAGATTTCATCCACCAAGCAAGGAAGTCGATCAATCACAGAGTACTCCAATCTGTTGCAGAGCTTATGGCAAGAGATGGATCATTACCAGTGCATTCAAATGAAATGCAGCGAGGATGCAGCCCTCCTTAAGAGGTTTGTCGAAAAAGACCGAACTTATGATTTTCTTGCAGGACTGAACATTGAATTTGATGCAATAAGAGTCCAAATACTCGGAAAGGAAGATCTGCCATCACTTAATGAAACAATTGCAATTGTTCGTGTTGAGGAAGGAAGAAGAGGAGTTATGATTGAGAATAACCCAGTGAACAGTTCGGCCTTGGTTACAAAAGCTGCAAATTTGAGGAACTTTGGCCGGGAGCAGCCATCTAATGAAGACAACAAGCGGGCAGATTTTACAAGGCCAATCAATAAAGATTCCCTATGGTGCACATATTGCAAAAAGTCCCGCCATACTAGGGACAAATGCTGGAAACTCTACAGCAAACTGGAGACGGCAAACAAAAATTGGACGGCAAAAGGTGGACAGCCAAAGGGACAGGGGCAGGCGTATATGGCAAATATACAACAAGCCGGAGAAGGTAAATCTCAAGAATCATCTATTGAGTTCGATAGAGAGGAAGTTGAGAAATTAAAGAATCTGCTGGGATCTTTGGAGAAACCATCTACAACAGGTACTTGCACTTTGGCGTTCTCAGGTATATCTTCCTCTGCTCATGCTTTTAAAGTCTCGGATATATCCACCACAAGCTCCTGGGTCATTGACTCAGGAGCTACAGATCACATGACCCACTCGTCACAAAAATTTATCTCATTTACACCTTGTCTTAGCAATAGGAAGATAACAATAGCCGATGGTTCTGTGACAACAGTGGCTGGTCAGGGAGATGTTTTTATAAGCAAAACCCTCACACTTAGAAATGTTCTCCATGTACCAAAATTATCCACCACAAGCTAATGACCCAGGAGCTACAGATCACATGACCCACTCGTCACAAAAATTTATCTCATATACACCTTGTCCCAGCAATAGGAAGATAACAATAGCCTATGGTTTTGTGACAACAGTGGCTGGTCAGGGAGATGTTTTTATAAGCAAAACCCTCACACTTAGAAATGTTCTCCATTTACCAAAATTATTTACCAACCTTTTGTCAATCCACAAGCTCACTAAAGATTCTAATTGCAGTGTGGTGTTTTATCCCTCTCGTTGTGTATTTCAGGAACAGGCACGAGGAGGATGATTAGACATGCTAGAGAAAGGGATGGTCTCTACCATCTTGAAGAACCCAGTGGTCAAGTTAGTGTTGCGAATTCCTCACCATTATCATTTCTTTCAGAGTCTTTTAAATCCAATAAAGACAAGATTTGGCTTCAACACCTCCGTCTTGGTCACCCGTCATTTAGAATCCTTAAAATTATGTTTCCTTTATCGTTCAAAGGATTAGATGTTGAAAATTTTCACGGTGATGTCTGTGAACTTGCAAAGCACAAACGTGCTTCTTTTCCAATAAGCGATAAAAGAACATCTGTTCCATTTACTCTTATTCATGGTGACATTTGGGGACCGTCCATTGTTTCTAACATTTCTGGGGCTCGGTGGTTCGTTTCTTTCATTGATGATTGCACTCGTGTGTCTTGGATCTTTCTTATGAAAAATAAATCTGATATGAGCTCTGTCTTTCTTGTTTTTTACAACATGGTCAAAACACAATTTGGTACTGAAATAAAAAGATTTCGTTCTGACAATGTTAAAGACTATTTTAATCAGTTTCTCTCACCATATTTTCGAGAAAAAGGCATAATACATAAATCTTCTTGTGTTAACACACCCCAACAAAATGGTGTGGCTGAACGAAAGAATGGTCACATTTTAGCTATTAAAAGAGCATTCTTGTTTCAAAAAAATGTTCCTAAGCAATATTGGGGGGGAAGCGGTTTTAACTGCTACTCATATGATAAACAGATTGCCTACAATGGTTCTTGATTTTAAAAGTCCTATGCAAATTTTAACGAAATTCTTTCCTAATTTCAATGCTTCAAGTAGTCTTGTTCCCAAAATATTCGGCTGTGTTGCTTTTGTCCATGTGCATTTTCAAAACAGGGGAAAACTTGATCCACGGGCTATCAAATGCGTCTTTATTGGCTATTCTTCCACTCAAAAGGGGTACAAATGCTATCATCCTCCCACAAGAAAATTCTATGTGTCAGCCGATGTCACTTTTGTCGAAGAAGATCATTACTTTACTCGTCCTTATCTTCAGGGGGAGATCTCTTTCACAGAAGATAAGGACAAGGATCTTTTTCTTCTTGATTTTCCATTATCCTCCTCCTCGGTTCCTGTCTTTGTTGTCCAGCCAAACACTCGGTCCGTTCCTGTTGATCAACTTTAGCTAGTCCAACTTGAGCCAAACATTTAGTTCGAATCCATACAACCTAAAACCGAGCCTCATACACCCAGGTCACAAGAGATGATAAAGGGAAAGCAAATTCAAGACTCTACTCGTCCACTGCTGGTTTTTTCAAGAAGAAGGGCGCCAATCACTCAATCTGTGTAGGTTCAATCACCCAAATCAACCCCTGCTCTTGGACTTAGCGAGGTAATTACTGAACCTATTTCTAATGAATATGGTGTCACTGAAGTTCTTGATCAAAGTGATTATGATATTCCCATTGCTATTAGAAAGAAACCTAGAGCATGCACCAAACACCCTCTGTGCTTATTCATGTCATACAAGAATCTGTCCCATAACCACAAAGCCTTTCTCACAAGCCTAAACACAATCTCCATTCCCAAAACCATATCCGAGGCATTAGGTAATGAGAATTGGAAGAATGCCATGAAGGTCGAAATGGAAGCACTTGAGAAGAACAAGACATGGGAATTGGTGAAATTGTCGAGAGGGAAGAAACCGGTGGGATTTAGATGGGTATTCACAGTGAAATACTAGTCAGATGGTTCATTGGAGAGGTACAAAGCAAGGTTAGTTGCTAAAGGCTATACCCAAACGTATGGAATAGATTATCTTGAGACATTTGCTCATGTTGCGAAGATGAACACCGTTAGAGTGTTGTTGTCATTGGCTGCTAATCTGGGCAGGAAATTACAGCAATTCGATGTCAAAAATGCCTTTTTACATGGTGATCTCAAGGAGGAGGTTTATATGGAAGTTCCACCGGGGTTTGGTTCGAATACAGGACAAGTGGTATGCAGGTTAAGAAAGGCGTTGTATGGATTAAAACAGTCTCCAAGAGCTTGGTTTGGAAGGTTTGCCAAGGTAATGCTTGATATGGGATACAAACAGAGCCAAGGCGATCACACCTTGTTTGTAAAGCACTCGGCTTTAGGGGGAGTGATTGCATTGTTAGTCTATGTAGACGACATTATAGTGACAGGTGACGATTTGGAAGGAATGGAGAATTTAAAGAAGTGTTTAGTGAAAGAATTCGAAATCAAAAAGCTTGGCAAACTAAAGTATTTTCTCGGCATTGAGGTAGCACATTCTCGGGAAGGAATTTTCATATCTTAGCAAAAATATGTAACAGATTTGCTGATGGAAACAGGCAAGTTAGGTTGCAGACCAGCAGAGACGCCTATAGAGTTCAACCACAGGCTTGAAGATGCTTTAGAAGAGACGGCAATAGATAAAGGCTCCTATCAGAGACTCGTGGGAAGGGTTATCTACTTGTCACACACTAGACCGGACATAGCCTATGCAGTTAGTGTTGTAAGTCAATTCGTGCACAATCCCAAAGAGTCACATCTTAGGGCTGTGTATCGAATCCTACAGTACTTGAAAGGCACACCGGGCAAAGGAATTCTATTTAAGAAGGGGGAGGAGCTAACTCTTGAAGCCTACACTGATGCAGATTATGCAGGGTCTGTAATTGACAGGAGATCTACCTCTAGTTATTGCACTTTTCTAGGAGGCAACCTTGTGACTTGGAGGAGTAAAAAACAGAATGTTGTGGCAAGATCCAGTGCAGAAGCCGAGTTTAGAGCAATGGCACTTGGGATTTGCGAATTATTATGGCTGAAAATTGTCTTAGAAGATCTAAGAGTCAAGTGGGAAGGTCCAATGAAGCTTTATTGTGACAATAAGTCAGCCATTAATATTGCACATAATCCAGTGCAACACGATCGTACGAAGCACATTGAAGTTGACAGGCACTTTATAAAGGAGAAGCTTGACAGTGGCCTAATTTGCACTCCATTCATTTCCACTAGCAATCAACTTGCAGACATACTCGCCAAAGGATTGTCTGGGACGTTTTTTCAGAGATTAGCAAGCAAGCTTGGAATGGATGATATCCATTCACCAGCTTAAGGGGGGGAGTGGAAAATTCAGTTCTATAAATAAGGAAACCGTGTGTGTATAGCTGTAATTAGCTAGGAGATCTTGTAATAATTAGCTAGGAGATCTTGTAATGTTTTAGTCATTGTAATCCCTGATTTTAGGGAATTAGTATCTTTAGGATTAGACGGTTTCCTAGTTTTAGAGTTTCCTAATTTAGATCCTCTGAAGTGTATATAACAGTGTAATTTCATTGTGATTTCAATACAATTGAATTTCAGCCCAATTTGTGTCAAATAATAATAATAATAATAATGTGATTAAATAAAGGTGAAAAACACGACAGCATGCTGCTTTAACAAATTGACAGCCTTTGGACAAAGCAGAATGATGAAAGAGGATTCACACAACCAACCGTCCCAACCCCTAATAGTTGGGACGAGGCACAGTTGAGTCTAGTTGAGTTAAGTTAGCCTGCCATGTAGAAGACACTAAAAAGGTCAAACGGAAAAGAAATAAATCTAAGAATAAGATGAACTGAAAAGAAGTAGTTCAAAAAATGAATTAGAACCAAATAGTTTTGTTAAAATTGACTTATAAATTTCATGATTGTGCCATAAATTAAGGAAGTAAATATCGGTGCTGAACCTCATGTTGAGAGAATTTAATCTGCATGTGATGATATTGATATGATCATTAGAAGACCTTGCCAAAGAAGTGAAATTACATAGTAGAAAATAGGAAACTTTTAATGGAACATTTTGGTAAATGGTTGGAGAGGGAAAAAAAAATTGAAAATCTTAGTGGAAGCTGTTAACAAATAATGACACAAAAACTTGATAATTGGATCATATGGTGAGTATTCATCAGTAAGATAGCATCCTCACACCTATAGAGTCAACCATGTAGAAGACTAACTTCAAGCGCAAAATTCTTTCAAGAATATATTTATTTTTGATAAGTTAAGATTCATTGAAAAGCACTCAAAAGGGGGAAAAATACATTGTGGAACTATTTTTTTGATGTTTAGGCACAAGTGATGTGATGAGTACTGAAAAGTGCGCATTTAAACCCGTTAAGCTTAAGCATTCTAGTACCTTTATCTATCTTACTTTGCCGTTTTAGACTTATTACGTGTTATTTATATTTCAGGCACTAATCCCAAAATTTAGCTAACTCAGCCAAATAAGAGCTTAATTGAAGCAATCCTGAGATAAACCAAAGGAGGGAGCAAAGTGGAGAAAGAAAGGAGCAAAAAAGAATCAAGTTGTGCAGCTGAAAAGTTCGATCGATCCAACTTAGAGTTCGATCGATCGAACATCTATGATCGATCACAGTACTTCTCGATAGATCCAACCTTGGCCTTTGCTGAAATTCCAAGTTCGATCGATCCAACATCACCTTCGATCGATCGAACCCTATTTTGTCCTATTCAAATGATTGATCTTATCCACAGCTGTACGCCTACCAACCACTTTTGTCTTTTTCCCCATAAATATCTTGAAAATATCCCAGCCTTGTCATTATCCGAAGGAGTCAAACCACTTCGATCGATCCAAGATGCAGTTCGATCGATCGAACCCATTTTCGATCAATCCAAGTTAAGGTTCGATCGATCGAACTTCCTCCAGCGAGAAAAAAGTTAAAGTCCAGCTCATTTATTCCGTCCTTCATCCAATCATTGGAGAATATGCCTTGCACGACCACAGCTAATCATGGGGTGTATTTGACCTACCTATATAAGGAATATGATACACTTTTTGAGGGAAAGTCTCTTGTCACACATTGAAAATCATCTTGGAGGCTATTCTTGGAGAGGAGGAAGGAGGAAGCTAGAGCAACCATTGGAGGAGATCTTCACCAACAAGGAGCAGCCATGGAGTTAGCCCTTAAGGGTTGGATCATCACTACCATGAGTGGCTAGACATCCTCTTGGGGCTAGAGTTAGCCCCAAGCATGCTTTCTATACTCTAATCTTGTGTATTATTGAGGGATTAGTGTTGTATGATACATCTTGATATTCATGTATATATAAATCTTGATTATTTCATGGTTTGTATGGTTTAGTGCTTTCAATTGACTATTCTATTCTATCCATATGTCTATGTATGCTAGAGTAGGATATTCATGTGCTTATCCCTAGATTTAGTGTTTTTGATGCATGTCTATGTGTATTGATGCTATAGATCTAGAGATTATCAAGATGATATGCTTAATCTATTTTGGTTCATTTGATGGTTTATGCCTATTCTTGATGGTTTGTGCCTCTCCCCTAGTCTAGATAGCTTTATTTTCATGCTAGTAGTGTAGATTTAGTGTAGTGGTAGTGTAATGTTAGATGGGAGGACAATCTACTCTTGATGTTTGATGCTCCATGCTTGTGAGTCCAAATGGCATATTCCTCTAATATTGTGTTGTATGTGGATTGTGAGCTTAATGAAGGATTAGTGACTTGTTTTGATCTATTGTGCTATCCCCATGTTGTCTAGACAATATATGCTCTATTGTTTAGATATATTGTGCTCTTCACATGATGTTTAGACAATACTTGCTTGATTTGTCATCCTTGCCAATTGAATCAACCTAATGCACACACACCCTTATCATATTGCAACACATCCATTACCCTCAATTGATCACTTGTTAGTAGTATAGAAAAGTATTGCTTGTTGGTGATCTCTACACCCCAAGACCTCTCTCTCTCTTGTTTACTTCATATTATTTTATTTAGTTGAATTCAATTTAGTTTAATCAACCAACCAATCAATTGTGTGATCACTCGACCTACTAACCCTAATTACCATAGTTTCACAATTCGATACACCATCAAATCTCTTGGGACGATCCCTACTCGCCCTATCTATATTTTATATAGAGAAAGGTAGTAGTGGCTTTCTATAAATGTAAAACTTGGCCACCTCCTAAATTCTCACACAACTCTTCAAGCTTTGTTGGTTGTGGCGACTCCATCAAGGAAACCAACAACATGATGGTTCGAATGTAAAAAGTTATTCTATCCTACGTTTGTATGTCTTAACCAACTTGGATACTATCTTAACTAAATACATTGGTTAAGAGAGTGAGGGGCACAGCAGGTAAGAAGACAGTAAAACAAGGTTGAAATGCCCTCGATCTTATGATCTCTAACAATACTTTATACCTAAAACTTACAGTTTACACAACTATGTTCTTCAATAAACTGTAGATTGATATAGTGCCTTCAATTTTTATTTATTTATTTATTTCTTTATTATTTTGGTGGATTAGTAATAATTTTGAATCTTTTTTTCCCCTTTAAAAAACCTGATGATCTTGATCAGTATAAATATGTTAATGTATAGATCGAGATTTTTCTGGACCAGCTACTGAAGAATTTTTTTTTTCCTTCTTTTGTGGTTGACAAGATATGGGACATAGGTAGTGGACAGCTAAAGCTCACACTAACTGGGCACATCGAACAAGTACGAGGTATATTTCATTTTAGTTATTGGTGTTGTAATTTATACTGTTGGCTAATCATGTTGTGGAAAGTGACTTTGTACTTCAGGCATTAGAATGGTAAAATTATATGTTTTTCTTTGCAGGGCTTGCTGTTAGCAACAAACATACATATATGTTCTCTGCTGGTGATGACAAACAAGTGAAATGCTGGGACCTTGAACAAAATAAGGTTGGTAAATGACTGCTTGAAAGCTGTTTTAGTGTAAAAACTGTGTTTGAACATATAAGTTTTCTTATTTTTCTTTGTTTTTGTTCTTTTAGGTTATTCGTTCGTATCATGGTCATTTAAGTGGTGTTTATTGCTTGGCTCTTCATCCCACTATCGACATTCTTCTTACTGGAGGTCGTGATTCTGTCTGCCGGGTATGAAATTTGTCATCGTAAAGAGAAAACACATCCTGCATTTTTTACTCTTTTAGTCTTTCAAGCTACTTGTTAGAGTGTGTTCTATATTTTGCTGACTTTAGCATAGAAGGATGATCTTAATAAATCTGCACTTTTCAGGTCTGGGATATCCGTAGCAAGATGCAAATTCATGCACTCTCCGGGCATGACAACACAGTTTGCTCAGTTTTCACTCGGCCTACGGTAAGCATTCTTTTAGGCAATGTGATAAATGATGTTTAACTCATACTATGCTTTACTTAGTATCTTTTCTTTTTTTCTACACGGTTGTCTGCAGAGCAAGGACAGTACTGCCAATGAGTTTAGCAACTTAATATTTATGCTCACATCTAATGAACATGCTATTAGGAATTTCCTGCTTGGGGATTATCTTAAGTTTAATTTTGATATGGATCTAGTGTACATAGAGTAAAAAGGAGAAGGCAGGCCCATTTAACTGTCCCAAGAAGATGGGATTAAGGTTTTTTGAGGTGCTGAGTAGGGAGAAATAATGATTGGGACTACCGTGGCCCTATGGGCATTAAATATTTCCCCCCTTCTATGTACTATGAGATTAAGCAAAAATGGTTTCTTGGTTATCACTCGTTGTCTTTTTCCCCTCCAATATGTCCATACATTATTTCTGAAATGAAATTGCCTACAACTTGAATTATGAGAAGCTTCTTACTATAAAAAATATAAACAAACAAACAAAATCAATAACCGGGTAGTTAAAAAATTAAAATCTGCAATGTTATTTCCTAAGAAACATTCTGATGAAGATTGCTTCTAAGTGTGGCTACTAGCCACCATAACATGGTGATGGAAGTGCCAGCGTGGAATCTAAAAGGAGGGGTGAGGTTAAGGCTTAAAAACTTCAAAAGAGTCTTGATAGAAAAAACCATTGGGATTGCAAGTAGCTTTGTTGCTTCATGAAACTTACACATCCTTGGAAAAATTAATTCTTCTCTATACTTAAAATAATGTTTTACTTTTTTATTGAATCGAGGAAAGGGCTTGGATTATTCTCTTTTATCAACATGGACACACGGTTTTATAACATCCAAAATTCAAAATGCACTATAACTAAGGAAAGCTTGTTTGATCTCCAACACATGTGAGGTGTCTGACATGACAAATATAAATTAATAATAATCTTCTTATTTTGTTTGATCCAGAAAAAAAAAAACAAATATTGTTATTTAGCTCATACAATTCATCTATCTTCTCATTCCTCTTTATGTTTTTTAGCATCATATCAAAGCTAATTGAAGAACTCTGTTTCCAGGATCCACAAGTCGTCACTGGCTCCCATGACACCACTATAAAATTCTGGGATCTTAGATATGGTAATTAATTTCTTGATTATTTTATTATTATTATTATTACTATTGTTGTTGTTGTTGTTGTTATTATTATTTTGTTTCCATAGTACTTTGTGCATTTCGCTTTCGCGTTTAATGATATCAATTGTCATGTCTGTCAGGTAAAACAATGGCAACACTCACACACCATAAGAAATCTGTGCGAGCAATGGCTCAGCATCCTAAGGAGTATGTACTTGCCTTTTGTATTCTGTTCTTTGTAAAAGAATGGAGTATGGTCGATTTTCAATTAGTCCCATTAATATTTAACTCTTCTTCCATCTTGAAATTAATTTTATCTTTTGATGTTGCAGGAATTGTTTTGCTTCTGCATCAGCTGACAACATAAAAAAATTCAACCTTCCAAAAGGAGAATTTGTGCACAACATGCTGTGAGTTTTTCAGTAATTCTTGTTGGGGAATTCTACATCTACAGTCTGCACTTCTTTAATATATTTGAACCATAGCCTTTTTTGCTTTTCATGACGAATAAGACAATGATAGATGACTGACTTAGACACAGTCCATATGAATATGGATTGGGATCACATATTCAAAATTCACAATAGGGAAAAAAGAAAAAGGAATCCCTTGCAAGCGAAAACCAAAAGTTGTGTACTTTCAGTTAGGTTGGTAACAACATTGAGGTAAATATGGTCAAACTTGTCAATATGTATGAAAATAAAAGCAAAACTAGGAAATGGTGATTGACTTGGTTCATCCCCTAAAAATTGTAAAAATTTCATCTCAAATGAGTAGAAGGTGATAGTAATGTAGGAGGATACATATGTGGTTGAAAGCGTGTCAAGGAAGAAATGACATGCTGGTCTTAATGGTACAAGATGCGCTCAAAGCTTTTGGATCAAGGGGTGGTTCCACAAAACAAGTGGGGGGATCAAGTTAATAACATACTACGTCAGTTTGCTTATTGTGCGTAGCCTATATCTTTACTGTTTTTGTATTATTTTTATTCTTTATAACTTATTTTATTATTATTTTTCTTCATTAAATAGAAACAAATATTCCTAACAAGACCTGACGACACCTCTGCCGATTTAGTCTCCTGCATACACACACCATGCGCATTGCAATATCTGATAGCTAGTTTTACCACCTTCCTTTAGTCCTGATTATTGAGCACCCCGGGATATTCCATGACACCATTGTCAACCCAAACAGTTTAAGATTTTAATTACTCTAAATCAGTGCTAAATAAATCCAAAATACTCGGACTGATTTAGAGTGAAGGCGTTTTATGATTTTAATCATTGAACCCATGCCTTCATTATATTTGACAGTAGGAATGGCTCCTTATTTTGCTACTAACTTATTTTATTATTATTTTTATTCTTTATAACTTATTTTATTATTATTTTTCTTCATTAAATAGGAAAAAATATTCCTAACAAGACCTGACGACACCTCTGCCGATTTAGTCTCCTGCATACACACACCATGCGCATTGCAATATCTGATAGCTAGTTTACCACCTTCCTTTAGTCCTGATTATTGAGCACCCCCGGATATTCCATGACACCATTGTCAACCCAAACAGTTTAAGATTTTAATTACTCTAAATCAGTGCTAAATAAAGCCAAAATACTCGGACTGATTTAGAGTGAAGGCATTTTATGATTTTAATCATTGAACCCATGCCTTCATTATATTTGACAGTAGGGATGGCTCCTTATTTTGCTGCTAACTTATTTTATTATTATTTTTATTCTTTATAACTTATTTTATTATTATTTTTCTTCATTAAATAGGAACAAATTCAGTGCTAAATAAAGCCAAAATACTCGGACTGATTTAGAGTGCAGGCATTTTATGATTTTAATCATTGAACCCATGCTTTTATTATATTTGACAGTAGGGATGGCTCCTTATTTTGCTACTAACTTGTGTGCATGAATGTGCTAATGTAAAACAACGTACTCATTCTTGGAAGTGAAAGTACCATTGTTTTATATTCTTAAGTTTCTCGCTATTATTATTTTTAGTTGTTTGTCTAGTCTGTTAATTTACACTGATACTTGAATTGTCGGGGTTTTCTCATGCAGCTCTCAGCAGAAAACAATCATCAACGCGATGGCAGTCAATGAAGAGGGTGTACTGGCTACAGCAGGTGAGAATGTAGTCCATTTTGGTTGAGACTAAATTTGATTGATCACATGTGAATGGATGTCCTTTGTTACATGGACTAGGGTATGTGTGTCGAACACTGGTATGTATCCATGTGTCGGACGTGTTAAATCTCCAAACAGAAGTACACACGGACAAGACTAAATATTCATTTTATTAATTATTTTATTGTATTTTCTAGAGTAAAGTAATGTTTTTATCTAATAGAATAATGTTCAATATAGACATTTAACTCATTTTAAAGTAATAATATAATATAAATGAGTGATTGAATATGTTTTTTGAGTACATGTCTAACCAAATGTGTCGGATACATATCCTATACCCATGTTGGATCAATATGTGTCCAGCACGGTACTTTACTACTTTTGAAGAGTCCATGTAACATAGATGATGTCACAAGTTTTATTCATCCAGTCAGCTTAGAAGTATCAACTTTTTCTTTATTTTTCCTCTTTTAGGTTTGGTTTTAGTTTTTTTTTTTTCTTCCCTTTTTTCTTGTTTGGATGGGGTTTGGTATTTTGCTAGTTGTGCACGGGTTTAGTGGTAGAACCCTCATTGCACATTCACCTTATAAACAGGGTTTATGTGAATAATTGTGAAACCACTTATTTATTTTTCTTGTTGTTGAAGGTGACAATGGGAGTCTCTGGTTCTGGGATTGGAAGAGTTGTCACAATTTCCAGCAATCCCAAACAATTGTACAGCCAGGTGTGTGTATCTTGTGTACCTTTATTCCATTTCTTGGGTTTTGATGTTTGTGTTGAAAGGAAAATCATGAACGTCGGGTTTATGTTTTCAGGCTCGCTCGATAGTGAAGCTGGCATATATGCGGTGAACTATGATGTTACCGGTACAAGACTAATCACTTGTGAAGCCGATAAGACCATCAAGATGTGGAAAGAGGATGAAAATGCAACCCCAGAAACTCATCCGGTCAACTTCAAGCCGCCTAAAGATATTCGGCGGTTTTAGTCGTATGCTGATCAGAGTGTTCCCCATAAAGCAGTTTCCCTTCCCTTCTATGAAGAAGCAGCTTCATGAAAAGCTTTGTGATATGTGTAACTTATGTGGGTGTACCATATTTGCAAAAAATTGAATTAGAAAAGTGAGTTGCGATAAAATGATCTAGAAAAGCTTTGTGATATTGTAACTGTAAGTTAATTATCTAAAAAAAGAAACTTGTTTGGATGTTACAAAAAGTGAGTTGCAATAAAATGACTAATTTTATAACACAGATATTAAACTTGGCTCTTTTACTTTACCGAAGATACGAAGATATATGCTTTGTTTGGTTGAAAGGAAGGGAAGCTAGGGATAAAGCATCCATCATTTGGCTCACATTTTTTCTTTCCTTCCTTCCCTACCTCTGATATTGGATGGAAAAGAGGAGGAAAAAAGAAAAATCGCTCCGTAAATATGGAAAATTACTTTGCTAAAGCCTACTAATCTGGAATGTATTAATGTGTATAATGAGAGTATGCGGATAAAAAATATATAGAAAATTTTTCCTTTTCTTTCAGTCAAACAATGAAATATTACTCATAAAAAGTGATCCACGATAATTTGGTCAATGAATCACGAGCGTGTACTCTTGACATCCATCTTTCTATTTTTAACTGATAATTAAGGTTCAATTCTTTTATTTAATTTGGTTTTTGTACCTTTTTTATTTTGTCTTTATTGCATTTTCTGCTGTTTTGCTTCCTTTATTAAATTTGTCCCTCCTTTCAATTATAATCAAAGTACGTAATTATTAAGTTTCGTATTTGAAGGAAAAAAATTTATTTTCACAGTAATTATCAATTGACATTTTTAACACTTTAGATTTGCAGGCAATAGTTTTTTTTTTTTTCTTGAAAAAAAAAAAAATCAATCAGATCACGTAAAAAAAGTATTCTAAAGTGACAAGAATATTAGAAGCCGACTTACAATTTCAACTACAAAATAAAGATTTATGTGTAACTCTCTAAAAAATATTTTTATCAATAGATCTGTCAAAAAATTACGGTCAGTAAAAAACATATTAGATGTTTGGTAACACATTATAATAAGTATTTTTCATAATTAAATAATTTTTTAATTTATTTTGTAATAATATTATTTAAAACATTTTATTACTAATTTTACAATAATATCCTTTAATTAAGAAATGAGTGTAATTATCTTTATAAAAAATAAAAAGGACATAATTGACTCATGAAAAAGTGTTACCTAAAATATTTAACCTCTACCCCAAATACAGTTTTAAGATTTCAAATTTTAGCTTCATTCAAATTTGGTAATCATTAAAAGTTTTTCAAAATAAAGAGTGCTTTTAAGCAGTATAGAAGCAAATCCATGTTTACGTTCAATTAATTTTTTTTTTTTTTTTTATTTTTTTTATTTTATTTTTTTTTTTTTTGAATTTTTAAAATGGTATCTCCTTACAACTCGTGATAGGATTGAATTAACAAAAAATAAAAAATAAAATAAATTCTGAGACAATTGCATTGCGTGAATGTAAATTTTAAGAGAAATTTATGTAAATAGAATAATCTCATATACCAATAGCAGAAAATTGTTGTTTTGAAAATTCGACCTACGAGCCCATTGGTCTCCTTTTAAACGTAAAAATGGATCAGTGTGTGATTTGTAAAATTCTCAGAGTGTTAAATTTATTTTCGCAGTAAGTATCAATTGACATTTTTAACACTTTAGATTTGCAAGCAATAGTTTTTTTTTTTTTTTGGTTAAAAAAAAAAATCAATCATATTATTATTTACTTTTTAGAAAAAAAGTATTCTAAAGTAGACCGGAATATTAGAAACCGACTTACAATTTCAACTATAAAATAAAGATCTATGTATAACTCTCTAAAAAACGTTTTTATCAATAGATCTGTCAAAAAATTGGGGTTAGTAAAAAATATATTAGATGTTTGGTGACACATTATAATAAGTGTTTTTTATAATTAAATAATTTTTTAATTTATTTTGTAATAATATTATTTTAAACATTTTATTACTAATTTTACAATAATATCCTTTAATTAAGGAATGAGTGTAATTATTTTTATAAAAAATAAAAAAGACATAATTGACTCATGAAAAGGTGTTACCTAAAATATTTAACCACTACCCCAAATGCAGTTTTAAGATTTCAAATTTTAGCTTCATTAAAATTTGATAATCATTAAAAGTTTTTCAAAATAAAAAGTGCTTTTAAGCAACATAGAAAATAAAATAACAAAAAATAAAATAAATTTGGAGACAATTGCATTGCGTGAATGTAAATTTTAAGAGAAATTTATGTAAATAGAATAATCTCATATACCAATAGCATAAAATTGTTGCTTTGAAAATTAGACCTGTAGGCACTAAAATTTTAATGGGCTTTGGGTTTTGACAAATGGACCCATTAAATAAGGACCTAATGTTTAATTAAATTATTTAATTGGCCCAAACTTAGTCCATTTAAATTATTTAATTAGCCCAGCCCAGATGATTAAATGAAAAGATAATTATTTCTAATAAAATATATTTGGAATAATTATTTTTAAGGATAATTATCATAATATAACCAGCCCGGCCCAGTTATGATTTTTTCCTTAACAGGAGATGACACGTGTCATTATTATATGAATCCAAGAAGCCTATAAATAGAGGCCTGGAGGAAGAAGGAAAGGGACACACAAATTCAGAGTCCAAAAATCCAGAGACTCAGAAATCCAGAGGCCAGAAATCCCAAGGGCAAACCTGAAGGCGAAGAATACCAAGTACATCCAAAGTCATGCCGTTCTTCACCAAATTCAACAAATTCTCTCATCTCTGAAGACGAAGAACAACAAGCACATCCAAAGATGTGCCGTTCTTCCTCAAATTCAACAAAGTACAGAGATTCAGAAATCCAGAGACTCAGAAATCAGAGATACAAATTCAGAATCCAAACCCAAAAGCGAAAAACAACAAGCACGTCCAAAGTCGTGCCGTTCTTCATCAAATTCTACGGTGATCAACAACAAGCACATCCAATGATGTGTCTTTCTTCATCAAATTCCACGGTGATTCAAGAATAAGCTCGTGCAGCCCTTGGATCCAATTAACAATAAAAAGGAGATCGAATCAGAGGACCATTCTTTTTGTAAAGAATATTACAAAGGATTGTACTCCATCATCATAAATTAATAAAATTCTATTTGCCCCAATTTTGTTTCTATTTGCAGGACTACAAAATTTGTGTGTACAAATTTCTGGCACGCCCGGTGGGACATCCTTTGCCTCTCATCTCTTTCTCCTACCATCAAATTTCTTCTCTATCAGATTCTATGACTCTCCCTAAGATTCAGACAGACAAGAAAGCCCAAAAGAACATCACTACTGCAAAGATCGACACCAAAGCCACCATGAAAAGTGGCACGAAAGCCAAATCAAGTGATGGAAGTACCTTGGCGGGCCCTATGACACGTAGTAAATCCCATGCACTCGCGTTATCTAAACATTAGTAAGACTTGGTGAAAACCACTCCTGCACAGCCGGCGAACGTGAAAACCCAACATGTTAAGAACCCTGACGTTGTTCCAGAGGAGATTCCGTCACCAGATTTACCTCATTCCGTCTATAATGCTCACTCTAATGTCAGTTCACCCCCAGAGTCACCACGTCAGACTTCGGAGCAATCAATCATTTCAAGGAACATTGACTCTCAAGGCCTATCATACTCAGATGTGGTCGCTACTATGATAACTAGAGCTGCCACGGTGGAGGAACAACTAACAACTATGTCTCGTGCCATTGCGAACCTCACAAAGACTGTTGAAGAGAAGGACTTGCAAATTGCTACACTGATGAACAAATTGGAAGTTCAGACCTTTGGTGAATCACCACTACAATCTGGGCATCCTACAGCTTCCACAACACCGCCATCTGGGAATCGTGTCACTTTCACACCACCACCGTCTGGGAATCCTACATCTTCCACAGCAGTACCGATGGAGAATCCTAATTCTACCGCACAAGATACTCGCATGGAGGACCCCAAACAGACGTCGGTGACAGAACAGGCGACTGATCAAACCAATCATACCTCTTCTTCAGTCTCTTCATTATCTGTCGAACAATTGCAAGATATGATAACTAATACAATCCGAGCCCAATACGGTGGCGTCTCACAGAGCACTCTCATGTACTTAAAGCCCTATACAAGGAGAATCAACAATATGAGGATGCATGCAGGATACCAACCTCCGAAGATTCAACAATTTGACGGAAAAAGCAACCCCAAGCAACACATTGCCCATTTTGTCGAGACTTGCAACAGTGCGGGAACTGATGGGGAATTACTAGTTAAACAGTTTGTTCACTCTCTTAAAGGAAACACGTTCGAATGGTACACCGACCTAAAGTCAGAATCAATTGATAGTTGGGACCAAATGGAACGAGAATTCTTAAACAGGTTTTCATAGCACTCGTCGTACTATTAGTATGATAGAATTGACTAACATGAAGCAATGGAAGGATGAGCCTGTAATCGACTACATTAATTGGTGGTGAGCACTCAGTCTTGACTGCAATGACCGATTGTCAGAAATCTCTGCTGTAGAGATGTGTATGCAGGGAATGCATTGGGGCCTTCTTTACATTCTTCAAGGCATAAAACCTTGCACATTTGAAGAATTGGCTACGAGTGCCCATGACATGGAGATCAGTATAAAATCCCATGACGATAAAGGTCCGGTGACCATAGAACCACGCAAAGACAAGAAGGACCGGAAGAAGGGCGACAAGTCGTCAAAGACCGCTGCGAAAGATTCCATGGCTATCTCAACCACCCCAATCAAGATATCTGTTAAAGATGAGAAGAAGGATGATAAAAAGCCTCGCCAGTTTCAAGAGAGGGAAAGACAGCGTCCTACGCTAAAAGAGTTAGAGAAGAAGGAATACCCCTTCCCCGATTCTGATGTCCCTGGCATATTGGAATGTTGACTTGAAAGTAAAGTTATAGAACTCCCTGAATGCAAACGCCCTCAAGAGATGAGGCGTGTTAATGACCCAAAATACTGCAAACATCATCGTATTGTCAGTCATCCAATTGAGAAGTGTTTTATTTTCAAGGAGGTGGTGATGAATCTAGCAAAACAAGGAAAAATCTTACTGGACATAGACGAAGTTGTAACTTCAAATCATACTACTGCTACTTTGATAACCTCTGTCGTGGGGAATGCTCGTTCTCAACCTTTAAATTCTAAAGTATATTGCAGAACCATCCAGTTTGGCTCATTCGAACCAATCCCCATCTATTTTGACCAAGGAAGTGTACTTGACGTTTCAACATTTGGAAGAGTTTTTCCTCAGAATGATGAAGAAAGATGGACTCTGGTGACACGAAAGAAACCACGGAAGCAACGAGCTGACATTTTTCAAACTAGTTATTCTGACAGGGGGTAAAGGAAAAAGAAATCTCAATATCACCATAAGTAGTCTGGCCATAACAGAAAATGGTTCAAGAAGACACAATCAACCAAACACGCCTCTATGAGCAAAGGGATCCAGAAGCCCATTACGTTGCAAGAGTTCTTTCCAGAAGGATATCTAGATGGTGAAGTTGTGAAAGCTTACATGGTTTCAATTGAGATAACGAACCCTGATGATAAGAATAGCGAGGATCAAAATAACGCCCAGACTGTGGAGAACCATGCAAAGGATGAAGCCATCATTGAAAAATCCGATGATGATGAAGTAGTCGGAGGTACGCTTAATTCATGTTATGCACCAATTGTTTTCACTGACGAGGATCTTCAGTTGGGTTAGAAGCCGCATAATTGTCCTCTCTTCGTTTCCGGTTACATAAAAGAACAAAAAGTTACTCGAATTCTTGTTGATGGTGGATCAGCGGTGAATCTCATGCCAAAATTTACAATGAAAAATCTCGGCATCACAGTCGACGAGTTATCTCGTTGCCGTCTTATTATTCAAGGTTTTAACCAAGGAGGATAGAGAGCTATTGGCATGTTTCGGGCAAAGCTAACTATTGGCGAGCTCCAAGCTGAAACCTTATTCCATGTTATTGATGCAAAGAAATCCTACAATTTGTTGTTGGGACGGCCTTGGATACATAGCAATGGTGTCATTCCATCGACTCTTCATCAGTGCTTCAAATTCTACAAGAATGGCGTACAAATGATTGTGGTGGACCATAAACCATTTACAGAAGCAGAGTCTCATTTTGCCGATGCCAAGTTCTATATCGATCCCAATACACCTTTGAAAATGGCTATCCTAAGCCATCCGTCTACACAAGAGGTTCAATCTACAAAAATAAAAGAAGCATTAAGTGATCCATTAGATGTTTCAGTGACAGACATTGTAAAGGTAGCTAAAACACGAGGCACATCGGACGAAACCTATTTTAAAATATGTTCCAAAATCTCAACGACAAGAAGGGCAGTCACCTGTCATTGAGATAATTGAAACTAAGGAATTTAAATTGAAGATGTCACAAACCAAGGAAAAAAAAGATATGCAAAAGCTGCAAGGAGAATTAACTCTTCCTCTCACCAAGATTCAAAAGTCTTTGCCTTCCAAGCCTCCGTTAAAAGGGTTCGTGCGGCCTTCTCAATCTCTGATCGATCATGGATCACTTCCAAAACAAAGGACTGATGAAGGATTCGATCCTAAAGCATACCAACTCATGGCTAAGTCGGGGTATGATTTTACAAATCCTGCAAACCTTGAAAAACTGAATTATGAGGTCACTGGTGAGAAAGTGCATGGCCTCAATGAGACACAGAAGAAGTTGAAAGAACAAGGGCATAAGATCATTCCACCCAAGTCCGGTCTCGGTTTTATAGCTTTTGAGCCACTTCGAATTCAAATTACAAAAAAGGATAAGAAGTCGAACACTTTATACATTGGGTTTGAAGAAGTTGACGATGAATAAGACCAACAGACTATGCATCAAAAATCAGTCTTCGATCATATAAGAGCTCCATGTGATCGAATATCTATATTCAACAGGTTGTCAAGCCAAAAGTCAAATGTTTCAAATTCTCATGTCAACAGTTTGCCTCGTACCTTTGTTTTTAACAGAATGAGCTTTCATGACCAAAGAAGAAAATCTCCACAAACTTAATCTCAAAAAACAGTATTTTCTCGGATTGGTAATATTAAAGATACACCGCTAAGAAGCAGCAATAGTGGAAAGTCAGAGGAAGCTAACATCGATGTGGTGAACAATAGTGACGTTCGGAGCCTAGTGCCCTCGCGAATGAAACGTAAGACAAAAGTAGATATCACCAATAATGTTACACTAAAAGCTCGAAGGCGAACCATTGTATTCACTAATCAAGCAAAAGAAGTGGATAGAATAGAAGACACTGGCAAATTATCTTGTGTAACTTCGTACCGCATCACTGTTGAAGAGGAACTTGACTCTGAACAACCAGATGAAATCGAGAAAGCTCCACCAACACTAGAAGACGGGGGGCATGCTACTGTTGATAAACTTAAGGAAATCAACTTAGGGACTGATGATCAACCCAAACCAGTTTTTGTTAATGCATTCCTAAATTCCTTAGAAGAAAATGATTACTTTCAATTATTGTCCGAGTACAAGGATGTATTTGCTTGGATATACAAAGAGATGCCCGGTCTTGACCCTAAAATTGCAGTGCACAATCTTGTTGTCAAACATGGGACACGTTCGATTAAGCAGTCTTAACGTTTCTTCTGTCCAGAGCTAGTTCCGAGGATAGAAGAAGAACTCAACAAATTAATTGACTACATGGATTTCGAGCATTGTTCCAGTAAAGAAGAAAAATGGACAGATTCGAATCTGTGTGGACTTTCGGGATTTGAATGAGGCATGCCCAAAAGATGATTTTCCTCTTCCCATCCCCGAGCTCACTATAGATGCAACCACGAGGGCATGAAGCTCTCTCATTCATGGATTGTTACTCCGGGTACAATCAGATAAGAATGACTCCGAAAGATGAGGGAAGTGAGTTCGAAAAAGAAAACAATATATTTCATAACTCGGATGACGAAGTAGCTTCAGCTTTCATTATAAGCATCATCTCGAAAGACTTGCATCAAGAAACGCACCATGCTACAACAATGACTCCAACCGAAAGTGGAGAATCACAAGGGGCATTAAGTCAAGGAAACCAAGAAGAAAATCCTCAAAGTGATGACAAGATAGTCCATGCCCTTCAGCATAGGTTTGGATTGTCGTCTTATTCTTGCAAAGTTGAAGAATAATTAAAATCAAGTGCTCCCAGATACGAGCCTAAACTGTCAATGACACGAGTTTAAACTGTCTACCTGAAAAAAAAATCAAGAACTTCTTGATACGAGTTTAAACTTTCTACCTGAAAAAGAAAAATATCAAGAACTTCTTGATACGAGTTTAAACTGTCTCCCAAAAAAAAAAAAAAATCAAGCACTTCTTGACACGAGTTTAAACTGTCTACCTAAAAAAAAAAAAACTTCATATTACTCCTGGCCCGCAAGAGTTTAAATTGTGAACGGCGGAATAAATAAAACTCTTGATGCTTTTATTAATCAAAATCAATCTGTAAGAGTTTACTCAAATACATGAGAATGATAAATACGCCATTTGATATGAGTCTAAACTATCGTCAAATTAAAAGCCAGTCCATGTCGAACTCAAGCTTGAACTACATAAGGCTTTCCCAAATCAAAATAGGTAGAGCTTTATCTTCAAGATAGAAATGCACAAGCACACTTGTGTAACTCGGTAACTTCATGTCAAGTTGCTACTGGTGTTTGGTGCATAAGTAAACTTGTACATTGAGTCAGATCTTTTGGTGGAGCTTCGGCTTGAAATCATCATCAAAACTGATAATGGCTAACGATACTGGTGGTATGACCTCTTAGAGTTTGTTTTTACTCTCTGAATGGTTGTTGTCTAATCTGTGGCTAATGAAGGCTAATAGACTGTATCTACATCTGTCGTTGCTTTTCGAATTGATTCATACATAGCTGCTGACGACACTGTCTGTGCTGGTCACATGACCTCTCGGAGTCTGGTCAATGGCTGCTGGATGATCCATGGCTGATGAAAATGCTTTGGCAACGGGTGTTGATAATGTTGTCTGAGCTATTGGTAAAGCCTCCCTGGGTCTACATATCTCGCTGCTCTCCGAGTCGATTCGTGACTGCTAACGACACTGTCTGTGCTGGTGGTATGACCTCTCAGAGTCTGTTCTCGCTCCAAAACGGTGACAGTATGGGGCTTAAAACTCTTGAAAAACACCATGGTTGACTAGAACCACTGGAAAAAAAAAAAAAAAAAAACATTTCTCAAAGTTGCAAAATGGCAAAGTGTGCTCGTCACAAGATATCCAAAGGACGACTGTCAAAATATTGTTGTTGCTCGTCACAAATTTTCAACTTGGCTTGCTATCAAGATGTTGTCACTCATCATGCGATATAAAAAGTGCTCGTCGCATCTGTCAACTTGGCACGCCACCAAAGTATAGCTGCAAAGAAAATTTTGGTCTGTCGCCAAATTGTAGCTGTAAGGAAGAAATTTTGCCCGCCACCAAAGTGTAGCTGCAAAGAAGAATTTTGGTCTGTCGCCATAGTTGTAGCTAAAAAAGAAATTTTGATCCAGCAAAGTGGAGCTGCGAAGAAATAAATTGGTTCATTGCCAAACTGTAGTTGCCAAGAAAAATTCTGCTCACAGCAGAGGTATTGCTAAAAAAGAAATTTGGGCTTTCCGCTGAGGTGTCATTAAAAAAAAAAAATTCTGCTCGCCGCTGAGGTATTGCTAAAAGAGAAATTTGGCTTTCCATTGAGGTGTTGTTGAAGAAAAATTCTGCTTACCGCCAAGGTATTGCTGAAAAAGATCTTTGGCTTTCTACTGAGGTGTCGAAGAATAGAACCATGAAAAATATTAGTGGATGGGCACCAACATTCGAGGAATGCTTTGAATACATCTCTATGACGATCATATAAAGACAGCTCGCCAATAGAACAATGAAGAGTATTAGTGACTGGGCACCAACATTCAAGGAATGCTTTGAATATATCTTCATGGCGATCATATGAAAATAGGGAGGTGAATAGAGCACCATATAGTTGTTGTTTTGATAGAAAGGAATAACTTCATCATAAATTTTTTCTTGATGAAGGAGACCACCTAGCATAGATAAATCTCGAAGGGAAATTGATAACTCGCCAATAGAACCATGAAGAATATTAGTGGCTGGGCACCAACATTCAAGGAATGCTTTGAATATATCTTCATGGCGATCATATAAAAATAGAGAGGCGAATAGAGCACCATATAGTTGTTGTTTTGATAGAAAGTCGTGGAAACGCGCCAAGACATCTTTTAACCACTCCCAATATAGTTCGGTGTGTGCGGCAATGCAACAGAAAATATACAGGGAATATTCCATAATACTTCCTTCACCTGAACATTGAGACCCAATAGTGAAAATTGGTTTTCTTCAACAACTCTCTCATGAAGTGAAGAATTTAGTATCAAGGCTTCAGAGACAATAGATTTTTCATTAATCTGATCAAGACCAAAGTTGGTGAGTTCGCATGTGGCCGTGCGTGTCCAATGAGATGAACAATATTCATTGTCAGGATCAGGCATTTGACTGGCATTGGGACCGAGAAGTGAGTCAGATACACTTAATGTGGTTACTTGGCCTCTTCGACTATTTTCGCTCTCTGAGATAGTCATTTTTTACTTTGTGAAACATTTGAACACCACCATGACGGAACAACAAATAAATTTTGAAGCTCGATCGATGTTGTTTGAGAGAAGACTCAATCTTATGCTTCGCAGAATCCTGAAAATATATATATATATATATATATATATATATATATATATATATATAATAAATAAATAAAAATCCACCTTTGGTTCATATTCTAATGTTATCCAAGCATGGCTACAACCTATTGGCTCTATATTCATATTTGGGTGACCTCTTAGTGTCCTGCGGGGAGACATGTTGGGTTACGAACTATGTTGCTGGCAAGCTCTCCGTGCAAAGATGTCTTGAATGGACGTTTCGTTCGTGGTCGAGTTAGCGCTTTTACTCTGAGTTCATGGAGTGGTCTGACCTCTTAAAGCCGAAATTCTTCTCTAAAACCAAGCAAGCTGCATTTTGAATTCTCCTGTTAAATTAACAACTTTACATCCACACTACAAGTTCTTATAAGATAAGTGTGAGTTGATAAAAGAAGTATGTTGGCGGCCAAGAGTCCAAGTTGCACTAGTATTTGAAGACCTATCAAAAGTGGGTTTCCTTATTCTTTTACACGTGTGATTGGAAATTGCACGTGTGATTGGAGCTGATATGATGTACACCAAGGCAAGTTTGGTGTTGGTATTACTTCGTGTATACAAGTAAACCAAGAGGCTAAAGATAGGGGTGAGCAAATAATCCGTCAATTTGGTCCGAACCAATCCGATCCGTGTGGCTCGGTTCGGTTCGGTTCGGTTTTCAGATCTAATGGTTTGAAAAATCTGCAATCCGGTATCTGCAGTTCGGTTAACGGATTGGACCCTGAAAATTCCGACCCGAACCGTTAACCGACCCGAATCGACCCGTTGTCAATTCGAACCGTTAGACAAACCGAACCGAACTGTTACTAAATAATATATTAATATATTATATATATATATATACAATATACCGTATTTTTTTTTTCTTTATTCAGTTTTCTATTAATGTTAACCTAACCCTAACTGAGCCTCGATTCTTCATTACTCACTTTACTCCAAGCGCCTCCCTCACTAACTCAGCCTCTTCTCGCCTCTGTAAGTCTCGCCTTTGTCTTCCTCTCGCCTCCCAATCTCTCGCCTCCCAATCTCTCGTCTCTCAATCCAACACTTCTCAACCATCGTTCACCAGATTCGAAGCAGCGGCGACCTCTGCGTATCGAAGCAACGGCGACCTCTTCGACTGGATCTACCTCTTTTCTGGTGAGTTCACAAGATTTTTGCATGGATCTTCTTATTCTCCTCTTCTCTGAACCAAATTTTTTGTATAGTTTTATATATATATATTTTACTTAATTTTCTCCAATTTTTGTTGATTTTTCCATTGTACTCCTTACCGGGGTTAATATTTTCAGTAGAATTGTCAAAAATATCATATCACGAGGTAGATCTAGATGGTTTGCTACTTTAACCATGAGCTAAACTTTTTTGTGGTTCAAAGGATTTTCATCTTGTCAGAGCCTGTTGGGTTCTACACAATCGTCCAACTTCACTTTTTGAAATCCAACGTCTCACGTTTTTCATGAATAAAACTAGAACTATTGTCTATCTGTTTTTTTTTTTTCTTCTTCAAATTGTGATGTATGTATGGTGGTCCTTAAAACTTTTAGTAGAGTAGTGGTTTCTATTGATTTTTGTTGATGATGGTTTCTTTTTCTTGTGTTTATATGATTATTTGGATGTTGATCAAAGGAATAGGAATAGGAATATGAATAGGAAGGATGGAATAAGTGGATTGCCAGACGACATCCTTATTACCATCCTCTCTCGTTTGACAGATATTTGTGGAGATATAGAACTGCTTGTTTCAACTTGGATTCAAAATCATTACTAGGATTTAGGCATTTTGCTATAATAATAGAAATGCAAAGGAAACTAATATTATTAGAAATCCACGTATCATTATTTTTTTCTTTTAGGGCTGAATTTTCCACTCCACTGATTTACAAACATGTTTAATTCTCACTGCAATCTTCCACTAATTTTTGTAACAATTTCTTCTCCTGGCAGATGACAACCGGAGAAGATACTAATGTCTCAAGGCCTGAAGCCCACAATCAGCCCAATCCGGGGAACCGATCCGAACCGATCCGTTAACTGACGGGTCGGTTTGGTTCGGATTGAATGCATCCACGGATCGGTTTGGTTTCAGTTTTAATCAATCCGTAGGGACTGGTTCGGCTTGGGATTTATGCTCGAATCGATCCCAACCGAATCGTGATCAGGCGTAGCTAAAGATGATGTTGATTGTACTTGGATTATACAAGTAAAATCAAGGAGTCAAAACTTGGTGGTTATGATACCTGGCATGACATGTCAAAGTTAAGTACCAGCCATGTGAACTTTATTTGCGGGAGAACTCAATGCATAATATGGAAGCTTTTCATGAATTTATAAAGATTAGCAAGTCAAGTCGCTGTACATTCAAATCATGTATGTATATGAAAAGTTTATGCAATTGGGTTTCCTAAACTGTGTTGGAACTTCAATTATCAGGAAAGAAAAAAAAAAAAAAGAGAGAAGAAAAAAAATTGCGTGAAAAAAGAAAAGAAAAGAGAAAAAAAAAAAAAAAAAAAAAAAAAAAAAAGAGAGAAGAAAAAAATTGCGTGAAAAAAAAAAGCAAAAAAGGAAAGGAAAGAAAAATGGAAAGAAAAAAAAAAAAGAGAGAAGAAAAAAAATTGCGTGAAAAAAAAAAAATAGAGAAAAAGGAAAACAAACAAAAGAGAGAAGAAAAAAAAAGGGAAAGAAGGAAAAAAACAGAAAGAAGAAAAAAATTGCGTGAAAAATGAAAAAAAAATGCACGTGGAAAAAAAAAAAAAAATCATCTTTTGAAAAAATACGTGAAACAGAAAAAAAAAAAAAAAAAAAAAAAAAAACTATCAGGTGACTTTGTTGTTTTCGTTTTGCGTGCATAGTGGTGGTAACACATACATAGTATGCATATATATATATATATATATATATATATATATATATATATGGTTTGAAGTGAAAAAAAAAAAAAGAAAAAAGGATGAACATGGAAAAAATAAATAAATGGTCACATGTGGTCATCATTATTCAAGTCTATAATCCTTTGTCACATGAAGTTATTTGTAATCAGTGTGCATGGCTCTATGCTTGGAATGAGGAAGAAGACAAAAGGAAGAAAAAAAAAACGAAATTTGTTACAGCAAAAAGAAAGAAAAGATGAAACAGGGAAATTTAGTTGGAAGCCATAAAGATGATTGACTTTGTCAATATTATGATGTTACAAGTCAAACCCACATGGGACAAACTCAGTATCATTAGCGTGAGAAGTATCAATGAAGACTTACCTGGGCAAATACGAAATTCAAGGTTGATAAAAGGAGGCGCTAAAATTCGAGGCGCTAAAATTCGTGCAACAATCCTTTTTCTCCTGTTGCTTTGACAGTGGCTGCAATTTTACAAGTCCTTTGGAGGCTATTGAAATTGATATGGGACCCAGTGACATGGGTTGTATATATAAACAATAAAATATCTTCTATTTGTATTAAAATTTATATAATTTAGTTCAAATGGAAAAGTAAAATTATAATTCAAAGTTGGATAGAAAAGTGAAAAAAATGAAACTTTACAAATTTAAAGACCAGGTTGGATACTTCAATTCCCACCTGAAAAAGGAAATAAATCTTGTCAAACTTGGAACTCGAAATGGGGCAATTTGTAGACACTAAAATTTTAATGGGCTTTGGGTTTTGACAAATGGACCAATTAAATATGGGCCTAATGTTTTATTAAATTATTTAATTGGCCCAAGTTTAGTCCACTTAAATTATTTAATTAGCCCAGCCCAGATGATTAAATGAAAAGATAATTATTCCTAATAAAATATATTTGGAATAATTATTTTTAAGGATAATTATCATAATATAATCGGCCCGGCCCAGTTATGATTTTTTCCTTATCAGGAGATGACACGTGTCATCATCTTATGAATCCAAGAAGCCTATAAATAGAGGCCTGGAGGAAGGAGGAAAGGGACACACAAATTCAGAGTCCAGAAATCTAGAGACTTAGAAATCCAGAAAGTCCATAAATCCAGAGACTCAGAAATCCAGAGGGCCAAAAATCCCGAGGGCAAACCTAAAGGCGAAGAATACCAAGCACATCCAAAGTCGTGCCGTTCTTCACCAAATTCAACAAATTCTCTCCTCTCTGAAGACGAAGAACAACAAACACATCCAAAGATGTGCCGTTCTTCCTCAAATTCAACAAAGTATAGAGATTCAGAAATTTAGAGACTCAGAAATCAGAGACACAAATTCAGAATCCAAACCCAAAAGCGAAGAACAACAAGCACATCCAAAGTCATGCCGTTCTTCATCAAATTCTACGGTGATCAACAACACGCACATCCAACGATGTGCCGTTCTTCATCAAATTCCACAGTGATTCAAGAATAAGCTCGTGCAGCCCTTGGATCCAACTAATAACAAAAAGGAGATCGAATCAGATGACCATTCTTTTTGTAAAGAATATTACAAAGGATTGTACTCCATCATCATAAATTAATAAAATTCTATTTGCCCCAATTTTGTTCCTATTTGCAGGATTACAAAATTTGTGTGTACACGACTAACTTTTTTTCTTGTAATTCTCACTTGAAGCCATTGGTTCTCCTTGTAAACGTAAAAATGAATCAATGTGTTATTTGTAAAATTCTCAAGGTATTAAATTTCAATTGTACAAAGTTTTAGGGTTAAATAAGAAATAAAAAAATACGAGTTTCTTAATAAAATAAATAAAGATTTTTTGGACAAATGTTATATAACTTATACTCCGTAATATATATATATATAGTATATATATATATACACACACAGATATATAGGCCCTGTTTGGCAGCGGATGTGATATTGTTTTAATGGTTTTTATATCTGAATTTGGGCCCAAATCTTGTTTGGGGTGGCCCAATATGTTTTAAACAGAACCAAAATTGTTATGAATATTTGGGCAAAACCCATATCACCAAATTGGTGATATTGGGTGTTATAGGCACTGCAACGCCATATCAAGGCCCAAACCAAAGACATATACTTACACCAAATTTTAAACACTCATTTCTGCCTCCCGTTTCTCTCTCCTCTCGCAAGAGGCGACTGAAGGCAATTCCACTAAACCGGTTGTGAGTAAGGTTGCAACTTGGGCGGGTTGGATACTTAACTCGAGCTCAGCCCAACATACAAATCTTCAGCCCAAGCCCAGGCCAGCCCAAGCCCATGTATAATTTTGCCTAGTGAACCCAAGCCCAACCCATACTTAATTTTTAAAACATGGGCTAAACTCGAGTTCTTTATTCGGGTTATATTTTCGGGTTTTCTTGGGCTTTTAAATCGAGCTCTCTCAATTTTATTAGTGCTTGGAGTTGGAGTAGTTGTATGAGTTTCAAGTTTCAACCTTATCATGTTCAAGTAGTACATCATCATCTCTAACAACATCAAGATGACATAACTCCATAAGTTGATGATGATAATGAAGTTGCAGTACCACAAAGCCTTGAATCTGTGTGATGTGTGTTCATGATGATGCTTCCAACAAAATACAAAACATACAAAGTTAACAAAACATACAAAACATTCAAAACGTACAAAACGTATAGGGCCTTGAATACAAAACATACAAGTCCAACATTAATAATAAATAAGTGCAAAGTTAACAAAATAACAAGTCACATTCCAACAAAATATAAAATTCATAACCAATATTAGCATTTCGGGCGGGTTCGGGTTGGGCGGGCTTCATAACATATCTACCCAAGCCCGGCCCGAATT
This sequence comes from Cornus florida, assembly GCF_030987335.1. Classification (NCBI taxonomy): domain Eukaryota; kingdom Viridiplantae; phylum Streptophyta; class Magnoliopsida; order Cornales; family Cornaceae; genus Cornus; species Cornus florida. The sequence continues at coordinate 29,530,850 of NW_026775571.1, read as the reverse complement.
GAATTCGGGGTTAATAAACTCAGCCCAGGCCTATGCCCAGAACAAAAAATTATTGTCTAAGCCCATAAAAATGCGGGCTGGACTTGGGTAAATTCGGGTTAGGCCCGCCCGAGTTGCATCCCTAGTTGTGAGCTCTCGATTGTGTTTGTGGTTGATAGACCTACATACTTTTCTGCAATCTCGTTGATGTTTGCTCTCAACCGTGTCTATTCTCTGACCTGTGTGGGGTATTTTCTACAGAAACCCTAGTTTTCAAACATTTTCCTCCGTTTCTTCCTCTCGATCCTGTTTGTTCTCTCAGGTATGTAAGGCGATTTAAAGCCTCTTCCACCGAAACCCTAGTTCGTGGTTACTAGAGGGAGGAACTCACATTTCGTCTCTTTTTCTCTGATTTCTCAGCTTCAGCAAAAGCTTCTGAACCCCATGGTATGTATGTGCGTCTATATGATTTTTTATGTGTGTTGTGTTTTTCCTCTGTAGTTCCGTTTCTTCCTCTCGATCGTGTCTGTTCTCTGAGGTGTGTAAGGCGATTCAAAGCCTCTTCCACCAAAACCCTACTTGGTGGTTGCTAGAGGTAGGATCTCATATTTTAGTCATGACGTTTGTTTTGGATGTGGGGCCTTGGCAATGTTTAATACAGGGAAATTTCTGATATTGTTGTTAGATGGGTGGCATCTTGGTCCGTAGGCTAAAGGCACCATTTGATAATAGAGATTGTTGACCTATTCACAACTTTTGAGCTGTGATTAGATGGATAAAAGTCACCAATGACATCCAAGGGAACAAGATCTAGTTCAAACTAAACCACGTACGACATTAAATAGCGTAAACAAGTTCAACGAAGTCGAGTAGGGACAAACGAAACGATAAAAGCCTAAAGAAACAACAACCAAACGAAACCTACATAATGTCACAGCTAATGGTAGCCCTTCTGGTACTGCAACTACAAGTATAGTCACTGCAATGGCAAAGAAATTCAAAAGCCTCAGCGCATCACTTGTGGACCATTTCACAATCTCATTGTGAAGTGCCTTCACTACTAGAAACCGTGTAGTGAGTACCAAAAACGTCAGCACAGCGAAAGTGTGATACCCCCACATTTCTACGTGTAGACTGGCCAGGCCCACACCCGAAAACACGGGAATATCAAAACAATTTAGTATTTAAATGAACACAGAATACAAGAGGAATAAAAAGAATGAATAAATTGCTGAATGAAATTCTATTAATAAAATAAAACCTCTTTTACAAAAATAACATTCCATAATTTATCAAATTCTAAAAGAAAATACAACTAGGGAATCCCATATGTTAAGGACCCCTAAACCATAATCTATAATCCACCAGTTATTATAAACATCTGACAATAACCAATTATACTATTAAAGGCAAACACGATGAGTAGATGAATGACAGTCTCCCAGCTGCGGATCCTCAACCTCGAGACTGGAATTTCTAATAACCTGAAAAATAAATCGTGGGTTAGACCTACGAGCAAGTTCCCTATACCAAGCCTCTGAAAACCAATAAATAAAGCATCTCTAACCAAAATCATCATAATTAAAGTTTTAACCTTTAATATAAGATGTTACAAATATATATAAAAACTTTTATATAAAACAGTAATCCTATCAATTAATAGGTTCACTAAATTGATAAAATCATTCACCAACGATTAATTCTTAATCGTCCCTAGACCAAAACCATCATTTATAAGTATTTAAATCACACAATTAGGCTTTGACAAATCATCCATGTCACCACCAGTATTATTTTGTTAACATGTATAAAATAATACACTATCCTGAAAGTATTAGACTATTCTAATTTAAGAATATCTAATTACTCCTAATCCAACCTATACATGCAATAATCATAGATGATATATTTAAATCATCTAACACATAGCAATAAATACACTTTGGCAAATCAACCATGCCATTATAAATATATTTATTTATATTACTGGCAATTCAACCATGCCCCCTTTAAGTATATTTATTTATACCTTTGGCAATTCAACCATGCCTACTCTAAGTATATTTATTTATACTAATAACCTAGCAACTCATCCATACTTCTTATGTATGTATTTTTATTCATACAAATACCTAGGTAATAAATTACACCTATGACAACTCATCCATGTCTACAATTCAACCATGTCTAATTCATACATAGACATCTCATGCACATTATAAGCATATTACAATTTAATAACCAGTCTATCCAAATATATTAAATAAGAATAACTAATATTAATTATCTTAAATAATATATACCTATACACATATATTATATAATGTATATGTATAATACCTTCCATTTATATATATATATATATAAATACTCCCTTCCATACTAATCACAAATTAAATAAAATCCACATATATATGTATACTTATATATATACATATATACACCACATTCATAAATATAATAAGTTATTATATTTAAGCAAAATAAATGTTACTAATCATTGTAGTAACACTTTATGGTTCTCAGAATACCAAGAACACACCTTCTACTAGTAAATTTCCACCTTAACAAGCTTAAAATAAATTCTGGAAATTCACCGGGCTTCACAGAACCTCTTCGAGGACTAAAACACCTCCTCACGCGCCTCCACGCGCCGCCACATGCGTCCAAACCCTCTGCACGCGCTTCCACGCGCCTCCACAAGAAGCCACGTGGCTTCACGCACTCCCACACGCTCTCATGCGCTGCATACGCGCTTGATAACTCCCTCTGGCTATGTGTCTTCTTGTGACTGGTTGAGCTCTCGGTTGTTGTCTAAATGCAACCCCACCGGATTATTTCCCTCCATTAAGTCACAATTCATGGTCCAGATCTGAGTGAGCACCACTCTCCACGAATTGCGCTACACTAGATTAAACCACCATTGACCAAACCACTTGTACAGCCCAGATACACATGTGCACTAACCGTCCATGTGCCGTGATGCACCAAATCAATCCAGCCTTCATCATCGCATCTCAACCGCTGAATCTAATGTAATGCTGCGCGATGCACTGGATTTTTCTTTTAACCATCAAACCCATCCAACCCTCTGTAATGCGCGCGCACCAAAATGAGGTGTGCCGCGCCGCACCGAATCCTACTCTATTCTAAGTGTGCCGAAATCTCTAACCCTACAGTGGTTTCATATATGCAGTATATATATATAATTATACACATAATTAATTAAATATAATTCCTAAAATATCAGAAAAATATAAAATAAATCCAGAAAAATATAGAAAAATTCCGAAAATTCTAGAAAAATTTCAGAAATTCTAATTAACCCTCTTGGGTCACAAATCAAACCTAGAACTTAATTTAAAAATATACAATACCTATATACGCAATTAAAATCCCAAAAATCCACAAATCATATATATAAATTATATTTTTAATTATTCCGATCTAACATGATTTAATTAATGAATTTAATTTAAAATTCCGGCACTTAAGATGATAAATTTATGGGTCCTAAGAGGAGAGTTAGAAACAACTTGCCTGAAGATTTCGAAACGAAATCGACGCTTTAATTTTTTATTGGCTCTTCCAAATCCGGCATTCTCTTTATCAGATCCGGCCTACTCCTTATCTGTTTTCTCTTCTTCTTCTCTCTCTGTCTCTTTATTTTTTTTAACGTGTAAACTCCTTTAACCCTAATCCTTATGTGTATATTTATACACATAAAACCCTAAATCCTATTCCTAGTAGGATTACAAAATAAAATAAATAAACTAATATTCTTTAAACAATATAATATATATAAACATATATTATATTACATATATATATATATATATATATATATATAGGAGATATATATATATATATATATATATATATATATATATATATATATCCATAACCACATATCCTTTCGTAACACTTATTATTTAATTATTTTTATATATAATTAAATTAATTAAAATGATTATTTAAATAATCAAATACTCATGGGCCTTTATTAATTAACCCATCAAGGCTTCATCCAAGCCCAAGACCATATTCTTTGGTCCAACATTCCTTAAGCCCAAACCAATTAATTTAAATAAATAAAATAATTAAATTAAATCTAATAATTACAAATAATACACAATAAAATCACATTAGCATAAAAATTACACATAGCGAAATAAACAACTTAAAAACAACACAATCATGACATTCTCTTATAGCAACCCAACACACCAATTCATCAAATATAGGCACGAAATATAATTTAATATAAAAAAAAATCAAAATAAAAAATTAATCATAACACTCAATTTAAATAAAAATAAATACTATAAAAATAAAATAAAAACAATTAATCCCAATTAAATCAAACAATTCATTCAATATAAAATAAAATTAATTTATCCTAATTAATAAATCATTTAAAATATCGGGGTATTACAGAAAGCCAAACCAATCTTCCCTATTATAGTTGCTACTCCGTTAAGCTTCACTTGCAGCGGTGTCTCATCTTCTCCTCCCTCACTCAGAGTCCAAATCCATGATTTAAACAAAGAAACAACTCCTACAACATAATTAAATCAATAGAACAACGAAATAGAATTTAATTAAATAAAAATAATTAAATTCTCTAGATTTCAAATAATTTCCAAATAACCTCAATTTAATGTATGTTAAAGAACATAGCATGGTTATCAACAATATCAAGTTTAAAATCCAATTAAGTGACTATAACACTTAAAATAAAATTAATTAATTTCCTCTAAAATGACCGATTGCAGGAAGAAGTCCTCTGAATAATTGTTAACATCTTTCTACGGGCAGACTTGATAGAAGGGCTTGGTATTGAATTTGTCCTCAACAATGTTAACAAGTTAATCCCCACCTCTTTGTCCACTTCACTGATGCAATACACATAGGATAGAGGGACGGGTAACCATTTCTACAGAGGATAGCCAACCCTATTTTTTCATTGTAAACAATCCAATCAACCTATGCAAATTTTTTTTCATGTTATTGCCCTTTTCAGGTGCTTATCCCCAAAATAAGTCAATTCAACCAACTTAGAGTATAAAAGAAGCTATCTCAAGCTGAATGGAAGAAATGAGCAAAAAAGGAGCAAAGTGGTGGAAAACAACAAGTTTCGATTGATCTGACCAATCTTCGATCGATCTTACAGTGATTGAACAATTAAGGAGAAACATGGATGAACCTAATTAATCATTTGCAAGTGAAATATGAACCTTCAATGCATGAAATCTCTTATAATTCATAAACAAGCTATGAAGTTGAATCAATATACATGTCATACAGATGTCTTTGGCCCTTGGCCTCATTACATAGATCTTTTGAGGTGCAAAATTAATAAATAAGTATTTGTATACAAATCTAATTAGTATGTTACTCTCAATTGATAATATATGTTTGATACACGAAATTTCTTGTTTATGGTGGGTAGGGATGGCACCCTCCCCCGCCCCCGTCCCCACCCCCGCCCAAAACTACAAAAACGAGAGACTTTCCACCCCATCCCGTAACCATTTAACATTTTTACCCCCGCGGGTAGTATATATATATATATATATATATATATATATATATATATATATATATATATATATATATATATATATAAAATATTATTAAGTTACAATATATTATATATGAATGTTATATATATATTAGTTTTTTACTATTAAATTAATATATATTAATTATTTACCACTATATTCATTTAATTGCATAGTTATATTATGCAATATTCTATATATTAACAATTTTAATATATGTCAACAATCATACCAAGGCCAAATTTACTAGCATGCTATACTTTAATTCTAAGTTAGACGCATCATTGAGAATTAAATCCTATACAAGGAAAATAATTAAATTAAATCCTAGGATTAATACAAAACTTGTATACAAGTGGTATAAGCTTATAAAATCATCAATACAACATAAATAAAAGCCTAAGATATCCCTTACCTTAATTTGAGATGAAAATCTCGAAAGTCACCAAAGAGTTGATCTTTTATTAAAGCTTTATTGATTTAGGTGCGCTTATTTTTTTCACTCGATTTATTTATTTATTTTAATCGTAAGGATCAAAGATGGAAGCATAGTGCGTCTCTTTTTTTCTGATTTCTCAGCCTCAGCAAAAGTTTCTGAATCCCACGGTATGTATGTGCGTCTATATGATTTTGTGTATGTTGTGTTTTTCCTCTGTAGTTCCGAAAAGATGAGCGAAACTATACAAAAATTTCATGTAATTTTAAAGTTCTAGATTATAGATCTTGCCTAAGGCCTCAACATATGCCCTGCGTACATGATGAGTTTAGAATATAATTTACAATAATCAATGACATGATTGAATCTTGTTTTGTTTTCTTTGTTACGGGAGTATTGTTTATAGAAGTCACTCTACATTATAGAACGAACGCACAAATATACAATGTGCGTAGATGCACAAATATAATTAAATGAAACGCTGCTTTCAAAAGAAAATTTCATGAAGTAAATTTTGAGGAATTTTCAGGAAGTAAATTTTGATGATCCAAAGAAATATTGGCAGAAAAGGCAAAATATTAGAAAGGAAAACTCTCTGTTCAAACACAAAAAGGTTCTTTTGTCAACATGTAGCATTGTAGCTTGAGTCAATGAAGCTTCAAATCCATGATTTTTTTTTTCTTCTCTCCTTTGGTTCATAAAAAGCACCAAAAATCAAACTGATATGCATTTCATAGGGAATTATATAAAGATGTGTTGTTCCTGTGGATGTGTGGAATCTCTACTGTGCACCCACTGGATGATGGAAATTGGACATGTGTGGTGTCATTTTTGGTAGTATTGAGTCATTTTTTCATGTGTTGTTGTTGAGTTCAACTGTGGTACTTGGTTGGCCTACTCTATTAGCTACTGTGTAAACACTGAGTTTGATAAAAGGTAACATAAATATGACTAAATTTGGTCTATTTTATTTTTTTTGGTATAAATAGTTGTCCTAATTCTAATTCTTGTCATTTCTTCCTGTGTCGCTGCTGAGTTCCAAATTATTCTATTTGGTGCTACTCTCCAACGTTGCTGGAATGTTATACTCTATGCAAGGTTGTTGATGCATGTTGCTACTACATTGGTGCTACTCTCCAATGTTGATGGAATGCTACACTCACATATTAGTGCACAATCTATGGTTTACAGATTAGTGCACAATCTATGGTTCATTTAAATTAGATTTCTATTGTAATGTTTAAGAGATTTTTATATATATATATGTACATTAGTGGAGGGACCCACAGATGTTTTTTTTTTTTTTTTTTCTAAAGTGGTCATAAGACCACATTTTTTTTTGTGTTGCTCTGTTATGTCATTCTCTCTCCCGTCTCTGTCTCTCTGTATCTTCCTCTCTGTATTTTTTTTTCTTTTGCAACTTCCACTCTTGATTTCTTCCTCATTTCTTGGTGTTTTTAAGAGCCGTTTGCGGCTATTCGAAGCCCACGACGAGATCAACACGTTGATAGGAGCAATTCCTTGATTGGTGCACTATAGGAGATTTGAAATCCTAGGGTTTGAGGTGAAGAAATTGGGAGTTTTGCTTAAAAGTGAGGTAGGGGTCTCTAATACCCAAATTCTTGTTCCTTTGTGAGTTTCCCTACTTTAATTGTTGTCAATCATGCTAGATTTGAACTGATAATCTCTTAAATGATTTTAATTGTGTATGTGAAGCATGCTATTACGTGTATTTGTTGTTCTACATGGAAAGTATGCCTAATTGTTGATCTTCTATGCTTGTTGTGTTCATTAAATTGTTAAAAATTGTTATGAGGTAGCATGCTAGTTGTGTAACATTAATTTCCCTAAATTTTTATAGTATTAAAAGGCATGTAACATGCATTCAAAGCATGCATTCAAAACATGGGGTATGAAAAGGGTGAAATGATTTGAAAAAGATAAAAAGGGGATTGGGGAGAATTTGATGAAACGGTTTTTGAGAAAAACTCGGTCGCCGCGGAGTCACCAAAGGGCCGGTGTGTTAATATAGCCTAGAGGGAACTAGGGGGATTGCCCTAACGTGGTTGAGCTATCTAGGCCCCAAATGACGCTGCGGAGGTACCAAAGGTCAGGAACAGTAGCCAATCCTTCTCTCGTGTCACTGCGGAGTCACCAAAGGACGGGTTATATTAACAGTTTGTGAAGTAATGATATTTTTCTGAAAATGGGGAGTGACATGCATAACATTGCATTCATGGCACGAGATTTATTTACTTTGAACTTAGAATTGATATTGTGTTTTCCCGGCTTTGCATGACCCCAAATTCCTATTGTCCTATTCTCTATTTGGATTCACGGGGTCGCAAGAGGTGTGTCTTAGGCACCACATACTGAGCAATTTTGCTCACCTCTTTTATTTAACATTTTTTTATATGAAACGGGAAAGAAGTGGCGGATGACATTCTACCACAGACTTAGTATGGATTAGGAGCTTATTTTGTAGTTTTTGTACTTGGGTCTCACTATTTTTGTAAAACTAAGCATAACATATTTTGTACGACGACTTATGGACTTTTAATATTATAATTATACCTATGGGATGTAACTTTGGTATAAGCTGTCTAAATGTTGTAAAACATGGACATTTGATAGTAATCTTGTAGTTTGGGACTGTAATTATGATATCTGAATGATATAGTATGTGGTTGTACCACCATGAAATGTATTAGATGTTTATTGTGTTGGGACAGGTTAAAAAAATATATATAAAAAATCTTTTAAACAGGTTGTTGTAGGACGATTTTTAGCGGAGGTCATGCCGAATTTTTTTTAAAATTTTTGGCATCAGTTAGGGTCGTTACAAATTTGGTATCAAAGCCTAGGTTCAAAAACCATTAGGATGACGGGTAGAGGCCTACTTAGGGTTGTTTGGGAAGTCATTTGCATTGTTAATTCCTTATTTGCAAAAGTGTTGCTACGTGAAAAGGCATGCTTAACTGTTTACTTGCTTACTTGCTTATGTGCTTATATGCTTATATTAATGTATTTATTGCATAGTCTTGCATGATAAGTGTTAGTATAGTGTCCTTTTATGTTGAGTTGTTCACGGTTGGACCTTTGTGTTATCGTTATTGAACCGCTTTCTTTGTTTTATAGAACGATGTCACGGCGTGAGGAACCCAGGGAAGTTGGCCTTAGGCCAACAAGGGGTGATGTTGGCGAGAGCTCTAACTCCAATCCGACGAAGCCAGTTGATGAGGACACACTTCTTAGGGATTTGATTGCCCCAAGAGTTGTTTCTACAAGGAGGGATAATATGGAAACACCCGTTGAAGAGGGTGAGGGTTCGGCGGAACTTACATTGAATCGCTCGTTGCAGAGGGCCTTGATGGCCACAATTGCTTCACATCCGCAGCCGGTAACTCAACCAGTACCACAGCCTGTTGCCCAAGTTGAAGAGACGCCAGCACAGAAACGTCTCAAAATTATTAAAGGGTTTTCTCAGTTAATGCCAGTGATGTTAGAAGGTGGTTCGGACCCAATGGAAGCGGATGACTATATGGAACAAGTTAAAACTCAATTGACTTCTATGGATGTGATAGATGATCATTTGAAAATCATCCTAGCCACTTACAAGTTTTCAAAGAATGCCAAGTTTTGATGGAAATCGATCACAAATCAGTATAAGATTGAAGAGATGAGTTGGGATAGGTTTAAGGAGCTGTTCTATGAGAAGTATTTCCCTGCTCCCAAGAGGTGGGAATTGAAGGATCAATTTATTGGCCTTATCCAAGGCAATATGTCGGTGACAGAGTACGAGAACAAGTTCACCTCACTCTCTCGCTTTGCTCCAGAGATGGTGAGTAATGAAGTTGATAAGGTTCGAAAGTTTATTTCCGGCCTTGATTTCAAAATGAGGCCGTTGTTAATAGCACAGGGCATTAAGGTTTATTCTGAAGCAGTAGAAAGGGCATTGTTGCTAGAGGCGGAGGCCAAAGATAAGGAAGCAAGAAGGGAGCAGTGGAAGCAAAAGAGGAATGCAGGATCATTTTCAGAGGGACCTTCAGGGAAGAGGAACAGGGGTGGTTCATCTCAATTTCAGGGGCAACCGTCCGCACGATCTGCTCCTACCACTCATTTGCCAGTTGGGTCTGATAGGAGTGGAGTCGTTTGTTTTCAGTGCCAACAGCCTGGACATTACAAGTCCGATTGTCCCATGAGATTGACTTCAGTTTCTTCAGCTCCGAGGGCTTGTTATGGGTGTGGCCAGCAGGGCCATTTAATTCGAGACTGTCCAAGTCAGAGACCAGGCACCACTAGTGGCAAAGGGTCGCGGCAGAAGCCATCACAGTCGGCCACAGTTCAATCAGGTTTCAGACCACCGCCATCACCACAGCTTGCCATGTCTTCATAGGGTTCACGGCCAGCTAGGAGGGATACTCCTACTTTGTCAGCATAATAGTCTGGTGTTCAGATCGATAGCTCTCAGGCACAGACACCGCAGGGACGTGTCTTTGCACTTGCACTGATCGTTAGTTCTCCGAGGTATATTTCCAGTGTTTGGTTCTTGGGCCCGTGTTTTGTTTGACTCTGGTGCATCTCATTCCTTCATTTCATCATCATTTGCACTTGCATCGGGTTAGAGGTCAGTTTCATGGATCAAGCGTTGTGTGTTGATATGCCAGTTGGGGTTTCAGTGTCTTTAAGCCGAGTTGTGCCGAATTGTTCCATTGTGATAGCCGAGCGGATCTTTGTGTTTGACCTTATCCTCCTGGAGATGACTAGCTTTGATGTCATTCTCGGGATGGATTGGTTAGCTTCCTTTCGTGCCACGATCGACTGTTTTAGAGGTAGAGTCACAGTTTGCACTCCCGAGGGAGACTATTTCTTTTTCGTGGGAGATCGGAGTGATTCCCACATTTAATTTTTTTATGGAGTTCGTGGATGGAGTCGTGGTGATTACTTTTTGGCTAGCCTTATAGCCGAAGAAGATGGTGTTGTGGAAGAAGATTATCCTGCTGTTATTCGTGATTTTCTGGATGTGTTTCCGAAGGATTTGACAGAGTTGCCTCCACACCGAGAAATGGAGTTCATTATTGATTTAATGCCAGGTACCGTGCCGATTTCTATGGCACCGTATCGTATGGCACCAGTTGAATTAGAAGAATTAAAGAGGCAGCTTGATGATTTGAGGATGAAAGGTTTCATCCGACCGAGTGTGTCACCGTGGGGCGCACCGGCCTTGTTTGCGAAGAAGAAAGATGGTTCTTTGAGGTTGTGCATTGATTACCATAAGTTGAATCATGCCACCATCAAGAACAAGTATCCCTTGCCAAGGATAGATGATTTGTTTGATCAGTTGAGGGGAGCCATTTGTTTCTCGAAGATTGACTTGAGGTCAGGCTATTATCAGTCACGGGTTAGGGATGAGGATATCCCAAAGACAGCGTTCCGTTTACGGTTTGGACACTATGAGTTCCTTGTTATGCCTTTCAGCTTGACTAATGCGCCAGCGGCATTCATGGACTTGATGAACCGCGTCTTTCACGATTACTTGGACCAATTTGTGGTAGTTTTCGTGGATGACATTCTTGTGTATTCACGGACTCGGGAGGAGCACGAGATCCATTTGAGAATTGTATTGCAGATTTTGCGGGAGCACCGATTGTATGCCAAATATGAGAAATGTGAGTTTTGGCTACAGGAGGTGAAATTTTTGGGGTATGTCGTTTCAGAAGGTGGAGTGTCAATTGATCCATCAAAAATTGAAGCACCAACATAGTGCCCCTTCAATGCATTCCATAAACCACTTCCCGTTCTTGCCTTCCATTTTTGTGGTCCTCTGCAGTTCCCTGATTGCTCCCAGTGGAGAGTCAATTCCAGCAGTTCCACTATTTTCTCCTCAGCAACGGTACTATCCTCATTACTATCCGGCAGAAAAACATCCCTTCTTCAGTCATCAGAAGAACCATGACCATCTCAAGATAAATGTGGAATTTAGTTTGCTCAGGTGCATCTTGATACCTGGGACAACATCATTAATTGGGTTTAGAGGTAAACGCTTGCCCAAGGCTTGTTGAGGAAGCCCTGTAAAGAAAGACATTCATTTTGTTTTCATCATTATATTATGTTTATCATGAGAAATAAAAGGCAGTTTCAATGGATATATGGATGTTAGTACCGTTAAACGTAAAATGCCAAGATTTTTGATCTGTCGGATTTCAAGCTTCATCTCTTGGAAGATTTCTGGCTTTTTCTGCTAATAAGTGTCTTCAAAGAGATTTGTCCAACTAAATAAATAAGTTTGAGTTATAAATAAATAGATACACATTCATGAAGTTTTCTTGCATTTATGGCCAGCTTGTCAGTTAAGTTTATGAGTTATGAAACTGAATTTTCAACGATGCTCAGTTTATATATATTTATTTAATTTTGCAATTATTTGTTGGAATAGATTTTACAACTAACATGTTGATGTATTAAAAGGGGAAAAGAATAAGGAGTAAATTATTACCAACTTATTAAAGTTATAGGAGTCTAAGCAGAGCTGTAGAAGTAATTTAATACTTGGTTGCTCAGAGTTAAAGTGACCTTTTTTTGAATCAATACATGACATGTCATCCTTAATGGTAATTTTAGCTTCTTAATTTCTATTTAGAAGGGGCTGAAATTAGTAGACTTATACTTGTGTGACTTTAACTATTTCCTGTGATATTATGACTTTCAACCAAGTGAACAAAGTTTATTTCTTTTCTAATTCAGCATATATCTGCTTTACTAGTGTTACCTAGTGTTAAAAGTTCATTAAATTAGTGTTTTACTAGCTATTGCACAAAAATTATGCACAGAATCAGAACATAGTATATTTAACCTCCATTTGTTTTGTTACAAATGTTTACGTGCATATATTGTAGAAGTGGGTCTTATGGTTTGACATTAATTTGCAGACAGTTCGTTTTAAAAATGAACTTGAGCGGAACACAACTACTAATCTTGGATATCCGAATGCTAAGATTTATAAATGTGAAGATGAACGGTGCCCTCGACCTATGTGCTACAAGTATGTTCGTCTTTAAGAAATGTAATGATTACTTAACAGCGTACTTTGGAACTTTAGTCTAATGTACAAAATATCTGCAGGGCGTATGGAAGTGAGAAGGAAGATAGTCCCTTATGTGATGTGCCTGGATTTGAAGAGTGTAGGATGAAACTGCTGAGACATGTGTCTTTTGTTGATTGCCCGGTAATAAGCTATCCCTGGGAATTCTCTTTTATGCATAAGGTGTAATTTTTAATTTTTATTTGTTCGTGAACCCAAATTAACCCAAGTGATACATTTTATTCCCTTGTCTTCCCAATTTTATATTCAGACTTATCTATGCATGAAAGTAACTTTAGAGCTACATCCAAACATGACACTTCACTTTATTTAATTTTTGTCTAATTTTGTCGCATGGCCGCGTATGATCATAATCCGATCCTTTGACGTCAACAAACCTGGTTTCGAATTGTCACAAAGGTCATGTTTCCGTAATTAGTAGTAGTTCTTCTTTGGTTAGGTTCGGTGTTGATGATTTTGGATTTTCTGATTGCTCTTCTGTTTGATATGATTAATTTTGCTTGACCATATATTGTTTGTGTCTTGATGTTCTGTTGTAGTGGATAAACTAATAAACTGAATGGTTTTTTAGATACAGATGTGCTATATGTTTTCTTGGTGTATTAATAATTGACTATTTTGTGAAATTTAGGCTATCACAATTGAGGGCCTCGATGTTACACAATTTATAGCTTGTTCAGTAAGCATGTGGCTATCTTGACTAGTACCTTTACATATTATAAGATTAACATGCTTTCTTGTTAGAATACACTGAATCTTCTGCATATTTTGTGTGATCAGCATATCCCTCCAAGATTGAAAGGGAGGTTCTATAAAATAACTACCAGACCAGCTGTTCTTTATGGCATAGAATTTTGGGAAACTAAGAAACAACATAATGCATCAAGTGAGTGTGGCGGAAATGGGAATGCTGAGACAAATGTGCAGGAAAACAAGATAGGATATAATTAGAAATGAGCACATTCTTGAGTGCTTGGAGTAGAACCAATTGGAGATACAATGAGAGATTGCTGATTGAGATGGTTTGGTCATGTACAAAGAAGACTATTAAGTGTGCCGGTTAGGAAGTGTAACATGGTCCACATTGAGTTGTTAGGGGAAGGAGAAGACCAAAGTTTGCGCGGGTAGGTAGTGTTCATAAGTATGAATATGATAGTATGTGGTTTAATTTATGCCATGTCCTCTGATAGTGTTGAATGGAAAACTATGATTCATGTGACTGACCCCAAGAAATTGGGAAAAAGACTTTGTTGAGTTGAGTTACGCCCTGAGCATGATGAGAATGACCTGATAATTTCAGATTTAGCCTTGCATCATACTCAGTGAAAATGCCCCTCGGTAAAAGAACTAAAATTACTATCCTTATTATTGAAGCTAGTTGCTGTTGGTTGAGGTCTACCTTAACAAGGCTTGGTACCATCTTATTTATTAGGAGAATACATCCTCAATGGAATTGCCATTTAGCGTGAGTTATTGTTGTTTAATGCCAAATGTTAGGTCAGTATCTTGTTTAGTCCTCCTAGCACCCTGTGTTGTATTACAAGATCAAGAGGAACTACAGGTAAATGACCCTAAGGCCTTTGCTTGTTGAATAAAAATAAGGTCTTGCAAAGGATCAATCTAGATATTGAGAGCTCTAGTCCAGGTTTCTTAAGGTTTCAAATGTCTTGATCTTATTTAGTTTAAGGGGCAATAAGGCACGGTCTTTCACAGTTTAAGGGTCCACCCTCGAGTAATGGGGACTACACTCAATAACGCTTATGGTGTTTTCTTGTTGTTGAATAGAAATTGAAGGCATTGCACGTAATGTAGTGGGAATATCATGTGGTTTAAATCAAGTGAGGTCAAGACTAAGGTCGCCATAAACTCCATGATGTTAGGGTGTTGCCAAGGGTTGGTCTAGATATTGAGAGGTCTAGCCAGTGTTCTCAAGGTTTCAAATACGGCATGGTCTTATTTAGCATACAGGTTTATTCTTGTCTCTGGTCTAGCATGGGTCTATTTATACTTCACGGCTGAGGGGGTAAGGCGGTGCCGCAGTGCTCGCTCCATGCAGGGCTTTGATGAGGTCGTGCTACATACTCTACCATGGCCCAATGGATGGGGCCACGTGGATTGATGACCAACAAATTTGGGATGTGGTATGGGCGTCATTGCAGGCATAGGTAGGGATGACAATTTGTCCTGATCTGGCATGTCTGTCTCGCCCCTAATGGGACGGATATGGTGCGTCATTAAATGGTTTAGGACGGGTATGGGATAGATATGTTGAACCCGGACCGGTTCAGGGCAGGGACGGGTTTGTATGTGCCCCGCCCCGATTACATTACAAATTGTCAGCTTTGCCCTATTAGAGCTTTTTATACCCAAAAAAAAAAAAATGAAGAGGGGTAGCTGCTCTCATGTCTCACTCACTGATACAATTCTCTCTCTCTAATGGTAATCGATCACACCCAACTTCACCAAATGAATAATCCCCAACACTGCTTTTTCTCATGAATATTTTCAAAAGAATTTCTCAACGAGATCGGCTACTTCTTCGGCGGTTGGCTGTTGGTGATGGTAAGCTAGAGTTCTCTCTCTCACTATCTATAGTATTTACATATATACACAATTATACATAGGGATTATGTTATATTTTATTTATATATATACAATCTTTGTAACTTTTTGGTTGTCTCACAATCTAATCTCTCTTCATTTCAAAATTTTCAGATGTTGAGGGGGCGGGGATGGGTTTTGAGCTCCATTCATGCGGTGGGGATGGGATAATAATTTTGAACCTGTCCCGGCTATGGGACGGGTATTGGATCGGGATTTATAAACTGGGCGGGGTAGAGTTTAAGGCAACCCGTCCCAAACCCATCCCATTGCCATCGCCAGGCATAGGGGTAGTTGGTGCTGGTTAGGGTGCTATCGAGGCAATCAGCGTCTCAGGCAAGTTGCATTGTGGCTCATTAAGATGCCCTCATTTGCCAATGGGGTTGGTTGTTTTTATGATGTGGTTGCATGTGTTGGATGTTGTCCGATACAAGTGTCATCACATAATTGAGGGTATTTGTCGTTTCGTTTGGGAGAAATAATGTGATCTCTTTTATTTAAGTTGAGGTGTGGACAGAGACTGCTGAGCTGTGGAGTTCAGCGTTCACCCATGCACTATAATCACACAGGAGGTTTGACATGTGTGCATACCTCAAGGTGTGCTATGAGATAGCCATGCACTTGCTGTTTAAGCCCTTTGAATCCTACTTCCATGCATGCCTTCTTGGGCCCCTTGATCATGCAGAGATTTCTGGTACATTTTGAACCAAATGCAAGTCTCTTTGGGTCCTTCAATGCAGAGCAAAGTAATTAATTAAAATGGAAGATTGATGCTTTGAATTTCGATGCTTTGTATGAATCACTACCTATTAAGAAAAGGACGAAAATGGAGCTAACATTTGCAGATTCTTCTCTACTAGGGCTATGTCGAATCAAAGCATAAAGCAGAGTGTTCCCATAAAGCAATTTCCCTTCCCTTGTACGAAGAAGCAGCTTCATGAAAAGCTTTGTGATATGTGTAACTTATGCTAATTTTCTGAATGTGGGTGTACCATATTTGCAAAAAATTGAATTACAAAAGTGAGTTGCCATAAAATGATCTGGAAAAGCTTTGTGATAGTGTAACTGTAAGTTAATTATCTCAAAAAAAGAAAATTGTTTGGATGTTACAAAAAGTGAGTTGCCATAAAATGACTAATTTTATAACACAGATTTTAAACTTGCCTCTTTTACTTTACCGAAGATATATGCTTTGTTTAGTTGAAAGAATGGAAACGAGGGATGAAGCATCCATCATTTTTGGCTCACATTTTTTCTCTTTCCTTCCATTCCTCTGGTATTGGATGGAAAAGAGGAGGAATTGCTCCATAAATATGAAAAATTACTTTGGTAAAACCCTACTAATCTGGAATGTATTAATGTGTATAGTGAGAGTATGCGGATAAAAAATATATAGAAATTTTTTCCTTTTCTTTCCATCAAAAATGAAATATCACTCATAAAAAGATAAAAATTTTCCTTTCCTTCTAACCAAATTATGAAATGTTTTCCCTCAAAACCAATTTCCTTCCTTCTTTTCAAATTTTCATTTCTTCTAAAATGGAGCACGAATTTCCACGAGAATTTGGTCAATGAATCACGAGCGTGTGCTCTTGACACCCATCTTTCTATTTTTAACTGATAATTATGGTTCAATTCTTTTGTTTAATTTGGTTTTTGTACCTTTTTATTTTGTCTTTATTGCATTTTCTACTGTTTTGCTTCCTTTTACTAAATTTGTCCCTCCTTTCAACTATAATCAAAAGTACGTAATTATTAAGTTTCGTACTTGAAGGAAAAAAAATTATTTTCACATTGACATTGTTAACACTTTATATTTGCAAGCAATAGTTTTTTTTTTAAAAAAAAAAAAAAAAAAAAAAAAAAAAAAAAAAAAAAATCAATCATATCATGTATTGTTTACTTTTTAGAAAAAAAGTATTCTAACTTAGACAGAAATATTAGAAACCGACTTGCGACTTACAATTTCAACTACAAAAGAAAGATCCAAGTATAACTCTCTCAACAAAATGTTTTTTTTCAATAGATCTGTGAAAACTATAATAAGTATTTTTCATAATTAAATTATTTTTTAATTTATTTTGTAATAATATTATTTTAAACATTTTATTACTAATTTTACAATAATATATTTTAATTAAGGAATGAGTGTAATTATCTTTATAAAAAATAAAAAAAGGACATAATTAACTCATGAAAAAGTATTACCTAAAATATTTAAGATTTCAAATTTTAGCTTCATTCAAATTTTGTAATCATTAAAAGTTTTTCAAAATAAAAAGTGCTTTTAACGGGCATAGAAGCAAATCCATGTTTCCGTTGAATTATTATTATTATTTTTTGAATTTTTAAAAAGGTATTTTCCTTACAACTCGTGATAGGATTGAATTAACAAAAAAATAAAATAAATTTTGAGACAATTGCATTGCGTTGAATGTAAATTTTAAGAGAAATTTATGTAAATAGAATAATCTCATATATCGATAGCAGAAAATTGTTGCTTTGAAAATTCGACCATCCTTTTTTCTTGTAATTCTCACTTGAAGCCCATTGGTTCTTCTTTTAAACGTAAAAATGGATCAGTGTGTGATTTGTAAAATTCTCAGGGTGTTAAATTTAAACTGTACAAAGTTTTAGGGTTAAATAAAGAATAAAAAAATTTGAGTTTCTTAATAAAATAAATAAAGATTTTTTGGACAAATGTTACACTACCTCAGTCCCAAAAAAAGTGTCGTTAATGGAGAACTGTGTCAGTTCAATTTGTAAGAGTCATGAGTTCTCTAAAAATAATACTTTTTATGGGACGGGAGGGAGGGTAACTTATACTCCGTAATATACACACACACACAGATATACAGGCCCTGTTTGGCATCGGATGTGATATTGTTTTAATGGTTTTGATATCTGAATTTGGGCCCAAATCGTGTTTGGGGTGGCCCAATGTGTTTTAAACAGAACCAAAATTGTTATGAATATTTGGGCAAAACCCATATCGTGATATTGGGTGTTATGGGCACTGTAACGCCATATCAAGGCCCAAACCAAAAACATACTTACACCAAATTTTAAAACCTCATTTTTGCCTCCCGTTTCTCTCTCCTCTCGCGGGAGGCGACTGAAGGCAATTCCACTAAAACCCGGTTGTGAGCTCTCGATTGTGTTTGTGGTTGATAGACCTACATACTTTTCTGCAATCCCGTTGATGTTTGCTCTCGACCGTGTCTGTTCTCTGACCCGTGTGAAGCGTATTTTCTACACAAACCCTAGTCTTCGAACATTTTCCTCCGTTTCTTCCTCTCGATCGTGTCTGTTCTCTCAGGTGTGTAAGGCGATTCAAAGCCCCTAGTTCGTGGTTGCTAGAGGGAGGATCTCACGTTTCGTCTCTTTTTGTCTGATTTCTCAGCTTCAGCAAAAGCTTCTGACCCCCACGGTATGTATGTGCGTCTATATGATTTTGTGTGTCTGTTTCTGTAGTTCCGTTTCTTCCTCTCGATCGTGTCTGTTCTCTCAGGTGTGTAAGGCGATTCAAAGCCTCTTCCACCGAAACCCTAGCTCGTGGTCGCTAGAGGGAGGATCTCAGGTTTCGTCTCTTTTTCTCAGCAAAAGCTTCTGAACCCCACGGTATGTATGTGCGTCTATATGATTTTGTGTGTGTGTTGTGTTTTTCCTCTGTAGTTCCGAAAAGATGAGCGAAACTATACAAAAATTTCATGTAATTTTAAAGGCCTAGATTATAGATCTTGCCTAAGGCCTCAACATATGCCCTGCGTACATGATGAGTTTAGAATGTAATTTACAATTATCAATGACATCATTGAATCTTCTTTTGTTTTCTTTGTTATTGTTTATAGAAGTCACTTAACATTATAGAACTCAGTAAATGGAACGCACAAATATACAATTTGCGTAGATGCACAAATATAACTAAATGAAACGCTGCTTTAAAAAGAAAATTTCATGAAGTAAATTTTGAGGAATTTTCAGGAAGTAAATTTTGATGATCCAAAGAAATATTGGCCGAAAAGGCAAAATATTAGAAAGGAAAACTTTCTGTGCAAACACAAAAAGGTTCTTTTGTCAACATGTAGCATTGTAGCTTGAATCAATGAAGCTTCAAATCCATGATTTTTTTTTTCTTCTCTCTTCTGGTTTATAAAAAACACCAAAAATCAAACTGATATGCATTTCATGGGAAATTATATAAAGATGTGTTGTTCCTGTGGATGCGTGGAATCTCTACTGTGCACCCACTGGATGATGGAAATTGGACATGTGTGGTGTAATTTTTGGTAGTATTGAGTCATTTTTTCATGTGTTGTTGAGTTCAGCTGTGGTACTTGGTTGGTCTACTCTATTAGCTACTGTGTAAACACTGAGTTTGATAAAAGGTAACATAAATATGACTAAATTTGGTCTATTTTATTTTTTTGGTATAAATAGTTGTCCTAATTCTAATTCTTGTCATTTCTTCCTGTGTTGGTGTTGAGTTCAAAATTTTTCTATTTTGTGCTACTCTCCAATGTTGCTGGAATGTTACCCTCTATGCAAGGTTGTTGATGCATGCTGCTACTACATTGGTGCTACTCTCCAATGTTGATGGAATGCTACACTCACATATTAGTGCACAATCTATGGTTTACAGATTAGTGCACAATGTATGGTTCATTTAAATTAGATTTCTATAGTCTAGCCAATGTATTTTTCATATTAGTGCACATGCAACCAATAGTAATTTTCAGATTTGTGCACATTGATAATTTTTTAACAATGTAATTTGTGCACATTACCAAACCTGGGTTGAGTATACAAAGATTCCAAAAAATTGGATAATGAGGTACTACAATTAGGTAATGCAAAGAAAAAATTGTTAAGTGTAGGAAAATCTATTGCATGATGGTCACACACTTGCACATAATATGAGTCTTCCACTGTTAGCACTACCATGTAAGTTCAATATGGAAATTAAGAATCCTCTCATAAATATATTGTCCCAACAATGAACAAGAGTGTTGGGAAATTAATATATCACATATTACCAAGGCAACTGAGCAAGGCATCAAAATGTTGGTTTTAACACCGTAATAGCATTATAAAAAGTGACTATTTAAATTAAATCTCTAACAATAATCATATATAACGGAGATGGGTTAAATACAAAGTTACTCTATTAGAAAACTAATGGTTAGAGACCTTTTAAAGTACATATAATTTTATTGTAAGTATTAATGAAAGAAAAAAATTATAAAATTTTCCAAGATTTTATTTATTTTTTTACAGAATATCTTAAACCAAATAAAAATGGACTATAATTGTATTAGTATATATTTAATTTTTCAAACCATAAACAAAATAGCCCTTAACCAAATATGTTTCTTGTTATTGATTCATAAATTTTGACAACAAAAGGACTTTCCAAACGTGTTTTGTTTTCGGATTTCCTGAAACACAAGACCTTTCCAAACGTGTTTTGCTATTTCTAATAGTTAATCTCTCTCATCTTTGTTCCCCCTCTCTCTCTCACACACACAAACACACAACGTACTCTCTCTTCTCTTGCTATATATGACGAAACACACACACACACACACACATGACCAACTTGCTTAATATGCATGTGGCAAATTTGCAGAAGAGGTGTGTAATTTGGGGACTGTATTGGATCTTTGGTTATGAATTGATTTTTCAAACAAGACTTACCCTGTGTACATTTAATGTGTACATTTAAAGTGTTATACAAGAACTAGAGTGTGTGTGTGTGTGTGTGTGTATAAGCCCTTTTAATAGGACACTTAGTTACTAAGGAGTCTTCTTTGCATAAAAGTCCCTTTCGTTTTGGCTTTACATTAATGAAATTTAACTTGAAGTGAATATTAAAATAAGGTTTTCAGTATTAAAGATTGGATTAGCTTAAATTGTATACAAAGCAATTACAACCAGTGATTTAAAACTATTTGGTACATGGACAAATTTATTTTTTTAATTGAATTGTATAATTTTATTGGCCTTTACATATTTCTGTCACCATGAACAAGCACCTACTTTTCTCTCTGTCTCTGGGCATTTCATTTTCTCTCGCTGGATTTTTTGAATGGCAATACTTGCTTATATAGGAGTGCAAAGTCAACATGTATCAGAAAGGATTGATGGAGCAGGACTTGAGCAAGCTAAATCCACTCTCACCTGAAGTTATTTCTCATCAGGCTACCATAAATATTGGTAATCATCGTTACTATGAATGTCTGAACTGCCTTTTACCACTCGTGCAATAATACATCTCTGTGTTGAGGTTTAGTGATTTCTAATCCTTATGACTCCACTAACATCAAGTTGGTGAAGATTAAGGTCAACAATCCTATAGTTGACACTAACACATTGGAACCAATTATCTTTTATCAGTTACTACTGGTCACGTGGCACATGGTAAATCGACGCTGGTGAAAGCGATATCTGGCATACAGGTGACTGCTTTTCTAGCTTACTTCTGATACTGCATGTTCTTTACAGTGCCATTTTTTAAAAAAGGGAAAAGAATAAGAATATGCATTCATGAAGTTTTAGCCCCATTATTGAATTATTGGATTAGGTCTTAGAAAATAATTGAAGATATCATTTATGCATTACTTATTTCATTTCATTCAATTGTAGCCCCATTAATTAGAATTCCATGCCTGGTGGTTCTATGGAAGTAGCTTCTCTAATGCTTGCTCGGGTGCAAATTAAACCATAAGGAGTGGGTTCTCTGGCTAATTTAGTACTAGGTGACAGAATTCATTCTAGTCACAAGTTGCGGACTTGTATTTATTAGAAACATAGAACTATTGAGAATAAGAATATGCATGAGTTCTAGGAGAGAGCTAATAAACCAACATATGAGTATTATTTCTACTATTGAATGTTAGAACTATCTAGTCATCTTTGGATGTTGTTATAGTCATTAACTTGATGAACTACATACATAACCTTTGGTATCATATTTCTTGTTTTTCTTTGTTTTATTTCCTTACATAATCTATAACTACAACTAAGGTTGTTTTTCATCTAAGTAATGTGTTTGTGTGCCTGAGTGCGAGCAATTATGGCTTTTTTTATCTATACATCAACTGCATAACTTTATTTTTTTTTTAAGATTTCATTAAAAAGCATCAAGGCTAGTACAGGTTTATCAATGCCAAAGTTCCTTCGCTCTTCAACACTTGGACTCTAGAGTAAATATAGTTCTTCCTTATATAACAACTCGATTTTCTGTTCTAATTTTATTTCAACCTCCATTTCTGAGACAATATTGCACTCAGGACCATACAAAATAGCAATTTTTTTAACCTAGTTGACACTCACACGCACCGCCCACTGCCCACCGCCCTCCCCCCCTCAAGGAATTGTTTGCACCTTGGCAATTCTTAGCTTTGGGTTTATCATAACCATCATCGCTTTCTCATAGACATGGAATGTAAATATATCAATTTAAGATTTCATTACAACTATACTATAAGTCGGCCAAGAACATTTTTTTTGGTAGCTTCTTTTCTTTTCAAATAAATATGGAATTTAGGCAGTGCAACATTAATATTTCATTGCAACTACGTTATTATCCTCGTTTAGACAAGTTGTGGCCGTATTGTAGAATTTCTGAAATCTGCTTGACAATGTATTTGTTATCTACACATGACAATATAATTTCTAGTATAAAATTTAACTTTAAAATTATAGAGTTATAGTGGGATTCATTGCTGAAGTTCTCCATTATTAGTTCTCTTTTTTTGTTGAGTTCTTGGGAGAAATTGTAAATCCATAGATGAGATTCTTGATTTTTTGGACTGTTTGAGAGTCTAGAGGCCCTATTAGGTCTTGTGTTTTATGTGGGATGCGTTCCCCTTTTGAATGCTTTTTAATACATCTTTACTTATAAAAAAGGAAAGCTCAACAGCAATGACTTTTTTTGATAAGTATTGTCGTTGAACTTTGATTGTTGCTATACTAGTCGGGGTCCACTGAACATGGTAGGTGCGCTATTATTTCATGCTTGTACCATCGAGTGAAGCATAGCTGAATTGACAAGGTATTTTTAGGTATAATTGTGGCTGTGCCTCTTTCATTGTGTTAGGAACCCTTTCTAGGTAATTTGGAAGAAATAGTTATTACTTATTAGACTTACTTAAGTCTTGAACTCTGATATTCAATGAGGTTGAGCTCCTTGATTGTGAGATGAGCACTATGAATCTTTCTATGTACCTGAGATTATATAGACAAAAATTGTTGGCCTCATTGTTTGAATTATCAGATTTCGTTTTTAACAAAATTGAAACTACTCCATGATGAACGAGGCATTAAGGCTCTTCTCAAAATGACCATCTGAATAAAAAGAACTGAGAGCTCCCATCACCTCTGTCTTCACCAACTCCTAATTTTGTTGGAAAAAAGCCCAAGTCAACCCTTTCGGTCCCTCTTTGTCACCATCGCAACTCCTCAAAGCCTCCAACACCTCTTCCACCCCAAATGGCCTCTCAAGCCAATCTCTATCATCCCTTAGATTACTGCAAACTCAAGCCCATCAAGTAGAGGTATCCAGTTAGCTGTCTCTGTGAATAGTTGCTGATAAAAAGACACAAAACCAGCCTGAATCCTCTAATAAAAAAAACAAAAAAAAAAAAAACAGCCTGAGCATCCTCTTCCCTGGTCACCATATTCCCATCAATACAAATCCTTCCAATATGATTTCCTCTTCTATGGATGTTTGCAAAGCGATGGAAGAATCTCGTATTCCGATAATCTTCTTAGCACTCTAGATTTCTGCCACCACAAGATCTCCACCATCACCACAATTTCTCCAAACTCAGGCGTGCACTCCTCCCTCCTACTTACCTCCATGTCGCTAAGGCCCCCCTCTCCCTCCTTCCTATCCAGCTTAGAGATTTCAAGGAGGATTCTGTTGTTGCGCCATTTCAGATTGCCAAGCACACTTGTTCCACTTCTTAATGTCTCCCTTAATCAACCTAATTTTGGTAGCTAGAATAGAACTCAGGCTGCCCCTAACCTCATAGCTAGTCCACCAGGTTCAAACCCTCTCTTTGAAGTCCTCTACTCGAAGCCGCATATTCTCAAATCGGAACAGGGTTCCCCCTCTCCTAACCCCTTCGCAATCAAGGAGAATAGGAATATGATCCAAAATCACTCGAGCCAAAGCCACCTGAGATACATTAGGGAACTTCTCCTCCAAGCCTCCAGAAATAAAAAATCTATCCAAGCAAGACAGCATAGGGGATTCCCTACCACTGGACCATGTGAACTGCCCTCCCTCCATCGGAAGATCAAGAAGATGATGAGAGTCGATGAAATCCGAGAACTCTTTCACGGCCGGAGTCCAACTTCGTCTTGTGGATTTTTCTCTAGGCATCCTAACAACATTAAAGTCCCCTCCCACAAACCGCGGAGCTGTCCATCTCCTCCTAGCTATCAACAACTCCCACAATCCCTCCTCTCCACATCCCCAACTGGGCCATAAACTCCTGAAAACATCCATTGTGAACCATCATCCTCCAAAGCAAACAAGAGAGAGATAGGTGGCATCCCCTTCCACCTGTCAACCTGTGAGACCCACCTTTTATACCAAAGAACCACAATCCCCACCGAAATAACCTCCACATCAACCACCTCCCATTCCCAAACTTGCCTCCCCAAAGACTTCTCAACACCCTATATGTAGAACAGCCAACTTAGATTCTTGCAAAGCACACCACATGCGCCTCCCATTTGCGCATCAAAACCTTCACCACCTTCCTTTTGTTTGGGTCGTTCAATCCCCGAACATTCCAAGACACGATTTTGAGCTTCCTAAGCACACAATGTCTTCCCCCCTCTCCTCCCAACCTTTCTCTTCTCACTTCCACCTCGTCTCCTCCCCTCATAGTTCACATAGGAAATGAGATTTTTAAGCTCTCTCTCTCCATTTCAGCACTTTTCGTATGATTCACCAGTGCCCACTCATCATCTACCACTTGGATCATCTCATGGACTTGCTTATCATCTCCTGCACGTCAGTCCTAAAAAATTGTGCCCCTTCAATGCATTCCATAAACCACTTCCCGTTCTTGCCTTCCATTTTTGTGGTCCTCTGCAGTTCCCTGATTGCTCCCAGTGGAGAGGCAATTCCAGCAGTTCCACTATTTTCCCACACTGATGGTGGGAGATCCAAAACAGAGTCACCCTCAGCAACGGTCCTATCCTCATTACTATCCGGCAGAAAAACATCCCTTCTCCAGTCATCAGAAGAACCATGACCATCTCAAGATAAATGTGGAATTTAGTTTGCTCAGGTGCATCTTGATACCTGGGACAACATCATTAACTGGGCTTAGAGGTAAACACCTGCCCAAGGCTTGTGAGGAAGCCCTATAAAGAAAGACTTTCATTTTGTTTTCATCATTATATTATGTTTATCATGAGAAATAAAAGTCAGTTTCAATGGATATATGGATGTTAGTACCGTTAAACGTTAATGCCAAGATTTTTAATCTGTCGGATTTCAAGCTTCATCTCTTGGAAGATTTCTTGTTTTTTCTGCTAATAAGTGTCTTCAGGGAGATTTGTCCAAATAAATAAATAAGTTTGAGTTATAAATAAATAGATACACATTCATGAAGTTTTCTTGCATTTATGGCCAGCTTGTCAGTTAAGTTTATGAGTTATGAAACTGAATTTTCAACGATGCTCAGTTTATATATATTTATTTAATTTTGCAATTATTTGTTGGAATAGATTTTACAACTAACATGTTGATGTATTAAAAGGGGAAAAGAATAAGGAGTAAATTATTACCAACTTATTAAAGTTATAGGAGTCTAAGCAGAGCTGTAGAAGTAATTTAATACTTGGTTGCTCAGAGTTAAAGTGACCTTTTTTTGAATCAATACATGACATGTCATCCTTAATGGTAATTTTAGCTTCTTAATTTCTATTTAGAAGGGGCTGAAATTAGTAGACTTATACTTGTGTGACTTTAACTATTTCCTGTGATATTATGACTTTCAACCAAGTGAACAAAGTTTATTTCTTTTCTAATTCAGCATATATCTGCTTTACTAGTGTTACCTAGTGTTAAAAGTTCATTAAATTAGTGTTTTACTAGCTATTGCACAAAAATTATGCACAGAATCAGAACATAGTATATTTAACCTCCATTTGTTTTGTTACAAATGTTTACGTGCATATATTGTAGAAGTGGGTCTTATGGTTTGACATTAATTTGCAGACAGTTCGTTTTAAAAATGAACTTGAGCGGAACACAACTACTAATCTTGGATATCCGAATGCTAAGATTTATAAATGTGAAGATGAACGGTGCCCTCGACCTATGTGCTACAAGTATGTTCGTCTTTAAGAAATGTAATGATTACTTAACAGCGTACTTTGGAACTTTAGTCTAATGTACAAAATATCTGCAGGGCGTATGGAAGTGAGAAGGAAGATAGTCCCTTATGTGATGTGCCTGGATTTGAAGAGTGTAGGATGAAACTGCTGAGACATGTGTCTTTTGTTGATTGCCCGGTAATAAGCTATCCCTGGGAATTCTCTTTTATGCATAAGGTGTAATTTTTAATTTTTATTTGTTCGTGAACCCAAATTAACCCAAGTGATACATTTTATTCCCGTCTTCCCAATATTATATTCAGACTTGGCCTGTACATGAAAGTAACTTTAGAGCTACATCCAAACATGACATTTCACTTTATTGTGTAGACTCTTGTGAAATGTACAACTAATTAATCAAACTGTACGCCTTCCTTAATCCTCTTTCACCTTGTGAGGCTTGAGGTAGCAGACCCCCTCCCTTCCTTCCTCCCTCCCTCTCTTTTTTCCCTTCTTCTTAGTTTTACTTTCAGGTACTTTAAATCACTAAAAGAGAGTAGTTACGACCATGAGTGTTTGTTCTCAAAGAGAGTAGGAATTTCTTAAAAAAAATATGTAGACATTGTAGGTTGATCTAACTTTCACTACTTGATTTTTTTTTTTCATTTATTTCCTATAGGGACATGGCATTCTCAAGTCTACTATGCTCAATGACGACACTGCAATTATGGATGGCGCATTACTTCTGATAGCTGCCAATGAGGATTTCCCCCAACCTCAAACTGTCGAGCATCTAGTTGGTGTTGATATTATGAAACTCAAAGATATTATCATCGTCCAAAATAAAGTCGATCTGGTTCCGCAACATGTAGCCATCCGTCAGAAGGAGCAGATTCTAAAATTTGTCCAGGTCTGTACGTTTGTCTTTGAATGTCATTCAATTCCTGCTTTTTAAATTTATAGTATTGAAATAATGTTGGGTTTTCACATTGCAGGGCACTGTTGGTGAAGGTGCACCAGTGGTACCAATTTCTGCTCTGCTGAAGCATAATATTGATGTCGTGTGCGAGTATATTGTTAAAAAGATACCTGTTCCGCAAAGGAATTTTGTTGCACCACCGCGTATGATCATAATCCGATCCTTTGACGTCAACAAACCTGGTTACGAGATTGAAGAAATAAAAGGCGGTGTTGCTGGTGGAAGCATCCTCAGGGTATATGCTTCTTCCTTGTTACTCTAAAGACACAGAGAGACATGTGGAATACTGAAGTAGCTGAACAATATCAAATCAGAGTCTTATTTTGGCAAATTTGTTCTGTGCAGGGTGTTTTACAGGTGAACCAGTTGGTTGAAATTCGACCAGGGGTTATAGTAGGAGATGATAATAAAAATTTCAAATGTACCCCCGTGTATACTAGGATTGTCTCTCTTTTTGCCGAAGAAAATGAGTTGCAGTTTGCAGTGCCAGGGGGTTTCATTGGCATTGGCACTACAATGGATCCGGCATTAACTCGTGCTGATAGGCTGGTTGGTCAGGTTCTTGGGGCGGTCGGATCCCTGCCTAAAGTTTACACTGAATTGGAGGTAATAGATTATGCTTCTATACCTGTCCATTTGCGCTGATTATTCCTTGCTTAGGGAAGTACTTTGCATCAAGCATTCCTTTTAATCAATCTCTTAAGAGCTTGTAAAAATCTTTTTTTCTTCCTGCCCCCCCTGTTGCTTGCGTGTTTTCTTTGGGGGTTCCGGAGGTTGAGGTTTTTGGAGGATGACATAATGACACTAATTGGATAAGTCCGTTCCATTTTGATTTATAACTGCAATTCAAACATTATAATATTGTTCTGCAAACATGCAAAATGGTCTTATTTGCTCCTGCTAAGAGCTTCACGCCATAATGTCATCCCCTTTTATTTGTTAAATTCTGTCATTTGTGTTTCCGGTTTTGAACCTCGTGGTCTATGGTCAGGTTAAAATCAGACATGTCCTGTCCCGACTTCTGGGTGCGAAGCAGGGAAGGGTCTCAGAGCTCGTGAAGGGAGAGGTGTTGATGGTGAACATTGGGTCCATCTCAACGGGAGCTCATGTAATCTCCATAAAGAATAATGTGGCAAAGCTGCGACTTATCAAACCAGCGTGTGCCGAACCAGAAGCGAAGGTTGCACTGAGCAGGAGGATTGAGAAGCACTGGCGTCTCATAGGCTGGGGTGAGGTTATAGCTGGAACCACCCTAGACCTAGATGGCCCACCAATGCTTATTTGAGTTACAACAGCAACAGAGTAGTTAGTGAACATAAGAAAGTAGTAGTAGTAAAAGGAGAATATTGTTTGAGGGAAGATGTGGGAGGGCAGACAACTGCTGGGAACAATATGTTTTTGTTTGGTGGAGAAGAAAACATGGTTCTGGGAACAATATGTTTTTGTTTGGTGGAGAAGAAAACATGGTTCAGAATTTTTTCATTATCTTTTTAGTAGTGTCATGTTTCTGGTGGTTATCTCCCTGAGCAGGTGTTTGGAGGAACCTCCATTTTGTCCCTAAAATGCAGAAAAATGTCTCATTCATTGGTCATTCACCAGAAATTTCTTTAGGCTTAGACATAAGTGGGTTTAGTATTTGCTTTGCTTAGACACAAGGGCATACAGATGATTTTACATGGTGACAAAGCTTTGACACAATGTCCAAATTATAATAGGGGCGTAAGCGTCACATGAGCAAAACATTGTGGGCATCATGCCAAAATTTTATTTAGAAGACAATAAATTAAATGGATCAGTCTGTATTTTTCTTATAAAACAAATCTCACTTTTAATGCTATTTGTCATAATACGACTACTAGATAAAATATGTTTATAAGAAGAAGATTAGATAAATATGTGAGATTTGAAATTATTTGTGCGATTAATTAATTAAAATGGAAGATTGATGCTTTGAATTTCGATGCTGTGTATGAATCACTACCTATTAATTATTTGAATTTTTTGTTATGCACGATTTTAATGCTCAAAATTGGAATCTTATTTTTTTCTTGAAACAACCATCATTCTTAACATTTTTCATGAAAATTTTATATAAATTGAAGTTTTAAATTAATGATCCATAACCACGGGGACATTAATCAATCCCTTTAGGGAAGAATACAAAAAGGAGAATTAATCCTTACATTTTATGTGACAAAAATTGCTCTTCCAATTATATTTACATGGGACATGTTTGGTATGCATTTTATTTTTAACCGTTTATTTTACTAATTCCAAACAAAATAACTCTTTGTTATAGTGTGTTTTGAATAGTAATCGAAAGTATTTTTTGATAATGTTCATTTGTTATAAGATTTTTGAAACGAAAAACATAAAAACATATTTGGTAAAAAAGTGATATAACTTTAAAAAATATAATGATTAATTTAAAAATATAAAATTATAATGATTACTTTAAACATATCATTTAAAAATATAAAATTTATTATTCATCACTACCATACTAAACGGTACAATACAAAAACATATAAACATATTATATTGGTGTTTCAATTTTTGTTTCAATTTTTGACAATTATTTATGAAAAGTTTAGACGCCACAAAATAAACAATTTTTACTAAACACTGTTTTTTCAGTGCAAAAACATGAACACTTAATTATTATTATTTTTTTTGGTAATGTATTGTATTAGTGTGACACAAGGGTAAGGCACATATTTTATACCGAGTATAATATTTCGGAGAAAAAAAAAGATTGCGTTTTAATGGGAAGATATAATACGGTCAAAATAATAAATGGAAAATTCAATCTGAAAAAGACGACATCATAATGTGTGAACATCGAAAATATCACTCGACTCTATTAATGAAGTTTTCAATCTCAACCTTACCCTTTGAAGCAATATTACTCCACGCCACCTAGAAAGGTTATGTCGAAGGAAATCCAATCACATGGGAACACGTAGTGAGGGGGTGACGTTGAGTCCTCTCTATTGGGCTGTGATTTATCAGATCTGACAGTAGGTGTGTTGTAGACCTTCTCTTGCCGTTTGAGACCATCCGACGTGGCGTGCTGTTAGAGAAACACGAGTGTTGTGATATATTGAAAGTTTCAAGAAATTTATTTAGCCATGAATCGCCAGAAATATGCGTCGACAAAACGACCATCTCTAACTATCGGGTCGGGTTAAAATTTTGGTTCAGTTTCCTCGGGCCATTCTAGTTCTAGTCTTATTTGTGTCATTGTGTGTATATATATGTATATATTATTTTTATTTTTATTTTTGTTCAAAAAGGTTAGACAATGTTTTTGACTGAATTCAACAACAAAGCAAATTAACAAATGGCAATGATTTTTACGGGACTTAAAACTATTTAAACTTGATTAATTTTATTAAATTAATTAAAGTCAGCCATGAGTCGGTCACGTTTATCACGATGTTGAATGGTATATTTTGATAGAAATGCTGATGTAGAATCAAGCAATTGAGAACAATTGACCAAATATCCCGTTACAGCATAAACAACTTTAATTTGACCCACTTTTTTCAATGTAATTTTTGTTATAAAGAGAGTCTTCTATGATTAAAAAAAAACCCTTTTCATTTGCTATTGATTTGAAATAATTTTTAATCTGCAAAAAGCTAACCAATTTTTGTAATAAGTCACTTAATTTAACTATTAATAAGGAGAGCGCATAATTTTTGTCACAAAATTACACTCGGTATGATCTTACTTTTCTAGAATTTTATCTTCACAATTTAAAGTTACTTGATATGACATGTGTATTAAAAGGATTAATTTCATCCAAATCGGATAAATATGCTATGATATAATTGTGCAAGCTTCACTTGCCAAAATAAATATACTCATAATTGTGCCATCAACGAAATTTATGACACCAAACTAAACGGTGCAATTTGTTATCAATTTTATTTTAATTTCCGAATTTAAAATAAAAAAGACTAACTGAAGTGAAGAGCGTGTTTCACAAACTCTGCATATGGGAACGGACTTAGTATTCCACTATTTCCCGTAACCATGATGTGATTTCGATATGGGAACGGACTCAGTATTCCACTATTTCCCGTAACCATGATGTGATTTCGATATACGTGTATATATATATATATATATATATGTATACACGTATATATCGTTATCTCTAACACTGCTGGTTTCCTTCCAAACGCTCCCAACGTTACCGTGCACAGTCGAGCACGTTACCGCCATCGATAAATCAACAACCCCTTCTATCCATTTCCCATATTACTCAGAACCCAATCAGTAAGCCAGTGTAATCTGAAAGTTTTAGAGAGAGAAAGATATTCATTTTTAGAGATAGAGAGAGAGACATGGGAACAAAGGGAAGAACAGTCATGGAGGTCGGAGCTGATGGGGTGGCCCTCATCACCATCATCAACCCTCCTGTCAATTCTCTCGCCATTGATGGTACTCTTTTTTTCCTTTTCAATATGAATTTACAATAGTCAGTAAAGCACAATTCACACATACACACACATATATATTATTATATATATGTTTGTGTTTATGTACATTTCTAATCAGATCTCATCAACCTGTCTTCAATTTTGCTTCATACTAACCTTGATTTCATTTTCGTTTTTCTGAGTATTAAGTTTCTGATATATGTTTTTTTAGTCGGTGTAGATTATGGGGTCTCTCTGTAATTTTCTATACAGTTTTATCGCGAGCTTGTTCTTCGTGTTGAAGTCAATTTTCACTTTATGGTTGAAAACTCATCATAACATTGCCCTAAATTTGTTTCATTTGCAACAATTTGTTTATGAGGAAATTGTGGAGATCAAATGTGGAGTTGGAGAATCTCATGTAAATTGAGATTTTACTAAATTTTTTACCTGTGTAATCCTTAGATGGGAGGCTTATAAAATGCACAATCTGAAATAAGAAGAGGAACAGTGGAGCATGTGAACTATAGAACTGCCTGTTGGTTAGCATTTGACAAAACTCTATTCGTTATTAAGAACAAAACTCAGAAAAGTAATATGAGGTTTCAAATACAACAAATAGTACTTATAAAATTCTAACGGATGACCACTAATTTAGTTGATAAAAGGAGGCTGGGTGTCAATACCCATGAATCCTAGTTGAGGGATGCAATTATAGTTTACGGGGAGGGTGCGTATGTGCCTGTAATTGCA
Organism: Cornus florida; assembly: GCF_030987335.1. Taxonomy (NCBI): domain Eukaryota; kingdom Viridiplantae; phylum Streptophyta; class Magnoliopsida; order Cornales; family Cornaceae; genus Cornus; species Cornus florida. Next base: position 29,497,663 of record NW_026775571.1, on the reverse strand, counting down.
GTTAGTCATACATTCAAATTGTTGGAACCAAATGGGCATTGATTTTCAGTCTACTTGATTGAGGCATAATTGTTGATTTTGCCACCTCACATGAATCCTAGTTGAGGGATGCAATTATAGTTTACGGGGAGGATGCATATGTGCCTGTAATTGCAGTTAGTCATACATTCAAATAGTCGGAACCAAATGGGGATTGAAATTCAGTCTACTTGATTGAGGCATAATTGCTGATTTTACCACTTCACATATAGTTAGGTGAAGTAATAATGCGGTGGATTATTTGCCTAGTTAGAATGGATTATTTGCCTAGTTAGAATGCTATAGCTCATCGAACATGATTTTTTTGCCAAAAATGTCTTTCATTCTGCCCAAGGATATAAATATCTTGTATATACAGAAAGCAGAGCATGATTCAAACCCTTTATACCACCATGTTGTATCAAACAAGCAAATTATTTCCATTGGTAAAGCATTATTTTTAAATTCATTTGATTTCTTCACTATATTGTTGTTGTTGTTCAACATACATATAGGAGCTGTATGTCTATCTTTTCATTTCTTGTTGATGTATCATAGTTATTGAGGTTCCAAATTTTCTTGATTTGTTTAAATATTTGGATATTGTTCAAGTGTTCAGCTGGATGTTTGATTTTCATTGAATTTTGTCAAATAATTTTGGCTTTTGTTTTTCTTTTCTTTCTAGATAACTGGAATTTCCCCATATTATAGGCTGAGAATATGACCGTTGTAATATGTTATAGATTCTTGCTGGTGAGACTTTGGGGGAGGTTTTTAATTATTATTCTTATATTTTTTTTTATGATAAGTAAGATTTCATTAAAGGTGCTCAAGAGGGGAGCGCCCCCAAGAGAATCCACCATTAAAAGATCTCCTAGTTCTCTCACACCACAAGCCCCACCATAAACAAAGGGGAGTGGCCCTTCAAGCATCTTTGGCTCGGCTATCCACTATACACCCTCTCCAAGCCTCGATCATATCCACCATAGATCTTGGAGATACCCAACACATACCAAACGCAGCCAAGAACATAAATCAAACATCCCTTGCCATTGGGAAATGTAGAAAGAGGTGGTTTTGTGATTCCTCTGCCTTCTTGCGCATGTAATACCAGGTCACCACAATCTGTTTTCTCCTTCTAAGATTGCCTAAGGCGAAAATCCTTGACATCTGACGAAGCAAAAAAGGCGCTTCAACGGGGCTTTCGATCTCCAAATGGCCTTCCAACTTAAGGTGGGACCCGGAATCTGGAAGAGGCTTTGGTAGAAAGATCAAACCTCAAAGATCTCTCTTGGGAAACCCATCCAAACCATCTTATCCATCCCCTTCCCCCTCACGACTTGTTTGTATAGCAAAGCTAAGAACTCTGCTACCTTCGCAAGCTCCCAGTCATGGAACTCCCTCCGAAATTGCATGTCCCAAGTCATCCTTCCGCTATCAAGTCGATAACAGTCAACAATCAAGGCATGTCTATTCGTAGCTGCCTTGAAAAGCCAAGGGAATCTGTGAGCCATAGCAATGTCCCTGCACCAAAGATTCTCCTAAAATTTGACATGTCTCCCACTCCGGACTCTGAACCGAATGCGTTTGGAAAGTTCATCCCAACCTTTTCGGATAAACTTCCAAACCCCCACGCATGAAGGAGAACTCACTCCCTAGACAACCGCCCTCCCCACTCCGGCAAGTAATGGCCCTCCACAATCTGGACTTCTCACCCTCAAATCTCCAAAGCCTTGTTGAACAAATTTAACCTTGTAACAATTCCCAAACCGCCCTTCTGAATGTGGGTACAGACCTCCTCCCAGTTGACTAGTTGACTGGACAACTAACATAGGCATCGGAAAAAGGGACATAAAGTATGTTGGAAGATTTGAAAGGGTACTTTCATTAGAGTTAAAGGCTCCCTTTTGAAAGATATTACTTCTTCAATCCAGAAAGCTTCCTCTCAAAGCACTGTACTACTGGGTCCCTAATGGATGCCCTCCTCAACGAAGCTCCCAAAGAAGAGGTAGGGAAAGAGACAACCCAGCACCCAAGAATATCAGCGAGGCCGTGAATCTCCTCAACCACCTCAACTGGAACCAACTTACTCTTTCAAAACACATCTCAAGTATCTCAGCTGATACTCCCTCGTATCACAAAAGAGTTTGGGGGAAAACGATTGAGATTTCATTAGAATTTGAGAGAAAATAAACCATGGTTCAGACGTGGTACCTAGCAAAATGTTTAGCAATATGGATGGGATAAAATTTCGTGCCCAAGAAATGTGAAGGTAAATTTATATAATTTTTGTATAAATGAAAAATGTAGAGCTAAATATGTTTTTAGAAGGTCATGCTAAATCGTTTGATCTTACAGCATATTAACTAGCCATCTAAAGAACTACTCTCCTCTTATCTTGCCTCTTTAAGTTTTCGTCTTTGTCCCTCATTTATCTGTAATTGCAGGTTTTATAACAGACACACACACAAACAGCAAAGGGGGGGAAAAAAAAGGACTTGCACATACCAATATATTCCATGTCAAGTTTTCTTTCTCGTTCAAGTCATACTTCTGTAAGGGGAGCATTATTACCTATGGACTAGAGTTACTAGTGGCTAAGTTATATTACTACGTTTTCATGCTGGTTTATTTTGTCTCTTGGTTAGAAATCAATACCCTGTTAACTTCATTTTTCTTTTTTATTCTTGATTGTTTTCATTTTTAATTTTCTGTTCAATGAGATGTATGTGACATATGCATCAAAGGGCTTGCTCTTAGGCTACTTGCAAAGACATTTTTCATGATTTTTCATATCTTTGATTTCTTCAATTTTTTCTTTTAATAACTCAATAAAGCAGTGCCCTGACTCTATATCCTGGTCTCCATCTCTAAATTGTTTGTTTTCTTTAAAGCATACACGCCACATTTTACAACCCAATGCTGATTGTCCCATGGAGTCACTTGTTTGGAGCTCATCCTCTATCCCTCGCCATAAGTTCATTCTATGGCTTGCAATTCTCAACCGCCTCTCAACACTAGATCGGAATTCACTGTCAAATTGGCACTTTCCGAACCATTGTACAGCTTGTCTCTCTACCAGTGAATCCTTGGATAATTTCTTCTTCTCCTGTAGCTTCATTGGCCCTATTTGGAGCTATATCCAAAACCTCTGTGGTTTCCATACACTTCCATCACCCTTGATGACTTTATCATGTGAGCTGCTCATCATTGGAAATCAAATTCCACAGCAAATTCTATCAGCAAATTGGACCTCTTAGCCACCATTTGCCATATTTGGAAGGAAAGAAATTCAAGAATCTTCAAAGGGATTTGCAGCTCTCAGCATACTATTCTGTTGAAGACTAGGAACTCAATTTGAGAGAAACTCAAGACCCTCTCTAAAATGGTTTGGATGCTCAGTGTGCCTGTCGTGCTTGGGGCTTGCCGTCATCCATAATCTGTCCACCGGTGCGCCCTCCAGACATCTAATGTCTTGCCTCTCCTTGTGGAGGGGCTGGTTGTTCTCTGATTTTAAAATTTGAATTAACTGTTTGCCATCGGTTATGGTTGCCTTTGTATTCAGGCTTGTTGGGCTTAGTTCTCTTTCTAGGCTTATTTTGGGCTAACTTCTGTCTAGACTCTAGACATAGATGGGCTTAGCCTATGTTGGGTTAGCTGTCTAACTCTGATAATGTTTCCTTGTGGTCCCTCTCTTAAGGTGACGGCCCATTTCTTTTTGTACAGTTTTACACACACACACATATATAAATATATTGCTCAACCTTTCGAAATAAATAAATAACTCACTATTTTTGCTCCCATATTTTCTCAGTATTACATAGCCTGAAAGAGAGTTATGAGCAAGCGTTACGAAGAGATGATGTGAAGGCAATTGTTGTTACGGGTAAATGTGGAGAGTTGCTTATTATTTTGTATGCATTGGAGATGATTGAGATTTGAAGCTAATATGTTCTTACTAGAGCAGGTGCAAATGGCAAGTTTTTCTGGTGGCTTTGATATATCAGCTTTTGGTGGAATTCAAAGGGGAAAAAGTATGTGTAACGTTTTGTGAGTCCTATATCCTTGTAGGCATTGTCACGTCTTTGTTGAAATTCAAGTTCTTTTTGTTCACAGCTGCAGCACCAAAACCTGGTTTTATTGTAGAGGTTCTTACTGTCACTGTGGAAGGTATTTTGTTGGGTTTTTTTCTTCTTCTTTTTCTTCTTCGTTTTTTTTTTTTTCATTCTTGAGTGCGGTTATTTAAGTTGTGTTAATTATTTTCATGCTCTCCTTTTCTCTCAGGTGCAAGAAAACCTTCAGTTGCTGCTATTGATGGTCTTGCCTTAGGTGGAGGTCTAGAGGTTGCAATGGTATGTGCTGCTTCTTATTTTGGGATGAATAGCTGTCCTCTTGAGTTTTGTGTAAATGACCCTAAAAAAATATGTTGTCAGGCCTGCCATGCCCGAATATCTACTGCCAATGCACAGTTAGGATTGCCTGAACTTCAGCTTGGTGTAATTCCTGGATTTGGAGGTATGTCTTTTTGTTTAAATAAAACCATGATAGTCTATTAGCATGTCTTTTGAAATGAATAAGTGATCAATTGGGCATGTTATTTATTTCGAAGTTGTTCTTAATTTTGTGTAACTAAATCATTTTCAATTCAGCTTAAAATAATTTGAGGCCTAAGGCGAATTTTTTTAAAATGGCCTTTTAATATTTAATATACTAATATCAAATATAGTTAATAATTTCAATTTAAAAAACACCCTTCTTGGTTTTTGAGATGCAAAAGTACTAATTAGATTTTTGTATTCAATTTTTGCTAAAATATATTTTGCACCTGAATTTTTTGTTATGTTTTGGTTATTAATAGTAACAAAATTGTCAAGAGCTTCTTTTTGAGATTGAATTAGTTTACTTATTTTTCTCTCTTCTTTTTTTCCTCCTTTTTTCTTTTTAAGTTTTTCATATCCTGCAAATAAATTCAATAATATAAATAATTTTTTTTTCCCACAAACAAAATACACATTTTATGATAAAAATAACAATAAGACAAAACTAAATTAAGTTAAAGAGCAACAGAACGTGATGCTAGAAAAATTTCGTCCAGTGCTCCAACGAATTCTTGAATCCATTTTATTTCTATTTTGTAGCTTCTAGTGAAGTTCTCTAGCATCCAAGTGGATAATTCCTCATTTTTATTAGCTTAAAAACAAATTATTGCCATTAAATCTTTTGGAGTATCACGATTAGGCACACACAAGAGTGAAGTTTGCAAGGAAAGAAGGAAGAAAGAAGAAGGTAAGAAGAAGTTAAAATAGGGAAAAAAAAAAGAAAGGAAAGAAGAGGAAAAATAGAAGTAGATGAAAGGATTTTCACATTCTCCAATATTAAGTTTACATTGAATAAAATTTAGAGTGGGGCTTACTTCGAAAAACATTTTAAAAAAATCTCTGGGGCCTTGGACAATCTGAATCGGCTAAGGCTAAAGCCATCACTGTGTACTGTTTATGTAGAAAATCTAGTTTTATGGTAATGGAATTTGGTATCTACAAAGTGGAGATCTTACAAAACATATATAAATTTTTTCTTTAAACTGGAAAATTTATCTTGCATTGATAATATATTAGTAGGGGAAGACTGAATAGGGTTGCACTCACAAAAGGATTATAGCAGGATAAATTCAGTAGGGGAAAAGTTCCTTTCGAGTGTTGTTGGGCTGATACATGCACATATCAAATTAAAAGGATAATTTTCACATGACGGCTCCTGTAAACAAAAATGCGATACAATCTTCTGTTAGGTGGCTACAGGACTATGCATGCTGGTGCCAATGATTTATTCAAGAAGTAATGTGTTGATAAAATAGATGTCCATAAGTTGGATGACATGGGTTTTGCATGTGCAACTAAAATTGTTATAGCAATGGTAAAGAGCAACAAGGTTCAAATAGAAGGCACTATATGGGTAGTGAAAAGAACTTCAGTTGAGGAACTTGAGGTTGTGAGGGAAGACATGATTGCCTTTGATTCGACATAGCCCTAGTAGAGAAGGATCTCCAAATGTTGACCAAAGTTTGGTCAGGGTTGAGTACAAGAGTTTGATAGTAGTATAGAGCTGGTGCTGTTGTGGTGGTTGTCACACTCACACTCGCACAAACACAAAATATTTTGTTTTCTCCCTCCTGTCTACTCTTTTTTATTGTATTATGCAAATGATGATATTTATCTTAGTATAGAGCTGGTATCTTAGTTATCTTTAACCGTTCTTTTATGCTGCTTATGTTGTATAAACCATGCAAACTAACAGATTGTCTAAGAAACACAGTAATAGGAAGGTTTTAATTGGATTTAAGTCTGCAAGACGCTCTAAGGAGAATAATGATTATAACATGAGCATAATCATATACAAACCTAACCCAACATCTGTGACTTACTCCTATACATGATATCTTGTAAGCTCTTATGGTGCATGTCATGGATAACATATATACAAGCTCTTTCGGCAAATGATTTTTTCTCTGATTCTTATTTGATAATGTGGGGTTCAAGTATGACTTCTCGCTTGCTTTAATATATGATTGTCAGTCCGCATGCTCTCTTAGCAGAACATAAAATAGAACATAAATAACTGAAGTTTGTATGATTTCTCGAGAATTGCTGCTTATATCTTGTCACAATGCCTTCAAATGGATTTTATATCACATTGAATGGTACATATTGAGATTGCTGCTATGTTTTTTAATTAGTCAAGGTGAGAGAAAGATCTCATTGCTTATGAATTTCCTCAGGTACGCAGCGGCTTCCACGCCTTGTTGGCCTTGCCAAGGCCCTTGAAATGATGCTGGTACATCTTGTCTTGATCTGGATTTTCTTGCTCCTATGTAAAGTAGTTATAGAATGTCAAATATTATTTTTAACCTCTCTCTCTCTCTCTCTCTCTCTCTCTCTCTCTGATAGATGTCAAAGCCTGTTTAAGGGGAGGAAGCTCATAGTTTGGGTCTTGTGGATGCCATAGTCTCACCAGATGATTTAGTAAACACTGCTCGTCGATGGGCACTTGAAATTTTGGAACGAAAAAGACCATGGGTTTCTAGCCTTTATAAGACTGACAAGATTGAGCCTCTTGGTGAGGCAAGGGAGATACTCAAGTTTGCGAGAGATCAGGCTCCAAAACAAGCTCCCAATCTGAGACACCCATTAGTCTGCATTGATGTTATTGAAGAGGGTATAGTTTCTGGTCCGCGTGCTGGGCTTTGGAAGGTTCTGTCCGTCCCCAATTCACTTTCATTTACCTTCAGATCACAGCTGAGCAAAAATTTGACCGTCTGATATTGGCAGGAAGCTGAAGCTTTCCAAGGACTTCTACATTCAGACACTTGCAAGAGCTTGGTCCACATCTTCTTTGCTCAACGTGGAACCTCGAAGGTTTATTGAAGTTAGAATTGCTATAATTATTACAGTTCATTTCTAGCTTAAACTGAAATTAGCCTGCAATTAACTAATCAATATCTTATATTACCAAAAAAATTAAAACTTCTTATTACCAAAAAGAAATTAGCCCGCCGTAGGTTTCATTTGATAGAGGAAGACATTCCTCTTACCTCATTTAGAAGCAAGGCTGAAAGTTAAATTTGTCACTACACCACTACACTTGATTGGCTATCAATCCATAATTGAACTGAATTTTTGGATGTGTGGCGAGCTTTCAGGAAGTTTGCTAATTTTTAAAACCAAACCATCAATATAGTTGTACTCAGCTCCATCTTTTATTTTGATGAAGTGGAATCAATTCTCTGAAGTTTAGTTATAGAAACCCTTAATCTTAAAAAAGATTGATCCTGGTGTTAAGTTGAACCGAGGATGGAGTTATTGTTGATAATCAATGAAAATGGAACAATTTTGTGATTTATTGTTCAAACTTGGAAGCCACTCCGAGTTCATTTATTTATTTATTTTCGGAAATCACTCACACTTCCAAGTTGCATGGCTTGTGCCTGAGTTTTCTGCAACCATTGATGATTGCAGAGTAGATGTCAGAAACTTGTCTGGATGCTTACATGAGGAAATACCTTTTTGATCTTGTTCAATGAATAATTTATAAAGTTCAATGTTGAATAGATTTGGATTTGCTCTTGCATCATGGTAAAAAATTCTTCAAATTATAACCATGGAGTTGCGGTCTTGATTCAGCCTTATCTGTCTGTGCGGTACAAAGTTTTCTGCTTAATGCTGTAACACACAGTTTTGGAATTATAAACAGGTTCCTGGGGTCACTGATCTGGGTCTAAAACCAAGACGAATAAGTAAAGTTGCTATCATCGGAGGAGGATTAATGGGCTCTGGAATAGCAACAGCTTTAATTCTTAGCAACTATTTGGTGATCCTGAAAGAAGTGAATGAGAAGTTCCTACAAGCTGGGATAGGTAGAGTTAAAGGTGAGGCCAGGGTTTTGTGTTTTGACTATAGCTTTAAGTTATTCTAACTTGGCTATTTTGTTTTATGATTTCTGATTGAAATTTTATTTGTTCAGCCAATTTGCAGAGCCGGGTCAAGAAAGGGAAAATGACTCGAGAAGTTTGAAAAAACCCTCTCTCTTCTAAAGGGTGTTCTTGACTATGAAAGCTTTAGAGATGTGGACATGGTCATAGAGGTGTTGCAGAATTCATCTTAATTTACTTTACCATTTGTGTGCTTTGTTACACTATTTTGTCCTTTTCTTTTTATCTCTACTTGAAACTCACTCACCCACTTTGAATCTACGTGGCCTTGAATGAACACTCGACCTCCTACTTTGAAAGGTGACGAGGTATCATTAGGCTACAACTCTTGGTGGTCACTAATTTGTTCCGAGTCTTAATGTTTCTTATTTTTTATGCTTGAAACAGGCAGTTATTGAGAATGTCTCTTTAAAGCAACAAATTTTTGTGGATCTTGAAAAATTCTGCCCTCCGCATTGCATTCTTGCGAGTTAACACTTCCACAATTGACTTGAACCTGATTGGTGAGAAGACAAAGTCCCATGATCGGATTGCTGGAGCCCACTTCTTCGGTAACTTTGTGGTCCATTTTTTTATTTCTCCTCATTTCTTATTGCATAAAATAATTGGTTTGTGCTTTCAATGCAGTCCGGCACACATCATGCCACTTTTAGAAATTGTTCGTACTCAGAGAATATCTCCCCAAGTAATTGTCGACTTACTGGATGTTGGGAAAAGGATAAAGAAAACCCCAGTTGTTGTTGGGAATTGCACTGGCTTTGCTGTTAACAGGATGTTCTTCCCTTACACGCAAGCAGCTCTTTTACTTGTTGAACGTGGTACAGATGTCTATCAGATTGATAAGGCGATTACCAAATTCGGAATGCCAATGGGCCCATTCTGGTAATACTTAGGGTGTCATGTTGTTGTTTGACCTCTTGATCTTGAGTGTCAAAATGATATGATATGTGAAATTGAACTGGCCACAATATTTTGTTTATGTGTGCAGATTGTGTGATCTAGTTGGTTTTGGTGTTGCTATTGCAACTGGCATGCAATTTGTTGAGAACTTTCCTGAGAGAACTTATAAATCAATGTTAATTCCAATGATGCAAGAGGAGAAGAGAGCAGGTATGATTTACGTCACTCCAAATTTCAGGGGATTTCTGGGGTTTGAATCATAAAATATTTCTTACTGTATGCCACTTGTTTCAGGTGAAACTACTTGCAAAGGGTTTTACGTCTATGATGACAAACGCAAGGCAAACCCAGATCCAGAAATAAAGAAATTTATTCAGAAGGCGAGGGATATCTCTGGCATTGTTGTGGACCCTAAGGTCTCTATCTCTCTCTTTCTCTGCTTTTTACTAGTTGGAAATGACTAGGGAGTTTGTGTTGGTGTTCTGCATGTATTGCATGGCAGGTGCTGCAATGATATACCATAATATATCGTCTGACTTGAAGTTATGACATGCCATACCTGGGAAGTAAAATAATTGTCTGACTTGAAGGTGTATCTATATCTGTAAGATGTGCTTGTTTTGTGAGGATATTTCTGAATTTGGTGGTGGTGAACGTGGATGCAGCTCGTGAAGTTATCAGACAAGGACATTATAGAGATGATATTCTTCCCTGTGGTGAATGAAGCCTGCCGAGTCCTTGCTGAAGGAATTGCAGTCAAAGCAGCTGATCTGGACATTGCTGCCGTAATGGGCATGGGATTCCCACCATACGGGTTTGTGGTTTTATCTGATTTTAGGTCATTTCTACAAAACTCAAGAAGTGTTGGTATAATCAATGGGGATGCTCATGGATCAGGGGTGGAATCATGTTCTGGGCTGAATCTCTTGGATCCAAATACATTTGTTCAAGATTGGAAGAATGGTCAAGCATGTATGGAGAATTCTTCAAGTCTTGTGCCTACTTAGCTGAAAGAGCTGCCAAGGGGGTTCCTCTGGTGAGAATTCTGGAACTAACTATTGTTAATTTCATATTTAGACGAATTAGTGATTAATACATGATTCATCATTGACACCTTCTACTAAGAAATTCCATGACATGGATTATGATATTATTTTGGACCCACCCACCACCATCCAGGTGCTTTCACATGAAAGGTTTAGGTTTACTACTAATATGTTGGCATATTGTCTTTGTTTTTGTTTTCCCTTTCTGTTTTTTTCTTGATGGAGAGGCTCTGGAAGAGCTAAATAATGTATGAGATGTTGTATTGAGAACACCAATATGACTGAGAAATGAGAATTTAGACAATAATGCTTTATAAAAAAAGCCGCATGGGTCCTGATTTTCTCTATTCAGTGATGCTGCCATGCCAAGTGTTACTTTTGCGTTATTTTCTTTTATGGTTGGAAAGTTCTACGAGTCTACCTTAAAGGTGGTGGTGTTGCTCTCGAAAATTATATACTGTAGTTGGGAATGCTCACTTGTCTTTTCGGGTTCCAGCACTTTTTACCTGTTTTCAAGTTTAATTTATGTATCTTTTTCTTTTATTTATTTATTTTAGTTACTCACGCACTTTGTCCATGCCGGGTTCGACCTTGACTAAACATGACGTTTCTTATAATATATAATACATCTTGAGAAGATACCGAAAAAATGGAGAAATTCATGGTTTATAATAGAAAAGTAATACATCATCCCCAAAGAAAAAGTCACTTCAAAGAATTACAATACTTGTCCAACAAAAAATTTAATTATGACTTAAAAAATATATACATAAATTAAGGCTACATTTGGTATGCATGAATGGAATGGAATAAAACTTGGAATGGAATGAGAATGAGAATGGAATGGAATGGAATGAGTATTACCATTCTAATGTTTGGTGTGACACGGTGAATCGTTATGGAATGGAGAATCGTTATGGAATGGAATGATTATTTCTATTTTTTTGTTTGGTTGAGTATCACTAAATCTGGAAGGGAATGTCTTTTCCCTTTTTCATTAGAGGGAAGAAAAATAAAAAAATTATAACTAAACCAACTCACCATATTTTTTTTTTATTTTTTTTATTGTAAATTTTTTGAAAATTCTGGTTTTGATAAAATTCTAATCAAGTAAGGTTCTCCAATCATCGAACGGTGAACTTGACTAAGGGTCCAAAAGTCAAACAAGTCCACTTTTGGTTTCAAATGATTACACAAATGTTTCAACACAAAGATGCAAAAAATAAATAAATAAATATAAATATAAATAAAAAATAAAAATAAAAAAGTGATATACTAAGAAGATAAAAGAGATTTAATACCTACTTATTAAAAATAAATAAATAAAGAAATTAATACCTGCAATTTGGTTGAAAGTCCTATAACTTTTTGTCACTGGCAGCTCTGAATATATTCAGAAGAGAGGGAAGATGAAAGATTCTTACGTCTAATAAAGAAGCCGATAAACATGAAAAATGGAATGTGAAAGATTTTTGGAGATTTTTGGTGAATGCGAAATATTTTTACCTTATTGGAATGTAATTAAGCGTTTATTGGGAATATTACACAAATATTTTATCTTACTATGGAATGGAACCATTCCATAGGTTTACTAATGGAATGGATTTTCATTCCTGGAATGGATTTATATTCCATTACAATAGTCATTCCATTCCATTCTTGCACACCAAATAACTGAATGATTGGAATGAACATTTCATTCCATTCATGCACATCAACGTAGCATAAGAGTTTAAAAATCCTCGTGGAAGGAAGTGGAAGAGTTGACGGGGGTGTGTATGTGTGAGGTTTCCTATCCCATCCTATATCCCATCGTCCATCCGTTATTTTTAGTAAATGTTATATAAAATATTTTTGTTGAAAGGGGGAGGGGGGGATTTTTATATATATATATATTTTTTTATCAATATGCCCTCTTTATATAAAAATTAGTTAACATTTTAAAATTTTGGAAAGCATAAAAATAGAAATTACATTTTTATTTTTGATAATTATCTCCTCTCTCTCTCTCTCTCTCTCTCTCCTCATTAACCACATGGGTCTTGATTTTTATTTATTTATTATTATCACAAGACGCTGATTGGATTGAAGGAGTATTTGAAATGAATAAAAATGTAGAAAATAGCAAAGAATGATAAAGAGCCAAGCATATTTTGCTTGCGGTTGGAAAATGAGGAAGAAAGAAAAATAAATTTTATTAAACACATCAAACTCAAACAACAATTACGAAACAAGATAGAAAATTAAACACATCATATACAAGTAACACAAAAATTTATACGTAGTTCAGTAAAATTCACAATAGAGATCTGGCGAAAATTTTCACTATGTGTAAAATCAAATATTACAAGTTTTAGTCTTTCACTCTTTTTTTATACTATTTTCAGTATCCTTCAATATTGTACGCCCTGAGCATAAGCGGCCCAAACAATCGCCTAGGGCCTCTAATTTGAAAGGGTCTCAAATTAAGAAAGAATTGATTCATTCTTTTTTGGCCCTTTTAAATTGAAGAATTGAAAAAAGGGAAAATAAGTCTTTTTACGAAAATTTGAGAATTGATTTAATATTTTATTCAATCTTTTTTCAAAAAAGAATGAATCAATTCTCTTTCTCCTCTCCTCTCCTCTCCTCTCCTCTCTGCCACAAAAAAGTTTTTTACTTATGATTCTCATGAGGATTTTGTTTTGTGTATTTTCAATATTAATATATTTTAGAAAAAATTACTAATTAGTCTTACTTATAAGTTTTAAAGATAAATAAGTCCTATGAAATATTGGCAAAGACAAAAAAAAAGTTATACTTTTGAAGAATATTTCCAAATAAGGTCACATACATTTTTTTTTTTTTTGCCCTTTTTACTTCCAATATTTTGTAACTAATAACTTTAGTTATAACAAAATTAATTGTACCAAAATAAAGAATCCTAAAACATTTAATAAAGAATTTCAAATACACTTTTAGTAAATACTCCAGAGTGTTGAAGTGCAATGAAAAACTTTTCATTGAATACATTTATGAATAAAGTGTATTATTTCCATTCTTTTTTAATCAAGACCGAAAAGGGTAGGAAAGAAATTGTATTAGGTATAAAAGTTTGTTGGAAATTTGTATGAAAAGTAGAACTTCATAGTCTCATAAAACATTTTTTAGGACTCATATGCTATTAGAATGTAAAAGTAAGACTAACTCATAATTTTTCTTATTTTTATGTGTTCATAGTCTCATTTTAATGAAAATTTCGCACTTTTATAAAAATTTTGTCCGTGTGAAACATTATGTATAAAAGGGCTCACATTTAAAAGCTTGTTTAGGGCCTCATATTTGAAAATTCGCCTAAAACCTCTCAAAATTGTGAAAATCTTAGGACCAGCCTGACTCCAAACAACACCCTTACATATCCGAATATAAGAAATTACTAACTAGGGTCCATGACCCACAAGCAAAAACGGGTCAAAAAAATTATTTTTCTATCGTGTTTCGTTTATTGGTTTCTTTTATATTTTTAACCTCTTCTTTGATAAGTTAAAAAAAAGAATAATTGAATGGGTGTTCTCTAATAGGAGATTATACTTAGTGTGCTTGGCGCACCCAACATATCACAATGGTTCGTGTTGTGCTCGTGTAGGTATAGACGATTGTGATGGTCCGGCGCACCACCGAATATCTTCTCCTCTAAGCCTGAACCAAAAATGAGCGTGAGAATCGTTAATGAGAACGCTGAGTCCCAAGTGATGATAATTGTAACGTGGGTTAGTACCTTTTAAAAATCGTAAACACAATACAATCTATTACTCCGTATACAAAAGAGGAACCACCCAATTACCTAATTCAAATATATATATATATATATATATATATATATATATATTCACATCCATCTAGTAAGACAATTGACCCATCCACTCTCACTTTTTACTCATTGTGGTTTTACTACTTTGTGATTCAATAGCATCTCTCGAGGCTCCACCGCGTCAATCTTGACCGCACGATCAGTGGGCTAATAGTATCCAGTGATTGGATCTGGAACCCATGCAGATTTCTCTTTAATCGCAGCCGTCCCTTCCACCTTTCCCACCATTCCTCTGATGGACCCTCCCTCAGCCAACACAGCTCTTTGTGATGTTGCAGCGTAACCTCGCCTGTTTAGCGCATGATCAAAACGGGATCAAAACCATTATATATATATATATATATATATATGTTTGTAATTTGTTTATAATTGTGATAAGGTTGATGTGCTGTGACTTTTTTTATTCACATTTATTAGTATGACCAACTCAGAAAATTATGTAAGAGAAGTAATAGTGAAATTTTTTTAGTAATTTAGTAAGGGCAAAAGTGAAATTTTATAAATATATAATTCAAAAATAAAGATAATTGTCAGGACAATTTCACTACCAAATACCATCGTGTGTGTGTATATATATATATATACAGTATACACATAATCGATCAAACAAACATTTACATCCTGGGTCTTTTCTTAATCAAATAATAAACAATAATATAATGGTGATATCAAAGATACAAATGTATAGGAAACAGAATAGATGCTTAGAGTAGGAGAAGGAGGAGAAGAAGACCAATCACCAAGATTAAGATGGGGGTAAGGCAATCATGCAGTACATTATGACAGCTTCCTCTTCTCCTGGTTAGTTTATTCTTTCATAAGACAATGCTATTTATAGGCCCGGATCCCATTGGTCATTATCCAATGGTCTCTTTCATGCATGGTTTCTCACATGCATCACCCCCAATCCGGATTTTATGGGTAATCCTGGGGGTTTAAGAGTCTGAAGAGCCTAATCCTCTCATCGAGCCTTGCATTACATTGCCATGTCATTTCTCCCTTAATCAAGGGCATTAAATGTTACTTGGCCGCCGGTTGATAAACCTGACACAGCATTAAATGTGATTTTAAGGTTTGCTATCACAATGTGTATAATCCCATCATCTTGCTAATTGGGCCTTGCTAGGAGCGAAGGCACCTCTTAACTTCTCATTCACCAATCCAAGATCCTCCTAAGTTTCCCAATTTCAGATTCTTCATAGCTGCGAGGGTCCTATCTTCTCTTCGCATTATGTGCGAATTTTGCCAGTGAGCCTCTTAGGGCTCGATGGTGTTACTTGACATGATACCAAGGCTTAGAGTGCTCGAGGATTGGTCCTTCGAGGCTTGATGGGCCTAGCTCGAGGCTATGGCTTAGGATGTTCGAGGGTTAGCTTCTCGAGGCTTGATGGGCCTGGAGCGATGCCAGGGCTTTAGAGTGCTCGAGGGTTAGCTTCTTGAGGCTTGATGGGCTTGGAGCGATGCCAGGGCTTTAGAGTGCTCGAGGGTTAGCTTCTCGAGGCTTGATGGGCCTGAAGCGATACCAGGGCTTAGAGTGCTCGAGGGTTAGCTTCTCGAGGCTTGATGGGCCTGGAGCGATGCCAGGGCTTAGAGTGCTCGAGGGTTAACTCCTCGAGGCTTGATGGGCCTGGAGCTACACGAAGGCTTAGAGTGCTCAAGGTTAGACTCTTGAGGCTTGATGGGCCTGGAGCGATGCCAGGGCTTAGAGTGCTCGAGGGTTAACTTCTCGAGGCTTGATGAGCCTGGAGCGACACCAGGGCTTAATATGCTCGAGAGTTGGTCTCTTAAGGCTTTTGACTTTTCAAATCGCCACGGGGGATTTGGTTGGGATCGTGTTAACTTGTCAACATGCCATGTCAGCTTTTAATAGGTGACACCCACATTTTGTTCCCCTGCACGTGTGACGATTCATAGTGAATTGGTGCACGTATAAGACTAGGTGGCTAGGGAATTTATTGCTTCGAGGGGAGTGGAAAGACGCGAGCTTAAAAGGCCACCTTCAACCATTAATGCAACGTCTGTTGCCTCTTCAATTTTGGAGGCTCCCGAGGTGAAAGGGCTATTTTAAAAGAGTGCAACGACGTTGTGAAGGGTCATTTGTGCAAAGAGATAACTAAAAGTTATCGTGCCCGTTGTTACTTCCATCATCGCCGGCGACGAGAAAGCTTTGTAAAAACTTACAATTTTTGTTCGTGTTTGTTCGATCTGTGGGACTGCCAATATGGTTAGCAAGAAACAAGAGTTAAGCAAGAAGGATTGTCTTCCCCCCAAGGTGCCTGCAGATTCGAAATGGCAACAGGCACCATTCTTTGGGAAACACGACTTATTTTGGCACCGGGCAAACCAGGCAGTGGTTGCCGGCGAGCCATTGGAGGTGGTGGAGTTGATAGAGGAGGAGGTGGAAATTAGCTTAGCCTCGCGAATTCCTGCAGACACCATTTTTAAATTTGTGATAGAGTTTAATAGAAATTATTTTATTTTATTTAAATATATCCTTGTCTAATTAGATTTAATTTTATTAAGAAACTCATAATAAAAGCTAATTTGCGGTAGAGTTTTAGAAAAAAAAATTATTTTATTTTATATATCAATTAATAAATATTTTTATATTGATAATTCTTGTCAAATTAGATTTTATTTTATTTAAAAATTCATAATAATAAATAGATAAATAGGTTAATTTGAATTTTATTAGATAGATTTTAGAGTTTTTTTTTTATTATTATAAAAACTCTTTTCATATCAATTAATAAATATTTTTTATATAAATAAATAATTTCTAAAATATTGAAACCCTTTGCACATTTAATAATAAAACTCTTTTTTGGCAGAGCTTCTGTATTTTATAGATAAAAATTATTTTTATATTATTAATAAATATTTTTTTATATAAATAAATAAATACCGAAACTCTTTGACAGAGTTTTGTAATTATGGGTTTATGCCCCCTCTGAATTTCTCTCTGAAATTCTGAATTTCTAGAATTTTCAATTTTTTTTACCCCTTCCTCCATACCTCTATTTATAGGCTTCTTCGATTAATAGGATGATAACATGTGTCCTCTCCTAATAATGACATAATCATAACTGGACCGGACCGGTTATATTGTGATAATTATTCATAAAAAATAACTATTCTTTTTATATCAATTAATAAGTATTTTATTGTGATTTATTTTTTTAGGTAATTTATAGAGAATAAAAGGTAATTTGTGGTAAAGTTTTAAAAAAACTATTTTATTTTTTATATCAATTAAAAAATATTTTTTACATTAATAATTCTAGTCTAATTAGATTTTCTTTTATTAAAAAACTTATAATAAATAAATAAATAGGTAATTTGTTTTAGATTTTAATAGAAACTCTTTTAAAAACTCTTTTTATATCAATTAATAAATATTTTTTATATTAATAATTCTTGTATAATTAGTTTTTCTTTTATTAAAAAACTCATAATAAATAGTTAAATAGGTAATTTGTGTTAGAATTTTATAGAAACTCTTTTAAAACCTCTTTTTAGATCAATTAATAAATAATTTTTTATATTAATAATACTTGTCTAATTAGATTTCCTTTTATTAACAAACTCTTAATAAATATATAAATAGGTAATTTGTGTTAGAATTTTATAGAAACTCTTTAAATATTATATCTTTATCTAGTGTGATAGAGTTTTATTGAAAATAAAATATGTAATTTGTGATAGAATTTATAGAAATTATTTTATTTTCTATAAATATATCTTTGTCTAAAAGTTAATTTGTGGTAGAGTTTTAGAAAAATTATTTTATTTTATATATTAATTAATAAATATTTTATATATTAATAATTCTTGTCTAATTAGATTTTATTTTATTAAAAAATACATTATAATAAATAGATAAATAGGTTAATTTAAATTTTATTAGATAGATTTTAGAGTTTGATAGACACTCTTTTTTTTTTTTTTTTTATCAAAACTCTTTTCATATCAATTAATAAATACTTTTTTATATAAATAGATTCTTAAATACTTAAACTCTTTACACATTTAATAATAGTATAGATAAAAAAAAAAAATTATATCAATTAATAAATATTTTTTTATATAAATAAATAAATACTTAAACGTCTTGGCAGAGCTTCTGTATTTTACTTTAAAAAATTCATAATAATAAATAGGTTAATTTTAATTTTATTAGATAGATTTTAGAGTTTTATAGAGTTTTTTTTTTTTTTTATAAAAACTTTTTTTCATATAAATTAATAAATATATATTTTTTATATAAATAGATAAATACGAAAATACTAAAACTCTTTACACATTTAATAAATATTTTTTAAATGAAGAAATAAATACTGAAACTTTAGATTTACTTTTATTAAAAAATTCATAACAATAAGTAGATAAATAGGTTAATTTGAATATTATTAGGTAGATTCTAGAGTTTTATAGAGTTTTTTTTTTCATTTATTTTTTTTTATTTTATAAAAACTCTCTTCGTATAAATTAATAAATATTTTTTATATAAATAAAAAAATAATGAAATACTGAAATTTTTTGCACATTTAATATTTTATTTTCTTTAAATATATCCTTGTCTAATTAGATTTAATTTTATTAAAAAACTCATAATAAAAGTTAAGTTGTGGTAGAGTTTTAGAAAAATTATTTTATTTTATATATCAATTAATAAATATTTTTTATATTAATAATTCTTGTCTAATTAGATTTTCTTTTATTAAAAAATTCATAATAATAAATAGATAAATAGGTTAATTTAAATTTTATTAGATAGATTTTGTAGTTTGATAGAGTTTTTTTTTTTAAAAAAAACACTTTTCATATCAATTAATAAATATATTTTTATATAAATAGATGCTTAAATACTGAAACTCTTTGCACATTTAATAATAATATAGATAAAAACTCTTTTTATATCAATTAATAAATATTTTTTATATAAATAAATAAATATTGAAACTCTTTGGTAGAGCTTATGTAGATATATATATATATATTTTATAAAAACTCTTTTCTTATCAATTAATAAATATTTTTTTATATAAATAAATAAATACTGAAACTCTTTGCACATTTAATAAATAATTTTTTATATAAATAAATAAATACTGAAACTATTTATTAAGGTTAGCCAAAAGGCCGATCCAAAAAAATTTAATACTACACTTGATCTTAGCTAAAAAGTCGAGAAGGTATGATTATTATTTCTTTAGTTCTATAGTGTTATAAGAGGCTTTCATGTAATCCATTTTACTTAAAACCAATGTGGGACTTTGTAATTTGAATTAAACTTTTCCTGCTTGGTTGGTTATTGCATATTGGTTGGTCTCTGTCGGTTGATGTATTAATTTTGCTTTCTAAGATATCATTTTTAGTATAGCTTACAGCAATAAACTCACGACTCATTTACATCAAGGATTTTATTAAATAAAAAATATAAAAATTGACAAATAATTTAATATATAGACCATTTGGTCAAGCACAATTGATTATAGATTGAATTTTCAACAATAACTCTAAAGCTATTCTGAAATGTTTAGATCAAATATGGTACTTAATTTAAATATGTTTTTTCTCAAGTGTGGAAAGAATTATTTGGTCCATTTGGGTTTGGTTTAGATTTTGAATCCCTTCCAGCTACAATCGTGTGATATAATAATTAATGAGAGTAATATAATATAATTTGTTAATTTGAATTTTATTAGGTAATTACTGTTATTATATTTTGTGTGAGTAGTATATTATAATTTGAATTTATTATATTTTTTGTGAGTAGTAGTATACTGCAAAATTTAGTACTACACTTGATCTTAGCCAAAGGTCGAGAAGGTATGATTATTATTTCTTTAACTCTATAGTTTTATAAGAGGCTTTCATGTAATCCTTTTTACTTAAAACCAATGTGGGACTTTGTAATTTGAATTAAACTTTTTTTTATATTTTGTTAATTTGAATTTTATTAGGTAATTTTGAGTTTTATAGAATTTATATCAATTAATAAATAAATACTGAAACTCTTTGCACAAAAGCTGAGAAACTCTTTTTATATTTTGTTAATTTGAATTAATTTTAATTTTATTAGGTAATTTTTTTTTTGGGTAAATCAAACAATTTAGTCAAAGAAGAGGAAAACAATACAAGGCTGCACAAAAAAGGGCAGCCCAAAAACAAACAACACTATAATGACACTAAGGCCCAAACAAAAGCCCAAAGGCAAAAGGAACCTCCATACAAGAAGATAGAGGAACCAAAACACAGGAACACAAACAAGACGCAGAGCTCACTCAGTAGCACTATTGCTATCAATGACCACACTCGGCAGTCTCCAATCAGCAGCCACCCTCCGAGAGGTCCTGGAGTCTTTAAATCTCAGGAAGAGAAGATGATTACAAATGCTATCTTCCATGAGCTTCCAAACAGCATGAAGAGATGAAGATTTACCAGCATAGGCATGCTTGTTTCTTTCTTTCCAAATGAAATAAATAGCAGCAGCAAAGCATAGCCTAGCTGTTATCGCATCCATAACAGTACACTTATCACTCCATACATTGTTAATCCATCTGGCAATGAATGTAAGGTTACGCTCACCACAGTAGAAACCACAAGTATGTTGAACCATATCCCAAATAAATGATGAGAAGCTGCACTTAAGAACAAATGCTCATGAGTCTCATTCTCACTCATACATAGAAGACATAAGGTAGAATCTCCCCTCGACCTGTGAAGAACCTGTCTTTAGTATAAAGTCTGGTATGTAGAGCAAGCCAAGTGACAAAGGCATGTCTTGGAATGTGTTTGGAAAACCATATAATGGTGGTCCAATTAGACAAAGGGGCAGGAGGCAGAAGCGCATTATAAGCATGCTTCAGACTAAATTTACCTGTAGGAGACAAGATTCCTGAAGCGCATTATTAGGTAATTTTGAGTTTTATAGAATTTATATTGTGGGATATAATAATTAATGAGAGCTCTTTATTGTGAATTACACTTTTTTTATATTTTGTTAATTTCAATTATTTGAATTTTATTAGGTAATTTTGAGTTTTATAGAATTTATATCAATTAATAAATAAATAATGAAACTCTTTGCACAAAGGCCGAGAAAGTAGTACTACACTTGATCTTAGCCAAAAGACCAAGAAAGGTTAGCTAAAAGGCCGACCCAAAAAAATTTAGTACTACACTTGATCTTAGCCAAAAGACTGAGAAGGTGTGATTATTATTTCTTTAGTTCTATAGTTTTATAAGAGGCTTTCAAGTAATCCTTTTTACTTAAAACCAATGTGGGACTTTTTAATTTGAATTAAACTCTTTTTATATTTTGTTAATTTGAATTAATTTTAATTTTATTAGGTAATTTTGAGTTTTATAGAATTTATATCAATTAATAAATAAATACTGAAATACTGAAACACTTTGCATATTTAATAATAGTATAGATATATATTCTTCTAGGAGAGTCCATGAAGCGAGGAACAATGTTCTAGATGAAAAGTTAAATCAATCTTACTTTTCCAAAATAATAATAGTATAATTTAGTATTTCTACAAGTTTGATAAATCTAATGAGATTAATTACTTACTCTATTAGATAATGACTTTATTTTTTACAAATATGTAAGAACAATAAATAAATAAATATCTTTTTTGTTCTACAAATAATTCCAACTAAGACTAATAATTTTTCATTGTTCGTTTAACTAAAAAAAGAGAGTAATAATACGACAACCGAATTTAATCACCGAATAAGACCCAAAATTGCCACGTCACTCACTTATTCATTAAATGGAAAATTCTACCATTTTAAAAAGACTACGTTATCCTCAAAAAATCATCCCAACCCTTCCACGTTTTCTCTCTCTCAAATAATCATCCAAACCCTTCCTTATTTCATCCAAACCCATCTTTATTTTTCTCTCAAAATTCCTCCATATTTGTCACCGTCCTACTTGCCTCTCCACCTCCACTGCCACCATCTCTGTGTTACCCCCACCCCTCCACAGCCACAATCCCTTAGCTTCAAATCTCTCCCTAAAAGACTTTCAAATTTGTTCCTTCTCAATGACCCATCAAACTTTTCAAATTATTTATTCATTTCTATTGTCTTCTTTATTCAAAGAAGACCCAAATCAACAGTACACCATGACATAGATGAGTAAAGCCATTTTCCTTCACAAAGCCTAATGAAGTTAGAGATTAGGGCATATATGTGAGAGATGCGAAATTGAAGAGAGAGGGAGTCAGAATCGAAGAGAGAAGAGAGAAGAAAAATTATGATTTATTTGCTGGTTTGATGGGTCACCATTAATTTTTCTAGTGAATTGTTAAATTGAATGTTGGATGATTATATAGCCTTCCTTGTTCATCGCTTGACCCAATCGGATTAACTAAAGATTGTAGATTATGGAGGGGAATTGCATACTTATTGATGAGACGATGGGGTTGTGGTTGATAAATATATATATATATATATATATATATATAGAGAGAGAGAGAGAGAGAGAGAGAGAGAGAGAGAGAGAGGGAGAAAGAGAAAGAGAGAGAGAGAGCCATTTTGAACACAAAGACTGGATAATTATTTGAGAGAGAAAATGTGGAAGGGTTTGGATGATATTTTGAGGGTAAAGTAGTCTTTTTAAAATGGTAGAATTTTCCATTTAATGAATGAGTGAGTGATGTGGCAATTTCGGGTCTTAATTGGTGATTAAATTCGGTTGCCGTATCATTACTCAAAAAAAAAAAATCATTTTTTCTTTTTGCAAGTTTAGCGACCTTAGTTTCTAGGATTAATTACACTAACATCAAATATCACGTTGAAATACTTTTTGAAAATTATTAGAACTCACACTCCAAATTACATTTTCAAGACATACACCGTTGTTTGCACCATAAAATAAATTTTATTTTTTATTGGGCCACGTGGCTATTTTCACTATTTAATTAATTTTTAATTAATTGATATATGATTTTTATATATGGGCTGACAGAGGATTATTTCAAGTAGCGTGTCACTAATAGGACTCTTATTCAAAATTGGAGTCTAAAATCAACAATTCCCTGATTTAAAGCCACGTCCAAAAACACGTTCATTTTGGATAAGTTTAAGACAAAAGGCAAAAAAGGAGTTGCAGTTGAGTTTTTCCCGCGTAGAGACAAAACTTTGGATAAGTTTCAGACAAGTTTGAATTAAACAAAGAGTTTGAATTCAAAAGGGATGCAACTGTTTTCAACCGCTGATGGAATCTTCTATAAATAATGCTGGATGGCTCTGTGCAAAAGGTCCCCGACTAACACAACGCATTTTCTTACAATGTAGTATTTTCTTTATCGATGTTTTTCATTCTCTGCAATTTCATACAGTTCTTTAATTGTATTTTACTTCTGTTCATAGGAGTAGCCTCTAGTGTTAGAATTCCAATTCTTGTACTTTGTATAAGAATTTTACTTATGAAATAAAAGTCGACGCTTGGCATTAGTCCCCTCTACTTTTATTTTCTAAGTCTCTTAGAATAGATGAATGCTCGTGTAATTTGTTTTACTCCCTTCATCCATTCTACATATAGTGCTGAAAGTCCTCTTTATTAAGGCGTTGAAGAACCTGAAGGAAGGGGTCATCCTTGCCTTCCAGCAGTCGCTTGATTCACTAAGGACCGATTTCATATTCGGTCAGCACCAAGGATAGTTTGGCTATCCAACCCCTTGGGTCGAAAGATTCTGGCACGCCCCTAAAAAAAACAGCCAAACAATTTGGCACACCCGGTGGGACTTCCCCGGAAGTGTTGAAAATCAGAAGTGCTGAAATGTTGAAAATCAGAGCTGCTAAAAAGCAGATGCGTTGAAATTTTAAACATTTTGATTCATAGTGATTATCAATTTACAATATCAAATTTTGCTTTATCAATAGCCTTTTCATCAAGAAAAAGAGGTTGAACTCAGAGTGAATCAACGCCCGAGGGATAAAATATTGGCTGAAAGAGTTAAAAATTTGATGAAAAGTGTGGAGATTACTAACCGTAATTTCCTTAATACAATCAAGCCAATACAAAATACATTAGCAAATTTAAATGATTCACTGGCCATTTTGTCAACAAGATTTAATCATGTTATGAGATGGACAAATACAAATGAAGAGTTGCTAAATGCACATCAATAAGTTCTAGCGCCTGTTAGGGTTCAACAAACTTACTACCAACAACAGCGGCAAGGGTTTCAACCCGTTCTGTAGTCGTTGCATGGGTAGTATCAATCGCAGGCTAATCAGCCGTAACATCAAACACCAGCGGAGTATCAACTAATCGGAGGGGCCAATCAGAATGTGAATTGGCCACCATTTAATCCGATTTATCAACACCAACCGCAGGTATGTCAGCCCCAAGAGGGGCGAGATAATTTTAATGCTGGTTTTAATTTTCTAGCACCTCAGCCTCAGGCGTCGTATATGCCTTAGCCTCAGGCATCGTATGTGCCTCAGCCTCAGGCGCCGAATGTGCCTCAGCCTCAGGTGTTGTATGTGCCTCTGGCACCTTATATGTATCAGCCTCAAACACAACAGCCAAACCATTAACCTCTTAGGGTTGATAGAGATCAATTGGCTAATTTAATTCAAGAAACTTATGGACCATCCTCAAGAAGAGTTGGTCTCCTTACATATAGAAAGCCATATCCGGGTTATATAGACCGATATGCTTTTCCAAGAGGCTATAAAGTTCCCAATTTCGTTACCTTTTCAGGAGAAGACTCCACTTCGACTATAGAACATATTGGTCAGTTTACCATTTAATGTGGTGAGGCTGGAGTGACTGAATTCTTAAAATTAAGGTTATTTGCTAATTCCCTTAAAGGGATCTCATTTTATTGGTATATAAATTTACTGATAAATTCGGTCTATACTTGGCAACAATTGGAAGAAATATTTCATACCCAATTTTATAAGACCAAACCAAAGGTGTCGATGGCTGATTTATCTAGGCTATCCCAAATGCCTGGAGAAACGGCCGAAGCCTTTATTGGAAGGTTAAAAAGTGCGAGAAATAAATGCCAAGTAACCCTTCCAGAAATAGAATATGTGAGTCTAGCCTTGAATGGTTTAGACTTTGAATTACAAAGGAAATTTGAGGGAATGCAATTTCGGGATTTGTTCCAACTAGCCTCTAGTGCTACAAGATATGAAAAGGTCCCGAAAAAAGAACAAGATAAAAGGAATGCCTCTAGGGGTACCTATTATAGGGACCCAAAATATGAAATTCATGTGACAGAGGCGTCGAATAATAATTATGTCAAAGATCCTACTTATGAGAATTATTTGACAAAGGCTGAAAGTGGCATTAAAGTTGACACTGCAGAATTGATAAAAATCAAGCGTTACATATGTTGAGCGTTGAAAAATTCTCTGGAAAGGGTTAATGGTGTTCAAGTATTGAATTCAATAACCAAAAGGATACCAAAAGAGGCTGAAAAATAATATAATTTTGAACCAAGGCTTACTTGGCCTTGGGGGGCAACTCGTTCGGTCCTAAGAAACCCCAAGAGGCCGAAAGAATTTCCATTCGATCCTGGAGGACCCATTAGGTTGTTCAACCACTTGGGGAACCAAAGAAGAATCGGTTATTGTGACCGATTTAAATTATGAGTGGTTGATTGATAGCCAAATATGCACGTTTTGGTTGCAAATGTCAACAATTTAGTGCTGAGATTGGAAATTACCCAGGGGTTAAACACAATCAGCCTCTACATAATTCAATCATGCACCTAGAACACTTACTTATCATGTTGGTGGTAAGGTTTGATCAGCACCTCAATCGATTAAGTGCTCAAAATGATTGTATGGTGAATGTGCCGTAGTTAGGATGTGGCTGAAAGATTGCTGATAAGCAAAATAAAAAAAGGGACTGACGGCAATAAGGTGCTGATCGAAAAAGCAATCGAAAATTGTCAGAATATGTAGGGACTGCTTAGTTACGCAAATGGCCGAATAAGAATGACTGATTTAAATTATGATCCATCAGTTCAACTCTTTAAAATTTCGGTCTGCCCTTATTTTAAAGAGCTGCGCGCACGCGCGCGCGAGGGGGGGGGGGGGGAGGGGGCATTGTTTGCACCATAAAATAAATTTTATTTTTTATTGGGCCACGTGGCTATTTGCACTATTCAATTAATTTTTAATTAATTGATATCGATTTTTATATATGGGCTGACAGAGGATTATTTCAAGTAGCGTGTCACTAATAGGACTCTTATTCAAAATTGGAGTCTAAAATCAACAATTCCCTGATTTAAAGCCACGTCCAAAAATACGTTCATTTTGGATAAGTTTAAGACAAAAAGGCAAAAAAGGAGTTGCAGTTGAGTTTTTCCCACGTAGAGACAAAACTTTGGATAAGTTTCAGACAAGTTTGAATTAAACCAAAAGTTTGAATTCAAAAGGGGTGCAACTGTTTTCAACCGCTGATGGAATCTTCTATAAATAACGCTGGATGGCTCTGTGCAAAAGGTCCCCGACGAACACAACGCATTTTCTTACAATGTAGTATTTTCTTTATCGATATTTTTCATTCTCTGCAATTTCATACAGTTCTTTAATTGTATTTTACTTCTGTTCATAGGAGTAGTCTCTAGTGTTAGAATTCCAATTCTTGTACTTTGTATAAGAATTTTACTTATGAAATAAAAGTCGACGCTTGGCATTAGTGTGATACCCCTCGGATCCGAGACACGGGTTGATCAGGCCCAGGCCCAAATCCGAGGGATATCAAACAATTAATATGTAATTGAACACAGAATACAAGATGGAAGAATAAGATATAAGTAATAAAAGCTGGAATGAATTCTAATGAAAATCCTCATAAATAATAATATAAAATCCAACTCCAAAACTTCCAATCAATTAACAACTCGGGAATCCATCTCTAGTGGACCCCTAATAAAATCCCAAAATGCATGGAAGTAAAACTGAAGATAAAATCCAAATCTAATATCTAGAAAGAAGTCCTACTTCGTCGGTAGAATAGAAGTCTGTATCTGCTCTGCACGATCAAACTCTAACCCTGGAACTGACGAGTACCTGAAAAATATAAGAGTGGGTCAGGCCCACATGCAAGTCCTGATCTACTACAATCCAAACAGGAATCCGATACGCAGATACATCCTAGAAAGACTCAACAATATCTAGAGTAGTCCATATATGTATATATAGTACACACTATAGGACGCTCGCTAGTCCAGTAGGTCTGTCTCAGCCTGAATAGAAGGCAGCATGCGAATACGCACCCGAAGGTGGGCATGAGTACCTAGACCTACAAGGGAACAACACTTATGTCCAGTTATCCGTCCTAGGCAATATACGCCCCCTAACCATGGTCATGAGACTCAAGCTCATACCAAGGCACCATATAATATATATATAAAGTCCGTACTCCTCTTAATACAAAATACCATCCATCTGTGTAGTGGTCTGATATATGTATAACAAATCCATCCTGAAACCATAGTCGGTCATTCAATTCTCAATTGATATGACACAAGTAGGTGATGGACTTAACCTTTATAATTAATCCATACCTTAATCCAAATTTAGGTAGGACTTAGTATTTGAACTAGTCCATACCTAGTATGTCACCGTCCCATACCGGTACATACAATCCTCTAGTTAACACAGTTAACAAAAATAGTAATAAGTATTTATCAACCATACTCCAGAATTAGCATAAATATAGTTTAACATGTATATAACCAACTTATGCACTCAATATAAGATTTAGAATCCCAATTACAGTCTGTTAAATTGATAAAGTAGAATTACACAATCTACCTCTCCAAACAGTACCATAACTGATGCAATGTAAAACAGATTTTAACACCAGTTGATCCCAACTAAGCATACATATAACTATACAACAGTATGCTTATAACACAGCTTCAAAACATGATTTATAAATCCAATTCATGCAGGGAAATAAAATTCCAAAAATAGTAGACAATAGAAATTAATTTTCAAATCATCCACCCACGGGTTCTCTGTTTAATCTTAGATTAATTCCGTTCTTAATTCCTACTTGTAATCATGCTTCCTAACATTTTTACAAGTCTTAAAAATTAAATTACAACATCCAGTAGCCTTTAAATAATTTTAGAAAATCCAATTTCAGCCAAAAAGTCCCTAAAACTCAATTATGTGCGTTTTAAGATGGAGCAGGCTCTTTAAAAACTTTGAGCCTGCTCAAAACCATTTGGAGCCTACTCTAAATCACTTAGAGCCGGCTCCAACTTTTTTTGGACGCCGGCTCTAAGGGTTTTGGGAGCCTGTTCTCCCTCCCTTAGCAGCTGTTGTCCGTTCCAGCTTCGTCTTTTCCAATTCTGGTGATTACAGAGCCTCTGTAATATGTTTTAATACTTATTCTAGGTTCAATCTCAGTCCTAGGTACATATTTAACCACTGATATTCAATGATAGCATGCACGGAACATAGGTTTAGAAGCAACGATCACAGAACCGTAGTCTAAAATTTTAAGCAACCCACAACAGATTAATTTGGTAAAATTCAATACTGTGTTAATTGCATATTCAAGGGTTCGTTTAATGTCTCAGACCAATCCTCAAACATAAATATATAATCACAACAAGAATTTAACACAAGATTTAAAAACAATCCGCAACAAGATTTCAGTTAGCACTTTTAAGCAACACTAAAACAAATTAATTCAATGGAACTAAAAAACTGATTTAAACATGCATATTAGATGAATCATATAATTCATTTCATCTATTTTAATCTTTGATTAATCCCTGGAGTCTTAACTAGGCATGCATAGAACACGAATTAACGGGAGAGAGAAGAACAGAGACTTGCCTGTAGTTTCAGATTTTGAAACTGTAATCCACCGTCTCTAAAGTTTCCGACAACGTCCTAGACTATCGTTCCACTCCTCCGGTGCTCTTGGTTCAACCCAGAAGCACTTCACTCCTTCCACCTTAAGCCTCTCTGTAAATTACTCAAACTCCCTCTCTGTTTCTCTGCCCTTACAACTCTCTGTATCCCTCTGTAACGTGAAAAGAGTTTATGTGTTTTGTTTTCTAAAACCCTAAACCCACATAAAGAATATATTTATAGGCTCAATACTCCAACCCTAATCCTTGTATAATTAGAGCCCTAATGAAACCCTTAGTCGACCCAAAAAACCTAAGTTTTAACCTATGTCGGCTAAACACACATAAATCCTTTAACTTAATTAAACTGCAATTTAATTTAAACAAATAAAAATACAAGTAATTAAACTAAAACACAATTAAATAAATAATTCAATTTAAAACAAATATTACAATTAATTCATAACAATTTTATCAGGTAATTAAATCAAATAAAAAAAAATGTAATAAAATCATAAATTAAATACCAGAAATAGCCTTTTAAAATTAGGGGTATTACAATTAGTTCCCTCTACTTTTATTTTCTAAGTCTCTTAGAATATATGAATACTCGTGTAATTTGTTTTACTCCCTTCATCCATTCTATATATAGTGCTGAAAGTCCTCTTTATTGAGGCGTTAAAGAACCTGAAGGAAGGAGTCATCCTTGCCTTCCAGCAGTCGCCTGATTCACTAAGGGCCGATTTCATATTCGGTCAGCACCAAGGATAGTTTGTCTATCCAACCCCTTGGGTCGAAAGACTCTGGCACGCCCCTAAAAAAAACAGCCAAACAACCGTCAAAATGGATGTGAAATGACATTTTTAACATCATAATTATTGTATAAGGACAAAATTACCCCCATTGATTATCCAACAATACCAACACCCTCATTTAATATATATGTGTGTGTGTGTGTGTGTGCGCGCGCGCGCGCGAAAAATTAAGCAATCTATTTTTTGGGTTTTACTTATTTATTTTATGGATTTTGTTGAATTTCTTGTAAAATTATATATATACACACATATATTTCAATGGATATTTTGGTCACTTAATATGAATCGAATAGGAGTACAAAGTCATTTTATACATCAAACAATCCTTTACTAAATCAATACAAAGTCAAAAGGGATAACAATGTCTTTTTACATGTAAAAGGTAGGTTGACATATCTTAAAAGTTATTTTTGGTATATTAGTGAAAAACGGACCAAACTTTTGAACGTAAGTGATAATTATTTTGATATTTATATCTGGCCAAATCTGAATTAACCCTTCTTTTAAATGTCAACTGGACTACTTTATCATTTTGTTAAAATTGTTTTGATCATCAGACATATATATAGAACAAACTTTTAAAAAGGATAATATTAATTACTTTTCCTTGCTACTTAAAAAATTAAAAGTATTTTTCATTTCCATTTCAAAATCTTAAAAATATATATATATATACATATATATATATATATATTATTTCTACTTTTGCAACTTATTTTATGACCATGAGTAGCAATCCTCGACGTGGCTGAGATTTCTTGTATTGAGCTTGAGATTAAACAAACCCCTAGTGAAGCTGCAAAAATTAAAGAGTCTTTTCTCTCTCAACCTTTTTGCTGGTCTTTTTGGGAAAATGCCACGGTCATTTTCTAACGTGCACGCATTGCGTTGTGTGCCTAGCTTTCGCAAAGCAGGTTACGGCAATTAAAATCAAATTTCTTCTAACCTTCCAAGCCCGCCATTAATGACATTAAGTACTTGCACCACAAGCTTCCTTAATTCATGCAGTGGTCAGATTGGCGATTGTAACTTCCACGACTCATCCACGACTTAAAGCTTTCTTTGAGCCTTTGATCTTTCTCCAACCATGGTTGTAATTTTTAAAAAATTATTAGAAGGTTCGCATCATTAATTCATATTTGGTGGAGTAGTATAATGAAAACTAATGAAAATATTGTTTTAGAATGTATAAATATAGAATCATTTTTTCAATCGAAAAGTCTGAATTGAACTGATTCATCACGTGTCAATGGTCAAGACTTTTTAATAATTTTTTGTCATAAGTTGAGCTGGGCATATCACGTTCTTGAGAACACGTATATACACTTGTGTTGTGGATATGAAAAATTGGTAATTAACACCTTAAAATGGATTAAATGATTAAAATTGAGGACCATATGCTCAAAGATAGTTGGCTTGTGCCATGTCACCAAAGATACCGTCATTCTATGCTTTATGTATCCGTCACTCTTGAATTGATTCATTTTGTGCTTAAGTCGTGAGCTACAAGATCCAAAAAACAATAAGAGTCAAAACTTCTCTAATATACTTTATGTGTGTAATAGTACCCGTAGAATAAGAAATTGGAGGTTAACTAGAGTACTTTTTTAAAATATGAATTCTAATTTCTGCCTTACCATCACACACACACATATATATTATTTGAAAATAGCAATACATTTATTATTATTATTTTTTTTTGTAAAGAAATTTTGTACAGTAACAAAGGGACATACTCGAGAATAATAAAACACTACAAAAGGTTGGGTAAACTAAAACTAGCAAAACCCAAAACAACAAACAAAGCCCAAAGAAACCAAACAATATTCAGGACCAATATCTAACAACTGTTGGTTATGCAAGAAGACCCACTTCATCCTCTGCTTTATAGTGCATTTGAAGGTCCACAATCTTCACACATCCACAAAGACAGTACAACACAAGAACCGAATTATAAGAAGGCAAACATGCGAAATACCCCTAGACAATAAAAGTGAGCAAATCACTCATAATAGTTCTGCGAGTGAAAGCCATTTGCCCCCCTCTAAACATCGGAATCCACTTTCCGGTGATTCAACTATAACCATTAATTTCAAAATTACCCTTCATGATGACCGTTATACCCTCTACTCTTATATAAACTTTTGACCCTCTTTATACCAAATGCAACCCATTTCGTCCCTCTGTGCCCTCTCTCTCCCATATCAATTTATATATTTGTATTGCTATATATATATATATATATATATATATATATATATATATATATGTATGTATGTATATATGTATTTTATAGGGTTAATTACAATAACACCCGATAAAGTTTGCTATAATGACAACCACATTCCCCCAAGGGACGGGGATGGATATGAAAATCCAACCCGTCGCAAAGCACATGACGGGCATGAACTTGCCAATAATTAAATGGGGCAAGAATAAATTTAGGTAAATCCGCTCCAAACTTGCCCAGGGCCGGCCCTGACCCAACGTGACCAAGGCGGTTGCCTAGGGCCTCAAAATTTATGGGCCTCAAAATTTATAGGCCCATGGATAATGGGTCACTAGAAAAAAATAAAATTTTTTTTAGGGCAAATCATTTCAGCCTCCCCAATCGCCTCATCTCTATTCTCGTTCTCAACTCTGAACTTGCCTTCTCCCTGTCTCTGCAATTGCAAACTACAAAATCTACAAGAAACAGAAGTTCAAAACCTATATACTTCAGTTTATCTATCTGTCTGCAAGAATCAAATTTTCAAAACCTATTACCTATATCAAAACCCATAGCGGCATATCATTTCAGATTGTTCAAAAAACCAAAACCCATATCCTTCAGTTTCCATCGCCCGCTGTTCCAGTTCGGGTTCGCCATTCGCAAGCTTCAGCCGCTGGCCCGCTGTCTCTCAACTCTCGAGCTTGCCCCCCTCTCTCTCTGCAACTGCTGACTTGTATGTATGGGTTTTGTTTTAATTTTTTTTTTCTTTCTAAATCAATTAATTAAGTTCTGTAATTCTTATTCTACAAACTAAATCCTATTTGGTGAAATTTTTTATGATCTTTTTTATATAATTTTTTTTTAATGAATTTTAGTTATAAATATTTGTGAAGATAATGACTGAAACAGGATCTCCCTTTGCAGGATTTGAAAGACTAATTGGTAAAGTTGGGTTGAACTTGAGTCTTGAACAAGCTGAAGGCCCTTATCGTGGATTATAATTTTTACAATTACAGCATCCTACGGCTCTACCATCTTTTAGAGTGCTTTCATCACTTCAGACTGGTAAGTCATTTATTCAATTATTCAATATATATATATATATATATATATTTATTCTAATTTTTTTCATGCTAATAATAAATTGGATGTTAACCGCATAAAGCATAAATCTGTCAATTAATATGGGCACCCAATTGTATATGAAACAAAGTACAATATAAAGTAACAAAATTTATTAATATATAAACAACAAAATTTTCATTTTTTGTAGACTTTTGTGTTTTGAGCAACTTGGAGGAGCTTGATTTGAGTGTTAGTGTGAAGAGACTGATTATAGTAAAAAGTATTATAGTGTCATATTTATTGCATTGCATTGCATTTTGAGGTAATCTACTTTTTATTTCAGCAAAACAAATATATATATTTTTTAATTCTATAACTTCTATTTCTATTGTTTTTTTTTTTTTTTTTGGTTGTCATTTATGTGTACAAGAAAATTTGAATCTGGGCATGAAAAAAGAAAAAAGAAACGAAGAGAGAAGAAAAATTGATTCAATCTCAAAAAGACGCTATTCATAAGCTTTTTAGGAACAATGCACAAACAGAGAGTTTAGTTGAAAATTTAGTGAATGAAGAACATAGGAATGAAGAAAATCTTAATGAACATTGTTGGTTTCCTTGTTGGAGTCGCCACAACCAACAAAGCTTGAAAGTTGTGAATTTAGGAGGTGGCCAAGTTTTACATTTATAGAAAGCCACTACTACCTTTCTCTATATAAAATATAGATAGGGCGAGTAGGGATCGTCCCAAGGGATTTGATGGTGTATCGAATTGTGAAACTATGGTAATTAGGGTTAGTAGGTCGAGTGATCACACAATTGATTGGTTGGTTGATTATACTAAATGAGCTAAACTATAATAAAGCAATGCAATAAGATAAAGAGTAAGTAAGAAGGAAAGGTCTTGGGGTGTAGAGATCACCACCAAACAATACTATTCCAAACCATAATCAAGTGACTAATGAGGGAAATGAATGTGTTGCAACAATGTTGTGTGTGTAAAAGACATTCAATTGGTAAGGGTGACTCAACAAGTGCAAATTGTCTCAATCAACATGTGTGAGGCCACAATACATCTATTGGTAGAGGAATATATTGTCTAAACATCATGTGAAGATAACAAAATAACAATTCAAGTCATTGAACCTTTCATTAAGCTCATAGTTCAAGCAATCCATAAGGATGATTTAGTTAAACATGCATTATCTAAACATCATGTGAGAGGTACAAAATATCTATTGGGAGAGGAATAAATTATCTAAACACATGTGAAAGATACAACATATCATAACTAGTCATTAAGCTCACAATCCACATACAACACAATATTAGAGGAATATACCATTTGGACTCACAAGCATGGAACATCAAACATCAAGAGTAGATTGTCCTCCCCTCTAACATTACACTACCACTACACTAAATCTACACTACTAGCATGAAAATAAAGCTATCTAGATTAGGGGAGAGGCACAAACCATCAAGAATAGGCATAAACCATCAAATGAACCAAAATAACATTCATTAAGCATATCATCTTGATAATCTCTAGATCTATAGCATCAATATACATAGACATGCATCAAATACACTAAATCTAGGGATAAGCACATGAATATCCTACTCTAGCATACATAGACATATGGATAGAATAGAATAGTCAATTGGAAGCATTAAACCATACAAACCATGAAGTAATCAAGATTTATATATACATGAATATCAAGATGTATCATACAACACTAATCCCTCAATAATACACAAGATTAGAGTATAGAAAGTATGCTTGGGGCTAACTCTAGCCCCAAGAGGATGTCTAGCCACTCATGGTAGTGATGATTCAACCCTCAAGGGCTAACTCCATGGCTGCTCCTTGTTGGTGAAGATCTCCTCCAATGGTTGCTTTAGCTTCCTCCCTTCTTCCTCTCTAAGAATAGCCTCCAAGATGATTTTCAATGTGTGACAAGAGACTTCTTTTACCAAAAAGTGTATCATATTCCTTATATAGGTAGGTCAAATACACCCCATGATGAGCTATGGTCGTGCAAGGCATATTCTCCAATGATTGGATGAAGGACGGAATAAATGAGCTGGACTTTAACTTTTTCTTGCTGGAGGAAGTTCGATCGATCGAACCTTAACTTGGATCGATCGAAAATGGGTTCGATCGATCGAACTGCATCTTGGATCGATCGAAATGGTCTGACTCCTCCGGATAATGACAAGGCTGGGATATTTTCAAGATATTTATGGGGAAAAAGACAAAAGTGGTTGGTAGGCGTACAGCTGTGGATAAGATCAATCATTTGAATAGGACAAAATAGGGTTCGATCGATCAAAGGTGATGTTCGATCTATCGAACTTGGAATTTCAGCAAAGGCCAAGGTTGGATCTATCGAGAAGTACTGTGATCGATCATAGATGTTCGATCGATCGAACTCTAAGTTGGATCGATCGAACTTTTCAGCTGCACAACTTGATTCCTTTTTGCTCCTTTCTTTCTCCACTTTGCTCCCTCCTTTGGTTTATCTCAGGATTACTTCAATTAAGCTCTTATTTGGCTGAGTTAGCTAAATTTTGGGATTAGTGCCTGAAAATATAAATAACACGTAATAAGTCTAAAACGGCAAGGTAAGATAGATAAAGGTACTAGAATGCTTAAGCTTAATGGGTTTAAATGCGCACTTTTCAGTGCTCATCACACCCCCAAACTTAAATATTGCTAGTCCCTAGCAATGAACTAAGAAGTAAATGAATGAAATAAACAACTATACAAGTATAAACTGGAAAGCAAGTAAAATGATAACACCATTTTCGTAGGGAACACGATTGCATTTAGCATATGCAACAAGCCTTTTAAACCCCTAGGTTACCCCTAGTGGACGAGTAAAGTCTCGTGAGGGTTTCCAGAAATGGTACCCACAAACATTAAGCTCATTCTTTCAAAAGAGGCACCAATATTGCAAACAAGCATTGGGAGAAAACTACCTCAAGTATGCAATTTTTCAACCGTTTCTAAGCAATCTCCCAAAATTTCAATATCAAGCAAGCAAGTATAGTCCTCCACATATCAAGAAAATGATCATGAAAATCGAAACAAGTCTAGAATCCATGTGAGAGGTCCGGCATCAAGTGTGTTGCTATCTTAGCCAACTAGAGAAGTAATCACATCCTTACCCTCAAACTAGCACACAAATCTAGTACCGATCATCAAGATAAGAGAGTGGACCTTTTATTAAAGCTTTATTATTCTAGGTGCGCTTATTCTTTTCACTCATTTTCTTCTTCTTTTTTCTTTTTTCTTTTTTCTTTTTTCTTTTTCTTTTTTATTTATTTATTGAGGATCAAAGATGGAAATATTGTGCAATGTGTTGATCTCTTAAGTTTTCTAGAAGATTCATGTAGCGGCGTTAGGTCAATGACTCCCAAACCAGCTGGCTTTAGGACATTAAGTGTTAAGACACCCCTACGGACTTACAAACTTAAATCAACTAGGTTACAAATCAAGACAACAACCATCTAATCATTTCCCACTTCTCGCCTTTTGGGAGAAGTCCTCACTTTTATTGCTTTTGCAACTTCTTCTTCTTCTTTTTTTTTTTTTTTTTTTTTTTTGAAATCAATTATTAACCTAGAGTTTGGGCCCTCCACCTTTCGGCGCGAGAAGTTCACTACTTAATGAGGCAAGAATCCCGGCTACTCAATGAAAAGGGGTTGTTATCCACCTTTATCAAGAATGAAAGCTTTCAATGCACTACTAGCCCAATTGGGATATAACCAATTCAATAATCAACAAAGCATGTACCCCACAATTGAATGCTAGCGTGCGCCGGTGCTAGTGTAGAATCCTAGAATGAATCTCAAAACAATCACAAATTCAGGATGATGTGGACCACAAATGCAAGCAAGATATCAATCTTTTGAAAAATTTACTCCTAAATGGCATCCTCAAGGCATACAAGGAGTATTGGACTCTCAAGTCAAGCAATTTTTAAATTTTAAGCAATATAGTCCTCAAAAGATCAAAATCATAGCTAACATCAATCTCAAATCTCAATCATGCATTTAAAGCTCAAATCTTAAGTAGAATGCAACAAGACACCTTACCCCCAAACTTAAACCGCACATTGTCCTCAAT
This sequence comes from Cornus florida, assembly GCF_030987335.1. Classification (NCBI taxonomy): domain Eukaryota; kingdom Viridiplantae; phylum Streptophyta; class Magnoliopsida; order Cornales; family Cornaceae; genus Cornus; species Cornus florida. Next base: position 29,460,273 of record NW_026775571.1, on the reverse strand, counting down.
GTACAATGAGAACCATGGAAAAAAAAAAAGTGGAAAGAGTATACCGTGGTGGTGTAGATATGAAGCCCGGTCATGATCCAATTCGAAAGACGTCTCCCCCAAACTTGGAATCAACAACCTACTTGAATAATCACGCTAGCAAACTCACATCAAATATCAAATGGGATAATAATAATCAAATCAAGCATTCTAAGCCAATGTAACACATGATGCAAGAGAGATATAAGATCAAGCCCTAACTAAAGCATAAAGTATGTATGACTATGCATAAGGGCACAATGATGAATCTTTTTATATTTTTCATTTAATAAAAGCAAGTATATACAAAATGCAAGAAAAACAAAGAATAAAATGCATGAACAAAATACAAAAAGAAAATTAAATAAGGCAAAATGTAATGAAATAATTTGTTCAATGTAAGAAATGAAAAACAATATGTGCAATGCAAGAAATGAAAAGGAACATGTATAATGCAAGTATATACAAAATTTTCTTACTTTTTGTTTTTCATATATTTTTTTTTTAATATATATGTGAAAACATGCAAAGAAAAATGAAAAATGTAAGAAATATGCAAAATGGGTGCTAAGTTTAACGTCTCTAGTAAGACGGAATGCTTCTTTGAAAAATCGTCTCATTTTTTTTTTATTTTTTATTTTTTTAGATAAAACAAATATGTACACAAATAAAAATAAAAAGGCAAGTAAATAGAAATGTAAGAAAATAAGGAATGCAAAGATTTTTCTTGTTTTTTTTTTTTTTTTTTTTTTTTTTTTGAATTTTGAATTTTGAAAAATCAAAGGAAATTAAATTAATGAGATGCAAATTTCGATCGATCGAAGAGGATAAAGAATGTACAAGTTTAAGGGCTTAAGAGTTGACACGTGTTGGAACCTTGGATCGATCGAACTTGGAATTCGATCGATCGAACATGAAAAATTTTGAAAAGTCCCGAGAGCATGCATTTTTGAAAAATGGATGAGGCCTGAAATTTTTTCTAAGTGTTGGGACTCATGATCGATCGAACCACATGTTGGATCGATCGAAAGGTAATTCGATCGATCGAAATGGTTTACGATCGATCGAACTTTTGAAAATTTGGAGATCCCGAGAGCATGCATTTTGGAATTTGGATGCAGGTCCAAAATTTTTCTAAGTGTTGGGTGCAAAATGAGAGCTGGATCGATCAAGTCTATAGTTGGATCGATCGAACCAATGTTCGATCAATCGAACCAAAACTTGGATCGATCGAAATTATGCCTAAATGCTCAAAATGACTTGAATGCTCATGCAATCCCTTACTCAGTTCCTTCCAATGTATATGAACCACAAAAACAGTATCTAGACTTCGCAAGAATCAAAATGCAAGATAGAAATGAGGGAGGAATAGGGTTTTGACATCCTGCGAGTTTCGGTGCTAGTCTTTAGCGTCTCTAGCAAGACCTAGGGTTCTTTTAACCCGGATCAAAGATCTTGCAATGCATCCCCTCCTTTTTGGGATGAGAGATGTTTCGAGTCACTCCTAACAAATGGTTCTTAGAAGAACTTGTTGGGGTAAACTCAAAAGACGTCTTGAGTTCCTTGTCAAAACTTTCCTTGGGCTTCCACGCCCTTTCACAACAAGAGTTCGAAATCACTTTTCTTGCATGCAATGCTGAAGATGAAGATGAAGGCTTTGAAACATTGTTCATGCACAAAAGCTCATTCCTTTCACAAGCAAGATCATGATATTCCTCTACCACATTAACCTCTTCCTCATATTTGTCAAATGGATTGGGTGTGGGTTTAAAGATGTTCAACTTCACTCTCATGTGCCCAAAAGAAATCTTCATTATCCCCGTTCTACAATTTATGTTGGCATTTGAGGTTGCCAAGAAAGGACGGCCAAGGATAACCGGAATTTGGTTCTTTGGATTGGGCACCGGTTCCGTGTCAATGACGACAAAGTCAACCGGGAAGAAGAACTTATCAATCTTAATCAACATATCCTCAATTATCCCCCTAGGCTTCTTAATGGATCGGTCGGCAAGTTGTAAAACCACCAACGTCGGTTTCAATTCACTTAGGCCCAATTTGACATAAACCGAATAGGGAAGAAGGTTAACACTAGCCCCTAAGTCAAGAAGTGCCCGGTTGATGACATGTTCACCAATGACACAAGATGTTGTAAGTGCACCGGGGTCCTTAAACTTTGGCAAAGTGTTGTGTTGTAGAATGGAACTCACTTGTTCAGTTAAGACCACTTTCTTTGATGTTTGGCTCTTGTTCTTCCGCTTTTGGGTGCATAAGTCCTTCAAGAATTTGGCATAAGCCGGAATTTGCTTAATTGCATCCAAAAGTGGAAGATTGACTGTGACTTGCCTAAACATATCCATTATCTCATTGTTCTTAGTCTTTTGCCTTTCTTTTGAAATGGACCCTTTCAAGGCGTCCGGAAATAGAGCTTTTTCAAAAACTCTTTCAGCATTTTCTTTCAAAGAATTTTCAGCATTGGACTTGTTCAATTCATTGGATTTCAAATCACTTTTCAAAGAAGAATCATGAATAACATTTTTCAAAGAACTTTTCTCAAACACATTTTTCAACACTGTTTTCAATGAATCTCTTTGGAAATCATCTTTCAACTCACAATTTGAGGGCTTCTCATTCTCAAGATCATGCACATGCAATGAAGGAGGAATAGTGTGTGGAACGGGACGGGTGACAACTTAAGGTTGTACCGGTTCACTCTCTTCATTAGGCATTCTAACTTGATTGTCTACTACCCTACCACTTCTCAAGGTTGTTACCGCATTGACATGCTCAACATTATGCCCTTCCAATGAAGATTTGGTTTCTACAACACATTGTTGTTTGATTTGGGCATTCATGTGCATCTTTCCCTTCTCTCTAGCATTAAGTGTTTCAGCTATTTGCCCTACTTGGGTTTCTAGCTTGGCAATTGATTGAGAATGAGAATTCAACAATTGAGTATTTGCTTCTAGAGTGCCCAAAGCATTTAAAACATTTTCCTCAAAAGCGGAACCTCTAGAATTTCCTTGAGAATATGATTGGTTAGGAAAATGAGAACTAGCAAATTGATTTCCTTGTGAGTTATATGGTCTTGAACCTTGGGATCCTTGGTTTTGAAGTGGAGGTGGAATGTATTTCCCTTGAAAATCGCCTTGGGAAGAGTTTGAGCCCTCCCCTTGGTTTTTCCAAGAAAAATTAGGATGATTCCTCCAACCGGGATTGTAATGGTTACCATAAGGATTGTTCCCTTGGTTCACAAATGTTGCATTAACTTGCTCAATGGGTTCATTTTGAATTTGTCCATGAGGACAATTAGAAGTAGAATGAAGAACACTAGAACAAGTCATACATAATTCATTTTGAGCTCTAGGAGAATGGTTAGGAAAGGAAGACACTTGATTCGCCAAGTTTTGATTGATCAATTGATCAATCTTTTGAGATAAAGACTTCATCTCGGCGGTTATATCATTCGAGTGGTCAACTTGATGCAAGCCAACACTCTTCCTACCTTGAGAATTTCTACCATTCCTAGATGACAATGTTCTATGCAAAAAGTTTTCACTCATGCTCTTATAAAGACGCCACACGTCTTCCTCTTGCCGGTCTATATAAGAACCTCCCATTGAAGCATTAACCATGCCTTTATAATTGTCCGATAAGCTTTCAAAGAAGAATTGGACCAATTTCCATTTAGGCATGTCATAGTGAGGACACTTCCTAAGCAATTCATTGAAGCGTTCCCATGCCTCGTGGAAAGTTTCTCCCTCCCCATGTGTGAATTCTCTAATGGCGGTTCTCATAGCATTGGTCTTAGAAACCAGATAGTACTTTTTCAAAAATTCTTGTTGCATTTCTGCCCAAGAAGTTATAGAAAAAGGCCTAAGGTTGTTAAACCAATACTTCGCCTTATCTTTAAGGATGAATGGAAAAAGTTTCAGCCTTAAAACTTCTTCCGGCATGTCCGTGTATCGAACGGTAAAACAAACTTCAAGAAACTCATCCAAATGCTTGTAAGGTTCTTCACTAGGAAGTCCATGAAAGTTAGGTAGCATTTGGATAGTTTGTGCTTTAATCTCATAATGGTGTGCTCTAAATGGTGGCAATTGAATGCATGTGGGTGCATTATACTCATTAGGCACATAGTGATCTCTCAATGCGAGTGGTGGATTAGCAACTTGAGGTGCAACATGGACACCTTGGTTATATTGAGCTTGATTAATGATGGGGGGTTGTGGTGCATACATTGGCTTTGGAATTCCCATTGGAATTTGGCCTTGTTGTTGAGGAGGTTGATGAATGTATGGCCTAGGCATGCCTAATGGAACTTGCATATTATCATTTTGCACATTAGGATGAAAGATGCCTTGTTGGTCTGTGTGACCAAGGTCTTCAACATGATCATCATTGAGAGCGTCCATTGGTAGATTGGTTCTATGTGAACTTCCTCTTCCCCTGGGATTCCTAATAGTGGATTCTAAATGCAAATCAAGAGGGACAAGAGTAGGTCTCAATGAACGACGACCATGCATGCACAATGCAACACGAATAAGCAATTTTCTCAACAATGCAATTAAACTTCACAACCACAATTTTCAAATGCAATGTATGTCAAATAAATGCCTCCACGTGGGCCCTCGATTTATCTAAGGAGATTGAGTAAGAAGGTCTCACAATAGTCCTTTAGCACTTCAACTCCAAAATTAAAAGCTTAGCTTAGCAATTTTACTTAACAATTTTTCATTTTAAGCATTTTTCCTTTGTTTTGCTTTGCTCCTTAGCTTGGAATTACTTTGCTAGCTCCTTGCTCAATGCACCAGTCAATGAAGAACAAACTTAATAAGCAATCAAAAACAGAAAATAAAAAGAAAGTAAAGACACGATCAAAAGAGTACTAATCCTAATTGAATTTCACAATTCGACATTGCCAATTTAAAATCCCCGGCAACGGCGCCAAAAACTAACCGGGTCCTCGTTTACAAGGGTCGCGATACCAAGTCAAGCTTGAAGAGTTGTGAATTTAGGAGGTGGCCAAGTTTTACATTTATAGAAAGCCACTACTACCTTTCTCTATATAAAATATAGATAGGGCGAGTAGGGATCGTCCCAAGGGATTTGATGGTGTATCGAATTATGAAACTATGGTAATTAGGGTTAGTAGGTCGAGTGATCACACAATTGATTGGTTGGTTGATTATACTAAATGAGCTAAACTATAATAAAGCAATGCAATAAGATAAAGAGTAAGTAAGAAGGAAAGGTCTTGGGGTGTAGAGATCACCATCAAACAATACTATTCCAAACCATAATCAAGTGACTAATGAGGGAAATGCATGTGTTGCAACAATGTTGTGTGTGTAAAAGACATTCAATTGGTAAGGGTGACTCAACAAGTGCAAATTGTCTCAATCAACATGTGTGAGGCCACAATACATCTATTGGTAGAGGAATATATTGTCTAAACATCATGTGAAGATAACAAAATAACAATTCAAGTCATTGAACCTTTCATTAAGCTCATAGTCCAAGCAATCCATAAGGATGATTTAGTTAAACATGCATTATCTAAACATCATGTGAGAGGTACAAAATATCTATTGGGAGAGGAATAAATTATCTAAACACATGTGAAAGATACAACATATCATAACTAGTCATTAAGCTCACAATCCACATACAACACAATATTAGAGGAATATACCATTTGGACTCACAAGCATGGAACATCAAACATCAAGAGTAGATTGTCCTCCCCTCTAACATTACACTACCACTACACTAAATTTACACTACTAGCATGAAAATAAAGCTATCTAGACTAGGGGAGAGGCACAAACCATCAAGAATAGGCATAAACCATCAAATGAACCAAAATAGCATTCATTAAGCATATCATCTTGATAATCTCTAGATCTATAGCATTAATACACATAGACATGCATCAAATACACTAAATCTAGGGATAAGCACATGAATATCCTACTCTAGCATACATAGATATATGGATAGAATAGAATGGTCAATTGGAAGCATTAAACCATACAAACCATGAAATAATCAAGATTTATATATACATAAATATCAAGATGTATCATACAACACTAATCCCTCAATAATACACAAGATTAGAGTATAGAAAGCATGCTTGGGGCTAACTCTAGCCCCAAGAGGATGTCTAGCCACTCATGGTAGTGATGATCCAACCCTCAAGGGCTAACTCCATGGCTGCTCCTTGTTGGTGAAGATCTCCTCCAATGGTTGCTCTAGCTTCCTCCCTTCTTCCTCTCCAAGAATAGCCTCCAAGATGATTTTCAGTGTGTGACAAGAGACTTCTTTTTCCAAAAAGTGTATCATATTCCTTATATAGGTAGGTCAAATACACCCCATGATGAGCTGTGGTCGTGCAAGGTATATTCTCCAATGATTGGATGAAGGACGGAATAAATGAGCTGGACTTTAACTTTTTCTCGCTGGAGGAAGTTCGATCGATCGAACCTTAACTTGGATCGATCGAAAATGGGTTCGATCGATCGAACTGCATCTTGGATCGATCGAAGTGGTCTGACTCCTCCGGATAATGATAAGGCTGGGATATTTTCAAGATATTTATGGGGAAAAAGACAAAAGTGATTGGTAGGCGTACAGCTGTGGATAAGATCAATCATTTGAATAGGACAAAATAGGGTTCGATCGATTGAAGGTGATGTTCGATCGATCGAACTTGGAATTTCAGCAAAGGCCAAGGTTAGATCTATCGAGAAGTACTGTGATCGATCATAGATGTTCGATCGATCGAACTCTAAGTTGGATCGATCGAACTTTTCAGCTGCACAACTTGATTCCTTTTTGCTCCTTTCTTTCTCCACTTTGCTCCCTCCTTTGGTTTATCTCAGAATTGCTTCAATTAAGCTCTTATTTGGCTGAGTTAGCTAACTTTTGGGATTAGTCCCTGAAAATATAAATAACACGTAATAAGTCTAAAACGGCAAGGTAAGATAGATAAAGGTACTGGAATGCTTAAGCTTAACGGGTTTAAATGCGCACTTTTCAGTGCTCATCAAACATAGAGATTTAATGAATGAAGATAGGAATGAGAATCAAAATGAAGAAAATGTGAATGAACTTGAAGATTTGGTAAATGAAGAATATATGAATGAGAATGATAATCTTCCTTTGAACATTAATGATCCAGGAAATTGAAAAAATATCGATAAAATAAATGAGAGATTTATTAGTTGAAAGAGGTCCTCCATGAGATGCTAAACTTTGAAATTTTTTCTAAGGATTCAAAAAATTGACATTTATTGTTGTGCGTGTGAAACTTTATGTATAAAGGGCCTCACATTAAAGTTCGCCTAGGGCCTCTCGAGATTTTTACAATCTTAGGGCCAGCCCTGAACCTGCCCCCGTTGCCATCCCTAATCCTACCAACCGATGTGGCCCAATATAATTATAACAATTTTAAAGATGGATGTTACTCATTTTTCATGGGTTAAATCTTTTTTCTTTTTATTTTTTCCTTAACTGTTTTTTCCCATTTTTTTCCCTTTCCTTCTAAGTCACGATCATCTGCCTCTCTTCTCCTCTTCCCCTCTTCCCCTCTCTCCACAGCAAAATAAATCAAATGTTAGCCCTAATCCCATTGCTCGGCCCAATAGAGTGGATAGGGCCCAACAAGACTCAAAAACAATTTATTTCTTAAAGTGTTCTAATCCACACATCAATGATAACAAAAACCGATGACATAGGACATATTCTTCATCTCTCTTCCCCTCTCGAACCCTAACCCTAATAACCCACTACTCTTCCCCTCCCGCCGCGGCTGCTGCCTGCAACAAAGCACTTTGAAGGCGTAGTCACTCGATCTCACCTAGAAGATAATGGCGATCAGTTCTTCATCTGCCTCTTCGCCCTATGTAATTGCTAGGTATTCAATGGCTAAACAACCATCCTCGGGTTTAAAAGAATTGCTCAATGACCTAAGGGTTTGTTCAGTACCTGAACCACAGTTTTCTTGGCCCTCCGACCTCCTGGAAGAATTGATGGACTTGACCTTGGAGTATCTCCCGGACTTGTTGTTAACACCCAAATTTAACCCACATTCATATACATATTATTTTTTGCATTTTTGGGCCAACAACAATGAAAGGGTGACCTTTTAGTTCTATTTTGGTGAAACTCCCTATCATCTTGAAACACCCATATGTTACATAGTTATCAAATGATGATATTACAAGAATTGGGTAAAGTTGAAAAGTGAGCTTTTAGTTTAACCAATGTTAGTGTGCAATGTAAGGAAAGTCCAAAATCTTGGGCAATACACTTTCATAGTTTCCTTATCTAAGGGTGAAGAATGAGCAAGGTGATGACGTGACACACATCAAGCAATGGTAACATGGTTGGTGCTTTGGAGAGAAATTCATTATAAATATCCAACCAAGGCTATAAGCAAGAGGACTCCAAAAAACCAACATTATGCTTCTCTTTCTTATCTCCTTTAGGCCACTGGCCTTTTTTATTTTCTCCTAGCAATAGTTCATAGTGTAGTTTTATAACTCATCTTCTATTTAGTTTATCAGCTTTCATGTAAACTTATCATAGTCGTTGTCTTACTCTTTAGTATTAGTTGATTATCAATGTTTCCACTTTTGTTTCCCATGCTCTAGTTTATGTTACATTCTAGTTTGTACTTTGTATTTTCATTAGATGCTAATGAAATATCACTTTGTTTTAACAAGAAGATGTATTCATTTAATTTGCCACCATTATTTTCTCATTCATTTTACTCTTCGCATCATCTTCATTAACCATTTGAGAAAAATTTAAGTCCTTGTTACCAAGGCAATGCTAACCCAGTAGGAGGTGTTTTCCCCGCCTCCTCACAGTCGCCTAACCAATTTTCAGGACTAATTTAACATGGGGAATATGGTTCGGCTCATACCCTGAGTTCAGGTCGAGGACTCTGGCACACCCGCACTTCTCAAGAGCCGCAAATTGTGCAAACACTTGTCTGATCTCATACGATGTCGCGGTGTCTACCAATCGTGGTGATTGGAAGGTTCCTCCATTATTACTCCTAAGTGATCTTAAAACCTTCATCTTATCGAAATATTATACGAAAAGAGTACTAATCTCAGATACCAAAACCACTAAGAAGGAGTTTCATTTTGATCTCCCAAAAATGTTTCATTTTGGTTCAAGCCCTTGCATCTCGTCTTACCGTGGATGGCTACTATTGCTTCAACTGGATCTGGAAGCCCTTCCCAGTACTGTATATAGGTTGTGTTTGGCGTGGCTTCTGGAGGCTCCAAAATGGGCTTTTAAGCCCAGGAAGGAATTCTACAAAAAAATTGAGTGTTTGGTAAATATTTTTAAACGGGCTTCCTTATGAAGCCCAACTTTTCAAAAGTCCATTCTACCGAAGCAACAAAATGAGGCTTCTCAAATTCACTTCTCGGGAAGCAAGGAGGGTTTTAAGTGATAAATATTATTGATTTTGACCTTATAAATTATAATTTTTTTCCAAATTAACCTTCGTTCTCAATTTTATTACAAGAGAAATCTATGTCTACTAGGGGAGATGACGAACTAACAGGAAAAAGAAAATTCGCATGAAGCGTGCTCTCCTTTCTCGCCGGAGTTCCGCATAGTTACTCAGCCCACAAGTGTTTGGATTTTTGCTGGAGAATATTATGTATTTAGGATTTTGAAGATGAATTTGAGTGTTGCTACACTCCTAATCATAGTATTTTTCATCAAATTCTCCATTCCCAATTTGCCACTGCCCTAGAATCCATTATCGAATCATCGTTTATGTAAGTTCACCTTTATCAATCTCTAGAATTTCTTTGACCAATGAAGAGTTTTGGTATGTTTCGTCTCCTATGGAAAGTTTTAAAATTCCTATGGAATACGCAGAAAAAAAATTCCTATGGAATACGCGGGCCAAAAAAATTCCTACAAAAAAATTTCGTATGGAGGCAAAAAAAAATCAGCTGGCAAAAAAAATTCATACAAAAAAATTTCGTTTGGAATAGGCAGGCAAAAAAAATTCCGAGAGAAAATTTAGGACTAACATTCCTATTTAACAAAATTTCCAATTCTCTAAATACTATTGCTATATATATTATCTGTCTCCCTTTCAATCTTTCGTAGCTCTTTCAATTTCTGCAAATTCTGGATTCAGAAGTTGCAAAACTCGGACTCAGGTTAGACATGATTTTTTAAGTGCATCATAGCACAATTTGTTTCTTCTGCAAAATTATTCTCATTGTTACTGAATATGTTATCTTCCTTCTATATTCAAGACATGAACTTTTTGGTCAATTTGATGTTGTGAAGGTGTATGATCACATATTATCTCCTCTTTCTTGCTAGTTATCATCATTGGGTTTTTGTTAAGGTGTTTATATATTGATCTATAGCACTTTATGGTTTTTCTAATTTCAAAGTTGTAGAATTTGGCACATGTCTCTATTTATCATCATTGGGCCATGAGACAAGGTTTTGGTTCAATCTCTTTGTGATGTCATGGACAGTTTGGGAAAGCTATCATGCTGTGATCTACTTCCTTCTAGCTAAAGGATAGGAATCATTCTGTTCATTTTTGTTGTTGTTTTCTCTGTACTGTGTCTTTAGTGTTTGGTGTATATGTGCCTAGTGTGGGCTGTGTGGTTTTTTGTTGGTGTTTCTATTGGTTGTCAATGTGTTTTGCCTTTTGGTAAGGGAAACCTTAATGTTGATTTTTCCTTTGCCTTCTTCGTCTCTCGTACGAGGTATGCCCTATTCTCCCCTGTATTTATTGAACCATTTTTATATTAAAAAATTCCTCCATTTAAAAAAAAAAAAAAAAATTTGTTGTGGACAAACTTTATAAATAACAAGGTGATTAAATATTGATAAATCTGCACCAATAAATAGTTCAAAGATTGACACTTCTTCGCTTTTAATTTGTTGTTTTATTGAAGTTGAGGTTATTTTAATTCTTTATAGATTATTGATTTTATGGTATGAAATGAACTCTTATAATGAGGACATAGGAAATGGGGGCAACTTTAATTCTTTTTATTTTTATGTATTCATCTATGTATTTATAGATGTATCATGCATTACATGTTTGTAGCTTATTCCGGTGCCTAACTTGCTCACAAACATGCATGTTGTACCATGCATTTTGATTGTCCAAGCTAATTTGTTACATTATGTTATAGATGGCAAATAATGAAACAGGTGGGTTATCAATGCAAAGTCAAAAGAGTGAAAAAAATGGAAAAACAATTTGGAATAATGAGTTGCATAGTATTTTTGTACAATTATGCTATGATCAAATGTTAAAGGGAAATAAAAAAGGGACTGTCCTTAGTAAGGAATGATGGAATTATATACTGCAAAACTTTCAAAGGAGAACTGGAAAAAAATATGACAAAAAACAGATGAAAAATCATTGGGATAGTACAAAGAGTGAGTGGAAGATATGGTATAAACTGAAAAGGGAAGAGACTGGGCTTGGATGGGATTATGAAAAAGATACAGTCGTGGCTAGTGACGATTGGTGGGTTAATTACTTGCAAGTATATACCTCTTCTTTTTCTTTTTTTCTTTTTTTAATTATATGAATATGCATGCACTATTTTGTAATTATAAGTTATGATAAAAATTATTTTGTTAACAGGTCAATCCAGATGCAGCTAAGTTTCGTGAGAAGGGAATTGAACACTCTTACCAATTAACAGCTCTATTTAAAGATGGGATAACAACAGGTAATTCGGCTTATGGACCTTCACAAGGAACTTTACCAGAAGATAATGCTGGACCTTGTCCAATTGAGCAAGATACACAGGATACTCAAGAAGAAATGGACGTAGATACTATATTTCATAATGAAGAAGAACATAGGGAATATGATAATAATCAAGAAACTGGTGGTGTTAGGGAGAATGATGGTACACGTAAAAAATCAGAGGATTTCATTCCGCCAATTGAGAAACGCCGAAAAGTGACTCCGGCAACTAATATGAACAACATGCTTGAGAGAATATGCAATGCAGTTGAATCAAGGGCAGCAAATTCTAACCGTGCTGGCGGAAGAAACACAATCAAGGAGTGCATAGACTTGTTGAACCAAATGACAAAAATACCAAAAGGAGGAGATCTTTACATGTTTGGTTGCGACACTTTGTTCTTACAAAAAGAACTACGAGAGCTATTTGTGGCACTCGGAGAGCATGATTTACGTCTTAGTTGGCTTCAAAATCGACACATGGCTTCTAAGACATCCCATCCATAGTTTTTTATTTTTTTAAAAATTAGTATTTAGTTTCAAAATTACCATTATGCAATTTTTATCATTATTTATTTATTTTTATTTATTTTAATAGAAATTGATAGTTTTAAGATACTGGAGTGGTTATTTGAGGTTGTTATTTTTATTTTTATTTATTAATGGAAATGCTCTATTTTAGACTTTCTAAATGTGTGATACATGTTCTTATATATTATTTGTTATTTATAATTTGTTTATTGTATAGATTTTGATGAAGGACGTTCATTGTGACAGTTAAGCATGACTTCAGACGACAATTTTCAATCTGATGACGAATTTGATGAAATGGTGGCAGATGCATTGCTGGGTGTTGCAGTTTGTGTTTCAACTAATTACCACACCACCTATATTGTGAAAGAACCATATAGAAATTCGAATTATACAGGACGTCAATTTGTAATGGAAGTATTAGCTGGACATCATAAGCGTTGTCATGAGTTATTTCGCATGGAAAAACATGTATTTTTACGGCTTTGTCAAGAGCTCAAATGAAGGGATCTATTAAAAGATAGTCGTGAAATTTCTGTGGAGCATAATGAAAGAAATAGGATGCTACAAGAACGATTTCAACACTCTGGTGAGACTATTAGTAGGCATTTTAATACAGTTCTGAAAGCCCTAGTAACATTCTCAATGTCAATTATCGTGCCTCCTTCGTTTGATGATATCCCTATTCATATACGCAACAATCCTAAATATTGGCCTCATTTTAAGGTAATTTATGTACTTCTTTCATAATTGATTATATTATTATATTTTATCATTATTTCATTGTTAACTTCATAACAATCTTTTTTGTAGGGTTGCATTGGTGCAATCGATGGAACACATATTGATGCAGTGATTCCAGTCGATCAACAACTTGCATATCATGGACGTAAAGGAGATTGCACACAAAATGTGATGGCTGCTTGCTCATTTGATATGAAATGCACATTTGTTTGGGCTGGATGGGAGGGATCGGCTCATGATTCTCGTATACTTAATGAAGCTCTTAGTAGGCCAAATTTGAACTTTCCCAAACCTCCAAGTGGTTCGTATAATATTTTTTTTTTTTCTTTTTTATAGTTTTTTATGTAACTTTTTTTTATATATTTTTCTTTTTCTTTTTGTAAGTAAATATTATGTTGTTGATGCTGGGTATGCTAACATGCCAGGATATTTAGCACCATATAAAGGAGTACGTTATCATTTACAAGAATTTCAAAGAAATCGCCAACCAAGAGGAGTTAGAGAACTGTTTAATTATGCTCACTCATCTCTTAGAAATATAATTGAACGTTGTTTTGGAGTTTGGAAGGCTCGGTGGGCAATTTTAAAACATATGGCTCCTTTTCCATTCCCAACACAAAGGTTAATTGTGATTGCATCAATGGCATTACACAATTATATACGACAAGAAGTAATAGCGGATGCCGAATTTCGACGATATGATGATGATGAAGGTTATGCCAGTGACAACGATGATATGTACACGCGTGCTACTTTATCGGAATCTAGTGGAACGGTGGACCAACAACAAGAGATGAGCATTATACGTGATGGGATTGCTAATTCAATATGGCAATCAACTAGATAAATTGTTCCTTAGTTTGTTTATGTCTGAGGATTGATTCTAAAGTTTTAATTTATTTATTTTGAATAATTATTGTTTATTTGAAATTAGTATTTAAATTATTGATCATGTTTACTTTATATATAAATGAAAATTTGTCGTCTTCTTTAAATAATATTTAACATATCGATTATCCATTTTTAGTGGTAGAAGTGTTCTATCTAATTGTTCATTATAATTTTATGTTAATTACAATTTTTTTTTTTTTTTTTGAATTACTAAACTGTTGTTGATATGATTCAATATTTGTGTCAAATAGGATGTAGAAAAATATTATGTAAGGATATTATTGTAAATTTGTAGTTATTTAATAGTAGAAGGACTTTGGTGACTTTGCAACCAAACACATATCGTGTCAGTAAAATCACTTTTGTAGAAGTTTGCAAAAGTAAGGTTTACCAAACGCCTTTTTTATTTCTAAATTTCTTCCTATAAGTGATTCTTGAAAGCCCATTATAGTGAAAGGACTTTTCACAACAGGAAGCTCCCCCAAACACAGTCATAAGCAATTTGTCCCATCAATGATAGAAGGTGATCATAAAGCCAGTAGTAAAATTACATTGCCCCCATTTTCTTCTTAAACTGATATATATATATATATATTTTTTGTTTTGGAATGTTAAGCAAATTATATATATATGGTAACAATATTTACAAACTTCAGCTTGGGCCGAAGTGCAGCCAAAGCCATACAAAACCGGGTTAACTATGAACCACAAACCCTAAGCCCATACATCTATTGTGAGGCCGAGGAGAACTATCAATCCTCCACCACAAAGCTGAGAGGATAGAAGTCAACGGCGATCATTGATGGTTCAGTCAGGTGGTCTCGGCAGAGGTCTGTAGTGACAGGAGTCATCTTCCTCCCATACTCTCAAGGCAAGAACAGCTTCTGGCACACTCCGAGATTGAAGTCGTCCCCGAATTGACGTAGAGATTCGATGCAGGACAGTGTTCTGAGACAATCCAATTTTTCTCTCTTGCCATAAGTGATAGATGGTTGCTGCAAAGGCTAAGATTGTGACTTGATTCGAGAAGCTCTTCTGGCGCCGATGGTGAGAAGTCCAATTTACAAGTTCAGCCCAATTAGAAGGCCGAATGTGAAATCCACCTCTTCCCTGTATAAAGCTCCAAATTGGGGAGTAGAATTGGCTGCCAAAGAAATGGTGGTCATGGCTTTCTGTATCAAACTGATATTGCTAAAACAAGTCCACTGAATCTTTTCAAGAACCCTAGTCAAGCTTCGAGAACCTCCAAGTCCACTGTGTTTAAGTGGACAACTTAGATTCATCACATCATGCACTGCTTCTGATCCCAATTGCATCACCTTTGCATACAATCTTCTCACATGCTTGGTGGCCTTTTATGGACTACTGGACAGAAAGTGGTCGCCTCTCTTTATGTCGGAAAACATACCTGTTGAAGCCATCTTCTACCATAGTTGATGATCTTGGTGTGCTTCGACGTCTCTTGTTCGATATTGACTGTAATTCTTTTGAAGAGGAGGTGGTATCGGAGGATGTTGATGGTAGTACTCCACATAGATACTTGGTTGAGTCGTCCTCTTCTTCTTCCGCTGGTGATGGTGGTTGTGAGGAGGTTTCACCTTTTAACAAATAAAACCTGCTTCTTTGAGATTTTCAAGTTGGACTGGAGCAATGGTACATGGGAAGAGGTGTTTGACTTGGGTGATTCTAAGCTTGTCTCGGCAGATCAAAAGGATTTTGGGTTGTATGACTTGGGAAATATGAAGATTCAACCACTAAATCTTTCAACTGAGCACATGAGTCTTCCACGTTGTTGATGGTTTCAACACACAGTATAGGTACAATTTGATGTATTGCGTATCTCATCTATTTAAGATTTAATCTTATGACTTTTGTGTTAGTTATTATGATCACATTGTTAGCTATTATATATGATCACATTCACATTCTCTAAACTTGCTAGATGTTGGTCATGCCACGTCCACGCATCAAGAGTACCATAAATGATTGTGGACTGTGGGACTATATGTTGAAATTGAGTAGGAAAGTTCATACTTGTGTTGGTCATGCCATGTCCAAGCACATAATTAACTTGCTGGTAACTAAAGAATTGTAAGAGTTTGTGGTTAAATTCCAAGGACTACTCTGGTTCTATAATTCATTGCCATGTTAGTGCTGGTTTTCCTTGATGATGTGTTCATTGTGGTTCAACTTTACTCTTTGTCTGGCTTTCTTTAGCATGTTCTTGTTTTGTTTCTTTCCTTTTAATGTATATATTGAATATTCTGATCACCTTTTTTTCTTTTCTTAAAAGGTAAGCTTGTGTATAGAATAGGAAGAATGTACATGGAGCCTATTAAGGGGATAAACAAAATACAACTATACAAACATAAGCCCTTAACTTAAGGACAATATAACTCAAAAGGACACAACAATGTCTTCACAGTGATCACAATGATCATTGGACACCAGCTTGCAAAGAAGCACCAAACAAAACTTCTAATCTTGGACTCCAAATTCCACCTTCTGAATAACTCCAAAAGGACACAACGATGTCTTCACAGTGATCATTGGACACCAGGTTGCACCCAAGCACCAAACAGGACCTCCAATCCTGACTCCAAATTCCACTTTGTGGATTACACCAATGGTGTTAGTCTGAGAATGTCAAACCAGTAGCCATTTTTGTGCACAGGATCTAAGTTAGGCCTCCAATTTCACTACCCATCAACCAATATAAGCCTCCAACTTTTTTACCCATCCACAAGAGCAGTGTGTGAGGCCACTCCATCCCTGTAAACTTCAGACTTTAGTCTCACCTATCATGTTTCAGGATATTAGCGAAGTTTGCCCACAAGCTGTGGAACAGCCCTGCTGAAAAAGTAATTGCAGTTGTGAGAGAGATGAAATCTTCTTCAAGTCAGAGCTGTTTTTTAGCTTGAATGTTGCTAGTCTTGCTCTAACACAGCTTTTGACTTGATTGGTTCTTAAAGGCTCTTGCATTCCTTTCCATCCAAATAAAATACACAGCAGCAGCCCAAAGTAGCTTATGGATTAAGAAGTCTGGTGAGCTCGAATGAGAAGCACACCATTGTACCAAGTCAGTCCAGTTATCTGGCCCAATTTAGAACCCTGCCACCTCTTGAACAAATCTCCAGATGTGTGAAGTGTACTCACATTTGAAGAATAAGTGATTCATGGATTCCCAATCTGAATTACATAGGTAGCAGCTGTTTGTGTAGTGCTTGTGGAGAACTGGTTTGGCATCCAATGTGTATAGTCTTCCGCTCACAGCAAGCCAAAGTATGAGACTATGCTTAGGTATATGGTGCTTGAACCACACACCTTTGTGCCAAGGGAAGATTGGGGAGGGAGGGGTGAAGTATTTAAATGTGTGTGCCATTGTGAACTCTTTGGTAGGACTAGGTAGCCATTCAAATTATTCTGATCACCTTTAGTACAACAATAGGAACATTTATTTTATTGCTGGTTCTAGCCTAAATAGAAGAGAGAATTCAGTACCAATTAAAGCCTTTACAACGATTCATGTTACACATAATATTGACTGCTGGGTGCCCACATTTGATTTATTCTTTAATTGTTATGTATCGATCCTTCACCTTTGTGAACTGAGAATATAAAACCGGCCAGCATGTAATACAAATCAACACGTGCGTGTAAATAATTATAAACTTGCTAGATGTTGTTATTTGCTTTGCTTTGTCCCTAATATTGCTGAAGCTTAAGCTTTAAGCTCTGGGCTTATGTATTGCTCAGCTCCCTGTTATTTGCTTTGTTAAGAAATATCCATAGGGTTCATTTTTTTTAAAACAGTTTGCTGAATTGATGTTGTTCCTTCAACTGATAGCTATGATGTGATTCGAATGACTTTTATACAGCTACTCTGGAATTTTTTTCAATTTATGTTATTAATTATTTCTCTCAGTATGGGGTGTATAGAAAAGGAAATGGACAGCATGCACTGTAACCATACATTTTCCCTTTAATTAACATTCAAAGGAAATGATTATACCTTTTTTGCAATTAGAAAATCATCTTGAAGGTAATGCTATATATGACTACAAATTATATGCACATATTATATTAATAATTGGACCACAGAGAGTAATAAAATTCTATAGATTTAACAAAAAAATTGTTACGGACGAAGCTTGATATAAGGTTATTCTCTCTTTGTTTTGCTATTTTTAATTTATTTTTTGTTCATGGAATACAGTGTTCCTATTGAGATTGCCGCTGGTTTTGGGAATTCAAGTATCTTTACCCTACTGCCAGGGCATTGAGAAGTTTTATTCAGAACGACTCAAGGAAAACAAAGAAGAACAGAAGTAAGTATGAGGAGTGATCTATATTTTTTTGAAGTGAGCAGAAACTTTCATTCCATTTGATCAATGGTTTCAGACTATGTCCATTCACAGGTATTGCTATTACTAGGCTGATTTGAATGTGTTTGATTAAACATCAATTGTTAGCAAGAAAATGCTTGCTCATTACCATAATTCACATATAATAATTTAGCCCATCATATATACATACAAGTCTATATCACACAAATAGACAATTGATTTATACTTCCTCTGTCCCAAAATACATGACCGCTTTTGGGATAGAGCTCTGGCTTTGGCTGCGCGCGTGTATGTTGGCAGGTATGAAAGCAAGTTATGATTATGATTGAAGCAAATGGTGGACTGAGATGGATATAATCTATTATGTGGCTGCTAAACAATGTTCAGATTTTCTAGATACCATGGAACACAATGTTATAGAGGGCATTCAATTGCAGTTTTCTTTATTTCAGGATTGAAATCGTGTTGAAGTTTCTATGTTGACGTGAAAAATTAGACAATTGATTTAATAAATAACCCAAATAGGAACATAAATTAAATAATGGATCACTATTATCTCTCTTTAATTCAATAAGCAGTTAATATATATATATATATTTTTATTAAGGTTAAATTTGAAAGAGATATCTAATAATAATTGAAATATATAGAGAATGCAGAAAAGGATATATATGTATTGTGTGTTTTCAGTACATTATATTTTTAGGGCGAATTGAGAAAAAAAAAAAACCTTGACTATTACTCACTTGCAAGAATTTTTCATTGCGAATATTTCTAGCAAGGAAAACCCCCCTCCCCCTATATTGAGGGGCATTTTAACTGACGGATTGGCCACCACAATCCACCTCCGTCCAACACAAAATCCAAAAAAATCAAACATCATCATAGCATTAGCCGCAAATAAACAGGAACAATATATATCTGCGTAAAAGCATCGATATGAAGCCAAAAAAAAAAAAAAAATTTAGAAAGGAAAAAAGAAAACCCAATACAAGAATTGAAGTTGATCTTAGAGTTGAAGAAAATGAAGAGGAAGGTTCAATGGAACGGAGCTGTTGGTGTTACTTTTGTTCAATATTAATCAATTAATCAAATCTGTTTTTCTCAGCAATTATCTCTAACTGCTGTGCGCGCACGTCCTTCTGTCTCGGCTTGAGGTAAGCACTTTGCCAAAGTTAGAGAGAGAGTGTCTTGATTCTAAATTAGACTTTAGAGAGAGAGTGTCTTGATTCTAAATTAGACTTTAGAGATAGAGAGGGGCGTCAAATTTTGTGTTGTAAACTGTAACGGTCGTTCGACACTTGTATCCTGGATTGGATTCGTGAATTTCCCTTTTAGATACCCTAACCCTAATTTGAAAAGGAAACCTAACCCTAATTTGAAAAGGAAACTTAACCCTATATATATATAATAACCCACCGCGCCTCCGAAATATTTTCATTCCACAGCCTCTTCCTCAAACCCAACCACCAAAATCCCTAAGCCCATCTAAAGTAATTGCTAGGTATCCAATGGCTAAAGAACCGTACATTGGATTGGTGAGAGACCTAAGGGCTTGTTCGGTAACCCAACCACCGTTTTGTTGGCCCTCCGACCTCCCGGAAGAATTGCTGGATTTGATCTTGGACCATCTCCGGGACTTGTCCGATCTCAACCGATGTCGCGGCGTCTGCCGTTGGTGGCGATCTGCTGCAGCTCGGATGATTTGTGGTAATAATAATCATGCACTCCCTCCATTCCTAGTCATATTTACTTTAGAAACCCTCATCTTATCAAGAGAATGGAATAGAGTTTTATGCGCACCTGAAAGAGAAACCATCAAGGAGGTTGATATCCCAAAAATACTTCGTCATTGTTTTGGTTCAACCCCATGCATCTCATCTTACCGTGGTTGGCTACTAGTGCTTATACTCCGAACCCGTATTGATACTATATATAAGAAACATGTGGACTGCTCAGGTACTGATATGACAACCGGTACTCAATTTACAGTCTCCCAATTTTCTTCCCCGGAACCTGATCTTGTTGAAACAACACCACTGTATCTTTTCAATCCGTATTCAAGAATGCTAGTCAAGCTTCGAGAACCTCCACGGCGACTGTGTATGAATGGACAGCTTAGATTCGTCACTTCATGCACTGCTGCGGATCCCAATTGTATCATTTTTGCCTACAATCTTTGCTCAAACTCGGTGGCTTTTTACGTACTACGACACAAAAAGTGGTCGCCTCTCTTTACTTTTAATAATTCAAACAACACAAGAAGACCTGTTGAAGCCATTTTCTACCAGGGTCACTTCTATGCAGCTGATAATCATGGTGTGGTTCGACGGCTATTGTTCGACATTGAAGATAATTCTTACGAGGAGGAAGTGGTATCCGTTGATATTGGTGGTAGGACTCCACATAGATACCTGGTTGAGTCCCCGTCTTCTTCTTCTTCTTCTTCTTCTCTGATGATGGTTGTGAGGAGGTTTCACCTTCAAACAAGGGCAACCAAGTCGTTTGAGATTTTCAAGTTGGATTGGAGGAATGGTAAATGGGAAGAGGTGAATAGCTTGGGTGATCAAGCCCTCTTCTTGTCCCATCACGATTCTCAACTTGTCTCCCACTATCCTGGATATAGCCTTAACTCCTTCTATTTCAGGAAGAACAGTGTCTTTTTCGTTGATGATCTCTTTGCACATTGGAACTCAGGTAACTTTGATTTCGGGTTGTATGACTTGGGAAATCGGTCGGTTCGTCCGCTAAATATATGTCGCCAGTTTATGCAGCTTCCACATTGTGGATGGTTTCAACCGGCACTATAGGTATTGTGCACCTTTATTGTTTTTTTCAAAGGTAAATTCTCAATTTCAATTTTTGTTTTAGTTGTTCTGATCACATTAACATATATATTAGGACAGATTATATTAGAAATATATGAGGATAAAATAAGCAATCATTGTATCAAAGATATTAAAGAAATTCAACTCAGATATCTTAGCATGCCTAATATAAAAAATATTTAGTACTCCCTAATATTTACTAATTAGATTCTTATATTCAAGTTTAAGTATCTTTTTTAATAGATAATATAGTTAATTCATTTAATCTTTCTTGTGGCATAGTTAAGTTGGATATGATTTTATCAACTTTAATTTTGAAAAACTCCTTTCATAAATTAAAGAGAATTAAAGAGAATATGAAAAGGTTCACCAATTCTCACAACAACAATTAAATGCAAGGAAAAAAAGAAAACAAGAGAGTGAAAAAAAAATAATAATAATAGTTAGAGATAAGAATGTAAATTAACTTTTTGTTTTTTGGCTCACTATTAAATTTTTAGAGAGGTAATAATGTAAGAAAATATAAAATTTTGTGGCAATTTTTATTGGATTGAGTCTAATAATAGACGAAAATAAAATTGTTTCGGAGAAGTTTGTAATATAAAGAAATAAATATTTTTAGGATCTTTCTTTTGACTGGGCCTTTGGGCGACCGCCCAAGTCGCCTAATGGTCTAGCTGGCCTGGCATGATGGAGTGTGTCTCTTCCTATGGGCTTGGCTTGAATTTTGAAATAATTTTTGGATAAAGAAATACACTACCTAAGTATTATCATATATTTAATTTAATATAATTTATCTTATTTGTACTAGAGGAGGAAGTTACTTGTCTTTCCTTTTCTCTCCAAAATCTCTTTCTCATTCCTGCTTTATATCATAATTGATCATTCAGTACGTTTGTTTCTGCAGATCCTGATTTGCTTCAAGAATTAAAGCTTGGCAAGTGACGAGGAAGTTTTTTTATTTTATTTTTTTATTTTTAGAATTGTATCAGAGTCTATCGAGCTCTTAAAGCACCCATAATATATTTTTGGGGAATATATAAAGCTTTATATGTTCTGTATTTGCATTTGGCTTTCATAATGGTAATGTACAATTATCTCCCAAACAATTTGCAAAGTAGACGAACAAAGAGGAATTCGTTGGAGACGCGAACGAGCATCTCTTTAGCCTGCACTAATAATCTAAAGACCAAAAATATAGTATTTCAGGCATGAATTCTCGTTATGCTTTAGAGATCGGAGATGAAGAGCATGACCACATTTTCTTTAATTGCTCCTACTTAAACATGGGATTTACTCGATTGCTAACTGGATGTCATTGGGTGGGTTGGGACGGCTATAGACATTCTTTTTCCTAACTCATTTCAATAAATAGAAATGTTTAGAGTCAAATTTGTCCAGATTTATATTCTTTTAAGAAAAATAATATATGCAAACTTTTTGGCCAAATCTAGAATAAATTTTGTAAAAAAAGTAAAAAATAGTAAAATATTTAATAATTATAATAATAAAATTTTTGTTAAAATTTAAAATTATACTAAGAAATAAATGAAACTATAGTCTATAGTTAATAAAATAAGGGCGGGACGCTTCATGAACCAGGTAAGTGAGAGAGAGTGTTTTATAAACCAGTTGCGATTACATATTAAGAAACTACTATAAAACAAGGAATTTAATTATGAGATTTCAAATCCCATTAAAAATTCATTTCCATTTTAAAAATATATTCCTCTTAGTTCCATTTTGAATTCCAAGTCTCATCAAATCCCACCGCCATTCCAAACAGAGTGTAACGTGAATCACGAATCTTATTCTTATATCATCTCTTTATAAAACGGTGCATATTTTTCGTCTGTCACTTCCCCCCTCTCAAACCCTAACCCTAACAACCGCTGCTGCCTCCAACTTTGAAGGCATTGGAGTCTCTCGATCGCACCCAAGAAGAGAATGCCTATAATATCTTCTTTAGTTTTAAAAAAATTGATCAGTCACCTAAAGGTGAAGTGTTCAGTAAAATCTGAAGCACAGTTTTTTTTGGCCCTCCCACTTCCCAGAAGAATTGCTGGACTTGATCTTGGAACATCTCACGGACTTGTCTGATCTCATTCGATCGCGGTGTCTGCCATTCATGGGGATCTGCTGCAGCTCGGAAGCTTTGTGGTAATAGCCATGCATTCTGACATGTTTCTATGCAAATTGCAAACCAATGTTGATGTAGTTAAATGGGATTTGTTGATTGTATTAAAATGCACTGTGGTTTGGTTGAAGCAGTTTCATATTGAAGTAATGGGCTTGTATAACCAATCATTTCCTATATCTGCATAGTACACCATTTCTTGTGTTCAAAATTGTTTCCCTTGCTGAGAATCATGCCTATGTTTATTTTTTGATAAGTACGAATCATGCCTATGTTGATAATGAATTAATGCATTTAGTACTGCTTCAGGCGTTGTCTTTAGGGTTTTCTTTCGTTATTGATAGTTGAAATACAGTGCTCCCTCATAACTCCAGTGGAATTAAATGTTCTCACACACATCATATTTTTGTTGTTGTGTCCGCAACATTGGCATGAGTATTGGTTATGAACAGTTTGTGCAACCCACACGCTGCCACTGCTGTGATCTTAACTATTTATCACTTACATCTTATCTAATTTAATTGCAGATAAAACTTATTTTGTCATATTTTTCCTCCGATGGGCTATGGGAATGGGAAAAGTAGTTTACTTCATAAGAAAAGAGAGTTGGTTCATGGCACCTTAAGGGTCACATTCTTGAAAAATATGGAATTTGCAAAAGTAGTGATGGCCCTGATGAATATTGAGCATATTCACAATATTATTGCTCCCTTTTTGGATATTGCATAGCCATTTATTTATAAATATTGGTCTGAATATTGATATATTGTAGAATAATAGACAGCTAGGAGAAAAAACAAAATTTGGACCCACCCTAGATTGGATTAGCTTCTATATTTACATTTTTTCTTAAAATGAATGAAAATACAATATTATATCTATAATATTATTATATTTCCAGGTTCTCCTTCAAGCTCGAGTATAGATATCCACTCATATCCATCTTGTGGCGTATTGTAGAGAATTGATCTAAAGCCTTAGTAAATACATCAGCTAACTATCTATCTCTCATGCTTGACATGCATAATGTAACTTGTTTCTTCATCACCATATCTCTGCAGAAACCATGATGAACCTTTATATGCTTTGTCGTTTCACGAAATGCATTTCATAAGTTTATGAATTGTAAATCCCATGTTGTAAAATGAAGACTCCATCAACGTCATTTTGCAAACAATACGAGCCATGTTTATATTCAGTTTCAGCAGTAGACCCAGTGACCACGCTGCTTCTTATTCTTTCACATAACTAGAAGCTTAAACACAAGACCTTTCCCAGGTTCCATTCACAAGCTTCAAAATGAAAACAGTTCCCCGATGTTCTCAGCATGAATTGATTTACAATCCTATGACCTCACATCCTGCTTTTGAAATGTACTAGCCTCAAGGAGTATATAACATGATCTATCTCATTTCAAGCCCATGACATGCTAATAATTTCAATAGCACTTAGTCGATATACAACTCTACTTCATAACAAGTATATCTATTTCACTTGTGATTATGTGTCTGTTTGAAGCCTGGACTATGATCTCCACCACGATCAAAATCGTTATCCCGAAATGAAAAGTTTTATGACCCATATTAACCCTGATTGCAATTATCATGGCCTTTGAAGGAACCTTACCGACTCTCTGGATTAACCAAGGCTGAGTTTTTCTCCCTGAACAGTCTGAAGAAGATAAAGTATCTACTAGAATTTGAAGCAACTGCACATGCAGATCACTTGAAAGCATCACCCAGAGGCTTGTCACGTTGCTAAAAAAGAAGAAACATATCATCATAAACCATAGACACGTTCTTCATGGAAAACATTTTAATATGTTACGGCCAACTATTCTCAATGGCAAGTCGCATTAAAATGCTAAAACAACTTATTTATACTCTAAAATGCTACCTAACAGCTTACAAAATTATGACCATCTGGCAAACAACCATCTGTAATGAACATCAAAACTCAAACGAAGAACATCGAAAAGTACCATCTGAGCGATATTAATTTTGACATGGAATAAGACTCAATTTTTTTGAAAATCAACTCTCAATAATCACAATAATGAAGTAGCACTATCTAACCAAGAAAAAACTCACTTCAGCAGCAAAATGCCATTTTGGACATACAAAATAAACAGCAACCAGAAGCTTCAATAATTAGAAAAGTGAATGCTCAAACTAGGGTTTTAGCATAGAAGTTGCATTAAAACTACACAACCACAACAAACTAGTACACCCCACGGTAAATTGAAGCCAAACAGGCCATAAGCATTGATGTCCCTGCACTGTATGGACAGGTGTACAGGCATCCTTACACTCGCACGGGCTGCCACCTTTCTCAAGTCATTCTTCTGGTCTTTCAATAACATTGAAGGAAAAGGATTGAGGGGAAGAAGAACAAAGGTAAAATGAGGAAGAATAATCACCTGGTAGCAATATAGTGTCTGGTTGGATCATGGCTCTGATGCCATGACCTGGGTGTTGATATCAAAGGCAACTGAGAGCTGTGAGAGAACTGTGAACTATAGCTATTATTATTTGAAATGATTGAAATTACAATATTGTTCCTATTAGCATGTTTATTTCTCAAGAAATATGTTCTCCTTATGCCGTTTCCACAATAATTTGTTTGAAATTTATAAATGTTACCTGTAAGTTTGTGTGAGTAGACTTGCCCTAAGCTAGTCCAGATCAGGTGTGCATGTCAAAAAAGAGACATGAATTTTTTTTTTTTTTTTTTTTTTTGTGATCCCATTAAAAACTTCATTTAAGATCATGTGGATAGAATATCACTTTTTCTTACAGTTTATACAATAAAGTTGATATATGCAGCTGATATGTGACCGTTGTTTCTCATGTCCGTTATAGCGGTTTCTTTGATGTCATGATTGGACTGATTATTTTCTCTGACTTTCTGCAGGTGTGGATTTTAAGGTAAAACATGTTACTATTGGGGGGTAAAAGTTGAAGCTTGCAATTTGGGATGCAGGTAATGCTCCTTGTGTTTGTGATCTACTCTATCTCCATAATAATAAAAAATGAAAGAAAAATACTTAAAAATGGAGTATCATATGTTTATTCTTTGTTCAGGATTTCTTCCACAGTTTTTAGGCATTTATTTTGATTTTCTATACTTTCTGCACCAGTGGCAGGATCCGTTTAGTGTAGCTAGGGATGTCTGCATTGATATTATCCAAATTCAGTCTTTGATAATGATATCAACCATTTGAGACTGTTCATGCATTTATGAGCGATCAAATGATATTAGAAGTTAGTGTTCATGCTAAAGTAATTGAGGTTACTACATACTGTCATCTGCTCAGATAATGAAATGTCAAAACCACGTGCATCTGAGTTCACCCAGTACACGTGAATATAATGATAATTAACTGTCATTAAAATTATCTAAAAAAAGAATTAAAGAACTATCATAACATATAGGATATGACCTGTGGGAATGGTAATAATTGAGGACCATGCATTCTTGGTCTCATTATAGTTTGTTTTGTTTTAGTATATGTTTAGTAAATCTAGCAGTTAGATGTCTTGGCAATTTGTTTGAGGATGTGTGAGTTCACACAAGTCGAAGGTGCAGAAGAGGGAGAGGAGGGGCAAATAGGACATGAATAGAATTAGCAAAAGAGATTTAAAATGTTTTGTTCTCCGGACGCGCTCCCCTTTTTGAGTGTCTTTAAAGAAAACTTACTTATAAAAATGATAATACTGCTTGTAATGGAAGTTGCATCTTCAGTGAATTAGTCACTGTTAGGCTCACTTGTGAAAATTATTTCCACTGGATTTTCTGGGAACTTGTGTGCATACAGATTCCTGGAGCTGGTGGCTGAGTTCTTGATCCTCCAAGGCACTTGTAATCACAGTATACGTTGTTTGACTATTAGGTACCCTTATGTAGGTAGATTTCAGCAGTCAAGAAGCATATATATAGGAAGAGTTGATCTTTTAAACTGATAACAATTCCAAGCACATTTTTGCCATATGGGATATAATTTTTTTTCTTTTTCTCATCTTATTCTTACTTCTCTTTTATTTTTTCACCCCATCATTTGTTACTTTCCCAGAGAAACCTGGTGACAGTCTTATCCTCTGTATACATCCCAACTTGCGCTGTGTTTGTTTGATGGAAAATGTTTCTTCAGAGATTCTTCCTGTTCAAAACAAATTAGGCTTTAGTCTAACAAGTATACTTTCGAAGCCAATTGAGGTGTATTTAATTTCCCCCAAACTTCTTAGAGTGTTTTTTTTTTTTTTGATAAGTAAAACTTCTTAGAGTTTTGATCAAGATAAATGGAACCTTAAACAGTATCTCTCTCTTTTTGTTCCTCAACAAGCTTTACAAGGTTTTATTTTTCCTTTCAAACAAAGATAGGTAAAGGGACTTTGATCTCCTTCATTCTTCAATCTTCTGCCACCTGTTTTCTTGTAGAAAACCATTCAAGCAGGCGTTCTCTCACCAGCTGCATGTGTGGACATTATCTTTGTCAATTTTATTTGTGCAGTTTAAGTTTTAAAAATCTTTCTGATTTTTATTTTCGAGTTTTTATGTTCTTAATCATTCTTTTCCTTCCAGAAATTAGAATTTTTTTTATGCCCAGCCCTTTTTATAATTAATACTTAAAAGTTTGTTCCCAAGTCATTCTTCTAATGTAAAATTACTGAATTCAGAAATCTATTTTGAGGTTAAAGAAACACAAAATCTATAATTGCATTATGTGATTGTATATGGTCTGGGCACTTCAACCAGCTGCATGTGTGGACATATCTTTCTTTCTTTTCTTTTCTTTTTTTTTTTCTCCTGAATTTGGTCATATCTTTTTGAACTGTGTTTGAGTAAATTTTCAAGCTCTTAATCCTTCTTTACCTTACAGAATGTGGAAGTTATATTCCCTGCAAAATCTTCTTTCTTTCTTGATTTATGCTATAAGGTTGATCCCCAAGACATTCATCCCATGAGTAATATTGATTTCAGAAATCTATTTCTGCGGTTAAAGAAACACAAGATCTTTAATTGCTTACTGCTTTGTCAAAAGTTTAATGGATTTGCATAAAAATGTGATATTATGGTTTGGCAGTTCTGTTTCTTTGCAAATCCTGGTATTTTTATATTCTAATTCCTTGCAAAATTTTCCTTTTTTTATGATTGATATTATGATCTTTTCCAAGTACACATACATGCTTGTGGGTCATAACTCATAACTCATTAAATGGTTTCCGCTGCTATTGCGCATATAGACCCTTGGTTTGACTTGTAGTAGGAAGACTGTGAAGCATAAGGGAATATAAGTAAAGATCCTAAAGATCGTTAAATCGTCTAATTTATTATCATTGTAGGGAGTAAATCCTATGGATTACAGTAGAAGATGCAAATATGAGAAAGAGATCAAATGGTTGGATTACTAATTTAGAAGCGCCAAAAGCTCCGAGTACCATCCTTAAGAATGTTCGGAATGTTTGAGTTTAGTTTTTGTTTATGTTTTTAAAGTTAGGTAAGTTAAGTTGAGTACTCGTCCAAGGGAATATTGGTGAATTCAAATCTTAAGTAAGGGCAAAAGGGTTTATGTTTGTTTAGGACGGAATATTACCACCACTTTTTCTTTAGGTTACATTTAACATGAATCCCCATGAAAGAGTTGAATCCGGCAGTGTCCAGAACTCTCCATAGTTAAATTTGCTTGACATATGACAATGTTGTTCTCACTTTTTATTGTGCAGCTGGACAGGAAAGATTCAGGACATTAACTAGTTCATATTACAGATGAGCTCTAGGAATAATAATGGGCAAGTTATTTTCTTTCTTCTGCATTTGTCCCTGTTTATTTATTTTCTCTGGCAATTTGATTTAATATTTGTGCCTTCAATGTTGTATTGATATATGAAATTCCTCAAGTTGTTTGATCATAAACCTTGATCTGTCATGATTGGTTGAAAGAATCGCATCATACATGGATTTATTTTCCTTTTAATACCCATTGCATATACTAGGTATTCGTTCATTGCCTTCTTAATTCTGAAAATGGAGGATGCTCTCATTTAATAAATCATCTCTGTACAAGATTCAGGAAGCTATGACCAAAATGAACTAAATTGTCCTTTCTGTGAATTTTTAGGCAGTTTACAGGACAGTGATTGTGTCTGAAGAGTTAGGGCATTTGTTCACGTTTTCAATTCAGTCCATCAGAATATAGAAATATGCATTTGTCGCTTCAGGTCTTAATTATATGGTGTGATATGTAACCCTCCATAGTTTATCATATATAACCTGAACCCTTTCTGCTTGCCAACTTCATCCCGATGATTTATTTTCTGCCTTACGGAACTCGAAAGTGTATTGCTGCTGAAACTTTTCTATTTGTTTACAGAATCCATTTTGAGAAAGAGACGATGGTAACATATTTTAAGTTTGTCTATTCATCAGTTTATCCTTATTACGAGCGATTAGTAAGGTGCAATTTTCCTGGTACCTTGTGTGGCCATGATTTTTTGTATTTACGTCTGATTTTCATTTTACTTTTTATATTTAACCTTCATGAAGATTTCTGCTTTATTAAGTGGTAATACTAGGATGTGAATGGATCTATCAGATAGGTAAATCGTACTTTTGCTTCGGCGTATAATTAAATGATTTAAGAATGAATATAATGACTACTGTGGTAGCATTTAGAACAAGGAGTGTATTCTATTGCAACACAGGAGATAATTTCTCAGAATAAAACTTGTTCTGGCAGTTTGTTGATTCTAATCCATGGAATGTGAGTTATGTGATACTTATTGTAGTGGGAAAAAGAAAAAGAAAAAAAATCATTGGTGTAGGTTTTAATTGGCACCAATCTCCTTTCTGGCAAATTCTTGGTACTAGATGACTTCCATTTCTTAGAATTCCTGAATTTTAAATAATATTTATTTCAGCTGGTTTCTGCCTGTGGTTTGTCCTAATTCTTCTTATTAGAAGCTTCCACTTCATCTCGAAGTTTTAAATCCCAAGTTATTGTGTAAACCTAACCAATTACTTTTGGAAATTGGTACAGTTTATGATGTAACACGACGAGAAACATTTACGAATCTATCTGATGTATGGGCTAAAGAAATTGACTTGTACTCAACAAATCAGGATCGCATCAGGATGCTTGTTGGCAACAAAGTTGATAAGGTATGGCTTTTAGAAATTTGCATCTAGAGCTCTTTTATCTTTACCCCTTGGGTGCTACAAGAAGTTTTTTCCAACAGTTTTTGCACAGTTGAATTACTCATCTGCTAGAGATTGGGTTCAGAGTTTTCTGTGTTATAAACTATAAAATGTGACATTTTCTTTTTGTAGATTTAAGCAAATTATAAAATGTGACATTGTTGGATAATATGATGATGCTTGTGCCATATTAAGGTTAATGCCTACATCTTAATTTGTCTTTCTCAGGAGAGTGAAAGGGTTGTCACCAAAAGAGAGGGTGTTGACTTTGCTAGGGAATGTGGATGCCTTTTCATCGAATGTAGTGCAAAAACTCGGGCCAATGTGGAGCAATGCTTTGAGGAACTTGTTCTGAAGGTATGCAAATATGCTAGCATCTTTTCCCAGGTTTGTTTATTATATGATCATCAAGTGTCCCTCTGTTCATGTTGCCTTGTTTTGGCCATGACTTGAGGTACGGGTTTGGATCCATGTAAGTGGGTTAAACTCCAAGGATAGTAACATTATTTCAA
This sequence comes from Cornus florida, assembly GCF_030987335.1. Lineage (NCBI taxonomy): Eukaryota > Viridiplantae > Streptophyta > Magnoliopsida > Cornales > Cornaceae > Cornus > Cornus florida. The sequence goes on along the minus strand of NW_026775571.1, from coordinate 29,429,302 downwards.
ATAGCTCCAAACATTTTTCTTTTTCTGTAAGTGAAATGTTGGGTCCACTTGCATTCACCAAAATGGCAAATTGATGTAAGTTGGAGTATGAGAGAGAACAAGGAATTGACCAAATGACCCATGTATTGTAAGTTAAGGATTACAAGCAGAGGTCATTATTACTATTAGGTGCTAAAGGAAGAAGGCTTCTACCCCATGGTCACTATGCCCCCGCCACGCAAGCCTCGGTCTAATCATTTCTTTTATCCTTTAAAAAGGAAAAAGAAAAAGAATGGGTTCAAAGCATTTTATTATTAATCACTCACTAAATTATTTGTTGTTTGGATTAATTGGATCCATATTGATACGCATGTGATGTCCTGTCAACTTACTTTGCGGGATTTATATTCTTTTTTTTGTCACTAGGCCTTTAAGGTAAACATGAAAATTTTGGCAAATGCCACACGAATTTATAAGAGACCTGAAATTTGTAATGTAGTATTCGGAACAAAAATGGTTTCACAAATATTTGTTACAGTGTTACCTCAGTATAAAACTCGGGCCAATTTCCATGTTTCCAAGACATGGATTAAAAAAGGTCATGGTAGGGGGGATGGTGGTGCCATATTGAATTATAAAGTGCATTATTTATTCAAGATAACTATGCTGAAATAAGTAAAATTGTGTTAAAGACCCTATGAAATTCATGTATGTGGAAAATGTCTGCGTATTAGTGAAGTTACATTTACCCAGGAGGATGGTTATTAGGTTAGCTATATTGTATAGACCCTGGTGTTGGACGTTGAAAATGAAACAAGAATAATGCATTCAAGTAGTGGAAATGTCCAGAATGGAAGTGACAAAGAGGCATGGGATGAAGTAATTAAAAATAATTTAAAAATAAATAAATATTAGAGGAGAAATGATTATAATAGGAAAGAATGGAAAAAGAGAATTCATGTGGCTGGCTCCATTCATTTGCGAGAAAGGTATGGGTGATGTTGACGATATTTACCATGAGGTCTATGAGAGTCCTATAGGAGTATCTTGGCATGCATTATTTGATTGCCGGCATGGACAATATGATGAGTGTAACCTTTCTGTTTCTAGGTATACTTGGAGCATTCTTTTTCTCTATCAAATAACATGAAGTGATCCATTTAGCTGTATATAATAAACATTACGATAAGTTGTTTTAGTAATTTAACATATTTGCATGTTTTCATCCTCTATAAAGTTTACCAAAAATAAAAAAAAATAAGGGGAAAAAACTGTAAATTGGGATGACCTTAAGACATATACTCATATAGTGATATTGGGTGTGAGCCAGCTTCTCCTATCAAAGAAACGAGATTTCTTGTAACTTTATGTTGTCAGTTATTGATTATATTTTCTTTAAGAGAGAAAATACATTGTACCTTTTCTTTTATTTTATTTTTTTTAAATTGTGTTTTGGACAAGTTGACACCTCCCATTATTCCCTCTTTCGCCCTGTTGGGTTGGTATCACTGCTACTCTGTTGTCTTACCTGGCATTTCCACTAGCATTTATTCTTACCTACTTATTTGTTAGAATGTTATATATATATATATATAGATGTTAGGTCATTATGTAATTACATTTAGTTAGTAGGCCCTTGTGTTATTTAGTTAACCTTGTATCCTTTATATAAGTCTACATAGGCTTATTAGGTTAAGTGATAATATATGAAATAAACAACTGCAGTAGCCATGATCTCTCTCTCTCTCTCTCTCTCTCTCATCAGTTTGAACATGGTATCAGAGCGGTACGAAACAATGGGAACCTAAGATTGTAGTTGTGATTGCATCTGGGTTGTTCTTCTACAAATCGAAATCAAGATCGAAGCCGATTCTGTTCTTCGCTGAAGATTTGGCCGCCGTTCTGTTCAGAGCCGGAGGTTTGAAGCTGTCGTTGTGTTCAACGCTTCTTGTCTGTCGTTCTCAGATCTGAAGCCTTTCGTTTTGTTGGCCGAGGCTTCCTTGGCTGTCGCAAGTTGCAGAGGTTCCATCATCGCGATCCATCTCCGCTCGGTTGTTAGATCGCTGCTTGTGTTGGTTTGCCGTCACCGCTGCAAGGGCTAGGGTGTGTACTAGCCTTGTTTTTCCATTGCAAATCTCGGGTGCTGGAATTTCTTGTCGGTGGCAGAGTTCTGGTTCTCTCCGGCGCTGATTGTGAAGGAGAAGGGTGGTGTTTAGCTGCAGGAGTGAAGCTATTCCAACCCTGCTTTACTAAACCTGGGATAGCTATTCCAACCCTGGTTTACTAAAACGGGGATAGCCCAAATCCGGACCGTTTGACCAAATCTGACCTGTTTGACCAGATTCGGCCCGTTTAATCAGATCCGGCCCACTTTTCAGGTTCGGCCAGAATACATATTTTGCATTTTTTTTTTCTTCTCTGTTTTTGCTGGGTTCACCATGGCGCCCAGTTCAGATTTGCTTTCTTCCACATCCGATCTTCATTCTCCCATGACTTCAGTTAAGCTCTATGGGAAGAGTTACATACTGTGGGCTAAATCTGTTGCAATTTTTCTCAAGGGTAGAGGTAAACTCAAGGCCACTGATGCTTCTTTTGATACATGGGAAAAGGAAGATGCTTAGATCATCTCTATGATGTTAAACAGTATTGAACCTCAAATCAGTTCAACCTTACTCTATTTGGACACTGCCAAGGAGATATGGGACAGATTGTAGCAATTGTATTCTGGGACAGGTAATATCACTCGTGTTTATGAGCTTTGTAAGCAGTACTTCAGTCTTGAACAAGGTAATCACAGTATAGAAGAGTATTATTCCAAAGTTCTGGGAGTTTATGAGGAGCTGAATATGTATCAGCCCATTACCGCTGATGTTCGTAGTATGCAACAACAACCTGAAGACTTTAATGTTGTCCGTTTTCTTACTGGTTTGTCATCAGTCTATGAGTCTTTTCGTGCACAGATTATGGGCAGTCCCACACTTCCATCTCTTGCTGAAGTGTTTTCTCGACTTCAGCATGCTACATTTGCTAGTGATACCTCAACTTCGAATATTGGGCAGAGTGGTGAGCGTTCAGCATTGGTAGTTTCAAAGGGTGACCATAGTGCTAACCGTGGCGGTCGTGGGGGACGCTCCCACGTGGTGGTCGTGATTCACGGGGAGGACGTGGCCGTGGTAGGGAATCACGAAAATGCACTCATTGTGGCCTTTCTAATCATACTGTGAATTTTTGTTGGGACCTTCACGGCAAACCATCTAGTTATGCACATCAAGTTTCCTCCTCTCCGAATGATGTTGCTTCTGGATCTCACAATGTAGCTGAATCAGATACAGTCCCTGTTCCACGTGATGAGTATACTCAGTTTTTGTCTCATAAGCAAGCATCTAATTCATCTTCCACGGCTATCTTTGCCCAGTCAGGTACTGCACACACGTCTATTGTCTTCCACTCGCAGTCCTTGGATCATAAACACTGGAGCATCCGATCATATGACTGGATATTCTTCTCTTCTATCTAATTTTAATTCTGTACCTTCCTCTCAAAGTGTCACTCTTGCTAATGGTTCGTCCACTATGGTTTCAGGTTTGGGGTCAACTCAACTTAGTGATTCCTTGTCTCTTTCGTCTGTTTTATATGTTCCTCAGTTTCTCTTTAATTTAATGTTTATCAGAAAGCTTACTAAATCTCTCCAGTGTTCTGTTACATTTTATCCTACTTCTTGTGTGTTTCAGGATCTCAAGATGAAGAAGATGATTGGTACGGGACATGAAGCTGGTGGCTTATATTACTTTGATTTGGAACCTTATCCTGTGGCTCTTCAGTCTTCTTTGTCTCCATTCCAGTGGCACTGTTGGCTTGGTCATTCGTCACTTCAAGTTTTGAAGCGTTAAGTTCCTAGTCTTAGTCATTTGAAATTTTTGTCATGTGAAGTTTGTCAACTTAGTAAGCACCATTGTGTGTCTTTCAAGTCTAGGGTATATAATCGTGTCTCTAGTCCTTTTCATTTGGTTCATTCAGATGTATGGGGTCCAATAAAACATTCTTCAATCAATAAATTTCATTATTTTGTGATATTTGTGGATGATTATTCTTGCCCGACTTGTTTGTTTCTAATGAAAGATCGTTCTGAGTTATTTTTAATTTTTCAAAAATTTCGAAAAGAAATCAAAACTCAGTTTGGATGCCCAATTCGTATTCTACGTTCTGATAATGCTAAGGAATATTCTTCAACCCCCTTTGATACATATCTTAGTGATAAAGGAATTATTCATCAAAATTCATGTGTTTATACTCCTCAACAAAACGGAGTTGCCGAACGTAAGAATCGACACCTTTTAGAGGTAACCCGTGCTCTTTTGTTTCATATGCGTCTGCCTAAACGGTTTTGGGGTGATACTGTTCTTATTGCCTGATCTTATTAACCGTATGCCATCCTCTGTATTAGATGGCAAATCTCCATATTCTATTTTATTTCCTGATTCTCCCTTGTTTTCTCTTACTCCTAGAGTTTTTGGCTGTGTATGTTATGTCCACAATCTTGGTCCTGGTTTTGATAAACTAGACCCCCGTGCCACAAAGTGTGTATTTCTTGGCTACTCTCGTTCTCATAAAGGTTATCGCTGCTATAGTCCTGTTTCTCAACAGTACTTTATTAACGCAGATGTAACCTTTTGTGAGTCCATCTCATATTTTTTAGATCCTGATTCACTTCTTGATATCACTCCTGAGTCGCCTCTTCCTGCGGTTTCTCTTCCTTCACTGTCTCTTCAACCTCGATCTCCTTCGCCTGTCCCGTTTCAGGTATACACTCGAAGACCAAAGCCATCTGCTGTCGTGCCACCTCCATCGTTTCCAGAGTCTTTGGATCCAACACCATCCACTGTGTCTTATTCCTTGCCTATTGCACTTTGTAAAGGTATTCGCTCGTGTGTCACTAATCATCCCATTGCTCATTATGTCTCTTATAATTCCTTATCGCCATCCTTCTCATGTTTTTCCTCTTAGTTGTCTATTACATTTGTTCCTAAGATTGTGCAGGATGCTTTGTTTGATTCGGGCTGGAGGAAAGCAATGCAAGATGAAATGGATGCTTTGCATCAAAATGGCACATGGAATCTTGTTCCATTACCTCCAGGTGCCAAACCTATTGGTTGTCGCTGGGTATATACTGTGAAGTATCTTCCAGATGGGTCCGTTGCGCGTTTAAAAGCACGTCTTGTTGCCAAAGGTTATACCCAGACTTATGGTATTGACTATGATGAGACGTCTGCCCCTGTTGCTAAGATTTCATCTATTCGTGTTTTGATTTCTCTTGCTGCTAATAGGCATTGGCCTCTATTTCAGTTAGATGTTAAAAATGCCTTTTTGTATGGTGACTTGGCAGAAGAGGTTTATATGGAGCAACCACTTGGGTTTGTTGCTTAAGGGGAGTATCTTCATACTGTTTGTCGCCTTAAAAAGGCCCTGTATGGATTGAAATAGTCTCCACGGGCTTGGTTTGGAAAATTTTTTGAGGCGGCATTACAATTTGGTCTTAACAGATGTCAGACCGACCATTCGGTATTTCACCAGCGCACTAAAGCTGGCTTCATATTTCTTGTGCCTTATGTTGATGATATTGTGATCACATGTGATGATTCTGAATGCATTGCTAAGTTGAAGTTGTTTCTACAATATCGATTCCACACTAAAGACTTGGGTAAACTTAGGTATTTCTTGGGTATTGAAGTTGCTAGATCTAAGAAGGGTATAAGTTTATCCCAACGAAAATATGTGTTGGACTTGTTAGAAGAAACAGGTATGTTGGGTGGTCGTCCGGTTGATGCTTCTATGGATTCAAATATAAAACTTGTGTCTGATGAGGGTGATCTATTTAATGACCCAGGCAGATTTCGTCGTCTTGTTAGGAAATTAATTTATCTAACTATCACTCGACTTGATATTTCATTTGCAGTTAGTGTTGTAAGTCGGTTCATGGGAGCCCCTAGAATTCCACATTGGATTGTTGTTCTTCGGATTATCCGATATCTCAAGCGAGCTCCAGGTTTTGGGTTACTATATAAATCAAATGGTCATCTTAGGGTGGAAGGTTTTACAGATGCCAACTGGGCTGGTTCTTCTTCAGACAGGAGATCTACTACAGGCTATTGCACATTTGTAGGAGGAAATCTTGTTACATGGCGAAGTAAAAAGCAAACGGTGGTAGCTTGGTCTAGTGCTGAAACTGAGTATAGGGCAATGGCTCATACCACTAGTGAGTTGACATGGATACAACATTTTCTAAAATAACTTGGGTTGACAGTTGAAGCTCCTACTCCACTGTTCTGTGATAATCAATCAGCAGTTCACATTGCATCAAATCCTGTGTTTCATGAGAGGACCAAACATATTGAAGTTGATTGTCACTTCATTCGAGAAAAGAATATTATGTGGGAGCATCTCTACTCCATTCGTGAAATTTGAAGATCAATTAGCTGATATGTTTACCAAGGCATTGGGTCATAACCGGTTAAGAACTATCTGTTCCAAGCTGGGATTATTTGATATATATTCTCCAGCTTGAGGGGGAGTGTTAGAATGTTATATATATATATATATATATATATATATATATATATATAGATGTTGGGTCATTATGTAATTACATTTAGTTAGTAGGCCCTTGTGTTATTTAGTTAACTTTGTATCCTTTATATAAGTCTACATAGGCTTATTAGGTTAAGTGACAATATATGAAATATACAGCTGCAGTAGCCATGATCTCTCTCTCTCTCTCTCTTATCAGTTTGAACAGCAACTAAGGTTGTTATCTGTCGCATGATATTTTTTTAGATGCTTTGAAGTATGTAGCCAGTGGTAGTGGCATAAGAAATCTTTCTCGTTTTTGCAATTTCATGATCATTTATCTCATGAGAAAAGAGTACCTCTCTCTCTCTTTCTCTCTCTGTGCATGTGTGCACGCACGTGTGACAAGTGCGCTTGCATGCATGTAGCCCGCGCGTGTGTGGTGTGTGTACGTGTGCATGTCCCATCAACTAAAATTGATTCGGTGACAACATTTCTTGTGATCATAATTCAATTCCTATGATATCTAATTAACATGACGGTAATCATTAAGTTAATGTTGTATCACTTTTGATCTGCAGATTTTAGAAACTCCAAGTCTTTTGGCTGAGGGCTCAACTGGTCAAAAGGAACATCTTTAAACAAAAACCTCCAGAGGCTGATGCATCAGCTAGCGGGTGTTGCTGAAGGTGACGGAGACTATCCCTTACTTGTCAGCAACTCTCGCTTGTCCATGCAGCGTTCTGATATGCCTTGGCCAATGATAAAATCAATTTAAAATATGCAATCAAGATTCAAGTTTGGGAATCTGGATGAATTGGCACAAACAGTAGGGCCATTGTTTTTCACGAAATGCATAAAGGACTATACCCAAAGAAAAGAATCAATAGTAGTTGAAACATCTCTCTCTTACAAGTAAAAGAGGAATATTGGGGTGTGTGTGTGTGTTGGGGTTTGTGTTGGGGAAGTACTTCTGGACCGGGACAATGCAAAGCTTTTCTGGTTTGACTTGAGAACGAAAACAGTCAAGAATGTTAGGATTCCTTGTTTGCCGACTTTCTATGGAGATCTAATTTGTGTGGGAAGTCTAGTTCCACTCCACAGTAATGGTGGATGAGATGGAAAAACCAGCAAGCACAAGAGAAGGTGAGAGCAAGAAGAATAGAAAGGAGAGGTAATCCCAAATTAATCCTTTTGTGTTCTTTTTGCTCTGCCTGTATTATCTCACTGTAATTTTTGATGCTTTAAATGACATGATCAGACATATTGCTGGCCGTTAGAATTGTTAGCTGTACTATCTGTGGATTGTGGAAATATTATTAATCTAATTACATTGCAACTGCTAAAGCTGGTATTGAATTCTCATCCTCTAGTAGTAAATTAATCTGGAGCCTAGAATTATATTGCCTTTGTTTTTGTATAATAATGTCACCTTATATCTTTGTTACGTGTTATATTTGATTCCCTTAAAGATGACTTCCTGTCAAGGGGGTTCGAATTGGCGATTTAAGAAACTTGAAGATAAAACTTAGGAGAGAAAAGGTGGGAAGGTGGGTCATTAGATTTGGCAGCATTTTTTTTTTTTTGATAAGTAAAATTTTATAGAAAACGCTCAAAAGGGGAGCGTAACCCAAGGAAACAAGAAACACAAGGGCCAAAGGGCACCTTAGACCTTCAAAGAGGCCAAAAAAACAATGATCTCCTCCGTAGATCTAGAATCTCTCCCTGAAACCCAACAAAAAAGAGTAGAAATAATAGAAAACTTGAGAATAGAAATAGATTTCTTTTGTCCATCAAAATATCTTCTATTTCTCTCAAGCCAAATACACCACCAAATACAAAGAGGCGTAGCCCTCCAAGCATCTCGAATAAGAGCCCCAACAGAGATGCCTCTCCAAGCCTCAATCAACCCTCTAGCATAACAAGGCATAACCTAATTGACCCCAAATAAACCAAGCATCAAATCCCAACAGGCTCTGGCCATGTTGCAATGTAAGAGAAGGTGATCAACTGTTTCCTCATCACTCAAGCACATATAACAATGATTGACCACCACCTTGTTTCTCTTCCTTAAATTATCCTGGGTTAAAATCTTACCCAAAACAGAAGTCCAAGCAAAAAAGGCAACCTTGAGGGGAGCCTTAGATCGCCAAATAGCCTTCCAGGGGAAGGGGTCTCCAGGAACAACCGAAAGGCACCTGAAAAAAGATCTAACCTCGAAACGACCCTACGAGTTAGGAACCCAGAACCAAAAATCCGACTCCCCAAAAGTGATCTCCTGGCTATACAGAAGCTCCAAAAAACGAGAAACATCCTCTATTTCCCAATCCTGAAAGTGCCTCCCGAACTGAACATCCCAAGTAAGTCTCCCGTTATCAAGGTGATAACAGTCCACCACTATGGCTTGTCGATGGGAATTAGTTCCTGGTATCTTTGTCTTTAAATTTGTGTATATTGGTTACTTGAAGTCTAATGGTGTTCTGTCTTATAGGAGATATTCTACCAAGTATAGGAACAATGATGGGATTGAGTAATTAATGCTATAGGGATGGGCATATGAGAAGAACAATTTTACTTATAAAACCTAATTGACCATGTTGCTCGTCTTAAATATCTAATATGCAAAATCGTGTTACTAATTAGGATTGATGCTGGACCAGGGCAGTAGTTGGGAATGTTATAAAGTTTGCAGGTGGAAGGAAAGAAAGAAGATTTAAGGATGTTTTTCATAATATATTATGTGCTTTTTCACTTGTAAAAAAATATATATTATGTGCTTTTTTCGTAAAGACAAGTTATATAGTCAAAAAGATTTCCATTTTTTTTTCCTTTTTGGTATTAACAGCTATGGTCTTGCTTGGTTCTGTTTTCTGAAAACTGTTGTCAAGAACTCAAAAAATAGACCTTTTGACTTCACCCAATAGGACCTTCAAATTTTTAGTTGATGTCTTTGACGTCCAAATATATCGAATTTATGAATATCAAATGATTTTGTTTCATTTTGCTTTTTTTTTTTTGGTTTTGTATGAAATTTGAATTATCTTTGTACCTTTAATGGTTAAATGAATAATAAACTAGTAATATTTCATATTCTTTTGCCCATATTTTTGTGTAACTACGGCCAAAAGTACAGCTATACTATATTCTTCTGAGTTCTTTTGCCCGAATTCCAGAATATCCATTGCAATGGAACCTGGATGGATTTAGGAGGTGCTAGTGTTGACATGGATTTAAATTTGAAACTCTATCTAAAAGCAAGATGAGCCAGAGTCACGTAGCTGTATACTTATTCTTGTTATATTACAAAGGATGCTCCTGTGAGGTACTTTATATTTGTTAGAATGTTTGTTTGGGTCATTATGTAATTACCAATAGTAGTTAGGATTATTGTGTAATTAAGCAATATTGTGTAATTAGGGTATAACCCATTGTCCTTTATATAAGCTTCATTTGGGCTGAAGAGAATATATACAATATACACAGATTTCTCTCTCTCTCTCTCTCTCTCTCTCTCTCTCTCTCTCTCTCTCTCTCATGAATCCGAATATGGTATCAGAGCTATATAGATTCATGGGTGTGGAAAACGACAATTGTGTTGCTCTTGTATGAGATTGGAATCGCGATCAGAATCGCGTGTGTGTTGTTGGTGTCTTTGCCGGAAGTTCTTGTCGCTGGCAAGTTGAGAACATCATTCGTCGTCGTCTTCGTCAGATCTGAAGCCTCCGTTGTCGCCGTCAGATCTGAAGGCCCTTTGGCCGCTTGTGTTGTTGCCGCTTTGGTCGTCAGCAAGCTCGCCGACATCTACCGTCGTTAGTTGCAGAGGTGAGGCTTCATCGATTCGTCTTTTCTCTTGGTCGGAAGTTGCAGAGGTTTTGATTCGGTGTGGTGTCGCTGATTATTGCCGTCGCTGCTGCGTGCTTGCCGGAGTCTGTCGGTGGTGTTGTGAAGAAGAACAGCCGTGTTTGGTTACACGGTTATGCTATTCCAACCCTGGTTTACTAAAACCGGAATAGCAAAGACCTGGTTTTGATCTAGCCCCGGTTGCCGAGATCCAACCCGAATACCCGATACCCAGATCCGACTCGGTTGCCGATTTTGCAATTTTTTCCAGGTTCGTTTTTTTTTTTTTACCTTTTCCATGGCTTCCAGTTCTGACCTGTTATCTTCTACCTCCTTCAATCCTCCCATGACTTAAGTCAAGCTTAATGGCAAAAATTACATTTTATGGGCCAAGTCAGTAGCCATTTTCCTGAAGGCCAAAGGCTTTGGCACTCATTTGGTTCAGGATAAGCCCAAAAGCAGTGATGCCGATTTCAGTTCATGGGAACAAAGGGATGCTCAGATCATCTCCTTAATGCTGAATTGTATTGAACTTCATATTAGCTCCAACTTGTTATATCTGGACACTACCAAGGAGATATGGACCCGACTCCAACAGTTATATTCTGGTACTGGTAATATAACCAGAATTTATGAGGTGTGTAGACAATTTTTTGATCTCCAGCAAGGGACTCACAGTTTAGAAGAATACCTCTCACGGGCGATGGGACTTTGTGAAGAAATGAACTTGTATCAACCCATCACCTCTGATGTGAAAAGCATGCAACAACAACGTGAGGATTTTAATGTTGTTCGGGTTCTCACAGGCTTGCCACAAGAGTATGAACCTGTTCATGCACAGATTTTGGGTAGCCCTACACTTCCCTCTCTACCTGATATGTTATCCAGACTCCAGTGTGCCACTTTATCTAGTGACACTTCAGGGGGTGCGTCAAGTGGTGTCACTGCTCCTCCTAGCAGTGACCGTTCTGCCTTAGTTGTGAACCCGGGTGGCTTTCAGTCTTCTCGTGGCGGTGGTGGTCGTTTTACTCGTGGTCGTGGCCGTGGCCGTGGTCGAGGCAAAGGCAGAGACTCAAAACTTTGCACTCACTGCGGTCTTACTAATCACACTGTCAATTACTGTTGGGATCTTCATGGGAAACCGCCACCTTCTTCCTATGCACATCAAGTGACTTCTAATGATGGAATTCTTCTCTCTCTACCACACCCACTGCTCCACATGTGGCTATTGAGATTGCTATGGTCACGATTCCCCGCGATGAGTATGCTCAGTTTCTGTCTCAACAACGGCCTTCCACCTCATCTTCCATGGGGTCCTTGGCCAATCAGGTAGTGCCCCTACATGTCTTTTGTCCTCTAGTCAGAGTCCCTGGATTCTTGACTCTAGCGCATTCGATCACATGACTGGTAGTTCTCATCTCTTATCTGATTTTCAGTCTGTTCCTTCCTCTCAAAGTGTTACTCTTGCTAATGGATCATCAACTAAAGTTTTGGGTTTGGGGACTATTCATCTTACCTTTTCTATGTCCCTTTCCTCTGTGTTATATGTTCTTCAATTCCCTTTTAATTTGTTGTCCATTAGTAAAATTACTAAATCTCTTAACTGTTCCGTTACATTTTATCCCACATGTTGTCTTTTTCAGGATCTCAAGACGAAGAAGAGGATTAGTACGGGACATGAAATAGGTGGCTTGTATTACTTCGATCTTGCACCATCTCCCATAGCTCTTCAATCATCTTTGTCTTCTTTTCGGTGGCACTGTCGTCTCGGCCACCCATCACTATCAGTTTTGCAGCGTCAAGTCCTCGGTCTTAGTCATATTGAGTCCATGTCTTGTGAAACATGTCAACTTAGTAAGCATTGTCGTGTATCTTTTAAACCGAGAGCTAATAATCGTGTTGCTAGTCCTTTTCAATTAGTTCATTCAGATGTATGGGACCAATAAAACATATTTCTATTAATGGATTTCGTTATTTTGGGACTTTTGTGGATGATTATTCTCGGATGACTTGGTTGTTTTTAATGAAAAATCGTTCTGAATTGTTTTCTATTTTTCAAATATTTCGCAAAGAAATAAAAACTCAATTTTGGTGTTCCATTAAAGTTTTACGTTCTGACAATGCCAAAGAATATTTCTCGGACCCTTTTGAGTCTTATTTTCATGCTAAAGGCATCATTCATCAATCATCTTGTACTTATACTCCGCAACAAAACGGAGTAGCTGAACGGAAAAATTGTCATCTCTTGGAAGTCTGTGGTGCCCTTTTATTTCATATGCATGTTCCCAAACGATTTTGGAGTGATGCTGTTCTTACGGCATGTCATCTTATTAATCGAATGCCCTTATTAGTGTTAAAAGGTAAATCTCCTCATTCTGTTCTATTTCCCTACTCCGTATTGTTTAATCTGACTCCGCGGGTCTTTGGATGTTTGTGTTATGTCCATAACCTTGGACCCGGTCTTGATAAACTCGACCCTCGTGCCACTAAGTGTGTTTTTCTTGGGTATTCTCGCACTCAGAAGGCTATCGTTGTTACAGTCCTCATTTTCAATGCTATTTCACTAGTGCTGATGTCACATTTTCTGAGTCTCCCCCATATTTTCTCTGATTCTACTACTCCTCTCGATATTACTTCTGAGCCACCTATGTCAACGGTTTCATCTCAGTTTCCTGCTTCCGCACCTCCTCGCTCTGCTGTCCCATTGCAGGTTTATACTCGACAACCTCGACGGCCCACTTCGCTCCCTCCATCTCCTTCAGAGTCTTTGGATCCAACGCCTTTACATGATGATTTGCCTATTGCTCTCCGTAAAGGTATTCGGTCGTGTGTAACTGCACATCCCATTTCTAACTTTGTCTCCTACCGTCATATTTCATCCTCTTTCTCTTGTTTTTTATCCAAAGTATCTGCTACTTTTGTTCCCAAGACTTTGCAGGATGCTCTCTCTGATTTGAGTTGGCGACAAGCCATGGTAGATGAAATGGATGCCCTTCACCGTAATGGAACATGGGATCTTGTTCCCTTACCTCCGGGTTCCAAAACGGTTGGTTGTAAGTGGGTCTACACAGTTAAATACCTTCACGATGGGTCTATTGAGCGGTTGAAGGCTCGTCTCGTGGCAAAGGGGTACACTCAGACTTATGGTGTTGATTATGATGAGACTTTTTCCCCTGTTGCTAAGCTTTCTTCTATTCAGGTTCTTATTTCCATTACTGCCAACTGTAACTGGCCGTTGTTTCAATTGGATGTCAATGCCTTCTTACATGGTGACTTGGTTGAAGAAGTTTATATGGAGCAACCACCTGGGTTTGTTGCTCAGGGGAATATCGTCACACTGTTTGTCGCCTTAAAAAGGTCCTGTATGGATTGAAACAATCTCCATGGGCTTGGTTTGGAAAATTCTCTGAGGCGGCATTAGAATTTGGTCTTAACAGATGCCAGACCGATCATTCGGTATTTCACCTCGCACTAAAGCTGGCTTCATTTTTCTTGTGGTGTATGTAGATGATATTGTGATCACAGGTGATGATTCTGCAGGCATTGCTAAGTTGAAGTTGTTTCTGCAAAATCGATTTCACACTAAAGACTTGGGTAAACTTAGGTACTTCTTGGGTATTGAAGTTGCTAGATCCAAGGAGGGTATAAGTTTATCTCAACAAAAATATGTGCTGGACTTGCTAGAAGAAACGGGTATGTTAGGTGGTCGTCTAGTTGATGCTCCTACGGATTCAAATACAAAACTTGTGTCTGATGAGGGTGATCTATTTAATGACCCAGGCAGATTTCGTCGCCTTGTTGGGAAATTAATTTATCTCACTATCACTTGACCTGATATTTCATATGCAGTTAGTGTTGTAAGTCAGTTCATGGGAGCTCCTAGAATGCCACATTGGATTGCTGTTCTTCGGATTATCCGATATTTCAAGCAAGGTCTAGGTTTTGGGTTCCTATACAAATCAAATGGTCATCTCAGGGTGGAAGGTTTTACAGATGCTGACTGGGCTGGTTCTCCTTCAGATAGGAGATCTACTACAGGCTACTGTACATTTGTAGAAGGAAATCTTGTTACGTGGAAAAGTAAAAAGCAAACGGTGGTAGCTCGATCTAATGCTGAAGCTGAGTATAGGGCAATGGCCCATACCACTAATGAGTTGACATGGATACAGCATTTTATAAAAGAACTTGGGTTGACAGTTGAAGCTCCTACTCCATTGTTCTGTGATAACCAAGCAGGCAAGCAGCTGTTCACATTGCATCAAATCCTGTGTTTCATGAGAGGACCAAACATATTGAGGTTGATTGTCACTTCATTCGGGAAAAAATATTAAGTGGGAGCATCTCTACTCTATTTGTGAAGTCTGAAGATCAACTAGTTGATATATTTACCAAATCACTGGGTCATAACCGGTTAAGGACTATCTATTCCAAGCTGGGATTATTTGATATATATTCTCCAGCTTGAGGGAGAGTGTTAGAATGTTTATTTGGGTCATTATGTAATTACCCATAGTAGTTAGGATTATTGTGTAATTAAGCAATATTGTGTAATTAGGGTATAACCCTTTGTCCTTTATATAAGCCTCATTTGGGCTGAAGGGAATATATACAATATACACAGATTTCTCTCTCTCTCTCTCTCTCTCTCTCTCTCTCATGAATCTGAACAATATTTACCTGCTTGGATTAGATTAGTACAATGTATTGCTCTCTATTTCATTCCTCCTGCTCTTTTAATGTGTAATTATAGAGGAAGGAACCTTGGAGGAAAGTGTGATCTTGGCATCATGACCACTTTATTATGTTGATTGTTCCTAAAGTTAAATGATGACTTATTGATTCTTATCTGTTTAATCGTTGCATAATTAATTGCACTGGTTCTTAGGTAGATGTCAATTTGAAGGAGGATCTCATCGCAATATTCAGCAGCTGTATTTGTTCCATTCTAACATGTTATTGGTTTGAGGAAATGCATTTTTATCAAATTTTGTTAAAATGAAATAATTAGTTAAGTGTACTCTAAATTATAGAAGACAATCTCAAGTTGTAAATGACATCCTGTAGCAACTGTTGTATTATTTTCATATAATTAGGTTCTTTTATTGGAAGAATGTTTAGTTGTTATTTTCCAACATGTTATTGTTGACACCATACTCTTCTTATAGCTGTTATTAATATGCCAGGTGTTATTAAGTGAAAGTAAAAGTATCATAAAACTGGTCTAGCCCATTTGTTTAATGGATTCAAACCCTCTATATCACTTCCTCTATCGCCTTTGTCTCACTTAGTCACTCTTGACTCCTCTGTCTAAGTTGGGATAGTGAAATACTTCTGCAAAACCTGATGTGGGATATTATTAGGTAGAACATTGTAAGTGCTTTGGCAGATTTCTTCAATTAAATGATTGGCCATTTGCTCTTTGTTTGTGGATGAAGGGGAAAAGAGAGAATAAATGGTATGCTCCTATCTCTTAAAGTGTAATATACAGAGGAATGTGAACTTTAAATCTTGAAGGTAGCACTGAAGATACAAAAACATCAGAGTGTGATCTTGGAATAATGTCTGCTTTATTCTCCATTTTTCTGAAGTAAAATGACATTCTCTCTCTTTTCTGTTTGATTGCCTCTCTCTCATAATTAACAGCACTGACTTATGAATTAGATGTCAATTTGATCTCATGTGATTTCCGTGCACCCTTACACGTGTGATACGTGCAACTATTTATTTCAACTACTTCTAGCTTCTTTTATTATTCAACGGTTGATTTCTATTCATTTGGTGGGTGGTGGTGATAGAGAATAGATGGTATGCTCCTCTCTCTCTTATAGAGGAATGTGAACTTTAAATCTAGAAGGTAGAACTGAACATACAAAAACACAATGTGTGATCTTGGAATTATGTCTGCTTTATTATCTCCATTTTTCTGAAGTAAAATGACATTCTCTCTTTTCTATTTCTCATAATTAACAGCACTGATTTATGAGGTAGATGTCAATTTGATCTCATTTGATTTCTATGCACCCTTGCAATATGTGTAGCTATTTAGTTCATATAACTTGTTATTGGTTTAGGGTAATGCATTCTTATCATAATTTGTTAACATATAATGAATGATTAATCATGCTTCAGATTTTAAATCAGATTTGGATTGATAATTTGTCTAAATGTATAAATTGCTATTAACCCGATTGTAATTGCTTTTAACCCAAATGTTCATTATACTCTGCACATGTGCTTGGTTGCTGTTGTGTACTACAACTATGATATTGGATTGAGTTTGTGGTCATTTTCTAAAATTTACAACTTAGCATGAGAAAGGGTTACCAAAATTTCATTCTTTACAGTTCTGCATTGCTCACTATCATCTGTTATGGACATTTTGGCAATCCTTGTTCATTATACTCTGTGCATGTGTTTGCTTGCTGTTGTGTACTGCAACTGTGATATTGGATTGAGTTTGGGTTCATTTTATGGAATTTACAACTGAGCTTGAAAAAAGGTTAGCAAAATTTATTTTCTGCATGCTTTTTTTTTTTTTTCTCTTTTCTAAAATGTATTTTCTGCATGCTTACCAACATATGTTTTGTTTCTGCATGCTACTAATTTGAATTTTATGTTTAGTTTCTGCATGCTGCTAATTTGAACAAATAAGTGCTAGCAACCCCGTTAGAACGTGGCATATCGACGACGTACATATCCTGACTAGGTATGGTGAAAACAATAGACCTATCATAACAATTAACTTGGGCATGGTAATGAGATAACCAATCCATCCCAAGTATCACATCAAAAGTGTGCATGTCCAAGACCAATAGATTGGCTAGAAATCTGAGTCTACCAATATTTAGTGTCACAGGCCCATCACTCTCATGCAAAATGGCAGTATTGCCTAAAGGTGTAGATATACCGTGAGGTCTATCGCATACTCGTGCCGTCATCCCAGATAATGCAACAAAAGATTTAGATACAAATGAATGAGTAGCATCCGTATCAAATAAAACACGACCTTGTGAACCATGAATAAGAAACATACCCTCAACAGTCTGAGGTGCCTGAATATCCTGTGGCATAGGGTTGTACACCCTGCCACAATGCAACTGCTGCGGTGCCTGTCCCTGAGGCTGCGGCGGTGCTGGTAAAGCTAGATATGTCTATCCCTGAATCCGTGGAATCTGTGGAGTGGGTAAAGGTATTGGTGCCCTCTGTCCCTGCTGCCTATGCTGTCCCTGTTCCTGTCCAGCTTTAGGATACCGCCTGGAAGTATAACCAAACTCTCCACAAGTGTAGCAATTATCCTATTAAGTGCTAAATGGCCTCCTCTGTCGGTTAGCCTGTGGCTGACCCTGTCCTGCCTGTGGTCCCCTATTCTACTGCCTTTGAATAGGTGCCCCATCCCTGTGGGCATCTGAACCACCCCTGTGCTTCTTCCATGACTGTTGTCCTTGGAATTTACTCTTATCATTTTGTCGGTGTCCATTGCCATTCCCTTTCTCAGCTGACTGATTAACAGAGTCTCTATCACCCCACTTCTCACCCCTAGCCTGTCTAAAGTCCACGATCAACTGATACTGCTGTAAAGCGGTGTCTACCACCTAAGCATATGTAGTGTAGGCTGGACTACCTGTAATAGCTCGCTTAATAGACCACATAAGTCCCTTAACGAAACTATTACGTTTCTTTCTCTCTGTATCCACCTCCTCTGGAGCAAAAAGAGATAAGCGTGTGAACTGCTGCTCATACTCTGCCACTGTCATGTTCTCCTGCTGTAGAATAAGGAACTCTATCTTCATTGTTGTCCTGACTGCATATAGAAAGTACTTCTCATTGAAGCGGGCACTGAACTGATCATAAGTCAATGAAGTCCTCTCATCTGCGGTGGTAATTGACTCCCACCAGTGTAGTGTATCTCCGACCAGCTTGAAGGTAGTAAGCATCTGCTTCTGAACCTCCGTGCACTGAACCATTCGAAAATTTTGCTCGATATCCTTCTTCCACTGATGAGCAGCTTTCGCATCGGTGGAGCTTGAAAACTCAGGTGGGCTCCCCTTTGTGAAAGAACTCCTAGCCTTTTCCCAAGGATCAGTCGGAACCACTGGTGCTGGTATAGGTGCCTGCTGAACCTGTGGTTGATTCCGAAGTGCAGCTGTTACCCCTGCTTCTATAGTCCAACCAATGAGGTCATTGAGATGAGGAGGATACTCTGGAATTCTTCCCTGATCCTGAGTCTGCTGAACTTCCTCCTGCTCTTCGTGAAACTGATCATCATTATCTTGAAACCCTGGCATTTGCTGCTCTTCTTCCATTAGCTGACGTTGTAAGCGATTTTGCTGCCTACGTGCCGCTCTCGTTTGCCGCTTATTTCCTTGCATGTTTTGTCCTCTTCTAGCGTTAACCATACTGTTAACATAGAAAGACAAACGTCAGTACGATTCTAAATGGACCGTATAAGAATATAACGAATCCTAATCTTAAAGCTCTAAACAAGAGAATACGCTATGCGGAAGTCTTAATACGAATTAACCCTAGAGACACTTGAACCTAGAGTGCTCTGATACCAACTGTGATACCCCTCGATTCTAGAGCCACGGGTGATCAAGTCCGAGCACAGATTCGAGGGATACCAAACAATTAAGTATGTAAATGAATACAGAATACAACAGAATTTAATGAATAAATAATAAAGCTGAAAGAATTCTAAATTAAAAATCATTTAAAATTAAATAATTAAAATCCAATAATCTCAAAACCTCCGATATTTAAACAACTCGGGAATCCATCTAGTGGGCCCCTAATAAAATCCCAAACTGAAAAGCGAATAACTAAAATAAAATCTAAAGCTAAACCATGAAGAGAAATACTACGTCATCGGAAGAATGAGTGACCATCTCTGCTCAGCATGAACAAGCTCTAAGACTGGAACCATCCGATACTTGAAAAATAATAATGGGTTAGGCCCACGAACAAGTTCTATTCTAACTGCAATCCAAACAGAGACCCGATACGCAGATACATCCTAGATAACTTAACAATATCTATCTAGTCCATATATATATATATATATATATATATATATATATATATATCCACACTAAGGGACTCTCACTGGACTACAAATGGGGTCTTAACCTGAATAGAAGGCAACATGCAAAACGCACCTGTGGTAGGCATGAGTACCTAGACCTAACAGGGTATACCTCTACCATCATAGCCAGTTATGCATCCCAATGCATATATGCTCCCTAACCATCGTTCCTGAGACTCAAGCTCATATCGTGGTACCATAATCATATATATAAAAATCCTATCCTATTTATCCATAAAAAATCTAGTTAGTCATTCAACTTCTTTAGTCGATCTGACTTAAATATAAGTAGCAAGTAATCCAGTTAGTCATTCAACTTGTTCAGCTGATCTGACTTAAATATAAGTAGGATTTAATTTTATAATCCATTCCCTTATTCCAGAGTAGATAGGACTTAGTATTTTGAACTAATCCGTCCCTAGTATGCCACTGTCCCATTCCGGTGCATACAATCCATAACATCCATGTAATTGACAGAACAAAATTTAATGGTTCATCAATTAAAATCCAGAATAACATCTATGTAATTTACAGAACATAATATAATGGTTCATCAATTAAAATCCAGAATAATATCCATAATTGACAGAACAGAATTTAATGGTTCATCAATTAAAGTCCAGAATAATATCCATAATGAATATAAATAAAGTCTGATAAGTATATGACCCTATTATGCTTCCAAAATAAGGTTTAAAAATCATGTTACAGTCCGTTAAATTGCTAAAATAAAATTAAGCAATTAAATTCCTTATATCCGTTAACAGCATGCGGAAATTATTTAACTTTCATACTGTTCAATCCATTAGCATATAGATATAAATTATGCAATATGGGGTTTAATATAACATGAAATAATATTTAGAACCCTTATTATTAATCTCAAAATAGTTCGGAAACCCCTAATATCCTAAACAGTGCTCAGAACAACTTCTAGAAGGACCAAAACAAGAGAGCTTGCTCTCAAAAGTTGAGAGCCAGCTCTGTACCAACGAGAGGCGGATCCCCTACCCTTGGAGCCGGCTCTGTGACTTGGGGAGCCGGCTCTCTCTATCACAGAGAGCCACGGCCAAAGAAAAATAGGGAGCCAGCTCCATCCCCTTGGGAGCCGGCTCTGTCCCTGTTTCCTGTCATCGTCTTCGTCTCCGACGATGTTAAAACCCCTCTGAAACTCTTAGTTCAGGTACCTAGATGTCTGACTATGTCCCAAATCATCCAAAAAAAAAAAAAAATCATAAAACCTAGTACGCATTGTTACAAAAACTTTAAAACAAAATATGAAACAAGTTATACGATAAATCAATTTAAATTTATCAACACACAAGATAATTTAAAGTCTAAAATAACATGCATACTCAATCAATTTTAATCTCCATTTAGTTCCTGGAGACTACGTAGCCATGCATAAAACTTGCCTCTGATTTCAGTTTTGAAATCTTAACGTCATCTTCTTAACTTTTCCGGCAATCCTTCACTGCTCTAACTCCCCTGTTGCCCCTTGGTTCAACCCACGAGTAACACCCTTTCGTTCTCTCCTTGGCTTAGCCTTAGCCTTAGCTAAACCCTAAGTTTCCCTCTCTCTGTTTTCTCTCAGACCTCTCTGTATCTCGTCGCCTCCACTGTTACGTGATAAGGGTTTTAAAACCCTTGGCAGACTTATACAAGTATATTTATAGGCCAAAACTTTACCCTAATTCTAATCATAATAAGAGATGGAAAAACTAAAAAAAAATATAACTAGTCGGCCATAACCCACAACATGATTACCTAAAAGAATATAAAACCCTAATTTAACATTATTAAAATTTAAAATTAAATTAACCTCATAACCTAATTAAACAATTAATAAAAACAAAACAAATAATCCATATAAGCATATATTAATAAAACAAATAGTGCAATTAAATACTTAAACAATTACACAAATAGGCAAATATCCAAATAAGTAAATAAAAATGAAATAAAATGATTAATTAAAATACCAAGACTATCCTTTTAAAATTAGGAGTATTATAGTCAGAAACCCTAGGGGGAGGAACCTTAATGAGAATAGGGGAAGACGAAGGTGTGGACTCAGAGTCTACAATTTCTATATGGTTGTGAACGGGTGAAGTACTCATGGTATGAAATCAAAGAAACAAGTGAGGAACTAACCTGGTGCCACTATGAAGCAACGAATGCAGTAAGTATGCAAGGAACACAGCAAGGGCAAAAGCAAGTTTTGAGGAAGCTCTTTGGCCAAAATCGCAATAGACACTCCTCGAACCACCTTTTGTAAAATTGGCAACCGTACAACTTCAATTTCCTTTTAATTAGGAGCCGTAGTCCAATTAAAGAGGGAATTGGGAGCAAAGTGTAGAGGGAAAAATCCCCCTCCAATAAAAGTCGTCCATGTGGCCATGATGGAAGCTTTATTTTTATTTACTTGATGGGTTGCAAAAGCCCAGCCCTATTCAAGCCCGGATAAAGACGCCAGCAATCCAAGGTCACTAATGTTGGACTTCTGGCCCATCCTGTTAGACAAAGGATTCAACAAAAAAGGAAAATTCTGTGCAAGGAAAGTTTGCCATGGAAACAATTATAAAAAGGCAAGAACTCTATTTGTAAAGAATGTTGTATATGGAATGAATTGGAGGACAAACAAGACGAGTCCTATCATAATTCTACCACCTTTTTGTATATAAATAGAGACCTAGACCTCTAATAAGGGCCATCGAGCAATATACGCTTTTCTCTGAGTAATTGTTGTTATTTGCTTTTCTCTTTGAGTGAGTTGTATTTTTCTTTTACCTATTTTTAGTTGATCGAAATTTTGCACCTACACTTCATCTTATCGAAATATTATGCGAAAAGAGTACTAGTCGTAGATACCAAAACCACCAAGAAGGAGTTTCATTTTGATCTCCCAAAAATGTTTCATTTTGGTTCAAGCCCTTGCATCTCGTCTTACCGTGGATGGCTACTATTGCTTCAACTGGATCTGGAAGCCCTTCCCAGTACTGCGTATAAGCAATTTGTTACGTCATTGATAGAAGGTGATCATAAAGCCAGTAGTAAAATTACATTGTCCCCATTTTCTTCTTAAACTGATATATATATATATATATATTGGAATGTTAAGCAAATTCTATATATATGATAACAATATTTACAAACTTTAGCTTAGGCCGAAGTGCAGCCAAAGCCATACAAAATCGGGTTAACTATGAACCATAAACCCTAAGCCTATACATCTATTGTGAGGCCGAGGAGAACTATCAATCCTCCACCACAAAGCTGAGAGGATAGAAGTCAGCGGCGATCATTGATGGTTCAGTCAGGTGGTCTCGGCGGAGGTCTGTAGTGACAGGAGTTATCTTCCTCCCATACTCTCAAGGCAAGAACAGCTTCTGGCACACTCCGAGATTGAAGTCGTCCCTGAATTGACGTGGAGATTCGATGCAGGACAATGTTCTGAGACGATCCAATTTTCTCTCTTGCCATAAGTGATAGATGGTTGCTGCAAAGGCTAAGATTGTGACTTGATTTGACAAGCTCTTCTGGCGCCAATGGCGAGAAGTCCAATTTACAAGTTCAGCCCAATTAGAAGGCCGAATGTGAAATCCGCCTCTTCCCTGTATAAAGCTCCAAATTGGAGAGTAGAATTGGCTGCGGAAGAAAAAGTGGTCATGGACTCGTGGCTTTCTGTATCAAACTAATATTGCTAAAACAAGTCCACTGTATCTTTTCAAGAACCCTAGTCAAGCTTCGAGAACCTCCAAGTCCACTGTGTTTAAGTGGACAACTTAGATTCATCACATCATGCACTGCTTCTGATCCCAATTGCATCATCTTTACATACAAGCTTCGCACATGCTTGGTGGCCTTTTATGGACTACTGGACAGAAAGTGGTCGCCTCTCTTTACGTCGGAAAACATACCTATTGAAGCCATCTTCTACCATAGTTGATGATCTTGGCGTGCTTCGATGTTTCGATATTGACTGTAATTCTTTTGAGGAGGAGGTGGTATTGGAGGATGTTGGTGGTAGTACTCCAGATAGATACTTGGTTGAGTCGTCCTCTTCTTCTGGTGATGATGTGATGATGGTTGTGAGGAGGTTTCACCTTTTAACAAATAAAACCAGCTTCTTTGATATTTTCAAGTTGGACTGGAGCAATGGTACATGGGAAAAGGTGTTTGACTTGGATGATTCTAAGCTTGTCTCGGCAGATCAAAAGGATTTTGGTTTGTATGACTTGGGAAATATGAAGATTCAACCACTAAATCTTTCAACTGAGCACATGAGTCTTCCACATTGTCGATGGTTTCAACACACAGTATAGGTACAATTTGATGTATTGCGTATCTCATCTATTTAAGATTTAATCTTATGACTTTTGTGTTAGTTGTTGTTCTAAATCATGGTAGAGAGAGAGAGAGAGAGGGAGAGAAAGACAAAGCTGTATACCTGTAACGGGGCAGGCGAAGGAGATCTAGGTTGAAGAGATTGTGAGGGAAGAGAAACCACAGGAAGAGGCGACTCAGGAGTGATATCAAGAAGTGAATCAGGATCTGAAAAATATGGGATGGTCTCAGAAAAGGTTACATCCACGCTAATAAAGTACTATTGGGAAACAGGACTATAGCATCGATAACCTTTATGAGAACGAGAGTAGCCAAGAAATACACACTTTGTGGCACGGGGGTCTAGTTTATCAAAACCAGGACCAAGATTGTGGACATAACATACACATCCAAAAACTCTAGGAGTAAGAGAAAACAAGGGAGAGTCAGGAAATAAAATAGAATATGGAGATTTGCCATATAATATAGATGATGGCATACGGTTAATAAGATGACAGGCAGTAAGAACAGCATCACCCCAAAACCGTTTAGGCAGACGCATATAAAACAAAAGAGCACGGGTTACCTTTAAAAGATGTCGATTCTTACGTTCTGCGACCCCATTTTGTTGAGAAGTATAAACACATGAATTTTGATGAATAATGCTTTTATCACTAAGATATGTATCAAAAGGGGTTGAAGAATATTCCTTAGTATTATCAGAACGGAGAATACGAATTGGCCATCCAAACTGAGTTTTGATTTCTTTTCTAAATTTTTGAAAAACTAAAAATAACTCGGATCTTTCATTAGAAACAACCAAGTCAGGCGAGAATAATCATCCACAAATGTCACAAAATAATGAAATTTATTGATTGAAGAATGTTTTATTGGACCCCATACATCTGAATGAACCAAATGAAAAGGATTAGAGACACGATTATTAACCCTAGACTTGAAAGACCCACGATGGTGCTTACTAAATTGACAAACTTCACATGACAAGAATTTCAAATGACTAAGACTAGGAACTTGACGCTTCAAGACTTGAAGTGACGGATGACCAAGACGACAGTGCCACTGAAATGGAGACAGAGAAGACTGAAGAGCCACAGGATAAGGTTCCGAATCAAAGTAATATAAGCCACCAGCTTCATGTCCCGTACCAATCGTCTTCTTCGTCTTGAGATCCTGAAACACACAAGAAGTAGGATAAAATGTAATAGAGCACTGGAAAGATTTAGTAAGCTTATTGATAGACATTAAATTAAAGGGAAACTGAGGAACATATAAAACAGACGAAAGAGACAAGTAATCATTAAGTTGAGTTGTCCCCAAACCTGAAACCGTAGTGGACGAACGATTAGCAAGAGTGACACTTTGAGAGGAAGGTACAAAATTAAAATCAGATAGAAGAGAAGAACATCCAGTCATATGATCGGATGCCCCAGTGTCTATGATCCAAGGACTGCGAGTGGAAGACAATAGAAGTGTGTGCAGTACCTGACTGGGCAAATGTAGCCGTGGAAGATGAATTAGATGCTTGCTTATAAGACAAAAACTGAGTATACTCATCACGTGGAACTGGGACTGTATCCGATTCAGCTACATTGTGAGATCCAGAAGTAACATCAGTTGGAGAAGAGGAAACTTGATTTGCATAACTAGATGGTTTGCCATGAAGATCCCAACAAAAATTCACAATATGATTAGAAAGGCCACAATGAGTGAATTTTTGAAATTCCCTGCCAAGGCCACGTCCTCCTCGTGAATCACGACCACCACGTGTGGAGCGTCCCCTACGACCGCCACGGTAAGCACTATGGTCACCCTTTAAAACTACCAATGCTGAACGCTCACCATTCTGTCCAGTATTCAAAGTTGAGGTGTCACTGGCAAGTGTAGCACGCTGAAGTCGAGAAAACACTTCAGCAAGAGATGGAAGTGTGGGACTGCCCATAATCTGTGCACGAAAAGACTCATAGACAGATGACAAACCAGTAAGAAAACGGACAACATTAAAGTCCGCACGTTGTTGTTGCATACTACGAACATCAGCAGTAATGGGCTGATACATATTCAGTTCCTCACAGACTCCCATAACTTTGGAATAATACTCTTCTAGACTGTGATTACCTTGTTCAAGACTGAAATACTGCTTACAGAGCTCATAAACACGAGTGATATTACCTGTCCCAGAATACAATTGCTGCAATCTGTCCCATATCTCCTTGGCAGTGTCTAAATAAAGTAAGGTTGAACTGATTTGGGATTCAATATTGTTTAACATCACTGAGATGATCTGAGCATCTTCCTTTTCCCATGTATCAAAAGAAGCATTAGTGGCCTTGGGTTTATCTTTAGTCAGATGAGTACTAAGACCTCTACCTTTGAGAAAAATTGCAACTGATTTAGCCCACAGTATGTAATTCTTCCCATTGAGTTTAACTGAAGTCATGGGAGAATGAAGATTGGAGGTGAAAGAAAGTAAATCTGAACTGGATGCCATGGTGAACCCAGCAAAAATAGAGAAGAAGAGAGAAAAAAAAATGCAGAATCTGTATTCTGGCCGAACCTAGGAAAACAGGTCAGATTTGGAAAACGGGCCGGATCTTAGCTATCTCAGGTTTAGTAAACCAGGGTTGGAATAGCTATCCCCAGTTTAGTAAACCAGGGTTGGAATAGCTTCACTCCTGCAGCCAAACACCTCCCTTCTCCTTCACAATCA
Source organism: Cornus florida (assembly GCF_030987335.1). Lineage (NCBI taxonomy): Eukaryota > Viridiplantae > Streptophyta > Magnoliopsida > Cornales > Cornaceae > Cornus > Cornus florida. The sequence continues at coordinate 29,402,783 of NW_026775571.1, read as the reverse complement.
GCGCCGGCGAGAACCAGAACACTGCCACCGATAAGAAATTTCCGCACCCGAGATTCGCAATAGAAAATCAAAGGCTAGTACACACCCTAGCCCTTGCAGCGGTGACGGCAACCCAACACAAGTAGCGATCTAATAACCGAGCGGAGATGGATCGCGATGATGGAACCTCTGCAACTTGCGACAGCCAAGGAAGCCTCGGCTGACAAAACGAAAGGCTTCAGATCTGAAAATGACGGACGCTGAACTCAACCACAGCTTCGATCCTCCGGGGGCTCTGAACTGAACGACTGTCAAACCCTTCGATCTCGATTTGTAGATGCAATCACAACTATAATCTTAAGTTCCCTTTGGTTCGTACTACTCTGATACCATGATTTAGAGAGAGAGAGAGAGAGAAAGTTGTATCACATATATCATACTACTAACCTAATAAGCCTATGTTGGCTTATATAAGTATACAAGATTAACGTAATAACAATAGGGCCTATCAACTATATGTAATTACATAATGGCCCAACATCTATCTATATATATATATATATATATATATGAAACATTCTAACAGTTATTATGATCACATTGTTAGTTATTATATATGATCACATTCACATTCTCTAAACTTGATAGATGTTGGTCATGCCACGTCCACGCATCAAGAGTACCATAAATGGTTGTGGACTGTGGGACTATATGTTGAAATTGAGTAGGAAAGTTCATACTTGTGTTGGTCATGCCATGTCCATGCACATAATTAACTTGCCGGTAACTAAAGAATTGTAAGAGTTTGTGGTTAAATTCCAAGGACTACTCTGGTTCTATAATTCATTGCCATGTTAGTGCTGGTTTTACTTGATGATGTGTTCATTGTGGTGCAACTTTACACTTTGTCTGGCTTTCTTTAGCATGTTCTTGTTTTGTTTCTTTCCTTTTAATGTATATATCGAATATTCTGATCACCTTTTTTTCTTTTCTTAAAAGGTAAGCTTGTGTATAGAATAGGAAGAATGTACATGGAGCCTATTAAGGGGATAAACAAAATACAACCATACAAACATAAGTCCTTAACTTAAGGACAATATAACTCAAAAGGACACAACAATGTCTTCACATTGATCACAATGATCATTGGACACCAGCTTGCAAAGAAGCACCAAACAAAACTTCTAATCTTGGACTCCAAATTCCACCTTCTGAATAACTCTAAAAGGACACAACGATGTCTTCACAGTGATCATTGGACACCAGGTTGCACCCAAGCACCAAACAGGACCTCCAATCCTGACTCCAAATTCCACTTTGTGGATTACACCAATGGTGTTAGTCTGAGAATGTCAAACCAGTAGCCATTTTTGTGCACAGGATCTAAGGTAGGCCTCCAATTTCACTACCCATCAACCAATATAAGCCTCCAACTTTTGTTTGAGGCCACTCCATCCCTGTAAACTTCAGACTTTAGTCTCACCTATCATGTTTCAGGATATTAGCAAAGTTTGCCCACAAACTGTGGAACAGCCCTACTGAAAAAGTAATTGCAGTTGTGAGAGAGATGAAATCTTCTTCAAGTCAGAGCTGTTTCTTTAGCTTGGTTGTTGCTAGTCTTGCTCTAACACAGCTTTTGACTTGAGCTATAATATTGTGGGAAGAGGTTGATTGGTTCTTAAAAGGTCTTGCATTTCTTTCCGTCCAAATAAAATACACAGCAGCAGCCCAAAGTAGCTTATGGATTAAGAAGTCTGGTGAGCTCGAATGAGAAGCACACCATTGTACCAAGTCAGTCCAGTTGTCTGGCCCAATGTAGAACCCTGCCACCTCTTGAACAAATCTCCAGATGTGTGAAGTGTACTCACATTTGAAGAATAAGTGATCCATGGATTCCCAATCTGAATTACATAGGTCGCAGCTGTTTGTGTAGTGCTTGTGGAGAACTGGTTTGGCATCCAATGTGTATAGTCTTCCCCTCACAGCAAGCCAAAGTATGAGACTCTGCTTAGGTATATGGTGCTTGAACCACACAACTTTTCTTTAATTAACATTCAAAGGAAATGATTAACCTTTTTTGCAATTAGAAAATCATCTTGAAGGTAATGCTATATATGACTACAAATTATATGCACATATTATATTAATAATTGGACCACAGAGAGTAATAAAATTCTATAGATTTAACAAAAATATTGTTACGGACCAAGCTTGATATAAGGTTATTCTCTCTTTGTTTTGCTATTTTTAATTTATTTTTTGTTCATGGAATACAGTGTTCCTATTGAGATTGCCGCTGGTTTTGGGAATTCAAGTATCTTTACCCTACTGCCAGGGCATTGAGAAGTTTTATTCAGAACGACTCAAGGAAAACAAAGAAGAACAGAAGTAAGTATGAGGAGTGATCTATATTTTTTTGAAGTGAGCAGAAACTTTTATTCCATTTGATCAATGGTTTCAGACTATGTCCACTCACTACTATTGGTATTACTAGGCTTATCTGAATGTGTTTGATTAAACATCAATAATTTATAATTGTATTTTGATTTGATATCTTTTTTTTATTAAGGTTAAATTTGAAAGAAATATCTAATAATAATTAAAATATATAGAGAATGCAGAAAAGGATATATATGTATTGTGTCTTCAGTACATTATTTTTTAAGGCGAATTGAAAAAAAAAAAAAACCCTTGCCTATTACTCACTTGCAAGAAATTTTCCTTGTGAGATAGCAAGGAAAACCCCCCTCCCCTATATTGAGGGGGCATTTTAACTGACGGATCAGCCACCACAATCCACCTCCGTCCAACACAAAATCCAAAAAAATCAAACATCATCATCACATTATCCAGACAATTGTCCCTACCAAAACGAAATTGCAAATAAACAGGAACAACATATATCTGCGTAAAAGCATCGATATGAAGCAAAAAAAAAAAAAACCAAAATTTAGAAACGAAAAAAGAAAACCCAATACAAGAATTGAAGATCAGGAAAAGGGATCTTAGAGTCGAAGAAAATGAAGAGGAAGGTTCAATGGAACGGAGCTGTTGGTGTTGCTTTTGTTCAATATTAATTAATTAATCAAATCTGTTTTTCTCAGCAATTATCTCTATCGGCTTGAGGTAAGCACTTTGCCAAAGTTAGAGAGAGAGTGTCTTGCTTCTAAATCGGACTTTAGAGAGCGAGAGAGAGAGAGAGAGAGGGGCGTCAAATTTTGTGTTGTAAACTGTTAACGGTCGTTAGACACTTATATCCTGGATTGGATTGGTGAATTTCCCTTTTAGAAATATGACTTCTCTCGAACCCTAACCCTAATTTGAAAAGGAAACCTAACCCTATATATATATATAATAACCCACCACTCCTCCGATATATCTTCATTCCACGGCCTCTTCCTCAAACCCGACCACCAAAATCCCAAAGCCCAAGAAGGCTAACGGCGATCGGTTATTCATCTAACGTAATTGCTAGGTATCCAACGGCTAAAGAAGCGTACTTTGGATTGCTCAGAGACCAAATGGCTTGTTCGGTAACCCAACCACCGTTTTGTTGGCCCTCCGACCTCCCGGAAGAATTGCTGGATTTGATCTTGGACCATCTCCGGGACTTGTCCGATCTCAACCGATGTCGCGGCGTCTGCCGTTGGTGGCGATCTGCTGCAGCTCGGATGATTTGTGGTAATAATAATCATGCTCTCCCTCCATTCCTACTCATATTTGCTTTTCAAACTCTCATCTTATCAAGAGATTGGGATAGAGATTGGAATAGAGTTTTTTGCTTACCTAAAAGAAAATCCAAGAGATTTGAGGTTGATATCCCAAAAATCCTTCGCTTTGTTTTGGTTCAACCCCATGCATCTCGTCTTACCGTGGTTGGCTACTAGTGCTTATACTCCGAACCCGTATTGATACTATATATAAGGGACACCTGATATTATCAGGTACTGATATAACAACCGGTACTCAAATTACAGTCTCCCAATTTTCTTATCCGGAACCAGATCTTGTTGAAACAACACCACTGTATCTTTTCAATCCGCATTCAAGAATGCTAGTCAAGCTTCGGGAACCTCCACGGCGACTGTGTATGAATGGACAGCTTAGATTCGTCACTTCATGCACTGCTGCGGATCCCAATTGTATCATTTTTGCCTACAATCTTTGCTCAAACTCGGTGGCTTTTTACGTACTACGACACAAAAAGTGGTCGCCTCTCTTTACTTTTAATAATTCAAACAACACAAGAAGACCGGTTGAAGCCATTTTCTACCAGGGTCACTTCTATGCAGCTGATAATCATGGTGTGGTTCGACGGCTATTGTTCGACATTGAAGATAATTCTTACGAGGAGGAAGTGGTGTCGGTTGATATTGGTGGTACGACACCACATAGATACCTGGTTGAGTCCCCGTCTTCTTCGTCTCTGATGATGGTTGTGAGGAGGTTTCACCTTCAAACAGGGGAAATGAAAACCAAGTCGTTCGAGATTTTCAAGTTGGATTGGAGGAATGGTAAATGGGAAGAGGTGAATAGCTTGGGTGATCAAGCCCTCTTCTTGTCCCATCACGACTCTAAACTTGTCTCCCACTATCCTGGATATAGCCTTAACTCCTTCTATTTCAGGAAGAACACTATCTTTTTCGTTGATGATCTCTTTGCACATTGGAACTCAGGTAGCTGTGATTTTGGGTTGTATGACTTGGGAGATCGGATGGTTCGTCCACTAAATATATATAGCCTGTACACGGATAGTCCATATTGTGGATGGTTTCAACCGGCACCATAGGTATTGTGCACCTTTATCTTATAATTTTTTGTGTGTTGTTTTTTTCAAAGGTAAATTCTCAATTTCAATTTTTGTTTTAGTTCTTCTGATCACATTAACATATTTATTAGGACAGATTATATTAGAAATATTTGAGGATAAAATAAGCAATCATTGTATCAAAGATATTAAAGAAATTCAACTCAGATATCTTAGCATGCCTAATATAAAAAATATTTAATAATATTTACTAATTAGATTTTTATATTCAAGTTTAAGTATCTTTCTTAATAGATAATATAGTCAATTCATTTAATCTTTCTTGTGGCATAGTTAAGTTGGATATGATTTTATCAACTTTAATTTTGAAAAACTCCTTTCATTTTAGGTATTTTTGTTCTTTTAATTATAAAAATAAATCATATGTTTTAAATTGCTCAAACCTATACAATGAATTAAAGAAATAGCTTGGTAAACTATTTATAAGAATAAATTAATTTTACAAGATTTTTAGGTTGATTGAATTGCCTTATATTATCTACATTCTCATTACTTTATTTTTCTCTATGTAAAAAATAAGGGGGCAAAAATAAAAATAAAAAAGATTCATATATTAAAGAGAATATGAGAAGGTTCACCAATTCTCACAACAACAATTAAATGCAATATAAAAATAAAATAAAAAAACAATAGAGTGAAAAAATATATATATATATATATATATATATATATATATATATATATATAGATATATATATATAGTTAGAGATAAGAATGTAAACTTTTTGTTTTTTGGCTCACTATTAAATTTTTAGAGAGGTAATAATGTAAGAAAATATAAAATTTTGTGGCCATTTTTATTGGATTGAGTCTAATAATAGACGAAAATAAAATTGTTTTTGGAAGTTTGTAATATAAAGAAATAAATATTTTTAGGACCTTTCTATTGATGACCGTCTAAGTTGCCTAATGTCTAGCTGGCCTGGCATGATGGAGTGTGTCTCTTCCAATGGGCTTGGCTTGGATTTTGAAATAATTTTTGGTTAAAGCAAAACACTACCCAAGTATTATCTTATATTTAATTTAATACAATTTATCTTATTTATTTTTATTAGACTATTACTAAAAGTATACATGATTAAGGAGAAACAAACTACATTAAGCTCGCCAAAAGTATGGAAAAATGAATAATATAAAATGGGTAGAACATTACAAATATACACAAAATGCAAAAAGCTTCCAACTCTAAAGTCCAAACTACCATAATTTTTCAAACAACCCCAAAAACTAGTTTTGTTTTATCTAGTAAAATTCGAAGGGCTTGTACTAGCTGGACTATTGCGGAGGAGGAAGTTATTTGTCTTACCTTTTCGCTCTAAAATCTCTTTCTCATTCATGCTTTATATCATAATTGATTAGTACGTTTGTTTCTGCAGATCCTGATATGCTTCAAGAATTAAAGCTTGGCAAGTGACGAGGAGGAAGTTATAAATCTTGATGAAAGAGACACTAAGAACGGAAAGGAGTGGATGTATGAAAAAGTTTTTTTATTTTTAGAATTGTATCAGAGTCTGTCGAGCTCTTAAAGCACCCATAATATATTTTTGGTGAATATATAAGCTTTTTATATTCTGTATTTGCACTTGGCTTGCATAATGGTAATGTACAATTATCTCCCAAACAATTTGCGAAGCAGAAGAACAAAGAGGAATTCGTTGGAGACACGAACAAGCATCACTTTAGCATGCACTAATAATCTAAAGACCAAAAATATAGTATTTCAGGCATGAATTTTCGTTATGCTTTAGAGATCGAAGATGAAGAGCATGACCACATTTTCTTTAATTGCTCCTACTCAAACAGAGTATGCCAATTTTTCCAGCACAAACATAGGATTTACTCAATCGCTAACTGAATGTCATTGGGGCGGGTTCGGCCGGCTAAACACATTCTTTTTCCTAACCCATTTCAATAAATATAAATGTTTTTCCAAACTCCTCGTGCATTAGAGTCAAATTTGTCCTGATATATATTCTTTTAAGAAAAATAATATATGCAAAACTTTTTGAACAAATCTAGAATAAAATTTGTAAAAAAAAAATTAAAAATAGTAAAATATTTAATAATTATAATAAAAAATTTTTTGTTAAAATTTAAAATTATCCTAAGAAATGAATGAACTATAGTCTATAGTTATAAACCAGTTGCAATCAGGGACAGAGGCAGGATGTAAGGTAAGTGGGGGCAAAAATGAATTTTGTGGGGGCAATAGTGCATTTTTCTAGTAATTTTAGTGGGGGCAAATGTAATATTTTATATGTATATTATTGAAAATGATTAAATTATAAGGGTAAAATATTAAAAAAAAAAAAATTCAATGGGGGCAATTGTCCCCACACCCTTGAACATGCATCCGTCCCTGGTTGCAATCACATATTAAGGAACTACTATAAAACAAGGAATTTAATTATGAGATTTCAAATCCCATTAAAAATTCATTTCCATTTTAAAAATATATTGGGTAAAGTGCAAAAAAATCTCTAAATTATTGGTTTTTTGCAATTAACCCCTCTGAACTAAAGATTGCCCCTTAAACTATTGATTTGTTGCAATTAAGGATAAACCAATCACAAAAGACTATTTTACCCTTTGTTATTAAATTTATCATTTCTTATTAAATTGTTTTTTTATTACATTTTCCCTTATTTAAATATTAATTATACCATTTACCTTAATTTTATAATTTGTATCAATTAATTATAAAAATGGAAAAAAATAAATAAATTTGTAGCGATCATTTTATAAAATGATTAATTTATTATAATAAAGCTTATTACACTCACTTTAAAAAATTAATAAATTAAGTAAATAAAAAAATATCTTCTTTTTAATGCAATATATTCATGAAAATCAATAAATTACTTAAATTGTTTCAAAATTTTCTATTTATGATTTTTATTTAAATAATTAATTTAACAAATTAAAGGCAAACTTATGTAAATTTAATGGAGAATATTTCATCAAATTAGTATGAATTTTTTCCATAATTTATTTTAACAAGAAAAATGTATCATGTGTAATTTAATAAGAAAGGGTATTATGATCATTTAATGAAAAATAGGTAAGACAATGGGGCATTTTGCAACTAAATGTGATAGTTTATGAGGTTTTATGTACAAAACATAGTTGAGGGAGAATATTTACAAATTGAGACATAATTGAGGGAATTTTTTGCACTTTACCCAAATATATTCTCTTAGAGCTAGTTTGGTGTGGTTGAATGAAATAAAATGGAAATGGAATAAATCAAAGAATGGAATAGGAATGGAATAAGAATGGAATGTTTGGTTGCACAGAAAAGCATCATATTTTTGTAAAATATATATAACTATGTATATATATATATGTAGTCGACATTTCATTAAATATTTTATTTATTTATTTATTTATTATTATTATTCTTTTAAAGTGAAAATAGAATGGTCATTCCTTCGGTTGGGAAGTGAAATAAATTACTAGGAATTATCATTATCGGAGAATGAACAAGAATCATCGCTCTAACTTTAAACTAAGTTACCAAATTAAAGGATGGAAACAAAACATTCCATTATCACTTCATTTGATTCTATTCACTCATTTCAAACATGACCTAAGGACTAGTTTGGTTTGGTGTGGTTATTCCTTTTGTTGGAATGTGAAATGATTTTAATGGAATAACTATTTTCCAAAAATAATGAAGAATGGTAATTCCAACTTTAAAATTAACACCAAACACAATAATAATAAAAAAACCATTCTCATTCCACTTTTGTTTGAATTCCAAATCTCATCAAATTCCCCCCACCATTCCAAGCAGTGTAAGTTACCGCGTGAATCACGAATCTAATTCTTATATCATCTCTTTATAAAAGGGTACATATTCTTCATCTGTCTCTTCCCCCTCTCAAACCCTAACCCTAATAACCGCTGCTGCCTCCAACTTTGTAGGCATTGTAGTCTCTCGATCTCACCCAAGAAGATAATGCCTAAAATATCTTCTTTAGTTTTTAAAAAAATTGATCAGTCACCTAAAGGTGAAGTGTTCAGTAAAATCTGAAGCACAGTTTTTTTTGGCCCTCCCACTTCCCAGAAGAATTGCTGAACTTGATCTTGGAACATCTCACGGACTTGTCTGATCTCATTCGATGTCGCGGTGTCTACCATTCATGACGATCTGCTGCAGCTCGGAAGCTTTGTGGTAATAGCCATGCATTCTGACATATTTCTATGCAAATTACAAACCAATGTTGATGTAGTTAAATGGGATTTGTCGATTGTATTAATATGCACTGTGGTTTGGTTGAAGCAGTTTCATATTGAAGCAATTGGCTTGTATAACCAATCATTTCCTATATCTGCGCGGTACACCATTTCTTGTGTTCAAAATTGTTTCCCTTGCTGAGAATCATGCCTATGTTTCTTTTTTGATAAGCAAGAATCATGCCTATGTTGACAATGAATTAATGCATTTAGTAGTGCTTCAGCTGGTTGTCTTTAGGGTTTTCTTTCCTTATTGATAGTTGAAATACAGTGCTCCCTAATAACTCCAGTGGAATTAAATGTTCTCACACACATCATATTTTCGTTGTTGTGTCCGCAACATTGGCATGAGTATTGGTTATGAACAGTTTGTGCAACCCACACTCTGCCACTGCTGCGATCTTAACTATTTATCACTTACATCTTATCTAATTTAATTGCAGATAAAACTTATTTTGTCATATTTTTCCTCCGATGGGCTATGGGAATGGGAAAAGTAGTTTACTTCATAAGAAAAGAGAGTTAGTTCATGGCACCTTAAGGGTCACATTCTTGAAAAATATGGAATTTGCAAAAGTAGTGATGGCCCTGATGAATAAATAAATGGAAAAAAATATTAATTATACCATTTACCTTAATTTTATAATTAGTATCAATTAATTATAAAAATGGAAAAAAATAAATAAATTTGTAGCGATCATTTTATAAAATGATTAATTTATTATAATAAAGCTTATTACACTCACTTTAAAAAATTAATAAATTAAGTAAATAAAAAAAATATCTTCTTTTTAATGCAATATATTCATGAAAATCAATAAATTACTTAAATTGTTTCAAATTTTTCTATTTATGATTTTTATTTAAATAATTAATTTAACAAATTAAAGGCAAACTTATGTAAATTTAATGGAGAATATTTCATCAAATTAGTATGAATTTTTTCCATAATTTATTTTAACAAGAAAAATGTATCATGTGTAATTTAATAAGAAATGGTATTATGATCATTTAATGAAAAATAGGTAAGACAATGGGGCATTTTGCAACTAAATGTGATAGTTTATGAGGTTTTATATACAAAACATAGTTCAGGGAGAATATTTACAAATTGAGACATAATTGAGGGAATTTTTTTGAACTTTACCCAAATATATTCTCTTAGAGCTAGTTTGGTGTGGTTGAATGAAATAAAGTGGGAATGGAATAAATCAAAGAATGGAATAGGAATGGAATAAGAATGGAATGTTTGGTTGCACAGAAAAACATCATATTTTTGTAAAATATATATAAATATGTATATAAATATATATATATATATATATATATGTAGTCGACATTTCATTAAATATTTTATTTATTTATTATTATTATTCTTTTAAAGTGAAAATAGAATGGTCATTCCTTCGGTTGGGAAGTGAAATAAATTAGTAGGAATTATCATTATCGGAGAATGAACAATAATCATCGCTCTAACTTTAAACTAAGTTACCAAATTAAAAGATGGAAACAAAACATTCCATTATCACTTCATTTGATTCTATTAACTCATTTCAACACATGACCTAAGGACTAGTTTGGTTTGGTGTGATTATTCCTTTTGTTGGAATGTGAAATGATTTTAACGGAATAACTATTTTCTAAGAATAATGAAGAATAATAATTCCAACTTTAAAATCTCATCAAATCCCCCCACCATTCCAAGCAGTGTAAGTTACCGCGTGAATCACGAATCTAATTCTTATATCATCTCTTTATAAAAGGGTACATATTCTTCATCTGTCTCTTCCCCCTCTCAAACCCTAACCCTAATAACCGCTGCTGCCTCCAACTTCGTAGGCATTGTAGTCTCTCGATCTCACCCAAGAAGATAATGCCTAAAATATCTTCTTTAATTTTTAAAAAATTGATCAGTCACCTAAAGGTGAAGTGTTCAGTAAAATCTGAAGCACAGTTTTTTTTGGCCCTCCCACTTCCCAGAAGAATTGCTGAACTTGATCTTGGAACATCTCACGGACTTGTCTGATCTCATTCGATGTCGCGGTGTCTACCATTCATGACGATCTGCTGCAGCTCGGAAGCTTTGTGGTAATAGCCATGCATTCTGACATATTTCTATGCAAATTACAAACCAATGTTGATGTAGTTAAATGGGATTTGTCGATTGTATTAATATGCACTGTGGTTTGGTTGAAGCAGTTTCATATTGAAGCAATTGGCTTGTATAACCAATCATTTCCTATATCTGCGCGGTACACCATTTCTTGTGTTCAAAATTGTTTCCCTTGCTGAGAATCATGCCTATGTTTCTTTTTTGATAAGCAAGAATCATGCCTATGTTGACAATGAATTAATGCATTTAGTAGTGCTTCAGCTGGTTGTCTTTAGGGTTTTCTTTCCTTATTGATAGTTGAAATACAGTGCTCCCTAATAACTCCAGTGGAATTAAATGTTCTCACACACATCATATTTTCGTTGTTGTGTCCGCAACATTGGCATGAGTATTGGTTATGAACAGTTTGTGCAACCCACACTCTGCCACTGCTGCGATCTTAACTATATATCACTTACATCTTATCTAATTTAATTGCAGGCAAAACTTATTTTGTCATATTTTTCCTCCGATGGGCTATGGGAATGGGAAAAGTTGTTTATTTCATAAGAAAAGAGAGTTGGTTGGTTCATGGCACCTTAAGGGTCACATTCTTGAAAAATCTGGAATTTGCAAAATTAGTGCCCTGATGAATATTGAGCATATTCACAATATTATTGCGCCCTTTTTGGATATTGCATAACTATTTATTTATGAATATTGGTCTAAATATTGATATATTGTAGAATAATAGACAGCTAGGAGAAAAAACAAAATTTGGACCCCACCCTAGATTGGATTAGCTTCTATATTTACATTTTTACTTAAAATGAATGAAAATACAATATTATATCTATAATATTATTATATTTCCAGGTTCTCCTTCAAGCTCGAGTATAGATATCCACTCATATCCATCTTGTGGCGTATTGTAGAGAATTGATCTAAAGCCTTAGTAAATACATCAGCTAACTATCTATCTCTCATGCTTGACATGCATAATGTAACTTGTTTCTTCATCACCATATCTCTACAGAACCTTTATATGCTTTGTCGTTTCACGAAATGCATGATTAGTGATGAATGAACTAGCTTGAGTATCACATTTCATAAGTTTATGAATTGTAAATCCCGTGTTGTAAAATGAAGACTCCATCAACATCATTTTGCAAACAATACGAGCCATGTTTATATTCAGTTTCAGCAGTAGACCCAGTGACCACGCTGCTTCTTATTCTTTCACATAACTAGAAGCTTAAACACAAGACCTTTCCCAGGTTCCACCATTCACAAGCTTCAAAATGAAAACAGTTCCCCGATGTTCTCAGCATGAATTGATTTACAATCCTATGACCTCACATCCTGCTTTTGAAATGTACTAGCCTCAAGGAGTATATAACATGATCTATCTCATTTCAAGCCCATGACATGCTAATAATTTCAATAGCACTTAGTCGATGTACAACTCTACTTCATAACAAGTATATCTATTTCACTTGTGATTATGTGTCTGTTTGAAGCCTGGACTATGATCTCCACCACGATCAAAATCGTTATCCCGAAATGAAAAGTTTTATGACCCATATTAACCCTGATTGCAATTATCATGGCCTTTGAAGGAACCTTACCGACTCTCTGGATTACCAAGGCTGAGTTTTTCTCCCTGAACAGTCTGAAGAAGATAAAGTATCTACTAGAATTTGAAGCAACTGCACATGCAGATCACTTGAAAGCATCACCCAGAGGCTTGTCACGTTACTAAAAAAGAAGAAACATATCATCATAAACCATAGACACGTTCTTCATGGAAAACATTTTAATATGTTACGGCCAACTATTCTCAATGGAAAGTCGCATTAAAATGCTAAAACAACTTATTTATACTCTAAAATGCTACCTAACAGCTAACAAAATTATGACCATCTGGCAAACAACCATCTGTAATGAACATCAAAACTCAGACGAAGAACATCGAAAAGTACCATCTAAGCGATATTAATTTTGACATGGAATAAGACTCAATTTTTTTGAAAATCAACTCTCAATAATCACAATAATGAAGTAGCACTATCTAACCATGAAAAAACTCACTTCAGCAGCAAAATGCCATTTTGGACACACAAAATAAACAGCAACCAGAAGCTTCAATAATCAGAAAAGTGAATGCTCAAACTAGGGTTTTAGCATAGAAGTTGCATTAAAACTACACAACCACAACAAACTAGTACACCCCACGGTAAATTGAAGCCAACCAGGCCATAAGCATTGATGTCCCTGCACTGTATGGACAGGTGTACAGGCATCCTTACACTCGCACGGGCTGCCACCTTTCTCAAGTCATTCTTCTGGTCTTTCAATAACATTGAAGGAAAAGGATTGAGGGGAAGAAGAACAAAGGTAAAATGAGGAAGAATAATCACCTGGTAGCAATATAGTGTCTGGTTGGATCATGGCTCTGATGCCATGACCTGGGTGTTGATATCAAAGACAACTGAGAGCTGTGAGAGAACTGTGAACTATAGCTATTATTTTTTGAAATGATTGAAATTACAACATTGTTCCTATTAGCATGTTTATTTCTCAAGATATATGTTCTCCTTATGCCGTTTCCACAATAATTTGTTTGAAATTTATAAATGTTACCTGTAAGTTTGTGTGAGTAGACTTGCCCTAAGCTAGTCCAGATCAGGTGTGCATGTCAAAAAAGAGACATGAATTTTTTTTTTTGTGTGATCCCATTATAGACTTCATTTAAGATCATGTGGATAGAATATCACTTTTTCTTACAGTTTATACAATAAAACTGATATATGCAGCTGATATGTGACCGTTGTTTCTCATGTCCGTTATAGCGGTTTCTTTGATGTCATGATTGGACTGATTATTTTCTCTGACTTTCTGCAGGTGTGGATTTTAAGGTAAAACATGTTACTATTGGGGGGTAAAAGTTGAAGCTTGCAATTTGGGATACAATTAAGTAATGCTCCTTGTGTTTGTGATCTACTCTATCTCCATAATAATAAAAAATGAAAGAAAAATACTTAAAAATGGAGAATCATATGTTTATTCTTTGTTCAGGATTTCTTCCACAGTTTTTAGGCATTTATTTTGATTTTCTATACTTTCTGCACCAGTGGCAGGATCCGTTTAGTGTAGCTAGGGATGTCTGCATTGATATTATCCAAATTCAGTCTTTGATAATGATATCAACCATTTGAGACTGTTCATGCATTTATGAGCGATCAAATGATATTAAAAGTTAGTGTTCATGCTAAAGTAATTGAGGTTACTACATACTGTCATCTGCTCAGATAATGAAATGTCAAAACCACGTGCATCTGAGTTCACCCAGTACACGTGAATATAATGATAATTAACTGTCATTAAAATTATCTAAAAAAAGAATTAAAGAACTATAATAACATATAGGATATGACCTGTGGGAATGGTAATAATTGAGGACCATGCATTCTTGGTCTCATTATAGTTTGTTTTGTTTTAGTATATGTTTAGTAAATCTAGCAGTTAGATGTCTTGGCAATTTGTTTGAGGATGTGTGAGTTCACACAAGTCGAAGGTGCAGAAGAGGGAGAGGAGGGGCAAATAGGACATGAATAGAATTAGCAAAAGTGATTTAAAATGTTTTGTTCTCCGGACGCGCTCCCCTTTTTGAGTGTCTTTAAAGAAAACTTACTTATAAAAATGATAATACTGCTTGTAATGGAAGTTGCATCTTCAGTGAATTAGTCACTGTTAGGCTGACTTGTGAAAATTATTTCCACTGGATTTTCTGGGAACTTGTGTGCATACAGATTCCTGGAGCTGGTGGCTGAGTTCTTGATCCTCCAAGGCACTTGTAATCACAGTATACATTGTTTGACTATTAGGAACCCTTACGTAGGTAGATTTCAGCAGTCAAGAAGCCTATATATAGGAAGAGTTGATCTTTTAAACTGATAACAATTCCAAGCACATTTTGCCATATGGGATATAATTTTTTTTCTTTTTCTCATCTTATTCTTACTTCTCTTTTATTTTTTCACCCCATCATTTGTTACTTTCCCAGAGAAACCTGGTGACAGTCTTATCCACTGTATACATCCCAACTTGCGCTGTGTTTGTTTGATGGAAAATATTTCTTCAGAGATTCTTCCTTTTCAAACAAATTAGGCTTTAGTCTAACAAGTATACTTTCGAAGCCAATTGAGGTGTATTTAATTTCCCCCAAACTTCTTAGAGTTTTTTTTTTTTTTTTGATAAGTAAAACTTCTTAGAGTTTTGATCAAGATAAATGGAACCTTAAACAGTATCTCTCTCTTTTTGTTCCTCAACAAGCTTTACAAGGTTTTATTTTTCCTTTCAAACAAAGATAGGTTAAGGGACTTTGATCTCCTTCATTCTTCAATCTTCTGCCACCTGTTTTCTTGTAGAAAACCATTCAAGCTGGCATTCTTTCACCAGCTGCATGTGTGGACATTATCTTTGTCAATTTTATTTGTGCAGTTTAAGTTTTAAAAATCTTTCTGATTTTTATTTTCGAGTTTTTATGTTCTTAATCATTCTTTTCCTTCCAGAAATTAGAATTTTTTTTATGCCCAGCCCTTTTTATAATTAATACTTAAAAGTTTGTTCCCAAGTCATTCCTCTAATGTAAAATTACTGAATTCAGAAATCTATTTTGAGGTTAAAGAAACACAAAATCTATAATTGCATTATGTGATTGTATATGGTCTGGGCACTTCAACCAGCTGCATGTGTGGACATATCTTTCTTTCTTTTCTTTTCTTTTTTTTTTTTTTTTCCTGAATTTGGTCATATCTTTTTGAACTGTGTTTGAGTAAATTTTCAAGCTCTTAATCCTTCTTTACCTTAGAGAATCTAGAAGTTATATTCCCTGCAAAATCTTCTTTCTTTCTTGATTTATGCTATAAGGTTGATCCCCAAGACATTCATCCCATGAGTAATATTGATTTCAGAAATCTATTTCTGCGAAACACAAGATCTTTAATTGCTTACTGCTTTGTCAAAAGTTTAATGGATTTGCATAAAAATGTGATATTATGGTTTGGCAGTTCTGTTTCTTTGCAAATCCTGGTATTTTTATATTCTAATTCCTTGCAAAATTTTCCTTTTTTTACGATTGATATTATGATCTTTTCCAAGTACACATACATGCTTGTGGGTCATAACTCATAACTCATTAAATGGTTTCCGCTGCTATTGCACATATAGACCCTTGGTTTGACTGGTAGTAGGAAGACAGTGAAGCATAAGGGAATATAAGTAAAGATCCTAAAGATCCTTAAATCGTCTAATTTATTATCATTGTAGGGAGTAAATCCTATGGATTACAGTAGAAGATGCAAATATGAGAAAGATATCAGATGGTTGGATTACTAATTTAGAAGCGCCAAAAGCTCTGAGTACCATCCTTAAGGATGTTCGGAATGTTTGAGTTTAGTTTTTGTTTATGTTTTTAAAGTTAGGTAAGTTAAGTTGAGTACTCGTCCAAGGGAATATTGGTGAATTCAAAGCATAAGTAAGGGCAAAAGGGTTTATGTTTGTTTAGGACGGAATATTACCACCACTTTTTCTTTAGGTTACATTTAACATGAATCCCCATGAAAGAGTTGAATCTGGCAGTGTCCAGAACTCTCCATAGTTAAATTTGCTTGACATATGACAATGTTGTTCTCACTTTTTATTGTGCAGCTGGACAGGAAAGATTCAGGACATTAACTAGTTCATATTACAGATGAGCTCTAGGAATAATAATGGCAATTTATTTTCTTTCTTCTGCATTTGTCCCGGTTGATTTATTTTCTCTGGCAATTTGATTTAATATTTGTGCCTTCAATGTTGTATTGATATATGAAATTCCTCAAGTTGTTTGATCATAAACCTTGATCTGTCATGATTGGTTGAAAGAATCGCATCATACATGGATTTATTTTCCTTTTAATACCCATTTCATATACTAGGTATTCGGTCATTGCCTTCTTAATTCTGAAAATGGAGGATGCTCTCATTTAATAAATCATCTCTGTACAAGATTCAGGAAGCTATGACCAAAATGAACTAAATTGTCCTTTCTGTGAATTTTTAGGTAGTTTACAGGACAGTGATTGTGTCTGAAGAGTTAGGGCATTTGTTCACGTTTTCAATTCAGTCCATCAGAATATAGAAATATGCATTTGTCGCTTCAGGTCTTAATTATATGGTGTGATATGTAACCCTCCATAGTTTATCATATATAACCTGAACCCTTTCTGCTTGCCAACTTCATCCTGATGATTTATTTTCTGCCTTACGGAACTCGAAAGTGTATTGCTGCTTAAACTTTTCTATTTGTTTACAGAATCCATTTTGAGAAAGAGACAATGGTAACATATTTTAAGTTTGTCTATTCATCAGTTTATCCTTATTACGAGCAATTAGTAAGGTGCAATTTTCCTGGTACCTTGTGTGGCCATGATTTTTTGTATTTACGTCTGATTTTCATTTTACTTTTTATAATACTAGGATGTGAATGGATCTATCAGATAGGTAAATCGTACTTTTGCTTCGGTATAATTAAATGATTTAAGAATGAATATAATGACTACTGTGGTAGCATTTAGAACAAGGAGTGTATTCTATTGCAACACAGGAGATAATTTCTCAGAATAAAACTTGTTCTGGCAGTTTGTTGATTCTAATCCATGGAATGTGAGTTATGTGATACTTATTGTAGTGGGAAAAAGAAAAAGAAAAAAATCATTGGTGTAGGTTTTAATTGGCACCAATCTCCTTTCTGGCAAATTCTTGGTATTAGATGACTTCCATTTCTTAGAATTCCTGTATTTTTGTTGAAGTTTGATGTTGTGCTCTTGCAATTTTATTTGTACTGTGCACTTTTATTTCTACATTTTATTGGTATAATCCTCAAACATTTTTCTTAACTAAATAATATTTATTTCAGCTGGTTTCTGCCTGTGGTTTGTCCTAATTCCTCTTATTAGAAGCTTCCACTTCCTCTCAAAGTTTTAAATCCCAAGTTATTGTGTAAACCTAACCAATTACTTTTGGAAATTGGTACAGTTTATGATGTAACACGACGAGAAACATTTACGAATCTATCTGATGTATGGGCTAAAGAAATTGACTTGTACTCAACAAATCAGGATTGCATCAGGATGCTTGTTGGCAACAAAGTTGATAAGGTATGGCTTTTAGAAATTTGCATCTAGAGCTCTTTTATCTTTACCCCTTGGGTGCTACAAGAAGTTTTTTCCAACAGTTTTTGCACAGTTGAATTACTCATGTGCTAGAGATTGGGTTCAGAGTTTTCTGTGTTATAAATTTATTAAATGTGACATTTTCTTTTTGTAAATTTAAGCAAATTATAAAATGCGACATTGTTGGATAATATGATGATGCTTGTGCCATATTAAGGTTAATGCCTACATCTTAATTTGTCTTTCTCAGGAGAGTGAAAGGGTCGTCACCAAAAGAGAGGGTGTTGACTTTGCTAGGGAATGTGGATGCCTTTTCATTGAATGTAGTGCAAAAACTCGGGCCAATGTGGAGCAATGCTTTGAGGAACTTGTTCTGAAGGTATGCAAATATGCTAGCATCTTTTCCCAGGTTTGTTTATTATATGATCATCAAGTGTCCCTCTGTTCATGTTGCCTTGTTTTGGCCATGACTTGAGGTACGGGTTTGGATCCATGTAAGTGGGTTAAACTCCAAGGATAGTAACTTTATTTCAAATAGCCCCAAACATTTTTCTTTTTCGTTAAGTGAAATGTTGGGTCCACTTGCATTCACCAAAATGGCGAATTGATGTAAGTTGGAGTATGAGAGAGAACAAGGAATTGACCAAATGACCCACGTATTGTTAGTTAAGGATTACAAGCAGAGGTCATTATATTACTATTAGGTGCTAACGGAAGAAGGCTTCTACCCCATGGTCACTATGCCCTCGCCACGCAAGCCTCGGTCTAATCATTTCTTTTATCCTTTAAAAAGGAAAAAGAAAAAGAATGGGTTTAAAGCATTTTATTATTAATCACTCACTAAATTATTTGTTGTTTGGATTCATTGGATCCATATTGATACGCATGTGATGTCCTGTCAACTTACTTTGTGGGATTTATATTCTTTTTTTTTTTTTTGTCACTAGGCCTTTAAGGTAAACATGAAAATTTTGGCAAATGCCACACGAATTTATAAGAGACCTGAAATTTGTAATGTAGTATTCGGAACAAAAATGGTTTCACAAATATTTGTTACAGTGTTACCTCAGTATATAACTGGGGCCAATTTCCATGTTTCCAAGACATGGATTAAAAAAGGTCATGGTAGGGGGGATGGTGGTGCCATATTGAATTATAAAGTACTCATTTATTCAATATAATTATGCTGAAATAAGTAAAATTGTGTTAAAGACCTATGAAATTCATGTATGTGGAAAATGTCTGCATATTAGTGAAGTTACATTTACCCAGGAGGATGGTTATTAGGTCAGCTATATTGTATAGACCCTAGTGTTGGACGCTGAAAATGAAACAAGAACAATGCATTCAAGTAGTGGAAATGTCCAGAATGGAAGTGACAAAGAGGCATGGGATGAAGTAATTAAAAATAATTTTTTAAAAAATAAATATTAGAGGAGAAATGATTATAATTGGAAAGAATGTAAAAAGAGAATTCATGTGGCTGACTCCATTCATTTGCGAGAAAGGCATGGGTGATGTTGACGATATTTACCATGAGGTCTGTGAGAGTCCTATAGGAGTATCTTGGCATGCATTATTTGATTGCCGGCATGGACAATATGATGAGTGTAACCTTTCTGTTTCTAGGTATACTTGGAGCACTCTTTTTCTCTATCAAATAACATGAAGTGATCCATTTAGCTATATATAATAAACATTACGATAAGTTGTTTTAGTAATTTAACATCTTTCCATGTTTTCATCCTCTATAAATTTTACCAAAAATAAAAAAATAAGGGGAAAAAACTGTAAATTGGGATGACCTTTAAGACATATACTCATATAGAGATGTTGGGTGTGAGCCAGCTTCTCCTGTCAAAGAAACGAGATTTCTTGTAACTTTATGTTATCAGTTATTGATTATATATTTTCTTTAAGAGAAAATACATTGTACCTTTTCTTTTCTTTTATTTTTTTTAATTGTGTTTTGGACAAGTTGCTACCTCCCATTATTCCCTCTTTCGCCCTGTTGGGTTGGTATCACTGCTACTCTGTTGTCTTACCTGGCATTTCCAGTAGCATTTATTCTTACCTACTTATTGCAACTAAGGTTGTTATCTGTTGCATGATATTTTTTTAGATGCTTTGAAGTATGTAGCCAATGGTAGTGGCATAAAAGATCTTTCTCGTTTATGCAATTTCATGATCATTTATCTCATGAGAAAAGAGTACCTCTCTCTCTCTCTCTCTCTCTCTCTCTCTCTCTCTCTCTCTCTCTCTCTCTGTGCATGTGTGCGCGCACGTGTGACAAGTGCGCTTGCATGCATGTAGCCCGCGCGTGTGTGTGCTGTTTGTACGTGTGCATGTCCCATCAACTAAAATTGATTCGGTGACAACATTTCTTGTGATCATAATTCAATTCCTATGATATCTAATTAACATGACGGTAAGCATTAAGTTAATGTTGTATTACTTTTGATCTGCAGATTTTAGAAACTCCGAGTCTTTTGGCTGAGGGCTCAACTGGTGTCAAAAGGAACATCTTTAAACAAAAACCTCCAGAGGCTGATGCATCAGCTAGCGGGAGTTGCTGAAGGTGACGGAGACTATCCCTACTTGTCAGCAACTCTCGCTTGTCCATGCAGCGTTCTGATATGCCTTGGCCAATGATAAAATCAATTTAAAATATGCAATTAAGATTCAAGTTTGGGAATCTGGATGAATTGGCACAAACAGTAGGGCCATTGTTTTTCACGAAGTGCAGAAAGGACTATATCCAAAGAAAAGAATCAATAGAAGTCGAAACATCTCTCTTACAAGTAAAAGAGGAATATTGGGGTGTGTGTAATTTTTCCATTTTTCATTATTTTTCATTTTTTTATGAAAATTTTTGTTGTTGCAAGGGCATTTTCGTCTTTTCAAAATTTTCATATTGGACACTACGGAGTGTGCCGGACCTGCCAGTTATGTCCGAGAGTTGTTTGGAGTATTTCATTGAGTTCAGAACTCTTTGAAATGCAAAGGTGATCATTTTTGCATTTTTCAGTTTTTGGGGTCGGACGGTCCCTTGTGGGACCCGTTGCCGGAATTGTTGCATACGGGGATTTTATTTGGGTCCATTAGCATCACATACATTTTATTTAATGTGTTATATAAGGTTGTGGAATTGTTAAATGTGTATACATATATGTGGTGTAAAATGAAAACAAAAGAAAAAGAAAAAATAAAAGAAAATTGGTGGGGCCCACAGCCCCTTTTTAAGTGGTCATGAGACCACAACTTGGTCTCCATTTTTTTTTCTTCTTTTCTTCCCCTCCCGCTGTTCTCTCTCTGTCCCCTCATTCTAGACTTTTCTTTTTTCTTTTGGCTTCCAATCTTCAATTCTTGATTACTCCTTCAATACTTGGTATTTTTGAGTGCCGTTTACGACAAATTGAAGCTCACGGCGAGATCTACAAGCTGATCGGAACAATTTCTTGTTTGGTGCACTTGGGAATTTCGAGACCTAGGGCATTTAATTTGGGGGTTTTTGCTTGGATTGAGGTAGGGGTCTCTAATTCTCATATTCTTGTACTTTCGTGAATTTTTCCTATTTTAATTGTTGTCAAGTATGATTAATTTGAGTAGATTGTCCCTTGAATGACTTAATTGTGTATATGAAGCATGTAAATATGTGTATTTGTTAAATAGTATGAAAAGCATGTCTTATTTAAATTGTTTGCCTTGAAAATGATATAATTGTTGTAATAGAAAGTTTATGCTTATATGTGTTGACGGTATTATGTGAGAAGCATGCCTAAATGTTAATTTCCGTGCCATGGTGTTTATTATTTTCCTAAAAATTTCTATGAAAAAGCATGTTAAATTATGAAGTGTAAATTTCCTCTATTTTCATACTATTGGAAAAATACATGGCATGTGTCCATAACATTGGGCATGAAAGAAAAGGGGAAAGTGTTTTACAATGAAAGTGAAAGGGATTTTTGGGAAGAAATTTTGATAAAATGGTTTTTGAGAAAACCCGGTCCCCACGGAGTTACCAAAGGGCCGTGGTGTTAATATAACCTAGAGAGAACTGGGGAAATTACCCCAGCGTGGTTGAGCTAGCTGGACCCCAAATGACGCCGCGGAGGTACTAAGGGTCAGGGACAGTAGCCAATCCTTCTCTCGTGTCGCTGCGGAGTCACCAACGGACGGGTTATATTAACAGTTTGAAAAGTGATGGATGATTTTGAAAATGGGGAGTGACATACATGGCATTGCATCCATGGCACGGCATTTGCTTGCTTTGAATTTGAAAATTAATTTTGTGTATTCCCCGGCTTGGTATGATCCCGCTTGCTATTGCCCTATTCATTATTTGGATTCACGGGGTCACAAGAGGTGTGTCTTAGGCACCACCTACTGAGCTTTATGCTCACCCTAGTATTTTAACATTTTTTTAGGACATGGGAAAGAAGTGGCAGATGACGTTCCACCACATGCCTAATTTGGATTAGAAGATCATTTTGCTATTTTTGTATCTAAGTTTCACTATCTTTGTAAAACTTAGTATATTGTATTCTGTACGGAGACTTATGGACTCTTGTTATTGTAATTATATTCATGGACTGTAAGTAGATGTAATTGGAGTAAAATTCTAGTATGTGAGCATGGGACTACGTATAAGACAAGTGCTCCTTTATTCTGGATGAATGAGATGATAATGATGATGGGTTATTTTGAGGAGGTTGTTGATGTTGTTTTGAGAATGTTTTATATTATTTGCGTTGTGTGCTGGGACATGTTAGATAAATTTTGAAGGTTTAAGAGAGGCCATTGCATTTTTATACATTTAAGCAGATTGGCGTAGGACCTTTTTTAGCAGAGGTCATGCTGATTTTTTTTTTTTATAAATGGTTTCGGTTTAGGTTCGTTACAGTGTGTGTGTGTTGGGGTTTGTGCTGGGGAAGTACTTCTGGACCGGGACAATGCAAAGCTTTTCTGGTTTGACTTGAGAACGAAAGCAATCAAGAATGTTAGGATTCCTTGTTTGCCGACTTTCTATGGAGATCTAATTTGTGTGGGAAGTCTAGTTCCACTCCACAGTAATGGTGGATGAGATGGAAAAACCAGCAAGCACAAGAGAAGGTGAGAGCAAGAAGAATAGAAAGGAGAGGTAATCCCAAATTAATCCTTTTGTGTTCTTTTTGCTCTGCCTGTATTATCTCACTGTAATTTTTGATCCTTTAAATGACATGATCAGGCATATTGCTGGCCGTTAGAATTGTTAGCTGTACTATCTGTGGATTGTGGAAATATTATTAATCTAATTACATTGCAACTGCTAAAGCTGGTATTGAATTCTCATCCTCATCCTCTAGTAGTAAATTAATCTGGAGCCTAGAATTATATTGCCTTTGTTTTTGTATAATAATGTCACCTTATATCTTTGTTACGTGTTATATTTGATTCCCTTAAAGATGACTTCCTGTCAAGGGGGTTCGAATTGGCGATTTAAGAAACTTGAAGAAAAAACTTAGGAGAGAAAAGGTGGGAAGGTGGGTCATTAGATTTTGGCAGCATTTTATAATTAGTACTTGGTATCTTTATCATTATTTTTTCCTGGGCAATTAGTCCCTGGTATCTTTGTCTTTAAATTTGTGTATATTGGCTACTTGAAGTCTAACGGTGTTGTCTTATAGGAGATATTCTACTAAGTATGGGAACAATGATGGGATTGAGTAATTAATGCTATAGGGATGGGCGTATGAGAAGAACAATTTTACTTATAAAACCTAATTGACCATGCTGCTCGTTTTAAATATCTAATATGCAAAATCGTGTTACTAATTAGGATTGATGCTGGACCAGGGCAGTAGTTGGGAATGTTTTAAAGTTTGCAGGTGGAAGGAAAGAAAGAAGATTTAAGGATGTTTTTCATAATATATTATGTGCTTTTTCACTTGTAAAAAAATATATATTATGTGCTTTTTTCGTAAAGACAAGTTATATAGTCAAAAAGATTTCCATTTTTTTCTTTCTTTTTGGTATTAACAGCTACAGGCTTGCTTGGTTCTGTTTTCTGATATTTGGGCTTAGTCAAAAGGTCTATTTTTTGAGTTCTTGACAAAACAGTTGCCAAGAACTCAAAAAATAGACCTTTTGACTAAGCCCAAATAGGACTTTTTAGCAGACATCATCTTCAAATTTTTAGTTGATGTCTTTGACATCCAAATATATCGAATTAATGAGTATCAAATGATTTTGTTTCATTTTTTTTTTTTTTGGGGGGGGGGGGGGGGGGGTGGGTGGGTTTGTATGAAATTTGAATTATCTTTGTACCTTTAATGGTTAAATGAATAATAAACTAGTAATATTTCATGTTCTTTTGCCCATATTTTTGCGTAACAACAGCCAAAAGTACAGCTATACTATATTCTTCTGAATTCTTTTGCCCGAATTCCAGAATATCCATTGCAATGGAACCTGGATGGATTTAGGAGGTGCTAGTGTTGACATGGATTTAAATTTGAAACTCTATCTAAAAGCAAGATGAGCCAGAGTCACCTAGCTGTATACTTATTCTTGTTATATTACGAAGGATGCTCCTGTGAGGTACTTTATATTTACCTGCTTGGATTAGATTAGTACAATGTATTGCTCTCTATTTTATTCCTCCTGCTCTTTTAATGTGTAATTATAGAGGAAGGAACCGTGGAGGAAAGTGTGATCTTGGCATCATGACCACTTTATTATGTTGATTGTTCCTAAAGTTAAATGATGACTTATTGATTCTTATCTGTTTAATCGTTGCATAATTAATTGCACTGGTTCTTAGGTAGATGTCAATTTGAAGGAGGATCTCATCGCAATATTCAGCAGCTGTATTTGTTCCATTCTAACATGTTATTGGTTTGAGGAAATGCATTTTTATCAAATTTTGTTAAAATGAAATAATTAGTTAAGTGTACTCTAAATTATAGAAGACAATCTCAAGTTGTAAATGACATCCTGTAGCAACTGTTGTATTATTTTCATATAATTAGGTTCTTTTATTGGAAGAATGTTTAGTTGTTATTTTCCAACATGTTATTGTTGACACCGTACTCTTCTTATAGCTGATATTAATATGCCAGGTGTTATTAATTGAAAGTAAAAGTATCATAAAACTGGTCTAGCCCATTTGTTTAATGGATTCAAACCCTCTATATCACTTCCTCTATCGCCTTTGTCTCACTTAGTCACTCTTGACTCCTCTGTCTAAGTTGGGATAGTGAAATACTTCTGCAAAACCTGATGTGGGATATTATTAGGTAGAACATTGTAAGTGCTTTGGCAGATTTCTTCAATTAAATGATTGGCCATTTGCTCTTTGTTTGTGGATGAAGGGGAAAAGAGAGAATAAATGGTATGCTCCTATCTCTGAAAGTGTAATATACAGAGGAATGTGAACTTTAAATCTTGAAGGTAGCACTGAAGATGCAAAAACATCAGAGTGTGATCTTGGAATAATGTCTGCTTTATTCTCCATTTTTCTGAAGTAAAATGACATTCTCTCTCTTTTCTGTTTGATTGCCTCTCTCTCATAATTAACAGCACTGACTTATGAATTAGATGTCAATTTGATCTCATGTGATTTCCGTGCACCCTTACACATGTGATACGTGCAACTATTTATTTCAACTACTTCTAGCTTCTTTTATTATTCAACGGTTGATTTCTATTCATTTGGTGGGTGGTGGTGAGAGAGAATAGATGGTATGCTCCTCTCTCTCTTATAGAGGAATGTGAACTTTAAATCTAGAAGGTAGAACTGAACTTACAAAAACACAATGTGTGATCTTGGAATTATGTCTGCTTTATTATCTACATTTTTCTGAAGTAAAATGACATTCTCTCTTTTCTATTTGATTGTCTCATTCTCATAATTAACAGCACTGATTTATGAGGTAGATGTCAATTTGATCTCATTTGATTTCTATGCACCCTTGCAATACGTGTAGCTATTTAGTTCATATAACTTGTTATTGGTTTAGGGTAATGCATTCTTATCATAATTTGTTAACATATAATGAATGATTAATCATGCTTCAGATATTAAATCAGATTTGGATTGATAATTTGTCTAAATGTATAAATTGCTATTAACCCAATTGTAATTGCTTTTAACCCAAATGTTCATTATACTCTGCACATGTGCTTGGTTGCTGTTGTGTACTGCAACTATGATATTGGATTGAGTTTGTGGTCATTTTCTAAAATTTACAACTTAGCATGAGAAAGGGTTACCAAAATTTCATTCTTTACAGTTCTGCATTGCTCACTATCATCTGTTATGGACATTTTGGCAATCCTTGTTCATTATACTCTGTGCATGTGTTTGCTTGCTGTTTGTGTACTGCAACTGACAACTGTGATATTGGATTGAGTTTGGGTTCATTTTCTGGAATTTACAACTGAGCTTGAAAAAAGGTTAGCAAAATTTATTTTCTGCATGCTTTTTTTTCTTTTTTTTTTTTCTTTTCTAAATGTATTTTCTGCATGCTTACCGACATATGTTT
The DNA here is from genome assembly GCF_030987335.1 of Cornus florida. NCBI lineage: Eukaryota > Viridiplantae > Streptophyta > Magnoliopsida > Cornales > Cornaceae > Cornus > Cornus florida. The sequence goes on along the minus strand of NW_026775571.1, from coordinate 29,375,903 downwards.
AGTTTCTGCAGGCTGATAATTTGAATTTTATGTTTTTATTTTAGAGGCATTCTATGTGTTTGATGCTATAATGGGTTCATTGTTGCTGTTTGGAGCGGAGTGGACTGGACTTGTGACTCGTGCTTCCCATCATGACCATGTTGCTGCCCAGTGCTTTGTTATTATAGATTGCAGTTGAAATAATAGTACAATGTGTAAACTGTGTTGTGTAACTTTCGTTAGATTGTTCATTATAGACAGGTTAGTATTAAATTAATTGGCTTTTGAATGAGTGGTTGAATTAAGTTGAAATGAATTAGGTTTATTTTTGTTTTAAAATATTCAAAGCAATGAAGTCAAACCACTAACTTCCACGTTCCCGCCAAGATTTTTTAGTACAAAGAAAACGAAAGAAATATTGGGCTTTTTACACCATAATAATACTAATACAAAAAGGAAATATTATCAAATCTCTACAAGAATCATGTATAATGGAGATGGTTTAGGTAAGTGAAATAAAAGTTACTCTAATCACGAGCCTCATACTTGTTACCTCAAGGGTTCTCAAAGTTCCAGTATTGGTTGAGGATTTGTACACTCAACATATAAAACCAATGATCAGAGAGTTTTTAACATTTGAATCATAAGAACATTTAATTTTATTCCAAGTGTCGAGGGATAAAAAAAAAATTCTAATTTTATTTCAGTTCAATGGATACAAAAAAATTGTTGTGAAATAAATATCTGAAACCATATAAAAATGGACTATTAGATATAGACTAATAATTGTATGATTATATATTTAATTTTTAAAAAAGAAGCAAACTTGCCAAACATATTTTGTTTTCGAACTTACTGAAAACCTAAGATGTTACCAAACATGTTGTGTTTTCGATTTTTACCCAAAACACTCCTACAACAAAAATGGTTGTTTTCGTTTAGGCTAAAAATAAAATGACAAAAACATAACACGTGCCAAACCGCCCGATATGTCCACGTTTCCACTTAAGGTTGGTTTTGAAGTCTGGTAAAAATTATCGTCAACTATATTTTTTTTCCAAAAGAAAAGGATATAGATGAGTTTCGAAGAGTCTCTCTCTCTATATAATGAACAATCCTCACTAGCTGATGTGTGTATTATCAATGATAAAACCACTCGCAATAGAACGAATCTTTGTAAGATAGGGCGATGTTGAGGGTGTCGAACCTTAAGGACTGTGTTGGATTGTCAAGTATTTACTAGTTTAATTTAGCGAGAAGATTTGTTTGTTTGTTTATATCTAAATAACATAAAAATAAAAATAAGCAATGAAAATAAGGATTGAGATCAAGAGAAAAAAAACTTATGGCTTGACTTCACCATGAAACTCATAATATGGTCAATTGATTCAATTGCTGTGTTAGGTGTGCAGGAATGGAATGTCCATTCCAACCATTCCTTTGTTTGGTATGCAATTTAAAGTGGGAATGACCATTCCATTGGAATGAAAATCTATTCATAGTAATGGAATCACCATTTCATTCCTAAGTAAATTTTTTTTAAAAAAATCAAGTTCCCAAAAAACCTTTATGTTAAAAGTCCAAAAATCACCGCCATTTTCCACCACAACTACCTCCACTTTTCACCACCCCTTCCACCACCGCCACCGACTTTCACCACCACCCCATCGCTTTCCACTATTACCACCATATTTCACCATTGATACCGCCTTCCTTTGCCCCAACCATCACCGCCGCCACTGCCTTTCACCACCGCTACCACCATCGCCATCACCTTTCACCACCTTTCGCCACCGCCTTTGACCACAGCCACCGCCTTCCACCACCGCTAGCGCCACCGCCTTTCAACACCGATGTCTTCCACCACCATCGCCACCGCCACCGCCACCATCGCCTTCCGCCACCACCTTTCACCACCGCCATCGCCATTGCCTTCGCCTTCGCCTTCCACCACCTTCTTCCACCACCACCACCATCACCGCTTTTCACCACCGTTACCGCCTTCCACCACCACCGCCACCATCTTTCACCACAGCCACCACCTTCCACCACCATTGCCGCCACCGCCTTTCACCATCGTCACCACCTTCCACCACCGCAGCTACCATCACCACCACCATCGCCTTCCACCACCTTCTACCACCACCGCCGCCATCACCATCGCCACCGCCTTCCACCACCACTACCGTCTTCCACCACTACCACCGCCATTGCCTTCCACCACCACCACAGTCACCTCCATTGGCTTCCACCACCGCCACCTACACCACTATCTCCTTCCACCACCACCACCAATACTCTTGCCACTGCCTTTCACCAACACTGCTACCTTCCACCATTGCCACTACCGCCACCTTCCAACACCACCACCTACACCATTACCGCTTTCCACCTCCACCACCGCCGCTACCACCATTTATTTTCAAAAAATTATAAAAGAATGTCATTTTGTTAATTTAATTTATTTTTTACATCAGGGATATTTTGGAGAACTTAATTTGAAATTTATTCCATTTTAAATCTAGAATTGGTCCAACCAAATACTAGAATGGTTATTATCATTCCATTCTTAGACATTTAATATTTACAACCAAACAGTAAAATTCCCACTAGCATCTCATTCTATTCCCACTTGCATTTCATTCTATTCCCACTTGCATTTCATTCAATTCCTGCACACCAAACGCAACATAAAGGGATTTCAATATTCATGAATGATCAAGAATTAAATGAATTAACATTCTATTTAATCCAATTTTAAGAAGATAAATCATGAATTCATGTTAAACCATAACCTATCTTTGGTTGGCATGAATTGTCTACCTAACTACTCTAATCTTAGGTGTAGTACAACTCGTCTTCCCTAGACATAGATCATCAAAACATTCATTCATAAAACAATTTAAGCACCATTGCATGATCACTATTCAAATTTTTATGAGAAGCCTTTAGCCGCTAATCTCAAGCAATAAGAATAGTTTGGATTTGATTAAGGAAAAATCAATTCTAAAACAAGACATTAATTTCATCAAAAACCAAGTTTATTAATTAAAACTCCAATTACTTAGAAATCTTAAGTCAATTGCTTTTAATCATGCAATCAAAATACATAACTAATAAAAATCCCCAAAGTTAAAGAACAATCAAACCATATTATTCGGATTCGGGTTACATCAATCCTAAGATGAAGTTTAACTACTCATGGAGAGGGAGGATGTCTTCATTGATGTTGTAGAAACCATTTCCATGAACCACCAAAAACTCCTTAAGGTCTTCTTCTTCAATCTTCAATACCCTAAAAGCAGCCACAAGGTCTCTTTTGTATCCTCTGTAATCTACCTTTTATATCCATATGTTGTAGGCTTTCCTTCTAAAGAAAGGAAATAGAAAAGGTCCAGCAAAGGAAAGAAACCCAAACAGGCTTCTATATTTTTGTCAGTTTGAACCTTTATTTTGACCTATTTAGGGTACGAATCTGGAAACTATTATTAAACACAAAAACAATGGGCTTCAAGTCTTCTTTCTAGAGCCACTTAGTTTGACCAATTTGGAGTTTCGGGTAAAAAGTTATGCCCAAAACACTAAAGAAAGTTCAGAATTTTTTGCTCAAGTTGTTTCCTTATTGGACTAGGAAATCATCTTTTCTGCATATAATGACCAAAAAGCGAATTTAGCTTGCTGGAAACTCCTTGAAAAGTATTCTAAAATTTTCCTTGAATGATCTTGACCATTGGGTCACCTTGAATACTCTAGCTCTCGTGGTCTCCATCTCTATCCATTGATTGAACTCAAATACCCTACAAACAACGGAATTGACTGAATTTCTGGAGATTAACTGAAAATACTAAAAATTAAGAAAATAACATAAGTAACATGAAATAAACATTAATAAGGTATTAAAATATACAATTCTAAGGGCTCGCATGTACAACATTCAGCGTTTCTCACCAGCCACCACAAAGAAGTTCCCCTTGTGTGCATCGTCCTGTCCTTGCAACTCCTTCATGGAGCTGTCCTTTAACAGTAGTTACTGCAAAACCCAACTATGTATGTAAAGTAAAACTAGGAAAGTAATGAATAATTCTCTACTACCCAAGCACATTAAATCAAAAAGAATCTAAAGCATAAAATCTAAAATTGAGATATTGTGTATATCCACCAGCAAAAGACTCTTGCAACAACTTCAAGATTTGTAGAAGATCCAAGCAATCTTGCATTTATTTCATGCCAGATACCCCACAAAGCAGCAACAAATAAAGTTTTATGATAGCCCGCAGTATTGAGATCTTTATACCAGTGGAATAAGTCCTCCAGTGACACAATAGAATCAAACTGTTGCATATTCCACTACAACAACTCACCTAACCATCTCCAGAATTTCTGTGAGAAACAACATCCAATAAACAAGTGATCCGTAGTATCCAAGGCACTATGACAGAGAGTACATCTAGCCACCAAACAGAGTTTCCTTTTTTGAAGATTCACTATAGATGGTACTTTATTAAGTAAAACAAAAATTGTAATAATGGACCATTGAGGTCTAGCTTTTCCCCAGCAAAATTGATACCAGTCCACTTTAGCTGATTGAATCTTTATAGCCAACCAAACTTTCTTAAAAGAAAACTTGCCTTTATCCCATAGAATTTTATCCATATCAGTATGTATTACCACAAATCCAAGAAATTCTCTAAACTGATATAAATCTTGGCCTTGCAATCTGTTCAAATCCTAAACACCATTCCTCATTAAGCTGTTCAAAACAGCTGTTCGAGAAACATTTAGGGACCTTAGCACTCTATGAAAAAATCTCTGAGCAACTGTTAAACCATTAGACCAGCGGTCTTGAAAAGAAAAAAACTGAGCTAGTTCCAATACAGAAACTAATATGGTTCAACATGATATCTCTCTTCTCCAACAAGATTTCCAAATAACAGAATGTGTGACTTTAGGAATGGCAGTCCAATAAGTTGAGTGAGGAATGTATTTATTCTTAAACCATGCCACCCACAACCTATCTTTGCTAGTAAAAAAATCCCAGGCTAAAACAACTTTAGAAGCATCCTAAATATCCATAAGTTTTCTCAAACCAAAGCCTCCTTCAGTTTTTTCCCTAGTAATCAAATCCCAACTCATAAGATGTAATTTCTTTGAATGTTCAGTGTTGCCCCACATGAAATTTCTGCACATTTTCTGCAACTGATTAATCATTGAAACTGGAATATTATAGATGCTACACCAATACAAGAAAATAGGGGTCACAGTTGATCGAATGAGCTCCACCTTACCAGCAACTGACAACAATTTAGTGCACCAGCAATTGATCCTGTTAGAAACCTTATCAATTAAACCTTGACAGTTTGCTCTCTTTAGACCAGATGAACACAGAGGTAGCCCCAAGTATTTAATGGGGAAGTGATCTTCAGAGCAATTCAAAATTCTCAATATAGACTGCTTTCTCCTCACCACTCTAGAGAAGGTAATACTACTCTTCTGTGGACTAACTTGTAGACCAGTTAAAATTTCAAATTTCTTGAACAGATCACCTAAGGATCGGTTCAAGAAATTTAAAGGATCGGTTCAGTCTAGTTCAGTTGTAAAGAATCTCAAACCGTGACCAAATCGTATCTTTACGGTTTCACAAATTTAAAACCATGACTTAACCAAACCATTAGCAAACCTAACCAAACTACCCAGTATGGTTTGGTCCGGTTTGGATTTTTGGTTTGACTAAATTTTTGTGCACCCCTAGGTAGTATGATATATTTTTGTAATTTTCTTGTTTTTTAAGGATCAAAACGTCTCTAACTACAATGAAGGGTATTATGAGAAAATTCATCGTTGACTTGTGTTCACCATTATAGAAGAAAGGTTCGTATAAATTAGTCTCATTTTCAGAAAAAGTCCGAATAATTCCAAAACTATAAAGGAAGTCTCTATAATTATGACAAACTTTAGGAGGTCCGTGTAATTTACCCTATACAAAATGTTGCTAGAAATGACTAGGGGTGCAAGTTGGGCGGGTTAGCCCAGCCCAACCCGAGCCCACCCCAAAAATTCTCAACCTGGGTTGGGTTGGGTTAGGCTCACAATTTTAGAAGCTTTGGTTGGAAATTCTCAACCGGGGCCCAATTCGGGTTGGCCACGGGTTAGAACTATTTTAACCCGATCCCAACCCGAATTTTATTTTTTAACTTTATTATTATTATTTTTTAACCGTAACTAGATTTGTAACAAAAAAAAAAAAATCATTATGTTAAAAGAAGCCGTCACCAGTTCACCTGTAATGATCCGGATTTTTACGGATATTTTTTTTTCCGTTGATCTTTTCCTTTCTGAGTTCGGTTTCTCGTCACTTAGTGTCATCTTGAGTACTCGGGAATGGTTTCTGAGACTCTTTTCCTTGGATTTACGACTTCCTTTAAGGACCGAGTCATTTTCAATTTTTCACTTTTGTGACACTTTTCACTTTTCGTCTTTTTCTCGGTTGTCACTTTGTTGGCATAACCTCACCTTTCATGTTCGGATTTGATTTTGGTTTCGCATGCATCCATGATATTTAAATTCCTTGCTATGTGTATTTTTACTTTTGTAGAAAAGCATGCTAAGTGTTTACTTTTCTTGTAAAGGGTATGGATGCATAACCTTTTTGTAATATTCTAAACTTTTGGAGTTTTTATGTAATTACTGTAAAGTAATTATTTTTCGTCTTAGGGATCATTTTGCAATTTAATTTGGAAGATATTTTCAAAAAGGACCTTTTTGCAATTTCCGGAAAGTGTGACAAGTGTCACTCTCTCATTGGTCCACTTGTTGACATTTGTGTGGAAACACTTTGAGGCCTTGGATGAGGACATGTGGAGGGTGGAGATTCACCCACTTGTTGGCCTAGGATTGGTGCACTTGTTGGCTTGGATGGTTGACAAGTGTAGGTTTGAGATTAAGCCTAGGATGGAGCCTTGGATGTGTGACAAGTGTAGGCACCAAATTTAGTCTTGCAATTATTTTTGGGCCACTTTGGGATTATGGTTTTAAGGAAGGGTTTTTGTGTAATTGACCAAGACTTGTGTGTGTTGACCATAGCGTAAGATCACATGGTGAGTGGAGAATTTCTAATTTCTCCACTCACATTTCATTTCATTATTTCATTTCCTTCCTTACCAAAAACCCTAGCCTCCATGGATGGAGCTTGAAGCCTTAAGCCTTGACCTTGATTTTTAAAGGTCTTTTACTCACCTTAGACCATTAACCTTGGGAGACAAAAGTTTCCTTTCATCTTCCTCTTCATAACCTTTTTAGGGTTTGCCATTTTGTGTTGATCTTGCCTTGGATTCTAGAGAGACACTTCTCTAGTGAGGTAGGGGATGTCATAGGGTTATATTCTTGTTTCTTGCATGCTATTGATGCTTATATAAGTTGTATGCATGACTTTTGTTAATTTGAGAAATTATGATTTATCATAGCTTGCATGTAAATCATTTTAAACTTGGTAAATGGCATGGGAATGAGTTAATCTTTGATATATATTAATTTGGAATGATTTAGATGAGTTTTCAAATCTAGAGATTAAATGAATTTAATTTGATTTAAATTCTAGTAAATGTGTTTTGCTTGTATTCCATTTTGGACTTGATATATGGTATGACCATGGTTTTGTGCTTGTTATATATTAATTTGGGATCATTTGAATAACTTATGAAATCTAGAGATTTAATTAAAATTGAATTAATTAAATTCTATATGAGGGTATCTTGCTCTTTTTGTACTTTTGACTTGATATATGTAATGAGCATGCTATATTGTTTAACATAGATTAAATTGAGGTTATTTGGAATAGATTTGAAATCTAGAGAATTTAATTATCTTGTTTAATTAAATTCTATCTATTGGCTCTATGGATCTATTTACGTTTTAGAAGTTGTTTCTATATATAAATCATAGATTTGGACTTCTTATGTATTCACATAGTTGTGTTTTGAGCATTGGATAACATTGTTGTTATATTTATATTCATGAGAACATGCTTTCTTTATGGAATATATTGTTTCCTTGTGTAATGAATTGCGCACTTGTAATTGACATTATATATGCCATTTTAGAATTGAAACTCTAAGACATGGTTTGTGTGGTTTCAAAGTACTTGTGCATGGAAGGTGGTTGTTATACCATATTATCTATATATATAAGTTTTGAACTTGATATATATATATTTTGGAATCTCTTGGGACATTGTTGTTGGGGTATGGCTAGATTTTGGCTCTAGTGCGGGAGGTATGAGTTCTCCCCAATTGAGATAGTGGGCACTAGGGGTGGTATGACCACGGGTTAATGCCCGGAATAACCATTGAGTCTCGGCAGAATTTCGAGTTTAGATGTCCAAGTCTTCCATTATTTGTTTTCGCATTCAATTCCAAGTTAGCAATCATGTTTATATTGTGACTTGTGGTTTTGGCTATTGGCGATTTTGATGTTGATAAGTACATCCATGTTTTATGATTTTAATAAATCATTTTGATGTTGTTAAATACATCCATGTTTTATAATTTTAATAAATCATTTTAATGTTGTTAAGTACATTCATGTTTATGATTTTTAATAAATCATTGTGAGCTTTTAATGTTGTTAAGTACATTCTTGTTTTATGATTTTAATGAATCATTATAAGCTTTTGATGTTGTCAAGTACATTCATGTTGTATTGTTCAAATGTAAATTAGGAATGATCCTATAGATTCATTTGGAACATAGACGTTAGGTGGCATGATCACTTATGTCGTTTTCGTTCTTTAGATTTCAAATTGATGACTTTGAGAATCTATGTTTGTTGTTTTGAATAACATGCTTGTATGTTGTTTGAATTGCATGAATAATGTGATTTATGCTAGAAATGATCTTAGGTAGCTTAGGATGCTCCCTGAGTCTCACATTGACATAGACACTAGGTGGAATGAATTACAATAATTAAATCATGCAAACGTAGGTCGATGCATGGTCATTTCCTACGAGTAGCTTTATGTTACTCACCCCTACAATACTGGGGCATATTTCAGGTACAGGATACAAGATTGGAGATTGCAATTGCTTGGGTGATTTGCTGAGTTGAGCTTCTTTAGAAGCATTCTTGTTCACATGCAAGTGTTAGCATGTTCATGATTTGTCGATGAAATGTAATTTTTCTAACTTGGAGGTTTGACATGTCAAATGTTGTAAATGTATTGTAATGAGGCCATAGGCCATTGTAGCACATCTACTTTATCATATTACATACACTTGCATGCTCACTTTGGCAAACAATACCTTCCTTGATGAAACAAAAACCTAAAGTTGCATATTTTTTTTGTTTGTTTGACCCTATTCTGTTACAGGGGCATTTTGGGCACTTCAAAATGAGTTTTTTTCATTTTTTCTCACGAGTCACGTAGAAAACTTGATTTTGAGGGGGTTTTTTTTTTTTGTGTTTTTTCATAAAACATCATCTTGGCCCTCAAAAATCCATATTTTTTCAGAAAATCCTTGCTGCCAGGTTTTGCAAATTTTTAGTACAAATGTAGTTGGTACTATTCATCGACTTTTTTTTGAAAATCGTCACGATCGATCCGAAACTTCCGGAGGTCTTGTGGGTGTATTTTAAGATTGCATTTTCAATTTAGGAAATTTAAAAACCTCCCGAAGCCCTATTTCCAAAACTTGGGCAGTAGCTCGGATTATTTTTTTTCCTCTTGACCTGATTTTCTTGGGGGCATTCTGGGCATTCTACAATGCATTTTTTTTGTTTCTGTCCTCATGCGGGGTTCCAAAAAAGTCCGTTTTGATGCCCGTTTTTACTCTCAGTTGCAGCAGTGGTGGGTTGTACTCGTCAGGCCGCCACGACATCATTTTTGTTTTTGATCTTTCTCCTTCGTCCGGACTCTAAATGATGAAATTCTTGAGTCCATTATGATTAATTTTTTATTGTCTTTCCAGCGGTGTGCTCGATAGCACTTGAATCCACTTTTTTGCAAAATGACATTTTGCCCCTAGGTTCTTTTTGTCCGTTTTTGAAATGACACTTCTGCATTTGTTTCCTTTGGGTTCCGTGACCTCATTGAGGATCACATTGGTGTCTTAGAGACGCATTGTATCTCTAGAGACCGTTGTTTTACCTTTCGCTTCCGCATTTCGAATCCATTATCGGGTCATCTTTTGGTCATCACTGACGCACTGGGTTTACAAAACTTGGGCCGTCACAAGTGGTATCAGAGCTCCTTGGTTTGAATACCTTGGACGACGGGTTTTGGGTGCATATCATGCTTTTGTTGCCAGGCTCTATGTGTTGTATGCTTCATGATAACATGTTTTGGTTTGATAACATGTTTATGTGCTTACGTGCTATATGTGGTATGCTATTTGTTTAGCTTGTTTTAAATTCTAATGTAAAGGGCATGACATGTGACGTATGCTAGATTAGAATTGTATATGCATAACTGTGCTGCATATTTGGCATGACACGAGATTGGTCATTGAGGCACGAGTTGAGGTTGATGGTGATTGTAGTCACAGTCTCATGGTAGTGTATATTGTTGTCGACCTAGTATTGGTTTTGAGGTAGGTGGATGGTCACCTTTTGTTTTAGGCTCTTGTGAGGTGAGTCATTTGGCATTGCCGTAGTGCTGGATTTGTTAGTTTTGGGCCATTATGAGGTTATGGACCTCTTGGAAGATTCCTCTGGAACTTGCGTTTTTCGTGGGCGGGTACGTTATGGGCGGGTGCATGGCACTGTCATGCTACCGTACTGGCTTGCTACAAGTGCAGTTCAGATGGAATCAGTGTTGGTTTTATTTTGATAGGCGTTGTCCTTTTGATCGATGATGATGACGGTTGTCTTGGGGATCAGTCGTAGTGATTGATTTGGTTGTTGCTGGTATGGCTATAGTTGCCATTTTCTTTGAGTTCTCCTTGCGTGATGACGCTTTTGGGATCAAGTCGATTGATGGATGTTTCAGGTAGAGAGAGAGAGAGCATTGCATTATTAGTGTCACTTATAGTGTCACCTTTAGATTCAGAGATGGATTGTTAGAGTCTTACCATTGTGGTAAGGGCTCACATTTGTTTTGAGACAGGATGTTATCGCACTGGTTTTGGGGTCAGTTTATGGCTAGGATTTGTCCTTCCTTTTACCTAGACACTCTAGGACATGATGTCTATAGGGTTCATTGTTGCATCATTTTTATCTTCTACAGTTTCATTTACTACCATGTTAGTAGTTTGACTATGATATTGTGATGCATGAGTAGGTGGAGGTCTATCCACATTTGTCTTCTTGTCGTGTGGTATTAGCATGCCTTTTTTATATGATTAGAGACGCCATATTGTTATTGTGCTTTAGTGATATGCTTTTGTGCTTATGTGGAGACGTGTTGCATGTACCTTTGATTTTTATCTATGTGAGTAGATTTTCCTTCTAGTAGTTGCATTCCTTGTCATATGCATGATTTTCAGGGTTAGTTTTCCCTTTTGTTTTCCCTCGGTTGCACGTGGAGTGTATGTGGGTTTCCGTAAGGGTTTCGCTGTGAAATTCCTTGCAGATGAGTTGTCACATTTGTTTTGTTTTGAGCTGTCCACTTCCCTAAGGTGGGAAGGATGCTTTATTTTCGTGGTTGTCATATCGACACTTGTGGGAGGATAGGGTTTCTTCTCTCTTCTTGGTTCGAGTAAGGGACTTCACAAGGAGTGAGTCTCTTCTCTTCGTTGCATTGTGCACTGTTTTGGGGTTGGTTGGCCGGTGAGGACCACTAACATTGTTTTGAGTCCTTGGTGAGGATTTGATGGGATTTTGGTCGACTTACTTCCATATAGGGGGTGAAGTCTTTGACCTTGTTGTCTTCCATTTCAGAGATGGAGTCATGGTGTTGTCCTTTTTGGGGACCAGTGGCTCCCTTTCTTTCGTATCTTCCCTTGGGGAGTTTTTGCCGTGGTTGTTGACGGAGTTGGGGTGCTCAGAGTGAGTTGATTGATGTGAGATCATTTTACGGGGACTTGTGTCCATATCATTGAGGATTTGTTTGATTCGTGAGGTGAGCTCGATGCTCTTTTGAGAATGTCTTTTGCAGACTTGTTTTGGTTTTGGAGACCTGGATGTGGTTGACTCTTAGGAGGTGTTTTGGAGGATCGTAGTCTGATATGGGTTGTTTGTGGAGTTTTCTCGTCCTAATTATGACTAGGCGTAGTTTTGAGGAATCGTAGTTCGAGTGATTGTTCTTGGATTGAAATTGAGGAATTTTGATTTAGCTTGGTGTTGCCAAGCACGGTTTTGAGAGATTCATTTTGTGACCTTGGTTGTTGGCATTTTGATGTGTGTGCCACTTGGTGGACTTGTATTTTGAGGATTTAGTTATCCATGATAGGGATGTGGATCTGATGTTTGATCATGGTGATCGGTCATGTAGTTGATCTATTTCAGGGAGAAATGTAGGCTTTTTGATGAAATGCCTTATGGTGAGGTTCGTTTTGATCTCTGGAAGTTTTGATTTGTTTCTCAGGCTTTAGATTCTCGATTGATGTTGTTGGTAGTAGCATTTTGAGACATTAGAGTTGTTGGTTTTGTTGTGTTGAGGATTTAAGGCCTTAAGCATAGCGGTACCTATGGCATTGTTGTCAGAGTTTTGGGATTGGCCAGGATGGTCTGGCCAGACGTATTTGGACCATATCTCAACTCTCACAAAATGTTGGTCTCCGTAGTGCCTTTGGCAATGATCATTTTGACATTGATGTCATTTGTATCGAGAGGTTTCATGGGTAGATCTAGTAGGGGGCAGGTTATGAACTAGTGCCTTATACTGTCATGCTACCGTACAAAGTTGTGTGTTGTGGGCGAGTGCTAGTTACTGTCGATGCTACCTTACTGACGAGTAAACGTGGGCGGGCATTAGGTACTGTCATTGCTACCATACATTTGAGTACGTCGTGGGTGGGTTTTGGTCACTATTCGTACTGCCACGTTGTGTTTGTTCTGTACCCCGATTGGATGCGTGGTTACTTTAGAGTTCTTTTGGTGGCTGTTTTTGGATCGGTTTGATGGTTCAGCAGGAGGGATGGTCACATTTGTTGTTTTCCATTCCTTTGTCTCACCTTGGGTTCTGTGTATGAGTTCCGATTCGTCGTGTGGCCATGTGGTCACTTTTCCTTCGAGAAATTGTCTTGTCATGAGCATGTGGGTGCAAATGACACTGGTTTGTGTGTTCCTTTCAGCTTTGAGGTCGCTGGTGCGGCGTGTTGTGTGGGGTACTCGGAGATGTACTCCGTAGTTATCCTGGTTTCGCCTTTTGTTTTGTTTGGGCTGGATTTCGGGGACGAAATCCCTTTAAGGTGGGAAGGTTGTAATGACCCGGATTTTTACGGATATATATATATATATTTTTTCGTTGATCTTTTTCTTTCTGAGTTCGGTTTCTCGTCTCTTAGTGTCATCTTGAGTACTCGAGAATGGTTTCTGAGACTCTTTTCCTTGGATTGACGACTTTCTTTAAGGACCGAGTCATTTTCACATTTTCACTTTTGTGACACTTTTCGTCTTTTTCTCGGTTGTCACTTTGTTGGCATAACCTCACCTTTCGTGTTTGGATTTGATTTCGGTTTCGCATGCATCTATGATATTTAAATTCCTTGCTATGTGTATTTTTACTTTTGTAGAAAAGCATGCTAAGTATTTACTTTTCTTGTAAAGGGTATGGATGCATAACCTTTTTGTAATATTCTAAACTTTTGGGGTTTTTGTGTAATTACTGTAAAGTAATTATTTTTCGTCTTAGGGACCATTTTGCAATTTAATTTGGAAGATATTTTCAAAAAGGACCTTTTTGCAATTTCCGAAAAGTGTGACAAGTGTCACTCTCTCATTGGTCCACTTGTTGACATTTGTGTGGAAACACTTTGAGGCCTTGGATGAGGACATGTGGAGGGTGGAGATTCACCCACTTGTTGGCCTAGGATTGGTGCACTTGTTGGCTTGGATGGTTGACAAGTGTAGGTTTGAGATTAAGCCTAGGATGGAGCCTTGGATGTGTGACAAGTGTAGGCACCAAATTTAGTCTTGCAATTATTTTTGGGCCACTTTGAGTTTATGGTTTTAAGGAAGGGTTTTTGTGCAATTGACCAAGACTTGTGTGTATTGACCATGGTGTAAGATCACATGGGGAGTAGAGGATTTCTAATTTCTCCACTCACATTTCATTTCATTATTTCATTTCATTCCTCACCAAAAACCCTAGCCTCCATGGATGGAGCTTGAAGCCTTAAGCCTTGACCTTGATTTTTAAGGGTCTTCCACTCACCTTAGACCATTAACCTTGGGAGGCAAAAGTTTCCTCTCATCTTCCTCTTCATAACCTTTGAAGGGTTTGTCATTTTGTGTTGATCTTGCCTTGGATTCTAGAGAGACACTTCTCTAGTGAGGTAGGGGATGTCATAGGGTTATATTCTTGTTTCTTGCATGTTATTGATGCTTATATAAGTTGTATGCATGACTTTTGTTAATTTGAGAAATTATGATTTATCATAGCTTGCATGTAAATCATTTTAAACTTGGTAAATGGCATGGGAATGAGTTGATCTTTGATATATATTAATTTGGAATGATTTAGATGAGTTTTCAAATCTAGAGATTAAATAAATTTAATTTGATTTAAATTCTAGTAAATGTGTTTTGCTTGTATTCCATTTTGGACTTGATATATGGTATGACCATGGTTTGGTGCTTGTTATATATTAATTTGGGATCATTTGAATAACTTATGAAATCTAGAGATTTAATTAAAATTGAATTAATTAAATTCTATATGAGGGTATCTTGCTCTTTTTGTACTTTTGACTTGATATATGTAATGAGCATGCTATGTTGTTTAACATAGATTAAATTGAGGTTATTTGGAATATATTTGAAATCTAAAGAATTTAATTATCTTGTTTAATAAAATTCTATCTATTGGCTCCATGGTTCTATTTGCGTTTTAGAAGTTGTTTCTATATATAAATCATGGATTTGGACTTCTTGTGTATTCACATAGTTGTGTTTTGAGCATTGTATAACATTGTTGTTATATTTATATTCATGAGAACATGCTTTCTTTATGGAATATATTGTTTCCTTGTGTAATGAATTGCGCACTTGTAATTGACATTATATATGCCATTTTAGAATTGAAACTCTAAGACATGGTTTGTGTGGTTTCAAAATACTTGTGCATGGAAGGTGGTTGTTATGCCATATTATCTATATATATAAGTTTTGAACTTGATATATATATATATATATATGTTGGAATCTCTTGGGACATTGTTGTTGTGACATGGCTAGAGTTTGGCTCTAGTGCGGGAGGTATGAGTTCTCCCTAATCGAGATAGTGCGCACTAGGGGTGGTATGACCACGGGTTAATGCCCGGAATAACCATTGGGTCTCAGCAGAATTCCGAGTTTAGATGTCCAAGTCTTCCATTATTTGTTTTCGCATTTAATTCCAAGTTAGCAATCATGTTTATATTGTGACTTGTGGTTTTGGCTATTGGCAATTTTGATGTTGATAAGTGCATCCATATTTTATGATTTTAATAAATCATTTTGATGTTGTTAAGTACATCCATGTTTTATAATTTTAATAAATCATTTTAATGTTGTTAAGTACATTCATGTTTATGATTTTTAATAAATCATTGTGAGCTTTTAATGTTGTTAAGTACATTCTTGTTTTATGATTTTAATGAATCATTATAAGCTTTTGATGTTGTCAAGTACATTCATGTTGTACTGTTCAAATGTAAATTAGGAATGATCCTATAGATTCATTTGGAACGTAGACGTTAGGTGGCATGATCACACCTAAGTTAATTTTTACTTTTGATTTAGGTCAACAAACTGCATGCAACAGTTGTTAGAAAGCACAAAAGCAAAAAGTTTTTGTTTTTGTTTTTGTTTTGGGTAAAGTACAGCAACACCCCCTAAGGTTTGTCAAAAGGATACACAGATGAAACTTAGCCTATTTTGCGACAAAGACACCCCGGTATGAAAGTCTATCCAAACAAGGCCTAAAATCTTCTGAAAAGAAAAAATTACTCCTAAATATTAAAATCATATTTATTATAAAATACCAAATATAATAAAAAGACGTAATTGCCCTATTTTCTATTTCACCTTGTTCTCCTTTACAGTGAAATTTTTGTGGGTCAGAATCAACCCTTTTCATCCTTATTTTTCGCTTCTTTCATAGCTCAGTAATTCCAATTCTATTGGTGAGTTTTCGCATGGTAGGTCCTTCTCATTGATGGGTTTTGCTACTCATGTGTTGTTGTCAAATGGGTATTGCTTAGATTTCTTGCATCTTTTCACGGCTTTGGTCTACGTTGTTGGTTGTAACGACCCGAACCCGAGGGTCCGAATCGCTAACCTGGTCCTTAGTCGAACCTGAGGTCAACTAAAGACGTTACCGTCCTTTCCTATGTCAATACATAATATATGTGTCATCGCAGGGTTTATAAATAATAATAATAATAATTAAAATAAAATGAGATCATAGCTACAAAATATGTCAAAACAGTCCATTAACCCATCAAAACCTGTAGAGGAATATTGTCCGCCACTTTTTCCCGTGACCTAAGAAATGTTAAAATGATGGGGTGAGCATAAACTCAATAGGAAGTGTCTTATGACTCCATGAATCCACATAAGGAATAGAGTAGAAGTAGATGGGATCATGCTTCGGGAAAAACAAGTAAAGTAACGATAATAATCAACAAATACATACGCAAGTCGTATAACCACCAAATATACAATGTATGTCAATGCAATGCCATGCTATGCAATGTCGCTCCCCACTTCCGAAACAATACCATTTTAACTTCCAAACCATTAGTGCGATCCGACCCAAGGTATCTCCAAGGCATCATGAAGGGAGGGTTGGCTAGCTTTTCCCGACCACATGGCACCTCCATGACGTCGTCTGGACCTAGATAGCTCAACCACACTAGAGTCTCTCTCTAACTCCCCTCTAGACCACACTAACACCACGGACCACTAGACGCCTCCTAGGTATCCGATTTTTCACAAACACTTTCGAAAACGTTTCCCTAAAACAATTTCATTGGTTATTAAAAAAAACATTTTTCCCTTTTTCTTTCCCAATGGATGCATAATTGCTTCATGCTTCACAATTTACCATAATTTTCACATCATCAAACCGTAACGACATTTCATACTAAATAAGAATTTTCTCGTGAATTTATAGCATGCTTTAAATCAATAAAATTTCGACAATTACACATATTAAATAAGGACAAAATCACAAAGGCATGCTTTCCATATCCAATCAACAAATCATACACACATATATTATTTACACATAACACACATAGAGATACACATCATATATCTAGCATTATGGTAATTTCTCAGGAAAAATTTACAATCTAGCATGCTATACTTCAATTATAGGGAATTAATTCACAAAAAATATAAGAGATTGCAAATTAGAACACCTATTCCTCAAATTGGTGAAAAAGCCCTAAAAATGCCCAATTTTTGAATGCCCAATTTTTGAATTCCCAATTAGTGGCCACATGGAGATTGGCTACGATCAAATCGTCGGCCTCGACACACTCGTCAACTTTGCCTTAAGTGGCAAATCCAAAATCTCAATGATTTAATGTAGATCAAAGCTTATAATAGTGGAGAAAAAAAAAAAAAAAAACCAGTGGGAGAGAATGGAAAGTTGATGAGCGCTAAATATATGCATATTCGAGCTCCTAAGTACGTATATGTTAGGGCCTAAAGTGATACTTCTATCCATTGTTAGACTAATTTATGCTTAATGTGTGTTTCAGGTATTTTCCCAGATAAATGGTCAAAACTGGGATTTTATGCTGATATCGAAGCTTACCGAGTCATTGCCGATCATTCAGAGCAAGCTGAGAGTTAGATTGGTGAAGTTTGAAGCAATTGAAGCCTTAAAGCTCGAGTCCAAGTGTTGAGGATCGAGTATTATAACAAAGAAAAGAAGTAAAGTCAACAAGGCCAAATGCTCGAGCATCAGTACCTTGATGCTCGAGCCTTACTGCAAAGTTGCTCGAGCAATACTGCAAGGGTGCTCGAGATTTAACCAAAGGTGCTTGAGCCTTGACCTTGAAGCTCGAGCATGTGGCGTCGGAAATTAAT
Organism: Cornus florida; assembly: GCF_030987335.1. Lineage (NCBI taxonomy): Eukaryota > Viridiplantae > Streptophyta > Magnoliopsida > Cornales > Cornaceae > Cornus > Cornus florida. Next base: position 29,357,750 of record NW_026775571.1, on the reverse strand, counting down.
GGGTTGATTTTAAATGAGAAGGCTATGCTCCAGGTCTCGTGCATCACTTCTATGATTGAGAACTATCAACAAAGGATCAAACATCATCCCTTGAAGCTCGAGCAATGAGCCCCAGATGCTCGAGCATCAGTACCTAGTGCTCGAGCCCAAGAAGCTTAGATCGAGTAATGTTAAAGGAAAGAGACGCTTCGAAAAAATAGTCCAACAAAATTGGCTAAGTGTTAATGTAGTGATCGATCACCATTCACTGAAGCTCGAGCATCCATCTAGTAATGCTCGAGCATTTGTTCCCGAAGCTCGAGCATAAGTCCTAAAGCTCGAGCATCCATTCCTGAAGCTCGAGCAATGCATGACATGTCAAACTAAAAAATGCGGATTCCTTTCTTTAGCCGCCGTATCTCATCCCAGTTGGGCCAGAAGACCTGAAAGCCCACCAAATACATATTGTCTTCTATAAAAGAAGGCGTAAGCCTTGATAGAAGAGGTCCAAAATTTCAATCTCTTTTACGCTGTTATTCAAAAGGCTGAAGGTGTGGTGGCTTTTAGGGTTTTTACAACCTTGAAAGTGCAGATCCTGAGAAGAGAGGTGTCGTCTGTAACGAATGAGATGAACTCAACATAGATGCTATCCAACTTTGTCATAAGTAGCTAATCCCTTTCTTAGGGCATTGATGTAACCCAACGTTATATTATAGTTTGATTGTTTTGACTCTGGGTTTATTTTAATATACAATGTTTTCTTGATTATATGACTATGAGCACTTGAGATAACTCAAGTGGTTTTTCATGCATTAGTAGACTATAAATTGTTATAACCTTGTCTTAGATATAATAATTTATATTTTATTCTCAACCTATCTTGTTGTACGGTATCTGGCGGAGCCCTGCCGGACACAAGGATAGAGGTCATATAATGGTGTTCTAATGTATTTTGCAAAAGAATGTTTTCATAATCTATGCTTAGGAAAGGTAGTTCATTCATACAGTAGTTAAAGTAGGTAGAGTAGGTAGGTGGATAGTCTACGCTAACTGCAGATAGGTTATAGTTAGCTAAATTCGTAAAACATCTTTATTTAAACTCTGAACTGAACGAATGTTATTGAGTTCAGTTCATTTGAAAATAGAATTGGTTAAAATCCCAGAGTTGATTCAATTGACCATAGTACAACGATTGTGGTGAAGTCAAAGCCCTAAGATCTTTCTCTCTCTGATTATTCACTTTAGTTTAATTTGTTTTAATTTAATATTTTGCTTAATGCAAGTCTGTTAGATAGTGACAACCAACAAACTCTACAACCAAGTTTTCTGTAAACCATGAAACTAATTTAAAGGCTAATACAAATCACATCTCTCTGTGGGTTCGACATCCTCTTTGCGTAGAGCTATATCCTACACGATATCGTACGATTACGAGAGACACATCAAAAGTGACGAGCTGAGAGAAGAGATTGTGATTCTGTAATGACTTAAAGTCATTTGATAATTTATGTAATAATGGTTGACCCCCCTCACTTTATAAAAATATCTTTTAGTATTATAACTTATATATATATATAAGAATTAATCACATTACAGCCACTAAATTAAACATGCTACCACATAAAAATGTATCAATTAATAATGGATGAAATGCAATGAACCCGTATTAAAATCTCCATGCTCAATGACTCTGGTAATGGGTCCCACCTATGACCTTCTGGCCCGAAAAAATGGAAAAAAGCCAAAATGGTAACCAATGCATTTTCAAGAGTCCTGAATTCAAGAAAATGCCCCAACCAACTCTTAAACACACCCGGCACACCCCACGATGTTCGATACGTAAAACGAGACAAGATGGAAATCACTCCGAAAAATAATAATAAAAAAAAATCCTAGAAAATGGAAAATGAAAAAAATAGAAAAAAAAATCGAGATCATTATATTCTACCCTCCTTAAAGAGATTTTGTCCTCGAAATCTACCCTCCTTAAGGAAGGGGGCCAACAACCACACACCTTTCTGAGAAACACCTCACAAAACCGCAAAACTAAGAGCTCAACAACCTTATTACTTTTGACACTGGACGTCAATAGGCAATCACACACCACTGCTACAAAAATGCAATGCTCACCACCCTATGAGGGTACTCATTACTCACGACATCAGAACACGAGACCAATTAGGCCCTACATCCAACTTTCAACGGACATCGGTCAACTCTACACTGCTACGCAAGACTCCGAAGCCAGAAAGAAAAACGGTCAGTAGACCACTGAACATGACAATATCCAATCTCAACTCCTCCCTAAAAGGACACACAAAACTCCAGACAAAGAACCCAGTCCATCTCATAATCAAGCTCAACTCTAATCTATATATCTCTGATAGACCAAACCCTCGTTATCTACCGCATAGCTACACCATCATATATCCGTACAAACGACTACCAACTGCACTATTCAGCAATCATTATACTAAACAACTTTAAGATGACTAAACAATAGATCTCCCAACAACTACATAATCATGAGTCACTTAATCAGTAAAGCGTACCATCCTATACACAGGACACAAATCCTCAAAATAAGATATTCAATAATCAATAATCGTACCACAACCATTTATCGGACACTTGGTCCTACCTAACACGCCTCATCACCCGAAACAAGCCACCTGAATCCACACTGCCACACCGACAGAACGTGCAATACCGTGCTCTCACTGTCACTAATAAGTCAAAACAATCATTGACATTTGACTCGACATCGTGCTAAAGAGGGATTGATTCAAGAGAAATGGTTGGCCAGGCCATTCTCATCATTGATCCGATCTCAGCACAGACGTTGTTCCTGTTCTCAGGTCTAAACCTCAAATACAATCTAACACAGTCCACAAAACAATCATGAGATTCACTCACTATCAATCCATTGTTCTACGTAACCACAACGGCTATACAGTCACACACTTACTCTAAAAATCCCAATCATACTTTAATCACACAACCCCTAACAAGCTAGAAATAACACAGCACTAAACGTCACAATCATCAACCGACGTAAAAAACTCTCTAATAATTTCATAACACCCATACTAGGTAGATAACTCCATAACATCATTCGGTTCAATTCTTACTTCTTTAAAACATACAATACGACTATCTTATGCCTGAAACCACAAAACTAAAGTCAATCATTCCTACTATTCTTCAACGGAATCCCATAATCACTTTTTAGTTACTTAACACTCATACAATACTAACATTTGTATTCAAGACACTGCTCAAATCAAACATCAATAAAAACATCTGAGTACGTGACTCCTATCATAACACCTAACCATCTTCAAGCTTACAACTCACAATACACTCCTAGCCATCACCAATAGTACCAGATACCGGAAACACAACCCTTACTCGGCAGCTCGTGCCGTGAAAACCACTATCAAAACAAACAGCATTAAAAAAAAACAATGACTTTATCTCCTGACTTTATCTTTCTTCGTGGGAGTGAGTCGACCAAATCAACCAAACCTTTTTCCGATGAACTCTAATAACATAACTAACCACATACATGTTCGTCCACCTACGGACGCGCACAACTCCTAAATGGAGAACAAGACTTACGACAAACGACGTCCTTGCTAGGACTAGAACAAACAGAAAGGGTAACGAACCCCGCTCTCACATGAGACTGACGATTCACACCTGAATGCACCCGACACATTGTCACACGCTATACAACAATTGTCTAACCGTGGAGACCCAATCTCACCCGAGATGAACTGAACTCCCCAAACGTAAGGAAAAGAACCAACCGGACACCAGTACAGAACTACGAACTCAAACCTAGGCGATTTCACCACCAGCGGACCGTCATATACTATCAACACGGAAACCTCGAATACGATACACCGTGATACTCATGCTAACCAAATCAAGTCAGATCCATACTACCCATTTGAGTACTAGGGTATAGCTCAACACACAACCATCGAATAAGAGCACCAATGCTTACAACATACCAACACTAGAAACGATTACAACCCATCGGACACCGCATCCCATCACTCCCAAATGACAACCCCTATGCCATAAAATGACACTTTACCACCCGTTCCATCACTACCATCCCGGACGATACTGCCTCGATCACCGTGTACACCCGACTCATGACCTCAGTCATAACAACCAACTGATTTGTCAAAAGAAAAAGGTGTCTATCAGGTAACATCATCCTCTCTGGCTCTAAAGACTAAGCTGACTACAATCGCCTCAACTGGCGCACAATCCCATCACCTACCCGATAACACACAACAACAACTCATACTCTCCAATCCACCCTCTGACTATACCCCAAACCATTTTGCTCATCAACACTAAACATCACGCCTAACGCCTCTACTACCATCATCCTTGAATGACAACTCAAACCACTTATCTCACCAGATCACCAAGTCACTACCAAGAAATTCCTCCTGTGACACCATTATAACAAAAGAATAAACATTACTCTCGATACCTCCCACAATAGCCACTACTTGCCATTAGAAAAGAATCTCTATATGGCAATACCATTCCGACAGATTCCTCAAAACAAAAATAAGCATAAAACACAGAATGTTTAACACCCAACCGTCTCCTCAAAACCATCTACAATGCAATCAGTTATTAACACTTAATCGACTACTCTGTCCATTTTCCCCAAGACAATTAACGTGTCTAAGTAAGATAACTTCACACCATTGGTTCAACATCATTACCTCTCCTCTTCACCATTCCTTAGAACACTCTTGATCCTGATAAAAGTCAAATGGGGTTACTAACCAGACTTATGAGATCACCCTCATCCCAATCATTCCAATCGACATTCCATCTCTTCAAATCCTTAAACAGTAAGCACTACCTCCTCATACCCTAGACACAATTGAAATACAACCCCAGTCCACATCTTTTAATTTTTGAAACACAGTTCATTAGGTAACACAGTACCTACCATCTATCACTTCATCCGTAAATGACAAAGCACATCAATGACCCCTTACGACCTACCTTATCGTGCAATCCTATACTACACAGCTAAAACTGACTACATTACACCACTTCGAGACTCTCTCGATAACCGTGCCAACCCACGACCCTATTCATCACCTGAGCCATGTAATCAACTCTCTGAGAGTTAATTACCCGTAACACACTCCCGTAGCATTTCGAAATGGAAAACACCCCTCAACTAACCATAACCAACACACTTCCTTAGACCGTACCAGAACATCCATAATACACATCTACAACCCAAAGACTATATTCATGACTCAAATCACCTCTGTCACACCTACCACGACCGGTTCGAAAAGAACCTCTGCACCAAACCGTAACCCAAGTCACAAACCCTAACCTCCTAAGGTCATACCTTTCTCCTTTGAAACCCGCACTCGCACACCTGACCTCTACGGTCAGAGGAACCCATCCACCGATGCATGAGACTTACACACAACAAAGACACCCTGCCATAAAATATGAATCCGTTCTAAAGTTACGCTTTAAGCACCGCGCAAAATGCAACAAGAAGATCGGTATGACTACACATCGAATTACTTAATCCACGAGCTTGGAATCAACACATTTCGTTCAATAAGTACCACCAATAACCCTGGAATAATTAAACTCTTCCCCTACTTAGGTCAAAACTGATACAATCATTAATGACACCACAAGTACGCTACCGTACCAGCAACCATCCCACACTCGACCGCATATATGCGCATAAGTACATAGGTATATATATATATACAAGAAACACTTATATCTATAAATATATATATAAAATAACCGGAACATAACCTTTGACACGACCGTGTACTATCACACCAGTTTAAACAATGAGTCCACTAAATCATTATGTGAAATTAAATATGTTGTTTATCCTTTTCATTATTTCATATAATATACACTTGCATAACCCGTGCTCAACTATCCATCGCATTACCATACACTACTTGCATGTCATAACCCACACTCACTACTTGCTTTCATATTATGTATAACATGCTTTCAATCATTATCACATAAATGTTTCACATACATGGCCATGTAACACATATTTTAACATTTAATCACATAAGCATTTGAACACATAGCAAGGAAGCATGCCTTTTAAAACCATAAACCCATAAGTAATAAAGCAAATAATCAGTTACACATGCTTTTCAAATAATTAAACACCTTAACACATAAGCATCTAAACATGCAATTCAACTTCCCATGCAATTCTAGGTAGGCCTCTACTCGTCGTCCTAATGGTATTCGAACCATTGCTCTGATACCAAATTTAGTAACGACCCCAACCTGAGGGTCCGAATCGCTAATCGGGGCCTTACCTAAACCCAAGGTCAACTAAAGACGTTACCGTCATTTCCTATGTCAATACATAATATACATGTCATCCCAAGGTTTATAAATAATAATAATAATAATAATAATAAAAAAATGAGATCATAGCTACAAAATATGTCAAAATAGTCCACTAACCCATCAAAACCTGTGGAGGAACATCATCCGTCACTTTCTCTTCCCGTGACCTGAAAAATGTTAAAATGATGGGGTAAACATAAATCTCAGTAGGAAGTGTCTAAGACGCACCTCTTATGACCTCATGAATCCATATAAGGAATAGAGTATAAGTAAATGGGGAAAACAAGTAAAGTAACGATAATAATCAATAAATACATACGCAAGTCGTATAACCACCAAATATACAATGTATGCCAATGCAATGTCATGCCATGCGATGTCGCTCCCTACTTCCAAAACAATACCGTTTCAACTTCTAAACCGTTAGTGCGATCCGACCCAAGGTATCTCTAAGACGTCGTCTGGCTCAGGTAGCTCAATCACACTAGAGTCTCTCTCTAGCTCCCCTCTAGACCACACTAACACCACGGATTACTAGGCGCCTCCTAAGCGTTCGGTTTTTCGCAAACACTTTCAAAAATGTTTCCCCAAAACAATTTTATTGGTTTTTTAAAAAAAACACTTTCCCCTTTTTCTTTCCCAATGGATGCATGAATGCTTCATGCTTCATAATTTATCATAATTTTCACATCATCAAACCGTAACGACGTTTCATACTAAAGAAGAATTTTCTCGTGAATTTATAGCATGCTTTAAGTCAACAAAATTTTGACAATTACACATATTAAACAAGGACATAATCGCAAAGGCATGCTTTCCATATCCAATCAACAAATTAAACACACATATATTATTTACACATAACACACATAGAGATGCACATCATATATCTAACATCATAGTAATTTCTCAAGAAAAATTTACAATCTAGCATACTATACTTCAATTATAGGGAATTAATTCACAAAAAATCTAAGAGATTGCAAATTAGAACACCCCTTCCTCAAATTGGTGAAAAAACCCTACAAATGCCCAATTTTTGAATCCCAATTAGTGGCCAAACAGAGATTGGCTTCGATCAAATCGTCGGCCTCGACGCACTCGTCAACTTTGCCTTAAGTGGCAAAGCCAAAATCTCAATGATTTAATGTAGATCAAAGCTCATAATAGTGGAGAAAATAAAAAGAAAAAGAAAACCAGTGGGAGAGAAAGGAAGGTGATGAGCTGAGAGATGAGATTGTGATTCTGTAATGACTTAAAGTCATTTGATAATTGATGTAATAATGGTGGGCCCCTCTCACTTTATAAAAAATATCTTTTTGTATTATAACATATATATATATATATATATATATATATATAAGAATTAATCACATTACAGCCACTAAATTAAACATGCTACCATATAAAAATATATTAATTAATAATGGATGAAATGTAATGAATCCGTATTAAAATCCCCGTGCTCAACGACTCTGGTAATGGGTCCCACCTAGGACCTCCTGACCCGAAAAAATGGAAAAATGCCGAAATGGCAACCAATGCATTTCCAAGAGTCCTGAACTCAAAGAAATGCCCCAACCAACTCTCAAAATCACCCGGCACACCCCACGGTATTCGACACGTAAAACAAGACAAGATGGAAATTACTCCGAAAAATAAAAAAAAAATCCCAAAAAATGGAAAATTAAAAAAATAGAAATAAAAAATTGAGATCATTACATTATTCCTTCCTTAAAGAGATTTCGTCCTCGTAATCTACCCTTTGTAAAGAATGGGGACCACAACCACACAACTTTCCGTAAAACACCTCACAAAACTGCAAAACTAAGAGCTCAACAATCTTATTGCTTTTGACACCGGACGTCAATAGGCAATCACACACCACTGCCACAAAAACGCAATGCTCACCACCCTATGAGGGTACTTATTACTCACGACATCAAAGGACAAGACCAACTAGGCCCTACAATCGACTCTCAACGGATATCGGTCCACTCTACACTGCTACGCAAGACTCCAAAGTTCGAAAGAAGAACGGTCAGTAGACTACCGAACATGACAATATCCAATCTTAACTCCTCCCTAAAAGGACATACAAAACCCAAGACAAAGAACCCCGTCCATCTTACAATCAAGCTCAACTCTATTCTACATATCTTTGATAGACCAAACCCTCGCTATCTACCGCATAGCTACACTATCATATAACCGTACAAACGACTACCAACTGCACAATTCAACAATCATTGTACTAAACAACTTTAAGGTGTCTAAACAATAGATCTCCCAACAACTACATAATCATGAGTCACCTAATCAGTAAAGTATACCATTCTGTACCCAGGACATAAATCCTCAAAATAAGATCTTCAATAATCAATAATCGTACCACAACCCTTTATCGGACACTTGGCCCTACCTAACACGCCTCGTCACCCGAGACAAGCCACCCGAATCCACACTGCCACACCGACACAACACGCAATACCGCGCTCTCACTGTCACTAATAAGTCGAAACAATCATTGACCTTTGACCCGATATAGTGCTAAAGAGGGACTGATTCAAGAGAAATGGTTGGCCAGGTCATTCTCATCCTCGATCCGATTTCAGCACAGACGTTGTTCCTATCCTCAGGTCTAAACCTCAAATACAATCTCACACAGTCCACAAAACAACCATGAGATTCACTCACTATTAATCCATTGCTCTACGTAACCACAACGGCTATACAGTCACACACTTACTCTAAAAATCCCAATCATACTTTAATCACATAACCCCTAACAAGCTAGAAATAACAGAGCACCAAACGTCATAATCATCAATCAAAGTAAAAAACTCTCTAATGATCTCATAACACCCATACTAGGTAGACAACTCCATAACATCATTCGGTTCAATTCTTGCTTCTTCAAAACACACAATACGACCATCTCATGCCTGAAACCTCAAAACTAAAGTCAATCATTCCTATTATTCTTCAACGGAATCCTATAATCACTCTATAGCTGCTTAACACTAAAACAATACCAACACTTGTCCTCAAGACACTGCTTAAATCAAACATCAATAAAAATACCCGAGTACATGACTCCCATCACAACACCTAACCATCCTCAAGCTTACAACTCACGACACATTTCTAGCCATCACCAATAGTACCAGACACCGGAAATACAACCCCTACTTGGCAACTCGTGGCATCAAAATCACTCTCAAAACAAACACCATTAAAAAAATAATAATGACTTTATTCGATGAACTCTAACAACATAACTAACCACATACAAGTTCGTCCACCCACGGACGCGCAAAACTCCTAAATGGAGAACAAGACTTACGATAAACAACGTCCTTGCCAGGACTAGAACAAATGAAAAAGGTAACGAACCCCGCTCTCACATGAAATTGACAATTCGCACCTGAATGCACCCGACACCTTGTCACACGCTACATAGCAATCGTCCAACCGTGGACACCCAATCTCACCCGAGATAAACTGAACTCCCTACATATAAAGAGAAGAACCAACCAGACACCAGTACAGAACTACGAACTCAAACCTAGGCGATCTCGCCACCAGCGGACTGTCATACACTATCAACACAGAAACCTCGAATACGATACACCGCGATACTCATGCTAACTAAATCAAGTCAGATCTATACTACCCATTTGAGTACTAGGGTACAGTTCAAAACACAACCATCGGATAAGAGCACCAATGCTTATAGCATACCAACACTAGAAACGATTATAACCCATTAGACACCGTATCCTGTCACTCCTATGCTATAACATGACACTTCACCACCCGTTCCATCACTACGTTCTCAGATGATACTGCCTCGATCACCGTGTACACCTGACTCGTGACCTTAGTCACAACAACCCACTGACTCGTCAAAAGAAAAAGGTACCAATTAGGCAACATCATCCTCTCTGGCTCTAGAGACTAAGCCGACCACAATCGCCTCAACTGGCGCACAATCCCATCACCTACCCGACAACATATAACAACAACTCATACTCTCCAATCCACCCTTTGATTATACCTTAAACCATTTTGTTCATCAATACTAAACATCACACCATAACGCCTCTACTACCATCATCCTCGAATGATAACTCAAACATCTTATCTCACCAAATCACTAAGTCACTACCAAACAATTCCTCCTATGACACCATCATAACAAAAGAATAAACATTACTCTCGATACCTCCCACTACAGCCACTACTTGCCACTAGAAAAGAATATTTATACTGCAATACCATTTCGACAGATTCCTCAAAACAAAAATGAGCATAAAACCCAGAATGTTTAACACCCAACTGTCTCCTCAAAACCATCTACAATGCAATCAGTCATTAACACTTAATCGACTACTCCGACCATTCTTCCCAAGACAATCTACGTGCCTAAGTAAGATAACTTCACCCTATTGGTTTAACATCATTACCGCTTCTCTTCACCATTCCTTAGAACACTCTTGATCAACAAGACCTACGAGATCACCCTCGTTCCAATAATTCCAATCGACATTCCATCTCTTTAAATCCTTAAACAGTAAGCATTACATCCTCATACCCTAGACACAATTGAAATACAACCCCAGTCCACATCTTTTAATTTCTGAAACATAGTTCATTAAGTAACACAGTACCTACCATCTTCATCCGTAAATGACAAAGCACATCAATGACCCCTTACGACTTACCTTATCGTGCAATCCTGCACTACATAGCTAAAACTGATTACATTACACCACTTCGAGACTCTCTTGATAACCGTGCCAACCTACAACCCTAATCATCACTCGAGCCATACAATCAACTCTCTGAGAGTCAATTACCTGTAACACACTCCCGTAGCATTTCGAAATGGAAAACACCCCTCAACCAACCATAACCAACACACTTCCGTAGATATTAGCAGAACACTTGTAATGCGCGTCTACAACCCAAAGACTACATTCGTGACTCAAACAACCTCTGTCACACCTACCACGACCAGTTCGAAAAGAACCTCCGCACCAAACTGTAACCCAAGTCACAAACAATAACCTCCTAAGGTTATACCTTTCTCCTTTGAAACCCTCACTCGCACACCTGACCTCCATGGTCACAGGAATCCATCCACCGATTCATGAAACTCACACACAACAAGACACCCTGCCATAAAATATGAACCTATTCTGAAGTTGGGCTTTAAGCACCGCGGAAAATGCAATAAGAAGATCGGTATGACTTCATATCGAATTGCTCAATCCACGAGCTTGGAATCAACACATTTCGTTTGATAAGAACCAATACCCAATAACCCTGGAATAATTAAACTCTTCACTTACTTAGGTCAAAACTGACCCAACCATCAATAACACCACAAGTACGCTACCGTACCAGCAACCATCCCACATTCGACCGCATATATGCACATAAGTACACAGGTATATATATACAAGACACATTTATATCTATATATATATACAAAATAACAGGAACATAACCTTTGACACCATCGTGTCCTATCACATCAGTTTAAACAATGAGTCCATTAAATCATTATGTGAAATTAAATATGCCGTTCATCCTCATCATCATTTCATATAATATACACTTGCATAACCTGTGCTCAACTGTCCATCGCATTACCATGCACTACTTACATGCCATAACCCACACTCATTACTTGCTTTCATATTACGTATAACATGTTTTCAATCATTATCATATAAATGTTCCACATACATGACCATATAACACATATTTTAACATTTAATCACATAAGTATGTGAACACTTAGCAAGGAAACATGTCTTTTAAAACCATAAACACATAAGTAATACAGCAAATAATTAGTTACACATGCTTTTCAAATAATTAAACACCTTAACACATAAGCATGTAAACATGCAATTCAACTTCCTATATAATTTTAGGTAGGCCTCTACCAGTCGTCCTAATGGTATTTAAATCATTGCTCTGATACCAAATTTTGTAATGACCCAAACACGATGGTCCGAATCGCTAACCGGATCCTTACCCGAACCCGAGGTCAACTAAAGACGTTACCGTCTTTTCCTATGTCAATACATAATATACGTGTCATCCTAGGGTTTATAAACAATAATAATAATAATAATAATAATAATAATAATAATAAAATGAGATCATAGCTACAAAATATGTCAAAACAGTCCACTAAACCATCAAAACCTGTAGAGGAACGTCGTCTGCCACTTTCTTCCTGTGACTTGAAAAATGTTAAAATGATGGGGTGAGCAAAAAGCTCAGTAGGAAGTGTCTAAGATGCACCTCTTATGACCCCATGAATCCATATAAGGAATAGAGTAGAAGTAAATGGGATCGTACCTCGGGGAAAACAAGTAAAGTAACGATAATAATTAACAAATACATACGCAAGTCGTATAACCACCAAATATACAATGTATGCCAATGCAATGTCGCTCCCCACTTCTGAAACAATACCGTTTCAACTTCTAAACCGTTAGTGCGATCCGACCTAAGGCACCTCCAAGGCATCACGAAGGGAGGGTTTGCTAGCTTTCCCAGACCACATGGCACCTCCATGGCGTCGTCTAAGCCTAGGTAGCTCAACCACACTAGTGTCTCTCTTTAACTCTCCTCTAGACCACACTACCACCACGAACCACTAGGCGCTTCCTAGGTGTCCGGTTTTTTACAAACAATTTCGAAAATCTTTCCCCAAAACAATTTCATTAGTTTTTTTAAAAAAACACTTTTCATTTTTTCTTTCCCAATAGATGTATGAATACTTCATGTTTCACAATTTACCATAATTTTTATATCATCAAACCGTAATGACATTTCATACTAAAGAAGAATTTTCTTGTGAATTTATAGCATGCTTTAAGTCAACAAAATTTTGACAATTACACATATTAAACAAGGATATAATCACAAAGGCATGCTTTCCATATCCAATCAACAAATCATACACACATATATTATTTACACATAACACACATAGAGATACACATCATATATCTAGCATCATGACAATTTCTCAAGAAAAATTTACAATCTAGCATGCTATACTTTAATTATAGGGAATTAATTCACAAAAAAAATCTAAGAGATTACAAATTAGAATACCCCTACCTCAAATTGGTGAAAAAGCCCTAAAAATGCCAAATTTTTGAATTCCCATTTAGTGGCCTAACGGAGATTGGCTCCGATCAAATCGTCGGCCTCGACGCACTCGTCAACTTTGCCTTAAGTGGAAAAGCCAAAATCTTAATGATTTAATGTAAATCAAGCTTATAATAGTGGAGAAAATAAAAAGAAAAAGAAAACCAGTGGGAGAGAATGGAAAGTGATGAGCTGAGAGATGAGATTGTGATTCTGTACTTACTTAAAGTCATTTGATAATTGATGTAATAATGGTGGGCCCCCCCACACTTTATAAAAATATCTTTGAGTATTATAACTTATATATATATATATATATATATATATATATATATAAGAATTAATCACCCTACAGCCACTAAATCAAACATGCTACCACATAAAAATGTATCAATTAATAATGGATGAAATACAATGAACCCGCATTAAAATTCCCATGCTCAACGACTCTGGTAATGGGTCCCACCTAGGATCTCCTAGCCCCGAAAAAATGAAAAAATGCCAAAATGGCAACCAATGCATTTCCAAGAGTCCTGAACTCAAGGAAATGCCCCAACTAACTCTCAAACACACCCGCCACACCCCACGGTGTCTGACAAGTAAAACGAGACAAGATGGAAATCCCTCCGAAAAATAAAAAAAAATATCCCAGAAAATGAAAAATGAAAAAAAATAGAAAAAAAAAATCGAGATCATTACATTGGTTGTTTCTGGTAAGGGTTTGGTTGATTGAATGTTGAGATATCAAAAAAGCTTTCTATTTTTGTTATGATTTTTTTGCCATTGTTTGTTTCTTTCATTGGATTTTATTAAAATTAGAACGGAAAATTTGGGTCTGATTTAGAATTTTTGCTTAATCTTGTCTACTTGGTAGACAATTTTTTCTTGGGTTTTACGGTTTTGTTCCTACAATTGATCATTACTCTACTCACTGGGCGTGTCATGTGATGCCCAATCTACTAAACCCTCTCTCTACTTTCCCAGCCCCTCTTTCTACTCACTGGCGGGCGAAGAACCGACCGTCCAAGCCATCGACCATTCTTCTCTTCCCTCTTCCGATCTCTATGCCATGACTCAATGCCCATTAGAAACAATCGAGATATCAGATTTTTCTTCATTCTCTTGCCTACCATTCTATTACTCTTATGATGATGGAAGCTTCATTGCTCGTCTGTATAGCGACAATTTATTGATACCCATGTCGTCGCCGGCGTTAGTTCTCCGAAACTTCTCCTTCTGCTGTGCTCACTCTGCCCTTGCCGAGCCCATTGGTGTCGCCGGGTTCGGCCATGGACTCCTCTCATTGCCGGCTCAACTCCACCTTCTCTCCTCAATTGGGTAATCGATTTTCTTATTGTTTAGTTTCTAACTCATTCGACAAGGAACGAGTCTGGCGACCAAGTCCACTTATTCTGGGTCAGTATTGGAAGTGGCGGATTCCGGCGCCGGAGAGCATGAATAGGGTTGATAGAGGAGGTAAAGGTGGGATGGTGGTGGATGCTGGGACAACGTTCACGATGTTGCTGGCGGCTTGGACAGTCGGAGAGGAGGGACAGGAAAAGATTACGCAATCGGTGAGAAGACGAAGAAGGTGGGAGAAGGAAGGATTTGTGAGCAGAGGTTAAAAAGGTCATTTTAACATTCAAATTGGTCAATATTAAAGTCATAGGGTAAAAATGTCAATTAATTGCCATTGGGGTATCTTTGGTTACTGTATCAAACTTGAGGAGTGTCTTTGTCCCAAAATAGGCTAAGTTTCATCTATATGTTCTTTTGTCAAACCTCAGGGGATGTTGCTGTACTTTACCCTATTTTTTTTTTTTTTTTTTTTGAGAGAAGGAAGAGGGGTTATTATTTCTAAGGGTTAATGAGATCCTTTAGATGTTAGACTGGACGGTTAGGATTAAGCTATAGTTGTGTAATACCCCTAGTTTTCAAAAGGATAAAAAAGGAATTTACTTATTTATTTTATTACATTTTTTTAATTATGTGATTATGTGCTTACGTGGCTATGTGTTTATGTAGTTATATGATAATATGATTATTTGCATAAATTGCTTATGTGATTTATTTGATTTAATTAGGTATTTGTGTAATTAATTAATTGGATGTTTTACTTGTTTAAATGATGCGTGGTTTAATTATAATTTTGTTAGGATTAAATGATTTAAATTGCTTTATGTTTTATTTTATTTTTATTTTAAAGGATAGATTTGGATAGTAATAATGGACCAACCCAATGGGTCGCATGGACTACTTGGATAGGTACGAATATTTACCAATGGATGGTTGTACATATATATATGGGTATATATGTATAGTTATTTTAATTATTAATTGTTATTAAGAGTTAACATTAATATAACTATAATCAATTTAATATTATATGTATAACTTATATAGTTATAATGTTAATAATTATTTATGTATGTACATTATCACGTTAGTTTAGTTAGCAGACTTTAATTATATATTATTTATTTATTTGTTTATGTTTTCTTTTTCTTTCTTGGTTATTGACGGAAGGAATTGGAGAGGGATTATGATTAGGTTAAATTATAAGTAGTATATATATATAAGTTTATGTCTGCTAGGGGTTTTTACAAACCTATCACGTAGAATAGAGATGGGTGAGAAATAGAGAGGCTTAGCCAATGGGTTCAAGGCCAAACCCTAGGAGGAAGAAGGAGAGACTGTTTGTGGGGTTGGGATAGAGGAGCAGGAGGTTCGACGGCAACCAAGATCGCCGGAATCAGGGGAAGAACACAGAGAAAGAGGTTAAAGGTTTCAATCCGAAATCCTTGATAGGCAAGTTCTTCTCTTACTCTCTCCCTTTGATCTGTGTTTCCATACACGCCTAGGATATTCCAGGAGACTTAAACAATTAAAACGAATTAATTATGCATGCTTAATTGAACTAAAACAAAGGAATGTATGCTTTTAGTTTCATATTCTAGTTTTGAATGATTCTGGAATTTTTGATGCATAATTAATGTTTAAGTTTAATCTTTGCATGTTAAAACACTTAAAATAATTTAATATGGATGTATGGGACTTAGGTTGAAGCTTAGAGGCCTTAACTATGAAGTTTTAGGGTTTACAGAGGCTGAACAGACGAAGAAGACGACTTCAGCAACAACTCAGTCACTAAGTTGGCAACTCAGCCAACTAAGTTGGCAACTCAACCAGCTCAGTTGGACCGCGACCTGGATTTTGGTTTTAATTGTCCAGAATTATTTCTAAACATATTTTAATTAATCTAAATGGGTTTAATGGACTTTGGAAGGTTCTAGAATGCATAATATACTTCGTATGCTTAAGAAATTAGATAATACGGATTTATAAATAATTTTTATAAATTATTTAATGGATGGTTAGTTATTTAATTGTTTTAACAATTGAATTAAACGTTTAAATGACTTTATTCATGATTAGGAGTTTATACAATTTATCTGAGATGTAAGTTAATTCTGTGGAATGTAAGTTAACTACATGCTATTTAAATTGTTGTATTTGCTTAAATAAATGCAAATGGTTATGTGTATGTTTTATATCATGCTTTGGATTTATAATTAAGGATTAAATGGATGTCGTGAAATTTATATAATAATTTACATGTGTTCAGGAATGAGGAGCGTGTCATTGCTAGTCTTGGTTTTAGTACTTTTAAATGGACTAATATGAAGGTGGTTTTGGCATTCCAGTATAATGTGATTAATTCATAACTCTGTTTATCATTATATCGTGCTATGGATATTAATTGATGAACTGTTATACTTTATGTTCTGTCAATTATGAGGATATGGTTAGTTTAAATTGTTTATCTCTACTCTAGCAATTTAAACGGAGGATATATGGTTATAAACATATACTGGATGCATAATAGGATCTTGCATATGTCTGGTTTCTATTATGATTGTTTCTGGATGTATTTGATGTTAAAATGAGTGTTGCATCATTTACGGATCATATGCATTATATGCACCTGTATGGGACGGTGGCATATGAGGAAGGAATTAGATCAAAACGCTAATCCTTACATATTCATACATACGGAATGGATTAACTAAAACAGTTAAATCCTGCATGGATGCATGTCTTGTCAACTAAAACAGTTGAACAACATATCGGATGTTTGCTTTACTTTTCTGTATTAGGAAGGATTTATATATATACTTTATAGTACCGTGATATGAGCTTGAGTCTCCTGATCACGGTTAGGGGGCGTATATCGCCTATGATGGATAACTGGACATAGTTCTGTTCCCTGGTAGGTCTAGGTATACATGCCCACTGTGAGGTGCGATTTGCATGTTACCTTCTATTCAGGTTGAGACTCAACTATCGGCTAGTGAGAGTCCTATAGTGTGTATTTATACATATATGGACTATTTAGCTATTGTTGGATTGACTAGGATGTATACGTGTATCGGATCTCTGCTTGGATTGTAGGAGAGTAGAACTTGTTTGTGGACCTGTCCCACCATTATTTTTCAGGTGTTTATGAGGAGTAGAGGTTGTTCGTGCTGAGCAGTGATCAATCTACTTCATTCTTCCGCTTCCATTTAGGAGATTTGTTTATGTTTCTACTTTCAGATGTAGATATTATTTCAGTTACTTATTTTGTTTAGATTTCTAGGGGTCCACATTGTATGGATTTTCAAGTTGTATTATTCTGGAGGATTAGTTGTATCAGAATGATTTATTAATCAATGGAAATTTTTCTGAGGTTAATTATTGGATTATTAATTTAGTTTCCTTTCAGCATTTTATTTTTAATTATTTATCATGTTTGTATTCCGTGTTTGTTTATTACCGATTTGTTTTTTATATCCTCGGGCATTCGAGCGTGGGCCTGGCCAACCCGCATTCGGAAATCCGGGGGTATCACAGTTGGTATCAGAGCACTCCAGGTGCAAGTGTCCTTAGGAATGTCTTTCGTTATATAACTTCCGCATGCGTCTCTTAAAACTTAGAGCCCATATTAGGATTCGTTGTACTCTATTTACAGTTCATTAGGAGGAGCTGATGTCAATTATATTTTGTAGTCACAGAATGTTTGGCACTGGGAGGAGTATTGGGTCCAAGGCGATAGCGATAAAGACCCAAAGAAGTAAAGGAGTACATTATCGATTTCTTTGTCAAAAGGCAGAATTAGGGATCGAAGTTTTAGTTCCGGTTGACGCTACTTTAAAGTGTAAGCCAAGGATGGATTTAGGTGTATGTGATAGGTCACTGCATCTTGGGTCCTACACAACTTGAGTTATTCTCAAAAAGGAGAAAAGCGAGGAGGAGGAGCCCGAATAGGATCCTAATGGAGGAGATTTTAGGGTATCCGAGCAAAAGGGTACTGAATCTTGAAGATTAATGATCGCGCGATGGTAATCTTATTTGCTAGAAGGATATCGAATGATATTAGTAGAATTGATATTGATCAATCTACATATAGTTAAACTTTCTTATCATATCTAAAAAAGATATATAAGAAGTACTTTTCAGGAGTTTGGGAATCGGATGGAGTTCTTATCAGAACGAAATACATGATTTTATATCATGTTCAAGAGAGCATGTGGATTATGCTATGACGTTCTATTAGTTTTATAAAGTCACATTAGACAGGTTACATTTTCGTGTGTAAGGAGGATGAGGGTTAAGCCTTGGTATTTGCTTAGGAAAACATATGTTGCTTTTAAGCAATGTTTAAAGGATAAATTTCGAGGTTGGAGGATTACATACGAAACTATAAAAGGAAATTGTGTAAAACAATTTTTCAGATTGGTTTGTGAGGAGACTTTTCCCTAGAAAGAACGAAGTCTTAAGTAGGAGTATATTTTGTAGTATTGTGTTTGCCATACGTGTTTTATTTTCGTTAACTATTCGGGATTTGGTATGTGGTTTAGTTGGGGACACAAGTATATGATCAACCAACTACTATTTTTAATAACATGGAGTAATAGCGTTCTTTACGCTAGGATTGTAAGCATGTGGTCATAGGATTTGGTAGATATACATAGATCTAGCCAATCTTTTGGACCTGGTTATGTAGCATTATGGTATGCTACTTGGGGTGGGATAGTTAAACTATCAATATGTGTCAACTAACCTAAAACGATTAGTTTGATATGCTTATCACTTGATATGGATTCGTGTTTTCAACACCCTAATATTGGTGGATGTTAGTGTGGCGGTATTCATGAGGTTGTGGTAGATAAAGACCACTGTAATGTCACTGTGGCTTGTTAAAGGTGTCGGAGGGGCATAACATGTTCATGGAAAGTTCAGAAGATTGTCCCGAGACGGAAGGAGGATTTCGTGCTGGTTTAGGTATTTATTTAAATGACGCTGAGAGAGGATGGTGGATTGATTAAATATTCATCAGTCTATTCGTAACCAAAATACTATTCATGAGGGTGTCATTAGAAGGAGTTGTCGGTGTTGCACATGGAAGAGGAAACTAAGTCTTAATCACTTGCGTAAATAATATGAAGTTTTTTTTTTTTAGAATCATAATTCGCAACAATTAGTTGTTGCTAGGAAATTGATGACTTATTTGGAAGATGGAAATGTTTCATATTCATTTAATGTTACATAAGAAGTCTGATTGATTCTTACTTTCGTTAAAGAAACAGGGTGTGTCAAAGATAGGAGGATGAGATTGATCACCTATATATAAAGAAGAGGTGCACGGTGTGTATGGAAAGGTCGTGGTTGTTGACTTTTGTTGAGTTAAAATGATAGTTAAATTTTGATAAATGGAAGTACCGATTGATTTTCAATATCGGTAAGGTTATCACGGATTAGTGGTGGATAGATTTAGTTGTAGAATTAGCTTTTGAAGATGCTCTAATTTAAACACTTGGTGCAGACGAAAGCTGGTGGTACCGGACTAACAGTACTTTCTGCAGACAAATTGGAAGGAGGATGCAAAGACTAAGGTTTGCAACTCTTAGTTCTCTATTTCATATAGGTGAAGATATGATGCATCACGCTATGCAGCAGATGTTTAGAGCACATGTAGGAGGAGGGACATAGTGATTTTATCTCCAAGTCTACTATTTATTAGATAGTCGAGATGGACCATCAGAGATTACTAGATCCTTGCAGCTATTTCTTATATTGAAGTGGAAATGACATCACATTTTTTCACGAATTTAGTTGAGGGATTTTTGCTTTATTACAAGGGTCGGGATTCTGGATGGGATATTGGTTGACTGATAAACTAAATCAGTTTCATTTGGTCTATTTTGAACTGGTAAGAAATCAGTTTATATTAATAGAGCGGATCACGAGATGACTTAGATGGATGGAAGTGGTGATTCACACTTTGCATCAAGTTCTGTCTGGTGAAAACAAATTTGTAAATGGATGTTCTCAACAACCGATGTGATATTTAAATCTTTCAACTAGTTGTTAAGTTATCAGCTAAATGTATAGCATGTGTAATAATGACACTTGTTATTACCAAGGTAATTAAGGAGGTCCACTTGGAATATCGAAGCTGACCCTGGAGGTGGTGTTACCTTACTCAAATAAAGCTTAAGGTACTGGAGGAGGATTAGTAGGTTCTGTAAATGCTATTGGAGTGACTGAGATGCGAAATTCATAATTTTTTCTCGGTACACTCAGACGGTTATAAGATACGTTAGGATATCAAATGTCAATTTTGGTGAACAGGAATGAGTAGGGACATGTACAAAATTGTCTCCAAGAGAAACACCTGTTAGAAAGGTGGAGAATTGCTAATTGGATATCATTGGAGATTTTTGACACTTCATATCAACATGGGAAAAGTGCTATTATAGCATGTGGATATCCATTATAGTGGATGAAAAGTGCTATTTAGAAAGAGTTCTCTGAAGATTTTGGAGCCGCAACTTTGCTTCATATCTTTAAATGGAGGAATTGATTGATCAATTAACTTAGATCGTGGAGGATATGCTTCAGGCATATATCTTAGGTTTTAGTGGACAATTTGGAAGCATTTATTTCGCTTTTGAGTTTTGTTTATGGTAGTATTGGCACAAGGAGGTTGGGGTGACAACTTGTTGAGGTTATGTATATTACAAGTGCAGACCTCTCATTTATTAGCTTGAAATGGAAGTAAGAGTTGTATAATCAAACTTCGACTTCCTTTATAGACACGTCGGAGAGAACTACTCTCTTTTGTAGTGGTCTGCGCGCGGTTGGGAGGCGACAATAGGTTTTGGAAATAGTAGAACTCACATACTAGAGTTTTCTATCAGGAAGTAGTTGTTCATGTTGTCTTCCATATAAGAAGCAAGGCGATTTTTGGAGGAAGGTCAGTTTTACTTATTAAATTGACTTTTTGAGGATTTTGTTTATCAATTGAGGCCGTAGCCTGTAGATTTGCGTTACCAAATAGTTAGCGCTGGATGCATAGGAGTTTTATGCATATATGCTATGAAACTTGGAGGAGTATGCATCATTACCCTTGACTAAAAATTGGGTAAGATTGAGTTGTTGTTAGATATAATTTATATGTGGTAAGGTTTTTGGGTTTCTTAAAAATAGGAACCTTAAATTTTAATTGGATGCTTGGAATTCAGTGGAGCCCATACACAGAGGCAGAGTCCACTTGAAATGGAAATGAATTTAACAGAAATATAATTCAGAGTTTCGTGAATTCCGAGGACGGAATTCCTTTTGTTAGGGGGAAAGAATGTAATACCCCTAGTTTTCAAAAGGATAAAAAGGAAATTTACTTATTTATTTTATTACATTTTTTTAATTATGTGATTATGTGCTTACGTGGCTATATATTTATGTGGTTACATGATTATATGATTATTTGTATAAATTGCTTATGTGATTTATTTGATTTAATTAGGTGTTTGTGTAATTAATTAATTGGGTGTTTTACTTGTTTAAATGATGCGTGGTTTAATTATAATTTTGTTAGGATTAAATGATTTAAATTGCTTTATATTTTATTTTATTTTTATTTTAAAGGATAGATTTGGATATTAGTAATGAACCAACCCAATGGGTCGCATGGACTACTTGGATGGGTACGAATATTTACCCATGGATGGATGTACATATATATATGGGTATATATATATAGTTATTTTAATTATTAATTGTTATTAAGAGTTAGTATTAATATAACTATAATCAGTTTTATATTATATGTATAACTTATATAGTTATAATGTTAATAATTATTTATGTATGTACATTATCACGTTAGTTTAGTTAGCAGACTTATAAATATATATATATATATATATATATATATATATATTATTTATTTGTTTTTGTTTTCTTTTTCTTTCTTGGTTATTGACGGAAGGAATTGGAGAAGGATTATATTAGGTTAAATTATAAGTAGTATATATATATAAGTTTATGTCTGCTAGGGGTTTTTACAAACCCATCATGTAGAATAGAGAGGGGTGAAAAACAAAGAGGCTTGGCCAATGGGTTCAAGGCCAAACCCTAGGAGGAAGAAGGAGAGACTGTTTGTGGGGTTAGGATAGAGGAGCAGGAGGTTCGATGTAACGATCCAAACCCAACCGTATCCGGGTCCTTACTCAAACCCGAGGTTATCTACTGTCACTATAGTCATTCCCAATTATAAGCTACAAAGGAACACATCATACCAAATCTGAAAACTGAAATATGGATTCTAAGTTTCTAAAGTCCTGTAATTTTCGAACTCATTTGTGAGCCATGTTAAAGGCTAACCCTGTCCCACAACAGTCACCATATGTATCTATAATGGTAATATCATGATCACACACATAGATAAAAAACCAAAAGTTCATTTACATGAAACATTACATCCGACTACAGTCTCTGAACATAAGCTTACGAAAAAGACACAAAACAAGTTTAAAATTTTACAAAACTGGTATATACAACAGAAAATTAACACAAGAAAGTCTGTTGAGTCCTGTCTAAGCCTGTGGGGGAATGCCTTTCGCCACTTTCTTTCCGTGTCCTGAAAAAATAATAGTAAGGAGTGAGCACAACGGCTCAGTAGAAGATGCCTAAAACGCACTCCTTAATACCTCCGCGAATCCAAACAAAGAATAGCGATAAGAAAAAGGGTCATGTTTGTTCAGGAAGTAATAATCATCATATAATGTGATATCTTAAACGCAACGAAATGTAATGTTAATGAGGTGCTAATGTCTCTCCCCATTACCCAAAATTCCATCAAACATTTTCCCTAAATTTTAGATTTTGCTTTCATTTCAAAAACACATTCTTCTCCTTTTCAAAAATATGTTCTGCCCCATGTAGTACCCAATGTAATGCATGAATGACACACTTCATAGTCTCATAATATCATAATGTCATAGCATTCCACATCAAAATTTCAGTTCTATACACCATGCTTTAATAACAACTCAACATGGCAGTTTTTAAAACATAACAACTCAATCATTCATTCAGCAAATCAGCAGTATCACCAAGGTACTTTAAACATATACAAATTATATTGATTTCAACATTAGTGTCACTTTACACAATACAATTGAGCATGCAATTTTCAGTTTCTAACTACATAATACGCACCATAAAAGAAGTTACAAATTTTAGTTTTTGTATAACAACAACAACAACAATCTTTACAACAAAATAGTCCCACATATGAGGTACGTTTAACATAAAATTTTCAGCTTGTAAGTTGCAACAACCCAACCATTATAATTACTAAACTTTCAGTTTTATACACATCAACACATTCAACAATTTAAGGAACTCAGCTTCAATTTTTTTTTTAAGCACACAACACATCATTAATATAGAAGCTAAAAATTTCAGCATTTCAATTACACAACATACTAGCTTGTAAATAAAATTTAATTTTAGTCATGCAATGCATGAGTATTACATGCTATTCAATGTCATGTTACATGCTAATTTCAGCCTCAAGTATCACAACCATAATTCCAGCTTTAGTAACAAACTATGAAGATAGTTTTTAATTCGCAACAACTCCACCAAGCTTACAACAAAACTATCCAATAGTTGAAGCAAATTAAACATGGAATTTCAGCTTGTAAGCAACAACAACATAACCATTGAAATTACTAAATTTTCAATTTAATGCACATAACACGACCAACATTTAGAAGAGCTCAATTTCAGTATTTATAATACATAACACATCATTGTTATATAAACTATAAAATTTCTTATTTTATTCACATATACATGCTTGTAAAAAAAATTCAATTCTAGGCATATATTAGTTTAAAACTTAAGAGATTAATTCACAAGAGGTAAAGGAATTAGGGTTTAGGACAATTCCTACCTCTAAGAAGCTAGCCAAACCAAACAAGTCCTTAAGCCTCTAAATTTCGAAATTCCCTAAACCCCTTGCAATATTGGTCTCAATAAGAAGCTCTTCTCAAGCTCATCACTTCTTCATCAATGGCTTCATCAAAATCTCACTTTGATCTCTCCAAAAACAAGCTTGAAGCTTAGAAGACAATAAGTGTACATAGACAGATATAGAATGAGAAGTGAAGATTTTGGAAGAGGAAATGTGTTCTGCTGAGAAGAATAAGAGATATGAAATGGTTTGGTCAAAGTTGACTTATGGTCCATGACTTGCCACTTGTCAAAAAGTGTGTGATGTCACCTTTTTGGTTAGTTACTCTTTTACCCATCTATAACCATTGAAACTTCCTCTATGTCCCAATAAATAGGAAAATTTGGTAGCATTACATTCGACGGTAACTAAGGTCGCCGGAATCAGGGGAAGAACACAGAGAAGGAGGTTTAAGGTTTCAATCCGAAATCCTTAAGAGGCAGGTTCTTCTCTTACTCTCACCCTTTGATCTGTGTTTCTATACATGCCTAGGATATTCCAGGAGACTTAAACAATTAAAATGGATTAATTATGCATGCTTAATTGAATTAAAACAAAGGAATGTATGTTTTTAGTTTTGTATTCCTGTTTTGAATGATTCTGGAATTTACGATGCATAATTGATGTTTAAGTTTAATCTTTGCATGTTAAAACACTTAAAATAATTTAGTATGGACGTATGGGACTTCGGTTGAAGCTTAGAGGCCTTAACTATGAAGTTTTAGGGTTTTCAGAGGCTGAGCAGATGAAGAAGACGACTTCAGCAACAACTCAGCCACTAAGTTGGCAACTCAGCTAACTAAGTTGGCAACTCAACCAGCTCAGTTGGACCGCGACCTGGATTTTGGTTTTAATTGCCCAGAATTATTTCTAAACCTATTTTAATTAATCTAAATGGGTTTAATGGACTTTGGAAGGTTCTAGAATGCATAATATACTTCATATGCTTAAGGAATTGGATAATACAGATTTATAAATAATTTTTATAAATTATTTAATGGATTGTTAGTTATTTAATTTTTTTGACAATTGAATTAAACGTTTAAATGACTTTATTCATGATTAGGAGTTGATACAATTTATCTGAGATGTAAGTTAATTCTGTGGAATGTAAGTTAACTACATGCTATTTAAATTGTTGTATTTGCTTAAATAAATGCAAATGGTTATATGTATGTTTTATATCATGCTTTGGATTTATAATTAAGGGTTTCATTAAATTTATATAATAATTTACATGTGTTCAGGAATGAGGAGGGTGTCATTGCTAGTCTTGGTTTTAGTACTTTTAAATGGACTAGTATGAAGGTGGTTTTGGCATTCCAGTATAATGTGATCAGTTCAGAACTCTGCTTATCATTATATCATGCTATGGATATTAATTGATGAACTGTTATACTTTATGTTCTGTCAATTATGGGGATATGGTTAGTTTAAATTGTTTATCTCTACTCTAGTAATTTAAACGAAGGATATATGGTTATAAACATATACTGGATGCATAATAGGATCTTGCATATGTTTGGTTTCTATTATGATTGTTTCTGGATGTATTTGATGTTTAAACGAGTGTTGCATCATTTACGGATCATATGCATTATATGAACCGGTATGGGACGGTGGCATATGAGGAAGGAATTAGATCAAAACGCTAATCCTTACCTATTCATACATACAGAATGGATTAACTAAAACAGTTAAATCCTACATGGATGCATGTCTTGTCAACCAAAACATTTGAATGACATATCGGATGTTTGCTTTACTTTTCTGTATTAGGAAGGATTTATATATATACTTTATAGTACCGTGATATGAGCTTGAGTCTCATGATCACGGTTAGGGGGTGTATATCACCTAGGATGGATAGCTGAACATAGTTCTGTTCCCTGGTAGGTCTAGATATACATGCCCACTGTGAGGTGCAATTTGCATGTTACCTTCTATTCAGGCTGAGACTCAACTATCGGCTAGTGAGCGTTTTATAGTGTGTATTTATACATATATGGACTATTTAGCTATTGCTGGATTGACTATGATGTATACGTGTATCGGATCTCTACTTGGATTGTAGTAGAGTAGAACTTGTTTGTGGGCCTGACTCACCATTATTTTTCAGGTGTTTGTCAGGAGTAGAGGTTGTTCGTGCTGAGCAGTAATCAGTCTACTTCATTCTTCCGCTTCCATTTAGGAGATTTGTTTTTGTTTTTATTTTCAGATGTAGATATTATTTCAGTTACTTATTTTGTTTGGATTTCTAGGGGTCCACATTGTATGGATTCCCGAGTTGTATTATTCTGGAGGATTAGTTGTATCTGAAGGATTTATTAATAAATGGAAATTTTTCTGAGGTTAATTATTGGATTATTAATGTAGTTTCCTTTCAGCATTTTATTTTTAATTATTTATCATGTTTGTATTCCGTGTTCGTTTATTACCGATTTGTTTTTGATATCCTCGGGCATTCGGACGTGGGCCTGGCCAACCCGCATTCGAAAATTTGGGGGTATCACAAATTTCGTTTGAATGATCAATTGTGGTGGATAGGTGTAAATACGCAGATAAGAGTGAGATATTTTAAAATAATAATAATAATAGTAATAACAATATGTCAATCCAATTAATCTACCAAATAAAAAAAATAAACACTGCCTTTTCAATATTTAAAAAATATCAGTAATATATACATATCCCTCATTTGCAATGATATTTTAAAAATCTTTTTGAAATTAAATTCATATAGTAAAAAAGGGAAAAAAAAAATTAGGCCTATTGTTTTGAAAAAAATAGAAAAGGGAAAAAGAAGAAGAAAGGAAACGGGTTGACCTAGATAACCCGTCTGACACGTGAATATTCGGGTTAAAGCCCACGGGTTAAAATCCAGATTTGTGTTACCTCGGGCCTGGTCGGGTTGCTGGCCTAAGTTGCACCCCTAGACCCATATGGATGAGCTTGTGTTCGAAATTCCTTAGGGCCCGTTTGGCATGCGTTTTACTTTAGGCGTTTTGTTTTTGGCTAAAACAGATATAGCGTTTTTACTATTAGAGTGTTTTGGCAAAAATCGGAAGCACGTTTGAGAACGATGTTTTGCTGTAGAAATGTCGGAAACAAAAATATGCAAAACACGTTTGGTAAGTCATGCGTTTCAAGAATTTTAAAAACAAAACATGTTTGGTAACTCCAACTGTTGTAAACAAAATAAAACAGAAATAAAAAATATGTTTGGTTATCATTATTTTTAATTTATTTTTATAAATTTTAAATTTATTTCTATATAAATAGTCTATATATTTTTAATAAATTTATTGAAATTTAAACACACAAACATATATATATATATATATATATATATATATATATATATATATAACCAAAGTGTAATTACAGAAGCAACTACTTTAGCGAAAATGTAGAATGTTAGTTCTAATAATTGAACCAATAATTTTAACCATTTTGCATGTTATCTTGATCTGAAACTACACTTCAAGTTATTTGAAATTTTTTGGTATAGTTTGTTCCTTTGGTGATGATTGTCCATAGGTTTGTATTTCATTCATTTTGCTCATTTTTCGCATTAGCGAAAGAAGAAAAAAAAATACTACACAGCTCTGATAATAATTTTCGACTCTTGTAAGTCTGCACTGGTGGGAATTTAACTTCAAAATACAAATTCTTGCCTTCTCTTTTGTAAAAAAATGTAAACCCCCACCAAATTATATATATATTAATTTTTGCAATAATCTATTTACAAGTTATTTGCAATAACCTACTTCAAATTTATTATCATTATACTTGTATAGTCCAATTCAATATTAAAAATAAATAATCTCTAGTCACATTTTACTATACTACATGAGAGTCAACATTGGTAAAAAAATTTGCAATAACCTATTTACAAGTTCTTTGCAATAACATGCTTCAATTTTATTATCATTATACCTGTATAGTCCAACTCAATATTAAAAATAAATAATCTCTAGTCACATTTTATTATACTACATGAGAGTCAACATTTGTAAAAAAAATTTGCAATAACCTATTTACAAGTTCTTTGCAATAACTTGCTTCAATTTTATTATCCTGATACCTGTATAGTCCAACACAACATTAAAATAAAACAAACTCAATTGAAAGCATAATTGAAATAGAGTGTATAACATTTACAAGTCCTGAAATATTCAACCAACAAATTAAACACGTTTAAGTTGTACATAAAATGTTTGGAACAAAGCATTAACAATACGTAGTTGTCACTAAAAATTAATAAGAAGTTCATAAAGTGGATAACAATGGCAACGGCACATCATCTTCATAACAGCACATGTGGCCTTCAAGAGAGCATCAACACATTTCATATCTGCAATAATAGCATTTAAGTTGAATTATATATCTGCAAAAAATATTTATATTACATATATATATTGCAAGCTCACAATAGCAACAAATATATTACATATAAAAGAAAAAATATACCATCACCTTCAGAAGGATCAAGAGTGCTGAAGAGAATTCCAAATCTGATCAGCAATAGTATTACGCAATTGATCCATTTCTCGAAGCTGAGCCGAAGGCACATGCTCAACAATCTCATCATCTTCACCATCACTTTGAGGAGGATCATTACCATCAAATATGTCATCAGGCTGATGCTGATTTTTGATAAAATTATGTAATGTGCAACAAGCCATTACAATCAATACTTGTGTTGAAAACTTATAAGGAGGCATTGCCCTCAAAATAGCGAATCTCATCTTCAATAACCCAAAGCATCGCTCAATTATATTTCTCAAAGATGAATGCCTATGATTGAACACTTCCTCCCGACCACGAGGTTGTCTAGTCCTACGGTATTCCTGAAAGTGGTAAGTATGACCTCGAAATGGGGCCAAATAACCAGGCTTATTGGTATACCCTGAGTCCACCAAATAATACTTACCTGCCATGTTTAGAATACATAAAGATATATACAGTATGATAAACTAACCATATATTAAGTGAATTTATAAAAAAATATTACCTGCTGGTGGAGCTGGAAAGTTCATTGCCTCATTTTCAGTACACTCATTTAGGATTCTCGAATCATTAGCTGAGCCTTCCCACTCAGCTAGCACATATGTGAACCTCATGTCAAAGTCACATACAGCCATTACATTTTATGTGGTATAACCCTTTCTACCACGAAATGGAAGTTGTGTACTTGTTGGCAGAGTTGCAGGAATGTGGGTTCCTTCTATAGCTCCCACACAATGCCTGAAGTAAGGGTAAAACCTAGAAGACTCTCTAATCTTATTCGGAATCACAGAAAAATTAGGAGGGGTAATGATATGGGTGCCCAACTGACATACTGCATGCAACACAGCATGGAAGTATCTAGAAATGGTTTCAGTGGAGTGTAGAAATCTCTCTGCTACAACACGATTCCTTTGATTATGAGATAAAGTGAGCAAAAAGATTGCCACTTGTTCATAAACAGTTAAAAATTTAGAATCCTTCAGCCCTATACCTTTCAGGGTACTACACAATATTCTAAAAACTTCAGGGTACATCCTAAAATTTTCATAACATCTTTCTTTATGGCCGTTTTAAATCTCCATAACATATGTTTCCCCTTGTAAAATGGAATCCCTACAACGCCTCTTTTGATAGAAGTTCTGCTCTTCTAAAAGAGTAGCAAATATTAAGACACTCTCATTATCTTCCTCATCGTCAGATAATTGAATTATTCTTCTTATATTGTTCCACACATCCATTGCTCTATGTAAAGATTTAATACAAGCAAAGCATTTAAGTTAATAAGCAAATCAATTAAATAATAAACATAACATTTAAATAATAAAACAAACATTTAAATAATAGTATTAAAGTATTTGAGTACTAGCAGGCATCCAAGAAATAAAAGTATTTAAGTTATTATAGCCATCCAAATGTGAGATAATAAAAGTATTTAAGTTATTACAGCAATCCAGATGTGAGATAATAAAAATATTTAAGTTATTACAGTAATCCAAATGTGAGATAATAAAAGTATTTAAGTTATTACAGTTATCCAGATGTGAGATAATAAAAATATTTAAGTTGTTACAGTCATCCAAATGTGAGATAATAAAAGTATTTAAGTTATTACAGTCATCCAAATGTGAGATAGTAATAAGTTAAACGATGACACAAAACACAATCATCCATAAAGAAAAACTCAAACATTCAGTGCCCAACCAATTCTTACATCCTCAGGTGCCGAAAGAAAAAATTTCTGCCACTTCTCAGAATCATGTAATAACTTTGATACCTTAGCGAATTGGGCCATCTCAATTCTAGGTATTTTTTGTAAAAGGAGCATGGAGGCGTCAAACATTTCATAATCTCTATCCTTTTTTGAGGGAGAGAGAACTTCATCATCTCCTTTCTCACATGAAGATACTCGAGTAGAAGTAGAAGATGCTTTAGCTGCTTTCTCTATTGCAGCTTCCATTCTCTCAGCTCTCCTCTCAGAATTCTCATTCATGTTTGACAAGAGTGCAGCTATACCAGGAGATAAAGCATCTCTTTTGGCTTTCTTACCTTTACGTAAAGGTGGGGGACTGACCTCACAACCCTCTTCCTCATCATCGTCATCATTGGGAGTGGGCAAAATGATTGTGGGTGGTGCTGTAGTGGATGGGTGGGCATGCATCCCTCTTGCATATGTGTTCCCAAATATAGTCGACATCTTGTCAAAATGCTTACATCCATACTTTTTATACTTATTTGCATTCGTAACAACCTACAAATTTTGTTACAATATTAACCACATAACCAATAATATACAAGATTTTATTATTTATTTATAACTAATAATTAAATTACTAACCTTGCACAACCTGTCCCATCTCTCTTCCTCAACTATAACCATGCCCGTCTCATGGTTATATCCCACGCCAGTCTCCGATAATAATTTCTTAAACTCAGTATAAATTTTCCTCAAACCATTAAACTTATTCCGAAGTTGGGTTAAACCAAATTTTCTCCCCGTGTGAACATTCATTTGTTTGACTAAATTACTCCAACCACTTTTACTAAATGTTGTGCCACTACGATTATTAGCCTTAACTTCTTCCACCATAATATTCACGAATTTTTCAATGAGTGACTCATCCCATAACAATTTTCCATCGTTCGTAACTTCAGCCACTTCTTCAATTGTGAGAGAATCACCGCATTGTTCCACATTCTCAACATTCATATCCATTTAACATATTAATAACAACACAATAATTAATAACAAAAAAAAATAATAGTACACATACGTGAGAGGAGAAAGGAAGCACTCTTACTCACAAAATTTCACTAATAATTTTGGGTGAGATTTGTCCAAACTCAAAGGAGTTTCAATGATATTGTAATCCAAACTTAGGGGTGTATGTGAAATT
The DNA here is from genome assembly GCF_030987335.1 of Cornus florida. Taxonomy (NCBI): domain Eukaryota; kingdom Viridiplantae; phylum Streptophyta; class Magnoliopsida; order Cornales; family Cornaceae; genus Cornus; species Cornus florida. The sequence goes on along the minus strand of NW_026775571.1, from coordinate 29,325,428 downwards.
CGCCCTAAAATGTTAGTACTTTGACATTTGAGACAGGTTTGTCATGCATGTCACTGTGGTAAACAAACAAGTAGTATTAAAGAATGATCAATTGATAGGTTAAACCACAGAGGCCTCTGCTTTCTTTGGAGATTGGTATTTCCCAAAATAATATGTTCTTCCAAACTACAGGGAATTATATAAATTATGTGTGTTGCATTCAACCATTTTATGAAATATAGGTCAAACAAAAGAATGAAATTGACATTTCAAAGAACCTCTTTCTAATAGAAGAAAAGTAACTTTGTCCAAGTAAAAAACAAGTCTGTTATTCTACCACAGACACTATTACCCATAATATAACCATTTGTACATGTTAAAATTTGTATGTAAAGGTTAGGGAGTGCAAGTCTGTTCAAACTCTTTTCCTTCATTGCATGGGAATCAATTGGATGTTTCTAAGGAACAAGACACCTTTTATACATTTGCTAGAAAGAGCTTATGATTTTAGGTTTTACTTAGTTCCTAGGAAACATACATATAGTTAATATGGCATAAGTGCTGGAAAGCCCTACGAGAAGTTCACACATTTAATAAAGAATACTGAATCAAAATATAAAAAATAAAAAACAAGAAGAGAAAGGAGAAATTGGTGATAAATATTACAATATTAGGTATTTTACTAAAGGGAAATATGGTCATTTCATTGTAATAGCAATTGTATATATATACACATACGTGAGAGGAGAAGGGAATCACTCTTACTCACAAAATTTCACTAATAATTGTGTTTTCTTATTCTAGAAATCATAAATTCAATAAGAGTAAAAGATACAGATATTCTTCTGAACTTATGCATGTATATTTAAAAGTATGGGAAATGACATAATGATAAAGACTGAACCAGAAAAGGTGGGTGTGCATAAGAAGCTTACCTCTTTTTGGTGCTGTGAATCTAATGAGAAGAAAAGCTACCAACTCAACAAGAGATATCAAACTCCAGTTCAGTAAAGCAGCTGCAAGAAGGAAGGGTGGAAGAGGTAAAAACAATTATTATTCCAGTTAAAAAGAATGATAAAAATGTAACTAAATATTTAAATATATATCTATAATGCATTGATTATGTTTAATGTTTCAACATGCTACTGCTTATCATAAACATGAATTAGGCATAATCATAGTGACAAAATAATAAAAGAGAATGACTTTGAGAGCCTAACTACAAATAGCCACTAAAGAAAGAATTGCAGTAATAATCTCCGGTGACATGCATAGGGGAAAATGACAAGGAAATTCATATTTTAACTACTTTATAGCCACGTTAGAGACACAATACTTGCATGTCAAACACCTAAATGAAACGCCAATTTCCAATTAATTTGCTTCAGGGTCAACATGTGAGAAACCTTAAGTTAACCCAACAATAGATTCCTAAGTCTCTTGGTATATCCATTGTCGTACATATAATATTTAACATTTGCTCTTGTCCATTACAGAGCACGATCTGAATCAACTAGTGTGGATGCTAACTGGACTAATTTCTATTCCCCACAATTAAAATCCATCGTCTTTCCTTTTTCTCCTTCCTCAGTTTATATAGTTTCAAAGTTTGCTTTGGTACTCCTCCCCTCATCTAGAAAACTTGTTTCACTTTGGCAGTTAAAAGGATTTTCGAAAGGATATATATTCAATACCATTGGTTTTATTTATTCTCCTTTCCATCAGATCACTTGACTGAAATTACATAATAATTCCCCTCTCAACAGAAAAGATATTCAGGATTTAGAATTGAAAAGGTAGGACAATAAAACCAGACAAGATAATAGTCATGTTTACAACCTTGTATTCATAAACACTTAGAGTTGATTAATGTTTTGTTCCCGTTTTCAATTAGTACCAGTAAAAGTATCATCATGATTCGATTTGAATCCATGATTAAAATATGGTGGTGGGGGGTGGAAGTTAGCTTCTATAACAAGTAGATACGAGTGACATGAGCTAACCAGTATTTATGCTAAAATAGGGAACAAATTATCCTTAGATGCCTCTTAATCTTGCTCCTAGATTTACTGTGGTCTGATTAATATATTGAGGACTTCCATTGTAGTTACATAACAATAGGCATTCTATATTTAAAAGGATAAGCCAGACTATGAAATTAAACAACCAAGCCAAATTGGAGAGAGGAAAAAGAAAAGTTTGAACAGAGAAACAAAGTTCACAACAGTCATTTATACAAATATGTATTTACTCTCTTCTTTTACGACCAATTATGCAAAAATCTCAATAACCATTTTTTTTTAATAGCCCAAACGGACTACTATACACATCAGAGAATCTCTTATTGTTTTCTAGCCTAAATCTTTAAATGTATCATTTGCATTCCACATCTAATTGTTCCTTTTTCTATTTTTGGAATCTTTAGTTGAAGTGTTGGCGTCTCATGCACAAGTAGAACCTAACACTCTTGACTGGCATTTTAATGATTTAAAACATTTGTTGCATATGCTTATATAAGGTATTCAAGTAAAAAGACAGTACATAACATATGAATTCATATTCATATATAAGAAAAAGTTCAACACTTAGAAATTAAATTACCAGAAGGGGCTTTGCCCTCAGAGATTGAAGTGGACTTGAGTTGGTCTGAGACTTTATCAGCTTCCTTTGAATTTGCCTCTGAAACATGAATAGAAAAACAAAGTATACAAATTATTTTATATATCAAGATATATATATATATATATATATATATATATATATACATATGAATAATTGTGTCAGATTTACGATTAGGGTTTAGGAGGTTGTGGATGACCTTTGGGAAGATCAGGGTAAAGGTCGGGTACATTCAAAATCTGGTCCAAACTCACAGTACTCTATAGGTAAACAGCACATCCCGCAGTACAAGAAGCGGGCTGGTTGGGGTTTCTCCGCCATTTCAAATCTCTCTCTATATATATCTATATATCTATTTTTCTATCTAGATCGAAGCCCTTCTTTCTCTCTCTCTCTCTATATATATATATCTAATAATCGTTTTCGGCAAGAGTATTGAAGAAAAAAATGGGGAAGAACGCATACCTTGCCTTGCAGAGGCAGATCTCGAGCTACTGCTCTTACAGTCAATATCGCGTTTTCATCGCCTCCCAAATCGCCGTCTAGGGTTTCAAAGGAGAGAGATTGTAGTCGGGCCAAATGTTGCAAACTTTTACTTCCTCCCCTACAATTTTCATTGTAACTTACTTCCTCCGCTACAGTGGTTTTGTTGGGCCAACAGTATTGAAACAACAAAAAACACCATTTTGGTGTTTCACTTTTGGGCCTAAATTTTGAAAATATTTTAGCACTGTTTAAATCAAAACAATAGCTACCAAACATGTTTTTGGGCCTGAAATGAAGCCCTGCAACAGAAACACCAAAACAAAACAGCAACCAAACGGGCCCTTAATGGACTGGCTTTCCATCGAAAACCTTAAACCCTTTGGTGCCAATAGTTATGCGCTTATGGCAAAGAGTTAGGAGACACAGCATGGGTCCGTGTGGGTGATGTGCGACTGAAGAAGAAAGACGCCAGTGAAGAGATCTAAACACATTTGCTCCTCTTTTTCCGAGCATGGGTCCGTGTGGGTGATGCGCGACTGAAAAAGAAAGGCGCCAGTGAAGTGATCTAAACACATTTGCTCCTCTTTTTCGCGCCACATACACATTCATAAATCCTAGCAAGATGCAGCAGCAGCTAAAGATGTCAGACCTTCCTATGGAAATGTTGGCCAACATACTATCAAGATTGCCGGTGAAACCCCTTCTGCAGTATAGGTGTGTATCAAAACCATGGCTTGCTCTGATAGATAGCTCCTATTTCATCAATTTGCATCTCAATCGATCCATCGAAACCAATGCCAACCACAGCCTCATTTTTATAGATGGCGATCTCTACTCTACAGACTTCGACTCGCTCAATCGTGCCGTGAAGCTTGACCACCCGAAGTCCCACAGATATAGAACCGGAGTAGTGGGCGCTTGCAACGGCTTGCTCTGTTTGATACAACGTTTTAGAACTATATCATATTCAACGGACGAAATTGTCTTGTGGAACTTCTCGACCAGAAAGCAGCACAAGTTACCGTTCGCTTCAATCGAGCTCCGGTACGAATTAAGCAATTGGTCATCGTTTATAGTTTATGGCTTTGGGTTTGGGTACGATTCTGTCCATGATGACTACAAGTTGGTACAGCACTACGTTAAATATGACAATTCATTATGAATTCTTGGCGAATGATTCAAGATTTCCCCTATTACCTCCCATACGACCCATGCCTGCAGTGTTTGTTAGAGGGGCTTTGCACTGGGTTGTGTGTGGAGAACCCAGGTCGGATAAGCGAAATTTGATTGATGCTTTTGATCTTGGGGTTGAGAAATACCGGTTGGTGCCACAGCCTGATTATTTGGTTGATAAGGATTTTCTTCTGTGTCCGGGATCATTAGGAGGACGGCTTTGCATAAATTGCAATTATGATGGAAACTATGTTGATATATGGGTGATGAATGAGTATGGGGTAAAAGAATCTTGGACTAAATTGTTTTCTGTAGTGCAATTTGGTTATGGGAGGCCTCTGGCATATTCAAGGACGGGCGAGAAAGTACTTCTGAACCAGGACCATTCAAATCTTTTTTGGTTGGACTTGAAAAGGAAAACAGTCAAGAAAGTTAGGATTCCTGGTTCGCCGACTTTCTTTGATGATTCCATTTGTGTGGGAAGTCTAGTTCCAATCTGCGCTGGGAGCAAGAAGAATAGAGAGGAGAGGTAATACCAAATTAATCAATTTTTATTCTGTTTGCTCTGCCTGAATTATCATCAGACATGGCGATTAGAGTTGATAGCTTTACTATAGGTGGATTGCAGTAAATTTTTGTACAGTTTTATGATATTCAGTTCTCTGGAAACTGAACCAAGTAGGCCCTATATTTACTATGATTTTGAGAGTTGGAACCTTATGTAGTTGAATATTTCCATGTTTACTCATATATTGCAGCTTCTTAAGTTTATTCAATTTTCATCCATCTAATATGCCAATGATCTTTGATTTAATGAGCGTGTGAACGAATTTTAATAGAAAATAATAGGGCAGTGTTTATGTCAGAATTGCTTTTTTATGGGATGAATGAAGGTGTGCATTATTTTGTCTCTTAAGTTTATTCTTACTGGGCTTTTGTCAAATGGTTTTTAGGAGCGAGATAAACTGGTGTTGATTACAGGTCCTCAGGCTATTATGTCTGCTTTATTATCTCCATTTTTTTGAAGTAAAATGATGTCACATTTTCTCTCTTTTCTGTTTGATTCTCACTCTCATAATTAACTGCACTGAGTTATGAGGTAGATTTCAATTTGATTTGTATGCACGCTTGCAATACAAGTAGCTTTTTATTTCACATAACTTGTTATTGGTTTAGGGTAATGCATTCTTATCTTAATTTATTAAGATATAATGAATGATTAATGGTGCTTCAGATTTTAGCAGCCAATTTTTAACTACAAATGATGTCTCATGAGCAATTGTTAGTAATAGTTTTTGAAGAATTTAGGTTCCGTTACATAGGCATATTTACCTTTTAGCACCGAGTTTGTCACATTTGACATAGATTGCTTGTGAAGAATTTAGGTTCCGTTACTTAGGTGATCCCTCATCGAGGGCCATCGCTGTATATTGATGAGGAGTCCGTTGAAGGGAGAAGAGCGATGCTTTTGTCCTGTTTGGTTGGACGATTTGATAAAGAGGTTGGGGGGAGTGATTGAGTAGAGGAGTGGGTGGCACGGGCATATAATACGTCCTGTGGGGTGGGAAAGGGAATCCTCAGAATGCCCATCTAAGGCAAGGATGTGTGCAAGTTGCCAAATGGTATGCTCCTATCTCTTAATGTGTAATTTACAGAGGAATGTGGACTTTAAATCTTGAAGGCAGCACTGAAGATACAAAAACATCAGTGTGTGATCTTGGAATCCATTTTTCTGAAGTAAAATGACATTCTCTCTCTTTTCTGTTTGATTGCCTCTCTCTCATAATTAACAGCACTGACTTATGAATTAGATGTCAATTTGATTTCATGTGATTTCCGTTCACCCTTGCACGTATGATACGTGCAGCTATTTATTTCATATAACTTATTATTGGTGTAGGGTAATTCTTATCTTAATTTGCTAAGGTATAATGAATGATTAATCATGCTTCAGATTTTAGCAGCCAGTTTTAAACTGTGAATGATGTCTTTGTCAGCAATTGTTTGTTATGGCTTTTGGAGAATTTAGGTTCTGTTACCTAGGCATATTTACCTTTTAGCACCGAGTTTGTTGCATTTGACATTGATTACTTGCATCTGGTTGGTGATTTTCAATGGCAAAATTAATTTTGAATTTCATACGGCTAAGACTCACCACTGATGTGCATTCCTTCTATTATATGGATTCCATGTAGAGGGTAGATGACCTTTTATGGGCCTGTGGTAGTTTTACATTTCTGATCATCTGCAATTTTTTTTCCTAAGTGATTGTGGAAAAAATTTATTGATATGAACAAAAAAGTACAAAGAGAGGAGAAGGGCATACCCTTGCTATCAAGGCTTTAAACAAATGGGTCCTTAGCTCAGTGGTAGGGCATTTGACTGCAGATCATGCGCATGTTTTTAATTCATTAATTTCCTGCGATATTCCTAACCATGACCAAGTCCGAACTTCTCATTTGTTTATTAATTTCCTGCTACATTCCTAACCAAGACCAAATCTGAACTTCTCATTTGTTTATTAATTTCCTGCCATATTCCTAAGCAAGACTCCACTAAACTTCCCATTTGTTTATTTTCTTGTTGGTTGACCACAAATTCATGACTAAATTGGTCGGGTTCATTTTGTATTGAATTTCATTGTGGTTCACAGCATTTCTTCCTGTGGCTTCCTATGAAACTTTTACAAATTTTTTTAGGAAATTGATGACTGATCTGGATTTAGGAGGTGCTAGTGTTGACATGGATTTAAAGTTGAAACTCTATCTAAAAGCAAGATGAGCCGGAGTCACCTAGCTGTATACCTATTCTTGTTATAGAATGAAGGATGCTCCTGTGAGTTACTTTATATTTACCTGCTTGAATTAGAATGGTACGACGTATTGCTCTCTATTGCATTCCTCCTGCTCTTTTAATGTTGCATAATTAATGGCACTCATTCTTAGGTAGATGTGAAATTGAAGGAGGCTATCACTGGATGCAATTCACCCTCACATTATTCAGCAGCTTTGATTGTTCTTTTCTAACATGTTATTGGTTTGAGGAAGTACATTTTTATCTGAACTTGTTAAAAAAAAATAAATTGTTTAGTGCACTTTAAATTATAGAAGAACGATCTTAAGTTGTGATTCACAACATTCTGTAGCAACTGTTATATTGTTCTCATATAATTAGGTTCTATTACTGAAGGAATGTTTAGTTTTTAGCACTGAGTGAGTTCCATTTGGCTTATGTGACTTGCATTTGGTGGGTGGATGGTAAAAATAAAAATAAATAAATAAGAAATTTTAAGAATAAAATTCTAGATTTGTAAAAAATGACCTTTTCGTTCACTGTTATTTTATCACATGGTATGCTTGTAATACCCCGTAATTTTAAAGAATGTATTTAAATTAATTTTGTGTTAGGTTAATTAATTTTATTTAATTGTGCATACTACATTATTTTATTAAATTCATTTAATTGTGCATGTAAATTAATTGTGTATGTTAAAATAGTAAATGTATTCATTTAATTGTGCATGTATTAGTTTAATTACTTTTATTTGTTGATTATGTTTAATTAAGCAATATTAGTTAATTAGAGTATTATATTTGTGTTATAAAGTATTATGATGATATAATATATTATTTTGTAATAACAATAATAATAATTATATTAGTTTAATAATAATAATAAATAATAATAATATAATAATCATATAATAATAAAAAAAATTTATTAATAATAATATTAGTAATAATAATAATAATAGTTATAATAAATCAATGTAATGATGGAAAATTAAATACTAGGATAGAATTTCATTTACTATGGTAGAATGGTGGATCAAATATCTTGATTAAAGATAGCATTGTCTTAAAGCCATATAGGTAGGAATATGAGAAATGGGTGAGAAGTTATTATAAATTAGATATTTGTAATATTTATATTATATATTTTGTGTATAAATTAACTAGCTTGCCTTAGAAAAAAATAAAGGGAGTTAGAAGCAAAGTATAAATTCTAGAGAGCTATTTTATAAGAGGGAAAGGAAAAGAGAAAGAGAAAGAAGCTTGGACCGGTGTAGGCAATTTTACCCGACTACGCGCAGACCGGCGGATTTATTTTAAATCCAAAAAGGCAAGTTATTATCTACTTTTCCCCTTTGAATTAATAAATTAATTGTTTAGATTATTTTTATGCATAGAGCCAAGGTTTGGAGGTTAATAAATTATTAATTTTATTTTATTAGATTAATGGAATTTTAATTATATAGGATGGTATATATTTATTTAATGTCCTATGAAATTAATAATGGCTAAAAATAATTAAATAAGACTTTAGGGATTTTTCTAGAATTTTCTAGATTTTTCCGAGCATTTTCTGCAATTTCCGGCGACCTTCCGGCGAGTTTTCCGGTCGCCGGCAGTGGGGGAGACGACCGGAGTGATCCGGTGCAACGCGGCGCACCATAGGAGGGTGTACGCGCGCATCCTGGCCATTAGTGGAGTCTGATTGATCCGGTGCATCGCGGTCCATGATACCGCGGTACACCCGGATCTATGGGCGTTGGATGGAGGGAAGATAGGGTGAGATGATCCAGTGTGACGCGAGTACGGAGTCCGGATGCAGCCAACCAACCAGGAAGTGACACGTCAGCAAGGCACCCTTAGTGCGCGCGTGGCAGCGCGTGCGCGCGCGTGGGAGCGCGTGGCTGATGCCAGACGCGCGTGGAGGCGCGTGGGAGAGTGGGGAAGGTTGGGCTGCGCGTGGGGAGGCTCTGGGAGGCGCGTGAGGGCGCGTGTGGGGTCCCTACAGCTGCTGGAAATTACCAGAATACCCCTAGGGCCTGTTTTGTAAATTCCAGAACCTTAAACTTGGATTTTCAGGTACTGTGTTGGTAATTACGGGTTTAACGGGCCACGAAATTATTATTTTAACACCCGTTACTTATTCTTATGGCCGATTAATCTTTTCTAAGCATTTATTGGCTCGTTCGCAGTACGGATACTAATGTGATTTATTTAACGACATTGTTAAATATAAATAGTGTTATTATCGTATTTAATGGTATCAAACATTACTGTTAAATTAAATAAGGCCATGGTTTTAGTCAGATAAATTATCCATGATATCGTATAGGATGTTTATACTGTTAATTGATATATAAACCATGATTATTATGCTGTGTGCATTTCAGGAAATAAATGGACTGTTTAATTATGTCGCATTTATATTATATGGATGTGTTGCCATATAGAACCATATGAGCTGGCTAATAAGTTTAGACTCATTTATACCTTATGCATTCGTTGCGATAGACAGATGTGTGGCTGTCGGGGTATGTGGTTTAATATTATTGGCATGTGTTGCCTAATTGACATACTCGGTATATTTATTAATATTATTGGCATGTGTTGCCTAAATTGACATTCTCGGTACATTTATTAATATTGTTGGCATGTGTTGCCTAATTTATATGCTCAGTATATTCATCAGTACTTTGCGAGGTGTTATCACTGTGTAGTTCGTTATAGTCTGTGTTGTCAGTACCGTACACCATGTATAATAGCTGATTTCCCGGGTAGGGAAAGGCGACACTTGACCACCTAGTGTGAGTCTAAGTGATCACCGTCTATTCTGGTTGAGGTCATGTTATACATCGGATAGTTCCCGTAGGATGTATACAGATATAGTACTCATCCGATTCATAATGATTAATTTATTTGATTCTCTGATTTGGGTCATAGTAGAGAGGACTTGCTCGTGGGGTTGACCCACCATTGTTGTTATTTCAGGATACGGTCAGTATCCGTTTCAAGGCTGAGGTTAGCAGTGTGGGACCATCATCCGAACTCATCTACTCCTACGATCCAGTGCAGGGTAGAAGTTTTATGTAGTATTTCAGTTTCAGTTTTTATTTACTTTTGACGTTGAACTCTCAGGGTTATATTTAGGGATCCCTGACGTAGGATTTCCAAGTTGTAATGAAGTACTGTATTAAATAAAGGATGGATGGATATTGTATTATTTAGTGTTCCTTTCCGGTCTAAATTCTTTTATTATCATCATTTTGTATTCCATGCTTGTATATTGCCAATTGTTTTTGATATCCCTCGTTTTTCGTGTATAAGCCTGATCAACTTATGCGTGGAAAATGTGGGGGTGTTACAGTTGGTATCAGAGCATTCCAGGTTCGAGTGTCTTAGGGATCTGTGATTACTATACTTCCGCGTTGTGTATTCTGATAATTAGAGCCTAAGTATTAGGGTTCTTTGTATTCTTTTAGTCGGTCCATTATAATGTACTGACGTTAGATTTTTCTGAATTTAATAGAAGGATGTCTCGGCGTGGGACAAGGAATGCGAACCGTCATCGCAGTAATTCCCCAACTCAAAATGAGAATCAGGAATTTTCTCCTCAAGTTGCTGATATCATTGCACGAGCGGTGGCAGCAGGAGTAGCATCTGCTCTACGAAACCAGCAACCTCCTCCGATAGTACCTGTTCCTGAACCAGTGGCACAGCCAATGTCATGGGACAAAGTTCGTCACTCGTTCATCCGGGGAAATCCACCAACGTTTGCAGGGTCCACAGATGTCCTGTTAGCATATCAGTGGAAACAGGAGAGCGAGCGTCATCTTCGGATGGTAATCTGTACCGAAGTGCAGAAACAGATGCTGGCTACGTTTATGCTGATAGGCAATGCATTGCAGTGGTGGGAGTCTATTACTACTGTCGATGAGAGGACCAGATTGACGTATGCTGAATTTCAGACTCGTTTTGACGGCAAGTATTTTCCTATGTCAGTAAGATCAGCGATGAAGACCGAATTTCTGGATCTGCAACAGGAAGATATGACTGTGGCTGAGTATGAACAGAAGTTCATAAATTTGTCATTATTTGCACCAGAGGAGGTCAATACGGAAGAAAAGAAGAGAGACCGCTTTGTGAAGGGATTAATATGGCCGATTAAAGTGGTGATCTTAGGTAGTCCTGCATATACTACTTATATCCAGGTGGTTAATGCCGCCTTACAGCACTGCCAGATGAGGAGTGATTACCGGAAGTCCAAGGGAGATAAGCGGACTAACCGAGACTACCAAACAGGGGAGAAAGGAAGCAGCAGTGGTGCCAAGTCCAATGATCGGGGCAGATTTCAAGGACATCAACCTTGGAAGAAAAACAAAGGAAACCTAGATGTGCAGAGGGATGGAGTCCCTAATCAGGGTAGACAAGGTGGGATACCTCAGACCGGACAGGAACAGTGGTCGGGAAATCAACAGAGAAGGCAGGCAGGTCCTTTTACGGGACGTTGTTATCACTGTAGAGAGATTGGGCATCCGGCCAAGATGTGTCCCAAAGCTAAGCAGGGACAGTATGGGCAGCCGAGACCTAATCAGCCGTTACCTCTACCGGCCCCACCGATGCCACGTGGGCAAGTTCAGAATTTTCCGGCACTTCCAGCACCACCATTTCCTCCGGGACAACCTCCACAGCAGTTGCATAATGGCAGAGTTTATAACTTCATGCCACATAATGCGCAGGCTCCTCAGGCTATTGAGGGTATGTTTTCTATACATGGTAGAACTGCTCGTATACTGTTTGACACTGGTGCATCACATTCTTTTGTGTCTAGATCTTTTGTTATCTTATCTTGTATGACGACTCAGTTATGTGACCAACCTCTTAATATTTATACACCATTGGGAGTTGGCGCAATTTTACGAGAGTATAGCGGCGATATCCTTATAGATATGGGCCGGCTTCGATTTCTTGCAAATTTGTTAGTGTTAGATATGCATTCGTATGATGTTATACTTGGGATGGACTGGTTATCTCAGTACCATGCTCAGGTTAACTGTTACGAAAAGTCTATTGTATTTTCCATACCAGGACAGGAGATGTATCTTCTTGTTGTACCACAACCTGATAGAGGGCCTAGCACTTATTTATTCGTTCTTGAGGAGGACTCACAGGAAGCGACTGCGGTATCTCTTGACAGCATCCCGGTAGTACAGGAATTCCAGGATGTATTCCAGGAAATTCCAGGCTTGCCACCGAGTCGAGAGATAGATTTCGTTATTGATTTAGCTCCAGGCACTACGCCTATTGCTAAGGCGCCGTACCGAATGGCACCAGTGGAGATGCGAGAGTTGAAAGATCAAATTCAACAGTTGCTCAGCCAGGGATTTATTCGCAGAAGTACTTCACCATGGGGAGCACCAGTACTGTTTGTAAAGAAGAAGGATGGATCTCTTCGTCTTTGTATTGATTACAGAGAACTAAACAAGGTCACTGTTCGCAACAAGTACCCGTTGCCCAGAATTGATGACCTGTTTGATCAGTTGAAGGGAGCTACTTACTTCTCAAAGATCGATTTGAGGTCTGGTTATCATCAGCTACGAGTCAGAGAACAAGATGTTCCAAAGACAGCATTTCTCACGAGGTACGGATCTTATGAGTTTCGTGTCATGCCTTTCGGTTTAACGAACGCTCCAGCTGTCTTTATGGACTTGATGAATAGAGTATTCAGAGAATACTTAGATCAGTTTGTCATTGTTTTCATTGATGATATTCTGGTTTACTCTAAGTCGGAGAAGGACCATGCCAGACATTTACGCACAGTATTGCAGACACTTCGAGAACATCAGTTGTTTGCGAAGTTTGAGAAGTGTGAATTTTGGCAGAAAGAGGTCAAATTTCTAGGTCATGTAGTGTCAGAAGAAGGGTTAGCAGTAGATCCAGCCAAGGTTGCGGCCGTTATGGAGTGGGGACAGCCTACCTCACCGACAGAGATTCGCAGTTTTCTGGGATTGGCGGGGTATTATCGCAGGTTCATCCAGGGATTTTCCAAAATTGCGGGTCCACTTACTCATCTGACTAAGAAGAATGTACCATTTGTATGGGATGATTCTTGTCAGACTGCTTTTGCTGAATTGAAGAGTAAGTTAACTTCTGCACCTGTCTTAGCCACACCTCAGAGTGGAATCGAGTATTTAGTATTTACCGACGCTTCTCTGAAGGGTTTGGGTTGTGTGTTGATGCAAGAAGAGCGACCAGTTTCTTATGGGTCTAGGAAGCTTAAGCCTCATGAGCTTAATTACCCGACTCACGACCTAGAGCTCGCCGCAGTGGTTTTTGCCTTGCGTATTTGGAGACATTATCTTTTGGGGGAGACTTTTCGATTGTTTAGCGATCATAAGAGTCTACAGTATTTGTTCACACAGAGGGAACTGAATATGAGACAGCGCAGATGGTTGGAATTCGTGAAAGACTATCACTTCTCTATTCAGTATCATCCAGGGAAAGCGAATGTTGTAGCAGACGCACTCAGCCGCCGACCCTATGTCAGCCTTTCAGCTTTGTTTACAACAGAGTGGGATGCTTTGAAGACTGTTGATGAGTTAGCAGACGCTTTTATGGCATGTGTGGTAGTAACTCCTTCTATCATTCATCAGGTCATTCAAGCGCAACTCTCAGATCAACAGTGTATTGATCGGGTTTAGGAGTTAACCTCCGGAGATGTTCCTTTTTATTTTATAGGGACTGATGGAGGATTGAGGTACAAGGGACGTTTAATTGTGCCTTCAGCTGATAATTTGAGAAATGTTGTGATGAGAGAGACACACACTTCTCAGTTCTCTGTACATCCAGGGGGAGACAAGATGTATCAGGACATGAAACGCCAGTTTTGGTGGGCTGGCATGAAAAGAGATATAGCTATCTTTGTCTCTAAATGTAGCACCTGTCAGATGATTAAAATTGATCATCAGAGACCGCCAGGATCGTTACAGCCACTTCCCATACCAGAGTGGAAATGGGAGAGTATTTCCATGGACTTCATAGAGGGATTACCTACTTCACAGCATAATCACAACTCTATTTGGGTCATTGTTGATAGATTGACCAAGTCCGCTCACTTTCTGCCTGTTCGGTCAAACTTTACGTCAGAACAGTATGCTAAGCGGTATATTGCAGAAATAGTGAAACTTCATGGTGTACCATTGTCCATCGTATCAGATAGAGATCCGAAGTTTGTATCAGGATTTTGGAGGAGCTTTCAGCAGGCTTTGGGTACAGAACTATATCTTAGCACTGCTTATCATCCTCAAACAGATGGACAGACTGAGCGAGTTAATCAGATTTTAGAAGACATGTTGCGGGCATGTGTTCTTGATTTTAAGGGCAATTGGGAGGAATATTTGCCGCTTTCAGAGTTTGCTTATAACAATAGTTATCAGAAAACTATTGGTATGGCACCATTTGAGGCTTTGTACGGTAGACCGTGTAGGTCTCCTGTCTGTTGGCTTGGAGTTGGTGAGAACAGCTTTTTGGGTCCTGAATTTATTAAGGACACGTCAGAAAAGATCGCTATCATTAGGGATCGGATGCGTACAGCTCAAAGCAGACAGAAAAGTTATGCTGACCGTCGAACTCGTGCTTTGGAGTTTAAGGTTGGTGATCAGGTTTTGCTTAAGGTTTCTCCCATGAAGGGAGTAATGCGGTTTGGGTCAAAGGGTAAGTTATCGCCTCGTTTTGTGGGTCCTTTTATGATTACAGATCGGATTGGGGCAGTAGCTTATCGTCTGGCTCTACCAGATAATCTTCATAGGGTACATAATGTTTTTCATGTATCTATGCTGCGAAAATTTCTACGGGATGAAGATCGATACCAACACATTGATGTGGGTGAGATTGAGTTGCAACCCGATGCAACCTATTTGGAACAACCTTACTGTATTCTCGATCGTAGGAATCAGATACTGCGCACGAAGACTATTCCATTAGTACGTGTACAGTGGAGTCATCATAGTGCTACAGAGTCTACTTGGGAACGGGAAGATATTATCCGTGCCAAGTATCCAGAACTTTTTTAAGACAGGTATGTAGTGAATTTCGGGGACGAAATTCCTTCATTAGGGGGGGAGAATGTAATACCCCGTAATTTTAAAGAATGTATTTAAATTAATTTTGTGTTAGGTTAATTAATTTTATTTAATTGTGCATACTACATTATTTTATTAAATTCATTTAATTGTGCATGTAAATTAATTGTGTATGTTAAAATAGTAAATGTATTCATTTAATTGTGCATGTATTAGTTTAATTACTTTTATTTGTTGATTATGTTTAATTAAGCAATATTAGTTAATTAGAGTATTATATTTGTGTTATAAAGTATTATGATGATATAATATATTATTTTGTAATAACAATAATAATAATTATATTAGTTTAATAATAATAATAAATAATAATAATATAATAATCATATAATAATAAAAAAAATTTATTAATAATAATATTAGTAATAATAATAATAATAGTTATAATAAATCAATGTAATGATGGAAAATTAAATACTAGGATAGAATTTCATTTACTATGGTAGAATGGTGGATCAAATATCTTGATTAAAGATAGCATTGTCTTAAAGCCATATAGGTAGGAATATGAGAAATGGGTGAGAAGTTATTATAAATTAGATATTTGTAATATTTATATTATATATTTTGTGTATAAATTAACTAGCTTGCCTTAGAAAAAAATAAAGGGAGTTAGAAGCAAAGTATAAATTCTAGAGAGCTATTTTATAAGAGGGAAAGGAAAAGAGAAAGAGAAAGAAGCTTGGACCGGTGTAGGCAATTTTACCCGACTACGCGCAGACCGGCGGATTTATTTTAAATCCAAAAAGGCAAGTTATTATCTACTTTTCCCCTTTGAATTAATAAATTAATTGTTTAGATTATTTTTATGCATAGAGCCAAGGTTTGGAGGTTAATAAATTATTAATTTTATTTTATTAGATTAATGGAATTTTAATTATATAGGATGGTATATATTTATTTAATGTCCTATGAAATTAATAATGGCTAAAAATAATTAAATAAGACTTTAGGGATTTTTCTAGAATTTTCTAGATTTTTCCGAGCATTTTCTGCAATTTCCGGCGACCTTCCGGCGAGTTTTCCGGTCGCCGGCAGTGGGGGAGACGACCGGAGTGATCCGGTGCAACGCGGCGCACCATAGGAGGGTGTACGCGCGCATCCTGGCCATTAGTGGAGTCTGATTGATCCGGTGCATCGCGGTCCATGATACCGCGGTACACCCGGATCTATGGGCGTTGGATGGAGGGAAGATAGGGTGAGATGATCCAGTGTGACGCGAGTACGGAGTCCGGATGCAGCCAACCAACCAGGAAGTGACACGTCAGCAAGGCACCCTTAGTGCGCGCGTGGCAGCGCGTGCGCGCGCGTGGGAGCGCGTGGCTGATGCCAGACGCGCGTGGAGGCGCGTGGGAGAGTGGGGAAGGTTGGGCTGCGCGTGGGGAGGCTCTGGGAGGCGCGTGAGGGCGCGTGTGGGGTCCCTACAGCTGCTGGAAATTACCAGAATACCCCTAGGGCCTGTTTTGTAAATTCCAGAACCTTAAACTTGGATTTTCAGGTACTGTGTTGGTAATTACGGGTTTAACGGGCCACGAAATTATTATTTTAACACCCGTTACTTATTCTTATGGCCGATTAATCTTTTCTAAGCATTTATTGGCTCGTTCGCAGTACGGATACTAATGTGATTTATTTAACGACATTGTTAAATATAAATAGTGTTATTATCGTATTTAATGGTATCAAACATTACTGTTAAATTAAATAAGGCCATGGTTTTAGTCAGATAAATTATCCATGATATCGTATAGGATGTTTATACTGTTAATTGATATATAAACCATGATTATTATGCTGTGTGCATTTCAGGAAATAAATGGACTGTTTAATTATGTCGCATTTATATTATATGGATGTGTTGCCATATAGAACCATATGAGCTGGCTAATAAGTTTAGACTCATTTATACCTTATGCATTCGTTGCGATAGACAGATGTGTGGCTGTCGGGGTATGTGGTTTAATATTATTGGCATGTGTTGCCTAATTGACATACTCGGTATATTTATTAATATTATTGGCATGTGTTGCCTAAATTGACATTCTCGGTACATTTATTAATATTGTTGGCATGTGTTGCCTAATTTATATGCTCAGTATATTCATCAGTACTTTGCGAGGTGTTATCACTGTGTAGTTCGTTATAGTCTGTGTTGTCAGTACCGTACACCATGTATAATAGCTGATTTCCCGGGTAGGGAAAGGCGACACTTGACCACCTAGTGTGAGTCTAAGTGATCACCGTCTATTCTGGTTGAGGTCATGTTATACATCGGATAGTTCCCGTAGGATGTATACAGATATAGTACTCATCCGATTCATAATGATTAATTTATTTGATTCTCTGATTTGGGTCATAGTAGAGAGGACTTGCTCGTGGGGTTGACCCACCATTGTTGTTATTTCAGGATACGGTCAGTATCCGTTTCAAGGCTGAGGTTAGCAGTGTGGGACCATCATCCGAACTCATCTACTCCTACGATCCAGTGCAGGGTAGAAGTTTTATGTAGTATTTCAGTTTCAGTTTTTATTTACTTTTGACGTTGAACTCTCAGGGTTATATTTAGGGATCCCTGACGTAGGATTTCCAAGTTGTAATGAAGTACTGTATTAAATAAAGGATGGATGGATATTGTATTATTTAGTGTTCCTTTCCGGTCTAAATTCTTTTATTATCATCATTTTGTATTCCATGCTTGTATATTGCCAATTGTTTTTGATATCCCTCGTTTTTCGTGTATAAGCCTGATCAACTTATGCGTGGAAAATGTGGGGGTGTTACAATGCTCCTCTCTCTTACAATGTAATTTACAGAGGAATGTGAACTTTAAATCTAGAAGGTAGAAATGAACATGCAAAAACACAATGTGTGATCTTGGAATTATGTCTGCTTTATTATCTCCATTTTTCTGAAGTAAAATGACATTCTCTCTTTTCTGTTTGATTGTCTCATTCTCATAATTAACAGCACTGATTTATGAGGTAGATGTCAATTTGATCTCATTTGATTTCTATGCACCCTTGCAAAACGAGCTGCTATTTAGTTCATATAACTTGTTATTGGTTTAGGGTAATGCATTCTTATCATAATTTGTTAACATATAATGATTGATTAATCGTGCTTCAGATTTTAAATCAGATTTGGATTGATAATTTGTCTAAATGTATAAATTGCTATTAACCCAAATGTTCATTATACTCTGCAAATGTGCTTGGTTGCTGTTGTGTACTGCAACTATGATATTGGATTGAGTTTGGGGGTCATTTTCTAAAATTTACAACTTAGCATGAGAAAAGGTTACCCAAATTTCATTCTTTACAGTTGTGACTAAGGAAGAACAACTTGTTGTAAACTGTAGGGTGAATAGTTGTGTTAGTTTGATGCGATGGATGAACTTAGTGGTTTCAGGCGTTATTGTTAATGTGGTATCTAGGAAGAAGCAAGTTTTATTTGTTTTTGGAAGGTTAGAAGGGTGCAAGAAAGTTTAACCTTTTATGTCCAATGGCACCATTTACCCATAACATTGTAGTGTAGGATGATATGTATCAATGTATGTAAGTAGATTAGACGGTAATTCACAATAATTTGTGTTTAATTAATTCATTTATCTGCATTGTTGTAAGGTCTTATTTTATTTTGATGTGTCATTCATTTGTTCTGCATTTGTTGTAAGGTCTTTTTTTCCAGTGTAGCAGAGAAAAGGTTTGCATGTTTGCCTGGTGATTTATTGCCGAATGTGGCAGAGAACAGGCTTGTATGATTGTCCAGTGAATTCTTGCATTTTGGGTAGACTCAAACAGTCTACCAAATTTCATGAATCGTCTCTCCTCAGGTGATTTTTGCACTTCTGACTTTGGTATAGTCGGCAAGTCAGGCTTTGGCAAGTACCCTACATGTAGGCACTGCTGGCAGTTCAGGCTTGTATCACAGTCTCGTATGTTGGATGTATTCAGGTACGTATGTCGGGTATAAGTATGTATTCACGCGTCGAACGTGTCAGATCTCCGAAATAGAAGGATACGTGGACACTACTAAATATTCACTTTATTTATGGTGAATTACTCGGACATCCCCTGGGATTTGTCCAAATTATCCATAGATGAAACTATGTGAAAAAAAACATAATCGACCTCCCTTTAGGTTTTGACAAAATTACTCCGACCACCCCTCTCGTTATATGGCTTTCAAGTCCTTCAGTGAAATATTTTGAAGATGTCAAAACTACCCTTGAGTGAACTAAAAAGACTTAAATGACCCTCAAATTTGATGAATCTATCCATCTCTCCCTTGTGGTGTTGCATCTGGCGCGATCAATGTCGTCTTCAACAAACGCCAGAAAGGACCAGTCTATGATTTAACAAAACAGGTGATTGCATTCCCCAGAAAGAAATGCAAATGGTGGTTTCTAGAAAAACATTTATATCTATATATATATATATATGTTATAAATAATATTTTATCATAACAATAACTCCAAAAAATTTCACTCCTTTATGAAGATCCATAACTCGGAAAACTACAATACATCTAAAACAAATTAGTAGACGTTCATTAGTTAAAAAATGACAAACCTGAACCAGATTTGTCAATTTTTGAATTGTTTCTTATAAAAGTATTGGGAGTTTTGTGTATGTATATATATGCTAACCGGAATAGATCCATTCTTTTCATCTCTTCCTCTCCTATCAAAATCTTGCTCTCAGTCTCCTTCTCAAATCATTCTATAAACCCAGATTCGTTCTCTGACACATCTAAAAAACACCGCTACATATATACAAAATACACATACAAATTCTACAAGGTACCGGCCTGTAGTTACTGCGCTGGCAGATAAGATAACCGGGCAGCTTGCTTGTTGAGGAGAGGAGTGAAAGAAAGGGTAAAATTGTAATCTTGTAATTTTTTCCATGACGAGCAATTTAGTTTATTAAGATTAAGGGTAAATCAGTACTTTCACAGTTTCTATTAGGTTAACTAACTGAGTTAACTCTTAAAAGGGGTTTTTTTCAATAGTTTCATCTGTGGGTAATTTAGACAAACCTTGGGGGAGGTTAGAGGAATTCACCCTTTTATTTAATATTATTTTTTGACCTTTTAGAGTAAATAATTTCATTATGTTAACGTGGCATTTCTTGAATATGTTTTTTTAAGTACTTGTCTAAACAAAAATGTCTGACATGTATCCCATCCATATTTATTAGAATATTATGTATACAACCCGGGTACTTAATCTATTTTTAAGGAATTCATGTAACATAGTCTCTCGGCAATTAAATGAACCTCATATGAAAAGAGAATCTTACAAAAGATGGAAAAAAAATAAGAATAAAAATTATGGCATACAATCCAAATGGATTTCATTTGGCTAGGTTAACTAATCATATAAAGATATATTTAACAAGAAAAAGCATAAGTTTATTGGATAGATTATAAATAATGAAAAAGATGGTTAGACGATGAAATACTGTATATCGGCTCATACTCCGTTCACTCTAACCCATTCACAAGAACTAGTTTCAATTGGAATTGAACCGTTTTCCACATTATATTATTACAGTTTAATATTTATTAATGGAAGTTGATATATATATCTTTTAAATTCTGAAGAAGGAAACTTTTAAGTAGTGTATTTCATTTGCTCAAAGGAGAATATAAAATTGATACCATCGCAAATATAGAACAGAACCAAGAGAGATAATTTTACTATTAAAAAAGCTCGAAAAAATGTGTCATTTTGATGCGTAATATTTGTTAACGAGTCCAAGCAAAGTCAGAAGAATATGCCATAGATTGAAGTGTACTTGCTTTTTGTTCTTCAAAGTACAAGAGGTATAATCAGAAGCAGTTACCTGGTGAAGAGCTGAGAGATGGGCTGTATATATCAGTAAAAGCTATTTTCATAGAACACCATAGTCGCATTAATTAAAAGTCTCATTTGCCACAATCAAAAGTTCATTAGGTTTTGTAGAATTTAGAATAATAATAATAATAATAATAAAGAAAGAAAAAAAAAGAGAGTAATCCATTAGTCCAATGGTATAACTTTTTGAAAGAGGAGAGGGGAGGTGTTCAAGCTCCGTCGCGGATAATTTATGAAATGTGTGTGTGTGTGTGTGAGAGGTAATAAAAAAAGGGGAAAATTACATATAAATGGAGTTAAAGTTCCATATTTACTTAGAGGCTGAGTCAAAATTCCATATTTCTCTAAAATGGATTGCTGAGGTGGCACATGGTTTTTTACTGTTTAGAAATTGTGATGCCTAAAATACCTTTCTGCGAAGGTACTACTTTTTCTTCGAAGGTACTACTTTTTTGAACTGAAGGTATTACTTTTTGGCGTCCAGGTACCATGTTTTTTAAACACTCGCGAAGGTACTACTTTTTCTCCGAAGGTACTACTTTTTTGAACTGAAGGTACTACTTTTTTATTAGGGAAGGGCATTTTAGGCACCACAATTTTTTAAACAGTAAAAAACCATGTGCCACCTCAGCAATCCATTTTAGAGAAATATGGAACTTTGACTCAGTCTCTAAGTAAATATGAAACTTTGACTCCATTTATATGTAATTTTCCCTAAAAAAAGTACCTAGAGTGAAACACAAGCTCTATCTTATCAACTGCTCAGATCTTTCAGCCCCACCAAAGTACTTTTGGCCTACAATTGGCATGTTCAGCACATTCTTTTTGTCAAATAATGTTCATCTCCCCTTTTTGTTTTCTACATTGTATTCACATATTTGTCTTCTATTAATGCTTCAAAATTTTGGTTCTCCACTAAACCAAAAAGCCAATGGTTAGAACCTGAACTTCTGTATCTCTCATTAAATGGGTTAATGAACATGTATTTGCAGAAGAAGTGTCATATAATATGTTGGAAACGGCATTAGAAAACGCAAACTTTGGAAGGATTTTTAAAAGATTCCGCTAAGAATTTTTTGCGAATCTATTGACGAGCGCATTCCTCTCTGCGAGAAGATGAACGTGGTATATTTATTTTCTCAAATCCGTTTCCGGGTGAATGAGAAATTGGCTCCAAAGTAAGTGATTTATAAAGCCTAAATGGGTGTGAATAAAGTGGGAAATGCTTGTCCCACATCGAAAAAGTAGCAAAGCAACCTTGAGTATATATATGTCTAGTAT
This sequence comes from Cornus florida, assembly GCF_030987335.1. NCBI lineage: Eukaryota > Viridiplantae > Streptophyta > Magnoliopsida > Cornales > Cornaceae > Cornus > Cornus florida. Next base: position 29,303,100 of record NW_026775571.1, on the reverse strand, counting down.
GGGATTTGGGTTTGGGCCTAAGGGCACCCAAGTTTTTAAGAGGGGGAGGATCCAGGCTAGCCTGGATCCGAACCAACTACCACGCGCGCGCCGCCGGTCCGAGCTTGGGCGGGGCTTAATTGTAAAATTTTTACACAAAATTGGACTGGGCCTGTGTGGTTGAAATTTATTTTATTTGTCTACTGGACTTATTTAAGTGGGCTTGCGGGTGGAGCACGCTGGGCTGGGCTGAATTAATGGCCGAAGTTTGCTTGCTAGGCTGGATCGGATTAATCTGTTTTGAGTTTAAATTCAAATTAAAAACCATAAAACAGTTTTTGTTTGAACCAAGGGTTGCACCTTTTGAACCTAAATCAGTTTTGGCTTTCTAATGTCTCATTGGTCCACAATGGTTGCATCCATTCGGAATATGGGTGCACCCATTTGGAATAGGCACCATTAAGCCTATAAATAGCCCTCCTTGGATTCATTTCAATATACCAAATTCAGAACAAAATCTTCTCTCTTCTGAATTTACTTCTCCCTCTTTTTCTTTTATAATCTGTTTGGGTTCGACCTTAATCAATTGGGTTCAAACCTTAGGGATTCTGTTTGGGTTCAACCCTAACTAATTGGGTTCGAACCTTAGTCACTCACTTCGAGTCCGAATCCGAGTCTGAGAGTACTTCATCGAGCCGGTTCGCCTATTCTATTGGTTTGAAGTGCTATTACCAAAGGAAGAAAAGTCGTTGTATCCTGGGAGATAGACGCCGAAGAGTCCGTTAGCACTGTAGCGGGGCGTATCTGTCTTAAGGCTATAGAATTAAATTCTAGCCTCGACTTTAACAGGTTCTTTTATTTTATAGTTTTATTTTCTTGATATTAAACTATATAAATATATATAGATTATTATAATAAATATTATATTTACAAATAATATTTAAATAAATTATACTATAGTATATGATACATATTTGATCAACAATCTTAAGACAGATAATTTTATACTATAGTAATAATTATTTAATTATTATTGTTGTTATAATTATTATAATTTGACTCGTGGTCTGTATATCAATATATAACAGACAAATGATAAGTACGAGTATTACCGTGCCTAATGTTCCCGTCAGTCATGGGGAGAAGCCCGAAAAATTCAACGGGACGGAGTTTAAAAGGTGGCAACAGAAAATGATGTTCTACCTTACAACTCTGAATCTAAGCAAGTATCTGACTGAGACTGCTCCAGTGTTAGATGAGGATGATACAGACATTACCAAGCTTGGAGCTGTTGATACATGGAAGCATGGAGACTTTCTATGCAAAAACTACATCCTTAATGGATTGGACAACACCTTATATAATGTGTACAGTCCAATAAATACTGCTAAAGAGCTTTGGGAGTCGTTAGACAAAAAGTATAAAACAGAGGATGCTGGCTTGAAGAAATTCGTGGTTGGACGATTTCTGGACTTCAAAATGATAGACTCCAAGACAGTCGTGAGCCAAGTGCAGGAGCTCCAGCTGATCCTACATGAGATACATGCTGAGAAGATGACATTGAGTGAATCCTTTTAAGTAGCTTCAATCATTGAAAAGCTGCCACCTACTTGGAAAGATTTCAAAAATTACTTAAAGCATAAGCGCAAGGAAATGGGGCTCGAAAACTTAATTGTCAGGCTGAGAATTGAAGAAGATAACCGTACATCTGAAAAGAGAGCCGGAAATTCTTCAATGGTGTCAAAGGCAAATGTAGTGGAAGCTAAACAGAAAAATAAGAAGAGGAAGCACTCTGGAGAAGGTCCTAGCCAAGGAAACTACAAGAAGTTCACTGGGAAGTGTTTCATATGCGGCAAGCTAGGACACCGAGCTAAAGATTGTCGTAGCCGCAAAACACATCATAACCCCAAGAAGAAGACCACTGAGGTGCACATAGCTGAAGAAGATAAGTTGACAGCTGATGTATCAGAGTTAAATCTTTCAGCTGTGGTTTCTGAAATCAACCTGGTAAGCAACAACAGAGAATGGTGGGTGGACACAGGAGCTACTCGTCATGTTTGCTCTGAAAAGAGGATGTTCACTACCTATGAAACTATAGATAATGAAGAATAACTCTACATGGGGAATTCTTCTACTGCAAAGGTTGAAGGACAAGGAAAGATCAAGCTACTAATGACCTCAGGGAAAGAGCTCATTCTTAATAATGTGCTGCTTGTACCAGACATCAGGAAGAACTTGGTCTCTGGGTCACTACTAAGCAAGAATGGGTTCAAGCTGGTCTTTGTATCTGATAAGTTTGTGCTGACTAAGAATGGGGTGTATGTGGGCAAAAGGTATCTAAGTAATGGACTATTTAAGTTCAATGTAATGACTGTTGTACCCAAAGCTATTAATGATAATAATAAAGCTAATGCTTCTTTTGCTTATATTATTGACTCATCTGATGTATGGCATGGTAGGTTAGGACATGTTAATTATGATACTATTCGTAGATTAATTAACATGGAATCTATACCTAAATTTAATATTGATTTAAATCAAAAATGCCAAACATGTGTAGAAGCAAAATTGACTAGAACCTCATTTCACTCCATAGAGCGAAGTACTGAACCTCTAGCATTAATTCACAGTGATATCTATGACTTTAAATCTGTGCCAACTAGAGGTGGGAAAAAGTATTTCGTTACTTTTATTGATGACTGCACAAGATATTGTTATGTATACTTGTTAAGAAGTAAAGATGAAGCCTTGGAAATGTTTAAACATTACAAGAATGAGGTTGAGAATCAACTTGGAAAAAAGAAGATGTTTAGAAGTGATAGAGGTGGTGAATACGAAGTACCATTCGCTGACATTTGCTCAAAACATGGTATTATTCACTAAACTACCGCTCCTTATTCACCTCAACAGAACGGTGTTGCTGAACGCAAAAACCGTACCTTAAAAGAAATGATGAATGCTATGTTGATAAGTTCTGGTTTAACCCAGAATTTGTGGGGGGAAGCTTTGCTCTCTGCTAATTATGTTCTTAACAAGGTACCTCAAAAGAAATCAAATGTGACACCTTATGAATTATGGAAAGGTCAAAAACCTTCCTATAAATTCTTAAAAGTGTGGGGGTGTTTAGCTAAGGTTGCGGTTCCTACTCCTAAGAAAGTTAAGATAGGACCAAAAACCTTTGATGGTATTTTCATAGGTTATGCACAGAATAGTAGTGCATATCGTTTTCTTGTGCATAAATCATACATTCCTGATATCTATGTCAATATAATTATTGAGTCAAGGAATGCTTATTTCTTTGAGGATATATTTCCATGCAAAAATCCTCTTAAAAGAAATTATGATACTGCTAATAGCAATATACAAGAGAATATAGACCAAGAGTCTATAAATGATGAAAATGAGGAAGAACCTAGACGTAGCAAAAGAGCTAGAACGTCTAAGTCATTCGGTCCTGACTTTCTGACATATATATTGGAGAATGAGCCACAAAGCTACAAGGAAGCTATGTCTTCTCCTGAAGCTAATTTATGGAAAGAAGCCATAAATAGTGAAATTGAATCCATCATGCAAAATCATACTTGGGAGCTGGTGGATCTTCCTCTTGGTACTAAACCTTTAGGGTATAAGTGGATTTTCAAGAAGAAGATGAAACCTGATGGTTCAATTGAAAAATATAAAGCCCGACTTGTTGCTAAGGGATACAGGCAAAAAGAAGGCTTGGATTATTTTGATACATATTCACCAGTCACAAGAATAACATCCATTAGATTGTTACTAGCTATTGCAGCACTGCAAAACTTAGAAATACATCAAATGGATGTTAAGACTGCCTTCTTAAATGGTGAATTAGAGGAGGAAATCTATATGGAACAACCTGAAGGGTTTATAGTTCCAGGAAAAGAAAAGAAGGTGTGCAAACTTGTAAAATCCTTATATGGATTAAAACAAGCACCTAAACAATGGCATGAAAAATTTGACAAAGTGATGTTATCAAATGGTTTTAAAATTAATGAGTGTGATAAATGTATGTATGTGAAAAACACTCAAAATGGATATGTCATTGTGTGCCTATATGTGGATGATATGCTAATAATGGGTAGTAATGATGTTATAATCAAAACTACTAAAAAGATGTTGACCAAAAATTTTGATATGAAAGATTTAGGCATAGCTGATGTCATACTAGGAATTAAGATTTCTAGAACATCAGATGGTCTAGTATTATCTCAATCTCACTATATTGAGAAAATATTAGAAAAGTTTAATAAAGAGGATAGTAGTATTGCAAAGACTCCTGTTGATGTAAATCTTCATTTATCGAAAAATACTGGTCCTAGCATATCACAACTTGAGTATTCTCGCATTATAGGAAGCTTAATGTATTTGACGAATTGCACACGACCAGACATAGCATACTCAGTTAATAAATTGAGTAGATATACTAGTAATCCAGGAAAGAACCATTGGACTGCAATAATCAAGGTTCTAAGGTATTTAAAATATACTATAAGTTATGGATTACATTATTCTAGATATCCAGCAGTACTTGAAGGATACAGTGATGCTAATTGGGTATCAGATACAAAGGATTCTAAATCCACAAGTGGCTATGTCTTTACTGTTGGAGGAGGTGCCATATCTTGGAAATCTTCAAAACAAACTTGTATTGCCAGATCCATTGTGGAATCTGAATTTATTGCTTTGGATAAAGCTGGTGAAGAAGCTAAGTGGCTTCGTAATTTCTTAGAAGATATTCTAAATTGGCCTAAACCGGTGCCCGTTATATGTATACATTGTGATAGTCAATCAGCAATTGGAAGGGCACAAAGTAATATGTACAACGGTAAGTCTCGACATATACGTCAACGATATAATACCGTTAGACAATTGCTCTCAAGTGGGATAATCTCAATAGATTATATCAGGTCAAAAGATAATTTAGCGGATCCATTTACAAAAGGTTTGACAAGAGAGCAAGTGTATAGTTCATCGAGGGGAATAGGATTAAAACCGAAAGCTAACGAGTCATCTTAATGGAAACCCAACCTAGTTGACTGGAGATCCCAAGATCTAGGTTCAAAGGGACAACAGAAATTCTGAATGGCTCACTAGAAGCACTGGGAAGATTTAATCTTCTACCCATTTCTATGATGAGACAGTGTTACCTACAGCGATGAGTAGGATATGCTATGCTTTTAATGACTCTTATACCTTGAAAATTCAAGTGGGGTATGGTAGGATACTCTTAATAAGAAGTCACCTATATGAGTGTGAGGTGGGGCCGCTTCTATGAAAACTTCTAAGGCTAAATTTTCTAAAGCTCTCATGAAATACCAGGCGTTGTTCAGGGCTATATGAACACAACCATGAGAACCGACTCTGTGCGGGAAGGAACTGTGTGTTTACTATTGTCTTGGTTTACATGAACGGCTGAACAGTTCAAGACATCATGTTCACTGGTTAGCCAGTAAATCCGATAATAATACACTAGGGAAGGTTCAAGGCCAAAAGCTACCTATCCCGATGCAGTAACTTTCCAATAGTACTCTCTATAGTGTCTGTATCTTCTCCTTTTGTAATTTGTGCAAATTTTCATTCATGTGGGGGATTGTTGGAAACGGCATTAGAAAACGCAAACTTTGGAAGGATTTTTAAAAGATTCCGCTAAGAATTTTTTGCGAATCTATTGACGAGCACGTTCCTCTCTGCGAGGAGATGAACGTGGTATATTTATTTTCTCAAATCCGTTTCCGGGTGAATGAGAAATTGGCTCCAAAGTAAGTGATTTATAAAGCCTAAATGGATGTGAATAAAGTGGGAAATGCTTGTCCCACATCGAAAAAGTAGCAAAGCAACCTTGAGTATATATATGTCTAGTATGGGATTTGGGTTTGGGCCCAAGGGCACCCAAGTTTTTAAGAGGGGGAGGACCTAGGCTAGCCTGGATCCTAACCAACTACCACACATGCGCGCGCCGCCCGCTCGGTCCGGTCCGGGCTTGGGCGGGGCTTAATTGTAAAATGGGTCTAACCTTTTTACACAAAGTTGGACTGGGCCTGTGTGGTTGAAATTTATTTTATTTGTCTACTGGACTTATTTAAGTGGGCTTGCGGGTGGAGCATGCTGGGCTGGGCTGAATTAATGGCCGAAGTTTGCTTGCTGGGCTGGATCGGATTAATCTGTTTTGGGTTTAAATTCAAATTAAAAACCATAAAACAGTTTTTGTTTGAACCAAGGGTTGCACCTTTTGAACCTAAATCAGTTTTGGCTTTCTAATGTCTCATTGGTCCACAATGGTTGCATCCATTCGGAATATGGGTGCACCCATTTGGAATAGGCACCATTAAGCCTATAAATAGCCCTCCTTGGATTCATTTCAATATACCAAATTCAGAACAAAATCTTCTCTCTTCTGAATTTACTTCTCCCTCTTTTTCTTTTATAATCTGTTTGGTTTCGACCCTAACCAATTGTTTTATTTTCTTGATATTAAACTATATAAATATATATAGATTATTATAATAAATATTATATTTACAAATAATATTTAAATAAATTATACTATAGTATATGATACATATTTGATCAACATAATAATCTTAAGTTCGAATTTTGAATTGGGTCAGATATGAATCTTTCTTTGAAGGTTTCATTTCAAATTCGGATTAGATCAGAATATATGTACACATGAAATTGATCGACTTAGACCTGAGATTTAATCCAAACCTTGCCCAATTCAATAGATTAGAATTTGTTTGGATTAACCATAAATTCATGAGTTTGATAAAAATTATGTCCATATGATATCCAACTTGGACTTGGATTTAATATCGGACCTTGACATTAAAATAGGAATTTGGACTTGAATTTCCATAGAAATCTTCCATTTTAATGCTTAAAAAAAAATAAAATAAAATAAAAAAAAACTATACTTTGCAGTACCTACATATGGTGTGTCTCCTCCTTCCAGCAGGATCAGAAAAGGTTTGATGCCTCCATACTTGCCTCTTTCTGTTTAGAAGGCAGCAACTTAGGACTTGCAGGCTCAAAGCTCCCCCAGTGTGTTCTTCTATTCATTCCTTTTCAATTTTAGCTTCTGTTATGTGTTTGTTTCATTCATATTTTAGTCTTTTTCTCTTTCTCTTTGTTTATCCTGTGCTACATGTACTCTCCTATTCCCCTTGACATACTCGTGTTAACACGACACGAAATGACATGGGTAGAGAAATGTGTCCAACATGCTCGTGTTAACACGACACGAAATGACATGGGTATGAGAAATGTGTCCATACTTGATCGTAAGGGATATTATTATTACCATACACTTTCAAATGCCATATTCAAATTGTTTTACAACAAACTCTCTGATACTGACATGCTTTTGTTATCAGAGTCCCACCTCTGCTTGTGAAATCATCATTTTTGCATAAAAACAATCTTTACTCCAAGAATTGAACCTGAAATCCTTCTTCAGTTGTTCTTCGGTTAGTCTCTTAGACAGGTCAACTGGCCAGTAGATGATATGGCTAGAGTTGTGTGGATGTAAACTATAAAATAATGGTGGAATGTGACGAGATAAAACCAGAAGACTCTATGATAACAAATATAAAAATCTAGAACCATACAACACAAGTTATCACTCAACACCACAAGTTAATCATGTTTATTTACAGAAAGTACTTAGAAATCTAGAGAGAGCAAAGTATAGAAATCAATGGATGGATCTAGCCTTGGACAATAAAGAATACTTATAAAGGTTGGTTGTGAAGGTCTTTTGAAGATGCACTCAAATTAGGTTCCATATTTGGCAGTTTAAACAAGGGAATCAGTGGTTAGGCTGGCAGAAGGGCATGTAGAACAGGCGGAACTCCTCCTGGCTTGAGATTTAATGGGGGTTAAACAGATTTATGGTTTGGGATTTTATGTTAAACCGAGGAAAAGCCGAACCAATTTTCACCACGAGTGACATGTAGAGAGGCAAGCTCGTATGAGAGAGCAAAGATGAAAGCAAGTGAGTATAAGGCGATTCTTGTCCAATGTTGCTTATTACGTATCATTAGGATAATTGTTGCTCCAAAAGCCAACATCATCATTGAAATAGAGAAAATCAAGAATGTAACTCCTAGCATCAGGAAGAGACTGTTTGAAGTCCTTTAATCGAAAAGCGGATGTGAGGATGGAGAGAAATATAGCCACCGACCGTAATGCAAGGGAAAGTACGTCAGCAATGGTGAATATTACAAAGAAAGGTTACTTCGACATTTATCGGAGCTAAGATCCATGAATTTCCTTGATGATGCCCATCATACAGTGAACAAGACAATGGACTTGTGTGTCCTCTCTGCTTCCTTTCCTTTACGCTCGAGTGTTAGACCTTGTTTGACCAATCTCGCCTGTGGTCTCACTATGTTGGGAGCATGCCCGAGGGGGCTACTACGCTCACCGCGTAGTCACGCCATTCATTAACTGCATGTATTACTTGTGGGAACTTTTAATTTATGATATGTGGGTTAGGTTAAAATGCGTCGAGCGTTATGTGCATAATGTGTAGGTCTTAGTGTCATTACCCAGTTTGTCTAAATGATCTTCGCATTACTTTACCTAATTGAAATGGTTGCCTCATATTGGATTCATTGTGGGGTGTCTTTATGCAATCATAGGTGGGTAGCGTGGTAGAAAATGTTTTGAGAGCTCTATGCAATGAGTGATTTTAGGGTTTATCCACGATTATTGGGCCAATTACCTATGAAGGAACTGCAAAAATTAATTCACAGGTGAAATTTCATGCACCCATACTCAGATTGCTGGAAGGTACCCCCTTTAGAGTTTGCTTATAGTGCCAAAGGGAATTGATACCGCAATTTTACATGAATGTGACAACTCTTGGGCACACTTAGTTTTGATATTTTTGGTGAACTTTTGTTTCTGAAATTGTGTTGACATCTTAGTCTTTTCAAGCTTGCACGTCTTAAAGGTTGGGGGAATTTACACCTGATTGAATAGGAAGCTAGTTCCATCTTATTTATTTATTTATGTATTTTATTTTTAGTCAATGCTTCCGCATGTTCAAGATATAGTTCCTCAAAATTTTGTTGCTTTCTATGCTTTACAAAATAATTCAAGAACTGTGTTTTATGGGAATTGTATATAGTTCCTTATCAAATTGTTTTTATTTTGATTATTTATTTAGTCAATAAAAATTAATTTTAGTGAATGGATGAACTGGATTTCAACGCTTTTGGGCCCCACTAGGTATTCCATTTTAGTGAATGGATCCCCCACGGGTTTTATTCAACCTACAAAGGGTCTGAGACAAGGCTGCCCACTCTCCCCTCTCCTTTTCACTTTGGTGACAGATCAACTTACTCAGCTTATTAATACTGAAGTAGCAAATGGGTGAATCATACCGTCACACACTGCACTGAAAGCTAATTCCACCTCATGCCATACTTTCTTTGTAGATGATCTTCTGATAACTTTCAAGGCCTCTATCTCAAATGCTAGGTCTCTTCAAGGTGTTTTTAGGACCTTTGGTGCTGTTTCTGGGCTGCAAATTAATTATCAGAAAAGCAGTGTCATTTTTTCTAAAGCAGTTAAAAGAAGAAGAGCTGTTTTGAAGTATTTGGGTATTCCTCTGTGTTCCAAAGGCCAAAGGATATCTCATTGTACTGCACTTATGGACAAAATCTCAAATAAGCTCAATGTTTGGAGTAATTGTTTGTTGTCAGTTGCAGGTAAGACATAATTGATCAAGACAGTCATCACTCCTATATGTTTGTACTGGTGTAGTGTGTTTTCACTGCCTGTGGTAGTCCTAAATCAAATCCAAAAACTATGTAGAGACTTTGTTTGGGGCAGCAGAGACTAACTTGAAGAATATGCATCTTATAAGCTGGGATTTGATGTGTAGACCTAAAATTGAGGGAGGGTTGGGTATTAGAAAACTGATTGATTTGCAAGCAGCCTCTCAATGTGTCTTGGCTTGGGATTATCTGCTAAGCAAAGACAGGATTTGGGTTCCTTGGTTCAAGAACAGGTACTCCTCACAATCAACATATTGGAATGCAATTCTTAAGCTTTCACATTTTATCCTGTGGAAAAAGCATGATCAATATCAGGGATCTCATGCACCTTAATATAAAATTTTCAATTGGTACTAGGCACATTTTTAGTCTTTTTTGACAGATCCATGTTGTGAAGGTCAGACCTAGCTTGCTGTAGAAATTTGGTCACTGAATTGTTAGAAGACTAGGGTTTTCTTGAGATTCTTCCTTGTCTAACCTTATGGACAATGGGGGATGGAATTTGGATCTATTTCAAGAGAATATTTTTAGACCTATCAGAGACTACATCCAAACCCTGCCTATTCATGCTAGAGCAGATAGATACACTTGGGATGGAGGTCCTTTCTCTTTCAAAAAAGCTTGGTAGGGGTGCAGAGTAATTCATTCGGAGGTGGAGTGGTATAAGATGTGCTGGGGCAAAGCTAGGCCTAGATGGTCTGTACATGGTGTATTTCTGTTCCAAGACAGGCTGCCTTCTATGGTTAATTTACAGAAGAGGAATGTGCAATTAGCTCCAAGGTGTTCTCTTTGTCTTCAAGATAGTGATGCCAGAAATCATCTATTTGTGAGGTGTTCTTTTGCAAGAAATTTTTGGAAGTGGATGGATGATACTTTGGGATACTGGGGTGTTGATTTCTCTTCAGTTTTCACAATTGAGGATTTGTTGCATTGGTTTTCTCAACACACCAGTAAAATGACACATACTATATTTGTGGTTGCTCTGTGGAGTATATGGCAAGAAAAAAACAGAAGACTTCATGGTCATCTATCTAGGAATCCTCAAGAAATTGCAAGACAAATCTTACTTGAAGTCCTAGATATCTATAATGTCGCAATTCAAGATCTTCTTTAGCTGGCAGGACTTTGTTTTCTTTTTGTATTGGAACGGTCCTTCTCTTAAGGATTTTGCTTTGATCATTTCAATCCTTTACCGAGGGTATGCCCTATGTGTGCTTGTAAATATTTTTATCTTTTTTATACAAACACTAATTATGAAAGAAAAAAAATTTGTTGGTTCTTTTTTGATACTAGCATTTTATTTTTCTAATAGGTCCCTCTTCTATAATAAAGATAGATATAGAAGTGTATAGTACCCAAGGGCGGCTCAATCTAATCTGAGGCCGTAAGTGAAAATTATAAAAGTGATGTGTTAAAATATAAAATTTAATGATAACAAAAAAATAATAAGAATACAAAATAATTTAATTTAAATAATAATATAACCAGCATTGAGTTGAGGATAGAAAAAATGTTGGAACCTGAGGGGAGGGGAAAAATTTGAGGAATAAGAAAAAAAAAAAAAAAAAGGAGATAAAATTAAGTTTATAGGTTAGATGGAAAGTTTTACTAATTTTCATATATATATATATATATATATATATATTATTGTTAATATGGTTGGTGCGTGGAATGAGGAGAGAAAAAAAAAGAAAAAAAAAGAGTGAGATAAAGATAGAAACTTGGAGTTTTAATAGAAAGTGGAATAAATTGGGGTCTAATAATATAAGGGTATAAAACTTTTTTGGGCCTTTCTAGGAGTTTTAATAGGAAGGAAATGAAAATTTTTAGATTAATAAGGAAATAACCGAACTAATAATATTATAAAATAAATTTTTTTGAGTCTTTTTATTGACTGGGGTCTTAGGCAACCGACCCTTGTCCTAATTTAGTCTTTCTAATTACATTTCTTACTTCTTTTTCAGAAATGCCGGAAAGCGACGGTTATCTTTAGAGAAATAGTTCTATTGTGTGGGCAAGAGATATTTATATGAGCTTACTGGATTATTATGCCAATCTTTTGTGAGTTTACGTGGAAGTAAATGGCATGCAAAATTGGAACTGTTTAAACAGGTGAATGATAAAGTAAGAGATCGGAGTAACTCGAATGAAACTTTGAGACCAATGAGAAAATCAAAAATTGAGCTTTTTTGCTTCAAATGAAATGTTGTAGTCGTTATGGACTAAAATGGAAATGTTTTGAAATTTGAATACCGTCTATACGGTTTACACATAGAGAACAAGTCAAGTCTATAATTTATTATTAGGGTAAAGTGCATTAAACTCCCCTGAAGTATGAGCTGATTGCAATAAACCCCCCTGAAGTAAGTAAAACCCTCCAAACTATTATTTTGTTGCAAACCGTGATGTAACCGTGAAGTTGCCGTTAACTAAAAAGAAAATTATAGCTTAGCCCTCTCCCTTGTTCGTTCTTTGGGGATTTTGTAAGACCACATCATCCTTCAACAAACATCAGCGAGATTGGGCAACCTTTAAGATACCCAATTCCGGCGAGCTTACATAGTCTGTGAATGAACAGAGAACTTCGCAAACTGCATGCACATTGGTGACGGCAACGAAACCCAAGAACACCACACCATCACCGGTAACCAAACTGAAGCTTCAAAGAAAAGACCCAAGTAACCCAATAATTTTGAGATTCTCTAATTCGAATGATATATATATATATATATATATATATATATATATATATTGTAGACGCTGAAAATTTGTGATGGTCTAATCACCGTCCGATTAGTTAAGAAGTCAAATATTTCTTGATTAATTAAATTCCACAAATACGGGTCCCATTAATGGACACGTGTTAAAATCCTAAAGGTGCATACCTTTAAAGAAAATGGCGGTGTAATTCAAATTCAATTCAAATTTGAATTTGAATTGATTTCCATATAAAAGGAAATAAATCTCTTATTTATGGAAAAATCGCACAATATTGGGGAGTTTCCAAATTGAACAACCCACTCTTTGGCCTATAAATACAAGGCCACCCCTCACATTTTGAGGACACACAGAGAAAGAGACAAACAGAACATTAAAGCTCTGCCGAAGCTCTGACTCAACAAAGACTCCGAAGTTTCAGAAGAAGAACAACAACACTTCGAAGTTTTTTTTTTTTGAAGAAGAACAACAAGTGTGCCACACTTACGCCGTTCTTCGTCAAAGCCTTTCAACATTCAAAGATTCTGAAGAACAACAAGCACACAAGTGCCGTTCTCCTTTGAAGACTTTCAAATCCGCTATCCGAGATTAAGCCTCACCAGCCCTCGCTCAGAAATCTACTTGAGTTTTCTTCAATTTTGAAGAACTCAAATACAGTTCAACCACCGGCCTAAGATCAAGCTTCTGAAGCCCTTGCGCCGACGTTCTAAGGAGATTTAATCAGAGGAAGATTCTAGTTAAAGTAGAATCGAACACAGAGGATTGTACTCCATTTATTTTCTGATATTATTTAATAAAATTATTATTCGTCGCATTTATTTTCTTTCCCAAGTTTTCCGGAATCAAAATTTGTGTGTACAAATTTTTGGCACGCCCGGTGGTACCTCTCTGTCTCTCATCTCTATCTCCTTAATCACTTCATCAACACCTTCTCTTACTCACATCAATGGCCTCCAAGAAGATTCAAATCGCTCATGGCTCCAAGAATGCTGGTAAGAATGTCGCGGTTGCAACGACCAACAAGGCTCTCACCTCGAAGGCCGCCAAGAACACCACCGCTCCATCAAGTGGAAGCAGCACCTCCACGGGACCAACAACCCGCAACAAAGCAATGGCAGCCACTTCTTTAACACAGAAGCCAAGCACAGTGCGTGTCAACTCCACTAAGCCTGTGAATGCAAAGGCTCAGGCGTTCATCACCTTTGAATCATTGAGAGCCATGAAGATCAACCCCACAAGCCCTGAGGAAGAAATCGCTGGTATAGAAGACTTCTCTCTGAGAAGTATGTCACCGCATTTATCTCGATCCATTCCGGATTCCAACTCAAGCACGGGCTCACACTCAGCCTCATCCCCGGTATCTCCAAGAGGTGCGACTTTACCAAGGCATGCTGATTCTCTGAATCCTTCACATTCAACTTACATGCAAGTTATGATGGCCGACACAGCATCGATAGAAGAACAACTGGTGACTATGGCCCATGCTATTGAGAAACTCACCAAGACTGTGGAAGACAAAGACTTGCAGATTGCTTCATTAATGAATAAGCTTGAAGTACAAAAGCCCACCGAGTCAAGTCAAGGACCCATACACCCTCCGGGTTTCACGCCACAAGCAACCATGGCGAACAAGACTCACCATGCAACCACATCCGAACAGGAGGCAAACCAAACCAACTTTGCCCCCTCCATCGCTTCGTTGTCTGTCCAACAACTTTAAGATATGTGATGAGCGTTGAAAAGTACACATTTAAATCCCTTAAGCTTGAGTATTCTAGGACCTTTATCTATCTTATTTACCCGTTTTAGTACTTATTTGTGTTTTTGTCTATTTCAGGTCAATAATGTTAAAATGGGCTAAAAATGAGTTCTTAAGGCCTTTTTGGAGTCAAACTAAGTCTTAGCGATGATCTGGAGCAAAAAGAGGCTGATTTGGAGCAAAAAGAAGCTGATACTGAAAAGCTGAAAAGTTGGATGGATCGCAGAAAAAGTTGGATCGATCGAACTTTTAGTTGGATCAATCGAAAAATAAGTTGGATCGATCGAATAAGTTGGATCGATCGAACTGGACATGCTGGCAGCAAGCTGTCACTTTTTCCGTGCGCGCCCAAAAGTTCACCTACCAAAAAGTTGCGGGATTAGATATTTTTGGGCATATATTCTAGACTTAGTGACTAAGAAAAGGACCTTCTATATAAAGGGAAGCAACCCATTTGTAAAAGGGGATTTTTAGCTTTTATCATTTTATTTTCTAGATTGTAATTTTTATTTTCTCTCTCTAGAAAAGTTAGAGATTAGGGTTAGAAGAAAAGAGAGAAGTGGAGGCACATCTCAAGAACACATCTCTAAATCTACTATCTCTCCATCTCTAGAGCTTCAAAGAAAAAGAAGAAGAAGAAGAGGAAGAAGAAGATGGAGCCATGTTTGGAGCTTGATTCTATGACTACATCCACCTCATCCATGATTGACTAGATCTACACTTAGGGCTTGGATGAGCCCTAAGTCTTGTGTAATCTAAACCCTTGTATTTCTATTTTTGGGGATTTATATATATTGTTGTGATTAGTGTTCTAGCCTTGTGAATTTCATGAATCTTGGTATATTTCTATGATTTCCATGGTCTAATTCTTCCTATTAATTCTCTAGTTTATTTACATGTCTACGTGTGATTAAATTAGGAATTATGTCTCACATGATTCATATGGGTTAATTCTTCCATTGATTCTCTATTTTAATTACATGTTGTCTTATGTGTAATTATTTGGGGAATTGATCTCTACACTAGTTTTTCTATATTAATTGCATGTCTATGTGTGGTTAATTGAGAATCTAGTGATGGCTAGACATTAGTGCTTAATGGAATGCTCTTGTTATGTCTCTTAATGGTTCATACTTATTCCTTGATGGATTGTGCCTCTCCTTTAGTTTATTTTCATGCTAGTAGTGTAGTTGTAGTGTAGTGTTAGATGGGGAGACAATTCATGCTTGTTCTTTGATGTTCCATGTTTTTGAATGCAAGAAGCATATGCTCTAATATTGTGGTGTAATGGAATTTTGAGCTTAATGAAGGATTAATGACTTGTTATGATATATTGTATCTTTCACATGTGTTTAGACAATATATTCCTCTCCCAATAGATATATTGTGGCCTCTCACATGATGTTTAGACAATACATGTTTAGCTAAGTCATCCTTGTGAATTATTTGGACTATGAGCTTAATGAAAGGTTTAATGACTTGATTTGATATTTCTTCACATGTTGTCTAGATAATATATTCCTCTTCCAATAGATATATTGTAGCCTTTCACATGTTGTTTAGACATTATACACTTATTGAGTCACCTTTGCTAGTCGAACCAATTTTGTTCACAACAATGTATTCCCCATTAATGGAAAGCAAGTGGTTAATTACATGAGCTTAGTGGTGATTCCAACACCCTAAGTCCTCTTTTCTCATCTCTTAAATCCCTATCTCTACTTAGTTTTATTTTTATTGCATTTTAATTAATTCTTTTCTAGAAGTAATCAACCAACCCAACTCTCTTTTGCAATCATTTGGTACGCTAGAATCGAAGTTGAAATTCCAACACGTATAATCCTTTGGGATGATCCCTACTCACTCTTGCTACGTTAGTAGTGGTGTTGGTAGTGGTTTTTTATAAATTTAAATTTGACATAAAAGGCTTTTCTTGAACCACACATTCACTACATTCATTTTGGCGTTTACAAGTGACCTCGTCAATATGATTAGTAACATGATCAGGTCACAATATGGTGGGGCAACTTACAGTTCTCTCATGTATTCGAAACCTTACACAAAGCGTATCGACAATATATGCCAGTCGGATACCAACCTCCTAAGTTACAACAGATTGATGGAAAGGGCAATCCTAAGTAACACATCACTCATTTGTTGAAACTTGTAACAACGCCAGAACTGATGGTGATCTTTTGGTGAAACAATTCGTTCGTTCCCTTAAGGGAAATGCCTTTGATTGGTACACTGACTTAGAGGCCGAGTCGATAGATGGATGGGACCAGATGGAACGTGAATTCTTAAATCGCTTTTACAGTACCCGTCGTACTGTGAGCATGATAGAACTTACCAACACCAGGCAGTGGAAGGACGAACCTGTTATAGACTACATCAACAGGTGGCGTGCACTTAGCCTGGACTGCAAGGATCGACTTTCAGAAATTTCTGCTGTTGAGATGTGCATGCAAGGTATGCATTGGGGACTTCTCTATATTCTTCAAGGCATCAAACCCCGTACCTTTGAAGAGTTGGCCAAACGTGCCCATGACATGGAGATCAACATCAATACTCATGGTGGAAACAATCCTTCTACCTTGGAACAACACAAGGATAAGAAAGAAGTAAGGAAAGACGAGAAGCTGACAAAGAAAGGCAATAAAGAGACTATGACCATCACGACGATACCGTTGAAGATCTCCACAAAGGAGAAGAACAAAGGAAGTGATAAGCAAAACAAGTTCCAAGAGAAGGATAAGCTCTGGCAGGAGAAGCAACGCTTAACACTCAAGGAGCTAGAGAAGAAAGAGTACCCATTCTCGGACTCTGATGTGCTAGGAATACTAGAATTTCTACTCGAAAAGAAAATGATCGAGCTCCCAGAGTGTAAACTCCCTGAAGAAATGGGGCGAGTGAATGACCAAAAATACTGCAAGTACCACCGTATTGTTAGCCATCCGATTGAGAAGTGCTTTATATTCAAGGAGTTAGTAATGACTTTGGCTAAACAAGGGAAAATTCTTTTGGAAGGTGATGAAGTGGCAAAGAGAAATCATACCACCACCACATCCGAATGTCTCAGTCCAACTTATTCCAGACTTTCTAGGCAGATTACCCCAGTCATGCAGCTGGAATGCCCTCAGATTGTTCAGTTTGGTTCATTAGAGCCTGTGACTGTCCAAATGCCTTAGATAGAGTTACCTGAACAAGTAAAAGAAGGATGGACTTTTGTGACGAGAAGGAAGCCACACAAGCAAGGGGCCACCTTGGTGCAACAAACCCACTTTAGCAGGGGACAGGGAAAGGAAAAGCTCCAACGTAACCCAATAAGAATGACTCAAGAAAAATAGGTGATTGTGGAAGGAGATCAACTAAATGAGTGCCCCAACAATGGCCCTCACAAGCCTGTCACATTAAAAGATTTCTTCCCCACTGGATATTTCAGTAATGATCAAGTTCAAGTTGTTTACACAGTGTCCATCACTGAAGTTGATGAGTCGACTGAACAAACTGATGAAAAAATCCCAGTTCTAGAAGATCTAGGTAACTACACCGGTATGGAAGATGATGAAGAGCGAATCCCTATAACGACTTGTGCCTCATGTTGTACGGCAATCACCTTCACCGATGAGGACTTGCGGTTAGGCTCGAAGCCACACAACCGTCCGCTTTTCATTTTCGGATACATCCGGGAACAAAAAGTTACGCGTATCTTCATTGATGGAGGTTCTGTAGTGAACATCATGCCAAAATCCACGATGAAGAACCTCGGTATCACAATCGATGAATTGGCTCGTAGCCGCCTAGTCATCCAAGACTTTAACCTAGGAGGACAGAGAGCAATTGGCATGATTAGAGTCCATCTCACCATTGAAGAGTTAAATGCTGAGACCATATTCCATGTTATCGATGCGAAGACCTCCTACAACTTATTATTAGGGCGACCTTGGGTCCATGGAAATGGCGTGGTTCCATCCACCTTGCATTAATGCTTCAAGTTTTATAGGAATGGCATAAAAACTGTATGTGCAGATGATAAACCATTTGCTGAGGTGGACTCGCATTTTGTAGATGCTAAATTTTACTCTGACTCTAATACACCATTGGAGGTTCTCCCAATGGATATCCCTTCAACGGGCAAAGTAGAATCGAGAAAGGGGAAAGAAGTCAAACTCACTCCCATAGAAGGCATCACACATAAGAAAGTCGTGACTTCTACACAAGAGTCTGGATCATCTTCGAATGTCTTTACGAACAAGTCTGTCTTCAAGTATGTGCCAAAATCTAGAAGGAAGGAAGGAAGGACAATCACCTTTTGTTGAGGTTGTTGAGACAAAGGAAACAAAGACAAAGCCCATCCCCTCTTCAATGAGAGAAGATTTACAAGTGCTCAGAGAAGACTCAACAATTCCTATTGTGAAGATTGGGAAGTCCAAAATTGCTAAACTGCCACTAAAAGGGTTCGTCTTTGGATCTCATGATTCAACAAAACAAAGTTCGCTTCCTCGTCAAAGGACAATAGAAGGATTCGATCCAAATGCATACAAGCTCCTGGCCAGCACAGGGTATGATTTTGAAAATCCTGCGGAACTTGGTCAACTCAGCCCCGAACTCATTGGCGAGAAAGTGCATGGCCTCAATGAGACACAAAAGAAGCTACGAGATCAAGGACACATGATCAGTCCACCTAAAACTAGTTTAGGTTTCATGCCAAGCGAGCCTATCCGAGTCCCCATGGGAAGAAGGGATAAGAAAGCAAGTACACAATACATTAGTGTTAAGGAAAATGAAGAGAATGAGGATCAACAACCTGTTTCACGAACCTCAGCGTTCGATCGAATTGAAGCACCAGTACCCCGCAATTCTGTTTTTGAAAGGTTGAATATAACAGGCCAAATGAATAAATCATCTCCTCACGGCAACCATGCACCTCATTTTTCGGTGTTTAACAGGTTAGATGTCATTGCTCAGAATGTCAAGTTCTCAGTCACGAAGGTCGGTCTTTTCCCGGATTGAAGCCATCAATTCCATATCTAAAGACAAACAAAACACAGAAAAATATGAGAAAGTTCAACTCAAGACAGAAAAAGATGACGGCGTTCGAAGCCTAGTTTTGTCTCGAATGAAGCGAAAAGTGGAGCTCGAAGTGAATGCTGATGGAGTATTAACGGTTAAAAGACGAACCATCATATGCACAGAGCCTTTAAAGCAAGAAGATGAAGGAGAAATGACTTATGCAACTTCTTACCATATCACAGTGGAGGAAGATGACTCAAAATCAGATTCTCATGAAGAAGACTTCAAGGAAGCGCCTCTAACACTTGAAGACGGGGGGCAAGCTACCATTGACCAACTCAAGGAGATTAACTTAGGATCAGTAGATGAACCTAAACCAGTCTTCATTAGCGCACTCTTAAGCCCTCTAGAGGAAAAAGGTTATGTTGAATTGTTATCCGAGTATAGAGATATCTTTGCTTGGACGTATAAAGAAATGCTAGGTCTCGAGCCCAGGGTTGCAGTCCACAGTCTGGCAGTCAAGCATAGTGCACGTCTAATTAAGCAATCCCAACGCTTTTTCAAGCCAGAGCTTATCCCAAAGATTGAAGAAGAAGTCAACAAACTCATTGATGCTGGCTTCGTTCGAGAAGTTAAATACCCGACGTGGATTTCAAGTATTGTCCCAGTCAAGAAGAAAAATGGGCAAATACGAGTTTGTGTAGACTTCCGTGACTTGAATTCTGCATGTCTAAAAGATGACTTCCCTCTACCTGTCGCCAAACTCACGGTAGACGCAACAACGGGACCTGAGGCTCTTTCTTTTATGGATTGTTTCTCTGGCTATAACCAGATAAGAATGTCTCCCAAAGATGAAGAGTTAACTGCTTTCCGTACTCCAAAGGGGATATATTGCTATAAGGTAATGCCATTCGGACTTAAGAATGCTGGTGCTACCTATCAACGGGCCATGCAAAAGATCTTTGATGATATGTTGCATAAAAATGTAGAATGCTATGTGGATGACTTAGTCGTCAAAAGCAAAAAAAGAAGAACTCACCTTCAAGATCTTCGCACAGTTTTCAATCGATTAAGAAAGTTCCAACTTAAAATTAACCCTCTCAAATGCGCATTTGGTGTCACATCGGGAAAGTTCCTTGGGTACATTGTCCGACATCGCGGCATTGAAGTAGACCTATCCAAGATTGATGCCATACAAAAAATGCCACCACCCAAAAACCTACATGAACTGCGAAGCCTCCAAGGACAACTCGCTTTCATTCGTCGGTTCATTTCGAATTTGGCCGGGCGGTGCCAACTATTTAGCCGACTCATGAAGAAAGACGTCCCTTTCACATGGGACCAAGCTTGTCAGAATGCTTTAGACAACATCAAGAAATACCTACTTAATGCCCCGGTGTTAGGAGCTCCCACGCCTGGAAAACCGCTTATACTATACATTGCTGCTCAAGAGGAATCGCTTGGAGCTCTCCTCGCACAAAATAATGAAGAGAATAAGGAAAAGGCTTTATACTATTTGAGTCAGAGGCTGACTGCAACAGAGCTTAAATATCCTTCAATTGAGAAGACTTGTCTCGCGCTAGTCTTTGCTTCCCAGAAATTGAGACACTATTTTTTGGCTCACACTGTACACGTGATTGCAAAAGCCGACCCCCTCAAGTATGTCATGTCAAGACCTGTTCTCTCTGGGCGATTTGCAAGATGGTCGATCTTGTTCAATGAATTCGAAATCTTGTACGTCCCGCGAAAAGCAGTCAAAGGACAAGCCCTTGCTGATTTCTTAGTTGATCATCCAATACCAGCTGATTGGGAGATTTCTGAAGACTTTCCTGACGAGGAGGTGTTCTTTGTTAATGTCCTTCTGCCATGGATGATGTTCTTTGATGGTGCAGCACGGTCCGAAGGAGCAGGAGCAGGTGTGGTGTTTATTTCTCCACAAAGACAAATTTTGCCATATGGTTTTTCGTTTCCCGAAAAATGCTCAAATAATATGGCCGAGTATCAAGCCTTGATAATTGGTCTCCAAATGGCAAATGAAATGAAGATTTCAAACATTGAAGTTTATGGTGACTCCAAGTTAATAAT
Source organism: Cornus florida (assembly GCF_030987335.1). NCBI lineage: Eukaryota > Viridiplantae > Streptophyta > Magnoliopsida > Cornales > Cornaceae > Cornus > Cornus florida. The sequence continues at coordinate 29,281,740 of NW_026775571.1, read as the reverse complement.
CAACCAACTTCTTGAGGAATATGAAGTTAAGAAAGATAACTTGATTCCATGCTTTCAGTATGCTTCCAATCTACTTAGTAGATTTGACAATGTTGTCTTAGAACATGTCCCAAGGGAAGAAAATCGCTTAGCAAATGCTTTGGCTAACTTAGCCACAACAATAGCATTGGGAGAAACCGAGGCAATTACAGTCCCAGTATGCCAACAGTGGTATTGCCGCAGTTGCTCGAGGGCCAGTTGGAAGAAACAAATGAAATCTCTGTTCGGATCATGGAAACTGAAGACCGGAGACGACCCATCATAGACTACTTGGAAAACGGGAAGCTTCCTGTAGATCCTCGACATAGAACTGAGGTACGCCGAAGAGCGCCTCGATTTATCTTTTACAAAGATACATTATTTCGGCGATCATATGAAGGTTTTTTTCTTTGTTGCCTCAGAGAAGATGAAACAACTCAAGTAATGGTGGAAGCACACTCGGGGTCTGCGGGGCTCATCAGTCAGGTCCTAAGCTCCACTTCCGAATAAAAAGAATGGGATACTACTGGCCAACTATGGTTAAAGACTACATGGATCATGCGAAAAGGTGTCAGGCTTGTCAATTCCATGCCAATTTCATCCACCAACCACCTGAACTCTTACATCCTACAGTTGCGTCTTGGCTATTTGATGCATGGGGACTAGATGTGGCAGGACCTTTCTTGAAATCTTCCAAGGGTCATGTATATATCCTTACTGCGACAGATTACTTCTCGAAATGGGCCGAGGCAATCCTGATCAAGCAACAAAATAAAGAAACTGTGGTGGACTTCATTAAAACCAATATCATCTTTCGATATGGCGTGCCCCGTCATATCATCACTGATAATGGGTTACCTTTCAAAAACAAGTTGATGAGTGACTTATGTGAAAAGTTTGGTTTCAAACAGCACAAGTCTTCTATGTACAATGCGCTAGCAAATGGACTAGCTGAAGCTTTCAACAAGACTCTTTGCAATCTGTTGAAGAAAGTAGTCTCCAAGTCTAAAAAGGACTGGCATGAAAGAATTGGGGAAGCTCTTTGGGCATACCAAATAACATATCGTACCCCCACGCAAACAACACCTTATTCGCTTGTATATGGTGTTGAAGCAGTTCTACCACTCGAACAACAAATCCCTTCATTAAGGATTGCTATCCAGGAAGGACTAACAAATGAAGAAAATGCACAACTTCGTCTTCAAGAGTTGGAGGCATTGGATGAAAGAAGGCTTGAAGCTCAGCAACGATTAGAGTGCTATCAAGCTCGGCTCTCAAGCGCCTTCAACAAGAGGGTTCGTCCTCGATCTTCTCAAGTTGGTGACCTAGTACTCGCTGTACGAAGACCCATTATCATGCCCCGTCGAATGGGTAAGAAATTTAACTCTAAATGGGATGGACCATATGTGGTGCAAGAAGTCTACACCAATGGCGCCTACAAGATCATCGATGAAGATAGCGTAAGGGTTGGTCCAATCAACGCGAAGTTCCTGAAGCAATATTATCCATGAGAAGGATAGATGCTCCTGGCCCGCATGAGCTAAAACTGTGTACGGCCAAAAAAAAAAAAAAGAGATTGTTTTCTACGAACTACGTCATGAACTTGATCCCTTTAAGGGTACGTAGGCAGCTTGGAGGTTTGTTCCAAGTTCAGTCATCCGTGAAAAAAATATATATATTTTTACGTATTACTCCTGGCCCGCAAGAGTTTAAACTGTGAACGGCGGAATAAATAAAACTCTTGATGCTTTTATTAATCAAAATGAAAATCAATAAGAGTTTGCTCAAATACATAGAAAAATAAAGGAGAGCAATAGAAAAAAAAAAAAAAAAAAAAAAAAAAAAATTACAACTACTGAAGGTTTTGGATCTCTTGTTGCTCGCTCTCCAACAACTTCTCCAAGGTACTTACAACCTTAATATCAGCATCCGTCATAACATGGGCCTCTTCAAGCGCATTTCGTTCGCCTCTAAGGTTTGCGATGGCATCTTTCCTCTGAAGTATTCGCAAGTGAATCTCTTCAACCCAAGTCTGCAAACGTTTAATCTCATTTTCATCATTTAGAGATCTTGTTGGAGTGATTGAGCCTGTCTTGCATCCTCTTCATCCAAGGCAAGGACTTCACCAAGGCGGGAATCAATATGGGATAGTTATTGAACGCGCGCACCCTCAGTTAAAGCATCAGCATACTTAGACCGAACTTCGTTATATTCTGTAGCACTCTGAAGGTATGCATTGATCCTCTTTCGAAACTGAGATGAGTCCACAAATTATGCAGATAATGCATTGAAAACCTGATCAAATTTCGGCCCAAGTGATGAAATTTTCAAGAATGGAGTCATTTCTACCATTTTCTTGATGTTGTTCCCCAACGATAGGGCGGCCGTACATCTGGCTTCAGAGAGCATACCATCTACGTCAAAAGTGATTGCTTCAGAGCACGAAACCTGACATGGTGCTTGAGCACACACAAAATGTTGCTTTTTGGCCAATAATCCAATAACAGTTACAGGTGCCTCATCTTTATTTGTAGCAGCATCAAATGGTGATTGGCCATGAGCCTCCTGCTCAACTAACAAGGCTTGGGATGAAGACTTCCTCCACTGAGATCCTTTGTCTTGGTAATGACAATTGTTTTCATCTAAATTGATCAGATCATTCCCCTTTCTGACTGCCAAGTCAAGAGCGGAAGGACCCAGAACGGATTCGTCGCCAGCAAAATATTTTACTGTGAAAGCAGCTTCCTTTTGCATCACTTCATCATTGTCTTCCACCTTTTGCAAATGAGAAAAGAAGATGAGGAAAAATAATTTTAAAAAAAAAATTTCATTGAGCTACAACAGTTATATCTTGTTGATTTTTAACCTGAATTGGCATTGAAGTATTAGGGACGCCATCAAAGAAATTTGTCATATTAGGAAGGGGGTTCTTTGTGGAAGAAGAGTGTTCATCCTCACGTACTGCATGTTTCCAGTTGCGATCATCGTCTTCTGCCCTCTCCATGTTTCGGCTTACCATGGTTCGGGGATGGTGTCGTATGTCCGGGAAATCATTTCCAATATGGAGAGAAGCAGAAGCTCCTGCTAAATAATGCTTACCAGATGTGTCTGATACGTGTTCCTCAGTCGTGTTCCTTCTGCACTTGCTCGGCTTCCCTTTTGGAGATGCATGATGTTTATTCTGTCCGGAATTATTGGGCTTCCCAATGTAGGAATCTACATGTACCTTAGACCACTAAGTAGCGTACTCTTTGGTAACTGAAAGATACTAGAGGTTAGTGCGTTCTGGGAGTAGTATAGAAGATCGAGTCCCATATCGAGTGAATGATAACCAGTGTTGCATAACATCTATCGCGTTACTAGTGCGTATATCATTTTTCAACTTTCCAGGAAGGTCTTGGTGAAATCCAAACTGTCTGCAAAATCTATGAGGACTATAAGGTTCTATGATATAGTGATCTCCCCTTCGCGAAGTCAGATATCCAGAACGGAGACTAGCAAAGTACTCAAAATCTGGAATGCTAATATCATTATCATCAACTAAGGTTTTTCTTTCTACTATTTCCTTAGCTAAATGATGCATAACCACGCCTTCACATGATTTAATCAAAAATTGCGCCTCGGACTCCTTAAAGTTCTTTGCTGATACTTCCCCAGAATATTTAGCCATATGAGGTGTGGTTGGAGCATTCGAAGGGCAAAAGTGAGTCTTAAAATATTCACCCAACCACCCATAGACATAATGAACAGGGAATACCACAGTAGTGTTCCCGGGATCAGAAGAGTTAACAATCTCATTCAGACCTCGATAAATGCTGGCTAAGACGGGAACAGAAAGACAGAACTCATTCCCATATGCCATCATACTCGCAATCTTGAGCACCCCGGGACGAATCATACCAACAGGCATAGCAGGTAGGACAAATCTACATAACCAACAAGCTAAAAAAGTAGCTAAGTAAGTCTTCTCTCGGATTTCAGGGCCCACTCCAAGACTAGAGAAAACTTCCTCTCCTTGAGATGACCTTTTTTGAATGGGTCCAATGGCTCCGGTGGGATTGTGCGTCTCTCGAGGTCGTTGGGTCTTGTTCGTGGCATTCTTTGTAGGTGGCTTTTTGTGTTTTATTGGGCCCTTGAACCAAAAGTTCACCCAGTCATGGATCTTCACAGAAAGCGCTCCTTTTCTCTTTTTGCAAAGACGATGAAATGCCAAAAACAAATGATGACAACTTAACGGAAGGAGAAGCTTGCCATCATCCCCAGTTTTAGAAAACTCCTCTGCATGGGGAACAACTTAGTAAAAAAATTTTCGTCAAAAGGAAGGCCACCAATTTTGTTCAAGTCCCATATGGAAATGGACAGTTCACCACTGGAGGTGTGAAGCGTGTTAGTGGAAGGACACCAAGATTCTAGAAACACTTTCAGCACATGTCCATGACGATCATGTGAGAACAAAGAGGCGAAAACAGCATCATACAACCTCATTTTCTTGAGGAAATCCCGATGGCGGGCCAAAATATCCTCCAACCATGCCCAATAGCCTTCCACGAATGATAAGTCCCCCACGATCTTAAAAGATGTGTTCCACTTTACTTCATTGGACTGTATCTTGTGACCCAGTACCTGAAATTGGTCTACTACATCCACCGATCTATTATGGTGAGAAGGCTGTAATGTCAAGGCTCGGGGAACAGGTGTGATATTTGGATCTTCTATCTGGCCAATGTTCGAAAGTTCATAAGGAAATTTGCCTGACCACCATTGCAGATGAAGAGAATTATCGAGGCAGGGAACCTTTAGTGCATACTGCCCCATGAGAGGTTTGTGAACGTCCAACGTCGTCCCACCTTCGATAGGGTCGCCTCGTTTCTCAATAATAGTCATGGTCCCTTCTTTGAAGGGTTTGATGTATACCATGGTGCAATACAATTCCTGCAATATAAAATGAAACGATGAGTTTACAAGAAATTATTTTATTCATAAATACACGTAATTTACAATCCAGCCTTGACACCAAACAAGCCTAGAGTAGGTAAGGCAAATAGGCGAAGTCGAGTCTCCAAAGATGAACAATAAATCGTATAAGACGAAGTATGGCACGGTAAACCGAGTCAAATGCAGGCAAGCCCCCGTGGTTGACCAGTAGTACCAGACATAGTCATTGTACAATGAATCAGAAGAGCGTTGTAGGGTGAGCAGCAAATAACACAAGATAAAGTCTAGCACGATAAACCGAATCAGATGCAGATAAGGCTCCGCGATTCAGATGCAGATAAGGCTCCGCGATTGACCAGTAGTGCATGACAAAATCAATGCATGGTAAACCAAGTCAAATGCAGGTAAGCCCCCGTGGTTGACCAGTAGTACCAGACATAGTCATTGTACAATGAATCAGAAGAGCGTTGTTGGGTGAGCAGCAAATAGCACAAGATAAAGTCTGGCACGGTAAACCGAATCAGATGCAGACAAGGCTCCACGATTGACCAGTAGTGCATGACAAAATCAATGCACGGTAAACCGAATCAGATGCAGGCGAGCCCCCGCGATCGACCAGTTGTACTAGACATAGTCATTGTACAATGAATTAGAAGAGCGTTGTTGGGTGAGCAACAAATAGCACAAGACAAAGTCTGGCACGGTAAACTGAATCAGATATAGACAAGGCTCCGCGATTGACCAGTAGTGCATGACATAATCAATGCACGGTAAACCGAATCAAGTGCAGGCGAGCCTCCGCGGTTGACCAGTGGTACCAGACAAAGCCAATGCACAGTTAGTCGGATCGGATGCAGGCGAGCCTCCACAAATGAGCAGATACAATAGGCATGTTTGGTGCAAAGGAAACTAAATACGAATTCCCAATTCATGCTTATCAAATATCAAGTCTAGGAACCTTTGCTGCTTGCGTTCGCTGCTGATGCTGACATAAGTATGGTTGGAAGTTTGATAGTAGATTCTAACCAATTTAGTTGATACAAAAAAAAAATGTGGTGCTTTAGTAATTTTCTTACACATCAGAAATGCAGACACGCCAACAAGGAATTTTGATTCGTCAAGACTAAAGGAGGCGGATGAACCTAAATCTGAAAGTAGTGAGCAGACAATAAGGAAGTCTGCAAACCATGAAAGAAAAGTGGCAAAGTCGATATATGATTTTCTTAAATAAAAAAAAAAAAATGAGGGCAAGTGGTTCAACATGCAATCATCTCCATGTGGTATGAGCCAAAAGGGGAATATCTCAATAAAGGGGTGGTCTTTTATTCTGCATAAAAAAAATAATAATAAAAAAAATAAAAAATAAAAAATATGAGAGATGAAAATTGTGCTTACCTGATATGATCGGAGGCTAGGCCATGACCCTGAACGAGTATCTAGCTCCCACACAGAATTTTGTTGCCTCAATATGAAAATCTCCCTGATCCGACGCGGGAAAGAGAAATCTCTATTTTCTGTTAAAGAATAGAGCAATATCAAGTCATAAAAAAAAAAAAAAAAAAAAAAATGCATGTGTATGGATGATGATCATGGTGACCCAGTTCATTAAAATATAACAAAAAAAAAATGTCATAGTTATTGTGGGTGAAGATTACCAACAGTGAAGCATGGCCAAAAGTGTGCTTAATATATGTGTGTTGTGGGAGATTTGAATAAAAAGGCCAATGTTTTCTCCGTAAAGCAATGACTTTGAGAGCAAATTCTAAAGCACGTTATGTTTCTCACTTAAAGCCTAACAAACTTCTAAATGGTTCTTCACAAATAGATGTGCCCAGCAGTGGAATGGCTACATATTCACATTTGTTTAGATTGGACGAAACAGAGATTGTGGTGTTCATTTCCTTGAATGCAATAATGTCTCAGTAAAATGAAAGAAAATTTACTGGGCATTACATATACATATCCATTAAATACGGACCTGAATTATGCCCACATGTGCTGAAGACGTTTCTCTCCAAGAACAAGGCCAGAATATGCTATGTATATGGCACGTATCAGAGACAAATACATGGTCTTAATACATATGAAGAAGAAAGCGGTGTAGTGCTTAGAGTTTGACTCTAATGACTCTGTATGTCTATAAATAAAATGTGCTTGATATATGTGTAGTGGCGATAAAATAGTCTGGCAGAAAAAAAAAAAAAAAAAAAAAAAAGAAAAAAAAAATTTCAGCTACGAGGAAGCAAGTGATGGATTGCTCGTGTCCGGATGGTGTGCCGCCACTAGCCAGTGATGGAATAAAAATATGGGCATGTCGAACATGATCGAGTGTGACCAAGGAGGCCGATTACGATGTCCTCGTTTATGTATTTAAGTGCAACACAAATGGGACATTCATGGGCCGTGCTACTGGGGATTGGTTCATGTAATTAAGTGGAATTATTCCCCTTGCAGTAAACCGAATATATATATATATATATATATATATATATATATATATATATATATATATCTGTTGATGTCCAAACTGAAGAAGGTTCAAGAGAAAATATGGTGTCCAAGTAAACTCTTGTGGCAACAAAGCAACATGCATTCATATAACCCATTCGATGTCAATTGCAACGGAAGCTTTGAACGCAAAATCAAAAGTGCAGACGTGTGTATTGTGGCAATAATCAACATTTTGATCGCAAAAATAGATTTTTTTTTTGTAGTGATACAATCTGGGCAGTTTAGAACAGATTTACACTCACTAACATACTAGGCACACAAGCATGAGGATAGGAAGAATATAAATTATGCTCCATGCAATGAATGTACACCCTGCGAAATTGAGAAAAAATAATAATAACAATGATATCTAATGATCTTACGGGGTTTGGTTCGCAAAGTGGGCATGAGCATAAGCCCGTAAGAAGTGTGGAGTCGGAGCATGGCCAAGTCAACAAGTTGAACCCATGTAACAGTTTGCCTAAGGATGGAAGTAAAAGTAAAAGAAGAAGAAAAAAATACTCACTGTTGCGATGCCAGAAATTGCCTTATCGGAGTAACGTGTTGTATGATTCTTGGGAAACGTGTGTATAAACATCGTGTCAATTTACTCACAAAAAAAAAAAAAAAAAAGAAAAAAAAAGAAAGGGAAAACTGTGTCTACATGCAAAGAAGAACGGAAATAATATTGCTATTTTTTTTTTTTTTTTTTTTACCTCTGCAAGCGGCGATTCTTTGAATCACAAAAAGATCGAGCAATTTGGGATACGGCATTGTGTTTTATAAACAGGAAAACCCTAAATGTGCGGTGGTCATCCTAAAAAAGTCAGAAGAATTTGCGCAACTTTGGAAAGGTGAGGATCGTGTTCACTAAGTTTCAATGCCAAAAAAATTGGTGTAGACGACGAGAATGAAGGAATGCATGAGTCAACTTTCCTTACTCATTCCAGCCATCTCAATCCATCATTATGGGTATTGGACTGCACAAGCAAGGTGATGTATAGGTTTCCTTTGTGAGTCATAATATATATATATATATATATATATATATATATATATATATAATGACAAACAGCTTTCCTTTATGCTCTAAACTTTAAATCCATTCCCGGTGCACTAAAAAAAAAAAAAATGGCGTGAGAAGATTGCCTTGCATAAAAAAAAAATCTTTGACAAGTATAGGATGGAAGACTTTGGTCCACCCTTTTGTTACACAAGACCCACGTGATACAAAGTATGGAGATTTCACAATATTGGTCAAAATTGTTAACATGGAAAGTGACAACTGGAATTCGAAGTAGAAATCAAAGCATCCATGGAAAGAAATCCCCAGTACATAAGTATATTCATCCTCACCAAACAAGAGAGAAAATTGAACTGAGGGGTGGGTTCGTCCGCTAAAGGTTTTAACTCTCCAATCCGACCTAAAGATGGGAAGAAAATTTTGCCATCATTCAAAACAAATATATATATATATATTTTGCAAAAATTGGAGTTTCCCTTTTATGATGGATAATGAAAATCTTTCAATATTGCTGGCCAAAAAAAAAAAAAAAAAAAAAGAAGAAGAAGAAGAAGAAGAAGAAGTCAACTTGCTAAACTTTGTGTCAGTAACTAAAAAAGTGAAAGGAAGGTATACATTGGGCAGCATGAAGTGGGCTCCTTTACATTTTCATACAAATGAGAAAGGAATCAAGTAACGTAGCATATATTAAAAGCGCCAAAATGGATTTGAGCCAAAATGGAAAGGATTGAGACTAGGGAGAACCAAGAAGTCAAATAATTAATATGGCAACTCTATTTTGGTCCATTTTGGTATTGTGTTTCACTCTCTCGGAGTGCCAAACATGTCCATGCATGGAGGCCTAGTAAAAAAAAAAAAAAAAAATTAAGAAAACTCGTTTTCCCATCAATTGGGTCAACTTTCCATTTTGAAGCATGGACAGAACATTGGATTGATGGTGCATATCTAATTTGGCTTGAACTTCTTGTTCAACCATGCAAAAGAATTCCTACATCAGTGCTGCTTCGAAGACCCATTACAAATATCCACGTGAGAAGACTTGTTTCCGGAGTATTGGGTCAGAATTGTTTGCATAAAAAGTAATGCGGAAATTCGCAATATGTATCAATGATTCAATTAGAAGAAGTTTTCTAGTGCACATATGGCATCGCACCAAGCAAGAGATGAATTAAACTCGCTTACACTCCAACACTTGCAAATCAAGTTTAGTAAGTGCTTTTGATTTTGGGTAGACTCAAATTCTTTCACAAAAGGTAGCATTGAGCGTTTAAAAGTAAATAAATAAAAGGGCGCTGACAATGAAGTGCTCGATGCCACACCAAACAAATACACTTGGCCGAGATAGAACCAAGATATATCGGCGGACCAATAAATACTTCAAAGCTCATTGTCCATGTATGGCAAGCACACATGTTGCCAAGCTTTGAAGTGGGGGCAATTTATAGACGCTGAAAATTTGTGATGGTCTAATCATCGTCCGATTAGTCAAGAAGTCAAATATTTCTTGATTAATTAAATTTCACAAATACGGGTCCCATTAATGGACACATGTTAAAATCCTAAAGGTGCATACCTTTAAAGAAAATGGCGTGTAATTCAAATTCAATTCAAATTTGAATTTGAATTGATTTCCATATAAAAGGAAATAAATCTCTTATTTATGGAAAAATCGCACAATATTGGGAAGTTTCCAAATTGAACAGGCCTATAAATAGAAGGTCACCCCTCACATTTTGAAGACACACAGAGAAAGAGACAAACAGAACATTGAAGCTCTGCCAAAGCTCTGACTCAACAAAGGCTCCGAAGTTTCAGAAGAAGAACAAAAACACTTCGAAGTTTTTTTGAAGAAGAACAACAAGCACAGTTCAACCACCGACCTAAGATCAAGCTTCTGAAGCCCTTGCACCGAGGTTCTAAGGAGATTTAATCAGAGGAAGATTCTAGTTAAAGTAGAATCGAACACAGAGGATTGTACTCCATTTATTTTCTGATATTATTTAATAAAATTATTATTGGTCGCATTTATTTTCTTTCCCAAGTTTTCCGGAATCAAAATTTGTGTGTACATATATATATATATATATATATATATATATATATATATATATATAAGTACGCTACTGAAAAGGCACAAGGAAACAGTTTGCTCTCAGATTTAGGAAGATAAGTACCAATCCAAGAAAAAAACAGTAACTAGAGAAGGGTCCAACTCCTCGCCTATGATCTTCGGTGAATTCACCTCGTAACAGTCCGGTGGCGCTCCATTAAAAGACCCACTTTGAGCTCCATTAACAAACCCAGTTCAGCGAGCTTCAGTTTGGTCAGTCTCTAAGGAAATAGAAAGAACATAATAGAGAGGAGAACTCCAAAATCTTCATCAACGGAGAGTTCCATAGAAGTTCAACAAGTAACCATTAATTCCGGCGAAACCTAAGCTGCACTTAAGTTCTATTTCAGTCCAGCGAAGCCCAAAGAACAGCATCTTAGTCCAGCGAGGTCCGGTGAAAAAACAGCTACTTCACGACCTGCATCTGAGCTTCGGTGAACTGACAACAGGCTTCAGGACCTGCTTGCCTTCTCCGGTGGCAACTATTTTGAATGATTCCCTTATTTTTTAGCAACTTTTCTGTTGCAGATTTGGAAGATGAAGTCGGGGCACCTTTCTGTTGCAGATTTGGGTTGAGTGAATCAGTCGCGATCGCAACGACTGTTTCCATGAACGTCGACCCAAATTTCTTGAATTTCCTAAAAATGATTTTTTGATTTTCTAATTACCGTCACCGTCTTCGTCGCCGGAGAGTTGAGGTGTGGTTTTCATTTGTGGGTTATTGGATTGCATTTAGCAGGCAAAAACCTTCGGCGATGGCAGGAATTTGAGTCTCTGCCGTTGGTCCGTGCCGGAGCTCGACGATCCAACACGTCTTCGGCGAGGATCGCCTCAGCTTGTGGGAGAATTTTACTCCGGCGAGGGCAAGTTTTTATCTCTTAGTTGTGTCTTAAGGGCTAATTTTGTCCTTTTAAAAAATTTTGACCCCTCACGTGACTTGTGCTCTCATTTCTGTTAAATTTACGAGGTGAGTTAACATTTGCAACAAATGGAATAGTTTAGGGAGTTAAGTGTCTTTGTCATAGTTCAGGGGGTTTTGTAAGAAAAAAAAGAAAGTTCAGGGGGTTTAATGCACTCTACCCTTTATTATTATTAATTATTTACCTTGTGAAGAAAACTTAATATTACAACACCAATAGTTCATCACCTTTCTAGTTGTCGTGGAAGCAAAGTTGTGTGTGTATTATACAATATATGTTAAGGAAAAAATATATAAAAATATGGTTGCTAAAACTATATAATGCTTGATTTTGGAGTGACAATCACTAATTTGATTATAACATAAAATTAAAAAAAAAATTATTATTTAGGTGCACTGAGATTCTGGTCACTTCATTATAATGACCTAGGTTGGTATTGTGCGGAAATTTTGTGAAAGGTTTTTCAATGCACCGTAATGCATCATTTTCAACACTTAGTTTTGGAATTATTTCGAAGCTTATAAATATACTTAAATCAATATTCAAAATGGTTCTTCTCAACATGTTCATGCACTTTGGGCCTATTCCGCTAATGTTTTAATTTTTTTTTTTTTTTTAGTATACTGTAGCGAAATAAAAGTACAAATCATATTTGATAATATTTTTTTGACATTTAAATAGTACCGAAACACTTTCGAAAAAGAGGCCAAAATCCTAGGTTGGTATTCTGCAGAAATTTTGTGAAAGGTTTTTCAATGCACCGCAATGCATCATTTTCAACACTTTTTTTGAAATTATTTCAAAGTTTATAAATATACTTGAATCAACATTCAAAATCATTCTTCTCAACGTGCTCAAGCACTTTGGGCATGTTCAACTAATGCTTTTGCTTTGTGTTATTTATTTTTTATTTTTTATTTTATACATTTGTTAGTGTACTATAGCGAAGCGAAAGTAAAAAACATGTTTGTAATGTTTTATGTCATTTGAATAGTATTGAAACGCTTTCGAAAAAGAGACCAAAATCGAAAGCATAAAAACAATGCTTTTATTTACTTCCGCATTATAACAAAATACTATTAAAAATAATAATAATAATAATAATAATTCTAAAATGATATTTTTAACTAGCCATTTAATTTTTCAAACTTGTAATATTTTTTAACCAAACATGCTTTTCATGCTTTTGCTTTCAAAAATATTGTAATAATGTAAAACACACTCTAAACCAGAAATAGTGCTTCTAATTTGAGTCAAAGTAAAAACACAATATAAAGCGGTTGCCAAACAGTGCTTTATGGTTCAAAACAGCATTCTATGGAATTTGAAATAAGTACCACTAAGTCAATACATGTCTTTATTGAATGATTTTTTCCTTTTTTTAAATAAGTCACTCTTGGGTTCAATTACATCAATGAGACTAAAGAAAGTTTGTTTCATTTCTATTTAGAATTGCTTTCGTCGTGCATCTTTTACACGTGATACCTAAGACATTATTCTTGAGTTGGTTAGTTCATGTACTTACTCCGTGTGAGTAAAGTTTTGGGCTAACAAGTCATATGCATTTCATAGTATGATTTTACATGCACTAACACTCAGCACAATGACTTACTTTTATGTTTTATGCTTTGGCTTGTTGCCTGCCCGCAGCTTGTTAGTTTGATAAGTTGGTCATGCTTCCAACAATGTAGAGGCGTTTCCAAAAAAAGCACCCATTCTCTGAAGTAAGAATTTGGTCCTTCCACGTGTTTTAGGCACTGTAGCAACATAAGTGGATCGGGTGGGTATAAAGGGAAAGTTGGAAGCGTTTTGGTCCATTTTCATCAGAATTTTCTGTCTCCTCTGTCGTAAACAATCCCATAGAAGAAGAAATATGCATTGTAAATTAAAATTTCCAGATAAGCAACCTAACACGTAAGCAACTATTAACATTTAAAAGTTCCACGTAAGCAACCTTGTAATTTTTTTTATTATACCCTCCTAAATTTTTGCCCCCCCCCCCCCCCCGCGCGGTCCTTTTTTTTTTTCAAAAGACTTATTTATTGGCCTTAATTACAGTGAACTTAGAAATAAGTGTAACTTATTTATATATTTGTAAATTATAGCTTATATTTTTTCAACATTAGTAGAAATTTTAATTATTATTATTTTTTTAGCCTTACTTCTTAAGTCCAAATCTTCTTAAATAAAAAATTAAGTTCATTATTTTAGTTTTCCTTCCTATAACATATCATTACGCATTTATAATATTGATTATATGATATTTAATAAATATACATGAACATTTATTGTAAGAAATTTTTTTTTTTTTAAATCGTGTTAATAAGGAAAATATCTAAAATTATATGTTGATCTCCATCAACGAGGCCAAAAATTCTATAGTTATTCTTTGTATAAGGTATTAAAGTATTTCTCTATTTTGTTCTTTATAATCACGTTTTATTAAAGCTAGCAAGATTTAGTTCGGTTAAAATGATACTCTATTTATTCCTAGTTTTTCGTCAAGGTAATTGTCGATGCAAAACTCTGAATGATTTGAAGGGGGTGTTTCCACCTGTAGCGCCCCAAATTTTACGATTCGGTGCATTAACTAAAATGATTTAACTTGACCTGAAACCCGAGTAAAAAACGCGGAAGCTGGTGGGTTGAAATATGTTTACCAATAATAATCAACACTTGCAATAGCACAAATCATTGTAAAATAGGGTTATCGTAAGAGTAAGTCAAACCACAAGGATTGCTAGTTTGTGACAATCAAGGTTCTAAAATCACTTTGCTTGATGAAAGAGGTGTATAAGGTTTGATTTGTTTGTCACTTAGAACTAGGAATTAAAATTTGCATAAAACAGTAAATGAAATGAATTTAAGATGAATTAAACTTATGTAGAGAGAGTTAGGGAAATGAATCCACCACTAACCATATAAACATGCTTGCTTGCAATTAACTTGGGGAACAAATTATATATGTGACCATGATATGTAGAAATACATGATTACTACATTATCTTCAAGAATTTCATAAAATCAAGAATTAAGTATAATCCATCAAAGTTTTACATGCTTGAACTACCTAGACTAGGGTGTAGCTTATGACATGCTCACTAAGCTATGGACTATCAAATTTCTCAATAAATATGATGAGAGCATATGAAGTCAAAAACTAAGCATAATCTATCAAAGGGGGGGCCCTAAGCTATGGACTATCAAAATTTCCATACAACATGCCATTAAAAACTATTTCATAATCTCATTTCCATTCTCACTATGAAGATGTAAGCAATATAATCATGAGAAAATACAATCTAAGACAAGATAATAAGTTCAACACAATCATTTATTGAAATGAAGAGCCATTACAACTTGTGTAAATCTCTAGACTATGAAACTATTATATACATACTTCATTCCCCACATTAAAATACAACTAGAGCATGCTTACAAGGAAGGGTTTCATCACCTCCCTAGGAAGGAAGTTAGTTACCCATAACAACAAGGGAGGAAGAGGTTGAAAAACTCAACCCTTCCATCTTTCCCCACCTTCAGAAAATACCCCCCAAAAGCTCTCAAAAACTAAATATTTCTCTCTCTAGAATTAACCTCCAACAACTCAATAATGTTTTTTACAATCATCACCCTTCCTAAAATAGACAAGATGTCTACCAAACCTCCTCAAAATCGAGGTCAATGTCCCCCAAAAGTACTTGACTAACAACCTCAATTAAGGAGGGAATCAAATTGAAAGGTTCAAAATGCCAGCTGGGTCTGCATTGACTGGACAAGCGCTCGTCCAATGAAGGGACGAGCGCTTGTAATTACATTTTATTTTCTGCCTCGAGTTAGACTGCTCATCCATGAGGGACGAGCGCTCGGGTGACATGGTGCGCGCGCCGGGTGCTGATGCATGCCGGACGAGCGCTTGGTGTTGATGAATGCCGGACGAGCGTTCGGTGTTGATGAATGCCGGACGAGCGTTCGGTGTTGATGAATGCCGGACGAGCGTTCGGTGCTGATGAATACCGGACGAGTGCTCGTCCATGCCTTAGAACTTTTCTTTTCTCTTGCTTTGAACTTCTTTAAATTCTTTCAATTCTTCAAGCTTTTGATCCTCTTTCACCTTGGTCTTGGTTTTGGGTTATTGAGTCCATCCTCTGCCCTTTTGTTTTGTAGAAAGTAACCATAAGCAAAATTGGGCCAATTCCTCTTGGAAATCATATGATGCTAAGGCCTGGAATGACTTGATCTTCAAAAAGCCTTTAAGACTTCCATTTTATTTATTTTTGGGGAATGAACCTGAAAATATACAAAAAAACGAAACTGAAGATAATCTATATAAAATGGATCAATTAATGGACTTAACTAATGCAATTAAGGGCGCTTGAATATGCAATATTTGTTACTTATCACACCCCCAAACTTACATTTTGCTAGTCCCTTAGCAAAACAAAACAGAACACAAAATGAAATGACAACAATTCTCCTCTTTCATGAGAGTGACGGTTGCATTTAGTATATGCAACAAGCTTTTTAAACCTCTAAGCATCCCTAGAGGACGAGTGAAGTCTCGTGAGGGTTTAACAGGAATGTTACCCACAAACATCAAACATAGTGCATGAAAATACACAAAGCTCATTTGCAAACCTGGAACATAGAGAACATTGGAGATGGGATTATTATGAAGACTACATTATGTATCTGAAGCATTGATAGAACAAAATGGCTAATCATCTTTCAACTCTCATGTATTAACACCATAATCTATATAAATACTTTAATTGTCATATCTATGATAGAAATCATCTCTAACTTCATTTAAAGTGAACTAGATTCCCAATATGCAACTTTTACCCTCTTTTTCCAATTTCAAGAACACAAGTTTTCAATTCATTGAATTTCCTTTTAAATGAGGTCTCTAAGGTATGATTTTATTCAAAGCACATTTTTTTTTTTAAAATGGTTGTGCAATGTTGAAGTCCCTTAAGCTTTCTAACCAACCCATGTAGCAAGTGTTAGGCCAACAACTCCCAAACCGGATGGCTTTAGGGTGCTAAGTGTAAGGACATTCCAAGGGCTTAGTAACTTGAGTTAGCTAGGCTACGAATTCAAACAAACCATATTTATTTATTTTTATTTTTGTTAATGACCGTGCAATGTCTAAGTCCCTTAAGCTTTTTAACTAACTCATGTAGCAAGTGTTAGGCCAACAACTCCCAAACCGGATGGCTTTAGGGTGTTAAGTGTAAGGATACTCCAAGGGCTTAATAACTTCAGTAAGCAAGGCTACGAACTTAAACAAGTCATTTTTTTTTTTCATATATTATGCCAAAGATATCCATTCATTAGGATCATCAATTCAAATCAACTTAGTCATTGTGATACCCCTCGGATCCGAGATACGGGTTGATCAGGCCCAGGCCCAAACCTGATGGAATATCAAATAATTAATATTTTATAATGAGCACGGAATACAAAATAAATTAAGAAATGAAATTAAAGCTAGAAGGAACTAAAAATAGAATCCGCAAAATATTATAATTATTAAAATCCATCAAACCCAAACTCCAAAACTCCATCAGTTTACAACTTGGGAATCCATCTCTAGTGGACCCCTATTAAACATCCAAACGGAAGATAGAACAACTGTAATAAACGTCCAGAAATAAAACTATAGAGAGAGCCCTACACCATCGGAAGAGTAAATAGAGACCTCTGCTCAGCACGAACACGTCTAAGCCTGGAATTGTCCAAACAGAGGCCCGATACGCATATACATCCTAAACCATTCAACAATAGCTGATAGTCTGTAAATATATATATAGTCACACTAAAGGACTCTCACTGGACTACAGGCCGGTCTCAACCTGAATAGAGGTAACATGCTAAAACGTACACGAAGTGGGCATATGTACCTATACCTAAACAGGGTACACCTCCAACCATCGTAGCCAGCTACACATCCCGATGCATATACGCTCCCTAGCCATCGGTCCTGAGGCTCAAGCTCATACCGAGGCACCATAACAGTACATATATAAAATCCATCCAAAATCCCTGGTATTGCCGCTCAACAAGTAGTTGCCATGACAATACAAATCCACGGGACTTAACTTTTAGTTAATCCCATCCTTATTCCAAGTAGGTGGGTAATGGTATTGTTTTAAAAACCAAACCTATCCTTAGTATGCCACCGTCCCATACCGGTGTCTACTTTCCAATCCTCCAGTAGTCAATAATACCAATAAATCAAGTATATATCAACTAAATTCCAACATCTAACATTCAATGTTAGCAGTGATAAAATAAGCATTGATAAACAGGGTCACAACAACAACATATACATGCCCAATTTAAGTTGTTCCCTTTAGTCTGATATAAAGACAGAATTAATTAAAACTTCCATTTAACACCTTACAAATGACATACAGATATGTAGGGTATGTATCACAAAATCCTAACCTCCACAGTTGATACTAACTGTGATAATGTAAGCATCAAAACAATATTCACAGTATGTATGTAGACATGCTCAAATTATAGTGTTCCACAAAACCGATCTAGTGTTAAACTCAAATCCTCCTAGTATTTAAGTTCCAACAGTTGCTATTACAGAAGTTAAGATAGCTATCATCTAGACCCATCCTTCCAATAATTTATACTAGCAGTGGTAAGGAAAAACGTGAACCATAGAACCACAATGTATCCACAAACATGCTTAGTCTAGGTTGAACAAGCATACAACACTACTGTAACTACCAGTTTCATAGCAAAACAGATATCATTTTAGTTTGGTTTAATCTTCATTAATCCTGGAATCATTTAAGAGTGCAAAGAGTATGAAGCCTAAGGGAAAGAGTAAGGATAGAATCTTGCCTCAGAAACTTTTGTCCAAAGTTTCAACGTCGTCTTCTTAAAAAAACATCCCGGCGAGTTCCAAAACCCGGTTACTGTTCACGGGTACGAAACACTATTCTAGAACTCAAAATCTGATCTCCACCGTCCATATTGTGCGACATTGAGTTATGAACCTATCCTCCAAATTTCAGCTCGATCGGACAACGGACGAAGCGGGATCGGATGTTTGATGAAATCTGGGTAGAATGGAAAAAAAAACCTGTGCGACCCAGTTACTGTTCACGAGTATGAATCACTGTTCCCGAGGTGAAACTCTGATCTTCACCGTTCAGATTGTGCGTCACTGAGTCGTGAACCTATCCTCCAAATTTCAGCTCGATCGGACCACGGACAAAGCGGAATCGGATGTTTGATGAAATCTAGGCAGAATGGAAAAAAAAAACCTGTGCGACCCAGTTACTGTTCACGAGTACGAATCACTGTTCCCGAGGTCAAACTCTGATCTTCACCATTCAGATTATGCATCACTGAGTCATGAACCTCTCCTCCAAAATTCAGCTCGATCGGACCACGGACGAAGCGGGATCGGAGCTTGGATCAAACCTTGGCAGAATGTGAAAAACTGCGTTTTTCCTTCTCCACTTCCACAAAACGTGTGCTTTATTTAAAAAACCCTACACAGACGTCTACTTTATACTTGCAGAGTTTTCCTAAACCCTAGGTTCATTTAAGTCCAACTCACAATCCTAACCGGCCCATCCAATTAACGTAAAAACCTACGACGGCTATAATATAAAACCTTAATTTATACTGTAATTAAAACCCTAGTTAGATGTATTTACCTAGTTACCCTATTCACCATTAAATACTTAACAAATAATCTAATTGAACAAAATAATAATTAGTAAACCCAATTAAACCAAATAAGACACACATAAAATAAGACACACATAAAATAATTAAACCAATTACACTTAAACCATTAATGCCAATTAAATAATTAAAACACTAACAAGTAATTCAATCAAATAACTAAACCAATTACACTTAAACCATTAATGCCAATTAAATAATTAAAACACTAACAAGTAATTCCAATCAAATAACTAAAAATAAATATCATTTAAATAAATTAAATCACCACAAAAGAAAACAATTAAGCACATAATAAAAAAATATAATGACATATAATCAAATAAAATGCACTTAAATAATAAATTAAATACCATTAAATACCAGGAATATCCTTTTTAAAATTAGGGGTATTACATTCTTCCCCCCTAACAAAAGGAATTCCGTCCTCGGAATTCACTCTTACCTTCTTCCAATATTTCAGGAAACCGTGAGCGAATGACATCCTCTCGTTCCCAAGTGGACTCAGACTCATTGTGATGACTCCACTGAACACGAACCAAAGGACTAACCTTATTACGAAGAATCTGATCTCGTCGGTCGACAATACGACACGGTGGCTCTAAATAAGTTGCATCCGGCTGTAACGCAATCTCCCCAACATCGATATGCTGATACCGATCCTCATCTCGAAGAAATTTTCGCAACATGGAAACATGAAACATGTTGTGGACGCGATCCAAAGTATCCGGAAGTGCCAACCGATAAGCAACAGCTCCAATGCGATCCGTAATCATGAATGGACCAACAAATCGCGGTGACAACTTCCCTTTCTTCCTAAAGCGCATAACACCCTTCATAGGAGACACTTTGAGTAGAACCTGATCCCCAACTTGAAACTCCAAAGCCCGAGTACGACGATCAGCATAGCTCTTCTGCCTACTTTGGGTAGTACGCATGTGATCTCGAATAAGAGCAATCTTTTCAGAGGTATCCTTGATGAACTCAGGACCTAAGAATCGATTCTCTCCAACCTCCATCCAACAAACAGGCGACCGACACGGTCGACCGTACAATGCCTCAAATGGTGCCATACCAATAGTCTTCTGGAAACTATTGTTATAAGCAAACTCCACAAGTGACAAATATTCCTCCCAGTGGCCCTTAAAATCCAGAACACACGACCGAAGCATATCTTCCATAATCTGATTCACCCTCTCAGTCTGTCCGTCAGTCTGAGGATAATAAGCAGTACTAAGGTGTAACTCCGTACCTAAAGCCTGCTGAAAACTCTTCCAAAATCCAGATACAAAGCTCGAATCCCTGTCCGATATAATAGACAATGGAATGCCATATAGCTTCACAATCTCTGAAATGTAAAGCCTCGCCAACTGCTCCGAAGTGTAGTCAGTGCAAATAGGCAAGAAATGAGCTGACTTGGTCAACCTATCCACAATAACCCATATGGAATTATGCCCCTTGAAAGAATTTGGCAACCCTTCCACAAAATCCATAAATATGCTCTACCATTTCCACTCCGAAATTGGTAGTGGCTGTAGAGCTCCTGGTGGCCTCTGATGATCAATCTTAACCATCTGACAAGTACTACATTGAGAAACAAAAAGAGCAATGTCCCTCTTCATACCTGCCCACCAAAACTGCCGCTTCATATCTTGATACATCTTATCACCTCCTGGATAAACAAAGAACTCAGAGTGATGAGTCTCAGTCATCACATCATTCCTCAAATTATCAGCAGAAGGTACCATTAACCGTCCCTTATACCTTAAACCTCCATCAGCCCCAACATAGTAAAATGGAACCTCTCCGGAAGCTATCTCTGCGACCTTGTCGACACACTGTTGATCGGTGAATTGTGCTTGTAAAACCTTACGAATGATGGAAGGTGTAACCACCATGCAAGCCATAAAAGCATCCGATAACTCATCCACACTCTTTAAAGCGTTCCACTCAGTAGTGAATAAAGCAGAAAAACTACCAACAGGTCGGCGACTGAGTGCATCCGCCACTACATTCGCTTTCCCTGGATGGTACTGTATAGAAAAATGATAGTCTTTTACAAACTCTAACCACCTACGCTGTCTCATATTTAGCTCCCGCTGAGTGAACAAGTACTGCAGACTCTTGTGATCACTGAATAATCTGAAGGACTCACCCAACAGATAATGCCTCCAAATACGCAAGGCAAAGACCACTGCTGCCAACTCCAAATCATGTGTTGGATAATTAAGCTCATGAGGCTTAAGTTTCCGAGATCCATAAGAAATCGGTTGCTCATCCTGCATCAATACACATCCAAGACCCTGCAACGAAGCATCCGTGTAAACAAGATACTCTATCCCGCTTGCGGAGTAGCCAGAACCGGCACAGAAGTCAGCTTCCTTTTCAGCTCATCAAAAGCTCGCTGACAGTGTTCATCCTACACGAACTATACACCCTTCTTGGTCAGATGAGTGAGTGGTCCTGCTATCTTGGAGAACCCCTGGATGAATCTCTTGTAATATCCTGCCAGACATAGAAAACTCTGAATCTCAGTAGGTGATGTAGGCTGTCCCCACTCAACCACCACTGAAACCTTGGTCGGATCCATTGTTATCCCCTTTTCTGACACCACGTGACCCAAAAATTTCACCTTCCGCTGCCAAAATTCACACTTCTCAAACTTGGCATATAACTGGTGCTCACGAAGCGTCTGCAAGATTATGCGAAGATGTCTAGCATGATCGTCCTCCGACCGAGAATAGATCAAGATGTCATCAATAAAGACAATAACAAACTGATCCAAATAAGCCCGGAAGACTCTATTCATTAAGTCCATGAATACTGCAGGTGCATTAGTTGTCCCAAACGGCATAACTCGAAACTCATAAGAACCATATCGCGTGAGAAATGCTGTCTTAGGAACATCCTGCTCCCTGACCCTCAGCTGATGATACCCAGAACGCAGATCAATCTTGGAGAAATATGTGGCTCCCCTTAACTGATCAAACAAGTCATCAATCCTGGGCAAAGGATACTTGTTACGAATCGTAACCTTGTTCAACTCCCTGTAATCTATATACAGACGAAGCGAACCATCCTTCTTCTTTACAAACAGAACCGGTGCTCCCCAAGGTGATGTACTCCTACGAATAAAACCCTGGCTGAGTAACTGCTGAATCTGATCCCTCAGCTCTCTCATCTCTACCGGTGCCATCCTATAGGGTACCCTAGCAATAGGCGCAGTGCCTGGAGCCAAGTCTATCACAAAATCGATCTCGCGACTAGGTGGCAACCCTGGAATCTCCTAAAATACATCCGGGAAATCCTGTACAATCGGTATGTTATCCAATGACACAGTAATCCCCTCCTCATTTTCCTCCTCCACATGGAACAAATAGGTGCTACCGCCCCCTTTAGAACGTGGCGTAGCTACTACATACATATCCTGACCAGGTATGGTAAAAATAATAGATCTATCAAAACAACCAACTTGGGCATGGTAGTGAGACAACCAATCCATCCCAAGTATCACATCATAAGTGTGCATGTCCAAGACCAATAGATTGGCTAGAAATCTGAGTCTACCAATATCTAGTGTCACAGGCCCATCACTCTCATGTATAATAGCTGTATCACCCAATGGTGTAGAAATACCTTGAGGTCTAGTGCATACCCTCGTCCTCATCCCAGACAAAGCAACAAAAGTCCTAGCTACAAATGAGTGTGTAACACCCGTATCAAATAAAACACGTCCATGCAAACCATGAATAAGAAACTTACCCTCAATAGTCTGAGGTGCCTGAACATCCTGTGGCATGGGGTTATACACCCTGCCATAGTGCAACTGTTGTGGTGTCTGTCCCTGAGTCTGCGGCGGTGCCGGTAAAGCCAGATGTTTCTGTCCCTGAATCCGTAGAACCTGTGGAGCTGGTAGAGGCACTGGCGCCCTCTGTCCCTACTGCACATACTGTCTCTGTCCCTATCCTTGTCCTGCTTTAGGACACTGCCTGGTGGTATGACCATACTCTCCACGAGTATAACAACTACCCTGGAAAGTACCAAATGGCCTCCTCTGTCGGTTAGCCTGTGGCTGACCCTGTCCTGCCTTTGGTCCCCCATTCTGTTGCCTCTGAATAAGTGCCCCATTCCGGTGAGCATCTGAACCACCTTTGTGCTTCTTCCAAGGCTGTTGTCCTTGGAACTTGCCTTTGTCATTCTGCCGGTGACCATTGCCATTCCCCTTTTCAGCTGACTGACTAGTAGAGTCTTTATCTCCCCGCTTCTCACCACGAGCCTGTCTGATGTCCACAGTCAACTGATACTGTTGTAGAGCGGCGTCTACCACCTGAGCATAGGTAGTATAGGCTGGACTACCTGTAATAGCTCTCTTGATAGACCACATCAGTCCCTTGTCAAAACTGTTGAGCTTCTTCTCCTCTGTATCCACCTCCTCTAGGTTGAGCCTGAGAACACAGGTGGACTCCCCTTTGTGAAAGAGCTCCTAGCCTTTCCCGAAGAATCCGTCTGAACCACTGGTGCTGGTAAAGGTGCCGGCTGTACCTGAGGCTGATTCCGAAGTGCAGCTGTTACCCCAGCCTCTATAGCCCGAGCAACGAGGTCATTGAGGTGAGGAGGAATCTCTGGATCTCTGACCTGGTCCAGAGTCTGTTGAACATTCTCCTGTTCCTCCTGAAACTGATCCATGTCATCATGAAACCCAAGCCTTTGCTGCTCTTCCTCCATTTGCTGACGCCGTAGGAGATATTGTTGCCTACGTGCCGTTCTCCTTTCCTTCCTAGTTCCTTGCATGTTCTGTCCATTTCTAGCGTTAACCATCTATTAACACGAAAAGACAGACGTCAGTACCCTTTCTATACGAACCATAAGGAATACAATGAATCCTAACTTAAGCTCTATTCAAGAGAAAACGCTACACGGAAGACTTAATACGAAAACATCCTAGAGACACTTAAACCTGGAGTGCTCTGATACCAACTGTGATACCCCTCGGATCCGAGACACAGGTTGATCAGGCCCAGGCCCAAACCCGAGGGAATATCAAACAATTAATATTTTATAATGAACACGGAATACAAAATAAATTAAGAAATGAAATTAAAGCTGGAAGGAACTAAAAATAGAATCCGCAAAATATTATAATTATTAAAATCCATCAAACCCAAACTCCAAAACTCCATCAGTTTACAACTTGGGAATCCATCTCTAGTGGACCCCTATTAAACATCCAAACGTGTGATACCCCTCGGATCCGAGACACGGGTTGATCAGGCCCAGGCCCAAACCCGAGGGAATATCAAACAATTAAAGTATTTTAAAACGAACACAGATGACAAAAAGAACAATAAAGATAGAATAAAACTGCAAGAAATAATAATAATAAAATCCTCCATGTGTAACTGAAAATTTAAACTCCAATCCTTCAAAACTTCAAAGTTACAACTTGGGAATCCACAGATGGACCCCTAACTAAAATTCAACTGAGACTGAAACTGAAAATAGATAATACTAGAAACATCGGGGGAAGTCCTACGTAATCCGGTGAAAGTGAGACTGTCCTCGACAAGCACGATCAAGCTCTAAGGCTGGAACCGTCCTGTACCTGAAAAGAATGATAAAGGAGTGGGTCAGACCCACGAGCAAGTTCTAATCTAACTGCAATCCATATAGTGACCCAATACGAAGATACACCGTAGACATCTCACAATATCTATCTAGTCCATACGTATAAATATATCCACACTAAGGGACATTCACTAGTCTATAATAGGGGTCTCAACCTGAATAGAAGGCAACATGCGAATACGCACCCAAAGGTGGGCATGAGTACCTAGACCTAACAGGGTACACCTCAACCTATTATAACTAGCTACGCATCCACTGCATATACGCACCCTAACCAAAGAGTCTGAGACTCAAGCTCAACTCGTGGTACCATAAACATATATATAAAGTCCGTCCAAATCCAGGGTAAGCAGTTTAACTATTTATTAAATTGACCTACAATAAACCAACTAGTTAGTCACTCAACTTATTCAGTGGATATGACTTAACTACCATCCGCTAATCCAGGAAGTCATCCAACTTGGTTACAGCTGATCTGACTTAGTCACAATTAGGATTCGATATCTTACAATTCATTCTATTAATCCATTAGGTTAGGTCTTAGCGTTTTGAAGCTAAACCATCCCTAGTATGCCACCGTCCCATACCGGTGCATATAATCCTCCATATCAATGCCAATTACAATATAGAAATCATAATTTAATGAATTACATTCCAAAACATTATCCAAATAATTGCAGGAAGATATTTGATGTTCTAGCAATTAAAAATCCAAACGATAATCCATATCATTGCAGAAAGTATGTATTATTTCAACAATTAGCCTCCAAAGCATGTATAGGTCAACTTCAATACATCAATGACCCTATAATGTATTTAGAACAATTTATAAACATATTAGATCCCACTGGAATGCTCAAAAATAAGCTTGAGCAATTAAGTCTTCTTCCAGCCTTAATCGTGTACAATGTGCATAAATTTTATACAGTTTATTCCGTTAATTTAGAGGTAAACTTTAAATCAATTAAAAGACTTATTAATACCCAAAGTTAACTTCTTAATCACTATGGCAAGTCCCAATATTTTTTTTTAAAAATAGTTCCAACACACAACAGCTTCAAACAGTGCATTAAACACCTTCCGGAAGCAAACTGAGCGAGAACAGGTTATGAACAAAGGTGGAGCCGGCTCCAATTTTTATTGGAGCCTGCTCTACTTGGGTAGAGCCGGCTCTACACCTCCTAGAGCCGGCTCTACACTAGGGGGGAGCCGGCTCCCTCCTCCATGGAGCCGGCTCTCTCCCTCTCTGAGAGCCGTCTGTCCGTCTGTGACTTCTGCGACCTTCTTCTTCAACGCCGGCCGCTTCCCATCCGTTTTATTTAGTTTTAGACTGTTCCCAAGGGTCCTAACTATGTTCAGTATAATCCCCATGGAGTGTTTACAACAGTTGAAATCAAAACAAAAACTACAAGTTCCACAGACAAATCATGCTTAGGAAAACAACTACTGTAATGAACTTTAAAAAACCATCACCGAATTTATTCAAGGCAAAGATAAGGTTAAATTGACATATAAAAACATGCTTAATTCAATTATTGATCCATTAGAACCCTAGAGTATATCTAGGTGCACAGAACACAGGCCAACGGGAAAGAGGAAGAAAAGAACTTGCCTGAAGTTTTGGACTCAAAACTTGTCGCCGTCTTCCCAACGTCCGGTAACCACTGCAACACTGTCTAGCTTCCTAATACCTCTGCCCTTCCCTTCTCCTAGGTCCAACCCTGAAATCCCCATCGAATCCCACACCAAACAAAATCTGTTCTCTCAAAACCTCACTCTGTATCTCTCTGTTTTTATGTTACGCGAGTAGAGTCTTTTGTTTTTCCAATCCTTAATACCAAGAAGCATGTATATATATAGGCGTACAAATCCCAAACCCTAATCCTTGTTTAATAGAGACAGAGCCCTCCTTGGCCCATAAACCGACCTATGATATATACATTGCCGGCTATAAACTGAAACCCTAATATAACTATATGTGTCCCATACAATCCCGTGAAAACCAAATTAAACAAAACAAATAAATTTACCACTTAAATAATTAACTATAATTAAATAAATTAAATCAAAACAATTAACTCAAATAAATTAAAACAATTAAATCAATTTACTAATTAAAACACTTAAACACTTAAACAATCAAATTAATTCAACTAATCACTCATAATCAAATTAAAATGCAGTTAAATTAAATTAAAACAATTAAATCCATTTACTAATTAAAACACTTAAACAATTAAATAATCAATTTACGAATTAAACGCTTAAACAATTAAATAATCAAATTATGAATTAAAACACTTAAACAATTAAATCAAATTAATTCAACTAATCACACATAATCAAATAAAATGCAATTAACTACTAAAATAAAATCCCCGGGATATCCTTTTTAAAATTAGGGGTATTACATTCTTCCCCCCTAACAAAAGGAATTCCGTCCTCGGAATTCGCTCTTATCTTCTTCCAGTATTTTAGGAAACTGCGAGCGAATGACATCCTCCCGTTCCCAAGTAGACTCAGCCTCATTGTGATGACTTCATTGCACACGAACTAATGGCATAACCTTATTACGAAGGATTTGATCCCGACGGTCGACAATACGACATGGTGGCTCCAAATAAGTTGCATCCGGCTACAACTCAATCTCCCCAACATCAATATGCTGATACCGATCCTTATCGCGTAGAAATTTCCGTAACATAGACACATGGAATACGTTGTGTACGCGGTCCAAATTATCCGGCAGTGCCAACCGATAAGCAACAGCTCCAACTCGATCCGTAATCATGAATGGACCGACAAACCACGGAGACAACTTCCCTTTCTTCCCAAAGCGCATAACACCCTTCATAGGAGATACTTTGAGAAGAACCTGATCCCCAACCTGAAACTCCAAAGCACGAGTGCGACGATCAGCATAGCTCTTCTGCCTACTTTGGGCAGTACGCATGCGATCTCGAATAAGAGCAATCTTTTCAGAGGTATCCTTGATGAACTCAGGACCTAAGAATCGATTCTCCCCAACCTCCATCCAACAAACAGGTGATCGACACGGTCGACCGTATAACGCCTCAAAAGGTGCCATCCCAATAGTCTTCTGGAAACTATTGTTATAAGCAAACTCCACAAGTGGCAAATATTCCTCCCAGTGGCCCTTGAAATCCAGAACACACGACCGAAGCATATCTTCCATAATCTGATTCACCCTCTCAGTCTGTCCGTCAGTCTGAGGATGATAAGCAGTACTAAGGTGTAACTCCGTACCTAAAGCCTGCTGAAAACTCTTCCAAAATCCAGATACAAAGCTCGAATCCCTGTCCGATATAATAGACAATGGAATGCCATGTAGCTTCACAATCTCTGAAATGTAAAGCCTCGCCAATTGCTCCGAAGTGTAGTCAGTGCAAATAGGCAAGAAATGAGCTGACTTGGTCAACCTATCCACAATGACCCATATGGAATTATGCCCCTTGAAAGAATTTGGCAACCCTTCCACAAAATCCATAGATATGCTCTCCCATTTCCACTCCGGAATTGGTAGTGACTGTAGAGCTCCTGGCGGCCTCTGATGATCAATCTTAACCATCTGACAAGTACTACACTGAGAAACAAAAAGAGCAATGTCCCTCTTCATACCTGCCCACCAAAACTGCCGTTTCATATCCTGATACATCTTATCGCCTCCTGGATGAACAGAGAACTCAGAGTGGTGAGTCTCAGTCATCACATCCTTCCTCAAATTATCAGCAGAAGGTACCACTAATCGTCCCTTGTACCTTAAACCTCCATCAGCCCCAACATAGTAGAATGGAACCTCTCCGGAAGCTATCTCTGTGACCTTGTCGACACATTGCTGATCAGTGAGTTGTGCTTGTAAAACCTTGCGAATGATGGAAGGTGTAACCACCATGCAAGCCATAAAAGCGTCTGACAACTCATCTACATTCTTCAAAGCATTCCACTCAGTAGTGAATAGAGCAGAAAGACTACCAATAGGTCGGCGACTGAGTGCATCCGCCACCACATTCGCTTTCCCTGGATGGTACTGTATAGAAAAATGATAGTCTTTTACAAACTCCAACCATCTGCGCTGTCTCATATTCAGCTCCCACTGAGTGAACAAGTACTGCAAACTCTTGTGATCACTGAATAATCTGAAGGACTCACCCAACAGATAATGCCTCCAAATACGCAAGGCAAAGACCACTGCTGCCAATTCCAAATCATGTGTTGGATAATTAAGCTCATGAGGATTAAGTTTCCGAGATCCATAAGAAATTGGTCTCTCCTCCTGCATCAATACACATCCAAGACCCTGCAACGAAGCATCCGTGTAAACAAGATACTCTATCCCGCTCTGCGGAGTAGCCAGAACTGGTGCAGAAGTCAGCTTCCTTTTCAGCTCACCAAAAGCTCGCTGACAGTGTTCATCCCACACGAACCACAATGCATCCACAAACATGCTTAGTCTAGGTTGAACAAGTATACAACACTACTATAACTACCAGTTTCATAGCAAAACATATATCATTTTTAGTTTGGTTTAATCTTCATTAATCCTGGAATCATTTAAGAGTGCAAAGAGTATGAAGCCTAAGGGAAAGAGTAAGGATAGAATCTTGCCTCAGAAACTTTTGTTCAAAGTTTCAACATCGTCTTCTTAAAAAAACATCCCGGCGAGTTCCAAAACCCGGTTACTGTTCACGGGTACGAAACACTATTCCAGAACTCAAAATCTGATCTCCACCATCCAGATAGTGCGACATTGAGTCATGAACCTATCCTCCAAATTTTAGCTCGATCGGACCACGGACGAAGCGGGATCGGATGTTTAATGAAATCTGGGCAGAATGGAAAAAAAACCTGTGCGACCCAGTTACTGTTCATGAGTACGAATCACTGTTCTCGAGGTCAAACTCTAATCTCCACCATTCAGATTGTGCATCACTGAGTCGTGAACCTCTCCTCCAAAATTCAGCTCGATCGAACCACAGACGAAGCGGGATCAGAGCTTTGATCAAACCTTGGCAGAATGTGAAAAACTGTGTTTTTCCTTCTCCACTTCCACAAAACGTGTGCTTTGTTTAAAAAACCCTACACAGACATCTACCTTATACTTATAGAGTTTTTCTAAACCCTAGGTTCATTTAAGTCCAACTCACAATCCTAACCGGCCCATCCAATTAACGTAGAAACCTACGACGGCTATAATATAAAACCCTAATTTATACTGTAATTAAAACCCTAGTTAAATGTATTTACCTAATTACCCTATTTACCATTAAAAACTTAACAAATAATCTAATTGAACAAAATAATAATTAGTAAACCCAATTAAACCAAATAAGACACACATAAAATAAGACACACATAGAATAATTAAACCAATTACACTTAAACCATTAATGCCAATTAAACAATTAAAACACTAACAAGTAATTCCAATCAAATAACTAAAAATAAATATCATTTAAATAAATTAAATCACCACAAAAGAAAACAATTAACCACCTAATAAAAAAAAATAATGACACATAATCAAATAAAATGCACTTAAATAATAAATTAAATACCATTAAATACCAGGAATATCCTTTTAAAATTAGGGGAATTACAGTCATGGTCAAGGTAAATTG
Organism: Cornus florida; assembly: GCF_030987335.1. Lineage (NCBI taxonomy): Eukaryota > Viridiplantae > Streptophyta > Magnoliopsida > Cornales > Cornaceae > Cornus > Cornus florida. Next base: position 29,251,257 of record NW_026775571.1, on the reverse strand, counting down.
GGTTGCATGCCTCATAATTAAGTTTCCGATGTGCATATGTGAAGTATGAAGCATAAAAGAGAATGATACTCAAAGATATTTTAATTGAAGCATTTATACAAACCATTTTGAATCCACGTGTTCATTTCAGTTTTTCCTCATTTTATAACTATCATTTACCTCTATACACAAAGTATTCAACACATGTTTCAATCTCCAACAAATTCCAAAATTCCAAAATCATTACTTCCATTTTTTTTTTTATTTTAAATTTTTCAGTTTTATAACAATCTACTTGAACAAAATAGCAAAATGCAAACACTATACAATACACAATATCCCCAAACTATGACACATTGTCCTCAATGTGTGAAAACAAAGATGTATAAATAAAGAGCACAGGGGGTAAAAGGAACAATAATACCAAGTGAGTGAGACAACTTCGGCATTGTAGCCGAATGCAATCCCATGAAGAGATGCCAAAATGATCTTCCCCCAAACTTTGACATAAGAACCTATGAAAACAATACTAAAGCACAAAAGTATAAAAGCATAGGCACACAAAAACAAACTAAAAATGTGCAAAGGAAACTAAATTATGCATATCCACAAGTTCGTGAAATCAAATCTAAAATGCCTCAACAAAATTAAAACATCCAAAAGAAAAACAAAAAAAAAAAAAAAAAAGGCAAAAACTGAAAAAAAAAAAAAAAAAAAAAAAAAAAAAAAATAAAAAAAAAATCTAACTACAAATCTCAAACTAAGTTTTACCCTATACCATGTCTATCTAGAGAGTCATGCTTCTCTAAATAAGAAAGTTCCTTAAAAAGTGGAGGAAATAAAGCTTGAAGATAAAAATTGAGAAGAGGTAAAGGAAAGACCTCAACTCACTCTTCTTCCTCATTTAGGAACTTTGCATTATTTAGAGGCTGTTTTGGATTATGGGAAGGTGGATCAAGTGAGGGCACATCAAGGAAGGACTTGTGAAGGGTCATATTTAGCACGGGAATTCCCGAAAAAATATCCTTCAAACTTTTAACATTCTCCTCACACTTATCCGGTGGTTCGGGCTCAACATCTTGAGATAACTCAAGTGAAAGAATGGGAGGAGGGGCAAACTCCTAAGAGAGAGAAACATTTGATGCTGCCCAAGGAGGAGAGTGAATGGGTGGAGGAATATCAAGTAAATAATTTACCTCCCAAATAGATTTTTCAACATTAAAATCCTCACAATTAAAATGTGCCAAGCAAGCTTTTAGAGGATCTTCCATTGAAAGAGGTGTATCAAGCGAATGATTTTTTAAGGGTTCTTTTGCATTAGGGGAGACAATCTCTTCATCATTATTTTTCTCATTTTGAACCACAATTGCTTCATTTTTATATGTGGCAACAACTTGATCTTCAACCACCATTTCAGCATTTTCACATGTGGTAACCACTTGATCATTCTCATAATGAAAGTTACTAGAAGTAATCTCATCTTTCATAGAATTCTCTTTTGGATTGGCCATAAATTCAAATGAACATGCTTCTTCGTCTTTATGATTTTTAGCATTAATGCTTTGTTGAATTTAGGATATTTGGTCATCTATCATTGCACTAACTTGGGACTTGTGGTATGATACCACTTGATTGATAGACTCTATTATGGATTGCATGCTAGCAAGGGTAACCAATATTTGCTTGTTGGAGTCCATCATGGAGTCCAGCATTTCTTTATTGTTATTGGCAATCATTTCTTCAAATTGAGAGGGCATATGAAATGAGGGCTGGAAATAATGATCATGAGGTTGAAAATTGACTTGAAAATGTTGCCCATGAGATTGTGGGGCTAAATTTCCTATGTCATGCCACAAGAAGTTTTGATGATCTCCCCAACCCGAGTCATAACCATTGAAGTATGGATCATTACCCAGTTCAAATAAATTTATATTTAGTTGCTCTAGATAAAAATCTGAAAATTATCCCAATGGAGGACAATCTCTTGAATAATGTGTATGACTAAAGCAAAATGCACATAACTCCTGTGGTATGTAAAAATGAGTTGAAGGAAAATTACCCTCCATTTAGGACTAATTCAACCACTTGTTTAGATACATAAAAAAAAAAATTCACATATAACATATATACAACATGAATAAGATACACAACAATCACAACAACCCTTTACCAAAACATCCACATGCAATGATCCCTTTCTCTTTAATTCAGCGAAAAATGAAAAACAGAAAATAAATAGCCTCAACAAGGGCTTTTCAATCAAAAATCACTATATTATACTCGTGCAAAGTATTCACACACTTTAGAACTAGAACTTTGAAAAACTTACCCGAAGTCCTTATGACTTTCAATTTTCAGTTTTTTCTTGGCAAGCTTTGAGTTCCTAAAATCTCACAAAAACGCTTAAAACACAAAAAACAGAAAAACAAAATAGAAAATATACACAAAACAAAATATTCACAATCAAACAAAAGGTAATTTTTTAAACCTCGATCACAAAATCGTTTGCAATCCCCGGCAACGGCGCCAAAAATTGGTGGGTTGAAATATGTTTACCAATTTGATTTCGCATTCAATTCCAAGTTGACAACCAATGCTTAATTGTGACTTGTAATTTTAGTTATTGGTGAATTGATGTTGTTAAGTACATTGATATAGATATTGTGTTGTGATAAAATCTTTTAAGTTAGCTTAAGATGATCCTTTAGAACACCTTGAACATAGACGTTAAGTGGAATAATCCCTTGTATTCGTCAATATTAATCCTGCAATGATATTAAAACTTTAGGGTATACGCATATGCTTTTTCCTACGAGTAACTTGATTACTCACCCTAATTGTTTGTGTTATTTTACAGGTAAGGAGACTATGTTCTCGGATGTTCATCATCCTTAGAGGCTTATGATCATTTAGAATATTTTTGTATATTGACATGCAAATGTTTAGCATGCTTTACTTTTGATGATATATTTTGTATACCATGGGTGTATGATATTTTAGAAGCTAATGTGGCTTCCTTGATGTGTAATGTGTATCTAAGTACACTTTTTGATGCTTATTTTGTATGTATGACATGAGGCCAAGGGCCATTAATTTTAAAGTTCACAAGTATGTTTTAAAACTCAAGTATTGCAATAATAGCCTATTTTGTGAAAATTAGAAGTTTGGTATGTCAAAATTCATAAATGGATTGTAATGAGGCCGTACGCATTGTAGGGCGTTTACTATATCATTTTACGTTTGCGTACATGTTCATATCTCACAAAACTCTTAAGTTACGACTTTAGAACTATTTTTGGATGATTTATGAATTTTTATGCAGAATTCATGCATTGGGGTATGATTTAAAGTTTCTTTTTGTTTTAGCATGTTATGGATGCTTGTATGAGGTTAGGGAATGTTTATAAACTTGTTTCAGATCAGATGGGATGCATATATAACTTTAGAATTGGACCAGGCACCTTCTATACACATGAAAGTAGCAATTTTTATTGATATCAGGTGCATCAGTCGGCTGACAACTGATATCAACCGGCTGATAGCCTCTCAAGACCAATTCCAGAGAGTTTGCTAGTGAAAAAGGTCGTTTCGGCCGGTCAATCCTTGCCATCATCTGGCTAATGATTGAGTTTTGGCCAGCTAATCCTTGCCATCAGCCAGCTGATCCTCCCTGAAGCCTTCCCTTTTTAATTTTTCTTGGACAGCTTTCTTATACCAACTTCAGAGGGTCATATCTCCTTCATTTCTAATCCAAATCAGGTCATTCTTAAGTCTAAATTCAAGAGCTTGAAGTTAGATTTCCAATGATACCAACCATATATCAAAACTCCAACCATAGTGAAAGTTATTATAGTTTTAGTGAGATAGGGTCGTGGTATCTCTTAAATGGAGAATGCCACTTTATTCTTTTTTTTATATCTTTTCCGTTCGGACTCCAAATTAGGCGATTCTTCAGTCTAATTTCATTTATTTTTTGTTGTCTTTCCAATGATGTGCACGGTGGAACCCATTTTAGTTTGAAATAACCCTTTTACCCTTGGATCATTTCTTATCGGTTTGAAATCCTTGCTTCATTACTAGACTCATTTGAGTTTCGTGGCTTCATGAGGAGTCATTTTGGTGCCTTAGGGATGACGTACATCTTTAGAAGCCATTTTACTTCTTTTAATTCCGCATTTCAGATCCGTTATCAGGTTATCTTTAGGTTATCACTGACGCACCAGGTTTATAAAACCTTAGGATAACGGGTTTTAGGTGTATATCATGCTTTTGTTGATCTACTTTGATATATTCACATGCCTTTGATAATATGTTTTGGTGTTGTAACATGTTTACGTGTTTCTTGATAACACGCTTGGTATTATGACATGTCTCTATGCTTATATGCTTATGTGTTTAAAAGCATCCTTGTTTGATATGTATGCTTATTTGCTTACTTACTTAACTGTTTAAAGAGCTTTCTTTGATTTCTTTAGTATAACCTTATGTTGTATACCTTGTCTTGCTTCGTGTTTCGTGCATTCATAGTGTGAGTTGCATTCGGTCATAATAGCTTGTGTTATTATTGACCTCTTTCCTTACGTACGTATAGCATCATGGTTGTCACACGTGGAGAATCTTTACGTCAGGGTATTGAGGAGCAAGTGGACGACACCGAGTTTACGAAGGGTCCGGGGAGGCCCAGGATTCCAGTTTGTGGCGTGGATGCTAATCCGCCGCTGGCACCGACTTACGAGGAGCAGGTGGCTCAGGGAATTAATCAGGGGATCACTGAATCCCTATAGGAATTGATACGCAGGTAGGTGGTAAAGATACAGATTCCAGAACCAGCACCGGCACCGATAGTCAATGAGGCAATAGAGTACTTCATGCAACTACAGAGGGTTAAGATTGATCCATTTGTGGGGAGTTCAGATCCGCTATTCTCAGAGGCTTGGTTGGACCTTATGGTTCCCAAGTTGGACAATATGGCGGTACCCACGGGCAGGTTAAGGATTTCTTTAACTGCCTCTATGTTCATGGGAGATGCAAATATCTGGTGGAGGTCTATGACTAATATCCACAATGTTGAGTTGATGACTTGGAATGAGTTTAGAGATTTGTTCTTCAAGTGCTTCTTTCCTAGGGCTATGAGGCGGCAGATAAGGATACAGTTCATAAGTCTTTATCAGGGCACTATGAGTGTCATTGAGTATGAGACATGATTTACTTCTCTCTCTTATTATACCGAGGATATGGTGGCAACAGATGAGGCCAAGGCAATGAAGTTTCAGGATGGACTACATCTTGACATCAGGTCACGGGTCTCAGTTCTTGATTTGAGGACTTACAAAGAGGTGGTCCAGAGGGCTATGCTAGTTAAGGCAGAGGATCTGGATTAGTTACGGATCAGGGGTTTATATAAGTAGCCTCGCGGAGACACTTCGTTACTTGCCGAGAGTCAGTGGAAGAAGGCCAAGGCAGGGAACAATACGCATTCACAAGGGACACCACAGCAGATTCGTTCTGCACCCACAGTCCCTGTATCTTTGGGATCAGCCCAGGGTATGATTTGTCACCATTGTCAGCAGCCGGGGCACATCAAGCCTCGCTGCCCACAGCTTCGACCACAAGCCAGTCAGACATCAGTTTCTACGAGAGCAGGGCAGGGAGCTTGCTTTTATTATAGGCAACCAGGTCATCTCAAGAAGGATTGTCCAAAGTTGTTGAATAAGTCACATAGTGGCACCGATTCACAGATAGTACCAGCACAGTTTGCAGTGGTTCAGTCTGGTTTCAGAGTTCCTTAGGCACCACAGCCAGTGGCGCCAGTTGGCACTTATCCAGCCAAGGGCTCTACACATCAGTCATGCTATCATGGTAGTTCACAGCAGGGCTCAGGGACGGGCCTACGCTCTTTCACAAGCAGATGCTTCCGCATGAACCTCTTCAGTTCGAGGTATCTTTCTAGTTTTCAATTCTTGGACATGAGTTCTTGTTGACACGAGTGCATCACATTCTTTCATTTTTGCATCATTTGCACATTCATTGGGTCTAGAGGTCACACTTCGAGACAGTTTTCTCTTTGTTGACACGCCAGTTAGGGTCTAGTATCTTTGGATCGTGTTTATCAGGGCTGTGCTATTAAGATAGCTGGGCGGACCTTAGAGTTCGATTTTGTTGTTCTCGATATGACAGGTTTTAACGTCATTCTCGGGATGGATTGGTTATCATTCTTTCGGGCTACGATTGATTGCTTCCGCGGGAGGGTGTCCATTTGCACTCCCAAGGGAGATTGTTTCCTTTTTGTGGGAGATCGGAGCGATTCCAACCCGACGATGATTTTCAGCATTGCTGACTGGAGTCGCCACAAGTCTTACTTGGCTAGTTTGCTAATCGATGAGGATATGAGTTTAGGCCGTGTTCTTCCGACAATTGTTGAGGATTTTATTGATGTCTTTCCAGAGGAACTGACAGAATTACCTCCTTTAGGGGAAGTTATTTTTGCCATTGAAGTCATTTTCAGTACAGCGCCCATCTCTATGGCACTGTACCGTATGGCACCGACAGAACTTGATGAGCTGAAGGGTAAGTTAGATGATTTGAAAGATAAGGGCTCTATTCGTCCTAGCGCTTCACCATGGGGAGCACCGGTTCTTTTTTCAAAGAAGAAGGATGGGTCTTTAAAACTTTGCATTGATTATCGCAAGTTAAATCATGCTACAATCAAGAACAGGTATCGTTTGCCTAGGATTGATGATTTGTTTGATCAGTTGAAGGGAGTGACATACTTTTCGAAGATTGATTTAAGATCGGGTTACTATCAGTTGAGGGTTAAGGATGAGGATATATCCAAGACTGTTTTTCGTATACGGTATGGCCATTATGAGTTTCTGGTGATGTCATTTGGTTTGGCCAATGCTCCAGTAGCTTTCATGGATTTGATGAACCGTGTATTCAATGACTATCTTGGCAGATTTGTGGTGGTGTTCGTTGATGATATTCTCGTGTACTCAACTTCGAGGGAAAAACATGAGTATCACTTGAGAGCTGTCTTGCAAATCCTTAGGGATAACCAATTGTATTCTAAGTTCAAGAAATATGAATTTTGGCTATCGAAGGTGAAGTTCATTAGATATGTCATGTCAGGGGGCGATGTTACAGTGGATCCGTCAAAGATTGAGTCTATGATGGATTGGGAGCGTCCGAAGACTGTGTTTGAGGTTCGAAGCTTTCTTTCGTCTAGTGGGACCTATGACTTGACTTACTCACAAGGGAGTCAAGTTCATATGGAACGAGGCTTATAATTCTGCTTTTCAGGAGTTGAAGGTTAGGTTGACATCAGCTCCAGTTTTCATCATACCTGAATGTGGTTTAGGTTACGTGGTCTATTGTGATGTTTTGCGAGAATGTTTAGGGTGTGTTCTGATGCAGACTGAATGGGTGGTAGCTTATGGGTCTCGATAGTTAAAGAGTTATTAGTTAAACTATCCAACACATGATTTGGAATTGGCAGCGATTATCTTTGCCCTAAAAGGGTGGAGACATTATTTGTACGGAGAGAAGTTTGAGATTTTCTCCGATCACGAGAGTCTCAAATATCTCTTTTCTCAGAAGGATTTGAATTTGAGATAGCGCAGATGGGTCGAGTTCATGGAGGACTATGACTTTGAGTTTCAGTATCATCCGGGAAAGGCCAATGTGGTGGCCGATGCATTGAGTAGGAAGTTACGGAGTACTCTTGTTAGCATTTCCGTCCACAGATGGAAGATGCTAGAAGAGCTTGCAGATTTTGGTCTACAGTTTTATGAGGATGTTTCACCGGCTATTTTGTTTAGTGTTGTGGCTCAACCGGCTCTAATTAGTAGCGTTATTGAGGCACAACAGAAGGATGGGGAGATGAAGTCCATCCACGTTCGAATTTCAAGTGGCGAGAATGTAGAGGGTTGGATCTTGCATTCAGACAGTGCTTTCAGGTACAGAGGAAAGATGTTTGTTCCTTTGTCTTATCGTGACATTGTTCTTTGGGATTTTCACCATTCTTAACTCGCAGTTCATCCTGGTGGTACCAAGATGTATCACAATTTGCAAAGACAGTTTTGGTAGAGAGACATGAAACGGGATGTTTCTCAGTTCGTGGTTAAATGTCTTACTTGTCAGCAAGTGAAGGTAGAGCATCAGAGACCAACAGGTTTATTATAACCACTGTTGGCCTAAGGATTTTATCTAAATGTCATTCTTATATTTTGATGATTACAAACCATTAATGATGTTTGAGTACTAATATTTTCATTAAGTGATATATAGTTAATCAGTATTCAATCCTCAATAATGAGCTAGATAATCCATCTCAAGCATTCCAAGTACTCAAGCTATGAATTCAAGGAAGCCTCAAAGTTGCAAGAAATCAATGAAAAACTCAGACTTCAAAGATCATTCAAGCATTTCAAAGAAAGAAAACAAGTCTTCATCAAGTCTAAACGATCATGGTCAAGAAATGAAGAAAAGGGTAGATAGGATGGTGAGAGCTTAAGATTTAATGTTAAAGTTTATTTGAATATATTTTGAAGCTCAATTTTAGGTTCATGCAGACTCATTCTAAATTCAGTATTTAAAATGCCTAAAATCTATTCATGAACCTTATATATACAAGCTACACATAATAAAAAGTGCATAGAACTTAGTTAATTTTATTTTTTAGTCTTGCACAGCAATGGAGCCGCCTCCACTCAAGGTAGAGCCTGCTTTCTTCACTCTAGTAGCTAAAATTGGTTCCCAGAACAATTTTTCTTTAAAGGAGCAGCCTCCCATTTTTGGAAGCCTGCTCTACTCATATTAGATCCCCCTCTACTTAACGTAGAGCCTGCTCCATTAATATTGGAGCCTCCTCCATTTTTACAAGAGCCAGCTCCTTTTGAGGGATTAAAATTACAATGGCAATTTTTCTACATTTAATTCCTCCAACCACTTCTAACAGCTATATTGAGCTGCGATTTTATATATATACAGAGGGGTTATCTGCTAACAAAAAAACACCATTTTAGAGACATTATATTACGTTGCAAAGAGAGCTTTTGTTCTTATCTTCTCTTCATCTCTCTTATTTCACTCTTATTCTATCTTGAGAGATTCCAGTAAAGATTAAAAGGGCTTTTGCTCTTGTTGTGATCTTCATAGAGTTTTTGCTCTATTATACACTTGAGAGATTCTATTGAATTTATAGGAGCTTATTTTCTTCACATATTTCATCTTCTCTCATTCATTTCATTCATAGAGTTTGAGCTTCATTTATATTCATCAATACTCTAGTTGTGAGCTAAAAAAATTGTACTGCTATATTTGAGAGATTCATTGTACACTTCATTTCTATTACAAGTTATTGTAAAGGGTTGGTGTGACCCAAAAGGAAGCCTATGAGAAGGGTGTTCTCCTAGCAAGAAAGAGAAGCAAGGTTTTGCTTCAATTGAAGGTTTGCTTTCCACCATTAAGGAGAAGCTCTAAGGAATTTGGAAAGTCTTAAGAGAGATCTTGAGCCAAGGAGTAGGAGTTTCCGAACCTCGCAAAAATCGCTGTGTTATTGTTTGCAATTTCTCTTCCCTTATCTCTTTTACAATTGTGCTAAATTGATTACTTTCATATCTTTATTATTACATAATTGGTTATATTATTGATTAGAAATTGGAGTTCTATAATTTACAAAAATTGGCCATTGACTCTATTCACCCCCCCCCCCCCCCCTCTAGAGTCAATTCTTGGGTAACAATTGGTATCAGAGCCTAAACTCTATTATAGGACTTAACCATATTAGAGTACGATCATGGCCAACAATGGTAGTATCACATTCTTAGAAGGACAACCGAATGATAAACCTCCTTATTTTGATGGAAATGATTATATTTATTGAAAAATTAGAATGAGGGCCTTCTTAAAAAGTATTAATATTGATTTATGAAAAGTTGTAGAAAGTGGTGATCATATCCCAACCAAAGTTTTTGAAGGAAATACAATTCCTAAATCTAAAGGGGAATGGTCTGAAAATGAGCATAGATTAACTCAATGCAATGTTTTAGCTATATGTTATCTCTATTGTGCATTAAGCAAAGATGAGTTCAATAAAATTATCCTTTGTAGAATGGCTAAAGATATTTGGAACTCATTTGAATTAACATATGATGGTATATGTCAAGTTGAGAAATTATATATACATCTTAATGAATATGTTTCTCTTAGCATCAAAGACAATGTATCTTATCATAAAATGTATTCTTGTTCTACTAACATCTCTAACCATTTGAATGCCCTTGATAGAACTCATTTGTACTCCTATAATAAAGAAGATGGAGTAACTCAAAAGAAGAATATAACTCCTCAAGTTTCTAGCAAAGAAACAAGTGCCATCAAAGAGGAAATTAAAAATCATGAAGATGATGCCTTGTGTCTTATGGCCTCCGAAGAAGAAGTAAATTCCAACTATGATTCTTTTGATTTAAATGCTACCTATAATGAGTTAGTTGATGATCATAATAACTTGCATGATGCGTTTAAAAAGTTACATGGTGTGCTAGAAAAAATGATTGTGAAATGTGCTTCTCTTAAAAAGGAAAATCACAATCTCTCTCAAAGACATGAAAAAGTCAAAATGGAAAATGATTCTTTGAAAATGGAAAACCATTATCTTGTGCAAGAATTACAAAAGATCCAACTTGAAAATGAGTCCTTAAAAAAGGAAAAGGATAATGTACTATCTATAGAGCCACCATCAATTGATTGTATTTTCGAGTATAATTTTTCAAAGGAAGTTATTGATGATCAAAATGGCACTTTAGCAAAGACAACCAAAGGAAAGGAGAACTTAAGTTCTATGCTTGGAAATATGATCCTCACACTAAAGATGCATGCTTGTTAAGAAAAAGAAATCCTTTTGTATGATCATTTTGTCAAGAGTGGTACCCAATCCTCTAAATGCAATTATTATAAAAGATTAGGACATAAGATTCATAATTGTCCATTTAGAAAGAAGTTGAGGTCCAAGAAAATTTGGGTTCCAAAAGGAACTTATGCTCCATTACCTAACTCATATGGACCCAAGAAAATTTGGGTACCAAAAAGAGAATTTGTAACCTTTCCTTGTAGGGTTACTTGATGACATCTTCTTCAATCAAGGATTAGGAAGGAAGCATCACACTTGGGAACAAACCCAAGGGTTAGGTAATTGGTAAAACTCCACACAATCTTTCCATACTATGAATTGTTTAATTCATGGTTCGTTGAAATCATTCATATATTGTGGAAATTTTCTTTTAATTCAAGTATTCATCAATTCTGCAAACTATTTTTAGTGCATGATTTTTAAGGATTGAAAAATTATTTTTCATGCATTACATTCATATGAATTACTTGTGAATTATGTTTGGAATGATACATCTTAAACAAGAAGATAGATTTTGCTTGCTTAGAAGGGAAATTAGAATGTCCTCAGAAGAGGAATTAATTAAGTGAAGCAAGCAGCAGCAGAGCAAGCTCCATGAAGAAAAAGAGCCGTCTCTACACAAAGTTGAGCCAGCTCTACAGATGGTTTCAATGTCTATGCTCTCGGCATCTCCATGGAAAGTTCATAAAATAAGAAAGAGCAGGCTCCAATTGATGTTGAGCCGCTTCTAGGAATAAGAAGAGCTGCCTCTAGAAATATGTAGAGCCGGCTCCATTAGTGCTTTCAAAAAAAACTGCTGCTCTCGGAATTTCTCTGAATATTACTTGTTGCTCTCGGGATCTCAAGTAAATTTAGAGTGAGATCCGGCTCCATACATACACGAGCCGGCTGCCTATCAAGATCTAAAATGAGTGGGTCGGCGGAGCAAAGAAAATACACAATGTTTTGAGCCATCATAGTGAGCTCTACTGAGCTTCAATGAAAAGAGACACAGAGAGCTGAAGAGAGGAAATATTAGAGAGAAAAATCTCAAGAAAGAATTGGGTTTTTCATGCACTGAAGGTAAAAATGGATTAACCTTGAAAGAGAAGAAAAAGGGTGAGACCAGCAAGCTTCACCATAGTCAAAACCCAAAAGCTTCAACATTGTCAAAATTCATGGATGCCAACGAGAGCTCAATTGAAAGTGGGAAATCGAGAGCTCGCCTCTGAAGATCAGTGAGCAGAAGTAGCCATTGAAGACTTACTGGTGCTTTTCCAGTGAAGACAGACAGAGTAGCTTCAGCGTCCAAACAAAACGGAGAAACAGACCCATTTCTGATGTGCTCAAGTTCAGATCGGCGAATCTTTAAGCTACAAGACTGAGTTCACGACCAGCATACTTTCACCGGTGATTGATCCAGAAGCTTCATCCATTTCTTCCACCGGTGATAGAACTATGAGTTTAGTGACCAAATCACAAACTATCTCCATTATTACCGGTGAGCAAAACCAACCAAACCAGACCCAGCAACCTCCACTGTTTCCGGCCAAGCTTCATTCACATCATTAATGTCTGGCGAAGCTCCGAGCTAGCACGACCAAGTAGAAGAAGCCTATAGTAGCAGCAGCATGCTCCAGCTGAGGTGAACATCACTTCCAATTTGTTCCAGTCCGACGAACTCAATTATTGTGTATATCAGTCCGGTCAAGATCTACAGCGTTCCAGCAAGCTTCAGTCAAATCCAGCAAGTTGTAGAGTCTAATCTATTCCGGCGAGATACACAGTGGCGTCTCAGTCCCGCGAGCCCAAATAAGCAGAATTTCAGTCCGGTGAAGTTTCCATTGATCTCGGAACGAAGAAATCATTGATTCCAGCGAGCTTCACTCTCAGGATCTCTCAAAAAGCTTGCTAGAGCCGGCTCTATACACTTGTGAGCAGGCTCCATCATTGATGCTAAACTCCTATACAGGTCTCGGCACTTTCTGTTTTGGGCATTTAAGTTGAATCATTCCACAGAGCTTTCCAAAAGCTACAATGGGTAAGCATTTCGGCTAAGACACTTGTTCATTCTTCTTGTGCATCTTCACAAGTAAGCTTCCTTCATCAAATTCTCCTTAAGGTTCATATGTTCTTGCCTTATAGATGAAATTTCAGTGATTAATTTCTAAATTCATCACCTTTAATCCCTCATTCTATGAAACCCTTGATTGCACTGTAGCTTTTATCTTTCACATGTAAAAGTCTTATTCTAGTAAAAAATTGCTTAATCTATAACCTGCAAATTCAAAATTTCCAGGATTTATGCATAAACTACCATTTATGTTTTGTTTAATCTATTCATCCATTATACATAGATCAAATCTTAGAGATATATTGCATATATTTTATTATCAAATTCTATTTGATTTTGAATTTATCCTTGAATAGTTTACACATATATCATCTATGATTCATTTGGACAGTGTTTTGCAAGGTTCTACAAAATTTATATGCTTTTGTGATTTTAATTGCTTATCTACATTTTACTGGTATCACTTCTTGCATATATGAAATGAGGTTTTTGGACTTGAAAATGTTTATATGAACTTGAGATAATGAGAAATCAAATAAGTCCTCATTTAAGATCCTTAAGGATAAAATCTTCTTGGAAGAGCCATTTCATGAAAATTAAGAATAGGAATTTATAATGCCTTCCTTAAAGTTGTTGAAGTTTTCATCTCCATTAGTTTAATCAATCATTGGTGAATATTCTATAATGGCTTGCTAGAGAAACCAATTTTTTTTAGTTATGCTTTTAATTTTGCTCCTATACTATGAAAATCTACATCATAATAAGTAGTATAGGTCATTCTTGATAACAATTGGCATAATTATGATTATCCTTAGGCATAATTATTTATTATGATGATCTCATCGTGATACTCATCTTAAAATGTTTATATGAAGATTTTCATAAAAAGTGGCTTGTTTTGGATTATGTGATTTGAATTTGCTAGCATGATTCTACTCTCAATCTTATCATGTTATAATATGCATTGTGGATCATTATTAGTAACTAAGCTAGAATTTATTCCCAAGGGATCAACTAAGAAAAATGTCTTGATAATATGTCTGTGTGCACATGTGACTTTGATTAAAGCAATAATAATGCTACATGTTTTTGCATGAAATGAATTTTATCAAATTCATGACTTATTGACTTCATATCAAAAAGTTTATTAAAGAAAAATCACCCGGATTTAAATTGTATATATTTTGAACTACATGATTTGCTAGCTTTGGGAAACCCATGAACTTCAAATGATCCATCTTATCATATCCATTAATGAATTAAGGATCTTTGAGTATGACTTACTTCATGATATATCTTAAAGCATATTTTACCTATCATTGCTTCAATCATTGTTCCATTAGTTGCATAATCATTGAATGATATATGATGTAAATGGAAGCATGTTGATAGGGGGAGATTATTTGTAATCTCTCGTGAATGAATATTGCATGATTTGCTTAGCTTAATTGACTTATCTTGTATATTGTCAAAACATGCCTTAAAATGACTTTTTGGTCATTATATTCCGTTCTTATAAGCTTTCATAACTTTGAGATTTTTTTTCCCTCTTTCTTGAAAATATCAAATGGAAAATTTATATTTGGATTGAAGCACACTTAAGTTCTTAGATTTGCCTCTACAAAGGTTGTTTGCCTTTTGGCTTATTCTAATCCATGCTTCATTTTTTTATTTATTATGCCTTATGTATACTTTTGTATATGCTATGAATCTTAATAATCTATTGAACTCTTGCTATCAATGAAATTAGTTTCTTATGATATAATTGCTTACATATTTCATTCCAAAGCACATGATAGTCATTAATACTATTTCTAATTCTTCATTTCAACTACTTCACTATGCTAAACGATAAATGCTCAATGAAGTTGTCTAGGACTTCCACCTTTTGAGATGACAAAGGGGGAGAGATATGTGATGTGTGAAATGATCTTAAATGCATGTTTATGTCTAAAATGATTTATGATATAGAAAACATGTTGTTTTATAACATTATGTTCAATGTGTGCATAATGATAAGGGGAGCATTCCTTCAAATGTAACTCCTCTTTGACAATAAACACATCAATGTTTTGTCATCATCAAAAAGGGGGAGATTGTTGGCCTAAGGATTTTATCTAAAGGTCATTCTTATGTTTTGATGATTACAAACCATTAATGATGTTTAAGTACTAATATTTTCATTGAGTGATATATAGTTAATCAGTATTCAATCCTCAATGATGAGCTAGATAATCCAAGCATTCCAAGTACTCAAGCTATGAATTCAAGGAAGCCTTAAAGTTGCAAGAAATCAAAGAAAAACTCGGACTTCAAAGATCATTCAAGCATTTCAAAGAAAGAAAGCAAGTCTTCATCAAGTCTAAACGATCATGGTCAAGAAATAAAGAAAATGGTAGATAGGATGGTGAGAGCTTAAGATTTAATGTTAAAGTTTATTTGAATATATTTTGAAGCTCAATTTTAGGTTCATGCATACCCATTCTAAATTCAGTTTTTAAAATGCCTAAAATCTATTCATAAACCTTATATATACAAGCTACACATAATAGAAAGTGCAGAGAACTTAGTTAATTTTATTTTTTAGTCTTGCACAGCAATGGAGCCGCCTCCACTCAAGGTAGAGCCTACTTTCTTCACTCTAGTAGCTAAAATTGGTTCCCAGAACAATTTTTCTTGAAAGGAGCCGCCTCCCATTTTTGGGAGCCTACTCTACTCATATAGGAGCCCCCTCTACTTAACGTAGAGCCTGCTCCATTCATATTGGAGCCTCCTCCACTTTTACAAGAGCCGGCTCCTTTTGAGGGATTTGAATTACAATGGCAATTTTTCTGCATTTAATTCCTCCAACCACTTCTAACAGTTATATTGAGCTACAATTTTATATATATACAGAGGGGTTGTCTGCTAACAAAAAAACACCATTTTAGAGACATTATATTACGTTGCAAAGAGAGCTTTTGTTCTTATCTTCTCTTCATCTCTCTCATTTCACTCTTATTCTATCTTGAGAGATTCCAGTAAAGATTAAAAGGGCTTTTGCTCTTGTTTTAATCTTCATAGAGTTTTTGCTCTATTATACACTTGAGAGATTCTATTGAATTTATAGGAACTTATTTTCTTCACATATTTCATCTTCTCTCATTCATTTCATTCATAGAGTTTGAGCTTCATTTATATTCATCAATACTCTAGTTGTGAGCTAAAAAAATTGTTCTACTATCTTTGAGAGATTCATTGTACACTTTATTTCTATTACAAGTTATTGTAAAGGGTTGGTGTGACCCAAAAGGAAACCTAGGATAAGGGTGTTCTCCTAGCAAGAAAGAGAAGCAAGGTCTTGCTTCAATTGAAGGTTTGCTCTCCACCATTAAGGAGAAGCTCTAAGGAATTTGGGAAGTCTCAAGAGGGATCTTGAGCTGAAGAATAGGAGTTTCCGAACCTCGCAAAAATCACCGTGTTATTATTTGCAATTTCTCTTCCCTTATCTCTTTTACAATTGTGCTAAATTGATTACTTTCATATCTTGATTATTGCATAATTGGTTATATTGTTGATTAGAAATTGTATTTCTATAATTTGCGAAAATTGGTCGTTGACTCTATTCACCCCCCCCCCCCCCCCTCTAGAGTCAATTCTTAGGTAACAACCACTACCAGTGGCAGAGTGGAAGTGGGAACACATCACTATGGATTTCGTGACGGGACTTCCGAGATCCAAGGCAGGGAATGATGCCATTTGGGTCATTGTTGACAGATTGACTAAGACAGCTCACTTTTTGCCTATGGTAGTGACAGATAACGCAGAGAGACTTAGTGGACTGTATGTGGGGCATATTTTTAGGCTTCATGGGGTTCTAGTATCTATTATTTCATATAGGGATCCCAGGTTCACGTCTTATTTTTGGCAGAATTTTCAGGAGGCTCTTGACATGGGGCTTCATTTCAGCACAACATTCTATCCTCAGACTGATGGTTAGACGGAATGTACCATTCAGATATTGGAGGATATGCTACGGGCTTGCATTTTGGATTTTGGGAGTAGTTGGGAAGACTACTTACCCTTGGTTAAGTTTGCCTACAACAATAGTTACCAGACCAGTATTGACATGGCACCTTTGAGGCATTGTATGGCAGACCTTACAAATCTCCAGTTTGTTGGATCGAGGTAGGTGATGTAGTCGTCTTGGGTCCCGATATTATCTTTGAGACTACAAAAAAGATTAAGTTGATTTAGCAGCGATTGGCTACAGCTCAGAACAGGCAGAAGAGGTATGCCGACAGGAGGAGGAGATCATTATCTTTTGAGGTAGGGGACCACGTCTTTCTCAAGATTTCTCCACGGAAGGGACTTCTGAGATTTTGGCAGACAGGCAAGTTGTCTCCTAGGTTCATTAGACCATTTCAGATTTTGGAGCGCGTTAGTGAAGTTATTTATCGTTTGGCGTTGCCGCCAGACCTGGATAGGGTTCACGACGTCTTTCATATCTCTATGTTGAGAAAGTACGAGCCGAATCCATCACATGTTTTACAGTGGACATATGTTGTTGTTGATGAGGACGTGACCTACGAGAAGAGTCCAGTCCAGATTCTTGATTCCTGGGAGCAGGTCTTGCGGACCAAGACCATCCCATTGGTTAAGGTCTTGTGGAAACATCACAGCGTTAAGGAGGCTACCTGGGAGCTCGAACAGGAGGTTCGCTCTCGGTATCCCAATCTGTTTTCTCTTTCAGGTACGACTTGATTTCGAGAACGAAAT
Source organism: Cornus florida (assembly GCF_030987335.1). Lineage (NCBI taxonomy): Eukaryota > Viridiplantae > Streptophyta > Magnoliopsida > Cornales > Cornaceae > Cornus > Cornus florida. The sequence continues at coordinate 29,233,558 of NW_026775571.1, read as the reverse complement.
CCTTTTAAGGAAGGTAGGTTGTAATGACCCGGTCATTTTCCTTCCTTTCTTTTTTGGGTAATTTCTTTTTCTCGTCTTTTTCCCTATTTCGTCTTTTTCCCATTTATTGTTTTTCCTTGCATAACCTCACCTTTTGTGCTCGGATTTGATTCTGGCTTTGCATGCATCCATAATATTTGATTTTCAAGATAATTGTATTTTTACTTTCGTAGAAAAACATTCTAATTGTTTACTTTTTTCGTAAAGGGCATGGATGCATAGTTTCTTGGAAACATTCTTGATTTTTGGGATTTTAGTGTAATTATGTAAAGTAATTATTTTTCGTATTAGAGACCATTTTGTAATTTAATTTGGAAGATATTTTGAAAAAAGACCTTTTTGTAATTTTTTGAAAGTGTGACGAGTGTCACACTCTCATGGAGTAACTTTTTGGCATTGGGATGGAGTCACTTAGAAGCTTTATCTTATGATATGTGGAGGGTGGAGATTCACCCACTTGTTAGCCTAGGATAGGTGCACTTGTTGGCTTGGATGGTTGACAAGTGTAGGCTTAGGATTAAGTCTAGGAAGGAGTCATGGATTAGTGACAAGTGTAGGTTCCAAATTAAGTCTTACACTTAGTGTGTGTGTGTGTGTGTGTGTGTGTGTGTGTGTGTGAAGACCATGGTGTAAGATTACATAGTGAGTGGAGGAATACTAAATCCTCCACTCACCTCATTTCATTTCATCTTCCTCGCTCTCATTATTTTCAAAACCCTAACCTAACCACCATTGAAGAAAAGCTTGGCATAGAGCTTATTACTTCTTTTTGGCCTCCTTCCACTCACCTTAGACTTTAAACCTTGGGAAGTAAAAGTTTCATCTCACTCTCCTCTACAAAACCCTAGTTTAGTTTTCCATTTTATGTTTGGTTGCTTTGGATTAAAGAGATTCAATTCTCTATTGAGGTAGGGGTGGTAGTATGTTTATATTTTAAGTGTTTTATGTTCCCTTGGGGTTTAATATATATTGTGTACATGCTTTTTGTATTGTAGTCTTGCATATTATAGGAAATCCTCACATTTGACTTAGGGTTTGTTGATTTAAGCATGTATGATATGTATTTATCTTGTGTAGAATTATTAAGGTTATCTATTATTCTTATTGACGTGAATTGCTATATTTGTTATGGTGATAATTCTATATTCTTGTTTATTACTATTGGTAATTATTTTAGAAGCCTATTACTATAATGTTGTAATCTAGTATATAAAGCTTATTGTTGAGGCATGACTTAAGTAGATAAGTTGATAGTATTATATTATACATTATATCATGATAAAGACTTGTCATTTGGTATGCCATTTTAGACTTAGAACCCTAAGACATGGTTTGTGTGATTTCAAATTACTTGTGCATGGAAGGTGGTTTATATGCCTTAATTATTGTCTATAAGTTTTGAACTTGATTATCATTTTGGATTCTCTTGGGACATTGTTACAAATGACATGGCTAGAGTTTGGCTCTAGTGCAGGAGGTACGAGTTCTCCTCATTTTATAGTGCGCACTAGGGTGGTATTCCCAGCGAGTTAGTACCCGGAATAACCGTTTAGGTCTTGGTTTACTCCGGGATTTGATGTCCAAGTTTTCCACTTATTGATTTCGCATTCAATTCTAAGTTGACAACCAATGCTTAATTGTGACTTGTAATTTTAGTTATTGGCGAATTGATGTTGTTAAGTACATTGATATAGATATTGTGTTGTGATAGAATCATTTAAGTTAGCTTAAGATGATCTTTTAGAACACCTTGAACATAGACGTTAAATGGAATGATCCCTTGTATTCGTCTATATTAATCTTGCAATGATATTGAAACTTTAGGGTATACGTATATGCTTCTTCCTACGAGTAACTTGATTACTCACCCTAGTTGTTTGAGTTATTTTACAGGTAAGGAGACTATATTCTCGGATGCTCATCATCCTTAGAGGCGTATGAGCAATTTGGAATAATTTTGTATATTGACATGCAAATGTTTAGTATGCTTCACTTTTGATGATATATTTTGTATACCATGGGTGTATGGTATTTTAGAAACTAATGTGGCTTTCTTGATGTGTAATGTATATCTAAGTACACTTTTTGATACTTATTTTGTATGTATGACATGAGGCTAAGGGCCATTAATTTTAAAGTTCACAAGTATGTTTTAAAACTCAAGTATTACTATAATAGCCTATTTTGTGAAAATTGGAGGTTTGGTATGTCAAAATTTGTAAATAAAATGTAATGAGGCCGTAGGCCATTGTAGCGTGTCTACTATATCATTTTACATTTGTGTGCATGTCCATATCTCACAAAACTCTTAAGTTTCAACTTTGGAACTATTTTTGGACGATTTATGAATTTTTTTGCAAAATTCATGCATTGGGGTATGATTTAAAGTTTCTTTTTGTTTTAGCATGTTATGGATGCTTGTATAAGGCTAGCGAATATTTATAAACTTGTTTTGGATCAAATGGGATGCATGTATAGCTTTAGACTTGGTTCGAGCACCTTCCATACAATTGACAGTAGCAATTTTTACTGATATCAGGTGCATCGGTCGGCTGACTACTAATATCAGCCGGCTGATAGACTCTTGAGACCAATTCCAGTGAGTTTGCTAGTGAAAAAGGTCGTTTCGGCCGGCTGATCCTTGCCATCAGTCGGCTAATGATTGAGTTTCGGCCAGTGCTTAAATGTTTAAAGGCCTTTCTTTGATTTCTTTAGCATGACCGTATGTTGCATTCTAAGGCAATATGGCACAAGATAAAAGAAATATGAGATCAAGCTCTAGATAAAACATAAAAGTAGCATAACTACACATAAGGGCACAATGGTAAAACAAATTTTTGTATTTTTCATTTTATGACAGCATGTATAAACAAAATGCAAATAATAATAATAATAATAAAATGCAAAGATGTATAAACAAAATCAAAAAAAAAAAAATAAAGAAGTCAGAATAAAACTATATGCACAATGAAAGAAAAAGAAACAATATGTTTTTATTTTTTTTATTTAATTTTTTTTTTTGCTTCGATCGATCGAACCTTTCAACAATCGATCGAGATTTTCCACTGATGAGAGCTAAAAAGTGCGTATTTAAACCCCTTAAGCTTAGGTATTCTAGAACCTTTATCTATCTTATTTTCCCGTTTTGTATTAATTTCATGTTATTTCCATTTTCAGGTACTTATCCCCAAAATAAGCTAACTCAGCCAAATAAGAGCAGAAATGAAGCAATTCTGGGATGAATCAAAAAAAGGAGTAAAGTAGAGCAAAAGGAAGCAAAATGTGGAATTTCAGCACTTCGATCGATCTCAAGAAAAGTTCGATCGATCCAACTTTCATCGATCTCAGCACTTCAAGATAGATCCAGGCCATAAAGTCATCTTCAGAGATCCCACAAGTTCGATCGATCCAACATCATTCTCTGATCGATCGAACTTTCTTGTCCTTATCCACATGTCAGATCTTATCCAATTGTACCACCCTACCAACCACTTTTGTCCTTTTCCCAAAAATATCTTCAAAATATCTCAGATTTATTTTTATCCAAAAAGGCGCCGCCATTGAGGATCGATCCAGCTTCAATTCAATAGATCTCAGCCATGTTCGATCGGTCTCACCACAAGTTCGATCGATCGAACCTCCCAAATCCTGAGAAAAATCCAAATTTCAGCTCATTAAAAGTTATCTCATATCTAATCATTAGAGGATTTTTGGTGTACGAACCTAGCTCATTTGGGGTGATATTTGACCTACCTATATAAGGAATATAAGCCACTTTTAGAGAAAAAAAAAAAAAAAAAAAAAAAAAAAAAAAAAAAAAAAAAAAAAGTGAAAATAGACATACTTAGAGAAGATAATACTTAGGGAGGAAGCAAAGGAGAGGAGGAGGCTAGAGACACCATTGGAGACTCTTCATCAACCAAGGAGCAAATTTCTTCTATGAAGCTTGCCCTTGAGGGTTGGAGGACATCATCCATGAGTGGCTAGACATCCTCTTGGGGCTAGTGTTAGCCCTGAGCATGCTTTCTACCTCTTGATTTATGTATTTTTGAGGGGATTTGTATTGTGATTCATGTATTGACACTTTTATATATATATATATATATATCTTGTTTATTCAATTATTTATGTGGTTTAATGCTTCCAATTGATCATTTCATTTTATCCATATGTCTATGTATACTAGAATAGATGTTCATGCGTTTGTCTCTATTTCTTGTGTTATTGATGCATGTCTATGTGTATTGATACCATAGATCTAGAGATTGTCAAGACATAGTGCTTAATGGCATGTTCTTGTGGTTTATTTGATGGTTCATACTCATTTCTTGATGGATTGTACATCTCCCTTAGTTTAATTAGTTTAATTTCATGTCATTAGCCTAGTTGTAGTGTAGTTGTTAAATGGGAGGACAATCCATGCTTGTTGTTGATGTTCCATACTTATGAAAGCAAGTAAAATATATCTCTAACCTTGTGATATGTTTGGATTGTGAGCTTAAAGAAAGGATTAATAGCTTAATTTGATATGTTGTGCTATCCACCATGTTATTTAGACAATATATTCTTAATTTGTCATCCATACTTGTTGGAACAACCACACACACGCACTTTGTTGCAATATGTTTTTCCCCTTATTAATCATTCATTAAAGTTGTAGAAGAGTATGCTTAGTGGTGATCTCTAAACCCCAAGATCTCTCTCTCTCTCTTTCATTCTCTTTATTGCATTATTGTTCACTTTAGTTTAAATAGCATCTTAGTGTAATTCAACCACCAACCACTATTTTGATCACTCGACCTACTAACCCTAATCTTGATTCCTCAACCTAGTATAATACCTCAATCCCTTGGGATGATCCTTTCTCATTCATACTACATAATATAGGTGTTAAGCGGTTTATAAATTTAAATTATGGTGCCCACTTGATATTAATTTTCAAACTCAAAGTGTTATGCATTGTTTTGTGCGCACCCTCGGGAAGCCACCATAGTTTTTGGCGCCGTTGCCGGGGATTGATTGATTAGCAACGTCGTATTTGTGGAGTTAATTAGGAATTAGTACTCTTTTGATCGTATCTTTACTTTGTTTTCAATTATTGTTACTTATTGTATTTGTTCTTGTTTGACTAGGAGCATTGGGCTAAGAAGGTGAGCAAAGGAGTATTCCAAGCAAAGGAGCTAAGTAAGGAAAAAGGCTAAAATCAGATTGCTAAGCTAAAAGCTAAAAATTTGGACTCGAAGTGCTAAAGGATCTTTGTGAGCTTTTTCTTACTCAGACCTTTAGTTAAATCGTCGGCCTGCGTGGAGGCTTGTATTTCAATTCTTAGATAAATCGTGAGCCCGCGTGGAGGCAATTTACTTTTCTTGCATATTGTTGTTAAAGCATGGGAGTATGGGAACATTGTATATGGAGGAAGTTTGTTGATTATTGACTTGTTGTGAAGGTGAAGTGTTTGTCATTATTTCTTGTCATGTCGCATTGTGCATGCATGGTCGTAGATTATTGAGACCCACTCTTGTCCCTTTAAATTTTCATCTTGAATCCATTGTTCGAAAGCCTAGGGGAAGAGCTAGTTCTAGTTAATCCATTTCATCAATGGAAGTTAACAATGAGGACTATGTGGAGGACCTTGGTCACATAGACCAACAAGGTATCCTCCACCCCAATGTGCATCATGATAACATGCAAGTTCCATTAGGCATGCCAAGGCCATTCGTTCATTCACCACAACAATAAGGCCAAGTTCCATTGGGAATGCCAAGGCCAATCTATGCTCCACCACCTCCCATCATTCAAGGCAACCAAGGTGCCCATGTTGCACCTCCAATTGTTAATCCTCCCCTTGCTTTAAGAGATCACTATGTGCCTAATGAATATAATGCACCCACATGCATTCAATTGCCACCATTTAGAGCACACCACTATGAAATCAAACCACAAACCATTCAAATGCTTCCTAACTATCATAGACTTCCAAGTGAAGAACCTTACAAGCATTTGGATGGGTTTCTTGAAGTATGTTCCACCGTGAAATATACAGACATGTCGGAAGAGGTCTTAAGGCTTAAACTTTTTTCATTCACCCTTAAAGATAAGGCAAAATATTGGTTTAACAATCTTAGGCCTTTTTCAATAACTTCTTGGGCGGAAATGCAACAAGAGTTCTTGAAGAAGTACTATCTGGTTTCTAAATCCAATGCCATTAGAACTTCAATTAGGGAATTTTCACATGGGGATGGGGAAACATTTCATGAGGCATGGGATGCTTTAATGAATTTCTTAGGAAATGTCCACATCATGACATGCCCAAATGGCAATTAGTTTAATATTTCTTTGAGAGCTTATCGGATAATTACAAAGGCATGGTTGATGCTTCCATGGGTGGCTCTTACATTGATAGGCATGAAGATGATGTGTGGTGTCTTTATGAGAGTATGAGTGAAAATTCTTTGCATCGTACTTTATCTTCGAAGAATGGTAGAAATTCTAGTGGTAGGAAAATTGTTGGCTTACATCAAGTCAACCACTCCAATGAAATTGCCGCTGAAATAAAATCATTATCTCAAAGGTTTGATCAACCAAAACTCAGCGAATCAAGTATCTTCCTTCCCTAACCATTCTCATCATGCATCTAATGAGACATGTATGACTTGTTCAAGTATTTTATATTCTACTTCCAATTGTCCCTATGGACATGTGCAAAGTGAGCATCATGAACAAGCAAATGTTGTTTTTGCTAATCAAGGGAACAATCTTTATCGCAATCACTAGAATCCTAGTTGGAGGAATCACCCGAATTTCTCTTGGAAAACCCAAGGGGAAGGCTCAAACCCTTCCCAAGGTGGTTTTCAAGGAAAGTACATTCCACCTCCACTACAAGGCCAAGGTTCCTAAGGTTTTAGATCATCATACCAATCAAAAGGAAACCAATTTTCTAATTCTCATTTTCCTAATCAACCATCATATTCCCAAGGAATTGTTAGAAGTCCCGCTTTTGAAGAGAAAGTTTTGACCGCTTTGGGCACTTTAGAGGCAAACACTCAATTACTTCATTCTCACTCTCAATCCTTTGCAAAGCTAGAGACCCAAATAGGGCAAATAGCTAGCACTTTAAATGCTAGAGAGAAAGGAAAAATGCCTTTGAATGCCCCACAAAAGCAACAATGTGTTGTGGAGACTCATTCCTCATCGGAAGGTCACACAATAGAGCATGTCAATGTGGTGACTACCTTGAGAAGTGGAAAGGTTGTGGACAACCGAGTGGGTATGTCCAATGAAGAGAGTGAACCGGTATAACCAAAAGTTGACACCCGTCCTGTTTCATATCATATTCCTCCTTCATTACATGTGCATGACCATATAAATGATAATGTATTGAAAAGTGATTTGAAAAGTAATTTTGAAAAGAAAGATGTGCAAAATGATTTGAAAACTTATTGTGTTGAAGAGACTTCAAAGAAAAATGCTGAAAAGGTTTTTGAGCCAAAAGCTCCATTTCCGGATGCCTCAAAAGGATCCATTTCAAATGACAAGTAAAAGGCCAAAGTAAATAAAATCATGGAAGTGTTTAGGCAAGTGAAAGTCAATCTTCCACTTTTGGATGTAATCAAGCAAATTCCGGCTTATGCCAAGTTCTTAAAAGACTTGTGCACCCAAAAGAGGAAGAACAAAAGCCAAGCACCTAGAAAAGTGGTCTTAACCGAGCAAGTAAGCTCAATTTTGCAGCATAACACTCTTCCCAAGTTTAAGGACCCCAGTTCACCTACCACTTCATGTATCATTGGTGATCATATCATTAATCGGGCTCTTCTTGACCTAGGAACAAGTGTTAATCTTCTTCCATACTCGGTATATGTCAAATTAGGCTTAGGAGACTTGAAACCGACGTCGGTAGTTTTACAACTTGCCGACCGATCAATCAAAAAGCCTAGGGGTATCATTGAGGACGTATTGATTAAAATTGATAAATTCTTCTTTCCCGTTGATTTCGTTGTCATTGACACGGAACCGGTCCCAAATCCTAAGAGCCAAATTCCCGTTATCCTTGGCCATCCTTTTTTGGCAACCGCGAATGCCAACATTAATTATAGGACGGGGATAATGAAGATTTCATTTGGCCACATGAAAGTAAAGTTGAATATTTTCAATCCAACCCCCAACTCATTTGATAAGCATGAAGAGATTAATGTTATAGAGAAATGTCACGACCTTAAATGTGAAGGAATTGAGTTTTTGTGTGAGACCAAAATTTCAAAAAGTCCATCTTCAACCTTGAAACCAAAGAAAGTTGTTTCAAAATCTTGTTTTGAAAGGGCATGGAAGCCCAAAGATTGTCTTGACCAAGGACCGAAAACGTCTTTCGAGCTTAATCCAACAAGTTCCTTAAATAATCATTTGTTGGGTGGAGTTCAAAGCACTTATCACCCCATTAAGGAGGGGATGCACTACAAGATGTTTGATCCAGGCTAAAAGAGCCCAACGTCTTGCTAGAGACGTTAAAGACTAGCAAGACATTTCATAGGGTGTCAAAACCCTATTCCTCCCTCATTTCTATCTTTAATTTCATTTCTTGCGAAGTCTAGATATTGGCTTTGGGTTCATATGCATTGCTAGGAACTGTGATTAGGATTGCATGCACTTTTATGTTGAAATTGAGCATTTTTCATAAGTTCGATCAATCTCAAAATGAGTTCGATCGGTCGAACTTCCCACCTGCATCAAAACCTGCATCCAAATCACTTTCTGTCCAATGGTTCAAACAAAACCTGCATATGTCAGCTCTCTATCCCATCGTTCGAACTTGTTCCTAGATCGATCTAAACTTCTTCGATCGATCCAACTTCTTATTAGATCAATCTGCAGTTCCAACACTTAGAAAAATTTTGAACCTACATCCAAAAGCCTCTTTGTCTCATCGATCAAACATTTCTTCAATTCTATGCATTTTCGATCGATCGAAGGTATTCTGCAATCGATCTTGGAAAGATCGATCTTTGTTCTTTGATTTTCAATTTTGACTTTGTTTTGACTTTGTTTTAAATTTCAAAAATTCTAAAAATATATATATATTTTAAATTTTATTATTTTTATTTTCCAAAAATATATTCAATTTAAAATATTTATAAAAAAAAATAAAAAAAATAAAAAATCATAAAAATACTTTGTCACTTAAGAGGAGAGATTGATGTCAGTTCGATCGATCTGAAATTCAGTTCGATCGATCGAACTGGCAAGGGAATGTTTTTAAAATCGATTCAGGGTCATTCGATCGATTCAACAAGAATCAATCGCAGACCCTCGTTTCCCCTTCGCCGCTGCATCCCAACTCTTCTCCATCTCCGACGAGACTCCGGCGAGCATCCCAGGCGTAGAATCACTCTCTCCCCTCTCGGATCTTGATTCGAATCTCACCCCTTTCGCATCTCCACTTCTCTCTTGATTCCGGTGAGATCCGAACCTCACCTCTTTGATTCAAGATTAGATTTGATGCATACATGCTCTAAATGATAGATCTAAGTTGTTTCCATGATGAATAACTCTATTGATGAAGCTTTGAGCTCTTTGTATATATATATGTATATATATTTTTGTTTTTTTCATGATTTTGATTTGATTTCGGAGTTTTGCGCCGAACCAAGTGACCCAATAGGTTGATTTGTTGTGTTGATGGGCCCACGACCATGTTCGTGAAGGCCCCGTGCCATTCACGTCACAGATCTGTGACTTTTCGAATTTCACTTCACAGTTCGAACGATCAAACTTTTTATTCGATCGATCTGTAACAGATCGTTCTCACTCATTCTTGATCGATCGAACTTCACAGATCTGTTTCACACATCTCACACACCATCTCTTGTGTTTCATGCCATCTCATACATGCCCAATGCCTGTGTTTTCCACATTGGATGCATTCCATACTTATACTGTCTAGCATGTTTCACATCATGTCACTTATTCCTTGTCACTTAAATAGATCCATGTTCCCTAATTGTTTTGTCTATCCTATTTGACATACATGATTCTATGAACTGTACTTTAATTCTTTATATCGGCACTGACTTCCTTTGCAAGTTTTTCCTTTTATTTTCCAGACCATGGCTAAGGTCAAGACTGTAGCCCGCGGACACTATCACCGCCGGGGCAGGCCGAGTTTGGATGATGAGGCTGGTCCATCTCATGCCCAGGAGCCCACTCCACCTCAGTCTCCAGTTGGCAGCCGCCTACAGTCTTCAGACGGAGCATCTTCTTCACAGGGTGATGCTGAGGCTGAGCACATACCATCTCCACCACCACAGCCAGCTTAGGAGTTAAACCAGCCATTACGTAGATACTCACGCCTTCGAGTGGCGCATGAGTCGGTCTTCGACACAGACTTCTTTTCCCGATCGGTGCTTACCCGGTCAGCATAAGATGATATCTTCAGACGGAGCATCTCAGCCATACTAGCCCCTGTCTCATACTCAGTGTACCCGAGGTTGGTCCGGATGTTCTACCAGAACCTCCAGCTTGCCCCGAGTAACCTGGCGGAGCTGTGGACCACCATTGATGGCTACCCGATCCGCATCACGGTGGACACATTGTCCAGATCTTGCCAGTGTCCACACATCTGCCCTCCAGAGCTACAGAACACATATCCCACTCTCTACAGGCCCACATATGCAGACATGACCGTTTTACTCATAGGACACTATGCCGGTGGCGAGACCTATGCCACCCAGACCTATCTTCCAGATGACCTGTGATTTTTTGACTCTGTCTTGTTCAGTAACATCTTTATGGCCGGCCATAAGACACAGAGGCGCGGTGACTATTTGACAGCTCTGTCAGCAAGGCCAAGCCCAAAAGGGCTAGGTATCTTCCATTTGGCCATCTCATCACCGAGATTCTACGAGACCAACGCTATCCCTTCCAGCCACGGGAGCAGACTGAGTCTAGGGCCTGTTCCTTCAAGAAGAAGGACTGGAATAAGAGCTATAATGCTCTTATCAAGAGTCTGAGGGACGATGCTATAGAGGCAGCTGAGGAGTTAGAGGCAGAGGAGCAGGCAGTAGCAGCAGCAGACCTGGCAGCGAATGATATACCAGTCGATCCGGCTGTCGTACATATAGACATTGATTGGAGTAGCCTGCAGAGGACGCAGAACAACACTCTTCAGTTGCGTCACCCATTCACGATGCAGAGCAGGCTCAGGATCATCATTCTCCCACTCCAGTGGTACCTGAGGCTCCAGTACAGACACCCAGTTTTGGAGAGCGACTCCAGGCTTTGGAGGATGCTGTAGTATCTATCCGCGCCGACACGGTCTCTCTCCGAGAGAATGCTGTCTCCATTAGAGCTGATATTGCTTCCCTTCGTACGGATGTCATGACCGCATTCAGAGATCTATCTAGAGACATCTGCGGAGCGCAACCTGCCCGTCCTACCTTTTCTTCCTGATCTCTCTATCCCTTTCCTCCTGTCATTTAATATATCTGTGACCTCCGCATACTTTTGATACTGTTATATTATTCTTACAGCCGTGTCTGTCGGCTTTGATACTGGATGTACTGTACTTTATTTTTTTTATTTATATATGTTTTCTGTATGGATGTCATATTTTCATATTCTTATAGCTATCAGTTTGACTCCATCAGGTGCATCCCAATGACTTCAGTGAGAGAGAGTACTGCCCAAAATTTTCAGGACCACCCTTTTACCTCTCTCTATTTTCAGTTGCTATCCCATTTATACTTGCATGCCCACTGTGCACTTTATTATCCCTTTTGTTATCTGATGAGTTTATCCAAGTGCCAAAATTTCAGGACCACAGTTCATTCCAAGTTTGGGGGGGCTATGCCACCCACTTTGGATACTTCTGTCCCAGCCATTCTTTGCCTTAATTGCACTGGTATACTCTTTCCTTTTGTTCTCTTTGCACATTGAGGACATTGTGCCATTTAAGTTTGGGGGTAATGGTGTTTTGCAGTGTTTGTTTTTAAATTCAAAATTTTGAGCATGACTTGTGTATTTGAGAGATTCTATATGATTGGTCCATTCTAGCTATGATTTTGATCTTTTGAGGACTATATTGCTTAGAATTTAAAAATTGCATGACTTGAGAGTCCAATACTCCTTGTATGCCTTGTGGATACCATTTAGGAGTAAATTTTTCGAAAAATTGATATCTTGCTTGCACTTGTGGTCCACATCATCCTGATTTTGTGATTACTTTGAGATTCACCCTAGGATTCTACACTAGCATAGGCGCACACTAGTATTCATTTGTGGGGTACATTCTTTGTTGATTATTGAATTGGTTATATCCCAATTGGGCTAGTAGTGCATTGAAAGCTTTCATTCTTGATAAAGGTGGATAACAAACCCTTTTCACTAAGTAGCCGGGATTCTAGCCTCATCAAGCACTGAATTTCTCGCGCCGAAAGGTGGTCGGCCCAAACTCTAGGTTAATAATTGAATTTTAAAAAAAAAAGTTGCAAAAGCAATAAAAATTTGAGGACTTCTCCCAAAATGTGAGAAGTGGGAAATGATTAGATGGAGGTTTTTTTGATTTGTAGCCTAGTTAATTTGTGCTTGTAAGTCCGTAGGGGTGTTTGAACACCTAATGCCCTAAAGCTGTCTGGTTTGGAAGTCATTGACCTAACGCTCGACCTCATGAATCGCTAGAAAGCTTAATAGATCAAAACATTGCACCATGCTTCCATCTTAAAAAAAATAATAATAAATATATATATATATATATATATATATTTGAGTGAAAAGAATAAGTGTACCTAGATCAATAAAGCTTTAATAAAAGGTCCACTCTTTATCTTGATGATCGGTACTAGATTTGTGTGCTAGTTTGAGGGTAAGGATGTGATCATTTCTTTAGTTGGCTAAGATAGCAATATATTTGATGCCGGTCCACTCAAAAAGGATTCTAGAGTTGTTTTGATTTACATGATCATTTTCTTGATGTGTGGAGGACCATACATGGTTACTTGATGTTAAAATTTTGGGAGATTTTTTGGAAATGGTTGAAAAATTGCATACTTGAGGTAGTTTTCTCCCGATGCTTGTTTGCAATATTGGTGCCTCTTTTGAAAGAATGAGCTTAATGTTTATGGGTATCATTTATGGAAACCCTCACGAGACTTCACTCGTCCACTAGGGGTAACCTAGGGGTTTAAAAGGCTTATTGCATATGCTAAATGCAATCGTGTTCCCTACGAAAGTGGCATCGTCTATTTATTATTTTCTAGTTCATAGTTGTTTAGTTGTTCATTTCATTCCTTTACTTTATAGTTCATTGCTAGGGACTAGCAATATTTAAGTTTGGGGGTGTGATGAGCGCTGAAATATGCGTATTTAAACCCCTTAAGCTTAGGTATTCTAGAACCTTTATCTATCTTATTTTCCCATTTTGTATTAATTTCGTGTTATTTCCATTTTCAGGTACTTATCCCCAAAATAAGCTAACTCAGCCAAATAAGAGCAGAAATGAAGTCATTTTGGGATGAATCAAATAAAGGAGCAAAGTAGAGCAAAATGAAGCAAAAGGTGGAATTTCAGCACTTCGATCGATCTCAAGAAAAGTTCGATCAATCCAACTTTCATCAATCTCAGCACTTCAAGATAGATCCAGGCCATAATGTCATCTTCAGAGATCCCACAAGTTCGATCAATCTAACATCATTCTCTGATCGATCGAACTTTCTTGTCCTTATCCACATGTCAGATCTTATCCAGCTGTATCACCCTACCAACCACTTTTGTCCTTTTCCCAAAAATATCTTCGAAATATCTCAGATTTGTTTTTATCCAAAAAGGCACCTCCATTGAGGATCGATCCAGCTTCAATTCGATAGATCTCAGCCATGTTCGATCGATCTCACCACAAGTTTGATCGATCGAACCTCCCAAATCCCGAGAAAAATCTAAATTCCAGCTCATTAAAAGTTGTCTCATCTCCAATCATTAAAGGATTTTTGGTGTACGAGCCTAGCTCATTTGGGGTGATATTTGACCTACCTATATAAGGAATATGAGCCACTTTTAGAAAAGAAAAAAAAAGAGAGGAAAAAATAGACATACTTAGAGAAGATAATACTTAGGGAGGAAGTAAAGGAGAGGAGAAGACTAGAGACACCATTGGAGACTCTTCATCAACCAAGAAGCAGATTTCTTCCATGGAGCTTTCCCTTGAGGGTTGGAGGACATCATCCATGAGTGGCTAGACATCCTCTTGGGGCTAGAGTTAGCCCTGAGTATGCTTTCTACCTCTTGATTTATTTATTTTTTAGGGGATTTGTATTGTGATTCATGTATTGACACTTTTATATATATAGATCTTGTTTATTCAATGATTTATATGGTTTAATGTTTCCAATTGATCATTTCATTCTATCCATATGTCTATGTATGCTAGAATAGATGTTCATGTGTTTGTCTTTATTTCTTGTGTTATTGATGCATGTCTATGTGTATTGATGCCATAGATCTAGAGATTGTCAAGACATAGTGCTTAATGGCATGTTCTTGTGGTTTATTTGATGGTTCATACTCATTTCTTGATGGATTGTACCTCTCCCTTAGTTTAATTTCATGTCATTAGCTTAGTTGTAGTGTAGTTATTAAATAGGAGGACAATCTATGCTTGTTGTTGATGTTCCATACTTATGAAAGCAAGTAACATATATCTCTAACCTTGTGATGTGTTTGGATTGTGAGCTTAAAGAAATGATTAATGGCTTAATTTGATATGTTGTACTATCCACCATGTTGTTTAGACAATATATGCTTAATTTGTCATCTATGCTTGTTGGAACAACCACACACACACACTTTGTTGCAATATGTGTTTCCCCTCATTAATTATTCATTAAAGGTGTAGAAAAGTATGCTTAGTGGTGATCTCTAAACCCCAAGATCTCTCTCTCTTTCATTCTCTTTATTGCATTATTGTTCACTTTAGTTTAAATAGCATCTTAGTGTAATTCAACCACCAACCACTATTTTGATCACTCAACTTATTAACCCTAATCTTGATTCCTCAACCTAGTATGACACCTCAATCCCTTAGGATGATCCCTTCTCATTCATACTACATAGTATAGGTGTTAAGCAGTTTATAAATTTAAATTATGGCTCCAACTTGACACTAATTTCCAAACTCAAAGTGCTGTGCATTGTTTTGTGCGCATCCTCGGGAAGCCACCATCCACGATCGATCGAAAAGCTTGAAGAATGATGCCCTGGGAACAAAAATTTCCGACATAATTCCGATCAATCGAAATTATTTTCGATCAATTGAGAAAATGTTCGATCAATCGAAAGGAATTTCGATTGATCGAAAAGTCCTGGGAAGAAAAAAATTTTATTTTTTATTTTTTTTGTGCCTAACATGCATGAAATCTTCAATGAAGCTCAATGGAACATATCTAGACATCGCAAGAAGTGAAAAATAAAAAGAAATGGGAGAGGAATAGAGTTGAAAACTCTACGAATGCTAATGTTTAACGTCTCTAACAAGACGTTGGGTCGGCTCACTAGTCGAACGAATCAAAAACCGGATATAAAACATCTTTATTGACCCTCTTTTCAATTTTCTTATTTAATGCCTCATTTACGACAATGAAATCATCCTCCAAAAGAATGACTTGAAAAGAAATGAAAGAGATGATTTCGTTCCTTTTATCCACGGTCTTTAAAACAAAATCAATAATGGTTTGCCTTGCCTCATTTTTGTACTCTTGAAGTGTATTCAAAGAATCATTTCCTTTGTGAATTAGCAAGTCAATGTCTTTCAAATGTCTCATTTGAAATATCAAGAAACACCTTCTCTTCATCCTTTTTCTCTTCCTCAAAAATTACCATCTCCTCACCTTCCAAATTAGCTAAGGAGTCCATTAGAGAGTTTATTTCATTTTTGGAGCTTTCAAGGTCAAAACCACAATTTTTATATTTTTCAAAAAGGCATGTCTCAAGAGGGCATTTGGAGATAATAGAAGGAAGGCTCTCTTCAACAAGTTCCTCCTCCTCCTCCTTTCCTACCTCTATATTGGTCATCATCTCCTCACTCTCTAAAGTAGCAATGGCCGGGATAAAATCATGATCAAAATAAGGAAAATCCTCATTAATCATGTTGTGCTCTATTGGATTAGCCACTAACTCACTTTCCACTTCCTCCTCTATACAAGATAGAGTGTCAGGCATTAGCTCACTTGTCTCATCCTCCTCATTCTCCTCATCCTCATCTATATAAATTGAAATTCTTGCCATTTGTTCATTTACCTTTTCTTCCTCCTCTTGACGAGAAAGAATATTTGCAATTTGCTCAATTTGAGCTTATAACTTGGCTAAAGTTTGAAAATGAGAATTAATAAGTTGAGTTTGTGAAATATGCATATCAAGTAAAGCTAACACTTTTTCTTGAAACTCGGCTGAATAAGGTGATGGAGGTGATTTTTCATAAAATGGTGGAGGAGGGTAGTAGTCATAAGAAGGATTAAAAGTGATCAAGTCCATAATAAGATGATACATAAAATGAATTGGACTCAATCTCATAAGGATTAAAATATAATGGGGGGGCATAAGGTGAAGGAATGTAATTTCCTCCCAAACTTGGATCAAACAATGGCTCTATCTACAATCAAAATCCAAATGCAAGAAAAAAAAAAAATTGGCCTTGACACGGGCTGATGCTCAGACTTAAAATAAAGCAATGAAATTAGCCTTAAAAGGGCTATCACAAGCATGCAAAGAAGTGAAACAATTAAACTACGAGATTTTTAAGAAATGCTCACAAAGGTCATTAAACAACTTCAAATTCCAATGCTAGTTTTAAGCTCCAATGATTGATTTAAGATCCAATGTTTGCCTTCTTTGTAGTCAAGTACCTAATTGAACAAATATTATCAAGAATGAGAAAAGAATATACAATGGAAAATAAAATAAAAATAGATACAATCAAATAAACACTATTGTCTAGTCTAACTCCAACAAAACCGTTAATCCCCGGCAACGGCGCCAAAATTATGATGCGACCCGAGTGTGTGCACAAAATAATACACAACACTTTGAGTTTGGAAATTAGTGTCAAGTGGGCATCATACTTTAAATTTTTAAACCGTTTAACACTTATACTATATAGTATGAGTGAGAAGGGATCATCCCAAGAGATTATACATGTTGGAATTTAATTTCGACTCTAATGTATCAATTGATAACAAGGAGAGATTGATTGATTAAACTAAGGTGTAATAAAATTAAAATGCAATTAAAACAACTAAATTGATATAGGGTTTGATTGGTAGGAAGAGAGGTCTTGGGGTGTTGGAATCGCCACCAAGTTCGTTCACCAAACCACACAATTTTAACTAATTTGAGGAAAAATATTCTTGTGAACAAAATGCGACTACTAACTGCAATATTAAGCATGGACCAACAAATTCAATAATAAATTGTCTACCTAACCAACAAATAAACTAAGTGTAGAACAACCCATCAATTCTAAGCATGTCCCATCAAACTAGTCACAATTGTAGCACACATCAAGTCAAGTCTAGATTGTCTACCTACCTACAAGTATGAATTAAATTGTAGAATAACCCATCAAGCATAAGCATAATCCATCAAATTAATTGACAAACCCATCTAATAAAAACCATGTCTAGCCATCATTAGATTCTCAATCAACCACACATAGACATGCAATTAATATAGAAAAACTAGTGTAGAGAACAATTCCAAAATAATCACACATAAGACAACATGTAATCACATAGAGAATCAATAGAAAGAATTCATTCATAAAAATCAAAGGAGAACCCAGGATTCATTAAATTCACAAGGCTAAAACATTAATCACAAGATATATTCCCCAAAAAGTATGAAAGAGATAGAGTTTTAGATTACAAACTTGGGGCTCATCCAAGCCCTAAGGAGAAGTCTAGCCAATCATGGAAAAGGTGGATGTGATCTTGGAACCCTCAAGGGAAATCCCCAAACATGGCTCCATCTTCTTTCTCTTCTTCTTTGTTGAATTCTAGAGAGAGTGTGTATATAGATCTTGAGATGTGTTCTTGGAGCCTCCACTCATCTCTTTCCTTCTAATCTTAATCTCTAACTTTTCTAGAGAGAAAAACTAACTATTACAATGTAAAAGTAAAATAAAATTCAAGACAAAAGATAGATTACAAAATGGTTCAATTCCCTTTAAATACAAAGTCCTTGGAGTAGTGAACAAGTCAGAAAATAAGCCTTTAAAATATCTAATCCCGCAACTATCGAAGAAATCTACGATCGATCCAAACCCACTGGTGGCAAAATTCTGCATTTTTTACCTTTTTTTGAATTTTTCTCAAACCTTCTCGGAACTTTTGCTTGACTCCAAAAAGGCTGTAATGGACCATTTTTAGCCCGTTTGAACTTTATTGACCTAAAAATAGACAAAAACATAAATTAGTACTAAAATGAGAAAATAAAGATAAATGAATGGACTAAAATATCCTAACTTAAGTGCTAAAATGCATCACATTTGAGCACTCATCAGTAGGGCAAATAGCTAGTTCCTTGAATGCTAGAGAAAAAAGGAAATTACCTCTTTATCCCGAGCCAAAACCATAATTTGTGGTAGAAACAACTCCCACATTGGGAGGCACCATACATAAACAAGTGAATTCCATCACTACCTTGAGGAGTGGGAGAGTGATTGACAACAAAGTTGATGTCTTTAGTGAAGAGAGTGAACCGGTGCAACCAAGTGTTGGCACCCGTCCCATATCCAATCCTATTCCTCCTTCACCTAGGCAAAGTGTTCACATTGAAGAGAAGTTATCATCCAATGTTTTTGAAAAGCCTTATGAGCTAAAGTCTCCATTCCCGGATGCTTTGAAAGCTTCCTCATCTTTGGAAAATCAACAAGGGAAAGTCAATGAAATGATTGAGGTGTTTAGGCAAGTCAAAGTCAATCTTCCTCTACGTGATATCATCTATCAAATTCCGGCTTATACAAAGTTCTTGAAACTTGTGCACACAAAAGAGGAATTCAAAGAGCCAAGCACCTAGGAAAGTCTTGCTTACCGAGCAAATGAGCTCAATTTTTTAACATAACACCCTCCCAAAATTCAAAGACCCCGGTTCTCCTACCATATCATGGACCATTGGTGATCATGTTATCAATAGGGCTCTTTTGGATTTAGGAGCGAGTGTGAACCTTCTTCCCTATTCGGTTTATGTTTAATTGGGTTTAAGTGATTTGAAGCCCACGTCGGTAGTTTTGCATCTAGCTGACTGGTCTATTAAAAATCCCTGTGGATCATTGAGGATGTGTTAATCAAAGTTGATAAATTCTTCTTCCTGGTTGATTTCGTTGTCATAGATATGGAACCGGTTGCCAATCCAAAAAGTTAAATTCTCATTATCCTTGGGCATCCTTTCTTAGCCATCGCCGATGCTAATGTCAATTGTAAGACGGGGGTAATGAAAATATCTTTTGGCCATATGGAAGTGAAGTTGAATATCTTCAATCCAACTCCTAACTCTTTTGACAAATATGAAGAGGTTAGTGTTGTAGAAAAAATTGTTAAAGAGAAAGTTGAAATAACATCTCTTGTTGATGTACCAAAATCAAGTGTTTTACTCTCTAATGATTCTTCTCAAGGTGTTTCAAAAGTCAAGTTTGAAAGGGCATGGAAACCCAAGAGTCTATCTTTTAGTTTTGACAAAAGTCCTTTAGGCTTCCTTGAACCAAATTCAACAATTTCCTTAGGGAATGGTTTGTTAGGTGGGGCTCAAAGTGCATTGCACTCCATTGAAAGGGGAATGGCAAATAAGATCTTTGATCTGGGCTAAGTAGCCCAACGTCTTGCTAGTGACGTTAAACACTAGCATTCATAGGGTTTTCAAACCCTATTCCTCCCTCATTTCTTTCTTTTGTTATCTTTTGCGTCGTCGAGATAAGTTTCAATGTGTTTCATTTGAGTTTTCGAGCAATTTTGAGCATTTACTGCACTTTCTGTGTCATTTTCGATCGATCCAATAACCTTTTTGATCGATCGAAGTCTGCAGAGTCCATTTTTGCCTAGGAATCACCTCTCGGTATCTATCCTTCGTGATTGATCCCGATCAATCGAAGTAGCTTCTCGATCGATCGAACCTGTGAATTAAAAATTTCCATCTTCCAGAGTATTGTTCGTCAACTTGTCGATCAATTGCCACCATTTTCGATCGATCGTACTAAAGCCAAAATTTCTTCTTGAAAAATCAAATTTGATTCGCGATGGATCGTGAATAAGTCATCGATCGATCGAACTGGGATGTTTCAAATTTCAAAAATGCTTTGGCCGTTCGTATTCTAACCCCAACCCTAATTTTTTTAATTTTTTTTCTCTCTCCTCTCTCTTCTCTTTTCTTTCCTTTTCCTTTTTTTCTTTTTCTTTTCTCTTTCTTCCTCTTTCTCTTTCTCTCTCTAAGCTCTCGGCCTCCCTTACTTCTTCTCTCCCTCGCCGAAACAAAGCAAGCCACCACCACCCACTCATCTCTCAATCTCCATCAACCGCGAACCAAACCCAAACTCCATCTCTCTATTCTCTGTCCGACAAAATTAAAGCCCCAAAGTTTCCCCACTATTCACGCCACCGCTGCCATCTCCATTGTTTCTGGCCGAAGCTCTTGGCGAAGGGTCAAGCCTCCCTTGTTCTTTCAATCTCAGTCTATCTCTATCTCAATCTCCGTCCAGTAAGGCCAAGGAGATACCGGCACCCACCTGCAATTTCCTGCAAGTTTTTTTGCGTCTTTTCATCTTCTCTGGCCGCGATTGGCCAGAAGCTCATCGGATTTTTCCCTCTCTGTTTTGATTCCCTCTCTTGCGAGTATGTACCAATTTCATTTTTTAATTTTTAATTTTATTTTTGTTGTTTTTCATTTTATTTCATGTATATATATTTATGCTTCATTGTGACTTTAAAATTGAAAAATCAAAACAAAATGAGAAAACAAAAAATTGAAAACATTTAGATAACTGAAAATGGAAAAATTGAATTAGAAAACAGTGGACTGAAATTGGAAGATGAAAATGGAACCTTGGGACTTATGCACTGTGATGTTAATTTATATGAATTTGTAGGCTGTGACCCTTGTGGATGGAAGTTGGGATATGTTGTTTTGTTTGGGCAGAAGTGAATTTGTGGGCTGTGACCCTTATGTTGATAAAAGGAGTATGGGCATATGTGACTTGATTTTATGTGGTTGTTGTGTTGATAAATGGAGGATGGGCATTTTCAATGGATGAAATTGTTGAATTGGTTTTGTGATGTTGTTGTGACATTGAATAAGATTATATACATGTGTATGCCTTTGCTTTAAAATTCTATAAATTACATGTGTTGTGATGTTTAGAGATAAGGAAATAATATAACACTTGTGTTTTGGTTTGAAATTTTGTTGGAAAGAATTTGATTGTTGATTATTGAGTTGAAATGTTTAAAATGGAAACTGGAATTGTTGTTTGGAGCTCACTTTGTGAAGCATGATTGTTAATATGGAAGTTGGTTTTGAAAAGTTTGAATTGAAAATGAAATGAAATAAGTTTGTTCTTGAGAAATGAATTGTTTTGAAATGAAAAATTCTTAGAAAATGTTTGATGTGCACACTTTTGAATTGGCAACTTGTGAGCATGCTCCCATCTTTTGTTTCATTTGTTTAGCCTAAATGTAGAATTGCATAGATGTCGTTTGTTCTAAGTGTTTAAATGCATGAGTTTTGTGACTTGAAGTTGAAACTTTTGCACTTAAGTCTTAAAAATGCAAAGTCAAGTCTAAATGCGTCAAAATTGATTTCAAATGGAACTTTTTACAAGTTTTTGAACTTAATTTGCTATATGCTCATGGTTAAGCTCTAAATTTAGAAAAATGATCTTTTAAATATTGGAAATTTCTTTTGTAAACAAAGTTGTTGGTTTTGGAAATTGAAATTGCCTTTTGGACTTTGGAATTGAAATGTGAAGTTGAATTTTTAAATTCCTTCAAATGTTGAATGTTCAATGCATGATTCTTGTTATTATGCCTATCTGCAATGCATTTAAGCTCTTGAACCATAAAGTTTTCAAAATTTTCAATTTTAAACCACAAGTTTTGAAATTTTCCAAAGTTATCCAAAATGCCCTTAAATGAGTTGAACTTGTTCCATTTGCTCTATTCTTCATCCAAATGCATGTTTCAAGTGCCATTGAGTTTATTCTTGTCAAATCTTGATTCTTGCCATGTGAGGGTGTCTAGTTGATATTTTTTGAGCTAAGTTGTCATGAACTTGAACTTTTCTTAAAAAATGTGTTGAATTGTCATCTTGAACCAAACTTCTTGAAGTCAAATGTTCCTATGTTGCATAATAAGCTTGAAATTGGCCTAATGTGATTTTTCTTGGAATAAGTGTTGTGCCTTTAAGTTTCCTTGCTTGTATATACATTTTTCACATATTGCACACACTTTGCTTCACATTCTTGGTTTACAAAACATGTTTGCTCTTTTGAATAAATTTTTGTTTAAAAATAATAATAATAATAATAATAAATATTTTAGTAGGCTCACCATTGTGCCCTTTTGTATACTTCCATATTTTATATTGAGCTTGATCTCACATTTCTCCCTCACTTTGTGTCATATTTCCTTAAAATGCTTGATTTGCTTATTCTTTATCACATTTGATATTTGATGTGAGTTTGCTAATGTGGTTATTCAAGTAGGTTGTTGATTCCAAGTTTGGGGGAGACGTCTTTCAAAATGGATCATTGCCAGACTTCATAGACTTTTGCCACCATGATATACTCTTTTCATCTCTTCCATTGTTCTCATTGCACATTGAGGACAATGTGTGACTTAAGTTTGGGGTAAGATAGTTTTGATGCATTCTGCTTAAAGTTTTAAGCTTTAATTGCATGATTGAGCTTTAAGATTCAGCTTAGCAATGATTTTGATATTTTTAAAGCCATGATACTTAGAATTCAAAAATTGTTTGACTTATGAGTTCAATACTCCTTGTATGCCCTTGGGATGTCATTTTAGGGAATTTTTTTTCAAAAGATTGACATCTTGCTTGCTTTTGTGGTCCACATCACCTTGTTTGTATGATTATTTTGAGATTCATCTCTAGAGTTCTACACTTGCACATGTGCACACTAGTATTCATTTGTGGGGTACATGTTTAGTTGATCATTGCTTTAGAGGTAGTAGAGCTTCGAAGCAAGAAGAAGATACGCCTATATTCCTTTAACTCTATCCAAGGATGCTACTCTTAGAGTGACTCTTCTTCTCTACAAA
Source organism: Cornus florida (assembly GCF_030987335.1). NCBI lineage: Eukaryota > Viridiplantae > Streptophyta > Magnoliopsida > Cornales > Cornaceae > Cornus > Cornus florida. The sequence continues at coordinate 29,210,222 of NW_026775571.1, read as the reverse complement.
TGGCTTAGAGTTAGCAAGCAACCTTGGCCTCTTGGCAGGAGGGTCGCTGTCCCCCTCCTTTCTTTTCGGTCTGACCTAGTCATTCATTCACTATCAATCCTATTTTGTGAGCAGCTGATGTTCCCGGATTAGTGAATAATGTTTCAGCAAAAGCAGCGAGCAGCGGTTCTCAGTGAGGGAACGTCTAGTCAGCGTTCTTTCTCAAGATCTCCTCTCCTTCCCCTCTGCACTTCCATAAAACCTTTCCCAACGGAATACTACTCTTTTAGTAGCAATTGTTGAAGACGTGCTTGCCAAGTTGAGTCAACAACAACGGCCCATCAGGTCAGGTTTCAAGCCTTGGATTATGAGCTTAGATAAAGTAGCTCTAAAAGCTCCGACATCCTTAAGGACAGGTTGCGATGGATAATGGCATGAAATAGCCAAGCCCCATTAAAGACCTACGTTATCGGGCAGATTTGGCCAGATGCTAGTAAAACCCATTCCTGGTATTATATTATAGAAAGATAAGTCTATGGAATAGAACAGCCATGGAAAGCAATCCGCTGACTTTAAATAATCAATAAAGAAGCGACATCATAAACCTGTGGGGCAATCAATATCCTTCCAGTAAGTCTAGAAAGGGCTACAAGTGCCTATGCTTTGCGGAAGAGGGAGAAAGACAAGGCTATACACTCCAAATTGAATAAGGAGATTGGATTAGGGGGGGACTAGTGATGCAAGTTTTTATTTATCAATAATAAAATACTACTCGCAATAGAACGAATCCTTAAAGGATAGGTCTATGTTGAGGGTGTCGAACCTCAAGGATTGTGGTGGTTTATCAAGACTTCAATTAATACTATTTTAAGAAAGAGGATTTGATTTGTTGTGTTGTGCTGCAATTCAATAACATAAAAGAAAATAAACAGAATAAAATGACTGAGATCAAGAAAAGAAATACTTAGGGATCGACTTCACCACGAACCTCATACTAAATCAACTGTTCAACCTTGGGATTTCAACAATTATGCATTGTATGGAATTAAACTCAATAACATTCATTTAATTCAGATTTAAAGAAATATGTTTCTTTAAACTTAGCTGTAATACCCCTAGTTTTCAAAAGGATATAAAAGGGATTTAATTAAATATTTTATTGTCTTTTAGGTGCTTACGTGGTTATGTACTTATGTGGCTTCATGTTATATGCTTATTTATTTTAATTGCTTGTGTAGTTTATTTGATTAATTGGGTGTTAAATGATGTGCGGTTTACTTGTAATTATTTATTAGGATTAAATGATTTAATTGCTTTATGTTTTATTTTATTTTATATTTGTAGAAGGAAGGATTTGGATAGTAGTAATAGACCACTCACTTGGGTCACATGGACTACTTGGATAGGATGAGTAACGGGTATGGATATTTTACACATGGATGTTGCTATATATATATATATATGGGTCTATATGTATACTTATGGATATTATACTTATTAGTATTTTAAATAATTATATTAATAAGTATAGTTAGTTTATGTATATATATATATATATATAGTATCAGTTAAATTTATATATATATATATATATATATATATATATTTTTACGTACAGACTTCATAAATATGTATTATGTTTTATTTTTATTTTTCATTTATTTTCATTCTCTTATTATTAGACTTAGGTTATGAATAGGATTAGGGTTTGTTATAAGCCTATATATACTTCTTAGGTTTGTCTGTCAAGGGTTGGAAGAAACCCTATTCACGCCACTTTTTAGAGACAAAGAGTTTGAGAGAAAAACTGAGAAAGGAAGCTAGGGTTTTGGCCAAGGATTGAAGGCCGGACCAAGGAGGAAGGAAAAGGGTGTGTTCGTGGGTAAAACCAAGAACAGAGAGGGTTCTATTGCAACCAAGGTCACCTGAAAACCTAGGAAGAAGACGGTTAAAGGTTTCAAACCGAAACCTTAAGAGGCAAGTTTTACTTCTATCTCCTTCCCTTAGACTTCGTGTTCTATACAGGCCTAAGTTAATTCCAGGAACTAATCAGACTTTAAATTGATGTATTATGCATGCTAATTCTGGTTTAAAACAATGTTAGATGAATTTATTTGTAATTGTTTTATCTTGTAATTTATGCCATAAGTATTTGTTTTAATTGATGTTAATAATGCATAATTGATTTAAATAAATTACTCGAATGATTCGGGACTTAGTTCAGACTCTTACGACCATCAACAATGGAGAACAGAGAGATTTGAAACTCATCAAAGATGAGAAGATGATGCAGATCAGGGTGAGAGCCGGCTCCCAAGGGGTGAGAGCCGGCTCCCAAAAGGGAATTATTTTGACGACTCTCAGGGAGAGAGAGCCGGCTCCATAGAGTTGAGAGTCTGCTCCCTCAAGATGAGAGCTTGCTCTCAAGTGGATAGAGCTTGCTCTTAAGGGTGCAGAGCTTGCTCTCAAGTTGACAGAGCGTGCTCTCAAGTGGACAGAGCTTGCTCCCATAAGAACAGAGCCTGCTCCCTTAGTTGGGAGCTTGCTCTCGCACTGGATTTTGCAGAAATTTAATTATTTTAAGTTTCTGTTTGGCAGATTGGGTTGTTTAATGATGTTGTTACAATTTTGGATGAGTTAGATGGTTGAAATGATGGGACTAACTCCTATAATGCATAATCTACATTAACAAGTTATGGACTTGAACAATACGACACTTTAAATAGGTCTGCATATTGTTATTGGATGATTTAATTGCTTACTATTATTTAGCAATTTAAATGGAGGAATATTCGTATTAAACTAGTTTAATTAATTAATTGGATTTAAATAGTTTAATTATGTCCTAGAGGTTAAAACAATCTATTTGAGATGCATGTTAATATATTATTGTAAAAAAATTAAATGCATTCTACTTAGAGTTGTTATTTTGCTTAAGTATATGGAAGGATTATATATGTGATTTTTATCATGTTATTTTGGATTATATGATGTACTGCTTTATCTGTTGCATTATGTATTGGATTGTATGGATGTAATGCACCAGTATGGGACGGTGGCATTTTAGGGACGGATTAACTTATCAGTTAAGTCCTACCTATTTTGTATAAGGGAATGGATTAACTAAAAATATTAAATCCTACTTATATTCGTGTCAACTCAACTGAACAAGTTGAATGACCTATATGGATTATTTATGGATAGATAGGATGGATTTTATATACATATAGTTATGATGCCATGATATGAGCTTGAGTCTCAGGATCATGGTTAAGGTGCGTATATTGCCTAGGATGAATAACTGGACATAGTAGACATCTGGGTGCCCTAGTAGGTCTAGGTACTCATGCCCACTTTATGGGCGATTTGCATGTTGCCTTCTATTCAGGTTGAGACAGACCTATAGTCCAGTGAGCGTCCTATAGTGTGTATCTATATATATACGGACTACTGATGAGCTCTAAAAAGTACGCATTTAAACCCCTTAAGCTTGGGTATTCTAAGACCTTATCCTATCTTATTTTCCCGTTTTATACTAATTTCATATTATTTCCCTTTTCAGGCATTTATCCCCAAAATAAGTTAATCCAGCTGAATTAGACTATAAAAGATGCGATCTCAAGCTTAGTGGAAGAAATAGGGATGGCAATAGGGCGGGGCAAGGCGGGGATCTCATTCCCCATCCCCATCCCCGCTGAATTTTTTAATCCCCATCCCCGCCCCCATCCCCGCTTAAAATTTCACTACCACCCCGATACCCGCCCCCGCACCCGACCTCTTATCCCCATCCCCGCCCCATCCCCGGCCCCGATTAACATATATTATTTTTAAAAAAACATAATTTTTCTTATTTTCATATATATAATAAATCTAATTTAGTAATAAATTATTAAATGTAAGGGTATATTAGTAATTTAATACTTAATCGGGGCGGGGCGGGTTTACCCCATCTCCGCCCCCGGCAAGTTTTCAAAATTTACCCCCATCCCCATCCCCGTTTACATAAAAGAGTCCCCATCCCCGCTATAAATAGGGTGGGGACCCGATGGGGATGGGGAATTTGCCATCCCTAGGAAGAAAGGAGAAAAGTGGTGGAAAATAGGAATCTTCGATCGATCAGACCAAGCTCAGATCGATCTCACAGTGATCGTTCCAACCATGCCAAGATGGATCGAGCCTCTTGTCCTTATCCTCAGGAAATTCCCATCTTTGATCGATCCAACATTACTTCGATCGATCGGACTTCTTTAATCTTATCCCCACCTACCACTTTTGTCCTTTTCCCAAAATATCCAAAAAATATCTCAGATTTGTCTTTATTCCAAAAAGGCGCCGCCATGGTTTGATCGATCTAACCACCCTTGTGATCGATCGAACCTCCTCAAGTGTGAGAAAAATAGAGTTCCAGCCAATTAAAAGGTGTGCTTGTGGTGTAATCATTTGGAGGTCCTAGTGCACGAGGTCTGACCATTGTGTGTGACACTTAAGCTACCTATATAAGGATTTTAAGCCTTTTACACATATACAATCTTAGAGAAAGGAACCAAATACACAAGAGAGGTTGGAGGAGTCTAAAGATTAGAGAGACACACCATTTAGGAGTTCTTCCACTTATCTACAGTTTCCATCAAGGAGAAGAAAATCATTCCTACTATGGAGATGGCCCTTGAAGGTTGGATAACTACATCAATGAGTGGCTAAACCATTCTCTTGGGGCTAGAGATAGCCCTAAGCATGCTCCTAGACTTTGATGTTTTGTATTTTGAGGGAATTTGTGTTGTAATTCTTATCTTGACATTTGATTTATATATGAATCTTGTTTCTACAATAATTTGTGTGGTTTAATACTTCCAATTGATCATTTCATTCTATTCATATGTCTGTGTATGCTAGAATAGATGTTCATGTGTTTATCTTTAGGTTTTGTGATATTGATGCATGTCTATGTGTGTTGATGCTATGAATCTAGTGATGGTCAAGGCATGGTGCTTCAATGGAATACTCTTGTGTTTGTTTGATGGTTCATACTCATTTTTTGATGGATTGTGCATTTTCCTTAGTTTAATTAGTTTAATTTTCATGTCCCTAGCTTAGTTGTAGTGTAGTTGCCTTACTTTTTTAGATGGGAGGACAATCCATACTTGTTGTTTGATATTCCATGCTTATGAATGCAAGTAATATATTTCTCTAATTTGATGATGTGTATTGATTGTGGACTTAAAGGAAGGAATAATGGCTTAATTTGATATGTTGTGCTATTCACTAGTTTGTCTAGACAATGTATACTTAACTAGTCATCCATGCATGTTGATTCAATCAATAACACACACTATTATTGTAACATATAATCCCCCTCATTCATTACATATTGAGTGTCTAGGAATGTGATGTTTAGTGGTGACCTCTAAGTCCCAAGATCCCTCTCTTATATTTTCTACATTTTACTTTATTTCAATTGCTATACCTTACATCTATTTAGTTGACATTGTAGTTTAATTAACCAATTAAAACATCTTTGATCACTCGACCTACTAATCCAACCTTGATTTCCAAGCATAATACACTCCATTTCCCTTGGGACGATCCCTACTCACCCTAACTATATTTATAGTTAGAAGTGGTAGTGGCAATCTCTAAATTTAAACTTGGCCACACTACACTCCACTTTTGCAAGCAATTTGGTGCATAGGTAGGTGACACACCAACTACTAGTTATTGTTGGATTGACTAAGATGTATACGTGTATCGGGTCTCTGCTTGGATTGTAGTAGAGTAGAACTTATTTGTGGGCCTGACCCACCTTTATTTTTTAGGTGTTTGTCAGGAGTAAAGGTTGTTCGTGCTAAGCAGGGATTAGTCTACTTCACTCTTCCAGATTATCTACTTAAGAGTTCCTTTATGATTCAATATTCTGATGTAGACAGTTATTGCTGTCATTTGTCCAGTTGGGATTTTCTAGGGGTCCACATAGTATAGATTCCCAAGTTGTATTATTTGGAGGATTAATTATATCAGAAGAGTTTATTTATTAATGAAAATTTATTTTGAGGATTTTAGTAATGGATTATTATTTTAGTTTCTTTCAGCAATTTATCTATTCTTGTTTATCTATTTTGTACTCTATGTTCGATTATTACCGATTTGTTTTTTATATCCTCGGGTATTCGGGCGTGGGCCTGGCCAACCCGCATCTGAGAATCCAGGGGTATCACAGTTGGTATCAGAGCACTCCAGGTTCAAGTGTCCTTAGGAGTGTCTTCCGTTATGTGACTTCCACGTTGCGTATCTTAAAACTTAGAGCCCATATTAGGATTCGTTGTACTCGATTTACGGTTCGTTAGGAGGAGCTGATGTCAATTATATTCTGTAGTTACAAAATAGTTGACACTAAGAAGAGGATGGGGGTCCAAGGTGAAAGCGATAAAGACCCAAAGGAGTAAAGGAGTACGTTATCGGTTTCTTTGCCAGAAGGTAGAATTTGAGATCGAAGGTTTAGTTCTGGTTGGCGCTACTTTAAGGTATAAGCCAATGAAGGATTTAGGTATGAGTGTTAGGTCACTGCATATCAAGACCAACACGACTTCAATTTTTCTCATAAAGGAGACAAGCAAAGAGAGGAGCCCGAAGAGGATCCTAGTGAAGGAAATTTCAGAGTATACAAGACAGAGGGTACTAAATCTTGAAGATGAAAGATTGTGCGAGGTGATCTTAATTGTTAGTAGTATAGCGAATCATATTTGTAAAATTGGTATTGATCAATCTACATATAGTTAAACTTTTTTATCATCTCTAAAAGAGGTATATAAAAAGTGCTCTTCTGGAGTATGGGGATTTAATGGAGTTCTTATCAGAACGAAACGTATGATTTATATCACATTCAGGAGAGTATTGGTATTATGTTGTGATATTCTAATCTGTTTTATAAAGCCAAGTTAGACAGTTTACATTCCGCATATAAGGAGGATAAGGGTTAAGCCATTAGTATTTGCTTAGGCAAACATATGTTGCTTTTAAACTATCTTTAAAGGATATATTTCGAGGTTGGATGATTACCTATGAAACTATAAAAGGAAATTGTGAAACAATCTAGTACAGTTGATTTCAAAGGAGATTTTCTTTTCAAGAAAGAATAATGTCTTAAGTAGGATTTTATTTTGTTTTATTATGTATGTCATACATGTTTTATTTTCGTTAATTATTCAGGATTTGATATGTGGTTTAGTTGGGGATGCAAGTATGTGATTAGCCAATTACTATTTTTAATAACATGGAGTAACAGCGCTAGTTATGCTAGGATTGTAAACATGAGGTCATAGGATTAGGTAGATACACATAAATCTAGCTAATCTATTGGACCTGAATATGTGTCATTATGGTATATTATTTGGGATGGGATAGTTAAACCATCAATACGAGTCAAATAATCTAGAACGATTAGTTTGATATACTTTACGCTAGGTATGGATTCGTATCTTTTTATAATGCAATGATAATGGTGGTTGTTAATATTTTGGTATTCCCGAGGTTGTGATAAATAAAGACCACTATAACGCCACGATGGTTTATCAAAGGTGTCGGAGGTGCAAAACATCTTCTTGGAAATTCCAGAAGTTGTCACCAAGTCAGAAGGAGGATTTTGTATTGGTTTAGGTACTTATTGGAATGACACTAATTGAGGATAGTAGACTGAATAAATCTTCATTAGTCTATTCTTAATCAAGAATTTTATTCACAAGGGCATGTCATTTGGAGGAGTTATCATTGTTGCACATGGAGGAGGAAACAAAGTTTCTTCACTACATAGATAATATAGAGAAAAAAAAAAAAAAATTTGGTCATAATTTGCAACAATTAGCTATTGCTAGGACATTTATGACTTATTTAGAGGATGGAAAGGTTCCATATTCTTTTCAAGTTAGACAAGAAGTCTGATTGTCACTTACTTATGTTAAAAAAGCAGAGTGAGTCAAAGACAAGATGGTGAGACCGATCACCTATATAATAAGAAGAGGTGCACGGTGTGTGTGGAAAAGTTATAGCAAGTTGATTTTTTATGAATAGAATTTTCGGTTGATTTTCATTATCGGTAAGTTTATCACAGATCAGTGGTCCATGGATTTAGTTGCAGAGTTAGCTTTTGAAGATGCTCCAAATTAAATAATGGGTGCAGACGAAAGCTGGCGGTACCAGACTATCGATACTTTCTGTAGACAAATTGGAAGGAGGATGTAAGGACTGAGATTCACAACTCTTAGTTCTTTATATATCCTAGTAGAAACATAATACTTCACAGTATGAAACAGATGTTTGGAGAACAGGCAGGAGGAGGGACATAGTGATTTTGTCTCCCATTCTAATCTTTATAAGATAATCGAGATGGACCATCAGAGATCACTAGATCCTTGTAGCCATTTCCTATACTAAAGTGGAAATGACAAAGTATTTTCCACGGATTTAGTTGAAGGATTGCTGATTTTATACAAGGGTCAGGATTCTGGTTGGGATATTGGTTGACTGATAAATTAAATCAGCTTAATTTTGTCTATTTTGAACTGGTAAGATATCAGTTCATACGAATAGAACGGATCACGAGATGGTTAGATGAATAGAAGTGGTGATTCACACTTTGCATTAAGTTCAGTCTGATGGAAGTAATTATGGAAGTGGATGCTCTTAACAACCGATATGGTAATTAAACCTTTGGGTAGTTGGTGAGAAATCAGTTGAATTTATAGCATGTGTAATAACAACACTTGCTACTACCAAGGCAATTAAGGAGATCAACTTAGAATATCGGAGCTGACCTTAGTGGAGGTGTTATCTTACTCAGATAGAGTTTAAGGTACTGGAGGAGGATTAGTAGTTTCTGTAAATGATGTCGGAGTGAATGAGATGTAAAATTCGTAAATTTTTCTCGATGCACTCAAACGATTATAAGGTACAACAAGACATCGAATGTCAGTTCTAGTGAATAGGTTTGAGTAGAGACATGTACATAACTGTCTATAAGAGTAACACCTGTTATCAAGGTGGAAACTTGATAATCGAATATCGTTGGAGATTTTTGCCACTTCGTATCTCAAATTAGGAGTAGGACTATTCAGGACTAGATGGTCGGTAGGAATTATCGACATTGAATTGGAATTTTGTTTCCATATAGGTTAAAGAATGGTGGATTGGATAGGTTGTCTTTTGGACATTGTTAGAGTAGTGTTCACTTTGGAGCTTCATATCAGTTTTACATCGCACTAATAGTAATGTTCTAGCATGTGGATGCTCATTCTAATGGATGCAAAGTGCTATTTAGAAGGAGCTTTATGAGGATTTTGGAGCAGCAGTTTTGCTTCATATCTCTAGACGAGGGATTTGATCGAGAAATTTTATTTGATCATGGAGGATATGCTTGGGACATATATCCTAGGTTTTCATGGATAATTGGAAGTGTTTACTTCACTTTTCAGACTTTTGTCTATGGTATTGTTGGCACAAGGAGGTTGGTGTGACAACGTTTGAGGTTTTGTATAATACATAGTGCAGACCTCTCATCTGTTGGTCTGAAATGGAAGCAAGGGTTGTACAATAAAACCTTAACTTCATTTAAGGATACATCGGAGAGAAATACTCTCTTTTGTAATGATTACGCGCTGTTTGGAGGCAGCAGTAGGATGCTGTAAATAGTTGAACTCATATATTAGAGTTTTCTATCAGGAAACGGTTGTTTGGGATGTCTTCCATATAAGAAGCAATGTTTTTTTTTTTGGAGGAAGGTCAATTGACTTTTCACGGATTGTGTTTATCAATTGAGGCAGTAGCCTATAGATTAGTGTTACCAACTTGTTAGCGCTGGATGCATAAGAATTTTGTACATATATCCTATGGAACTTGGAAGAATAGGAATCGTTACCATTAACTAAATATTGGGTAAGATTGAGTCGTTGTTAGATACAACCTAGGAGTTGTACATTTATTGTGTTTCTTAAATATAGAAACCTTGTATATTGTTGGATGCATTGAAATTCGGTGGAGCCATACACAGAGGTTGAGTCGACACGAGAACGGAAATGAATTTTAAAAGAAAATAATTCAAAATTTCGTGTATTTTGAGGACGAAATTCCTTTTGTTAGGGGGGAAGAATGGAATACCTCTAGTTTTCAAAAGGATATAAAAAGGATTTAATTTTTTTATTTTATTGTCTTTTAGGTGCTTACGTGGCTATGTGCGTATGTGGCTTCATGTAGTATGCTTATTTGTTTTAATTGCTTATGTGGTTTATTTGATTAATTGGGTGTTAAATGATGTGTGGTTTCCTTGTAATTATTTGTTAGGATTGACTGATTTAATTGCTTTATGTTTTATTTTATTTTATAATTTTAAAAGGATGGATTTGGATAGTAGTAATGGACCACTCACTTGGGTCACATGGACTACTTGGATAGGATGAGTAACGGGTACGGATATTTTACCCATGGATGTTGGTATATATATATATGGGTCTATATGTATACTTATGGATATTATACTTATTAGTATATTAAATAATTATAGTAATAAGTATAATTAGTTTATGTATATATATATATAGTATAAGTTAAATTTATATATATATATATATATATATATATATATATATATATATATTTACGTACAGACTTCTTAAATATGTATTATGTTTTATTTTTATTTTTCCTTCTCTTATTATTAGACTTAGGTTATGAATAGGATTAAGGTTTGTTATAATCCTATATATACATCTTAGGTTTGTCTGTCAAGGGTTGGAAGAAACCCTATTCATGCCACTTTTTATAGACAGAGAGTTTGAAATAAAAACTAAGAGAGGAAGCTAGGGTTTTGGCCAAGGATTGAAGGCCGGACCAAGGAGGAAGGAAGAGGGTGTCTTCGTGGGTAAAACCAGGAGCAACAGAGAGGGTTCTACGGCAACCAACGTTGCCGGAAAACCTAGGAAGAAGACGGTTAAAGGTATCAAACCGAAACCTTAAGAGGCAAGTTTTACTTCTATCTCCTTCCCTTAGACTTCGTGTTCTATACAAGCCTAAGTTAATTCCAGGAACTAATCAGACTTTAAATTGATTTATTATGCATGCTAATTCTGGTTTAAAACAATGTTAGATGAATTTATTTGTAATTGTTTTATCTTGCAATTTATGCCATAAGTATTTGTTTTAATTGATGTTAATGATGCATAATTGATTTAAACAAATTACTAGAATGATTCGGGACTTAGTTCAGACTCTTAGGACCATCACCAATGGAGAACAGAGGGATTTGAAACTCGTCGGAGATGAGGAAGATGATGCAAAACAGGGTGAGAGCCGGCTCCCAAAAGGGAATTATTTTGACGACTCTCAGGGAGAGAGTGCCGGCTCCATGGAGTTGAGAGCCTGCTCCCTCAAGACGAGAGCTTGCTCTCAAGTGGATAGAGCCTGCTCTCAAGGGGGCAGAGCTTACTCTCAAGTGGACAGAGCTTGCTCCCACAAGAACAGAGCCTGCTCTCTTAGTTGGGAGCTTGCTCTCGTGCTGGATTTTGCAGAAATTTAATTATTTTAAGTTTCTATTTGGCAAATTAGGTTGTTCTAATAATGTTGTGACAATTTTGGATGAGTTAGATGGTTGAAATGATAGGACTAACTCCTACAATTCATAATCTACATTAATAGGTTATGAACTTGAACAATACGACACTTTAAATAGGTCTGCATATTGTTACTGGATGATTTAATTGCTTACTATTATTTAACAAATTAAATTGAGGAATATTGGTATTAAACTAATTTAATCAATTAATTAAATTTAAATAGTTTAATTATGTCCTAGAGGTTAAAACAATCTATTTGAGATGCATGTTAATTTATTATTGTAGAAAAATTAAATGCATTCTACTTAGAGTTGTTATTTTGCTTAAGTATACGAAAGGATTACATATGTGATTTTTATTATGTTATTTTGGATTATATGATGTACTGCTTTATCTGTTACATCATGTATTGGATTGTATGGATGTAACGCACCGGTATGGGACGGTGATATTCTAGGGATGGATTAACTTATCAGTTAAGTCTTACCTATTTTGTATAAGGGAATGGATTAACTAAAAATGTTAAATCCTACTTATATTCGTGTCAGCTTAACTAAACAAGTTGAATGACCTATATGGATTATTTATGGATGGATATGATGGATTTTATATACATATAGTTATGGTACCATGATATGAGTTTGAGTCTCAAGATCATGGTTTGGGTGCGTATATTTATTAGGATGGATAACTGGACATAGTAGACATCTGGGTGCCATGGTAGGTCTAAATACTCATGCCCACTGTCACAACCCAGACCGTAATTCAGGTTGTGAACATAAAACAGAATAAGGAAATGCTCGTATTCAGAATTGTCTGACCGAGCCCTAGAACACTGATCAAAAATTTTAAAAAAAATTTAATATTCGTGGTTGATAATAAGAAAATCCCTTATTTCGAAAATCATTTTAAATAGAGTACCCTGTCCCAAAACACATACACAAAAATCCATTCATACGTAAAACCCCATAATCCTTTAATTACAATAATTAAATAAAATCTGTTTGGAAGAATATTTATATACATATTGGTCTCAAAATATACATTTCCCATTCATACAAAGATATACAACCAAATAGAACCTAACATCCATCCATGGCTGTAGAGGAACTCCCTCAACGACCTCTTCTCCATAACCTGAAAAACATGTATATATAATAGGAATGAGCAACCACAACTCAACGGGAAATACCTAACCACCACTCCTTAATACCCCCATGAATCCAAACAAAGAATAGGAGTCAGAAAGGGAGTCATACAAATCAGGGAAAAATAATCATCACATAATCATGCTGTCTCACAAAACAGTCAACATAGAAAAATATGAAGTGTCATATAAACAGAGTCCAAACCATCTCCCTTATTACAACCTTCTATATAAAGTATCACATTTCTAATTATCGCAACCATCAGTCTAAAACTATGCCCATGTACCGTGAAAAGATTATCCTTCTATTAATACCTAAGGAACCCTTTAGTATTAATAATTTACTGAACCTAGACAAAAGGATAACCACTCTTGTCTAATCATAAACACAAACTGAGAATATCCATCTCTATTACTCCATAATTACCACATTCTTTCCAATCAATATCTTAGCTGGTCCTAGACCCTTGTACCATTTCCTTTCCTTCTCTTTCAAATACTAGAATTCACACCACTTCCGAAAGATACCCCACATATAAGGAGTGCACATATAACAGATGTATGAAAGAGAACAGGAAACATGATAGTCCGAATAACACATGTTGAAATAAAGTGTCATGAAATATAATGACTCTTCTCAACTATTAATATGATATGATAAATGAAGTGTCATGCAATGCCAATGCCAATGCTAATGCCACTAACACTTCTCACTTCCCGAAACCTTGTTTCATCACAAAAAGTTAATGTAATCCGCTCAGGGCTGCTCCCTAGTACCATGAAAAGAAAGTTGGTCATCCATCCCTGATAGAAGGTAACTCCTTATGATCATTTGGGGCTCTAGTGACACAACTACGCGTAGAGCCTCTCCCTACGTCTCCTCTAGATTCCCATTAACTGCACAGACATAAGGCCACTCCTTTGTCCGATTTTTAAATCATTATTCATTCCCAGTTTCTAATCTCACGGATATAAGGCACCCCTTGTTATCCAGTTTTCAAATTCATTTAATGAAATATTCCCACTTTCATTTTCATTCCAACCTCCATCCCTATGACCATGCAATGCAACCCATGCTAAATGTATTTCATAACAGCATACCATGTCAACTGTGTAACAACAACACTAGGATAAGATACCATGTATAATGAATACAATATGGACTCTAACCATTGCCCTAATGTAGGTAGGAACCCACCACATCCTCACAATACCATGCATAATGAATGCATGCAACCCACCACGAGATGCTACAACATTGCTATGGCAATAGTGTACTCACATAAGATACTCAACTCGAAGAAGAACTCTAGAACAACCCCGACCTCAATTGGAATGAAAATCCCCATTATCACCGAAATGTAATCGCCCCAGATTTTTCGTCCGCAAAACAGAATATTCAGCTTGTTACCTTCAACTTTGAAAATTCACAAAAAATTCAATTCTTTATCAAATTGAATAATTCCAAAGCCCAATGAAAGCTTAAACACTATAATTTGAAAATATCAATTTAGTTTCACTAATTCCTTTCCCCATTGAAACAGTTTTAAAACACAACTTCGAATTAGATTCTGCCCAGAAACAGATTTCCAGCCTGAAGAAAATTCAATTCTCACCCAAATTAAGTGAATCCAAATACCATTGAAATTTTAAAGACTATATTTTCAATATAAAATTTTACTTCACCAAAATACCTTACCATTTAAAGAAAGTTTGATGAGAAAGACTCGGACAAAATCTGCCCCAACCCAGAATTTCCAGCAAGAACACTCTAACTTCAAAAATTCATAGTAAATTCATTCCTCAACCAATTTATGTGAAACTAACTCTCAATGAAAGCTAATTAACTATATTAACATAAAATCAAATCATATATAAATGATAAATTACGAATTTACATGAATTAGAGCAAAACAGTAGCCTGAATTTCAGCAAAATAGCTTCAGCATGTTGCACAGAATTTCAGTTTAAGTTTTATACAGTTTGCGATTTAAATTAAAAGAGATTAACTCACTAAAGGCAAAGGAATTGAGGGTTAGACAATCCTACCTCAAGGGAGTTCAAACCCTTGGCACAAACACCTCAAAGCTAACCAAGTGGTAGATCAAAATCACCAAAAATGGAGAAAATGAAGAACAAAATTCCTCCTTTGTAGCACAACCAAACTCCTTCCTTTCCAAGGCAAATTTGAATACTAATGATGAAGGAATGGGTTTACTATCTATATCAATGGAAAACTCATACCCTTGGGAACATTTTTCATTCACATAGTACCATCAAACTCTCACCATAAGTCTCTCAATTGTGAGCTTAAAGATGGCTCACCATGAAGGAAATAAAAGGAAGAAAAAGATGATGGAAAATGACACAAGAAACTACAGCTGAAGTTCTGCATGAGGAGTCATAAAACACTCCCAAAAATCTGCCAAGTATATATGTAGGTGGCAACCAAAGCCTCGGTCAAAAGTGTGACCTTGCCAAAAGACCAAATTGCCCTCACCTCCTCATTAAACTACTACAACGCCACCACTTCTTCAAATGACCATTCCACCCTTATGAATAATATAAACGACATCTAAATAATTATTTTCAATTAAAAAAAATAACCTGAAATCCAAAAATCCCGGCGTGGGACCCACACGGGTCGCTCGGGCCAAAAATCCAAAAATTGTCCAAATGGTTCCCGAAGCATATTGATTTATTCCAAATTCAACAAAACATCCCAAAACACTATAAAACCTTCGTGACATGCAATCCCATGCATGGCATACAACTCAAGACAATGAAATGAATTAATATGCCAAAATGTGAAATGCTCAAAAAATCAGAAAAATGAGGGACATTACAGTCTACCCTCCTTAAAAAGATTTCGTCCCCGAAATCTACCCTCCTTAAAAAGAAAAAGTTGATGTGCCTATCAAACTCACAAAACTCGCCAAGAACTCGAACCAGCATTACCACACAATCTGCAAAGCCTATGGACTCATATCATACAATAGACACAACAGTCTACAAAATCCCCTTCAACTCTCTAAATACTAACGAGGACAATGCATCTACTACCAACTGACTCCAAGCTGCGAATCCAAAGCCTGACAAGTTTGTGCCCTCAAGCAATAATGGATTCGAATCCCACAAAACCCAAGCTAGCTCAAAACATAACTGTCAAGATACCCATAACATTATTCTTGATGTCTACTCTTATCACCAGTTAAGTTAAAATCAATCTCTAGCATCAATCCGTCCTTATTAATAACCGGTATTCAACCAAAATACAAGTCAATTAAATGATAACCCAAAACATCACCATATTACTCTACTATCGTCACCATCCTTATCCATATTCTAACCCAGGAATTCATAATCATGACATTCTACAGAATTGAGAAATCCATAACACAATCACTGTCATGAATGTTAATGTGGCAATCCACCAATCCAGCATAACACCAATGAAAAACTGACAATCCTCAACCATCATAATCATTAAAGAATACAGCTTACCATGATCTGCTAGTCTGACTAGCGACTAGTGTCTGTCAACACATACTCATAAGAATGGTAGCCTCGTTGGCGTCTAGAGCCCGCCCACACATACTCGTCAGCATAGTAGCATAGTCGGCAACTAGCACCCGCCCACAACGTCCTCATATGAAATGTGACATCACCAGTGCCTAACACAATCCCATAGCATATCTTTTTCCTAAGACAACTATGACGTCTCTTGAAACCGTAAGTGTTTCCCATGACACACCAATCGTCATCCTTGTTAGTGTCCTGACATTTCATTTAGAGCTGGGTATGGTCCACAATGTCCAGCCGGTCCATTTGGCCATCCCATGCCCAAACAACAATTACATTATCACTAACCCACTTTATTCGAATCATAAGTCACTAAGACTCAATTATGCAATCGAAAACTTTTCTAACATCAGGATCCAACTCTAAACTTCTTACTACTAATCACACCTGAACGTTCCGCTGTTACATGCATGAAACACCCACATATGCTAAACACTAATCAGTGCACATCAAAACTATATCCTCATTGGTAGAACCTCACAATACCAGCCAAGTCGTGTCCATTAGGGACATCTGACAACGATGCAAAATGCCATGATAACCACACATGTTTATGCTGATAAGCCATCCACAAAAGACAACGCTACTGGCGTCAATCCTACCATTCATTTCCCAGACAGGTCAATGCATTAGTCATAAAACCATGTATGCATATGATGCATAACATAACAAAACTGGGAAATGCACAGATACCAATCAAAATATAACTCGTAACATATAATGAGATGTACCTCAGTATATCCAATAGTCCCGGCCCATTGCCCTTACTAATCCTCACTACAAAAATCCAACTAATGAAAGAGTACACTAGGACCAGCTCCTCTATAAAACCATAAGTTCTGAGAATTCTACAGAAAACCCACATCGCCTATCCTACTATCATCTTCCCAATGGATTTGCTTTTATTCTATGATTTGACTTTCCACAAGTGAAACATCCATTGAAACTAGGTCAGCCCCGTGGCTCTCATAACTTCCTGAACAATGTGACCAACACCTTCCTAATTGAACCCTCACCCTCCTCAGTAGGTAGTGGGATAACATCCTGTTTTCTCAAAATTGTGGAAGTCAACACTCTTCCCAATATGCCCAATAGTAAGCTTATTTCCCAGACCTCTAAGTGCCTGACCTTTCTTACGAGGCGACATACTACAGTGACATACAAGTCAACAACAGTGACACTATCCACAGTCCCAACCTGACTCACATGGATACAAACCTTGAAACAAATAGCCTGTTTAATCTTTAAACAATTAAACACTTATCACATAAGCACACAAGCATGCTTGCAAGACCAATACCAGGTAAACACATAGCCACGTAAGCAAGTAGGCATGCTTGCAAAACAAGAAACACGTAAGCATGTTAAACAACACAAACCAGAAAACCCTTAACCGTAGACAGACCACTACCCGTCGTCCCTAGGTTAGACGAACCATGCTCTGATACCACCGTTGTCACGACCCAGACCGTAATCCAGGTTGTGAACATAAAACAGAATAAGGAAATGCTCGCATTCAAAATTGTCTGACCGAGCCCTGGAACACTGATCAAAAATTAAAAAATAAATTTTAATATTCGTGGTTGATAATAAGAAAATCCCTTATTTCAAAAATCATTTTCAATAGACTACCCTGTCCCAATACACATACACAAAAATCCATTCATACATAAAACCCCATAATCCTTTAATTACAATAATTAAACAAAATCTGTTTGGAAGAATATTTATATACATGTTGGTCTCAAAATATACATTTCTCATTCATACAAAGATATACAACCAAATAAAACCCAACATCCATCCATAGCTGTAGAGGAACTCCCTCAATGACCTCTTCTCCATAACCTGAAAAACATGTATATATAATAGGAATGAGCAACCACAACTCAGCAGGAAATACCTAACCACCACTCCTTAATACCCCCATGAATCCAAACAAAGAATAGGAGTCAGAAAGGAGTCATACAAATCAGAGAAAAAAAATCATCACATAATCATGCTGTCTCACAAAACAGTCAACATAGAAAAATATTAAGTTGCATATAAACAGAGTCCAAACCATCTCCCTTATTACAACCTTCTATACAAAGTATCACATTTCTAATTATCACAACCATCAGTCTAAAATTATACCCCTGTACAGTGAAAAGACTATCCCTCTATTAATACCTAAGGAACCCTTTAGTATTAATAATTTATTGAACCTAGACAAAAGGATAACCACTCTTGTCTAATCATAAACACAAACTGAGAATATCCATCTCTATTACTCCATAATTACCACATTCTTTCCAATCAATATCTTAGCTGGTCCTAGACCCTTGTACCATTTCCTTTCCTTCTCTTTCAAATACTAGAATTCACACCACTTTCTAAAGATACCCCACATATAAGGAGTGCACATATAATAGATGTATGAAAGAGAACAGGAAATATGATAGTCCGAATAACACATGATGAAATGAAGTGTCATAAAATATAATGACTCTTCTCAACTATTAATATGATATGATAAATGAAGTGCCATGCAATGCCAATGCCAATGCTAATGCCACTGACACTTCTCACTTCCCGAAACCTTGTTTCATCACAAAAAGTTAATGTAATCCGCCCAAGGCTGCTCCCTAGTACACGAGAAGAGAGTTGGTCATCTATCCCTGAGACAAGGCAACTCCTTGTGATCATTTGGGGCTCTAGTGACACAACTACGCGTAGAGCCTCTCCCTACGTCTCCTCTAGATTCCCATTAACTGCACAGACATAAAGCCACTCCTTTGTCCGGTTTTAAAATCATTATTCATTCCCAGTTTCTAATCTCACGGATAGAAGGCATTCCTTGTTATCCGGTTTTCAAATTCATTTAATGAAATATTCCCACTTTCATTTTCATTCCAACCTCCATCCCCATGACCATGCAATGCAACCCATGCTAAATGAATTTCATAACAGCATACCATGTCAACTGTGTAACAACAACACTAGGATAAGATACCATCTATAATGAATACAATATGGACTCTAACCATTGCCCTAATGCAGGTAGGAACCCACCACATCCTCACAATACCATGCATAGTGAATGCATGCACCCCACCATGAGATGCTACAACATTGCTATGGCAATAATGTACTCACATAAGATACTCAATTCGAGGAAGAACTCTAGAACAACCCCGACCTCAATTGGAATGAAAATCCCAATTATCACCGAAATGTAATCGCCCCAGATTTTTCGTCCGCAAAACAGAATTTTCAGCTTGTTACCTTCAACTTTGAAAATTCACAAAAAATTCAATTCTTTATCAAATTGAATAATTCCAAAGCCCAATGAAAGCTTAAACACTATAATTTGAAAATACCAATTTAGTTTCACTAATTCCTTTCCCCATTGAAACAGTTTTAAAACACAACTTCGAATTAGATTCTGCCCAGAAACAGATTTCCAGCCTGAAGCTTCCAACTTTGAAAAATCATGGAAAATTCAATTCTCACCCAAGTTGAGTGAATCCAAATACCATTGAAATTTTAAAGACTATATTTTCAATATAAAATTTTACTTCACCAAAATACCTTACCATTTAAAGCAGGTTTGATGAGAAAGACTCGGACAGAATCTGCCCCAACCCAGAATTTCCAGCAAGAACACTCTAACTTCAAAAATTCATAGTAAATTCATTCCTCAACCAATTTATGTGAAACCAACTCTCAATGAAAGCTAATTAACTATATTAACATAATATCAAATCATATCTAAATGATAAATTACGAATTTACATGAATTAGAGCAAAACAGTAGCCTGAATTTTAGCAAAATAGCTTTAGCATGTTGCACAAAATTTCAGTTTAAATTTTATACAGTTTGCGACTTAAATTAAAAGATATTAACTCACTAAAGGCAAAGGAATTGAGGGTTAGACAATCCTACCTCAAGGGAGTTCAAACCCTTGGCACAAACACCTCAAAGCTAACTGATAAGCGCCGAATATTGTATATTCAAGCGCCCTAAATTGCATTAGTAAAGTCCGTTGTATGTTCATTTATGTAGATTATCTTCATTTATATGTCTTTATACATTTTCAGGTTCATTGGCCAAAATGGAACAAGAATAAGGCCTTGTGGAATCTTGAGCAACAAAAGGTGCCAATGCTGAATTCGGGCAGCAGTAGAACCTGGACTTCGCTCGCCATTTTGACCTTCCAAATTCGAGAACTGGACTTCCCTCATAACATGAAATATTTAGAGCTCTGAATTAGCTTTCGAAATCTTCAAACGGTTTGTCATTCGGAGCTTGGAGCAGAGAGTTATGGCCTTGTTACCAGAGGTGCGTAGAACTGCCTGGCAGCAATGAAATTCTGCCTTGATCTTCATTTTTGACCAACCATTCTTGAGAATTGGATCTCCACCAAAACATTCAGTATTTAAATCTCTGAATTAGCTTTCCAAATCTTCAAACGGTTCATCATTTGGAGTTCGGAACGCAAAGTTATGGCCATTTCATCAAAGTAGGTCCGGGCGGAGCAAATGGAGAATAGGGCATTCTGCCCAATTTTTGAGTGCTCGAGGCCCTATTTCGAGCACTCGAAATTAGGGCAGAATTCTACACGACTCAGCCCACTTGTGCTCAGATTTTACCTACTTTGGAAGCTTTCCTTTATGAGTTGGTTGGGGATGTTTCTTGGAGGAGAGAGAGAGCTTTTTGGGTGGATTTCTTATCTAGATAAAGAGGGGAGAGCCACACATTTTCATTATCCTTCATTCTACAAGATTTTGGAGAGAGAAGAGAGCAAGGAGAGAGAGTTCTTCAAGCTTGAAGAAGGGAGCACGAAAATGGAGGAGGCCTTCAAGCTTCTTCCTTCTTCCATTGCTCCTATGGGTAACTAAATCTTCTCTAGGGAGGTGATGAAGCTCCTCCCTTGTAAGCATGTGCTAGTGTAGATTTTATTTTGGGGAGAACAATGTATAGTTTTTGGTTATTTTATGATCTAGAGCATCATATTTGTTGTAATGAACTTTAATGTCTATACATGATTATTTTGAGTTATTTCTCTTGTCTTAGATGATTGCTTCTCTTAATCATAATGCTTACACTTTCATAGTGACAATGGAAGTTAGATCATGAAACGGTTTTATTGACATGAAGTTGGAGAACTTAGATAGTCCATTGCTTAGGATCCCCCTTTGATGGTTTATGCTTAATTCCTAATTTTATGTGCTTTCATCATTCCATTAAGGACTTGATAATCTTAGGCTTAGGGAGCATGTGAAGGCTACACCCTAGTTTAGGTGGCTTGAGTATGTGAACCTTTGATGGATTATTCTTGTTGTTGATTTAATGAACTTCTTGAAAATACTATAGCAACCAAGTGTCGCCATGTATCATGACCATCATTTGTGTTGTTTTTCCCCAATTTAATCTTAATCTAGCATGTGTATAGGGTTGGAGTGAATTCATCTCCCTAGTCTTTTCTACTTGTATCTCACTTCTTCAATTTCATTGCAATTTATTTCTTTAAGCACATTTCAATTCTAGTGACTAAGTGACAAACCAACAAAACTCTATATACCCCCTCATCATTCTAAAAGTAATCTAGACTCTTAGGTTGTCATAGACTAGCGCAGTCCCAGTGGTTCGACTTACCTGACCAATAGCCCTATTTTACAATGATTCGTGCTATTGCGAAGGTTGATGTTAATTGACCAACCGATCAATTTTTGGCGCCGTTGCCGGGGACTGCAAACGGTTTAGCAACCGAAGTTTCTAAGGTTAAATTTAGTTTAATTGTGAATACTGTGTTTTGTGAATATTTCTTGTGTGGTTTAACCATTTTTGTGTTGTAAGTGAGATTCTAGGAACTCGAACCTCGTCGTGGGGAATGCTAGCAAATTGTAAGTCTAGAGGACCCCGGGTAAGTCTCTTGACCTTCTAGTTTCGAATTGTGAATATCGTGCATGTGTTAAGCTTAGAAGTAGATAAATTGCAAGCCCTTGTCGAGGCTATTTCAATTGTGTATTTTCAATTCCAAGCATCGGTCCTTGTCGTGGCCATTTTAATTTTTGTCTTGATAATTGAGGAGAAAGGGAATATCATTGTATGTGGAGTTGATGATAAAGAATTGTTGTGTTGATTATGTTGTGTGTTGTTGATGTTTAACTCCTAGATGGAGAATAATTATCTCCCAACTCAATTCTACACACCACATGCGTTTTGTGCTTTTTGCTCTAGTAATTCACATCATACAAGAGATTGTCTTCCAACGAGACAATTCTCGAATTTTTATCTAGAGCAACCAAATGAAAATTTCTTTGAACTGGGTAGTGATCCATACTTCAATGGTTACAACTCGGGTTGGGGAGACCAACAAAACTTCTTGTGGCATGACATAGGAAATTCAACCCCACAATCTCATATGCAACCTTTTCAACCCAATGATCATTCTTTCCCGCCCCCTTCTCCTTTTCCACCGTCTCCATTGGATGAGCTAATTGTTGCTAACAAACAAATGATGGAGTCTATGCACACGCAAATGATGGACTCCAACAATCAACTATTGGCTTCCCTTGCTAGCATGCAATCCACAGTAGAGTCTATCAATCAAGTGGTACCATATCACCAGTCCCAAGTTAGTGCAATGATAGATGACCAAATATCTCAAATTCAACAAAGGATTAATGCTAAAAATCATGAAGAGGAGGAAATATTTTCATTTGAATTTATGGCCAATCCAAAAGAAAATTCTATGAATGATGAGATTACTCCTAGTAACTTTCATCATGAGAATGATCAAGTGGTTATTACATGTGAAAATGATGAAATGGTGGTTAAAAATCAAATTGTTGCCACTCATAAAATGGAAGAATTTGTGGTTAAAAATGAGGAAAAAGATGATGAGATTGCATCCTTTAAAACTCCAGAACAACCCCTAAATAATCCTTTGCTTGATGCACCTCCTTCAATGGAGGATCCTCTAAAAGCTTGTTTGGCTCATTTCAATTGTGAGGATTTTAATGTTGACAATTCCATTTCAGAGGTGAATTCTTTGCTTAATATTCATCCACCCATTCATTCTCTTCCTTGGTCAACATCAAATGTATCTCTTTCTTGGGAGCTTGCATCTCATCCCATTCCCTCACTTGAGTTGTCTCAAGTTGTTGAGCCCGAACCGCCGGATAAGTGTGAGGAGGATGTTGAAATTTTGAAAGATAAGTTGTCGAGCATTCCCGTGCTCAATATGACCCTTCAAAAGCCTTTGCTAGGTGCACTCTCACCTACTCCATCTTCCTATAATCCAAATCAGCCCCATAGTCCAAAGTTCTTCATTGAGGATGAAGAGTGGATTGAGGTCTTTCCATTACCTCTTTCCAACTTTTGTCTTCAAGTTCTTTTTCTTCCGCTTCCAAAAGAACTTTCTTACTTAGGAAAGCTTGAATCTCTAGAGAGACATGGTATAGGGTAAGGAGGACTAACCTGATCTCGGTATGTCTAGCTATCGAGATTTTTGAGGATTAGTGCCTACTCTAACTTCGTCTAGCTATCGACATTAAATTTAGCAAAGTAAGGGAAGAAATTCTTTCGATGTTCAAGCTTCCCTCTCCCAATAAAATTGCCTGAGCCTTGAGTTTTCTGGAAATTCGCTAAGGAAAGCCAAAAATTTGACCTCCTCCGGAAGTGTCTCTAATTGCGTTCCAAACTTCACATTAGGCTTTCCTAGACCTTCTGAAATTTTTTTTTTCACTCCTGGAAATTTTCAGCTCTATCCGGCAATTTCATTGGCTTTGGAATGCTACTCATGTGCATAAACTCTCATTTTTATTGCATTCTTAAAAAAAAAAAAAAAATTCTCAAAAATTTTCAATGAATCGTGTGAGGTTGCAAAAGCTTAAAGTGATGTGGAATGGTTTGAAATTTTTCCCAAATTGTTGCAAAGTTTGAAGAATTTTCAAAAAATTAATCCATGCATTGGATTGACATTGCAAGTTTTAAAAATTTTCCATGAATTGTGTGATGTTGCATTGAAGAGATATTCAAAAATTCCAAAATTTTCACATTCATTCAAAGTCTAGAAATTTTCCAAAGATGATGCAATTTAAAAATTTTCTTTAATTCATTCAAGCATTATGAGACAATTTGAAAATTTTCAGAAATTCTTCCATTCCATGGGAATGACATGCAAAATTTTTTGTTTCCAAGTCGCCAACTTGCAAAATTCCTGGAATGATGTTGCAAATGCATCAAAATGCATGAAAATGCATGCAATAGTGCTCACTGTCTCCCATGGAATGAGATTGCAAATGCAAATGCATGGAATTTCCATGCATGGACTCCATTTTGAACAGCTTCCATTTCCATGTTGCTCACATTCCATATTGCATTGCAACAAATTCAACTTCCATGGTGCTCACTGTCTTGCATGTTTTCCCTTTCACTCCTTGCTTCAATCCTCACAGCCGAGCTCACCCCCTAGCCTACTGAGCCATTTTCGAGCACTCTAAATTCTAGTTTGAGCGCTCGAATTTCATGCCCCAACCCACCCAACTCACTGCTCTCAGTTCGAGCACTCATCAAGCCTATTTGGAGTGCTCGAACTCCACCTTCTTTCTCTCTCAATAGCCAACCCCAACATACCGAACCTACTGGCTCCATTTCGAGCACTCGAGCTCCCCCTAGCGAGTGCTCGAACACCTCATGCCAACGCCCCGAGCACTCGTTGCCTCACCCTCATCGCCTTCTCTTCCTCTCGGCCATCTCATCTACAAACTAAACCACCCATCAACCCATCCCATGCATACAAACCTAGTCCTTACCACCCACAACCAACCTCTCCCCCAACACAACACCACCCCTCGGCAAAACCAACCAACCCTCCCTAACCCCATGACCTCGCACACACAGCATTCTCTCTCTCTCACCCCAACTATCCCAACACTCATCATACAACTCCTTCTCTCTCTCACCTCCCCACCATCCCCTCATGCATGCCCATCATGCATGCTCTCCTCTCTCTCTCAACCAACATCACACACACCTCCCCATCCACTCTTCACCACCCGGCAACTTCACCCTCACCACCATGCAATCTCCACTAACCCATCCCTCTTAACTTATCCCACAAACCATCCCCACTCTCGGCTACCACCAAACCCACCACAAACCTTCCCTCTCTCTCTCTCTCAACCCGAGCCATGCCACACACCAACCCTCCATTTCCACTCTCTACCGGTTTCTCGAGCACTCGAAGAAGCATTTCGAGTGCTCGAGCTTACTCGACCTTCCTCACACCAAACATCCCGAGCTCACTGCCCTCCATTCGAGCTCTCTCACTCCCCTGCCGAGTGCTCGAAACACCACCCCACCATCCAACCCTCACCCCAACCCAACCACCTCTCGGCACTCCTTCACCAACCCACCCAACTTTCTCGGCCTCCCTCTCATCCCACCATGCAAACCCACGATCTCCATGCATGCAGCAAGCTCCTCAAACCATGCAAACCCACACCCTGCATACACCTCCAACCACCTCCAAACCTCTCTCTCTCTCGGCAACTTCAAGCTCCATCAACCTACCAATTATAAACCACCTCAACCATATAATCTAACCGAGCTCATCTCAACCTCAAACCATCATTCAATCATACCAACCTAACCATCAAACCCCCATGCAAACCCCTCCTCAACCTTGCATGCACCAAACACCCTCTCTGCCAAATTCTAGAGTACTCGAAGCCAAGCTTCGAGTGCTCGCCATTCCTTGAGTTTTTTCACCTCTCGGCATCCTCCCTCACCAACCCTCTCTCTCTCCACAACCCAACCATCCAACCAACTTCACCAAACTTCCTCATCCAAACCACCACTTTACCACCTCCAAGTCACAACCATCCAACCCCAACACACATCCAACCCTCATCTCTCTATCTCGGCAAACCACCAACCTCCTCTCTCTCTTTAAACCCTCATGCATGCCATTCAAAAAAAAAAAAACCAAAAACAACAAAAAAAAAAAAATAATAATAATAATAATAATAATAATAATAAAATAATAAATAAATAAATAAATTTGTTGTGCTCATTTTGAGGAGTGTGGGATTGACAATTTTGGAGGGTTGATTATGATTGTTGATGTTGCTCTAGGCTAGAGAGCATTTTTGTCTACAAATTTTTGGGTTTTCATGCACCATACATTGTCTTTGCCTAGAATTTTTGTCTTGCACACCACCTGTTCGACAAAATTCCTGAGCCAACTTCATCTCTCTAAATTCCCCACTTTTGGCCCTATTTTGTTATCTATTTTAAACTTATGGCTAATGTCTGCATTTGTGTTTTGTTTAGATTTTTATCTTGCACTAAAATTCAGGTTAGTGTTTTTATTTCTGTTTTGGTTTTTCTTACGAGCCTATGTTTTTACCTGTGTAGATTAGTTATGTTTTGATAGGTCTTCATGTCCAAGTTTGGGGGACGCCGTTGCGCACTCACATGGCTGCACATCTACGTCGTCGTCACTCCACTTGGTATTATTGTTCTTTTCCCCCCTTTGCTCTTATTTTGGTATGCTTGTCTTCACACATTGAGGACACTGTGTTATTCAAGTTTAGGGGTGCATTTATGCATTTTTGGTTTTGCATTTTTGCTAAGCAATGATAGTATAACTTGACACTAGTTGGAGATGAAGCATATGTTTAATACCTTGTGTATAGAAGCAATTGACATTTTTGAAAATAAAGAAAAATTTGAGTTGAAATGATCATGTGGATTCAAATCAGTCTATATAAATGTCTCAATTAGATTCTCGCTGGATTTGACACTCTTTTAAGCTTCACAATGCACAGATGCACATTGAAAACTTAACTGTGAGGCATGCAACTTGATTGACCTTGACCTTGGCCTAGTTAATTTGATTTGATGAACCTGATAAATGAATATCTTTGGCATGATTTAAGTTGTCTAAAAAAAAAAAACTGAGAAAGAAAGAAAAAAAATGACCAGTTGACGTTCGTAGCCTTTCCAACTCGAGCTATTAAGCCCTAGGAGTGTCTATACACTTAGCACCCTAAAGCCATCTGGTTTGGGAGTTGTTGGCCTAACACTTACTACAAGGGTTGGTTAGAAAGCTTAAAGGACTTAAACATTGCACGGTCATTCAAAAAAAATTGTAATAAGCATGGTTCGTTGGAGTTCGTAGCCTTTCCAACTTAAGCTATTAAGCCCTAGGAGTGTCTCTACACTTAACATCCTAAAGCCATCTGGTTTGGGAGTTGTTGGCCTAACGCTTGATACATAGGTTGGTTAGAAAGCTTAAGGGACTTCAGCATTGCACAACCATTCTATGTTTCGCTTATGAGTTACAATAAATTGTCAACAAGCAACAAAAGTTGTCTTGTAAATAAAATCATGCCTTAGGGACCTCATTTAAAGGGGAATTCAATGATTTGAAAACTTGTGCTTGGAAATTGGAAAAGAAAGTAAAAGCCGCATGTTGAGAATCCAATCCACTTTCACTGAAGTTAGAGTTGATTTCCATTTAAGAGATGACAATTGAGTTATTTATATGGACTATGATGTTGATACATGCATGTTGAAATGTGTTTAGTATGACCCCATCTCCAGCTCTTTTTCTGTTTCAAGTTATTTTTGAGCTATGTATATATCTCATTTTACTATGGATGATATTTTTGTAGTAGCATGCCCATGGTTGTCTTTTCATTAAATTTTTCATTGTAGTTTTGTTAAGGGACTAGCAAAATGTAAGTTTGGGGGTGTGATAAGCGCCGAATATTGTATATTCAAGCGCCCTAAATTGCATTAGTAAAGTCTGTTGTATGTTAATTTATATAGATTATCTTCATTTCTATGTTTTTATGCATTTTCAGGTTCATTGGCCAAAATGGAACAAGAATAAGGCCTTGTGGAATCTTGAGCAACAAAAGGTGCCAATGCTGAATTCTGGCAGCAGTAGAACCTGGACTTTGCTCACCATTTTGACCTTCCAAACTCAAGAACTGGACTTCCCTCATAACATAAAATATTTAGATCTCTGAATTAGCTTTCTAAATCTTCAAACGGTTTGTCATTCGGAGCTCGGAGCAGAGAGTTATGGACTTGTTACCAGAGGTGCGCAGAACTGCCTGGCAGCAATGAAATTCTGCCTTGATCTTCATTTTTGACCAACCATTCTTGAGAATTGGATCTCTACCAAAACATGAAGTATTTAAATCTCTGAATTAGCTTTCCAAATCTTCAAACGGTTCATCATTCAGAGTTTGGAACGCAAAGTTATGGCCATTTCATCAAAGTAGGTCCAGACGGAGCAAATGGAGAATAGGGCATTCTGCCCAATTTTTGAGTGCTCGAGGCCCTATTTCGAGCACTCGAAATTAGGGCAGAATTCTACACGACTCAGCCCACTTGTGCTCAGATTTTACCTACTTTGAAAGCTTTCCTTTATGAGTTGGTTGGAGATGTTTCTTAGAGGAGAGAGAGAGCTTTTTGGGTGGATTTCTTATCTAGATAAAGAGGGGAGAGCCACACATTTTCATTATCCTTCATTCTACAAGATTTTGGAGAGAGAAGAGAGCAAGGAGAGAGAGTTCTTCAAGCTTGAAGAAGGGAGCACGAAAATGGAGGAGGTCTTCAAGATTCTTCCTTCTTCCATTGCTCCTATGGGTAACTAAATCTTCTCTAGGGAGGTGATGAAGCTCCTCCCTTGTAAGCATGTGCTAGTGTAGATTTTATTTTGGGGAGAACAATGTATAGTTTTTGGTTATTTTATGATCTAGAGCATCATATTTGTTGTAATGAACTTTAATGTCTATACATGATTATTTTGAGTTATTCCTCTTGTCTTAGATGATTGCTTCTCTTAATCATAATGCTTACACTTTCATAGTGACAATGGAAGTTAGATCATGAAACGGTTTTATTGACATGAAGTTGGAGAACTTAGATAGTCCATTGCTTAGGATCCCCCTTTGATGGTCTATGCTTAATTCCTAATTTTATGTGCTTTCATCATTCCATTAAGGACTTGATAATCTTGGGCTTAGGGAGCATGTGACGGCTACACCCTAGTTTAGGTGGCTTGAGTATGTGAACCTTTGATGGATTATTCTTGTTGTTGATTTAATGAACTTCTTGAAAATACTATAGCAACCAAGTGTTTCCATGTATCATGACCATCATTTGTGTTGTTTTTCCCCAATTTAATCTTAATCTAGCATGTGTATAGGGTTGGAGTGAATTCATCTCCCTAGTCTTTTCTACTTGTATCTCACTTCTTCAATTTCATTGCAATTTATTTCTTTAAGCACATTTCAATTCTAGTGACTAAGTGACAAACCAACAAAACTCTATATACCCCCTTATCATTCTAAAAGTAATCTAGACTCTTAGGTTGTCATAGACTAGCGCAGTACCAGTGGTTCGACTTACCTGACCAATAGCCCTATTTTACAATGATTCGTGCTATTGCGAAGGTTGATGTTAATTGACCAACCGATCACTAACCAAGTAGTAGATCAAAATCACCAAAAATGGAGAAAATGAAGAACAAAATTCCTCCTTTGTAGCACAACCAAACTCCTTCCTTTCCAAGGCAAATTTGAATACTAATGATGAAGGAATGGGTTTACTATCTATATCAATGGAAAACTCATACCCTTGGGAACATTTTTCATTCACATAGTACCATCAAACTCTCACCATAAGTCTCTCAATTGTGAGCTTAAAGATGGCTCACCATGAAGGAAATAAAAGGAAGAAAAAGATGATGGAAAATGACACAAGAAACTACAGCTGAAGTTCTGCATGAGGAGTCATACAACACTCCCAAAAATCTACCAAGTATATATGTAGGTGGCAAACAATGCCTCGGTCAAAAGTGTGACCTTGCCAAAAGACCAAATTGCCCTCACCTCCTCATTAAACTACTACAACGCCACCACTTCTTCAAATGACCATTCCACCCTTATGAATAATATAAAAGACATCTAAAATAATTATTTTCAATTAAAAAAAATAACATGAAACCCAAAAATCCCGGCGTGGGACCCACACGGGTCGCTAGGGCCAAAAATCCAAAAACTGTCCAAATGGTTCCCGAAGCATATTGATTTATTCCAAACTCAACAAAACATCCCAAAACACTA
Organism: Cornus florida; assembly: GCF_030987335.1. Taxonomy (NCBI): domain Eukaryota; kingdom Viridiplantae; phylum Streptophyta; class Magnoliopsida; order Cornales; family Cornaceae; genus Cornus; species Cornus florida. The sequence goes on along the minus strand of NW_026775571.1, from coordinate 29,179,781 downwards.
TAAAACCTTCGTGACATGCAATCCTATGCATGGCATACAACTCGAGACAATGAAATGAATTAATATGCTAAAATGTGAAATGCTCAAAAAATCAGAAAAATGAGGGACATCACACCCACTTTATGTGCTATTTGCATGTTGCCTTCTATTTAGGTTGAGACAGACCTATAGTCCAGTGAGCGTCCTATAGTGTGTATCTATATATATACTAACTACTAGTTATTGTTGGATTGACTAGGATGTATACATGTATCGGGTCTCTGCTTGGATTGTAGTAGAGTAGAACTTGTTTGTGAGTCTGACCCTCCATTAATTTTCAGGTGTTCGTCAGGAGTAGAGGTTGTTCGTGCTGAGCAGGGATCAGTCTACTTCACTCTTCCAGATTATCTAGTTAGGAGTTCCTTTATGATTCAGTATTCTGATGTAGACAGTTATTGTTGTCATTTGTTCAGTTGGGATTTTCTAGGGATCCACAGAGTATGGATTCCCGAGTTGTATTATTTGGAGGATTAATTATATCAGAAGAGTTTATTTATTAATGAAAATTTATTCTGAGGATTTTAGTAATGGATTATTATTTTAGTTTCTTTCAGCAATTTATCTATTCTTATTTATCTATTTTGTACTATGTGTTCAATTATTACCGATTTGTTTTTTATATCCTCGGGTATTCGGCTGTTGTCCTGGCCAACCCGCATCCGGTAATCCGGGGGTATCACATTAGCTAACTATAACCTATCTTCGGTTGGCACAAATTATCTACCTATCTACTTCTAACTAATATTGCAATATAACTCGTCTTCCCTAAGCATAGACTATGAAAGAGTTGATTCATGAAAAACGTTTGAATACTATTGCATGATCTCCATTCTTATGTTCGACAGGGCTCCGCGAGATATCGTCCAATAAGAATGGGTTGAGAATAATTTATTAGCAGTTATATCTAAGACAAAGTAATAACTATTCAAAAACTATTAATTAATTAAACACCAATTGAGTTGGCTCAATTGCCCATCATCATACAATCAAAATATATAATATATTAAATTCCCAAACTATAGAGCAATCAAACCATTGTATTCGGATTCGAGCTACATCAATGCCCTAAGAGATGAATTAACTACTCATGACAACACAAGATATCATCTATGTTGTTGTGGTCTTCATCACCATAGACTACCAAAACTCCTTTTGGATCTTCTTCTCCAAAACCCTAAAAGCCGCCGTGAGAGAGAGATTAATAACTATGGAAGAGAGAGATTTTATGTGCCCTTCTCCTCTTCTTTTATAGTGGAGAACAAGTCACAATCCCCTTTGGATTGGTTTTACAGCTTTTGGTAAAATTGGGCCCATAAGGAAACAAAGAGGAGTCAAAATATATAATTCCCGCATGTATTTTTAACCTTCAGGACGTCAAAGCTCGAGCTCTGGAGTTAGGGCTCGAGCTTCACCTGCCAACAACTTGTTCTGACATTGTAATGTGATTTTGACCCATTTAGAGCATGAATCTTGAGATGTCTATTAGAGACAAAAACATCGGGTTTCGAGTCTTCTTTCTAGAGCCATTAAGTTTGTTCAATTTGGAATTTTGAGTCAAAAGTTATGCCCAAAATACTGAAGCAGCCCAGAATTTTCAACAATGCTCGAGCCCTGAGTGGTTGTGCTCGAGCTTTCTGAGTTGGGCTCGAGCTTTGGGAGCAAAAATTTTCCGAAATGTCTTTTTATTGTTGGTACTCGATCCTCTCTTCATGGTGCTCGATCCCAAGGTGTTGGGCTCGAGCTCTTGGGCTCTGGGAGGTGTTAACGGTTGATCCTTGAGGCTTGGCACGAGGTCCTGGGAGCTTGGATCAACTTTTCACATTTTGACGCATCATGTGCTCGAGCTCTTAGGCAAAGGCTCAAGCACCCAATGGTTGGGCTCGAGCTTTGAGGGTCAGGGCTCGAGCTTTCTTGCCTTTGGAATTTCTTGTCTTTTTCTACTAAGCTCGAACCATAAAACTGTGGCTCGAGCTCCTGAACTTGAAACTCCACAAAATTCACCATTTTGACTCTCGGCTTGCTTTGAATGACTGGCAACAACTTGATAAACTTCTTTATCATTCTTTTCATCATAAAAGCTTGGTTTTAATTGTTTCAGTGGGAAAGTACCTAAAAACACGAAATACACAGAAATAAGTCTAACAGTGGATAGAAGTATCACTTTAGGTCTTAACACACCAATATTTAGGGACTCGAATATACAATATTCAGCGTTCATCACACCCCCAAACTTACATATTGCTAGTGCCTTAGTAATACAGAACAAAAAAGCCGCTTTCGTGGGAATCACGGTTACTTTTAGCTTATGCAACAAGCCTTTAAACCCCTAAGTTACCCCTAGTGGATGAGTTGTAGTCTCGTGAGGGTTTCAGTGAAGATACCCACAAATTTCTCAAATCAGTGCCTTAATTGCATGGTAAGCTCATTCAAACCTATTTTCATATCATAATGTCCCAGCAATGCATCAGTTAATCAATTACAACAAGTGTAACAAGTTATATTAATCAGGGAAAATTTCAAACCTTCAATCTCAATTTAGTAACCATGGTCCCCATATGTCAGTTTAGTCATTTATTCAATAATCTCAATCCCTAAAATCCTTTTTATAGTGAACTCACAGTTTCAAACATGTGGCTTACTATCCATACTTATATCCATTCCATGTTCTCCCTCAATTTACTGGCAAACTTTTCAAATTTCAATTCCCAAGGTATTTTTTTTTTTTTCTTCAGGTATATATTTTTCAAAAAGGATACTGTGCAATGCTCAGGTCTATTAAGCTTTCTAAATTACCCATGTAACGAACTTTCAGCCAATGACTCCCAAACCAGACGGTTTTAGGGCATTAAGTGATAAAGCACCCCTCTGGACCTAATTATTCAAGTAATCTAAGCAACCTAAGCCCCTTATGTAACAAACTTTCAACTAATGACTCCCAAACCAGATGGTCTTAGGGCATTGGGTGTTAGAACACACCCCTAAGGACTTAATTGCTCAAGCAATCTAGGTATAGACCTGAACTTGACCATTTTTTACTTTTTTTCTTCACTTGTTTTTTCATTTTTTTTTTCTTTTTTCACATTGGTGAAGAATTTTTTTTTTTTTTTTCATTTATTGCATACATACCAATTCTTTCTTTCCTTTCTATATTTTTTTATACATTGGTTATCAAATTCACCTTCTCATCTCAATCTATCACAAAACAAAACAAGACTTCCAGTTTATACCCTACAGAATTCATGCATGTCTGAATATGTGCAAAGTGAAGTATTTCAAAGATAAAAATTATCAAACAATAATCATCCTGACAAAGTGGACCACAGGCCACCAACTGATTTCAAAAAATTTCAAAAATTCCTTTTCAATATAAATTTGGCATACAAGCCATCTTTAACCAATATCAGACTGCATATGGATATCACAACAATCAACATACTCAAATTATGCTTAAACAGTTAAATTGCATCCTCTTGTGCACAATATATCATTAACAAAATTTTAAAAGCACTGCCTTACCCCCAAACTTAAGATGCACATTGTCCTCAATGTGTGAAAACAGATGTAGGGTTAGAAAGATATTACCAAATACGCAGAACCAGCAAAGGTCATGAATTATAGCACAAAAGGGAAAAAATAGGTTTCTCACCCCCAAACTTGGTCCTGAGTACCTGACAAAACAATTACACTCCAACACACATCAGAGTACCAAGTATATGGAGTAAAACAGATATATATCATTATGCATAAGTCAAAAAAATTTATTTTTAGTCAAAACTAACCTAATCTAAAAATAAAAGAAAAATACACAAATAAACTAAAAACCTAGAAGACAAAAAAAAAAACTAAAGAAAAAGAAAATAAATCAAATCAAACTAAAGTACAAACCTACAAGTGCTAAGTTTAACGTCGATAGCTCGACAACATGCTAAGTTTAACGTCGTTAGCTCGACAATACACCACTCCCTAGTCTGTATCCAACAACTCAACTGTCTCCCTCATCCCAAAACCAGTCCTGTGGGTGATTATGAAATTCGAAACAAGAGGAACCAGTGTGGTTCCATCAAGGCCCAAGAAAGAATACTCAAACTTATCCGGTGGTGGCTTAGGCTCAAGTTTGTTAGAAGACTCACAAGAAGAACAAGGAGGACTCAAAATCAAAGGAGGAGGATCTTTTGTTAGAAAGATAGTGACTGAATCCTCATCAATGACATCAATAAAGAAGCACTCATCTTTCTCTGAGGAATATGGAATAGCATTGAAGATGTTTAATTTGAGCTTCATATTTCCAAAAGAAATATCCATAACCCAGTCCTACAGTTAATGTTGGCATTCGCTGTAACTAAGAATGGACGACTAAGGATTATAGGAATATATCTATTGGGATCGTGAACAGGTTCTGTATCCAGGACAAGAAAGTTAACCGAAAAATAAAACTTGTCCACTTTAATGAGAACATCTTCAATTATCCCACGTGGTTGCTTCGTAGATCAATGAGCAAGTTGCAACACCATTGACATGGGTTTAAGCTCTCCCAAGCCTAATTGCTAATACACCGAGAAAGGAAGAAGATTAACACTTGCTCCAAGATCAAGAAGTGTTTGATCTATCATATTATTTCCAATGATGCACGAAATGGTAGGAGCACCAAGATCTTTGAACTTAGGAGGAGTGTTATGCTGAATGATTGCACTGACTTGCTCAGTGAGATAGATTTTCTTAGAGACTTGGCTTTTTTATTTTCTCTTTTGAGTGCACAAGTCTTTCATAAATTTAGCATAGGCGGGGATTTGATTGATAGCATCTAGGAGAGGAATATTGACTTTTACCTGTTTAAAGACATCTATCATGTCTTGAATTTTCTCTCCTTGCTTACCAAAGTAAGAGGGTCCCTTGAGATGTTCAGGAAAAGGTGCCTTTGGCTCATAAGCTGTCTCAAGGTTGGGAGTAGATGAAGAAGTGACTTCACCTTCAACTCCTTTAGAGCTTGATGGATTAGAATGTGAGGGAACATCTGTGGGATGTAGAATTGGAAGAATGGGATTGATAGGAATCCTACGCCTCTCTTTTTCTACCTTTTTTTCCTCAACTTGATTATCAATGATCTTTCCACTCCTCAAAGTAGTGAAGGCATTAACTTGCTTATGACGAGTACCTGAAGGAATAGTCTCATCAATCATGTAAGTTTGCCTGACTATATTTACAATTGGCTAACTAGGCAGTTTTCCTTCCTCTCTTTGAGTCAACACTTTAACTATTTGCCCACATTGAGTCTCTATCTTGGCTATAGATTGGGAATGGGAATGTACTAATTAAGCGGTGGAATTAAAGTCATTAATTGCAGCCAAAACCTTATCTTCAAACTCAAATGAGTACCTAGGAGGAGGAGGATCTAGATTAATTGGTTCCTAAATTGAGGAGGACAGTAGATGGAAGATTGATTGAAATAATTATTTAGCAAAGGATTGGATGAATTATGGTACTGTCTCTGAGATTGGGGAACAATATTGCCTTGGCTTTGATTCTGCCATGATATATTGGAATGATCTCTCCAGCCAAGGTTATAAGTATTGGAATTTAGATTGTAACCTAAACTGGAGAATGCAACATTGGTTTGTGCTTGTGGAATTTCAAAAGATTGCCCCATGATAGGACAACTATTAGCATAATGAGATGGACTAGCGCAAATAGAACACACCTCCTTTGGCAAAGAGGAGTGCTGAGAAGAACTAAAAGTATTAACAGCTGACAAAACTTGGTCAAACTTTCGATTCAACACTTCTATTTGAGTGGCTATCTCTCCAGTTTTCTTACCCTCATACCAACTTTCAACCTGATGGATACCAGGAGTGGACCTAGACCTAGAGGAAGAAGCATGTTGAACAGAATTTTCACTTAGGGCCTCAAACAGTTCCCAAGCATCATCTGGGCTCTTATGCAGGAAACCACCATTACTAGAAGCATCTACTATGTTCCTATGTGGATCATGTAATCCATCATAGAAGATTTGCACCAAATGTCATTTAGCAATATCATGGTGTGGACACTTTCTCAGAAGATCATTGTATCTCTCCCAAGTATCATGAAGTTTTTCACTTGGGATTTGGGAGAACGCCATAATCTCTCTTCTCATTTGTGTGGTTTTACCCACAGTATAGCATTTTTTTAAGAACTCTTGTTGCAACTTATCCCATGTGTTTATGGAATTATGAGACAGGGAGTGCAACCAAGTTCTAGCTTTGTCCTTGAGAGAAAATTAGAAGAGTCTCATCCTAAAAGTATCATCAGAGAGAGTAGACAACTTGGTAGTTGAACACAATTCTAGAAATTCATCTATGTTCTTATAGGGATCATCAGTAGCAAACTCATGGAAAGTTGGAAGCATTTGGATCATAGCTGGCTTGATCTCAAAGTGGGTTACATCAGATTATGGAAATTGAAAGCAACAAGGGGATGTATATGAGGTGGGAATGAAGTGATCCCTCAATTGTGGTTGTGGTGGAAGAACAGATGTTTGTGGCACATGTGCCCCATTTGTATTATCACCATTATTAGCCATATCTAATTTAGAGAATTCTCCTAACAATTTAAGCTAAGTTCAATGGTAACAAGTAGTAATAAAAATAAAAATTTTAATTGAAGAAAAACAACAAAAACTCACAAAAGGTCCTAAAACCGAAGCTTCTATTCCTTAGGCATCTTTGTCCTTGCTGCTAGATTCCTGCACTTGAAAAAAAATAATAATAATAAGGTGAGATATCAGAAAGTTCTAAAACTATAAATTAAACTAAACTATAATTAATCTCTAACTCAACGAAACCGTGACACATTCCCCGGCAACGGCGCCAAAAATTGATGTGAGTTTTTATTTATCAATAATAAAATACCACTCATAATAGAACGAATCCTTATAGGATAGGGCTATGTTGAGGGTGTTGAACCTTAAGGACTATGGTGGTTTATCAAGTCTTCAATTAATACTATTTTAATTTAGAAAAAGGATTTGATTTGTTGTGTTGTGCTGCAATTCAATAACATAAAAGAAAATAAACGGAATAAAAAAAATGAAATCAAGAGAAGAAATACTTAGGGATTGACTTCACCACGAACCTCATACTATGGTCAACTGTTCAACCTTGGGATTTCAACAATTATGCATTATATAGAATTAAACTCAATAACATTCATTTAATTCAGTTTTAAAGAAAAATGTTTCATTAAACTTAACTAACTATAACCTATCTTCGGTTAGCACAAGTTATCTACCTATCTACTTCTAACTAATGTTGTAGTATAACTCGTCTTCCCTAGGCATAGACTATGAAAGAGTTGATTCATGAAAAACGTTTGAACATCATTGCATGATCTCCGTTCTTATGTCTGACAGGACTCCGCCAGATATCGTCCAATAAGAATTGGTTGAGAATAATTTATTAGCAGTTATATCTAAGACAAGGTAATAATTATTCAAAAACTATTAATTAATTAAACATCAATTAAGTTGGCTCAATTACCCATAATCATACAATCAAAATACATAATATATTAAATTCCCAAAGTACATAACAATCAAACCATAGAATTCAGATTCGGGCTACATCAATGCCCTAAGAGAAGAATTAGCTACTCATGACGACACAAGATATCATTTGTATTGTTGTGGTCTTCATTACCATGGACTGCCAAAACTCCTTTTGGATCTTCTTCTTCAAAACCCTAAAAGCCACCGTGAGAGAGAGATTAATAACTATGGATGAGAGAGATTTTCTGTGGCCTTCTCCTCTTCTTTTATAGTGGAAAACAAGTCACAATCCCCTTTGGATTGGTTTTACAGCTTTTGGTAACAATTGGGCCCATAAGGAAACAAAGAGGAGTCAAAATATATAATTCCCACGTGTATTTTTAACCTTTAGGATGTCAAAGCTCAAGCTCTGGAATTAGGGCTCGAGCTTCACCTACCAGCAACTTATTCTGATGTTGTAATACGATTTTGACCCATTTAAAGCACGAATCTTGATATGGCTATTAGAGACAAAAACATTGGTCTTCAAGTCTTCTTTCCATAGCCACTAAGTTTGCTCAATTTGAAATTTTGAGTCAAAAGTTATGCCCAAAATACTGAAGCAAGTCCAGAGTTTTCAACAATGCTCGAGCCTTGAGTGGTTGCGCTCGAGCTTTCTAAGTTGGGCTCGAGCTTTGAAGCTTAGGCTCAAGCTCTGGGAGCAAATTTTGTCCGAAACGTCTTTTTATTGATGGTGCTTGATCCCAAGGTGTTGAGCTCGAGCTTTGGGGCTCTGGGAGGTGTTAGTGCTCGATCCCTGAGGCTTGGCAAGAGGTCCTAGGAGCTTGGATCAACTTTTCATATTCCGACACATCATGTGCTCGAGCTCTTAGGCAAAGGCTCGAGCACCCTATGGTTGGGCTCGAGCTTTGAGGGTCAGGGCCCGAGCTTTCTTGCCTTTGAAATTTCTTGTCTTTTTTTGCTGAGTTCGAACTATAGAACTGAGGCTCGAGCTCCTGAACTTGAAACTCCCCAAAATTCACTATTTTGACTCTCGGCTTGCTTTGAATGAGCGACAACGACTTGATAAACTTCTTTATCATTCTTTTCATTATAAAAGTCCGGTTTTAACCATTTCTTTGGGAAAGTACCTAAAAACACAAAATACACAGAAATCTGTCTAACAATGGATAGAAGTATCATTTTGGGTCTTAATATGCGTATATTTAGGGGCTCAAATATGCAATATTCAGCACTCATCAACTAGCCACCGGATCAGAGATCACCGGCTCACTCCTTATTCGCATGAAGAAGACTCGGGGGGATTTCCCAATGCTTACAGCAAAGCGACAAGGTAGTTCTTTCAAATGGTTGCTTTTGACTCATCCTTGAGTTGTTATAACAAGAAGGCAAAATAGCCAACTTACACATCGAATAATTTCAACAAAGCCACAAGGAAGAAAAGAAGTTTGTTTGTTGTTTGAGTAAGGCTTAAGTTGCCTGTTACAAGGAAGCCATTACGTGGATTTCCTTATTTGTCCATCATATGTACTTGGTTTTACCTATACTCAATGGAAGAATAGTGGATGGTTGCTAGGTTCATTAAAGCACTTCTGTAAAAGGACTATCAGCTCCGTTAAAAGAAGGATGTGGATAAATGGAAGGAAGAGAGAAAAAAAGAAAAAGAATATCAATGATATATGAGTCCAATATGTAAGGTCTATGAATTATCTTATAAAAGGCAGTGTAATAAAGCATCAATACTGTGATTCATCCATAATTAAATGAAATTGTTCGTTAGAGAGAATCTCAGCAATGAACTGAAATGGATCGCTGGTAGACATAACTAAGTGAATTAAGCTGTTATCCGATAGCATTATATCCCAATTGAGCTAGTAGGCTTTAAAAGCTCTCATTCTTGACAAGATGACCTTGCATGCTTAATAACAAACCTTTTACTGAGTAGCCGGGATTCTAACCTCGTTAAGCATTGAATTCTCGCGCCGAAAAGTGAAGGTCCACACAATAGTAAAAAAAAAATTACAAAAGCAAATAAAATGAGCGCTCTCACCAAAGGTGGAAGTAGGGAAATGATTAGATGAGACTTGTATTGATTTGTAACCTAGTTGATTTGAGCTTGTAAGTCCTTAGGGATGTCTTTACACCTAATGCCCTAAATTCATCCGGTTTGGGAGTCATTGACCTAACGCTCGTTAAATGGATCTTCTAGAAAGCTTAAGAGATCACTACATTGAACTATACTCTTGTCTTTAATCCCATAAATAAATAAATAAAGAGTGAAAAAGAAATAAAAAGAGAGCATGTAAGAAATAAATTGAATAAAGAAGTTCATTCTTTGTCTTAATGATTAATACTACATTTGTGTGCTAGCTTGAGACCGGTTGCGCCCATTTCATTGATTTGCTAAGATAACAACATATTTGATGCTGGTTCATTTAAAAAGGATGCTAGAGTTGTTTTGATTTGTATGATCATCTTGCTTGATGTGTGGAGGACCATAGTTGCTTGTTTGTTGTTGAAATTTTGTAAAATTGATTAGAGGTGATTGAAAAATTTTCATACCTGAGGTAGTTTTCTTTCAATGCTTATTTGGAATATTGGTGCCTCTTAAGTGAGAAAGAGCTTAATGTTTGTGGGTATCATTTTTGGAAACCCTCACGAGACTTCACTCGTCCACTAGGGGTAACCTAGGGGTTTAAAAGGCTTATTGCATATGCTAAATGTAACTGTATTCCTTACGAAAGTGGTGTTATCCTTTTATTACTTTCTAGTTTGTAGTATGTATAGTTGTGATGACCTTGGATTTTTACAAAACCCAGTGTGTCATGTGATGACCCGAAACGGATCCAGAAATGTGGAAGCAAAAACATAGACAAGTTTTTAGAGATGTACGTCATCTCTAAGACATAAGAATGGCCTTCCAAGGAGTTTCAAAACTCAACGGAAGCAAAACGCAGACAAGGGTATCAAAACTCTACGAGAGAAGGGCCAAGGGTAAAATTACCATTTTACCCTAAAAGGAAAGAATTTAACTTCCAACAAGTCATATGAGATAAAAAAAAAAAAATACCCAAAAACATCCTTTGGTAACTTCACATGAAGTCCCGAGGCTAAGAGAAGAGAAAACCCAAAAGAACCCTATCCCGGTTCGAACCAAATTCTGACACCCTCTCAATAAAACAAGGATATATCGAGTTAGGAGAATAATCTAAAGTTGAAATTGGTACCATTAGAAATCTTACTCCGATGCGGTCTGTTTAGACTCACGAACAGACTAATTCGGAGTTAAAACAAGAAAGTCATAACAATTTTAAAATGGAAGGTCAAAACTAAACCTGCAGGAAAAAAAGTTCTGGAGGACCTGAACCGGTTGAGCACCCCTGAACTGGTTCAACATGGACAAAACATCCATGTTGGACCCAAAAATACACCTTGAACCAGTTTAGCCCCTCTGAACCGGTTCCACCAAACCTGATGGCAAAAAAAACAGCAGAAAAACAGAAAAATGGAACCGACGCGGGGTTTTCGAGACCAAGACGACATTTTTTGGAAAAACGCCGTGAAACCCCCCCCCCCCCCCCCCCCAAAAAAAAGAATCCCATTTTCCAAGCGGCTATGTCAAGGCCGGAATTCATTTCTCAAAGGAAAAACCCCAAAATGCCCCTAAACCAGAGTTTGCAAAGAAAATGCAAAATGAGTCCATAGGAGTCTCATTTCACCAAGGAAAGGGTTTTGCCCGAAAACAATCATGCATGCAAACGTAACTTACCTATTAGGATGCTCTACAATGATTCACGGCTTAAAAATACCACCGATGCAAAATATGACATATCCAAACCCCAATGCGTGAAAAATTCTCTTTAAAGGCAAAACATGCAACAATCGGACCTAAATAAAATCAAAAGACCGTTTAGCCCTTGGCCACGCTTCATGCATATTAAATGAGTCCTAGTGAATGTGCTCGTGCACACTTTGCACCACCCGATTTGAAAATAGACCCTTAAAGCCTCTCATTTTCCTATTTTTGCCCAAAAATGCAATATATGAAACCAAAATGCAAAATTAAGAACAAAATGGTGTTTGGCCCTTAGCCACATCTTATACATGGTAAATGAATGCCAAATGTAAATTTTCATACACAATGCACGCTCCGGTGCAAAAATGACATGCTAAAACCTTTATTTTTCATATTATTCACATTAAAAGCAAAATTCTACATTTATTACATTCATGTGATTTTAAATAAATTTTGGCCCTTGGCCTCATATTATATACATGAAATAAATGTAAAAAAATGTGCTTATACACACATTACAAGTTTCAAGGCAAAAACGACATTTTGGCCTAATTATACATTACAACTTGAAAAGGCAAAACGATGAATGCTAACACTTGAATGCTCGTTAAAATACATCAAATCACATCAAAATATATAAGGTGACCTAGGGATGTTATGCATCCCAAACCAAGGTATCCGTACCTGAAAAATAACTCAATAACTTAGGGTGAGTAAACAAGTTACTCATAGGAAGAAGTGCATACGTATACCTTAAAGTTTCAAATGCTATGCAAGTTCAACATAGATCATCACAAGGGATCATTCCTCTTAACGTCTATGTTTCAAGGTGAACTAAGGGATCATCTCAAGCTACTCATGCAATTGAAATGAACTATAACATACAAGTATACATACTCAAATATACAAAACAATGTTGAAACACAATGCACGACATACAAGCATACACTTTTTAGTATACTAAACCATATTAAAACAAGTTATGCAATGTCTAAGCATATATACACAAGTATACAATTAATATGGAAAACTCGTAAATCAAATATACAAGTACAAGTATACTAAGCTAAATGAATTACGAATAAGACAAGTATACACGGCACAAGTATACTAACTGAAATTTAGACACACGGAACAAATATGCAAGTTCAAGTATACCAAATGAGGTTTAAATAAACGAAGCAAATATACAAGTTCTATGCTAAATGAGATTTTAAAACACAAATAAGTACACAAGTTCAAGTATACTAAATGAGATTTAAATATGCAAGGCAATCACCAATTCATAAGTTACAAGTAATATATGATTAACTACTTGGAATTTAATGTGAAATCAAATAGTGGAAAGACTAGGATACTTAGTCACAGACCAATCAAGTTATTCTGGGTAATTACGACCCACAAGGTACTACCTAGTGCGCGCATGTATAAGTTATTCTGGGCAATTACGACCCACAAGGTACTACCTATTGCGCACTTCATATGACTTATGAAACTATTGTCTCCGTACTAGAGCCAAACTCTAGCCATCACATGTATATTGTCCTTACAAGCCTTCCAAAATCAATAAGTTCAAAACTTATGCAAAATCAATAAGTTAGACCAAATTTATACAAAATTAAGTAATGCATAAAAACCATCTTCCATGCACACATAAGGTTGAATCCACACAAACCATGTCCTAGATTCAAGTCTAAATGATATATGACTAGTCCAGTCCTCAATATACAATTTATACACAAAACAAGAATATTTTATAACAATTGAGCCAAATTACCATCCTAAGCTACAAGTACTAAATAAGCTACAATTTAGTAACTAACTTTCAAGGTAATCAATTGTAATATTCTAAACAAGCTATATACCTATGCAAGGTATATTTAAACAAGCTTTGCAAAACAATGATATCATATATTATGCTAAGTCCAATTACCTTTTTAAAAGGCCACAAGTACTAATTTTATGCAAGTTTAGTATTATGCTCACAAGGTAACCAAATATACTATATTTCAAGATATTATCATCCTAACATGAAAAGTCTCTAAAATCAAATAATTTGGTAAATGAAACAATTTACCTACGGCAAGATATACGTACTTCCAAGGCTTTGAATTATCAAACAAGTTATACAATGCATATATACTATAATTCCTCAAGCCATATATATATATATATATATATATATATATATATATGCTAAGTATGCCTCTAAATCATGAATTTAGCTACACAATATATATATAGACTACAATTTGGCAAGCTATACAATATATATACACCAAATATGCTTTTAAATCACTAAACCATAAGTTATTTCAAGGATTTACAACCTATATACAAGACTATGGTTTAGTAAGTATGTAAACAATATATATTAAGCTCCCAAAACACCTAAACACTAAGAAAATAAACATACAACAACCCATACCTCAATTTGAGATGAGATCTCAAATCCCACCGAAATGAAACCTTTCCGAATGCGACACCACTTCGAGGTTTAGTCGGGGACAACAAGGTGAACCTTAAAGCCTTAGGCGGCAACACCAAAATCCAAACTTGACTTCAACCCTAAACTCGAAAAATGGCTAAAACAAGATTCCAATTGGTTGGAATCGAAGGTCTCGCCAAGGCCGACATTAAAGCCGAAGACATCGTCGAAAAAATCCAAGAGGAGAAGGTCCAAAAGAGAGGAAGAAGGGTGGCAGCCCTTTGGGCTGCCATGGCTTTTGGCCAATAGAGGGAGGAGATGAAATGAAATATCTCACTCACCCCCTATTTATAGAAAAACTCAAAAAGTCACCCGAACGGGTCCCGCCCGGCCCGAAAAAGTGGAATTTGCGCAGACGCGCTCAAACGGTAAAACACCGGAATAAAAAAGAATTGAAATGAGAAAAAATGAATAACGAAAGAAACGATGTCGAAAGCTGAGTCCCGAGTAGAGAGATATACCCCGAGCAAGTTCGGCGGCAACCGGGGTCAAAAACCCAAAAACTGAGGAGATCGACCGCAAGAGAATTCTAGGAGTACATGAGTTGACGAATGTGAAAATGAGTCCCGTACGAGGATCCAAGCTCCAAGGAGACACTTTCTAATTAACTTTCATTAATTGCATAAAGGCCCCTACACAAAAGGATAACTACGCAAGTGACCCAAATGAAAATATCTTCCAAAAGATATTTTCTTAAAAAACCCCAAATCAAAATATCTTGAAAAGATATTTATGAAAAACACTCCAAGAAATGAAAATATTTCTGAAGAATCTTTTTATCCACGCCCCTACGGGAAAAAGAAACAACCGGCAAGCTTTTCTCCAAAAGTAAAGCTACTCATTTCAAGGAAACCAATAAGAATGAAAGCACGTGAAGTCAAAAATCAACTCCGACCACGAAGAGTGAGGTTACGCGAAAGGAAATTTCAACGAAAAAAATTAATCCGTAAAAATGGAGAAAAAGGAAAGGAAGGAAAATGACCAGGTCATTGCAATAGTTGTTCATTTATTTGTTTTCTTTCCATAGTTCATTGCTAGGGACTAGCAATATCTAAGTTTGGGGGTATGATAAGTGCTCAAATATTGCACATTTTAGCACCTAAGGTAGGGTATTTTAATTCATTCATCTATCTTACTTTCTCGTTTTAGTTCTAATTCTTATTTTTGTCTATTTCAGGTCAATAAGGTTCAAACGGGCTAAAAACAGCCTATTAAGCCCTTTTTGGAATAAAGAAGAAAATCTGGAAAAAGTCTTAAAATTTGTCTTGGAGCAGTCTCGATCAATTGAAGATTAATCCACGATCGATCGAAGGTTAGCGATCCTTTAAAGCCACGTCAGCAAAGGGATAAGACTGCCACCTCATCATTCGACCAAATTGGCAATCGATCAAAACTTTTGGCAATCGATCGTAGTGCCACGTTAGCGCCAGCTAAGCAGATAAAGTTGCCAGTTGTTAAGATAAGCATGCCACATCATTCACGATCGATCGAAGTACTTAACAATCCATTGAAGACCCTGACGATCGATCAAAATCTTGTTGGCAGTAAGCTGTTTAATTCTCGAGCGAGCCCGAATTCGACCTAACTTTTGGCTACGGGATTAGACCAATGAAAAGGCTATTTTCTGACTTGTTCACTACACAGAGGGGCTTGTATTTAAATCAAATTGAACCAATTATATGGGGTTTGAAGTTTTTTTCTAACTTTTGTGACATTTTACATAGCTAGACATAGTTTCTCTCTCTATAGATTAGGGTTTTTGAGCAAGAGAAGAGGCAAGAAAGGAGTAAGAAGATGAAATCAACCATGAAGATAGCCCTTGAGGGTTGTAAGACAACATCCATGAGTGGCTAGATCCTCCTCTTGGGGCTTGGAAGAACCCCTAGGCTTGCCTTCTAAACTCTAGTTATTGACCTATTTGCGGACTTTTGTTGTAAATAATGTATTGACATTGTGATTTAATAAATCTTGTAATTTGCATGATTCAATTCTTCTAATTAATCTTCCAATTTGTATACATGTCTATGTGTGATAAAATGGATGGTTATGTCTCTACATTAGATTCAATAAATTTGATGCATATCTACGTGTGTTTGAATTGTGAATCTAGTAATGGTCATGCATAGTGCTTATTGGTTACACTTGTGATTGATTTGATGGGTTATGCTTGTGCTTGATGGATTGTTCTACAACCTTAGTTAATTAGCCTAATTTCTTTGTCATTAGTATAATTGTAGTGTAATTGCATTTAAATTCCAAGATAGGTAGACAATCCATGATTGAATTTGATGATCCATACTTATTGTCACAAGATGTACATTTCTCTACATTGATGTGTGCTACAATTGTGGGTTTATTGAATGGTTAATGTCTTTACTTGATGGGTTGTGCTACACACTAGTCTAAGTTGACAACTCACACTTGTTTAGTCATCCATGCTCATTGTTTCAATTGTTAGCACACACTTTGTGATGACCCTGTAGGTGGGTGTGCCGTGGGCGGGTTCGAGATACTGACAGGCTACCACACTGGCGAGCTACGGGTGCACAATCCCACATCGCCTAGGAAAGGGAAAGGTGAAGTGCTTATATGTATGTGTGTCATTCCAATTGGTATGAGACCTTTTGGGGTAAAGCCCAAGAGCAAAACCGTGTGGGCTCAGCCCAAAGCGGACAATATCATAGTATGTGGTGGAGTGGGTTGTTACAAATGGTATCAGAGCCTGACCCAGCCGGAAGTGTGCCGATGGGGACGTCGGGCCTCCAAGGGGGGTGGATTGTGATGACCCTGTGGGTGGGTGTGCCGTGGGCGGGTGCGAGACACTGATAGGCTATCACACTGGTGAGTTACGGGTGCACAATCTCACATCGCCTGGGAAAAGGGAAAGGTGAAGTGCTTATATGTAGGTGTGTCACTCCAATTGGCATGAAGCCTTTTGGGATAAAGCCCAAGAGCAAAACTGTGCGGGCTCAGTCCCAAAGCGGACAATATCATACCATGTGGTGGAGTGGGTCGTTACACACTTGGTTTACAACATTGAATTTCCCCAAAATTGTCAAAGAGTAGTGGTTTAGAAGAAGAGCTTAGCGGTGATTCCAATACCCTAAGATCTCTCTCATATTCTCTCACCTTAATCAATTTTAGCTTGTTTTTTACATTGCATGCTTTCAAATCAATAGTAGTTTAATTAAACCAAGCAAACCCCTCTCTTGATCATTCGACCTATTAATCCGAATTTAATTCCGAATACGCTTGCGGTCTCTTAGGACGATCCCTACTCTCTATGCTACATTATTAGTAATAGTAGTAGTGATTTTATAAATTTAAATTTGACCGAAAAGGCTTCTTAAACCACACTCCTAATTTGACGGTTGTGATGAGACCGTGTCACTATCCATGAATTAAAAGGAAACTATTTTAATGAATTTATAACCATACATTTTTTCAAAGATTTTGTCTTTTATAAAAATAATGACAAATTTGATATTCATAAAGTTTCTTAAACATACTAGCCGTCCCTTCTATTTTCTTTCTTTCCCTTCCAACATTTCATTATACCAAATTGACTCTAAGGTTATGGTAGTAGCACTTCTGCCCCTTATCCCTCATCTGCATAAAATCACTCCGTTTTGTTAGATGGAAATATTAAGAAAATAAAAAATTTCTGAACACTTAAGAAGTTTGGTTAGTAGGAAAAAAAGTTTTTTGATGGAAAATTACTTTTCATAACCACCTAATTTTTTCATAATTTTTTTCTAAAACAAAACACAATTTTTTTTTTTTGATTTATTGAGAAAGTTTTATGAAAAGTAATAAGTTTCATACAATTCAAATTATAAAATGTCATTTATTTTTTGAAATTTTTTCATATTAATTAAATATATGATAAAAAAATTATTTTCTTTTCATCCATTTCAATTTTATTTAATTTCACTTTTCATTTTCATTATTAATTTTCATTTAACCAAACAGAGGTTTAAGTGACAAAATTGCCCATACTAAGGTTATGGTATTAACACTTCTACCCCTTCCCTCATCTGCAAAAAAATCATTCTGTTTGGTTAGATGAAAATATCAAGAAAATAGAAAATTTCCGAACACATTAGAAGTTTGGTTAGCAGGAAAATAATTTTTTTGATGAAAAATTACTTTTCATAACTACTTAATTTTTTCATAATTTTTTTTCCTAAAAACAAACACAATATATATATATTTGATTTATTGAGAAAATTTTATGAAGTTATCATAATCTCCTTTCCTTTGTAATAAGTTTCATGCTATTCAAATTATAAAATGTTAATTTTTGGAATTTTTTTTCATGTTAATTAAATACACAATAAAAAAGGGAGGCGATATTCGTACTCCACTTTTCTCTATTTGCACTACACTCTTAAATTAAATGACAATTCTAACCTTAACTTTACAAATAAATGATTTATATTTTAAATGACACAACTGTAAGATCTCTTACAATTATCTAATCTTTAATATTTTAAGTCTCTTTTGAATAAAAAAAAGGAAAAGAAAAAAAGTTGAATAACACTTTGTTTACAGGAACAGAAAAAAAAAAAAAAAATGTTGAATAAATTGCCTTTTTTGACCGTACCAAAAAAAAAAAAAAAATGTAACCATTGTAAAAAATTATCTCTTTTGACAGAAAAAAAACCCAAAAAAACTAATTTATTAAAGAAATTATCTCTTTTGTCAAGATCAAAACAAAAAAAGTACAAAAAAAGAAGATTCAAAAAATATATATCTCTATTGAATAAATATCTCTTTCGATAAGTCCCAAAAAAAAATATTTATTGAATAAATTATTTCTTTTGACGGGACCCTTAAAATATCACCCAAAAATAGTTGCCTCTTTCCACAAGACTGAAAAAAGAAATTAACTTTGTTGAATAAATAATTTGTTTTGATTGCACAAAAAAAGAAGAAGTTATTATTGAATAAATTATCCCTTTTAACATCCACTTTGGATATGACCCAACAATTTACTCACTGGATTTTGGAGCTTAATAAGCCCAAGGTTTGGGGTTCGAGTCCCGCTGAGTGTTCTTTATGGCTAGCCTCCGCTGCCCTACAGTGACTTACCCGGTTGAGGTGGGGAGGTGCCCTTCCGGGTTCTCGGAGATTAGTCGGGTTGTTGAGGGGGCCTAAGGGTTCGTGCCATCCCAGACACTCCGGGTTAACTAAAAAAAAAATAAAAAAATTATCAAAAAAAATATTTAATGAACTAAAGAAGGTAAAAAAAAAAAAAAAAAGTTAAAGTTGTATAAAAGGGTAGTTATGTTATTATGAAATAAGGAATATTGTATTAATGAATTGAATGGAGTTCTTGTCATTTCCTTTAAAAGAAGAAAAAAAAAAGGTAAATATAGTATAATTGATAAAAAGTGGACTGATCCACTGATTTCCCTCACGCTCACTGATATGGCACAATGGTTTACTCGCTGGACTTTGGAGTTTATTAAGCCCAAGGTTTGGGGTTCGAGTCCAACTGAGTGTTCTTTGTGGTTAGTCTCCGCTACTCCTGCAGTGACTTATTCGATCCGGGTGAGGAGGTGCCCTTCCGAATCAACGGGAATTAATCGGGTTGTTGAGGGGCCCTAAGGGTTCATGCCATCACGAACACCTCAGGTTAACCTAAAAAAAAAAAAAAAATTATATAATTTTCATCCCTTTAATTTTCATCCAATAAAAAACAGAGGCTTAAGTGACAAAATTGCCCATACTTATGTCTAATCAAACTCCTTTCCTTTCTTAATCACTCTTCCATCTGTCTCCAACCTTGTCATCTTCTCATTTTCCCACAAAATCCTCCCTCCAGCTCTCTCCCTTCACTCTTCCCTCTCATCGCCTTCATATTTCAAAACCTCCCGTCACCCCCCAAAGGAAAAAAAAGAAAAACCCTAGAACCACAGTAGTTGGCTATGGCGACGAAGGCACCCAATTTAGAGTGTCGAATGTACGAAGCTAAGCTCCCGGAGGTGGACACGCCGGTGATGATTCGGGTCAACAACATCGGCGACGTGTGCACGTATGTCTCTCTCCTTGAATACAACAACATCGAGGGAATGATCCTCTTATCGGATCTCTCTCGGCGGCGGGTACGGAGCGTCGGAAGCTTGATCAAGGTTGGTCGAATCGAGCCAGCAATGGTTCTTCGGGTCAATCCGGAAAAAGGGTACATCGATCTCAGCAAGAGGAGGCTCTCGGAAGGGGATATTCAGGCGTGTGAGGAAAGGTATAGTAAAAGCAAGCTAGTTCACTCGATCATGCAACACGTCGCTCAGACTGCAAACGTCGATCTTGAGGTACTTTGGGGTTTGTCTGCTCATGATATGCGTTCCCTTTAAGCTATGTTTGTTTTAGTGGAATATGCGACCATTTTCCCGGTAAAGACTTAATTATATAAATATATGGAGAAATGATATTTGCACTGCACAGAAAGGTAGTGACACAATTGTTTCTCAAATATACGATAGAATATTTGATCAAATTGTTTCTAAAAGACACAACTGTGATAGAATATTTGATGCCAAATCGCCAGTCGTTACCGTGCTGCAGCATAGTTTGAACTATAGTAACAATAGTGCCTCAAACCCTAGCAATACAAGATTATATGGTTGGCTGTACTACCAAACATAAATTCAATTGAAAATAGAAAAGTTGCTTAAAGTAATTACAAAATTGCTAAAAGGGCAGCAATTGCCCGAAAATCTGGTCTGTGTTTTCCTTCCCCTATTTCTTTCCTATTTCGGGTGCTCCCAATATTTATAGGAAATCTTCACCTAGTTCCATAGCTGCATCACTCTCCCCGAAGTTGTTGAAATCATCTTTAGAAGAATGAGTTGTATGGAATTAAATGATTTACTATTTCTTTTGAATACTAAAAGGCAAGAAATTTGATTAATGATTCAGGGACATAGTGCAAAGAACATTACCAACTATGGAACAGATAGAACAGATCTACAGCGATATTATTTTGAATATACACTAGGATCTTTAGCTAGAATAACTTCGCCAATTTACTCCTAAGAGCCCACCTGCTAAATGGTGTGTATACACACCAGTAGCCTCTCAATGCACAGACACAGAGACAACCAAGAAATTACGAGTTGCTGACTACCATTCCTGAATATCTTCAACAATAGCTTTCACCATCACTGGAGACACAACTTGATCATTCACTTATTTTTTTTTTTTTTTGATAAGTAAAAATAACATAAAAAAGGCGTTCAAAAGGGAAACGCGTCCCAATTACAAAAGTGGAACCGGGACTAAGGCCCCAAAGAATCCAAGAAAGTAATTAAATCGTCAGAAGAAGAACAAAAGCTCCCATTCACATAATTGAAAAGAGAACGAAGAATGTAAAGTTTGACCATTGCCGTAGGCGACTCTTTCCCTTCGAACATTCTGCTATTGATCATTCACTTATTTGATTACCACCTCCGCATCTCCCTCAAAAATAACCTTATCAAATTCCCTTTCCAAGACAGTAAGCTTTGACTTTCGCAGAACCATGGCTTCATCTGTGGTAGGGTCTATAGCCAATGTAAAAAAGAATTTGGCTCCGTGGATAACAGTTCCCATATCATCTCGAATCACCATACGACCTCCAACTTCTCGAGAAGGGGCATGAAAAGGTGCATTAACCTGAAAAAAATATATTGGGGGAGGTCTCCAACCCAACCTACTACATTGAGAATCAGAGAAAGAAACCCATTGAACTGATTGAGATGGAGATGTCAAGGAGGCTTCAACAAACTCCCAAAACTGAAGTTCAGCATTGTACGCTATAACTTTTGCATTCCACCAATGCTTCTGAAAGACCCATTCATTTCTAGCTTTCCATAACGGCCAGCACATGGATGCAGTCATATCTTTCAAAATTCAACTATTTGTGTTATTATCCCATTGATCCATCCGTGTCCTCAACCACCTGTCCCATTGACCATTGGCCACGCTTAGATCCCCAATTCTCAGTGAGGAGATTTTCCATACTTGCACTGCTCTGGAACACCTCAAGTGATTGGCTTAAATAACATCCGATGTGTGAATAAGTGAATCAATCATTAATCTTTTTAATCACCTTGCATAGACCAATCATTCTGACCGCTAAACACATATCAATAAGCAAAGAAGATCATCTACTCAATGCATCAGCTACATGATTGATTGTACTAGCTTAAAAGTGAATTGTTGCAAGTTACTCATTTTATGTTGGCTATTGAGGTACCCAGTACTTTATTATCTGAATGCAATATGAATTCCTTATAAGTACGGTAGTGTCACCAATGTCGGAAGTATTGGACAATGGCAAAAACTTTACATCATAGGTTGTAGCTTTCCATCACTAACTCTCTTAGTGAAGTATGCAATAGGTCTTCCTTGTTGACTAAGAACTACACCAACGCCAATACCTAAAGCATTGCAATCTACCTCAAATACCTCTTCAAAATTACGTGGAGCAAGAATCGGTGCTTTTGTTAATTTCTTATTCATTATTTGAAACTTTTTCCGCCTCTTGGGTGTAGTCAAAATGACCTTATTCATGCAATCAGTAGGTGGAGTTCAAATAGTGGTATAATTAGGAATAAATTGCCTATAAAAAGTTGCTAAACAGTGAAAGCTTTGCATGTCACGCATTATGTGTAAGCCACTTAAGAATTGGCTTCATCTTGTCCACAACCATCATGATACCCGTAGAAGAGACTACATGACCCAAAAGTACCAATCTGTGTGCTACAAAACTTCACTTCTTCAAGTGAGCATATAAACATTCTCTCTTTGATATATCAAATTGAACGGAGATGTGTTAAGCAGTCTTCAGTGTTGCAACTATACACCTAAATATCAGCAAAATAGATAACTACACACCTGTAGTAAGTTGGCTTCTCTGCACTTGAGTTATCATCACAGTGGTTTTTTTTTTGGGTGGGCGTAACAAGAATAGAAGTCGTAAAAGGACTGTTCTAGGGATTATGTACTCTATAAATAAGGTCTTCCTGTGATTGTAATAAACGACTTGTTGACCTTTCCTATAGTGATTTTTGGACGTAGCTGCTGTGAAGGTAATATAGTGTACCACTTGTATTATATTTTATTTGAAATTCCTTGAATTGTATCAGTTGGTAGTTTAGGATAGGATTTTGACTATTGATAATTTGAGGAAGAGGTGTCACATTGTAGTAAAATTGGTGTTGCATTTGCGAAAGGGATGAGGAGTCAGTGAACTATCTCCTTTTGAATGTCAAGTGGCTAGGGATTATGGGCCTTGTTTTTCACTTTTCTTTGTGTTCATTAGTTACACTGGATTTCACAAAGGGCATGCTTGAAGCAAACAGGATGCACCTTCCACAAGGGGTTTGATTCACCCAAGCAGTAAGAGGAATAGCATGTCCTTTGATGGACAGGAAGTTCGTATTGAAGTGTTAAAACACTCCATTTTGAGTTCTTGGTTTTTTTTCAGTAAAAAACAGGTATTGTAATTCTGTTGACGACTTTGTAGATTCTGTGGATAGTTTGAGAGTATAGTAGGTCTTTTGTTGGCCTCTTGTGAAGTTCTTCTTAGGCATGCACCCTTTTGAGTGCTTTTTAGTGATATTTTACTTATAAAAAAATTAATAATGCCCAATACCTTGTAAAACAAGATTATATAGCGGTTTTCTACTCAATCTCAGTCATGATTGGCTGTATTACCAAATATAAATTCAAAATAAATTAGAAATGTTGCTAAAAATAATAATAAAATGCTAGAAATCAGAATTATTGCTGAAAATCAGCAATTGTCCAAAAATCTGGGTCATCTTGTCCTTTTTCTACTTCTATCCTTTTTCAGGTGTTCCTGATGTCATAGGAAATCTTGCGCTGGCTCCACGAGTACATATTACTGAAAATCACAAATTGCCCACAAAACTGGTTCATCAATATTTCTCTGGGACTGTGTGTGTGTGTCTATATATATATAGTATTGTAATTTTATAATAGTCTCCGGATGCAAGACATGATTGGTGTATTAGAGTAAGTTAGGGAATTATATTATATATATAGATGTATGCATCTAGGAAGTGTTATAAAAATTTTAAGTTAGCATTGAGCGTATAACACAAAGTAGAAAAAATATTAAATATAGAACAAAGTATGAAAAGGGTGAAAATAGATTGTTGTGTAGGACATGATTGGCATTATTGAACAATTTATAGGATGAAAATGTTAAAATAAATATATCAATACCACTATTATCATCATAAGAAATGGCCTTAAGAATGTAAGACATGATAATTATTCTGAAAGAGGTGCGGAGTTGCAAATATTATGTAATTGTATATGATTGCAATGCTGTAGATAACAAAATAGGATTCGTGTAGCTAATCCAAATTATTTATAAAGTAACTATAACAATCCCAAAATTTTGGGACATGGCTTTATTTGAGTTGAATGGTATAATAGCCTTGGGGCAAAGAGGTAAAACAACATTGCACAGGGAAATGGAGACCAAGATCCTGTTTTTATTTTTTTAGTATATGCATATAAATGTGTGTATATTTAGGATAGTACTTACCTTCTCACCAGTGAGGAGGTACTCTCTCCTGGCCACTGATGTGGTCTAATCCTTCACTGGCACATCATCTTTAGTTAGTTATATATATAAAGTACATATCACATCCATAATCAGGAAAAAATGGGTCAACTTTATTCCCATTTATTTTTATTCTTTTATTGACAACTAAAGATGATGTGTCGGAGTAGAAGGTTGCACTGCTTATGTGGTCAGGAGAGAGAGAGTCCCTCCTCACTGGTGATTAGGTAAGTATTGTCCATATATTTATATGCATATGTATACACACACACAATTGTTATAAATGACTAAAGGCATTATAAAATTCTTCAAGGTTCAAGTGTATTTATCCTAAAAAAACGTATCCAAAATGGGCTAATAATAAATAAAATAATTCTTACTTATCAAAAAAATAAAATAAAATAAAGGACTAGTAAAAAAAATTAAAAAACCCAAAAAGGTATTAATTTGTCTATTTCAACTGTAATTATCGTCAACATTACCTCAAGTAATCAATAATCATTAACTAAATGAAATTAAATAGAAGAGACTATATTCAAATAATTGATGGTTATGAAACTTTTTCAAATATCCATGTTTCTTGAAATTTTATTTTGGGTTTAAAAAGATAAAACGATCAGTTTCCTTAAACATGCATAAACATGATTCAAATCACTAAAAATGAATCTAAATTAAAAATCTAATCCTGAAAATCTAAGAGTTGTAATCTAGGGTCAAAGATGAGTAATAATATATGTTGAAAGACAAAATCATAACAAACCCTCCTAGATTATGAAAGTGAAATTCTAATAGGCAAGATTTGACACCTAAAGATTCCTTAAGGTACTCAGCCCCAAGGAAATCTGAAGGTTATGTCACAAAACTCTTCAACTCCATCTCTGGTTTATGTAGTGTGTGGAAAAGAAAGAAGCAAAGTAATAATAACAATAATAATAATGTTAATTATAACCCCCCTTGTTTGACAAATTACACTAACCTCCCCCGAGCTTTGTGACTTGTAAACATTTGCCACCCAACATTAATGGCTGTTACCAACTCTCTCTAGGTTTTCTGTCTCCACAAACCCACTCTCACGAAGCTCTCTCTCCATGAAGCCTTCACTCTTTTTCTATTTCGAAAAATCATGTAACCTAAAACTCACGATTCTCAGGTAAGCATGAACGTGGTTTGAAATTCATTTACACGAGTCTCTCTCTCTAAAATACAATGAAAATTTCCTTGAATTTCCCTCCTACCACAATCAGCTTCTCAAATTTCCTTAGAAAAACATACGAGAACAAAACTAATATTTTTGAATTCTCACTCTTTTCTGTTCTTCTCTCTAGATTTTCAAATACTGAGATATCACCGTTTTTCTACTCTTCTTGCAAAACCCATAAAGTGAGTACAATTACATTTCAAAATTTTCAACAACACACACGCACACGCACACATGCACATATTATTTTTAAAAAAATCACCAATCAATTTCCAGTCATTGTATGGTAAGAACATAAAACCTTTCAACATTTTCGAAGCTGTAATTACCATGTGAATAAAAAAAATATCGGAAATTAAACATTCAAAATACACACCCACACACACACACACACACATTGATATATGATATATTTCACACACAGAAATATTCTCTGTAGGAATACATATACAAATCCTCAGAGGCTTGATTTAGGCAAAACCCTAAATGAAACCCTAAAACAGATATATGATGATAAGATATTGGTTAATGAGAATTGGGGTTAGACTTTGATCATGGTAGGTGAAGGTGATTTTGGCTTTAGTGAGGTTTTTGTCTTTTCAAAATCCATCTTTTTTTGCAATAAAATATAACAAATATAATGAGGTTAGAAACGCAAATTCACTAGAACTGTTAACGGCATCCATCCGGCCCACAACTTTGACTAGGGAGGTCAGTGTAATTTATCAAACAAAGAGGGAGGTCTGAGTAAGTTGGCTGAACCTCAGGGG
The DNA here is from genome assembly GCF_030987335.1 of Cornus florida. NCBI lineage: Eukaryota > Viridiplantae > Streptophyta > Magnoliopsida > Cornales > Cornaceae > Cornus > Cornus florida. The sequence goes on along the minus strand of NW_026775571.1, from coordinate 29,153,386 downwards.
AGGTCAGTGTAATTTTCCCTTATAATAAACTTGACTCCAATGGAGAATCTTTTTAGGATATGTTCCTTCTTGCACTATATAATTGGTTTTGGCTGCTACTTTGGTTTGGTTTTATAATTTGAATATTGAGTAGCTTAGTTTTGATTTGATTCAAGTTGATATGATGTTCCTGTTAAGTTTAGGACTGTATCCGAGGCTCTGATGTATGAGTTAGTGCAAGGCCCAATCTAGACCTAACCAAATACGAACTGTAACTGAATTTCAAATTTCTATTATCACAATTAACTAAAATTTAATTATCAATCAATAAGCATGTAAATATTAAGTAGATTACAGAATTATACAGCATTAACATGCACAAATATGAACACCAATTTTAATGCGGAAAACTCCAACGGGCAAAAACTATTGGGACCTAATCCAGATAGATAAAATCCATTATGAGAAAGAGACCACAACTAAGTTACCAGTTTCTCAAACCTTAGAAATCCTAGTTACCTCTTGGCACAAAACGATGACAAACTCCGCACTGGAGTCTCTAGGTCGTCGGCTACGTCAACAAATCCGCTCCTGATGTGATTTGCTTCTCCACGAACACTTTGATCTACTCAACTAGTCATTCAGGTCGGTTGTTTTTCATGCGGAACTTATTGCAGTGTTGAAATCCTTGAAGCTCTAGGAAATTATATGTTTCAACACTCGTGAACATTCACCATTTATATGCATTGAAATCCTTGAAGCTGTAGGAACTATATGTTTCAACACGCATGAACACTCACCATCTATATGCATAAATGATGAATGAGAGAAAAAGTCTAGCAATTAGATTGCTAGGATGCAAAATACGCTCTCTAAGTCTCTATGGTTGTTACAGGTTTGCAGTTTAGGTTTAAAAGAGTTCAATTCAGATTTGGAAAATTGAGCATCCCAAAAGCTACACAAAGGCCAAAAGCTCAAAAGGGATCCTAAGGACCCAAAGAACCCAAAAATTCAACAAAATCCTCACCATCTCATGGATATCCTGATGGCAGGAGGCCAGTCCACGTGGTCGAGTGGATGGGATTCTCCAACGTTGTCACGGTTGGAAAGATTTTTGATTTCGGGAGATTTGGAAGAGAAATTCCCGGATGTTTCTCAGATGGCTTTGGCCTGTGCTATTTCGGACCACATACCTATCCTCCTTGATTGTGGAGGAGTGAGGAGAGGGAGAGCGCCCTTCTGGTTTGAAAATATGTGACTCTGGTTTGATGACTTCAAAGATAGGATTCAATTGTGGTGGACGGAGTGTGAGGTTAGGGGCAGTTCGAGCTTTGTGTCTTTTTACAAGCAGCTTCTTGAGGAGATTGCCAGTTGGAGGCCTCTTCTTGATGGGCTTGAGTTTGCGGTAATCTCAGAAGGTGATAGAGACTAGCTTGAAATGCCGTTTGCGAAGGTAGAGGTGTTGGTGGCTTTGAGGAGTTGTGATGGGGATAAAGCTCCTGGGCCAGATAGGTTTACTTTAGCTTTCTTTCAACAGAATTGGGAGGTGGTGAAGGCTGAGGTGATGGGGGCAATCAATTTTTTTTTTTCCTGCATGGCTCCTTTGAGAAGAGTCTCAATGCTTCCTTCATTACTCTTGTCCCCAAAAAGAGCGGAGCATGTGAGGCGAAAGACTTTAGACCCATTAGTCTTGTTAGGGCAGTGTATTAAGATTATTGCGATAGTCTTTGCCATTCGGTTGAGGAGAGTTCTCGATGGGGTGATCTCGGACTCCCAGAATGCTTTTGTTGGATTCTGGATTCAGTTTTGATTGCTAGTGAATGCATTGAGGCTAGGGCGAGAAGTGGTATCCCGGGGGTTGTGTGCAAACTGGATATCGAAAAGGCCTATGATAATGTTTGTTAGGATTTTTTTGTTGTATTTGATGGAGAGAATGGGTTTTGGGTAGAAGTGGAGGGCGTGGATTCTTTTCTGTATTTCAACTGCTCCGTTCTTTATTTTAGTGAATGGATCCCCTGCTGATTTCTTTGCTAGTTCTCGTGGTTTGAGGCAGGGGGGCCCTCTTTGCCCTTTCTCGTTTATCATTGTCATGGAGGCTTTTAGCTCGCTGATGGGGAGGGCGGAAGAGCTTGGGTTCAGTCAGGGATTCTTAATGGGAAGAGTTCCAAATCAGTTAGTCATCGCCTGCCTGCTCTTTGCAAATGACACTATTGTCTTTTGTGATGCTAGCCTCCTTCAGTTAAGGTATTTATGGTGTGTGTTAGCCTGCTTTCAAGTTGTTTCCGGGTTGAAGATTAACATTGGGAAAAGTGAGATTGTCCCAGTCGGTGAGGTGGAGGAGGTTCAAGACTTGGCTGATTGTCTGGGGTGCGGTGTTGGCTTTCTCCCGATCTCCTACTTAGGACTCCCTTTGGGAGTCTCGTCAAGGAGAGTTGCTGTGTTGGATCCGATTGTTGAGAGGAGGCTTGCAGGTTGGAAAAAGCAATATTTGTCCAAAGGGGAGAGGGTTACTCTTATGAAATGCAAGCTCTCAAATCTCCTGATCTATTTTATGTCGCTCTTTCTGTTGCCTAAGTCAGTTGTTCGAAGACTCGACGATATTCAGAGGAAGTTTTTGTGGGGCTGGTTAGGAGATGAGTTCGAGTACCACTTGATTAACTGGGAGAGAGTGTGTTCCCCTATTAATAAGGGGGGTTTGGATATGCGAAGGTTGGATGTGTTTAATAAGGCGTTGTTGGGCAAGTGGTTGTGAAGGTTTGGAGGAGAGAGGACCAAGCTTTGGAGGCGAGTTATCGCTTGTCATTATGGAGAGGGAGATGGAGGGTGCCACTCAAAGGAGGCTAGAACCCCAGGAATGGGCTTCTGGAAGCTAATCCATAGAGGGTGGGATGAATTCTCCAAACGTATTCGGTTCAAGGTTAGAAGCGGAAGTTATGTCAGGTTTTGGGAAGACAGATGGTGTGGGGATTTGGCTTTAGCCTTCAAATTCCCACGTCTTTACCGGATTGCTGTGTTTAGAGATGCTGTGGTTGCTGACTATTATTGTCTCGATAATGGGAGGGTGACTTAGGATGTGCAGTTTCACCGACAGTTCCATAATTGGGAACTTTTGGAGGTTTTAGACTTCCTAACCTTCATTTATAGCTAGGTGGTGGTCGGGGTGGGTAAGGATGCGATGCTGTGTGTGGGTACCTAAAGCGGGGTTTTCGAGGTGAAGTCCTTCTACAATTGTATGTTGGAGCGTTCGGGCCCCATTTTTTCTTGGAAGGCCATTTGGGGGTCAAAAGCTCCACTGAAGGTTGCTTTCTCTTCTCATGGACCGCTGCTCTGGGAAGCATCCTAACTATTGATAACCTTAGAAAAAGAAGTCATATTGTGGTTAACAGGTGTTGTTTGTGCAAGACAATGGGTGAATCTGTCACCATTGTCTTATTCATTGTTTGGTGGCTAGGGATGTTTGGTCTATGCTTTTGGTTGCATTTGGTCTTCCATGGGTGCTTTCAGAATCCACGATAGACTTGTTAGAGACTTGGAAAGGGTGTACAGTGGAGAGCCGAGTCAGAGATGCTTGGAGGGCCACTCCCCTTTGTATTTGGTGGGGTCTATGGCGCGAGAGAAATAAGGGATTTTTTGAGGGAGTGGAGTCTCCCATTTGGGCTATTAAATACAATATTCTTACTTCTTTATTCTTTTGGGTAAATGGGCGGGACTGTAATTCAATGGATTCTCTTTTGGATTTTGTGGATAGCTTAAAGCTATAGTGTCGTCTTGGACGGATGTTGTCTTCTTTGTTAGCGCTCCCCTTTTGAGCTCCTTTTATAAAATCTTATATATATAAAAAAAAAAATCTCCCCGTAACCCAACAAAAAAGAGAGCTAATAGTAAGAGATTTTAAAGCTCGAATAGAAGACTCCTCTCCATCAAAGGATCTTCTATTCCGCTCCTTCCATAAACACCACCAAATGCATAGGGGCGCCACCCTCCAAAAATCACGAGCATGGGATCCCACGAGGCACCCTCTCCAAGCATCAATCAAGCCTCTCGAAGACCAAGGCATGACCCACTGAACTCCAAACAAGCCAAAAAGAAGACTCCAACAATCGAAAGCCACGGGAGAATGCAAAAGGAGATGGTCAATTGACTCTCCATCCATCTTACACATGCAACACCAATTGACACTGACTTGTCTTCTCCTTCTCAGATTATCAAGCGTTGGAATCTTGCGCCCCACACTGCAGTTCAAACGAAAGAGGCCACCGCAAGAGGATTGTTTTAATAGGATTTGACTTTCCAAAGATACTTTATGCATTAAAAAAGATGTCGAACATGCAATTTAAAAACTCAAACATGGTTAATAATATGAAAGAATGCATATGAACCTAAATTGGTGAGTGCACAATATGGAGAATTGAATTTACCTTTTTGCCCTTGTTGAAACTTTGAATTCTCCAGTTTGCCGTTGGACAGAGGAAACTCAACTTACCTAGCTTTTAAAACATAAAAAGAACTAAAAAAAAATTACAGAATCCATTCTGTATGCAATTGCATCTACCACCTGGTTTGTGAGAAAATTCTATTGGAATCAATTTCTTCATTTACATATTTTCTTTAAAAAAAAACTCCAAACAAGCCAAAAAAAAGACTCCAACAATCGAAAGTCACGGGACAATGCAAAAGGAGATGGTCTACTGACTCTCCATCCATCTTACACATGCAACGCCAATTGACACTGACTTGTCTTCTCCTTCTCAGATTATCAAGCATCAGAATCTTGCCCCACACTGCAGTTCAAATGAAAAAGGTCACCGCAAGAGGATTGTTTTAATAGGATTTGACTTTCCAAAGATACTTTATGCATTAAAAATGACGTTGAACATGCAATTTAAAAACTCAAACATGGTTAATAATATGAAAGAATGCATATGAACCTAAATTGGTGAGTGCACAATATGGAGAGTTAAGTTTACCTCTTTGCCCTTGTTGAAACTTTGAATTCTCCAGTTTGCCGTTGGACAGAGCAAACTCAACTTACCTAGCTTTTAAAACATAAAAAGAACTAAAATAAAAATTACAGAATCCATTCTGTATGCAATTTGCCAACCAAAGTCTTGTTGACCTCACATTCTGAACAGTCCTTAATTGCATCTACCACCTGGTTTGTGAGAAAATTCTGTTGGAATCAATTTCTTCATTTACATATTTTCTTAAAAAAAAAAAAAAATCCATGCCTTTTCATGCGTTGAGTTGAATTTTGTGTGCGTTTGAGAAATTAGATGAATTCTTCTATTGCTAACTCAAAAGTGAAAACGAGGATGTTTTCTTATTCATAGTTTCCTTGTTGCATTATGAAATCCTTTAAAATTTTGGTGCTTGTTGCCATATTACTTCCAAATATTGTATGCATAGTCAAAAGATTTGCTGATAGTACAACTGATCTAGTGGTCTTTATTCTTCATGTGGGCTGCTTCTAAAAGCAAGTTATCCATGGCAGGATCTGTATATCCATGTCGGCTGGCCTTTATACCGAAAATATAGTCATGCTTTTGAGGTGAGATTGTTCACAACTATTTGAAGGCTTTACTTTCTCCTCAAGTGTCTAGTAAAGATCTAAACTTTTGTGTTTTTTCCCCTCTGGGTAGGCATTCAAGTTGATTGTTAATGATCCTGATTCCATTCTTAATTCCCTCACTCGTGAGCTTAAAGAAATTGGTCCTGGTGGAAAGGAGGTAAACTTTGTTTATATGAGATTTTAGAGCCACTTCTTCACATTGGTTAAAATGGCTTTTTCGGTGTCCATATTCTATAGGTGACTAAGGTGGTTCCTGCTATCTCTGAGGAAGTTAAAGATGTTTTAGTGAAAGACATTCGGAGACGAATGACCCCACAACCTTTGAATATTCGGGCTGAGATTGAGATGAAATGTTTCCAGTTTGATGGTGTTCTTCACATCAAGGTCTTCTTCTTGCCCTTTATTTCTATATATTCTTGATTATTAAAACAGTGATAATATTGTGGAAAGTATTCTTAGTTCAAAGTGCTTATCAGTTTTGAATTTGCATTCATCTGGCTATGCAGGAAGCCATGCGTAAAGCTGAAGCTGCTGGCACTAAGGAATGTCCAGTGAGGATTAAACTGGTTGCTCCTCCATTGTACGTTCTTCATGCTCAGACTCTTGACAAGGTTACTGCAAATCCTCACTAAACGTCTTTTATTACAGAACTTGTTGCCTGTATTACAAATGTGTTTCTGCAATTATTAACTACTCCCTCCGTCCCATTTTAAAATTGTGAGTCACATTTCCCGAAGGCGACATTTAAAATGGGACGGAGGTAGTATTTTATATATACCATTATATATAGTTGTTCTCTGTTCCAAGGCTTGTGCACTCGGAGGAGCAATTCTTTTCAATTTTGTTGGCCACTTGCTTTTGAAGAAGTTTAACTTCATCTTGTCAGCAACTGTTTGTTTTCTATATTCTACCCTGGATGATAATTTATTTAAGGCATGGATGAATATTGCTGCTTAGACATATCGTACACATCTCATGTTGTTTCTATTTGTTAGAGGCAAATTGAGTTTATTGCCGTTTTAAATTGCTATTATAGGGTTTTAGGTCATTAAATGTTTTGGGCTCTTACCACCAAGGGTTATAGCCAAGTGGTATCTCCTCTACCTCCCAAAGTAAAAAGGTTTAGGGTTCAAGTTCCATAGTGAAAAATAGGTGCGCCCCCCCACCCCAACAAAAAAAAAAATGGGGAAAAAAAGAAATATTGATTTAGGTCTATTTCTGGGCTGCTCAATAGATGCTGATGCTGTGATCTCATAAAGTCTTGTGACTCCCGCCCCCTTCAGTGTAATGAAGACCATTGTGTATTTTCCAGGATTTAATTTTCTTATCTGCTGTGTTGTTTTCATTTAGTGATAAAGCAAGATAAAACTTGGGGGGTTCTTAAATCTTGAAACATGGATTTCCTTGTTTCTACTGTCAGCCTCATTAGAACAAGAAAAAGTGATGGTGTAATCCCATAAATGCTCTTTTGACATGACGAAAATACCCCTTGACATCATGTATACATTTTTTCATTTTTCTACCCGTCCCCCTCTTCTCAACTCTCTTTTACAGCTCACAACAAGAGCTCTCTTTCTGTAGATAGGTCCAAAAACTAGACTTTACTAACTAAAGAAGCGAGAAAAGCCCGCTTCGTATCCCTCTTTATGATATGGAAGCCCGTTCCAGTGTACTGTGTTATTTTATAGTTCCAAATCAGTTTAATGGATGTTGTCTTATGGTTCCAAATCAGTTTTCCTGAACTCTTTCTATTGTGAATTTTGAGCATAGATTCTGTTGGTGAATTTTGTCACTCTCAACTTCAATGGCTCCATCACTGTTCACTATCCACTATGCAATAAGCCTTGCTTTAGGTTTAGTTTCTCTCTGTACAGTACCAAACTCTATGAAAATTTGACACCCTAACTTAAGTAATTTTTTTTTTTTGACCCACTAATAACATCAAAACTCAGCGAGGTCTTCACCACCTCTGGGAGCTTCTCTGCAACCCACTTCGCCTCCTTCGCGCCGTCATCGGCAGTGAACTCCACTATTCCCCCTCCCCTACCGCCACTCTGCCCTCTCCGGCGTCACTGGTGGTTTCTTTGCGGGCACCATTGTTTCTCTGCCGGTGGGGAATGGAAGCTAGACACAATTCTTCTGCTGTTGGGATCATCGAATAATATTAAATTGATTGCGCTTGGTGTCGGAGTTAGGATTGGAGCTTGATTGCGGTGGGCATTTTTGTGATTCGGTATAAGAGGACAAAGAGACGCCATGTCTCTGTCCCAAAGGTGAGAAATTTAAAGCTGTGTTTATGGGTATAAAATGTTGTGAAGCTTTGAGTACATCAGTACAGTGAGGTTGTGAGAAAGAGATAAAGGGTGTAGTGAGGTTTTTGGCATTTAAGTCCTTTTCTTTTTCCGTCAAACGAAATGTAACAGATAGTTATTATTTGAACACTTATGAAACTTTTGGGGAGTTTTAGGAACAACATGGGGGTTTACGCACTATATCGATAGTATAGGGGTGTTTTCTGCACTTTACCCTACAGTAAAACTTGTTCCGAATATCATATTAGTAAACGCAATATAATCTGAAAGGTAGTAGGTGGCTGTAAGCATATAAAAACATTATCACAGTTGTACATTACATTCTAGCATCCATTATCCAAAAAATATTAACCTACTTCAACAATTGTTCATTTTGCCACAATAAGTACCAACGAATAACAAAACAAAGTACAGTCAAGAAGCAGAATACAGCACACCCACATGAAGCACACATCATGAGATGATCCATACGCCTTTTGGCTCTGATATGCCTCACGTTTGCTTCTCCATGGTTTGTAAACATGGTTATGCTGCATTTGATCAACTTAGAAAAATGATTCTAGATGGTTCTACAAAGTGAAGATTCTCTTTGGGGAATGGGGTGTCTTTAGATTCTCTGTTCTTAGCACTTTATTTTCTTGGATCTCAAATTGTAAATATTTTTTGTATATTGTAGATAGCTTGAGGCTATAGTTTCTTTTATTTGTGCAGTTGTTCTGGGCCGCTTCCCCTGTTTGGGGACTCTTCATTACAATCTTACTTATTGATAAATAAATAAATTATTATTATCATTATCATAAAATTTATAGGGAAAACTACACATAGGTAGAGTTAGGAGTCTTAAATAACAAAATGGTCTATTTTAAAAGTTCATATTTCGATTTGATTGAATTAAATAAAATAATTACAAATGCATCAAGAATTATTGTTAAGGCCCAAAATACCCAACAAACTCTTATTCTAAAATACCAAAAAGATTGCTAGTAAATTTACTCACTAAACAAGGTACCATATTATTATTGTACAATTTGTTCTCGTGTGATGTATTTGATCCGATTTGTTACTGTTTCTGGTAATATATATATATATATATATATATATGTTTGGTATGTGTTTGTGTATCCATATAATGGAAATTCATGGGTTCATTCACGTGACTTGAATTGCTTGTGTGTTTTTGTTGATATATTACAGTACACAAATATTGAGTATTGCATAAATGAAGATACTTAATTTTGGGTATGATAGGTCTGTTTGTTTATAGTGTAAAATATGATTTGTAGGTGCTCTATTTGAAAAAGTGAATTGACGAACAAGCTTTGGGAGATTTAATTCTCTTTAAATTGAAAATTGTTCTGGTTTGAAGGAGTTTTGCATTTTCCAGTTACATGCCCGTGTATGAATGGGTAAATTGTTTTATTAGGATTTCGTTTATTTATGTGTTTGTAGATATAAATTAGGAAAACCATGAAGACCCCCACATTGGAGAACCAACTCTTGGAGGGTGTTTAAGTGAATTCTGATTTTGTTTTCCACTGGCAAGAATTCTCTACTGGATTGAATGAAGAGAAAATTATTGGATGGTATTTTGGACCTTAACAATAATTCTTGATGCACTTGTTATTATTATTATTTTATTCAACCAAAATTAAAAACCGAACTTTTAAAATAGACTGTTTTGCTATTTAAGACTCCTATACTGGATTGAATGAATTCTCTACTGGATTGAATGAAGAGAAAATTATTGGAGGGTATTTTGGACCTTAACAATAATTCTTGATGCATTTGTAATTATTATTATTTTATTCAACCAAATTGAAAAATAAACTTTTAAAATAGACTGTTTTGTTATTTAAGACTCCTCACTCTACCTATGTGTAGTTTTCCCAAATTTATATTCACTTTTGTTACCTTCCAATCTGGGCACTCATTGAATTATCAACCATAATTTTATTCAGTCTTTGCCAATTCACCAAATAAAACTTGAATTCATCAACCATGACATTGCAACATCAGAAGATATTTAATAACAAGTTCTCCGTCAAGGTAATCTCTAAAAAAATAGATTAGAGAATATTTAATGGTACTTCCTCACCTTCCAAAGTGATGATCAGGTACAAGTCTTAGAGGGAATCTTGTATAGGTTTCAAGTTCTCTTAATTCAAACCCCATCGGAGAAAGCTTGTTGTGGTAGAGATGCGGTTGAAGTCTACTACTCCGACCAGTCACCGGAGTCATAAACTCCGGTGAAATTCTCTGCTTCTTTTTGATTTCGCGTTTTTCTTTCTCTGATTGGGTTTGTTGTTTGTGGTTCTTGTGGATTTCTCGGCTTGGGTGTGTGTCATGCATTCGTTCTTGGTGGTTGGTAGGTTGCCACGTTTGTTCCAAGGTGGTTCTGCGAGATCTGCAAATCTGTATAGAGGGCCCTTGATTTTCTTGGATGACGACTCGGTTGGACGGAGAAGAGATGATATCCGGTCATGTTTGGTGGGAAAGCTTGATAAGGAAGTGGGTGATGGGGCTCAAATCGCTGCTTGGGCATCGCGATTTTGGAAAGTCTCCTTTGGTGTGGGGGTTTCACCTTTGCCAGACTCTCTTCTTCTCTTTCGGCTTCCCTCTCTGGCAGAGGCATCTCGGGTGCTAAAAGAGGGTCGACGGGAATGGGGGAAGGCAACTCTACGTTTGGATGCTTGGAGTTTCAGGGTGGGGTGTTCGGAGGTGTTGAAAGAGAAGGGGCTGAAGAAAGTGACGATTTATGGTCTTCCTCTTCACCTCTGGAGCCATGCTTTGTTCGTGACGGTCGGAGATTTGTGTGGTGGGTTTATTTGGGTGGATGCAAACGAAGCCATTGATGCCGAGAGAGTCCGTATCACAGTGTCGGACGGTAAGGTCTGTCCTCCGTTCGTGTTCATTCATGATGATCGGTTTTGTTGTAAGGTGGTATTTGGGAGGAGAAACATCCTGAGCTTGTTCCAACAACGAATAGTTTGGAAGGGGGGGATGGGTCGCACCTGCTAAAGGAGAAAGAATGGCTGCGGTGGGAATCTTCGGGGAAGAAGGGGATGGCAGAGTTTCAAAAATGGAAGGAGTGGAGGGATGTGTTGTGGATCCGTAATACGGAGTGCTTTAGAAGGCTTTTCTCTCAGAATCGGCGGGATGGTCATTCTTCCTTGACGGATTGTCGCCGGCAAGCAGGTCTCCGACCGAATCAGTGGGGTGGAGGTCTCACCGGAAGAGGCCGCTAGTCTTTCTTGCAGAGATGGGATCATAATAGGCACCGCTATGGCTTCCACGTGCAGCAAGCGCGTTGGTGGGGGGGGGGGGGGGGGGGGGGGTGGGGGGACCTCAACAATACACGTGGTTGGCGCTTAGCACATGGCCATTATAAGTGGAATACAGCTGTACCCATGTTAAATTCAAATGCTGCTCCAAACTCCTGTTCAAACGCATGGGCTAGGAAGGCTCCGAAGCCTATCCGAGATGATGGGCCTGTTTCTGGGCTGGGGAATGGGGCTTTGATGCTTAGAGATGTGTCTCCTTCTGGTGGGCCGAGTGAGGGGCCTTTGGGTTGTGGGCCGGTTTCTCAACTTTCTAATGATGCTTCTGTTGGTGGGACTTCTGGGTTGAAGAGTGGGTTGGGTTCAGACCCTTCTTGCTATGGGATTGGTTTGAGCAATAGGTTTGGGCCTCTTTCCTCAGTGGACGGAAGAACCTCTCATCCCTCTGGCTTTCTCAGTGCTAGTTTCAGGGATGATTGGTGAGGGAAGCCTGTGCAACGTCATCGTCTGTCCAAGAGGAAAGTTCTCCTTCCTGCTCTTGTAAAAGATGGACACGAAAGGATAAGCAGAAATGGGTCTCGCCTTTATAGTCGGGTCCTGAGCCGGGTAAGTCCACTGGTTTTTCTGGGTCTTCTACTTTCCATCCATTCTCTTCTTCCTCTTCTACTTCTGTTGGGGGTTTGAAGAGGTCGTTGATGTTGGAGAAGGGTGGGATGGCCAATGTTTCCATTTCTTTGGTCCCGGTTGGTGAAGGTGACTCGGTGATTGAGTCAGAGGAGGGGCATGGTGATGGGTTCTTGAAACGGCTGGGTCTCGCTCGGCCTCCTGAGGTTTTTGGTAAGGGCGTTACGGTGTGTATGGGACGGGATATGAGGGTGAAGATTGACGATGCTTCTGCCACTGTTCTGTTGAAGGAGATTCGGGATCTTTTTGCTTTAAAAGTTGTTCAGTGTGGGGAGGAACCTGAAACACAGATGACTGATTGCTCCCCTTAATGATTGGGAGGGAGTTGATTGTTCTGTACTTGATGGGGTTTAGATCTGGTTCAGTAGGAAAATCTTGAACAGGTAGTGGACTTGGCTATCCCTTTGGCTGTTGTTCGTCTGGAGGGGGAATACGGCGGGAGGCCCTTCTGATGCTAAAGGAGTGAATGTTTTGGAGGAGGAGTGGGTGAGGGAGAAGGGGATGGATGTGGGCTCTTCGTTGGGAGTGTCTTTCAAGGGTAGGGAGGAGGAGGCGATGAGGTTGTTGCATGAAGTTCTCAATTTTCAACTCAGGGAAAGGGTGGGAGGTAGGGGAAGAAGGCAGGAAGGGGTGGGAGAGATGATGTTGCAGAGTCCCACTGATTTTATCACATATGAAAGGGGGAATAGGGGTCCTGGGAGAGAGATAGTGGAAGGAGGGGAGGGTTTGCTCATTCAGTTGTTTCCCTATGAAGCTACAAATTCTTTCATGGAATGCCCGGGGTCTCAATGACTTGGTCAGGAGAAAAGTGGTGAGGTCGGTTATTCGTAAAGGGGGTGGTCATGTGGTGTGTTTGCAAGAAACCAAGATCGCCTCGATGTCGGATAGGATTGTGCGTAGTCTTTGGGGTGGGAGATTTGTGGAATGGATTGCTTTGGATGCTTCTGGCTCTTTGGGTGGCATCCTGATCATGTGGGATAACAGATGGGTGTCGAAGGTGGATTCTCATGTTGGGAGTTTCTCTGTTTCATGCGTGCTTTCTTTGGTGGAGGATGGCGTTCCTTGGGTTTTTTCTGGTGTTTACTGGCCTACAGAGGACAGTGTGCGTCATTTGTTTTGGGAGGAGCTGGGGGAGGTTCGAAGATGATGGATGTTTCCTTGGTGTGTTGGAGGGGATTTTAATGTTGTTCATTCTCCTTTTGAGAGGTCGACGAGGGGTAGGTGGACTTCAGATATGGAGTCCTTTTCGAAGTTCATTGATGAGTTTAGGCTGATTGATCTGCCTTTGGAGGGTGGGCCTTTTACTTGGTCTAGTGGCTGTTCTCCCCCTACTCTCTCTCGGCTTGACAGGTTCCTTGTGTCCGGGGAGTGGGAGGAGATGTTTTCTGATGTTGTGCAGGCTACTTTGGCTCGTCCTATCTCTGATCATGTTCTGTTGATGTTGGATTGTGGTGGGTTGCGGAGAAGGCGTTCTCCTTTTAGATTTGAAAATATGTGGCTACGGGCTGAGGGTTTTTTGGATAGGGTCCGAGTCGTCCGACTCTGGTGGGAGGGGTTTGGGGTGTTTGGCACCCTAAGTCATTCGCTTGCAGGCAAATTGTGTCTCTTGAAGGAAAGTATTAAGATTTGGAACAAAGGGGTCTTCGGGAATCTTGAGTGGAGGAAAAATAGGGTTTTTGCTGAGATTGTTGATATTGATAGGATGGAGGGTCAAGGGGATCTGGTAGACCACTTGAAAGTTAGGAGGGTGGAGTTTAAGGCTGAGTTTGCGGAGATTGCGATCATGGAGGAGATCTCTTGGAGACAAAAGTCTAAAGCTTTATGGCTTACGGAGGGGGACAGTAACACGAAATTTTATCATAGATTGGCCAATGCTCATAAAAGGGGAAACCATATTGGGAGGATTTGGGTGGAGGGGGAGCTTTTTTGTGAAGAGGAGGAGGTCTGCAAAGGCATTTCAGAGTTCTATGAGAAGTTGTTCACCGAGTCTATTGGGTGGAGACCTTTGCTTGAAGGGTTTCAATTTGCCTCTCTCTCTAGTGAGGAGTGCTCGGATCTGAAGGAGCCTTTTTCTGAAGAGGAAGTTCTGATTGCTTTGAAGAGCTGTAATGGGGACAAATCCCTAGGTCCAGATGGTTTTACCATGAGATTCCTTCTGGAGTGTTAGGAGGTGGTTAGAGGGGAGTTGATAGGTTCTTTTCATGCTCAGGGCTCTTTTGAGAAGAGTTTGAATGCCACTTTCATTGTTCTTATTCCGAAGAAGAAGAAGGAGGGGGAGGGGGGACATTAGGGATTTTTGCCCTATTAGTTTGGTGGGGTGTTTCTACAAGTTGATTGTCAAAGTCCTTGCTTCAAGGTTAAAGAAAGTCCTGGATGGCGTCATTTCTGATTCTCAGAATGCTTTTGTGGGAGGACATCAAATTTTGGACTCAATTCTTATTGCTAGTGAGTGTGTGGATTCCCGCTTGCGTAGTGAGGTCCTGGCAGTCCTGTGCAAGCTTGACTTGGAGAAGGCGTACGACCATGTGAGTTGGAGTTTCCTTCTTTTACCTGATGGAGAGGATGGGGTTTGGTGTTCGGTGGAGGAGATGGATTCTTTTTTGTATTTCCAGTGCTCGCTTTTCGATTTTTGTGAATGGAGCTCCTACGGGTTTTTTCTCTAGCTCGAGGGGCTTGTGACAGGGGGATCCGCTCTCCCCTTTCTTCTTCCTGTTTGTGATGGAAGTCTGAGCAGATTGATGAGCAGGGCTGTTGAGTTGGGGTTTTTGAGAGGATTTAGGGTGGGCAGGGATGCTGCACCCCAGTTGGAGGTCTCCCATTTGATGTTTGCCGATGACACTTTAGTTCTTTGTGATGCGAACGTGTCCCAGCTTAGATATCTGGGGTGTTCTGATCTGGTTCCAAGTTGTCTCTGGCCTTAGGGTGACTGTTGGAAAGAGCGTTTTGGTGCTGGTGGGAGAGGTCCCTGAGATTGAGTCTTTTGCTGATATTTTTGGTTGTCGTACTGGCTCTTTTCCCATCTCTTACTTAGGGCTGCCCCTGGGGGCTCCTTCGAGATGTGTGGGGGTTTGGGACCCTATAGTGGATAGGTTTGAGAGGAGGTTGGTGGGTTGGAAGAAACAGTATCTTTCCAAGGGAGGCCGGGTCACTCTGATTAAAAGCACCCTTTCTTGCCTTCCTACTTATTTTCTCTCTCTGTTTCAGATTCCCTCTTCAGTTGCGGAGAGGATTGAGAGATTGCAGCGTAACTTTCTGTGGGGGCGGGGGAAGAGGTGAAGAGTTCAAGTTTCATCTGGTTCGTTGGGATCAAGTTTGCAGGCCACTTCGGTTTGGAGGTTTGGGTCTTAGAAGACTGGTGCCTTTTAATATGGCTCTCCTTGGGAAATGGTTGTGGAGGTTTGGAATGGAGAGGCAATGGCTTTGGAGGAGGGTCATTGCGAGTCGTTTTGGGGAGTCTAGAGGAGGGTGGAGTTCTCTGGAGGTGCGTGGTTCTCGGGGTGTGGGGGTTTGGAAGGTCATTTGAAAGGGATGGGATGACTTTGCCAAACACGTTCGTTTTCGAATCAAGGATGGCAGGAGGATCAGTTTTTGGGAGGATGTTTGGTATGGGGATTCTCCTCTGGCTCTCACTTTTCCTCAATTTTTCAGGATTGCTACGGATAGGCAGGCCATGGTGGTCAACTGTTATCATCTTGATAGTGGGAGATTGGTTTGGGATGTTCAATTCAGGCGATTGTTTCAGGACTGGGAGATTGAGGAGGTCATTCGCTTTTTGGAGTTGTTGTATCGCCAAAGGATTGTGGTTGGGGATTTTGATAGTTGGACCTGGGCTGCCAACTCTCAAGGGCGTTTTGAGGTTAGGTCCTTCTTCAGATGTCTCACGGTGAACCTAGAGTTCACTTCCCTTGGAAGGCTGTTTGGCGCTCTAAGGCTTCTCTCAAGGTGGACTTCTTTGCTTAGACCTCTGTTTTGAGAAGGATCTTAACCCAGGATAACTTGAGAAGGAGAAATCAGGTGGTGGTCAATCGTGGCTATATGTGCCTTCGGGATGAGGAAACTGTGGATCACCTTCTCTTCCATTGCACCACGGCCAGAGACTGCTGGGATTTGATGTTTGGCTTGTTTGGGTTTCTTTGGGTTATGCCTGGATCCGTTAGAGGGTTGATTGAGGCTTGGAGAGGGTGCCTTGTGGGGGCTTACATTCAGGATGCTTGGAGGGCTCTATGCCTCTTTGTGTGTGGTGGTGTATTTGGCTTGAGAAGAATAGGAGATATTTTGATGGGAAGGAGATGTTGATTTCTACTCTCAAATTCTCTATTCTTTCCACTCTTTTTTGTTAGGTTTCAGGGAGAGATCATAGATCTTTAGATGAAATTGTCGATTTTGTGGCCTCTTTGAAGGCTTAGAGGTCCTTTGTGGCCTTGTATTTCTCTTTTGGGATTCGCTCCCCTTTTGAGTGCTTTTATAAAATTTTACTTATAAAAAAAAAATAATGAAAAATATCAAAGCCCCACCCCAACTGAAACATGTGTTTGGAAAACTCATTCTACCCCTTCCGAATGAGGTTACAAACTCCCAACCCAACTGAAGATCTCACCTCCTTAGAGGTCCACCCTCCTCTATCCTCTACCCCTTACACATAGTAACTCTTCTCCACAACCTGGACCTCTCCATTCGAAATCTCCAAAACCACTTGCCCAACAAAGCCTGTTCAATAAGCCAACCTCATAAGACGCAACCCCTCTCGGTGAATGAAACTTGAATTCATCCCTCTTTCTGTCCCACATAAAATTCCTTTGCAACTTCTCAAATTCCTCGCAACAGACATCAACATGTGAAATAAAAACAAAAAATATGTTGGAAGGCTGGACAAAGTGCTCTTCAAAGGGTAATTTGGCCCCCCTTTCGATAGATATTGTTTCTTCCAACCAGCAAGTCTCCTCTCATACTACTCCACAACTAGATCCCAAATGAAAGTCCTCGTTAAAGGAGCCCCCAGAGGCAACCCCAAGTAAGAAATCGGGAAGGACCCAACACAACACAACCAAGAATATCGGCCAAAAGGCTCAGTCTGCCCAATCTCCCCCATGGGCATGATTTCACTCTTCCCTATATTGATTTTCATCCCTAATATGGCTTGAAAGCACACCAACATGTACCTCAAACACCTCAACTGCTCCTCCGCCGCAACACAGAACACAATAGTATCGTCTACATAGAGAAGGTAAGTTATCTTCATCTGGTTCAGCAACTCCCTGCCCACTTCTTCTTGTAGTTATCTTCATCATTTAAGCACTTTTAAGGCATAGTTTGCTGTCTTGGCTGTTTTGGAGTGTCTTAGTTTGCTGTCATACTAATCATCAACCTTGTCTATGGCAAGTAATTCCAAAGGACTCCAATCAAAATCTCCCAGGGAATCTTGGCTAGATTCTTTTCAACATGACCTAGAGGCAACTAGGCAAATTCTTGCTGAAATTAACTCACTTGTATGATTATTGAGAGTTAATGCACATGTACAAAGCCAAATTTGAAAGAATAGGAGACAGAGTAGGTGGTTTAAGTTGAGTGTAGCGTGAGAGAGTGAATTCGCAAATGTTGTTCCAACTAAAGGGCGTGGGTTTTTATTTTGGATGATTGGGCCTGTAAACAAAAATTGGGACCAGGATGTGTATATGTGTGTCTCTATTTTGACAAGTTAAATTTGGACCATGGTTTTAAGGTCAATGTGGGTGAATTTGAGGGTTCCCTAAAATCTGATAAGTTCCTTGATTTGGTGCATAAGTTCAAAGTTTTTCTAGGGGAAAGATACTCGATAATATAAGAAAGTCTAGTTTGTTGTTATGAAACTCAAACCCTCTTTCTTCTTTGGTGGGAACAAGCTCAAGGTAATAAGGTTGGCAAGGGCAAGGAAAAGTTAAGGTAATGAGATCACATGAAAGAGAAACATTAGAAATTCCTCCCATTTCAAGAAGTTGTACAACCCGTGATGAAACAATAAATCATTGGATTAGTACATAAAAGTTTTACATGCTCCAAGCCCGAAATGATTATAGAAAGATGAGCAAAGCATAGAGTTTTCTCCATGATTTAGCATGGATGGATGATGCAGTGATATCAAGAGAAGGCTGTGCACTTGAATTAGAAAGTCAGGTGTGAACAATATACTTCGTTTTCTTTACATTTTTCTCCGGGGAAAAAAAGTCCGGTTTCAACAATCTGGAGTTCAAATATGTCTCAGGGTATAACTGAGTTCTATAGAACTGTAAATGCAATTATATTATTAATAGAAGACCTCTGATAAGACTAATGGCCATGCCCCAATATGATTCTGGCTATGTGGATTATTGGGAGGGTTTGCTGGAAGTAGACATAATCTAAGAGATTTGTGAGTCATGGTTCCCCGAACATGACACTTATTTTGGGATAGGGAGAGTATTTTGTACAAACCAGCCCCTTTCATACTCATCAAACCCATAGACTAATGCTTGTCAATGTTAATCATTATGATGGCAATATTCCCTGTTTTTAGTAAGAGATAACAAAAATTTATTTGCTACCTATCGTCACCTTGCAAGTCCCATGTCAGAAATGTTTTCAAAGATATATCGTTGCGGTCAAAACTGTCAGGAACAAAGGTTAACATTATTATTAGGGTGCATCGACTAGACAACCTAAACATGTTGGAGGAACTAGTTTTATCTTCGTTTCTGTATGTCACTTTATATTAAGATTTATTCATGCTAAAGACTCTTGGAAGTGCTGCTATGATCTTTTGCCAGCTCCATGCAGAGGGCAACGATCTTTTCAATTGTCGATCTTGTAGGTTTTCTTTAAAACTGCAAAAGGAAGTTGCGAAATATCTAATGAAATCTTGTTATTTGATTGCCACTAATAAAATTAAGTTTCGACTTTTCAATTGGGCAGGAACAAGGGATATCAATTCTTAATAAAGCAGTTGCAGCCTGCACCACAGAAATAGAGCACCACAAAGGGAAACTAACTGTAAAGGAGGCACCAAGAGCGGTATGCATCAACTGTCTTTAGTTTATTTCAACTTGATTTTGCCTTTTGTCCACAGATCTCTCTCTCTCTCTCTCTCTCTCTCTCTCTCTCTGTTCCAACAGTGGAGAATTCTATGTTTTTGTTTAGAAGTTCCATGAATTTCCTTTTAAGATTCCTTTTACTCAATTCCTTTCTTATCATATTGTTTGGCTTTCTTTATATTTTGTGTCTAACATGGCACTTGAATTAGGTGAGTGAACGGGAGGATAAACGACTTGCTGAACACATGGCTAAGCTATACCGTGAGAACACAGAGGTTAGTGGCGATGAAGAAAGTGAAGAGGACGATACGGGGTTGGGAGATGTTGATGTAGAGAGCCGGAGTTCTCAAATGACAGAATAAAAATGTGGCGGCATGGTCAATGACTTCAAAATTTCTCTTTTTGTTTTTTGTAACATGTTTTTGTTTTTGTCCAACCTGTCATATTGTAACATTTTCTTTGTCATCTGAACTGCCATATAAAAACAATACAGTATCCAACTCATCGAAACAGTGCTAAACATTTTGTAGTTATATGTTGAGAATGCAGTTTTTCAGGAGAGCTTGTTCCTATGCTACTTTCTTAGGGCCCGTTTACTCACGCTTTCACTTTCTTGCTTTTGCTTTCTACAAAAGTAAAATTATAATTTTGATTTCTTAAAAGGAAATAGAAAGTGAAATTATGTTTAGTAATATCTCATGTTTATTAAAATTTTGCAAGCAAAATTACAAAATAAAGTTTAATAATTATAATTTTGCTTTTGTTTTTTACCATTACTGTGCACCCAGTTTTTTCTATTTTCTTCACGTGCATGCCCAGTTCTATCATCTGCCAATCCCCATCCCCATCCCCAATCCCCAGCAATCAAACATTGCAAAGTAGGCCTCATAAAAGGCATCAAAACAGCCGATTTCATACTCTTTAACCCTGCTGTGAGAGGCAGATAACTTGTCTTAAAAGCCACGGGAATTGCGCCATAGAGGAAGAATGGTCGGTTGTGTAAAAGGTAGATAAGCTTGGGAGTTCTGCCAGTGGTAATTCCGAGAACGAGGTTAGGGAGAGAGTAGGGGGAGCTGTTGAAACTTTGAGGCTCAATAGCTAAATACATGGCAATTGAATCATCAGTCGAGATCATAAAGAGCATACTGTGAGTAGACCATCCCCAGTTCAGTTTAGGTTCGAAATTGCTCCAATCAGAGCGTAAAAAAAAAAAAAAAAAAAAAAAAAAAAAAAAAAAAAAAAAAAAACTCAACCCATTATCATCAAACCAGAAATCTCAACCCATTATCATCAAACCAGATCTCAACCCATTATTTTCAAACCCAAAACTTTCACCGAAACCCCTTTGCCGCAACAACCACGTTAGTTAGTCTAGGCGTCATAACACGATCATAGCTTGGATGAGCTTTTTGCCGTTGTTGTCACTGTGGAATCTTTCATCATCGTATTTGTTGTTGTTGTGTGCCTAACTCTTTGATTTTGTGCTAAGGATTCAATGGTAAGAAAACAAAGGGCGGAAGAGGGGGGATTTTGTCCTGAGGATGAGAGAGAGAAAAAAAAATTTAGATTTGAGGAAAGCATAACTTATTTAAGTCCCATCATCGCCAATATGGTGGTCGCCGGTGATGCCGATTGAAGAATCATCTTTGTCGGAGTTGCCCATTTGGTGGCCATCGTGCGTACATAGGAGAGACAATAGTGAGTCTTGTTATAAACAGCCGGACAGAGCATCGTTTAAGTTCCGCTACAGTAGTGGAAGTAATTCCTCCGCTACAGTGGAGAAAACAAGAAAGTGAGGATTTCTCACTTTTCCTTCCCTTCACAAAATTAGATTATACTTTCTTAAAACAAAAAAGTAAAAATATTTTATTACACATGATTTTTTACTTTTGATTCTTAATTTTAGAAATTGATAGTAAAAATCAGGAATCATTCCTGTTAGTAAACAGGCCCTTAGTGGGTTCTTTTGCTGATTTTTATTTGTTCATGATGCTGGTTTATGGGTAAAGGCACTTCATGTTGTAAATTTTTTTTGGGCTGAATCCCGCTTTGTTTGGAACCAAATCTTTTGGGATTTGAAATTGGAATTAGAAAAGAAAATGGATTGTAATTAAAATAGGATTCTTATTTGGAATTTATAAAAAGGAATTTGAAATAAAATAGTTTTTATACTATTTAGGGATAAAAATATGTGGCAGTTACAAAGGAGGTTGGTAGAATGAGAAATCTAAAAGTAGTTAATAGAAGGATAATTTTTGTATTACATACCAAATCCCTTTAAATTAGGGATGCAACTTAGGTTGGGTAACCCGAACCCAATCCGAGCCTAGCTCGATTTTTCATGAGTTTGGGCAATCATTTTTACAATTAGGGTTGGGCTTGGGTTGAAAAGCAAGCAACCCGAGCAAACTCGAACCCGAATTCTAATATTATTTTCATATATATTTTTACTTTTAAATACATTATATATAATATTTAAACTATGATTATTTTTTTTTTCTTTTCAACTTTTTTTGTTAAATATTAACTTATTGTATGTTAACATTTAGGGCCCATTTGGAAAGTGTTGTGTTTTGTTTTAGCCTAGAACAGAACAAGTGTTTTGTAATGTGGTATTTTGAAATGAGAACAAAACATGTTTGGGACGAAAATTTGGAGTGAGAATTTTGGAATAGAAATTAAATTTTTTTTTGGATGATTAAAATAAATTAATTACAAAGCTTGATTAGTTTGCAAAACAAGAATTACAGAGCTTGATTAGTTGATTTAGGAAAAAAATTAAAACAAAACCCATACACACAGGTTAGCAGTTGCAGAGAGAGAGAGGGGGGCAAACTTGAGAGTTGAGAGAGCGGCTGAAGCTTGCGAACGGAGAACTAGAATTGGAACAGCGGTCGATGGAAATTGAAAGATATGGGTTTTGATTTTTTGAACAATCTGAAATGATATGCCGATATGGGGGTTTAGATATAGGTAATAGGTTTTGAACTTTTGATTCTTGCAGACACTTACATAAACTAATTTTTAGGGAAAATATTACCTAAATTATAGAGAAGCTGTTGCTATAAAACAGAACTGGACTATTCTGCAAATCAACAGAAAATTAAGCTGAGTTCAAGCTTAAAATCCACAAATCAACAAGAAAACAACACAAAAAAGCAGAAATAAAACAACATTTCAAAGATTGGTAGAGAAATTAAGTTAAAAATGTTTACTTTCACTTGAAAATTTTCAAAATCAGCTCAGAGAGTGTAGAAATCAGAGGTAAAAAAAAGAGAGCTTGAAACCAAGCTCTCTTTGGAACAGCTCAAATAACACACCTGAGACTTCACAAATAACAAGAGGAGAACAAAGCCCTAAAAAGCAGACTCTGTCAATGGCATAAATTAGAGAGAGAAGGTGAAGAGATTCTAGAGAGATTGAGATTTAGAGAGAGAGAGAGTGGGAGAAAGATTTTAAGTTGAGAGATACATAAACTGAAATATATGGGTTTCGACCTTCTGATTCTTGTAGATTTTGTAGTTTGCAGTTGCAGAGAGAGAGAGAGAGGGCAAGTTCAGAGTTAAGAACGAGAATAGAGATGGAGGCGGGTTTTGAACTTCTGATCCTTGTAGATTTTGTAGTTTGCAATTGCAGAGAGAAAGAGAGAGAGAGACTAGGGCAATTGGGAGGCTGAAATGATTTGCCCTAAAAATGGATTTGCAGAGTTGAGAACAAGAATAGAGATGGAGGCGTTTGGGAGGCTGAAATGATTTGCCCTAAAAAAAAATTATTATTACCCCAGCTATAGTAAAAAATGAGCCTAGAACAACATAGAACACCAAATTTTTGTTCCAGCTTTTGGGCCAAATAATGGATTTGTTTTGAAAGTGTTCTGGTACTGTTGAAAACAAAACAAGCCGGCCCAAACATATTTTGTTCTCAAAATGGGCTATTGTAGCGGGCCTGGAGCATTACAAAATACATGAGAACACTTCCCAAACAGGCCTTAGGATAATTTATTTTCTAAAAATTTGTTTGTAATTTATTAAAAATCTACAAAAAGTCTTTAAACTTCTTCTTGTTTAAGAGTAATTTAATCTAAAACAAATTCAAGATCATATTAAATTTTCTATAAAGATTAGCCATATGAGCAACCCGAATTAACTCAAAGTTTTAACCCGGAATATAAGCCCGAGTTGCAAGCTCGAATTTAAAAGTACAAAGGATGGGGTGGGCTAGGGTTGAGTAGTTAAGGTTGAGAATAGGGTTAGGGTTGGGCTTGGTTTTAGCATTTCGTATAGTGGGTTGGGCTTAAGTTATACCTCAAACTCGCCTGGTACGGTGCTGTCATGACACCCCAAATTGCATATAAAGTGTGGCCAAGTTTGAATTTATAAAATGCCACTACTACCTTTAACTACTAATATAGCTAGGGTGAGTAGGGATCGTCCCAAGGGATCGGATGCGTATTTGAAATGGAAATAAGGTCGGATTAGCAGGTCGAGTGATCAAAAGATTGGTTTGATTGGTTAATTAAACGACAATGTAAACAAATTCAATACAAAGCAATTAAAGTAAATAAAGGGTAGAGAACAAGAGAGAGGGATCTTGGGAATTAGAGGTTACCACTAAACATCACCTTTCTAGATACTCAATGTGTAATGAATGAGGGGAAATATGTGTTGCAATACTAAGAGATGTGATTGATTGAATCAACAAGCATGGATGACTAATTAAGTATACATTGTCTAAACAACCTAATGAATAACACAATATATCAAACTAAGCCATTATTTCTTCCTTTAAGCTCACAATCAAAACACATTAACAAGTTAAAGAATTATACTACTTGCATTCATAAGCATGGAACATCAAACAACAAGCATGGATTGTCCTCACATCTAAGAAAGTAAAACAACTACACTACAACTAAGCTAAGGACATGAAAATTAAACTAATTAAACTAAGGTAGAGGCACAATCCATCAAGAAATGAATATGAACCATCAAACAAACCACAAGAGTATTCCATTTAAGCACTATGCCTTGACAATCTCTAGATTCATAGCATCAACACACATAGACATGCATCAATAACACAAAACCTAAAGATAAACACATGAACATCTATTCTAGCATACATAGACATATGAGTAGAATAAAATGATCAATTGGAAGTATTAAACAACACAAATCATTGTAGAAACAAGATTCATGTATAAATCAAATGTCAAGACAAGATTATAACGCAAATCCCCTCAAAATACAAAGCATCAAGATCTAGAAGGCATGCTTTGGGCTAACTCTAGCCCCAAGAAGATGTTTAGCCACTCATTGATGTAGTCATCCAACCCTCAGGGGTCATCTCCATGGTAGGAATGATCTTCTTCTTGATGGAAACCCTATATGAATGGAAGAACTCCCAAATGGTGTATATTTCTCTAATTTCTAGCCTCTTCTCAAGATTGTGTAATTGTCTATTCTTCTCTATGTGTAAAATGGCTCAAAATCTTTATATAGGTAGCTCAAGTATCATACCCAATGGTTAGGTCTCGTGTACTAGGGCCATTTCAATGATTGCACCACGAGCCATCTTTTAATGAGATGGACTCTATTTTTTTTTTGAACTTGAGGAGGTTCGATCGATCGAATTCTTATGAGATCAATCGAACTATGGCCAGATCAATCAGAGTAAAGCCAGATCGATCAAACCTTGGTGACTCCTTTTTGGAATACAACAAATCTGAGATATTTTTGGGATATCTTGGGAAAAAGACAAAAGCGGTAGGTGGGGATAAGATCAAAGAAGTTTAATCGATCGAAAGGGAAGTTGGATTGATCGAAGATAGAAATTCTTGAGGATAATGACAAGGTGTTTGATCTATCTTGGTAAGGCTGGATCAATCATTGTGAGATCGATCTGGGCTTGGTTTGATCGATCGAAACTTACTGTTTTCCACCACTTTGCTTCCACTTTGCTCATTTATTCCATTTAGCTTGAGATTGCTTCTTTTATGCTCTAATTTAGCTGAATTGACTTATTTTGGGGATAAGCGCCTGAAAAGGGCAATAACATAAAATTAGTCTAAAATGGAAAAATAAGATAGATAAAGGTTCTAGAATACTCGAGCTTAAAGGGTTTAAATGCGCACTTTTCAATGCTCATCACACCCCCAAACTTAAATATTGTTAGTCCCTAGCAATGAACTACAAAGTAAAGAAATGAAATGAACAATTAAACAACTATGAACTAGAAAGTAATAAATGGATAACGTCACTTTCGTAGGGAACACGATTGCATTTAGCATATGCAACAAGCCTTTTAAACCCCTAGGTTACCTTTAGTGGACGAGTGAAGTCTCGTGAGGGTTTCCAGAAATAATAACCACAAACATTAAGATCTTTCTCACTAAAGAGGCACCAATATTCCAAACAAGCATTGGGAGAAAACTACCTCAAGTATGCAATTTTTCAACCATTTCTAAGCAATCTCCCAAAATTTTAACATCAAGCAAACAAATATGGTCCTCTACACATCAAGAAAATGATCATGCAAATCAAAACAACTCTAGAATCCTTTTAAGTGGATCGACATCAAATATGTTGCTATCTAAGCCAACTAAAGAAATGATCACATCCATACCCTCAAACTAGCACACAAATCTAATACCGATTATCAAGACAAAGAGTGGACCTTTTATTAAAGCTTTATTGATCTAGGTGCGCTTATTCTTTTCACTCGATTTTTTTTTCTATCCCTAAGGATCAAAGATGGAAACATAGTGCAATGTATTGATCTATTAAGCTTTCTAGCGATTCATGAGGTCGAACGTTAGGTCAATGACTCCCAAACCGGACGGCTTTAGGGCATTAGGTGTTGAAACACCCCTAAGGACTTACAAGCTCAAATCAACTAGGCTATAAATCAAAACAACCTCCATCTAATCATTTCCCACTTCTCACCTTTTGGGAGAAGTCCTCACTTTTATATTGCTTTTTTTATTTTATTTTATTTTTTATTTTTTTATTAACCTAGAGTTTGGGCCCTTCACCTTTCGGCACGAGAAATTCAATGCTTGATGAGGCTAGAATCCCGGCTACTTAGTGAAAAGGATTTGTTATCCACTTTTGTCAAGATGAAAGCTTTCAATTCACTACTAGCTCAATTGGGATATAACCAAATCAATAGTCAACAAAGCATGTACCCCACAAATGAATGCTAGTGTGCACATGACTAGTGTAGAATCGTAAAGTGAATCTTGAAACAATCACAAAATCAGGATGATGTAGACCATAAATGCAAGCAAGATATCAATCTTTCAAAAAATTTACTCCTAAATGGCATCCACAAGGCATACAAGGAGTATTGGACTTTCAAGTTAAGAAAATTTTAAATTCTAAGCAATATAGTCCTCAAAAGATCAAAATCATAGTTAGTCATGGACCAATCATAGAAAATCCCTCAAATACACAAGTCATGCTCAAAATTTTGAATTAAAAACAAACACTGCAAATAACACCCATTACCCCCAAACTTAAATGGCACAATGTCCTCAATGTGTAAAGAGAACAAAAGAAAAGAGTATACCAGTGCGACTATGGCAAAGAATGACCGGGACATAAATATCCAAAGTGGGTGATATGACCCCCCAAACTTGGGATTGACTGTGGTCCTGAAAAGATGGCACTGGGAGAAAAGCTCATCAGATAACAAAGGGGATAATAACAGTGCGCAGTGGACATGCAAGTGTAAATGGGATAATAAATGAACTAAGGAGAGAGGAATAAAGATGCTCCTGAAAAGATTTGGGCAGCACTCTCTTACTGAAGTCACTGGGATGCACCTGATAATAAAGTCAATCACAGATAAATATATCAATATAATATCCTGACATCCAAAAATATCATGCATATGATAAAGAAAATAAAAGCAGTATAAGGTACAACACAGTATCGGGCCAACAGACTGGTCGTAAAAATATAGTAACAGTATCAAAAGATCAGTCAAGTATCACATATATATAAAATGATAAAAGAGAGATATGGAGATCAAGCAGAGGAGGTCGGTCTGGCGGGGCGTGATCCCCGGATATCTCTGGAAATGCCCTGCTGCACAGTCAATATGTCTGTGCGGAGAGTAGTCACGTTTGCTCGGAGAGAGACAACCGCATCCTCTAAGGTCTAGATACGCTCTCCTAGGCTAGGTGTCTAAACTGGAGTGTCAGGGATGACTGGATCAGGAAATTGAGGTATATTCTGACTCTGCTCCTGAGAATGTAATGGTGACCCTGCCGGAGAGTGATGTGGTGACTCCTCTGGAGGCTCCTACTCCAAGTCTATATCCATATACTCATCCGCAGCCACCGGTGGGTCTACTGGATCATCTGCTACTACCTGCTCCATCTCTGCTAACCCTGTCTCCTCTGCTTCCAAGATGGCCTCATCCTCGAGACTCTTAATTAGAGCATTATAGCTCTTGTTCCAATCCTTCTTGCCATAGTGGCAAGCCCCTGACTCAATATGCTCTGCCGAGTGAAAAGGATAATGCTAGTCCCGAAGAATTTGGGTAATCAGATGTGCAAAGGGAAGGAAGGTGGCGCGCCCAGGCTTGGCCTTGCTGATGAAGCTCGCGTACAGTCTCATCATAACACTCTAGTAGAGTGCAGGAATAGAAAACTAATGGCTTGTATAGAAGGCATAGAGGGCTGCTAGAAAATCTGAACGCCGTTGGATCTTATGGCTCGCCATAAATACATTTCGGTATAGTATCGAATTATAGAACCATAAATCATTGGACAAATAAGTCCGGGTGGCGAATGTTTCACCATCACTGTAAGGGCCAGTCAATGCAACGGCTATGTCTGCGTCAGATGGCCTCCTCATAATAGAATAATCAAGGTCGGGAGGGCAAACATGTGGGCACCGAGAAGATATGGCCAATGTCTCGACTGTAATGCAGATGAGGTGGTCATCAATAGTAGTCCGTAACTTAGATAGATTACTTGGGGCCAGCCGGAGATTCTGGTAGAACAACGGGACGAGCCACGGGTAAATAGGGTAGGTCACCGGTGCCAGAATAGTTGAAATGCTGCACCGATCAATATCATCATAAGCTGCCCTGGTTAGAATCGACCGAGAAAAGAAAGCAATGTCAAAGACAGACTCATGCGCCACTGTAAGACGTGAATATCTCCTGATAGGTCTATCTCGGACCTGGTCGGGCTGTGCTAGTGGTGGTAAAGAAGACGGTATATGCTTAGCCTTATCTACTGATGAAGAAGATGAAGATGCAGAAGTAGGAGAGGCAGAACGCTCAGACTAAGCTGGAGCTGGCTCCTCATGCTCCTCAGGCTCCTCTACTTGCTGTCACACTCTGCGCTGATACTGCTGGCGGGTAACAGTCTTGACTCGAGCCATGGCCTGCAAAAAGAAAAGAAACACTTGCAACTGTAGTCAGTAACAGGAAACAGGATATATAATTGAAAGCATACAAATAGAAACATATTTTTCAAGTCAGGATAGACAACTTAAAATAAATCACATGAATCTATGCAAGTGATAATGCAGCCAGGTATAGACAATGACTAAGTGAAACATGCTAAACAATATAAGTATGAAATGCATCCAATGTGGAAAACACAGGCATTTGGCATAAATAAACTAGCATGAACACTATGGAGGGTGCAGGGGCATCAATATGCAATACTGTGAAAGTTGATCGATCAAGAAAAAGATGAGATCGATCCAAGTTGGATCGATCAGGACATGATTGAGATCGATCGTGCTCTGATCGATCTGAGCACTACTGAGATCGATCGAACCTGTGTAGAAACACGAACAATCACAGATCTATGACGTGGACAAACACGAGGGTACCCGAATGTGCTCAAGGGCCCCTCTACACCTCAACAAGTCAATAATAGTCACTTAAATTGGCACGTAACCCCCGAAATTAAAATCGAAACAAAATGTATACAAAAATATATACATATATATATACATACTTCGAAGCTTCAAAAATGGCAACAATCAATATGGAAGTTTAAGATCTAAACATGGAAAACATGTAAAACTCGAGATTGAAGCTCAAAGTTGAAAATAAAACCCAAAACTTACCAAATCGAGAGGAGAGAAGTGGAGACCAAGAGAGAAAGAAGATCAGGTTCGAGTTTGGAAGCTTGATAGGTTGTGGGATGTTGCCGGAGACTTTTCGGAGGTGGGGAAGAAGATGGAACAGTGGTGGGAGAGAAGGAGGGTCTGAGATCGATGTTGAAATCGATCCAAATGACCCTCGGGTCATATTTTTAAAAACGATATCCGACATGTTCGATCGATCATGAAGGAACCCAGATCGATCGAACTCACAAAACGACACAGTATTTTTGAAAATATTTGACTTTAAAAAAAAAAATAAAACAAAATATTTTTGGAATTTTTTTTTTAAAATTAAAAAAGAAGTCAAAGTCAACAGGAAGCACACAGATCGATCGAACATAGATCGATCAAAACTCGATTGATCCAACAGGTGAAAACCTGCAAACATGTTCGAACGATACACAGAGAGGTGATTTTTCATGGGTTCAAAATTTTTTTAAAGTATGGAATGAAGATCGATCCAAGGGAAAACTGGGTCGATCTTGGAATTTCAGATCAATCGAGAATGAAGTTCGCACGATACACAGAGAGCTGAAATATGCAGGAAATTTATGCACGATGGGACAGAGAGATGATTGGATGCAGAGATTATTGTTCGATCGATCTGACTTCTTCTCAGATCGATCGAACAACACTAAATGTCTAATTTTAAACTGAAAGTGCAAGCATTCTCAATCAAAGTCCTTAACAATGTGTATGAACTCAGAACATATCTAGACGACGCAAGAAATGAAAGGTAAAATAGAAATGAGGGAGGAATAGGGTTGTAAACCCTACGAAGCACTAGTCTTTAACATCTCTAGTAAGACGTTGGGCTCTTTTAGCCCGGATCAAAAATATTGTTGTGCATACCCTCCTTATGGGGTGAAAAGCACTTTGAATCCCACCCAACAAATGGTTCCCTAAAGAACTTGTTGGATTTAAATCAAAGGAGATTGACGGTCCTTTGTCCATGCAATTCTTGGGCTTCCATGCCCTTTCAACACTTGTTTTGCAACATTTTTCTTTGAACTCTTTTTGAAAACTCCATTGACAATCAAAGACTCATGTTTTTCATGTTCATTTTCAAGACACTTTTCTACAACAAATACCTCTTCATGTTTGTCCATTGAATTCGGGGTTGGATTAAAAATGTTCAACTTCACTTTCATGTGGCCAAATGAGATTTTCATTATCCCCGTCCTACAATTGATGTTGGCATTTGCGGTTGCCAAGAAGGGACGGCCAAGGATAATGGGAATTTGGCTCTTGGGATTTGGGACCGGTTCCGTGTCAATGACAATGAAATCAACCGGGAAGAAGAACTTATCAATCTTTATCAACATATCCTCAATAATACCCCAGGGCTTTTTGATAGATCGGTCGGCAAGTTGTAAAACTACTGACGTCGATTTTAGTCTCCTAAGCCCAATTTAACATATACCGAGTACGGAAGAAGGTTAACACTTGCTTATAAATCAAGAAGAGCCCGATTAATGACATGGTCACCAATAATGCAAGAAGTAGTAGGTGAACCGGGGTCCTTGAATTTTGGAAGTGTGTTATGTTGTAAATGGAGCTCACTTGCTAGGTCAAAACCATTTTCTTTGGTGCTTGGCTCTTGTTCTTCCTCTTTTGGGTGCAAAGATCTTTTAAGAACTTGGCATAAGCCGGAATTTGTTTGATTCCATCCAAGAGCGGAAGATTGATCTTCACTTGCCTAAACACTTCAATGATTTCATTCACTTTGGTCTTTTGTTTCTCAATAGAGATGGATCCTTTCAAGGCATCCGGGAATGGAGCCTTTGGCTCAAAAACCATTTTAAAATCATTTTTCAAAACATCTTCAACACAAGAATTTTTTAAACCATTAACCAAAAACTTTTCAAAGCAATAATCAGTAAGAACAGAAATAAACTACCAAAAGCCTGAAGGTCATCCGAAGGGACGCAAAAACCAAGAATTGAATGACACCTCCCAAACGAATCGACATATTAACTCAATGTCAATCATCGAGAGAATCCCAAGACAATGACATGTTGGATCAAAATAGATAGCTAAGAATGACGTGGCAGTAAGAACAATGACCAAAACCCGCCTACACTTACTAGTCAGTAAGGTAGCATGACAGTATAAGTCACTAGTTCATAACATGCCCTATTAGATCAGCCCAGAAAGAAACTTTTCGATACAAATGACATCAATGTTGAAAATGATCATTACCAAAAGTACTATGGAAACCAGGCATCAGCGAGAGTTGGGGTAGCTAATCCCAAAACTCTAACAACAATGTTAATGGCACCGTTACGCTTAAGGCCTTATATCGCAAACGCTGGCATAACAATGACCCCCACATCTGAAAATGCAATAACAACAACACCAGTCCCGAATCCATAGCTTGATGAGTCTGTGCCCTCAAGCCAATGGATTGGACCCACAAAATTGAAACCCTAAGCACAGATCAGAAGTAGACCTATCGTAAGGCTACATACAGAAGACAAAACGCTGGGTCAAAATCCCCATGGTGGACAATAAAAATCTCAAAACACAAGTCTACTACGTAGCTCACACATCTCATTCCCAACAACCAAGGTCACAAAACCCCAACATAAGTGCAGGAAAGATGAAATAGTATAAACCAAATACTCACATAGCATATGCTCGCAAAATTAAATGACATAAATCAAATAATATCATAGTACTAAGCATAATACATATAAGGTAAACCAAATAAACCACCTATCATATAGACGTTAAAAAAATAGCAACACACTATACACCACCAACGGCACAAACATGGTAAGTAGATACAGTATAAGCAACGTATCATCTACATCCTTATACAACGATCACATAGTCATATATCCTAAACATGTTTCTAAGGCATGCCCGAAAACAATGGGGCTCATAAACATGTAAAAATGATCATACAAATGGCAAGTTCATAAAATCAAAAGAATGAATGGAATGCCTCTCAAAAGACGCTATGCAGAGAATGCAACATAAAACCTGGATGAGTCCAATCTCTCACCACGAGGAAAGGAACTATCCCCCAAACCAAGATGCCAACGAGCTCTATAGGTACTCTACAGGTTTCTACCAGAACCCTAACACAATACCCCAAGTCTTCAAAGATAAGTGAGAGAGATTAATTGCACCAACGTAATTAATTACACGAAACTGCTCACATCCCAACTGTAGCTCGTAAGAGCTTTCTAGGGTAAGACAAGAAGGTTTCTAGGTCAATACACCCATCCAAATCCTGAAACTATAATCCTAAGAAAACAAGACATGAGAACCTCGCCCTGAGGCTCACAAAGCAACTCCCGACTCCCAAAGGAAGGATTCGAGTCAATCCTGACTCATCGTCCCATGACGCCAGAAATAAAGGCTCGATAACATCAATGACGTCAAGACCACCACGAAGTCCTAAGAGATGACACCGACACCTCTGACACTACCATGACCACATCACGAAAATACAAAAGAAAATGAGACAAAACAGTGCCTCCGTGGCTTATGTTTCATCTCGCCAGACGGAGACTACAACTTTGCATTTACCTGAGCCCTAACAAGAAGACTCTCCGCAAGTCAAGACTATGATGCTATATGCGTGAAAAGGAAACAAGATCAATAATAACACAAGTTATTATGATCGGATGCAACTCACACTGTGAATGCACGAAACACGAAACAAGATAAGGTATGTAACATACGGTCATGCTAAAGTAGTCAAAGGAAGGTGTTTAAAACAATTAAAAACTTAAGCAAATAAGCATACATGTCAAACAGGGATACTTTTAAACACATAATCATATATGCATGTCATAATACCAAACGTGTTATCAAGAAACACATAAACATGATACAGCACCAAAACAAGCAACCAAAGGCACGTTTATGTATCAAAGTACATCAACAAAAGCACGAGATGCACCCAAAGCCCGTCGTCCAAGGTATTCAAACCTAGGAGCTCTGATACGACTTGTGATGGCCCAAGTTTTTCAACCCGGTGCGTTAGTGATGAACCCGAAAGATGACCCGATAACGGATCTGAAATGCGGAAGTAAAAGATGAAGGGTGACCTCTAGAGATGTACGTCATCCCTAAGGCACCAAAGTGACTCCCCATAAAGCCATAAAACTCAAATGAACCGAGCAAATAAAGCAAGAATGCCTAACCCGAAAAGAAATGAATCAAGGGAAAAATGGTCATTTCACACTGAAATTGGTGCCACTGTGCATACCATTGGAAAGACAATGAAAAATGAACCAAGTTAGACTCAAGAATCACCTGATTTGGAGTCCGGACAGAAAAGATATGAAATTGAAACAAAGTGGCCTTCTCCGTTTAAGAGATACCGCGAACCCATCTCACTAAAACTGGAATAACTCACACTACAGATGGAGTTTTGATGAATGGTTGGTACCATTGGAAATCCAACTTCAATCTCTTGAATTTAGACTCAAGAATAACCCAATTTGAATTAGGAATAAAAGAGTTATGACCCCCTGAAGTCAATGCAACAAAGCTATCCGAGAGAACTGAGAAGAAAAGGGTTCTAGGAAGGATCGGTCGACCGAACCCCAACCATCAGTCGACCAAAATGATGAAATTCCTTAAAAGGCTACTAGAATGGCTCCTCGAGCATGTGTCAGCCAACCGACGATGCTGGTCAGCCGACCGACGCCTCTGCTGCTGTAATTTAAAAGCTACTACAAAGTGTGAAAAACTCACCCGGCCCAACTTTGATGCAATGTATGCATTCCCATTGATTCAAACATGTTTCAAAACATGTCAAAGCCACAATTAAGCATTTATAACATGCTAAACCGAAAAGAATCATAAACCATGCTTCCATGCATGAGTTTTTCATAAAAATCCATAAAACATTCCAAAAATAGGTCAAAAGTTGCAACCTAAGTGTTTTATGAAATATGAACATGCACGCATACGTAAAATGACATTTTAGATGCGCTACAATGGCCTACGGCCTCAAAATAACCCCAATGCAAAATATGACCCCTTAAACCTCAAATTTTCATAAAATTGCCTAAAATGATGAGATACAACCCCATGGCATGTAAATGAAAACGAAATGGTGTTTGACCCTTGGGCACACCTCATACATATCAAAAGAATACCACAGGATGAATTTCATACATAAATCACGCTCCGGTGCGAAATAGCATACTAAAACACATGATTTTTCATATATTCCCATTAAAGGCAAGTTTAACATTCATGACATGTATGCAATTCCAAAAGAAGTTTGGCCCTTGGCCACATATCATATACATGAACTGAGAACCAAAAAGTGTGCTTAGGCACACATTACAAATTAAGAATCAAATATACACATTTAACAAAAAAGACTACAAATGGCATTTCAAGCCAATCTTCACAAAATGGAACCTTCAAGTCCACAATTCATCCAAGCATAATGAGAATCTCAACCTTGATTCCTGTACTTGAAAAATATCCCCAGTAACTTTGGGGTGAGCAACATAAAGCTACTCATAGGAAATGAGCTTGTATCGACCTAACGTTTTACGATAATATCACCTTAAGGTGAGAGATGTTAAAGAGGCTCATGCCACCTAACGTCTATGTCAAGTAAGACTCAGGGAGCATCCTAAGCTACCTTAGAACATTTCTAGCATAAATCATATCATTCATGCAATTTCAATAACATAGGAACATGTTATACAAGGCAACAAGATATAGATTCTCAAAGTTATCAACTTGAAATATAAAATGCAAAAACAACCAAAGTGGGTCATGTCACCTAACATCTATGTTTCAAATGAATCTATAGGATCATTCCTAAGTTGCATTTGAACAATATATCATAGATGTACTTAACAACATCAAAAACATGCGATGACTCCTTAAAAATCATAATGCATAAATGTACTTAACAACATTAAATCGCCAATAACTCAAAACCACAAGTCACAATTAAACATTGGTTGTCAACTTGGAATTGAATGCGAAATCAAGTAGTAGGTGATAAGCGCCGAATAATGTACATTCAAGCGCCCTAAATTACATTAACAAAGTCCAGTTATTAATTATTTTATGTAGATTAACTCCAATTCTATGTTTTTATGCATTTTCAGGTTCATTGGCCAAAATGGAACAAGAATAAGGCCTTGTGGAATCCTGAGCAACAAAAGGTGCCAACGCTGAATTCTGGCAGCAGTAGAGCCTGGACTTTGCTTGCCATTTTGACCTTCCAAACTCGAGAACTGGACTTCCCTCATAACATGAAAGATTTAGAGCTCTGAATCAGCTTTCCAAATCTTCAAGTGGTTCATCATTCGGAGTTCGGAGCAGAGAGTTATGATCTTCACAACAGAGGTGCGCAGAACTGCCTAGCAGCACTGATTTACTGCCTTTCTCCCCATTTTCGACCAACCAGACTTGAGAATTGGGTCTTCATCAAAACATGAAGTTTTTAAAGCACTGAATCAGCTCTCCAAAGCTTCAAACAGATTGTCATTCGGAGTTTGGGGCACAAAGTTATAGCAGTTTTCCCAAAATAGGTCAGCACTGAGCAAGAGGAGCATGTTGCACATTGCACTAAGTTCGAGTGCTCGAAGTCACCAAGCGTGTGCTCGAAAATCAGGCAGAATGCCCTTCGGAAATGGCTCATTTCAGCCCACTTGCACATTGGTTTCCTCAATGCCATCTTCCTTCTTTATGAAGTGGTTGGAGGTGTTCCTTGGAGGAGAGAGGGTATTGTTGGAGCATAAAAGGCTACCCAAAGGCCACATATATCATTAAGCTTTATCTTGAGCAAGAGAAAGGAGAGAGAAGAGAGCAAGGAGAAGGGTGTTCTTGAGTGCTACAGTAGGAGCTCGAAAATGGAGATGAGGATG
This sequence comes from Cornus florida, assembly GCF_030987335.1. NCBI lineage: Eukaryota > Viridiplantae > Streptophyta > Magnoliopsida > Cornales > Cornaceae > Cornus > Cornus florida. The sequence continues at coordinate 29,117,522 of NW_026775571.1, read as the reverse complement.
ATGCTTCTTCCTTCTTCTAGTTCACCAATGGGTAACTAAACCTCATCTAGGGAGGTGATGAAACCCCTCCCTTGTAAGCATGTGTTAGTATAGTTTATTTTTTGGGGATTACAATGTATTTTTGATAGTCTTTCCATGGTCAAGAGCCTCATTTTTGTTGTAATGAATGTTGAATGTTTTAAATGATTATTGTGAGTTATTCATCTTGTCTTGGATGGTTGCTTTTCTTAATCATATTGCTTGCACTTCCATGGTGACAATGGAAGTTAGATCATGGAATGGTTTTAATGGCATGGAGTTGGAGAACCTAGATAGTTCATGGCTTAGGGTTTCCCTTTGATGGGCTATACTTGATTCTTAGCTTTATGTGCATTCACCATTTAAATTAGGGCTTGATAATCCTTGGCTTAGTAAGCATGTTCTAAGCTACATTTTAGTTTAGGTAGTTGATCATGTGAACCTTTGATGGTTTATTCTTGCCTTTCTAATTAAATGAACTTCTTAAGGATATTATAGCAACCTAGTATTGTTATGTATCATGACTATCATATATGTTGTTTTCCCCTTAAATTAATCTTAACCTAGCATGTGTATAGGGATGGAGGTGGATTCATTTCCCTAGCCTTCTTTACTTGTACTCACTCCCTTGAATTCTTGCAATTTATTGTTTTATGCACTTTTAATTTCCTAGCTTAAGTGACATCCAACAAAACCTCTATACACCCTTCATCATTCTAAGAATGATTCTAGACATTTAGGTTGTATTAGACTAGCGTAGTCCCTGTGGTTCGACTTACCCGACCAATAGCCCTATTTTACAATGATTCGTGCTATTGCGAAGGTTGATGTTAATTGACCAACCGATCAATTTTTGGCGCCGTTGCCGGGGACTGCAAACGGTTTAGCAACCGAAGTTTCTAGGGTTAAATTTAGTTTGATTGTGAATATTGTGTCTTGTGAATATTCCTTGTGTGTTTTGACCACCTTTGTGTTTTAAGTGTTGTAAGATTCTAGGGACTCGAAGCTCGCCGTGGGAATGCTAGCAAATTGTAAGTCTAGAGGACCCCAGGTAAGTCTCGTGACTTCTAGTTTCGAGTTGTGAATATTGTGCATGTGTTAAATTTAGTTTTAGTTTAGTTGTGAAGCCCTTGTTGAGGCTCTTATCCTGTTTAAATTTTGTGTTAAAGCATCGGTCCTTGTCGTGGCCATTTACATTTTCCGTCTTGATAATTGAGGAGAAAGGGAACATCGTATGTGGAGTTGTGGTTGATGAATTGCTTTGTTGAGTATATGCTTTATTGTTGATGTTTGGTCGTAGGTCACTTTCCTTACCCACAATCAATTCACCCATTGATATCAATTCTCTTGAAAGAACTCTTAGACGGAACCTTAGGGAACCCACTCTTACAAGGGACCTTGAAACTGAATTCAATATAATGGGGGATAACGTAGGAAATTCGGGGAATGAAAGGGCTGAAATTCCTAATATCGAGCCAATGACTCTTAGAGATCATTTCATCCCTACCACCTATGCTTCTCCATCTTGCATAGTGATGCCAAACATCGATGCAGCTCAATATGAGATCAAGTCTAGTACCATTCAAATGCTTCCATCATTTCATGGCTTTGATAATAAAGATCCATACAAGCATCTTGATGAGTTCCTTGAAATCTGTTCAACCATCCGGTTGAGAGGTTTTTCGGACAATGCACTTCATCTCCATCTCTTCCCATTCTCCCTAAAGGATAGGGCAAAATATTGGTTGAACTCACTCGCTCCCAACTCTATTACTTCTTGGGCTCAATTGCAACAAGAATTTCTTAAGAAGTATTATCCGGTGAGTAAAACCAACCAAATGAGGCGTTCCATTCTAAGCTTTTCTCAAGTTGATGGAGAACAACTCCACGAGACTTGGGAAAGGTTACAAGATCTTCTTCGGAAGTGTCCTCATCATTTGATCCCAAAATGGCAATTAGTGCAAGCTTTCTATGCCGGCTTGACCGAAACCCATAGATTCATGGTTGATTCTTCTTGTGGTGGGATGTTCATGTCCAAGAATGCGGATGAGGCTTGGACCTTACTTGAGAATTTGAGTGAAAATTCACTTCAACACAATTCTCGTAGGGCTCCGACCGCAACCACTCCAAACAACACCAACCCTTGTCAACCAAAGTCAATAAGGGAGGAATCATCTCAAGTGGATGCCATCGCTCATAAATTCTATCAATTGATGGCACCACATCTTCCTCCTTCATTGTCTCAAAATTCGGCAAGTTCAGTTTGTGCTTCATGTACTAGTCCATTCCATCTCTCGGAAGATTGCCCCACATCGGAGCAATTTCCTAGTCCCAACCAAGAGCAAGCTAATGCCATGTTCTCGCGGCCCGGGAACAATCCATATTCCAACACCTACAATCCGGGTTGGCGTGATCATCCGAATTTCTCATGGCGGCAACAAGCCCCACAGAATTCCCAATTCCAAAACCAAGGGCGGCAAAATCAGCCCTCTTCTCAATATCAAGGTAGACCTTTCTAAGCCTCTTCAAGCTACCGTCCTCCTTACAATCCAAATGTCTCCAATCAACCTCCTGTGTGTCCAACTGACGAGATAGTAGCTGCAAACAAGCAAATGATGGAATCATTAAATAAGCAAATAATGGATGCCAACAAGCAACTCTTGACATCCTTGCAGCCTACTCTCCAAATGGTTCACTCTCATACTCAATCCATAGCTAATCTCGAAAATCAAGTGGGCCAAATAGCTAACTCGGTGAATCAATTGCTTCAAAAGGACAAGGGCAAGCTTCCCTCTCAACCTTTTGAAAATCCTAGAGGAATGCATGTGATTGACGAAACCCCTCCTCCGAGTGGGCCGACTCATGAACAAGTTCAAGCTATCACCACCCTTTGGAGTGGTAGAGTGGTGGACAACAAGGTCGATGGAGACAAAAGTGAAGAAGTGTCGCCGTTGAAAAATCCAAATTCAAGCTCTTCTAATCCAAATTCTTGTCCCAATACCATTCACGGATATCCCACACATGTCTCCCCAAATGTGGAAACTACTTATGAGCCAAAAGCTCCGTTTCCTCAACGTCTTCAAGAGTCGACACACTTTGGGAACAAGAATTGTAAAATTCAAGACATGTGGGAAGTCTTCAAGCAAGTGAAGATTAACTTGCCCCTGTTGGATGCTATCAAGCAAATCCCCCCCTATGCAAAATTTCTCAAAGATTTGTGCACTCAAAAGCGCACTTCTAAAAATCATTTGCCAAAAAAAGTGAGGTTGACTGAAAATGTTAGTGCTATTATTCAGCACAGCACTCCCCCAAAGTATAAGGATCCGGGTGCCCCCACAATCTCGTGTGTCATTGGTGACAGCAAAATCGAGAGGGCCCTCCTTGACTTAGGAGCTAGTGTGAATTTAATTCCATACTCGGTCTACCTACAACTTGGTTTGGGCGATCTTAAGCCGACTTCCGTGGTTTTGCAACTTGCCGATAGATCGGTCAAGCATCCACGAGGTATTCTTGAGGACGTCATCATCAAAGTGGACAAATTCTACTTCCCGGTAGATTTTGTGGTTCTTGATACGGAACCAGTCCATGACCCAAAAAAGCACATTCCCGTGATCCTTGGTAGACCATTTTTGGCTACGGCTAATGCATCAATTAATTGCCGAACCGGGGTGATGGACATTGCTTTTGGAAACATGCAAGTCAAACTCCACATCTTTCATGCAACTCAACATCCCTCCAATGAGGATGATTGTTTTCTTGTGGATGTCATTGATGAAGTGGTCGAAGAATCTCTCCCCTTCATCCTAAGCAAAGATCCCCTTGAAACTTGCATGTCTCATTTTGACTTCTCAAACTTTGATGTTGATCAAGCCATTCAAGAAGTCAATTCCTTGCTTGATATTAATGCTATCATGGATGTACCTCCTTGGAAAATTCCAAAAGAACCACTTCCCCAACTTTCCACCACTCCTCCGGTCCCATCATTGTTATCTCTGCCACAACTTGAGCTTAAGCCGCTCCCGGCCCATCTCAAGTATGTGTTCCTTGGTCCAAAGCAAACCCTTCCGGTCATTATTGCCTCGGACCTTCAAAAAGACCAAGAGACCAACCTTTTAGCGGTGCTCCAAGAGCATAAAGAAGCTATTGGTTGGACAGTGGCAGATTTGAAAGGAATTGACCCCTCCATTTGTATGCACCGCATTCATATGGAGGATGACGCAAAGCCTACTAGAGAGGTCCAGCGCCGGTTAAATCCAAACATGAAGGAAGTGGTCATGAAAGAGGTGATCAAATTGCTAGATGCGGGAATCATCTATCCTATCTCTGATAGCAAGTGGGTGAGCCCCACACAAGTTGTCCCCAAGAAATCCGGGCTCACCGTTGTTGAAAATTCAGCGGGCGAGCTCGTGCCACAACGAACCACCACCGGGTGGCGTGTGTGCATTGACTATCGTAAACTCAACTCATCAACTAGGAAGGATCATTTCCCACTCCCATTTATTGATCAAATCCTAGAAAGGTTAGCCGGCCAAAGCTTCTATTGTTTTCTTGATGGTTATTCCGGCTATAACCAAGTGGCCATCGCCCCCCAAGATCAAGAGAAAACAACATTCACATGTCCCTTTGGTACTTTTGCCTATCGACGCATGCCTTTTGGTCTATGCAATGCACCGGCAACGTTCCAAAGGTGCATGATGTCCATATTCTCCGATATGTTGAAAGGTTCTTGGAAGTTTTCATGGATGACTTTTCCGTATTTGGCTCCTCCTTTGACTCGTGTCTCAAAAATTTATCTCTTGTGCTCCAAAGATGCAAAGAGACGAATCTCATTCTAAGTTGGGAGAAAAGCCACTTTATGGTCCAAGAAGGCATTGTTTTAGGACATGTCATTTCTAAGCGGGGAATCGAGGTAGACAAGGCAAAAGTTGAGTTAATCTCTAATCTTCCTCCTCCGAATTCCGTCCGTCAAATCCGTTCTTTTCTTGGCCATGCCGGATTCTATCGTCGCTTCATCAAAGATTTTAGCAAAATCTCACGGCCCTTGTGTAATCTCTTAGCCAAGGATGTTCCGTTCAATTTTGATGACGCTTGCATGGAAGCTTTCATCAAACTTCGCATTCTCCTCTCCTCTGCCCCGATCATGAAACCCCCTAATTGGTCTCTTCCCTTTGAGATCATGTGTGATGCATCCGATTATGCATTAGGGGCGGTTTTGGGCCAACGTGTGGATAAACTTCCGCATGTCATTTATTATGCTAGCAAAACTCTCTGCGATGCCCAATTGAACTACACCACCACTGAAAAAGAATTGCTAGCTGTGGTGTACGCCTTGGATAAATTTCGCTCCTATCTTCTTGGCTCCAAGGTCATCGTCTTTTCAGATCATGCCGCTCTTAGGCATTTGTTAGCGAAAAAAGAGACAAAACCCCGTTTAATTCGATGGATCCTCTTACTTCAAGAGTTTGACATTGACATCCGGGACAAAAAAGGGACCGACAATGTTGTCGCCGATCATCTCTCTCGTTTACTTATTGAGAAATCTTCAGAATTTGCAGCCATCCGTGATTCCTTTCCGGATGAGCAACTTCTTCAAGTTTCACATTCTACTCTTCCGTGGTTTGCGGATATTGTCAATTATCTTGCGGTTGGCAAAATTCCAGCTCATTGGTCCAAACAAGAGAGGGACCGGTTTTTCTCCCAAGTCAAGCATTTCTTTTGGGAAGATCCGGAATTATTCAAGTATTGCCCGGACCAAATCATCCGGCGATGTATTCCTGAAACCAAGGCCACAAGCATTTTAAATTTTTGCCATACTCTTGCTTGTGGAGGCCATTTCAGTGCCAAAAAGACCGCTAACAAAATCCTTCAAAGCGGATTCTTTTGGCCTACCTTGTTCCGGGATGCATACAATTTTTGCAAATCGTGTGAACGATGTCAAAAACTTGGATCCATGTCCCGAAGAGACATGATGCCCCTCACCAACATTTTAATTGTTGAAATTTTTGATGTGTGGGGGATTGACTTCATGGGACCATTTCCATCTTCTTATGGCTATGAGTACATCCTTGTAGCGGTGGATTATGTGTCTAAATGGGTTGAAGCCGCGGCTACCAAAACCGATGATCATAAAGTCGTGATCCATTTCATTCAATCTCACATCTTTAGTCGTTTTGGTACACCCCGAGCAATCATTAGTGATGGCGGATCTCATTTCCGAAATCGTTATCTCAAATCCGTCCTTGCTAAGTATTCAGTCATTCATAAGGTTGCTACACCTTACCACCCTCAAACGAGTGGTCAAGTAGAGATTTCTAACCGGGAGATTAAGCACATTCTAGAAAAAACGGTTAGACCGGATCGCAAAGATTGGTCATTACGGCTAAACGATGCACTTTGGGCTTACCGAACAGCTTATAAGACACCCATTGGCATGTCACCATATCGACTTGTCTTTGGCAAAGCATGTCATCTCCCGGTAGAATTAGAGCACCGTGCTTATTGGGCCGTAAAAAGGTTCAATTTTGATCTCAAACAAGCCGGCTCTAATCGTGCGTTGCAATTAAATGAACTTGAGGAATTGCGTAATGACGCGTATGAAAATGCAAAAATTTACAAGGCAAAGACTAAAGCTTTTCATGACAAACACATCGTCAAAAAGTCTTTTGCCCCGGGACAAAAGGTCTGGCTTTTCAATTCCCGCTTGAAGCTCTTTCCCGGTAAACTCCGGTCAAGATGGGATGGTCCATACATTGTCACTACCGTCTTTCCTCATGGAGCAATCGAACTTCATGATCCTGCAAGTGGATCACTCTTCAAGGTAAATGGCCAAAGGCTTAAGCCTTGCATTGACAGCACAATTCTAACCCGAAAAGTTGAGGAAGTCCCCTTGACGGATCCCATTTATGAGGAATAGTGCCTGCTCTAGCTTGGTCTAGCTATCGACATTAAATTTAGCAAAGCAAGGGAAGAAATTCTTTCGATGTTCCAAGCTTCCCTACCTTCTCAAATTGCTCGTGCCTTGAAATTTTCTGGGAAATGGTTTCGAAAAGCCAAAAATTTGATTTTTCTGAAATGGTCTTCAGTTGTGTTCCGCAATTTTAGACCAGCTTCTTAGACCTTCTCAACTCTTGTTTTCATTCCCGAAAGTTTCCGGCTCTATCAGGCAATTTTCTCGGACTTTCAACATGGCACTCACATGCATAACCTCTCATCTTCAATGCATTGTTGAAATGTTCTTAATCTCATCCATGCATTGAAGAGATGTTCCAAAGTTTGAAAATTTTCTCAAAATCATCCACGCATTGTGTGAGGTTGCAAAAGTTAGGAAATCTTCTTGAAATCATCCATGCACTCATTGAAAAAAAAAAAAAAAAAAAATTTGCACAATTTCAAAATTTTTCTAAATTTTCCATGCATTGCAATGAAGTGTAGAGTTTGACAATTTTCCCTCCTTGCATTAGAATGGATTGAAGTTCAAAAGTTTGAAAATTGTCCATGCATTAGAACGAAGTTGAAAAGTTTTCAAAATTTTTCATCCATGCTTTGGAATGGAATGAATTTGCAAGGTTTAAAAAATTTTCCTACATTCATCCATGCATTTGAAGAGACCAAATTCCACCCATGCATTGGAATGGATTGAATTTGAAATTTTTAAAAATTTTCCATGCTGTAAAAAAAATTTGCACAGTTTGAAGCATTTTCCAAATTTTCCATGCATTGCATGAAGTTGCCAAGTTCTTGATTTCCATCCATGCATTGGTTTGGAAAAATGCATGCAAGGTCTGAAAATCCATCTATGTATTACTTGGCCTCAGGTGCAGCAGTTGCAAAAATTTTTCCATCTAGTTTGCATAATGTTGCTCACATTGCCAATTCCATCTCCATGTTGCCTAATGAGCTCACTGCCTCATTTTCGAGCCCTCTCAAGTTCCTTTGGAGTGCTCGCAGCCACCTCCCAGCAAACCCGAACTCTCTGGCTTCATTTCGAGTAATCTAAACTCCAATTTGGAGTGCTCGACCTTGTTTGATTTTTAAACCCCAAAGCTGCTGAGGCTACTGGTCCCAATTCGAGCACTCTACTTCCATGCTTAGAGTGCTCGACCACTTCTCTCAACCAAGAAACCCAACTCCAACAACCAATATCCCAGCAATCACCTTCCATCTGCCACCCTCCCCAAATGCATGAACCACCATGCAGGAAACAACTCACCCTTCTTACCAACCTACACCAGCTTCTCTCACACCATCTCTCGGCCACTATGCCATCAACATATCAATACACACCATGCACCATACCAACCCCCACATCCAAACCCACCATCTCTCTCTCTCTCTAAACGACCATCACCACCCTGCATGCATGCATGCACGTCCATGCATGCATGCCACCCCTCACACCCTCACCAACCATAACCACCTTCCATGCAACACCCTCACCACCCCTCACCCTTCCCTGCAACCCACTCCATGCATCCCTCTCACCAAACCTCTCACCTCCCCACCCAGCTCACCACCCTATGCCGAACCCACCCAGCTCACCACCCTTGCATGCATGCACGCCCATGCATGCATGCCAACCCTCTCACCAAACCTCTCACCAAACATCTCACCTCCCCACCCAACCAATCCCACCACCCCTCCACCTTCCATCAACCCTCACCATGCCATTCACCTCAACCAACTCAAACCCTCACACTGCTCAACTTTCGAGCACTCGAAGACCAAGCTTCGAGTGCTCGAACTCCTCATACCCACACCCTATGCCAAACCCAGCTCTCTGCCCAAATTTCGAGCACTCGAAGTGGGCCTTCGAGTGCTCGAACCAAGCTCTCTTTTCTCTCTTTTAAAACACATTCTCTCCCTCGCAGCTCCATCTCCCTCTCAACCCACAAAACCACCACCAACCCCTCTTCCACCTCACAACCAACCTTCCTATCTCTCGGCTCCTCCCTTTCCCCACACCAACCAACCAACCTCCCCACTCCACCTCCCTCTCAACCCATCAATCTCCCACACCCTCACCCCCTCACACCACCTTTCTCTCGGCACACCACCCACCAACCCCTCCATGCACCAAATGCCTGCCACCACCTCCTCTCTCTACCCACAACACCCAATCCCTCTCTCATCCACCACCAGCCCACCCACATTGCCACCACCCCTACATCTCTGCAGTTCCCCTTTCATAGTCTGTCCCAAGGTATGTGAGCTTCTTTTTTTTTTTTTTTTTTTCTTCTTTCTTCTCCTTTCCTTGTCTTTATTTCATCATAAGAAGGATGGGATTGCATGTCGGTGATTTTGTTGATGCTTGGGTTGCTTGTTGTTGATGTTGCTCTATGCTAGAGCTTGTTTTCTTGCCAAATTTTTTGGGTTTGCTCCTCCATCCCACTCACTTCCATCTTCTCCTTTTTGTGGTGCACGCCAGGTGTTCGCTGAAATTCCTCAACCAAGTCCACCTCTCTAAATGTCTCGTGCCGGTCCTTCTCGCCCTCCTCGACCCTCTTCAGGTGCCCGTGCTGTCACTCGTGAGCGACCATGTGATCCTTGGGATCGCAAACAACTCAACTACGAACTCTCATTTCCGCTCACGGATGCCTTTGACATTCTACCCACAACTTCGTGGGCTGTCGCCGAATTGACTAACCGGCGTCTGCAACACATTTGCGCACCCCTTGCCAGGGTTACCTACCCCCGTGTAGTGCGCCTCTTCTACCAGAATCTCCAGTGCCCTGAAGAGCCACCCATTTCTCTCACTACATCCATTGATGGCACCGCCTATGCTTTCACTATGACCGACATCATTCAGGTTTCTGGTTGCCCCATTGAGTGCCCCGATGACATTGTCAATCGTGAGAATCTCCCTTTATATGAGGAGCTGGATACATTAACTGTGGCGCAGATTGCCGCTGCCATTTGCCTTATTGACGATCCTACTCGGCCCCGATCTTTTATCCGCAAGACCAATCTTCCGGAACGCCTATGGTTCATTGACACTGTCTTCAAGCACAATGTTTGCCCTTTGGTGCACAGCACCGAGCGTCGGGGCCTCTTTCTGCAAGCCTTATATGCCATGGACCAAGGCCAATGGTTCTCCATCCCAGAGCTCATTTGGTCCACCTTTATGAAGTTTTGGCATGATGCTCATAATGCACGGGCTCCGCGAGTTGAAAATCGGAAATTGCCTTTGCTGTTTTTCATCACTCGACTCCTTCAGCACAAGGGTTTCGTTGTTCCTCCCCACGAACCAAAAGGCGACAAAATTAAACTTTTTACCCAGCGCCGGTGGATCAATGTTCTGAGCCATTCTAGTACCCCTCCGCCTCCGGCCCCCCTGTTCATCCACGCTCCACCTCCTCCTCCTTCTGAGGCAGTTTCCACCGCCGCAGCCACTGCGCGGGTAGAGCCTTCGGTCGACTCTCACCAGGACCAGGCTTTCATCCGGGCTTCCATTGCCGGTATTCATGCGCGACTCGATCGTTTTGAGCATTCTTTGTCTGCGTGCACTCAGGCTCTGTGTGAGTCTTCTTCACGTGCTGAAGAAGATCGTCGTCTTGCTGCTGAAGATCGCCGTGTTGCTGCTGAGGACCGTCGTTTGGCTTCCGCTGAACGGCGTAAGACTCAATCTCTCCTCCATTCCATCCTCGCCCGTTTACCTTCTGGCCAGTAGCTTGTTGCGCGTGTGGACCTTCTCTTTTGTTTCCTCTGTAACTATTTCTCTTGTATATTTTGTTTTCCTTTTACACTGTAAGAATTTGCTATGTATAGGTTGCTCTGGTCGACATGATCCCTGTACAGCTCTTTTTGTCATCATGTAAACTCTTTTTGCAATGCAAATTCTTTATGTTCTGTTAACTTTCGATACATTCGTTTTCTGTCTTTATGCTTGTGCTATTAATGCTGTTTGTGGTTGTTTCTTTTGGTTCTTCATGTTGCTTTCCAGGTTGCGCAGTCCAGTTCAAGTTTGGGGGGTTTTTGTCTCAAAATGCCGTTCCCTCCCCCTGGGTATTGTTGTTCCTTTTATACTCGTTGTCATTTTTGTCTCTCACTTGCATCCATGTCCACATTGAGGACACTGTGTCGTTTAAGTTTGGGGGTGCATCAAGCATTCTTGGCATATTTTTGGTTCCATAATTTTTGCTAAGCAATGATAGTATAACTTGACACTTGTCGGAGATGAAACATATGTTTAATACCTTGTGTATAGAAGCAATTGAAAAATTTTGAAAATAAAGAAAAATTTGAGTTGAAATGATCATGTAAATACAATATAGTCTGTATAAATGCCTCAATTAGATTCTTGCTGGATTTACACTCTTATAAGCTTCACAATGCACAGATGCACATTGGAAACTTAACTGTGAGGCATGCAACTTGATTGACCTTGACCTTGGCCTAGTTAATCTGATTTGATGAACCTGATAGATGAATACCTTTGGCATGTATTTATTAAAAAAAAAAAAAAAAAAAAAAAAAAAAAAAAAAAATGACCAGTTGACGTTCGTAGCCTTTCCAACTCGAGCTATTAAGCCCTAGGAGTGTCTCTACACTTAGCACCCTAAAGCCATCTGGTTTGGGAGTTGTTGGCCTAACGCTTGCTACAAGGGTTGGTTAGAAAGCTTAAGGGACTTCAGCATTGCACAACCATTCTATGTTTCGCTTATGTGTTGAAATAAATTGTTAACAAGCAACAAAAGTTGTCTTGAAAATAAAATCATGCCTTAGGGACTTCATGTAAAAGGGAATTCATTGACTTGAAAACTTGTGCCTTGGAATTGGAAAAGAAAGTAAAAGCCGCATGTTGAGAATCCAATTCACTTTCACTGAAGCTAGAGTTGATTTCTATTCAAGAGATGATAATTGAGTTATTTATATAGACTTTGATGTTGATGCATGTATGTAGAAATGTATTTAGCCAATTTTTGTATCAATGCTTCATATATGCAAGGTAGTTTTCCCAATGACCCCATCTCCAGTTTTTGTCTGTTTCAAGTTGTATTTGAGCTATGTTTCTATCTCATTTTACCATGGAAGATATTTTTGTAGTAGCATGCCCATGGTTGTCTTTTCTTTATGTTTTTCATTGTAGTTTTGCTAAGGGACTAGCAAAATGTAAGTTTGGGGGTGTGATAAGCGCCGAATAATGTACATTCAAGCGCCCTAAATTACATTAACAAAGTCCAGTTATTAATTATTTTATGTAGATTAACTCCAATTCTATGTTTTTATGCATTTTCAGGTTCATTGGCCAAAATGGAACAAGAATAAGGCCTTGTGGAATCCTGAGCAACAAAAGGTGCCAATGCTGAATTCTGGCAGCAGTAGAGCCTGGACTTTGCTTGCCATTTTGACCTTCCAAACTCGAGAACTGGACTTCCCTCATAACATGAAAGATTTAGAGCTCTGAATCAGCTTTCCAAATCTTCAAGTGGTTCATCATTCGGAGTTCGGAGCAGAGAGTTATGATCTTCACAACAGAGGTGCGCAGAACTGCCTAGCAGCACTGATGTACTGCCTTTCTCCCCATTTTCGACCAACCAGACTTGAGAATTGGGTCTTCATCAAAACATGAAGTTTTTAAAGCACTGAATCAGCTCTCCAAAGCTTCAAACAGATCGTCATTCGGAGTTTGGGACACAAAGTTATAGTAGTTTTCCCAAAATAGGTCAGCACTGAGCAAGAGGAGCATGTTGCACATTGCACTAAGTTCGAGTGCTCGAAGTCACCAAGCGTGTGCTCGAAAATCAGGCAGAATGCCCTTCGGAAATGGCTCATTTCAGCCCACTTGCACATTGGTTTCCTCAATGCCATCTTCCTTCTTTATGAAGTGGTTGGAGGTGTTCCTTGGAGGAGAGAGGGTATTGTTGGAGCATAAAAGGCTACCCAAAGGCCACATATATCATTAAGCTTTATCTTGAGCAAGAGAAAGGAGAGAGAAGAGAGCAAGGAGAAGGGTGTTCTTGAGTGCTACAGTAGGAGCTCGAAAATGGAGATGAGGATGATGCTTCTTCCTTCTTCTAGTTCACCAATGGGTAACTAAACCTCATCTAGGGAGGTGATGAAACCCCTCCCTTGTAAGCATGTGTTAGTATAGTTTATTTTTTGGGGATTACAATGTATTTTTGATAGTCTTTCCATGGTCAAGAGCCTCATTTTTGTTGTAATGAATGTTGAATGTTTTAAATGATTATTGTGAGTTATTCATCTTGTCTTGGATGGTTGCTTTTCTTAATCATATTGCTTGCACTTCCATGGTGACAATGGAAGTTAGATCATGGAATGGTTTTAATGGCATGGAGTTGGAGAACCTAGATAGTTCATGGCTTAGGGTTTCCCTTTGATGGGCTATACTTGATTCTTAGCTTTATGTGCATTCACCATTTAAATTAGGGCTTGATAATCCTTGGCTTAGTAAGCATGTTCTAAGCTACATTTTAGTTTAGGTAGTTGATCATGTGAACCTTTGATGGTTTATTCTTGCCTTTCTAATTAAATGAACTTCTTAAGGATATTATAGCAACCTAGTATTGTTATGTATCATGACTATCATATATGTTGTTTTCCCCTTAAATTAATCTTAACCTAGCATGTGTATAGGGATGGAGGTGGATTCATTTCCCTAGCCTTCTTTACTTGTACTCACTCCCTTGAATTCTTGCAATTTATTGTTTTATGCACTTTTAATTTCCTAGCTTAAGTGACATCCAACAAAACCTCTATACACCCTTCATCATTCTAAGAATGATTCTAGACATTTAGGTTGTATTAGACTAGCGTAGTCCCTGTGGTTCGACTTACCCGACCAATAGCCCTATTTTACAATGATTCGTGCTATTGCGAAGGTTGATGTTAATTGACCAACCGATCAGTAGGAGACTTGGAGATCAAATCTTAGATAAAACCAAGAACTATGGTTATTCCGGGCATTAACCCGCTAGGAAGACCACCCTAGTGCGCACTATAAAATAGGGAGAACTCAAACCTCCCGTATTAGAGCCAAACTCTAGCCATATCTCAGTAACAATGTCCCAAGTGAATCCAAAATAAATAAGTTAACTACTTATATACGAAATATATATAAAGCACGAAACTACATTCCATGCACAAGTAGGTTGTAACCACACAACACATACTCTAAATTCACAACTACTATAGGATGACAAATGTCGAATCTTCAAAGTGCGATTCGTTACACGCTATAATAACATCACATGTCAAATCTTCAGTGTGCGATTCGTTACACGCTATAACAACATAATTCAGTATTGTAAACATAAACTGAAGAATCTAATACAAATCTAAAATCATGCTTTAAACATACTACCAATGTCAAACTCATGATTAAATCAATAATGCAATAGAAACAGAAATTAATCAAGTAAACTAATTAATTTCTCTAAGTTTCAATTCTCAATCAAATGGTCCCTAATTAACACATGTTATACAACATAACTTGATTATTACATATATCAATTCAAAAACTTAATTAAGCCATTGAAACAATGAAATGGAATTTAATTGAATCATGATAATTAAACCTTTAAACTATAAAACAACATCAAATAGTCCCAAATTAACATATGCTAGTGTACAAGTCCTAGTCATCACAAATATCAAGTTACAAACTTAATTAAGCCAAATGAACCATTAAATAGATTTTAATTTTTTATTTTAATTAAAATCTCTAGATTTTCATACTTTTCTAAATGCTCTCAAATTAAAGTATGTTAAAGAACATGCCAAGACTTAATTTAAAAATATATTACAAGTCAATTTCATGCAAGGTACGTCCATGAGAATTAAACTTTCACCAGAGATAATTATTAAATAAAAAAAGCAATTCTTATTCAAATAATTCCAATTTAATATATGTTAACAAACATATCAAAGCATAATTTATCATCATGCTACAATTCAATTCTAAGCTATATACATCCTTGTAATTTAAATCTTATACAAAGAAATAAATATTACTAATTTTCTAAATTTGAAACAAGGCATGCAAACAATTTTTATAATCATGGAAAACACTCAACACAACACATACAAAATCCTAAAACACCCCCTACCTCAATTTGAGATGAAAATCTCAAAAGCCACCAAAATGAAACCGCTCCGAATCCGACTAAACTTTTAGGTTTTGTCAGGGATAACATGATGAACAAGAACCCCAAGGAAGCCCCATGAAAATCACAACTTAACTTCAAACCCAAACTCAAGAAATAGCCAAAATGAGATTCCAATCGGTGGAATCGAAGGCCTCGCCAAGGCGAATATAAAACATTAAGGCACTACGGCGTTTCACTGAAGGGAAGAAGGTCAAAAGAGGAGAGAGAAGGTGACAGCCATGGCTGTCATGGAATCTGGCCAAGAGAGAGGAGAGAGAGAAAAAAAATATGATTTTTCTTTCTAAGACCCTCTATTTATAAAAAAACTCAAAAAGTGTCCCGAACGGTCCCCGCCGGGTCAGGAAAAGTGGAATTCAAGTCAAACGGCAAAAATCCGTGAATGAAAAAGAACCAAAATGAGAAAATATGAACAACGGAAGAAACGACGTCGAAAACCAAGTCCCGAGCAGAAAGATATGCCCCGAATAAGTTCGGCGACAACCGGGGCCAAAAACCCTGAAACAGGAGAAAAACGATCAGAAGGGAATTCTAAGAGTATGCGACTAGACAAAAAGTGAAAATGAATCTCGTATGAGGATCCAGGCTCAAAACAAGGCATTTAGCAATAATTTTCATTAATTGCACAATGAACCCTCCAAAAAGTGAAAACTGCACAACTTGCCCAGAATCAAAATATCTTCTAAAAATATTTTCTTAAAAACCCCTGAAATAAAATATCTTTAAAAGATATTTACGAAAAAAAACCCCCAAGAAAAGAAAAAGTTTCTGAAGAACTATGCATCCATATCCCTGTGGACACCGGGAGCAACTAGAGTACTTTTCTGTAAAAGTAAAGATACGTATTTCATAGAAACCACTTTGAATGAAAATACGTGAAGTCAAAAACCAACTCCGAGCATAAAAAGAGAGGTTATGCCAACAAAGTGACAAACGAGGAAAAGACAAAATAGGGAAAAGGACGAAAAGTGAATAGTGTCCGAAAAATGAAACTGTGGAAATGACGCGGTCCTCAAAGGAAGTTGTCAATTTAAGAAAAAGAGTCTCGGAAATCATTCCAGAGCACTCGTGATGGTACTAAGTGATGAGAAATCGAACTCAGAAAGGAAAAGATCAATGGAAAAAAAATATCCGTGAAAATCTGAGAAAAAGGAATGGGAGGAAAATGATAGGCACATTACAACCTACCTTCTTTAAAGGGATTTTATCCCCGAAATCAAGAACAGACAAAAGAGAACCGAAGAAGATTAAAGCAAGATCAAACCCAAGGACAAACCATAAGGTGCTAAAAGATAACTCCAAAAGCCTGAAGGTCATTCGAAGGAATGCAAAAACCAAGAACTGAATGACACTCCCCAAATGAATCGACATATTAACTCAATGTCAATCACCGAGAGAATCCCAAGGCAATGACATGTCAGATCAAAACAGATGGCTAAGAATGACGTGGTAGTAAGAACAATGACCAAAACCCGCCCACACTTACTCGTCAGTAAGGTAGCATGACAGTATAAGGCACTAGTTCATAACATGCCCCTATCAGATCAGCTTAGAAAGAAACTTTTTGATACAAATGACATCAATGTCGAAAATGATCATTACCAAAAGTACTACAGAAACCAGGCATCAGCGAGAGTTGGGGTAGCTAATCCCAAAACTCTAACAACAATGTCATTGGCACCGTTACGCTTAAGGCCTTAGATCGCAAATGCTGGCATAACAACGACCCCCACATCTGAAAATGCAACAACAACAACACCAGTCCCGAATCCACAGCCTGATGAGTCTGTGCCCTCAGGCCAATGGATTGGACCCACAAAACTAAAACCCTAAGCACAGATTTGAAGTAGACCTACCGTAAGGCAACATACAGAAGACAAAACGCTGGGTTAAAATCCCCATGGTGGACAACAAAAATCTCAAAACACAAGTCTACTACGTAGCTCACACATCTCTATCCCAATAACCAAGGTTACAAAACCCCAACATAAGTGTAGGAAAGATGAAACAGTATAAACCAAATACTCACATAGCATATGCTCGCAAAATTAAATGACATATATCAAATAATATCATAGTACAAAGCATAGTACACATAAGGTAAACCAAATAAACCACCTATCACATAGAGTTTAAACAAATAGCAACGCGCTATACACCACTAATGGCATAAACATGGTAAGTAGATACAGTATAAGCAACGTATCATCTACATCCTCATACAACGAACACATAGTCATATATCCTAAACATGTTTATAAAACAATGGGGTCATAAACATGTAAAAATGATCATACAAATGGTAAGTTCATAAAATCAAAAGAATGAATGGAATGCCTCTCAAAAGACGTCATGCAGAGAACGCAACACAAAACCTGGATGAGTCCAATCTCTCACTACGAGGAAAGGAACCATCCCCAAAACCAAGATGCCAGCGAGCTCTATAGGAACTCTACAAGTTTTTACCAGAACCCTAACACAATGCCCCAAGTCTTCAAAGACAAGGGAGAGAGATTAATTGCACCAACGCAATTAATTACACGAAACCGCTCACATCCCAACTGTAGCTCGTAAGAGATTTTTAGGGCAACACAAGAAGGTTTCTAGGTCAACACACCCATCCAAATCCTGAAACTATAATCCTAAGAAAACAAGACATGAGAACCTCGCCCTGAGGCTCACAAAGCAACTCCCGACTCCCAAAGGAAGGATTCGAGTCAATCCTGACTCATCGTCCCATGACGCTAGAAACAAAGGCTCTATGACATCAATGACGTCAAGACTACCACGAAGTCCTAAGAGATGACACCGACACCTCTGACACTACCATGACCACATCACGAAAATACAAAAGAAAATGAGACAAAACAGTGCCTCCGTGGCTTATGTTTCATCTCGCCAGACGGAGACTACAACTTTGCGTTTACCTGAGCCCTAACAAGAAGACTCTCCGCAAGTCAAGACTATGACGCTATATGCGTGAAAAGGAAACAAGATCAATAATAACACAAGTTATTATGATCGAATGCAACTCACACTGTGAATGTACGAAACACGAAGCAAGATAAGATATGCAACATACGGTCATGCTAAAGTAGTCAAAGGAAGTTGTTTAAAACAATTAAACCCTTAAGCAAATAAGCATACATGTCAAACAAGGATACTTTTAAACACATAAGCATATAAGCATGTCATAATACTAAACGTGTTATCAAGAAACACATAAACATGATACAGCACCAAAACATGATGCCAAAGGCACGTTAATGTATCAAAGTACATCAACAAAAGCATGATATGCACCCAAAGCCTGTTGTCCAAGGTATTCAAACCTAGAAACTCTGATACCACTTGTGACGACCCAAGTTTTTTAACCCGGTGCGTCAGTGATGAACCCGAAAGATGACCCGATAACGAATCTGAAATACGGAAGTGAAAGATGAAAAGTGACCTTTAGAGATGTACATCATCCCTAAGGCACCAAAGTGACTCCCCATAAAGTCACATAACTCAAATGAACCAAGCAAATAAAGCAAGAATGCCTAACCCGAAAAGAAATAAATCAAGGGTAAAATGGTCATTTCACACTGAAATGGGTGCCACCGTGCACACCATTGGAAAGACAACGAAAAATAAACAAAGTTAGACTCAAGAATCACCTGATTCGGAGTCCGGATGGAAAAGATATGAAATTGAAATAAAGTGGCCTTCTCCGTTTAGGAGATACCGCGAACCCATATCACTAAAACTGGAATAACTCACACTATAGATTGAGTTTTGATGAATTGTTGGTACCATTGGAAATCCAACTTCAAGCTCTTGAATTTAGACTCAAGAATAACACAATTTGAATTAGGAATAAAAAAGTTATGACCCCCTGAAGTCAATGCAACAAAGCTGTCCGAGAGAATTGAGAAGAAAAGGGTTCCAGGGAGGATCGGTCGACCGAAATGATGAAATTCCTTAAAAGGCTACTCGAATGGCTCCTCGAGCATGTGTTAGTTGACTGACGCCTCTGCTGCTGTAATTTAAAAGCTACTGCAGAGTGTGAAAAACTCACCCGTCCCAACCTTGGTGCAATGTATGCATTCCCATTGATTCAAACAAGTTTCAAAACATGCCAAAGCAATGATTAAGCATTTATAACATGCTAAACTGCAAAGAATCATAAACCATGCTCCTATGCATGAGTTTTTCATAAAAATCCATAAAACATTTCAAAAATAGGTCAAAAGTTGCAACTTAAGTGTTTTATGAAATATGAACATGAACGCATACGTAAAATGACATTTTAAATGCGCTACAATGGCCTACGGAGTCAAAATAATCCCAATGCAAAATATGACCCCTTAAACCTCGATTTTTCATAAAATTGCCCAAAATGATGAGATACAACCCCATGGCATGTAAATGAAAATGAAATGGTGTTTGGCCTTTGGCCGCATCTCATACATATCAAAAGAATACCACAGGATGAATTTCATACATAAAGCACGCTCCGGTGCGAAATAGCATACTAAAACGCATGATTTTTTATATATTCCCATTAAAGGCAAGTTTAACATTCATGACATGTATGCAATTCCAAAAGAAGTTTGGCCCTTGGCCATATATCATATACATGAACTGAGAACCAAAAAGTGTGCTTAGGCACACATTACAAATTAAGAATTAAATATACACATTTGACAAAAAAGGCTACAAATAGCATTTCAGGCCAACCTTCACAAAATGGAACCTTCAAGTCCATAATTCATCAAAGCATAATGAGAATCTCAACCTTGATTCCTGTACCTGAAAATATTCCCAGTAACCTTGGGGTGAGAAACATAGAGCTACTCGTAGGAAATGAGCATGCATCGACCTAACGTTTTACAATAATATCACCTTAAGGTGAAACATGTTAAAGAGGCTCATGCCACCTAATATCTATGTCAGACTCAGGGAGCATCCTAAGCTACCTTAGAACATTTCTAGCATAAATCACATCATTCATGCAATTTTAATAACATAGGAACATGTTATACAAGGCAACAAGATATAGATTCTCAAAGTTATCAACTTGAAATCTAAAATGCAAAAACAACCAAAGTGGGTCATGCCACCTAACGTCTATGTTTCAAATGAATCTATAGGATCATTCCTAAGTTGCATTTGAATAATATAGCATAGATGTATTTAACAACATCAAAAACATGCGATGATTCCTTAAAAATCATAATGCATAAATGTACTTAATAACATTAAATCGCAAATAACCCAAAACCACGAGTGACAATCAAACATTGGTTGTCAACTTGGAATTGAATATGAAATCAAGTAGTAGAAGACTTGGACATCAAATCTTGGATAAAGTCAAGAACTATGGTTACTCCGGGCATTAACCCGTTGGGAAGACCACCCTAGTGCGCACTAGAAAATAAGGAGAACTCATACCTCCTGTACTAGAGGCAAACTCTAGTCATATCTCAGTAACAATGTCCAAGTGACTCCAAAATAAATAAGTTAACTACTTATATACGAAATATATATAAAGCACGAAACTACATTCCATGCACAAGTAGGTTGTAACCACACAACACATGCTCTAAATCCACAACTACTATTGGACAAATGTCGAATCTTGAGAGTGCGATTCATTACACGTTATAATAAAATCACATGTCGAATCTTCAGTGTGAGATTCGTTACATGCTATAACAACATAATTCAATATTGTAAACATAAACTGAAGAATCTAATACAAGTCTAAAATCATGCTTTAAACATACTACCAATGTCAAACTCATGATTAAATCAATAATGCAATAGAAACGAAAATTAATCAAGTAAACTAATTAATTTTTCTAAGTTTCAATTCTCAACCAAATGGTCCCTAATTAACACATGTTATACAACATAACTTGATCATTACACATATCAATTAAAAAACTTAATTAGGCCATTGAAACAATGAAATAGAATTTAATTGAATCATGATAATAAAACCTCTAAACTCTAAAACAACATCAAATGGTCCCAAATTAACATATGCTAGTGTACAAGTCCTAGTCATCACAAATATCAAATTACAAACTTAATTGAGCCAAAGGAACCATTAAATAGATTTTAATTAATCATTCTCTAGATTTTCATACTTTTCCAAATGCTCTCAAATTAAAGTATGTTAAAGAAATGCCAAGACTTAATTTAAAAGCATATTACAAGTCAATTTCATGCAAGGTACGTCCATGAAAATTAAACTTTCACCAAAGATAATTATTAAATAAAAAATGCAATTCTTTTTCAAATAATTCCGATTTAATATATGTTAACAAACACATCAAAGCATAATTTATCATCATGCCACAATTCAATTCTAAGTTATATACATCCTTGTAATTTAATTCTTATACAAAGAAATAAATATTACTAATTTTCTAGATTTGATACAAGGCATGCAAACAATTTGTATAATCATGAAAACACTCAACACAACATATTCAAAATCCTAAAACACCCCCTACGTCAATTTGAGATGAAAATCTCAAAAGCCACCAAAATGAAACCGCTCCGAAGCTGACGAAACTTCTAGGTTTTGTCGGGGATAACACGATGAACAAGAACCCCAAGGAAGCTCCTTGAAAATCACAACTTAACGTCAAACCCGAACTAAAAAAATGGCCAAAACGAGATTCCAATCGGTGGAATCGAAGGCCTCGCCAAGGCGAACATAAAACACTAAGGCGCTATGACGTTTCACTGAAGGGAAGAAGCTCAAAAGAGGAGAGAGAAGGTGGCAGCCATGGCTGCCATGGAATCTGGTCAAGAGAGAGGGGAGAGGGAGAAAAATCTGATTTTTCTTTTTAAGACCCTATATTTATAGAAAAACTCAAAAAGTGTCCCGAACGGGTCTCGCTGAGTTAGGAAAAGTGGAATTCGCATAGATGGGCTAAAACCGCAAAACTCCATTAACAAAAATGGACCAAAATTAGAAAATTTGAACAATGGAAGAAACGGCGTAGAAAACCGAGTCCTTAGCAGAAAGATATGCCCCGAACTTGTTCGACGACAACTGGGGTCAAAAACCCTGAAACTGGAGAAAAGCGATCAGAAGGGAATTCTAAAAGTACGCGACTTTACAAAAAGTGAAAATGAATCCCATACGAGGATCCTGGTTCAAAACAAGGCATTTAGCAATAACTTTCATTAATTGCACAATGTCCCCTCCAAAAAGTGAAAACTGCACAACTGGCCGAGAATGAAAATATCTTCCAAAAATATTTTCTTAAAAACCCCTGAAATAAAATGTCTTCAAAAGATATTTATGAAAAATACCCCAAGAAAAGAAAAAGTTTCTGAAGAACTATGCATCCATGCCCCTATGGACACCGGGAGCAACCAGAGTACTTTTCAGCAAAAGTAAAGATACGTATTTTATGGAAACCACTTTGAATGAAGATACATGAACTCAAAAACCAACTTAGAGCACAAAAGAGAGGTTTTTCCAACAAAGTGACAAACGAGGAAAAGACAAAATAGGAAAAATGACGAAAAGTAAATAGTGTCCGAAAAATGAAAATGTGGAAATGACGCGGTCCTCAAAGGAAGTTGTCAATCCAAGGAAATGAGTCTTGGAAATCATTCCAGAGCACTCGAGGTGACACTAAGTGACGAGAAACCAAACTCAGAAAGGAAAAGATCAACGGAAAAAAAAAATCTGTCAAAAACTGAGAAAGGAAAATGGAGGAAAATGACAGGGTCATTACACATATCCCAAGAAAAGGGATCCTGACTACCACGCAGTAAGTCTCGACTCTAAGTCAACACATCCTGACAACCACACACATGCTATCTAACATGTAGCTATACCATCATATACCGTATAAGCAATCACCAATCGCAACTTCTCAGTAATCATTATACTTAACACCTCCCAAGACAGCTAAACGAAAAATCTCCCAACGACCACATAAACATGATTCACTCAATCGTAGAGCATATTATCAAGCACTTAAGGTATAAATCCCCAAAACAAAATCTTCAATAATCAAATGATCGAACCATAAATCTTTATCAGACACTTGGTATTATCTAACACACCTCATCACCTGAGACAAACTATATGAATCCACACTGTCATACTAATATAACACACAACACCACGCTCCCACTATCACTAACAATTTGAAACAATCATTGAACTTTGAATCGACATCGTGTCAAGGAAGGACTGATTCAGGAGAAATGATTGGCTAGGCCATCCTCGCCATCAATCTTGTCTTAACACCAATGCCGTTCTCGTCCTCAGGTCTAAACCTCAAACACAGTATCACACACCGCCCATAAGACAATCATAAAAGTCATTCATTATACATTCATTATTCTACACTGTAACGACCCAAACCCGGGGGTTTGGATCGCTACCCGGGTCCTTACCCGAACCCGAGATCATATAAGGGCACTATAGTCATTTTACCTTGAAAATAATATTTTAAGACCCCTGAGGGTAAAACTGTCATTTAACCCACTTTAGAAATGTTCAAGACCCAAAAAGGGTAGAACGGTCCTTTACCAAATTCATCCGATGATTTATATGAAGTCTAGGGGTAATAAGGTCATTCCACAACCTCACAGCGGTCTAGAGCCTATAAGGGCAAAATATTCATTTGACATGGTCAAATAATGCCTTAAAACCCAAAAAGGGTAAAATAATCATTTATAATGGTCATTTAAGGGTTTTGAAACCCAATAGGGGCAAAATAGTTATTTACTACACAAATTGTAGCTTTTAGATACATCAGGGGTAAAAATGTCATTTTTTATGTCCATTCTATGCTTTAGGTGAAGTTTGGGGGTAATTAGGTGATTATACTAAAATCTAGAGTCAAGGTACAAATATTAGTTCATCTAACCGGGTGGAAAATTTCTTTCAATCGGATAGATGAATGGTCCAGTAGGCATTAACACTGTAGATCTCATCTAACCAGGTAGATAGAGGTATCTAACGGGTTAGAAGGCCAGCTAACCGAGTAGATAACTCTATCAAATGGGTCAGATGAAGAAAAACATCAAACCTCCCTCTTTGTCCCATTTATCTAACCGGGTAGATGGGAGCATCTAACCGGGTAGATGAACACCAGATCACATCTAACCGGTTAGATGGAGAAACCCATCAAAACCAAGCACTGCCCCATTCATCTAACCGGCTAGATACCCCTATCTAACCGGTTAGATGATATCCAAAAGTGAAGTAATCGAGTAGATCATTTCTCTAACCCGTACATATGTAATTCAAATTGCATAAACATGAAAATAAAGCTCCATGGACATCATAAACCTCTAAACATGTCATTGTATCATCAAAATAACATCTTTCATACATCTTTCATGAATCAAATTATACAAATCGTCTTTACACAATTTTAAAGAATTTAAGTATATAAATGAGGCCGCCATCGCCATAAATACAACATTATAATGCAATGAAAAATCCTAGCATCGTCTAAGTCCGTGAATGCAAGTCATACACCCATTCTCCTCCGGTTTCTTGAAAATGTTAAGATAAGGGGTGAGTTCAACTGCTCAGTAGGAAATGCCTAAAATACCGGCTTTGGACTCCCTTGAGCAAACCACTAAAGAATGGGAAAAGGAAGTTGGGATCATCCTCGGGGAATTATCAAAATCACCATCCACGCCATTCAATTTTTAAAAAAGATCATCACATAATCAATCATTCTCATGAATGCCAATATGCTATGCTATGCAATGCCTTCTCAACCATAGTCCCAGCCCAACACAACACACACTGAAAATTGTTAACTGACTTTACCGAGGCGAGATTGATAATTATCCCTGGTTCCAAATCCGGCAACCATTTGGGGTTTAGTATCAACGTTCCACGTCCAAATCTGGCATGCACTCCCTCTAGGTCGAATTAGCCACGGCTCGCGAAACCCGATTCCTTTCACAAACCATTTCTTTCACAAAGCATTTCTCTTTAAAACATCAAAACATCCTTTCTTTCCATAACACCTTCCAACGCAATTTTTATAAAATAATTGCACCCCAATCCCTTTACCATGCCCATTCCATGAATGAGATTCATGCATGAATGAAATCAACATATACATGCTTGGAAATTTTATCAATTTAACCATATATGCTCATCATCATCATATGTATATATGTAATCTCAAGAAAATAATTTATCATAAGGATTGCTCTTTAAACAACTTTGCAACCAAGCACATATATACACAACCAACATCATCTTTGGACATGTTTCTTCACATAAACACATAACCAATATCTAAATTCAAAGATTTATCATTTTGAGCATGCTTAGCAAGTAATCAAGCAAAAGAACTCATCAAAAGTCAAAACATAATGGTTTAGACACCCCTACCTCGCAAAATGCAACCCAAGCTCCCAAATCCCAAGCTCGAAATTCTCCAAATGGTAGCAAGACCGGTACCAAAACATAGCCCTCGCTATGATCTACACTTTCCCTAACTATGGCTCCTCACAATTTGTATTGACCCGGTCATTTACCTTCCTTTCCTTTTTTTTGAAATTTTACGGATGAATTTTTTTCATTTAATTTTCTTTTCTGAGTTCTATTTCTCATCATTAAGTGTCGTCTCGAGTGCTCGAAAATGGTTTCTGAGACTCTTTTGTTCGGATTGGCAACTTTCTTTAAGGACCGAGTCATTTCCACATTTTCATTTTTTTGACACTATTCACTTTTCGTCCTTTTCCCTATTCTGTCTTTTCCCCGTTTGTCACTTTTTGGCACAACCTCACTTTTCGTGCTCAGAGTTAGTTTTTGACTTCATGTATCTTCATTCTAAGTGGTTTCTACGAAATACGTATCTTTGCTTTTGTAGAAAAGTACTCTGGTTGCTCCCGGTGTCCATAAGGGTATGGATGCACAGTTCTTCAGAATCTTTTTCTTTTCTTGGGGTGTTTTTCATAAATATCTTTTGAAGATATTTTATTTTAGGAGTTTTTAAGAAAATATTTTTGGAAGATATTTTCATTCTGGGTCATTAGTGCAATTAACCCTTTTTGGAGGGGCCATTACGCAATTAACGAAAGTTATTGCAAAATATCTCGTTTTGAGCCTGGATCCTCGTACGAGATTCATTTTCACATTTCGTTGAGTCATGTACTCTTAGAATTTCCTTCTGGTCATTTTTCTCCAGTTTCAGGGTTTTTGGACCTGGTTGCCGCTGAAATTGTTCGGGGCATATCTCTCTGCCCGGGACTTGATTTTTGACGCTGTTTCTTCCGTTGTTCATATTTTCTCATTTTGGTTCTTTTTCGTTCACGGAGTTTGTAATACCCCTAATTTCAAAAGGATAGTCCTGGAATTTAAATTATTGTTTAAATTGCGATTTTTATTTATTATTTGACTAATTGTTTTGTTTAATTGATTATTTGCATAAATGGTTTTTAATTTCATTATTTGGTTATTTGTGTGATTTTTATTTATTATTTGACTAATTGTTTTGTTTAATTGATTATTTGCATAAATGGTTTTTAATTTCATTATTTGGTTATTTGTTTTGAATTTATTTGATTATTTGTTTTATTAGAAATTAATTGTTTTAATTTATTTAATTGGTTGTTGAAATTAGTTGTTTTACTTGAATTAATTTAATTAAATTTAAATTTAATTGTTTAATTGCTTTGATTTAATTCAATTTAATTATGTTTCACGTGATAGTAGGGTTGGTTGCATATTTGGTATACACATAAGTAGTCGGCATGATTTTAACCTAGGATTACTTATGGGCCGAATTATATATGGATTAGGGTTTGTAGTTTAAGGTTATAAATAGGGTTATATGGTGGTTTAGGGTTTAAGAAAAATAAACCTAGTACGTTTTTGGAAGCAGAGAGGAGGAACAGAGGAATTTTTCAGTAGGAATTGCCGGGAACCTTCGAAGACGGCGTGGAGATTTTGAACAAAAGTCTCAAAGGCAAGTTCTATCCTTGCTCTCTCCCTTAGGCTTCATGTTCTTTGCATACTTAATAGTTCCAGGATGAATTACATGTTCTAATTAAATAAAAAAAAAACATTACCTGTTCATGGTTCGAATTTTATTTGTGACAGTATGTGTTTTTCCTGCTAAATCGTATAACCTTGAAACTTGCCTGTATAGTTCTTTGTTTAAACCCATCTTAGCAATGTAATAGGGACCTAAACAAGGATTGAAACATACTAGGATCTAGGTACAGTTTCTAGGAACTTACACAGTGAAGCGCCGGAGGTGTAGACGAAGCCGGAAAAGAGAACACGGAGAAGAGGAGGGAGAGAGCCGGCTCTTTTTTTGATTGGAGCTGGCTCCTTTAGACTTGGAGGCAGCTCCAAGTCACTTGGAGGCGGCTCCAAGTGTTTTTGGAGCCTGCTCCATTCTTTGTTTTCCCGTTTTTTCATTCTGTTGGCTTTTCTTTTGATTTTCAGTGAGACAGAGGCTTGGTTGTGAAGTTTCTAAGTTTTTCCTAAGAGAGTTCAATACTTTAATGAATGGTTTACCAGTGGACTGGTGTGGGAATAAATATTTAAAGGTGTTGAGTCTGCTCCATGATTTTGGAGCCTGCTCCATGTTGCTCCTTTATGTGTTTTTACGTTTTGTTTGCTCATTTTCTATTTTTCAGTGATAAAGCTTCATGGTGGTTGATTTCCTATGTTTCTAATGGAGATTAAATACTGTGATAGATGGTTTATGAGTGGTCCAGAGTGAAATTAAATTGCCAAGGACTGAATGTTATAGAGTTGCACTCAGAGCATGTAACATTAAAATTGTATGGAATTATTTTAGGTGTTTTGCAGAGATGTATGGATTTGGTTAATTTAAATTTCTTAATGTTATTTAAGATTTCTATGAGAGTTTATTTCCCTGTTAATTACATATACCTGGAAAGAAAAATATAAAGAAATACATGTTTTAAATCTATATTGTGCTAAAGATTTATTTATGGTTAATTTGTACAATTTAGTGCATTACTTTGTTGGACAGAAAACTATAAGTATGATACATTACTTATGGTTTTTTTTTTTGCATGTCGTGGAATTTAGTTAGACAATATCGATTTGTGCTCTATAAATTGTATGGAAAACTGGGAACAGAGATATATTTACAGACACAATCCTCGTGATCAAGTTATGATTTCTGTATTGATTTACTTAAGCATGATTGTTAATCTGTTCTAAGGTGCTTAGTTGGAATTGGTGGTATTGACATTTATATAGTCAGTATTTCATCAACTGTTAGTTTAATTAAGCATGTTTGATAAGTTACTTTAATATGCTTAGTATGGAGTAGTTGGTATTGATAATTATACTTTAATTGTTAATTAATTATTGGCATTATTTAAGAATGGTTGCTAATACATTCTAATATGCCTGGTATGGAATTGTTGATATTGTTATTTAATTGTAAATACTTTATTAACTATTGGATGGATGAGATTGTATGCACTGGTATGGGACGGTGTCATACTAGGTTTGGATTAGCTCAAATTGCTAAGTCCTACCTATTTTGGAATAAGGGCACGGGTTATAAAATACAATCCTCCATATATATATAAGTCGGTACGGTTGAATACGCCTAGTGACTTACTGGATTTCTTGTGGATGGTTAGAAACGGAGTTTAGATATATTTTTATGTTACCGTGTCATGAGCTTGAGTCTCAGTGTCAACGGTTAGGGTGCGTATATGCAGTTGGATGTGTAGCTGACTGTGAAGGTTGAGGTATACCCTGTTTAGGTTTAGGTACTCATGCCCACTCAGGTGCGTATTGTGTGATGCCTTCTATCCAGGTTGAGACCCTCTTCATAGTCTAGCGAGAGTCCAGTAGTGTGGATATATTTATGTACGGATTATTAGTTATTGTTGAACTATTTAGTATGTACATGCGTATCGAGTCTCTGCTTGGGTTGTAGTAGGATAGAACTTGTTCGTGGGCCTGACCCACTCCTATTTTTCAGGTGTACGTCAGTTCCAAGCTTGAGCTCGTTCGTGCTGAGCAGAGACGATCTTCCATTCTACCGACGATGTAGGATTTCTTTCCAGATCTTGGATTTGGATTTTATCTTCCATTTTATTTTCATTCAGTGTGAGATTTTTATTAGGGGTCCACTAGAGATGGATTCCCGAGTTGTTCAAATTATGGATTTTTGGTTTATCAGATTTAAGTATTTAATTATTTAAGGATTATCTTTTAGTTTTCTTTTCAGCTTTAAACTTTTATTCTTAAATTCATATTTTTGTATTCTGTGTTCGTTATAACATATTAATTGTTTGATATCCCTCGGGTTTGGGCCTGGGCCTGAGCAACCCGTGTCTCGGATCCGAGGGGGATCACAGAGTTTTGCCGTTTGGGCGCGTTTGCTCAAATTTCACTTTTCCGGACCCAGCGGGACCCTTTCGGGGTACTTTTAGGGTTTTCCTATAAATAGAAAGTCTTAAAGTGAAAAGTCACTTTTTTCTATCATCTTCCTCCCTCTTTGGCCGGCAGCCATGGGAGCTCCTTGGGCTTCCACCTTTTTTTCTTCTCCT
Source organism: Cornus florida (assembly GCF_030987335.1). Lineage (NCBI taxonomy): Eukaryota > Viridiplantae > Streptophyta > Magnoliopsida > Cornales > Cornaceae > Cornus > Cornus florida. Next base: position 29,087,832 of record NW_026775571.1, on the reverse strand, counting down.
TCACTTGATTTCCTTAGTGAAAAGTCTTCAGCCTTAACGTTTATCGTAGGCCTCGACGTGCTCTATCTTTCCCCCTTATTAGAACCCATTTCTGACCATTTTGTGAGTTCGGGCTTGAAGTCAAGTTGTGATTTTCATGGGGCTTCCTTGGGATTCTTGTTCACCGTGTTGTCCCCGACAAAACCCCGAAGTATCGTCGGATTCAGAGCACTTTTCTTTCGGTGGGGATTTGAGATTTTCATCTCAAATTGAGGTCGGGGGTTTTATAGTTTATATTCTTGTTATATTGCATGCTATTGATGCTTATACAACTCATTTACATGTCTTTGTGTCAAATCTAGAAACTTTAATGAATTATTTCTTTGTGTAAGATTTAATTTTCCCGGTTGCTCATAGCTTGGTTTAAACATGTGGCATGATATTATATTACCCCTTGATATGTTCATTGACATATATTAAATTGAGAGCATTTGAACAAGTATTGAAGATTTTATTTAATATTTATCTTGAATAAACATTTAATTCATGCGGCCTTAACTAGCTTGAAATCAACATGTGTTAGCATATTATATTAGGCCCTAGCATGCTCTTCAACATAGGTGAATTTGAGAGTAATCGAAGGTGTTTTGAAATCTAGTAATATTTAATTAATTTGATTAATTAATTTATTCCATGTGCACTATTCACTCCATTGGATTTCCGATTTGATATTCTTGATGTACATGCCATATACTTTCACATATATTATTTTGAGAATTTTTGGACAACTTTGATTTCTAGAGAAATTAATTAATTAGGTAAATTAATTTCTACTTAGTGTTCCAATGAGTTGGACTTGTATTTCATGGGGCTTTTGTCTTTTTATCATGCATCATGACTTGTTGTATCTTGGTCTCACTAATGTAGTTAATGAACTTGCACAATTGTATTGGAGTGATTTAATTATTCATGTATGGCTAGATAAATAATTAAATCATGTGTCTTATACTAGTGGTATACTTACATCAATGGATTCTATGTACTATATATCCTAGTTTGTAGTCTATGTAGATGCATACTATGATTTCTTGACATTTCACATGCCATGATAGTTGAGAACTTAGGGCATGACTTGTATGTTTCCAAAATCTCGATTGTGCATGAAATATGTTTAATGCATTACTTGTATCTTGATGCTATCTTGACTTGCACAACTTGTTGATTTTGAAACTTGGGGATATCAGTTAAGAAGTGACATGGCTAGGACTTGGTTCTAGTACGGGAGATAGAGAGCTCCCTACACTATCGTGCGTACTAGGGGAAGGTACCCTTGGGTTAGTAGCCCTAAAGTGATCCTAAGAGAATGATTTTCTATCGTGCGCACTAGGGGAAGGTACCCATGGGTTAGTAGCCCTAAAGTGATCCCATGAGTACGGTTTTAATCTGGGCGATATCCAAGTATCCACATTGTTGATTTCACTATTTAAATTTCAAGTTGCTATTCCTAGAAGATTTAAAACTCTTTTCGTGTTATATGAAGTATTCCAACCTTGTTTAATTACTTTGATACTATGCCTTATCCTTGATTTCACGCCTTGTCCTTGTCGTGTTAATTGAATTGTTTCAATCTTGTTAATTTTCTTAGTTATCTTGTGTTCATGTTGTTTTATGCTATCGTGACTTAGGAATAATCCTCTATGTGTAACTTGACTTAGATTCTAGATGGCATGGACCACAAGTAATGATTTATATCAACATGCAAAATCTCTAAACCATTAGATTTCAAGTGTTATCTCTTAAATAAATAAGAACCTTGTCGTGTTATATGGAGTATTTCCTACCTTGTTTAATTGCATAGATATTATGCTTACTTCGTGTATTTTTATCTTATTTAGCATACTTGGAACTGTGTACTTGCTTCTTGTACCTAGATTCCATTTAGTATACTCGTGTCTTGTATACTTGCCTTGTGTGTTTCCGATCTTGTTTAGTATACTTGTGTGTTGAATACTTACCTAGCATGTTTTCATCTTCGCTTAGTACACTTGTAACCGGTATGCTTATATGTTGTGTATCCCATTTCAATTGCATGAGTAGTATAGGATGATCCCTGAGTCTCACTTTGATATAAACGCTAGGTGGCATGTCCCTTTTGAATTGTTTCAAGTTAATGTAAAAATCTGTAAGAAATCGAGTCGATGCATGCTCATTCTCTACGAGTAAACTTGTTTAATCACCCCGAAGTTACTGGGGTTTTTGTTCAGGTACGAATACTTGGTTTGTGATGCTTGTCGTTTATTGGGATGGCTTCTAGCTTTTAAGTTTCCATTTCATGCAAATGTTAGCATGAAATGCCATTGTTGTAACCTTTTATATTAAAAGTTGTATCTTTGATTCCATATATGTAAAGTGTACATAAGTACACTCTTTTCAATGTATTTGACATGTATAAGATGAGGCCGGAGTCCAATGACATGTATCTTGTATTCTATGCACTTTCGTTTTCAAGGTTTATAATGAAAATATTGAAAAATGCTAAGTCATTACTTCATAACTTTTGCATCGGGTGTGGGAATTCCATTCTTTTTCTTTCATAGGAATTCTATGATCATGTATGAGGTGTGGCCAAGGGCCAAACACCATTTCATTCTAGGTTTCGCATTTTAGTTCCATTTATAGCATTTTAAGGCATTTTTGGTCGTTGAGAGGTCATATTTTGTATTTTGGATATTTTGAGGCCGCAGACCATTGGGACGCGTCTTAAATGTCTTTTTACGTATGCGTGCATGTCCACATTTCACAAAACTCTTAAGTTTCAACTTTGGAACTATTTTTGGGCAATTTTATGAATTTTTATGAAAAATTCATGCATGGGAGTGTCATTTGAGTTCCTCCTTGTTTTGGCATGTTTTGGATGCTTGAACGAGGCTAGGAAATGTTTTGAAACTTGTTCGGATCATGTAGAATGCATGTAGAACCCTAGGATTGGCCCAAGCACCATTCACGCACATTGCAGCAGGTTTTTCTACTGCAGCAGATGTGTCGGTCGGCTGATGAAGCTTTATCGGTCGACCAACGAGCCTCGAGGATCCATTCCAGTAGGCTTTTCTTGAGAAACATCATTTCGGCCGGCTGAATATTGGGGTTCGGTTGGCTGATGGTTGAGTTTCGGCCGGCTGACCCTTACCGTCAGTTGACCGATCCTCCTTGGGACTTCTCCATTTCAGTTTTCTTGGTCAGCTTTGTTGTTTCGACTTCAGAAGGTCATAACCCTTTTATTTATGATCCAAATCAGGTCATTCTTGAGCCTAACTTCAAGAGCTTGAAGTTATCTTTCCAGTGGTACCAACCACTTTCAAAACTCGACCTATAGTGGGAGTTATTCCAATTTTAGTGAGATAGGTTCGTGGTAACTCTTAACGGAGGAGGCCACTTTGTTTTAAATTCATATCTTTTCCGTTCGGACTCCGAATCAGGCGATTCTTGATTCTAACTTTGTTCATTTTTCGTTGAATTTCAAATGGTGTGCACGGTGGCACCCATTTCAGTGTGAAATGACCACTTTGCCCTTGGTTCATTTCTTTTTGGGTTTGGCATTCTTGCTTCATTGTTTGGCTCATTTGAGTTCCATGACCTCATGGAAGGTCATCAAAGTGTATTAGAGGTGTGTTGTGCCTTAGGAGACCGTTGTCTTGTCTTTTGCTTCCGCATCTTGGATCTGTTTCGGGTCATCACATGACACATCGGGTTGAATAAAAAACTCGGGTCATTACACAATTCCTCCTCTAACATGGAGAAATCATTGAGAGAAGGAAGAGTGGAAAAGAAAAGAAAATGGGGGGGAAGAGAGAAAAAGTGCCAAATTAGAGAAAGGGAAGGAATTGATGTGGGTGGTGGTGGTTGGTGGATATATAATCCAAAACAAAATATATGGCCCAAATCAAGTCTTCCACCATTGACTTGCCCTTGTACCAAACTACTCTTCTCAAACCAACCAATCTCATACATGCCCCCCCTTAAATATCTTCTTCCACTAACTAATGTGTGTATATATATATCCATATATATATTTATATAACAACTCAATGGCCTAAAATAAATAATGACGTAATAAAATATACAGGGTCCCACACGGTGCTTAAAATGATGCACGGAGAATAATTAATAAAATCAAATAACGAAAAATCTAAAAAAATATGGGACGTTACATACACAACCTTGACCGCTATATAGCCATACACACTATTCTAAGAATCCCATTCATACCTTGATCATACAAACCTTAACGAGTTAAAGGCAACCCAACACTGAATACTAATATAACGACCCGAGTTTTTATTCAGCCTGGTGCGTCAGTGATGAACCGAAGATTGACCTGTTAACGGATCCAGATGCGGAAGCAAGAAACAAGACAATGGTCTCGCAAGGCATAACACACCTCTAAGACCCTAAGATGAGCTTCCATGAGGTCACAAAACCCAAAAGAATTGACGTGGAAGTAAGAGATCAGAATTATGACAAGTTAGCCCCCAGGGGCAAAATGGTCATTTTAGAAACTATAAATTCGGGTGCCACCGAGCACACCACTAGAAAGGCAATGAAAAACTAATCAAGATGGACTCAAGAATCGCGGGATTCGGAGTCCAAACGAAGGAGAAAGACAAGATGAAGAGAAACGAGTAAAACCCGTTAATCAAGGGCAAAATGGTCAATTTACAATTGAGAAGGGAGATTTGACTATAAATAAGTCAAATGAGGTCCACACAACCTAAACCAATCGTTTCACAACATTCCAAGAGGTTCTAAGAACTTTTACCAAGAATCCCACAAAACTCCCATTCTCGGTTCAAGCGAAACCTGACACTGTCTCACTAAAACATGAATAACTCCCATTATGATTTGAATCTGAGAATGGAATTTCTACCATTAGAAATATGACTCAAAATCCATGAATTTAGGCTCAATAATCATCCCATTTGGATTAGGAATGAGGAAGATATGACCGTTTGAAGTTGGAACAAACTGGGCTATTTCAGTCGACCGAAATAGTTTTTTAGACGACCAAACTGGGCAAAAATCTTGCTAAAAACATGTTCTTTGAAGGGAGGTTGTTTTGGTAGACCGATATAAGCCATCGGTCGACCGAACTGGAGTTTCGGACGACTGAAACAAGCCAAAATGGTGAAAATGGCTACTGGAATGTGTGATTTCAATGAACATATGAAACCAAAAGAGAATCGGTCGACCGAACTGGCATTTCGGTCGACTAAAATGGCTCGAGAAAGTGCATATGAACAACCTCTTATGCACCAAAAATGAAGAAAAGTCCCTAAGTCACATATGAATCCCCCATGGCATGATCAAATTGCATTATATGTTATTGTGTGATGATGTGAACATACACACAAGTGTCATATGGCATTTTAAACATGTTACAATGCCCTACGGCCTCATTACATTTTATTTACAAAATTTTACATGCCAAACCTCCAAAGTTAGAAAAGTTACATTTCAAAGGTGAAACTTGAAGTTTAAATACATACACTTGAACTTTAAAGTTTGTGGCCCTTGGCCTCATGTCATACATATCAAATAGGTTCCAAATAGTATATCTAAGTACACTTTACATGTCAAAAGGCAAGAATGACATATTGAACCTAGCTATGTAATACATCTTTATAAGCAAAACTTAAACATGCTAACACTTGCATGTGAACAAGAACACTTTAAAAGAAACTTCAAATCTCTAAACCACCCAAGGCAAGTGCAAGTCTCCGAGTCTTGAATCCTGTACCTGAATAATACCCCCAGTAACTTCGGGGTGAGTAAACAAGTTTACTCGTAGTCAATGAGCATGCATGACTCAATTTCTTTCAGATTTTTACATTAACATGAAAAATTTCAAAAGGGTCATGCCACCTAACGTCTATGTCAAAGGTGAGACTCAGAGAGCATCCTAAGCTACTTTAGAGTAATATCAACGAGAATCATGTTATATATACATATATGAAATGAATCAAGGTTGGGATAATCCAAAGAACGCGACAAGTTTACAATTTAATATGAATCATATTATCAATGTAATTGAACAAGATTGGAATAATCTAATTAACGCGACAAGAAGAATACTTGAAATCAAGGACAAGGCATAATATCTATGCAATAAACAAGATTGGTGTATTTCACATTACACGACAAGAAAGATGCTTGAATACAAGGATCACATTATCAATGCAATTAACATGATTGGAACATACCAATTAACACGACAAGAAGCATACTCAGAAATAAGTTAATAAGAATTACATTATCAATGCAATTAACATAATTGGGACATACCAATTGACACGACAAGAAGTATACATGAAATCAAGAACAAGGCATAATATCTATGCATTAAACAAGGATGGAATATTCCATATAACATAAAAATGTTTTAAATCTTCAAGGAACACAACACTTGAAATTTAAGGAGTGAAATCATGAATGAAGCATAAAATCTATGCAATGAAACAAGATTGGTGCATTTCACATAACACGATAAGAATTAAATCTTCACGAAATAGCACTTGAAATTTAAAGAGTGAAATCAACCAATGTGGAAACTCGGATATCACCTGGATTAAAATCGTACTCTTGGGATCACTTTAGGGCTACTAACCCATGGGTACCTTCCCCTAGTGCGCACTATAGTGTAGGGGGCTCTCAATATCTCCCGTACTAGAACCAAGTCCTAGCCATGTCAATTCTTGATTGATATCCCAAGTTCCAAAATTAACAAGTTGTGCAAGTCAAGATTGTATCAAAATACAAGAAATGCATTAACCACGTTTCATGCATAACCAAGATTTTGGAACACACAAGTCATACCCTAAGTTCTCAACTATGATGGCATGTGAAATGTCAAGAAATCATAGTGTGCATCTATATATACTACAAATTATGATTTAAAACACAAGGAATCCATTGATGCAAATATACCACAAGTATAAGATTAATGATTTAATTATTTACTAAGGAATATATGAATAATTAAATCATTCCAAGACAATTGTGTTAGTTTATTAAATACATTAATGAAGTCAAGTTACAAGAAGTCTAGATACATGATAAAAAGCTAAAAGCCCCATGAAATATAAGTTACAACCATGTGAATTAAGTTCCATACAAAGAAAATAAATAATTGCAAGTCTTAAAACTTATCCGATTATTCTCAATTTAATACTCGTGAAGGGACTTGTCAAGGAAAGCATAAATATCAAGTTAGAAACTTAATCAGACCAATGAGCCATTGAATGGATTGTAATTAAAATCTCTAGATTTTGAAATTCATCCAAATGATCTCAATTTAATATATGTTATACAACATGTCAAGACTTGATTTAAAAACATGATACAAGTGAATTCTAAGCAAGATAGGGCCATGATTATTAAACTTTAATACAAGAAAAATAATAAATGAAAGGTTTTAAAACCTAATCAAATATTCCCTATTTAATATATGTGAAACTATATGGCATGCACATTAAGAATATCAAGTCGGAAATCCAAGGAAGTGAATAGTGAACATGGAATAAATTAATTAATCAAATTAATTAAATATTACTAGCTTTCAAAACATCTTCGATTACTCTCAAATTCACCTATGTTGAAGAGCATGCTAGGGCCTAATATAATATGCTAACACATATTGATTTCAAGCTAGTTAAGGCCATATGAATTAAATATTTATTCAAGATAAATATTAAATAAAATCTTCATTACTTGTCCAAAAGTTTTCAATTTAATATATGTCAATGACCATGTCAAGGGGTAATATAATATCATGCCACATGTTTAAACCAAGCTATGAGCAACCGGGAAAATCAAATCTCATACAAGAAAATAAATAAATAAAATCTCTAGATTTGATATCAAAGCATGTAAATAAGTTGTATAAGCATCCATAGCATGCAATATAACAAGAATATAAACTATAACACCCCTACCTCAATTTGATATGGAAATCTCAAAAGCCCACCAAAAGAAAAGTGCTCCGAATCCGACGATACCGCGGGGTTTTGTCGGGGACAACACGATGATCATTTACCCCAAGGAAGCCCCATCAAAATCACAACTTGAACTTGAAACCCAAACTAAAAAATGGTCAGAAATGGGTTCTAATAAGGGGGAAAGATGCGCGTCGTCAAAACAAGCATTAAACATGAAGGCACTACTATGTTTTACACAAGGGAAGGGCTTCAAAGGAGGAGAGAGAAGGTGCTAGCCATGGCTACCATGGATTCCGGCCAAGAGAGAGGAGAGAGAGAGAAAAATCTGACTTTTTCTTTTAAGATCTCCTATTTATAGAAAAACCCTAAAAGTGCCTCGAAAGGGTCCCACTAGGTTCGAAAAAGTGAAATTTGAGCAAATACGCTCAAACGGCAAAACTCTGTGAACAAAAAAGAACTGTAATGAAAAAATATGAACAACGAAATAAATGGCGTTGAAAATCGAGTTCCGATCAGAGAGATATGCCCCAAACAAGTTTGGCGGCAACCGGGTCCAGAAACCCTGAAACTGGAGAAAAATGACCAGAAGGAAATTCTAAGAGTTCACGACTCAACGGAATGTGAAAATTAATCCCGTACGAGGATCCAGGCTCAAAATAAGACATTTCTACAATAACTTTCGTTAATTGCACAATGACCCCTCCAAAAAGGTTAACTGCACTAATGACCCAGAATGAAGATGATGAGCACTGAAAAGTGCGTATTTAAACCCGTTAAGTTTAGGTATTCTAGAACCTTTATCTATCTTACTTTATTGTTTTAGATTAATTTCGTGTTAATTCCATTTTTAGGCACTTATCCCAAAAATAAGCTAACTCAGCCAAATAAGAGCCTAAAAGGAGCAGTTCTCGGATTAAACAAAGAAATGAGCAAAGTGGAGAAAGAAAGAAGCAAAAAGGAAGAAAGGTGGCCATTCAAGATTCTCGATCGATCCAAGATGAAGGTTCGATCGATCCAACATGGATCGATCTTAGCACTTCAAGATAGATCCAAACCTTGACCCAAAACAGAAAGCCCAAAGTTCGATCGATCCAACACTATACTTCAATCGATTGAACACCTTTGTCCTCATCCAAATGATTGATCTTATACATAGCTGTCCACCTACCTACCACTTTTGTCCTTTTCCCCATAAATATCTTCAAAATATCTCAGATTTGTCTTTTCCCAAAAACCTTACCCAGTTGGATCGATCCAGCCTTAGTTCGATAGATCTCAGCCAAGTTCGATCGATCAAGTCCAAGGTTCGATCGATCGAACTTCCTCCAGTGCGAAAAAGTTAAAATCCCAGTTCACTAAAGTTGCCCTCTCTCCAATCATTAGAGAATATTGGGTGCACGACCCCAGCTCATTTGGTGTGTCACTTGACCTACCTATAAAAGGAATATGATGCACTTTTTGAGGAGGATATATACATTAGAGATTATTTTCTTAGGGAGGCAAGTCTTAGTGTAGAAGAAAAGAGGAAGAAGGCTAGAGACACCATTGGAGGCCTTTCATCTTCCAAGGAGCAGATCTCATCCATGGAGCTTGTTCTGAGGGTTGGAGGAGCATCACCATGAGTGGCTAGACATCCTCTTGGGGCTAGAGTTAGCCCCAAGCATACTTTTTTTACCTTAATCTTGTGTATTATTGAGGGATTAGTGTTGTAATACATGTTTTGACACTTGATTCATTTATAGATATTGTTTATTCAATGATTTGTATGGTTTAATGCTTCCAATTGTTCATTTCACCTCTATCCATATGTCTATGTATGCTAGGGTAGATGTTCATGTGCTCATCGCTATCTCTTATGTTATTGATGCATGTCTATGTGTATTGATGCTATAGATCTAGAGATTGTCAAGACATAATGCTTAATGGAATGCTATTGTAGTTTAATTGATGGTTCATACTTATTTCTTCATGGGTTGTGCCTCTCCCTTAGTTTAATTTCATGCTAGTAGTCTAGTTGTAGTGTAGATGATAAATGAGAGGACAATCCATGCTTGTTGTTTGATGTTCCATGCTTCTGAATGCAAGTAGCATATATCTCTAACCTTGTGGTGTATTTGGATTGTGAGCTTAATGAAAGGATTAATGACTTGTTTTGATTTATTGTGCCTTTCACATGTTGTTTAGACAATATATGCTTCATTCATTAGATATTGTGCCTTTCACATGATATTTAGACAATACATGCTCAATTGGTTATCCTTGCTTGTTGAATCAACCAATCACACACACACAAATGTTGCAACACACCTTACCCTCATTAGTCACTTGTGAATGGTATAGAATGCATTGCTTGGTGGTGACCTCTAAACCCCAAGACCTCTCTCTATCTCTTTTACTTACTCTTTATTGCATTCATACTTAGTTTAATTTAGTTGCTTTCTAGTGTAATCAACCAACCAACCAATTGTTTGATCATTCGACCTACTAGCCCTAGTTGCAATTCCACAACAAAATTCGACCTAGCAAAATCCGCAATCCCTTGGGACGATCCCTACTCGCCCTAACTATATTATTTTTAGTGAAGGTAGTAGTGGCTTTATAAATGTAAAACTTGGCCCTCGCCTTAATGCACACTTTCCAAACTTGATGGTGGTGCGGCGACACACCCGACTAGTTTTTGGTGCCGCTGCGAGGATTGATCGATTGATTTGATTGGCAACGTCGAATTTGTGGAAATCAATTAGGATTAGTACTCTTTTGTTCGTGTTTTTACTCTATATTCATTTTTCATTTTATTATTTATTGTGTTTGTTCATACTTGACTAGGTGCATTGAGTTGAAGAGAAGTCAAGCAAAGGAAGAATTAAGCAAAACAAAGGAAAATGCTAAAAATTGAAAAATTGCTAAGCTAAGCTATAAATTTGGAGTTGAAGTGCTATAGGACCTTTGTGAGACTTTCTTAACTCAATCTCTTAGTTAAATCGTGAGCCCGCGTGGAGGCATTGCATTTCATTTGTATATAAATCGTGAGCCCGCGTGGAGGCATTTTTTTTTTTGTCATTGCATTATTGTTGTTTCACACATGGGATTTGTGTTTGTGGAAGAAGTCTAATTGCATTGTAATGAAGGCATAGTGTTTGTCATTTGTTGTGTTTAGCATTGTGCATGCATGGTCGTCGTTCATTAAGACCTACTCTTGTCCCTTTAGATTTGCATCTTCAATCTACTGTTAGAAACCCTAGGGGAAGAGGAAATTCAAATAAAACCAATCTATCAATGGATGACCATAATGATAATCATGTTGATGACCTTGGTCACATAGATCAACAAGGTATCCTCCATCCTAATGTGCACAATGATAACATGCAAGTACCACTAGGCATGCCTAGACCATACATTCACCAACCTCAACAACAACAAGGCCAACATATACTCCACAACCTCCCATCATAAATCAAGGAATTCAAACTCAAGGTGTTCATGTTGCACCTTAAGTTGCTAACCCACCAATTGCTTTAAGAGACCATTATGTGCCAAATGAGTATAATGCACCCACATGCATCCAATTGCCACCATTTAGAGCACATCACTATAAAATCAAAGTACAAACCATTTAAATGCTTCCAAACTTTCATGGACTTCCAAGTGAAGAACCTTACAAGCATTTGGATGAGTTTCTTGAAGTTTGTTCTACCGTGAAATACACGGATATGCCGGAAGAAGTCTTAAGGCTTAAAATTTTTCCGTTCACCCTTAAAGAGAAGGCAAAATATTGGTTTAACAATCTTCGGCCTTTTTCAATCACTTCTTGGGCAGAAATGCAACAAGAGTTCTTGAAGAAGTACTTTCCGGTTTCAAAGACCAATGCCATGAGAACTTCAATTAGAGGCTTTACACATGGGGATGGGGAAACATTTCATGAGGCATGGGAAAGCTTTAATGAATTGCTTAGGAAGTGTCCACATCATGACATGCCCAAATGGCAATTAGTTCAATATTTCTTTGATAGCTTATCGGACAATTATAAGGGCATGGTTGATGCTTCCATGGGTGGTTCTTACATTGATAGGCATGAGGATGATGTGTGGCGTCTCTACGAAAGCATGAGTGGAAATTCATTGCATAGAACATTGTCTTCAAAGAATGGTAGAAATACACAAGGTAGGAAAAGTGTTGGCTTACACTAAGTCGACAACTCTAATGACATAGCCGCCGAGATGAAATCTTTATCTCAAAGGTTTGATCAATTCTTGATCAACCAAAACTCGGTGAACCAAGTATCTTCCTACCCTAACCATTCTCATCGTGCATCCAATGAATCTTGTATGACTTGTTCTAGTGTTCTTCATTCTACTTCTCATTGTCCTCATGGACAAGTGCAAAATGAACCTAATGAGCAGGTCAATGCAACTTTTGTGAATCAAGGGAACAATCCTTATGGTACTCATTACAATCCAAGTTGGAGAAATCATCCGAATTTCTCTTGGAAAAACTAAGGGGAAGGCTTAAACCCTTCCCAAGGCGGTTTTCAAGGCAAATACATTCCACCTCCAATGCAAAACCAAGGATCCCAAGGCTGTAGGCCATATCAGTCATAAGGGAATCAATTCTCGAATTCTCATTTTCCCAATCAATCATATTCCCAAGGTAATTCTAGAAGTCCCGCCTTTGAAGAAAAAGTTTTGAATGCTTTAGGCACTCTTGAGGCAAACACACAATTGCTTTATTCTCACTCTCAATCTATTGCAAAGCTAGAAACCCAAGTAGGGCAAATAACTAGCACTCTTAATGCTAGAGAGAAGGGAAAGATGCCCATGAATGCCCCACCAAAGCAATAATGCGTTATGGAAACCTAATCCTCATCGGAAGGGTGTACCATAGAACATGTCAATGCGGTGACTACCTTGAGAAGTGGTAGGGTTGTGGACAATCAAGTTGAAATGTCCAATGAAGAGAGTGAACCGGTGCGACCACAAGTTGTCACCCGTCTTGTTTCACATTTTATTCCTCCTTCATTACATGTACATGACCATATGAATGAGAAAGCTTCAAAATGTGATTTAAAAAGTAATCTTGAAAATGATTCATTGAAGAAAGTCTTACAAAATGAATTTGGAAAAGATTTTCTGAAAAATGATGTTGAAAAATGATTTGAAATAAGATTTAAAAACTTCTAGCGTTGAAGAGAGTTCAAAAGAAAATTCTGAAAAAGTATTTGAGAAAGCTCCATTTTCGGACACCTTAAAAGGGTCCATTTCAAAAGAAAAGCAAAATGCTAAAACCAATGAAATCTTGGAAATGTTTCGGCAAGTGAAAGTTAATCTTCCACTTTTGGATGCAATCAAGAAAATACCGGCTTACGCCAAGTTTTTTAAAGATTTTTGCACCCAAAAGCGGAAGAACAAAAGCCAAGCACCAAGGAAAGTGGTTTTGACCGAGCAAGTAAGCTCAATTTTGCCACACAACACTCTTCCAAAGTTTAAGGACCCCGGTTCACCCACTACATCATGCATCATTGGTGAACATATCATTAATCGGGCGCTTCTTGACCTAGGAGCTAGTGTTAACCTTTTTCTATACTCGGTTTATGTCAAACTAGGCTTAGGAGAATTAAAACCGACGTCGGTAGTTTTGCAACTTGCCGACCGATCCATTAAAAAGCCTAGGGGTGTCATTGAAGATGTTTTGATTAAGATTGACAAATTCTTCTTCCCCGTTGATTTCGTTGTCATTGACACGGAACTGGTTTCCAATCCTAAGAGCCAAATTCCCGTTATCCTTGGCCGTCCCTTCTTGGCAACCTTAAATGCCAACATCAATTGTAGGACGGGGGTAATGAAGATCTCTTTTGGCCACATGAAAGTGAAGTTGAATATATTCAATCCAACCTCTAACTCATTTGACAAGTATGAAGGAAAGGTTAATGTTGTGGAAAAATGTCATGATATTACTTGTGAAGAACTTGATCTTTTAGGTAAAGCTAAAATTTCAAAAGGACCATCTTTAACATTGCATTCTAAGACCATTGTTTCAAATTCTTGCTTTGAAAGGGCATGGAAGCCCAAAAATTTAGATTGCATTGACAAAGGAACAAAATCTTCTTTTGAATTTGATCCAACAAGTTCTTCAATGAACCATTTGTTGGGTGGAACTCAAGATATCTATCACCCTAATAAGGAGGGGATGCATAACAAGATCTTTGATCCGGGCTAAAAGAGCCCAATGTCTTGCTAGAGACGTTAGAGACTAGCAAAAGCATTCGTACCCCATTTCTATCTTACATTTCATTTCTTGCGAAGTCTAGATACTTGTTTTTGGTTCATATGTATCAAAAGGAACTTTGGTGAGGATTGCATGACTTTTGCTGTTGGAATTGAGCTTTTTGCATAAGTTCAATCGATCTCAGACCTGAGTTTGATCGATCGAACTTCCATCTGCATCCAAATCACCTCTCTGTCCAATTGATCGAAATTCATCTCCAGATCGATCTGAAGTTCTTCGATCGATCCAACTATTCTGTTCGATTGATCTCAAGTTCCAACACTTAGAATATTTTTGAGCCTTTAGAACCTGTATATTTCAGCTCTCTATCCCATCGTTTGAACACATTCCGAGATCGATCATAGAACATTCGATCGATTCAACTTTACAGTTTGATTGATCTCCTGTTCCAACACTTAGCCAAATTTTTGAAACAAAAACCTACATATTTTTACTCTCTGTCTGATCGATCAAACTTTTGTTCTGATCGATCTCAGTTCTCCATTTCATTGTTTGACTTTATTTTGACTTTTCAAATTTCAAAATCCAAAAATATTTTTATTTTATTTTCCAAAAATACCAAAAATTTTTTATTTAATTTAATTTTATCTTTATTCTTATTTTCTAAAAAAAAAAAAAAAAATCCAAAAATATTTTCTATTTTTTAATTTTAATTTTTAATTTTAATTTTAATTTTAGTTTTTAATTTTTCAAAAATTCCAAAAATACTTTGAAGAGAGAAATTCGATCGATCTCGGTTGAGATCCGATCGATCGAACTCTGTCAGGAATGTTTTTAAAAATAGATCTAAGAGTTGTGAGATCGATTCCAAAGATCGATCTCAACTCTCTCAAACCCTAACCCCCTTCTCTCTCGTCGCCGTTACTGTGTACCATAGTCTTCACCATCTCCGGCGAGATTCCCGGCGAGATCCAAGTTCTAAATCTCTCTTTCTCATCTCGGACTTCACCCCTTTCGCATCTCATCATTTCTCTCTCGATTTTGGGTAAGATCCGAACCCCATCATGTTGATTTAAGCTTCAATCTCATACATTCATGCTTTAGATGTTAGATCCATGCTATTTCAGAGATTAAATCCTCCATTGTTGAAGCTTGAAACATAATTATGTATATGTGTTGTATATATTTTTGATTCTTGATTTGATTTGGGAGTGTGGGCCATGTTTGGGTGACTTCTATTGTTGATTTGATGTGTTGTAGGGCCCACGAACACGTTCGTGTGGGCCCTGTGCTTCCATAGTCACAGATCTGTGACTTCTCAGTTTTCATCGTCGCACGGTTCGATCGATCGAACTTGTGTCCAGATCGATCGAAGTAGTGAGATCGATCTCACTTACTTTCGATCGATCCAACCTTTGCGATCGATCTCACTTATTTTTCTGATCGATCGAGTTTCACAGATCTCATACATACACTTCATTCATTATATTTTGCATTCATGCCATCTTATATATGCCCAGTGCCTATGATATTCCACATTGGACGCATTTCATACTTATATTGCTTTGCATGATTCATATCCTGTCACCTGTATAGATTCATGTCATTTCCAATTTGTCTATCTTATTTGACATACATGTTTCTATATTGTGCTTTTAATTCTTCATTTTGGCACTAACTTCCATTGCAAGTTTTTCTTTTTCTTTTACAAGCCATGCCGAGGACAAAGACTGTTGCCAAAAGGCGACATGGACCTCCGAGACATCAGAGACAGCAGAGGCATGTTAGGCCTAGGACAGAGTTGCCAGCAGAGCCCTCTCATACTTAGGAGCCAGTACAGGCTACCTCACACTCAGTTACCATCTCATGATACTGAGGGTGATCATATTCCATCTACTTCTGTGGCTCAGCCTGCGCTTACACCATCTCCATCTCCACCACATCAGCCAGCTCAGCCAGTTTTAGAGCGTGATAGGCTTACGCCTAGATATGGGAGTATAGAAGTGGATCATGAGTCACTGTTTGATATAGATTCCTTCTCCAGATTAGTGCTGACCCGATCAGCTTACCATGACATTATCCAGAGGGGCTTTGTAGCTATTCTTGCCCCAGTTACCGAGCCAGTCTATCCGAGGCTAGTCCGAGTGTTCTTCCAGAACCTCCGACCATCCCCGTGTCACAGGGTAGAGCTGGTCACTTCTGTTGATGGCCACCAGATTACTATTACTGTGGACACACTTTCCAGATCATGCCATTGTCCACACAGATGCCCTTCGGAGCTACAGGAGCTATATCCGAGGCTATATAGGTCTTCTGATATCGACATGGCAGTTTTTTTGACAGGTCACCATGCTGCTGGCGAGACTTTCGTCACCCGCACATATCTTCTAGATAACCTGTGGTTTATTGATTCTGTTCTCTTTCGGAACATTTATATGTCTGGTCACAAGATTCAGAGGAGAGGAGATTATCTGGTAGCCCTCTACGTATTTTCTATAGGATGTTGGGTATCTATCCCCGCGCTCATTTGGAGCGTGATGAGGAAACCATATGATGAGTATATCAGCAAGAAGGAGCCCGAAAGGGCTAAGTCTCTTCCTTTTGGCCATCTCATCACCCAGATATTGATTGATTAGCGCTATCCATTTCATCCTCAGGAGCATCCTGAGAGAGGTTCATGTCACTTTGCGAAGAAGGATTGGGACAAGAGCTACAATGCCATTATCACCAGACTGCAGGACCACGCAGTAGTGGCTGTAGATGAGCTCGAGGCTGAGGAGGCAGAGGCAGCAGCAGCAGATCTAGCAGCGGACGACGCACCAGTCGATCCGGTTGCCGAGCGTATGGACATAGATTTAGAGCGAACTGCAGATGACGTAGAGCAGTATTCTCCAGCTAGGTTGCCAGTACATGAGGAGGAGTAGACTCAGGATCTTTCTTCTGATTCTTTTATACCTGAGTCTCCAGATCAGACCCCTGGCTTTGGAGTACGCCTGCAGACTCTTAAGGATGCAGTGGTTGCCATCAGAGCTGATACTGCTACCATTCGAGCTGATCTTACTGCCCACATAGCAGATTTACCTGCCTTCCGCACGGATATCACGACTATGTTTTGAGATCTATCCAGAGACGTCCGCGGAACCCGACCTGCCCGTCCTACCTCATCCACCTGAGATTCCCAGTTTCTTCTATCTTTTCATACTACACCTCTGTGATCTATATTTAATTTTTGTCACTGTATATTATCTGCAGCCGGATATGTCGGCTTTACTCTTTTGATGTACTCTATAGTTTATTTTCTTTATTTATGCTATGGATGTCATATTCTTATATTCTTATATCTGTATGTTTGACTCCATCAGGTGCATCCCAGTGACTTCAGTGAGAGAGTGCTACCCGATTTTCAGGACCACCCTTGTACCTCTCTCATTTCTTTATCTGATTATCCTATTTACACTTGCATGTCCATTGTGCACTGATTATCCCATTTTGTTTTCTGATGAGTTTATCTAAGTGCCATCTTTTCAGGACCATAGTTTATCCCAAGTTTGGGGGGGCTATGCCACCCACTTCGGATACTTCAGTCCCGATCATTCTTGCTTAGTTGCACTGGTATACTCTTTCCTTTGTTCTCTTTGCACATTGAAGACATTGTGAGATTTAAGTTTGGGGGGAATGGTGCTTTACAGTATTTACTTTAAATTGCATATCTTTTGAGTATAACTTGTGTATTTGAGGGATATTTCTATGATTGGTCCATGACTAGCTATGATTTTGATCTTTTGAGGACTATATTGCTTCAAATTTAAAAATTGCTTGACTTGAGAGTCCAATACTCCTTGTATGCCTTGTGGATGCCATTTAGGAGTAAATTTTTTGAAAGATTGATATCTTGCTTGCACTTGTGGTCCACATCATCCTGATTTTGTGATTGTTTTGAGATTCACTCTAGTCTTCTACACTAGCACAGGCGCACGCTAGCATTCATTTGTGGGGTACATGCTTTGTTGATTATTGAATTGGTTATATTCCAATTGAGCTAGCAGTGCATTGAAAGCTTTCATTCTTGATAAAGGTGGATAACAACCCCTTTTCACTAAGTAGCCTG
Source organism: Cornus florida (assembly GCF_030987335.1). Taxonomy (NCBI): domain Eukaryota; kingdom Viridiplantae; phylum Streptophyta; class Magnoliopsida; order Cornales; family Cornaceae; genus Cornus; species Cornus florida. The sequence continues at coordinate 29,069,532 of NW_026775571.1, read as the reverse complement.
GATTTTAGCCTCATCAAGCATTGAACTTCTCGCGCTGAAAGGTGGAAGGCCCAAACTCTAGGTTAATAAAAAGAAGAAGAAGAAGAAGAAAAGTTGCAAAAACAATCAAAAAAGTGAGGACTTCTCCCAAAAGGTGAGAAGTAGGAAATGATTAGATGGTTGTTGTCTTGATTTGTAGCCTAGTTGATTTGAGCTTGTAAGTCCATAGGGGTGTCTTAACACCTAATGCCCTAAAGCCGTCTAGTTTGGGAGTCATTGACCGAACACTCGATCTCATGAATCATTAGAAAGCTTCAGAGATCAAAACATTGCACTATGCTTCCATCTTTGATCCTATATAAAAAAAATGAGTGAAAAGAATAAGCGCACCTAGAACAATAAAGCTTTAATAAAAGGTCCACTTTTTGTCTTGATGATCGGTACTAGATTTGTGTGTCAGTTTGAGGGTAAGGATGTGATTAATTCTTTAGTTGGCTAAGATAGCAGCACATTGATGCCGGTCCACTCAAAAAGGATTCTAGAGTTGTTTTGATTTGCATGGTCATTTTCTTGATGTGTGGAGGACCATATTTGCTTGCTTGATGTTGAAATTTTGGGAGATTGCTTGGAAAGGGTTGAAAAATTGCATACTTGAGGTAGTTTTCTCCCGATGCTTGTTTGCAATAGTGGTGCCTCTTTTAAAAGAATGAGCTTAATGTTTGTGGGTATCATTTCTGGAAACCCTTACGAGACTTCACTCGTCCACTAGGGGTAACCTAGGGGTTTAAAAGGCTTGTTGCATTTGCTAAGTGCAATCGTGTTCCCTACGAAAGTGGCGCTATCATTTTATTGCTTTCCGATTTTACTTATATAGTTGTTCATTTCATTCCTTTACTTTCTAGTTCATTGCTAGGGACTACCAATATTTAAGTTTGGGGGTGTGATGAGTACTGAAAAGTGCGTATTTAAACCCGTTAAGCTTAGGTATTCTAGAACCTTTATCTATCTTACTTTACCATTTTAGATTAATTTCGTGTTAGTTCCATTTTCAGGAACTTATCCTGAAAATAAGCTAACTCAGCCAAATAAGAGCCTAAAAAGAGCAATTCTGGGATTAAACAAAGAAAGGAGCAAAGTGGAGAAAGAAAGAAGCAAAAAGGAAGAAAGGTGGCCATTTAAGATTCTCGACCGATCCAAGATGAAGGTTCGATCGATCCAACATGGATCGATCTCAGCACTTCAAGATAGATCCAAACCTTGACCCAAAATAGAAAGCCCAAAGTTCGATCGATCCAATACTATACTTCGATCGATCGAACACCTTTGTCCTCATCCAAATGATTGATCTTATCCCCAGCTGTCCACCCACCTACCAATTTTGTCCTTTTCCCCATAAATATCTTCAAAATATCTCGGATTTGTCTTTTCCCAAAAACCTTACCCAGTTGGATCGATCCAGCCTTAGTTTGATAGATCTCAGCCAAGTTCGATCGATCCAAGTCCAAGGTTCGATCGATCGAATTTCCCCCAGTCTGAAAAAGTTAAAATCCCAGTTCACTAAAGTTGCCCTCTCTCCAATCATTAGAGAATATTGGGTGCACGACCCTAGCTCATTTGGTATGTCACTTGACCTACCTATAAAAGGAATATGATGCACTTTTTGAGGCGGATATATACATTAGAGATTATTTTCTTAGGGAGGCAAGTCTTAGTGTAGAAGAAAAGAGGAAAAAGGCTAGAGACACCATTGGAGGCCTTTCATCTTCCAAGGAGCAGATCTCATCCTTGGAGCTTGCCCTTAAGGGTTGGAGGAGCATCACCATGAGTGGCTAGACATCCTCTTGGGGCTAGAGTTAGCCCCAAGCATGCTTTCTTTACCTTAATCTTGTGTATTATTGAGGGATTAGTGTTGTAATACATGTTTTGACACTTGATTCATTTATAGATCTTATTTATTCATTGATTTGTATGGTTTAATGCTTCTAATTGTTCATTTCACCTCTATCCAAATGTCTATGTATGCTAGGGTAGATGTTCATGTGCTCATCGCTATCTCTTGTGTTATTGATGCATGTCTATGTGTATTGATGCTATGGATCTAGAGATTGTCAAGATATAATGCTTAATGGAATGCTATTGTAGTTTAATTGATGGTTCATACTTATTTCTTGATGGGTTGTGCCTCTCCCTTAGTTTAATTTCATGCTAGTAGTGTAGTTGTAGTGTAGATGATAAATGGGAGGACAATCCATGCTTGTTGTTTGATGTTCCATACTTCTGAATGCAAGTAGCATATATCTTTAACCTTGTGGTGTATTTGGATTGTGAGCTTAATGAAAGGATTAATGACTTGTTTTGATTTATTGTGCCTTTCACATGTTGTTTAGACAATATATGCTTCATTCATTAGATATTGTGCCTTTCACATGATGTTTAGACAATACATGCTCAATTGGTCATCCTTGCTTGTTGAATCAACCAATCACACACACACAAATGTTGCAACACACCTTACCCTCATTAGTCACTTGTGAATGGTATAGAATGCATTGCTTGGTGGTGACCTCTAAACCCCAAGACCTCTCTCTATCTCTTTTACTTACTCTTTATTGCATTCATACTTAGTTTAATTTAGTTTTTCTCTAGTGTAATCAACCAACCAACCAATTGTTTGATCATTCGATCTACTAGCCCTAGTTGCAATTCCACAACAAAATTCGACCTAGCAAAATCCGCAATCCCTTGGGATGATCCCTACTCGCCCTAACTATATTATTTGTAGTGAAGGTAGTAGTGGCTTTATAAATGTAAAACTTGGCCCTCGCCTTAATGCACACTTTCCAAACTTGATGGTGGTGCGGCGACACACCCGACCAGTTTTTGGCGCCGCTGCGGGGATTGATCGATTGATTTGATTGGCAACGTTGAATTTGTGGAAATCAATTAGGATTAGTACTCTTTTATTCGTGTTTTTACTCTATATTCATTTTTCATTTCATTATTTATTGTGTTTGTTCATACTTGACTAGGTGCATTGAGTTGAAGAGAAGCCAAACAAAGGAACAATTAAGCAAAGGAGCTAAGCAAAACAAAGGGAAAAGCTAAACATTGAAAAATTGCTAAGCTAAGCTATAAATTTGGAGTTGAAGTGCTATAGGACCTTTGTGAGACTTTTTTGACTCAATCTCTTAGTTAAATCGTGAGCCCGCATGGAGGCATTGCATTTCATTTGTAGATAAATCGTGAGCCCGCGTGGAGGCATTTTTTTTTTTTTTTTTTGTCATTGCATTATTATTGTTTCACACATGGGATTTGTGTTTGTGGAAGAAGTCTAATTGCATTGTTATGAAGGCATAGTGTTTGTCATTTGTTGTGTTTAGCATTGTGCATGCATGGTCGTCGTTCATTGAGACCTACTCTTGTCTCTTTAGATTTGCATCTTCAATCTACTGTTAGAAACCCTAGGGGAAGAGGAAATTCAAATAGAACCAATCTATCAATGGATGACCATAATGATAATCATGTTGAGGACCTTGGTCACATAGATCAACAACGTATCCTCCATCCTAATGTGCACAATGATAACATGCAAGTACCACTAGGCATGCCTAGACCATACATTCACCAACCTCAACAACAACAAGGCCAAGTTCCATTGGGAATGCCAAGGCCAATATATGCTCCACTTAGAATGAAGGCACGTGGAGTCAAAAACCAACTCCGAGCACGAAAAGTTAGGTTATGCCAACAAAGTGACAAATGGGGAAAAGACAGAATAGGGAAAAGGACGAAAAGTGAATAGTGTTGAAAAAATGAAAATGTGGAAATGACTCGGTCCTTAAAGAAAGTTATCAATCCAAACGAAAGAGTGTTAGAAATCATTTCTGAGCACTCGAGACGACACTCAGTGACAAGAAACAGAACTCAGAAAAGAAAATTAAACGGAAAAAATTTATCCGTAAAATTTTGAGAAAAAGGAAAGGAAGGAAAATGACCGGGTCATTACGACTAAAATTAATGACCAAGCGTTAAAGCTCTCCGGTCCATTCCCAACAACCCGTACTAGAGAAAAACTCCATGGCATCATTCGATCCAACACTTACCTCATAAGTCTATCTCTTACGTGGAATCTCAAAACCATAATCAGTTATCACAATCTCCCCTCAAATCTTCAGATGATACCGACACCTACCCTCAAGACACTGCTCAAATCAAATATATATGAAAGCATTCGAGTATTGGACTCACATAATATCACCTAATCATCCTCGAACATACGATTCACTGCACATCCCTTAGCCATCACCACTAGCATCAGATAATAGGAACACACAATCATCGGTCAATGACTTTTGCCCGATACTCTATCGGTCAATACTATCCTCAGAACAATTATTACCAAAACCGAAGGCTTTACCTCTCTCCGTGGGAGTAAGTAAACGAAACCAATCAAACCCTTACTGGCGACTTAAAACAATAGAGAGAACTGCACACAAATCTACCTATCTGCGGGCGCGCACAACTCTTAAGTGGAGAAATAATACTTGCAACCAATGATGCTCTCATCAGGACCGAAAAAAACTGAAAAGGTAATAAACCCCGCTCTCCTATGAGATTGACAACCCAGATTTTAGTGTACCTAACACCCTGTCACGTACCACACGTTAAACATCCAACTGTAGACATCAACTCTTACCCGAGATGAAACTGAGCTCCTTACACCCACGGAGATGACCCAGTCAAGACAACATATATGAAATTTCTAATCAAAAGGAATCCAGACTCATAACTACACAATCCGCCACCAATCAACCATCCCGCACTATCAATGCCTATTAGGAACCCTATTGGAGACCTATACTGGAACCTTGCATACCCAATAATAGACGAAAAGAATCTAATATGCAACACCTGCACATCATGTGCTCTAATACAATTTACAATGAGACTACCAAACAAGAGCATCAATTCTCGCAACTTACTAACACTAGAAATGATCACTACTTGTCGGACACCGCGTCCCCATCTATCTAGAAACAATCCTTTCTAAAAAGAATCTTTATGACATAAAATGATGTTTCGACATCGTCACATCTCTAATTTCCCAGGTAGCATAACCTCGAACACCATTCACATAAGGTCCTTGACCTTAGCCACAGCAACCCACCGTCTTATCAGAAAAATAGAGTGCCTAAATGGCAACACCGCCCTTACTAACCCCAAGAGATAAACTAGCCCACAATCATCTTGACCAATGCATAACCACATCATCTACCTGATAACATATGACAAACAACTTATACTCTCTAATTTGCATTTGGATCACACCTTAAATCGGTTTAGCACCTTTATTACCATCCTTCCCGTATGACTGAACAAACCTACCATTCCACCAAAACACAACCTCTACTCAACCTTCCCAGTAGCATTTCTAAGATGCTACCCACACAATGTGAGAGTATATGTTACTCTCGATGCTCCCCATGACAACCACTAACCTACCACGAGAAGAGGAATCTCTATGTGGCACTGCCATACCACCAAATCTCGAAAAGGAAAAATGAGCACCGTAACCCGAGTGCCCAATACCCAACTGTCTCTTCAAAACTAGCTACCAAAACAACCAATTAACGATACCCAATCGGTCAACCGAGACATTTTTCTCAAGGTAACCTACGTACCCGGTCAAAAGACCTCATGCCCTAGCATCAACACTATTTCCTTTTCTCTTCACCGTTCTTTAGAACCCCTTTGGCACTGATAAAAAGTCAAATACGGCTACCTACCGAACCTACGAGATCATCCTCCTGGATCCCCAGACAAATAGTACCACTCTTGATACCCCAAGCACGTTCCAAGTACAAGTCTGGTTCATTACTCCATGATTCTCAAATACGATCTACGTGGTAACACGGTACCTACTACCTCATCCGAAAACAACCAAACACTTTAACGATCACATACTCAAACAACACACACTACCTGCACTATGTAAGTCCACATCATCTAGTAGAGACTGACCACGACACACAACCTTGAGACTCTCTCCATAATCGTGTCAACCTACAACCTGCCTATTAACTGAGATATCCAATCAACTTACCGAGAATCAAAACACCCGTAGCATACCTCTGTAGGTTTCCAAAAATGGAAATCATCTCTCAACAAACCAATCTCTAAAATAGACTCCCTCAAGACCAGTAATTGAATCTCATCAATCAGTCGGTCACCCGGCATCGGCATAACTCTATTCCACACTCTCGTTAACCTATACCTACTAGGACCAAATAAGTCTCCCTTGAAACCATGACCAATATTCTTCATCAGACCACCCTAAGGTACACGAAACACACATCCACAATCCCTGGACTATACTCGTGACTCCACCAGTCTCTATCATATTAACCATAAACCGGATTGAAGAGGACTTACGTACCAAACCATGACCTAAATCACAAACACTAACCTCTTAAGGTCACAAATTTTCCATGAAAACCTTACATCGTACGCCTGACCTCCCTGGTCACAAGAACCCATATATCTCTCCCTTGACACTGCACTATGCGATATACAATCATTCTAAATTTGTTTCCCAAGCATACTATAAAGACAATGAGAAGACATAAAAAACCACACACCTAATAACTTAATCCATGAGCTAGAAATCCACGCCATTCGTTCAAAAAGAACCGGCACCCAAACAACCCTGGAGCAACTGAGCTTTTCGCTTAATCAGTTCATAACCCACACAACGAATAATGCCATTAACGAGTACTCAACCATACTAGTAACTATCACATACTCAACCATATATACACACATGAACATATATATAATAACTGTAACCCATACCTTGATACAATCGTGTCCCTTCCTATAAAATCTAAACAACCAATCTTTCTATGATCACAATTCTTTTATGTATAAAATATACTAGCATAAACTATGCCCGACTGCCCGTCACATTAACATTTAAAATATAATTGCACAAACCGTGCCTACTACTTGCCATTTCTATGCACCTCATACTTGTCATTTTATCACAATCAATATGCTTTCAATCACTTTCACTTTTCATTGACATGGCCATGTAACATATATTTTGGCATTTAAACATGTAAGCATGTGAACACTTAGTTAACAAACATGTCTTTCAAAATCATAAGCACATAAGCAAGTAACAAGTAAGCATGCTTCTTAAAAATGATTAACACTTTAACACGAAAGATACAATCAATGCATGTTAACTCTCCGTCCTATCTAGGTAAGCCACTACATGTCATCCGAAAGGTTTTTGAACCTTCCTTCTGATACCAAATCTATAACGACCCAAACTCGGGGGTCTAAATCGCTAACCAGGTCCTTACTCGAACCCAATGACACTTGTAATGACCCAAATTCGGAGGATCCGGATCACTAATCGGGTCCTAACCCGACTCGAGGTCACACAAGGGTAAAATGGTTAATTTATATCAAAGAGGATATAATGTGACTCTAAGTAAGTTAAATGAGGTGTATACAATCCATTCCAGTCACTCCATAACATTCTAAGTGGTTTTATTGGAGTTAGTCATGGTTCCCATAAATACCCTTCTCAGTTTGGAGAATTTTTGGAGTAATCCGAATTAAAATGGCCATAAATTTCTCTATGGTTGGAATTTTGAAATGAAATGGTATCATTGGAAATATGACTCAAAATACTTGAACTTAGACTCAAATTTGACCCAATTTGGTTAAGAAATGAAGGAGTTATGACTGCTCGAAGTTGAGGGTCCAAAACTGGAGTTTTGCCAACATAAAATACTTCTGGGGGACCTGAACTAGTTCAGGAATTCTTAAACTATTTCAACATGGGTAATATTCCACGTTAGGAACCAAATTCACCTTTGAACAGGTTCAAGGGGGTTGAATCGATTCAACAAGGGCAGAATGAGAAAAATGGCCCAGAAAAGCCTAATTTGAGTGCAAGGGTTAATGACACCTCTTAGGTCCCATGGAAGATCATTAGGGTTCTTCGCAACCTGCTTAAACATGATATATATACAACATCCTAAGTTCCCATTACACCCATAGACATGAATGTGCAAAATCTTTCAATCATCTACTTAACTAATTTCTATTAATTTGAGTTACGTAGTCAAATTAGTCCATTTATAATCATAACTTGTTTTGCCATCCACAGTCACAATAGCTCATTACGTAATTGTCCAAAATATACTTAATATAGTCCCAAAATAATAAGATTACAAGTTTGAGACCCTCAAGGTCATCTTTACAAAATAAAAGTTATCAACTAAGCATTATTTACAAAAGATACAAAAAATACAAAAAATTGAATTCTTCAACCCCGATTACATTTGTGGAGGGACGTCATTTGCTATCTCATTGCCATGACCTGAAAAGTGTTAAAGGAGGAGGTGAGTATGGAGGCTCAGTAGAAGTTGCCTAAGGTGTCAACTTTGGACTCCCTTGAGCCACGAAACACATAACGGGAATAAAAAGGAACCGAGGTCATGCATCGGGATTTCTATAGCATTTGTATCATATTATCATACTTCTCAAGGCAAGCATAAAATTCCCATGTATACACAAAATGCAATGCAATGCACTATGTCCCCCATTTGGTCTCCACTAACCCTAACTTAGCCTCTAACGGCCCTAGACTTGGTCTCTACTAACCCAAACTTGCATTTGAAAACCGCCAACTGACTTTACCAAGGCGAGATTGATAACTATCCCTGGTTCCAAATCCAGCATCCATTTAGGGCCTAGTATCAACTTTTTCACGTCCTAAACCGGCACGGCGCTTTGTGAGTCGTACGCAGCGGAATGTTTAGAAAGTTTTGATTATTTTGAAAATAGATCTTTTATTTTTCTAACTTTCTTTATTTTAGTAATTAAACAATTAATCACATTCAGATAAAATAAAGCAAAGTAAAAGTTAGAGATGATACTAGGATTTTTAGCGAGGAAACCCTAGTTGATAAAATACATCAACTGTTTGCACGGGAAAAACCTTGTGGACTGTGCAGTCCAAAGTAAACCAATTTACTATGTTTGAAACAAAGTATACTGAACTTTGACTCTGGCTCACACTCTATCGTTCTACCAAATACCAATTGCTGACAATCCTCTAGCTTTACGACTCCCCGTCCAACAACAACTTGACCTCAGGTTTATGTTTGATCTTTGTAGAAGAGTAGTAGGTAGATCAGACAACACTTCTTGAATGCTCTAACCCTTTCAAAGTGTGATCGTTTTTACTTCTATTCTTCAATATCTGAATTCGATGTAGAAGTAGATCTTCTTTATTCTCTAAATGATGTAGGTGCAACTGTATGATCATGATCAGGATTTGAACAACACAACTCTAAAATCACTATGTGAATATGTGTGTGTTCTAGAAAGACTAACAGAAAAATCTCTAAGATTTTCTGAAACAATAATCTTCCTAAGGCTTTTAAGAATAATAATTTAATAATGCAAAAGCCGTTAATAAACCTAGATGAATGACAAGGTTTATATAGAGTTTATAATGACCTAATTCCTCTAAAAATATAAAAAAATTCATGTATAGGTCTTGGTACAATTCTAAACCAACTAGGAAAGAAATCAGGAAAAGAAAACTAGAAGTTGTGCTGTGAACAACACACCTTGAACCAGTTCAGAGGGGCTGAACCGGTTCAAGTTTGGCAGTATGAAATTTCGAAGCCAACTTGAGCTCTTGAACTGGTTCAATGGTGCTGAACCGGTTCAAGTTTGCCAGAACTTGAATTTTTGTTCACTAAGGTTGAAAAACACTTTATGGTAAGTTTTAAAATAAATACGAAGTGTAGAATGTGTCCTAACCTTTGTAGAATCCTTCATAATGTGTTATTCTTACCTTTTTCGAATGATCTCGGTTATGATAACTTTGAACAACCTTTTCATTCCACAATCGCTGTCAATCCTGATATGGTACTTGAATTACAACTGGACAAGGACTTATTTTATTTCCAAAAATTGCCAATTACAAAATAATATCTCACACACTCCCTCAAGGTCGAATTAGCATCAGACTCGTGAAATCCGGTTCAATTTTTATAAAAACCTTTTTTCTCATTTCCATTATCCCTCATGCCATACATATGCATTAATCTCATCATTTATCCTTATTTTTATCACATTAACAACAATGGGATAATCGTAACATTTTCTACAACATGCTCATAGCATAGCATTATCAAAGTCAACACAAACATGGAATTTCTAGAATTTAATCATAAGCATGTTATTCTCTACATTCTAGTTTTAAGCATATCATATATATATATTTTTTCCTAAATGAAGGATTTTATATATATAAACAATATAATACATAGAGATACAATGAGGGCTGATGAACGCTAAATATTACATATTTGAGCCCCTAAATATACGTATGTTAAGGCCTTAAGTGACACTTTTATCCAGTTTTAAACTAATTTATGTTTATTTTGTGTTTATAGGTACTTTCCCAAAGAAACGGTTAAAACCGAGACTTTATGATGAAAAGACTGATAGATGTGTCAAGAGGTATACGCTCATTGAATATAAGACCTTTGGAGTTGCACGTAGTCGTTGTCGGTCATTCAAAGTAAGCCGAGAGTCAAAATGGTGAAGTTTGGAGTAATTCTAGTGCCAAAGCTCAAGCCTTAGAACTGAAGCTTGAGCTCTGTAGAAAAACAAGAAATTCAACTAAGGCAACAAAGCTTGAGCCTTGACCTCAAGAGCTCGAGCACTACCTAAGGGTGCTCGAGCCTTGCCTCAGGGTGCTCGAGCCTTTGCCCAAAAGCTCGAGCCCTTGAGGCGTCAGAATTTGAAGAGTTAATTTCAAAAAATCCATGCTCCCAGGACCTCGTGCCAAGACTAAAGGGATAGAGCACTGTTCTATAAAGCTCGAACCCTAAGCCAAAAAGCTTGAGCTCTAGACCTAGGGATTGAGCACCATGAAGACATGATCGAGCACTGTTAAAAGGAAAAATCCAAAAATATTCTAAGTGTTGATGAAAAAGACGCTTCGAAAAATAGTTGAAGAAATTTGGTTAAGTATAAAAGTGATGCTCGAGCACCATTCCATAAAGCTCAAGCCATGTTCCAAAAAGCTCGAGCTATGCTTCGAAAGCTCGAGCCCATGCCAAATAGCTCGAGCTATGCTTCTAAAGCTCTATCTCTCCATGACAGATTAGAATTATAAGTTACGGGATTTGTCTTTATTAAGTCTTATTTCATCCAGGATGGGCCAGAAGACATCAAAAAACCTAAAATCCCGTCAGAATCCTAAATAGAAGTTAATTCTTCTATAAAAGAGGGCACAAGGCCACAGAAAATCTCTTTCTCTTTAGTTTTACTTTCATATTGTGGTAGCGGTTTTTAGGGTTTCCATAGTTTTAGAAGGTAAAGATCCTAAGAAGAGAAGTGTAGTCCGTGATGATAAATAACACAACAACACAGATGATATCCTACGTCGTTATAAGTAGCTAATTCCCCTCTTAGGGCATTGATGTAATCTGATCTAAGTATTATGGTTTGATTGTTCTAACTTTGGAAATTTTAATGAATTATATATTTTGATTGCATGATTTTGAGCAATTGAGTCACGTCAATTGGATTTTAATGTATAAATAGTGTTTGAATATTTAATACCTTATCTTAGATTTAATTATTCATTAATTAGTCTCAACCCATTCTTATTGGACGATATTTGGGGGAGGCCTACCGGACATAAGAATGGAGATCATGCAATGATGTTCCAATGTTTTTTATGAATGAATATTTTCATAGTCTATGCTTAGGAAAGATAGATTATACTGCAAAATTAGTTAAAATAGTTATAAGTAGGTAGGTGGATAGTCCATGCTAACCACAGATAGGTTATAGTTAATTGAAATCCATAAAACATCTTTCTTTAAAACTGAATTAAACGAATGTTATTGAGTTTAATTCATTTAATATATAAATTGTTGAAATCCCAAGGTTGAACAGTTGACCATAGTACAAGGTTCGTGGTGAAGTCAAGCCCTGAGAATCTCTCTCTCTGATCTTGTATCTTAATTTTAGTTTACTTTTCTTTTATGTTTGTGACAACCAATCAATCAAATCAGTTATCTTCAAATAAAAAATTGGAATAGTTAGAAACAAAACAAATACTTTCATCTCCCTATGGGATCGACACCCTCTATATAGTCCTATCCTACAAAGATTCGTACTATTGTGAGTGGTACACATTGAACACACATCAAGGGCATACCCTCACTTTACAAAAATAGAACGCTTCCCTATGCATGTCATATTTTATGAAACTAACTACATGCATGCTCATCACATAATTTGCAACATCTCAAACTCATGCTCATATTTACAATTTAGTATTTACACAACTTAAGGATAACATGTTCCGCACTTAGCACATAAATCATCGTTGCTTACTACACTTTAACATGCTTAAAACAAGTTTGATTATAAGTCCCATTTACATCACATGTTACATGCTTCCAAAGTAAACTAAACGTCTAGTCGTAAAAAGATGTCCACAATGCCATCATGTGTGAGGTTATGGGATGCCTAGGATTTCCTTTCTATTTCTTGAAAATTGATAATAAAGGGGTAACCACAATGGCTCAGTAGGTGGTGCCTAAAACGCACACCTTAACAATTTCACGAGTTACACACAAAGAATGGAACATAGAGAAAGAGGTTATGTTTAATTTAGGAAAAATGAATAAAATGATCATCATCACACAAATCCAAGTATAATAAATGAAATGATATGCAATGCCAATGTAATGATAATGTCCAACCCCATTTCCAAACCTTTATACAACACAACAACCGTCAAACTGTTAATGTAACCCGATATGAGGCGACTCCCCGTTGTCACGAGAGAAGGATTGGCTAACTATCCCTGACCTAAGGCAATTCCTTAGCGTCATTTGGGGCCTAGGTAACTCAACCACACATAGGGAAGTCTCCCTACGTTCTCTCTAGGTTCCATTAACCCCACGGACACAAGGTGACTCCTTGTCATCCAGTTTTCGCAAAATTTCATTAAAATCCCATTTTTAAAAATCAAACGCCTCATTTCAAAATTAACTTTCCCATTACTCCCACAATGCCAATGTATGAATGTTCCAAGGATTTCATTATCATGCTAACATGAAAATCCATACATTAAACTATAATCATGTTTGCATGATTTGGAAACAATTGATATAATAATTCACAAACAATCAACTTCATAACCAAGGCATTTTAGACATGTAAATCATGTAATAATATCAGTTAAACACATAACTTCACAATGGTTCCCATAAGCATGCAATTCAACTCATTGTATCACATAGGATATGAATATCATGCTTCACAATTGTAAACCCTAATAGTCATGAATCAACTTCACAAATTATACATGCCATAACACATTTTAAGAACATTTACTCACTAAAATCAAAGGTTATGAGGTTTAGAGACCACTACCTCAATTGTGTGCAAACAAACTAACCCTTAGTCAGCCCCCATTTTTGAAATCCTCCATATGCATGCAATAGTGGTGTCAAATGAAGCTCGTGTCATGCTCATCAACTATCCTTTTTTGCTCTTCATCAAAATTTTACTCTAATCTCTCCAAATCATGGCTTGAACATAAAAGACATATGTATACATAGATATATAGAGAGAAAGAAAATATTTTAGAGAGCGAGAGGGAATGTCGGAATGTGGAAGGAAGAGGGGAGGTGGCTTTGTCATCTAATTAATTCCATGGTCCAAGTGCCACTTGTCACCATATGGGTGATTCTAAAATTTGGAAAGTTAATAACATACCCTCACTTAACAAATCAAGTCCATCCATGTCCCATAAATATCCTCTCAATATATGTATACATATATATATACATACATACACATGTGTGAAATGCCAATAACACCCCTCACTTAAAATGAGAAAACTGGGAGAAGTTCCCAAGCCCAAAAGTCGTCCCGACTTCAAAAATTCTAAAAATGACTCCGTCACTTCCAATTGTCTTAAAATAATTAAAAATACATTTCTAAAACCCTCAGCTCAAGGAAATAATCTAAACGGCCCTTAGGGCCCGGTGGCACATAAAACAAGGTACAAAAAATAAATAAAATAAAAATTCTAGAAAAATTCAGAAAAATCTGGGACATTACAGGTATCTCCCCAATGCCGGGTTTGAGAAAACCTTTTCTCAAAGCTTCTTAATTTCACAATTCCACCTTTTCACATTCCAACATGGATGTCTCTATGCACCCACCTCATATGGTTATGAAAACATCATTAATGCTATGTGGATGAAATGTACCAAGCCTGAATTATTCAACTTGAAAACATCATCAATGCTATGTGGATGAAATGTACTAAGCATGAATCATTCAACTTTTCATCCCACTTTCTCAATTAGAAAGATAATTTATGCTTGCAACAATCTTTATTTGTTAGGTTTAACATCTTAAGAGGAACAATGAAAGCAATTAGCATGTTATCAACACCTTGTCACAACAATCTAGCATACTTTAGTAGTAAGATTCATCACAAAGCACAATTGATAGCATGATGCTGATAAATTATACACAAAACAACCATGTAATCACAATTAGCTCAACAATTTGTCAAGTGCTTCAACATATATGAAACCCTAAACATCAATTAACTAACTAACTAAGGGTGGCAATTGGGTGGGTTTGGGCGAATTTTGGGCTGGTCATGAATGGGCGGGACAGTAATGGGTCACTAACCCATTATCAACCCATTTATGGTGGGTTAAAAATGGGTTGGGTGTTAAATGGGCTGAGCCAAACCCACACCCAACCCAATTATCCAAATGTTTTTAGAAACAAATTGTCAAATATTTTTAATTCTTGAATACCAAAAAATAAAAAAATTGTTCTTGTAACAATTTTATATTAATTTTTTGGTCTCTGGTATTACAAGTTTTTTTTTTTTTTGAAAAGTCAGATACAACTTATTACTCTGCTAGTATTATTAATAATGTATATATATATATATAGAAAAAGGAATTTTAAGTGGTACAAACATGGTTTTAATTTCAATTTTTTTTACCCAATAAAATAGAAATTGAGGTTTATAGTGCAGAAAAAAAAAAGAAATACAGAAGTTAAGGTAACACTGCGATAGAGAGCGGTACCACAACCAAGGAAAGAAAAAAAAAAAAAAAAAGAACTGAGAGGAGAGAAACAGAGAAAGAAAGGAAAGAGAGAAAAATTTAGAGAGGCCAATTTTAATTTTTCTATATAAAATCATAATTAAGTATCACACCATCTTCCTATATAATTAACTCCCAAATCAACTACAATGATAGGATCTTTGAGCAATGGCAGGATCTGTGAGCAATATTTGCAATAATTCTAAATTTTCGGAAGGGACAAAATTTAATAATAATAATAAAAAACAATACCAAATTTTTTTTTTCTCCCAAAATTAAAGCAGTGCCAAATTTGTGTAAGAGAGAGATCAATTTAACAGTAACTATGTCGGCCAATGAAATTACTTACCAAAAAAAAAAAAAAAAAAAATCAAAAAAAGAGATGAAATTACTTCCTCTCTAAAATCTTTGAGAGAGCAAACGAGATAAAAAAACTTTATCAAAAAAAGGGAGAGAGAAACAAAGAAGAGAGAAAAAAAAAGGGAGAAGAGGGAGAGAAAACAGAGGAGAGAGAAAGGAAAGAGAGAAAAAAGGGGGAAGAGGAGATAACAGAGGGAAAAAAAAAAGGAGAAAGAGAGAGAAATAGAGGAGAGAAAAAAGAGTTTTGTTTGAGCGTTTTGAGATGGGTGCCCACTATTTAACCATTGTTTACCCATGAATATAATGAGTATCCATTTTTTACCCATTAATTACCCATTCATTTAATCTGATTACCCAAATGATTTAATTTTAGTTAGCAGATTTGGGTGGTTTAATAGGTTTGGGTATAAATTGTCACTCCACAACTAACATCAAATCGACATGTTAGAATGGGGGAAAAACATGAAATCCAATAGAAAACTAAAGGAATTCACCAACTAGACAACTCTACCTTAGGGTATGCAAAAGCCCCAATTTTGAATTCCCCCAAAGTCCTCCAAATACAATTATGTTTGGATCAAAATGAAGCCCTTGACAAGCTTAGTAAATTTGTCTTTTATGGAAAGAATCAATTCTAACCGTGAAATATAAGCTTTTAGTGTGTAAAAGATGGGTTTGTAGAGAGACAAAGAGATATAGAGAGAGGAGGAGGAGCAACCCGATGGGAGAGGAAGAAAATTGTTGATCCCATGTTTTATCCAGTGGTTTTGCATTTTGAATGTCAAGTGTATACTATATTCTCAGGTTTTCAAGTTCAATGGGTTGCCAAGGGTAATTAAAGGTTCATCACTCATGGTTTTGTTCCTCACTATCACAAGGGTATTCTAGTCCTTCCATATGTGTGTGTAACCTTATTACATTTGTTGGGAATAGTACATTAGACCACAAGTCCTAATTTCATGAGTTACATATATTTATACAAGCTGTAGCAAAGTTTTCTGATGTATCCATTAAAGCTGTAATTTTGCCAATGGTCTCGAGGGTATCTTGGTCAATCCACATTGTTGAGATAATATGAGATTCACTACAGGTGGTGCATTGTATGAAACAGTGTAAATTTATTGATAATTTTCAGCATTTCTCTAGTGTACAAAATGTGACAGCCAAGGGGTATTTGTGAGAAGTTTGTTTATGAAATATGTTGCATGAATACACCATCGCCACGTGGCATTATGGTCATACAGAGATAAGGCTATACAGTAAATTCATTGGCTAATGAAGGATTGATCTTATCCTCACTAGGGTTTCATTGAGGAGTATAAAGGTGCTGTTATAGTCTTTCAGCTGGGGTGCCTCTTTATGAAATAAAAAGGTAATTATGCAGCTGCTGTGAGAGGTTAATTTGAGGGTTGAGAATACACAAGTTCTGAGATCTAGAATGATGTTTTGAGCTAGAATGCATCTCAGAATTCTGTCAAGAAAGAGCACTGATGTTGTGAAGAACAAAAAGGTTAAGTGTAGCTGATTTTATAGTGCAAAGGGAGGTTATGGAGGTCCAAAGCTACTATGGTCACTTCTGGAGCCTAAACAAAGTTTGAGCAAGTGTAACATAGTGATTTACATCTACAGAAGGTGCCTGAAATCATATCCTAAAGCTGGTAATCATTTTCATATCTCAAACATCTCTTGTAGCTTGATTTTCTGGTTTAAGTCTCTACAACTGAACTTAACATGTCATATTCATGCTATACTCTAAAAGTTCATCATTTAAGCATGACTAAGTCAATGATTTGAAGCTAAACAAATTGAGATTTGGTCAAGAAAATGACCATCTCAGACTTTGACTTGGCAGACCTCACTAATTAGGCTTAATATGCAATATCAGGCTGTTGTGTATGTGCTATGATTACATTATCATCAAGGAATAGTAGTGATCTTCATCTGAGCATTTTTATATTGATAGTATACATCTGGAAGAACCTTAACCTGGTTAGTATTGCTGTGAAATTACTAAATTGTCCCTAAGAACTGAGCTGCAGCAGAAAACTGCTATGTGATTAATTTTGAGTTGCAAATTGTTATTAACTTGCTGTAAACTGTGAAGTGGTATTGTGAGCAAGTTTTATATGATGTATGTAAGCTGTGGAAGCTAGATTCAAGAAGGACCAGCCACAAAAATTACTGAAGTGCCCCTAAAACAGAAAATTACAGTAGTAGCAAATACACCTGCTGTATGCCTTTATTTTGCTTCTGTTTGTGCTGCATTGTCGTGTCCTTGCTGATATAAATTGTCCCAGCTATAAACCAAGTTTAAAGTATAATTTTCAAGCTGTGGGAGCCCTTGGCTATTGAGGATTTGAAGCTACTTGAGGAATTGGTTAACAAAACTGAGTATAAGGTTTTTTAGCCTTAAAGTGGCCGTTGTGAACTATCATTGCTATACCTTGCTATTCCTAATGTGTTGTATATGTGAGCAAGTGTATTTTTCCTATTGAAGACCGGGGGAGTGATGTTTGAGCAGTTCTTGAAGCTGAATTACAAAGTTACCCTTGTGAGCTTGGTTACTAGAGGTTGTAGAGGTTAAGGCTGTTTGTGTGTGATTATTGCTGAAACTTGCTATATAAATTGTTCTAAACATTTAAGCAAGTGTATTCTGGATGTACAAGGCTGTGAGAGCCATTTACAGGCCTGAACAGAAGATACAGTGTGAAGAGACCATTTTACCCTTGAGATTGTGATTTAAGCCTTTTATAAAGTGACATTGTGATACCTTACTCCAATCACTGTAAATCTTGTTGAGCCAAGTTATATAAAGATATCAAGGCTATGTGTGACAAGTGCAGGTCAGTTCTAAAGCTACAAAGTGTAGTTACTTCTTGCCCTTGGTTTTGGGGTTTTGTCCTATTGTGCACCAAAACTATTATACCTTGCTGAGTTTATTATAGAAGACATTTGTGCAAGTGTATATTGGTTATACAGAGCTGTGGAAGTCCTTTAAAGGCCATTCTTGGAGCTGCATTGTGAAATTACTTTGTTACCCTTGAAATTAGGGTTTTAGCCTTTTGGGAGCAAACATTGTTCTACCTTACTTATCTTGTAATGACCCGGATTTTCACGGATATTTTTTTTTCCGCTGTCTTTCCTTTCTGAGTTTGGTTTCTCGTTTATTAGTGTCGTCTCGAGTACTCTGGAATGATTTCTGAGACTCGTTCGTGTGGATTGACAACTTCCTTTGAGGACCGAGTCATTTTCACATTTTTCGTTTTTCAATACTATTCACTTTTTTTGTCCTTTTTCCTTTTCGTCTTTTTCCCTATTTTGTCTTTTCCCCGTTTGTGGCTTTGTTTGCATAACCACACTTCTTGTGTTCGGAGTTGGTTTTTGACTTCAAGTATCTTCATCTTGAGTGGTTTCCATGAAATACGTATCTTTACTTTTGCAAGAAAGTACTCTGGCTGCTCCTGGTGTCCGTAGGGGCATGGATGCAAAGTTCTTTGGAATCTTTTTCTTTTCTTGGGGTGCTTTTCTTAAATATCTTTTGAAGATATTTTATTTCAGGGGTTTTTAAGAAAATATTTTTGGAAGATATTTTCATTATGGGCCATAAGTGCAGTTTTCACTTTTTAGAGGGGCCATTGTGCAATTAATGAAAGTTATTGCAAAATGTCTTGTTTTGAGCCTGGATCCTCGTACGGGATTCATTTTCACATTTTGCTGAGTTGAGTACTCTTGGAATTTCCTCCTAGTCGATATTTTCCAGTTTTAGGGTTTTTGGCTCCGGTTTGCGCCAAACTTGTTTTAGGCATAACTTTCTGCTCGGGACTCAGTTTTTGACGCTATTTCTTCTGTTATTCATATTTTCTTATTTTGAATCTTTTTCATTCACAAAGTTTTTCCATTTGAGCGCGTCTACTCAAATTTTACTTTTTCGGACCCGGTGGGGCCTGTTCGGGGCACTTTTTTGAGATTTTTATAAAAGGGGGGGTGAGATATTTCATTTTTCATCTTCTCCCCTCTTCATGCACGACCTGGAGCTCCCATGGCAGCCCAAGGGGTGCTGCCATTTTCTCTCTCCTCTTTTGGTTCACTTTTCCTTGATGGAAAGTCTTCGAGCCTTAACGTTTGTTGTTCCCCTCGCCGTGCTCTATCTTTCACCCTTATTAGAACACATTTCTAACCAAATTTTGAGTTTGGTTTTGAGGTCAAGTTGTGATTTTGATGGGGCTTTCATGGGGGTTATGTGCACGGTGTAGTCCCCGACAAAACCTAGTAGTTTCGTCGGATTCAGAGCCGTTCCATTTTGATGGCTTTTAAGATTTTCATCTCAAATTGAGGTAGGAAATGTTTTAGGCTTTTGTGTGTGTTGTATTGAGTGTTTAGCATGATTATACAACTTATATATGTGCCTTGTATCAAATCTAAAAAGTTAGTAATTTTTATTTCTTTATATAAGATTTAAAATTCATGATGGTACATAACTTTGATTTGAATTGTGGCATGGTAGAAAATCTTGTTTTAATCTGTTGATTAACATATATTAAATTTGGGTTAATTAAATAAGAATTGCTCTTTTTAATTAATATTTATCTTTTGTGAAAGATTAAAGTGCATGGCCGTACCGTGCATGAAATTAGGTTGTAGTATGCTTCTAAATTAAGTTTTGGCATGTTGTTTAACATACTTAAATTTGAGAGCATTTGAATAAGCATAAGAATCTAGAGATTTTAATTAAATTGATTAATTAAAATATATTTAAGGCTTCCTTTTGTTTAATTAAGTTTTTAACTTGATTTTAGTGAATGAATGTGTATACCATGCTATGTTGTATAACATGTGTAAATTAAGGACCATTTGGTTGAGATATGAAACTTGGAGAAATTAATTAGGTTTTGTAATTAATTTCCGTTTCTTTTGCGTTATTGATTGAATCATGAAATTGACATTGATAATATGTTTAAAGCATGATTTTGGAGTTATAATAGATTTATGAGTTATGTTTCAATATTGGATTATATTGTTATAGCGTGTAGCGAACCGCACACTGAAGATTTGACATGTAATATTATTATAGCGCGTAACGAATCGCACTCTAAAGATTCGACATTGTCATCCTATAGTAGTTGTGGATTTAGAGCATGTGTTGTGTGGTTACATCCTACTTGTGCATGAAGGTAGTTTCGTGTACTATTTAATATGTATATATGTTGTTAACTTATTTATTTTGGAGTCTTGGGACATTGTTAAGCTGAGATGGCTAGAGTTTGGCTCTAGTACGGGGACGTGAGTACTCTAAGTCGTTGAGGTAGTGCTCACTAGGGGTGGTATGACCACGGGTTAATGCCCGGAATAACCATTGAGTCTCGACAGAATTTTGAGTTTTGATGTCCAAGTCTTCCATTATTTGTTTTCGCATTCAATTCCAAGTTAGCAATCATGTTTATATTGTGACTTGTGGTTTTAGCTATGGGCGATTTTGATGTTGATAAGTACATCCATGTTTTATGATTTTAATAAATCATTTTGATGTTGTTAAGTACATCCATGTTTTAATGATTTTAATAAATCATTTTAATGTTGTTAAGTACATTCATGCTTATGATTTATCATTGTGAGCTTTTAATGTTGTTAAATGCATTCTTGTTTTATGATTTTAATGAATCATTATAAGCTTTTGATGTTGTTAAGTACATCTATACTAAATTGTTATATTTAATTGTTTTCACACTTTTAGATTTCAAGTTGATTACTTTGAGATTCTATATCTAGTTGCTTGTATAGCATGTTTCTATGTTGGTTAAATTGCATAGATGTTGTGATTTGTGATTTATTATTCAAATGTGACTTAGGAATGATCCTACAGATTCATTTGGAACATAGACGTTAGGTGGCATGACCCACTTTGGTTGTTCTAGCATTTTAGATTTCAAGTTGATAACCTTGGGAATCTACATTTTGTTTCTATATGTAAGCATGCTACTATGTTGTTGGAATTACATGAATGATGTGATTATGCTAGAAATGATCTAGGGTAGCTTAGGATGCTCCCGGAGTCTCATTTTGACATAGACGTTAGGTGGCATGAGCCCCTTTAACATGTTTCACCTTAAGGTGATGAAATTGTAAAACATAGGTCGATGCATGCTCATTTCCTACGAGTAGCTTTATGTTGCTCACCCCTACGTTACTGGGGCATATTTCAGGTACAGGATTCGAGATTGGAGTTTTGCACTCGCTTTGGGTGAATTACAGAGTTGAAGTCTCTTTAGAAGTACCCTTGTTTACATACAAGTGTTGGCATGTTTGGTTTTGTTTATGAAATGTAATTTTTCTAACTTAGAGGTTTAACATGTCAAATGTTGTAAATGAATTGTAATAAGGCCATAGGCCATTGTAGCATGATTAAAATGTCATTTTACATTTGCGTGTATGCTCATATCATCATAAGGTAGCATTTAATGAAATTTAATCATGCAATAGGGGATTCAAATGAGACTTACGGTCCATTTTCAGAATTTGTGCATAGCAGGTTCATTCTCAGCATTTCAACCTATTTCGGTCGACCGGTGGGTTTTTCGGTCGACCGAACCTCCTTGAATTTCATTTGAACAGTAAAACTCCAATTCCAGTAGCCATTTTCAGCTTTCATGGCAATTTCGGTCGACCGATGGGTCATTTCGGTCGACCGAAGTGAAGGTTCCTTTCCTTCTCTTTCTGGCTCATTTTAGCAGACCGAAGCTCCATTTCGGTCGACCGAAATGGAGCTGCCTTGTAGGTTTTGTTTGGTTTGTTGATTCTTCGGGCCCTTATCGTTTCATTTGTTCCTACAAGCTTTTGTTAATCTTGTTTAAGCCATTTGATGGTGCACTTAGTCTAGTTTGAAGTAGATTTTGTTTCCTTTGGTCGTCATCGGTGCCATAGGGTATCATTTGACCTTTCATACTAGTTCTTGCTTCCGCATTTCGGATCCGTTATTGGGTCAACTTTTGGTTCATGACTGACGCACTGGCCTAAAAACCAGGGTCGTCACATATCTATTTGTGTACATCATTCAAGAAAGTGTATTTGGCTATTTCAAGGCTGTGGGAACCTAGTTTGAGCATCAAGTGAAGCTGTAGTGTGTATTGACAGTTCTACCCTTCTTGTCGTAGTGAAGTGGAAGCTAGGGTTTCTTGTGCTGTGTGATACTTAAGGCTGTGTATTCATTCTTATCTTATGTTTCAGCTTAAGTATATTATATTTGGTGTGTTGACACCTTCTTTACATTGTTGATTTAGCTACAGAGAGCTTTGTGTGTCCAAGCATAGGGGCTGTGGACTGGGGGAGTGCCTGTGTGCACATTGTTGATCTTGTGTGTGTGTAGAGGCTGTGAAAGTTAGTGTCCTAGTGAGTACAAGGTGGTTGAAAAGTGGGGCAGCTGAGTGAGTAACTACTTCCATGCAGCAAGTGAAGATGGTGAACTAGTGAGTGTCGATTAGTTGTGAAAGCTAGTATCTATTCTTGTACAAAGGTGTGTGCAGTGAGTGAGATAGCTGAGTGTGCAACAAGGTTCAAACTACTAATTGATAAGCACTGAAAAGTGCGCATTTAAACCCCTTAAGCTTGAACATTCTAGGACCTTATTCTATCATATTTTCCCATTTTAGTCTAATTTCATGTTATTTCCCTTTTTAGGCACTTATCCCCAAAATAAGTCAATTCAGCTGAATTAGAGCATAAAAGATGCAATCTCAAGCTTACTGGAAGAAATGAGCAAAGTGGAGGCAAAGTGGTGTAAAACAGCATTCTTCAATTGATCGAACTCAATCTCCGATCGATTACAGTGATCGTTCCAATCATGCCAAGATGGATCGAACCTTTTGTCTTTATCCTTAGCAAAATATCTTCTTCGATCGATCCAACATTTCCTTCAATCGATCGAACCCCTTTTGATCTTATCCTCACTTACCACTTTTGTCCTTTTCCCAAAATATCCCAAAAATATCTCAGCTTTGTCTTTATTCCAAAAAGGCCGCCTTAGTTCGATTGATCCAAGCAACCTCATGATCGATCGAACTACCTTAAGTTGTGTGAAAAGTTGACTTCAAGCCAAATTAAATGTGTGCTCGTGGTGCAATCATTTGGAGGTCCTAGTGCACGAAGACTGACTTTGGGTGTGACCTTTGAGCTACCTATATAAGGATCTTGGCTATTTTTGAGTAAGAGAGGTTGGTTAGTGAGAGAGACTTAGCTAGCGATTAAAGAGAGAAATACACAAATTGGGAAAGTTCTTCCTCTTATCTAGGGTTTTTACTAAGGAGGAAGATGAGTTCTACCATGGAGATAGCCCTTGAGGGTTGGATGACGACATTAATGAGTGGCTAAACCATTTCTTGGGGCTAGAGATAGCCCTAAGCATGCCTCCTAGACTTTGATGTTTTATTATTAATGGGGATTAGTGTTGTATTTCTTATCTTAACTTTTGATATATATAAATCTTGTGTCTACAATGATTTGTGTAGTTTAATACTTCCAATTGATCATTTAATTCTATTCATATGTCTATGAATGGTAGAATGGATGTTTATGTGTTTATCTCTAGATTTTGTGACATTGATGCATGTCTATGTGTGTTGATATTATGAATCTAGTGATGGTCAAGGAATGGTGCTTAAATGGAATACTCTTGTAGTTAATTTAATGGTTCATACTTATTTCTTGATGGATTGTGCCACAATCTTAGTTTCATTAGTTTAATTTTTATTTCACTTGCTTAGTTGTAGTGTAGTCGCCTTACTTTCTTAGATAAGTGGACAATCCATTCTTGTAGTTTGATGTTCCATACTTATGAGTGCTAGTAGTATATTTGTCTAATTTATTGAGTGTGCATTGATTGTGGGCTTATGGAAGGATTAATGGCTTAATTTGATATGTTGTGCTATTCACTAGATTGGCTAGACAATGTATGCTTACTTGGCCATCCATGCTAATATTTCAATCAATGGCACACATTTTCATTTACAACACATAATCTCCTTAATCCATCAATTATTGAATGTCTAAGAAGGTAATGCTTAGTGGTGAACTCTATGACCCAAGACTTTTCTCTCTTGTTCTCTACACCTTATTTACTTTAGTTGTTTCACATTGCTTCTATTTAGCTTAAATTGTAGTTTAATCCAACCAACAAAACATCTTTGATCATTCGACCTACTAATCCGACCTTGATTTTCAAGCAAAAATACACTCCATATCCCTTGGGATGATCCCTACTCACTCCAGCTACATTTATAGTTAGTAGTGGTAGTGGCATTCTATAAATTTAAACTTGGCCACACTACACCTTTTATTGCAACTGGTACTCCACGACCCACCAAGTTTTGGCGCCATTGCCGGGATTTTGGCAACGTCGTATTTTGGAAATCAATTAGGAATTAATACTCTTTTGATCCTGTTTTTATTTTTATTTTACTTTGGTTATTTATTGTTTTTGTTCTTGATTGGCTAGGTGCATTGAGCCAAGGAGGTGAAGCAAAGGGAAATTCAAAAGTAAAGAAGCCAAGCAAAAATTAAAAATGATAAAAATTTGCAAAGCAAAGCAAGGCAAAGTAAAAATTGAAAAATCATTTGAAGTTGCTTAAGGACCCTTTGTAAGCTTTTCTAGCTCTCTCCCTAGTTAAATCGTCGGCTCACGTGGAGTCCAGTTCTTAATTTCCTAGATAGATCGTGAGCCTGCGTGGAGGTAATTTACTTTTCTTGCATATTGTTGAAAGTATGGGAGTATGGGAACAATGTATGTGGAAGTTTGTTGATTGATTTATTGCGTAGGAGAAGTGCTTGTTTTATGCTTGTTGTTGATTTGATGTTTGCTTTGATAGTGCATGCATGGTCGTAGATCATTAAGTCCTACTCTTATCCCACTTAATTTTAATCTTGAATCCATTGTTCGCAATCTAAGGGGAAGGGGTAGCTCTCATCACTCCATTTTATCAATGGAGGACATTAATGAGGACCATGTGGAGGACCTTGGTCACATCGACCAACAAGGTATCCTCCACCCTAATGTGCATTAGGCATGCTAAGGCCCTTCATTCCACAACAATAAGGCCATGTTCCATTGGGAATGCCTCGACCAATTTTTGTTCCACCTCCACCTCTTGTTGCTGAAGTTAATCATGGGGCTTATGTTGAGCCACCAATTGCGAATCCTCCTCTTGCTTTAAGAGATCGTTATGTACCAAATAAGTATAATGCACCAACACGCATTCAATTACCCCCTTTTAGAGCACATCATTATGAGATTAAACTGTAAATAATCCAAATGCTTCCTAACTATCATGGACTTCCAAGTGAAGAACCTTACAAGTATTTGGATGAGTTTCTTGAAGTATGTTCCACCGTGAAATACACGGACATGCCGAAAGAAGTTTTGCGATTAAAACTCTTCCCTTTCACCCTTAAAGATAAGGCAAAAAATTGGTTCAACAATCTTAGACCTTTTTTGATAACTTCTTGGCTAGAAATGCAACAAGAGTTCTTGAAAAAGTATTATCCAGTTTCAATGACCAATGCAATGAGAACCTCAATTTGAGATTTTTCTCAAGGGGATGGGGAGATGTTTCATGAGGCATGGGAAAGATTTAATGACTTGCTTAGGAAGTGTCCACACCATGACATTCCTAAGTGGCAATTGTTCAATACTTCTTTAAAAGTTTGCCGGATAATCACAAGGGTATGGTTGATGCATCCATGGGTGGTTCTTACCTTGATAAGCATGAAAATGATGTTTGGCAACTATATGAGAGCATGAGTAAAAATTCAATGCATCGATCTTTGTCATCTAAAAATGGTAGAAATCTAGGTAGAAGGAAGAATGTCGGCTTGTATCAAGTTGACAATTCTAATAACATAGCCGCCGAAGTGAAGTCTTTATCTCAAAGGTTTGATCAATTTTTGATCAACCAAAATTCAGTGAATCAAGTGTCTTCCTCCCCTAACCATTCTCATCATCCATCTAATGAATCATGCATAACTTGTTCTAGTGTTTTACATTATACTTCCAGTTGTCTTGATGGACATGTGCAAAGTGAACACCATGAACAAGTGAATGCCGTAATTGTCAACCAAGGGAATAATCCCTATGGCACTTATTATAATTTCGGGTGAAGGAACCATCCGAACTTCTTTTGGAAAAGCCAAGGGGAAGGCTCAAACCCTCCCCAAAGTGGTTTTCAAGGAAAGTATGTTCCGCCCCAATGCAAGGCCAAGGTTCCCAAGGTTATAGATCATCACATGGAAACCAATTTTCTAAATCTCATTTTCCAAACCAATCTTCATATTCTTAAGGGAATTCAAGGAGTCCCATATTTGAGGAAAACGTTTTGACCGCTTTGGGTACTTTAGAGGCAAATACCTAATTATTTTATTCTCATTCCCAATCCATTCCGAACCTAGAAACCAAAGTTGGGCAAATAACTAGTACCTTGAATTCTAGGGAAAAGGGGTAGATGCCTTTGAATCCACCACCCAAGCAACAATTTGTTGTGGAGACCAATTCCTCCTCCGAAGGTCCCACAATTGAGCATGTCAATGCAGTGACCACTTTGAGAAGTGGAAGAGTGGTTGACAATTAAGTAGGTGTTTCCAATGAAGAGAGTGAACCAGTGCAACCAAAAGTTGACACCTGTCCCATCTTACATCATTGTTGAAAATGCTTCAAAAAATGATTTTGAAAAAGTTTTTGAGCCCAAGGCTCCATTTCTGGATGCTTTGAAAGCGTCTACCTCTCTTAAAGAGCAACAAGACAAATTTAATGAAATCATTGAAGTGTTTAGGTAAGTGAAGATCAATCTTCCTCTCTTAGATGCAATTAGACAAATTTCGGCCTATACCAAAATTTTGAAAGATTTTTGCACTCTAAAGAGGAAGAACAAGAGCCAAGCACCAAAAAGAGTTATTTTGACCAAGCAAGTAAGCTCCATTTTGTAACACAACACTCTCCTAAAATTTAAAGACCCCGGCTCACCTACTACTTCTTGCATCATTGGTGACCATGTCATTAACCGGGCTCTTCTTGATTTAGGAGCAAGTGTGAACCTTCTTCCATATTCGGTATATGTTGAATTGGGCTTAGGTGACTTAAAACCAACATCGATAGTTTTGCAACAGGCAGACCGATCCATTAAAAAGCTCAGGGTATAATTAAGGATGTTTTGATCAAAATTGATAAGTTCTTATTTTCAGTCGATTTTGTTGTCATTGACACGGAACCGGTCGCCAATCCCAAGAGCCAAATTCCCGTTATCCTTGGCCGTCCTTTCTTAGCAACCGCTAATGCTAACATTAATTGTAGGATGGGGATAATAAAAATTTCATTTGGCCACATGAAGGTGAAGTTGAACATTTTTAATCCAACCCCAAGATTAATTGACAAACATGGAGAAGTGTGTGTTGTTGAGAAATGTATTGAAAATGAATTTACCAAAACTGAATCTTTGTGTGATGTTGAAACTTCCAATGGTTTGCTTTCCAAAAAGACTTTAAGGAAAAATGCTTTTAAATTAAGTGTTGCAAGGGTATGGAAGCCCAAAAATTGCTTTGATCAAGGACTGTCAATTCCTTTTGAATCAAATCCAACAAGTTCCTTAGGGAAGAGTTTGTTGGGTAGGGTGCAAAATTCCACTCACCCCGTTAAGGAGGGGATACATAACAAGATTTTTGACTTAGGCTAAAAGAGCCTAACGTCTTGCTAGAGACGTTAAACACTAGTGATTCGTAGGGTTTACAACCCTATTCCTCCCTCATTTCTATTTTACTTTCATTTCTTGCGTCGTCTAGATATATATTCTTAGATCATATATATTGTTTGAGACTTTGATTGGGAATGCATGCGCTTTTATCTTCAAATTAGGCATTTAGTGCCTGTTCGATCGATTACAAAATAAGTTCGATCGATCGAACACCATCTCTGCATACAATCATCTCTCTCATCCATCGTGCAAAAATTCTCTTTCATTTCTTTGTGTATCGTGCGAACATTCTCTCAGATTGATCCAAGAATTCCTCGATCGATCCAGTTTTCCCTTGGATTGATCTCAGTTCTATACTTAGAAAAAAAATTTTAACTCTGAAAAATCACTCCTTTGTGTATCATTCAAAGATTTCTGCAGGTTTTCACCTGTTGGATTGTTCGAGTTTCGATCGATCAATCTTTGATCGATCTATGTGCTCCATTTGACTTTGACTCTTTGAATTTCAAATTTAATTTAAAAAAAATCCAAAAAGATTTCGAATTTTCAAAAATTGAAAAATTTTCAAAAATATTTTGTTATTTTGCAGGTTCGATCGATCTGAGTACGTTCATAATCGATCTGTGTTCAATCGATCTGATCACCCATGTGATCGATCGAACATGTCGGGGACAACTTTTAAAAACAGACCCAAGGGTCATTTGGATCGATTTCAACATCGATCCAACTTCTCTCCCGACACTGTTCTTCATCTTCCCCATCTCCGGCGACCTTCCAAGCTTCACTCTTCATCTCAGATCGATCTCCTCTCATCTCATCTCTTTCGCTCCACTTCTCTCCTCTATTTTTGGTAATTTTTTAGTTTTCTTTTTTATTTTTCGATTTGTTTCACGTTATTTCATCTTGCCATGCATTGATTAGAGTTTTCCATGTTGATTTGTTGCCATTTTTGAAGCTTCCAAGCATGTGTCTATATATGTATATATATGTATATATCATTTGTTTCCGAATTTGATTTTGGGGGTCATGTGCCGATTTAAGTGACCATTCTTACTTTGTTGAGGTGTATACGGGGTCACGAGAACATTTAGATACCCCTGTGTTGTCCACGTCACAGATCAGTGATTGTTCATATTTTTCCACAGGTTCGATTGATCACACCAGTACCATGATCGATTTTGGGGGTCATATGCCGATTTAAGTGACCATTCTTACTTTGTTGAGGTGTATACGGGGTCACGAGAACATTTAGATACCCCTGTGTTGTCCACGTCACAGATCAGTGACTGTTCATATTTTTCCACAGGTTCGATTGATCACACCAGTACCATGATCGATCATGGTACGATCGATCCAACTAATGTCATGATCGATCCAACTTGGATCGATCCCCTCTTTTTTATGATCGATCGAACTTCCCTATTTTTGCATAGTGATGCCCCTGCACCCTCATTTGTGTTCATGCTATTATATTATTGCCCAATGCCTGTGTTTTCCACATTGGATGCATTCCATACTTATCATGTCTAGTATGTTTCACATATTTGAACATTCACTGTCTATACTTTGCTGCATATCACTTGCACAGATTCATGTATTTTATTCTGAGTTGTCTATCTTCATCTGACAAACATATTTCTATCTGTTATGCTTTCATTTCTATTTCCTGTTACTAACTATATTTGCAAGTGTTTCTTTCTTTTTGCAGGCCATGACTCGGTACAAGACCACGGCCCACCGGACATAAGACCGCAGGGTCCGACAGCGATTTGAGGAGCTAGCTCCAGCTCAGTTCGAGCGCTCCTCCTCCTCTACATCTGCCTCTACATCTTCCTTAGCTCAGGAGGCTGAGCACACGCCACCTCCTTCACCACCACCAGCACTACCCGGCATGGTCCATGACAGGGTTGAGCACAGATATTCGTGCCTTTCAGTGACGCACGAGTCAGTCTTTGATAAGACATTCTTTGCCCAGTCGGCCACAATCAAGTGAGCCTATGATGAGATTTTTCGGCACAAAATTTCTCTATCTTGGCCCAGTGGCCAATCCAGTTTACCCGAGGCTCATCTGGTTGTTTTACCAGAACCTTCGGTTGGCCCCGAGTAACCTGGCAGAGTTGCAGACCACTATTGATGGGCATCTTACCCACATTACCATTGAGACTTTGGCGACAACTTCCTAGTGCCCACATGTCTGCCCTCCAGGCATCGACTACCCTATCCTCTAGAGGCCCTCAGATGCAGACATAGCCACAGCTCTTAATGGCCTTGCTAGTACCGACAACACATTTGCCACTAGGACTTACATGCCCAACTGCCTATAGTTTTTTGATTTAGTTTTATACCGAAATGTTTTTATGGCGGGGCACAAGATTCAGCGGCGGTCAAACTTTTTGGCAGCCTTATATGCTTTCTACGCAAGCCACTAGTTCTCAATCTCAGCACTCTATTGGAGTGTTATGATGAAGCTTTACACGGACTACATCAGCAAGACCCGGCCCAAGCGGGCCAAGTTCCTCCCTTTTGCGCACTTAATTACTCAGATTATCTGGGACCAACATTATCCTTTTCACCCAGAGGAGCATCCAGAGGTTGGGGCTTGCTACTATGGTAAAAAGACTGGAATAAGAGCTACAATGCTCTTATTAAGAGTCTTGAGGAGGAGGCAGTCTTGGCAGCCGAGGAGGCAGAGGAGGAGGCAGCAGTAGCAGCAATCGAGGATCCGGCAGATGCACCGGCGGCTGCGGGCGCATTCATGGATATTGACTTGGAGCTGGAGCCTCCAGCAGAGTCACCACATCACTCTCCAGAGGGGTCACAACTTTATTCTCAGGAGCCGAGTCAGGATGGATATCAGTTTCCCGATCCCGCCATTCCTGATGCTCCAGCTTAGACACCCAGCTTGGGGGAGTGTATCCAGACACTAGAGGATGTGGTCGTCTCCCTTCGAGCAGATGTGGCCTCTCTCAGCATCGATACGACTACTCTCCGCATGGATGTGCTGACTGCGATATAGAGTATAAACCTGAGATATCCGGGGTTTACGCCCTCCTAGACCGACCTTATCTGCCTGATCTCTATCTCTTTGTCTCATTATCATATATGACTATTTTTTAGCCTGATAGTGTGATACTATTATACCATTTTTGCGGCCAGTCTGTTGGCCAGATACTCTGATGTACTTTATACTATTTTTATTTTTCTTTTTTATTCATGCTATTTTGGATGTCTCGCTTTTATATTGATATATCTATTGATGCTTGACTCCATTACCAAGTACATCCCAGTGACTTCAGTGAGAGAGTGCTGCCCAAAATTTTCAGGACCACCCTTATTCCTCCTTCTCTTTATTTCATTTCCTATCCCACTTACACTTGCATGCCCACCACGCACCATTATTATCCCATTTGTTATTTGATGAGGTTTTATCCCAGTGCTATCTTTTCAGGACCACAGTTAATCCCAAGTTTGGTGGGGTTATACCACCCACTTCAGATACTTGTGTCCCGACCACTAATCGCCATAGTTGCACTGATATACTCTTTCCTCTTTCTTTTGTTCTCTTTCCACATTGAGGACACTGTGCCATTTAAGTTAATGTGTGTTATTTGTAGTATTTGCATTCAATTTAACATTTTAAGCATGACTTGTGTATTTGAGGGATTTTCTATGATTGGTCCATGACTAGCTATGATTTTGATCTTTTGAGGACTTTATTGCTTAAAATTTAAAAATTACTTGACTTGAGAGTCCAATACTCCTTGTATGCCTTGTGGATGTCATTTAGGAGTGAATTTTTTGAAAGATTAATATCTTGCTTGCATTTGTGGTCCACATCATCTTGATTTTGTGATTATTTTAAGATTCACTTTAGGATTCTACACTAGCAGAGGCGCACACTAGCATTCATTTGTGGGGTACATGCTTTGTTGATTATTGATTTGGTTATATCCCAATTGAGCTAGTAGTGCATTGAAAGTTTTCATTCTTGATAAAGGTGGATAACAATCCCTTTTCAGTAAGTAGCCGGGATTCTAGCCTCATTAAGCACTGAATTTCTCGCGTTGAAAGGTGGAGGGCCCAAACTCTAGGTTAATAACTTGATAAAAAAAAAAAAAAAAAAAAGTTGTTGCAAAAGTAAATAAAAAAGTGAGGACTTCTCTCAAAAGGTGAGAAGTAGGAAATGATTAGATGGAGGTTTTTTTTGACTTGTAGCCTAGTTGATTTGAGCTTGTAAGTCCTTAGGGGTGTTTAAACACTTAATGCCCTAAAGTCGTTCGGTTTGGGAGTCATTGACCTAACGTTTGACCTCATGGATCGCTAGAAAGCTTAATAGATCAACACATTGCACTATGCTTCCATCTTTGATCCTTAGGGATAAAAAAAAAAAAAAAAAAAAATCGAGTGAAAAAAATAAGCGCACCTAGATTAATAAAGCTTTAATAAAAGGTCCACTCTTTGTCTTGATGATCGGTACTAGATTTGTGTGCTAGTTTGAGGGTAAGGATGTGATCATTTCTTTAGTTGGCTTAGATATCAACATATTTGATGCTGGTTCACTTAAAAAGGATTCTAGAGTTGTTTTGATTTGCATGATCATTGTCTTGATTTGTGGAGGACCATATTTGCTTGCTTGATGTTAAAATTTTGTGAGATTGCTTAGAAATGATTGAAAAATTGCATACTTAAGGTAGTTTTCTCCCAATGCTTGTTTGGAATATTGGTGCCTTTTTAGAGAGAATGAGCTTAATGTTTGTGGGTATCATTTCTGGAAACCCTCACGAGACTTCACTCATCCACTAGGGGTAACCTAGGGGTTTACAAGGCTTGTTGCATATGCTAAATGCAATCGTGTTCCCTACGAAAATGGCGTTATCCATTTATTGCTTTCTAGTTCATAGTTGTTTAGTTGATCATTTCTTTATTTCCCTTGTAGTTCATTGTTAGGGACTAGCAATATTTAAGTTTGGGGGTGTGATAAGTGCTGAAAAGTTCACATTTAAACCCCTTAAGCTTGAACATTCTAGGACCTTATTCTATCTTATTTTTCTGTTTTAGTCTAATTTCATGTTATTTCTCTTTTTAGGCACTTATCCCCAAACTAAGTCAATTTAGCTGAATTAGAGCATAAACGATGCAATCTCAAACTTAGTGGAAGAAATGAGCAAAGTGGAGGCAAAGTGGTATAAAACAGTATTCTTCGATCGATCGAACTCAATCTCCGATCGATCACACAGTAATCATTCCAACCATGCCAAGATGGATTGAACCTTTTGTCCTTATCCTCAGCAAAATATCTTCTTCGATCGATCCAACATTTTTTTCGATCGATCGAACCCTTTTTGATCTTATCCTCACCTACCACTTTTGTCCTTTTCCCAAAATATCCCAAAAATATCTCAGCTTTGTCTTTATTCCAAAAAGGCGCCGCCTTAGTTCGATCGATCCAAGCAACCTCGTGATCGATCGAATTGCCTCAAGTTGCGTAAAAAGTTAATTTCAAGCCAAATTAAAAGTAAGCTCGTGGTGCAATCATTTGGAGGTCCTAGTGCATGTGGATTGACCTTAGGTGTGACCTTTGAGCTACGTATATAAGGATCTTGGCTATTTGTTGAATAAAAGAGGTTGGTTAGTGAGAGAGACTTGGCTAGAGATTAGAGAGAGAAATACACAAATTGGGAAAGTTCTTCCTCTCATATTAGGTTTTTACCAAGGAGGAAGATGAGCTCTACCATGGAGATAGTCCTTGAGGGTTGGATAACAACATTAATGAGCGGCTAAACCATCTCTTGGGGCTAGAGATTGCCGTAAGCATGCCTCCTAGACTTTGATGTTTTGTAATTAATGGGGATTAGTGTTGTATTTCTTGTCTTGACTTTTGATATATATAAATCTTGTTTGTACAATGATTTATGTATTTTAATACTTCCAATTGATCATTTAATATTATTCATATGTTTATGTATGGTAGAATGGATGTTCATGCGTTTATCTCTAGATTTTGTGACATTGATGCATGTCTATGTGTGTTGATATTATGAATCTAGTGATGGTCAAGGCATGGTGCTTAAATGGAATACCCTTGCAGTTAATTTGATGGTTCATACTTATTTCTTAATGGATTGTATAATACCCCTGATTTTCAAAAGGATATAAATGGGGGGGGGGGGGGGGGGTATCACAGATTGTGCCACAATCTTAGTTTAATTAGTTTAGTTTTCATGTCACTAGCTTAATTGTAGTATAGTCGCCTTACTTTCTTAGATAGGTGGACAATCCATTCTTGTTATTTGATGTTCCATACTTATAAATGCAAGTAGTATATTTCTCTAATTTGTTGAGTGTGCATTGATTGTGGGCTTATGGAAGGATTAATGGCTTAATTTGATATGTTGTGCTATTCACTAGATTAGCTAAACAATGTATGCTTACTTGGCTATCCGTACTAATATTTCAATCAATGGCACACATTTTCATTTACAACATATAATCACCCTAATCCTTCAAATATTGAATGTCTAGGAAGGTAATGCTTAGTGGTGAACTCTATGACCCAAGACTCCCCTCTCTTATTCTTTACACCTTATTTACTTTAGTTGTTTCACATTGCTTCTATTTAGCTTAAATTGTAGTTTAATCCAACCAATAAAACATCTTTGGTCATTCGACCTACTAATCCGACCAGGATTTCCAAGCAAAAATACACTCCATATCCCTTGGGAGGATCCCTACTCATTCTAGCTACATTTATAGTTAGTAGTAGTAGTGTCATTCTATAAATTTAAACTTGGCCACACTACACCTTTTATTGCAACTGGTGCTTGACACCCACCACTAGTGGAGGCATTTGTTGGCTGAGGCCAATAACCAAGGTTTTTCCCTATTGATAGGGTTTCCTTGTATATCTTATGCCCATTTGATTTGCTTGATTACACTGGTTTTACCTTCCATGTTATGTATGTTTGTTCTCAAGTGAAAAAGGGAGAAAGTACCTAGGACCAATTCAACCCCCCTTTCTTGGTCTAACAAAAATGACCAAAAATCTAATCATGTGGTCTTTAGTCATGGTCTTGGTCAACTCGTGGGTCCCACTTTGATCCACAAATTGTCTAAAACGGCCTTTCATGCTATAATTACTACAAGTTTGTGACAATGGTGCACTTAAACATGCGTACACATAGATATGCATCAAATAATAATTATGAAATGCACCTTTACTCAAAAAGATTACACGAGCAAGAAAATTCGGGTATGGGGCCCACACGGAACCTGCCGGCCCGAAAATCCAAAAAATGTTAAAATGATTAGAAATATATTTCTAAGAGTTCTAAACTCAAATAAATGCTCTAAATAACTCCGGGCCACACGGCATGCTAAACGGTGCAAAAAGATGAAAAATAAAAAAATATAGAAAAATATCTAATGTCACAATATCATTCTAACATAAAAGTCATTTCTCTGGAAAAATTAGAATCGATTGAAAAATAGTGATGCCAACAAAAAGTATAGTATATGTATTAAATACACATCCAATATATTCTTAACTAGAATGTGAAAAAATAAATGATATATTTGCATACAAAAAAAAAATAATAAAGAAAAGAAAAGAAAAATAAAGAAAGAAATGAAATTAAAGATATGCTTGTCATGTTTTAATGGCTATTAACATAACAAACATCAGTTAATTTATATTTAGTGTGATAATTGATATAACATTAGCATAACTACAAAAACAGACTACCATGTGTACAGTATATTAGTAAATAGATAAAGCACACCAATAGATTAGCAATTAACCGCAAGGAAAAATAAAAAAAATTAAAAGTAAAAAAAAAATGTGGAAGGAATACGTTGTAGAAGATGGTCGGGGATGGTAATCTTCATGCATCATTAAATGTCTTGAACTTCCTGTGAAGCCAATTCATCTTTAGCAATATAACCAAGTAGATCTAGTTTTTCATGTCATCAAGAAGCTGAAAATAAGTATGTCTCCATTTCCTTTTGAGGATAAGAGTACCACAAACAACCCAAAATCCAACCAAAAATCCTCTACCCATGC
This sequence comes from Cornus florida, assembly GCF_030987335.1. Lineage (NCBI taxonomy): Eukaryota > Viridiplantae > Streptophyta > Magnoliopsida > Cornales > Cornaceae > Cornus > Cornus florida. The sequence goes on along the minus strand of NW_026775571.1, from coordinate 29,033,209 downwards.
CAATATAAAACCATACCATTTCATACTATTCTTCCTCTTTCGTCACACATTCACCTTGAGATTCTCCCTCTCTTGTGCAATTGTCATTGAGAGGGGCTCTACAAAGTTCAGCATTGCCAATATAGCTAGTTGCATCAAAACTTTGAAGTTGGGTGCTTAAAGGAATTCTTCCAAATAAGTTGTTATATGACAAGTCCAAGTAATTTAGAAATTTTAAATTCGACATGCTTTGTGGAATTACACTCGAAAGATGGTTTCTTGAGAGATCAAGGGATTCTAACATTGCTATGCCTCCAATACATGCTAAAATGGGACCATACAATGAATTCACATGAAGTGAGAGAGATTTAAGATGTTTTAATTGCCCAAGATCGTATGTGATTTGACATGTGATTAGATTGTAGCTTAGATTGAGAACACGAAGGCTTGAGAGGTTCCCAAGCTCATGAGGAATCAGCCCTTCGATTCTGCAGTTGGATAAATGTAGTTGTGAAAGGGAAAAAAGCTTGCTAATGGATTGATGCCAAGTAGCTACCTTGTGAAGGCTGATCGAACTCATGCCAAGGTGTTTCAAAGAATGAAGAGGAATAACCTTACTAAGGTTATCAATATAAAGTTGATAATTAAGGCTTAGATCGAAAACATGATGGCTCAAGAGGTTGCCAAGATGATAAGGAATTAACCCCTCAAAACGAGCAATAAAGAGGTTGAGATATGCCAAACTTGGCATACAACCAAAGAAACTTCGAATAGTAGCACCACTGAAATTGTTTCCGCTCAAGTCCAAGTAACTAAGATATTCTAATTCCACCGAAGAGGGACTAATCTTCCTACCCAACTTATAAGATTCATACTCAACATCAAAGTAGTTATATGGATTGCAGAGGCAGAGCTCAATGACTTGACCAGTAACATTGTTGCAGCGGACTCTAATCTAAGTACAACAGCCTTCTTGGACACCAGACCAAGAGGATAGCCTGTTTGATGGATCCCAAGTGAGACCTGATGAGCACTGAAAAATGCCCATTTAAACCCCTTAAGCTTGAGTATTCTAGGACCTTTATCTATCTTATTTTCCCATTTTAGACTAATTTCATGTTATTTCCCTTTTTAGGTCAATAAAGTTAAAACAAGCTAAAAAATGGCTTCTTAAGGCCTTTTTGGAGTTAAATTAAGCCTCGGTAAGAATTTGGAGTAAAAGGAGGCTGATGCTGAAAAACTGCCAAGTTTGATAGATCGAACTTATTTCTGATCGATCGAAGAAAAGTGAGATCGATCGAACTCCGATCGATCGAAGAAAAGTATGATCGATCGAACTGTTCACGAAAGTTATTAAAAAGCATATATGAATCTCATTTCGAACCAACTCGGGCAGAGCTTCAAAGAAGAGATTCTACGGCCGAGTTCTCACCTTTTTAGGCTTTTAAAGCCTTGTATATAAAAGGGATTCAACCATTATTGTTGAGAGATCCATACTTTTACATTGTACTTTCTATATTTTCATTACTTTCTCTCTCTAGAAAGTTAGAGATTAGGGTCAGAAGAAAAGAGGGAAGTGGAGGCACATCTCAAGAACCCATCTCTAGATCCACAGACTCTCTCTCTCTAAAGCTTCAAAGAAGAAGAAGAAGAAGATGGAGCCATGTTTGGAGCTTACCTTTGAGGGTTTTATGACCAAATCTACCTCCTCCATGATTGGCTAGATCTACACTTAGGGCTTGGATGAGCCCTAACTCTTGTGTAATCTAAACCCTTGTATTTCTATTTTTGGGGATTTATATATATTATTGTGATTAGTGTTCTAGCCTTATGAATTTAATGAATCTTGGTATATTTCTATGATTTCTATGGTTTAATTCTTCCTATTAATTCTCTACTTTATTTACATGTCTATGTGTGATTAAATTGGGAATTATGTCTTACATGATTCATATGGATTAATTCTTTCTATTGATTCTCTATTTGATTACATGTTGTCTTATGTGTGATTATTTAGGAATTGATCTCTACACTAGATTCTCTATGTTGGTTGCATGTCTATGTGTGATTAATTAAGGATTTAGTGATGGCTAAACATAGTTTTTATTAGATGGGTTTATCAATTAATTTGATGGATTATACTTATGATTGATGGGTTGTTCTACAATTTAATTTATGCTTGTAGGTAGGTAGACAATCTTTACTTGTTTTGATATTCCATGGCTTATTATTACAAATTGCATGATTCTCTAGATTGATGTGTGCTACAATTGTGACTAGTTTGATGAGTCATGCTTAGAATTGATGGGTTGTGCTACACTTAGTTTATTTGTTGGTTAGGTAGACAACTCATACATGAATTTGATGGTCCATGCTTAATATTGCAATTGGTAGTCGCATTTTTTTCACAATAATGTATTCCCCATTAATGGAAAACAAGTGGTTAATTACATGAGCTTAGTGGTGATTCCAACACCCTAAGACCTCTTTTCATATCTGTTAAATACATATCTCTCACTAATTTACTTTAATTGTATTTTAATTTAATTGCATCATAGTTTAATCAATCAATCTCTCTCCTTAGCGATCTTGTGATCCGCTAGAGTCGAAGTTAAATTCCAACACGTATAATCTCTGTGGACGATCCCTACTCACTATACTTCATTAGTTGTAGTAGTGGTTTTATAAATGTAAATTTGACTAGAAAGGTTCTTAAAACTACAATCTTATTTTAACCTTGCGAAGCGACCTCTCGCATTAAAAAGTCTCGTTTTCTTAAACACTTGGGAAGGGGCTCGTCAAATTTTGGCGTCGTTGCCGGGGATTAACGATTTTGTTTGAATTAAACTAGACAATAGTGTTCCTTTGATTGCTTCTATTTTTATTTTATTTTCTATTGTATATTCTTTTCTCTTGTTCTCATTATTATTTGTCAATTAGGTACTTGACCACAAGAAAGGGAAACTCTGGATCTTAAAGCAATCATTGGAGCTTAAAACTAGCATTGGAGTTTGAAGTTGCTTAAGGACCTTTGTGAGCATTTCTTGAAAATCTTGAAGTTTAATTGTTTCACTTCTTTGCATGCTTGTGATAGCCCTTGTTGAGGTTCATTATATTGTTTAAATATTTGTCCAAGCATCGGCCCGTGTGGAGGCAATTATTTGATCCAAGTTTGGGGGAAAATTACTTCCCCTCACCTTATGTCCCTCCACCATATTTTGATCCTTATGAGATTGAGTCCAATTCATTTCAACATGCATCATATTATTATGGACTTGATCACTCTTTTGATCCTCCTTATGACTATTACCCTCCCCCACCATTTTATGATGAACCAACTCCACCACCTTCTAGGTATTCACCCGGATTTGAAGAAAAAGTGCTACCTTTACTTGATGAGCATATTTTGCAAACTCCACTTATTAATTCTCATTCTCAAACTTTAGCCAAGCTTGAAGCTCAAGTTGAACAAATTGCAAGTACTCTTTCTTGTCAAGAGGAGGAGGAAGAGGCAAATGAAAAATTGGCAAGAACTTCAATGTATATAGATAAGGATGATGAAAGTGAAGAGGAGGATGAGACAAGTGAGCTAATGCCTAGCACTTTATCTTGTATAGAGGAAGAAGTGGCTAGTGAGTTAGTGGCTAATCCAATTGAGCATAACATGATTAATGAGGACTTTCCTTGTTTTGATCATGATTTTATCTTGGCCGTTGATACTTTAGAGGGTAAGGAGATGTTGACCATTATAGAGGTAGGAGAGGAGGAAGAGGAACTTGTTGAAGAGAGCATTCCTTCCAGTATCTCTAATGACCCTCTAGAGACATGTCTTTTTGAAATGTATAAAAATTATGGTTTTGACCTTGAAAGCTCCAAAAATGAAATAAACTCTCTAATGGACTCCTTAGCCAACTTGGAAGGTGAAGATATGGTGATTTTTGAGGAAGAGAAGAGGGATGAAGAGAGTGCAATGCCTATTAATCCAATTGAGAGTCTTTGAAAGACTTTGCCTTGCCAAGTGCAAGGCCGCCCATTATTGATTTAATTTTCAAGACCGTGGATGAAAGGAACAAAATCATCTCTTTCATTTCTTTTCAAGTCATTCTTTTGGAGGATGATTTCATTGTTGTAAGTGGGACATTAAATGAGAAAAGTGAAAAGAGGATCAATAAGGATGTCTCATATCCAGTTTTTGATTCTTTCGACTAGTGAGTCGAACCAACGTCTTGTTAGAGACGTTAAACACTAGTATTCGTAGAGTTTAAAAACTCTATTTCTCCCTCATTTCTTTTTATTTTTTGTTCTGATGTACATTCTTCCATCCATTTTTCAATCTCTATTCTTATTACCATCATTGGGGCTTAGCATAGGATTTTATGCACTTTCATTTCAAAATTAAGCATTTAGTGCCCTGTTCGATCGATCACAAGAGATTTTCAATCGATCGAACATCATCTCTGCATATTTTCATCTCTCTGTTCCATTGTTCGAAGATTCTCTGCATATTTCAGGTCTCTATGTATCGTTCGAACTTTTTCTCTGATCGATCCAAGTATCCTTCAATTAACCCGGATGTCCCTTCGATCGATCTTAGTTCTATACTTAGAAATTTTTTTTAATGTGATGGCCCAAGTTTTGTAAACCCGGTGCGTCAGTGATAACCAAAAGATGACCCGATAATGGATTCGAAATGCGAAAGTGAAAGGTGAAACAACGGTCTCTAGAGATACAATGTGTCTCTAAAACACCAATGTGACCCTCAATGAGGTCACGGAACCCAAAGAAAACAAATGCAGAAGTGTCGTTTCAAAAATGGACAAAAAGAACCTAGGGGCAAAATGGTTATTTTTGTAAAAAGTGGATTCAAGTGCTATTGAGCACACCGATGGAAAGAGAATAAAAAATTAATCATAATGGACTCAAGAATTTCATCATTCAGAGTCCGGACGAAGGAGAAAGATCAAAAACAAAAATTATGTCGTGGCGGCCCGACGAGGACAACCCACCACTGCTTCAACTGAGAGTAAAAACGGGCATCTAAACGGAATTTTTTGGAAAATCTCAAAGAAGAAACCCCCCCCTAAAATCAAGTTTTCTACCCCGCACACAAACGAAAACAAAAAAAATGCATTGTAGAATGCCTAGAATGCCCCCAAGAAAATCAGGTCAAGAGGAAAAAAAATAATCTGAGCTACTGCCCAAGTTTTGGAAATAGGGCTTTGGGAGGTTTTTAAATTGCCTAAATTGAAAATGCAATCTTAAAATACACCCACAAGACCTCCGGAAGTTTCGGATCGGTCGTGACGATTTTCAAAAAAAAGTTGATGAATAGTACCAACTACATTTGTACTAAAAATTTGCAAAACTTGGCAGCAAGGATTTTCTGGAAAAATATGGATTTTTGAGGGCCAAGATGATGTTTTCTGGAAAAAAAACAAAAAGAACCCCCCTCAAAATCAAGTTTTCTACGTGACACCCAAGGAAAAATGAAAAAAACTCATTTTTAAATACCCGAAATGCCCCTGTAACAGAATAGGGTCAAACAAAAAAAAATATGCAACTTTAGGTTTTTGTTTCATCAAGGAAGGTATTGTTTGCCAAAGTGAGCATGCAAGTGTATGCAATATGATAAAATAGATGTGCTACAATGGCCTATGGCCTCATTACAATACATTTACAACATTTGACATGTAAAACCTCCAAGTTAGAAAAATTACATATCATAGACAAATCATGAACATGCTAACACTTGCATGTGAACAAGAACGCTTCTAAAGAAGCTCAACTCAGCAAATCACCCAAGCAATTGCAATCTCCAATCTTGTATCCTGTACCTGAAATATGCCCTAGTATCGTAGGGGTGAGTAACATAAAGCTGCTCGTAGGAAATGAGCATGCATCGACCTACGTTTTACAAGTTTGCATGACTTAATTATTGTAGTTCATTCCACCTAACGTTTATGTCAATGTGAGACTCAGGGAGCATCCTAAGCTACCTAAGATCATTTCTAGCATAAATTATATCATTCATGCAATTCAAACAATATAGGAGCATGCTATTCAAAGCAACAAAATATAGATTCTCAAGTCATCAATTTGAAATCTAAAATACGAAAACGACAAAAGTAATCATATCACCTAACGTCTATGTTCCAAATGAATCTATAGGATCATTCCTAAATTACATTTGAACAATATACCATGGATGTACTTATCAACATCAAAAGCTTATAATGATTCATTAAAAATCATAAAACAAGAATGTACTTAACAACATTTAAAAGCTCACAATGATTTATTGAAAATCATAAACATAAATGTACTTAACAACATTAAAATGATTCATTAAAATCATAAACATAGATGTACTTAACAACATCAAACCACAAGTCACAATATAAACATGATTGTTAACCTGGAATTGCACGCAAAAACAAATAGTGGAAGACTTGGACATCTAAACTTGGAATTCTGCCGAGACTCAATGGTTATTCCGGGCATTAACCCGTGGTCATACCACCCCTAGTGCGCACTATCTCAACGACTTAGAGGACTCACGTCCCCGTACTAGAGCCAAACTCTAGCCATCTCAGCTTAACAATGTCCCAAGACTCCAAAATAAATAAGTTAACAACTTATATACGTATTAAACAGTACACGAAACTACCTCCATGCACAAGTAGGTTGAAACCACACAACACATGCTCTAAATCCATAACTACTATAGGATGACAATGTCGAATATTCAGAGCGCGATTCGTTACGCGCTATAATAACATCACATGTCAAATCTTCAGTGTGCGATTCGTTACACGCTATAACAATATAATCAAATATTGAAACATAAACTCATAAATCCATTATAAGTCTAAAATCATACTTTAAACATATTATCGATGTCAAATACACGATTCAATCAATGATGCAATATAAACGGAAATTAGTCAAGTAAACTAATCAATTTCTCTAAGCATCATACCTCAACCAAATGGCCCCTAATTAATATATGTTATACAATATAGCATGGTATCCACATACATTCACTAAAATTTCAAGTAGGCCAATGGTACAACAAGTTGGAATTTAATTAAATCATGATAATCAAATCCCTAACTTCTAAAACAACATCAAATGGTTCCAAATTGACATATGCTAGAACATATGTCATAGTTATCACAATCATCAAGTTAAACACTTAATTAGGCCAATGGAACCCTTAATTAGATTTTAATTAATCATTTAAATTAAAATCTCTAGATTTTCATACTTAATCAAATGTTCTCAAATTAAAGTATGTTAAAGGACATGCCAAGACTTAATTTAAAAGCATGTCACAACTTAATTTCATGCAAGGTATGGCCATGGGATTTAATCTTTCACCAAAGATAAATATTAATTAAAAAGTGCAATTCTTATTTAATTAATCCAAATTTAATATATGTTAAACAACATATTAAAGTAAGATTTTCTAGCATGCCACAATTCAAATCAAAGTTATATATCATCATAAATTTTAAATCTTATACAAAGAAATAAAAATTAATAACTTTCAAGATTTGATACAAGGCATATATATAAGTTGTATAATCATGTTAAACACTCAATACAACACACAAAAAAGCCTAAAACATTCCCTACCTCAATTTGAGATGAAAATCTCAAAAGCCATCAAAATGAAACGGCTCCGAATTCGACGAAACTACTAGGTTTTGTCGGGGACTACACCGTGCACATAACCCCAATGAAAGCCCCATCAAAATCACAACTTGACCGCAAAACCAAACTCAAAATTTGGCTACAAATGGGTTCTAATAAGGGTGAAAGATAGAGCACGGCGAGGGGAACAACAAATGTTAAGGCCGAAGACTTTCCATCAAGGAAAAGTGAACCAAAAGAGGAGAGAGAAGATGGCAGCACCCCTTGGGCTGCCATGGGAACTCTAGGTCGTGCATGAAGAGGGGAGAAGATGAAAAATGAAATATCTCACCCCCCATTTATAGAAATCTCAAAAAGTGCCCCGAACGGGCCCCGCCGGGTCCGAATAAGTGAAATTTGAGCAGACGGGCTCAAATGAAAAAACTCTATGAACGAAAAAGATTCAAAATGAGAAAATATGAACAACGGAAAAAACGGTGTCAAAAACTGAGTCCCGAGCAGAAAGTTATGCCCAAACAAGTTTGGCACAAATTGGGGCCAAAAACCCTGAAACTGGAAAACAATGACCAGAAGGAATTTCTAAGAGTACACGACTCAACAAAAAGTGAAAATGAATCCTGTACGAGGATCCACGCTCAAAACAAGGCATTTAGCAATAACTTTCATTAATTGCACAATAGCCCCTCCAAAAACTGAAAACTGCACTAATAGCCCAGAATGAAAATATCTTCCAAAAATATTTTCTTAAAAACCCCTGAAATAAAATATCTTCAAAAGATATTTACGAAAAACACCCCAAGAAAAGAAAATAATTTCAAAGAACTTTGCATCCATGCCCCTATGGACACCGGGAGTAACTAGAGTACTTTCTTGCAAAAGTAAAGATACGTATTTCGTGGAAACCACCCAAGATGGAGATACATGAAGTCAAAAACCAACTCCGAACACAAGAAGTGTGGTTACACCAACAAAGTGTCAAACGGGGAAAAGACAAAATGGGGAAAAAGACGAAATAGGGAAAAGGACGAAAAGTGAATAGTGTCGAAAAACGAAAAATGTGAAAATGACTCGATCCTCAAAGGAAGTTGTCAATCCAAAAAAAAGAGTCTCGGAAATCACTCCAGAGCACTCGAGACGACACTAATCAATGAGAAACCAAACTCAGAAAGGAAAGACAACGGAAAAAATTTATCCGTGAAAATCCGGGTCGTTACAACCTTCCCACCTTAAAGGGATTTCGTCCTCGAAATCCAGCCCCAACCAAAACAAATGGCGAAACCAGGATAACTACAGAGTACATCTCCGAGCATCCCACATAACACGCCACACCAGCGACCTCAAAGCTGAAAGGAACACACCAACCAGTGTCATTTGCACCCACGTGCTCATGACAAGACAACCCTTCAAGGGAAAAGTGACCGCATAGCCATACGATAAGTCTGAACTCACACACAGAACCCAAGGTCAGATAAAAGAATGAAAAACAACAACCGTGACCATCCCTCCTACTGAACCATCAAACCGATCCAAAAATAACCACCAAAAGAACTCCAAGATAACCACATATCATATCAGGGTACCGAACAAGACAAAATGGCAGTACGAATAGCGACCAGAACCCGCCCACGATGTACTCAAATGTGCGGTAGCAATGACAGTACCTAGTGCCCGCCCACACTTACTCGTCAGTAAGGTAGCATCGACGGCAACTAGCACTCGCCCACAACACATAACTTTGTTTGGTACCATGACAGTATAAGGCACTAATTCATAACCTGCCCCCCACTAGGTCTACCCATGAAACTCTCGAAACCAATGACATCATTGTCACAAAACGGTCATAGCCAAAAGCAATGTGGGAACCAGGCATCTATGAGAGTTAGAATATGGCCTAAAGACGTTCTAGACCATCCTGGCCAATCCCAAACTCCGACAACAATGTCATAGGCACCATTATGCTTAAGGCCTCAAATCCTCAATACAACAATCAACAACTCTTATGTCTCAAAATTCTCTTATTAACAACATCGATCAAGAATCCAAAGCTCGATAAGAAATCAAAACCTCTAGAAATCAAAACGAATCTCACCACAAGACATTTCATCGAAAGTCCTACATTTCTCCCTGAAACAAATCAACTACAAGACCAATCACTATGATCAAACATCAGATCCATATCCCTATCACGAATAACTAAATCCTCAAAATATAAATCCACGAAGTGGCACACACATCAAAATGCTAATAACTAAGGTCACAAGATGAATCTCTCAAAACCATGCTTGGCAACACCAAGCTAAATCAAAATTTCTCAATTTCTATCAATCCATAAACAACCACTGGAACTACGATTCCTCAAAACCATGCCTAGTTATAACTAGGACGAGAAACTCCACAACAAGCCATATCTAACAGCGATACTCCAAAATTCTTCCGAAGAGTCAACCACATCAAGGCTTCCAAAATGAAAACAAGTCTCCAGAAGACATTCTCAAAAGTGCATCGAGCTCACCTCATAAATCAAACAAATCCTCAATGATATGGACATAAGTCCCCGTAAAATGACCTCACACCAATCAACTCACGCTGAGTACCACAACCGTCAATAACCACGGCAAAAACTCCCCAAGGGAAGACATGAAAGAAAGGAAACCACCAGTCCTAAGACGGATAACACCACGAATCCATCTCTGAAATGGAAGACAACAAGGTCAAAGACTTCACCCCCTACATGGAAGTAAGTCGACCAAAATCCCATCACATCCTCACCAAAGACTCAAAATAACGATAGTGATCCTTACGGACCAACTAACCCCAAAACTCTGCACCATGCAACAAAGAGAAGAAACTCACTCCTTGTGAAGTCCCTTACTCGAACTAAGAAGAGAAAAGAAACCCTATCCTCCCACAAGTGTCGATATGACAACCACGAAAATGGAGCATCCTTCCCACCTTAGGGAAATGGACAGCTCAAGACCAAACAGATGTGACAACTCTTCTACAAGGAATCTCACAGCGAAACCCTTACGGAAACCCACATACACTCCACGTGCAACCGAGGGAAAACAAATGGGAAAACCAACCCTGAAAATCATGTATATGACAAGGAATGCAACTACTAAAAGGAAAATCTACTCACATAGATAAAAATCAAAGGTACATGCAACACATCTCCATGTAAGCACAAAAGCATGTCACTAAAGTGCAATAACAACATGGCGTCTCTACGCATATAAAGAAGGCATGCTAATGCCACACAACAAGAAGGCAAATGTGGATACACCTCCATCTACTCATACATCACAACATCATAAATCATACTACTAACATGGTAGTAAACGAAACTGCAAAAGACAAAATGATGCAACAATGAACCCTATAGACATCGTGTCCTAGAGTGTCTAAGAAAAAGGAAGGACCAGTCCTAGCCATAAACTATCTCCAAAAACCAATACGACATCAACCTGTCTCAAAATAAATGTGAGCCCTTACCACAATGGTAAGACTCTAACAATCTAACTCAAAATCTAGAGGTGACACTACAAGTGACGCTAACAATGCAATGCTCTCTCTACCCGAAACATCAATCAATCGACTTGATCCCAAAAACGTCATCACTCAAGGAAAACTCCAAAGAAAATGGTAACTATAGCCATGCCAACAACAACCAAATCAATCACCACGACTGATCCCTAAAACAAACACCATCATCATCGATCAAAAGGACAACGCCTATCAAAACAAAATCGACACTGATTCCATCCGAACTGCACATGTAGCATGACAGTTCCATGTAGCCGCCCACAACGTACCCGCCCACGAAAAACGCAAGTCCCAGAGGAATCATCCTGAATAATCAAGGATCCTAAGAGGTCCATAACCTCATCATGGCCCAAAACCGACAAATCCAACACTATGGCAACACCAAATGACTCATCTCACAAGAGCCTGAACAAAAGGTGAGCATCCACCTACCTCAAAACGAATGCTAAGTCAATAACAACCTAAACCACCACGAGACTATGACCACAATCACCATCAACCTCATGTGTAGTCATGCTATTTTGTTCATGCATTTTGTTCTTTGTTTTTCTTGCATTTTGTATATACTTGCTTTCATAAAAAGAAAAATATAAAAACTTTTCACCATTGTGCCTTTATGTGTAGTCATGCTATTTTCATATTTTCTATTGAGCTTGATCTTATATCTTTCTTTCATCTTGTGTTATATTGCCTTAGAAAGCATGATTTGATTATTCTTATCCCATTTGATATTTGATGTGGGTTTGCTAGTGTGGTTATTCAAAATAGTTGTTGATTCCAAGTTTGGGGGAGACCCTTTTCATATTGGATCATTGTCGGGCTTCATGCTTTCGCCACCACGGTATACTCTTTCCATCTTTTTCATTGTTCTCATTGCACATTGAGGACAATGTGCGGTTTAAGTTTGGGGGTAAGGTGTCTTTGTTACATTCTACTTAAAGTTGAGTTTTAAATGCATGATTGAGATTAGAGATCCATGTTAGCAATGATTTTGATCTTTTGAGGACTATATTGCTTAAAATTTAAAAATTGTTTGACTTGAGAGTCCAATACTCCTTGTATGCCTTGTGGATGCCATTTAGGAGTAAATTTTTTAAAAAATTGATATCTTGCTTGCATTTGTGATCCACATCATCCTGATCTTGTGATTGTTTTGAGATTCACTCTAGGATTCTACACTAGCATAAGCGCACACTAGCATTCATTTGTGCGGTACATGCTTTGTTGATTATTGAATTGGTTATATCCCAATTGAGCTAGTAGTGCATTGAAAGCTTTCATCCTGATAAAAGTGGATAACAAACCCTTTTTCATTGAGTAGCTGGGATTCTAGCCTCATTAAGCACTGAATTTCTCACGCTGAAAGGTGGAGGGCCCAAACTCTAGGTTAATAACTTGACCAAAAAAAAAAAAAGTTACAAAATCAAATAAAAAAGTGAGGACTTCTCCCAAAAGGTGAGAAGTGGGAAATGATTAGATGGAGGTTGTTTTGATTTGTAGCCTAGTTGATTTGAGCTTGTAAGTCCTTAGGGGTGTTTTAACACCTAGTGCCCTAAAGCTGTCTGGTTTGGGAGTCATTGACCTAACGCTCGACTTCATGGATCGCTAGAAAGCTTAATAGATCAACACATTGCACTATGCTTCCATCTTTGATCCTTAGGATAAAAAAAATAATAAAAAATAAAAAAATTCAAGTGAAAAGAATAAGCGCACCTAGATCAATAAAGCTTTAATAAAATGTCCACTCTTTGTCTTGATGATCGGTACTAGATTTGTGTGCTAGTTTGAGGGTAAGGATATGATCATTTCTTTAGTTGGCTAAGATAATAACATATTTGATGCCGATTCAGTTAAAAAGGATTCTAGAGTTGTTTTTATTTAAATGATCATTTTCTTGATGTGTGGAGGACCATATTTGCTTGCTTGGTGTTGAGATTTTGGGAGATTGCTTGGAAATGGTTGAAAAATTGAATACTTGAGGTAGTTTTCTCCCAATGCTTATTTGCAATATTAGTGCCTCTTTAGTGAGAAAGAGCTTAATGTTTGTGAGTATTATTTCTGGAAACCCTCACGAGACTTCACTTGTCCACTAGGGGTAACCTAGGGGTTTAAAAGGATTGTTGCATATGCTAAATGTAATCGTGTTCCCTACGAAAGTGGCGTTATCCATTTATTACTTTCTAGTTCATAGTTGTTCAGTTGTTCATTTCATTCCTTTACTTTGTAGTTCATTGCTAGGGACTTGCAATATTTAAGTTTGGGGGTGTGATTAGCGCTGAAAAGTGCCCATTTAAACCCTTTAAGCTTGAGTATTCTAGGACCTTTATCTATCTTATTTTTTCGTTTTAGACTAATTTCGTGTTATTTCCCTTTTAGATCAATAAAGTTAAAATGAGCTAAAAAATGGCTTCTTAAGGCCTTTTTGGAGTCAAACTAAGCCTTGGTGAGAATTTGGAGCAAAAGGAGGCTGATGCGAAAAAACTGCCAAGTTGGATAGATCGAACTTATTTCTGAAAAGAGAAATCAATCGAACTCTGATCGATCGAAGAAAAGTGAGATCGATCAAACTCTGATCGATCGAAGAAAAGTCTGATCGATCGAACTATTCGCGAAAGTTATTAAAAAGAAAATCTGAATCTCATTTCGAACCAACTCGGGCAGAGCTTAAAAGAAGAGATTCTAGGGCCGAGTTCTCACCTTTTTGGGCTCTCAAAGCCTTGTATATAAGAGGGATTCAACCATTTTTGTTGAGAGATCCATACTTTTACATTGTATTTTCTATATTTTCATTACTTTCTCTTTCTAGAAAGTTAGATATTAGGGTTAGAAGAAAAGAGGGAAGTGGAGGCACATCTCAAGAACCCATCTCTAGATCCACACACTTTCTCTCTCTAGAACTTCAAAGAAGAAGAAGAAGAAGATGGAGCCATGTTTGGAGCTTACCCTTGAGGGTTTCATGACCATATCTACCTCCTCCATGATTAGCTAGATTTACACTTAGGGCTTGGATGAGCCCTAAATCTTGTGTAATCTAAACCCTTGTATTTCTATTTTTGGGGATTTATATATATTGTTGTGATTAGTGTTCTAGCCTTGTGAATTTAATGAATCTTGGTATATTTTTATGATTTTTATGGTTTAATTCTTCCTATTAATTCTCTAGTTTATTTACATGTCTATGCGTGATTAAATTGGGAATTATGTCTTACATGATTCATATGGATTAATTTTTTCTATTAATTCTTTATTTGATTACATGTTGTCTTATGTGTGATTATTTGGGAATTGATCTCTATACTAGATTCTCTATATTGGTTGCATGTCTATGTGTGATTAATTAAGGATTTAGTGATGGCTAAACATGGTTTTTATTAGATGGGTTTGTCAATTAATTTGATGGATTATACTTATGCTTGATGGGTTATTCTACAATTTAATTCATGCTTGTAGATAGGTAGACAATCTTTACTTACTTTGATATTCCATGGCTTATTATTGCAAATTCCATGATTCTTTAGATTGATATATGCGACAATTGTGACTAGTTTGATGGGTCATGCTTAGAATTGATGAGTTGTGCTACACTTCGTTTATTTGTTGGTTAGGTAGACAATTCATACATGAATTTGATGGTCCATGCTTAATATTTCAATTGGTAGTCGCATTTTGTTCACAACAATGTATTTCCCATTAATGGAAAGCAAGTAGTTAATTACATGAGCTTAGTGGTGATTCCAATACCCTAAGACCTCTCTTCATATCTCTTAAATCCCTATCTCTCACTAATTAACTTTAATTGTATTTTAATTTAATTGCATCTTAGTTTAATGAACCAATCTCTCTCCTTTGCAATCTTGTGATCCGCTAGAGTCGAAGTTAAATTCCAACACGTATAATTTCTGTGGACGATCCCTACTCGCTATACTTCATTAGTTGTAGTAGTGGTTTTATAAATGTAAATTTGACTAGAAAGGCTTCTGAAACCACAATCTTATTTTGACCTTGCGAAGCGACCTCTCGCATTAAAAAGTCTCGTTTTCTTAAACACTTGGAAAGGGGCTCGTCAAGACCTTGTTTGGAGCTGAGAAGTGCTCTTTTTTCCTTTTCACTGCAAATAGTAATACTACCATCACTTAGTAGCCTCAGGGCTGTTGAGGATAACAGCCAAAGCAAGAGAAGCACTATACGGCTACTCATCATCATCATCATTATCTATTCAATCTGATGATAACAAATTAGCTGATGATGTAAAAGACTACGAGATAAACATGTGGAAATGAAGATTAACTAAGCCGCCACAAACTTCCCTGCCATTCTTGGTCACTAAGTCTTTAATAATAAAAATTAAATATGGTTTTTTAATTTGCATCAAATTAAATATTGTTTTTGTAAATATGCCAAATTTTAAAGAAATTATCATGCTTGTGGAAAAGAAAAATTAAAAATAACAATACTTGTTAATTTGGCTCAGCTTACTAACATATTATAATAAATATCATGACAAACAAATTTAAAGCTAAATTGCATAATCCTAAAGTGAAGCTGCTAGTTAGGTAAAGGTCGGACTTCCACTTACAGGTATGGCCAACCTGATACTTCATAAGACTTTAGGTCCGACTGACTTACCACTCGAACCAAAAAAAAAGTTACATTTTGTTTTCAATACTTGTTAAGTGTTGGATATGGGAAGAAAATATCTTATAAAACTATATTCAAATCTTCAAGAATATTTGGCACGAACGTGCTGGACACTCTCTTTATAAAAATCTATGTGCTTCAAGCATTATTGATTTTTCACAAAAAATAAAAAAAATAAAAAAATAAAAAATTGTTACTCCGTATTTGTTTTGTACAAAATCGCATACACCAACATGAGACTGGAAGTCATACATACACCACAATATTCTACATGAGGTTGGAAGTCATACCACTTTAGCTTATACGTAAGTGTCGAGAAAGAAACTTTTACATGAAGCTGGATGTCATACATACACCACAATATTCTACATGAGGTTGGAAGTCATACCACTTTAGCTTATACGTAGGTGTTGAGAAAGAAACTTTTACTCGGTATTTAATACTTTTGGAGCACTTGTGACTTGACTTGGAATCTTCAACTTAAAAAATGATTAATTTAATACTTTCGACCCATTTACGTGGGAGAAATTATTAAATAGTCATAGACCATTAATACTTAGACCAGTTAAATTCAGACCATCAGTTTGATAAAATAGTCTCACAAGAGTATATTAATATATTACAAAAAGGAAAAAGTTTGCCTTAGGCCACATAAGTATGGTTGTCCTTCAAATGTTGATATGGACCAATAACAACATGACATGTATCAAAAAAAAAATTTAAAAATTAAACCTGAATCATTCAGATCTTTTCATAGGTCATCCAAAAAGGAAAAGGATTTTCTCTCACCCGTGTGTGAGACCTCCCACCAAATCCTCATTGATGCCCACCATTTCCCCAATTCTGAAACCCTAATATTAATCTTCTCTTTCGCCAACCGACCTCCACCACCTTCGTTCCTTGCCACCTTCTTCGTTCCCAAAACCTAATTTTTTACATCCAATCATTAGAGATGATTCATGACACCACACTCATTGCTTGCCATCTCTGTTGTAACCCCATCTCCAAAATGACTCAAGGCCAACCAATTAATAAATATGCATAACTTTAGTGTCATCCAAAAATTTTATCTTTATCACCATTGTTACAATTTGAAGCCAAATTGATTTCCATAAACTCCATTGATAATTGGAGTCTTACAATTGTGGTTAATTTACCATGTTTGGGCTAATTCTTTAGCTTCTTCTGTAACGGATTGTAATATGAAGGGTTTGGAATAGAAAATCTCAAACGCATTAGGAAAAAAAAAATCTTTCCTTTTGGATGATCCATAAAAAGATCCAAACAATTTTTATTAATTATTTAAATTTTTTTTTACACATGTCATATTTTTATTGATGTATGTCAATATTAGAAAGACATTACTATTTATACGGCCTGAAGTAAGCATTGTTCTTACAAAAAAAAATCTCAAAATTAGTAACTTTTATTGGATTATTCAACAGAGTATCAACAAAGACTATATAATAATTTCTTCTCGTGTGACCATGTCGAATGACTTCATTGACTTGGAGTCTTCCTATGGAAAGACTTATTGCAAAATTCCAAGGTTACAATAGTTGGGATCATATGCCCTACAAGCCAATTATTTATTTATTTATTCGATATTTTATTAATAAATGTGATATTCATGCATTGGGCTTTACATATTTTTGCATGAGATGTATTATTGTACTCAAGTTGCATTATAGGTGACTTAAGTGTGTAAATAAGATTTACACGCAGGAGAATTGGGCTCACCGGTTTCTTGCACCTTGGCATTGTTCGCAGTCAATTATAAAAGTTGGGCACTTTTATCTGTAAGACTGTAACACACTTGACCTCTATAAGATAGGATGGTTTGTCTCAACCATTGGGGTAGTTGACTCTAAGGCAGTGTGTTAGTGTGGTTGGAGTACACTGAACTAGATCACCATAAGATCACACCATACAAATTACTGTTATTATTTTGGTGTGTTTCTTATCTACTAGATACATTAACCTCTAAATCCTGAGAGGTTTAGTGGACTTAAGTTTCAATATTGGTCACTTTGACTTACCAACATGTGAGATCTTTTAAGCTATTGACCATGGTATCTTGGGTGGTTAATATTGGAGCTCTGAGAACACAAATGCTCAACATGGAATCCATACTCTATAAGAGTTAGAATATCCCCTTGATGCAATTTAATAAGTTTGATCACTGGAACCTGGCCAGGACATTTTAGTAAAATGTTTACTAAATTATTTTTCTATTATTTATTTAGAAAAATATTTATTTTGAAAAATTCTTTTATAAAAGAAATTTAGTGATCATAAGGTTTAAATTGGTTACTCAAGGAATATAAAATATAAGTAAGTCTTAGGTGGGACGGTATATATTTTCCTAGGACTACTTATGGATATTCGGTAGTGGAGGGGTTTATATATAATTATTTAGTACACAGGGCCTTGTCATAATTTCTAAATCCTAGAGTGCAATTACAATACTATTTGTGGTACTTATTGCAATTAATTGGATATGATAGAGTTATGAGTCTGTCCAATTGGAGCTAGGATAAGGAAGTCCTCTTGGATCCTCAAATCTAGGCCCAGACTTTTTTAACCGATTCTCTCAGATCATATATTCTGTGAGATATCGATACAAAATATTGTGTCGTACACTATCTAATATACAGAGAGTGAGAGAGAAGGTTAGGATTCCACAATCCTATATTGGGGTCATAGAGGTGAAGACTCATTGGTATTCAAGGCCAAAGGAGAAAGTGTTCATCAGAGTTCAAAGCCAAAGAATAGTGTTATTGAATTCGACGATTATTCAATCGTTCAAAGGTATGAGATTCCTTTACAGTATTTCTTGATTTGATGAAAAATCACGTGGTTACGCTCCTGAAATTATTAAATGCTTCCGCTGTGCCTTCAACAATGACACATGTTAATGCACATCTCAAATTCCAAAAATTATTATATGCTCGTCAACACCTTTCATAATCAATTGCACTAATCATCAAGAAAGAATGTACTACTAATTGCTCGGTTGTTATGCGTTCGTTTAGGTATTGTATAAGTTTATAAATTCTGAATCATTGAGGTATTTTTTTTTCTTTTTTTCCTATAATATTTGCAAACTTTTTTAAACATTTAAAATATATTTCTTGATATATCATGCTCAACAAACTAGAATTCATTTCTAAAAAGGTATCCTTTTTATAAGAGATTATTGAAGTGAATAATTGCAATTTCATTGACATCTACCTAATTAATTAGTACACTCAATTTGCTATGTTGTGATGATATCAGAAGTTTATGAATTGCATTATAAACACAATTACATTATTAGGGAAGACCCTAATTTTCAAAATTGGTTTTTATTATTGGTAAGAAGAAAAAAAAAATTTATAAAAGAAACTATATTATAAGGGACTAATTTCATTTAGTCCATGCGATTTATTTCAGGGCGTATGATCATATATTATTATTATATGTGTAATAGAGCTGTCATTGCAAATCAGCCAATCATCTAGATATTATTATATGTCTTGCTTAATCATCAATTGACACACAATTAAAAAAGAAAAAAAGAAATTGAAATAAAATTTACACTTATTTACATCATAATTAACCGGATCCAATACCATGTAATAATTTCTCCCCATCAACACCTAATTATGATTGTGATCCCCATGTACTAACCGTATAAATTGGACTAGCAATATTTTGTACTTAAATGAAATGCATTTACCACAAATATTTTCCAATTAACCAAAGTTGGGATGATGTATAGCATTTGACCTACAAAGGCTACAATTGCGCAAATACTAAAGTTGGGATGATATGAATCTTTTGTAACTAAAATACTTATTATCCCATCAATATTTATTATAGTATTTACTTGTGCTTCATTACCTTTACACTCGTAAGAAAATTTTGGTACTGGTGTCACCAGATGTGTTTGATATTGAGGCAATTGATTCTACATGGAAACTATAATTCATCATTCAAACTTGTACAAGATTTTGGTACTGGTAAATATCTTCTTTATATTTGTGTCTATATATATATATATATATATATTTAGTTATATGCATAGGTACTTTTGAAGGCAGAGCCAACCTTTTCAAGCATGGAATAGCGAACTTTTGAATAAAGAAAATCTTGGAAAGAGTAAGCTAGAGCCAACATTTTCAGAGATTGGGATGGCTAACTTGACCATATTAATTGCCTTTTTTATTTTTATTTTTATTTTTATTTTTTTTTTATTATTATTTTTTTAATCCCAGCTGAATCATCTAGTTTGTAACCATTAATGACAAATATTTTTTCCATCTTAGTTCACCCCTTTTTCTTTTTTTTATTAAACAGAAAACCCATCAATCTGGTGGCCCAAAAATGGTACTATTAATCAAGCCTGTCTTTTTCTTATGATACAATCACATGTAAGGAAAAAAATAATAATTTAATTAGAATTAATTAATATTTAGTTATCCATATATTTGAACAAATAGTCAATTATATATGTTTAAGAGCTATGATGCTTTATTTTAGTGTATTAACAGTTGTTTGCAGAGAGATGCATCTGTTGATGGAACCAATGCCTCTCTCTTTCTCATATGATAAGGAACGGTCCCAACCCTCTATAAATATGTCGTAAAAGGGCCTGAAATCCATCGTTCAGTTTCAAGTAAAGGTAGAAGGTTGAAGAAGGTTTCCGCTCTAGTTTTCTTTGAAAACATAGTTTCTATATCGGTTCGTCTTCTTCTTAACAAATTTATGCATTGTAACTATGTTTCTAATTTTTATGAATTTTTCTTACTTTGACGCATAAATTTGATTTATTTGTTAATAGTATAGTTGTACACATAAATTTCGTGTCCGAAAATCTAGGAACAAAAATGCAAACAAATAATTAATTTTTATTAATTTTCAGAAAATAGGTACAATTCTCCGTTGGCGATTCTATTACAATCTAGAATCTCCCTCTGATTAAATCTTGTGAAGACCGAGTCTTCTTTTTCCTTTTATATTTTTACGACATTCATTTTATTTTATTTATTTGATTTATTCTTTTTCCGCGTTGCGTTAGGATTTTGTTGCGCTCGAGATAGGCTTTGGTGCTCAGAACTGATTTCTGACACCACGTGCATTGCATTATATTGTCTTTTACTGCCCGCGTAAATCTTTATTTTCTTTGAAAAGCATGCTCGTTTATTTTTAATTTCTGAGGGTATGGATGCATAGTTTATTCAAAAACATTTTTGTTTTTTGGGGTGTTTTGCATAATTATGTTTTTGAGATATTTTTGATTAAGGACCATTTTTCAAATATTTCTTTAAGATATTTAGAGAAAGGACCTTTTTGCAATTCTTGAAAGGTGTGACAAGTGTCACCTTTTCCATGGACCACATGTTGACTTTTGGGGTGGAACACTTGGAAGCCTAGGATGGTAACAAGTGTAAGGCCTAGATTAAACCTTGTGAGGATGCCTAGTTTTGTGACAGGTGGAGGGTGGATGTGTGTGTTTGTGTGAGAGAGGTAGTGTTGGTGTAGTATACTTGACTTCACAAAGTCATTTCTTGTGAAAGTTGTCTTCCTCAATTGGCCACCATTGTTGAACCTTGAAACCCTAGCCACCAATTCTCAAATTCGAACCCCTTCCCTTAGGAATTTAGTCTTTCACCTTGAAGACAAAAGTTTCCTCTCTTCCTTCTCTAGAATACCTTTGTTCAGTTTTTCCATTTACTTTTGTTGCCTCGGATTCTAGAGGAACAATCCTCTAGTGAGGTAGGGGTTGTCATATGTTTATCCTCTTGTTATATCTTATGTTCCTTGTTGTTAATATGCATTGTATGCAAGTAATATATTGTTCTAGGATTGTATTAGATGATAGATTATATCTAACCTAGGGTGTCATTTTTACACAAGTCTTATATGTGATTATACTCTTGTATTGTTGTTGTTTTACATAGTAGAAGTTGGAAATCTTGTATTATGTTAATGTTGTTACTATGATGTTTTAGGATTATAATTGCCATTAATTATATTATGATATTTGACTATGTTGTTGTCAAGTTAGGGATTTAATGAATTCCATGTTAGCATTATTAAAATTCCTATGTTGATTACCTTGTAGATGTATTATTGTAATCACTTTGCAAACTTGACATTGTGTATGCCATTATAGCTCGAGGACTTAGGGAATATTTTGTGTGTAGTTCAAAAATTGGATGTGTGTGAAAGGTGACTACATGCATTGTATAATTATTTGATAAGTTGTGACTTACTTTATTGATTTTGGAAATACTTAGGGTAAGAAAACGTGACTTAGCTAGAGTTTGGCTCTAGTGCGAGAGGTATGAGTTCTCCCCAATATAGTGTGCACTTAGGTAGTTCCTTGTGGGTTAAAAGCCTCAAACAGCTAATCGTCTTGTGTTGTGAGTTCATGACCGGACACCGCTCCCAAATTTTCCACATTGTTTGATTTCGCGTTTAATTTACAAGTTGAAATAACCTAGTGTTGTAACTTGTTGTATCTTATTGAATATTACCATTGTGATTGATTGTTTTACCAATTGTGGGTTGCTTTCAAATTGTTTCATTATAGCTTAGGATGATTCCTTAGCTACCCCTTTGAAACTAGATGTTAGGAGGCATGATCCACATATGTTTGGTTTATATTACATTGCAAAGAACCAATGAAACTTTATGGTATATGCATATGCTTCATTCTACTAAGTAACTCGTTTCCTCACCCTAGTTGGTTATTATTTTTCATGTAAAGAAGTGCTATTTTTTTATCCACATCATCCCTAGTTTGTTGTGGATTTGTGTCATGAACATACACACTTTTTGGATGCATGCAAAATGTTTAGCATGCTTATTCTGATGTATCTTTTGTAATTATGGACTTATGAAATATGTTTTGGACAATTAACATGTAATGAGGCCGTGAGCCAATGTATTTCACCAATGGGCCAGTGGCTTAGCGGTATCAGCCTCTTACATCCTAAAGGGAGGTAAGGGGTTCAAGTCTCAAAAGAGACAAGTGTGTGTGAGTACCAACTAGAAAAAAAAAATCCAATGTATTTCATCTCTTTATGTTTATTACGTTTGCTGGTATGCTCATATGCTTGCACATACTTAAATTTCATGTTGGACCAATGTATGATAGGGAATTGAGGCCTAAAGGGCCCTTTTCATTTTCTGGTGCATAGCAGGTTCTCCTGCACATTTTCGAGCTATTTCATTCGACCAAAATTCCATTTCGGACGACCGATTGCTTTTGGAATTTAATTGAACAGTAGAAATGCATTTTCCAGTGGCCAAGGATCCTGTTTGGGTCACAACTGGTCGATCGGTTCTTAATTTATGATGATCAGAATGTGACCTTCTTTTGGGTTCATTTCGGTCGAGCGAATTACCATTTCGGATGACCGAAATGCTGCTGTCCTTGTTGACCATGTTTGGTTTGTTGTCTTGGCATATCGACACCATTCGTATGTTTCCACTTTGCACTGTTGACCTTGTATAAGCCATCTAGTGGCGCTCATGGTCTAGTTTGACCTAGATCATGCTTTCTTGAGTGTCATTGGTGTCCGAAGGCACCGTTTGACCATTTTGACTTAACTTCCACATTTGGGACCCGTTAACGGTTCAATTTTTGGGTTACTCGTTAGCGCACCTAGTTCTCCAGAATTCGGGCAATCACAAGTGGTATCAGAGCTTGAGGTTCGAAAACCTTTAGACTACGGAATTTTGGGTTTATCATATGTTTCTTGCTGACATGCTTTGATATGGTCACATGATTACGTGCTTAATTGTTTAAATGTTTAAAGGGCTTTCCTTAAGTGTCTTAGCATAACTGTATGTTGCATAAATCTTCGTGCTTCATGTTTCATGCATTTACTGAGTGAGTTGTATTCGGTTATAATAACTTGCGTTGTTATTGACCTTGTCTTTCGTGCATATAACATTATGGTTAGGACACGTGGAGAGTTTTCAAGTCAGGTTGGAGGGGATGAGTAGGTGGAAGTCACCGAGCTTATAAGGAACCTTCCTAGGAGGGCTGGAGCTCAACCTCGAGGTGTGGATGCTAATCCACCACGGGTTCCTACGAATGAGGAACATATTGCACAGGGAGTGGCTCTTGGGATTTCAGAGTCCATTCAGGAGTTATTCCGTAGATAATTTGCGAGGATACAGATTCCTGCACCTGCACCGGTACCGGTACCAGCACCAGTATTCAATGAGGTATTGGACTACTTCATGAAGCTTCAGAGGGTGAAGATTGTTCAGTTCGCAAAGAGTTCAGATCCGTTGGTTTTAGAGGCTTGGCTTAACCTTATGGTTTATAAGTTGGACAGTATGGCAGTGCCTATGGATAGGTTGAGGATCCCTTTAACCTATTCCATGTTCATAGGCAATGCAGAGATCTGGTGGAGGTCTATCACCAATGTCCACAATGTTGAGACGATGACTTGGGTTGCATTCAGAGAGCTTTTCTTCGAACACTTCTTTCCGAGGGCTATGAGACGAGAAATGAGGATCCAGTTTGCAGGTCTCTATCAGGGCACTATGAGTGTCATTGAGTATGAGACACGATTTACTTCTCTTTCCTGCTACGCCGAGGAGATAGAAGTGACAGACGAGACCAGGGCTATAAAGTTTCAGGATGGGCTTCATCTTGACATCAGGCCACGGGTTTCACTTATTGATTTGAGGACCTACAGAGAGGTGGTCCAGAGGGCTATGTTAGTCGAGGTAGAGGGCAGAGATCAATTAAGGATTAGAGGTTCACGTAAGCAGTATCGTAGTAAGGCTTCATCTTTTTCAGGGAGTCAGTGGAAGAAGGCTAAGGTCGGGGACAGTACTCACACTCAGGGGCTGCCACAACAGGCTTGTTTTGCACCCTCGGTTCTTGTACCTTCGGGATTAGCCTAGGGAGTGATTTGTCATCATTGCCAGTAGCTAGGACACATCAGGCCTTGTTGCCCACAGCTTCATCCACAGGCTAGTCAGCCTATGGCTTCCACGAGGGGAGGATTGGGAGTTTATCATTACTACAAGCAGCCAGGGCACATTAGGAAAGAGTGTCCAAAATGGTAGGGCAGGGCAGCTAGTGGCACAGGTTCACAGGCCACACTGGCACAGTCTATAGTGGTTCAATCAGGGTTTAGAGTTCCTCAGGCACCACAGCCAGTTACCTCAGTTGGCACTTATCCAGCCAGAGGCTCTACACCTAGCACTACCACATTTTAGTCAGGCCATCAGGGCAGTTTATAGCAGAGTTCAGGGGCTCAGGGATGAGTCTATGCTCTTCCACAGGTGGATGCTTCCGCAGAACCTTCAGTTGTATGAGGTATCCTTCAGCAAGACCTTTCATAGGACCTTCAGTGTTGAGTTCTTGGGCTCGAGTCTTAATTGACATGGGTGCATCACATTCTTTCATTTCATCATCATTTGCACATTCATTGGGTTTGGAGAATTTTTTTTGGGACCGTTTTCTTTGTGTTGACACACCAGTTGGGGGTTCAATGTCTTTGGACCTGGTTTGTTGGGGTTGTGCTATTGAGATAGCTGGGCGGACTTTGGAGTTCGATTTTGTCCTTCTCGACATAACGAGCATTGACGTCATTCTCAGGATGGACTGGTTGTCTTTCTTTTGTGCCACGATCGATTGCTTCCGCGGGAGGGTGTCCGTTTGCACTCCTAAGGGAGATTGTTTTCATTTTGTGGGAGATCGGAGTGATCCTCACCCAGCATTTGTTTTCAACATTGGTGATTGGAGTCGCTACAGGTCCTACTTGGCTAGTTTGCTAGTTGAGGAAGACAGGAGTTTGATCCGCATTCTTTCGACAGTTGTTGAGGAGTTTTTTGATGTCTTTCCAGAGGAGTTGACAAAGCTACCTCCTTTACTGGAAGTTATTTTTGCCATTAATGTCATTCCCGATATCGTGCCCATCTCTATGGTACCGTACCATATGGCACCGGCAGAGTTGGATGAGTTAAAGGGACAGTTGGATGATTTAAAAGGTAAGGGCTTTATTCGTCCTAATGTTTCATAATGGGGAGCACTGGCTCTTTTTGTGAAGAAGAAAGATGGGTTTTTGAGACTTTGCATCAATTATCACAAACTGAATCATGCTACGATCAAGAACATGTATCATTTGCCTATGATTGATGACTTGTTTGATCAGTTGAAGGGAGCGACACATTTTTCAAAGATTGACTTGAGGTCAGGGTACTATCAGTTGAGGGTTAAGGATTAGGACATATCCAAGACCGCTTTTCGTACATGGTATGGCCATTACAAGTTCCTGGTGATGCCATTTGGTTTGACCAATGCTTTAACAGCTTTTATGGATTTGATGAACTGTGTATTCATTGACTATCTTTATAGATTCGTGGTGGTGTTTGTTGACGACATTCTCATGTACTCATCTTCGAGAGAGGAGTATGAGTATCACTTGAGAACAATTTTGTAGATCCTTAGGGATAATCGGTTGTACGCCAAATACGAGAAGTGCAAGTTTTAGCTACCCGAAGTGAAGTTCTTTGGTCATGTTATATCAGGGGGTGGTGTTTCAGTTGATTCATTTAAGATTGAGTCTGTGATAGATTAGGGGCGTTCAAAAAGTGTGTTCGAGATTCGGAGTTTTCTTGGCCTAGCTGGCTATTACCTGAGATTTTTTAGGGATTTCTCTCGTTTAACGGCACCTATGACTAGACTTACTCGCAAGGGAGTCAAGTTCATATGGAATGAGGCTTGTGATTCTGCTTTTTAGGATTTAAAGGTCAGGTTGACATCAGCTCCAATTTTGAACATACCTGAATATGGTTTAGGTTACGTAGTTTTTTGTGATGCTTCATGAGAAGGTTTGGGTTGCATTCTGATGCAAACGGAATGGGTAGCTACTTATGGGTCTAGATAGTTGAAGACTCACGAGTTGAACTATCCAACACATGATTTAGAGTTGACAGCAGTGATTTTTGCACTAAAAGGGTGGAGACATGACTTGTACGGGGAGAAGTTTGAGGTTTTCTCCAATCACAAGAGTCTCAAGTACCTTTTCTCACATAATGACTTGAACTTGAGACAGCGCAGATGGGTGGAGTTTATGGGGGACTATGACTTTAAGTTGTAGTATCATCTAGGCAAGGTTAACATTATAGCCGATGTATTGAGTAGGAAATCACGGGGTACTCTTATTAGCATTTCTATTCATAGATAGAAGATGTTAGAAGAGCTTGCTGATCTTGGTTTACAGTTATGTGAAAATGTTTCACCTGCTATTTTGTTTAGCCTTGTGGCTTAACCAGCTTTAGTTAGCAGGGTTATTGAGGCACAATAGGAGGATGGGGAGATGAAGTCCATCCGCACCCTGATTTCAGGCGGCGAAAATGTAGAGGGTTAGACCTTGCATTCAGACAGTGGTCTCAGGTAGAGGGGGATGATGTTCATTCCTCTGTCTTGTCGTGAAGTTGTTATTTGGGATTTTCACTATTCCCGACTTGCCATTTATCTTGGTGATACGAAAATGTATCACAATTTGAGATGACAGTTTTGGTGGAAATGTATGAAGCGAGATGTTTCGCAGTTTGTGGCTAAATGCCTTACTTGTCAGCAAGTGAAGGCAGTGCATTAGAGACTGGCGAGTTTGTTGCAACTATTACCAGTGGCAGAGTGGAAGTGGGAGCAAATAACAATGGATTTCGTGACGGGACTTCTGAGATCCTAGGTAGGGAATGACGCCGTTTGAGTCATAGTTGACAGGTTCACTAAGACGGCTCACTTTTTGCCTATGGCAGTGACAGATGACGTAGAGAGACTTAATGGGATGTATGTGAAGTAGATTGTCAGGCTTCACGGGGTTCTGGTATCCATTATTTCAGATAAGGATCCTTGGTTCACATCTCACTTTTGGCAGGGTTTTCAGGAGGCTCTTGACACATGGCTTCATTTTAGCACGACATTTCATCCTCCGACTGATGGTCAGTCGGAGTGTACCATTCAGATATTGGAGGTTATGCTTCCGGCTTGCATTTTGGATTTTCGAGGTAGTTGGGAGGACTACTTGCCTTTGGTTGAGTTCGCTTACAACAATAGTTACCAGGCCAGTATTGGCATGGCACTTTTTGAGGCGTTGTATGACAGACCTTATAGATCACCAGTTTGTTGGACCGAGGTAGGTGATACAGTCACCTTAGGTCCCGAAATTATCATTGAGACTACAGAGAAGATTAAGTTGATTTGACAGCAGTTCGCTACGGCTCAGAGTAGACAGAAGAGTTATACTGATAGGAGGATGAGATCTTTGTCTTTTGAGGTAGGAGACCATGTCTTTCTCAAGATTTCTCCACGCAAGGGGCTTATAAGATTTCAACAGACTGGCAAGTTGTCTCCTAGGTTCATTGGACCGTTTGAGATTTTGGACCGCATTGGTGAGGTTGCTTATCAGGTGGCATTGCCGCCACATTTAGACAGAGTTTACAAATTTTTTCATGTTTCCATATTGAAGAAGTATAAGCCGGACCCATCATATGTTTTGCGGTGGGCATATGTTGTCATTAACGAGGATATGACCTACAAGGAGGGTCCAGTCCAGATTCTTGACACCAAGGAGCAGGTCTTACGGACCAAGATCATTCCATTGGCTAAGGTTTTGTGGATACCCCACGAAGTCGAGGAGGCTACTTGGGAGCTTGAGCAGGAGATTCGTTCTTAGTATCCCAGATCATTCGCGATTTCAGGTATGATTTGATTTTGGGGATGAAATCCTTTTAAGGTGGGAGGTTGTGAAGACCGAGTTTTCTTTTTCCTTTTTCATTTTTATGGCATTCATTTTATTTTAATTATTTGATTTATTCTTTTTTCGCGTTGCCTTAGGGATTTGTTGTGCCCGAGGTAGGCTTCGGTGCTTGGAACTGATTTTTGACACCACGTGTATTGCATTATATTGTCTTTTACAGCCCACGTAAGTCTTAATTTTCTTTAAAAAACATGCTTGTTTATTTTTAATTTCTGGGGGTATGGATGCATAGTTTCTTCAGAAACATTTTGGTTTTTCATAGTGTTTTACATAATTATGTTTTTGAGATATTTTTGCTTAAGGACCATTTTGCAAATATTTATTTAAGATATTTAGAGGAAGGACCTCTTTGCAATTCTTAAAAGGTGTGACAAGTGTCACCTTTTCCATGGATCACATGTTGACTTTTGGGGTGGAACACTTAGAAGCCTAGGATGGTAACAAGTGTAAGGTCTAGATGAAACCTTTTAAGGAGGCCTAGTTTTGTGACAAGTGGAGGGTGGATGTGTGTGTGTGTGTGTGTGTGTGAGGTAGTGTTGGTGTAGTATATTTGACTTCACAAAGCCATTTAGTTAGTGGATTTTCTTATGAAAGTTATCTTCCTCACTTGGCCACCATTGTTGAATCTTGAAACCCTAGCCACCACTTCTCAAATTCAAACCCCTTCCTTTGGGAATTTGGTCTTCCACCTTGAAAACAAAAGTTTTCTCTCTTCCATCTCTAGAACACCTATGTTCAATTTTTCCATTTGGTTTTGTTACCATGGATTCTAGAGGAACAATCGTCTAGTGAGGTAGGGGTTGTCATATATTTATCCCCTTATTGTATCTTATGTTCCTTGTTGTTAATAGACATTATATGCATGTAATATGATGTTCTAGGATTGTATTAGATGTTTATTGATTATATCTAATCTAGAGTATCATTTTTACACAAGTCTTATATGTGATTATACTCTTGTGTTGTTATTTTACATAGTAGAAGTTGGTAATCTTGTATTACGTTGATGTTTTAGTATGATGTTTTAGTATTATAATTTCCATTAATTATATTGTGATATTTGACTATGTTGTTGTCAAGTTAGGGATTTAATGAATTCCATATTAGCATGATTAAAATTCCTATGTTGATTACCTTATAGATGTATTGTTGTAATCACCTTGCGAACGTGACATTGTGTATGCCATTATAGCTTGAGGACTTAGGGCATATCTTGTGTGTAGTTCAAAAATTGGACGTGTGTGGAAGGTGACTACATGCATTGTATAATTATTTGTTAAGTTGTGACTTACTTGATTTTGGAAATACTTAGGGCAAGAAAACATGACATGGCTAGAGTTTGGCTATAGTGCGCACTTAGGTAGTTCCTTATGGGTTAAAAGCCTCAAACTTCTAATTGTCTTGTGTTGTGAGTTCATGAACGGACACCGCTCCCAAATTTTCCACATTATTTGATTTCGCGTTCAATTTACAAGTTGAAATAACCTAGGGTTGTAGCTTGTTGTATCTTATGGAATATTACCATTGTGATTGATTATTTTACCAATTGTGGGTTGCTTTTAAATTGTTTCATTATAACTTAGGATGATTCCTTAGCTCCCCCTTTAAAACTAGACGTTAGGAGGCATAATCAACATGTGTTTGGTTTATATTATATTAAGAAGAACCAATGAAACTTTATGGTATACGCATGCACTTCATCCTACTGAGTAACTCGTTTACTCACCCAGTTGGTTATTGTTTTTCAGGTAAAGAAGTGCTATTTTTAGATGCATATCATCCTTAGTTTGTTGTGGACATACACACTTTTTGGATGCATGCAAAATATTTAGCATGCTCATTCTGATATATCTTTTGTAATTATGGACTTACGAAACATATTTTGGACAATTAACATGTAATGAGGCCGTGAGCCAATGTATTTCATCTCTTTATGTTTATTAGTTTTGCTGGTTTGCTCATATGCTTACACACACTTAAATTTAATGTTGGACCAATGTATAATGGGGAATTGAGGCCTAAGAGGCCTTTTTCATTTTCTGGTGCATATCAGGTTCTCCTGCACATTTTCGAGCTATTTCGGTAGACCGATATTCCATTTCGGATGACCGGTTGCTTTTGGGATTTAAGTGAACAGCAGAAATGCATCTTCCAGTGGCCAAGGGTCCGCGGTCGATCGGTTCTTCATTTCGGACGATCGGAATGTGACCTTCTTTTGGGTTCATTTTGGCCGACCGAATTACCATTTCGGATGATCGAAATGTTGTTGTCCTTGTTGGCCATGTTTTGGTTCGTTGTCTTGGTATGTCGACACCATTTGTATGTTTCTACTTTGCACTGTTGACCTTGTATATGCCATTTAGTGGCGCTCATGGTCTAGTTTGACCTAGATGATGCTTTCTTGTTTGTCATTGGTGTCCGAAGGCACCATTTGACCATTTTGACTTAGCTTCCACATTTGGGACCCGTTAATGGTTCAGTTTTCGTGTTACTTGTTGGCGCACCGGGTTCTTCAGAATTCAGGCCGTCACAAATCTCCTTCAGAAATCGGTACAAGGGCCTCGGGAGCATGATCTTGAACCAGTGGTTGAACTTTTTTTAAGTTCTTCAAAGTTGAAGATGGCTCAAATGGATCTTCGAACAAGGGCCGGCGGGGCTTGATCTCAAACAGTGAGTGAAGGCCTTGGATGAAGAACGGCATAGGTGTGGCATGCTTGTTATTCTTTTTCTTCAAAAACTTTGGATTTTTTTGTTGAGTCAGAGCTTCGATGTTATGTTTGTTTCTATGCGTATGTGTGTGTCTGTCTGTCTTTTCGAAATGTGTAGGGTGGCCTTGTATTTATAGGCCAAAAGTGGGGCGTTTGATTTGAAAACTACCCAATGATTGTGCAAATTTTTCATAAATAAAAGATTTGTTACCTTTTATATGGAAATGAATTCAAATTCAAATTTGAATTAATTTGAATTAAACCGCACTTTTCTTTAAAGGTCTGAACCTTTAGAATTTTGACACGTGGCCATTGTTGGGAACCGTAATCAAGAATGTTTGACTTCTTGACTAATCTGACGTTGATTAGACCATCACAAATTTTAGACATCTACAAATTGCCCCCACTTCAGAACTTGGTGATATGCATGCTTGTCTTGCATGGGAAAGCAAGTTTTGAAATGTTGTACGGCTTGATCATTTTTTTTTTTTTTTTTGACATAGTTAGAGTCTGTGTCCTATATATATATATATATAGGTACATACATATATATAAGGTTGTCATGCCATTATAATGGAAAGTTGAATTTTCCTTGATTAACTTAACAAAATAGGTACACGATTCCTTTTTCTTTCCTTGGTGAGTAAAGATCAATCAATGTTGGTATTTTGACCAATATATATATATATATATATATATATATATATATATATATATATATATATATATATATATTTATCAAGAATATTCTTTCTTTCTTTTCCAATAGTTTCCATCTTTTAAATTATCATGAATAGGAAATCAAATTTTGACTTTCTTGCTAAGCTACTAGGTCTATATATTGCTTACATTGGCTTTAACTTCAAATAACATTCATAACCTCCTCTTCCAAAGTTCCATCACGTGGTATCATCTTCAATAAGCAGGTGCTTACTTCTTCTTTTCTTTTTTGACAACTCATGTTGATACACACCTAACAACTTTATTGCCCCCATCATCATGCATCATATAGTTCACACAAAGCACAAAACGAGGATTTTTAATTTTTAATTTTTTTTTCACTCTGCATATGTAATCTCATATGGCCATGAAAAAATCAACATAAAGATTATCAATTTGATGCTCCTTTTCGTCTTCTTCTGCTATCCTGTATCTTTTTCTCTATGATTGCAAGATATATATATATATATATATATAGTACAGCATTATATTGCCTTCTCAATTTTATTTTATTTATTTATTTTTTAGTTTTTTTGCCACCACATCATTCGTAACCATGGGATTCTCTGATATCGTTCACTTCTTCTTCTATATATATATATATATATATTTTGTCTCTCTGGTATCCATTGTTCCTTTGGAACACATCTTCACTTATCCCTCCGGGACCCATTGTTCCTTTGGAACACATATGCACTTACCGCTCTGTCACTCATTGTTTCATTGGAACTCGTTGTTTCATTTGAATGCATCTTTATTAGTCCCTTTGGATCCATTGTTCTATTGGAATGCATCTTTACTAGTCCTTTGGACCCCTTGTTCCGTTGGACCGCATCTTTATTAGTCCCTTTGGGACCCATTGTTCTGTTGGAATGCATTTTTATTTGTCCATTCGGGACCCATTGTTCCGTTGGAATACATCTTTGCTTGTCTTTATAGGACCTATTATTTCGTTGGAACACATCTTTACTAGTCCTTTGGACCCATTATTCTGTTGGAAGGCATCTTTACTAGTTCCTTTGGGACCCATTGTTCTGTTGGAATTCATTTATATTTGTCTCTTCTGGATCCATTGTTCCGTTAGAACACATCTTTATTTGTCCTTGCAGGACCCATTATTTCGTTGGAATGCATCTTTACTAGTCCTTTGGACCCATTATTCTGTTGGAACACATCTTTACTAGTTCTTTTGGGACCTATTGTTCTGTTGGAATTCATTTTTATTTGTCCCTTTGGGACCCATTGTTCCATTTGAACACATCTTTATTTGTCCTTTTAAGACCCATTGTTCCATTAGAACACATTTTTACTTGTCCCTTTAGACCCATAAGTTTCGCTGGAAACTTTTTTTTATTTTTTGGATAAACAAATGAGCAAGTATTATGATGGCAGGGCCATTTTCATAATTTCAAAACCTCACAAACTATAACCCAAGTTTCAATGGAGAAGGAGTAAGTGACAGTATCGAAATGACCTCCAATGACAAATCATTGTCTCTAAGACGAAATACTACTCTGCATCTTGTTGGTCACCGGGAGAAGGATGTGTTTTCCACGGTGAACTCCTTTAGCAGCAGTCGAAATCACTTATAACCATTAGCAAAAGAAAAATGTTGTAGTGGAAATCAATCGTTACTCAAATCCGTTCTTTGAAGCTAAAAAAAAATGTTGTAATGGAAATCACAAAGTCAAGATCGTCGTCATCAGCCGCCAATCAGTCAGCAAGTCATTGAGAAGCCAACAACAAACTCTGAGAGGTTATAACACTAGCAGAGACAACGTCATTACTAACCGTAGCACGAATCAACCCAGAGAGCAACAACAGATGCAAAGAGGTTTTACCACTAACTCAGACAGCGTTGTCAACACTCGCAGCAAGAACGTCTTCATCAGCCACAGATCAACCAGCAAGCCTTTGCGAGAGCAAGAACAGACTCCAAGAGGTTATACTACCCGCACAGATAGTTGTTGGGGCACAGCGGAAGCAAAAGAAAGAAAGAAAACAACAAGATTCAAACCAAAACACAATACATATACGTGGTTCACCTAAAATCAGGGTTACATTCACGGATGATAAGAGATTTACTATATATGTAGAAATATTACAATAGTAGAGAATTTCAACACAGGACCATGCACACAAACTCTTGACCGAGTTCTCCGTGTACTCCACGAGACTCCCTCTCGCCATTAGTGCTCACTCTACCAAACCTGTAACTCACCCCTACCATCAACGTACTCCCTCATAAGGCTACATCTCTCTCAACTCATAACTCTCAACAATAGCCTAAGTGTCTATTTATAGAGTCACATACCCAATTCCTTTGTGGACAAGGATTACAATTTCTTAGAGCCCAATTCACGTCTTTATAAGAAATTACCATAAAAAATACACTCTAAAATAGAAACTAATAATAATGAAAATTTGAGACATAATTTTTAACAATCTCTACCTTGGCTCAAATTCCATTACGGTAATCATCGCTTCTGGCAATTGAATCTGGACAATTCTCTACGACTTCAATCTTCTCGATCTTATTATAGAACTCAGATTATCCCCACTATACGTTGCTCAATTAATCAAAACCCCAAGGCTCCACCTCGACTATTTAAGCTCCATGCCATGTAACTAAGTCGATTTACTCCACCTACAACTGAAGCCCATTGTAGCACATGTTGAGACTTCTTGTGTTTTCTGGATCTCCTTCACCTTTGGCTCTGATACCAGTTGTTGGGCACAACAGAAGCAAAAGAAAGAAAGAAAACAACAAGATTCAAACCAAAACATAAGATATATACGTGGTTCACCCAAAATCAGGGTTACATCCACAGATGAGAAGAGATTCACTATATATGTAGAAATATTACAATAGTAGAGAATTTAAACATCGGACCATGCACACAAACTCTTAACCGAGTTCTCCGTGTACTCCACGAGATTCCCTCTCGCCATCAGTGTTCACTCTACCAAACCCGTAACTCACCCCTACCATCAACGTACTCCCTCATGAGGCTACATCCCTCTTAACTCATAATTCTCAACAATAGCCTAAGTGTCTATTTATAAAGTCACATACCCAATTCCTTTGTGGACAAAGATTACAATTTTTTAGAGCCCAATTCATGTCTTTATAAGAAATTACCATAAAAAATACACTCTAAAATAGAAACTAATAATAATGGAAATTTGAGACATAATTCCTAACAATCTCTACCTTGGCTCAAATTCCATTATGGTAATCATCGCTTCTGGCAATTGAATCTGGACAATTCTCTACGACTTCAATCTTCTTGATCTTAGCAGATGGTTTGATGAAGCTGAACTCGAGTAAGAGTGGGGTGTACCAAATAGATGGTTCTCGGATCACCTTTTATATCCCCATTTGGTGTCCTGGACAACCCAATGATACATAGAGAGCACGATGGTATCTTTCACACGGCCAAATGCAACCACTCAAACACAAATTTTTATAACGAATACATGGGTGAAGTGAAAATGATGAAGGCTATTCAATTTGGATGAAGATCTCAAGTTGAAGCTCCACCAAAATCCAACTGTGCATACAATTATGTTTCTGCACTAGTCTCGAAGGCATGTGAGTTGAATATCCCGACTTAGTGTACAAATTCGCTTGTGCACCAGTCCCGAAGACGTGATTTGAAGATCCCGACTTATTGTACAAGTTCGCTTGTGCACCAGTCCCGAAGGTGTGATTTGAAGATTTTGACTGTGTACAAGTGTGCTTGTGTACCAGTCTTGGCAGTGTAATTTGAAGATCCCGACTGTGTGTACAAGTTTGCTTGTGCACCAGATGCCATAACTTGACCCATTTTTAACCTACAACTTTTTAAATATTAGAATATAAACCCTACCATATCCCAAAAGTATCCAAGGCATATCCCTGTGTATCTTAGTCGTATCCCAGCCGTATCTGAAAATTAAAATTTTATTTAAAAAAATCGGATACTTTACGGAGTATCGGACAAGTGTCCGGGCGTATCCGAGGAGTATCGGGACTTGACACGTGTCCGATACCACCATGGTGCCGCCGGGAAAGTATCCTTGCTTCCTAGATTGGTACAAATAGTTTGCAAATTTTTATTATTTATTTATATTTATTTTCCAAAAATTCAACCAAACCTGCACACATTTATAACATTGCTGTAGCCAGACTTGAATGCTGAATCTCTCTATAAGGTTTGTAAAAATTAGTTTTGTTATATTTTTCAACTTAAACGGTGAAGAAAATAACTATTTGCAGTTTATTTTCAATATTAGATCACTTTGATCAATATGATTCCTAACTTGGACCTTATGATATAGACATAAAAAATAAAGAAGAAAAAATTACAGCAAGAAAGAATTCACTGGCTGACACTGTTGCTTTGTTTTTAGGGTAGGATCATGTGATTAAGTATTTATCCGAAATAAATAAATAAAAACATAAATAATAGTAAATTTTGAGAGTAAAGTAGAGTACTCTTGATAGCATCATCGGTTTAGGTTGCGTAAAAGTTAATTCATTAATACAGAATTATTGAGGATTTCTTATGCTTAGCTTGTCCCAAATACTAATAAATTAGAATATATTTCTTGATCACGCTTAACAAGCTAGCTGGATTCTTCTAATAGCTATAACTTTTTTATAAGAAATTATTGTTGTGAATAATTGCAATTTCATTGACATCTACCTAATTTAATACATTTGCTTTGCTGTCATGGTATTAGAAGTGTAAATTGCATGAACATAATTATATTACTAGGGTAGAGCCAAAAAAATTAAAATTCACGTTTAATTTATTAGGAAGCACAAAAAATATTTTTTAAAGAAACTAGTGCTTGTATATATAAAAAAAATATTTTTTAAAGAAACTAGTGCATGTATATTATATGCTATTAATTTCATTTAGTCCACGCCAATTATTTCAAAGTCATATAAGTTGTACTACTGCACAAATTATCAATATTTTCAACTTAACCGAATACGGTTAGGTCATTGGTATGTTGATACCATCATAATTTTTATCCTTAGTTAGTGTTCACACACACATGCATCTAAGGCTTGAACCCTTGACCTTTATTTGGAAAGTAATAACCTAATAACGCTAGGCCATTTGCCCGTTAGTACCATAATTACTGAATTATACTTCAACAATTTTAACCACTATAATATTATTTTCAGAAACACTAATTTTTTTTTTTCTTAATTCAAACACTGAATTCAAGTCTTGTAATTAAAATTAAAATAAATTTAATAAAAATTTTGAATAAATTTTTCTCTAAAGCGTGAATTGATACTTTTAGACTTTGCATAAGAATCTCGTAGTGAGACAATTGTGATGTTTTCACTTAGAAATTCAAACTTTTACAAGATTTTGGTGCTGGTAAAACTGCAGAGTCTTTGCTAGTGGTGGTTATTCAATATCTGCTTTATTTTATATGCAAATGTACTTTTGAAGGCAAAACCAACCTTTTCAAAGATTTGAATAGTCAACTTGACCATATTAATTGCCTTGCAAATTACTACGTATATTTAGCCCATTGAATTTGAACTGTAGATATATTTTTCAAACTTAGTTCACCCTCCTTTTTTTCTTTCTAAAGAGAAGACAAGCCACCAAATTAGTAGCTTAAAAAAATCAAATCAAACCTTTCTTTCTCTTATGAAACAATCATATTCCACTGGATATATATACCTCACATCCCACCCCCCATATAAAATGCCACAAGATCTCTGAGCTTCGTTCATCTCCTCTCCTGTTTTTATAGTTCACATTAATTAGCTTCCTCTTCTAATGGCACAGGTACAGTTTTAACAATTTACAGGTCATTTGAAGTTGCTATTACTTTCATGAAGTGATATAAGAATATATATATATATATATATATATATATATATATATATATATATATATATAATTCATAATTCTTGTCTTTTATTTTTGTTTGGAATTTATTAGCAGAAGGTGGTGCTGAAGGTCATGACCATGACTGATGAAAAGACAAAGCAGAAAGCTTTTGAAGCTGCAGCTGATATTTATGGTATAGTATTCAACAAACATATTCAGTTTGCATACTCTTTTTGTTTTTTTGTTATTTTTCTTTTTCTTTTTTGGATTACATAAATTCCTCTGTGTAATCTTCAAAAATATTCATATCTTAAGCAATACCTTCAATAGTTTCAATTTAATTATACACCATAGGTCAAATGATAATTTGATTATTATTCTTTATATATATATATATTGATTAACAGGAGTAGATTCAATTGCTGCTGATCTGAAGGAGCAGAAGCTGACAGTGATAGGAGAGATGGACACAGTAGCAGTGGTGAAAAGATTAAAGAAAGTTGGAAAGGTTGATATAATTTCAGTTGGACCAGCCAAAGAAGAAAAGAAAGAAGAGAAAAAAGAAGAAAAGAAAGAGGAAAAGAAATAAACAACAAATTCCAATTGCCACTAGTGAGGTTAATTTTTCTATATTATGTATATGCAATGTAATATGTATATTGGTTGAGCATGTACCTTTGATATACTAAAAGAAAAGCTCATACCCAAACATAACTTTAATGTTGCATCTTTAAGAAAATTTACTGGGGATATTTTTGAACAAATTTCGGGTATTTTATTATTTTCTTTCTTTTGATTCATTTACGTTACTGGAAATTTTTCTTGATTTTTCATCCACCATAGTAGTGTAAGTATTAAAAGGATATTTAGATCTTTTAAGCATGTAAATAATGCCAATACTTACATTTGGGTGTATCGAATGGGGCTTTGGAATCAGAATTGAAAAAAAAAAAAAAATTCGATTCCAAACATGCCTTAGTTTTGTTTTTGCGAAATAAACAGAAGAGAGAAAATTTGCTCTCATGATTTTCCTCTTTTATTTGGTAATGAGTCATCATCCAATAATTAAATTATCAATTAAGTTCAAAACAAATGAGAAAGGTATTAAATAAAAGCAAACTCAATGCATAATTCTTCAATGGTTCAGATTGCTTGAATGTGGCTCAAGATAAAGCATGACATCACTTCATGCGCAGCTGAGTTAGATATATTTCTTATATATTATTCTATTGTTGTTTGTTGAACTCATGCATGAATGAGTATAGTGTTGGGAAACGTGCAAGTTTTAAAAACTTTTCGAGGGATTTTGATTCATAGATCTTGATTCATCACATAGAGACAAGTTTTATACAAAAATAAAATATGATGTATCATTCAATTGATAGATTGAATACTTATATCAAAGGTCTGAGTAAACCTTTAAATCTTTCCTTTAAAGTGAATGTTCTCACTTATTGTAGATCCCTTAGCAAGATGCCTTCTCCTTAGATCTCCATCTTCTTGGTAATTGTTTTACCTTTAGGAATCACTTATAAGCCTCCATGAATGACCTTGGAAAACTAGGCTTGTGGGAGCCTCCATTAGATGAGAACATAAACCCTAATTTTCTAGAGAGAGAAAATATATTCATTTTTCCTTCTTCCAAAAATCACCTCCAAAATATACATAAACCCATGTATATATAGGCAACATAAAAATAAAAAAGGAAATAATAAATCATTCTCCATCTCTAATTCACATATCTCAAATCTAATAGGATTCCAATATCAAATTGGGCTATGAGTGAGAATCCTTTGGGCTTATTATTTTATTGGCTAAAATGAATTAATAATTGGCCCGATCCATGGACCCAATTCAATTAATTTATAAATTAATTTCTACTCCACTAAAAGAAATTAATTGAACTCCAATTAAATAATAAATAACCTCTAAGTCAATGTTGCACTTTGACCCCTCTATGCGTAATTGGTTATCGGATAAATAAAGCCATCAATCCGACTACTTAATTAATATATATTTATTTTGGTACTTTTGATTATTTCTGACTCGATCACAATAAAAACATTTGTTTGACAAAAATAATAATTTAAATAAATAAATATATAATAAATTATTTTGTCTAAAAACACACGAAGGCCTTCGAATTTACTTTGTGATCAACCATAATCAATACAAAATAAATACAAGTAGTAATGATGCAAATATTGAAAATATAACCCTCTAACTATTAATTACATAACTACCCAAAGTGTCAGTCTAAGGATCCCGAAGTATCCGTCGAACAAATCAAAGTAATTATTAATTAATAAAAGAGTCTATACCTTTCTCATGCTTAAGAGTCAAATGCCATGACAATGATAGGGAGTAATTGCATACGACGGCTCTCGCAATATATCTCAACCTAACGCGGATCCAGTTCAAGTCTTAATTAATTATGAGTCCATCCATAATTACCGACTATGAATAATTTATGATTACTATTTATATTCATGTATTGATCGCCATCACATACATATATAAATATCTCTTGTAATCAAGTGGACACTATCAATTTTATAATGAATCGAAACATAATACATTGAATTCACTAATTGTATCAAGCATAAATATTTTAGAAACGTCAGGAATATATGTCACTATGATCCAAATAAGAATTTGCTATGCTAGGGCATATAAATCCCAACAGCTCCCACTTGACCTTATAGCCAATTCAAATTGCATCTAACTCCAATGTTATCCAGATGACGATCAAAACTATTGATCGATAACACATCTGTTAATGGATCAACAAAGTTGTGTTCCAATACAATGTTCTAGTCATGAGCATATTTTCTTACCGGACAATATCATGTAGGACATGATACTTTCCTCTCAGTGTACCTTGTTCCTCTATGGAACCTTGGGTCATTGGTTTGGACTACTTCTGCACTATTGTCGCAATATAGCTCGATAGGCAGGCTAGTATGCTCCACAACCTCTAAATCAGTGAGATCAAACCAAAAGGCTTCCTTTGCCGCCTTTAAGGCTGCAATGTACTCCACCTGCAGGTTTGAGTCAGCAGTTGAAATCTGCTTAACAATCTACTAACTGATTTCCCTTCCATTGAGTGAACATACACTAAGTCATGAACCTCATAGTATCTACTTTTGATTAAAAATTAGAACTAGCATACCTGACTAGGACTATATCATCACATCCATAAATGAGTATGAGATCATTGGTTCTCCTAAAGTACTTAATGATATTTTTCACAACAGACCAATTATCAAGTCCAAGATTGGACTGATATCTTCTGACTATTCCTATAATTTAGCAGATATCCTGTTTGGTATAGACCATAGCATATATGAGACTCCCATATGCCAAAACATATAGTTTCAGTCTCATTTGTTCAATCTCCTCTGCTAGTCTTCGAAAACTACTTACTAGAGAGAGCAACCCATATCAATAAAGCAAGAACTCATTCTTTGAGTTATGCATACCAAACCTGGTTTAAACTTTATCAATGTAGAATTATTAAGATAACCCTATTTTCCTTTTAACCCGATCTTGCAAAAGCTTAATCCTAGGAATATAGCTTACACCTTGAAAATCCACCATTTCAAATTAATTAAACAACTACCTCTTTACTGATGACAAAGCTTCCACGTCATTATAAATGAGTAGGATGTCAACAATATATATAGAATTACAAAAAATAATGACATTCCCTTGTACACTTATGATTTATTCACTAAGAAATCTTCTGGTATCCTTTTGTAGATTAACTTGCCTTCCATAGGTATCACCCTACTAGAAAGTTCTACAAGATCCCAGATTTTATTAAAATACATAGATTCCAACTCTGATTTCATAGCAACTCGCCAAAACGATCTGTATCCATATCGGTTCACGCTTCCGTGTAGCTTACTGGGACCAACTCATGTTTAACAGGGATGTCCATAAAGGTGTCATCTAAAAACATGATTATGTCAGATTGGATTTTAATCCTCCCACTACAACAATGTACCGATACAGGAATCTGTGTACTAGATGATGCTGACGCATCAATAGGGAATTCATATATTATTCTCAATCTCTATAATAAGTGTGTTCACATGTGGTACATCTGGTACTCATACCATATTCTCTAACATTATGCTACTAGGTATGTGATTCATAATATGATCCTCCTATAGATAAACAGTGAGTGAAACAATCAACTTTTACCATTGAGATCATAAAATAATCCATCCAAGTGCCTTTAGAGTAGCTATCAAATCTATCATACATATGATCTGTTTTCAACTTATTTGTCCATATCAAGCGCACATGTGCAAGACTACCCTATATGTGCATGTGATTCAAACTAAGATTTAGTCAAAAACACAGCTTAAAAGATATCCTTGAGATAGACTAAGATGGAATGCAGTTCATAATACGCATCGATATCATTAACGCTAAACTCTTAAATGAAAGAGATAATGTGGCATAACTGATTATAGATGTAACCATGTTAAGCGGAATTCTGTTATTCCTTCTTGACACCTAAATCCATTTAGCGTCAATTGCGGAAAAACTGGTACACAACACCCTCATTGACCATATAGTCTTTGCACTATCCCAAGAAATACTCATATCCACGATTAGATCGAAGTGTTTTGATAAGTTTACCTAATATGTGTTCCACATTAGTCTCGACACATTCGGAATATACCAAAAGTTTAAGACTTGTGTCGCCTTAGGTAAATTTATCCAAAACGTAAGTAATCTTGCTTGGATGTTCATAAGACCACACATATTAGTGTATACCGACTCCAATTGTTCTTTATGTCTATTTCATTTGGCTGATTAAGCTCTTAGAGTTATCTATCCTTCAAAACAGGATTCACAAGTTTGGTTTAGGCTCCTCTGCCTCACTAGATAATAAACCTTTTTTGACCAATCTTTGAATCTCATTTTGACTGATTACAACCCAAAAATAGACACTAAAAATACAATGAGTCAGGAATAACAAATTTTCTCTTAACATTCAATCTAGAAGATGCAACATTAGTTTCTACATCCTGCAAATATTAAAAACTTGTGGCTATAGTATATTGACCATCTTTCAATGCACCAGAAGCAATCGCACATCTAATCAATTTTATAAAACCAGTTTTACAAAATAACAACATAGTTTTTATAAACCAAAAGTGAAACAAGAATTAGATTGCGTCTAACATTTGTGCATAAAGATAGTTCTCTAATACTAATATCCTCATACTCTTTAATTTCAGATGTAATACTCCCACTGACTTAGTTACAACCTTGGCATCAGGTCAAAAGACAAATATATATTCATATCATCGAGGCTTCTGGATTCCTGAAATCCTTGCAATGAATTGCAAACATGTTTAGTAGCTCCAGAATCTATCCATCAGGAATTAATAGATACAACCACTTAACATGGCTCAATGATTAAATATACATTTTCCTATGCCACGTCATTGCTTAGATAGTTCGTCCTTTAGTGTCTTAGTTTGCGGCAAAAGAAACAGTTTCCTTCGCCCTCAACATACACTGCCTTATTCCCTTTAACCTTTTGGATACCAATGTTTTGTGCTAGCCTAGTCTTATTACCATCCTTTTTCTTTGCTTTGCCCTTCCACTTGGGCCTAGAAAAAGATGGTATAGACTAGGTTAGATTAATAGGAACGCCTATACTTTTGATTATTCCTTCATCTGTTACCAATTCTATAAGAATATCAGCGAGTGTGAACTCAAACTGATTTTAGTTTACTCTGAAAGAGCCAAACGAGTTTGGTAACAAGGCAATAATCATGTCAACTTGAAACTTACCATTCAAGTCAGCCCTATTGACCTCCAGTTCAATTTTTAAATAATAAACAATCATTTTCAAAATACGATCTCTTACTGGAGTTCCTTAGACTATCTCAATGGTAATCAAGTCTGACACAGTACTAAGACATAAACTCTTTCTAATCTCACCAAAACATCTCATTGATTTTTAACATGATGCTTGAAGAAAATAAAATAATACAAATGTTAGCTTTTGAGCGTATTCGAGATAAACTCTAGAATATTGCATCAAGTCCTATCATTTGCCTTATTTCACTTATTAAAAGCATCAATGTTCTCTTAGGTATCTTAAAGTAAAAGGATTAGGTTTAGGAGTAGTAAATATATTTTGTACCACTATGTTGTGAATAAAATATCTAAGTTCTTTTTTCAGTCAATATAAATGAGGTCTAATTACATTAAATATGATAGCAAGCGGATCAAATGGATTAGACATAAATAATCTGAATATAAATGCAATCATACAATATGCAAGGTGAATTATTAATACTATCATGCATATTTAAAATTAAAATGAGTTTGTCAACCACATAATATGATAAATCTCAATAAAATAAAATATTATTATCATTATTGGTGAACAATCCCTTTTAATTAATGCGGGTCCCTCAACTCTGTAGCATAATAAAATACACAATCAATACGTCAATAACTTGTCCTGATGGAGGAGTTCATTATTACTATTGTTGGGATTCATTTGCTATTAGGTGAGCACTTCCATTAAAATAATAATATGTGGGTCCCTTAACCACTGCATGAAAAATCGGATTACCAATACGCCAATAACTTATTCGGTTGGCGAAATTCATTATTACTATTGGTGAGCAAATCCCATCATCTCCATATCTCTTAAGACAATGCCTTGTCTATCTATAAGAAATGATTCCCGATTTTGTTTAGCCTTTCTAAAATCACCTAGTGTAGACCACTCCGTTGGGGAGTTAACATTATTGATTTTAGATTGAGTGTATAACGTTATTAAAGCTCTAATGGAAAATAAAATATTAAATATCTTGTCATTATAATCTAGACTCTTTAAATCATGCGTATGGCCTTATTTTTAAAGATCTAATTACAATGAACATTTAATATTTTTATTTTCATGAGACAACCATTCTTGTAATATTAAGACTCTTCAAATCATGCGTGGGTCCTTATTTTTGAAGATCTAATTACAATGGTTACAATAACTAAGGCCATGGGGTAAT
The DNA here is from genome assembly GCF_030987335.1 of Cornus florida. Lineage (NCBI taxonomy): Eukaryota > Viridiplantae > Streptophyta > Magnoliopsida > Cornales > Cornaceae > Cornus > Cornus florida. The sequence continues at coordinate 28,988,282 of NW_026775571.1, read as the reverse complement.
ATATAAAAATCCCCGCTCCCACTCAATTTTTAATTATTTAAAACTAGGGTTTTCAATTTATTCAAATACATGATATGATGCATGCAAAACGCCTTGATTTTAATCCAATTAAATTTATAAAATATCTGGACTTTTAAATGATTCACTAATATTTAATTTGAGGCGCACTTTAAAAATAATTTACAAAAATAATTTTTCGTTTCCCAATAAGTGCCCTCTAATTAATTAGTAATCAAAACCAATTAATTTTCATAATTTAATTAATATAAATCAAGTCATTTAATTAAATATCATGGATCCAATGCATGAATGATAATTAATTAACAATTATCTATTCCATACATTTCATACATCACATAAATAAATAAATGACAGACAAGAGCAAATATAATGGCCAATGGAATCAGCTTTTAACATTTAACTGCTCTAAATCTTGTTGTACAGGCGTCCACCAACGGCTTCTAAACACCTGTAGGGAGTTGGTACGCACTTAGAGAAGCAAAACAGTGCATTGGACGCGCCTGGAGAGTGAGCAGAACATCCCCACGTGCTGGCACGCGCTAGGGGAGTGTGCAAGGAGTACCCACGCATTGACACGCGCTAGGGAGGTCAGCAGGCGCATGGCACGTGCCTGCACACGCGTCTGGAAGTGGCCAGCGCGTTCCACGCGCTAGCACGCACCTGATGTCGCCGTAATGCCTGGCGTGTGCAATACACTCGCTCCTGGATTTGGAGCGCCTTAAGTCCTTCATGTAACTGCGCTGCACCGAATTAAATCTTCAATGCAATTATGATCCAACAGCCGCTGATCCGGTTGCACCATATAATGGTGTACCGAGAAGCACTAAATTATTAGTCCATCCTTCTGGCGGCGGCAATATTCTGGTGCCGGAAAAACGCCGATAAATTACAGAAAATAATAAAAAAATTCCCATAAAATTAAATTTGGCCTTAAAAAATTCCAGAAAAATTCTAAAAATTCCCAGAAAATTTCTTAAGCCTAATTTAACCCTCTTAGACCTTCTTGAAGCTTCATAGCATCCTTTGATGAAGATTACATGGCTTTAAATAAACTTACAATTGGAAATACAATGGGAAAAAATTAATTTACATCATTGAACTTTCGAACGGCTAAATCAAAACCTTAATTACATTCACCCAAAGATAAAATTACATTCAATAAACCTATAAGCTTCATCCATGGCCAAACACATATCATCATCCATTCACAATTATACATACATCATCATGTATCAATATATATCAATATATTAATTCATACATCAACATACATCAATAAATAAATAAATGCATATCAAAATTGGATCCATGAATGATGAATTTTGATAAAAACATGATCTCTAGTAATGAATCAAACCATGCTCTGATACCACTGTTGGGAAACGTGCAAGTTTTAAAAACTTTTCGAGGAATTTTGATTCATAGATCTTGATTCATCACATAGAGACAAGTTTTATGCAAAAATAAAATGTGATGTATCATTCAATTGATAGATTGAATACTTACATCAAAGGTCTGAGTAAACCTTTAAATCTTTCCTCTAAAGTGAATGTTCTCACTTATTGTAGATCCCTTAGCAAGATGCCTTCTCCTTAGATCTCCATCTTCTTGGTAATTGTTTTGCCTTTAGGAATCACTCATAAGCCTCCATGAATGACCTTGGAAAACTAGGCTTGTGGGAGCCTCCATTAGATGAGAACATAAACCCTAATTTTCTAGAGAGAGAAAATATATTCATTTTTCCTTCTTCCAAAAATCACTTCCAAAATATACATAGACCGATGTATATATAGGCAACATAAAAATCAGAAAAGGAAATAATAAATCATTCTCCATCTCTAATTCACATATCTCAAATCTAATAGGATTCCAATATCAAGTTGGGCTATGAGTGAGAATCCTTTGGGCTTATTATTTTATTGGCTACAATGAAATAATAATTGGCCCGATCCATGAACCCAATTCAATTAATTCATAAATTAATTTCTACTCCACTAAAAGAAATTAATTGAACTCCAATTAAATAATAAATAACCTCTAAGTCAATGTTGCACTTTGACCCCTCTATGCACAATTAGTTATCGGATAAATAAAGCCATCAATCCGACTACTTAATTAATATATATTTATTTTGGTACCTTTGATTATTTCTTACTCGATCACAATAAAAACATTTGTTTGACAAAAATAATAATTTAAATAAATAAATATATAATAAATTATTTTGTCTAAAAACACACGAAGGCCTTCGAATTTACTTTGTGATTAACCATAATCAATACAAAATACATATAAGTAGCAATGATGCAAATATTGAAAATATAACCCTTTAACTATTAATTACATAACTACCCAAAGTGTCAGTCTAAGGATCCCAAAGTATCCGCCGAACAAATCAAAGTAATTATTAATTAATAAAAGAGTCTATACTTTTCTCATGCTTAAGAGTCAAATGCCATGACAATGATAGGGAGCAATTGCATACGACGGCTCTCGCAATATATCTCAACCTAACGCGGATCCAGTTCAAGTCTTAATTAATTATGAGTCCATCCATAATTACCGACTATGAACAATTTATAATTACTATTTATATTCATGTATTGATCGCCATCACATACATATATAAATATCTTTTGTAATCAAGTGCACACTATCAATTCTATAATGAATCGAAACATAATACATTGAATTCACTAATTGTGTCAAGCATAAATATTTCAGAAACGTCAGGAACATATGTCACTATGATCCAAATAGGAATTTGCTATGCCAGGGCATATAAATCCCAACATATAGATTACTGTGTATTATTTCTTTGGTCAATCTGTGCATAAATGTGACTTTAAGTGTGCTCTTCTTTTTATTTATTTCTTTGTTTAAAATTGTGCTACTAACCTATGTTCACACACAGCTTGTTTCAGATATTTGAAGAGACAACCACCATGACTTCTAATTCTTGCTCTGCTTCTTCTTATGTCTCTATGCTGGTTGCCTAAGATCACATAGCTAAATCTTGTGTCTATCTGCATAGAAATTTATTGTGCACAAATCAAACTTTACCCAGGTTTTGCAATTAGAAAAAAAATTGAAAACAAAAATAACCCTCATCTCAAAAGGAGCATTGTAACAAATAAGACAGTCAAAATGGTCTTATCTCTCGACTTGGTAGTAACTCTGGAATCTCTTGAAATACGTCTAAAAATTTCTGTACGATTGGTATAATATCCAGTGCTACAGTTATCTCTTCTTTAATATACAATAAATGAGCACTAGATCCCCCTTTAGAACGTGGCCTATCAATGACATACATATCCTGACTCGGTTTAGCAAACACAATAGACTTGTCATAACAATTAACCTGGGCATGACAGTGAAATAATCAATCCATCCCAAGTATCACATCATAAGAATGCATGTTCAAGACCAATAGATTGGCTAGAAATCTAAGTCTACCAATATCTAGTGTCACAAGCCTATCACTCTCATGCAAAATAAAAGTAGCACCTATAGGTGTAGCAGTGCTATGGGGTCGATCACATAACTGTGTAGTTGATGAGCGCTGAAAAGTGCGTATTTAAAGCCCTTAAGCTTAGGTATTCTAGTACCTTTATCTATCTTACTTTACCATTTTGTATTGATTTCATATTATTTCCATTTTCAGGCACTTATCCCTAAAATAAGCTAACTCAGTCAAATAAGAACAAAAAGGAAGCAATTCTGAGATGAATCAAAGAAAGGAGCAAAGTAGAGCAAAAGGAAGTAAAGGGTGAAATTCAGCATCTTCGATCGATCTCAAGAAAAGTTCGATCGATCCAACTTCTATCGATCTCAGCACTTCAAGATAGATCCAGGCCATGATGTCATTTTCAGAGATCTCAAAAGTTCGATCGATCCAACTTCCTTCTCTGATCGATCGAACATTCTTGTCCTTATCCAAATGATTGATCTTATCCAGATGTACCACCCTACCAACCGCTTTTGTCATTTTCCTAAAAATATCTCTGAAATATCTTAGATTTGTCTTTACCCAAAAAGTGCCGCAAGTTGGATCGATCTAGCCTTAGTTCGATAGATCTCAGCCATGTTCGATTGATCCAAGGTCAATGTTTGATCGATCAAACTTCCTCCAGTGCGAAAAAGTTAAATTTCCAGCTCACAAAAGTTGTTCTTTATCCAATCATTGGTGAATATTTGATGTACAACCCCAGCTAATTTTGGGTGTCATTTAACCTACCTATATAAGGATAAGGATTACTTTTTGCATCAAGAGATACATTAGAATAGAATATCATATCATTCATCTAGAGAAATTCTTAGTGAGGAAGTAAAGGAAGAGGAGGCTAGAGACACCTTTGGAGGTTCTTCATCAACCAAGGAGCATATTTCTTCCATGGAGCTTGCCCTTGAGGGTTAAAGGAGCTCTACCATGAGTGGCTAGACATCCTTTTGGGGCTAGAGTTAGCCCTAAACATGCTTTCTACATCTTAATTTTGTGTATTATTGAGGGATTTGTGTTGTAATATATGTTTTGACATTTTGATATATATAGATCTTGTTTATTCAATGATTTATATGGTTTAATGCTTCCAATTGATCATTTCATTCTATCTATATGTCTATGTATGTTAGAATTGATGTTCATGTGTTTGTCTCTAGATTTTGTGTTATTGATTTATGTCTATGTATATTGATGGATCTAGAGATTGTCAAAACATAAGTGCTTAATGGAATGCTCTTGTCATTTGCTTGATGGTTCATACTTATTTCTTGATGGATTGTGCATTTCCCTTAGTTTAATTAATTTAATTTCATACTAGTAACTTAATTGTAGTGTAGTTGTAGTGTAGTTATTAGATGGGAGGACAATCCATGCTTGTTGTTTGATGTTCTATGCTTTTGAATGCAAGTAGTATATGTCTCTAACCTTGTGGTATGTTTGGATTGTGAGCTTAATGAGAGGATTAATGGCTTACTTTGATATATTGTGCTTTTCACCATGTTGCTTAAACAATATATACTTAATTGGTCATCCTTGCTAATTGAATCAACCAAACACACACACACAAATGTTGCAACACATGTTTCCCTCATTAATCACTTGTTAAGGGTGTAGAAAAGCTATGTTTAATGGTGATCTCTAAACTCCAAGATCTCTCTCTTACTTACTCTCTATTGCATTCTATTGTTTTTACTTTGAGTTTAAATTGTTCTCTAGATTAAACCAACCAACCAACCCTTGTTTGATCACTTGACCTACTAGCCCTAATCTTGGTTTCACAACAAAATATGACATCAATCCCTTGGGACGATCCCTACTCACTCTTGCTACGTTAGTAGTAGTGGTGGTAGTGGTTTTTATAAATTTAAATTTGACCTAAAAGGCTTTTCTTGAACCGCACATTCACTACATCAATTTGGCATTCACAAGCGGCTAGTCGACCAAATTTTGGTGCCGTTACCGGGGATTGATTGATTGGCAACGTCGTATTTATGAAGTCAATTAGGAATTAGTACTCTTTTGATCGTGTCTTTACTTTATTTTTATTTTTTATTTTCATTTTGGTTACTTATTGTGTTGGTTCTTGTTTGACTAGGACCATTGAGCTTAGAAGGTAAGCAAAGGGACTACCAAGCAAAGAGCTAAGCAAAGCAAGGAAAAAGCTAAATATCTAAAACATTTGCTAAGCTAAAACCTGAAAATTTGGAGTTGAAGTGCTAAAGGACCTTTGTGAGCTTTTTCTTACTCAAACCCTTAGTTAAATCGTCGACCTGCGTGGAGGCTTGTATTTCAATTCTTAGATAAATCATGAGCCCGCGTGGAGGCATTTTATTGTTCTTTGCATATTGTTGATAGTATTGGATCATTGACATGTGGAGGAAGTTTGTTGTTGATTGAAGAGTTTATCAATTGCTGGTTACTTATTGTGTCTTGAGTATGCATGCATGGTCGTAGATTATTAAATCATACTCTTGTCCCTTTTAATTTGAATTTAGAATCCATTGTTCGTACACCTAGGGGAAGGGGTAATTTTAATCATTCTACTTCTACAATGGAAGTAAACAATGAGGATCATGTGGAGGACCTTGGTCACATAGACCAACAAGGTAACCTCCATCCCAATGTGCATTATGAAAACATGCAAGTACCATTAGGCACACCAAGGGCATTCATTCATCAACCACAACAACAAGGCCAAGTTCCATTGGGAATGCCAAGGCCAATGTATGTTCCACAACCTCCCATCATTCAAGGAAATCAAAATCAAGGTGCCCATGTTGCACCTCCAATTGCTAATCCACCTCTTGCTTTAAGAGATCACTATGTGCCTAATGAATACAATGCACCCACATGCAATCAATTGCCTCCATTTAGAGCACTTCACTATGAAATCAAACCAGAAACCATTCAAATGCTCCCTAATTATCATGAACTTCCAAGTGAAGAACCTTATAAGCATTTGGATGAGTTTCTTAAAGTATGTTCTACCGTGAAATATACGGACATGCCGGAAGAAGTCTTAAGGCTTAAACTTTTCCCATTCACCCTTAAAGACAAGGCAAAATATTGGTTTAACAATCTTAGGCCTTAATCAATCCATTCTTGGGCAGAAATGAGACAAGAGTTCTTGAAGAAGTACTATCCGGTTTCTAAGACCAATGCCATGAGAACCACAATTCGAGAATTTTCACATGGGGATGGGGAAACATTTTATGAGGCATGGGAACGCTTTAATGAATTGCTTAGGAAGTGTCCACATCATGACATGCCCAAATGGCAATTAGTTCAATATTTCTTTGAGAGTTTATCGGACAATTATAAGGGCATGGTTGATGCTTCCATGGGTGGCTCATACATTGATAGGCATGAAGATGACGTGTGGCGTCTTTATGAGAGCATGAGTGAAAATTCTTTGCATTGTACTTTATCTTCGAAGAATGGTAGAAATTCTAGTAGTAGGAAGAGTGTTGGCTTACATCAAGTCGACCACTCCAATGAAATTGCCGCAGAAATGAAATCATTATCTCAAAGGTTTGATCAATTCTTGATTAACCAAAACTCGGTGAACGAAGTATCTTCCTTCCCTAACCATTCTCATCATGCATCTAATGAGACATGTATGACTTGCTCAAGTGTTTTACATTCTACTTCCAATTGTCCCCATGGACATGTGTAAAGTGAGCATCATGAATAAGCAAATGCTGTTTTTACTAATCAAGGGAACAATCCTTATGGCAATCACTACAATCCTAGTTGGAGGAATCACCTGAATTTCTCTTGGAAAAACCAAGGGGAGGGATCAAACCCTTCCCAAGGCGGTTTTTAAGGGAAATACATTCCACCTCCACTACAAGGCCAAGGATCCCAAGGTTATAGACCATATCAATCACAAGGGAACCAATTTTCTAGTTCTCATTTTCCCAACCAATCATATTCCCAAGGAAATGCTAGAAGTCCCGTATTTGAAGAAAAAGTTTTGAATGCTTTGGGCACTCTTGAGGCCAATACCCAATTGTTACATTCTCATTCTCAATCCATTGCAAAGTTAGAAACCCAAGTAGGGCAAATAACTAGTACTTTAAATGCAAGAGAGAATGGAAAAATGCCTATGAATGCCCCACCAAAGCAACAATGTGTTGTGGAAACCCATTCCTCATCGGAAGGGCACACAATAGAGCATGTCAATGCGGTGACTACCTTGAGAAGTGGTAGGATTGTAGACAACCAAGTGAGTATGTCCAATGAAGAGAGTGAACCAGTGCAACCAAAAGTTGACACCCGTCCCGTTTTATATCATATTCCTCCTTCATTGCATGTGCATGACCATACAAATGAGAACATGTTGAAAAGTGATTTGACAAGTGATTTTGAAAAGAAAGATTTGAAAAATGATTTCAAAACTTCTTGTGTTGAAGAGACTTTAAAGAAAAATTCTGAAAAGGTTTTTGAACCGAAAGCTCCATTTCCGGATGCCTTAAAAGGATCCCTTTCCAATGACAAGCAAAAAGGCCAAAGCTAATGAAATCATGGAAATGTTTAAGCAAGTGAAAGTGAACCTTCCACTTTTGGATGCAATCAAACAAATTCCGGCTTATGCCAAGTTTTTAAAAGATCTTTGCACCCAAAAGAGGAAGAACAAAAGCCAAGCACCTAGAAAAGTGGTTTTAACCGAGCAAGTGAGCTCAATATTGCAACATAACACCCTACCAAAGTTTAAGGACCCTGGTTCACTTACCACTTCATGTATCATTGGTGACCATGTCATTAATTAGGCTTTCCTTGACTTAGGAGCAAGTGTTAACTTTCTTCCATACTTGGTATATGTCAAATTGGGCCTAGGAGAATTGAAACCGACTTCGGCAGTTTTGCAACTCGCCGACCAATCCATTAAGAAGCCTAGGGGTGGCCGAACTTTCTTGGCAACCACGAATGCCAACATCAATTGTAGGATGGGGATAATGAAGATCTCATTTGGCTACATGAAGGTTAAGTTGAATATCTTCAATCCAACACCCAATTCATTTGACAAGTATGAAGGAGAAGTGGATGTTGTAGAAAAATGTCATGATCTTATTTATGAAAGAATAGAGCTTTTGTGTAAGACCAAGATCCCAAATAGTCCATCTTCAACTCTGCATTCTAAAAGTGTTGTTTCAAATTCTTGCTATGAGAGGGCATGGGAGCCCAAAGATTGCATTGACCAAAGACCAAAAGCTTCTTTTGAGCTTAATCCAATAAGTTCTTCAAAGAAACATTTGTTGGGTGAAGTTCAAAGCATTTATCACCTCGTAAAGGAGGGGATGCATTACAAGATGTTTGATCCGGGCTAAAAGAGCCCAATGTCTTGCTAGAAACGTTAAAGACTAGCAAAAGCATTTCGTAGGGTGTCAAAACCCTATTCCTCCCTCATTTCTATCTTTAATTTCAATTCTTGCGAAGTCTAGATACTTGTTTTTGGTTCATGTGCATTGGTAGGAACTGTGATAAGGATTGCATGAGCTTTCATGTCGAAATCGAGCATTTTGCATAAGTTCGATCGATCTCAAATGAGAGTTCGATCGATCGAACTTCATTCCTGTAACAAACCTGCATCCAAATCACTCTCTGTCTCATCGATCTAAGAAAATCTTCAGATCTCAGTTCTCAGTTAGATTGATCAGAAGAACTTCGATCGATCCAAACATCAAGTTCGATCGATCTGTAGTTTCAACACTTAGAAAAATTTTGAGCCTGCATAAACCTGCATATTTCAGCTCTCTGTCAGATCGATCAAAAACATTCCTTGATCGATCTAAAGTCCTTCGATCGATCCAACTTCATTATTGGATCGATCTTGTGTTCCAACACTTAGAAAAAATTTTGAACCCAAAAACCTACATATTTTTAGTTCTCTGTTAGATCGATCGAACATTTGTTCAGATCGATCTCACTTCTGGAATTCATGACTTTGACTTTGTTTTGACTTTTTAATTTCAAAAAAAAAAAAATAATAATAATCTAAAAATATTTTCGTATTTTCGTATTTTCAATTTATAATTTTTTTTTAGTTTTTAATTTTTCTATTTTCCAAAAATATTAAAAATTTCAAAAATACTTTGAGGAGAAATCATTTCAGTTTGATCGATCTGAGAGTTCAGTTCGATCGATCTGAGAGTTCAGTTTGATCGATATGAGATTTCAGTCAGATCGATCTGAAAGTTCAGTTAGATCGATCGAACTGGTCGGGAAATGTTTTTAAAAATGGAAACCAAGGGTTTCCAGATCGATTCCAAGGATCGATCTAACCCTCTCAACGCCATTGGATCTCTTCACCACTACATCCCATCTTCTCCATCTCCGGCGAGACCTTCGGCGAGATCCTTCGTCCCGAATCTCTCTCTCATCTCGGATCTCGTTACCCCTTTGCATCTCCACTTCTATCTTCAATTTGGGTAAGATCCGAATTCCCATCTTGTGATTTAAACCTTCCATATGATATATTCATGATTTACCTGTTAGATCTAACTTGTTTTGAGGATAAAAACCTCCATTGATGAAGCTTTGAGCATCTTTATATATATGTATATATATGTGTATATATATTTGTATATATTTTGAATTTTGGTTCAATTTTGGGAGTCCGGGCTTCGTTAAGTGATTAGGATTGATGATTTGTTGTGTTGATGGGCCCACGAACTTGTTCGTGAAGGCCCTGTGCCATCCACATCATAGATCTTTGACTGTTTGTGTTTCTCGAACAATCAGATCGATCGAATCTATTTTCAGATCGATCTGGTGAGATCGATCGAACTTAATTTCTCAGTTTCTCAGATCGATCAATTGAGATCGATCTCATATTTTTTGTGATCGATCGAACTTCACAGATTTCATGTATACAGTCCATGTATCATATCTTTTGTTCCATGCTACCTCATATATGCCCAATGCCTGTGATTTTCCACATTGGATGCATTTCATACATATATTGTTTAAGCATGTTCACATCCTGCCACTTGCATAGATTCATGTCATTTATTTGTTTTGTCTATCTTACTTGGCGTACATGTTTCTATTTTGTGCTTTAAAAATTCTTAATCTGGCATTGACTTCCTGTTTGAGTTTTCTTTTTATTTTGCAGGCCATGACTCAATACAAGACCGTTGCCAAGCGGCAACATGGCCCGCAGAGGTGAGTTAGGCAGAGGAGAGGGGAGTCAGGAGAGCCCTCACATAGACAGGGGGAGGCCGCAGAGCCTACTCCACCTCAGTCCCCATTATCTGATAGCAGACAACACTCTTCTGCTGAGGCATCTCCTTCTCATCCGGCTCAGGCTGAGCCCACACCATCTCCATCTCCACCACCAGCTTAGCCAGCTCGGGAGCTAGACCAGGCATTGCCTAGATATACACAGCTTTCAGTGGCATATGAGCCAGTCTTTGATATCGATTTCTTCTCCAGATACAGTTTGACCTGGCTTGTATATGTTGATATCGACCGCAGGGGCATTTCAGCCATTTTTGCCCCTATCACATACCCAGTTTACTTGAGGCTTGTTCGGATGGTCTTCCAGAACCTCCGGCCTGCCCCGCGTAACACGGTGGAGCTGAGGACCTCCATTGATGGCCATCTGATTTCTATTACTATGGACACATTATCCAGATCGTGCCATTGTCCACATAACTGCCCTCTAGAGTTACAGGAGACATATCCCAGGCTATACAGGCCTTCATACGAGGACATGACACTTTTTCTTATAGGTTACTATGCCGATGGCGAGACCTTCACCACCCGCACATATTTGCCAGATGATTTGTGGTTCTTTGACTCAGTCTTGTTCCGCAATGTCTTCATGGTCGAACACAAGATTTAGTAGAGGGGCGATTATTTGACAGCTCTGCATGCATTCTATACAGGGTGCTGGATTTCCATCCCAGCGCTCATCTGGAGCATGATGAGGAAGCTCTATGATGACTGCATTAGCCAGGAGCGGCCTAAAAGGGCTAAGTTTCTCTCATTTGGCCACCTCATCACCCAGATTCTACGAGACCAGCGCTATCCCATTCAGTCACAGGAGCGCATAGAGAAAGGAGCCTGCTACTACGAGAAGAAGGACTGGGACAAGAGCTATACTGTTATTATTGGGAGATTACAGGAGGACGCTGTGATAGCAACAGAGGAGGATGAGGAGGAAGAATTAGCAGCAGCGGCAGATGCACCAGCAGCGGATGATGGACCAGTCGATCTAGCTGCTGTACATATAGATATTGACTTAGAGCAGCCTGCAGAGGATACAGAGCAGCACTCTCCAGTTGGGTCGCCCGTTCACGCTGAGGAATAGGCTCAGGATCACTACCCTTCCGATCTATCCATACCTGAGGCTCCAGCATAGACACTCGGCTTTGGAGAGCGTATCCAGGCCTTAGAGGATACCGTAGTCTCTATCTGAGCAGACACTGTCTCCATCCGAGCTGATATTTCTTCTTTACGTACAGATGTCATGGCTGCGCTGTGAGACATTTCCAAAGATATACACGGAGCACGCTCTGCCCGTTGGCCGGTCTGTCGGCTTTGATACTGGATGTACTGTACTTTATTTTTCTGTTTATATATGCTTTCTTTTGGATGTCATATGCTTATATTGATATATCTATCTATTTGACTCCATCAGGTGCATCCTAGCGACATCAATGAGAGAGAGTGCTGCCATAATTTTCAGGACCACCCTTATGTCTCTCTCACTACTTTATTTCATTATCCCATTTACACTTATATGCTCACTGTGCACTGATTATCCCTTTGTTATCTGATGAGTTTATCCAAGTGCCATCTTTTCAGGACCACAGTTGATCCCAAGTTTGGGGAGGGGGGGGGGGGGGGGGCTATGCCACCCACTTTGGATACTTCAGTCCCGACCATTCTTTGCCTTAGTTGCACTGGTATACTCTTTCCTTTGTTCTCTTGCACATTGAGGACACTGTGCCATTTAAGTTTGGGGGTAATGGTGTATCTTGCATTGTTTGCTTTAAATTCAAAATTTTGAGCATAACTTGTGTATTTGAGGGATTATGTATGATTGGTCCATGACTAGCTATGATTTTGATCTTTTGAGGAATATATTGCTTAAAATTTAAAAATTGCTTGACTTGAGAGTCTGATACTCCTTGTATGCCTTGTGGATGCCATTTAGGAGTAATTTTTTCGAAAGATTGATATCTTGCTTGCACTTGTGGTCCCCATTATCCTGATTTTGTGATTGTTTTGAGATTCACTCTAGGATTCTATACTAGCACAGGCGCACACTAGCATTCATTTGTGGGGTATATGCTTTGTTGATTATTGAATTGGTTATATCCCAATTGGGCTACTACTGCATTGAAAGCTTTCATTCTTGATTAAGGTGGATAATAACCCCTTTTCACAAAGTAGCCGGGATTCTAGCCTCATCAAGCACTGAATTTCTCGCGCCGAAAGGTGGAGGGCCCAAACTCTAGGTTAATAATTGAATTCAAAAAAAAAAGAAAAAAAAAAAGAAAAGAAAAGTTGCAAAAGCAATAAAGAAAAAGTGAGGACTTCTCCCAAAAAGGTGAGAAGTGGAAAATGATTAGATGGATGTTGTCTTGATTTGTAGCCTAGTTGATTTGAGCTTGTAAGTCTGTAGGGGTGTTTGAACACCTAGTGTCCTAAAGTCGTCTGGTTTGGGAGTCATTGACCTAACGCTTGACCTCATAAATCGCTAGAAAACTTAATAGATCAACACATTGCACCATGCTTCTATCTTTGATCCTTAGGGATAGTTTAAAAAAAAAAAAAAAAATCGAGTGAAAATAATAAGCGCATCTAGATCAATAAAGCTTTAATAAAAGGTCCACTCTTTGTTTTGATGATCGGTACTAGTTTGTGTGCTAGTTTGAGGGTAAGGATGTGATCATTTCTTTAGTTGGCTTAGATAGCAACATATTTGATGCAGGTCCACTCAAAAAGGATTCTAGAGTTGTTTTGATTTGCATGATCATTTTCTTGATGTGTGGAGGACCATACTTGCTTGCTTGATGTTGATATTTTGGGAGATTGCTTGGAAATGGTTGAAAAATTGCATCTTGAAGTAGTTTTCTCCCAATGCTTGTTTGTAATATTGGTGCCTTTTTTGTGAGAATGAGCTTAATGTTTATGGGTATCATTTCTGGAAACCGTCATGAGACTTCACTCATCCACTAGGGGTAACCTAGGGGTTTAAAAGGCTTGTTGCTTGTGCTAAGTACAATCGTGTTCCCTACGAAAGTGGCGTTATCCATTTATTTCTTTCTAGTTTTTACTTGTGTAGTTGTTCATTTCATTCATTTACTTTGTAGTTCATTGCCAGGGACTAGCAATATTTAAGTTTGGGGGTATGATGAGCGCTGAAAAGTGCATATTTAAAGCCCTTAAGCTTAGGTATTCTAGTACCTTTATCTATCTTACTTTACCATTTTGTATTGATTTCGTGTTATTTTCATTTTTAGGCACTTATCCCTAAAATAAGCTAACTCAGCCAAATAAGAACAAAAAGGATGCAATTCTGAGATGAATCAAAGAAAGGAGCAAAGTAGAGCAAAAGGAAGCAAATGGTGAAATTCAGCATCTTCGATCGATCTCAAGAAAAGTTCGATCGATCCAACTTCTATCGATCTCAGCACTTCAAGATAGATCCAGGCCATGATGTCATTTTCAGAGATTTCAAAAGTTCGATCGATCCAATATCCTTCTCTGATCGATCGAACATTCTTGTCCTTATCCAAATGATTGATCTTATCCAGATGTACCACCCTACCAATCGCTTTTGTCCTTTTCCCAAACATTTCTCCGAAATATCTCAGATTTGTCTTTGCCCAAAAAGCGCCGCAAGTTGGATCGATCCAGCCTTAGTTCGATAGATCTCAGCCATGTTCGATCGATCCAAGGTCAATGTTCGATCGATCGAACTTCCTCCAGTGCGAAAAAGTTAAATTTTCAGCTCACAAAAGTTGTCCTTTATCCAATCATTGGGGAATATTTGATGTACGACCCTAGCTCATTTTGGGTGTCATTTAGCCTACCTATATAAGGATAAGGATTACTTTTTGCATCAAGTGATACATTAGAATAGAATATCATATCATTCATCTAGAGAAATTTAGTCTCTCCTAGGGTGTGCACAATACAATGCATAAAACTTTGAGTTTGGAAATTAGTGTCAAGTGGGCACCATAATTTAAATTTATAAACTGCTTAACACCTATACTATGTAGTATGAGTGAGAAGGGATCATCCCAAGGGATTGAGTTGTCGTATTTTGTTGTGAAACCAAGATTAGGGCTAGTAGGTCGAGTGATCAAAGTAGTGGTTGGTTAGTTGAATTAAACTAGATGCAATTTAAATTAAAGTAAACAACAATGCAATAGAGAGAATAAAAGAGAGAGAGATCTTGGGGTTTAGAGATCACCACTAAACATAGATTTTCTAGACCCTTAACAAGTGATTAATGAGGGAAACATGTCTTGCAACATTTGTGTATGTGTGTTTGGTTGATTCAATTAGCAAGGATGACCAATTGAGTATATATTGTCTAAGCAACATGGTGAAAAGCACAATATATCAAAGTAAGCCATTAATCCTCTCATTAACCTCACAATCCAAACATACCACAAGGTTAGAGACATATGCTACTTACACTCAATATATTGGAACATCAAACAATAAGCATGGATTGTCCTCCCATCTAACAACTACACTACAACTACACTCTAATTAAGCTACTAGCATGAAATTAAACTAATTAAACTAAGGGAAAGAAACAATCCATCAAGAAATAAGTATAAACCATCAAGCAAATGACAAGAGCATTCCATTAAGCACTTATGTTTTGACAATCTCTAGATCTATAACATCAATACACATAGACATGCATCAATAACACAAAATCTAGAGACAAACACATGAACATCAATTGTAACATACATAGACATGTGGATAGAATGAAATGATCAATTGGAAGCATTAACCATATAAATCATTGAA